>NC_135485.1:83890810-86582060 GCF_052094955.1 Ictidomys tridecemlineatus
ACACAGAGGCCACTCAAATGGGTGTCTCACTAGAACAAAGCCAATGGTCCAAATATTTATAACAACAACAACAAAAAAAAAAAACATGGCCAGACAAAAGGGGAAGTCTAAACCCTGGCTGGAAAGCACACACTGCCATGCTCAAATCCTAAGCCTTGAGCAGAGAAGGAATGAATGCTTTCTTCAGCCTTTGGCCCAAACCTCTTCTTTAAGTTTCTTCCCACTTTCTCAGAAGTTGACAATTGTTGATTATGGCAGACATACACAACTGCATCTGATGCAGAGGCCCCAGTGCCTCAGGAGGGCTCAGCTTCTGCAAACCCAAAATGAACCAGAAATATATACGTGTTAATACCCCATAGTGGTCCCTAGGGTGCACACTCCAGAAGGACATTCCACCCTGGCTCCAAGCCACATGCTGTGAGCTACCAACAGGAAGAGACACAGAGCCCCATTAACCAAGGCATATCAAACAAAAAAACACAAGGAGGCAGCTACTATATACAACTAGAGCAGACTCTCACCTATCAAGAGGAGAAAGCCATGCAGACAAACAGCAACACCTAGGTGAGCACGATGTGGCTGCCACACCAGGAGCTGAAGGGAACCTGCAGTCAAACCTTGGCAAATGGCCCAGACCAAGATTGACATAGGTGACTTTTATACAAATGATGTCCCAGGTCAACAATCTCTTCTATGATTTACATTAGATTTCAGAATTAGAGTTTTCCAGCAGCCAAGATCCTATACCTGGAGATAACAAACAAACAAAAAAAATCCTGCATCATAAAATTCCAGAGGATCTATGTCTGTGCCCCTTCCCTAAATGACAGTTTCTCCAAGGGGCTTGAGCAAACCATCCTTGGGACAGTACTGGACTCTGACTTAAAAGCAAATATCTATCAAGAAAAAGGTCGAATACTTTGGTTACCATCTGACTAAGCAATAGAACAGACAGTAGCCACTGGTCCTCAAAAGAAACAGGAAATCTGCTCAATTCCATTCCTTTCAACCTGCCTTCAGACATAGAATTCTTGGGGGCTACCAGATTCAGCCATATATGGATCCCCAAATTTCAGCTATAGTAAATGCCACTGTGAATCCACAAAGTGGGGAGAATGAGATCAACTAACATGAGGGCCACCTAATTAAAAGAATTTTGAGGACATTAAACAAGCACTCCTAGTGCATCTGGACTATGGCTCCCTGACCCTACAAAGCTTTACTTTATTTATATACAGGAACAGTCTGGAATAGATGTAGGATACTTTATATGGACATCTGTCCAAAGTGATGAGCTCTTTAGCCTAAGATTGGCAACCTTGTTTACAGACACTTGCAGCCACAGATCTTCTGGTGTTGGAAGCTGATAAACTGGCCATGGGAAAAAATTAGTTTTCAGGGTTCCTCATTCAGTGTTGATATTTGTAGAGTCCAAAGGAATAATGGTCAATGCCAGGACATGTTATATAAAAACCCATGTATCAAAGTGGAAGTCATCCAGACTTTGAACCCTTGAACCTTTGAACCTTGCTTTCCATTGGACCTGGACAACCTTACCACAACTGCATTGAAGTCACGGATAAAATGTACTTAAGCAGAACACACTTGGAAGACCAGCCCTCAGGGACCCTGATGTGGAGTATTTCACATATAGAAGCAGTTTTATAAAAGATGGGGTATGTTTTGCTAGATATGCAGTAGTCACTCTGGATTCCGCTGTCGAGGAAAAACCTCTGCCTCAGGGAACCTCAGCAAAAAAGCAAAACTTTTTGCTTTGACTCAAGCTCCTCAGTAGACAGCAGGAGTCTATTTGGATATTTACATAGACTCAAAATATGCATTCGCTACCCTTCCTCTTTATCGGGCCTTATGTAAGGAAAGGGGGCTCATTAACTCAGGAGAAAAAAAAAGGCATTATGTATGGGCAAGAGATTCTTAATCTTTTTGATGCACTATGGGCTCCCAGGAAATATGTGATTATATATTGCCAATGTCATTGAAAAGGAAACACTGTGGTTCCTCAGGGAAACCAGAGAGCTGACAGAGAGGCCAGGTTAGCTGTCTGCAATAAATGAGAAAAAAATCCAGTCCTAGGTTTAAAGCCTGCCCTTCTGCCTGGCCAACTATTTAACAGAATGGGAGCCAGCGTAATCCCAACATGAACATAAACGGTTTCAGACTGAAAAAGAAAATTTTCTCCCAGAAGGATGATGGAGATTTTCTTAAGGTGGGCATAGCCATCCTGGAGATACTAGTTCCAGCCTTTATCTAACAGCTCCACAGGAGAACACGTTGGACATACAGCAATTGAGACAGTTCTGAGTCAACATTTCTATTTCCCCTGGCTCACAAACTTCACCTGGATATTCTGAAAAAATGTGAGGTTTCTGCTCACAACAATCCTTGTCAGGTTCCAGAGCTCCCTCCAGAAATCCAAACTATAGGAGGAACACCTTTTGAAGACTTGGAAGGAGATTTCATGGAACTACCCTGTTCACGAGGCTATATGTATCTTTTGGTTTTTGTGTGTTTCTACTCTTACTGTGTGGAAGCCTTTCTCACCCACTCTGAAAATGCATGGGAGATAACCAGAATGCTTCTCTGGGAAAGGAATCCAGATATTTTATCCCAATAACTATTCACTCAGACAATGGGTCAGCTTTTGGGCATAGGTGATATGATTACTGACCAAGAGTTTAAATATCAAATGGAAGTTACATACTGCATATAGGCTGCAGAATTCTGGTAAAGTTCAAAGGGTGAACAGGACTTTATGTATCAATTGTGTAAGCTGTGTCAGGAGACTCACTTTACATTGTGATTAACTTCTTACTACACTGTTGAGGATTAGATCTATGCCCACTAGGAGGACTGGATTCTCTCTATGTAAGATAATGTATGTGAGTCCCCCCTCTTATTAGGGGACCATTAGGAGACTTAAGAGAGATAGGAGAATTCACCCAGAGATGACAACTGCAGGTCTTAGGGAAAACTTAACAGGTTCTCAACCAATGGGTTAGAGAAAGATTGCTGCTAAGTTTGACCACAGGTGCAGATCCCTTCAACTCTGGAGATTGATTCCGGTGCAAAGAATGGAATATTCAAACTTCTTTGGAATGGCTCTTTCCCTATTATTTTATCCATTCCAACTGTAGTCAAGTTTGCAGAAATAGGTCCCTTGATAAACTACATCAGACTCAAGGCTGCAGCTGTGGCCTGGGCATGCACTCCAGATGCTGCAACACCTTTGAAGCTGTCTAGAAAAAAAAAAAAGAAGAAGCACCAGAAAATGTTGAGGGCCAGAAGGACGACAGCCCTTCTCCAGTCATTGTGGAAGCTGACTGGTGTATGCTCATCTGAATCTTGAGAAGACTATGACCCTGCTTCTGCCACACAAGTGGCACTGGCTGATCAATGCACTGTGAAAGATAAACATCCCACCAGGACTAATTAACACTTTCAATCTCTAAGATAGTTCTCATATTATAATGCATTCTCTCTCTCTCTCTCTCTATCTATCTCTCTCTCTGTATATATATATATATATATATATATATATATATATATATATACACACACACACACACACACACACACACACACACACACACACAAACACACACACATAATTCTCTGGTTTTTACTACTGGTTTGATAACAGTAACTCATACAGATTGGACACTAGGTAAAAAAAAATTCATTTATAATTTTTATCTTGCTTATATAATTTTCAAGGATTTGTTTGGTGTTAATAGTTTCACTTTGTTAATTCATGCTGCTTAATCTATGATAACCAAAATGTTGTTCTATTATTTAGTTTGGTTTCCTTAAGATGTTCTGTTCTACTTCTATTCCAACCATGGAGATCGTGTGAACCATATGTCAATGTAATCCACTATAACCAAGAGGTGGTAAAACATATATTTATGACCTGTCCTGCCAGAGGAATGGAATGGAAAGATGACTGTTTGGAAAGACAAAAGAGGTCCATTGGAAAGTAACTTGATTTAGGATGTCACCAATCTTGGGGTGAAGATAACTTGCCACCCCAGAGGATCATTGCCAATTATGGTCCCACTATCTGGACACAAAATGGCTGTTGGAGTTATAGAACTTCTATTTACCTGTTAAACAGAAAAATTCACTTATAAGTTGTACTAGAAATTATTATTAATCAGACTGCATATCCTTAGACCTCTCAACCACAATACAGACCAGATACAAGTGGCTAACTATCAAAACTGCTTGACATTAGATTACCTACTGGCTGAGGAAAGAGAAATATGTGGAGAGTTCAACAGCTCAGATTGTTGCATCCAAATGGACGACAATAGACAAACAGTTAACAATATAGCCAATAACACAAGAGAACTAGCACATTTGCTAGTACATACCTAGAATGGCTTTAAACTTTGGATCCCAAACATGTTATTGGGAGATGGTTATCAACCCTTGTTAGATTTAAAAGCTTAACTGCTATATTGTGTATTCTGCTTTTAACCTGTTTATTGCTCCCATATTTGGCTCCAGTCTGCATTAAAACTAATGGGTCCACTATGGAAGCTGATTTTGAAAAGATCACAACAACTAAGGTTTTGATATTATATGAAGGCCTTAGGCCAATATAATGGTAAAGATGCTCTCAAGTTTAAAGTATTAATTTATGGGGAGCATCATTAAAGGGCAAAATTTAAGTGACACCTCCTTTCTCCTAAGAAAAGGCTTACATGGATTCTAAAGATATCTTCACAATCGCTGATTTTAGGACTCTCAGCAAAAGAGACTCTGCAAAAAAGTTCAATGTAGATAAACATTGTATTTTCCTGTTGCCCTGTTTTACTTGTCAACTGGCTTAGAAGATACCAGCACTCCAGGTACTGGTATTAGATTTTACTAGTTTTTCCCAAACATATCGTGTATAGTAGTGTGTAGAAATTTGCAAACAAGGTCTCTGGCTTCACAGAGATGTCTATATTTTTAAGATATGTTACCAACTGGGCTCCATGGTAACAACTGGCAGGGAGAGAAAAAATGGGGAAAATAGGCTCTCCCTACTCAGGTGTTGTCCTTGAAGAGTTAGCTGGCCCAAAAGAGTGAAAAAAAAAAAGCTGATTTTGTGTGATCTTTTTTAGATTGTGAACTTCTGAACCTGTCCCCTTACATGCTGGGTACAAAATTCTGAAACTGCCTGAAATCACGGCTTAGGGGATTGATTGATTACAGCAAAATCTGTGCCCTCTGACCCTGGCTACAGCCAAATAAAACTGTGTCCTGCTATGTTCAGTGCCTTGCCTCACTTGACCCTACAATAGTACTGTGCTATTCTGACACTGCCTGGACTCTCCCCTCTCACTGCTTCTCCCAAGGCTGGGGTCTAAGAATGGGTCCTGACTCCCCATCGATCCCCCCATATCTGGACACAAGGTATCCCCTCACAGTACTCACCTTTGGCACTCCTTTGATCATGGTCCCTCTCTGAGGATCTACACATCTGGGGCAGAGGAATGGAATTGGCTGGCCTCTGCCCACTGAAGTGCTAGTTCCGACCTTGCTCTGCCTTATCCCCTCCCTTTAATCCTCTACCCTCCAGAATTGCATGCTGCCCCTACCCCAACCTAGCCCTCCTAACCCTCACGTTTAAAACTCCAATTGCAGGACCAGGATGCTCACCTGAGCCCCTGATTATGTTCCTTGTATTACGTGTATTCCTGTGGGGTCTCTTGTTGTCAGGACAGACCTGGGGGCCCCTTGCTTGGGCCCCCTGTTGAGATCCCCTCTTTGCCCTTTGTGCTGCCCTCTGTCTCCTCTTCCTAGCACCCCCCTTTCTCTCCTTCTCCTTGTGCTTTCCCCTGAAAAGCAGGCCTCCTGCTCTTTGGGTTTCTAATCTTTTTTTTGGGTGGGTTGGTCCCTCACCTGAAATTATTGCTTGGGTCCTGACTGTTGCCCCTCCTCGCACTCACCACAACCCTTTGCCATGCCTTGAATTCACTGTCCTCCCAGACTTGTCTGTTTCCAGGCCCCCTTGGCCTGGTCCCTGGCCCTTGATTCTCATCTGCGCCAGGGCAACTTGTGGGAACCGTAGTCCTGCCACTCATGTGAGACCGGTGATCTCCCTGAGCCCTTGGTCCTGTACCTGGAACCATGATACCTAGCAAGGGTGCTGGCACTCAAACCTGGCTCCCACCAAATGGATTCCAGCCTTCCATCCGCTGTCCTAAATTCCCTACCCTAGCCTTGGCCGTTCGCTCTCCATTCACAGGCCTGGCTCCACACTTGAGCCTCTGGTGGCCCTTCTTACTCACTGCTTTTCTGTGCATTGTGAGGGTCTCTTGCTGGGGCCACTTCCCTGTTCCCCTTGGATTCCCTGTACTACAGTACACTAGTGCAGGCCCACCTTCCCATACTCTACACTGACCTGGGCCTTCATCTAGGTCACTTGCCTGGGCTCCACGCTGGAATCCTGGCCCCCACCCCAATCACACCCGACCTGAGGCCCTTTAGGTTGTTCCCTTCCTCCACCCTCCAGTCCTTCAATGGTCCTGGCAGCCTAACACCCACACCTCCACAAACCAGGTATTGTCTCAGAGTACCAACTTTGGTCCAGGTCCCTCTCTGAGGATCTGCTCACCTAGGGCAGAGGAGTGGAATTGGCTGGCCTCTGTGCCCTGAATGCTCCCCATGCGAACAGCAGAGCCTATCGCCTGAGTCCCCATCACTGTCTGAAACTTGAGGCCTGGCAGTTAACATGGGACTTGATCCAACCCAACCCTGAGTGATCCCCTCCCTTCCCACCCTTTCCCTCTGGCCTTGCATTCTTCCCCTACACCAACTCAGCCCTTTCTAACCTCCATGATTTTCTGCGCTTTGTTTGAGGGCCCCTCAATGGGGCTGCTTCCATGCTTTCCTTGGCTTCCCTGTACTTCAGTATGCTATTGTAGCCTTGCCTTCCTGGCCCTGTCCTTCCCTGCTCTCCCCTGGTTGGGCCTTCCTCTAGGTCCTTTACCTGGGCTCCTGGCCCACATCCCACTCACACCATCCTGTGGCCCTTTAGGCTGTGCCCTCCTTAGGCACTCCTGTAATTTCTGTCAGTGCTAGGCCCGCTTTCCTGATTCCCTTTTCAGGATGCTCACAAGGGCCAAGGGACTTGACCTGGCCACTTGCCCCTGTGGCCTTTCTTTGGGAAAAGATGGCCCTGCCCCTTGCCTGGGCTCTTTTGCCTTTCTCAACCCAGGCCCTTCTGCAGAACTCTGACAACCTGAAGTGGATTGGATCCTTCAGCCTTTCTCCCCTGTGCCACCCACTGCTCTTTCTCCCCTCTCTCACCTCCCCATTTATGTCCCTATTCATCCATTCAACCCCAGGTGCTAGCACTTGGCTCTGCATTCCTGGGCCAAGTACCTTGCTTGAGCCCCTGGCTGCCCTTCTCGAGGACCCTTTCCCTTCCTTTGTTTTCTAACCTCTTTTTACAGGCCCTATCCTATGCCTCCCCTCTGTTCCACTGGAACTATGGTACCCTGGTACCACCAGGACCCTTCGCTTTCCCTTCTTCTCTCTGGCCTGATCTCCTGGAATAGGTCCTGACTACCAACCAACCATCCCCACAACCTCCATATGCCAGTTATCCTCCCACAGTGCCCTCCTTTGGTCCATATCCCTCTATGAGGATCTAGCCACTTGGGCCGAGGAGCCAAATTGGCTGGCCTCTGGTACCTTCAGCTTTTCTATGGGAAATATAGCCCTGCCTCTTGCTTGATTCCCCTTTTCTTCTTTCACCTTGAGGCCTGGCAATTAACATTTTACTTGCTTCAACCCAGACCTGAGAGATGTCCCTTTCCTCTCCTTCCCTCATGCCTTAAATGCTGCTCCTACCCCAACACAGCCCTCCCTAACCCTGACCCTTTGAGCTTCAGTCGCCAGCCCCTGACAGTGTTCCTCATGTAACTTGGCTTAGCATGGAGACTCTTTCTGTTGGGTCTGACCTTGGGGATTTGTACTTCCAGCTTGCTCCCCTTTGTGCCCATTGCACTTTTCTCTGTCTCCTGATCCTTGTGAAGCCCTTACTCCCTTTCCCCTTGTGCTTTCCCCTGGTGCTTGCAGGTCTCCTGCTTCTTGGTTCCTTCATCCACGGTCATACAGGTTGGTTCTTTGCCTGGGCACATGGCTTGGGTCCTGGATCTTGCCCCCCCATGCACCCACTAAACTGCCTGCCATGCTCTCTCTTCACCCTCCTCCTGGCCCTCTTTACTTGCCAGGCCTACTTTGCCAAGTTCCAGTCCCTGGATTATCATCTGGGCCAGGGAGCCTTATGGAAAAAGGAGTCCGGCGCCTTGCCTGGCCTCTTGATCTCTCTGGGCCTTTGGTCCTGCACCCAGAAACCTGACACCTGGCAGTCGCCCTGGGCCAGGAACCTGCCTGCCCCCATCCAGATCCCCTGACATCCATCAAAGTCTATTCCACTGGTCTGAGCCTTCTGCCCAAGCCCTGGCACTTGGCTCTCCATTTCATGGACTGCCTCTTCACTTGAGCCCCTGGGTACCCTTCTTGCTCTGTGCTTCCCTGGGCTTGCACTGCGGGCCTCACTTGAGCCAGTACCCTGCTCCCCTTGGCTTTCCTTAACCTCAGACAACTACTGTCACATAGCAACCTGGCCCCACCATTCACTGCCTTTTCCTGGCCTTGGCCTCCTGTTGGTCCCTAGGTTGGGCTCGTTTCGTGAGTCCTGGCTCACACCCCATCAACACCTTTCCTCTGGCCTTTCACGCTGTACAATTCTTCATCCCTCCTCCTGTCCCTGTCTCTGCTGGGCCCCTTTTCAAGATCCCTTTCACAGGATGCTCACCGAGTCCAGGGAACTGGAACTAGGCATTTGGTCCTGTTGGCTTCCTTTGGGAAAGCATAGCTGTGCCCCTGGCCTGGGCCCTTCAGCTCTCTCAACCAGGCCCTGCTACTCATTCCTGACACCCAGCAGTAAACCTGGGCCTTGAGCCCTCCTGTCGCTGCACCATCCACTACCCTTGCTTCCCTTTCTCCTCTACCAAGATCAGTGTCTTTATGGGTACCAGGACCAAGTCCTGGTACTTGGCTCCCCATTGCTGGAGCCCCTGGTCACCCTTCTCCAGAACCTTGTCCCTGTTCCTTGATTTGAGGCTCTTTGCTTGGCCCCTCTCCTGTGCCTCCCCTCTGTTTCCCTTGTGTGTGGTATTTTATCATTGCCAGGACCCACCCATTTCCCTGATTCTCTCTAGCCTGGTCTCCTCCAATGACTGCTGGCTCCCCACTGACAAACCCCCAATCCTGGACTAAAGTTATACTTCACATTGCCCTCCTTTGGACCTGATCTCTCTCTGAGAATCTACTCACCTGGGGCAGAGTAGTAGAATTGGCTGGCCTTTGGGCCCTGAAGGATCCCTATGGGTAACACAGCTCTGCCTCTTGTCTGGGCCCCGTTTGCCACCCAAATTTGAAAACTGGTAATGGACTTGGCCCTAGTGATAACCTTGCCCTGGGTGATTCCCCTGCCTTCCCTCTCCTGACCTCTAGTCTTGAACGCTGCCCCTAAGCCAATCCAGCCCTTCCTCACCCTCACCCTTTTCCTTACAATCCCCTGGCCTCACTGCCAGCCTAAGTTTCTTATAGGTTACTGGGGTGTGTTGCGTTCTGTGGTATCTTTTCCTGTTGTGGTTGAGCTGGGCGCCCCTTGAATTGGCCCCCTTGCTTGCTCCCCTCTGTGCCCTTTAAGTAGCCCTCTGTCTCCACATCCTAGCGCCGATTCTACCTCTCTGTCCCCTAGCAGTATTCCTGATCATTGGGTCCCTAATATCTGTTGTTGGGGTCTGCCCTTTCCTGGGCTATTTGATTGGTTTCTGACTCTTGCACCTCTCTGCACCCACTGTGACCCCTCACTCTACCCTCACATCTGATCCTCATCTGGACCAGGGCACCTTATTGGAAATAGCACCCTGACCCTCAACTGGGCTACTTGCTTTCCCTAGGCCCTGGGGCTGCACCAGGAAACATGACACCTGGCAGTGAGGCTGCACCTTGCGTCTCCCTCCCCCTGGAGGATCCCCTGCCTTACCTCCCCAGCACTGTCCACTCACCTGAGCCACCTGCTCCAGCGCTGGACCTTGGCTCTTTATTCCCTGGACTGGCTCCTCTCTTGAGCTTCTGGGGGTCATTCTTGCTCCATGCTTCCCTGGACTAGAACTGTGTTTCTCGCTGGGCTTGCTTCCCTGCTCCCCTTGGTTCTGTGCATCTCACAACCTTTGTGCAGCCCCTGCCTGCCTGGCCCCACACTTCCCTGCTGTCCCCTAGCTTGGACACTCCTCAAGGTCCCAACCTGGAATTCTTTCTGTGGTCCTGGCCCACACCTCACAAACACCCTTTTGCACGAACTACAGGCTGTGCCTCCATCAGTCCTCCTGTTGTCCTTGTTCCTGCTGGGCTCCTTTTACAGATCCCTTTCCCAAGGTGCTCACCAGAGCCAGAGAATGGAACTGAGATGTATGGCCCTGTGGTCTCTCTTTGGGAATAGGTAGCAGTACCCCTTGCCTTGGGGCTTTGGCCTCTTTCAGCCTGGGGCCTGCTCCTCAATTCTGACACCCTGCAGTAATTCTAGGCCTTGAGCCCTCATCTCCCTTAGCCACCCATTCCCCTTCTTCCACTTCCTCCCCATAGACAACCACAGCCAGGAGAGATGGGACTCCCCCTTCCAGATGGGAGACAACTCTTTAGAGGGAGCTCCTAAAGCCCAGCACCCAGGGTAGAGAGGACTCCCTCTTCCATGCAGGAGACCCCTCCCACATGGGTGTCAGGAGAAGATCCTATACTGCTGCAGCAGGGTACAGATTACTCACTACTATAGGCTGGAGACCCCTCCCACCTGGCTGTTGGGGGGATCTCAAAACATGAACAGCCAGGGTAAAGGTGACTTTCCCTCCAGGTGGGAGATCCCACCGACCTGGGTTTTGGGAGGAGCTCAAAATATATATACTACCACAGCCAGGGTAGAAGGGATTCACACCTTCAATCCCCTCTACCCTGGCTAACTTGGTATACAAGATTCCTGCAATACCCAGGTGGGAGGGGTCTCCTTCCTGGAGGGGAAAGCCCGCTCTACCTTGGCTAGGGCTGCATGTGAGCCCCCCCCATTGGACACCTAGGTGGAAGGGGTCTCCAGCCTTGAGGGGTGATTTTCCTTTACCCTGCTGCAGAGGTATACTAGATCCCTCCAACACCCAGTTGGGGGGGCGTCTCCAGCCTGGAGGGGCGAGTCCCCTGTACCCTGGCTACAGCTGTATAAGAGCTCCCTTTAACAGCCATGTGGGATGGATGTCCCAATTAGAGTGGCATATAACCTATACCCTGGCTTCAATGGTATAGGAGCTCCCCAGTAACACCCTGGAGGGAGGGGTCTCTCACCTGGAGTGGCGAGTCCTGCCTACCCTGGCTAATATGGTATACAAGCTCCTGCCTACACCCAGGTGGGAGAGGTTTTTTGTCTGGAGGGGGCACTCCCATCTACCCTGGCCGTAGTGGTATAAGAGCTCCACCCCACACACACAGGTGGCAAGGGTCTCTCACCTAGAATGGCAGTCCCCTCTTCCTGGCCTCTGGTGGTATATGAGATCCCCTGACAACTAGGGTTTAGGGGTTCCCCGCTAGTAGGGCAAGCCCCCTCTCTCCTGCCTACAGAGCTATATGAGACCACCCTTCATAGCAAGATGGGAGGAGTCTCCTGCTTGGAGAGAGTACCCTTCACCCTGGCTAATGCAATATAGAAGCTCCTGGACCCCTAGGAGGGAGGGGTCTCTGCCTGGAGGTACAAGTCACCTATACCCTGGCTAAGGTGGTATACAAGCTCCCTGTGACACCCAGGTGGGAGGGGTCTCACGACTGAAGGGGCGAGTCCCCTTTCTCCTGGCTTAAGTGGTATACTACCTGTCTCTGACACCAAGTTGGGGGTGTCTCCTTCTTGAGGCATGAGTTCCCTCTACAATGCCTGTGGTAGTAAAGGAGCTACCCCAACACCCATATGGGAGGGTCTCTGGTGTAGAGGAGTGATTCCCCTCTACCTTGGCTGCGGAAGTATATGAACTCCCCCTGACAATCAGGTGGGCCTGTTGCCTGGAGGGGCCATTCCCATCTACCATGGCTGGAGTAGGATAGGAGCTCCCCCGAAACCTAGGTGAAAGTGGTCTTCCGCCATGGGGGCCAAGTCTCTGCTACCCTGCCTGCAGCTGTATAGGAGCCCCCAGCCCCCAGGACACACAGGTGGGATAGGTCTCCCACCTGGAGGAGAGAATCCCTGATACCCTGGATGCTGCCATATAGGAGCTTTCCCTAACACCCAGGTGGGAGAGATCTCCTGTCTGGAGGGGCAAGCCCAATCTACACTGGCTAAGGTGGTATACAAGCTGCCTGCAACACCCAGGTGGGATGGTTCTCTCTCCTGGAGGGGCGAGTCCACTCTACCCTGGCTTTACTGGCATAAGAGCTCTCCCTGACACCAAGGTGGTAGAGTTCTGCAGCCTGGAGGGGTGAGTACCCTCTACCCTGGCTGTGGTGGTACAGGTCCTCCTCCCAACTTCAAGATGGGAAGGGTCTCCCGCCCTCTGTGACAAGTCCCCTCTAACCTGTCTGCAGTGGTATATGTGCTCCCCTGACAACCAGGGTTGAGGTGTCTCCCGCCTAGTTGGGTAAGTCCCCTCTATTCAGGCTGCAGGGATATACAAGCTCCACACCCCATAGCCATATGGGAGGGTTCTCCTACCTGTAGGAGAGAGTACCCTCCACTCTGGCTAAGGCAGTATAGAAGCTCCTGCAAGACACCCAGATGGGAGCGGTCTCCTGCATGGATGGGTGAGTCTGCTCTACCCTGGCTGTTGTGGTATATGAGCCACCCCCATTAGCAGATGGGAGGGTTGCCCTGCCTGAAAGGGGGTACGTTTTTACCTAGCTCCAGTGGTATACTAGCTCTCTCTGAAATCCAGGTGGGAGGGGTCTCCTGCCTGGAGGGGCAAAGCCCCTATCTCCTGACTGGGGCAGTATATAAACTCCCCTCGACCATCAGGTGGGAGGGGACTCTTGCCTGGAGGGGTGAGTCCCCTCTACCATGGCTGCTACAGGATAGGCACTCCCCTGGACACCCAGGTGATAGTGGTTTTCCATCTGGAGTTTCGAGTCCCTGCTACCCTGCCTGCAGCTGTATATGAGTCCCCACCCCAGGACCTCTAGGTGGGAGTGGTCTCGCACCTTTAGGGATGAGTCCCATGTATCTTGTCTGGGATGGTATATGAGCTTCCCCTGACACCCAGGTGCAGAGTCTTCCACCAGGAAGAATGAGTACGCTGTACCCTGGCTGCAGCAGTTAAGGAGCTTCTTCTGACACCAGGTGGGAAGGGTATCCCACATTGAGGTGCTAGTCCCCTTTACCTTGCTGCTGCATTATATGAGCTCTCTACACACATACCCAGATGAGAGGGGTCTTCTGCCTGGAGGGAGGAGTCCCCACTGCCCTGGCTGTAGCGGTATTGGAGCTCCCCTCCCCAAATCAGGTGTGCGGGTCTCCCAGCTGAAGGGGTGAATCCCCTCTACCCTGGCTCCCACGTTAAAGGATCTCCCACTGAAATCCAGGTGGGAGGGACTCTGGCCTAGAGAGGCAAATCCCCTCTACCCTGGATGTAGTGGTATGGGAGGTCCCCCTACACCCAGGTGGAAAGTTTCTCCTTTCTCCATTGGCCAGTCCTCTCTACGCCGATTGTGGCAGTATATAAACTCCTCTGACAATGAGGTGGAAAAGATATTCACCTGAAGGGTCGATTCACCTGGAGCGTTGATTCCCCTATCCTCTAGCTCTGGCAGTATAGGAGCATTCCTGACACCCAGGTTATAGGGTCACAAGACTAGAGGGGCAAGTCCCCTCTAACTGTGCTAAGGCGGTATAAGAGTTTCCCCCATCCCCAAGTTGTAGGTGTTCTCTCCTGGAGGTGTGAGTTGCCTCTACCATGGCAGCTGGGGTATATGAGCTCACCTGACAACCAAGTGGGAGAGGTCTTCCACCTGGAGGGGTGAGTGCCCTCTATCTGGATATAGGCAGTATAGGAGTTACTCCCATTCCCAGTTGGGAGGTGTTTCTTGCCTCAGGTGTGAGTTGCCTCTACCCTGGCTGCTAGGGTATATGAGCCCCATCTGACTCCCAGGTAGGAAAGGTCTTCTGCCTGGAGGGTGGAGTCCACTCTGACCTGGCTGCAGCATTTAAGGAGCTTCCCCTGACACCCAGGTGAGAAAGGTCTCAGGCATGGAGGGGTGACTTCCCTCTACCCTGGCTGAGAGTGTGTACCAGCTATTCTAGACACCCATATGGGAGGGGTCTCCTGTTTGGAGGGGCAAGTTCCCTCTATTCTGGCTACTGTTGTATATGAGACCCCCCTCATACCCACATGTAAGTGGTCTCCTGCCTGAAAGGGCGAGTCCCCTGTACCCTGGCTCCAGTGGTTTACTAGCTTTTCCTAACAGAGTTTGGATGAATCTCTTGCCTGGAGGGAGAAGTCCCCTCTATTGTGGCTGGGGGGTATAAGAGCTCCCTCCTACCCTCAATATGGAGGAATCTCCTGCCTGTAGGGGCGAGTCCCCTCAGCCCTGGCTGTGGTGGTAAAGAATCTTTCTCTGACACCCAGGTGGGAGGGCCTCTTACCTAGAGAGGTAAATTCCCTTGAATTCACTACTACTGGCTGTAGTAGTATAGAAGCTCCCCCATACACCCAGTTGGAAGGGATCTCCTGCCTCAAGTAGTGAGTCCCCTCTACCCTTCCTGTGGCAGTATATGAATTCTCCTTACTACCAGGTGGAAGGGATCTTCCACCTGGAGGGTCCAGTTCCCACTCCCCTGGCTCTGGCTCTGGGTTTCTGTCCCCGACACCCAGGTAATGGGGTCTCCTGACTGGAGAGGCGAGTCTCCTCTACACTGGCTGCAAGGGTATAAAAGGTTCCCCAACACCCATGTGGGAGTGGTCTCCCACCTGGAGAAATGAGTCCCCTCTTCCCTGGCTGTGGATGTATACAAGCTCTCCCAGACACCCAGGTGGGAGAGTTCAACCGCCTAGAGTGACAAGTCTTCTTTACCCTGGCTAAGGGGGTAGACATTGTCCCCCTATACACAGGTGTAAGTGGTTTTCTGCATGGACGGGCAAGTCCCCTCTACCTTGGCTTTGGCAGTATACAAGCTCCCCTGACACCCAGGTGGTAGGGGTATCCCCCCTGGGATTGCAAGTCCTCTCTACTTTAGGTCTTGCCATATAAGTGCTCCCAGTACACCCAGGTAGGAGGTCTTTTGCCTACAGGTGTTTGTTAACTTCTACCCTGGCTATGGCAGTATAGGAGCTCCCCAGTAAACCCAGGGGGAAGGGGTCACCCGCCCAAAGGTGGGAGTTCCCTCTACCCTGGCTGATGTAATAATCAAACTCCCCAGGACACCCAATTGGGTTTGGTCTCTCTATTGGAGGGGCGAGTCTCATATAGCCTGGCTGTGGGAGGGGTATCACCAAGACACCAATATGTGAGGGTTCTCCTGAATGGAAGGCTAAATACCCTCTACACTGGCTGCAGCATATAAGAGCTCCCCCTGACATCCAGGTGGAATGGGTCTCCTGCCTAGAGGTGCAAGTCTCCTCTACCCTGGCTTCAGTGGTATAGGAGCTCCCCAGGACACCCAGGTGGAAGGGGTCACCCTCCTGGAGAGGCAAGTCCTCTCTACACTGGCTGCAGCGGTATAAGAGCTCCTTCTGAATTCCAGGTGGGAGGGGTCTCCCACCTCGACAGGCAAGTCTCCTCTACCCTGGCTGTGGCAGTATAATATCTTCCCCCCCACACACCCAGGTAGGAGGGGTCTCCTTCCTGGAAGGGCCAGTCCTCTCCACCATGGCTGTGGTGGTCTGCAAGTTCCCACTGACACACAGGTGGGAAGGATCTTGCGACTGGAGCAGGGGGTCCCACTACACTGCATGCAAAGGTGGGACAAGTCTCCCACCTAAAGTTTTGAGTCCCGTCTACCCTGGATACAGCAGTACAGGAGCATCAGGTGAAAGGGGTCTCGCTCCTGGAGTGGCAAGTACCCTTTACCATGGCTTCATTGGTATAAGAACTCCCCTTGAAGCCCAGGTGGAAGGGGTATCCTGCCTGTAGTGGTGAGTCCTCTGTACCCTGGCTGTGGCAGTATATAAGCTCCCGACACACACCCAGGTCCTCTACCCTGGCTGTGGCAGTATATGAGATCTCCTTGACACAAAGATGGGAAGGGTCTCCCAAGTGGAGCATAGAGTCCCCTCTACCCTGACTGCAAATATATACAAGTTTCCCCAGACACCCAGGTGTGAGGGGTCTCCCACCTAGAGAGGGGACTGCATTCTACCCTGGTTTAGAGGTTGTTCCAGCTTTCAGAGACACACAGGTGGGAGGGATCTTCTGCTTGAAGGGACAAATTCCCTCTATTCTGGCTGCTGTGGTATATGAGATCCCCCTCCATACTCAAATGGGAGGGGTCTTCCAACTGAAGGGGTGAGTCCTATGTACCCTGGCCGCAGTTGTATACTAGCTTTCCCTCACAACCAGGTTGGATAGGTCTCTCGCCTGGAAGGGTGTGTCCCCTTTTCTCTGGCTGCTGCAGTATAGGAGCTCCCCTGACACCCAATAGGGAGTAGTCTCCCGCCAGGAGGTTCCAGTTCCTTCTACCCTGCTGCAGCAGTATAGGTGCTCCCTAGGACACCCAGGTGAAAGGAGTCGCCCTTCTGCAGGTAGAGTTTTCTCTACCCTGCCTGTGGCAGTATTGTAGCTCCCTTGAAACTGATGGGAGGGTCTCCTGCCCAGAGGAGCAAGTCCCTTCTTACCTGCCAGAGGTATTCAAGCTACCCAAAACACCCAGGTGCCAAGGGTCTACCTCCTGGAGGGGCGAGTCCCCACTACCCTGGCTGCAGGGGTATAGAGCTCCAAACCACACACCCAGGTGGGAGGGGTATCCAGTTTGGGGGGTGAGTCCCTTCTACCCTGGCTGCTGTGGTATAGGAGTTCCCTTGACAACTAGGTGTGAGGAGTCTCTAACCTGAAGAATAAAGTCTCCTCTACCTTGCCTGTGGCTATATAGGTGCTCCCCCTAAAACCCAGGTGGAAATGGTCTCACACCTGGAGGGGTGAGTTCCCTGTAGTCTGGCTGTGGAGGTATACAACTATCCCAGACAACCAGTTTGGAGGGTTCTCCAGCCTGGAGGAGCAAGTACTCTCTACCCAGGCTAAGGCGGTATACAAGTGCCCCCATACACACAGGTGGGAGTGTTCTTCCACATGGACAGGTGAGTCTCCTCTACCCTGGCTTTATCAGTATACAAGCTCCCCTGACACCCAGGTGCAAGAGGTATCCTGCCTGGAAGTGGGAGTCCCCTTTACGTTAGCTCTTGCCATATAAGAGGTCCCAGTACACCCAGAAAGGAGGTTGCCACCCCCTGGGTGTGTTCACTCTACCCTGCTATGGCAGCAGAGAAGCTCCCCCAAAACTCAAGTGGGAGGGGTTCCTGATTGGAGTGGCAATCCCCTCTACCCTGACTGCAGAGGTATAAGAGCTCACCCAGACACCCATATGGGACAGGTCTCCCAACAGAAGAGCAAGTCCATTCTACCCTGGCTGCAGTGGTATATGAATTCCCCCTTACACCCAGGTGAAAGGGGTCACCCCCCCTAGAGGTGCGAGTTTCCTCTACCATGGCTGCTGAGGTATAGGAGCTCCCCTGACACCTAGTTGGGAGGAGTATCCCGGCAGGAGGCTAGAATCCCCTCTACCCTGCTTCATCCATATAGGAGTTCCCCAGGAAACCCAGGTGGAAAGGGTCTCGCCTGAAACAACGAGAGTCAACTCTACTTTGGCAGGTGCCATATCAGAGCTTCCAGCACACCCAGGTAGGAGAGTTCTCCTGCCTACAAGGGCGAGTCCCCTCTACCCTTGCTAAGGTGAAATATAAGTTCTTGGAACACCCAGGTGTGAGGGGTCTTCCATCTGGAGAGGAGAGTCCCCGCTACCCTGGATGCAGTGGTATAGGAGCTCTCCCCTACATCCAGGTGAGAGGGGTGTTCCGCCTCAAGTGGAACTCCCCTCTACCCTGCCTGTGGCAATATATAATCCCCCTGACAACCAGGTGGAATGGATCTTTCACCTGGAGGGTCAAGTCTTCTCTCCCCTGTCTCAGGCGGTATAGGAGCTTCCCCCAACACCCAGGTTATGGGGTCTCCCGACTGAAGGGGCAAGTCTCATCTAAACTGGCTTGGGGTGTATACGAGCTCCCCCAACACTCAGGTGCGAGGGGTCTCCCGCCTGGAGCAATGAGTCACCTCTACTTTGGCTGTGGCGGTATACAAGCTCTCCAAAACACCCAGATGAGAGTGTTCTCCAGACTGGAAGGGCAAGTCTCCTCTAAACTGGCTGTGGCGCTATACCAGATTCCCCTGATAGAAAGGTGTGAAGGATCTCCCGACTGGAGCAGTGAGTCCCCTGTACCTTGGCTGCTGAGGTATGCAAGCTCCCCCAGACACCCAGGTTGGAGGGGTCTCCCACATGGAGGGGAAAACCCCCCTCTATCCTGTCTGTGGCAGCATATGAGCTCCCCCTGATACCCTAATGAAAGGGGTCTCCCTCCTAGATGTGCGAGTCCCTTCTATTCTGGCTTCAGAGGTACAGGAGAACCCCAGAACACCAAGGAGGATGGGGTCTCCCTCCTGGAATTGCGAGTCCCCTTTATCCTGGCTGCAACGGTATAAGAGCTCCCCCTGAAGCTGAGATGGGAGGGGTCTCCTGCCTGGAGTGGCGAGTCCCCTCTACCCTGGCTGTGGCAGTATAGTATCTTCCCTCCACACACCCAGGTGTGAGGGGTCTCCCTCTCAATGGAAAATACCCTCTACCATGGCTGCGGTGGTGAAAGAGCTCCCCGTGACACCAAGGTGGAAGGGGTCTCCTGCTTGGAGGGGCGAGTCCCCACTACCCTGGCTGCAGGCATAAAGTAACTCCACCTCCCACACCCAGGTTGCAGAGATCTCCTGCCTGAAGGGGAAAGTACCCTCTACAATGGCTGCAGTAGTATAAGAGCCTCCCGAGAGGTGACTTATCTCTACCCTGGTTTAGGGGGTATACCAGTTCACCCAGACACCCAGGTGGGAAGGGTCTCCTGGCTGGAAGGGTAAGTCTGCTCTACCCTGGCTACAGTGGTGTATGAACTCCCCCTTACACCCAGGTGAGAGTGGTCTCCCGCCTAGAGGTGCGAATCCTCTACCCTGGATGCCATGGTATAAGAACTCCCTTGAAACCCAGCTGGGAGGAGTCCCCTCTACCTTGCTGCAGCACTATAGTAGCTCCCCAGGACACCCAGGTGAAAGAGGTCTCCCATCTGGAGGTTAGAGTTCCCTCTACTCCACCGTCAGTGTTATAGGAGCTCCCCAGACACCCAGTTGGAAGGGGTCTCCAGCCTGGAGGGGTGAGTCCCCTGTTCCCTGGCTGTGGCGGTATAGGAGCTTCTCTTCCCACCGACACCCTGGTGGGAGGGTTCTCCTGCCTGAAGGGGAAAGTACACTCTACCATGGCTGCAGTGGTATAAGATCTCCCCCTTACACCCAAGTGAGAGGGGTCTCTTGCCTAAAGGGATGAATCCCCTCTACCCTGGCTGCTGCAGTAATCAAGCTCCCCCAGACACCCAGAGTGAAGGGTCTCCTGATTGGAAGTGCAGTGCGAGTCCCCACTATTGTGACTGCAGAAGTATAAGAGCTCACCCAGACACCAAGGTGGGAGGAGTCTCTGGAAGGGCAAATCCTTCTACCCTAACTGCTGTGGTGTAGGTAGATGCCTTGACACCCAGGTGGGAGGGGTCTCCCACCTAGAGGTCAGAGTCCGCTCTACCCTGACTGCTGAGGTATAGGAGGAGCTCCCTTGAAACAAAACTGGAAGGAGTCTTAGACCAGGCGGCTAGAGACCCCTCTACCCTGCTGCAGCAGTATAGGAGCTCCTCAGGACACCAGGTGAAAGAGGTCTTCCATCTGATGGTAGGATTCCTTCTACCCTGACTGCAGTTGTATAAGAGCTTCCCGGAACCCAGGTGGGAGGGGTATCCTGCCTGAAGGGGTGAGTTACCTCTTCCCTGGATGCAGAGGTACAGGAGCTCTCTCCACACCCAAATGGGAGGGGTCTCCAGCCTGATGTGGAAAGTATCCTCTACCATGGCTGCAGTGGTATAAGAACTCCCCTTGACACCCAGATAGGAGGGTTCTCCTGCCTAGAGGGGAGAGACTCCTTATCCTGGCTCTAGCGGTATATGAACTCCCACTGACACTCTGGTTGGAGGGGACTCCCACCAGGAGGGGAAAGTACTTTCCTCCTTGGCTGTGGTGGTATATGAGCTACCACTGAAAGCCATGTTGGAGGTGTCTCTCGCCTGAAGAATCTCCTCTACCCGGACAAAGATGGCATACAAGTTCTGCCAGAAACCTAGGTGGTAGGTTCTCCTGCCTTAAGGGGTGAGTCCCCTCAACCCTGGTTGCAGGGGTATAAATGCCCCCTCCTCCCCTCAGTAGGAAGGGGTCTCCCACCTGGAAGTCAAGTCGCTACTACCCCAGCTATAGCTGTATATGAACCCAGCCTCTCCAGACACCCATGTAGGAGGGGCCTTTCACCTGGAGGGGTGAGTGACCTCTACCCTGGCAAAGGCAGTATAGGAGTTACCCCCATTCTCAGGTGGGAGGTGTCTCTCGCCTGGAGGTACAAGTTGCCTCTACTGTGGCTGTTGGAGTATATGAGTTCCACCTGACACCCAGGTGGAAGGGGGTCTTCAGCCTGGAGGGACAAGTCCCTGGGTTAAGTGGGTATAGCAGTTACTCCCATTCACAGGTGGGAAGTGACATCCCCTGAAGGTGCGAATTGCCTCTACTCTGGCTGCTAGGCTATATGAGCTCCACTTGACACCCAGGTGGGAGGGGTCTTTCACCTGGAGGGGCGAGTCCACTCACCCTGGCTGCAGTGGTTAAGGTGCTTCCCCTGACACCCAGGTTGGAGGGGTCTCCTGCTTGGAGGGGTGAGTCCTCTCTATTCTGGTTGCTGTAGTATATTAGCTCCCCCCCATATCCAGATATGAGGGGTCTCCCACCTGAAGGGGTGAGTCCCCTGTACCATGGCTGCAGTGGTTTACTAGCTTTCTCTGACACCCAGGATGAATGGGTCTCTCCCTTGAAGGGGAGAGTCCCCTCTACCCTGGCTGTAGTAGTATTGGAGGTCCCCCCTACACCCTGGTGGGAGGGGTCTCCCACCTACTGTGGTGAGTTCCCTCTACCCTGCTTGTGGCATTATATAAACTTTACTGACAACAAGGTGGAAGGGATATTCTGCCTGAAGGGTTGGCTCCCCTCTCCCTGGTTGCGGGGGTATAAGTGCCCAGGTGGGAGGCATCTCTCGCCTGAAGGTGCAAGTTGCCTCTACTGTGGTAGTAGAGATAGTAGCTCTGGCAGTATAGGAGCTCTCCGACACCCAGGTTATGGGGTCACAAGACTAGAGAAGTGAGTCCCCTCTACCCAGTGGTAGGTGTCTCTCTCCTGAAGGTGTGAGTTGACTCTACCCTGGCTGCCGGCATATATGAGCTCACCTGACACCTAGGAGGGAGGTGTCTTCCACCTGGAGGGGTGAGTGCCCTCCACCTGGGCTAAGGCGGTATAAGAGTTACTCCCATTCCCAGTTGGGAGGTATTTCTTACCTCAGGTGCTAGTTGACTCTACCCTGAATGCTGGGGTATATGAGCTACATCTGAAGCCCAGGAGGGAGGGGTCTTCTGCCTGGAAAGTAGAGTCCACTCTACCTTGTCTGCAGCAGTTAAGGAGCTTCCCCTGACACCAAGGTGGCAGGGGTCTCATGCCTAGAGGGGAGATTCCCTCTACTCTGGCTGAGAGAGTGTACCAGCTCTCCCAGACACCAAGATAAGAGGGGTCTCCTGCTTGGAGGGGCGAGTCCACTCTATTCTGGCTGTTGTTCTATAGGAGCCCCCCTATACCCAGATGTCAGGGGTCTCCCACCTGCAAGGGCGAGTCTTCTATACCCTGGCAGCAGTGTTTTACTAGGTTTCCCTGACACACAGGATGGATGGGTCTCTTGCATGAGAGGTGAATACCCTCTAGCATGGCTGCAGTGCTAAAGAATCCCCCCTGGGCACATAGGTGGGAGGGTCTCCCTCCTGAATTGGCGAGTACAATCAACCCTGGCTGTGGGGGGTAATAAGAGCCCCCTCCTACATTCAGTAGGGAGGGGTCTCTGGCCTGGAGGGGTGAGTCACTGCTACCCCAGCTGCAGCTGTATCTGACCCCCTCCTTGCGAGACACCCATGGGGGAGTTGTCTCCCAACTACAGGGGCGATTGCCCTGCACTCTGGCTAAGGGAGTATAGGAGTTACCGCAATTTCCAGGTGGGAGGTGTTTCTTTCCTGGAGGTGCAAGTTGCCTCTATGCTGGCTGATGGGTTACATGAGCTCCACCTTACACCCAGGTGAGAGGGGTCTTCCGCCTGGAAGTGTGATTCCTCTGTAAAAGGGCTAAGCAGTTAAAGGAGTTACTCCCATTCCCAGGTGGGAGGTGTTTCTCACCTGGAGGTAGGAGTTGCCTCTACCCTGGATGCTGAGGTATATGAGCTCCACCTGATAACCAGGTGGGAGCGATCTTCTGCCTGGTGGGGCCATTCATCACTATCCTGGCTGCAAAAGTTAAGGAGCTTCCCCTGACACCCAGGTGGGAGGGGGTTTCCCACCTAGAAGACGTGAATTCCCTCTACCCTGCCTGAGGGGGTGTACCAGCTCTCCCAAGACCCAGGTGGGAGGGATCTCCTGCTTGAAAGGTTGATCTGCTCTATTCTGGCTGCTGTGGTGTAGGAGCTTCCCTCCATTTCAAGATGGTAGATGTCTTCTGCTTGAAGGGGCAAGTTCCCTCCACCGTGGCTCTGAAGATACATGAGCTAGCCCTCTTACCCAGGGTGGAGGGGTCTATTGCCTTGAGGGGTAAGTCTCCTCTACAATGGCTGTGGTGGGATAAGAGCTCCCCTTGACACCCAGGTGGAAGGGGTCTCCCACCTTGAGGGGTGACTTCCAGCTACCCTGGCTTCCGCTTTATACTTGCTATCCCAAACACCCAGGTGGGAGTGGTCTTCAACTTGGAGGGGCGAGACCCCTCTACCCTGGCTAAGGTGGAATACAAACTCGCCCTGGCACCAAGATGGGAAGAGTCTCTTCCCTGGAGGAGTGTGTCCACTCTATCCTGGCTGCAGCAATATATGAGTTTCCCCTGACACCCAGGTGGGAGGAGTCTTCCGTCTGGAGGTGCGTGTTCCCTCTATCCTGGCTCTGGCATTATAGGATCTTCCCCTGACACCCAGGTTATGGGGTCTCCCTACTGGATAGGCAAGTCCCCTCTACACTGGCAGTTGGGGTATAGAAGCTCCCAACAACGTGCAGGTAGGAGGGGTCTACCTTCTGGAGCAATGAGTTCCCTCTTCCCTGGCTGTGGCTGTACCAGCTCTCCCAAACACCCAGGGGCGAGCGGTCTGATGCCTGGAGTGGCAAGACTTCTCTGCCTTGGCTAAGGTGGTATACAAGTGATCCCCTACACACAGGTGGGAGTGGACTTTCTCATGGACAGACGAGTCCCCTCTACCCTTGCTTTCCTGGTATACAATCTCCCCTGATGCCCAGGTGGGAGGAGTATCCTGCCTGGATGGGCTCATCCCCTCTACTTTAGCTCTTGCTATATAAGAGCTCCTAGTACACGGGAAGGGGGGATTTGGCCTGAAGGCATATGTTTCCTCTACCCTTTCTGTGGCAGTATTGGAGTTCCCCCTGACACGCAGGTGGGAGGGGATTCCCGCCTGTAGGAGTGAGTCCTCTCTACACTGGCTGCTGAAGTAATTAAGCTTCCCTGAATACCCAGGTGGGAGGGGTGTCCCAATTGGAGGGGCAAGCCTCTGACTATACTCAGGCTGAGGAAGTATAAGAGCTCAGCCAGACTCCCAGGTGGAAGGGGTCTCCCAAATGGAAGGGCAAGTCCGCTCTACCCAGGCTGCAGAGGTAAAGGAACTCCCCTTGACACCCAGGTGGAAGGGGTCTCCCTCCTGGAGCTGTGAGTACTCTCTACCCCACCTGCAGTGGTATAGGAGCTCCCTAGCCACCCAGGTGGGAGGGGTCTCCTGCCTGAAAGAGAAAGTACCCTCTACCATGGCTACAATGGTATAAGATCTCCCCTTGACACCTAGGTAGGAAATGTCTCCTGCCTGTAAGAGCAAATCCTCACTACTCTGGCTGCAGGGGTATAAAAGCTTCACTCCCCCACACCCAGGTGGCAAGGGTCTCCCACATGGCGGGGCGAGTCCCCTCTACCCTTGTTGCTGCAGTATAGGAGTTCCCCTGACAACCTGGTATGAGGAGTCTCCAGCCTGGAGGGTAGAGCCACGTCTACCCAGCCTGTGGCTGTATAGGTGCTCCCCCGGACACCCAGGTGGAAGGAGTCTCACGCAATGGCTACAGTGATATAAGTTGTCCACCCACACCAAGGTGGGGGGTCTCCCACTTGGAGGGGCAAGTCCCCTCTACCCTGGCTGGCACAGTACACTAGCTGTGTGTAGTGTACTAGTACACAGTACACAGTACACTAGCACAGACACACAGGTGGGAGAGATCTCCCACCTGGAGTGGTGAGTTTCCCCCACACTTACTGTAGTGGTATAGGAGCTCCCCTGGACACACAGGTGGAAGGTGTCTCCTGACTGGAAGGGTGTGTTCCCTCTTCTCTGGCTGTGTTGGTATAAGAGCTCCCCCTGACACCCAGATGGGAGGGGTATCATGCCTGGAAGGGTGACTTCACTCTCCCCTGGCTGTGGCAGATAGAGTTTACCCCTGAAACCCTGGTAGGAAGGGTCTCTGACCTAGAGCAAGGAATCCCCTCTACCCTGGTTGGCACAGT
Organism: Ictidomys tridecemlineatus; assembly: GCF_052094955.1. Lineage (NCBI taxonomy): Eukaryota > Metazoa > Chordata > Mammalia > Rodentia > Sciuridae > Ictidomys > Ictidomys tridecemlineatus. The sequence continues at coordinate 83,915,822 of NC_135485.1, forward strand.
ACACTAGCTCCCCCTGACACAGAGGTGGGAGGGATCTCCCACCTGGATTGATGAGTTTCCCCTAGCCTTCCTGTGGTGGTAAAGGAGCTCCCCTGGACACCCAGGTGGAAGGGGTCTCCCGCCTGGAAGGGTGTGTCCCCTCGACTCTGGCTGTGGTGATATAAGAGCACCCCCTGACGCCCAGGTTGGAGGGGTATCATGTCTGGAAGGGTGATTTTACTCTCCTAGAGCTGTGGCAGAAAAGAGTTTTCCACTGATACCCTGGTAGGAAGGGTCTCTGACCTAGAGCATGGAATCCCCTCTATACTAGCTGTGCAGGTATACAAAATTTCCCAGAAACCCAGTTGGGTGTGGTCTCCCGCCTGGAGGGGCGAGTCTCCTCTACCTTGGCTTTGGTGGTATACAAGCTACACAAGAGCCCAGCACCCAGGTGGGAGTGCTCTCCCACCTGGAGGGGCGAGTCTCCTCTACCCTGGCTGGCAGGTAGAAGAGCTCCCTCAGTTACCCAGGTGGGAGAGGTTTCCCTACAGGAGGTTTCAGTCTTTTCTAACCTGGCTGCAGTGGTATAGTAGCCCCCTTGACACCCAGGTGGGAGGGGTCTCTCCTGTGTGGAGGGGCGAGTCCCTGCTACACTGACTCAGTGGTATAACAGCTCCCCCAGACATCCAGGTGGGAGGCGTCTCCAGCCTGGCAAGGTGAGTGCCCTCTATCATGGCTGCAGTGGTATATGAGCTCTCCTGGACACCCAGGTTGGATGGGTCTTTGCCTGGAGAGGCGAGTCCCCTCTAACCTGGCTCCAGGGGTATACAAGATCTCCACAACACTCAGGTGGGAGGGTTCTACCACCTGGAGATGCAAGTCCCCTCTACCCTGGTTGGGGTGGTGTACTAACTTTCTGGATACCAAGTTGGGAGGCATCTCCTGCCTGGAAGGGTGAGTCCCCTCTACTCTGCCTGCTGAGATATACGAGTTCCCCCAGACACACAGATGAAAGGGGTCTCCCACCTGCAGATGCTAGTCCTTGTTACCCTGGCTGCAACTCTATAGAAGCCCCCCGTAGAAATCCAGGTATGAAGGTTATCTCGTCCGAATCTCATTGAATCCCAGCTAACCTGGCTGCAGCTATACATGAACCTCCCCCCTACTGGCCACCCAGGTGGAAGGGATCTCATGACTGTAGGAGTGAGTTCCCTCTACATGGGCTGAGGCAGAATACAAGCTAGCCTGAACACCAAGTTGGGAGGGCTCTCGGCAGAGGAGCCAGTCGAATCTACTGAGGCTGCAGAGGTATAAGAGGTCCCACAGACAAGCATGTCCTTTTTCATTCACCCAGGTCGAGGTGCTAGTACTTGGCTCTACATTACAGTGCCTGGCTAATTTCTTGAGTCCCTGGTGCCCTGCTAGAGGACTCAGTCAATGTCCCTTGGTTTCAGGCCCCTTTTACCAGCCCTATCCTATGCCTCCCCTCTAATTCTCTCATGCTGTGCTATACTTGAACTACCCAGACACTCGCTACCCCTGCTTTGCTCTAGCTTAGGCTGCTCAAATGTATCCTGCAGCCCACCAACCCGCTCCCAACTGCTTATGCCAGGTATCCCCTCACAGTACCCTCTTTTGCCCGTCATTAGTCCAGGTCCCTCTCTGAAGATCTACTCACCTAGGGCAGAGGAGCAGATTTGGCTGTTCTCTGTATCCCGAATGCTCCATATGGGAAACAAAGCCCTGCCAGTCACCTGAGTCCCCTTCACCGCCTGAACCTGAGGTCTGCCAGTTAACATAAAACTTACTCCAACCCAGCCCTGAGTGATCTTCTCCCTTTCCTCCCCTGCCCTCTGGCCATGCATGCTTCCTCTACCCCAACCCAGCCCTCCCTATCCTTGACGCTTTGTGCTCCAGTCTCTGGGCCTTGGTGCTTGCCTGAGCCCCTGACCATGTTTCTCATGTCCCTTGGGATAGCATGGAGTCTCTTTGTGTTGGATCTGACCTGGGAGCCCCTTATTTGAGTCCCCCAGGGGGCTCACCTAGGTGCCCCTTGTACTTCCCTCTGTCTCCTGGTCTTCAGGCAGCCTCTACCTCCCTTCCCCTCATGCTTTTTCCTGGTGTTTGCAGGTCTTCAGCTCCTTGGGTCCCTCATCACAATCAGTTGGGTGGGTCCCTTGCCAGGGCACGTGTTTGGGTCATGGCCCTAACCCTATAGTGCAACCAAAACGACCCCCCACCGTGCCCCGATTCACCCTTCTCCTGGCCCCCTTCCCTTGTCTGGCCTCCTTTGCCAGGTGCCTGGCCCTGGATTCAAATCTGTGCCAGGCACCTTATGGGAAACAAAGCCCTGCCCCTCGCCTGGTGCACTTGCTCTCTCTGGGTGCTTGGTCCTCCACCAGGATCCCTGACACCTGGAGGTGGCCCTGGGCCTGGAACCTGACTTTCCCCTGATGGATACTCTGCCTTCCCTCTAAAATGTTTTCCAGTGTCCTGAGCCCAGTGCTCAAGCCCTGGCTCTTGGCTCTCAGTTCCCTGGCCTTGCTCCTCACTTGAGACTCTGGTGGCCCTTCTTGCTCACTCCTTTTCTAGGCATAGTCTCAGGGCCCATTGCTATGGCCGCTTCCCTGCTCCCCTTGGTGTTCCTGTACTGCAGTATCCTTGCGCAGCCCTGCCTTTCTGGCCCAGCATTCCCTGCTCTCTACTAGCCTGGGCTCTCTTCTAGGCCCCTTGCCTGAGCTCCTTACTGTGGTCCTGGCTCCCACCACACACAAACCCATCCTACATTCCTTCAGGTTGTGCCCTCTTTTGGCCCTCCTATCATTTCTGCCTTTACCATGCCCACTTTCCTGATCCCCTTCCCAGGATGCTCACTTGGGGCTAGGTGACTTGACCTGGTCTCTTGGGTGGGGGCTCCTTTTGGGAAAACGTAGCCTGCCCCTTGCCTTGGCCCTTTGGACTTCCTCAGTGGGATCCCTGATCCTGACCCCTGACACCCTGCAGTGGACTCTGGTCTTGAGCCCTACTCCCCCTGGGCCACCCCTTCCACTTTATGCCCTTCCACTGATCCCCCTCCATGTTTCTTATCATTCACCCAGGCCCAAGTGCTAGCACTTGGCTCTTCATTACTGGGCTCAACTTCTTGCTTAACACCCTCTATACCCATACCCTTCCTGAGGACACTTTCCCTGTCCCTTGGTTTCAGGTCCCTTTGCCATCCCCCTCCTGTGTCTTTCCTCTGATTCCCTCATGCTGTGGTATACTGACACTGCCCTGACCCTTAGCTTCCCTTGCTTCTCCCTAGCCTACGCTGCTTGAATGGTTCCTGGAAGCCCACCTAGCTCCTTTGCCTGGGCTCCTTGCTGTGATCCTGGCTCCAACCACACCCATACCCATCCTGTGGTCCTTCAGTCTGTGCTCTTCTTCAGCCTTCCTGTCCTTTCTGTGTCTGCCATGCCTGCTTTCCTGATCCTCTTCCCAGGATGGTCACCTGGGTAAGAGGATATGACCTTTGAGAAAACGTAGCCCTGCCCCTAACCTGGGCACTTTCTCCTCCCTCAGCCAGGTCCTGCTCCTGAACCCTGACACCCTTCAGTGAACATGAGCCTTGAACCCTCCTCCCCCTGTGCCAGCCACTTCCCCTTCTCCCCTCCCTCCTCTCCCTATCCATATTTTTTTCATTTACCCAGGCCCAGGTGCTAGCACTTGCCTCTCCATTATAGGGCCTGGCTCTTTGCCTGAGCCCCTGGCCATACTTCTCTAAGAACCTTTCCCTGTCCCTTGGTTTCAGGCCCCCATTGCTTGACCCCTCCTGTGCCTCCACTCTGATCCCTCATGCTGTGGTATCCTGGAACTGCCAGGACACTCTGCTATCCCTGCTTTTCTCTAGCCTAGGCTGTTCAAATGGGACTTTCAGCCCACCAACCACCCCCTAACCTTTGCATGCCAAGTATCCCTGCATAGTACCCTCTTTTGCCTCTCATGGGTTCAGGTTTCTCTCTGAGGATCTATTAACCTGGGGCAGAGGAGCGAAATTGGCTGGTCTCTGCACCATCAATGATCCCTATTGAAACATAGCCCTGCCACTCGCTTGAGTCCCCTTCACTGCCTGGCAGGTAATATAGAATTGTTCCCACCCAGCTCTGAGCGATCTCCTCCATTCCCTCCCCTGCCCTCTGGCCTTGCATGCTGCCCATACCCCAACCCAGCCCTCCCTAATCCTGACCTTTGTGCTCCACTCTCCTGGCATGGTTGCTTTCCTAAGCCCCTGACAGCATTCCTCATGTCCCTTGGAATAGATTGGTGCCTCTTCTTGTTGGGTCAGACCTGGGTACCCCTTATTTGGGCCCAGAAGCCTCCTCACCTAGGTGCCCCTTGCATTTCCCTCTGTCTCCTGGTCCTCAGGCAGCCCATACCTTCTTTCACATCATGCTCTTTCCTGGTGCTTGCAGGTCTTCTGCTCCTTGGGTTCCTCATCATAATTGCTTGGAAGGATCTCTTGCCTGGGAGCCTGTCTTGTTCATGGCTCTTGCCCTATAGTGCACCCATGATGACCCCCCACCATGCATTCCCTTCACCCTCCTCCTGGCTCCCTTCTATTTTCTGGCCTCCTTTGCCAGGTCCCTGGCCCTGGATTCAAATCTTAGCAAGGGTGCCTTAAGGGTAACAGAGCTCTGCCCCTTGCCTGGGCCCCTTGCTCTCTCTGGGAACTTGGTCCTCCACCAGGATCCCTGACACCTAGACGTGGCTAAGGGCATGGTGCCTGACTCCTCCCTGCTGGATCCCTGCCTTCCCTCCCAAATCTTGTCCAGTGTCCTGAGCTCCCTGCCCAAGCCCTGGCCCTTGGCTCTCAGTTCCCTTGCCTGGCTCCTCACTTGAGCCTCTGGTGGCCCTTCTTGCTGACTGCTTTTCTGGGCATTGTCTGAGGGCGCCTCACTGGTCCCCTTGACTTTCTTGAACCTCAGTAACCTAGTGCAGCCCTTCCTTCCAGGTCCAGTGTTCTCAGCTCTTCCCTGGCATCGGTCCTATTCTAGGTCCCTTGCCTGGGCTCCTTGGCGGGGTCCTGGCACCATCCAACCACACCCATCCTGAGGCCCTTCAGGCTATGCCCTGCTTTGGCCCTCCTGCCCTTTCTGTCTCTGCCGCCATGACCACTTTCCCGATCCTCTTCCTAGGATGCTCACCCAGGGCCAGGTAACTTGACCTGGTCTCTTGGCCCTGGGGGCTCCCTTTGGGAAAACATAGCCTTGCCCCTTTCATGGGCCCTTTGGCCTCCCTCAGCTGGGGCCCTGATCCTGACCCCGGACACCCTGAAGTGGACCTGGGCCTTGAGTTCTTCTCCCCCTGTGCCACACACTCCACTTTCTTCTCTCCTCTTGCTCCCCCTCATGTTCCCTTTCATTCACACAGGACCAGAGGCTAGCACTTTGCTCTCCATTAATGGGCCCGACTCCTTGCTTGAGAACCTTTCTACTTTCCTTGAGGATGCTTTCCCTGTCTTCAAGGGATTCAGGCCCCTTTTGCCGGCCCCCTACTGTGCCTCCACTCTGATATCCTCATGCTATGGTATCCTGGCACTGTCCAGACCCTCAGCTCCGCCTGCTTCTCCCTAACCTATGCTGCACGAATGGGTTCTGGCAGCCTGATGTCCCCCCAACACCTGCACACCAGGTATCCCCTCACAGTACCCTCTTGGACCCCTCCTCTGGTCCAATTCTCTTTCTGAGGATCTACTCACCTGGGGCAGAGGAGTGAAATTATCTCACTTCTGCTCCCTGAATGATCCCTATTGAAAACAAAGCCTTGCCCCTCACCTGAGTCCCCTTCACTGCCTGGCAGGTAACATGGAATCACTTCCACCCAGCCCTGAGCGATCCCCTCCCTTCCCTCCATCGCTCTCTGGCCTTGCATGCTGCCCATACCTCAACTCAGCCCTCTCTAACCCTGACCCTTTGTGCTCCATTCCCTGGGCCTGGGCTTTCACCTGAGCTCGTGACCACACTCCTCATGGGTCTTGGCATAGCAATAATTCACTTTGTGTTAGGTCTGATTTTGGGGCTCCTTGCTTGGGCCCTCCAGCAGGCTACCCTAGATGTCCCTTGGCTTCTGGTCCTCACATAGCCCCATCATCCCATTCCCCTTGCGTTTTTTTTTTTTTTTTCTGGTGCTTACAGGTCTGCTGCTCCATAGCTCCCCCATCACCATTGATCAGTTGAGTCCCTTGCCTAGGCACCTAGCTTGGGTCCTGGGACTCGCTCCTATGTACATGCACGCTGACCCAAAGAAGTGCCCTTCCTTTGCCCTTCATCTTTTGCCCTTCCTTTTCCTAGCCTCCTTTGCCAGGACCCTGGCCGTAGGTTCTCATCTGATCCAGGGCTCCTTATGGGAAAAAATGCCCTGGCCCTTGTCTGGGCCCCTTGCTCTCCCTGGGTGCTTGGTACTGCACCAGAAACCCTGAAACCTGGAGGTGGCCCTGGGGTGATTCAGTCCCCTGATGAATCCCCTGCCTTCCTTCCCAAATGCTGTTCACTCTCCTGAGCTCCTCACCCATGCCCTGACCCTTGGCTCTCCATTCCCTGGCCTGACTCCTTGCTTGAGCCTCTGGTGGCCTTTCTTGCTCACTGTTTTTCTGGGCATTGTCTGAGGGCCTCTCACTTCCCTGCTCTCCTTGGCTTTCCTGTACAGCAGTACCCTAGTGCAGTCCTGCTTTCCCGGCCCAGCATTCCCTGCTCTCCCCTGGCCTGGGCCCTCCTCTAGGTCCCTGGTCTGTGATCCTTGCTGGGGTCCTGGTCCCCACTCCTCTCACACTTGTACTGCAGCCCTTCAGACTGTGCCTTTCTTCAGCCCTCCTGTCCTTTCTGTCTCTGCCACACTTACTTTCCTTATCCCCTTCCCAGGATGCTAACCAGGACAGGTGAATTCACCTGGCATCTTGGCTCTGGGAGCTCCCTTTGGGAAAATGTAGCCCTGCCACTTGCCTGGACACTTTTGCCTCCCTCAGCCTGGGCCCTGCTTGGGACGCCTGCCACCCTTCAGTGGGCCCGGGCCTTGAGCCCTTCTCTCCCTGTGTGAGCCACTCCTCTTTCTCCCCTCCCACCATTTTCATTCATCCAGGACCAGGTGCTAGCACTTGGCTCTCCATTACTTGGCCCAACTACATGCTTGAGCCCCTGGCCGCCTTTCTTGAAGACCCTGTCCTTGTCCCTTGGTTTCAGGCCCCTTTTGTCAGCCCCCTCATATGCCTCCCCTCTGTTCCCCTCATGCTTTGGTACCCTTACAATGCATAGACCATTTGATACCCCTCCTTCACTCTAGCCTAGGCTCCTCAAATGGGTTCTGCAGCCCACCAACCCTCCCCAAACTCCACACATCATGTATCTCCTCACAATACACTCCTTTGCCCCTCATTGGTCAAGGTCCCTCTCTGAGTATCTACTCACCTGAGGCAGAGCATCGGATTTTGCTGATCTCTTCTCTCTGAATGTTTCCTTAGAAAAACAGAGCTCTGCCAGTCATCTGAGTCCCTTTACCACCTGTACCTTGAGGCCTGTCAGTTACCATGAGATTTTCTCCAACCCAGCCCTAGGCGATCTCCTCCCTTCCCTCTCCTGCCCTCTGGCCTTGCATGCTGCCCCTACACCATCACAGTCTCCCTAACCCTGACCCTTTGTGCTCCAGTCTCTGGGCCTGGGCACCTGCCTGAACCCCTGACAACATTTCTCATGTCCCTTGGCATAGCACGTAGTCTCTTCATGTTGGGTGTGACCTGTTGGCCCCATACTTAGGCCCCCCAGAAGGCTCACCTAGGTTTCCCTTGCACTTCCCTCTGTCTCCTGGTCTTTGCGCAGCTCCTACATTCCTTCTGTTCATGCTTTTTTTCTGGTGCGTGCAGGTCTCTTGCTCCTTTGGCCCCTCATCACAATCAGTTGGGTGGGTTCTTTGCCTTGGGGCCTGTCCTTGGTCATGGCTTTTGCCCTACAGTGCTTCACCAAATGAATCCTGGATGCACACCGACCCCAACTCCAACTTCCACATGCCAGGAATCCTCTCCCAGTGTCCTCTTTTGCCCCTCATTTTGTCCAGTTTTCTCTCTGATCTACTCACCTGTTGTAGAGGAGTGGAATTGGCTGGCCTCTGCTTCCTGAATGTTCCCTATGGGAAACATTGCCCTGACCTCAGCTTTATCCCCTTCACCACCTGAAACTTGAGGCCTGGCAGTTAATAAGTGACTTCCTCCAAACCAGCCCTGAGAGAACTCTCTCTTCGCTCCCTTGCCCTCTGGCCTTGCATGCTGCCTTACCTCAACCCAGCCTTCCCTAATCCAGACCCTTGGCACTCCTATCCCTGGGCTTGTGCACTCCCTTGAGCCCCAACAACTTTCTTCATTTCCCTACACATAGTGTAGTCTCCTCATGGTGGGTCTGAAATTGGATCCCCATGCTTGGGCCCGCCAGAGTGCTCTCCTAGGTGCCCCTAGAGCTTCCCTCTGTCTCATGTTCCTTGTGCAGCTCATTCTCTCCATCCTCTCATTAATTTCCCTGGGTGCTTGTGAGTCTCCTACTCCTTGTATCCCTTGTTCTAGGTTGGTCCGTTGGGTACCTTGTCTGAGCACCTAGCTACAGTCTCGGCTCTCCTCCCATACCCTCCTATAACCCTTCTTCTGGCACCCTTCTATTGACATGCCTCCTTTGCTTGGTCCCTCTCCAAGGATTCTCATCTGGGCCAGAGCAACTTATGAATAACAGAACCCTGCCCCTTGCCTGGGCCACTTACTCTTCCTGAGTGCTTGGTCCTCACCAAGAACTCTGACAGCTGGTACTGTCCCTTGATCTGGAGCCTGACTATCCCCTACTGGATACCCTGCCTTCCCTTCCAAGTCTTGTCCACTGTCTTGTGCACATGCCCTGTCCCTTGGTACTCCATTCACTTGCCTGGATCCTTGCTTTATCCTCTGGTTGCCCTTCTTGCTCCTTTCTTTTCTGGGCTTTGTCTGAAGGCCTCTCACTGGGACCACTTCTCTCCTCCCCTTGGCTTCCCTGTACTGCAGTACACTAGTGCAGGGACACCTTACTGGCCCTGCTCTTCCTGGCTTTCTTCTAGTCTCGGCTCTCCTCTAGGTCTCTTGTCTTAGTTCTTTCCTTGGGTCCTGGCCGCCACCCCACCCAGACTCAAGGCTGTGCCCTCCTTTGGCCCTCTTGTCATTGATGTCTCTCTGATCTGTCTTTCCTGATCCCCTTCTCAGGATTCTCACCAAGCCAGTTGCTTGACCTGGCTTCATGGCCCTGTGGGTTCCCTTTGGAAAAATGTAACCCTGCCCCTTGCTGGGCACTTTGGCCTCACTCAGCCCATGCCCTGCTACCCAATCCAGACACCCTGCAGTGGACTGGGCCTTCAGCCTTCCTCCAACTGTGCCACCTGCTTATATTTCTCCCCTCTGTCCCCTCCTCATCCATATCCATGTTCATTTACCTTGCCCTAGGTGCAATCTCTGTACTGGGCAAGGCTCCTTGCTTTAGCACCTGGCTGCCCTTCTCTAGAACCCCTTCCTTTCCTTTGGTTTCAGGCCTCTTTTTGTAAACCCCATCATGTGCCTCCTTTCTATTTTCCTGGTGCTATGGTATTCTGGCACTGCCGGGATCCTTTACTTTCCCTACTTCTCCCTAGCCTGGGCTCATCAAATGGGTCAAGGCTGCCAACCAACCAACACCACAAAATTCCATATGGCAGGAATCCCCTCAAAGTTTCCTCTTTTGATCCTACTTTGGTCCAGGTTCCTCTCTGAGGATCTACTCACCTGGGCAGAGGAGCCAATTTGGCTGGCCTCTGCACCCTAAAGGCTCCCTATAGGAAACACAGCCTTGCCTCCTGCCTGAGTCCCCTTTGCTTCCTGAACCTTGAGGCCTGGCAGTTAACATGTGACTTGCTCCAACCCAGCCCTGAGAGTTTACCTCCTTTCCCTCCCCTGCCCTGTGGCCTGCATGCTGCCCATACCCCAATCCAGCCCTCCCTAACTCTGATCTTTTGCACTTCTGTCCCCAGGCCTGATGCTCACATGAGTCCTGACACTGTTCCTCATGTCAATTGGCATAGCATGGAGTCTCTTCCTGTTAGGTCTGACCTGAGGACCCCTTGCATGGGACTGCCAGTGTGCTCCCTTAGGTGCCCGTTGTGCTTTTCTCTGTCTCCTTGTCCTTGAACAGCCCTTTCTCCCCTTCCCCTTGTGCTTTCTCCTGGCGCTTGCAGGTCTCGTGTTCCTTTGGTAACTCATGCATGTTCGGTCAGCTTGGTCCTTTGCCTGGGCAACTGACTTGGGTCCTGGATCTTGCCCCTCCATGCAGCACACACCAAGACCCCCCGCCGTGCCCTCCCATTGCCCTCCTCCTGGCCCCCTTCACTTGCCAGGACTACTTTGCCAGGTCCCTGTCCCTGGATTCTCAACTGGGCCAGAGCACCTTATGGGAAATGGAGTCTTTCCCCTTTCCTGGGCCCCTTGCTCTCTCTGGGCCTTTGGTTCTGCACCCGAAACTCTGACACCTGGCAGTTGTCCTGGGCCAGGAGCCTGACTGCCCCCTGTCGTATCCCACTGTTGGATTCCCTGCCATCCCTCCAAGGTCTTGTCCATTGTCCTGAACCCACTGTCCAAGCCCTGTCCCTTGGCTCTCCATTCCCTGGCCTGCCTCCTCGCTTGATCCTCTGGGGGCCCTTATTTCTCCATGCTTACCTGGCCTTGGACTGTGGGCCTTGCTGGGGCCTGTATCCCTTTTTCGTGTCTTCCCTGAACCTCAAAAAACTACTGTCATCTGCCTGGTCAACCACACCCTTCCCTGCCCTTTCCTGATATGGGCCCTCCTGTTGGTCCCTAGCCTGGGCTCCTTTCTGGAATCCTAGCCTGCACCCCATCAACACCCTTCTTCTGGCTTTTCATGCTGTACCCTCCTTCATCCATCCTCTTGTCCCTGTCCCAACTGGGCCCCTTTACAACATCCCTTTCTCAGGATGATCACCAGTTCCATGGGTCTGGAATTGGGCGTTTGGCTCTGTGGGCTCCCTTTGGGAAAATTTAGTTGTGTCCCTTGCCTGGGACTTCGGACTGTCTCTTCTCAGGCCCTGCTCCTCAATCCTGACAACCAGCAGTGAACCTAGGCCTTGAGCCCACCTCTCCCTGAGCCATCCACTACCCTTGCTCCTCTTTCTCCCCTCCCCAGCCCTGTCTGTTTTTGTAGGACCCTGTGCCAAGGCCAATGTCTCGGCTTGGCACCAGATTCAGGAGGCACCTCACAGCTTTTTAGGTTCAAACAGCAATTCTTTATTCCAGCTCTCACACCACCTCCACACAGGTCCAGGGGCAAACGCGTTCTGCTGTCTCCCGCACCAACCACCTACTCCACGAGGCTCTCTCCAAATCCCATTTTAATCTCACGAGAACTCAATGGGAACAAGCAGCAGGAACACCCTAATCCCAGCAATAATCTTCAACTTCCAACTTCCTTAAAACCCATTATCTTAAACTGGCAACGCCTTAAACTCAAGGAGTCGGTTACTTCCTCAAACCTGATCAGCTCTAAACCCGGATCTGCCTTGGTCCTTGAGCAAGGTCACCTCATTAAAGCATGCATGCAATGTCCCATCAAATGTCCTCTAAGCAGCATGGGGTACGCTTGGCAAGGAAATTTCGATGCGTCATTCCTACTTGGTAATGGCCCTCAGCATCTCCCCCCTTCTGATTAATTAAACAACAAGCAATGTGGCTTAGGACCGTGCCTGGTAGGTTGTCCAATTCAACATATGGTTCTTACCCGTCATCGGATGAACTGACCTCTAGGCGTCAGTCCCCTGTCTTAGGTTGAATCCACTGCAATCAGATCAACCCGTCGCTGACTACCGGTCCAGCATTCAGCCATGCTTGTGGATAGGCCTAAGCACCAGTGGGGGGGTGAGGTTCTTGCCTCACCTGTTGGCCCCCAAATTTAACCTTGGTGCCAGTGGGGGGGTGAGGTTCTTGCCTCACCTCTGTTGGCCCCCAAATTTTAGACCATCACTAGTAGAAGGGAGGAAGATACAGAAATGCCACAACACCAAGCCAATTGACGGCTCCTTTGGAAAAATTGCATCACTGGTGACACCATCAGCAAAGATGTCAGCATTACCACAATTAACATGGGGTGCGCTGGCAAGGAAATTGCATCACTGGTGACACCATCAGCAAAAATATGCCAGCAGTACCACAATTCGCTGCACCAGACGATAGTTCACAATGCATGCAACTGATATATAGTCCAGGCAAGTTCTGCAGGCAGTTCAAATCGGAGGAGTCTATCAATATGTCCATTTCCTCCCAAAGTAAATCAAGTCCTTGATTGAGCATTACTTGTTGAGTTATATTCATTGATGCATCAGTTTATACAGTTTACTGTGGTAGCTATCATAGAAGCTGTAGTTTGGTTTTCTTAGTCTTCACCGGCACTGGGATGGAGATGGGAATTCTGGCAATGATGTTAAAGAGACATTATCCTGAACAGAATTATTAAATATGATGAAAAGGAAAAGTGAAAGTAAACAAACAGATCTGTTAATCACCTTTAAAAACAATAGTAAGCAAACAGATCTATTAACCACCTTTGAAAACAATCATTAACAGCTGTTTACCTAATTAGATTAAACCACTTAAATCACGTGAATAAAAAAAAAATTCGGATCCATTTTTTCATGAGCGCTCCTCATATAAAAATATGGACATACACACATACTGACATGCAACACAAAACAGTGCAGACATAACATACAACACATAAGACAATAATAACGGCCTTGTAGCTTTACCTAGGTAAAATCTCCATTGCAATGTTTAAAAACTCCACAGTCAAAAAATTAAAAACAGTCAAAAAACAAAACTGATCAGAAAAACATTAACCTAGGTTTGTATGAGCTCAAAAAATAAAATAGAACTTTATGATGTGGGAAAAAGCAATAATAAAATAGATATTGAAAAAAGGCACCGTGGTTAATCACTGTCGCAGATGTAAGAATAGCCAAGCTGGAGCTCTGGATATCAGCTGTTATGGATTTCAGTCAAATCATCTTCTTTTTCTGTAGAAATTGTTTTGGTTAACCTCTCTGGAATCCAAATCGGCTGCTGTTCTCCCTGTGGGAACACACAAACGGAACCCCGACTCCAGACAATAACTAGGTCGGGACCTTTCCATTGTCCTGTTAGAATATCTTTCCAAAGTACCTTAGGCTTATGTACATTTTTCGGATACATATGTCTTTCTGCAGCACTAAGTCCTGATGAATCCAAATTTAGAAAGTTTAGAGTAAAAAGGGTTATTTTAAGTTTATCTTTGGGGGATATATACCCCTTTAAGATCCTTTTATTTTTTTATTTTTTTTTTTTATCTTTTTTTTTTTTTATTGTTGGTCGTTCAAAACATTACACAGTTCTTAATACATCATCTTTCACAGTTTGATTCAAGTGGGTTATGAACTCCCAACTTTACCCCGTATACAGATTGCTGTTTCACATCAGTTACCCTTCCATTGATTGACATATTGCCTTTCTAGTGTCTGATGTATTCTGCTGTCTGTCCTATTCTCTACTATCCCCCCTCCCCTCCCCTCCCCTCCCCTCCCCTTTTCTCATCCCTGTTTAATGTAAATCTTCTTCTCAAGCTCTTCGTCCTTACCCTGTCCTTGTTTACTCCCCTTATATCAAAGGGGTCATTTGGTATTTGTTTTTTAACGATTGACTAGCTTCACTTAGCATAATCTGCTCTAATGCCATCCATTTCCCTCCAAATTCTATGATTTTGTCGTTCCTTAATGCAGAGTAATACTCCATTGTGTATAAATGCCACATTTTTTTTATCCATTCATCTATTGAAGGGCATCTAGGCTGATTCCATAATCTTGCTATAGTGAATTGTGCTGCTATGAACATCGTTGTAGCAGTGTCTCTGTAACATGCTCTTATTAGGTCTTTAGGAAATAGACCGAGAAGGGGAATAGCTGGGTCAAATGGTGGTTCCATTCCCAGCTTTCCAAGAAATCTCCATACTGCTTTCCAAATTGGCTGCACCAATTTGCAGTCCCACCAGCAATGAACAAGAGTGCCCTTTTCCCCGCATCCTCTCCAGCACTTATTGTTGTTTGACTTCCTAATGGCTGCCAATCTTACTGGAGTGAGGTGGTATCTTAGGGTAGTTTTGATTTGCATTTCTCTAACTGCTAGCGATGGTGAGCATTTTTTCATGTACTTATTGATTGATTGTATGTCCTCCTCTGAGAACTGTCTGTTCAGGTCCTTGGCCCATTTATTGATTGGGTTATTTGTTATCTTATTGTCTAATTTTTTGAGTTCTTTGTATATTCTGGTTATTAGGGCTCTATCTGAAGTGTGTGGATTAAAGATTTGTTCCCAGGATGTAGGCTCCCTGTTTATCTCTCTTATTGTTTCTTTTGCTGAGAAAAAACTTTTTAGTTTGAGTAAGTCCCATTTGTTGATTCTAGTTGTTAACTCTTGCGCTATGGGTGTCCTATTGAGGAATTTGGGGCCCGATCCCACAGTATGTAGATCATAACCAACTTTTTCTTCTATCAGATGCCAAGTCTCTGATTTAATATCAAGCTCCTTAATCCATTTTGAGTTAACTTTTGTGCATGGTGAGAGATAGGGGTTCAGATTCATTTTGATGCAAATGGATTTCCAGTTTTCCCAGCACCATTTGTTGAAGATGCTATCCTTCCTCCATTGCATGCTTTTAGCCCCTTTATCAAATATAAGATAGTTGTAGTTTTGTGGATTGGTTTCTGTGTCCTCTATTCTGTACCATTGGTCCACCCACCTGTTTTGGTACCAGTACCATGCTGTTTTTGTTACTATTGCTCTGTAGTATAGTTTGAAGTCTGGTATCGCTATACCACCTGATTCACTCTTCCTGCTTAGCATTGTTTTTGCTATTCTGGGTCTTTTATTATTCCATATGAATTTCATGATTCTTTTATCTATTTCTACAAGAAATTCCATTGGGATTTTGATTGGCATTGCATTGAACTTATAGAGAACTTTTGGTAATATCGCCATTTTGATGATGTTAGTTCTACCTATCCATGAGCAGGGTATATTTTTCCATCTTCTAAGGTCTTCTTCTATATCTTTCTTTAGGGTTCTATAATTTTCATTATATAAATCTTTCACCTCTTTTGTTAGGTTGATTCCCAAGTATTTTATTTTTTGGGGGGATATTGTGAATGGAGTAGTTGTCCTCATTTCCGTTTCAGAGGATTTGTCACTGATATACAGGAATGCCTTTGATTTATGCGTGTTGATCTTATATCCTGCCACTTTGCTGAATTCATTTATTAGCTCTAATAGCTTCTTTGTAGACCCTTTTGGGTCTGCTAGGTATAGGATCATATCATCTGCAAATAGTGATAATTTAAGTTCTTCTTTTCCTATTTTTATGCCTTTAATTTCTTTTGTCTGTCTAATTGCTCTGGCCAGTGTTTCGAGGACTATGTTGAACAGAAGTGGTGAGAGAGGGCATCCCTGTCTTGTACCAGATCTTAGAGGGAATGCCTTCAATTTTTCTCCATTCAGAATGATGCTGGCCTGTGGCTTATCGTAGATTGCTTTTACAATGTTGAGGTATGTTCCAGTTATCCCTAATTTTTCTAGAGTTTTGAACATAAAGGGATGCTGTACTTTGTCGAATGCTTTTTCTGCATCTATCGAGATGATCATATGGTTCTTATTTTTAAGTCTATTGATGTGGTGAATAACATTTATTGATTTCCGTATATTGAACCAGCCTTGCATCCCAGGGATGAATCCTACTTGATCATGATGTATAATTTTTTTGATATGTATTTGAATCCGATTCGCCAGAATTTTATTGAGGATTTTTGCGTCAAGGTTCATTAGAGATATTGGTCTGTAGTTTTCTTTCTTTGAAGTGTCTTTGTCTGGTTTCGGAGTCAGGGTGATGTTGGCCTCGTAGAATGAATTTGGAAGTTCTCCCTCTTTTTCTATTTCCTAAGATCCTTTTAAATTTAAGTCTTTCAAAAGCATTCTGCCTTAGTTTTTAGAATTATTTTAGTCCTTTTAATTTTTTGATGTGGTTTTAAACCATAGTTGTCTTAGCCTTTTGTATTTTCTATCTGAAATACCTTTACTTGACATTTTCAACCATTTTCTATCTTATTTCTATCTTCTAGTTTTCTTTTAAGGTTTTTATATTTACTCTTAGTTGCTTTTTTCTCTCCTAGTTTTCTTTTTGTTTCCTATTTTGTGGGCTTAAAATTCTTGTCTTTCTACATCTTTTTTATCTTCCTATATCTTTTTTATCTTTCTACATCTTCTCTCTTTTTTTTTACCTTTCTGTACTTCTGTTTTTGAAGTTTTCCACTTCAAATTTTTAATCTTCTTTATCTAAATCTTTTATCTTATTATCTTCCCATTTTCATGGGTTATTTTTTTTTTCTCCGTCATGAAGGCATCTTAACCACCTTCAATTTAACCTTTTAAAGCCTCTTGCAACTTATTTAGACATTTTACAACTTTTTACTTTACCACACAAAGATTATCTCATCTCCCTCTTTTTGGTTTAATAAGTACATTTTAATAGTTAATAGTTTGATGAGTAAAGCAATCTTTTATCCGCCATGAAGGTATCTCGACCACCTTCAATTTAACCTTTTAAAGCCATTCAATTATCATTTATACTGTACTTTTAAATGTACTTTTTCTCCACCTACAGCTTCACTCTTTTAAACGAGGCTTAGATTCTGTATAAATCGCTTAATATTAGTTTACATGGCTGCCCTTCAACCAAAGGCTTTTGTTTAACTCCATTAAGAAGCTTTGTCTCAATCTGCCATGTACAAATACCTTTTTTCTTCTTTCTTCCTTTCTCAAGCTTTTAAAGTAAGTTTAGTTTCCTCAAAATCTTTTTAAATGGCATTTACAACTTTTTACTTTACCATACAGAGATTATCTCATCTAGAAACATTTATTTAACCTTTAACCTTTTATATTAAAATATATTTCCACATCTTGAACCTTTTTATATCCCTTTTTTAACCATTAACACTTTTTATAAATTCACATTCTGAAACAACCCTTATAAAATTACTCCACTTTAATAAGATGAAATACTTTCATGTTTTTTAAGGTACTATTATACTGTAATTGAAACCCAACTGAAACTTCTTATACTCTCTGTATATAAATTACACATGATAGAATCTTAACTCTTAGTAACCTTGTTTAGCAAAGACACAGACCAAAGCAATATTAAACTTTTTTTCCATTTACCAATTTATGAAAACACACATAATGCTTAAATATATTACCTTATGGAACTTAATAAGTAAAGAGTACTTGATTTTATATTTAGTGGTTGATATTTTAACACTTTACCTCTGTAAATTAATCAGATGTCTGTAAAAACCAAGATCTTAGACAAGTATAGTAAACAGAACTAGCCATCTCTTTCTTGTTGAAGAAAAATCCTTCTACAGGATACCATGATGGCCCCTTTGATATACTTAATAATTCGTCTTTAAAAAGCCATGGGCTACATTTTTGTATCGTATCAACATATGCCCTAGCTGTTCTTGGTCTTACTGGGGTGCCTCCTTCCTCTAACAATTTCTCTTCCTCGGAGGTGAACAAATTCAAACCTTGAGTCAACCATTTTCCCCAGTTTGCCTGAGAAAGTTCTAGGAACAGGCAACTTGAAATAAAAACAAAATAAATCAAAACCAGAACACATTGTTTTTTGAAATGGTCACCCATTTTTTTTGCTCTCCTTCAGGAGTGAGCAAATTCACTTACCCCCAAGCTTCAGACATCCCTCGTACGGACCACCATAATGCCAAGGCCAATGTCTCGGCTTGGCACCAGATTCAGGAGGCACCTCACAGCTTTTTAGGTTCAAACAGCAATTCTTTATTCCAGCTCTCACACCACCTCCACACAGATCCAGGGGCAAACGCGTTCTGCTGTCTCCCGCACCAACCACCTACTCCACGAGGCTCTCTCCAAATCCCATTTTAATCTCACGAGAACTCAATGGGAACAAGCAGCAGGAACACCCTAATCCCAGCAATAATCTTCAACTTCCAACTTCCTTAAAACCCATTATCTTAAACTGGCAACGCCTTAAACTCAAGGAGTCGGTTACTTCCTCAAACCTGATCAGCTCTAAACCGGGATCTGCCTTGGTCCTTGAGCAAGGTCACCTCATTAAAGCATGCATGCAATGTCCCATCAAATGTCCTCTAAGCAGCATGGGGTACGCTTGGCAAGGAAATTTCGATGCGTCATTCCTACTTGGTAATGGCCCTCAGCAACCCTGGACTGGGTCCTGGAACTTCGCTTCCCATTTTTGGGCCTAGCTACTTGCTGGAATGCCTGGTCACATTTATTGAGGACCCTGACCCTGTTCCTTGATTTCAGGCCCCATGCTTGGTCCCCCTCCTATTTCTCCCATCTGTTCCCCTTGTACTATGGTATTGTGTCATTGCCAGGACCCAGCCCTCCCTTTGCTTCTCCCTAGCCTGGTCTCCTTCAATGGTTGCTGGCTCCCCACTGACACCACCCAACCCCAATTGTGGACCAAAAGTATCCATCACAATGCCTCCTTTGGTCTTGGTTTTCTCTGCAGATCTACTCACCTGGGGCAGAGGAATGAAATTGGCTGGCCTCTTGTCCCTAAAGGATCTCTATGGGTAACACAGCTTTGCCCCTCTCCTGGGCCCCCTTTGCTGTCCAAACTTAACAACTCGCAGTGGACTTGGGCCTACTGATGGCCTTGCTCTGGGCAATCCCCTCCCTTCCCTGCCCTGCCCTCTAAACTTGCAAGCTGCCCCTAAGGAACCCAGCCTTTCCTCACCCTTACCCTTCACCCTACTTTCCCCTGGGTGGTCTGCCAGTCTGAGCTCTTTACTACATTACTTGAGTTGTGTTGCTTTCTGTGTGTCTCTTCTTCTATTTTCTGACCTGGGCACCCTTTTATTTGGCCGCCAAGTTCACCGTCCTTTCTTTGCACAGCCCTCTGTCTCCTCATCCTAGCACCAATCCTACCTTTCTTTCCCCTACTGCTTTTTCCTGGAGCAACAAACTCCCTTTCATTGGGTCCCTAATACCTTTTTACAGGGTTGGTGCCTTATTTGGGCTCCTTGATTGGTTGCTGGCTCTTGCCCCTCTCTGCACCCACTAAGACACCCCACTGTGCCCTCACATCACACTCCTCCTGGCCTCTATCCTTTGCCAGGACCTTTGGCCTGGTCCCTGGACCTGGATCCTCATCTGGTCCAGGGCACCTTATGGGAAATTGAACCCTGACCCTTGACTGGGCTATTTGCTCTCCCTAGGCTCTTGGGGCAGCACCAGGAACCCTGACACCTGGCAGTGGTGCTGGGCCTCGAGCCTGCCTCTCCCTGCTGGATCCCCTGACTTCCCTCCCCAGCCCTGTACACTCTCCTGATTCCCATGCTCCAGTGCTGGCCCTTGGCTCTCCATTCCCTGAACTGGCTCCTTTCTTGAGCCTCTGGGAGTCCTTCTTTCATCGTGCTTCCCTGGGCTTGAACTGTGGGCCTCACTGGGGCTGCTTCCCCACTCCCCTTGGTTTCCCTGCATCTCACAACCCTACTGAAGTTCCATCTACCAAGCCCCACCGTTTCCTGCTCTCCCCTAGCCTGGGCCCTCCTCTAGGTCCCTAGCCTGGGCTACTTTCTGTTTTCCTGACCCACACCCCATAAACCCCCTTCTTCCAGCACTTCACGCTGTGCCCTCCTACAGCCCTCCATTTGTCCTTGTCTCCCCTGGGCTACTTTTTTAGATCTCTTTCACTCGATGCTCACCAGAGACAGGGGAAGGAACTGGGATGTTTGGCCCTGCGGTAATTTTTTGGGGAAAGGGTAGCAGTGCCTCTTTCCTGAGGGCTTTGTCTTCCTTAGGCCTGGGCCATGATCCTCAACCCTGACACCCTGCAGTGAATATGGGCCATGAGGCCTCCTCTCTCTGACCCACCCTTTTCCCTTTCTCCCCTTTCTCCTCATATACCGCTGCATCCAGGAGAGAGGGGACTCGCCCTTCCAGATAGGAGATCACTTACATCTGGGTTTCAGGGGAGTTCCTATGACCCAGCAACCAGGGTAGAGGGACTCCCTCTTGTATGTAAGAGACCCATCCCACCGAGGTTTTGCTGGGAGCTCCTATACTGCTGCAGCCAGGGTAGAAGGCACTTGCCTGGTATAGGCGGGAAACCCCTCACACCTAGGTGTTAGGGGAACTCCAAACACCCACAGCCAGTGTAGAAGTGACTCGCCATTCCAGGTGGGACAACGAACCTACCTGGGTTTTGGCCAGAGCTCATATACCCTCACAGCCAGTGTAGAGTGGATTGTCACATCCAGTCCCCTCTACCCTGGCTAACTTGGTATACAACCCCCCCTGCAATACTAAAGTAGGAGGGGTCTCTTCCTGGAGGGGGGAGTCCCCTCTATCCTGACTAGGGATCTACAGGAGACCCCCAACATTTACCTAGGTGGGGAAGTTTTCTGCCTGGAGGGGCGTTTCCCCTCTACCCTTGCTGCTGTGTTATAAGAGCTCTCCATGACATTCTGGAGACAGGGTTCTACTGCCTGGAGGGGCAAGTCTTCTCTATCCTGGCTAAGGAAGTATACAAGCTCCCCAACACCCAGGTGTGAGGGGTTTCCTGTCTGTAGGGGTGAGTCCCCACTACGCTGGCTGCAGTGGTATAAGAGCTGCCCCATCCTGACACCCTGGTGGGAGGGGTCTTCAGCCTGAAGGGGTGAGTTCCCTCTATCTTGTCTGGGGGGGTATACTAGCCCCCAAACACACCCAGGATGGAGACTTCTCCAGCTTCTAGGGGTGAGTACCTGTACCCTGGCTACAGCTGTGTAAGAGCTCCTTTTAACACCCAGGTAGGATGGATCTCCCACCGGGATTGCATATAACCTATACCATTTTTTGATGGTATAGCAGATTCCCTTTGACACCCTGGTGGGAGGGGTCTCCCGCCTGGAGTGGTGAGTCCTCTGTACCCTGGCTAAGGTGGTATACAAGCTCCCCACAACACACAGGTGGGAGGGGTTCCTCTTTTCTAGAGGGGCGATTCCCCACTCATCTGGCTGTACTGTATAAGAGCCCCCCCCCCCCGACCACGCACAGTTGGGAGGGTTCTCCCACATGAATTGGAAAGTCCCCTTTACTCTGCCACTGTGGTATATGAGCTCTTCTGATAACCAGGGTTTAGGGGTCTCCCGCCTAGTGAGGCAAGACCACTCTCTCCAGGATGCAGCAGTATAGAAGTTCCACCCACTCATAGCAAGATGAGAGGGATCTCCTGCCTGGAGAAGCTAGTACCCTACACCCTGGCTAATGCATTGTACAAGCTCCCAGACACCCAGAATACACTCTACGCTCTCTAAGGTGTTCTACAAGCTCCCTTTGATACGCAGGTGGGAGGGGTCTCCCGAATAAAGGGGAGAGTCCCCTTTTCTCTTGCTAAAGTGATATACTAGCTTTCCCTTACAGACAAGTGGGAAGGGTCTCCTGCCTGGAGGCATGAGTTCCCTCTATACTGGCTGTGTCAGTAAAGGAGCTCCCCCAGACACCCAGGTGGGAGGGTCTCTGGCCTGGAGAAGCAAGTTCTGTCTACCCTGGCTGTGGAGCCCTCAACCAACACCTAGATGGGAAGGATCTCCCATCTGGAGGGGCAAGTCCCCTCTACCCTGGCTGCAACAGTATTAGAGCTCCCTCTGAAAAACTGGTGAAATATGTCTCCTGCCTGGAGGAGTGAGTTTCATATACCCTGGCTGCGGTGGTATAGGAGCTCCCCTGATACCCAATTTGGAGGAGTCTCCCAACAGGAGGCTTGAATCCCCTCTACCCTGCTGCAGCAGTATTGGAGCTACCCAGGACACCCAGGTGGGAGGGTTCTTCTGCCTTGTAGGGAGAGTTCCCTCTTCCCTGGCTGTGGTGATATATGAGCTCCTTCTGACACCCAGGTGGGAGGTGTCTCTGCCTGAAGGGACAAGTCTCTGTTACCTTGGCTGTTGTGGTATAGGAGATTTCCTGGACACCCAGGTGGGAGTGATCTCCCCCCTGGAGGCAAGAGTCAACTCTATCTTGGCCTCAGCAGTGTAAGAGCTCCCCACAGACACCCAGGTGGGAGGGTGATCCGCCTGGGGGGCGAGCCCACTCTACACTGGCTGCTGTGGTATAAGAGCCCTACCATATACCCAGGTGAGACAAGTCTCTTACCTGGAGAGGAGTGCACCTTTACAATGGTTGCCATGGTATAAGAACTCCCCCAGACACCCAGGTGGGAGGGGTCTCCTGCCTGGAGGGGCGAGTCCACTCTATCCTGGATTCAGGGGTGTATGAGCTACCCCAGACACTCAACAAAGAGGAGTCTCCATCATTTAAGATGGGCAAGATATGAGCCCTCCCATCCTACAACTAGGTGGGAGAGGTCTCCCTCTTGGAGGGGTGAATCCACTCTACCCTGGCTTGGGTGGTAAAGGAGCTCCCCTGACACTCCAGTAAGAGTGGTGTCCCTGCTTGAGGAGGGATTCCCCTCTACCCTGGCTGCTGCTGTTTACATGCTCTCCCAGGCCCCTAGGTGGGAGGGGAACTTTCGCCTGGAGGGGGAAGTCACTTCTATCCTGGCTAAGGCATATGCAAGTCCACCCCTCACACCCACTAAAGTGAGAGGACTCTCCCACTAGAGTCTTAAGTCTCCTTTACGCTGACTAGTGCTCTATAAGAGCTCCAGGAACACTAAGGTTGGAGGAGTCTACCACTTAAAAAGGTGCACCACTCTACACTGGCTGTGGTAGTATATTAGCTCCCCTCAACATCCAGGTGGGAGGGTTCTCCCTCCTGTAGGAGAGAGTTCCCTGTACCTTCACTGAGGAGTTATTAGATCTCCTCTCAACATCCAGGTGGGAGGGGTCACCCGAGGGGAGGGGTGAGTCCCCTCTACCCTGGCTGTGGCAGGATACAACTTCCCCTGATACCCAGGTGAGAGGTGTCTCTGGCCTGGAGAAACAAGTCTCCTTGACCCTGGCTGCAGCAGTATACAAGCTTCCCCAGACACCCAGGTGGGAGGGGTCTCCCTCATGGAGGGCCAAGTCACCTCTACCCTGGCTAAGGCTGTATACAAGCTTAGCCATCCAAAAGCACATGTGGGAGGGGTCTTTCACCTGCATGGGCGAGTCCCCTCTACCCTGGCTGCGTGATACAGGAGCTTCACCCATACTCAGG
Organism: Ictidomys tridecemlineatus; assembly: GCF_052094955.1. NCBI lineage: Eukaryota > Metazoa > Chordata > Mammalia > Rodentia > Sciuridae > Ictidomys > Ictidomys tridecemlineatus. The sequence continues at coordinate 83,939,097 of NC_135485.1, forward strand.
TTTGAAGATTCTCTTGCCTAGAGTGGTGAGTCCCTTCTGCCCTGGATGCAGCAGTATTGGAGCTTCCCCTTACATCCAGGTGGGAGGCGTCTCCCCCCTGGAAAGACAAGTTTTCTGTACTTTGGCTGGTGCCTTATAAGGGCTCCCTGGACACCTATGTGGGAGGGGTCTTCTGCTTGCAGGGGCAAACCCATTTACCCTGGTTGACTCAATATAGGAGCTCCCCCAGACAACCTGCTGGAAGGGGTATCCCGCCTATATGGGTGAGCTTCCTCTATCCTGGCTGTGGAGGTATTAGAGCTCTTTTTGTCAACCAGGTGGGAGGGGTCTCCTGACTGGAGAGGCAAGTCCCCTTTACACTGGATTTGTAGGTACAGAAGTTCCCCAACACCCATGTGAGTTGGGTATCTTCCTTGGAAGGGTGAGTCCCTACCACCCTGGCTGCAGCAGTATAGGAGCCCCCCCACACACACGCAGGGGGGAGGGGTCTCCCGCTGGGAGAGGCGAGTTGCCTCTATCATAACTGCTGGGGGTATATGAGCTCCCATGACTCCCAAGTTGAAGGGGTACCCGCCTGGAGGGGCAAGTTTCCTCTACCTTGGCTTTTGCAGTATATGAGCTCAACATAACACCAATGTTAAAGGGGTCTTCCTCCAGGAGGGGCCAGTATTCTCTATCCTGACTGCAGCAATATACAAGCTTCCCCTAACACGCAGGTGGGAGGGGCCTCCTGCCTTCCATGGTGAATCCTGAATACCCTGGATACAGAAGTATATGAGCATGCCCAGACACCAAGGAGGAGAAGGGTCTCTTCTTTGGAGGGGAGAGTCGCTGCTACCCTTGCTGCCATGGTATACAAGATCCCTCTGACACCAGGTGGGAGGGGATATCCCACCTAGTCTGGTTAGTCCTCTCTACCCTGGCTGCAGCGTATACTAGATCCACTCCCCAACCCAGATGGGAAGGGTTTCCCATCTAAAGGGGTGAGTACCTCTTCCCTAGCTTCAGTGGTATACCAGCTTCCCTGACACCCAGGTGGGAGGGTTCGTCTGCATGGAGAGCAGAGTCCCCTGCACCATGGCTGTGGCAGTATACAACTTTCTCCTGACACCCTGGTGGGTGGGGTCTCTCGCCTGTTGCGGCAAGTACCCTCTACCCTGGCTGCAGTGGTATATGAGCTCTCCCTAATAACCAAGTGGGAGCGGTCTCCCATCTGAAGGGATAAGTCCCTTGTACCCTGGCTAAAGTGGTATACAACCTCCCTGAGACACTCAGGTCGAAGGGGTTTACCACCTGGACGGGAGAGTCCCCTCAACCCTGCCTGCTGCAGTAAAGGAAATCTGCTGATAACCCTGTGGGAGGAGTCTACTGCTTGGAGGGTAGAGTCCCCTGGACACTGCCTGTGGCGGTATAGGAGCTTCCACTGAAACCCAGGTGGGAGATGTCTCCTGACTGGAGGGGCGAGTCCCGTCCAGTCCACCCTGGCTCTGGAGATATAGGAGTTCCCCTCCCCATCCCAGAGGGAGAGGGTCTCTTGCATTGGGAGGTGAGTCCCCTCTACAATGTTTGCTTTGAGATAAGAACTCCCCATGAAAACCAGCTGAAAGAGGTCTCCTGCCTGGAGGGGTGAGTCCCTGCTACCCTGGCTAAGGCTTAATACAAGCTCACCCTGGCACCAAGTTGGAAGAAGTCTCTTGGTCTCATGCCTGGAGAAATGTGTCTACTTTCCCTGGCTGCTGCAGTATATGAGATCCTGACACCCAGCTGGGAGGAGTCTCCTACCTGGAGGGCAGTGCCAGCTCTTCCCTGGCTGCTGTTGTGTAGGAGCTTCCCCAGACACTCAGGTGGGAGGGGTCTCCTGATTTCCTGCTAACCTGGCTGCAGTGGTATATGAGCTCCCCTTGACAGCTAGTTGGGAGTGGTCTTTGCTTGGAAAGCAGTCCTCTCTAACCTGCCTGTGAAGGTATACAAGATCCCCCAAACACTCAGGTGGGAGGGGTCTACTGCCTGGTGAGGCAAGGCCCCTCTACCCTGGCTGTGGAAGTATACAACCTCCCCTAACACACTGGTGGGAGGTGTCTCTCATCTGGTGCAGCAAGTACCCTCTACACTGGCTACAGTGGTATATGAGCTCTCCCCCACACTTAAGTTGGATGGGTCTCCCGTCTGGAGAGGCAAGTCTCCTCTAACCTGGCTACAATGGTATACAAGCTCCCTGAGACACCCAGGTGGAAGGGGTTTCCAGCCTGGAGAGGCAAGTCCTCTCTACCCTCGTTGCTACAGTAGAGGAGTTCTCCTGACACCCAGTTGGGAGGAGTCTTCCACCTGGAGAGTAGAATCCCCTGGACCCTGCCTGTGGTGGTATAGGAGTTTCCACTGATACTCAGGTTTTAGGTGTTTCCCGACTGAAGGGCCAAGTCCCCTCCACCCTGGCTTTGGAGATCTAGGAACTCCCCACTAAACTCACTGGAGAGGGGTCTCTTGCCTTGAGGGGTGAGTCCCATCTACAATGGTTGCTGCGGGATAAGAGCTTCCCATGACAACCAGGTGAAAGGGGTCTCTCACCTGAAGGGGCAAGTCTCTGCTACCCTGGCTGCAGCAGTTTACCTGCCTCTTTCCAAGACCTAGGTGCAAGGGGTCTCCCATTTGGAGGGGCGTGTCCCCTCTACCCTGAGTAAGGTGGAATTCAAGCTCAACATGGCACCAAGATGGGAGGGGTTTCTAGTCTGTAGAGGCGAGTGGGCTCTCCCCTGGCTGGTGTTGTATAGGAGCTCCCCAGATACCCCGGTGGAAGGAGTTCTTCAGGCAAGGAGGGTCCAGTCCCCTCTATCCTGGCTGTTGCATTATATGTGCTCCACCTGACACCCTGGTGGGAGAGGTCTCCTGCCTGGAGGGGGAAAAACCCTCTACCCTGGCTGCTGTGGTATGTGACCTCCATTGACACCCAGGTGGAATAAGTATTTCGCCTTGAGGGGTGAGTCCCCTCTACCCTGACTAAAGTGTACAAGCTTCCTGTGACACAGAGTTGGAAGTGGTCTCCTCCCTGGAGAGGCAGTCCCCTCCACCCTGCCTGGGGCAGTATACTAGCTCCCCCTGTCACCCAGGCCATATGGGTTTCCCCACCTGGAGAGGCGAGTTTTCCAACCCTTCCTGTGGAGGTATAGGAGCTCCCCTGGACACTCAGGTGGAAGGGGTCTCCATTCCGGAGGGGCGTGTCCCCTCTACCCTGGCTATGGTGGTATAAGAGCTCCCCCTGACACCCAGGTGGCAGGCATATCATCTTGGAGGGAAAAATCCTGTCTACCCTGGCTGTGGCAGTATAAGAGCTCCCCCTGACACCCTGGTAGGAAGGGTCTCCTGCCTAGAGCAGCGAATCCCCTCTACCCTAGCTGTGCAGGTATACAAGCTTCCCCAGACTCAGGTGTGAGGGTTTTCCCGACTGGAGGGGCGAGTCCCCTCTAACCTGGCTACAGCGGTATAGGAGCTCCCATAACTCCCTGGTAGGAGGGTTTCTCTCCTGGAGGGGCAAGTCCCTGCAACCCTAGCTGTGCCAGTATAGGAGCTCCCCTAACACCCAGGTGGGAGGTTTCTTCGCCTGGAGGGGTGAATCACCTCTAACCTGTCTGCAGCAGTATAGAAGATTCCCCAGACACCAAGGTGGGTGGGGTCTCCTGCAGAGTGACAAGTAACCTCTATCCTGGTTCTGGCAGTATACTAACTCTTCTGACACCCAATTGTGAAGCATCTTTTGCCTGAAGGGGAGAGTCCTCTACCCTGCCTGATGAGGTATAGGAGTTCCCACAGACACCCAGGAGGGAGGGGTCTACCTCCTGAAGGAGTGAGTCCCCTCCTTCCTGCATGTGGAGGTATACAAATTCCCTCAGATATCCACATGAAGGGGGTCTTCCACCTGGAGGGGCAAGTCCCTGTTACCCTGGCTGTAGCTGTATAGGAGCACCCCCTACAAACCCAGGTGGGAGGAGTCTGTTGCCTGGATGGGCAAGTCTACAGGAGCTGAGGCAGAATTCAAGCTATCCTGAACACCAAGGTGGGAGGGTTCTCAAGCCTGGAGGAGACAGTCTGATATACTCAGGATGCAGAGGTATAAGACCTCCACAAGAACCATGTCCCTTTTCATTCACCGAGGCCCAGGTGTTAGCACTTGGCTCTGCATTACTGGGCCCAGCTCATTGCTTGAGCCCTTGGCTCCCTTTCTTGAGAACCCTGTCCCTGTCCCTTGGTTTCAAGCCCCTTTACAGGTCCACACCTGTGACTCCCCTCTGTTCCCCTTATGCTGAGGTATCCTGACACTGCTCAGACCCTCTGCTCACCATACTTCTATCTAGCCTGGTCTCCTCAAATGAATCCTAGCTACCCAATGACCCCACCCCAAACTCTGTACCACCCATATTACAGCGCCCGCTGTTGCTTTTCCTTTGGTCTAGGTCCCCTCTCTGAGGACCTACTCACCGTGGGCAAAAAGGTGGAATTGGCTGGCCTCTGCATCCTGAATGCTCCCCGTGGGAAACAAAGCCCTGACACTAGCCTGTGTCCCCTTTGCTACTTGAATGTTTATGCCTGGAAGTTAACATGTGTCTTGCTCCAACCCAGCCCTGAGAGATACCCTCTCTTCTCTCCAGTGCCCTCTTGCCTTACATGCTGCCCCTACCCAACCCAGCCTTCCCTAACCTTGGTTCATTGCACTCCAGTCCCGGGGCCTTGCTGCTTGCCAGAGACTCTGACTGCTTTCCTCATGTGCTTTAGCATAGCATGGAGTCTTTTTGTGTTGGGTCTTACCTGGGGGCCTCTTGCTTGTGCCTGCCAGCAGGTGCCCCTAGGTTCCCCTTTCACTTTTCTCTGTCTTCTGGACCTCGTGCAAGCCCTTCCTCGCCTTCTCCTCGTGAATTCCCCTGGCGCTCATGGGTCTCCTTCTCTTTGGGTCTCTCATCCATTATTGTTTGGGTGGGTCCCTTTCCTGGGATTCTGGCTTGGGTCCTGAGTCTCACCCCTCTGAGCACCTATTAGCACCCTACACCATGGCCTCTTGACACTCTCCTTTTGTCCTCCTTCCCTAGCCAGGCCTTCGTTGCCAGGTCCCTGGCCCTGGATTCTAATCTGGGCGAGGACTCCTAATGGGAAACATAGCCCTGCCCCTCGCCTGGGCCCATTGCTCTTTCTGGGTTCCTGCACCTGGAACCATGACAAATGGCAGTGGCCCTGGGCCTGTACCTTCATGCCCCTGTTGGATCCCCTGCCTTCCCACCTATGTCTTGTCTAATGTCCTGAGCCCCATGCCCCAGCCCTAGCTCTTGGCTCTCCATTCCCTGTCCTGGCTCCTTTCTTGAGCATCTGATGGCCCTTGTTACCCAGAGCGTGCCTGGACTTGACTATGGGCTTCTTGCTTGGGCTGCTTCCCTGATCCCCTTGGTGTTCCTGTACTGCAGTCCACTAATGCTGCCCACCTGCCCAGCCCTGCTCTTCCCTGTTCTCCTGTGGTGTGGGCCCTCCTGTAGGTCCCTTACCTGGGCTCCTTGTTGGGGTCCAGGTCCTACCCCACCAGCACCCATTCTCTAACCCTTCCTGCTGTTCTCTGCTTTGGACCACATTTTGTTCCTATCCCATTCAAGTTCCCTTTATGTATCCCTTTCCCAGGATTCACACCCATGCCAGGGGAGTGGACCTGGTCTGTTGGCCATCCTAGCTCCCTAAAGAGAAAAGTAGCCCTGCCCTTCACATGGGCCTTTTGGCCTTCTTCAGCCCGGCTGCTGCTCTCTAAATCTGACACCTAACCATGGACCTGGGCCTTCAGCCTTTCTCTCTGTGCCCCACCATTTTTCCTCTCTCTTTTTCTACCTTCCTCAGCCTTGTTCTGCTCCAGATGCCTCACTGAGGATATACTTCCCTGGGGCATAGGAGTGGAATTGGCTGGCCTCTGCACCCTGAAGGCTCCTATGGGAAATAGAATCCAGCCCCTCGCCTGGGCCCCTTTGGCTGCCCAAACCCTAACACCTGGCAGTTGACATGGTCCTTGTGTGGACCTTGCTCGACTCGATCCCCTCCCTTTTCTCCCCTTTCCTCTCCCCTTTCACGATGCCCCTACCCCAAGCCAGCCCTTCAGTACTCTGACCTTTATGTGTGCTCCAGTCTTAGGGCCTGGCTCCTCACTTAGGCCCCTGACTGTGTTCGATCCTCCTGTGGCTTAGTGTCTCATGGCTTCGCATGGCATCTCTTTCTGTTGGATCAGATGCAGGGCCCCTTTCTTGTGCCCCCTACTTTGCTCCCCTCAGTGCCCCTTGTGCAGCCCACCCTTCCGCTGTCTCCTTATCCTCGTGTCACCCCTTCCTCCCCTTCCCTGCTTTCCCCTCATGTAGTCTCCTGCTTTTTGGGTTTCTCATCATCTTGGTTCATGTGGGTCTCTTGCCTGGAGTACTTGCTTGGTTTCTGGCTCACGCCTCTTCTACACCCATTATGACCTTGCATTGAGGCCTCCTATTACACTTCCCTTGGCCCCCTTCCCTTTGCTCAGTCCCTGGCTCTGGATTCTCATCAGTGCCAGAGTGACTTATAGAGAAGAGAGCTCTCCCCTGTCCTGGACCCTTTGATCTCCCTAGGACCATGGTCCTGCCCCCAGAACCCTGAAAGCTGGAAGTGGCATTTTATTGGAGCCTGCCTCCCCACTGCTGGATCTCCTGCCATCCCTCCCCACACTTCTCAATTTATCTGAGACCATTTCCCCAGCCCTTGGCTCTTCACTCCCTGGACTGGCTCCTCGCTGGAGCCTCCAGTGGCCCTTCCTACTCAGTGTTTTACCTGGTCTAGATGTGTGGGCCCCTCTCTAGGGCTGCTTCCCTTCTCCCCTTGGATTCCTTGTACTGCAGTACCCTAGTGCAGCCCCACCTTTCCGGTCCCACCCTTCCCCACTCTCCCCTGGCCTGGCCCTCCTCTAGGTCCCTGAACTGGGATTCTTGCTTGTATTCCGGCCAATATAACACCCACACTGGTCCTCTGGCCATTCAGGCTATGCCCTCCTTTGGCCCTCCTGTAGTCCCTGTCACTGCCAGGCCCCTTTTCCTGATACCTATCTCAGGATACTCACCCAGGCCAGGAGACTGGACCTGGCCTCTTGGCCTCATGGGCTTCATTTTATAAAACATAGCCCTTCTCCTTGCATAGACCATTTGGTTTTCCTCAGCCAGGGCCCTGCTTCTGGACACTGACACCCTACAGTGGGCCTAGGCCTTGAACCTCCCTCCTTTGTACCACCAGCTTCCTTCCTTGCCTCCCTCCCCTCACCAGCCCTGTCTGTTTTCATGCACCCCTGGCCCAAGCCCTTGCACTTGGCTTTCCATTCCTAGGCCTGGCTCCTTGCTTGAGACACTGGCCACCCTGCTTGAGGACCTTGCTCATGTACCTTGATATCAGGCCACTTACTTAGGGCCCTGTTATGCCTTCCCTCTTTGTTTCTTTTGCAGTGGTATCCTGGCATTGCCTGGACCATTCCCTCCACTGCTTAGCCTAGACTGGGCTCCTTGATTTGGTCCTTGCTCCCCACCAACTCCCTCCCACGTAGGGGAAGAAAGACATTTCCTCACAGTCCCCTCCTTTGCTTCTGGTCCCTCTCTGAGGATCTACTCACCCAGGGCAGACTACTGGCCTCTATGTCCTAAAATCTCCCTATGGAAACACAGCACTGCCCCTCCCCTGATCCCCTTTGCTGCCAAAAACCTGACACCCGGCAGTGGAAGTGTGCTTTGCGCCAGATATGCCCTGCACCATTCATTCCCTTCCCTCACCTGCCCTTTGGCCTTGAATGCTGTTACAATCACAACCCAGCCTTCCATGACCCTGAACCTTCAACTGAGCCCACGACCACATGCCCGCATGACATGGCACCCTGTGGCATTGCATGGTGTCATTCTATTTTGGGCCCCCTAGTGTGCTTCTCTTGTTTTGCCCTCTGCTTCCAGCTTACTCCTCCTTTTCGTGTCTCCCCTTTCTTGCAATCCCTTTCTGTTTTACCTGGGCACACTCATGAGCCTTCTGCTTTTGGGTCCCTCATTTTTAGTTGGTTGGGTGAGACCCTTGCTTGGGTCCTGGGTCTGGGCCTTCTCTGCACCCACCATGACCCCTCGATGTGCACTCTAGTTGCCCTCTTCCTTGGCCCCGTGCCTTGCGAGGCCACCTTTACCCATACAGTGGCCCTGGATTCTCCTCTGGGCAAGGACATCTTATGGGGACAGAAACCTGCCCCTCACATGGGCCCCTTCCTCTCCTTTGGCCCTAGGTCCTGAACACCTAACTTGAACACCTGCCAGTGGCCCTGGGCCTTGAGCTTTCCTGTTGCCTCTCAGATCCCCTACTTTTCTTCCCCAGCCGTGTAAACTGTCCTGAGCCTCCTGCCCCAGCCTTGGCCCTAGGCTCTCAATTCTCTGGCCTGGCTCCTCCATGGATTCTCTGGTGTACTTTCTTGCTCCCAGCGTCCCTGGGTTTTGACTTGGCACCCTTCACTTGGCTGATTTTCTACTTCCCTTGGCTTCCCTTCCTTGAAGAACCATAGTGCTACCTGCCTGCCTGGTCCTGCCCTTCCCTGCTCCATCCCAGCATGGGACCACATCTAGGTCCCTAGCCTGGTCTTCTTGCTGGGATCCTGGCCCTCAACCCAACAACACACATTCTCTGGCCTATTCTTCTGTGCCCTTCTTTGGACCTCCTGTTGTCACTGTCTCTGCTGTGCCCCTTTTTCTGATCCCTTTACTAGATGCACACCAGAGCCGGGGACTTTACCTGGAGTTTTGGCCCTTCGAGCTCCCTTTGGGAAAATGTATCCCTGTCTTTTTCCTGGGCCCTTTGGCCTCCATGAGCCTAGTTCCTACTTCCCAACCCTGACACTCAGCATTGAACCAGGTCTTTGATCCCTACTCTCCCTGTGCAACCTGCTCCCATTTCTATTCTTCCTCTGCTCCCAACCCTAGGTCATGCCTTTGGTTCTCCATTCCTTGGTGTCATCCCTTACATGAACCCAGGGCTGCCCTTCTTGAGCATCTGTCCTTGTTTCATTATGTCAGGTCAATTTTTCCTGCCGCCTCCTTGGCCTACACACTGTTCCCCTGTTACTGTGGTATTTTGGCACTGCCCAGAACACCCTGCCCCTGTTTCTTCCTAGATTGGGATCCTCGAAGGGGTCCTGGCTCCCCTCCTACCCTGCCCCCAATTCCAGTTGCAAAGTATCCCCTCAAAGTATCCTCCTTTGCCCCCCCTGTGGTCCTGGTCTTTCTGTGAGGTTCTACTCACCTGGGGCAGAGGAGTGGAATTGGCTTACTTCTGGGCCCTGAAGACTTCCTATGGGAAACCCAGCCTAGCCCTTCGCCTGGGCCTCCTTCACATTCCAAACCTTGACACCTGGCAGTGGACTTGGGCCTTCCACTGATCTTGCCCTACACAATCATTTCCCTTCCCTCCCATACAATCTAGCCTTGCATGATGCCCCTATCTCACCTCAGCCCTCCTTAACCATGACATTTTATGCTCCAGTTTCTGGACCTGATTGCTTGCCTGAGCCCCGGACTCTGTTCCTCATGTTGCATGGCATCGTAAGGTGGCACTTAGTATTGGGGATTAACTGCTGTCTCTTTTTTGGGACCCTTAGTGCACTCCACTGTGTGCCCTTTTTTCTGCCCTCTTTTTCCACATCCTAGCTCCAACCTGCCTCTCCATCAACTCACACTTTCCCCTGGAGTGCTGGCCTTCTGCTTCTTGGGTCTCTATTGCTCTGTTGGTAGGATCGGTCCCTTGCCTGGTATCCTGGCTTGGGTCCTGGCTCTTGCCCTTCTCTGTAGCCACTGCAACCCCCTGTCAATCCCTACTGTCATCTTCCTCATGGCCCCCATCTCTTGCTAGGATCCTGTCTGGGCAGGGCACCTCATGGGAAAGAGATCCCTGTCCCTAGACTGGGCCTCTTGCTCTTCCTGGGCCCTTGGTCCTACACTTGGAAACCTGAGTTCTGGCTATGGCTCTGGGCCTGGAGCCTGCCTCCCCACTGCCATATCCCCTGCCTTCCCTCTTCTGTCATGTCTAGTTTCCTGATCCCCTGGCCTCAGCCCTGGCCCTTGTCTCTCGATTCCCTGGCCTGTCTCTTAACTTGAGCCTCTGGTTGCTCTTTCTCTGTGCTTCCTTGGGCTTATACTTGGGGCCCCTCTTTTGGACTGCTTCCCTGATCCCCTTGGCTTCTCTGCATGGCAGAAGCCTAGTGCTTCTTTCCTGCCAAGCCCCGCAATTTACTACTGTTTCAGGATGAGGACCTCTCCTAGATTCCTAGCCTGGTATTCCTGCTGAGGTCCTTGTCCCCACTGCATTAACAGGCATCCTCTGGCTCTTCCTACTGTTCCCTCTTGAAACCTCCTGTTTTCACTGTCCCTTTGGTGACCCTTTTCATGATTCCCTTTACCTAGATTCTCACCAGGGCCAAGGTACTGGACCTGGCCTTTGGCCCTGTGGGTTTTCTTTGAGAAAAATGTAGCCCTTCCCCTTTTTCTGGGCCCTTTGGCCTCGCTCAGCCTGACACCAACCCTGACACCCATCAGTGGACCTTGGCCTTGAGCCCTCCTCTCCCTTCATGAATTGCACCCCTTTCTTTCCTCCCTCCCCTCCCTAGCCCTCTCTGTTTTCAGGGGACCCCTGCCAGAGCCAAAGCACTTGTATCTCCATTCCTGGGCCTGGTTTCTTGCTCAAGGCTGCCCTTCTTTAGGACCTTGTCCCTTTCCCTTGATTCCTAGCCCCTTTATTGAGCCCTCTCCTGGGCCTCATCTCTGTTCTTCTTATATTAAAGTATCAACCCCTTCCTTTACAGAAAATCTTAATTGGGGTTCTCCAGAATTCTTCACCATGGCTGTTTTTAGGACTGTCATTCAGAGAGTCTCTGCAAAAGAGTTGAATGTTGATTAACTACTTATTTTTCCATTGCCCTGTTTTACTTGTCCACTGGCTGAGAAGATAACAGCACTCCAGGTGTTAGGCACCCATTACTAGTTTTACACAAACATATTCTGTATAATAGTTAAAACATGCAAACAAGGCCACTGGCCTTGAGCTGTGTTTCATAGAGATGTCTATATTTTTAAGATATGTTACCAACTGGGCTCCATGGTAACAACTGGCAGGGAGAGGAAAAATGGGGAAAAGAAGATCTCCCCTTTTCAGGAGTTGTCCTTGAGGAGTTAACTTGCCCAAAACAGTAAAATAAAAAGCTTCTTTTATGTGAACATTTTCGGTCTGTGAACTTCTGAACCCCTACCCTTACATGTTGGGTATAAAATTCTGAAACTACCCGAACTCAGGTTTCATGAGATTGATTGATTACAGCAAAAGCTGTGCCCTCTAAGCCTGGCTGCAGCCAAATAAAACTTTTTCCTTCTATGTTCAGTGCTTTGCCTTCTTTGTCCCTATTACATTTGTGGGGACACAGATGGAACAGAGGAGATAAGGAAGGCTATTGTGCCTCTATTGTCTCTGGGGACCCACTTCCCTGGGGCAGTGGGGGACTGAGTTCCCTTTGGCACACCCAGGTCACTCTTAGCCTGAAGTAGGATCAACTCATCCTGAACTCTGGGACTGCCATCCCAGAGCATAAAGGTACCCACAGGCAGCAGGAACCACAATTAGTGTTTCGGAGCACTGCCCAACTGAACAGTTAAGACCTGGATCCATTTGTTTTTGAAGTCCACCTGACTTTTCTAACAAGGCCTAAGCAGGTGAAACAGAGGCTTGATCAATCTCTGTTGGGTCTCCAGTATTCTCTAAAGTGGTTGGAGCTGAAAAAGACCGGAGGAGTCACCCAAGTAGACTGTGTTTGGGGTCAGTGAGAAGAGAGGAAACCATGACACCCTTTTTGTTTGGTTTGAAATTGTTGTAATTTGGGCAGTATAGAATTTTTTTTCTTATCATGTCTGTGAGAAAAGTATGCAAATGAGACAAACAAAGGGAAAGTTTCCTACTCAAACCCAGGGCCAAAGCAAGTGTGGATTCCTGTTCTGAGGTTCCATGGTACCTCATACAGTCTATGGTGGAATTTCACAAACCCATATCTAGGTGAAAGCTCCAGATCGGAGTTGATGCTGACTCAAAAGGCTAAGAGGGCCCTAAGTCCCTGCAAGGGGAACAGCCTGAGGTGAACAAAGCGAGTCTTTTTCTAAATGTTTAAACCAATGCAGGTTAGAACATTGAGGCACACAAAGAAAACTGTGCCTTCTAAAATTTTTATTAGAAACCTTTAGGAAGGTTTTCCTGGTAACTGTGGGGTGAAACTCACTCCACAAAGATAGCATACTCTCTAAATTAGAGTGGCCTACCCAAGATGTGGGCTGGCCAACAGAAGGATCTTTAAGTGTGTGAGTCATTGCTGAGGTCCTTTTGATTATTGTTGGAGTCCCTGAACCATTTCTCTTACATTGATTGCTATTAAGAGATAGTACAGAAATAGCCTCCTTGTTTGAGAGCCTGTCTACATGGACAGTCCAAGCTGATGTTAGCCAGGAACCTAGTGGTCTCTAAGATCCAGTGGAAAGCAACTAACAAAAATACCTGAGGTAGGAAAAATAGGAAGGGAAACAGTTTTCCCCATTAGCCAGAAGAGAACCCACCAACGTATGTGCAACTCTACCTAGCTTTGCCAAGACTACTGGGACAGCAAACTGTCCCCTCATCCCCGTATTTCTGAGAAGAAACAAATGATGTCCCCAAATACTGGCTATTCCTTCTTCTTTGGTGTCCTGAGAAACAAAGGCTTCCTGGAACCAAAGACTCTTTGACCTCTCAAAATTAAGGTGGAAAATTTGTCCCAAGACCAGAGCCACAACCCATATGACAGCACTCCAGGTGCCCTTGCAAGGGACTAAAAGACCTGATCATATTGACCAAACAGAAACACCTGAGGGAGACAAGGCAGTTTTTTTTATGTCAGCTTTTCACCACCATTGTGCTCATAAGCTGTAAAAATCATACATCCTCCTACACGGAGAAACCTTGGACCATGGCTAATGTGATGCAGCCCATAATCCAGACCTAGAATGGGGACGCAACAAAGAACAAGGGCTAAAAATAAAGAGATATTAAGAAGCCCTCATATGAAGTCTAAGGGAAAAAATAATAAAGAAAATTTGCTCAAGAGTTAGAAGGAATCAGAGCCAGCCCTGAGGCCTAGCCTAAGCCAGCACATCTGTAGACAAATAGAGTTGAGTAAAGCCTCCCGCTGCTCCAGCATCTCCACTCTTGCACCACTTATACCCCTGAACGTTTCTCTGGACCCCATGTCTGCCTACGGGCCCTCTGCTTTATGAAACTGGCAGTAATGATGAAAATAATTATTCTCAAATTACTCATAGCTGAGTATATGCTGTATTGCTGCTGCTGTTCCTGTCCTGACCCAGAGGTGCCTGGGAGAGGAGGGGCAACATACAAGCATAGCTGCCACAATGCAAGTTTATCAGGGAAGAGATGCAGAGGGTCAAGAAACAGGTGAAGAATTCAGCCTTTGTGGAACAGGCTCAGAGTGACATTTGCAGAAATTTACAAACTGGCTTTACTGAGAAGTGTTCTAGAGAGCTAATGAAGATGGCTATCACGCTTTTCATTAATGGAGACCAAGAGGCTCAAAGACAGGCAGACCAAAAATATAAAGTGTAGGACAAATCTCCTTACACTTTCCCTCACCACAAACCCAGATGTCACTCAAAGGGGAGAGTCTCACTAGAACAAACGAATGGTCTAAATGTTTATAAAGAAAAAAGAGTGAGGCCAGAAAAAATGGGAAGGATCCAGTGACCCTGGCGGGCAAGCATCCACTGCCATGCTCAAATGCTAAGCCTTAAACAAAGAAGGAATGAATGTTTTCCCCCACACTTTGGCCCCAATCCTTCTTTCAGCTTCTTTCCACTTGCTCGGAAGTTGATGATGAATATGGCAGGTGTCCCATAGACACAAACAACTGCATCAGATGCATGGGACCCAGTGCTTCAGGAGGGCTCAGTTGCTGTAAGCCCCAAAATGAACCAGAAATATATTCAGATTAATATCCAATAGTGGGCCATAGGGTGCACACTCCCAAAGGACATGCCACCCGCTTTGAGCCACCAACAAAAACATAAGCAGGGCAGCTACTGTATATAATTACAGCATGCTCCCACCTGTCAAGAGGTAAAAGTTATGCAGACAGAGAGAGACCCTAGGTGAGCACAATGTGTTTGCCACACCAGGACCTGCAGGAAACCTGCCCTCTACCTTGGCATATGGCCCACACCAAGATTGACATAGGTGACTTTTATACAAATGATGTCCCAGGTCATCAATCTCTGTTAACATTTACATTAGATTTGAGAGTTGGAGAATCCCAACATCCAAGATCCTATACCAAGAGATAACAAGAAAATTCCTGCATCTTAAAGCATCAGAGGATCTATGTAGGCTCTCCTTTCCTATAGGAAAGTTCCCCCAGGGACATGAGGACATCATGCCCCTGGGGGAACTGTCTTTTAGGGACATTACTGGACTCTGACTTAAAAGCCTCGAATCTATCAAGAAAAGGTCAAATATTTGGATGCCATCTGACTAAGAAAAAAACAGACAATAGCCATTGGGCCAAAAAAGAAATAGGAAATATTCTAAATTTCATTCTTTTCAACATGAAATCAGACTAGAGAATTCTTGGAGGCTACCAGATTCAGCCATATATGGATCCCCGAGTTTCAGTTATAGCAAACCCCTCTATGAAGCCACAAATGGGGGAGAATAGGATCCTCTAATATGATGGCCACCTACACAAAAGACTTTGAGGACATTAAATAAGCACTCCCAGTGCATCTGGACTAGGGCTTCCTGACCTAACAAAGCTTTACTTTCTGTACATACAGGAACATTCTGAAATGTCTGTAGGAGTCTTGACATAAACATCTGTCCGAAGTGATGGGCTCTTTAGCCTAAGACTGGCCACCTTTTTTACTGGCCCTTGCAGCCACAGATCTTATGGCGTTTGAAGTTGATAAACTGGCTATGGGACAAAATTTGGTTTTCAGGGTTCCTCATTCAGTGTTGAAATTGGTAGAGTACAAAGGACAATATTGGTTGACTATTGGTCAATTCCAGGGCGTGTTATGTGAAAACCCATATATCCATGTGGAAGTCATCCAGACTCTGAACCCAGCAACCTTTCTGCCCATTATACCTGAACAACCTGATCACAAATGCATTGAAGTCATGGATAAAATGTTCTCCACACCTGGCAGACCAGCCCTCAGGGATGCTGATGTAGAGTACTTCACAGATGGAAGCAGTTTTATAAAAGATGGAGTATGTTATGCTGGTTATGCAGTGGTCACTCTGGACTCCACTGTAAAGGCAGAAACTCTGACCTCAGGAAACCTCAGCACCAAAAGCAAAACTTATTGCTTGGACTCAAGCACCTCAGTTGACAGCAGGAGACTGTGTGGATATTTACATAGACTCAAAATATGTGTTTGTTTCCCTTCATGTTCTTAGGGCCTTATGTAAAGAAAAGGGGCACATTAACTCAGGAGAAAAAGAAGGCATGATGTATGGGCAAAAAATTCTTAAACTTTTGGATGCACTGTGGGCTCCCAGGAAAGTTGTGATTATATATTGTCAAGGTCATCGATAGGGAAACACTATGGCTTCTCAGAGAAACCAGAGAGCTGAAAGAGTGGTCAGGTTAGCTGTCTGTAAGAAATGAGAAAATAAATTCACTCCCAGGATTAAAAGCTGCCCTTCTTCCTGGCTGACTATTTTACAGAATGGGAGACAACATACTCCCTACATGAACATGAATGGTTTAAGACTAGAAAGGAATTTTTTTCCAGGAGTATTATGGAGATATTGTGATGGCCATCATAGTCATCCCAGAGATTCTGGCCCCAGCCTTTACAAAACAGTTCCACAGGAGAACACGTTGGACATAACACACTTGAGACAGTTCTGAGTCAACATTTCTATGTCCCCTGGCTCACAAACTTCACTTGGATATTCTGAAAGAAATGTGATGTTTGTGCTCACAATGATCCTTGTCAGAGGCCAGAGCTCCCATAAGGAATCCAAACCATAAGAGGAGCACTTTTTGAAGACTTGGAAGGAGACTTCACTGAACTACCATGCTCATGTGGCTATAAATATTTTTGGTTTTTGTGTGTTCCTACTATGACTGGGTGAAAGCCTTTCCTACCTGCCCTGAAAAGGCTAGGGAGATAACCAGGATGCTTCTCTGGGAAAGGAATCCAGATATTTTATCCCAATAACTAGTGGCTCAGACAATGGGACAGCTTTTGGACAGAGATGATATGATTACTGACCAAGAGTTTAAACATCAGATGGAAGTTATATACTGCCTTTAGGCTGCGGAGTTCTAATAAAGTTCAAAGGATAAACAGGACTTTCAGTCTTAATTGGGTAAGATGTGTCAGGACACTCACTTACATTGGGATGAAGTTCTACCTACTACACATTTGAGGATTAGATCCACACACACTAGGAAGACTGGATTCTCTCCTTATAAGATAATGTACATGAGACCCCCCCTCTCATTAGGGGACCATTGGGAGACTTAAGAGAGATAGGAGAATTCACCCGGAGAAGACAGACTGAGGTCTTAGGGAAACTTTACAAGTTCTCAACCAGTGGGTTAGAGAAAGATCGCCACTAACTTTGACAACAGGTGTACACTCCTTTAAGATTCAAGATTGATTCTGGGTCAAAGAATGGAATATGCAAACACCTAAACTTCTTTGAAAGGGCCCTTTCCCTGTTATTTTATCCACCCCAAATGCATTCAAGTTTGCAGAAATAGGTCACTTGTTTGACTACAGCAGATTCAAGGCTGCAGCTCTGGACTGGGCATGCACTCCAGATGCTGCTACACACTTGAAGCTGACTGTCCGAAAAAAGTTGCACCAGAGAAGCTTGAGGGTTAAAAGGAAAATAGCCCAGCTCCACTCACTCCAGAATCTGACTAGTATATGCACAGCTCAAGCTTGAGGAGACTATGGCCCTGCATCAGCCACATGGGAGGAACTGGCTGATCAGTGTACAGTGAAAGATAAACTTTCTACCAGAGCTAATGAATGCTTTCAACCCCTAGAATAGTTCTTATAGTATAATGCACTGCCACCCCTGCATATATATATATATATATATGTAAAATTCTCTGGTTTTTGCTACTGGTTTGATAAACGTAACTCCTACTGACTGGACACTGGGTTAAAAAAATTTACATTTTTTTGTCTTGCTTCTAAAAATTTTCTAGGATTTTTTTGGTGTTATTAGTTTTGTTTTTGTTAATTTATGCTGTTTAACCTATGCTAACCAAAATGTTAGTCTATTATTTAGTTTGGTTTTCTTTGATAACCTTAAGAGTTTCTGTTCTCCTATTCCAACCATGAATATAATGTGAACCATATGTCAAGATAATCCACTATAACCAAAAGGTGGTAAAACATATATTTAGGACTTGTCCTGCTAGAGGAATGCAATGGATAAATGATTATTTGGATATAAAAAAGAGGTCAATTGGGAAGTAAGTTGATTTACTGGGTCACCAATCTTGCGGTGAAAATAACTGGCCAACCCAGAGGATCATTGCCACTTATGGTCCCACTACCTGGGCACAAAATATCAGTTGGAGTTATAGAACTCATATTTACCTGTTAAACAGAATTATTCCCTTAGAAGCTTTACTAGAAATTATTATTAATCATATTGCCACAGCCTTTGACCTCCTAGCCACAAAACATACCTGTCGCAAGAGGCTAACTATCTAAACTTTTTGGCATTAGATTACCTACTGGCTGAGGAAAGAGAAATATGTGGAGAGTTCAACAGCTCAGATTGTTGCATCCAAATGGATGACAATAGACAAGCAGTTAAGAATCTAGCCAATAACACAAGAGAACTAGCACATATGATAGTGCATACCTAGAAGGGCTTTAAGCATTGGGTGCCAAACATGCTTTTGGAGGATGGTTGTCAACCCATGGTAGATTTAAAGTTTAACTGCTATAGTGAGTAATCTGCTGTTAACCTGTTTATGGCTCCTGTATTTGGCTCCACTGTGAATTAAAACTAATGGGTCCACTATGGAAGCTGCTTTTGAAAAGTTGAAAACAACTAATTTTTAAAAATTATATAAGGCCTTAAGCTAACATAATGGTAATTATACTCTTAAATTTAAAGCATTAATTTATGGGGACCATAATTCAAGGGGGGAATTTAAGTGACAGACCCTTTATCCACAGAAAAGTCTTACCTGAAATTCTAAAGAAATCTTCAGCATGGCTTATTTTAAGACTGTCAGCAAAAGAGTATCTGCAAAAGAGTTCAATTTAGATCACTTCCTATTTTTCTCTCGCCCTGTTTGACATGGCCACTGGCTGAGATGATACCAGCACTCTAGGTTCTAGGTACCCCCTTACTAGTTTTTCACAAACATATCCTGTATAGTAGTTTGTAGAAATGTGAAACAAGGCCTCTGGCCTTGAGCTGGGCTTCATAGAGATTTCTGCATTTTTAAGATATGTTACCAACTAGGCTCCATGGTAACAACTGGCAAGGAGAGAAAAATGGGTAAAAGAAGATCTCCATACTCAGATGTTGTCCTTGAAGAGTTAGCTGGCCCAAAAGAGTGAAAAGAAAGATGATTTTATGTGATCTTTTTCAGATTGTGAACTTCTAAACCTGTACCCTTACATGCTGGGTATAAAATTCTGAAACTGCCTGAAATCGTGGTTCAGGGGATTGATTGATTGATTAAAGCAAAAGCTGTGCCGTCTGACCCTGGCTACACCCAAATAAAACAGTTTCCTGCTATGTTCAGTGCCTTGTCTAATTTTACCCTAAAACAATACTGTGCTATGCTGGCATTGCCAGGACTTTCCTGTTTCACTGCTTCTCCCTAGGCTGGGCTCAAAGTATGGGTCCTGGCTCCCCACTGACCCCCCAATTCTGTACACAAGGTATCCCCTCACAGTACCTTCTTTTGGCACTCTTTTGATCCTGGTCCCTCTCTGAGGATCTACACATCTGGGGCAGAGGAGTAGAATTGGCTGGCCTGTGATCACTTAATGCCTATTGCCAACCATGCCTTGTCAGATCCCCTCCCTTCAATCCCCTGCCCTCTAGCCTTGTATGCTGCCCCTACCCCAACCCAGCTTACTTAACACTGGTACTTTGCGTTTTAATTCCAGGACCAGGCCCCTCAACTTAGCTCCTGATTGCATTCCTTGTGTCATGTGGCTTCCTGTGTCCTGTTGTAGGGAAAGACCTGGGGGCTCCTAGCTCAGGCCCTCTATTGAGCTCCCCTCCTTGCCCTTTAAACTGACCTCTGTTTCCTCATGCTAGCACAGCCTCTTCTCCATCTCTTAGTGCTTTTCCCTGCAGAGCAGGCTTCTTACTCCTTGGATTCCTAATCCTCTTTTGGGTGGGTTTTCCCTTATCTGGAATCCTTGCTTGGGTCTTGGCCCTTGCCCCTCTCCGCACCCACCGCAACCCTGTGCCATGTCTTCCAGACAATGTCCTACTGGACTTGTCCCTTGCCTGGCTCCCTTGGCCTTAACCCTGGCCATTGACTCTCATCTGTGTGAGGGAATCTATGTGAAACATAGCTCTGCCTCCCCCATGTGAACCCCTTGCTCTCCCTGGGCCCTTGGTTCTGCATCCGGAACCATGACACCTGGCAGGGGCACTGGCACTCGAACCTGGTTCACACCAACTGAATCCCAGCCCTGTCCACTGACCTGAACCCTCTAACCCAGCCTTGGTGCTCAGCTTTTCATTCCCAGGCCTAAGCCTTCATTTGAGCCTCTGGTGGCCCTTTTTTCTCAGTACTTTTCTTGGCATTTTCTGAGGGCACCTTGCTGGAATCGCTTCCTTGCTCCCCTTGTCTTCACTGTACTACTGGACCCAAGTGCAGGCCTGCCTTCCCAGGCCTGTGTTCCCTTCTCTCCCCTGGCCTGTGCCTTCATCTAGGTCCCTTATCTGGGCTCCTTACAGGAATTCTGGCCCCTTCCCAACTCACACCTGACCTGTGGCCCTTCATGTTGTGTCCTCCTTTGACTCTCCAGTCCTCGAATGGGTCCTGGCAGGCTAACTCCCCCGCAATGACACAAACCAGATATCCTCTTACAGTACCCTCTTTGGCCCCTCCTTTGGTCCAGGTTCCTCTCTGAAAATATACTCACCTGGGGCAGCAGAGTTAAATTGGCTGGCCTCTGCACCCTGAATTCTCCCTATATAAAACACAGCCCTGCCACTCGCCTGAGTCCCCTTCACTGAAACTTGAGGCCTGGTAGTTAACATGGGACTTGCTCCAACCCAGCCCTGAGCGATCCCTTCCCTTCCATCTCCTGCCCTCTCTCCTTTCATGCTGCTTCTGCTGCAATGCAGCCCTCCTGAACCTGACTATTAGCACTCTGGTTTCTGCGCCTGGGTGTTTTTCTGAGCCCCTGACTGCGTTCCTCATGGTCCTTGACATAGCATGAAGTCTCTTCATGTTTGGTCTGACCAGGGGGCCCCTTGTTTGGGCAAGCAAACAGGCTATCCTAGGTCCCCCTTGGCTTCCCTTGGTCCTCCAGGAGGCCATGTTTCCACTTCCCCTTGTGCTTTTTATGGGGCTCACTGGTCACCTGTCTTTGGGTCCCTCATCACCATTGATCAGGTGGGTCCCTTGCCTGGGTAACTGGCTTGGGTCCTGGCTCTTGCCCCTCCATGCACACATCCTGACACCCAGCCTTTCCTTCCCCTCACCCTCATTCTGGCCCGCTTTCTTTTTCTGGCCTCCTTTGACAGGAACCTTGCCCTGGATTTTCATCTGAGCCAGAGCACCTTTTGGGAAACAGAGCTCTTTTCCTTGTATGGGCCCTTTGCTCTCCCTTGTTGCTTGGTCCCTCACCAGAAACCCTGACACCTCCAGGTGGCCCTGAGCCTGGAACCTGACTACCACCTGCTGGATCCTCTGTCTTATCTTCCAAAAATTGTTCAGTGTCCTCAGCCCCTTGTCCAAGACCTGGACCTTGTATCTCTGTTCCCTGGCCTGGCTCCTTTCTTGAGTCTCTGGTGGCCCTCCTTGCTGAACGCTTTTCTGGGCATTGTCTTAGGGCCCCTTGCTGGGGCTGCTTCCCTTTTCCCTTCTTCCCTGTACTAGAGTATCCTAGTGCAGGCCCACCCTCCTTAGGTCTCTTGCCTATGCTCCTTGATGGTGTCTTGGCCCACATCCCACTCATACCCATCCTGCAGCATTTTAGGCTGTGCCCTCCTTAGGCCCTCCTGTAATTTCTGTTTCTGCCACGCCTGCTTTCCTGATCCCCTTTCCAGGATGCTCACAAGGGCCAGAGGATTTGACCTGGCCTCTTAACCCTTCAGGATTTATTTTGGAAAACATAGCCTGGCCCCTTGCCTGGGAACTTTGGCCTCCCACAACCCGGACTCGGCTCCAGAACCCTGACACCCTGCAGTGGATCTGGGCCTTCAGCCTTTCTCCCTCTGTGTCATCCACTACTCTTTTTTTCCCTCTATCACCTCCCCATCCATGTCCCTTTTCATTCACCCAAACCCAAATGCTAGCACTTGGCTCTTCATTCCTGGGCTCAGTAGCTTGCTTGAGCCCCTGGCTATCCTTCATGAGGACCCTTTCCCTTCCATTATTTTCAGGCTTCTTTTTACAGTCACTATACTGGGCCTCCCCTTTGTTCCCGTGTTCCCTTCTTCTCCCTAGCCTAGGCTCATCACATGGGTCCTGGCTGAAAACTGACTACCCCAACAGCCTCTGTATGCCAGGTTTCCCTTCACAGTGCCCTCTTTTGACACTCCTTTGGTTCAATTCCCTCTTTGAGAATCTACTCACCTGGGAAGAGGAGCCAAATTGGCTGGACTCTGTGCCCTCAAGTTTCCCTAGGTAAACATAGCCCTGACTCCTGCCTGAGTCCCCTTTGCTTCTTGAACTTTGAGGCCTGGCAGTTAACATGTGACTTGCTCCAACCCAGCCTTGAGAGATCCCCTCCTTTCCCTCCCATGCCCTCTGGGTCTTTCATGCTGCCCCTACCCCAACCCAGGCCTCCCTATCCCTGACCCTTTGCACTTCAGTCCCTGGGCCTGTGTGCTCCTGTGAGCCACTAACATTGTTCTTTTTGTCACTTAGCCTAGCACGGAGTCTGTTCTTGTTGGGTCTGACCTGGTAGCCTCTTGCCTCTGACTACCAGCATGCTCTGCTAGGTGCCCATTTTGCATTTCTCTGTCTCCTGGTCCTTGTGAAACCCTTCCACCCCTTCCCCTCATGCATTTCCCTGGCACTTGAAGGTCTGCCTGCTGCTTGGGTCCCTCATCCATGGTCTGTCAGGTGAGTCCTTTGCCTGGGCACCTTGCTTGGGTACTGGATCTTGCTCCACCATGCACTCACTTAGAACCCCCAATGTGCCCTGCCATCTTCCTCCTCCTGGCACACTTCACTTGCCAGGCCTCCTTTGCCAGGTCCCTAGGTTCTCATGTGGGACAGGGTGCCTTATGGGAAACATAGTCTTGCCTCTCACCTAGGTTCCTTGCTCACTCTGGGCCTTTGGTCCTGCACCCTGAACACTGATACGTGGCAGTCGCCCTTGGCAAGAATTTGCTTGCCTCCTGATCATTGGGTTCCTAATACCTTTTGGTGGGATCGGTCCCTTACCTCGGCTCCTTGAATCGATCCTGACTCTTGCGCCTCTCAGCACCCAACACTAGCCCCAACTGTGCCCTCACATTGCACTCCTCCTGGACCCTGTCCCTTGCCAGGCTCTTTGGCTTTGTCCCTGTCTCTGGGTCCTCATCTGGTTTGGGGTGCCTTACGGGAAACAGAACCCTGAACCTAGACTGGGCTCCTTACTCTCCCTAGGCCCTTGGGAAAGCAGCAGGAACCCTGAAACCTGGCAGTGACATTGGGTCTTGAGCCTGCCTTCTCCACGCTGCCTTATTTCCACAGCACTGTCCTCTCTTGAACCACCTGCCCCAGTGCTGTCTTGTGGCTTTCCATACCCTGGACTGGCTACTCTCTTAAGCCTCTAGGGGTCCTTCTCACTCTTTTCTTCCCTGGGCCTTTTCCCCGCTCCCCTTGGCTTCCCTCTTCTCACAACTCTAGTGTAGCCCCTGTTTGCCTGGCCCCACCAGTCCCTGCTGTCCCCTAGCCTGGTCTATCCCCTAGGTAACTAGCCTGAGCTCATTTCTGAGGTCCTGACCTGCAACCAACAAACACCCTTCTTCCAGAACTTAATGCTATGCCCTCCTTTGGCAATCCTTTTGTCCTTGTCCCTGTTGGCCTCCTTTTCTAGATCCCATTTCCAGGATGCTCACCAGAGCTAGGAGCTGGAACTGGAATGTTTGGTCCTGCAGGCTTCCTTTGAAAAATGGTATCAGTGCCCCTTGCCTGGGCGCTTTGGCCTCCTTCAGCCTGGGGCCTGCTCCTCAATCATGACACCCTGCAGGGAATCTAGGCCTTAAGCCCTCCTCTATGTGAGCCACACATTTCCCATGCTCTCCTTTCTCACCATATACCACCGCAGCCAGGAGAGAAAGGACTCACCCTTCCAGACAGAAGACCACTCTATCCTGGGTGTCAGGGGAGATTCTAAAGCCCAGCAGCCAGGGTAGAGGTGACTCCTTATTCCATGCAGGAGACCACTCCCACCTGAGTGTCAGGGGAAACTCTTATACTTCTGCAGTCAGTGTACAGGACACTCACCACTAAAGGCGTGAGACCCCTCACACCTGGGTGTTGGCGGGAGCTTAAAACACTCACAGCCAGGGTAGAGTTTATTCGCACTTCCAGTCACCTCTACACTGAATAAATGATATAAAAGCTTCCTGCAACACCCAGGTTGGAGAGGTCTCCCACCTGGAGGGGCGAGTCCCCTCTACCCTGGCTGCAGTGGTTATAGCAGCACCTCCTGACACCCAGGTGAAAGATATCTAAGGCCTAGAGGGGAGATTCCCCTCTAGCCTGGCTGTGGCTGTATAGGAGTTCCCCAAACACCCAGGAGGGAGGGCTATTCTTACTAGAGGGGTGAATCCCCTTTACCCTGGCTAGGGCTGTATAGGAGCCTCCCCACCATACACGTAGGTGGGAGGGGTCTTCCACCTGGAGAGGTGATTACCTTTACCCTGGCTGCTGTAGTATAAGAGCTCCCCTCGACACCCTGTTGGGAGGGGTTTCCTGCCTAGAGGGGCGAGTCTTCTCTAAGGGGGTATACAAGCTCCTCGTGACACCCAGGTTGGAGGGATTTTCTATATAGAGGGGTGAGTCCCCACTACCCTGGCTGCAGTGATATAAGAGCTCCCCCACACTGACACCCATGTGACAGGGGTCTTCAAGCCTGGAGCAGCAAGTTTCTTCTACCCTGGCTGTGAAGTATACTCCAACACCCAGGAGGGAGGTGTTGCCAGCCTGGAGGTGCGAGTCCCCTGTACCCTGGCTGCAGCTGTATAAGAGCTCCCTTTACCAGTAAGGTGGGATGGATCTCCCAACTGAAGTTGCATATACCCTATACCCTGGGTTCGATTGTATAGGAGCTCCCCACTATTAACCTGGTGAGAGGTATCTCCGGCCTGGATGGGCGAGTCCCCTCTACCTTCGCTACTGTGGCATATGAGCCACCTTTATTAGCAGATGAGAGGGTCTCCCGCCTGGAAGGAGAAGTCCCTTATTTCCTTGCTCCAGTGGTATACTAGCTTTCCCTGACACTCAGGTGGGAGAGAACTCTTGCTTGGAGGGGCACGTCCCTCTACCATGACTTCTGCAGGATAGATATTCCCCTGGACACCCAGGTGAAAGTGATGTTTTGCCTTGGGTTTTGAGTCCCTGCTACACTGCCTGCAGCTGTATAGAGCCTCTCTGCTGAACAGACAGGTGGGACGGGTATCCTGCCTGAAGGGGCAGATACCCTCTACCATGACTACAGTGGTATAGGAACTCCCCCTGAAACCCAGGTAGGAGGGATCTTCCACCTGGAGGGGCAAGTCCACTCTACCC
Source organism: Ictidomys tridecemlineatus (assembly GCF_052094955.1). Taxonomy (NCBI): domain Eukaryota; kingdom Metazoa; phylum Chordata; class Mammalia; order Rodentia; family Sciuridae; genus Ictidomys; species Ictidomys tridecemlineatus. The sequence continues at coordinate 83,964,136 of NC_135485.1, forward strand.
TAGCTGTAGTGGTATAGTAACTACCCACTGCCCCCGGTACACAGTCGGGTGTGGTATCCAAAATTGAGGAGCAAGTCCTCTTTACCCAGGCTGCTTTATTTTATGAGCTGACCCTCCTATACCCAGATGAGAGGAGTCTCCTGCCTGGAGGGAGGAGTACCCACTACCCTGGCTGCAGTGGTATACAAGCTCCCTCCCACACCCAGGTGCTCAGGCCTCCCATTTGAAGGGGTGAGTGCCCTCTACCCTGGCTACCCTGGTTACTAGCTTTGCCTGACACCTAGGTAAGAGGGTCTCCAGCCAGGAGAGGTAAATTTTCTTGACCTTGGCTGTAGTGGTATAGGAGCTCCCCGCTACACCTAGGTGGTAGGGGTCTACTGCCTTTAGTGGTGAGTCCCCTCTACCCTGTCTGTGGCAGTATATGAACTTCCCTGACACCCAGGTGGAAGGGATCTTATGCTTGGAGGGCTGAGTCTCCTCTCCCTTGGTCCTGACAAATTAGGAGCTCCCCCCAAAACTCAGGTTATGGGATTTCCTGACTGGAGGGGCGAGTCCTCTCTACACTGGCTGCGGGGGTATATGAGTACCCCCCTGACACCAAGGTGGAGCAATGGAGAAATGAGTCCCCTCTATCCTGGCTGTGGCAGTATACAAACTCTTCCAGACACCCAGGTGGGAGGGTGCTCCCACCTGGAGGGGCAAGTCTTCTCTATCCTGGCTAAGGCAGTATACAAGCACACCCCTACACACAGGTGGGAGGGGTTTCACGCCTGTAGAAGCATGTCCTCTCTACCCTGGATGCTACAGTAAGCAAGCTCCCAATGCCACCTAGTAGGGAGGGAACACCCACATGGAGGGGCGAGTCCCCTCTATCCTGGTTGTGGTGGTATATTTGCTCCCCCTTGTTAGATGCATGACAGGCTGAAATAAGTTGTCTACAGAACAGGCTGAACAAACATTAGCTAGAGGATAACCCACACACTCAAAGCCCCCTCTGTCTGGTCTGTCTGGTACTTTGTCACCTGTTGTCATCATGTCTGAATACTCAACCAAACTCAAGGCTGAACACTTGACCTCCACCTGTCTGGTGCAAAAAAGCCCACTTCTGACCTCTTCCCCATCTGTCTGAAGGCAGAAGATGACACCTTTATATACAACTGTGTGATCCAATCATTGTCTGTCAAAAAGGCAGCTTGCAGACCCAAAGACCCAATTAGAATGTTACTATAAACGCTACCTCCTGCTTGGCCCCACTCTCTTGCTGTCTGTGTCTCCCTTGCTTGCTTTCACTCTCCCTTGATCTCTCTCTTCCTCTTCTCTTTTTTTCCTATTTTGCACTGCTGCAATACAGCAGTGGTCTCTTCAAGTGTTGAAGTCACTTTCCTTTCATAGGTGCTGAAACCCAGAAAGAGGGTAAAAAATCCACTTTTGGGTCCCTCTTCTTTCAGAAGTGCCACTCACCGGAAAACCAGAACCCATTTGCTCGACTGCCAGAACCACATCCACCTCAGGCATTTGATTGATGAGTTTCCCCTTCCTGGAGTCTTAAACCCAATGGTAGTTGTATCAGAAGGATTTGACAGTTGATATTCAGGCTCACCTCTTTGCCCACCTGTGAGGAGGAAAGCACCTCATCACAGCCATCAAGGCCATGGTGGCCCTCAGGGCCTCCTTCCTTGGCCAGATTGGATTCTTGGGTTCAAAATTATTTCCATTCCTCTTCCTAGCTGCTGGTTTATCAGCATAAGTTTTGTAGGTCACCCTCAAAGGACATTCTCAAAGTAACTTCCAGGAACACATAACAAATAACTAAACATCACACCCCACCCAGACTTTTTCGGTTTTGGTGGCTCTCATAAAGTCCTAGTCCTCGCCCCTTTAAGACTCAGCTGCTAGAGATATGCTTACCCTCCCCTTCCTCTCTCTTCCCCTGCCCCTCTCTCTCTCTCTCTCATGTCTTTCCAGCCCTGGGAATATCTGGCCTCTCCAGAAGGGGTCCTGGAAACCCTTGGCCAAGGTCTCCCATGGCTCCGGCCCCATCCAGGACTGGAGCCTCAACTCTCTGGATTCTGTGACGACCAATGTCTTCAGCTCGAACCTGCCACTAGGCACTGCTGATTTTTGGCTCTAGTGAGGACAACCATTTTGCCAATAAATCAGATTCCTCAGTTCCTCCCTCACCCTTACACTACTTTTGTGTCTCATTTCTTCTCTTCTCTACTACGTTTGAGTCCCCTCCCCTCTTTCTTATAATATGTTTGGGTAATGTGTCCTCTCTGCCATTTGACTCTTCCTTATGACGACTCTTGATTAATCTAAAAACCTTCTCTTTGATACCAGACATCAACCCCCCAAAATTGATCAAACATAGCACCCAGGATTGGCCCAATTATCCCCTAGACAACCAAAATAAATGACCCCTCCTGCGGCCCTCCCCTGACTCAGGCAATGGCAAGGCCCTACTGAGGTGGATGGTACAAGGCTTCCATCCTCTGGAGGAGCGCAGTTTGTTTCTGGGAATGGGCTGGTCTGTTTTTTTTTTATTCCTTTAATAAGTATATTTGTGACTTTTCATATGACCATTAAGGGTGAAGAAAAAAAACATGACTTTCCCAATTAATGCAACTACTTCTAAAGAATAAATCTGTTTGCTCTAAATGCAATGATTCAGCTGTGGAACATGAATTGTTAATGTTTAATAAAAAAAACTCCCTGTAGGAAAAACAGTTGCCTCTACTCTGGATCCTGAGATATATGAGCTCCACCTGACACCCAGATGGGTGTCCTGCCCAGGGTGATGAATTCCCTCTACATTTCTTGAGGGGGTAAAACAGCTCTCCAAGACACCCAAGTGGGAGGGATTTCCTGCTTGAAGGAATCATTCCCCTCTATTCTGGCTGCAGCTATGTTCATCAAGCAAACGCTTCTCAAGTTCAAGAGTCTAATAGACCACCATACAATAATTATGGAAGACTTCAACACACCTCTCTCACCACTGGACAGATCTTCCAAAAAAAGTTAAACAAGGAAACTATAGAACTCAATAACACAATCAACAACCTAGACTTAATAGACATATATAGAATATACCACCCAACATCAAGTAGTTACACTTTTTTCTCGGCAGCACATGGATCCTTCTCAAAAATAGATCATATTTTATGTCACAGGGCAACTCTTAGACAATATAAAGTAGTAGAGACAATACCATGCATCTTGTCTGATCATAATGGAATGAAACTGAAAATCAATGATAAAAGAAGGAAGGAAAAATCAGGCATCACTTGAAGAATAAACAATAAGTTACTGAATGATCAATGGGTTTTAGAAGACATCAAGGATGAAATTAAAAACTTCTTAGAGTTAAACGAAAACACAAACACAACATATCGGAATCTATGGGACACATTGAAAGCAGTTCTAAGAGGAAAATTTATTGCTTGGAGTTCATTCCTTAAAAAAAGAAAAAAACCAACAAATAAATGATCTCATACTTCTTCTCAAAATCCTAGAAAAATAAGAGCAAAACAACAGCAAAAGAAGTAGAAGGCAATAAATAATTAAAATCAGGGCTGAAATTAATGAAATCGAAACAAAAGAAACAGTTGAAAAAATTGACAAAACTGAAAGCTGGTTCTTTGAAAAAATAAATAAAATCGACAGACCCTTAGCCATGCTAACGAAGAGAAGAAGAGAGAGAACCCAAATTACTAGCATAAGGGATGAAAAAGGCAATATCACAACAGACACTTCAGAAATATAGAAGATAATCAGAAATTATTTTTAATCTTTATACTCTAATAAAATACAAGATAGTGAAGGCATAGATAAATTTCTTAAGTCATATGATCTTCCCAGATTGAGTCAGGAGGATATAGACAACCTAAACAGACCAATAACATTAGAGGAAATAGAAGAAACCATCAAAAGACTACCAACTAAGAAAAGCCCAGGACCAGATGGGTATACAGCAGAGTTTTACAAAACCTTTAAAGAGGAACTTACACCAATACTTTTCAAGCTATTTCAGGAAATAGAAAAAGAGGAAGAACTTCCAAATACATTCGACGAGGCCAACATCACCCTGATCCCTAAACCAGAAAAAGAAACTTCAAAGAAAGAAAACTACAGACCAATATCTCTAATGAACCTAGATGCAAAAATCCTCAATAAAATTCTGGCAAATCGGATTCAAAAACATATCAAAAAAATTATACACCATGATCAAGTAGGATTCATCCCTGGGATGCAAGGCTGGTTCAATATATGGAAATCAATAAATGTTATTCACCACATCAATAGACTTAAAAATAAGAACCATATGATCATCTCAATAGATGCAGAAAAAGCATTCGACAAAGTACAGCATCCCTTTATGTTCAAAACTCTAGAAAAATTAGGGATAACAGGATCATACCTCAACATTGTAAAAGCAATCTATGATAATCCACAGGCCAGCATCATTCTGAATGGTGAAAAATTGAAGGCATTCCCTCTAAGATCTGGTACAAGACAGGGATGCCCTCTCTCACCACTTCTGTTCAACATAGTCCTCGAAACACTGGCCAGAGCAATTAGACAGATGAAAGAAATTAAAGGCATAAAAATAGAAAAAGAAGAACTTAAATTATCACTATTTGCAGATGACATGATTATATACCTTACAGACCCAAAAGGGTCTACAAAAAACTATTAGAGCTAATAAATGAATTCAGCAAAATGTCAGGATATAAAATTAACACACATAAATCAAACACATTCCTGTATATCAGCGACAAATCCTCTGAAACGGAAATGAGGACAACTACTTCATTCACAATATCCTCCCCAAAAATAAAATACTTGAGAATCAACCTAACAAAAGAGGTGAAAGAACCCTAAAGAAAGATATGAAAGAAGACCTTAGAAGATGAAAAAGCATACTCTGTTCATGGATAGGCAGAAATAACGTCATCATCAAAATGGCGATATTACCAAAAGTTCTTTATAAGTTCAATGCAATGCAAATCAAAATCCCAACAGCATTTCTTGTAGAAATAGATAAAACAATCATGAAATTCATATGGAATAATAAAAGACCCAGAAAAGCAAAAACAATGCTAAGCAGGAAGAGCGAATCAGGCGGTATAGTGATACCAGACTTCAAATTATACTACAGAGCAATAGTAACAAAAACAGCGTGGTACTGGTACCAGAAAAGGCGGGTGGACCAATGGTAAAGAATAGAGGACACAGTAACAAATCCATAAAACTACAACTATCTTATATTTGATAAATGGGCTAAAAGCATGCAATGGAGGAAGGATAGCATCTTCAACAAATGGTGCTGGGAAAACTGGAAATCCATTTGCATCAAAATGAAACTGAATCCCTTTCTCTCACCATGCACAAAAGTTAACTCAAAATGGATCAAGGAGCTTGATATCAAATCAGAGACACAGTACCTGATAGAAGAAAAAGTTGGCTACGACCTACATACTGTGCGGTCGGGCTCCAAATTCCTCAATAGGACACCCATAGCACAAGAGTTAACATCTAGAATCAACAAATGGGACTTACTCAAACTAAAGTTTTTTCTCAGCAAAAGAAACAATAAGAGAGATAAATAGGGAGCCTACATCATGGGAACAAATCTTTACTCCTCACACTTCAGATAGAGCCCTAAAATCCAGAGTATATAAAGAACTCAAAAAATTAGACAATGTGATAACAAATAACCCAATCAAAAAATGGGCCAAGGACCTGAACAGACACTTCTCAGAGGAGGATATACAATCAATCAATAAGTACATGAAAAAATGCTCACCATTGCTAGCAGTCAGAGAAATGCAAATCAAAACTACCCTAAGATACCATCTCACTCCAGTAAGATTGGCAGCCATCATGAAGTCCAACAACAACAAGTACTGGAGAGGATGCAGGAAAAAGGGTACACTTGTTCATTGTTGGTGGGACTGCAAATTGGTGCAGCCAATTTGGAAAGCAGTATGGAGATTTCTTGGAAAGCTGGGAATGTAACCACCATTTGACCCAGCTATTCCCATTCTCGGTCTATTCCCTAAAGACCTAATAAGAGCATGCTACAGGGACACTGCTACATCGATGTTCATAGCAGCACAATTCACGATAGCAAGATTGTGGAACCAACCTAGATGCCCTTCAATAGATGAATGGATAAAAAAATGTGGCATTTATACAAAATGTAGTATTACTCTGCATTAAGAAACGACAAAATCATAGAATTTGGAGGGAAATGGATGGCATTAGAGCAGATTATGCTAAGTGAAGCTAGCCAATCCTTAAAAAACAAATGCCAAGTTACTTCTTTGATATAAGGGGAGTAACTAAGGACAGAGTAGGGAGGAAGAGCAGGAGAAGAAGATTAACATTAAATAGGGATGAGAGGTGGGAGGGAAAGGGAGAGAGAAGGGAAATTGCAGGGAAAGGAAAGGTGATCCTCAGGGTTATACAAAATTACATACAGGAAGAAGTGAGGGGTAAGGGAAGAATAATACAAGTGGAATAAATGTTTTACAATAGAGGTGGTCGAGAGAGAAGAGGGGAGGGGAGGGGAGGGGAGGGGGGATAGTAGAGGACAGGATAGAGAGCAGAATTCATCAGACACTAGAATGGCAATGTGTAAATCAATGGAAATGTAACTAATATAACTGATGTGATTCAGCAATCTGTATATGGGGTAAAAATGGAAGTTCATAACCCTTTTGAATCAAATTGTGAAATATGATATATCAAGAAAGATGTGATGTTTTGAACGACCAAAAATTAAAAAAAAATAAAAAAAATAAAAAAACCCAGCTCTCCCAGACACCCAAGTGGGAGGGATTTCCTGCTTGAAGGGATCATTCCCCTCTATTCTGGCTGCTGGGATATAGGAGCTCACCCCCAATACTCAGATGGGATACGCCTCCCACCTAAAGGGGCAAGTCCCCTCAACCCTGGATGGAGTGGTTTACTAGCTTTCCCTGACACACAGATTAGATGAGTCTCTCGCTCCAGGCGAGTCCCATCTACCCTGGCTTTGGAGGTAAAGGATCTTCCCCTGACACCAAGGTGGGAGGGTCTCTGGCCTGGAGAGGCATGTCCCTTTTACCTTAGCTGCAGTGGCATAGGAGGTCCCCCCCACACACCCAGGAGAGAGGGATCTCCCACCTTGAGTGAGAGTCCCCTCTACCCTGCCCACTGCCTGTGGCAGTATATGTATTCGCCTGAAAACCAGGTGGAAGGGATCTTCTGCCTGGAGGTCGAGTACCCTCTCACCTTGGTCTTGCATAATAAGAGCTTCCCAGGACACCCAGGTGGGAGGGGTCTCCTGCCTGGAACAATAAGTAACCCCTACCCTGGCTATGGTGATATACAAGCTCTCCCAGACACTCAGGTGAGAGGGGTCTCCCGCTTTGATTGAAAACTCTTCTCTATCCTGGCTAAGGCGGTATACAAGTGCCCCCCTACACACAGGTGGGAAAGGTCTTCCGCATGAAATGACAAGTCCCCTCTACCCTGGCTTTGGCAATATACAAGCTCTCCCAACACTCAGATGGGAGGGGTATCCCGCCTGGAATGGCGAGTCCACTCTACTTTAGCTCTTGCCGTATAAGAGGTCCCATTACACCAGGTGGGAGGGGTCTCCCGTCTGTAGGTGCGAGTTCCCTCTACACTGGCTGCTGCAGTAATCAGCTCCCCCAGATACCCAGGGGGGAAGGGTATCCCTATTGGAAGGGCCAGTCCTCTCTATTCTTTCTGCGGATGTATAGGAGCTCATCCAGATATGCAGGTGGGAGAGGTCTCACAAATGAAAGGGCACATCCTCTCTACCCTGGCTTCAGCAGTGTAGGAAATCTCCATGACACCGAGATGGGAGGAGTACCCTGCCTGGAGGGGCCAATCCCCTCTACCTTGGCTTCAGGGATATAGTAGCTGCCCAGCACACTCAGATGGAAGGGGTTTCCCTCCTGGAGGGGCGAGTCCCCTCTACCCTGGCTTCAGTGGAATAAGAGTTCCCCTCATACACCCAGGTGGGAGGGGTCTCCTGACTTGAGGGGCAAGTCCCTCTACCTTGGCTGTGGTGATATGAGAAATTCCCTCAACACACTGGTGGGAAGGGTCTCCTGACTTTAGCAGTGAGGCCCGTCTACACTTGCTGCGGAGGTATACAAGATCCCCCAAACACCCAGGTGGGAGGGGTCTCCCACATGGAGGGGTGAGTCCACTCTATCCTGGCTGTGGTGGTATATGAGCTCCCCTGACACACTAGTGAAAGGGATCTCCCGCCTAGACGTGCGAGTCCCTTCTTCCCTGGCTAAGGAAATATAGATGCTACATTCTTTCCCAGGTGGGAGGTGTTTCTCACCTGGATATGCGAGTTGCCTCTACCCTGGCTGCTGGGGAATATGTGCTCCACCAGATATCCATTTGGTGGGGTCTTTCGCCTGGATGTGCGACTCCACTCTACCCTGGATGCAGTAGTTAAGGAGCTTCCACTTTCACCCAGGTGGGAGGGGTACCTAACCTAGAAGGCTGACTTTCCTCTACCCCTGCTGCAGGGATTTATCAGCTCTTCAAGACACCAGGTTTGAGGGGTATCCTGCTGGGAAGGGCTAGTCTCCTCTATTCTGGCTGCTTTGTTATATGAGCTACTGACAACATACCAAAATGGGAGGGGTCTCTCGCCTAAAGGGGCATGTACCCTGTACCCTGGTTAAGGTGGTATATGAGTTACTCTCATTCCCGGGTGGGATGTGTGTCTCCCCTGAAGGTGCAAGTAGCCTCTACCCTGGCTGCTGGGGTATATGAACTCTCCCTGACACCCAGGTGGGCAGGGTCTTCCACCTGGAGGGGCGAGATTCCTCTATTCTTGCTGCTGGAGTATACAATCTATCCCCCATAAAAGATGGGAGGTGTCTCCCACCTGAAGGGGTGAGTCCCAACTATTCTGGCTGCAGTGGTATACTAGATTTCCCTTAAACCAAGGTTTGATGGGTCTCTTGTCTGGAGGGAGCAAATCCTCTCTACCCTGGCTACTGCAGTAAAGGATCTCCCGCTGACACCTAGGTCAGAGGGTCTCCGGACTGGAGACGTGAGTCCTCTCTACTCTGGCTGCAGTGGTATAGGAGGTCCCCCCTACACCCAGGATGGAAGGGGCTCCTGTCTCTAGTGGTGAATCCCTCTCCCCTGCCTATGGTAGTATATGAACTCTCCTGACAACCAGGTGGAAGAGATCTTACACCTGGAGGGTCGAGTACCCTCTCCCCTGGCTCTGGCTGTATAGGAGCACCCTGGGCCACCCAGGTTATGGGGTCTCCCGACTAATAGGCGAGTACCCTCTACACTGACTGCAGATTAAACAACCTCCCACTGATACCCAGGTGGAAGGATCTCCTGCCTGGAGCAATGAGTCCCCTCTACCTTGGCAGTGTGGCATACAAGCTCCACCAGACACCCAGGTGGGAGTGAGTCCCCTCTACACTGGCTAAGGTGATATAGGAGTTACTCCCATTCTCAGGTATGAGGTGTTTCTTGCCTGTGAGAGTTGCCTCTACCTTGGCGGCTGGGCTATATGAGCTCCACCTGACAACCAGGTGGATGGGGTCTTCCGCCTGGAGGTGTGAGTTTTCTGTAATCTGGCTGTAGAAGTTAAGGAGCTCCCCCTGACACACAGGTTGGAGGGGTCTCCCCACTAGAAATATGACTAATCCCTATCCTGGCTGTAGGGGTTTACCAGAGACCCAGGTGAGAGGGGTCTTCTGGTTGGAGGGGCAAGCCCCTCTACCTGGCTGCTCTGGTTTAGGAGCTCCCCCCATACCAAGATGGGAGGTGTCTCCCGCTGGAAGGAGTGAGTCTCCTCCAACCTGGCTCTGTAGATACACGAGCATCCCCCCACACCCAGGGGGTGGGTTCTCTTGCCTTGAGGGGCAAGTCCCCTCTACAATAGCTGCAGTAGGATAAGAGTTCCTTCTAACAACCAGGTGAAAGGGGTCTCCTGCCTGGAGGGGCAAGTCAAAGCTACCCTGACTGCATGTCTCCACCTGTCCCCCAACACCCAGGTGGGAGGGGTCTTTCACCTGGAGGCGTGTGTTTCCTCTACCCTGGCTAAGGTGTAATACAAGCTTCCCATGGCACCAAGATGGGAGGGATCTCTTGGCTGGAGGAGCTTGTCCACTCTACCCTGGCTGCAGCAGTATATGAGTTTCCCCTGACACCCAGGTGAGAGGAGTCTTCCGCCTGGAAGTCTGCTTCCCCTCTACCCTGCCTCTGGGGTTGTAGCAGCGCCCCCCAAACACCAAGGTTATGGAGTCTCCTGACTGGAGAGGCAAGTCTCCTCTACACTGGCTGCAAGGGTATAAGAGCTCCCCACAACACCCAGATGGGAGGGTTCTCCCTTCTGGAATAATAAGTCTTCTCTTCCCTAGATTTGGCGGTATACAAGCTCTCCCAAAAACCAGGTGGGAGTCTTCTGCCTGCAGTGGCATGTTCCCTCTACCCTGGCTCTGGCAGTATTGGAGCCCCCACTTTCACCCAAGTAGGAGAGGACTCTGCCTGTAGGAGCCAGTCTCACCTACCTTTGCTGCTGAAGTAATCAAGCTCCCCTGGACACAAGGTGGGAGAGGTCTCCTGATTGGAGGGGAAAGTCCCCTCTATCTTGGCTGTGGAGGTATAGGAGCTCACCCAGACACCCATGTGGGAGGGGTTTTCTGACTTGATGGGCAAGTCAATTACCCTTGCTGCAGTGGTATAAGAACTCCCTCTGACACCCAGGTGGAAGGGGTCTCCTTCCTAGGGCTATGAGTACCCTCTACCCTGGATGCAGTGTTATAGGCGCTACCCAGGACACCCAGGTGGAAGGGGTCTCCATTCTGGAGGGTAGAGTACTCTCTACCCCCCCCCCGTGGTGGTATAAAAACTCCCCAGCCACCAAGGTGGGAGGGGTCTCCCGCCTGAAGTTAAAAGTACCTTCTACCATGGTTTCGGTGGTATAAGATCTCCCCCTGACACCCAGGTTGGAGCAGTTTCCTGCCTAGAGGAGCAAGTTCCCACTACTCTGGCTGCAGTGGTATAAAAGCGTCACCCCCCATACCCAGTGGCAGGGGTATCTTGCACACTGTGGAGACTTTCCTCTGCCCTGGATGCTATGATTTAGAAGTTCCCCTGATATCCAGGTGTGAGGAGTCTCCTGCCTGGAGACTGTGGCTGATAAGGTGCTTCCACAGACACCCAGATGGAAGGAGTCTCATGTCTGAAAGGGCGAGTCCCCTCTACCCTGGTGAGGCAGAAGAACTCCCCCTGACACTCAAGTGGGAGGGTTCTCCAGCCTGGAGGGGCGAGTCCACTGTACCCTGCCTGTGGAGGTATATAAGCTTCCCAGACAGACAGCTTGGAGTGGTCTCTCACCTTGACATGTGAGTCTCCTGTATCCTGGCTTCTTCAGTAAACAAGCTCACCCCCCCCACACCCAGGTGGAAAGGGTCTCCCACCTGGAAGGGCGAGAGTCCACTCTACTTTGGCTACTGCTATATAAGAACTCACAGGACACTCAGGTGGGAGAGGTCTCCCGCCTGGATGGGCAAGTCCCCTCTACTCTGGCTAAGGTGTTATACAAGTGCCAGCTATACCAGGGGGGAGAGGTCTCCTCCTGGAGGGGCAAGTCCCCACTACCGTAGCTACAGTGCTAATGAGCTCCTCCACCCACACCCATGTGGGCAGGGTCTCCTGCCTGGAGGGGCAAGTCCCCTCTACCCTGGCTGGTATACTAGCACCCCTTGACACCCAGGTTTGAGGGGACTCCTGCCTGGAGTGGCGAGTTACCCCTACCTTTCTTGCGGTGGTATACGAGATCCCCTGGGCACCCATGTGGAATCGGTCTCCCAACTGGAGGGGTGCATCTGCTCTACTCTGGTGGTGGCAGTATAAGGGCTCCCGTGACACCCAGAGGGAGGCGTATCCTGCCTGGAAGGTCAAATTTCCTCTACCCAAGCTGTGGCAGGATAATTGTTACCCCTGACACCCTGGTAAAGGTTCTCCCATCTGGAGCAGGGAATCCTCTCTACCCTAGATGTGCAGGTATACAAGCTTCCCCAGACACCTAGTATGTTGGTGTCTCCAGCCAGGAGGCACGAGTCCCCTCTACCCTTGCTTTGGTGGTATAAAAGCTACACAAGACCCCAGAACCCAGGTGGGAGGGGTCTCCCACCTGGAGGGACAAGTCCTCTCTACTTTGATTGGTGCCATATAAGAGCTCCCAGGACACCCACATGGGAGGCAGCTCCAACTGGATGACCGGATCCCCTCTACCCTGGCTGGGAGATATAGGAGCTCCCCTGATACCCAGGTTGGAGGGGTCTCTCGTGTGGACAGGCGAGTCCTTGCTAACCAGACTCAGCGGTATAAAAGACTCCCAAGACACCCAGGTAAGAGGGGTCTCCAGGTTGGCTGGGCGAGTGCCCTCTATGCTTGCTGGGGTGGTATATGAGCTCCCCTCAACACCCAGGATGGAAGGGTCTTAGCCTGGAGACGCGAATCCCCTCTAACCTGGCTGCAGTGGTATACAAGATCCCTGCAACACTCAGGTGAGAGGGGTCTCCCCCCTGGTGGCACGAGTCCCCTGTACCCAGGTTGGGGTGGTGTACTAGCTCCCCCAACACCCAGTTGGGAGGCATCTCCTGCCTGAAGGGGCAAGTTCCCTCTACTCTGCCTGCAGAGGTATAAGCGTTCACTCTGCCAACCCTGTGATTGGGGTCTCCTACCTGGAGGAGTGACTCCCTATTACCCTGGCTGCAGCCCTAGAGGGGTGAATCCATGCTACTCCAGCTTTGCCTGGATACAAGCTCCCCCAGACACCCAGGTGGAAGGTGTATCTCACCTGTAGGGGCGAGTCCCTGCTACCCTAGCTGTAGCTGTATAGGAGCCCCCACCAATGGACACCCAGGTGAAAGGGATCTTATAACTATAGGGATGAGTCCCCTCACGTGAGCTGAGGCAGTATAAAAGGTAGCCTGGACACAATGGTGGGAAGGGTATTTTGCATAGAGAAGCCAGTGCAATGTACCCAGGCTGTGGAGGCATAAGAGCTCCCACAGACAACCATGTCGTTTTTCATTCACCCAGGTCCAGGTGCTAGCACTTGGCTCTCCATTGCTGGGCCTTGCTTCTTTCTAGAGCTCCTGGCTGCTCTTCTTTTAGACCCAGTCCCTGTCCCTTGATTTCAGTTCCCGTTTCTGGACCACTCCTGTGCCTCACCTCTGATCCCTTCATTCTGTGGTATCCTGGCAATGCTTGGACCCTCCACGCCTACTGCTTCTCCCTACCCTGTGATGCTTGAATGGGTCCTGGTAGCCCAACCTGCACTCACTTCTGCACACCAGGAATCCCCTCACAGTACCCTCTTTGGACCCTCCTTTTGACCAGGTCCCTCTCTGAGGATCTACTCACCTGGGGCAGAGGAACAGAATTGGTTTGCCTCTGTGCCCTGAATGCTGTCTATGGGAAACATTTCAGCCACTCGCCTCAGTCTCCTTCACTTACTGAAACTTGAGGCCTAGGTGTTATCATGGACTTTCTACAATCCAGCCCTGAGCAATCCCCTCTCTTCTTTCCCCTACCTTCTGGAATTGCATGCTGCTCCTACCAGGACTCAGCCCTCCCTATCCCTGACCCTTTGTGCTCCAATCCCTGGCCTAGGCCTTCGCCTGAACCCCTGACCAAGTTCCTCATGGCCCTTGGCATAGCAAAGAGTATCTTCGTGTTTGTCCTGATCTGGGGGCCCCTTGCTTGGCCCTGACAGTGGGTACTTCTAGGTGCCTCTTGGCTTTCTTGGTCCTCACGCAGCCCCTTCCTCCCCTTACCTTTGTGTTTTTTCTAGTGCTTGCATGTCCCCTGCTCCTTGGGTTCCCCATCACCATTTATCTGATGGGTCCCTTGACTTGGTGCCTGGCTTGGGTCCTTTACCTCGCCCTGACCCCCTGCAGTGCCCACTCATGACCCTCCTTCTGTCCCCCTTTCTTTTCCTATCCTCCTTTTCCAGGACCCTGGCTTTAGATTCTCATCTCATCCAGGGTTCCTTTTGGAAAACAATACCCTGCCCCTCACCTGGGCACCTTGAACTTCCTGGGTGCTTGGTCCTCTACCAGGAACCCTGAAACCTGGAGGTGGCCCTGACCTTGGAGCCTGACCTCCACCTAATGGATCCCCTGCCTTCTTTCCCAAATATTGTCCACTATCCTGAGCTCCCTGCCCAAGCCCTGGCCCTTGGTTCACAGTTCCCTGCCGTGGCTCCTCACTTGAGCCTCTGGTGGCCATTCTTGCTCACTGCTTTTCTGGGCATTATGAGCCCCTCGTTGGGGTCTCTTCCCTGCTCCCTTAGGTTCTCTGTACTAAAGTACTCTACTGCAGGCCTGTTTTCCTGGCCTGGGGTTCCCCCTACTGTTTCCTCGATGGGCCCTCCTCTGGGTCCCTTGCCTAGGCTTCTTGCTGGGGTCTGGCTCCCACCCCCCCCACACCATCCTACAGCCCTTCAGGCTGTGCCCTCCTTTGGCCGGCCTATAGCTTCTTTCTGTGCCATGCCCAATTTCCTGATCCCCTTCCCAGAATGTTCACCTGGGCCAGAGAAATATGAACTTTCAGAAAACGTAGCCCTGCCCCTTGCCTGGGTGCTTTTTCATCCCACAGCTAGACCCTGCTCCTGAACCCTGACACCCTGCAGTGGACCTGGGACTTGAGCCCTTCTCTTCCTATGCCAGCTACTCCCCTTTCCCCCCCCTGCCCCTCCCTATCCATGTTTTATTTTATTCACCCAAAGTGATAGCACTTTGCTCTCCATTAATGGACCAAGCTGCTTGCTTGAGCCCTTGGCAAACCTTCTCAAGAACTCTCTCTCTGTCCCTTGGTTTCAGGCCCCTTTTACCAGCCCCCTTCTGGGCCTCCCCTCTGTTGCCTTTTGCTGTGATAACCTGGAAGTGTCTGGACCTTTCAAGACCCAACCTCTGCTTTGCCCTAGCCTAGGCTCCTCAAATCAGTCCTGCAGTCCAATGACCTCCCACAACCTCAGAATGCCAGGTATCCCTTCAGAGTATGCTCTTTTTCTCCTCCTTGGTCAAGTTCCCTCTCTGAGGATCTAATTACCTGGGGCAGAGGAGAGCAATTGGATGGTTTCTACACCATAAATCCTCCTAATGGCTATCCAGCCCTGCCAGTCACATGAGTTCCCTTCACGTACTGTACCTTGAGGCCTGGCAGTTAACATGGGATTTGCTCCAACTCAGCCCTGAGCAATCTCCTTCCTTCCCTCCCCTGCCCTTTGGCCTTGCATGCTGCCCCTACTCCAACCCAGCACTCTCTTATCCTGACCTTTGTGCTTCATGCTCTGGGCCTGGGCACTCACTGGGTCCCTGACTACATTCTTCATGTCCCTTGGCATAGCATGGAGTCTTTTCATGTTGGGTCTGACCTGGGGTCTTTTACTTGGGCCCCCAGTGGGCTCACATAGGTGCCCCTTTTACTTCCCTCTGTCTCCTGGTCCTCACACAGCGCATACCTACCTTCCCCTTGTGTTTTTTTCTGGCGCATGCAGGTTTCCTGCTCCTTGGTTCCCTCATCACAATCAGTAAGGTAGGTCCCTAGCCTGGAGGTGTGTCTTATATCATAGCACTTGCCCTTCAGTACACCCACAATTACCCTCTGTTGTGCCCTCCTTTTGCCCTTCTCCTGGCCTCTTTCCATTTTCTTACCTACTTTGCCAGGTCTCTGGCCCTGGGTTCAAATCTGAGTCAGGGAACCTTATGGTAAACAAAGCTCTGCCACTTGTCTGGTACACTTGCTCTCCCTGGGTGATTAGACCTCCATCAGGAACCCTGACACCTGAAGTTGGTCCTGGGACTGGAGCCTTACTGTCCCCTGCTGGATCCCCTGCCTGCACTCCCAAAATCTTATCCAGTGTCCTATGCCCATGCCCAAGCCCTGGACCTTGGCTCTCTGTTCCCTGGCCTGGCTCCTCACCTGAGCCTCTGGTGGTCCTTATTGCTCACTGCATTTCTGTGCATTGTTTGAGGGCCCCTCGCTGGTGCTACTTTCATGCTCCTCTTAGCTTCCCTGTATTACAGTACCCTAGTGCAGCACTGTCTTCCAAGCCCCTGTCCCCTGCTCTCCCCGTAGCCTGGGCCCTCCTCTAAGTCTTTTGCCTGTGCTCCTTGCTGGGGTCCTGACATCCACCCCACTCACACCCATCCTGCAGCTCTTCAGGCTGTGCCCTCCTTCCACTCTCCTCTCCTTTCTATCTTTGCCACGCCTGCTTTCCTGATCCCATTCCCAGGATGCTCACCCAGGCTTGGTGACTTGACCTGACCTATTGGCCCCAGAGTCTCTCTTTGGGAACACCTAGCCCTTTCTCTTGCCTGGGCCCTTTGGCCTCCCTCAGCCCAGGCCCTGTTCCTGACCCCTGACACCCTGCAGTGGACCTGGGCTTGAGCCCTTCTTCCCCTGTGCCACCCACTCCAGTTTCTCCCCTCCGGCTGCACCCCTCCATGTTTATTTTCATTCACCTAGATCCAGGTGCTAGCACTTGGCTCCCTATTACTGTGCCCAATCTCCTTGCTTGAGACCCATGCTACCCTTCTTGAGAAACCTTTCCCTGTCCCTTTATTTCAGGCCATTTTGACAGCCCCTTCATGTGCCTTCCCTCTGATTCCCTCATGCTGTGGTATCCTGAAACTGCCTGGACACTCCTCTCCCCCTGTTTCTCCCTACCCTATGCTGCTCCAATGGGTCCTAGCATCCCAACTTCCTCCCTGCATCTGCACACCAGGTATCTACATACAATACCCTTATTGGCCCTTTCTTTGGTCCAGGTCCCTTTCTGAGGATCTATTCACCTGGGGCAGAGCAGGGGAATTTGCCCGCCTCTGTGCCCTGAATTCTCCCAATGGGAAACACAGCCCTGCCACTCGCCTGAGTTCCCTTCACTGCCTGAACCTTGAGGCCTGGAAGTTAACATGGACTTGCTCCAACCCAGCCTAGAGCGATTCCCTCCCTGCCCTCTGGCTTTGCATGCTGCCCCTACTTCAACGCAGTTCTCCCTAACCCTGAAACTTAGAGCTCCTGACACTGGGCCTGAGCATTTGCCTGTGCCCCTTATCAAATTCCTCATGGTTCTTGGAATAGCAAGGAGTCTCTTTGTGTTGGATCTGACGTGGGGGCTCCCTGCTTGGGCCCACCAGTGGACTGCCCTAGGTGCCCCTTGGCTTATCCTGGTCTTTACGCAGTCCTTCCTCCCCTTCCCCTTGCACTTTTTCTAGCACTTGCAGGTCTCTTGCTCCTTGGGTCAACCATCACCATTGATCTGGTAGGTTCCATGCCTAAATGTCTGGCTTGGGTCCTGGGTCTCGCCCATATGCACACCCACCCCGACCCCCTTTGCCATTCTTCTGACCCCCTTTCTTTTCTGAGCCTCCTTTGCCAGGACCCTGGCCATAAATTCTCATCTGATTCAGGTGCCTGATGGAAAACAATGCCCTGCCTCTAACCTGGGGCCCTTGCTCTCCCTGGGTGCTTGGTCCAGTTCCAGGAACCCTGAAACCTGGAGGTGGCCGTGGGCTTTAAGCCTGACTACCCCCTGCTGGATCCCCTGCCTTTCTTCCCAAATATTGTCCACTGTCCTTAGTCCCCTGCTCAAGCCCTGGCCCTTGGCTATCCGTTCCCTCGCTTGGTTCCTTGCTTGAACTTCTGGTGGCCCTTCTTGCTCACTGGTTTTGGGGTCATTGTCTGAGGGCCCCTCTCTGGGGCCATTTCCCTGCTCCCTTGGCTTTTCTGTTGTGCAGTACCATAGTGCAGCCCTGACTTCCTGGCCCACTGTTTTCTGCTCTCCTTTTCTCTGGGCCCTATTCTAGGTCCTTTGCCTGGGTTCCTTGCTAGGGTCTTGTCTCCCACCCTGCCCATACCTGTTCTGTGACCCTTCAGGCTCTGCCCTCCTTCAGCCCTCCTGTTCTTTCTTCCTCTGCCACGCCTGCTTTTCTGGTCTTCTTCCCAGGATGCTCAGCCAGGCCAGCAGAGCTTTTGGCCCTGGGGTCTCCCTTTCAGAAAACAGAGCCCTGAATCTTGCCTGGGACCTTTGTCCTCCTTCAGCTAGTGACCTGCTACTGACCCCTGACACCTTACAGTGGACCTGGGCCTTGAGCCCTTCTTCCCTTGTGTCACCAACTCCACTTTCTTCTCTCCTGCTTCTCCCCTTGATGTTTCTTTTTATTTACCCAGGCCCAGGTGCTAGCACTTGGCTCCCCATTTCTGGGCCCAGCTCCTTGCTTGAGACCCTGTCTAACTTCTTGCTTTTCCTGTGCCTTAGTTTCAGTCTCCTTTTGCTGACACCCACCTGTGACTACCCTCAGATCCCCTCATGCTTTAGTATCCTAGCACTGCCTGGACCCTCGGCTCCCCCTGCTTCTACCTAGCCTATGCTGTTGAAATGTGTCCTGGCATCCTGTACCTCCCAAATTCCACACACCAGCTATCCCCTCACAGTAACCTCTTTGGCACCGCCATTGATTCAGGTCCCTCTCTGAGGATTTACTCACTTAGGGCAGAGGAGCAGATTTGGCTTGATTCTGAGCCCTGAATGTTCCCTATGGGAAACACAGCCCTGCAACTGGCCTGAGTTCCCTTCATTGCCTGAAACTTGAGGCCTGCCAGTTAACATGGACTTGCTCCAGCCAAGCTCTGACTGATCACTGATCCCCTCCCTTTCCTCCCCTACTCTCTTTGTTTGATTGCTGCCCCTACTGCAACCCAGCCCACCCTAACCCTTACGCTTTGAACTCTAGTTCCTGGGCCTGACTGTTCGCCTGAGCCCCTGACCACATTTCTCATGACCCTAGGCAAAACATGGAGTTACTTCGTGTTGGGGCTGACCTGGGGACCCCTTAGTTGAACCTATCAGTGAGCTCCCCTAGGTGCCTCTTTGTTTCTGCTGGTCCTCACGCAGCCCCTTCCTCCCCTTCCCCTCATGATTTTTTTCTGGTACATGCAGGTCTCCTGCTCCTTGGGTCCCCCATCACCATTGATCAGGTGGGTCCCTTTCCTGGCCACCTGGCTTGGGTCCTGGGTTTCGCCCATATGCACACTCACCTGACCTCCTGAAATTCCCTCCCATTGCCATCCTTATGGCCCCCTTTCTTTTCCGAGCCTCCTTTGCCAGGACCCTGGCCATGCATTCTAATCTGTTTCAGAGTGCCTTATGGGAAAGAATGCCCTGCCCCTCACCTGGGCCTCTTTCTCTCCCTGGGTGCTTGGTAGGGAACTAGGAACCCTGAAACCTGGAGGTGACCCTGGACCTGGAGCCTAACTCCACCCTGATGGATCCCTTGCCTTTTTTCTGAAATCTTTTCCACTGCCCTTAGACCCCTGCCCAAGCCTCGGCCCTTGGCTTTCAGTTCCCTGGCCTGGCTCATCATTTGAGCCTCTGTTGGCCCTTTTTGCTGACTGCTCTTCTGGAATTGTCTGAGGGCCCCTTGCTGGGGCTGCTTCCCTGCTCCCCATGGCTTCCTTGTACTGCAGTACCCTAATGTAGGCTTGCCTTCCTGGCCTGAAGTTCCCTGCTCTCCCCTGGCCTGGGCCATCTTCTAGTTCCCTTGCCTTACTTCCTTGCTGTGTTCTGGCTACCAGCCCACTCATACACCTCCTGTGACCCTTCAGTCTATGCCCTCCCTTGGCTCTCTTGTCCTTGCTGTCTCTACTATGCCTGTGTACCTGATCTCTGTCCCAGGATGCTCACCTGTGCCAGAGGATAAGACCTTTGAGAAAACATAGCCTGCTCTTTACCTGTGTGCTTTTGCCTCCTTTAGCCTGGACCCTGTTCTTGAAAGGTGCTAGTATATGGCTCTCCATTACTGTACCCAGCACCTTTCTTGAGCTCCTGGCTGCACTTCTTGAGAACCCTGCCCTGTCCCTTGGTTTCAGGCACCTTTTGCCAGCTCCCTCCTGTGCCTCTCCTCTTTTCCACTTATTCTGTGGTATCCTGGCACTGCCCAGACTCTCCCCTGTGCTCTAGCCTAGGCTCCTCGAATGGGTCCTGTAGCCCACCAGCCCCTCCCAACCTTTTGCATGCCAGGAATCCCCTCACAGTACCCTCTTTTACCCCTCATTGGTCAAGGTCATGAGCTACTCAGAGGGGGCAGGGGAACGAAATTGGCTGGTCTCTGCACAATGAATGCTCCCTATGGAAAACACAGCAATGCCAGTTACCTGAGTTCCCTTCACTGACTGTGTCTTGATGCCTGGCAGTTATTATGGGATTTGCTCCAACCCTGCCCTGAGCTACATCCTCCCTTCCCTTCCTGCCCTCTGGCCTTGCATGCTGCCCCTTCCCCAACTTAGCCCTCCCTAACCTTGACTCTTTGTGCTCCAGTCTCTGGGCCTGGGCACTCCCCTTAGTCCCTGACCATGTTTTGCATGTCACTTGGCATAGCATGGAGTCTCATTGTGTTTGGTCTGATCTGGGGGCCCCATTCTCGGGACCCCAGCAGTCTCAACTACGTGCCCTTGTGCTTACTGTTGTGTCCTGGGCCTCACGCAGCCCTTACTCCCCATTCCCCTTGTGTTTTTTCCTGATGCTTGCAGGTCTCCTACTCCTTAGGTCCCTGCTCACAATCCATTGGGTCTCTTGCCTGGGGGCCTATCTTGGATCATGTCTCTCCCCCTATAGTGCCCCCACCATGACTCCACGCTGTGCCCTCCCTTTTTCCTCCTCCTGGCCCTCTTCATTTTCTGGCCTCCTTGACTGGTCCCTGGCACTGGATGCATATCTGAGCCAGGGAGCCTTATGGGAAACAGAGATCTGCCCCTCGCCTGGGCCACTTGCTCTCCCTGGGTGCTTGGTCCTTCCCCAGGATCCTTGACACCTGGAGGTGGCCCTTGGCCTGGAGCCTGACTGCCCTCTTCCGAATCCCCTGCTTAGCCCTCCCAAATTTTGTCCAGTGTCCTGAGTGCATGCTGAAGCCCAGGCCCTTGACTCTCTGTTCCCTGGCCTGGCTCCTCGCTTGAACTTCTGGTGCTGTTCTTCCTCCATAATTTTCTGGGCATTTTCTGCGGTCCCCTCAATAGGACTCTTGGATTTCCTGTACTGTGGTAACCTAGTGCAGCTCCATCTTCCTTGCCCCAGCCTTCCCTGCTCTCCTCTGGTCTGGGCCCTCCTCTAGGTCCCTAACCTGAGGTACTTTCTGTGGTCCTGAGCCACACCCCACAAACCTCCTTCTTCTATCACGTCATTTTGTTCTCTCCTTTAGCCCTCCTTTTGTCCTTGTCCCTGATATGCTCCTTTTCCATATCTCTTTCCCAAGTTTCTCACTAGAGCCAGGGTATGGAACCAGAATGTTTAGCCCTGCAGTCTTCCTTTGGGAAAAGGTAGCAGTGCCTCTTCCCTGGGGGCTTTGGCCTCTTTCAGCCTGGGCCCTGCTTTTCAATCCTGACACCCTGCAGTGAATCAGGGCCATGAGCCCTCCTCTCCCTGTGCCACTTATTCCCCTTACTCCCCTTTCCCCCCATATACCACCGAAGCCAGAAGAGACTCACCCTTCCAGACAGAAGACCACTTTCACATGAGTTTTAGGGGAGCTCCTACAGCCTAGCATCCAGGGTAGAGGGACTCCCTCTTCTGTGCAGGAGACCTCTCCCACCTGCGTTTTGCAGAGAGCTCCTAAACTGCTTCAGCCATGGTTGAGGGCACTTGCCCCTATAGGTGGGAAACCCTTCACATCTGCGTGTTGGGGGAATGCAAAACAGCCACAGCCTGAGTAGAAGTGACTCACCACTCCAGGTGGGAGACCTCACACACCTGGGATTCAGTGGGAGCTCATTTACTACCAAAGCCAGGGTAGAGGGGATTCGCAACTGAAATCCCCTCTATTTTGGCTAATTTTGTATACAAGCTCCCTGCAATGCCCAGGTGGGTGGCATCTTCTGCCTGGAGAGGCGATTCCACTCTACTCTGTCTGCTGTGGTATAAGAGCTCTCCCTGACACCATGGAGAGGCGGGGTCTCCTGCGTGGAGGGGCAAGTCTTCTCTACCCTGGCTAAGGTGATATACAAGCTCCCTGCAACACTCAGGAGGAAGGGTTTTCCTGTCTGAAAAGACAAGTCCCTACTACCCTGGCTTCAGTGGTATAAGAGCTCTCCCACCCTGACACCCTTTTGGGAGGGGTCTCCATCCTGGAGGGGCAAGTTCCCTTTACCTTGGCTACAGGGGTATACTAGCTCCCTCCAACACCAAGGTGGGAAGCGTTTCCAGCTTGGAAGGGCGAGTACCTGTACACTGGCTGCAGCTGTATAAGACCTCCCTTTAACACACAGGTGGAATGGATCTCCCACCTGGAATGGCATATAACCTATACCCCGGCTTTGACGGTATAGGAGCCTCCCCACCTGACACCCTGCCAGGAGGAGTCTCCTGCCTGGAGTGGTGAATCCACTCTATCCTGGATAATGTGGTATACAAGCTCCCCAAGTCACCCAGGTGGGAGGGGTTTCCTTTCTGAAGGGGTGAGTCTCCACTACACTGGCTGTAATGGTATAAGAGCTCTCCTGCCTGGAGTGCCAAGTCCTCTTTTCCCTGCCTCTGCCGTATATGAGTTCGCCTGACAACCAGGGTTTAAGGGTCTCCCGCCTAATGAGGTGAGTCCCCTCTCTCCTGACTGCAGGGGTATACTAGCTCCACACCTTAGAAAGATGGGAGGGGTCTTCTGCCTGGAGGAGCTAGTACCCTCCACCCTGGCTAATGCAGTATACAAGCTCCCGGACACCAAGGAGGGAGGGATTACCCACCTGAAGTATAAATTTACCTCTACCCTGGCTAAGGTGGTCTACAAGCTCCCTGGGACAAGCAGGTGGGAGGGTTCTCCCGACTGAAGGGGCAAGTCCCCTTTTCCCTGGCTGAAGTGGTATACTAGCTTTCCCTGACAGCCAGGTGTGAGGGGACTCCCACGTTGAGGCAGAGCTCCCTATACGCTGGCTGTGGCAGTGAAGGTGCTATCCCCAACACCCAGATGGGAGTGTCTCTTTCCTAGATGGTCAAGTCCCCTCTAGCCTGGCTGAGCAGTATTAGGAGCTCTCCCTGAAAAACTCTTGTGATTTGTCTCCCACCTGGAGAGACAAGTCCCCTATACCCTGGCTGGGTGGTATAGGAGTTCCTGTGATACGCAATTGGGAGGAGTCTCCTGCCAGGAGGCTAGAATAGCCTCTACCCTACTGTAGCAGTATTGGAGTTCCCCAGGACAACCAGATGGAAGGGGTCTCCTTCCTTGAAAGGCAAATACTCTCTCCTCTGGCTGGGGTGGTATATGAGCTTCCTCTGACACCCAGGTGGGAAGGGTCCCTGCCTGGAGGTTTGAGTCCCTGGGACACTGACTGCTGTGGTATAGGAGCTTTCCCTGACACCAAGGTGGGAGAGATCTCCCACTGGAGGACAAGTTAGTTTTTCTTGGCTAAGGTGGTTTACAAACTCCCAGTGACACCCAGGTGGCAGGGGTCTCCCACCTGGTGGGGTGAGACCACTCTATCTCCGCTTCAGCAGTGTAAGAGCTCCTCCTAGTCACCCAAGTGGGAGGGGTCTACCACCTGGAGGGGTGAGTTCACTCTAAGCTGTCTGCAGTGGTATATGAGTCCCCCTGACACCCAGTTGGGAGGAGTGTCCACCATAGAGGAACAAGTATGAGCTACCTGGATTTGGGGCTGTATGAGCTACCCCAGACACCCAAGTCAAAGGGGTCTCCCTCATGGAGGGGTGAGTCGCTTCTACCCTTTTTGGGCGGAATATGAGCACCCTCAAACCTACACCTAGGTGACAGAGGTCTTCAGCTTGGAGGGGTGAATCCACTCTCAGAAAAGGAGCTCCACTGACACTCCAGTGGGAGGGATGTCCAAGCTAAAAGGGAGATGGAGAGTCCCCTCTACCCTGGCTGCTGCTGTGTACATGCTCTCCCAGACACCCAGGTGGGAAGGGACTTTCACCTGGAATGACAAGTCACCACTACCTGGCTAAGGCTATGCAAGCTCTCAGGACACTCAGGTGAAAGTGGTCTCCTGCTGGTCTTGTGAGTTCCTTCTACCCTAGCTGGTGCTCTATAAGAGCTCCAGAAACACCCATGTTGGAGGGGTCTCCCGCCTAAAGAGGCAAACCCCTCTAACCTGCTTGTGGCAGTATATTAGCTCCCCCTGACACGCTGGTAGGAGGGGTCTCTCTTTTGTAGGGGCACATCTCCTCTACCCTGGTTGTGGAGGAATAGGAGCTCTGCTGAACACCTAGGTGGAAGGGGTTGCCTCTGCCAGACGACCAGCGCTGGCTTCATGAAAGACAGTTCAATTCATGAGTGATTGCTAGAGAATTTTAAATTAAAGAGACAAGACACTTATTAACTTTAATCCCAGCTCCGGGAGGGCTTCTCCTAGCTCTCACCTCCAGCCACCTAATATGGTAGTGGGGTTTACAGAGGATACTAGTGAGAGAGAGAACACAACAGGGAGTGGGCTTTTACTAGGGAAGAAAAATTTCCATGGAAAATCCCATCCAATGAAGGTTAAAGGGGGGCAGCATCCCAAGGTCTGGGGTGATGATTGGGTCTTTGGGGCAGGGGCTAGGCAAGCCTTGGCACAGACAAGCCCTTGGACATGGAATAGGGTGGGGAATACCTCTGACACAGCTGTGTCTAAGCGCCTCTCACCCATCCAGGGAGGTAACTCAAATCACGTGTGAGCATGGCCTCCCACAATCACCTGCTTGGAGGGGCAATTCTCCTCTACCCTTATTGGGACAGTAAATTGGCTCCTCTGTGCACCCAGTTTAGTGTTGTCCCTCTCCTGGAATGGCGAGTTCCCTCTACCCTGTCTGACATGGCATATGAGATCACCTGACAACCAGGTTTGAGGGGACTGCTGCCTAGTGAGGTGAGTCCCCACTATCCTGGCTGTGGTGTAACATGAGCTTCACATTCAATACCCAGATGGGAGGGTGTCATACCTGGAGGAGCAAGTTCTCTCTAACCAGATGGTATTCAAGCTTCTCCAAAACACAGGTTGGAGGGATCTTCTGACTGGAGGTGCAAGTCCCCTCTCCCCTGGCTTCAGAGAAATGCAAGCTCCCCGACACCCAGGTGGGTTTGGTCTCCTGCGAGTTCCCTTTACTTTGGCTGGTGCCTTATAAGAGTTCCCTGGACAAACTTGTGGGAGGGGGTATCCTTCCTTAAGGGGTGAGTCCTCTCTATCCTGGCTGTGGAGGTATGCAAGCTGCCTCCTCATAACCAGATGAGAGGGATCTCCCACTCAAAGGGGCGAGTTTCCTCTCTCCTGGCTCCAGCAGGTATGAGCTCCCCACGAAATCCAGGTGAAAGTGTTTTCCTGCCTGGAGGGGCCAGTCCCTGATACCTGGCTGCAATTGCACATGAGCCCTCCAAACACACACACCCATGTGGAAGGGGTCTCGGGCTCGGAGGGGTGAGTCCCCTATACCCTGGTTAAGGCAGAATACAAGCTCACCCTGACACCAGTGTGGGAGAGGTGTCTCACATGAAAGAGAAATTCCCCTCTACCCTGGCTGCAGAAGTATAAAAACTCCCCCTGACACGCTGGTGGCAGGGGTCCTCAGCCTGGATTGGTGAGTCTCCTGTACCATGGCTGCAGCGGTAATCGAGCTCATTCTACTCCAAGGTGAGAGGGGTCTTTTGCCTGATGTGGGGAGTCCAATCTACCCTGGATGCAGCAGTATAGGAGTCCCACTGAAACCCAGGAGGAAGGGGTCTCCCGCCTGGAGAGGCAAGTATCCTCTATCCTGGCTGCTGCACTATATTAGCTCCCCCTGACACCTGGTGGGAGGGGTCTCCTGCCTGGTGGGGCAAGTACCCTCTGCCCAAGTTTTGGTGGTATTAAAGCTCCCCCCGACAATCAGGTGGCAGGATTCTGCAGCCTGGAGGGGAAATTCCCCTTTACTGTGGCTAAAGTTGTATATTAGCTCCCCACGACATCCCGGTGAGAAGGGGTCCTGCCTGGGTGTGCAAGTCTCCACTACACTGGCTGCGACAGTTCAGGTGCTCGCCCCACAACCAGTTTAGTGGAGTCTCTTGACTGGAGGGGCGAGTAGCCTCTACCTTGGCTGAATAGTATAGGAGTTTCCCCCACACCCAGGTTAGAGGATTCTCTTGACTGGATGGACGAGTCCCCTCTACCCTGGCTGCGGCAGTATTGGAGCTTCCCCTGACACCCAGGTAGGGGGGGTCTTCCGCCTGCAGGGACAAATGCTTCTACCCTGGCTATCGCAGTATAGGAACTCTCTCAGACACTCTGGTGGGAGAGGACTCCCTCCTATAGGGTTGGGTTTATTTTACACTGGCTGGGGCAATATCAAGCTTCCCTTTTCTACCAGGGCAAGTCTCTTCTACCCTGGCTCAGGAGATCCAGGAACACCCAACACCCAGGTTAGAGGGGTATCTACCCTGGTAGGGTGAGTCCCGGCTACCCTTTCTAGAGCAGTATAGGAACCCCCCCCACACACACAGGTGGGAGGGGTCTCCTGCCTTCCATGGTGAGTCCCCTATACCCTGTTAGTGGTGGTGTATGAGCTACCCAGACACCCAGGAGGAGAAAGGTCTCTCCTCTGGAGGGGAGAGTCCCTGCTACCCTGGATGCCATGGTATACCAGCCATCTCTGACACCCAGGTGGGAGGGGTCTCCCGCCTTGTGTGGTGAGTCCTTTGTACCATGGCTGGGAGGTATAGGAGCTCCCTCTGAAAGCTTGGTGGGTGTCTCAACTGAAGGAGTGAGTCCCTTCTACCTTGGCTGCAGCTGTGTAAGAGCTAACCCCCATACCTAGGTGGGAGGGTATCCCAACTGGAGGGACTAGTCCCCTCTTCCCTGGCTTTGGCAATAGAAGACCTCCCCCTGACACTCAGGTAGGAGGGGCCTTCTGCCTGGAAGAGTGAGTCCTTGTACTGGCTTCAGAAGTATAGGAGCTTCACAGGGCAACCAGGTAGAAGGAATCTAGAGCCTAGATGGGAGAGTCCCCTCTACAATAGCTTTGTCAGTATAAGACCTCCCCCTGACACCCAGGTAGGAAGGGTCTCCCACTTGGAGGGGCACGTCCGCTCTACTTTGGCTGTTGTGGTGTACAAGCTCCCACTGGACACCCAGGTGGGAAGAGTTTCTTGAATGGAGGGACGAGTCCCCTCTACCCTGGCTATGGTGGTATATGATCATCCCAGGACACCCAGGTTGGAGGTGCCTCCCGCCTGGAGTGGCAAGTCCCCTCTCCCCTGGCTGCGTGGGTATATGAGCTCCCTCTGAAACCAGGTGGAAGGGGAATCTTGAGTGGAGGGGCTAGTGGCCTCTATACTGGTTTTGCCGAATTCAAACTTCACCCAACACCCAGGTGGAAGGGGTCTCCCACATGGAGGAGGGAGTCCCCTCTACTTTTGCTGGTGCCCTATAAGACCTTTCTGGACACCCAGGTGAGAGTTGTTTCCCACCTGCAGTGGTGAACCCCTCTATAGGAGCTTCCCCCAACACTCTGGTGGGAGGGTTCTTCAGCCTGAAGGGATAATTGCCCTCTACCATGGCCGCAAAGATAAGCTCCCTCAATCCAAAGTGGGACGGGCTCTCCCCTGGAGGGGTTAATTCCTGCTATCATGGCTTGAGAGTTATATGATCTCCCACCCCAGGACACCCAGGTGGGTGTGGTCTCCAGCCTGGAGGGCAAGTCCCCTCTACTCTGGCTACAGTGGTACACCAGTTCCCTCTGATTCTCAGGTGGTAAAGGTCTGCTGCCTGGATGGGTGACTAAACACTACCATTAATGCCTGGGTACATGAGCTCAATTGACACGCGGGTGGGAGGTGTTCCTTGTATTAAGGGTTGTGTCCCCTCTACCATGGCTCAAGCTGTATATAAGCTCCAAAAGACACCCATGTAGAAGGGGTCTTCCCACTGGAAGAGCAAGTCCATTCTACCCTGGCATAAGCAATATAGGAGCTCCCTCTGACACCCAGGTGGAAGGGGTCTCCCGCCTAGTGTGATAAGTCCCCTCTACCCTGGCTTTGCAGTGTATAAGCTTCCCCAGACATCCAGTTGGGAGAGGTCTCCAGCATGGAGGGATGAATACCCTCTATTCTTCCTGAAGTGGTATAGGAGGTCCTCCTGATACCCAGGTTAGAGGGATCTCTTGACTGGAAGAGCAAGCCCTGTATTTCTTGTCTGCTGCAGTATTCCAGTTCCTCTGGAAACACAGGTAGGAGGGGTCTCCCCTCTGGAGGGGCAAGTCACCTCTCTTTGGCTGCAGCGATACAGGAGCTCCCCAGCACCCAAGTGGTAAGGGTCCTCTGCCTGTAGCCATGAGTCCTCTATATGCTGGCTTATGGGATGTACCAGTTACATCCGAAACCCATTTGGAAGGGGTCTTCTGCCAGGAGGGGTGAGTCCCCTCTAATTAAGCTGCTGTAATATACGAGATTCCTCCTCATACCCAGATAGGAGAGGAGAGGTCTCTCGCATGAATGGGTGAGTTTCATCTACCCAGGCTAAGGTCATATAGGAGTTACCCACATTTTCAGGTGGAAGGTGTCTGTGGCCTGGAGGTGCAAGTGGCCTCTGAAGTATATGAGCTCTACCTGAATAAAAGTTTTTCCCATTCCAGGTGGGAGGTGTCTCTCCCCTGCTGGGCACATGCCCTCTAACCAGGCTGCTGAGGTATATAAGCTCCACCTGACATCCAGTTGGGAGGGGTATCCCGCCTGGATAGGCGAGTACCCTCTTCTTTAGCTCATGACATATAAAAACTCCCTGTACACATAGGTGGGAGGAAATTTCGCCTGGAGGGGTGTATTCCCTCTACCCTGCTGTGGCAGTATAGGAGCTCCCCCAGCACACCCAGATGGGAGGGGTCTCCTGCCTATAGGGGCGAGTCCCCTCTACCCTGGCTGCTGTGGTAATCAAACTCCCACAGACACACTGGTGGAAGGGTGCTCCCCATTGAAGGGGTGAGTCCCTGCTACCCTGGCTGCGGAGGTATAGGAGCTCACCCAGACACCCAGGTGGGAGGGGTCTTCCCATTGGAAGGGGAAGTCCCCTCTACCGTTGCTGCAGTGGTAGAGGAACTTCCCCTGACACACAGATTGGAGGGGTCTCCTGGCTAGATGTGGGAGTCCCCTCTACTATGGCTGCTTTGGTATAGGAACTCCCCTGACACCCCATTGTGAGGAGTCTCCTGCCAGGAGGCTAGAGTCCTCTCTATCTTGCTTTAGCAGTATAGGAGCTCCCCAGGACACCCAGGTGGAAGGGGTCTTCTGTCTGGAGGGTAAAGTTCCCTCTACCCTGCCTGTAGAGGTATAGGAGCTCCCCTGACACCCAGGTAGGAGAGGTCCCCAGCCTGGAGGGGAAAATCCACTCTTCCTTGGCTGCTGCCATATAGGAGCTCACCCGACACCCAGGTTAGAGGGGTCTCCCGCCTGAAGTGGAAAGTATCCTCTACAATGGCTGCTGTGATATAAGAGCTCCCCCTTATACCGAGGTGGGAGGAGTCTCCTTCCTGGAGGGGCAAGTACCCAATACACTGGCTGCAGGGGTATACGAGCTCCACCCCCACACCTAGGACTTTCCCCTGGAGGGGTGAGTCCACTTTCCCTAACTGCAGAGTTTTAGGAGCTGCTCCCCAGCACATACACACACACACACACACACACACAGAGGTGGGAGGGTCTCCTGACCATAGGGGCAAGTCCCCTCAACCCTGTCTACAGGGGTATAAAACCCCCCTTCTCCCTCAGGAGGGAGGGGCCTCCTGCCTGGATGGAGGAGTCACTTCTACCTCCGCTGCAAGTGTACATGAACCTCACTCGCCAGACATCCCTGTGGGAAGAATCTTAAGCCTGGAGGGGCCATTCGTCTCTGAAAGAAAAGTGGCCACAACTCTCAGAGCGACCAAGACAGCTTTATTGCAGCAGTGTAAAAGAGAAAAAGAGAGAGAAAGAGAAGGAAGAGAGAGAGAGAGAGAGAGAGAGAGAGAGAGAGAGAGAGAGAGAGAGACAGAGAGAGAGAGAGACAGAGAGAGAGAGAGAGAGAGAGGAGGAAGGAGAAGATGAGAGAGGGTGAGGGAGACAGCAAGAGCAAGAGAGAGAGAAACAGGCCCAGCAGGAGGGAGTTTTAATAGCCCAAATCTAATGTGGTCTCTGGGTCTACAAGCTGCCTTGTTGGCACAAGGGGGGTTAAGTGTTCAGCCTTGAGCGGGGAGTTGAGTGCTCAGCCTTGAGTGGGGTTGAGTTTTCAGACTTGATTCAAACAGGTGATAAAGGACCAGACAGAGGGGGGTTTGGGTGGTGGGTTATCCTGCAGCTAACGTTCCTTAAGACTTCCCTGCAGAAAACATAATTCAGCCTGTCCTGCACCTAACACCCTCTACCCTGGCTAAGGTTGTATAGGAGTTACACCCATTCCTATGTGGAAGGTGTCTGGCCTGGAAGTTCAAGTTGCCTCTACCCTGGCTGCTGGGGTATATGATTTTCACCTGATAACTCGGTGAAAGGAGTCTCCCGCCTAAAAGTTTAACTACCCTCTACCCTGGCTGAGGGGTTTATCAGCTCTCCCAGATACCAAGGTGGGAGGGGTCTCCTGCTTAGAGGGGCGAGTTCCCTCTATTCTAGCTGCTGTGTTATAGAGCTCCCCGCCCCACCCAGATGGGAGGGATCTCCCCACTGAATGGCGAGTCCCCTCTATTCTGGCTACAGTGATATACTAGCTTTCCCTGATATCCAGGTTGGATGGGTTTTTCATCTGGAGTGTCGAGTATCCTCTACCCTGGCTTCAGTGGTATAGAAGTTCCCCACTACAGCCAGGTGTGATGGGTCTCACGCCTGGGGGCTTGTCTTCTCTACCTTGGCTAAGGTGCTGTACAAAGGCCCTCCTAATCACAGGTGAGAGTGGTATTCTGCATGGAAAGGCGAGTCCCTTCTACTCTGGCTAAGGTGGTATACAAGCTCTCCTGGAAACCCTGGTGGTAAAAGTCTCCTGCCTTGAGGGGCAAGTCCCTGGTAACCTGGCTGAAGAGGTATAGGAGCTCCACCTCCTACACCCATATGGAAGCTGTCTCCCACCTGGAGTTTCTAGTCCCCTGAACCTTGGCTGCAGGTGTATAAGAGCGGCCTCTGACACCCAGGTGGGAGGGGTCTTTTGCAAGGAGGGGTGAGTACCTCTACCCTGGCTGTGGTGGTTTCATATCTCCCCCCCACACCCATGTGAGAGGGGTATCGCACCTAGAGGGACAAGTTTCCTCTACCCTGTCTTTGGAGGCATAGGAGATCCCCCCCCCCTGATACACAGGTGGGAAGGGTCCCCCGACTGGAACAGCAAGTCCCCTCTACCCTGGCTGTGGAGGTATACAGAGTGCCTCAGACACCCAGGTAGGAGTGGTCTTCCTCATGGAGGCGTGAATCCCTTCTATCCTGTCTGTGGCAGTATATGAGTTCCCCCTGACACGCTGGTTTGAGGGGTCTTTCACCAAGCAGTGCAAGTACATTCTA
This sequence comes from Ictidomys tridecemlineatus, assembly GCF_052094955.1. Taxonomy (NCBI): domain Eukaryota; kingdom Metazoa; phylum Chordata; class Mammalia; order Rodentia; family Sciuridae; genus Ictidomys; species Ictidomys tridecemlineatus. The sequence continues at coordinate 83,995,677 of NC_135485.1, forward strand.
TTGTTGCTTTGGTGGTATATGAGCTCCCACAAACAGCCAGGTTGGAAGGGTCTCCAGTCTGGTTGGATGAGTCTCCTCTACTGTGGCTAAGGTGGTATAAAAGTTCCCCATGACACCCAGGTGGAAGGGTCTCCTGCCTCATGGGGCGATTCCCCACTACCCTGGCTGCAGCGGTATATGATTGTGCCCACCCCACCAAGGTGTGAGGGTCTCACGCCTGAAGGTGTAAGTCCCCTCAACCCTGGCTGTGGGGGTATAAATGCCCCCTTTTCTGGCAGGAGGGAGGGATCTCCTGCCTGGAGTGGTGAGTCACTGCTACCCCAAAAGCAGCTGTATATGAATGACCCATTGTCAGACACTCATGTGAGAGGGGTCTTTGGTCTGGAGAAAAAAGTCCTCTCTACAAAGGCTAAGGTGGTATAGAAGTTATCCACATTCCCAAGTGAAAGGTGTCTCCCACGTGGAGGTGTGAGTTGCCTCTACCCTGACTGCTTGGGTATAAGAGTGCCACCTGACACCCAGGTGGGAGGGGTCTTTTACCCAGAGGGGTGAGTCACCTTTAACCTGGCTACCATGGTACACAGTAACCCCAGACACCCAGGTGGGAGGGGTCTCCTGGGTAAAGGAGCTACCCATGATACCCAGGTGGGAGGGGTTCTGCCAGCAAGGAGGGTAAAGTTCCCTCTACCCTGCCTGCTGCAGTATATGAGTTCCACCTGACACTCTGGTGGGAGTGGTCTCCCGCCTGAAGGGTACAGTCCCCTGGACCCTGCCTGTGGTGGTATAGGAGCTCCCACCAGGTTTTAGGTGTCTACCAAATGGAGGGGCAAGTCCCCATCACATTGGCTTGGAGAATAGGAGCCCCCCCCCACACCCAGGTGGGAGCAGCCTCTTGCCTTGAGGGGCGAGTCCGATCTACAATGGTTGTTGTCAGATAATAGCTCGTACTGACACCCAGGTTTTAGGTGTCTCCAGACTGGAGGGGGGAGTCCCCACCAGTCGGGAGACACCTATGTGATGCTGGACCCAAAGAGCAGATGAAAAGGATCTCCAGCCTGCAGGGGCGACTCTATTCTAACCTGGCTGCAGCTGTATACGTGCCCCCCTCCAACACTCAGGTGGAAGATTTCTCCCCATTGGAGGGTCAAGTCCTGGAGAAAGAAAGGACAGGAGGGTAGAAGCACGGCACAGCCTAAAGGGCTACAGGAAGGGTGTGGGTGGGGTGGAGGCCCGGATCCCAGTAAGGAGCCCAAGCAAGGGACCTAGAAGAGGGCCCAGGCCAGGGGAGAGCAGGGAATGCTAGGGCGGGAAGGCAGGCCTGCACTATGGTACTTAAGTCCAGGAATAACAAGGGGAGCAAGGAAGTGGCCCCAGCAAGTGGCCCTCAGACAATGTCAAGAAAAGCAGTGAGCAATAAGGACCATCAGAGGATCAAGTGAGAAACCAGGCTAGGTAACGGAGAGACAAGGATCAGGGCTTGGGCAAGGTGCTAGGACAGTGGATTACATTTGGGAAAAAAGGCAGGGCATCCAGCAGGGGACAATCAGGCTTCAGTCCCAGTGCCACCACCAGGTTTCAGGGTTCCTCATGCCGAACCAAGCACTCAAGGAAAGCATGAGACCTAAGAAAAGGCCAGGGCATTGTTTCCCATAACGTACCGTGAATCAGATGAGAACCTATTGTCATGGTCCTGACAAAGGAGGCCAGGAAAAGGAAGGGGGGAAGAAGGCGGGAAACATGAGGGTGCGCAAGGGGTCAGGGTTGGTTTGCATAAGTGCGAGACCCAGGACCCAAGCCAGGTGCCTAGACAATGGACCCACTCTATCAATGGTGATGGGGGACACAAGGATCAGGAGAACTGTGAGCATTAGAAAAAGGCACAAGAAGAAGGGGAGGAAGGAGCTGCTTAGGACAAGGAGAAGTGAAGGGGCACCTAGGGGAGCCTGCTGGCAGGCCCAAGCAAGGGGCCCCCAGGTCAGACCCAACATAAAGACACTTCTTGGTATGCCAATGGCCATTATGAACACAGATAGGGGTATAGGGGAATGCCCAAGCCTAGGGACCAGAGTACAAAGGATCAATATTAGGGAGGGCTGGATTGCAGTAAGACCAGCATGGAAGGCCATAGGGAAAGGAGGGGATTGCTCAGGTCTGGGTTGGAGCAAGTCCATTTTAATAGACAGGCCTCAAGGTTCAGACAGTGAGTGGGACTCAAACGAGTGGCAGGGCTATGTTGCCAATAGGGAGCATTCAGAGTGCAGAGGAGAGCCAATTCTGCTCCTCTGTTCCAGTTGAGTACATTCTCAGAGAGAAACCTGGACCAAAAGAGGGGGGATCAAAGAGAGTACTGTGAGGGGATACCTGGTGTGCAGAAAAAAGGGGGGGGCTGCAAGACTAATGCCAGCAGCACAGGGTAGGGAGAAGAATGGGGAGAGGAAGGTCTGGGCAATGCCAGCATACCACAGAATTAGGGGATCAGAGGGGAGGCACAGGAGGGAGCAGGCAACAGAGGCCTGAAACCAAGGGACAGGGAAAGGGTCCTCAAGAAGGGGGAGAAAGGCTAAGGGTCTCAAGCAAGGAGCCCGGCCCAGTAATGGAGAGCCAAGTGCTAGCACCTGGGCCTGGGTGAATGAAAAGAAACATGGAGTGTGAGGAGTGGGAGGAGAGATAGTGGAGTTGATGGCAAAGGGAGATAACGCCTCAAGGTCCAGATGCACTGCAGGGTGTCAGGGGTCCCAATCAGGGCCCCGGCTGAGGGAGGCCCAAGTGCCCAGACAAGGAGCAGGGATATGTTTTCCGAAGGGAGCCCCCAGGGCCACGAGGCCAAATCAAGTCTCCTGGCCAGGGTGAGCATCCTCGAAGGGGATCAGGAAAGCAAATTTGGCAGAGACAGAAAGGCGAGGAGGGCCGAAGCATGGCAAAGCCTGAAGGGTCACAGGACATATGTGGCGAGGGTGCAGCCAGGACCCCAGTAAGGAGCCCAGGCAAGGAAATTAGAATAGGGCCCAGGCCAGGGCAGAGCAGGGAACACTGGGCTGGGAACCAGGGCTGCACTAGGGTACTGCACTCCAGGAATGCCAAAGGGAGCAGGAAAGTGGCCCCAGCGAGAGGCCCTCAGACAATGCCCAGAAAAGCAGTGAGAAAGAAGGGCCACCAGAGGCTCATGTGAAACGCCAGGCCAGGGAACAGAGAGCAGAAGGCCAGGGCTTGGGCAGGGGGCTCAGGACAATAGATTACATTTGGGAAGGAAGGCAGGAGATCCAGCAAGGGGTTGTCAGTCTCCAGGCCCAGGGCTACCTCCAGGTTTCATGGTTACTGGTGCCGGACCAAGCACCCAGGGAGATCAAGGGTACTAGGGGATGGCCAGGGCATTGTTTCCCATTAGGCACCCTGGATCAGATGAGAACCTTCAGCCAAGGTCCTGGCAAAGGAGGCCAGGAAAAGGAAGAATGCAAGAGGAGGGTGATGGGAGGCCACACAAGGGGGTCAGGGTCTTTTCACATAGGGGTGAGACCCAGGACCCAAGCCAGGTGCCCAGGCAAGGGAGTCTCTGAATAAGTGGTGATGGGGGACCCATGGAGCAGGAGACTTGTGAGCACCAGAAAAAGGAGCAAGGAAATAGGGAGGAAGGGGCTGTGTCAGGACCAGGAGAAGACAAGGAGCACATATGTGAATCCATTGTGGTCCCAAGCAAGGGGCCCCTAAGTCAGACCCAATACAAAAAGATTCCTTGGTATATCAAGGGCCATGAGAAACATGGTCAGGGGCTCAGGCAAATGCCAAAGCCCAGCCACTGGATCACTTAAGTTTAGGGTTAGTAAGGGCTGGGTTTTGGTATGGGCAGCAGAGAAGGCCAGAGGTCAAGGAAGGGGATCACTCAGGGCTGGGTTAGAGCAAGTCCATGTTAAATACCGAGCTTCAAGCTTCAGCCAGTGAATTCGACTGAGGCAAGTGGCAAGGCTGTGTTTTTCATAGGGAGCATTCAGGGCACAGAGGTGAACCAGTTCTGCTCCTCTGTCCCAGGTGAGTAGATCCTAAAAGAGGGACAATGACCAAACGAGGGGCCAAAGAGGGTACTGTGATGGGATACCTGGTGTGTAGAAGTGTCAGGGGTCAGGCTGCCAGAATCCATCGAGAAGCATAGGCTAGGGAGAATTAGGGGTGTCAGAGGGTCCAGGCATTGCCAGAATACCACATCATGAGGGAATCAGAGGGGAGGCACGGCGGGGGGGGATTGTAACAGGGGCCTGAAAGCAATGGACTGGTTCTCAAGAAGGGCAGCCAGGGGCTCAAGAAATGATCTGGGTCCAGTAATGGAGAGCCAAGTGCTAGCCCCTGGGCCTGGATTACTGAAAAAGGACATGGTTGTCTGTGGGAGCTCTTATACCCCTTCAGCCTGGGTAGATTGGACTGGCTCTTCCCGGCAAAAGACCCTTCCCCCTTTGGTGTCCAGGCTACCTTGTATACTGCCTCAGCCCATGTAGAGGGGACACACCTCTCCAGTCATGAGATCCCTTCCAGCTGGGTGCCCAGTGTGTGTGGGGGTTGTCTCCTATTTAGCTGCAATCAGGGTAGGAGACACTCGCCCTTCAGGTGGCATACCTCTTTCACCTGGGTGTCAGGGGGAGCTCATATCTAGGAACAGCCACAATATTAGGGACTCGCCCAGCTAGGCAAGAGACCCCTCACACCTGGGTTTGTACAGGGGGCTCCTATAGAGCTGGAGCAAGAGTAACAGGGACTCCCCTCTCCAGGCGGGAGACCCCTTTCACCTGTGTATCTGAGGAAAATTGTATACCTTCGTAGGCAGGGTAGAGTGGAATCTCCCCTCCAAGCAGGAGACCCCTCCCACCTGAGTGTTGCTAGGATGTTGTATTCCACAGCAGCCAGTTTAAAGGGGACTAGCCCTTCCAGTCGGGAAACCCCTCCCACCTGGATGACTGGGGGAGTTCCTATACCTCCCAGCCAGGGTAGAGGGTACTTGCTACTAAAGTTGGGAGACACCTCTGATGTGGGTGTCCTGGGAGCTATTATGCGGCACCAGCCAAAATAGAGGGGACTCCCCCCTCCAGTTGGGAAACCACACCCAACTAGTGTCTCGGGAAGTTTGTATATCGGCACAGGTATGGTAAAGGGGATTTTCTACTCTAGGCAGGAGACCCTTCCTGCCAGGCTGTCAGGAGGAACTCTTATCCTTTCACAGCACAGGTAGAGGTGATTCACCCTTTCAGGCAGCATACCCCTCACACCTCAATTTCAGGGGAAGCTCTTATTCCACCACAGCCAGAGTATACGGGATGTGCCACTCCAGGCAGGATACTTCTTCCACCTGGGTGTCCAGGGGAATTCCTATACCGCCAGAGTATGGGTAGGAGAAACTCACCACTCCAGAAGGGAGACCCTTCTCACCTGAGTATGAGGAGGAGCTAATATACTGTGCCAGCCAGGGTAGAGGGGACTCTAACCTCCAGGTGGAAGACCTCGCCCACCTTGTCATGGATGGAGGAGCTCATATAACACTGTAGCCAGAGTAGTGGGGAATCACCCCTCCAGGAAGGAGAGCCCTCCCACCTGGGGGTAGCTGAGAGGTTGTATAACACCATAGCTTGCATAAGTGAGACACCTCCCACCTTGGAGTCAGGGGAGCTCATATACTACAGCAGCCAGGGTAGAGGGTTCTTGCCCATCCAGGCGGAAGACCCCTCCCACCAGGATGTCAGGAGGAGCTTATATACTGCAGCAGCCAGGGTAGAGGGAACTTTTCCCTCTATATTGGAGGCACCTCCCATGGGTAGGTTGGGGGGAGGCTTGTATATCGACATATCCTTGTAGAGGGGACTTGCCCTCCTTTCTGGAGACCTCTCCCACCTGGGTGTCTGGGAGAGCTCCTAAACCACTTCAGCTTGGGTAGAAAGGACTCATCTCTCTAGGCAGGAGACCCCTTCCACCTGCATGTCTGAGGGAGCTCCTATGCAGTGGCAGCCAGGGGAAAGCCCATTTGTCCCTCCAGGAGGAAGATCCCTCCCACCTGGGTGTCAGGGGAAACTCATATACTGCTGCCGTCAGGGTAGAGTGGACACGCTGCTCCAGGCAAGAGATCCTCTCCCATTTTAGTGCCAGGGAGAGCTTGTATTCTGCCTTAGCCAGGGTAGAGAGGACTCACTTTTCCAAGCAGGAGATCCCTTCTACCTGGTGTCAGGGGAACTCCTTATATCCCTGCAGCCATGGTAGAGGGTAGTTTCCCCTTCAGGCAGAAGAATTCTCTCACCTTCGTGTCTGGGAGCTCTTATATGGCACCAGCCAAAGTAGAGTGGACTCTCACCCTTCCAGGTTGGAAACCCCTTCCACCTGGGTGTAGAGAGTGAGCTTGTATGATGCTGCACAGCCAGGATACAGGGGACTCTTCTGTCAAGGCAAGAGACCCCTCCTACCTGTGTGTAAAGGTAGTTTGTATACTGCCACAGTCATGGTACAGTGGACTCACTTCTCCAGGCGGGAGACCCCTCTCACATGAGTGTCAGGAGGAGTTCTTATACTGCCTCAGAAGGGGTAGACGGGACTCACACTTCCAGGCATGAGACTCCTTCCACCTGGGTGTCTGGGGGGCATCTATACAGCCACAGGCAGGATAGAGGGGTCTCTACCCTCCAGGTTGGAGATTTCTCACACCTGGTTGTCAGGGAAACTCCTATACCTCAGCAGCTAGGGTAGAGGGGACTTGCCCCTCCAGGTGGGAGACCCCTGCCACCTGGCTGTTGTGGGTGAAGCTTTTATACCCCTGAAGCCAGAGTAGGGGAGACTTGCTTCTCAAGGCAGAAGACCCCTCCCACCTGTGTGTCAGGGCGAGATCTTATACCACTGCAGCAATGGTAGAGGGTAGTTTCCCCTCCAGGTGGGAGATCCTCCCACCTGGGTGGCTGGTTACTAATATACCATCGCAGGCGGGATAGAGGGAATCTAATCTCTAGACGGGAGACCCTTTCTATCTGGGTGTCCTGGGGAGCTCCTATAATACTGAGTCAGGATAGAGGGCACCCGCAGCTCTAGGAGGGAGTCCCCTTCCACCAGGTTGTCAGAGGGGGTTCCTTTACCACTGTAGCCAGGGTAGAGCAGACCCTTTCAATCAAGAGACCCCTTTCACGTGGGTGTCTGGGTGAGCTCCTATACCTCTGCAGACAGGGTAAAGGAAACTCACCCCTTCAATAGGGACACCCCTCCCACCTGTTTTTCCAGGGAAGTTGATTACTTCAGCACCGAGTGTAGAGGGGACTTGCTCCTAAAGGCAGGAGTCCCCTCCCACCTGGGTGTCAGGGGAGCTCTAATACTGCCACAGCAAGGGTAGAGAGAACACAGGGTGGCAGGTGGAAGACCTCTCCCACCTGGGTATTCCAGGAGCTCTTATATAGCACGAGCTAAAGTAGAGGGGACTGGCCCATCCAGGTGGGATACCCCTCCCACCTGTGTGTCTGGGAGAGCTTGTATACGATCACAGCCAGGGTAGAGGGGAATCATTGATCCAGAAGGGAGGCCTCTCCCACCTTGGTGTTGGGGGGAGCTCCTATACTGCCAGAGCCAGAGTAAAGGGGACATGCACCTCCAGGAGGAAGACCCCTCCCACCTGGATATCAGGGGAAACTCATATACTGCTGTAGCCAGGGTAGAGTGGACACACTCCTCCAGGCAGGAGACCCTTCTCACATGGGTGTCTTGTGGGGGCTTCTATACAGTTGCAGGCAGGGTAGCAGGGACTCGAAACCCTAAGTAGAACACCACTTTCACTTGGGTGTCCCTGGGAATTCCTATTCTGCAGCAGCCATTGTAGAGGGGACTCACCTCACCTGGGTATCAGGGAAAGCTAGTATACCACTGGAGCCAGGGAAAAGGGGACTCCCCCTTTCAGGCAGAATACCCCTCCCATTGGCTAATTGAGGTGGCTAGTATACCACAGCAGCCAGGGTAGAGGGGACTTGTGCATCCATATGGGAGTCCCCTCCCACCTGTGTGTCTCAGGGGAGCTTCTATACTTCCTTAGCCAGACTGAAGGGTACTCTCTCCTCCAGGTGGCAGACCCCTCCCATCTGGCTATGTAGGAGGCAGAGCTCATATATCACCACAGCCTGGGTAGAGGGGATTCATCCCACTAGGTGGGAGACCCCTCAACCCTCATTGTCAGGGGAGCTCATACTCCTCTGCAGACAGGCTAGAGGGAACTCACCACAAAAAGGGGGAGACCCCTCCCACCTTGATGTATGGGGAAGCTCTTCTATAGCAAGAGCTAAAGTAGAGGGGACTGGCCCATCCAGGTGGAATACCCCTCCCACCTGTGTGTCTGGGAGAGCTTGTATACTACCACAGCCAGGATAGAGGGGACTCATTGATCCAGAAGGGAGACCCCTTCCACCTTTGTGTTGCGGGGAGCTCTTATACTGCCAGAGCCAGAGTAAAGGGGACATTCACCTACAGGATAAAGACCCCTCCCACCTGGGTGTCAGGGGAAATTAATATTGCTGCAGCCTGGGTAGAGTGGACACGCTCCTCCAGGCTTGAGGCCCTTCCCATCTTGGTACCAGGACAAGCTTGTATTCCACCTTAGCCAGGGTAGAAGGAACTCGCCCCTCCAAGCGGGAGACTCCTCCCACCTGGGTGTTGGGTGGGAAAAATACACAGCTGCAGCCAGGGTATCTGGAAATCTCCATCCAGGCAGGAGACCCCATTCATCTCGTTGTAAGAGGGAACTCTTAACCCACCGCAGCCATTGTAGAGGGGACTCGCTGTCAAGGCAAGAAACCACTCTCCCCTGTGTGTAGGGGGGAGCTCGTGTATCTCAAGAGCCTGGGTGGAGTGTACTTGGCCCTTCCAGCAGAGACACCTCCAATCTTTGTATGGGGCAGGAGCTCTTATACCACAGCAGCCAGAATAGAGGAGACTCACCCCTCCAAGCAGGAGACTTCTCACATCTGGGTCTCTGGAAAAGCTGGTAAACCCCTGCAGCCAGGATAGGGGGAAGTCAACATTCTAGAATGGAGACCCCTCCAACCTGTGTGTCAGGTGCAGCTCCTTAACCGCTGCAGCCAAAATAGAGGTGGGTCACCTCTCCAGGTGGAAAAACTCCTCCAAACTGGGTATCAGGTGGAGCTCATATATCCCAGCAGCCAGGATATAGGCGACTTTCACCTCCAGGCAAGAGACACCTCCCACCTGGAAATGGGGGTATCTTCTATACCATCTTAGCAAGGGCAGAGAGGAAATGCACGTTCAGGCGGGAGAATCCTCCCATCTTTGTAAGTAGAAGGAATCTCATATACCACAGAAGCCAGAATAGAGGCTTTAAAGCAGGTGACCCTTCCACATGGGTGTCTGGGACAGCTGGGTAGAGGGAAGTGATCCTTCCAGGGAGGATACCACTCCCACCTGGATATCAGGGGAAGCTTCTTAACCACTGCAACCAGGGTAGAATGGACTTGCCCCTCCAGGCAGAAGACCTGGTGCACCTAGGTGTCAGGTGAAGCTCATATAGCCCAGCAGCCAGGGAAGAGGCAACTCAAATCTCCAGGTGAGAAACACTTCCCACCTGAGAATGGGAATAAATCCAATACAGCCTTAGCCAGGCTAGAGGGGACTGGCGCCTCCAGGCGGAATTCCCCTCTCACCTAGGTATCAGGTGGAGCTCATATACACCAGCAGCTAGGGTAGAGGAGACTGGCACCTCCAGGCAAGAAACACCTCTCACTTGGGAATGGAGTTAAATCCTATACTGCCTTAGCAAGAGTAGAGGGGACTCGCCTCACCAGGCCAAAGACCCCTCCCACATGAGTGTCTGGGAAGGGGTATCCTATACACCAGCACCCTGGGTAACAGTGACTCATTCTCCAGGCGGGAGACCTCTCCTCCTGGGGGTAGGAAGGGGCTCTTATACCCCCAAGACAGGGTTGAAGGGACTCACCCCTTCGGGAAAGAGACCCTCCTACCTGAGGGTGTGTGTGGGGGGGACCTTGCATACCACTGCAGCCAGTGTAGAGGGGACTGTAGCCTGGATAGAGGGGATTCGTCCCTCTAGGCCCGAGACCCATCCCACCTGTGTGTGTGGGGGGGACCCTGCATACCAACAGGACCAGTGTAGAGGGGTCTTGCCCCTACAGTCAGGAGACCCCATATCCTGGGTTTTTGGGGGACCTCCTATACTCCCAGAGCCATGGTAGAGTGGACTTGATCCTCCAGGCAGAAGATCCTTCCACCTGGTTGTCAGAGGAATCATATACTGCCACAGGCAGGGTAGAGGGGACTCACCACCAGAGGCAGGAAACCCCTCCCACCTGGGTGTAGGGTGGAGCTCCAATACCACTACAGCCAGGATAAAGGGGATTCCCTTTTCCAGGCAGGAGACCCTTCCACCTCGATATCAGGGGAAGATTCTTTAGCACTGAAGCCTGGATTGAGAGGACTCACTCTTCCAGGCAAGAGACCCATCTAACCTGGGTGTCAGGTAAAGCTAGTAAACCAGAGCAGCCAGGGTAGAGAAGACTCACCCCTTTATGTGGGAGAGCCACCCACCTGGGTATGTGGGGGGAGCTCATATGCCACTGTAGCCACAGAAGTGGGGACTCCTCCCTCCAGGCAGAAGACCACTGTCATCTGGGTATGGGGAGTGGCTTATATAATGCAGCAGCCAGAGTAAAGCGGACTAGCCCTTAAATGAGGGATACCCCTCATCTGGGGTGAGGGGTCAGGGGGAGCTTCTATAGATTACAGCAAGGGTAGAGTTGACTCTACCCTCCAGGAAGGAGACCCTTCCCACCTGGGTCTCCTGCGGGGGCTCCTATACAACTGCAGGCAGGGTAGCAGGGACTCGAAACCCTAGGCAGAACCACATTTTCACCTGCGTGTCCTGGAAAGTGCCTATCCTGCAGCAGCCATGGTAGAGGGGACTCGCCCCTCCAGGCAAGAGTCCCCTTTCACCTGATGGTCAGGGGGAGCTCATATACTGCACCAGGCAAGAAAGAGGGGACTCGCCTCTTCAGGCATGAGACACCTCCCACCTGGGTATCAGGGAAAGCTAGTATACCACTGGAGCCAGAGAAAAGGGGACTCCCCCTTTCAGGCAGAATACCCCTCTCATCTGCTAATGTAGGAGGCTCATATACCACAGCAGCCAGGGTAGAGGGGACTTGTGCATACATGCAGGAGTCCCCTCCCACCTGGGAGTCTGAGGAGAGCTTCTATACTTTCTTAGCCAGAGTGAAGGGTACTCTCTTTTCCAGGTGGCAGACCCCTCCTATCTGGGTATGTGGGAGGTGGAGCTCATATATCACTGCAGCCTGGATAGAGGGGATATGTCCTACTAAGGGGGATACGCCTCAATCTTCATTGTCAGGGGAGCTCATATTCCTCCATAGACAGGCTAGAGGGAACTCCCCCCAAAGGGGGGGAGACCCCTCTCACTTTGGTGTATGGGGGAGCTCCTGTACCACCATAGCCAGAGTAGAGGTCATGCGCCCCTCCAAGCTGACCCCTACCACTTGGTTGTCAGGGAGAGCTCATAAACCGCCCCAGTCATGAGAGAGGGCACTCACCCCTCATTGCAGGATACCCCTCCCACCTGGGTTACTGGGGGAGCTCTTACACTGTTGATGCCAGGGTAGAGTGGACTCGCCCCTCCAGGCAGGAGACCTCTCCCACATAGGTGTTGCAGGCAGCTTGTATACCACCTTAGCCTTGGTAGAGTGGGCTTGCCCCTCCAGACGAGAGATCTCTCCCACCTGCGTGTCAGGGCAAACACCTATACTGCAGCAGCCAGGGTACTGGGGATTCACTCCTCCAGGCAGGAGACTCATCCCACCTGGTTGTGCAAGGGAGGTCATATACCACCCAACCAGAGGAGAGGGACTCGCCCCTCAAGGCAGGAGACCCTTCCCACCTGGGTGTCCTGGGGGCGGGGGGCTCCTATACAGCTGCAGGCAGGATAGCAGGGACTAGTTCTCCATGCGGAATTCCACTTTCAGCTGGGTGACTTGGGAGCTCCTATCCCTCTGTAGCCATGGTAGATGGGACTGGCCACTCCAGGCAAGAGATCCCTTCCACCTGATTGTCAGGAGAGTTCATATATCTTCACATCCAAGGTAGAGGGTACTCACCCCTCTAGATCAGAGACCCTCCCACCTGGGAGTCAGGGAGCTCCTTTAATGCCACAGCCATTGTAGAAGAAACTCATTCCTCCAAGCAGGAAAACCCTCCCACCTGGATGTCAGGAAAGGCTAGTATACCACTTCAGCCAGGGAAAAGTGGACTCGCCCCTTCAGTTGGGAGGCCCCTCCCACTGGGTGTCACAAGGAGCTTGTATACCACCTTAGTAAGGGTAGCAGTGACTCACACCTCCAAGTGGGAGAACCCTCCCTTCTGGGTGTCTGGGAGCTTGTATACTGTATTAGTCTGGGTGGAGGGTACTAGTTCCTCTAGGCAGGAGACCCCTTCCATGTTGTTATTGGGTGGAGCTCATATACCTCTACAGCCAGGAGAGAGGGGACTCACCCCAGTAGGTGGGAGACCCCTAAACCCTGGTAGTCAGGGGAGCTCATATACGACAAAGGAAGGGAAAAAGAAACTTGCCACTCCAAGCAGGAGAACCCTCCCAGCTGTGTGTGTGTGTGGGATCTCTTATACCACTACAGCCAGGATAGTTGGGACTCGCCCCTCCAAAAAGGAAACCCCTCCCACCTGGGTGTTGTGGGGAGCTAGTATACCTCCTTAGCCAGGCAAGAGAGGACTCACCACTCCAGGCGGGAGACCCCTGCCACCAGGGTGTCAGGGGGGACCTCATATACTATGGAAGCCAGGGTATAGCATATATGCCATTTCATGGGGGAGATCCATCTCACCTGAGCGTTAAAGGGAGCTCTTATACAGCTACAGCCAGGGTAGAGGAAACTTGCCCCTTCAGGATTGAGACCCCACCCACCTGAGTGTCAGGATGGGGGGAGTGCTTAAACCACTGCAGCCAGGGTAGTGGCAACTCGCCACTCCGGACAGGAAACCCCTCTCACCTGGGTCTGGTGGAGAGCTTGTATACCACTTTAGCCAGGTTAGAGAAGACTCACTCCTCCAGGCAGGAGACACCTTCCACCAGGGTGTCAGGGGGAGCTCTTATACTCCAGAAGCCAGGGAAGAGGGCAATCACCCCTCCAAGCAGAAGACCCATTCCACCTAGGTGTCTGGTGCAGGGGCTTATATACTGCTCTAGGCAGGGTAGAGGAGACTCACCACTCTATTTGGAAGTGCCCTCCTTTCTGGGTGTCAGGGATGCTCCTATACAGCTGCAGCCAGGCTAGAGGGGACTCGCATCTGCTACCTTTTCCCAAAGGAAGCCTGCAGGACGAAACTTCCCAGTTCCAGCCCCTGGCTCTGATGAGCATCCTGGGAAAGGGAGTTGCAAAATGAGCCCAGAAGGGACAAGGACAACAGGAAGGCCTAATGAGGTCCTAAGTTCTGGGGAAAAACAGTGTGTTTTGATTGTGGGCCAGGGCTGCAGATAGGAGCCCAGGCTAGGGACCTAGAGGAGGTCTAAGGCTAGGGAATGGTGGGGCCAGGCAGGCAGGAGCTGCACTAGGGCTGTGAGATGCAGGGAAGCTATGGGGAGTAGGGAAGCAGCCCTACCAAGGCCCGCAGTTCAAGCCCAGGGAAGCATGTAGCAAGAAGTACCCACCGGAGGCTCAAGAGAAGAGTAAGCCCAGGGGATGGAAAGCCACAGGCCAGCTCTGGGGCAGGTGGCTCAGGAGAGAGGACAGTGCTGGCAAGGTAAGTCAAGGGATTCAGCAGGAGGAAAAGATGCTTGAGGCCTAGCGCCACTGCCAGGTGTCAGGGTTCCTGGTGTTGCCCCAAGGGCCTAGGTAGAGCAAAGAGCCCAGTAGAGGGTCAGGGTTCTGTTTCTCATAAGGTTCCCTGGCCCAGATGAGGATCAAGGGCCCGGGACCAGGCCAAAGAGCCTGGCAAGGGACAGGGGCCAGGAGTAGTATGATGTAAGGGCATAGTGGGCATCATGGTGGGTGCAGAGAGGGGCAAGAGTCAGGACTCAATCAAGGATTCCAGGTAAGGGACTGACCACACCAACTGGTATTATGGACTCAATGAGCAGGATGACCGTGCTCCAGGAAAAAGCACTAGGGAAATGAGAGGTAGGATCAGCACAAAAATGAGGAGCCAAAGGGCTGCACAAAGGGCACAGAGGGGAGCAAGTTAGGGAGCAAACTCAAGGGGTGACCAGGTCAGACACTAAAGGAAGAGACACCACAGAATGTAACACAACAGGAGTAATGGACTAAGGAGCTCAGGCTGACAGTCAGTCACAAGGACTGTAGGGTGAAAGGTCAGGATAAGGAAGAGCTGGGTTGGCTTAGGGGCAGCTTGCAAGCCTAGAGGGAAGGAGAGGGAAGGTAGGGGATCACCAAGGACAAGGTTATCACTAGGCCTAAGTCTACTGCTAGTTGTCAAGTTTGGGTGGCAAAAGGGGCCCAGTCCAGAGGCAGGGCTGTGTTTCCCATAGGAATACTTCAGGACTCAAAAGCCAGCCAATTACACTCCTCTGCTCCAGGTGAGTAGATCCTCAGAGAGAACAGAACCAAAGGAAGGCAATGTGAGGGTTACCTTTGGTCCAGGATTGGGGGGGGTGTTGGAGGGGAGCCAGCAACCATTCGGGAAGACCAGGCTAGGGTAAAGCAGGGGAAGGGGAGGGTCCTGGAAATGACAAAATACCACAGTAGAAGGGGACCAGAGGGGAGGCACATGAAGGGGGGCAAGCAAGGGGCCTGAAATCAAGGGACAAGACAGGGTCCTGGAGAAGTGTGACCGGTTGCTCCAGCAAGAAGCCAGGCCCAAGAATGTGGAGCAAAGTACTAGGAGAAAGAGAAAAGTGCAACAAGCACATAGGGGAGCAAGATGACAGTCCAAAGCAAGGGGCACCAAGATCAGACACATCATGACCCAGTTCTGGGTCCAATGAAAACAGACAGGGCTTGGTAGGGGACAAAGTGGAGCAAGAGTAGTGGGTGAAACAGTGTGAGGAGGGGTCAAGGCCCAGCTTCTCTCCTGGGTGTCAGAATCGAGGAGCAGGGCCTGGTCATAGAGTTCAAGTCCCAGGCAAGAGGCACAGCTAAATTTTCCCAAAGATAGCCCACAGGGCCAAATATCCACTTCCAGTCCCCTGTACCTTGTAATCATCCTGGGAAAGTGATCTTGAAAAGGGGCCCAGAATGGACAGTAACTACAGGAGAAATGAAGGACGGTACAGTGTGAAAGGCCAGAGAAAGGGTGTTGATGGAGTGTGGGCTAGAACTTCTGAAAGGAGCCAACACTAGGGAACAAGAAGAGGGCCCAGGCCAAGAAAGGGAAGTGGCCTGGCTTGTGGGTGACAGTAGGGCTCTGAAGTTCAGCTAAGCCAATGGGAGCAGGGTACTGGCCCTAGCGAGGCCTGCAGTTCAAGCCCAGGGAATCATGGAACAAGAAGAGCCCCCAGAGGCTCAAGCGAGGAGGGATGCCAAGGAAAGGAGAGCCAAGGGCCAGGGCTTGGGCAGTGGGCTCAGGACATTGGAAAAGACTTTGGAGAGATGGCAGGGATCCGGAAGGGGCCAGGCAGGTTTCTGGCCCAGGGCGACCGAAAGCTGTCAGGTTTCCTGGTGCAGGACCAAAGGATCAGAGAGAGCAAGGGACCTAAGCAAGGAGTAGGACTCAGTTTCCCATAAGGCGCCCTGGCCCAGATGAAAATTTAGGGACCTGCAGAGAAATGCAAATCAAAACCACCCTAAGATACCATCTCACTCCAGTAAGATTGGCAGCCACTATGAAGTCAAACAACAAGTGCTGGCGAGGATGTGGAGAAAAGGGTACTCTTGTACATTGCTGGTGGGACGGGAAATTGGTGCGGCCAATTTGGAAAGCAGTTTGGAGATTCCTGGGAAAGCTGGGAATGGAACCACCATTTGACCCTGCTATTGCCCTTCTCGGACTATTCCTTGAAGACCTTAAAAGAGCATGCTACAGGGATGCTGCCACATTGATGTTCATAGCAGCACAATTCACAATAGCTAGACTGTGGAACCAACCCAGATGCCCTTCAATAGATGAATGGATAAAAAAAAAAATGTGGCATCTATACACAATGGAGTACTATGCAGCAATAAAAAATGACGAAATCATTGAATTTGCAGGAAAATGGATGGCACTAGAGCAGATTATGCTTAGTGAAGCTAGTCAATCCCTAAAAAACAAATGCCAGATGTCTTCTTTGATATAATGAGAACAACTATGAACAGAGCAAGGAGGAAAAGAAGGAAAAAAAGATTAACATTAAACAGAGACATGAGATGGGAGGGAAAGGGAGAGAAAAGGGAAATTGCGTGGAAATGAAGGGAGACCCTCATTGCTATACAAAATTACATATAAGAGTTTGTGAGGGGAATGGGAAAATAAACAAGTAGATAAATGAATTACAGTAGATAGGGTAAAGAGAGAAGATGGGAGGGGAGGGGAGGGGGGATAGTAGGGGATAGGAAAGGTAGCAGAATACAACAATTACTAATTGGGCATTATGTAAAATTGTGGATGTGTAACCGACGTGATTCTGCAATCTGCATTTGGGGTAAATTTGGGAGTTCATAACCCACTTCAATCTAATGTATGAAATATGATGTCAGGAGCTTTGTAATGTTGTGAACAACCAATAAATAAAGAGAAAAAGAAAAAAAAAAGATATAATAAAAAAAAAAAGAAAGAAAAACTAGGGACCTGAACCTGGCAAACGAGGCCTGGCATGTGAAGGCAACCAGGAGGTGGGTGATGGGAGGGTATGGCCGGGTTGGCTCGTTGGGTGCATGTCGGTGAAAGATCCAGGACCCAAGCCAGGTGCCCAGGCAAAGGACCCACCTGACCAACCATGGATGAAGGACGCAAGGAGCAGGAGACCTTAAAGTGCCAGGGAAAAGCACCAGAGGAAGGTGAGGAAGGGCTGCGCAAGGACCAGGAGACAGAGAAAAGCACAAGAGGCACATACGGGAGCAGGATGGTAGTCCCAAGCAAGGGGCCCCCAGGTCAGACCCAACAGGAAGAGACTCCATGCTATGCTAAGTGACATGAGGAATATTGTCAGGGGCTCATGTAAATGCCTAGGCCTGGGGACTGAAGTTAAAAAGGGTCAGGGTTAGGGAGGGCTGGGTTGAGGTAGGGGCAGCATGCAAGGCCAGAGGGCAGGGAAGGGAAGGGGGAGATATTTCAGGACTGGGTTGGAGAAAGTCACATGTTAACTGCCAGGCATCAAGGTTCAGGCAGCAAAGGGCACTCAGGCAGGAGGCAGGGCTGTTTTTCCCATTGGGAACCTTAAGGGTACAGCGGCCAGCCAGTTTGGCTCCTCTACCCAGGTGAGTAGAAATTAGAGAGGGACTTGGGCCAAAGGAAGGTCAAAAGAGGGCACTGTGAGGAAATACATCTGTATTCCCTCAGAGGTTGTGGATGTGGGCAGTTTGCAGTCTGGACCCATTTGAGAAGCCTAGGCTAGGGAGAACCAGGAAAAGCAAAGGGTCATGGCAGTGCCAGGATTCTATAGCACCAGTGAAATAGAAGGGAGGCAGAGGATGGGGTCTATAACAGATGGCTGAAACCATGGGAAGGAAAAGGGTCCTCCAGAAGTTCAGTCAGAAGCTTAAGCATGGAGCCATGCCCAGTAATGAAGAGCCATGTGCTAGTGCCTGGGGCAGGGTGAATGAAAACAAACATAGATGAGGAGGGGAAGGAGGGGAGAAATCTGAGCAGGTGGCACAAGGACAGGAAGGATGAAGGCCCAGGTAAACTGCAGGATGTCAGGATTGGGTCGCAGGACATGGGATGAAGGAGGGCAAAGGGCTTAGACAAGGGGTAGGGCTACATTTACCCAAAGGTAACACACAGGGCCAAGAGTCAGGCCTGGTGAGCATCCTGGGTAGGGGATCTGGAAAGTCAGCCTGGGAGAGACAGAAAAGACAAGAGGGCTGAAGCACAGCACAGCCTCAAGGGCCGCAGAACAGGTCAGGGTGGGGGCCAAGACCCCAGCAAGGTGCTGAGACAAGGGACCTAGAGGAGGCCCTATGCCAGGGGAGAGCCAGAAGGGCAGGGCCAGTAAGTTGTGCTTGCACTAGGTTACTGCAGTACAGGAAAGCCAAGGGGAGGAGATTATTGGCCCCAGGTAGGGTTCTTCAGACAAATCCCATAAAATAAAGGAACAAGAAGGGCCACCAGAGGCTAAAGGGAGGAGTCAGGGAAGGGAATGGAATGCCAAAACCAGGGCTTGGCCAGCGGGCTCTGGTCAGTGGACAAGACTTGGGAGGGAAGGCAGGCAATCTAGCAGGAGGCAGTCAGGTTCCAGGTCCAGGGCCACTTACGGGTGTCAGAGTTCCTGGTGCAGGACCAAGCACCCAGAAAGAGAAAGTGGCCCAGATCGGGGACAGGGCTCTTTTTTTCATAGGGTACTCTGCCTAGATGGGAATCCATGGAGAGGGACCAGGCAAAGTAGGCCTGATAATGGAAGGGGGCCAGAAGGAAGTATATGGGAGGGCATGGCAGAGGGTCGTGGTAGTTGCGTGGTGGGAGGAGGGTCACAACCATAGCTACGTGCTCAGATATGGTTTTACCCGATCAATCTTGGATGAGGGACCCAAGGAGTAGGAGACTCATTAGCTCCAGGGGAATTTGTGAGGGGATGGGGAGGATGAGCTGCACAAAGATCATGACACAAAGGAAAACTCAAGGAGCACTTAGCAGAGTCTTCTGGCAGGCCCAAGCAAGGAGCCCCCTGTGCAGACCCAACATAAAGATACTCCATGCTATGTGAAGGGACATGATGAAAGTGTTATGGGTTCAAGGGAGCTCATAAGACAAGTATAGGAGTGCCAAGGGTCTAGGTTAGGGAAGGCTGGGTTGGGGTAGGGGCAGCATGCAAGGCCAGAGGGCAGGGAAGAGAAGCGAAAGTATCATTCAGGGATGGGGTGGAGCAAGTCCCATGTTAAGTGCCAGGCCTCTAGGTTCAGGCAGTGAAGGGGACTCAGGCAAGTGGCAGGGCTGTGTTTCCCATAGGGAGCATTCAGGGCTCAGAGGCAAGCCAATTTTGCTTCTCTGCTACAGGTGAGTAGGTCCTCAGAGAGGGACCTAAACCAAAGGAGAGGAGGCCAACGAGGGGATAACTGGTGTGCAAAAGTCGGGGGGGTGAAATACAGAACTCATTCCATCAGCACAGGGTAGGGAGAAGCATGGGGAGCGTAGAGTCAGGGCAATGCCAGGATACCACAGCTTGAGCAGATCAGAAGGGAGGCACAGGAGGGACCTAAAAACAAGAGACATGAAAAGCATCCTTAATAACGGTAGCCAGGGACTCAAGCAAGGTTTGGGCACAGTAATGGAGACCAAGTGCCAGCTCCTGAGCCTGGGTGAATGAAAAGAAACATTGAATGGGAGCAGCAGGAGGGGAGAAAGTGGAGTCAGGGGCACATGGGCAGAAAGGCTCAAGTCCTATATCCACTTCAGGGTGGTAGGGGTCAGGAGCAGTGTCCCGGCTGAGGTAGACCAAAGGGCCAGGTAAGGGGCAGGACTACATTTTCCAAATGGAACCCCGAGGGTCAAGAGGTCAAATCCAGTCACCTGGCCCAGGTGAGCCTCCTGGTAAGGGAATCAGGAAAGCAGGTATGGTAGAGACAGAAAGAACTGAAAGGCTGAAGCAGGGCACAGCCTGAAGGGAGCTGCAGAATGGGTGTCAGTGGGGTGGGGGCCAGAACCCCAGCAAGTAGACCAGGAAAGGGACTCATAAGAGGTCAAAGACCAGGGGGAGCAGGGAATGCTGGGCCGGGACGGCAGGGATATACTAGGGTACTGCAGACCAAGAATGCCAAATGGAGCAGGGAAGCAGCCACAGTGAGGGGACTTCAGACAATGCTCAGAAACACAGTTAACAAAAAGGGCCACCAGAGGCTTAGTGAGAATCCAGGCAAGGGAACTGAGAGCCAATGTCCAGAGCTTCAGCAGGGGGCTCAAGACAGTGGACAAAATTTGGAAGGGAAGGCAGGATATACAGCAGGGGTAAGTCAGGCTCCAGGCCCAAGGGCACCTCCAGGTTATCAGGGTTTCTGGTGAAAGACCAAGCACCTAGAGAGAGCAAGGGGTCAAGGCTAGGGGAAGAGCTATCTTTCCTATAAGGTTCCTACCCCAGATTTGAATCCAAGGCCAGGGACCTGGAAAAGTAAGCTTAAAAAGGGAAGGAGGGCAAAGGAAGGACATGGGTGGAGGTCGTGTTGGGTGCACTGTAGGGCTAGAGCCATGACCCAAGGATGGCCCCCAGGCATCAGACCAACCTTTCAGATTGTGATGAGGTTCCCAAGGAGCAGGAAACCTGAACGTTCTAGGAAAAAGCGTGATGGGAAGGGAGGTAGTAGCTGCATGAGGATCAGAAGAGAGCAGGAAGTGAAAAAGGCACCAAGGTGAGCCCGCTGGGGGGCCCAAGTAAGGGACCCCGAGGTCAGACCAAACATGAAGAGATTCCATAATATGTAATGGGAGATGAGGAAGGTAGACAGAGCCTAAGAGAAGTGCCTAGGCCCATAAACTGGAGCACAATGGGTCAGGGTTAGGGAGTGCTAGGTTGGGGTAGGGGCAGCATGCAAGGCTAAAGGACAGGGGAGGGAAAGGAGGAGATTGCTCAGGGCTGGGTCAGAGAAAGTTCCATGTTAACTGCCAGGCCTCGAGGTACAGGTGGTTAAGGGGACTCAGGTGACTGGCAGGGCTGTGTTTCCTATAGGGAACATTCAGGGTGCAGAGACAAGCCAATTCTGCTCCTCTGTTCCAGATATGTAGATTCTGAGAGAGGTACTTGGACCAATGAGGGGCAAAAGATGGTACTGTGACATGATACTTGGCATTCAGAGGTTGGGGGAGTGGTTGGTGGGCTGCAGGACCCATTTGAGGAGCCTATTCTTGAGCCAAGCAGGGGTAGCAGAGTGTCTGGGCAGTGCCAGCATACCACTGCATGAGGGGATCAGATGGGAGGCATAGGAGGTGGCTGGCAAAAGGGGCCTGAAACCAAGGACAGAGATAAGGTCCTCAAGAAAGGTGGCCAGGGACTCAAGCAAAAAATCAAGCCCAGTAATAAAGAGCCAAGTGCTAGCACCTGAGCCTGGGTAAATGAAAAGAAACATGAATAGGAAAGGACAAGAGGGAAGAAAGGGGAGCGGCTGTCACAGGAGGAGGGGTACACAAGGCCCAGGTCCACTGCAGAGTGTCAGGGCTCAGGAGTAGGACCAATGCTGAGGGAGGCTAAAGTGCCCAGACAAGGGGGAAGGCTACATTTTTTCAAAGGTGAAATCACTGGTGGCCAGCGGCTCAAGCAAGGAGCCGGGCACGGAAATGGAGAGCCAAATGCTAGAACCTGGGCTTAGATGAATGAAAAGAAACAGGGATATGGAGGGGCCGGAGGGAAGAAAGGGGAGTGCCTGGCACAGAGGGAGGAGGGCTTAAGGCTCAGGTCCACTGCATGGTGTCAGTGTTCAGGAGCAGGGCCCAGGCTGTGGGAGTCCAAACGGCCCAGACAAGGGGCAGGGTTACATTTCTTCGAAGGGAGCCTCCAGGTCCAAGAGGGCAGGTCAAGTTGCCTGTCATGGGTGAGGATTCTGGTACTGGGATTAGAAATGTGGGGGTAGGCAAAGACAGAAAAGAAAGGAGGGTTGAAAAAGGGCATAGCCTGAAGAGCTGCATAATGGGTGTGTGTGGGGTGGGGGCAGGACCCCAGCAAGGACCCAAGGCCAGGGACCTAGATGAAGGCCCAGGCCAGGGAAGAACAGGGAACACTGGCTGGAAAAGACATGCCTACACTAGGGTACCTTAGTAGAGGGAAGCCAAGATGAGCAGAGAAGAAGCCCCAGAGAGGATCCATCATACAATTTCCCTAAAATCACTGAGCAAGAATGGCCACCAGAGGCTCAAGTTAGGAGCCAGGCCTGGGGATGGAGAGCTAAGGGCCAAGGCTGGGGTATTTGGGACAGAAGAGTGGACAGGCTGGGGAGGGAATGCTGAGATCCACTCGGTGGGAGCCAGGTGCGAGTGCCAGTGCCCCTGCCAGGTTTCAGGGTTTCAGGTGCAGGACCAAGGGCCCAGGGAGAGTAAGGGGCCCACATGAGGAACAGGGCTTTGTTTCCCTCAAGATGCCCCGGCGCAGATGAGAATCAAGGATGAGTGACCAGGCCAATTGGGCCTGTCAAGGGACAAGTTCAGGAGGACAGCAACCACAAGGCATGGTACAGGGTAATTGTTGGTGTGGAGAGAGGCAAGAGCCATGACTTCAGCAAGGATTCTTGGTAAGAGACTGACCTGCCCAAAAGAGGAATAGGAACCCAAAGAGCAGGAGGCCTGTTAAGCAGGGGAAAGCACTAGGGGATCGAGAGGAAGGGGCCATGCTAGGATGAAGAGACAGAGGACAGCACAAAGAGAAAGGAGGGGAGCTCAATAGGGGTCCAAGCCAGGAGCCCCCAGGTCTTTCCCCACAACAAGAGACAGGAAGCCACACGACACAAGAAATGGAATCAGGGTCTCAGGTGAGGGGCCTGGTCCTGAATTGAAGCGTGAAACATCAGCGTTAGGTTGGCTGGGTTGGGGTAGGGGCAACATACAAGGCTAGAGAGCAGGGGATTGAAGGGAGTGGATCAGGCAGGGCAAGGTTGGCACTAGGCATAAAATTGGCAGAGGCTAGCAAATTTCACTCCTCTTCCCCAGATGTATATATCCTCAGAGAGGGACCTGGACGAAAAGAGTGCCAAAAGAGGGCACTGTGAGGGAATACCTTGTGTCCAGAATTGTGGGGGTCGATGGGAAGCCAGGACTCATTCTTAGAGGCCAGTATTGGGAGAACCAGTGGGACAGGAGAGTTCAGGCAATGCTGGGATAACACAGTATTGTTGTAGGATCAAATGCGGCAAGGCACTGAACATAGCAGAAAAGAGTTTTATTTGCCTTCCACCAGGTTCAGAGGGCAAAGCTTTTGCTGTAATTACTCAATCCCCTGAACAGCAATTTCAGGTAGTTTTAAAATTTTATACCCAGCATGTAAGGAGAGGGGCTCAGAATTTCACAATCTGAAGAAGCTCACATAAAAGGAGCTTTTTCTTTCACTGATTTGTGCAAGTCCTCTTCAAAGACAACACCTGAATAGGGAGAGCTTCTCTTCCCCATTTTTTCTCTTCCTGCCAGTTGTTACCATAGAGCCCAGTTGGTAACATATCTTAAAAATGTAGACAACTCTGTGAAGCCCAGCTAAATGCCAGAAGCCTTGTTTGCACATTTTTATAAACTACTATTGAGGATATGTTTCTGAAAAACTAGTAAGGGGGTGCCCAGCACCTGCAGTGCTGGTATCTTCTCAGCCAGTGGCCATGTAAAACAGGGCAATAGAAAAATAGGAAGTTTATCTAAATTGAACTCTTTTGCAGAGCCTCTTTTGCGGACAGTCCTAAAATCAGCCATGGTGAAGATTTCTTTAGAATCTCATGTAAGATTTTTTTGAGAAGAAAGTGGTGTCACTTAAATTCCTTCTTTTAGTGATGCTCCCCATAAATTATTCCATTAAATTTAAGAGCACCATTACCATTATAATGGCTTAAGTCCTTATATAATGTCAAAACATTAGTTGTAGTCATCTTTTCAAAAGCAGCTTCATAGTGCGCCAATTAGTTTTAATGCACAGTGGAACCAAATATGGGAGCTAGAAACAGGTTAATAGCAGAATACCCACTATAGAAGTTAAGTTTTAAATCTACCAATTGTTGACAACCATCTCCCAAAAGCCTGTTTGGGACCTAAAGTTGAATGCCCTTCTAGGTATGCACTAGCACATGAGCTAGTTCTCTTGTGTTGTTGGCTATATTCTTAACTGTTTCTCTATTGTCCTCTATTTGAAAGCAACAATCTGAACTATTGAACTCTCCAGATATTTTACTTCCCTCAGCCAGGAAGTAATCTAATTTCAAATGTTTTTGATTATTAGCCACTTGTGTCAGGTCTGTTTTGTGGCTAGGAGGTCTAAGGATTAACAATAATTTCTAGTATAGCTTGTAAGTGAATAATTTTTTTAACATGTAAATGGTAGTTCTATAATTCCAACTGCCATTTTGTGCCCAGGTAGCGGGACCATAAGTGGCAATGATCCTCTGGGGTGGCCAGTTATCTTCACCCCAAAATTGCTGACCTCCTAAATCAAGTTAATTCCCAATGGACCTCTTTTGTCTTTCCAACCAGTCAACCTTCCATTGCATTCCTCTGGCAGGACAGGTCCCAAATATATGTTTTACCACCTCTTGGTTATAGCGGATTGCTTTGACAGTATGGTTCACATGATCTCCATGTTTAGATTAGGAGTAGAACAGAACCTCTTAAGGTTATCAAAGGAAAGTAAACTAAATAATAGAATAACGTTTTGGTTAGCATAGGTTAACCATATAAGCAAGATAAAAAAAGTATAAAGGAATATTTTTTTACCCATTGTCCAGTCAGTAGGAATTACTGTTACCAAACAAGTAGCAAAAAAACAGATAATTATGTATATATCTAGAATAAAAGGGGTGGCAATGCATTATAGTATAAGAACTATCGTACAGGTTGAAAACTTTCTTTAGTCCCGGTGGGAAGTTTAACTTTCACAGTGCATTGATCAGCAGTCTCTCCTGTGTGGCTGGAACAGGGCTGTAGTCATCTTAAACTTCGGATATGCATACAGCAGTCAGCTTTCGCAGTGACTTGAGAAGGGCTGTTTTTCTTCTGACCCTTAATCTTCTCTGGAGCTCTTTTTGTTCAAGGACATAGCATAATCTGGAGTGCACACCAGTCTGCAACTACAGCCTTGATTCTGATGTAGTGAATCAAGGGATCTATTTCTGCAAACTTGACTTCAGTTGGCGTGGATAAAATAATAGGGAAAGGGCCCTTCCAAAGAAGTTTAAGTGTTTTTGAATATTCCATTCTTTGACCCAGAATCAATTTTTAGGCTTGAAGCAGTGTTCACCTTTAGTCAAACTTAGTGGTAATCTTTCTCTAACCCATTGCTTGAGAACCGGTAAAGATTTCCCTAAGACCTGAAGCTGTCATCTCAGGGTGAATTCTCCTATCTATCTTAAATCTCCCAAAGGACCTCAAATAAAAGGGGGGCCCCACATACATTATCTTGTAAGGAGAGAATTCAGTCCTTCTAGTGTGCATGGATCTAATCCTCAACAGTGTAATAAGGAGAAGTTCATCACAATTTAAGTGAGTCTCCTGACATAGCTTACTCAATTGAGACTCAAAGTCCTGTTCATCTTTGAACTTTACCAAAACTTTGTAGCCTATAGGCTGTATGTAACTTCAATCTCATGTTTAGACTTTTGGTTAGTAATCATATAACCTCTTCCCAAAAG
The DNA here is from genome assembly GCF_052094955.1 of Ictidomys tridecemlineatus. Classification (NCBI taxonomy): domain Eukaryota; kingdom Metazoa; phylum Chordata; class Mammalia; order Rodentia; family Sciuridae; genus Ictidomys; species Ictidomys tridecemlineatus. Next base: position 84,021,113 of record NC_135485.1, read on the forward strand.
GTGGCCCTTTGTCTGAGTCAATAGTGATTGCAGTAAATAATCTGGAATCATTTCCCAGAGAAGCATCCTGTTTATTTCCCTAGCCTTTTCAGGGTGGGAGGAAAAGGCTTCCACCCAGTCAGAGTAGAAACACACACACACAAAAAAAACAAAAGTTACTTATAGACCCATGAGCATGGTAGTTCAGTGAAGTCTACTTCCAAGTTTTCAAATGGTTCTCCTCTTATAGTTTGGATTCCTGGTGTGAGCTCTGACCCCTGACAAAGATTGTTCTGAGCACAAACCTCACATTATTTTCAGAATATCCAGGTGAAGTTTGTGAGCCAGGGGACACAGAAATGTTTACTCATAACTGTCTCAAGTGCTGTATGTCCAACGTGTTCTCCTGTGGAACTGTTTGATAAAGGCTACGACTAGTATCTCCAGGATGACTATGATGACCATAAGAATATCTCCATCATCCTCCTGGGAGAAGATTTTCTTTTTCAGTCCTAAACAATATACATTCATGTTGGGAGTATGTTGCCTCCCAATCTGTTACATATTCGGCCAGGCAGAAGGGCAGCCTTTAAACCTGGGACTAAATTTTCTTCTCATTTCTTGTAGACAGCTAATCTGGCCTCTCTTTTAGATATCATGTTGCCCTGAGAAACCATAGTGTTTCCCTTTTGATGACCTTGACAATATATTATCACAACTTTCCTGGGAGCCCACAGTGCATCCAAAAGTTTAAGAATTTCTTGCCGATACATTATGCCTTCTTTTTTCTCCTGAGTTAATGAGCCCCTTTTCCTTACATAAGGTCCTATAAATATGAAGAGTAGCGAACACATATTTTGATTCTATCCAAGTATCCACACAGATTCCTGCTGTCAACTGACGTGCTTGAGTCCAACTATAAGTTTTGCTTTTGTGCTGAAGTTCCCTGATGTAGAGGTTCTGACTTGACAGTGGAGTCCAGAGTGACCACTGCATATCCAGCATAACATACCTCATCTTTTATAAAATTGCTTCCATCTGTGAAGTACTCCAAATCAGGCTCTGTAAGGGCTGGTCTACCAGGTGTGATCTGCTGGAGAACAATTCATCCATGACATCAATATAGTTGTGATCAGGTTGTCCAGATTCAATGGGCAGCAAGTTTGCTGGATTCAGAGTTTGGATGACTTCCAAATGGATACATAGGTTTTCACATAACATGCCCTGGTCTTGACCAGTAGTTAACCAATATTGTCTTTTGTACTCTACCAATGTCAATACCGAATGGGGAACCTTGAAAAGAAATTTTTGTCCCATAGCCAGTTTATCAGCTTCCAACACCAGAAGATCTGTGGCTGCAAGGGCCTGTAAAAAAGGGGGCCAGTCTTGGGCAACAGAGCCCAACACTTTGGACAGATGTTCATGTCAAGACTTCTACAGCTATTCCACACTTTTTCTGGATGTACAGAATGTAAAGCTTTGTGACGTCAGGGAGCCCTAGTCCAGATGCACTGGCAGTGCTTGTTTAATGTCCTCAAACTTTATTGCTTAGATGGCCCCCATATTAGTGGACTCCATTCTCCCCCATTTGTGGCTTCACAGAGAGTTTTGCTAAAACTGAATGTTGGGGATCTATATATGGCTGAATTTGGTAGCCTTCAAGAATTCTCTAGTCTGATGGCAGATTGAAAGGAATGGAATTGAACAGATTTCCTTTTTCTTTTGAGGCCCAGTGGCTATTGTCTGTTTTGTTGTTTAGTCAGAAGGTAACCAAAGTATTTGACCTTTTTCTTGATAGATATGGGTTATGATTTCAGAGTCCAGTACTATCCCAAAGATGGTGTTCTTAAGCCCCTGGGAGGAACTGTCCTTTAGGGAAGGGGAGAGTACATAGATCCTCTGGTGCTTTAATGCAGGAATTATTATTATTATTTATATTATCTCCCACTTTAGAATCTTGGCTGCTGGGATTCTCCAACTCTCAAATCTAATGTAAATCTTAGCAGAGATTGATGATCTGGGATATCATTTGTATAAAAGGCACATATGTAAATCTCCGCAAGGTAGGAGGGCAGGTTCCCTGCAGTTCCTGTAATGGCAGAAAATTGTGCTCACCTAGGTGTTGCTCTTTGTCTGTATGGCTTTCTCCTTTTGACAGGTGGGAGTCTGCTCTAATTGTATATAATAGCTGCCCCGCTTGTGTTTTTGTTTGCTATGCCTTGGTGCACGGGGCTCTCTGTCCCTTCCTGCTGGTGGCTCACAGCGTGTGCCTTCGATCCAGGGTGGCATGTCCTTTTGGAGTGTGAACCCTATGGTTCAATATCAGGTATTAACATGGATGTATTTCTGTTTTTTGGAGGGCTTGCAGCAACTGAGACCTCCTGTGGTGCTGGGTCTCATGCATCAGATGCAGTTGTGTTTGTCTATGGGACCCTTGCCGTAGTCGTCAATCATCAACTTCCGAACCTGTGGGAAAAAACTGAAAAAAGGGTTTGGGGACAAAGGCTGGTTGAAAACCTTCATTTCTTCTCTGTTCAAGGCTCAGCATTTGAGCAAGGCAGTGGATGCTTGCCCGCTGGGGTACTGAAGCTTTCCCTTTTTGTCTGGCCATGATTTCTTTTTCTTATAAACATTTGGACCATTGACTTTGTTCTAGTGAGAACTCTCTTTGAGTGACCTCTGGGTTTGTGGTGAGTGCAGCTTTAAGGAAACCCATCCTCCTTTTTATTTTTTGGTCTGCCTGTATTTTAGCCTCTGGGTTTCCTTTAAGGAAAACCGTGGGGGCCATCTTCGTCAGCTCTCTGTCACACTTCTCAGTAAAGCCAGTTTGTAAATTTTGGCAAATGTCACTCTGAGCCTGTTTCAAAAAGGCTGCATTGGTCACCTGTTGCTTGAGCTTCTGTATCTCTTCCCTGAAAAACTTGCATTGTGGCAGCTATGCTTGTATGTTGCACCTAATCTCTGGGCCTCTCTGGGCAGGGAGAGGTGCATCAGCAGCAGTGGTCCGAACACTAGCTTTACGGTCCATCTAGACAGGCTCTTAATCAAGGGGGCTCTTTCTGTACTGTATCTTGACAGTAATAAATGTAAGAGAAATGTTTCAGGGACTCCAACAATAATAAAGAGGACCTCAGCAATGACTCTCTCATCTAAAAAGCTTTTTGAGGGCCAGCTCACATCTTGGGTGGGCCATTTTAATTCATAGAGTATGCCATCTTTGTGGAGTGAGTTTCACTGCTCAGTTACCAGGAAAACCTTCCTAAAGTTTTCTAATGAACATTTCAGAAGGCACAGTTTTCTTTGTGTGCCTCAATGTTCCAGCTTGCAATGGCATTGCACATTTAGGTGACTCTCTGTGTCTCTTTGAGTTCCAGCCACTTTGGAGAATACTTGGGACCTTATAGATGTTGATCAAGCTTCTCTTCCACCTTCTTAGTCCTCGAAGGGGAAATAAGGTTGGCTACAAAATCAAATGGACCCAGGTCCTCTCTGTTCATCTGGGCAGTGCTCTAAAACCCTAATTCTGGTTCCTGCTGCCTGTGGGTCCCTTTGTGCTGTGGGGTGGCAGCCCTAGGGTGCTGGTGAATGGATTCTCCTATAGGCCATGAGTGGTCTGGGTGTGATAAGGGGAATGCTTTCCCCCAGTACCCCAGGGAAGTGAGTCTTTGGAGACAGGAGAGGCACAGTACTTTTCCCTACCTCCTTTGTTCCATCTGGGAAGGCTCAGAGGGTACAGGTTTTGTTGTAATCGTTTAATCCCATGAAACTTGAGTTCAGGTAGTTTCAGAATTTTATACCCAGCATGTAAGGGGAGGAGTTCATAAGTTCACAGTCTGAAAACTTTCAAATGAAAGCAACTTTTCATTTCACTGTTACGGGCAAGTTAACTCTTCAAGGACAACTCCTGAAAAGTGGAGAGCTTCTTTTCCCCATTTTTCCTCTCCCTTCTAGTTGTTACCATTGACCCACTTGGTAACATATCTTAAAAATGTAGAAATCTCTGGGAAGCCCAACTCAAGGCCAGAGGCCTTGTTTGCACGTTTCTACAAACTACTATACTTTATATGTCGTGAAAAACTAGTAAGGGGTCCCCAGCACCTGGACTGCTGTTATCTTCTTTGCTAGTGGCCAAGTAAAACAGGACAATATAAAAATAGGAAGTCAATAAACTTTTAACTCTTTTGCTGAGCCTCTTTTACTGACAGTCCTATAAACAGCCATGGTGAGGAATTCTGGAGAAGCCCAGTTAAGACATTTGAGTAGAGGAAGGGGGTTCCAATTCAATAAAAGGAAAACAGAGGGGAAGCATAGAAGGGGGCTCAATAAAGGGTCTTGAAGTCAAGGGAAAGGGCCACTGCCAAGTATCCAAGTTCTGTGTTCATGTCTAAGGGCTAATGGAGACCAAGGGTCCCAGGCGAGGGGCAGGGCTCTGTCCCATAAGGTGCCCTAATCAAGATTAGAGTCCAGAGCCATTGAATGGGCAAGGGCGCCTGGCCAGGGACGGGGCCCAGGTGGAGGGCAATGGGAGAGCTGGTGCAGAGTCACGATGGGTGCAGAGAAGGCCAAGAGCCAGGACCCAAGCAAGGAGCCCAGGCAAATTTCTCACCCAACCAACTAGAAATGAGGAACCCAAAGAGCAGGAAGTTCCCAGATGCACCCAGTTAAAACACAAAAGGATAGGAAGAAAGGGTTGGCCTGAGAAGTAGGTGTCAATGGGAAGTGCAGGACAAACCAAGAGAAACATATTAGGGGACCCAATATGGAATGACACCAGGCAAAGCCAAAGGATGCCACCTGACTCAGGCTCATGGTCAGGGACTTAGTTGAAGATTCAGGGTCAGGAAGGCTGGGTTGAGGTTGTAGAAGTATTGAAGGCCAGAGGGCAGGTGAGGAAAGGGAGGGAATAGTGCAGGGTATGTCTGGTGCAAAGCACATTTCCACTTCCAGGTGTCATGTTTCTGGCAGTGAGGAACATCATGTGAGGGGCTGGGCTGTGTTTCCATAGGGATATTTTAGGATGTAGAGGCCAGTAGTCTTCCCTTGTGAGTAGATCATAAGAGAGGGGCCAGAAGCAAAGGAGGGCCAAAGGAAGGGACTGTGAGAAAATGCCTTTTATCGAGACTTTGGGAAATTGGAGGGAAAGAAGGATGCAATTTAGGAGCCCAGTCTATGCAGAAGCACTGAAGGGAAGAGTCCAGGCAGTGTCAAGATACCACAGAAGAAAAAAAAAACAGAGATAATGCATATACAGACCTTGAGTAAGGGGCCAGAAATCAGGGTACATGAGCAGGGTCCTCCAGTAGGGTGTCCAGGGGATCAAGCAAAGAGCCAGGCCCAGGAACGGAGAGCCAAGTGCAAGGGCTGGGGCCAGAGGCACATAAAAACGATCAGGACTGGTAAGGGGAGGGAGGCAAATCAGGGGGTGGGTGGCACAAAAAGGGAGAAGCAAGGCCCAGGCCCACTGCAAGGTGTCAGCATTCAGGAGCAGGGCCTGGACTAATGGAGGCCAAATGGTCTATGCAAGTGGAAGGGCTATGTTTAACAAAATGAAGCCTGCAGGGCCAAGAGTCTTCTTCCAGTCTCTTGGCCTGGGTGAGTATCCTAGAAAAAAGAAAGGAAAAGGGGCCTGGAAGTGACAGGGAGGACAGGAGGGCCAAAGGAAGGCACATCCTGAAGTGCCAGAGGACTGGTGTGGGTGGTACATGGGCCAAAATACAAGCACAGGCCGACGTCCACTACCTGGTGTCAGAGCCCAGGTTAGGGACCTAGAGGAGGGCATAAGTCAGTGGAGAGAACGAAGAGTGGGGCAAGTAAGGTGGGGCTGCACTAGGGTACAGCAGTACAGGGAATCCAAGGGGAGCAGAGAAGAAACCCTAGAGAGGGGCATGCACTCCAAAGCCAGGGAAACACTGAACAAGATGGGCCAGTAGAGGCTCAAGTGAGGAGCCAGGCCAGGGAATGAAGAGCCAAGGCCTGGGGTAGGGATCTCAAGTAAGTGGAAAATTGTGGGAAGAGAAGACAGGTAATCCAGCAGGGTGGAGAACGGCTCCAAGTCCAGGGCCACTGCCAGGTTTCAGGGTTGTGGGGGCAGGACCAATGGCCTAGAGAGAGCAATGGCCCCAGGCCAGGGGCAGGGCTCTGTTTCCTATAAGGTGCACTGGCACAGATGAGAATCTAGGGCCACAAAGTGGGCAAAGTTGGCTGGCAAGGGAAGGGGGACAGGAGGAAGGGGAGGGTAGGGCTCCACATGAGGTCACAGTGTGTGTGTGTGTGGAGAGGGGCGAGAGCCAGGAACCAAGCAAGGAGTACAGGCAAGGTACCAAACTGACCCAAGATGATGAGAGATCCAAGAAGTAAGAAACCACACAAAAGGAAAGCAGGAAAGGGGAGGAAGGGGCAAAGCAAGGATGAGGAGACAGCTGGAAGGTGAGTGGCACAAGGGGCACCAAGGGGAGTGAGGTAGGTGGCATAAGAAAGGGGACTCCGCATTCAACCCCACATGAAGATATGTCACGTAAAGCCATGCGACACTACCCCAACAATGAACGAACAGAGTCATGGGCCCAGGCAAGAAACCAGGCCCGAAGACTGGAGCACAAAGTGTCAGGGTTCTGGAGGGCTAGTTTGTGGTAGGAACAACATACAAGAGGAGAGGACAGGGGAGGGAAGGCAGGGGATCGAGCAGATTAAGGTCCACATCCACTGCCAGGTGTCAGGGTTGCGGCAGCCAAAGGGGCCCAGGCGAGGGGCTGGGCTGTTTCCCATAGGAACTATCAGGGCACAGAAGCCAGCCAATTTCACTCCTCTGTCCCAGGTCAGTAGAATCTCGAGGAGGCACCTGGATGAGAACAGGGCCGAGGAGGCTAGGGAGAGGAGAGAAGGGACCTGGTGGCACACAGAGAGTAAGTCTCAAGGCCCAGTTCCATGGATAAGTGTCAGGGTTGGGGAGCAGGACCTGGGCTGAAGGAGGCCAAAGGGCTCAGGTAAGGGCCAGGGCTACTTTTTCTCTGAGGAAGCCAGGAGGGCCAATAGGACAAGTCCATTTCCCTTGTGTGACTGTGAATTCTAGGAAAGGCATTAGGAAAGGGTGCTTGGCAGAGACAGAAACGAAATAGGGCCAATGAAGGGCACAGCGATAAGGGTCTGGACCCCAGCAAGGAGCCCAGGTTAGGACCGAGAGGAGGGCCCATGCTAGGGGAGAACTGGGTAGGGCAGGACTGGACATGCAGGTTGCACTAGTGAATTGCAGTAAAGGCCAAGGAGAGCAGGGAAGCAGCCCAAGAAAGGGACCCACAGTCAATGTTCAGGCACACTCTGAGCAACAAGGGCTTTCAGAGGCTCAAGCAAGGAGCCAGGACAGGGAATGGAGTGCCAAGGCCTGGGGCTGGGGCAGGGGGCTCAAGACAGTGGACAAGATTTGTGTAGGAAGGCAGGGGATCTAACAGGGGCAGGTAGGTACAGGCCTAAGGCCTCTGACAGGTATCAGGGTTCTTGGTGCAGGATCAAGCATCAAAATAGCACCGGGCCCAGGCAAGGGGCATGGCTCTGTTTCACAAAAGGTGCTTGGGCCAGGGACCTGGCAAAGGAGGCCTGGCTTGGAAGGGAGACAGGAGGAAAGTGACAGAAGGGCATGGTGGTGGGTCCTGGTGGTGCTCAGAGGGGTGGGACCTAGGACCCAAGAGAGCAGCCCAGTAAAGGGACCCACCCGACCAATCATGGATGAGAGATCCAAAGAGAAGTAGACCCACAATCACCAGGGGAATTCACCTGGGAATGACGATGAAGGGTTTGCACGAGAATCAGAAGACAGAAAAAAGTGCAAGGGACACCTAGGGGAGCCCACTGATGGGCACAAGCAAGAGGCCCCCAGGTCAGACCCAGCCCAAAGAGACTCGATGCTACTGTAGAGAACATGAGAAAAGCGGTCAGGTGTTCAGGTGAACAGCCAGGCCTTGGGACTGGCACAAATAGATCAAGGTTAGGGAAGGCTGGGTTGAGGTATGGGCAGCATGCAAGGCAAGAGGGCACTGGGGATAAGGGAGGGGAAATCTCAGGCTGTGTTGGAGCAAGTCACATGTTAACTGCCAGGCATCAAGAATCAGGCAGCAAAAAAGACACAAGGCAGTTGGAGGGCTGTTTCCCACAGTGAGCATTCAGGGTGTAGAGGCCAGCCAATTCTGCTACTTTGCCCCAGGTGAGTAGATCCCAGAAAGGTACCTAGACCAAAGGTGGGACAAAATCGGGCAGTGAGAAGTGATACCTGTGGTGCAGAGTTTGGGTTGGGGTCCGTGGGCAGCCAGGACTTATTTGAAGAGCCCAGGCTAGAAAGAAGTGGGGTAGCATGTTGAGAGCAACAGCCAAAGGGGCCCCAGCAAACTTCCAGCTGCCAGCAAACTTCCAGCTGCTGGATGATGATTGGCTCACAGCTGCCCCAGCAACATCTAGCTGATTGGCTCCTCCATGGATCTGCTCATTGGGGCACTTCTTTGGCTCTGCCCATGCAACCCAGCCAATCGGCCTCAAGAGCAGGAGGATTGTGGGAGGTTGAGAGGCTTGTGTGTGTGAGAGGCTTGTGGAAGCCAGTGGTGGCAGTTGGGCTCTGAGGGTTTTTCCTGAGGAGCTGTTTTGCTTGGTGTTTGTAGTTCTAAAAATAAATTTAATTTCTTTTGACAAGTGGCTCCTGAATTGTGCCCAGCCAGACTGCGGCAGTAGCAGAGGGTCTGAGCAGTGCCAGGAAACCTCAGGGGAATAGAGGGAAGTCACAGGAGGGTTCTGGTAAAAGGGGCCTGAAACAAAGGGACAAGGACAGCCAAAAGAGGGGCAGCCAGGGGCTCAAGCAAGGAGCTGGGCCCAGTGTTAAAGAGGCAAGAGCTAGCACCTGGACCTGGGTGAATGAAAAGGGGCATGGCTGTTTGTGGGAGCTCTTATACCTCTGCAGCCTGTGTAGAGCACACTGGGTCCTCCAGAAAGGAGACTCCTCCAACATTGGTGTCCAGGCTAGCTTGTATTCTGCCTCAGCCAGTGTAGAGGGGATTTGACCCTCCAGCCAAGAGACCCCTCCCACCTGGGTTTAAGTGGGGGCTCCTATACACCTGCAGCCAGGTTAACAGGAACTCACCCCTCCAGGCGGGAGACCCATTTCACCTGTCTCAGGAAATTCATACACATCCACATGCTGAGTGGAGTGGACTCTCCTTTCCAGGAAAAACTCTCCCTCCTGGGAGTCTGGGGGATCTTGTATACCACCGCAGCCAGGTTACAGGGTACTCGCCCCTCTAGGCTAGAGAACCCTCCCACCTGAGTGTTGTGGTGGGGCTTCTATACCACTGCTGTCAGGGTTGCAGGAATTCGCCCCTCTAGGGGAGAGACCTCTTCCACCTGGGTTTCTAGGGGAGCTCCTTTACCTTCACAGGAAGCTTAGGGGAAACTCACCACTCCAGGTGCTAGACCCCGCTCACCTAGGTGTGGGTGGGGGAGCTTATATACCAATATAGCCCAGGTAGTGAAGACTCCACCTTTCAGGTAGGAGAGCCCTTTCAACTGGGTGTCAACAGTAGCTTGAATAACACCTTAGCCATGGTAGAGGGGACTCACCCCTCCAGGCCAAAGACTCTCCCACCTGGATGTCAGGGGAAGTCTTATACCATGGCAGCGAGGGTAGAGGGTTCTTTTACCTCCAGGTGGGAAACCCCTCCCACCAGGATGTCAGGGGGAGCTCATATAGTGCAGCAGCTAGGGAGAGGGGACTCGAACTCCATGATGGTAACCCCTTCCACGTGTGTATCCTGGGGAGGGGAGCTAATATACCACCATAGCCAGGGTAGAGGGGACTCACCCCTCCTTGCTGGAGACCCCTCCCACCTGGGTGTCAGGGGAAGCTCATATACTGCAGAAGCCAGGTATAGTGGACATTCTCCTCCAGGCAAGAGACCCCTCCCATCTTGGTTCCAGGATCAGCTTGTATTATGCCTTAGCTATAGTAGCAGGGAATCGCCTCTCCAGGCAGGAGATCCCTTTCACCTGGTTATCATGGGGAGCTCTTATCCTGCCACAAACATTATAGAGGGGACTCGCACCTCAAGGCAACCCCCCCCACCTGAGTGTGGGGGGAAGCTCCTATATCTCCAGAGCCAGGGTGGAGGGAACTCGCCCCTCTAGGCTGGTTACCCCTCCTACCTGGTTGTCAGGCGGAGCTCATATACCATGGCAGATAAGGTAGAGGGGACTTGCCCCTTCAGTCGGATGATCCCTTTCACTTAGGTGTCAGGGGAGCTCATAGGCTGCCACAGACAGGATAGATGGAACTCGCTCCACCAGGCGGGGGATCCATTTCACCTGTGTGTCTGTGGGAATTCATACACCAAAACAGCCAGAATAGAGGGGACTCTCCCCTGTAGGTGGGAGATCCCTTCTACCTGGATGTCCTGGTGAGCTCCTATACTGCTGCAGGAAGAGTATAAGGCACTCTCCCCTCCAGGAGGGAGACTCCTCCCATCTCAGTGTCAGGGGAGCTCCTATACCACAGCATCTAGGATAGAGGGGACTCTCCCCTTTATGCAGGAGATCACTCTCACCTGGGTATCTAGGGGAACTGTGTACCGCTACAGCCAGGTTAGAGGTGAATCACCCCTCTGGGCATAAGACCCCTCCCACGTGGGTGTCAGGTGGAGCTCATATACCCTAGCAGCCAGGGTAGAGGGGACTTACACCTAAAGGGGATTCACTCCTCTAGGCAAGAGACATTTTCCACCTGGGTGTCAGGTGGAACTGGTATACTGCTACAGCCAGGGTAGAGTGAAATCGCCCCTCTAGGTGGAAGTACCCTCTCACTTGGGTGCCAGGTAGAGCACATATATGCCTGCAGCCAGGATAGAGGCAACTCAAACCTCCAGGCGAGAGACACATCCCACCTGGGAATGGGGGTAACTCCTATACCGCCTTTGTCAGGGTATAGTGTACTCGCCCCTCCAGGTGGAAATCACTTTTCACAGGGATGTCTGCCGAGGGACCATTCATATACAGCTGCACCTGGGGTAGAAGAAACTCCCCCGTCCAGGTGGAAGACCCCTCTCTCCTGAATTTTGGAGGGGGCTCTTGTATCCCTGCAGCCAGGGTTTAAGGGACTTGCTCCTAAAGGCGGGAGAACCTCCCACTTCCGTGTGTGTTGGGGGGAAACTCTTATATCTCTGCAGTTAGCGTAAAGATGACTCGCCCCTCCAGGGGGAAGACCCCTTCTACCTGGGTGTGGGGTGTGGAGCTCTTTTAACACTGCAGCCACGGTATTGTGTACTTACCCCTCCAGGCAGAAGACCCCTCCCACTTGGGTATGAGGGGGAGCTCTTAAATCCCAGCAGCCATGGTAGAGGGTACTTTCCCCTTCAGACGGGAGACCCCTCTCACCTGGGTGTCCTGGGGATCTCATATTCAGTAGCAGCCAGGGAAGAGTGGAATACTCCTTCAGCCTGTTGACCCGTCTTAACCTGTGTGTCAGGAGAGCTCCTATACATCTGAAGAGGGTTTAGAGGAAATTCTACCCACCAGATGGGAGACCCTTACACCTGGGTGTCCTGGGGAGCTCCTAAACCACTGCAGTAAGACAGAGAGGACTCTAGCCTCCTGGCAGGGTACTCCTCCCAATGGAGTGTCAGGGGAGTTCCTATACTGAAGCAGCCAGAGTAGAGGGAAATACCATGTCTAGTCGGGAGGTCCTCTCTTCTGCATGTCAGGGGGAGTTCCTCTATCACTGCAGCAAGGGTAGAGTGGACTTGTTTTTCCAAGTGGAGACCCCTTCCAACTGGGTATCTGGGTGTGCTCCTATACCTCCACATCCAGGGTATAGTGGACTTGCCCCTTCTATCTTGAGACCCCTCCCACCTGGGTGTCCAGGGGAGCTTAATTACTGCAGCAGCCAAGGTAGAAGGGACTCGTTCCTACAGGCAGGAGACCCCTCCCACCTGGGTGTGCTGGAGAATCTTCTATACTGCCACATCAGGGTAGAGGGAATATGCCCCTTCTGGTGGCAGCTCCTCCCACCTGGGTGTTCTAGGAGCTCCTATATGGCAAGAGCTAACGTAGAGGGGACTTGCCCATCCAGGTGGGATTCTCTAACACCTGGGTGTCAGAGGAAGCACATATACCCCAGCAGCCAGGTTAGAGGTGACTTGCACAGCAGGCGACAGACACCGCCCATCTTGGGAATGGGGGAATCTCCTATATTGCCTTATCCAGGATAGAGGGGACTTGCACTCCAGGCGGAACACCCCTCTCATTTGGAATTCAGGTGGAGCTCATATACCCCAGAAGCTAGGGTAGAGGTGATTCGCATCTTCAGGCGACAGACAGCTTCCACCTTATAATGGGGGTAACTCCTATATCACCTTCACCAGGGTAAAGTGGACTCAACCCTCCAGGGGAAAGACCCATCCCATATGGGTATCTGTCCAGGTAAGTTTGTTATACATCTACATCTGGGATAGCAACAACTTGCCCCTCAGGGCGAGAGACCCCTCTCTCCTGGGGGTAAGTGGGAGCTCTTCTTATACCCTCGCAGCCACGGTTCAGGAGACTCGCCCCTTCAGGCGGGACACTCTCCCTCCTGAGTGTTGGGTGGAAACTGTATAACGCTGCAACAAGGGTAGTAGGGACTTGCCCCTCCATGTGGGAGACCCGTCCCTCCTAGGTATTTGGGAGAGCTTGTATACCGCCAAGGACAGGATAGAAGGGACTCCATGCTCCAGGCCAGAGACCCTCCCTCCTGGGTGTCAGGGAGAGATCCTTTACCACTGCAGCCAGGGTAGAGAGAACTGGCCCATCCAGGCGAGAGCCCCATCCAACCTGCATGTAACTGAAAGCTAGTGTACTACTGAAGCCAGAGTAGAGGGGACTCACCCCATCAGGCTGGAGACCCCTCCCATTCAGGGTATGGAAAGAAATCTCCTACATCACAGCAGCCATAATATAGGGGACTCGCCCCTTGTGGCAGGAGACCCCTCCCACCCGCGTTTCTTGAGTAGCTGGTATACCGGCTCAGCCAGTATAGACAGGACTCATTGCTCCAGGTGGACGACCCTTCCCACTTGTGTTTTGGGCAAGCTCCTATATCACTGCAGCCAGGGAGAGGTGACACGCCCCTCCATGCAGGAGACTCATCCCACCTGTGGGTCCAGAGGAATTCAAATACTGCAACAGTCAGGGTATTTGGGACCCTTCCAGTTAAGAGACCTCTCTAACCTGGGTGTCAGGAGAAGCTCCAATACCACCTCAGACAGAATAGATGGTACTTTCTTCCTCATGCTGGAGGCCCCTCCCACCTTGGAATCAGGGGGAGCTCCTATACTACTGCTGCCAGGGTAGAGTGGAATCCCTCCTCCAGTGGGAAGACCCTTTCCACCTTTGTGTCTTTTGAAGCTTATGTACAACTTGAGCCATGATAGAGGGGACACAACCTTCCAGGCAAGGGACACCTCCCACCTGGGCATCAAGGGAGCTCTTATACCCCAGCAGCTATGGTAGAGGCAAGTCAAATATTCAGGTGGCAGACCCCTCCCACCTGGGAATCTGAGGGAACAAGTGCACCACCGCAGCAAGGGTAGAGGGGACTCGCCCCTACATGCAGGAGACCGATCCTACCTGGGTGTTTCAGGAAGCTCCTATACTACCAGAGCCAGGGTAGAAGGGTTCACCAGTGCCTGTGGGAGACCCCTCCCACATTGGTGTCAGGGAGCTTGTATACCTCCAAATCCAGGGTAGAGGGGACTTTCACCTCCATGTGGGAGACTCCTCCCACGTGCATGTCCGGTGGAGCTCTTATACCGCTGCAGCAAACATCAAGGGGTCTCGCCTGTGAAGACGTGAGACCACTCCCATCTGGGTGTGAGGGGACACTTGAATTTGGCCAAACCAGGGTAAAGGGGACTCACCCCTCCAGTCAAGATACCCTTCCCATCTGGGTGTCAGAGGGAGCTAATATATGGCTGCAGCCAGGAGAGAGGGGACTTGCCCCTCTAGGCAGGAGACCCCCTCCAAACTGGGTGTCCTGGGGAGCTCATATTCCGTCATAGCTAGGGTAGAGAAGACCTGACCCTCCAGTCGGTATCCAGTGGGAGCTTGTAAACCACTGCAGCAAAGTATACCAGACTTGCCCTCCATCCTGGAGACTCTTCCCACCTGGGTGTCAGAGGGAGCTCTTATACTGACAAAGCCATGGTAGAGGGGACTCTCCCATCCAGGTGGTAGACACCTTCCACCAGGGTGTTCTGGGGAGCTCCTATACCACAGAAGCCAGGGTACTGCGGACTCGCCCTTCCCGGTGGGAGATCTGTTCTACCTGAGTAGTTCTTATTTTGTTAAAACTAGTGTAGAGGGAAATAGCCCCTCCAGGCAGGACAACTTCCCACCAGGGTAAGAGAGGGGGAGCTCCTGTACAGCTTCAGCCAAGGTATAAGGGACTCGCCCCTCCAATTGAGACACCCCCCCTGGGTGTCAGGGGGAGCTCTTATACCACCCCAGCCAGAGTAGACAGGACTCACCAGTCTAGGCGGGAGACAACACTCACCTGGGTATCAGAGGGGCTTGTATACCATGGCAGCTATGGTAGCAGGGACTCTTCCCTCCAGATGAGAGACACTTCCACTCCTGGATGTCTGGGGAACTCATACACTGCTGCATCCAGGTTATAGGGGACTAACCACAGAAAGCAAGAGACCTCTCCCACCCACTTTTCAGGGGAAGCTTGTTTTTTGCAGCAGCCAGGATGGAGCATACTTGTCTCTCCAGGTGGAAGGCCCCTTCAGTATGGGTGTCATGTGGAGCTCATATACCTCCAAAGCCAAGGTAGAGGGAACTTGCCCCTCCAGGTGGGGGACCCCTCACGCCTGGGAGTCATGGGAGCTCATATACCCCAGCAGCCATGATAGAAGCAATTCTACTCTCCAAGTGGGAGACCCCTCCCATGTGTGTGTGTGTGGGGGGGCTCCTATACTGCTGTAGCCAGGGGAAAGATCTTCCCTACTAGCGTGTCTGGGAAGCTCCTATACTGTGACAGCCAGGGTAAAGGAGTTTGCCCCTGCAGGCAGAAGACCCCTCCCACCTAGGTTCCAGAAAGCTCTTATAAGGCACCAGCCAAAGTAGAGGACTCGTCTTTCCAGTTGGGAGACCCCTCTCACCTCGGTGTCAGGGGAAGCTCCAATACTGCTGTAGCCAGAGTAGAGGGGACTCACCCATGCAGGCAAAGGACCCCCTCACCTGTGCTTTGGGGGTGAGGTGAGCTTGCATACAGCCTTAACCAGGATAGAGGGGACTTGCCCCTCCATGTTGGAGACCCCTCCCATTTGGGTCTTGGGACAAGCTTGAATACTATCACAACCTGTAAAACGGGTACTCGCTCCTCCAGTCTCTTGACTGGATGTAGGGGTCAGTTCTATACACTCCTCCATGAGGGTGTCTGGGAGAGCTCATACACAGCCACAGCCAGGGTAGTGGGGACTCAACACTGAAGGCAGCAGACCCCTCCCACCTGAGTGTCAGGGGAAGCTTTTATACTGCTGCAGCCAGGGTAGAGCATACTTGCCCCTCCAGGTGGAAGACCCCTTTTACCTGGGTGTCTGTTGGTGCTCTTATACTTCTGCAGCCATTGTAAAGTGCACTCGCCCCTCTATGGTGGGGGGACCCCTCCCACCTGGGTGTCATGAGAGCTCATATATCCCAGCAGCCATGGTAGAGGCAACTGGCCCCTCCTGGCGGAAAACCCATCCCACCTGGGAATCCTGGGAACTTGTATACCACCATAGCCTGGATACAGGGTACTAGCCCCTCCACGCGGGAGTCCTCTTCCACCTGGGTATTGTCATGTGGGACTTGTGTATACTGCCACAGCTAGGGTAGAAGGGACTCACCACTCCAGGGGAGACACCTCTCTTACCTGGGTGTTGGGGGAGCTTCTATAACTCTGCAGCCAGGGTAGAGGGGACTCACCCCTTCAGTCAGAGAATCTTCCCACCTTGATGAGGGAGAAGCTTGAATACTGATGCAGCTAGTATTCTATAAGCAGGAGACCCCTTTCATCAGGTTGTTTGGGGGAACTCCTACACTGCTACAGCTAGGGTAGAGGAGTTCCTCCCTGCAGGCAGGACACCCAGGCAAGAGACCAGGGTGTCCAGGAAGCTCTTATAGGAAACCAGCCTAAGTAGAGAGGACAAGCCCCTCCAGGTGGGAGACCCTGCCCCCCTATGTATCAGGGGGAAGTTTTATACCTCCTGCGAAAGGGTAGAGGGGAATTGCCCCTCCATGCAGGAGATCCCTCCCACCTGGGTGTCTTGGGGATCTTTTATTCTGCCAAAGTCAGGGTACAGGGGATTTATTGCTCTAGGCAGGAGACCCCTCCCACATGGTTGTCCAAGGGGGGCTTAAATACCGCTGGAGCCAGAGAGACCTCTCCCATCAGGGTGTCCAGGAAGCTCTTATATGCCACCACCCAAAGTAGGGGAGACCTGGCCATCAAGGCAAGAGACCCCTCCCACCTGGTGTCAGGGGGAGCTCACATAATGCCACAGCCAGGTTGAAGGGACTTGTCCCTGCAGGCGGGAGAAACCTCCCAGCTGGGTGTCCTGTGAGCTTTTATATGGCACCAGCCAAAGTAGAGGAGAATAGCCCCAGAAGCGGGAGAACCCTCCCCCCTGCTTGTCTGGGTTAGCTTGTATACTTCCTCTTCCATGGTACAGGGACTCACTGCTCCAGGCGGGAGATCCCTCCCACCTGGGTGTTGCTGGGGCAGGGGAGCTCCTATACCACTGCAGCTAGGGTTGAGGAGAATCACCCTTCCAGTTAGAAAACCCCTCCCACCTGGGTGTTCAGGGGGATCCTCCTTTACCACAGCAGCCAGTGTGCATGGGTCTTGCCCCTGAATTAAAGGCAACACTGGGTGTCAGGTGAGTTGCTACACTGCAACATACAGGCTAGAATGGACTCACCACTCTAGGCGGGAGACCCCTTCCACTTGGGTGTAGGCACGGGAGAGGCTTATATACCTCAACAGCCAGGGTAGCAGGGACTGGTCCCTTCAGGAGAGATACCCCTCCCACTTTGGTGCTTATATTCCTTTGAGTATTAATTGTCCTAAAGCCTCAGGATACCTAGTAAGAATAGTGTTAGGAATATAAGCAACAAAGCGAGTGTTTGTAATTTCTCTCAATATAATTATTACTCCATATACGATGGATCGAATTGATGAGTTAGCTAATAAGTTAAATACTTGGGGAATAATTATGTGAAAATCTAATGTTTCATTTGATAATCACTTACCATCTAATCTTTTGTTGTCTTTTTTGGTCTTGGCATCCTGTAATTTTTCCAAAAATGACAAAAAAAAAAAAAAAACTCCTATCATGAATGCTCCAAATGTATTCACTGATGAGTCAAATAATGATACAGCAGCATTAGTTATCCCTGATCAAATTTTACATTTTTAGTACCCAAACAATGAGCTCAAAAGGTAGAGCTTAATGCAGTTTTACAAGCTTTTGTGATGTTTAAAGTTTCTGCATTTAATTGATTTTCTGATAGTTAGTATATAGTTAATGCTATAGTATCCCTTGAAGATGCTGGTAGGATTTCCCCTTCATCTACAGTTTTCTCTTTGTTTTCCACTATACAAAGTTTAATCTGGGATAGAAAAGATCCATTCTTTATAGGACATATCAGAGCACATATAGGATTGCCTGGAGGCCTTATTTTGGGCAACAATTTAGCAGATAAAACTACACATGACATACATATTTTCTCTACACTAGAAGAAGCAACAAATTTCCATAAAAGGTTTCATATCAATGCTAATACTTGACAAAAACATTTTAAAATAACTAAGGAACAAGCTAGACAAATAATAAAACAATGTCAAAATTGTGTGACCTTTTTACCAAAAGTTAGTCTTGAAATCAATTTTAGAGAACTGATACCTAACCATATTTAAAAGATGGACGTCACACACTTGCCAGAATTTGGAAGTTAAAATATTTGCATGTTACAGTTGATACTTCTTCCGGATTTTTGATGGGCTCCCTTTATGTTGGAGAAAAAACTAAAGATATTATAGCTCTTTACTTACAAAATTTTGCCACTGTGGGCGTTTCAAAACAGTTAAAAACAGATAATGGTCCTGGTTATACCTCTACCGCTTTTAAACAATTTTTCTCATCATTTGTCATTATTTACATAACAGGAATCCCATACAATCCACAGGGAAAAGGCATAGTTGAAAGAGCTCATAAAACTATTAAAAAGTACTTATTAATGCAAAAAGAGGGAATTGGAAATGGGTATATATCCCCCAAAGATAAACTTAAAATAACCCTTTTTACTCCAAACTTTTAAAATTTAGATTCCTCAGGGCTTAGTGATGCAGAAAGGCATATGTATCCAAAAAATGTACGTAAGCCTAAAGTACTTTGGAAGGATATTCTAACAGGACTATGGAAAGGTTCTGACCCAGTGATTGTCTGGAGTCAGGGTTCTGTTTGTTTGTTTCCAAAGGGAGAAGAGCAGCCGATTTGGATTTCAGAGACCAACCAAAGCAATTTCTACAGACCAAAAAAAAGATGATTTGACTCAAATCCATAACAGCTGATATCTGGAGCTCCAGCTTGGGTATTATTACATCTGCGACAGTGATTAACCAGGTTGCTTTATTCAATATCTGTTTTATTATTGCCTTTTCGCACATCATAAAGTTCTATTTTATTTTTTGAGCTCATAGAGACCTAGGTTAATCTTTATCTAATCAGTTTTATTTTTTGACTGTTGAGTTTTAAAGATTGCAATGGAGATTTCACCTGTGTAAAGCTACAAGACCTTTACTATTGTCATATATGTTGTACGTTTGTGTGCACACTTGTGTTTTGTGTTGTATGTCTGTATGTGCGTATGTCCATATATCATATATGAGGAGGGCTCATGAAAAAATGGATCTGAATTTTTTTATTCACGTGATTTTAATGGTTTAATTTAAATTGGGTAAACAACTGTTGAGGATTGTTTTAATATGTGAACAAATAAGGAGGTTAACAGATCTGTTTACTTTCAACTTTCCTTTACATTATATTTAATAATTCTTTTAAGGATAATGTAAATTGTTTAGAAAATTATTTTTTTAGTACCTGTTGAAATGTTACATAATTTTTTTAGCATCATTGCCAGAATTCCTATCTTCATCCCAGTGCCAGTGGAAACAAAGATAAAACCAAATTACAGCTTCTTCGATAGTTATCACAACAAATTTTATAAACTGATCATCAATGAATAATAACTCAACAAGTAATGCTCAATCAAGAAGTTGATTTACTTTGGGAGGAAATAGACATATTGATGTATTTCTCTGCTTTGAAAAGCTTGCAGAACTTTCCTGGACTATGTATCACTTGTATATATTGTGAACTATCTGTTGGTATAGCGAATTGTGGTAATGCTGGAGTATCTTTGCTGATATTGTTACTGGTGGTACAATTTTTCAAATGAGCCATCAATTGGCTTAGTGTCATAGCATTTTGCATCCTCCTCCCTTCTACTAGTGATCATTTAAAATTTGGGGGCCAACAAAGGTGAGGGAAAGAACCCTACCCCCCACTGGTACCAAAGCCAAATTTGGGGGCCAACAGATGTGAGGCAAAGAACCTCCCCCACCCCCATTGGGGCAAAGGCCTATCCACAGTATGGCTGTATGCTGGACCGGTAGTCAGTGATGGGTATGATCCAATAGCAGTGGTACCAACCTAAGACAGGAGGCTGACGCCTAGAGGCCTAGAGGTCTGCTCATCCAACAATAAGTAAGGACCATATGTTGTATTTGACAACCTAACAGGCACGGTCCCTAAGTCACATTGCTCGTTATTTAATTAAACAGAAGGGGAAAATGCTGAGAGCCACAGCCAAGTTGGAATGGCCCCTGGCATTTTGCCAACAGTATTGGTTGACAGGTGAGACATTACTAGCCGCCTCAGCCACTACTTTTGAGTTCTCGTGATACTTTGCAGTTCTCGTGGGGATTCCTGGGGATTCCCCAAGAGTTCTCATTGGTTGGGAAAGTGCAGGAGGAGGATTTCTGGAGGAGATATTTCCGGTGGCTTGTTCCTGGAGGAGCCATGTAGCATTCGGGAGAATTCCCCGGGGGCATGTGTGAAGTGTTTTGGTGGAGTTCAAAATAAAGTTTATTCCTGCTAGAGTAGCTCGTGGTTTGTGCCCAGCAAGACTGCAGCAGGAGTGGGCTAGTATACCCCTGCAGCAAGGATAGAAGGAACTCGCCCCTCTAGGCTTGAGAACACTCCCACCAGGCTTTTAGGATGAGGGAGTATCTATACCATTGCCACCAGGGTACTGGGGACTCGACCCCTTCAGATAGGAAACCCCTCCCACATGGGTGTCATGGGGACCTTGTATACCACCTTAGCCAGGGTAGAGAAGACTCACCCCTCCAGGTAGGAGAGCCCTCTCTCCAGGGTGTCAGGAGAGCTCTTATACCAAAACATCCAGGGTAGAGGGGAATCACTGGAAGACCCCTGACACCTAGGTGTCTGGTGGGGGGGGGTCTAGTGGGGAGGTTTGTATACAACCCTAGCCAGGGTAGAGGGGAGTAGCCTCTCCAGGAAGGAGACCCCTCCCACCTGGTGTTGCAGGGAGCTTGTATACCATGTTAGCCAGGGTAGAGTGGATTGGAAGTGTGAATCCCCTCTACCCTGGCTGTGGTGGTACATAAGCTCCCCTGAAAACCCAGGTGGGTGTGGTCTCCCACCTGGAGGGGCAAGTCACCTCTCCCATGGCTGTGGCTGTTTTGATTTTTATTCAACACCAAGGTGTGAGAGGTCTCCCACCTATAGGGGCCAGTGTTCTCTACCCGGGTTGCAACAGTGTAGGAGCTGCCCCAAAAACCCAGGTGGAAGGGGTCTTCTTTATACAGGAGGGAGTCCCTCTATCCTGGCTGGTGGGCTATAGGAGCTCTCCTGAAACCCAGGTAGGTTTGTTCTTCCCTCAGGCAGGGTGAGTCTCCTCTCTACAGCCTGTGGTGGTACAGGGAGAGAAGAGTTTAAGGGGAATGAATGGTTGGGGAAGAGGAGGGATTATAACCCCGATTCAATGCAGGGTGTCAGGATTGAGGAGCCGGGTCCACGCTGAAGGAGGCCAAAGCCCCCAAGCAAGGGGCACTGCTAAGTTTTCCCAAAGGAAGACAGCAGGGCCAAACATCCCAGTTCCATTCACTGGCTCTGGTGAGAACCCTGGGAAAGGGATTTGGAAAAAAAAGCCCAGCAGGAACAAGGAAAACAGGAGGTGCAAAGGAGAGCACAGCATAAAGTGCTGGAAGAAGTGTGTTGGTGGGGTGTGGGTCAGGACTACAGAATGCACCCAAGGATATGGACCTAGAGGAGGGACCAGGGTAGAGGGAGAGCAGGAAAGGGTGAGGCCAGGCAAGCAGTGGCTTCACTAAAGTTTTTAGAGGCACGGAAGACAAGGGGAGCCAGGGAGCAGCCCCAGAGAAGCCCACAGTTCAAGCTGAGGAAAAGATGAAGCAAAAAGGACTCCCAGAGGCTCAAGAGAAGAGCCAGTCTGGGGAATGAAGAGTAAAGTGCCAGCTCTGGGGCAGGGGAATCAGCACAGCAGACAGGACTGGGGAGGAAAGGCAAGGGATCCATCAGGGGAGAGGCAGGCTCTAGGCCCAGCACAACTGCCAGGTGTCAGGTAGCTTTGAGCTGCCACAAAGGCCTAGGGATAAAAAGCAGCATAGTCGAGGGTCAGGGTTCTTTTTCCCATAAGGCGCCCTGGCCCAGATGAGGATCAAGGGCCAGGGACCAGTCCAAAGGGCCTGGAAAGGAAAAAGGCCAGGAAGAATGTGAGGTGAGGGCACAGTGGTGGGTTGCAGTGTGTGCTGAGAGGGGCAAGAGCCCAGACCCAATCAAAGAGCCCAGGTAAGGGATTGACCCCAACAAAAGGTATTAGAGATCCAATAATCTGGAGGCCCCTGGTCCAGGAAAAAGTGATATGGGAAAGAGAGGTACAATTGGCAGTAGGATGAGGAGACCAAATCCTGCTCAAAAGGCACAGAGGGGAGCGAGTTTTGGTGCCAAATCAAGGAACACCCAGGTCAGACACAATAGGAAGAGACAACAAAGAAAACAAAGCAACCCGAGTAATGCAGTAAAGAGCTCAAGCTGGCAGCCAGGCCAGGGGACTATAGGGTGAAGGGTCAGTGTGAGGAAGGACTGAATTGGCTTAGAGGCAGTTTGCAAGGCTAGAGGGCAGGAGAGGGAAGGCAGGGGATTGCCCAAGGAAAGGTCATCACTAGGCTCATTTTCATTTCCAGTTTCAAGTTAGGACAGCAAATGGAACTCTGTCTAGAGAGAATCAGGGCAAGCGAAAGGTCCTAGCAATGCCAGGATACCACAGCACCAGTGGTACACAGGGGAGGTAGAGGATAGGATCTATAAAAAGAGGCTTGGAACCAAAGGAAGAGAACGGGACCTTGAGAAGGGCAGCCAGTGTGTCAAGCAAGAAGCCGTGCCCAGTAATGGTGAGTCAGGAGCTAGCACCTGGGCCAGGGTGAATGAAAACAGATATGGATGTGGAGGGGAGGGAGGGAGATAATCTGAGCTGGTGGCAAAAGGAGAGAAAGGCTGAAGGCCCAGGTTTACTACAGAGTGTCAGGATTGGGTAGCAAGTCATGGGCTGAGGGGTGCCAAAGGGCCCAAGCAAGGGGCAGGGCTAAGTTTTCTCAAAGGGAGTCCTCAGGGCAATGAGACCAGGTCAAATACCTGGCCTGGTGAGCATCCTGGGAAGGAGATCACCAATGTGGGCCTGGGATAGACAGAAATGACAAGAGGGCCAAAGGAGGGCACAGCCTCAAGGGCCACAGGACATGTCTGGGTAGGGTGGTGGCCAGGACCCCAGCGAAGAGCGCAGGCAAGGGACCTAGAGTAGGTCTCAGGCCAGGGGAGAGCAGAGAACACCAGGCCAAAAGGCAAGACTGCACTAGGGTACTGAGGTACAAGAAAGCAAAGGGGAACAGGAAAGCAGCCCCAGTGAGGGACCCTCAGACAATGCTCAGGAAAGCAGTGAGCAAGGGCCACCAGAGGCTCAAGCAAGGAGCCATGCCAGGGAACAAAGAGCCAAGGACCAGGGCTTGCAAAATGGGCTCAGGACAGTGGACAAGATTTGGGAGGGATGGCAGGGGATCCAGCAGGGGGCAGTGAAGCTCCATGGCCAAGGCCCTCAGAGTTCCTGGTGGAGAACCAAGTAACCAAGGATAGCAAGGGGCCCAGGCAAAGGGCAAAACTTTGTTTCCGATAAGACTTCCTGGCTTGGATTTGAATCCAGGGCAAGGGACCTGGCAAAGGAGGCCACATAATGGAAGGGGTCCAGGAGAAGGGCAAAGGAAGGGGAAGGTGGAGAGACATGATTGTTGTAATGTAGGGCAAGAGCCATTACACAAGACAGGCCCCTAGGCAAGGAACCCACACAACTGAATGTGGTGAGGAACACAAGGTGGAGGAGACCTGCAAACACCAGGAAAAGCATGAGGGAAGGGACATAGGGGCTGTCAAGGAGACAGAGGGAAGTGCAAGGGACACCTAGAGGATCAATCTAGGGGGCCATGTATGGGGCCCCCAGGTTAGTTCCAACACGAATAAGCTCCATGTTATGCCAAGGAAAATGAGGAATGAGGTCAGGGGATCAGGTTAATGATCAGGCCCAGAGACTGGAGCACAAAGGGTAAGGTTTAGGGAGGGCTAGGGTGTGGTAGGGGGTAGCATGGAAAGCATAAGGAAGGGGAGGGAAGGGAGGGTTTTAATTAGGTCTGGGTTGGAGCAAGTCCCGTGTTAACTGCCAGGCCTCAAGGTTCAGGCAGTGAAGAGGACTCAGGTGAATGGCAGGGCTGTGTTTCCCATAGGGAGCATTGAGGGTGCAGAGGCGAGCCAATTTCTGCTCCTCTGCTCCAAGTGAGTAGATCCTCAGAGAGGGACCTGGAACAAAGGAGTGGCCAAAGAGGGTACTGTGATGGGCTACCCCATGTGCAGAAGTGGGGGGTGGAGGGCTGGGGATGTGGCTCAAGCGGTAGCGTGCTCGCCTGGCATGCGTGCGGCCCAGGTTCGATCCTCAGCACCACATATCAACAAAGATGTTGTGTCCGCCGAGTACTAAAAAATAAATATTAAAAATTTTCTCTCTCTCTCTCTCTCTC
The DNA here is from genome assembly GCF_052094955.1 of Ictidomys tridecemlineatus. Taxonomy (NCBI): domain Eukaryota; kingdom Metazoa; phylum Chordata; class Mammalia; order Rodentia; family Sciuridae; genus Ictidomys; species Ictidomys tridecemlineatus. Next base: position 84,045,306 of record NC_135485.1, read on the forward strand.
TCTCTCTCTCTCTCTCTCTCTTTAAAAAAAAAAGAAGTGGGGGGTGGAATGCCAGGACCCATTCAAGCAGCATAGGGTAGTTAGAAGCAGGGTGATAGAAGGGTACAGGCAGTGCTCGGATACAATAGTATAAGGGGATCAGAGGGGAGACAAAAGAGGGGGCTGCCAAAATGGACCTGAAACCAAGGAACAAGGACAGGGTCCCCAAGAAGTATAGCCACAGTCTCAAGCAAGGAGATGGGCTCAGTAATGAAGAGCCAAGTGCTAGCACCTGGGCTGGAGTGAATGAAAAGAAACATGGAGGCAGAGCAGTGGGAGTGGAGACAGTGTCCTGGTTGGCACAGGGGGAGAAGGGCTCAAGGCCCAGGTCGGAAGCAGGGCCCCAGCTGAGGGAGCCAAAGGGCCCAGGCAAGGGGCAGGGCTATGTTTTCCAAAGTGAGCCTCTAGGGCCAAGAGGCCAGGTAAAGTCGCTGGGCCCTGGTGAGCATCTTGGGAAATGGATCAGGAAAGTGGGCATGGCAGAGACAGAAAAGACAGGAGAGTGAAGAATGGCACACCCTTAAGGGCCACAGAATGGGTGTTGTGGGGTGGGGGCCAGGTACCCCGTGAGGAGCCCAGGAAAGTGACCTAGAAGAGGGCCCAGGCCAGGGGATAGCAGGGAATGCTGGGCTGGGAAGGCAAGGCTGCACTAGGCTACCACAGTACAAGAAAACCATAGGGAGCAGGGAAGTGGTCCCAATGAGGGGCCTTCAGACAATGCCCAAAAAAGTAGTGAGCAAGAATGGCCACCAGAGGCTGAAACGAGGAGCCAGGACAGAGAACTTAGAGCCAAGAACCAGGGCTTGGGGATTGAGCTCAGGACAATGGACAAGATTTGGAAAAGAAGGCAGGGGATCCAGCAGAAGTGAGGCTCCAGGCCCAAGGCCACCTCCAGGTTTCAGGGTTCCTGTTGCTGGACCAAGCACCCAGGGAGAGCAAGGGTCCTAGGCAAGGGGCTTGGCATTGTTTTACATAAGGCACAATGTTTCAGATGAGAACCTACAACCAGGGTCTTGGCAAAGGAGGCCCGGAAAAAGAAAGGGCCAAAAAGAGGGCGATGGGAGGGCACAGTAGGGTACTGGTGTGGGTGCACATAGGGGCGAGATCCAGGCACCCAGGCAAGGGACTCACCCAATTAATGGTTATGGGGGACCCATGTAACAGGAGATCTGTGAATACCAGAAAAAGGCACAAAGGGAAGTGGAGGAAGGGGCTGTGTGAGGACAAGGAGAAGCCAAGGGACACCTAGGGGAGCCCACCTGCAGGCCCAAGCAAGTGGCCCCCAAGTCAGACCCAACAAAAAGTGACTGCTATGTCAAGGGCCATTACCTAGGTGGTCAGGGGCTAAGGGGAATGCCCAGGACCAGGGACTGGAGCACAAAGGTTAAGGGTTAGCAAGAGCTGGATTGCGGTAGGGGCAGCATGCAGGGCCAGAGGCCAGGGGAGGGATGGGAGGGGATCGGATCGCTCAGGGCTTGGTTGGAGGAAGTCCATGTTAACTCCCAGGCCACAAGTTTCAGGCAGTGAAGGGGAATCAGTTGAGTGGCAGGGCTGTGTTTCTTAAAGGGAGCATTCAGGGTGCAGAGGCAAGCCAATTCCGTGCCTCTGCCCCAGGTGAGTAGATCCTCAGAGAGTGTCCTGGACCAAAGGAAGGACCAAAGAGGGTACTGTGAGGGGATACCTGATATGCGGAAGTTGGGGTGGGTGAGCTGCCAGGACCCATTCGAGAAGCATAGGCTAGTGAGAAGCAGAGGGAGTGGAGGGTCTGGGCAGTGCCAGGATACCACAGCATGAGAGGATAAGAGGGGCAGCACAGGACGGGGCAGCCAAAATGGGCCTGAGACCAAGGGACAGGGAAAGGATCCTCAAGAAGTGTATCCAGGGTCTCAAGCATGGAACCGGGCCCAGGAATAGAGAGCCCAGTGCTAGCACCTGTTCCTGGGTAAATGAAAAGGAGCATGGAAGGGGAGCAGCGGGAGGGGAGAAAGTGAATTGAATTGACAAGGGGAGAAGGGCTTATGGCCTGGGTCCATTCTAGGGATTGGGAGCAGGGTCTGGGTTGAAGGAGGCCAAAGAGCCCAGGCAAGGGTCAGGGCTATGTTTTTCCAAAGAGATTCCCCAGGGCCAAGAGGCCAAGGCAAGTCACCTGGCTGGGGTGAGTATCCTGGGAAGGGGTCAGGAGGACAAGGAAAAGTCAATGGGTCACCTAGAAGAACTCACTAATGGGCCCAAGCAAGGGACCCCCAGGTCAGACTCAACACAAAGTGACTCCTTGCTATGCCAAGGGCCATGTGGAACGTGTTCAGGTGAATACCCAAGCCCAGGGACTGGAGCACAAAGGTCCAGGGCTAAGGAGCTCGGGTAGGGGCAGCATGCAAGGCCAGAGGGCAGGGGAGGGAAGGGAGGGGTTCACTCAGGTCTGGATTTGATCAAGTCCATGTTAACTGCAAGGCCTCAAGGTTCATGCAGTGAAGGGGACTCAGGTGAGTGGCAGGGTGCAGAGACATGCCAATTCCACTCCTCTTCCCCAGGTGAGTAGATACTCAGAAATGGACCTGGACCAAAGGCAGGGCCAAAGAGGGTACTGTGAGGGGATATCTAGTTTGTGGAAGTGGGGCAGGCTGCCAGGACCAATTGGAGCAGCATAGTGTAGGGAAAAGCAGGGGAATGGAGGGTCCTGGCAGTGCCAGGATACCACAGCATTAAGGAATTAAAGGGGAGTCAAAGCAGGGGCCACCAAAAGGGGCCTGAAACCAAGGGACAGGGACGGGGTCTGTGAGAAGGGCAGCAAGGGCAGCCATGGGCTCAAGAAGACCTAGGCTGAGTAATGGAGGTCCAAGTGCTAGCACCTGGGCATTGGTGAATGAAAAATTACATGCTTGTCTGTGGGAGCTCTTATACCTCAGCAGCCTCGGTAGATTGGACTGGCTCCTCCATGTGAGAAACCCTCAGTCCATGAAGAGGGGACTCACCCCTTCATTCTTGAGATCCCTTCCACATGGGTGCCCAGTGGGGGGAGGTGCTTGTGTAAACCTGCAGCCAGGGTAGCAGGGACGCCCCCTCCTGGTGGGATACCCATCACACCTGGGTTTGCACAGGGGTTCCTATAGAACTACAGCTAGGGTAACAGGGACTTGCACCTCCAGGCGGGAGACTCCTTTCACCTGAGTGTCTGGAGGAACGAGTATACCTCCGTAGGCAGGATAGAGGGGACTCGCCACTCAATGCAGGAGACACCTCCCAACTGGTTGTTGGGGGATCTATCCAGCGAGGGTAGAGGGGATTATCGCCTCCAGGCAGGAGAACTCTCCCACCTGAGTGTAGTGGGGATCTTGTATTCAGCTGCAGCCAGGTTAGAGGCGCCTTGCCCTCCAGGCAAAGACTTCTCCAACCTAGGTTTCAATGGGATCTCATATACCACTGCAGCCTGGGTAGAGGGCACTCAGGCCGCCAGGCTGGAGACCCCTCCACCTGGGTCTGTGGAGAGTGGCTCTTATACTGCCTAGTCAGGTTAGCAAGGACTGGCCCTTCCAGGCGAGAGACCCCTCTCACCTGGGTAGAAGGGGAGCTCCTATACCACTGCAGCCAGGTTAGAGGTGACTGGAACCTTCAGTTGGGAAACCTCTCCCACCTGGGTGATTTGGTGAGATCCTATACTTCTCAGCCAGGGTAGAGGGGACTCGTTCCTCCAGTTGGGAGACACCTCCCACTTGTGTGCCCTGGAAGCTCTTATATGGCACCAGCGAAATTAGAGGGGACTTGCCCCTCCAGATGAGAGACCCCTCCCATCTGGGTGCTGGGGTCTTGTATAGCTGTATACCACCAATGCCAGGGCAGAGGGGAATTGCCCCTCCAGTGGAGAGACTCCACCCAACTGGGTGTCTAGGGAAGGTTTTATACCTGCACAGCTAGGATAGAGGGGACAAACTGCTCCAGGCAGGAGACCCCTTTCACCAGGGTGTCCAGGAGAGCTACTGTACCACTGCCATAGAAATGGTAAGGGAAATCTCACCACAGCAGGGGGGAGACCCCTCCCACATGGGTGTCAGGTGGAGCTAGTATACTGTGCCAGCCAGAGTAGAGGGGGCTTGCGCCTCCAGATGAGAGACCCTGCCCACCTGGGTATGCATGGAGGAGCTAATATACCACTGTATCCATCATGGTGGGGACTCACCCCTCCAGGGAAAAGTCCTCTTCCACCTACCTGGGTGTATCTGGAAGCTTATGTAACACATTAGCCAGAGTAGAGGGGACTGGTCCCTCCAGGCGGGAGACTTCTCCTACCTGGGTGTTAGGGGAGCTCATATACTTCGGCAGCCAGGTTAGAGGGTACTTGACCCTTTATATTGGAGACCTCTTCCATGTGGATATGGTTGGGAGGGTACTCGCACCTGCACGCAGGAGACCTCTCCAGCCTGGAGGTCTAGGGGAGCTTCTATGTAGCAGCAGCCAGGGGAGAGCAGACTGGCCTGTCCATAAGGAAGACCCTTCCCACCTGGGTATCAGAGGAAACTCATACACTTCTGCAGCCAGGTACAGTCGATATGCTCCTCCAGGCGAGAGATCCCTCTCATCTTGGTGCCAGGGAAAGCTTGCATACCACCTTAGGCAAGGTAGAGAGGACTTGCCCCTCCAGGTAGGAGACCCCTCTCACCTGGGTTTCAGGGGGAGCTCTTATACCGCTGCTGCCACAGTACAGGGGACTCGTCTCTTCAGGAGTGAAACACCTCCCATCATGGTATGGAGGAGAGCTGGCATACCACGGCATCCAGAATAGAGGTAACTCGCCCTTCCAAGCAGGAGATCCCTCCCACGTGGGTGTCTGATAGAGCTGGTAAACTCCTGCATCCAAGGTAAAGGAAAGTCACCCTTCTAGGCTGGAGACCCCTTTAACCTAGGTGTCAGGGGGAGCTCCTTAACTGCTGCAGCCAGGGTAGAGGAGACTCACCCCTCCAGGCACAAGACCCTGCCCACCTGGGTGTCATGGGGAGTTTATATACCCCAGCAGCTCGAATAGAGGCTACTACTACTGTAATAGTACCTCCATGTGAGAGACACCTCCACCTTGGGAATGGGGGTAACTCCTCTACTGCCTTAGCCTGAGTAGAGAAAATTTGCCCCTCTAGGTGGGAGACCCCTCTCACCTGGGTGTCTGGCGAGGGGGGTTCCTATGCAGCTGCAGCTGGGGTAGCAGTGACTCACCACTCCAGGCGGGAGTCCTCCCCCTTCTGGGGATAGGAGGGGGCTCTTATACCCCCACAGCCAGTGTTGAGGGGACTCGACCATTTAGGCAGAGACCCTCCAACCTGGGTGTGGGTAGTTAGTTCATATACCACTGCAGCCAGTGTAGTGGGGACTCGCCACTCCTGGCAGGATACCCCTCCCACTTTGTTGTTCAGGGGAACTTGTATACCACCTTAGCCAGGGTAGAGGAGACTCGCCCATCAAGGAGGAAGAACCCTCAAACCTGGCTGTCACTGGGAGCTCATATACCACAACAGCCAGGGAAAAAGTACTTGCCCCTCCTGGTGAGAGTCCCCTTCCACCTGGGTGTCCAGGGTGAAAAGAAAGTGACCACAACACTTGGAGTGACATTGTTTTATTACAGCCATGCCAAAGAGGAGAAAAAGAGAGAGTAAGAGAAAGAGAGACAGCGAGAGAAGAAAGAGAGAACAGGGAGTGCGAAAGCAAGAGAGGGAGACAGAAAAAACAAGAGAGGGGGCCCGGGCAGGAGGGAGTTTTTACAGCCAAATTCTAAAGGGGTCTCTGGGTCTGCAAGCTGCCTTGTTGGCAGACAATGAATGGATCACACTGTAGTTGCTAAAGGTGTTATCTTCTGCCTTCAGGCAGATGGGGCAGGGGTCAGATGTGGGTTTCTGTTGCACCAGACAGGTGGGGGTCAAATGATCAGACTTGAGTGGGGTTGAGTATTCAGACTTGATGCAAACAGGTGACAAAGGAACAGACAAAGGAGGGTTTAAGTGTGTGAGTTATCCTGCAGCTAATGTTTGTTCAGCTTTTCCTGCACATAACTTAATTCAGCCTGTCCTGCACTTAACAAAGTGGACACATACTGCCACAGCCAGGATAGTGGGGACTCGACCCTCTATGAGGGAGACCCCTCCCTCTGGGTGACCTGGGGAGCTTGATTATTGCAGCAGCCAGCGTAGAGGGGACATTTCCCTAAAGGCGGGAAACCCTTCCCAACTGAGTGTTGGTGGGGAAAGCTCCTATACTGCCACAGTAAGGGTAGAGAAAACATGCCCCTGCAGGTGGAAGACCCCTCCCACCTTGGTGTACTGGGAACACTTATATGTTAAGAGCTAAAGTATATGGGACTTTCTCTTCCAGGTTGGATACCACTCCCACCTGTTGTCAGAGGATCTTGTATTCTCCCAAAGCCAGGGTAGAGGGGACTCGCTATTTCATGTGGAAGACCACTCCTACATGTGTGTACAGGAGCCCTTGTATACTGCCTTAGCCAGGGTAGAGAAGACTTTCCCCTCCAGGTGGGAAAACCCTCCCACCTGTGTGTCTGGGAGAGCTTATATACTTCCACAGCCAGGGTAGAGAGTACTCATTGCTCCAGGCAGAAGTTATCTTCCAGCTGGTTATCAGGGGAGTTTATATACTGCCACAGGCAGGGTAGAGGGGACAAGCCACTGGAGGCGGGACACTCCCATCTGGGTGTAGGGTGGAGCACCTATACCACTACAGCCAGGGTCAAGGAGATTCGCCTCTCCAGGCGGGGACACTCTCCCACCTGTGTGTCAGGGTAAGATCCTTTACCACAGCAGCCAGGGTGAGGGAACTTGCCTCTTCAGTTAGGATACATACCCACCTGAGTGTGGGGTTGGAACTCCTATATCTTTCCATCCAAGGTAGTGGGGACTCCTCCCTCCAGGCAGGAGACCCCTCTCATCTTGGTATGGGGAGGATCTCATATAATGCAGAAGCCAGGGTAAAGGGAACTCAATCCTCAATGTGGGATACTCCTTCTACCTGGGTGCTGGGGTGGGGGAGAACTGCTATACCCCTATAGCCAGGGTATGAGGCAGACTCGCCTCTCCAGGAATAAGATCCCTCCTACCCAGGTGTCAAGGGGAGATCCTGTACCACTGTAGTCAGGATATAGGGGAGTTGCCTCTTCAGGCAGGAGACCCCTCCCACCTGGGTTACCTGGGGGTACTCCTATACAGCTGCAGGCAGGGTAGTAGGGACTCAAAACCCAAGGCAGAACAACACTTTTACCTGGGTTTAAGGGGAGTTCCTATCCTGAAGCAGCCATGGTAGAGGGACTAGCTCCTCCAGGAAAGAGACACCTCCTATATGATGGTCTGGAGGAGATCCTGTACTGCTCCAGGCAGGGGACCCCTCCTACCTGGGCGTCAGGGAAAGCTAATATACCACTGGAGCCATGAAAAAGGGGACTCCCTCTTTCAGGTGGGAGACTCCTCCCATCTGCTAATGGGGGTGGCTTATCTACCACAGCATCCAGGGTAGAGAGGACTCACCAATCCATGCAGGAGACCCTTCCCACATGGGTGTCTTGGGGGAGCTTCTATACTGCCTTAGCCAGAGTGGAGGGTAATCTCTCCACCAGAGAGAAGACCTCTCCCATCTAGCTATGCAGGGGGAGCTCATATATTGCTGCAGCCAGAATAGAGGGGACTTGCCCCACTACTTTAGAGACCCCTCAACACTGGTTGTCAGGGAAGCTCATATACCACCCCAGGCAGGAGAGAGGGGACTCATCTCTCCTTCTGGTAGACCCCTCCCACTTGGGATACTGGGGGGAGCTCTTACACCACTGAAGCCAGGGTAGAGTGGACTTGCCGCCCCAGGTGGGAGATGGGAGACCACTCCCACCTGGGTGCCCTTGGCAGCATTTTTACCACCTTAGCTAGGGTAGAGTGGGCTTGGCCCTCCAGACAGGAGATCCCTCCCACCTGGTGTCAGGAAAAGCTCCTATACTGCAGCAGCCAGGGTATCAGGAATTCACTCCTCCAGGTGAGAGACCCATCCCACCTGGGTGTCAGAGGGAGCTCATTTATCACCCCAGCCAGGGAAGAGAGGACTTTTTCCTCACGGCAGAAGACTCCTCCCACCTGCGTGTCTGGGGGCAGTTGGTAATAGCACCTGATTGTCACGTGGGAGTTCATATACCTCATCAGGCAAGGTAGAGGGGACTCACCCCTGTAGGCCAGAGACCCTTCCACCTGTGTGTCAGGGGAGTTGCTTTACTGCCACAGCCAGTGTAGAGTGAGCTCATGCCTCCCTGCAGGAGACTCCTCCCACCTGGGAATCAGGGAAATCTAGTATACCAGTTCAGGCAGGGAAAAGGGGACTCGCCCCTTCAGCGCAGAGACCCCTCCCACCTGAGTGTCACAGGGAGCTTGTATACCACCTTTGCCAGGGTAGAGTTGACTCGCACTTCCAAGAAGGAGACCCCTCCCTCCTGGGTGTCTGGGAGCTACTATACTGCATTAGCCAGGGTGGAGGGTACTCTTTCCTTCAGGCAGGAAACACCTCTCATCTTGACATGGGAGGGTGGACTCTTATACCCTGCAGCTAGGAGAGAGGGGACTCACCCCACTAGGTGGGAGACCCCTAAACACTGGTTGTCAGGGGATCTCATATACCAGCAGAGGCAGGGAAGACGGGACTTGCCATTCTAGGCAGAGAACCCTCTCACTTGTTTGTGTGGGGGGAGCTCTTAAAACACTACAGCCAGGGTAGTGGGGACTCCCTGCTCCAGATAGGAAACCTTTCACACCTGGGTGTCCTTTGGGAGCTTGCATACAACCTTAGCCAGGGAAGAGAGAACTCGTCACTTCAGGCAAGAGACGCCTCCAACCAGAGTGTCAGAGGGGAGCTCCTATACCATCGAAGCTAGCATATATGGTGTATGCCACTCCAGTTGGGAGATCCATTTCACCTGGCAGTTAAAGGGAGCTCTTATATAGCTGCAGCCAGGGCACAGGGGACACGCCCCTCCAGGCTTGAGATGCTGCCCAACTGGGTGTTCAAGGAATTTAGTATACTTCCGCTTCCAGAGTAGAGAAAACTTGCCCCTCCAGGCTGGAGACTCCTCCAACCTGGGTGTCAGGGTGGGGGAGCTCTTATACCACTGTAGCCAGGGTAGTGGTGACTCGCCCCCCAGACAAAAAACACCTTCACCAGAGTGTAGCGGGAAGCTTGTATATTACCTTAGCAAGGGTACAGATAACTTTACCCTCCAGGCAGGAGACTCCTGCCACCAGAGTGTCAGGGGGAGCTTTTATACTACAGGAGCCAGTGTAGAAGGAAATCGCCCCTCCAAGCAGAAGAACCTTCTCTCCTAGGTGTCCAGTGGGGGGGAGTCATATACCACCATAGCCAGGCTAGAGGGGACTCGCCCCTCTAGGCTAGAGAGAGACACCTTTCACCTGGGTGTCAGTGGGTGCTCCTATACTACTGCAGCCAGGGTAGAGGGGACTCGCCCCTCCAGGAGTGGGACCCTTCCCACCTGTGTGTTACAGGAAGCTTGTATACAACATTAACCAGGTTAGAGGAGACAAGGTGTGAGTTTACCTGGTTGTGGATGTTTGGAGATTCCCCCAACACCCAGGTGTGAGGGGTCATTCACCTATAGTGGTGAATGACCTTTATGCTGGATGCAGTGGTATAGAAGCTTCCCCTGACACCCAGGTAGGAGGGTTCTCCTGTGTGAAAGAAGGAGTCCTCTTTACCTGGCTGCTGGGCTTTAAGGGCTCCCCTGAAACCCAGGTGGGAGTGGTCTCCCATAAAAAAGGGCAAGTTTCCTCTCTCCTGTCTGTGGCAGTACATGGGGAAAAAGGGGTTTAAGGTGAACAGGTCGGGGGAAGAGGAAGGATTATGGCCCAGATTCAATGCATGGTGTCAGGATTGAGGAGCAGACCCCAGGATGAAAAAAGCCAAAGCCCCCAGGCAAGGGGCATTGCTACCTCTTCCTAAAGGAAGCCCACAGGGCCAAACATCCTGGTTACAGTCCCTGTCTCTTGTGAGCATCCTGGGAAAAGGATCTAAAAAGGAGCCCAGCAGGGTCAAGTACAACAGGTGGTTCAAAGGAGGGCACAGCATGAAGTTCTGGAAGAAAGGCGTTTGTGGGGTACGGGCCAGAACCACAAAGAGAAACCCAGTCTAGGAATCTAGAGAAGGGTCCAGACTAGGGGAGAACAGGGAAGGGTCCAGCCAAGCAGGCAGGGCCTGCAATAGGTTTATGAGATGCAGAGAAGCCAAGGGGAGCAAGAAAGGGCCCCCAGCAATGCCCGCAGTTCAAGCCCAGGGAAGTACAGAGCAAGAAGAAACCCCAGGAGCTCAAGAGAGGAGCCAGTCAAGGGAATGGAGTGCCAAGGGCCAGTGCTGGGGCAGGAGGCTCAGGTCAGTAGACAGAACTGGGAAGGGAAGGCAGGGGATCCAGCAGGGGGGAGGCAGGCTCGAGGTCCAGTTCCACTGCCAGGTGTCAGGGTACCTGATACTGGCCCAAAAGCCTAGGGAGAGCAAGAAGTTCAGTTGAGGGTCAAGGTTCTGTTTCCCATAAGGCACCCTGGCCCAGATGAGGATCTAGGGCCAGGGACCAGGCCAAAGAACAGGAAAAGTACAGGGGTCAGGATGAGTGCGATGTGAGGGCACAGTGGGGGGTCTTGGTGGATGCAGAGAGGGGCAAAATCCAGGACCCAATAAAGGAGCCCAGGTAAGGGACTGACCCCAATGAAAGGTATTAGGGACCCAATAATCAGGAGGACCCTACTCCAGGAAAAAGCGCTAGCGGAAGGAAAGATAGGATTGGCACTAGGATGAGGAGACAAAGTGCTGAAAAAAGGTCAAAGAGGGGGCCAAATCAAGTGGCACCCAGGTCAGAAACAACAGGAATAGACATCACAGAAAAGAATGCAACTCACCTAATGGATTAAGGAGCTCAGGCTGGCAGCCAGGCCATGGGACTAGAGGGCGAAGGGTCAGGATGAGGAAAGGATGGTTCTGCTTAGGGGAAGCTTGCAAAGGCAGGAGAGAGAAGGCAGAGGATCACCTAGGGCAAGATAATCACTAGGCTTAAGTCCCCTGACAGTTGTCAAGTTTGGGCATCAAAGGGGGCCCAGGCAAGAGGCAGGGCTTTGTTGCCCATAGGCATCCTGTCAAGATCGAGGAGCAGAGCCTGGGCAGAGAGAGTCCAAAGTCCCAGGCAAGGGGCATAGCTATGTTTTTCCAAAGGGAGCACACAGGGCCAAACACCCAGTTCCAGTCCCCTGGAGTTGGTGAGCATCCTGGAAAAGGAATAATGAAAAAGTGCCCAACAGGGACAGACACAACAGGAGGGATGAATAAGGGTACAGTGTGAAATGTCAGAGAAAGGGTTTTGACAGGATGTGAAAAGGATTCTGAAAAGAACCCATGCTAGGGATAAACAGGAGGGCCTAGGCCAGGAAAGGGCAAGGAAGGGTGGGGCCAGGCAGGCGGGCAGCACTAGGGCTCTGAGGTTCAGGGAAGCCAAGAGGAGCAGGGTACTGGCCCTAGCGAGAAACACAGGGCCAGAAGCTCAAGTGAGGAGGCAGGCCAGGGAATGGAAATCCAAGGTCCAGAGTTGTGCAGGGGCCTCAGGAAAGTGGACAAGATTTTGGAGGGATGGCAGAGGATCCAGCAGGGGTCAGGCATGCTCCTGACCCAGGGCAACTGCCAGGTGTCAGGGTTCTGGGTGCAGGGACAAAGGCCCAGAGAGAACATGGGGCCCAGGAAAGGGGCAGGACTCAGTTTCCCATTAGGCGCTCTGGCTTAGATGAAAATCCAGAAACTGGGACCTGGCAAAGGAGGCCTGGCATGTGAAGGCAGCCATGAGGAGGGTGATGGGATGGTATGGCTGCGAGGGTTCTTGATGGGTGCATGTGGGGGCAAGATCCAGTACCCATGCCAGGTGCCCAGGCAAAGGACCCACCTGACAGACCATGGATGAAGAACCCAAGGAGCAGGAGACCTTCAAATGCTATGGGAAAGCATGAGGAGAAGGGGAGGATGGGCTTCACAAGGACCAGGAGACAGAGGAAAGCACAATGGGCCCCTATGGGAGCACACTGGCAGTCCCAAGCAGGGGGCTCCCAGGTCAGACTCAACAGGAAGAGACTCCATGCTATGCCAAGTGACAAGAGGAACACTGCAAGGGGTTCTTGTGAGTGTCCAGGCCTGGGGACTAAAGTAAAAAATGGTCAGGATTAAGGAGGGTTGGGTTGGGGTAGGGGCAGCATGCAAGGCAATACATCAAGGGAGGAAACGGAGGGAATCTCTCAGGGGTGGGTTGGAGCAAGTCCCATATTAATGGCCAGACTAGGAAGAAGAAGTGAAAGTGAAAAGTCCCGGTGGTGCCAGGATATCATAGCACTAGTGGAACAGAGAGGAGGCAAGGAGCCCAGTTAAGGGACCTAGTAGAGGGCCCAGGCCAGGGGAGAGCAGAAAAGCCAGGGCCAGGAAGGCCTGGCTGATCTAGCATAGTGTAGTACAGGGAAGCCAAGGGGAGCAGGGAAGCATTCCCAGTGAGGGGCCCTCAGACAAAGCTCAGAAAATATGGAGAAAGAATGGACACTAGAGGCTAAAGTGAGAAACAAGGCCAGGGAACTGAGAACCAAGGGCCAGGGCTTGGACAGGGGGCTCAGGACACTGGAAAAGATTTGGTAGTGAAGGCAGGGGATCCAGCAAGCGGATGTGAGCATTCAAAAAATGGGTAAAGAGCACCTATTTCCAAGGGTTCTTGGTGCTCTGATTCAATTCAGCTCTCTGCACCTCTTGCAAACCTCAAGATTTTTTTTTCTAGTTTACAAACCAACCCCCACAATCACTGATCCCCAGTCTTGTTCCTCTTGCTTCTCTCTACCCTGTGCTGCTGGAATGGGTCCTGCAACCCACCCCCACAAATCCACACACCTGTCCCCTCACAGTGCCCTCTTTGCCTCCCCTCCTTTATTCCAGGTCCCTCTCTTAGGATTTTCTCAACTGGGGCAGAGGAGCAGAATTGACTCGCCTCTGTGCCCTGAATGCTCCCTATGGAAAACACAGCCCTGGCCCTCGTGTAGTCCCCTTGCTCTCCCTGATTGCTTCCTCTGGCACCAGGAACCCTGATACCTGGAGGTGTCCCTGGACCTGGAGCATGACTTCCCAGTGCTGGATCACCTGTCTTCCTTCCCAAATGTAATCCACTGTCCTGAGCCCCCTGCCCAAGCCCTGGTCCCTGAATCTCTGTTACCTGGCCTGGCTTCTCATTTGAGCCTCTGGTGGCCCGTCTTGCTCACTGCTTTTCTAGGTTTTTTCTAAGGGCCCCTGGATGGGGCTGCCTCCCTGCTCCCCTTGTCATTTCTGGACAGCAGTACCCTGGTGCAACCATGCCTTACAGCCTGGTGTTCTCTGCTCTCCCCTGGCCTGGGTCCTCTTCTAGGTGTCTGGCCTGGGCTCCTTGCTGGGTCCTGGCCCCAACTTCGCTCACACCTATTCTGCAGCCCTTCAGGCTGTGCCCTGATTCTGCCCTCCTGTCCTTTGTCTCTGCCATGCCAGATTTCCTCTTCCCCTTCCCAGAATGCTCACCCAGGCAAGGTGACATGATTTGGCCTCTTGGCCCTGGGGGCTCCCTTTGGAAAAGGTAGCCCTGCCCCTTGACTGGGCCATTTGCCTCCCTCAGCCTGAACCCTGCTCTCGACCCTTCACAACCTGCAGTGTATCTGGGCTTTGAGCCCTTCTCATCCTGTGCCAAGGACTCCACTCTCTCCCCTCCAGCTCCTCCCCCTCCATGTTCATTTTTATTCACCTAGGCCCAGGTGCTAACACTTGGCACTCCATTACTGGGCCGGGATCTTTGCTTGAGAACCTGAGCCATTCTTCCCCTTCTTGGGGACAATTTCCTTGTTTCTTGATTTCAGGCCCCTGTTGTCTTCCCCATTCTGTGCCTGCCTCTGATTCCCTCATGCTGTGGTATGCTGGAATTTCCCTAATTCTCCCCTCCCCCTGCTTCTCCCTATTTTATGCTGCTCTAATGGTCCTGAAGCCCCACCCCATTTCTGCACATCAGATATCTCCTCAAAGTTCCCTCTTTGGCCCCCTCTCCTTTTTTTCAAGGTCCCTCTCTGAGGATCTATTCTCCTGGGGCAGAGGAGCAGAATTGGCTGACCTCTGTGGCCTGAATGCTCCCTAGGGGAAACACAGCTCTTTCACTCACCTGAGTCCCCCTCACTACCTGAAACTGGAGGCCTGGCAGTTAACATAAACTTGCACTAACCCAGCCCTGAGATATCCCCTCCCTTCCCTCCAGCCTTCCATGCTTTCTCTACCACAATCCAGCTTTCCCAAACCCTGACCCTTTGTGCTCTGTCCATGTGTCTGGGCATTCACCTGAGCCCCTGACCATGTTCCTCATGAAACTTGGCATAGCAAGGAGTCTCTTAGTGTTTCGTCTGACCTAAAAGCCCCTTGTGGCCTGCCAGTGGGCTCACATAGGTGTCACTTGGCTTCTTGTTGTCCTCACTGAGTCTTTTCCTCCCCTTCCTCTTGTGCCTTTTTCTTGCATTCACAAGTCTCCTGCTCCTTGGGTCCCCTATCACCACTCATTGGGTGATCCATTCCTGGGAACCCTGCTTGGATCCTGGATCTTGCCCCTATGCACACCCACCCTGACCAGCATGTGTGCCCTCTTGTTTCCCACATTCTAGCCCCCTTCCTTTTCCTGGCCTCCTTTGCCAGGACCTTGGCCATAGGTTCTCATCTGATCCAGGGCTCCTTATGGGAAACAATGTCCTGGCCCTTGCTGGGTCCCTTGCTCTACCTGGGTGCTTACTACTGCACCAGGCATCCCTGAAACCTGGAGGTAGCCCTGGAAATGAATACTGTCTGCCCCCTGTGGGATCCCCTGCCTTCCTTCCCAAATGTAATCCACATTCTTGAGCTCCCTACCCACGTGTTGGCACTTGGCTCTTAGATCCCTGAAATGAATTCTCCTTTGAGCCTCTGGTGGCCCTTCTTACTCACTGCTTTTCTGAGCATTGACTGAAGGCCCCATGCTTGGGTGGCTTCCCTGCAACCCTTGGCATTTCTGTATGGCATCACTGTAATCCAGCCCTACCTTCCTGGCCCAGAGTTCCCTACTCTCCCCTGACCTGGGCCCTCTTCTAGGTCCCTTGCCTGGGCTCCTTACTGTGGTCGTGCCCCCACCCCACCCACAACTGACCCATGGCACTTCAGGCTATGCCCTGCTTCAATTAGTTCTTAGTGTGCTCTCTATGCTTTTTTCCCTGTTTAAGTACCATTAAGCAGAGGTAAGGACAAAACACTTTTATTTGAAAGATTTTGCCAGCGTCCACAGACTCTGAGTTAACTGGAATATCAGCAAATAACTTTTTATCCAATCTTGATAATACTTGGCAGAATGATAGATACTGTAGTCACACTTGGTGCCCTAACTGTTGTTCTTCTAGGTTGAAGCATTCGTTTGCAGGAACATTATACATTTTTAGCCTTATATTCATTTTCCTCTATGGGGATAGATGCAGTTGGAATTCTAAATCAAAAACAGTTTGATCTAGCTGTTCAAAATGTGACACACTCAATTAGTTCTAATTGTGCTCTCTATTCTTTGTTGCCTGAAGAATTAGCCCTAAGAAGAGGCAAGGAAATAACACTTTCATTTGAAAACATTTGCCAAGCTTCCATAGAACTTCAAGCATACTGGAATCACAGAAAATATGTTTTCCCCCATATTTTGTTGATACTTGGCAGGAATGATCAGTACTCCAAGTCACACTTGCCCACTCCCCAAACAAATATATTCGTTCATGTAGCTTGAAGTGCTCATTTACAGGAACCCTTTGAATTTTTATGTTTCACTTCCTTTTCCCATGTAGGGATAGATTTAGTCAGAACTCTAAATCAAACATGGTTTGTGCTAGCGGCTTGAAATTTGAAACACTCAATTACTTCTCAGTGCACTTTCTATTATTTGTTCCATGTTGAAGTAGCCCTAAGCAGAGGCAAAACAAAACAAAACAAAACAAAAAACCACTTTCATTTGAAAGTGTTTGTAAAGATTCCACAGAACTCCGAGTTTGTTGGAATCTCACCAAATATTTTTTCACCCAATCTTAATGATGACTGGAAGAATGATTGGTAATCCAGTGGCACTTGGCCCCCCAAATGTCATTATTCTAGCTTGAAGTATTCTTTTGCAGGAACACTATGAATTTTTAAGTTTCAATTCATTTTCCAATATAGGGATAGAAGCATTTGGAAATCTAAATCAAACATGCTTTGTGCTAGCTGCTAGAAACTTGACACACTCAGTTAGTTCTCAGTGCTCTCTCCATGCTTTGTTCCCTATTGAAGTCGCACTAAGCAGAGGCAAGAAAAAAACATTTTGATTTGAAAGCATTTGCCAAGCTTCCACAAAACTCCGAGTTTATTGGAATCTCAGCAAATCTTATTTCACCCAATCCTGTTGATGCTTGGCAGGAATGATCAGCACTCCATTCTCACTAGGCCCCCCAAATTTCAAATTTCATATTTCTAGGGTGAAGCGTTCATTTTCAGGAACACTTTGAATTTTTAGGTTTCATTTCATTTTTCCCTATAGGGATAGATGCAGTTGGAACTCTGAATAAATATGGTTTATGCTAGCTGCTTGGAACTTGACATACTCAATTAGATCTTGGTGCTATCTCTAGGCTTTGTTCCCTGTAAACATAGCCCTATGCAGAGGAAAGGAAACAACAGTTTCATTTGAAAGTGTTTGCCAATTTTCCAAAGTATACTGAGTTTACTGTTATCTCAGCAAATATTTTTTCACCCGATCTTGCTAATATTAGGCAGGAATAATTGGTACCACAGTTGCACATTGCCCCCCAAATTTTGTTCTTCCAGGTTGAAGCATTCATTTAGCGAAACACTTTGAATTTTTAGATTTCACTTTGTTTTCTCCTATAGGGATAGATGCAATTGGAACTCTGAATCAAACACGGATTGTGCTATCTACTTGAAACTTGATACACTCAATTAGTTCTCATTGCGCTCTCTATTGTTTGTTCCCTGAAGAATTAGCCCTAAGCAGAGGCAAAGAAGAAACACTTAGTTTGAATGCATTTGCCAAGCTTGCATAGAACTCTGAGTTTACTGGTATCTCAGCAAATATTTTTTCACAAAATCTTGTTGGTACTTGGCAGGAATGATCTGTACTACAGTTCCACTTGGACTCAAAATTGTGTTCCTCTTAAATGAAGCGTTCGTTTGTAGAACACTTTGAATTTGTAGGTTTCACTTCATTTTCTCATATAGGGATATAGAGAGATGAAAGTATAAATCAAACAGGCTTTGTGCTACCTCCTTGATACTTGACACACTCAATGTTTTCTCATTGTCCTCTCTATGCTTTGTTTCCTGTTAAAGTAGCCCTAAGCAGAGGTAAGAATAAAACATTTTTTTTTGAAAGTGCTTGCCAAACTTCCACAGAACTTTGAGTTTACTGGAATCTCAGGAACTATTTTTCACGTGATCTTTTTGATACTTAGGAGGAATGATCTATATTGCAGTCGTACTTTCTCCCCCACCACAAATTTTGTTATTCTAGGATAAGCCTTTGTTTGCAAGAGCACTTTGAATTTTTAGGTCTCACTTCGTTTTCCCCTATAGGGATAGATGTAGTTGGAACTCTAAGTCAAACATGGTTTTTGCTTGCTGCTTGAAACTTGACACACTCAATTAGTTCTCAGTGTACTCTCTATGCTTTGTTTCCTGTTGAAGTAGCTGTAATCAGAGGAAAGGAAAAAAAAACACTGTCATTTGAAAGCATTTTCCAAGCTTCCACAGATTTTCGAGTTTACCTGAATCTCAGCAAGTTTTTTAAACACAATCTTATTGATACTTGGCAGGAAAAATAGGTACTCCAGTTGCACTTGCTCCCCCCCCACTTTCATTTTTCTTGGTTGAAATGTTCGTTTGCAGGAACACATTGAATTTTTAGAGGAAAGGTAAAAACAGTATTATTTGAAAGAGTTTTCCAAACTTCTACAGAACTCTGAGTGTAATGGATTTCCAGCATATATTTATTCACCCGATCTTGTTGATACATGGCAGGAATGGTCTGTACTCCAATCACTCTTTGCCAACCAAATTTTGTTCATCTAGGTTGAAGCATTCTTTTGAAGTAACCCTTTGAACTTTTAGGTTTCACTTCCCTTTCCCAAATAAGGATATATTCAGTTAGAACTGTAAATCAAACATGGTTTGTGCTAGCTCCTCGAAACTGGACACATTAATTAGTTTTCAGTGTATTGTCTATGCTGTGAAGTAGCCCTAAGCTGAATCAAGAAAAAAACACTTTCATTTGAAAGCATTTGCAAAATTTCCAAAAAACTCTGAGTACTGGAATCTCAGAAAATATATATATTTTTTATGTGATCTTGTGGATACTTAGCAGGAATGATCCATACTGCAGTCACACTTGCCTGCCCAAATTTTGTTTTTCTAGGTTGAAGCATTAGTTTGCAGAAACACTTTGAATTTTTAAGTTTCACTTTGTTTCCCCTATAGGAATAGAAGCATTTGGAACTCTAAGTCAAACATGGTTTATGCTAGCTGCTTGAAACTTGACACACTCAATTAGTTCTCAGTGCACTCTCTATGCTTTGTTCCCTGTTGAAGTAGTCTTAAGCAGAGGCAAGGAAAAAACACTGTCATTTGAAAGCATTTGCCAAGCTTCCGCAGATTTCCAAGTTTACCTGAATCTCAGCAAATATTTTTTCACCCAAACGTACTGCTACTTGGAAAGAATAATAAGTACTCCAGTCACACTTGGCCCCCAAAATTTTGTTTTTCTTGGTTGAAGGTATAATTTGCAGGAACACGTTGAATTTTTAGGTTTCACTTCATTTGCCCCTATAGGATGAATGCAGTTGCAACTCTAAATCAAACATGGTTTGTGCTGGCTGGTTGAAACTTGACACACTCAATTAGTTCTCCATTTGCTCTCTATGCTTTGTTCCCTGTTTACGTACCTCTAAGCAGAGGAAGAAAAAACACACTTACATTTGAAAGCATTTGCCAAGCTTCCAAAGAACTCCAAGGTTACTTGAATGTCAGCAAATATTATTAATCCAATCCCATTTATACTTTGCAGGAATGATTTGTACTCCTGTTGAACTTGGCTCCCCAAATTTCATTCTTCTAGGTGGAAGAGTTCATTTGCAGGAACACTGTAATTTTTTGGTTTATCTTGGTTTACACCTATAACGATATATGCAGTTAGAACTCTAAATCAAATATGCTTTGTGCTAGCTGCTTTAATCTTGACACACTCAATTCATTTTTAATGCACTCTCGAGACTTTGTTTCTTTTTAATGTAGCCATAAGCAGAGGAAAGGAGAAAACAGTTTTATTTGAAGGAGTTTGCCAAGCTTCCACAGAACTCCAAGCATACTGGATTCCCAGCAAATATTTTTTTTTACCCAATCTTGTTGATATTTGGCAGGAATGATCCATACTCCAATCACACCTGGCACCCCAAATTTCATTCACCTAGGTTGAAGCGTTCTTTTGCAGTAAGCCTTTGATTTTTTAGGTTTCATTTCCTTTTCCCATATAGGGATAGATTCCGTCAGAACTCTAAAACAAACATGGTTTCTGCTAGCTGCTTGAAACTTAACACACTCAATTACTTCTCAGTGTGCTCTCTATTCTTTGTTCCCTATTGAAGTAGCCCTAATCAGAGACAAGGAAAAAACCTTTCATTCTAAAGCATTTGCCAAGCTTCCACAGATATCTGAGTTTACTGAAATCTCAGCAAATATATTTTTACCCAATCTTAATGATAATTGGAAGAATAATAATTACTCCAGTGGCACTTGGCCTCCCAAATTTTATTCTTCTAGGAAAAAGCGTTCATTTGCAAAAAAACTATAAATTTTTAGGTTTCACTTTATTTTCCAATATAGGGAAAGATGCAGTTGGAAATCTAAATCAAACATGGTTTGTGTTAGCTGCTTGAAACTTGACACACTAAATTTGTTCTCAGAGTGTTGTCTATGCTTTTTTTCCTCTTGAAGTAGCCATAAGCAGAGACAAGAAAAAAAAAACACTTTTATTTGAAAGCATTTGCGGAGCTTCAAAGAACTCCAACTGTACTGGAATCTCAGCAAATATTTTTCACCGGATCTTGTTTAAATGGTAGGAATGATTGGTATTCCAGTCTTACATGGCCCCAAAATTTTGTTCTTCTAGGTTGAAGCATTCATTTGCAGGAACACTTTGAATTTTTTCATTTCACTTCATTTTCCCCTCAAGAATAGAGACATTTGAAACTCTAAATCAAACACAGTTTGTTCTAGCTGCTTGAATCTTAACACACTCAATTTTTTTCTTGGTGCTCTCTCTAGGCTTTTTTCCCTGTTAATGTAGCCCTAAGCAGACACAAGAAAAAAACAATTTCATTTGAATGTGTTTGCCAATTTTTCACAGAACTCTGGGTTTACGGGAATCTCAGCAAAGATTATTTTTACCCCATCTATTGAAATGGCAGGAATGATTAGTACTCCCGTCTTACTTGGCCCCCAAATTTTATTCTTCTAGATTGAAGCGTTATTTTGCAGAAACACTTTGAATTTTTACATTTCACTTTGTTTTCCCCTAAAGAGATAGAGGCATTTGAAACTCTAAATCAAACATGGTTTTTGCTAGCTGCTTGGAAAATGACAAACTCAGTTAGTTCTCAGTGGTCTCTCTAGGCTGTGTTCTCTGTTAACGTAGCCCTAAGCAGAGACAAGGAAACAACAGTTTCATTTGAAAGTGTTTGCCTATTTTCCACAGAACTCTAAGATTAATGGTATCTCAGAAAATATTTTCTCACCCGAACTTGTTGATTCTAGGCAGGAATGATCAGTATACTGCAGTCGCACTTTGTCCCACAAATTTCATTCTTCTAGGTTCAAGTATTAATTTAGTGAAAGACTTTGAAATTTAGGTTTCATTTCATTTTCTCCTATAGGGATAGGTACAGTTGGAATTCTAAATCAAACACAGTTTGTGCTATTTACTTGAAGCTTGACACAAAGAATAAGCTCTCCACGCACTCTCTAGGCATTTTTCGTTGTGAAGTAGCCCTAAGCAGAGGCAAGAAAAAACAGCTTTTATTTTAACACATTTGCAAAGCTTCCACAGAACTGCGGGTTTACTGGAATCTCAGCAAATATTTTTTCACCCAATCTTGTTTATACTTGGCAGGAATGATCAGTATTCCAGTCGCACTTTGCCCCCAAATTTCATTCTCCTTGTTTAAAGTGTTCGCTTGTAGAACATTTTGAAATTTTAGGTTTTACTTCGTTTTCCCATATAGGGATAGAGCGAGATAGAACTGGAAATCAAACAGGATTTGTGCTAGCTGCTTAATACTTCAAACACTCAATTAGTTCTCATTGTGCTCTCTATGATTTGTTCTGTTAAAATATTCCTAAGCAGAGATAAGAAAAAACATTTTCATTTGAAAGTGCAGTGCCAAGCATAAAAAGAACTTTGAGATTACTGGAATCTCAGCAAATATTTTTTCACCTGGACTTGTTCATACTTAGCAAGAATGATCCATACTGAAGTCTCACTCCCCCCCCCCAAGTTTTGTTCTTCTATGTTGAAGCCTTTATTTGCAGAAACACTTTGAATTTTTAGGTTTCACTTTGTTTTCCCCTATAGGGATAGATGAAGTTGGAACTCTAAATCAACATGGTTTGTTCTAGCTGCTTGAAACTTGAAACACTCAATTAGTTCTCAGTGCACTCTCTATACTTTGTTCCCTGTTGAAGTAGCCCTAAGCAAAGGTGAGGTAAAAACACTATCATTTAAAAGAGTTTTCAATCTTCCACAGAACTCTGAGTATACTAGAATCTCAGCAAATATTTTTCACTTATCTTGTTGATAATGGCTGGAATAATCAGTAATCCATTCACACCTGACCCCCAAATGTTATTCTTCTAATTTGAAGCATTCAATTGCAGGAACACTTTGATTTTTTGTTTTTAATTCATTTTCCCCTATTGGGACAGATGTAGTGGGAATGCTAAAGCAAACACTGCTTCTGCTAGATTCTTCAAACTTGACACACACAATTAGTTTTCATTACATTCTCTATAATTTGTTACCTGAAGAATTAGCCCTAGCAGAAGATAGGAAATAACACTTTCATTTGAAATCATTTGCCCAAATTTCACAGAACTACAAGTATACTGGAATCTCAGCAAATATTGTTCCCCCTGTATCTTTTGATACTTGGCAGGAATTATTTGTACTCCAATTGCACTTGGTCCCCAAATTTTATTTTCTAGGTAGAAGCGTTCATTTACAGGAATATTTAGAATTTTTATGTATCACTTCATTGTCCCCTATAGGGATAGATGCATTTGGAATTATAAATCAAACACAGTTTGTGCTAGCTCTTGAATCTTGAAATACTCAATTAGTTCTCAGTGCCCTATCTATGCTTTGTTCCCTGTTGAAGAAGCCCTAACTACTGGCAAGAAAAAAACACGTTCATTTGGAAGCATTTGGCAAGCTTCCACAGAACTCCGGAATTACTGGAGTCTCAGTAAATATTTTTTTACCCAATCTTGTTAATTCTTGGCACGAATTATCAGTACTCTAGTAGAACATGCCCCCCCCCCAAATTTCATTCTTCTAGGATGAAGCGTTCATTTGCAGCAATACAATGAATTTTTAGGTTTAATTTCATTTTTCCTGAAATGAAATTAAACCTAAAAGGTTTAGGGATACATGTAGTTGGAACTCTAAATCAAACATGGTTTATGCTAGCTGCTTGAAAATTGACACACTAAATAAGTTCTCAGTGTGCTCTCTGAGCTTTGTTCCCTACTAAAGTAGCCCTAAGAAGACACAAGGAAAAACACTTTTATTTTAAATTCTTTGCCTAGCTTCCACAGACATCTGAGTTTACTGGAAAATCAGCAAATATTTTTTCACCCATTCTTGTTGATAATGGCAGAAATGATCGGTACTCCAGTCGCACTTGGCCCCCCAAATTCTTTTCTTCTATATTTTAGCATTTGTTTTCAAAAACCCTTTAATTTTTTGGTTTCATATTTATTTCACTTAAGGATAGATGCATTTGGAACTCTAAATTAAACACAGTTTGAGCAAACTACTTGAAACTTCACACATTCCATTAGTTTTCAGTTCACCCTCTGTGCTTTCTTCCCTATTGAAGTAGCACTGAGTAGAGAGAACTAAGTAGAGGTAAGGAAAAACCCTTTCATTTGAAATCATTTGCCTAGCTTCCACAGAATCTGAGTTCACTTGAATCTAAGCAAATATTTTTAACCTGATTTAGATGATAATGGCAGGAATGTTCAGTATTCCAGTCACAGTAGACCCCCAAATTTCATTCTTCCAGGTTGAATTATTCATTTGAGGGAACCCTTTGAATTTTTAGGTTTCACTTCATTTTCTCCCTATTGGAATACATGTAGTTGGAACTCTAAATCAAACATGGCTTGTGTTAGCTGCTTGAAACTTGACATACTCAATTAGTTCTGATTGTGCTCTCTATTTTTTTGTTCCCTGAAAAATTAGCCCTAAGCAGAAGCAAAGAAATTACACTTTCATTTGAAAGCATTTGCCAAGGTTGCTCAGAATGCCAAGTATAGTGCAATCTCAATAAATATTTTCCCCACATATCATGTTGATACTTGGCAGGAATGATTTGTACTCCAGTCACACTTGTACACCAAGTATCAGTCTTCTATGTTGAAGCATTCATTTTCATAAACACATTGAATTTTTAGGTTTCACTTCTTTTTTCCTAATAGGGATACATGTAGTTGGAACTCCAAAATCAAACATGGTTTATACTAGCTACTTGAAAATTGACACACTCAATAAGTTTTGGTATGCTCTCTGAGCTGTGGTCCCTACTTAAGTAGCCCTAAGAAGACACAAAGAAAACACTTTTATTTGAAATTGTTTGCCTAGCTTCCACAGAAATCTGAGTTTACTGGAAAATTAGCAAATATTTTTCACCTGTTCTTGTTGATTTTGGCAGTAATGATCAGTACTCCAGTCGAAGTTGGCCCCCTAAATTTTGTTCTTCTATATTTTAATGTTCGTTTTCAGAAACAGTTTGAAATTTTAGGTCTCACATTTTTTTTTTACTTAAGAATAGATGCAGTTGGAACTCTAAATAAAACACGGTTTAAGCAAACTGTTTGAAACTTCACACATTTCATTAATTCCCAGTGTGCCCTTTTTGCTTTCTTCGCTATTGAAGCAGCACTGAATAGAGGTAAGGAAAAAAAACACTTTCATTTTATATTTTTTGCCTAGCTTCCACAGAATGTGAGTTTACTTGAATCTAAGCAAATATTTTTTTACCCAATCTTGATGATAATGGCAGGAATGATCAGTACTCCAGTCACAGTAGACCCCCAAATATTATTCATCCAGGTTGAAGCATTCGTTTGAAAAAAAAACTTTGAATTTTTAGGTTTCAATTCATTTTCTCCTATTGGGATAGATGGATTTGGAACTCTGAATCAAACATGGCTTGTGCTAGCTGCAAGAAACTTGACACACTCAATTAGTTCTCATTGGGCTCTCTATTATTTGTTCCCTGAAGAATTAGTCATAAGCAGAGGCAAGGAAATAGCACTTGCATTTGAAATCACATGGCAAGTTTCCACAGAACTCTAAGGATACTGGAATTTCAGCAAATATTTTTCCCACATATCCTGTTGATACTTGGCAGGAATGATCAGTACTCTAGTCACACTTCGACCGAAAATTTTATTTTCCTTGGTTGAAGCATTCGTTTGTAGAACACTTTGAAATTTTAGGTTTCACTTCGTTTTCCCCTATAGCGATAGAGAAAGATGGAACTGGAAATCAAACAGGCTTTGTGCTAGCTGCTTGATACTTGACACACTCAATTAGTTCTCACTGTGCTCTCTATGATTTGTTCTGAAAAGTATCCCTAAGCAGAGGTAAATAAAAAATTTATTTGAAAGCACTTGCCAAACATAAACAAAACTTTGGGTTATTGGAATCTCAGTAAATATTTTTTCACCTGAACTTGTTCTTACTTAGCAGGAATGATCCATACTGCAGTCCCACTCACCCCCCACCCCAAGATTTGTTCTTCTATGTTGAAGCCTTTGTTTGTAGAAAAACTTTGAATTTTTAAGTTTCACATCGGGAGAGCGCTTGCCCCTGTCAATTAATGTTGTGAGAACAAACTTCATATTGTTTTCAGAATAGCCAGGTGATGTTTGTGAGCCAAGTGAAATAGAAGCATTGACTCAGAACTGTCTCAAGTGCTGTGTGAACAACATGTTCTCCTGTGGAACTGTTGGATAAAGGCTGGGGTTAGAATATCTGGGATGGCGATGCTGGCCATCACAATATCTCCATCATCCTCCTGGGAGAAAATTTCTTTTCAAGCCTTAAACCATTTACATTCATTTTGGGAATATATTGGCTCCTATTCTGTATAGTAGCTGCCGTGCTTTGTGTTTTTGTTCTCTATGCCTTGGTGCATGGGCCTCTGTGTTCCTTCCACTTGGTGGCTCACAGATATGGCTTGTAGCCAGGGTGGCATGTCCTTTTGGAATGTGTAATGTATGGTCCACTAACAGGTATTAACATGAATATATTTCTGGTTCATTTTGGGGCTTGCAGCAGTTGAGCCCTCCTGAGGTGCTTGGTGCTGTGCATCAGATGCAGTTGTGTGTGTCTGTAGGACACCTGCCATATTTGTCAATCATCAACTTCTGAGCAAGGGGATGAAACTTAAAGGAGGTTTGGTGCCCCATCCTAGGTCTGCATAATGGGCTGCATCAGATCAGTCATGGTCCAGGTTTTCTCCATGTAACAGGAAGTATGTTTTTTACAGCTTATGAGCAAAATGGTTGTGAAAGGCTGGCACACAAATTGCCTTGTCTCCCTCAGGTGTTCCCCTCTGGTCAATATGGTCAGAGCCTTTAGTCTCTTGCAGGGGCATCTGGAGTGCTCTCATCTGGGTTGTGGCTTTGGTCTTGAAAAAAATCTCCCACCTTAATCTTAGGAGGTGAAAAAGTTTTTGGTTGCAGGAAGCCTTTGGCTTTGAGGACACCAAAGAGGAAGGAATAGACAGTATTGGGGCCCATCATTTGTTGTTTCTGAGGATAATGGGACTGAGGGGACAGTTTGCTCTCCCAGTGGTCTTGGCAAAGTTGTGTAGAGTAGCACATCAAGTGGTGGGTCCTCTTCTGGCTCATGGGGAAAACTGTTTCTTTTCCTGATTTTCCTCCATCAGTTTTTCTGGTTAGATGCTTTCAGCTGGGTCTTAGAGACCATTAAGCTCCTGGCTAACATCAGCTTGGACTGTCGATCTGGACAGGCTCTCAACCAAGGGAGCTGTTTCTAAACTATGTCTTTACAGCAATTAATGTAAGAGTAATGGTTCAGGGACTCCAACAATAATCAAAGGACCTCAACAATAACTCTCTCATCTTGGATGGGACATTTTAATTCAGAGAGTGTGCCACCTTTCTGGACTGAGTTTCACCCCACATTTACCAGGAAATTTTTCCTAAAGATTTGTAACAAACATTTCAGAAGACACAGTTTTCTTTGTGTGTCTCCCATGTTCCAGCCTGCATTGGCAATGCACATTTAGGACAAGATTTGTTTGTGTGTCTCCCATATTCAACTCTGCATTGCTTTTGCATATTTGGAACATGACTCACTTTGTTCACCTCCCGCTGTTCCCACTGTGGGACTTAAAACCCTCTTAGCTTTGAGGGGTGTAATCAAGCCCCAACATGGAGCTTTCACCTAGACGTTGGTTGGATAAATTGCACCATAGATTGTATGAGGTGCCATGGAACATCAGATAAGGACTCCACACTTGCTTTGGCCCTGGAGTTTGGTTGAAAGCCTTCCCTTTGTCTGTTTCATTCACATATTTTTCCCACAGACATAATTAGGAAAAAAAATTCTATACATCCCAATGCCAACAATTCCAAACCAAACAAAAAGGGCATCACGTTTTCACCTCTACCCACTAACCCCGAACACAGTCTACTCAGGTGACTTCCCATGTCTTTTTCAGCTTCAATGACTTAGGAGAATACTCAGGACCCAACAGATGTTGATCAAGCCTCTCTTCCATCTGCTTAGAACTCGAAGGGGAAGTCACGTAGGCTTCAAAATAAAATGGACCCAGGTCCTAACTCTTTAGTTGGGCAGTGCTCCAAAATCCTAATTCTGGTTCCTGCTGCCTGGGAGTCCCTTTGAGCTCTGGGGTGGCAGCCCCAGGGTACTGGGTGAGTAGATCATTCTTAAGGCAAAGAATGGTCTGCTGTCCCCAATGACCCCAGGGAAGTGGGTCCCCAGAGACAAGAGAAGCATAATAGCCATCCCTAACTCTTCTGTCACATCTGCGTCTCTACAAATA
Source organism: Ictidomys tridecemlineatus (assembly GCF_052094955.1). Classification (NCBI taxonomy): domain Eukaryota; kingdom Metazoa; phylum Chordata; class Mammalia; order Rodentia; family Sciuridae; genus Ictidomys; species Ictidomys tridecemlineatus. The sequence continues at coordinate 84,072,809 of NC_135485.1, forward strand.
TTGTAGGGACTAACAAGGCAAGGCACTGACCATAGCAGAAAACAGTTGTATTTGGCTGCAGCCAGGCCCAGAGGGCAAAGCTTTTGCTGTAATCAATCAATCCCATTAAACCTGAGTTCAGGTAGTTTCAGAATTTATACCAAACATGTAAGAGGAGGGGCTAAGAAGTTCACAGTCTGAAAATGCTCACATAAAAACAGCTTTTTCTTTCACAGTTTTGGGCAAGTTAACTCTTCAAGGACAACTTCTAAAAAGGGGAAAGCTTCTATTTTCCATTTTTCCTCTCCCTGCCAGTTGTTACCATGGACCCACATGGTAACATATCATAAAAATCTAGTCATCTCTGTGCAGCCCAGCTCAAGGCCAGTGGTCTTGTTTAGTCATATCTAAATACTACTATACAGGATATGTTTTTATTTTATTTTATTTTATTTTTATTGATTGTTCAAAACATTACAGAGCTCATGATATATCATCTTTCATACCTTTGACTCAATGGAGTTTTGAAATCCTATTTTTACCCCAAATACAAATTGCAGAATCACATCTGTTACACACTCACATTTTTAAATAATGGAATATCAGTGACTGTTGTATTCTGCTACCATTACTAACCCCTACTATTCCCCCTCCCCTCCCCTCCCATCTTCTCTCTCTACTATCTCTGCTGTTGTTGAATTCTCTCCCCCTTTTTTCCCTCCCCCTTGCCCCTCACAACCTCTTATAATTTTGTGTATCATTGAAGGTCTCCTACCATTTCCATATGCTTTCCCTTCTCTCTCCCTTTCTCTCCCCCCATTCGTCTTTGTTTACTGTTAGTCTTTTCCTCATGCTCTTCCTTCCTGTTCTGTTCTTAGTTGCTCTCTTTATATCAAAGAAGATATTTGGCATTTCTTTTTTTAGGGCTTGGCTAGCTTCACTTAGCATAATCTTCTCTAATGCCTTCCATTTCCCTGCAAATTCTATGATTTTGTCATTTCTTAGTGCTGCATAATACTCCATTGTGTATAGTTGCCACATTTTTTTATCCATTCATCTATTGAAGGGCATCTAGGTTGGTTCCACAGTCTAGCTATTGTGAATTGTGCCACTATAATCATTGAAGTGGGCGTATCCCTATAATCCGCTATTTTATGGTCTTCAGGGAATAGTCTGAGAAGGGTTATAGCTGGGTCAAATAGTAGATCCATTCCCAAGTTTCCCAGGAATCTTCATACTGCTTTCCAAATTGGCCTCACCAATTTTCAGTCCCACCAGCAGTGTGCAAGTGTACCCTTTTCCCCACATCCTCGCCAACACTTATTGTTGTTTGACTTCATAATGGCTGCCAATCTTACTGGAGTGAGATGGTATCTTAGGGTGGTTTTGATTTGCATTTATCTGATTGCTAGAGATGGTGAGCATTTTTTCATGTGCTTGTTGATTGATTGTATGTCCTCCTCTGAGAAGTGTCTGTTCAGGTCCTTGGACCATTTTTTGATTGGGTTATTTGTTATCTTATTGTTTAATTTTTTGAGTTTTTTGTATATTCTGGATTTTAGGGCTCTAACTGAGGTGTGAGGGGTAAAAAATTGTTCCCAGGATGTAGGCTCTCTATTTACCTCTTTTATTGTTTCTCTTGCTGAGAAAAAAAAAAAACTTTTTAGTTTAAGTAAGTCCCATTTGTTTATTCTTGTTATTAACTCTTGGGCAATGGGTGTCCTTTTAAGGAATTTGGAGCCCAACTCCACAATATGTAGATCGTAGCCAACTTTCTCTTCTATCAGACACAGTGTCTCTGATTTGATATCTAGCTCTTTGATCAATTTTGAGTTAACTTTTGTGCATGGTGAGAGGAAGGGATTCAGTTTTATTTTTTTGCATATGGATTTCCAATTTTCCCAGCACCATTTGTTGAAGATGCTATCCTTCCTCCATTGCATGTTTTTAGCCCCTTTATCAAATATAAGATAGTTATAACTTTGTGGATTAGTCTGTGTGTCCTCTATTCTGTACCATTGATCCACCTGCCTGTCTTGGTACCAGTACCATGCTGTTTCTGTTACTATTGCTTTGTAGTACAGTTTGAACTCTGGTATCGCTATACCTCTAGATTCACACTTCCTGATTAGAATTGCTTTTGCTATTCTGGGTCTTTTGTTTTTCCATATGAACTTCATGATTGCTTTATCTATTTCCATAAGAAATGCCGTTAGGATTTTGACTGGCATAGCATTAAACCTGTAGAGAACTTTGGGTAATATTGCCATTTTGATGATGTTAGTTCTGCCTATTCATTAACAGGGTACATTTTTACATCTTCTGAGATCTTCTTCTATCTCTCTCTTTAGGATTCTGTAATTTTCATTGTATAAATCTTTCACCTCTTTTGTTAGGTTGATTCCCAAGTATATTATTTTCTTTGAGGATATTGTGAATGGAGTGGTTTTTCTTTTTTTTCCATTTCAGAGGTTTTGTTGCTGATATACAGGAATGACTTTGATTTATGCATGTTGATTTTATAACCTGCCACTTTGCTGAATTCATTTGTTAACTCTAGCAGCTTCATTGTAGACCCTTTTGGGTTTGTTAAGTATATTATCATGTCATCCCAAATTAGCAATAATTTAATTTCTTCTTTTCCTATTTTTATGCCTTTAATTTCTTTTGTCTGTCTAATTGCTCTGGCTAGTACTAAGAGAACTAAATTGAATAAAAGTGGTGATAGAGGGCATCCCTGTCTTGTTCCAGATTTTAGAGGAAATGTCTTCAGTTTTTCTCCATTTAGGATGATGCTACCCTGAGGTTTAGCATATATAGCTTTTACAATGTTGAGGTAAGTTCCTTTTATCCCTAATTTTTCTAGTGTTTTGAACATAAAGGGATGCTGTACTTTGTCAAATGTTTTTTTCTGCATCTATCGAGATGATCATATGGTTTTTGTCTTTAAGTCTATTGATGTGGTGAATAGCATTTATTGATTTCCATATATTGAACCAGCCTTGCATCCCAGGGATGAATCCTACTTGATGATGGTGCACAAGTTTTTAGTTATGTTTTTGTATTCAATTCGCCAAAATTTATTGAGAATTTTTGCATCCAAGTTTATTAGAGATATTGGTCTGTAGTTTTTATTTCTTTGAAGTGTCTTGGTCTGGTTTCGGGATCAGAGTCATGTTGGCCTCATAGAATTAATTTGGAAAAGCTCCTTCTTTTTCTATTTCTTGAAATAGCTTGAAAAGTATTGGTATTAATTCTTCTTTGAAGGTTTTGTAGAACTCCTCTGTATACCCATCCAGTCCAGGGCTTTTCTTGGTTGGTAGTCTTTTGATGGCTTCTTCTATTTCTTCCTTTGTTATTGGTCTGTTTAAATTGTGTGTGTCTTCCTGTCTCAATCTGGGCAGATCATATGCCTTAAAAAAATTTATCAATATTTTCAATATCTTCTATTTTATTGGAATATAGTGTTTCAAAATACTTTCTAATTATCTTCTGTATTTCTTTAGTGTCTGTTGTGATATTGCCTTTTTCATCCCGTATGTTAGTAATTTGAGTTCTCTCTCTTCTTCTCTTCGTTAGCATGGCTAAGGGCCTGCATATCTTATTTATTTTTTCAAAGAACCAACTTTTAGTTTCATAATTTTTTCCAATGGTTTTTTTGGTTTCAATTTCGTTGATTTCTGCTCTAATTTTAATTATTTCTTGTCTTCTACTACATTTGCTGTTGTTTTGCTCTTCCTTTTCCAGGTTGTTGAGGTGTAGTGTGAGTTCATTTATTTGTTGATTTTTTTTTTTTTGAGGAAAGAACTCCAAGAAATGAATTTCCCTGTTAAAACTGCTTTCATTGTGTCCCATAGATTCCGGTGTGTTGTGTCTGTATTATCATTTGTCTCTAAAATTTTTTTCATCTCCTCCTTTATGTTCTCTGTAACCCATTGATCATTCAGTAACATATTGTTCATTTTCCATGTGATGTAGGATTTTTCCATCCTTCTTTTATCATTGATTTCCAATTTCATTCCATTATGATCAGATATGGTGCATGGTATTATCTCCATGCCTTTATATTTACTAAGAGTTGCCTTATGGCATAATATACGGTCTATCTTTGAGTAGGATCCATGTGCTGCTGAGAAGAATGTGTATCCACTTTATGATGGTTGATATATTCTATATATAAGTCTAGCTTATTGATTGTGCTGTTGAGTTCTATAGTTTTTTTATTCAGTTTTTGTCTAGAGGATCTGTCTATTTGGTGCATAAAAATTGATAATTGTTATGTCTTGTTGGTGAATGGTTCCTTTTAACAGTATATGGTGTCCTTCTTTATCCTTCTTGATTAACTTAGATTTGAAGTTGATTTTATTCAATATGAGTATGACCACTCCTGCTTGCTTCCGAGGGCCATGTGAGTGGTATGATTTTTCCCAACCTTTTACCCTTTTACCTTCAGCCTGTGTATGTCTTTTCCTATCATATGAATCTCCTGAAGGCAGCATATTTTTGGATTTGTTTTTTTGATCCAGGTTATTAGCCTATGTCTCTTGATTGGTGAGTTTAGGCCATTAACATTTAAGGTTACAATTGAGATATGATTTATACTTCCAGTCATGCTTCTTTATTTATTGATTTTAGTTTGGCTAGTTTTACTTTTTGGTTATTTTCCTCCCCCTTTACTGAGATACCTCCTGCTGTTAGTTTTGGGCACTATTTTTCAATTCCTCTTGTTGTAGTATTTTGCTCAAAATGCTTTGCAGTGCTGGTTTTCTTACTGTGAATTCTTTTAGCTTTTGTTTATCGTGAAAGATTTTAATTTCATTGTCAAATCTGAAGCTTATTTTTGCTGGATACAGTATTCTTGGTTGGAATCCATTATTTTTCAGCATTTGAAATACATTGTTCCAGGATCTTCTCACTTTCAAAGTCTGTGATGAGAAGTAAGTCGTTAACCTAATTGGTTTACCCCTGAATGTAATCTGTCTCCTTTCTCTCCTAGCTTTTAATATTCTCTCTTTGTTCTATACGTTGGCTATCTTCATACTTATATGTCTTGGAGTTGGTCTATTATGGTTTTGAATGTTTGGGGTCCTGTAGGCTTCCAGGATTTGGCAATCCATTCCATCTTTCATCTCTGGGAAGTTTTCTAGAATTATTTCATTTAATATGCTGTCCATTTCTTTAGCTTGAATCTCTGTGCTTTCTTTTATCCTGATAACTCTAAAATTTTGTTTTTTTTTCATCTATCTCTTGAATAGATGGCTCGTGGGATTTAAGCATCTTTTCTGTGTTGTCTATATTCTTTTCAAGTTGATAAACCTTGTCTTCATTATCTGATGTTCTGACTTCTACTTGATCACATCTATTTGTAATATTCTCATTTAAGTTTTTAATTTGGTTTATAGTTTCCTGCAATTCTAGGATTATTGCTTGATTTTTTTAAAGACATCTATCTCCTGGTAGAGCTCGTTCTTTGCCATTTGAATTTGTTTGTTTAACTCATTTTCAAAATATACTTTTATTGCTTTGACTTTCTGTCTAATGTCTTCTCTAATATTCCTTTCCATTCGAGTTAGGTATGCCTTGAGTTCTTTCCCTATCCCTGCTTCTGATGTTTCTATGTCCTCCTGTAGAATTAAGTTGTCCTGCAATGTTTGTACTCCTTTTTTCCCTTTTCTCATGTTGTTTACGTTACTTTCCAGCTCGATTTGATTGCCGTGTTTCTGCTCTCTTCTATAGATTTGTTTTGGTTCTGTATTACTCTGTTGTCTCTCCTTTGTGTTGTTAAACTATGCCTGCTAAGGTGGATTCCGCTGGGAAGGAATTCCCACGGCCAAGCTCCAGTGACGTTACTATTCTGCTATGATGGGCCCCAGCTCCTTGCCGGGGTGTCCTAATGGGGGGGGTGTAACTGGACTGTCTCTGTTTGGTTTCAGCTCCTGGTCATGTCAGGTGGGCGGTCTCCAGCTGCCCTGTATCACAGGCAGCGGGCGGGTGATTGGTCGCTTGCAGGGGGGGGTGGACTCCAGCCACCCAGTCACGCGGGCAGCGGGCCAGCTTTCGCTGATTGGTGGGTGATCTCTAGCCACCCAGTCACGCGGTCATTAGCCGGCGGGCGGGCGTTCTCCTACCACCCAGTTATGCAGGCAGTGGGTGAACTGTCACTGGCGGGCCTTCAGTTTCCAGCCGCCCAGTTGCGAGGGCCTGGCCTCTAGTCCCCTGGTTTCTCCTGCTAGTCTTGGTTTCTCCTGCTAGACCAGATTTCCCCTGAGTGATGGCTCTCGGCAGTTCAAACTGTACTCTGGGCCTTCCGTTTGTTGGGTGTGGAGGGTGGCTATTGGGAACCCTGGCACTCTATTCTTTTGTTTCCGTTTTGGGGGATAGGATTGTACCGCTTCATTCCCCATCTAAAATCCCATACTCAGTCAGGGGGCAGTGCGGGCTCAGCCAGTGGGATTCCACTTAATCGCAGCCACTTTTCTCCCTGCTTGATAATTAATTGCTTCTCTGCGGCGCCTCACCTTCTGTAGCCCCGGGGCAGGCCGCGTGAATTAGTCAGCCCAGATCTCCAGTAGGACAGTTAGTTATTGGGATTCCCCAGCACTCTATCATTTTGATTTTTTCTGCTTGCCCCTCCCCCAGTGCTGGCTAGACAGGTTTCGTTTTGGCTGCTGATGGGAGGGGTAGTTGAAGGTCACGTTTCTCTAGTTTTCCCCTAGTCTTTATGCAGGCTCACTCTGATACTCCCTCCCCCGGAAAGCCTAGAAGAGATTTTATGCGACCTCCCCGATGTATGGGGGATGAGCTGAGTGACACACACCTGTTTTATTGTTGCAATCTGTCAGAGAGTGATGGTGGATACTTCAGCTCTCCAAGATGGTGGTCGCTGATTGCCTTGGTGGAGTTTCCGTTGTCGGGGATAGGATTGTACTGCTTCCTTCCCCATCTGAAATCCCGTACTCAGCCCGGGGCTCAGTGCGGGCTCAGCTGGCAGGACACTGAATCGCTACAGAATATGTTTGTGAAAAACTAGTAAGAGGTGCCCAGCCCCTGGAGTGCTGGTATATTCTCAGCCAGTGGCCAAGTAAAACAGGGCAATAAGAAAATAAGATGTTAATCTATATTGAAGGTTTTTGCATAGACTCTTTTGCTGACAGTCTAAACAACAGCCTGGTGATAAATTCTGGAGAAGCCCAGTTAAGACATTTGAGAGGAGGAAGGAGGATATACGTCAATACAAGGAGAAAAGAGGGGAGGCACAAGAGGAGGCTAAATAAAGTGGCTTGAAATCAAGGTAAAGGGACAGGGTCCAGGAGAATCATGACCTCAAGCAAGGAGCCAGGCCAAGGAATGGAGATCCAAGTTTGTGGCCCAGGCAGGGTTCCCATGAAAACAGACAGGGAAGGTAAGAGAGAAAGGGGCACAGATGGTGAAGAGGTTTGGACTCCCAGGTCCACTGATGTGTGTCAGGGTTGGGGAGGCAGGCATCACTAGCATTCTGCCATGCAGGGAAGCCAAGGGGAGCAGGGAATCAGCCTAAAGTAGATTCCTCAAGTACAAGCCCAAGGAAGCACAGAGCAAGAAGAGTCACCAAAGGCTCAAGTGAGAAGACAGGCAAGGGAATCAAAAGACAAGGGCCAAAGCTGGGGCTTGGGGATAAGGACAGTGGACATGGCAGAGAAGGGAAGACAGGGGATATGGCAGTGGGGAAGCAGGCTCCAGGCCCAGGGCCATTGCCAGGACTTAGTTTTCCAAGAGAAGGATCAAGGGCCCAGGGAGAGCAAGAGCCCAAGCTAGGGACAGGTCTCTCTTTTTCATGAGGTGTGCTGCTCATATGGGGCTTGGAAAGGGATGGGGGCCATGAGGAGTATGACAAGAGGACAAGGTGGGGCATCGTGGTTGGTGCAGAGAGGGTCAAGAGCCAGACCCAAGCCAGGATCCCAGGCAAAGGAACAATCCCACCAAAAGAGCATTAGAAACTAAAGAAGCAGGAGGCCAGCACTTCAGGAGAAAGTGCGAGTGGAAGGAGAGGAAGGGTTGGCACTAGGATGTGAAAACAAGGCAGAGCAAAGGGAACTCAGTTAAGTGCACTAAGGGGACCAAGCAAGGGACCCTAGGTAATCCCCAACATGAAGTGACACCTTTTGATGAAACACAACATGAAAAATAAAGTCCAGGGAGAAGGCAAGCAGCCATGTCTGGAAAATGGATCATGAAAATTCAGGGTTAATGAGACTGGGTTGGAGTAGGGGCATGATGCAAGGCTAGATGGTTGGGGAAGAAAGGGAGATGATAGCACAGGGTAAGGTCAGTGGAAGGCTCAAGTCCACTGCCAGGTGTCAAGGTTTGGAAGGCAAAAGGACCTAGGCTTGGGTCAAGGCTGAGTTTCCCATAGGGAGCCTTCAGGGCCCAGAGGACAGTCGATACCACTCCTCTGCCCCAGGAGACAAGAACCTCAGAAAGAGACCAGGGCCAAATAAGGGCAAAAGGAGGGCACTATGAGAACCTTGCATCCAGAATTGGTGGCAGGGGTGGTGGGGAGACAGTACCATGTCGAGGATACCAGTCTAGGGAGAAACATGGGGAGAGGACGGTCCAGGCAGTGTGATATTACAGTATAAGGGGAACAGAGGGGAGGCGCAGGAGGGTTCAGACAAATGAGGCTGAAATTATGATATAGGGAAAGGATCCTCGAGAAGGGCAGCCAGGGGTTCAAACAAGGGACGAGACCAAGGAATGGAGAGCAAAGTGTCTGATATAGGCAGGTGTCTCATGAAAATGGGCAGGGCTGGAAAGGGGAGGGAGTATAGAACTGGGATCAGGTGGTGCATAGAGAGGAGGGCTCAAAGACCAGGTCCATTGCTCGCTGTCAGGGTTGGGGAGTAGGGCCTGGACTAATAGAGGCAAAAGGGCCCAGGCAAGGGGCAGGGCTACATTTTCCCATAGGGAACTTGAAGGGCCAAAAGGCTAGGTAAAGTCCCCAGCCATGATGTGCATCCTAGTAAAAAGATCAGGAAAAGGGGAATGGCACGGACAGGAAAAACAGGAGTTCCAAAGACGGGCACAGCAGAATAGGCCCTAGGATGTGTATTGTTGGGTTGGGGGCTAGGACCCCATCAAGGAGACAAGGCTAGGGATTTTGATTGGGTCCCATGCCAGGAAAGAGCAGGGAAGGGCAGGGCGGGGCAGGTGGGCTGCACTAGGGTTTTGCAAGTAAGGGAAGCCAAGGAAAGCAGAAAATTGGCCCAAGTGAGGGGTACAACGTCAAAGCTCAGGGACACTGGGAGCAAGAAGGGGAACCGGAGATTCCATAGAAGAGGCAGGCCAGAGAGCCGAGGGCCAAGGCTGGGGCAGGGAGCTCAGGAGTATATAGGGCCAGGGTGGGAAGGAAGGGGATCCGAGAGGCAACAGGCAGGCTCGAGGCCCAGGGCCACTGCCATATGTCTAAGTTCCATGTTCAGGACCAAGGGTCAAAGGAGACCAAGGGACCCAGGGGAGTGGCAGGGCTGTTCCCATAAGGTGCTCTGGTTGAGATGAGTATCCAGGGTTATTGAACTTGCAAAGCGGGCCTGGCAAGGGATGAGGCCCAGGAAGCGGGCAAAAGGAGAGCAAGGTGCAGTGTCATGGTGGGTACAGAGAGGGCCCATAGCTAGGAACCAAGCAAGGAGTCTGGTCTAGTGTCTCACCTGACTGACCAAAAATGAGTCACCAAGAGCAGGAAGCTTCCCAGTGTGCCCAGGTGAAACACAAAAGGATGGGAAGAAAGGGGCTACACAAGAAGGAGAAGTCAGCTGAAAGCACAGGGCAAACCAAGAGAAGCACTCTAGGGGGTCCCAAAATGGAATGACACCAGGCAAAGCCTCAGGATTTTATGCTACTTGGGCACAAGGTCAGGGGTATAGATACAGGTTCAGGGTCAGGGTTGTAGCAGCATTTAAAGCCATAGGCCAGCTGAGGGAAGGAAGGGGATGGGCTAGGGCATATCTGGCACAAAGCACACTTCCACTGCCAGGTGTCAGGTTTCTGGCAGCGAGGGTGACCAGGCGAGGGGCATGGCTGGGTTTCAATAGGGTATTTTAGGACATAGAGGACAGAAGTCTGCCCTTGGTGAGTAGATCCTCAGAGAGGGACCAGAAGCAAAGGAGGGCCAAAGGAGGAGATTGTGAGGAAATGCATTTCATCTGGACATGTGGGGGAAGTCTTTTGGTAGAATGGACCCAATCATGGAGCCCATTGTATGCAAAAGCAGTTCAGAAAAGGGTCCAGGCAGTGCCAGGATACCACAGCACAAAAAAAAGAGAGGGGAGGCAGAACAGGGACACAATAAGGGACCTGAAATTAAGGTACATGAGCAAGGTTCTCGAGCAGGGTGGTCAGGTATCAAGCAAAGAGCAGCCCTAGGGACAGAAAGACAAGTGCAAGGGTCATGTCCCAGGGTACATGAAAATGAACAGGGTGGTTGAGGGGAGGGATGCATGGGAGGAAGCTTGTGGAAAGAAGGAGAGAGGCTCAAAGCCCAGGCACACTGCAGGGGTCAGTGTCTGGGAGCAGGGCCTGGGCTGAGGGAGGCTAAATGGCCTATGCAAGGGGAACTGCTATGGTTAACAAAATGGAGCCAAGAGGGCCAAGAGGCCAGTTCCAGTCTCTTGGCCTGGGTGAGTATCCTGGGAAAGGGATCAGGAAATTGGGCCTGGAAGTGACAGGGACTACAGGAGGGTTAAAGAGGGCACAGATTGAAGGGCCAGAGAACAATGTAGGTGGAATGTGGACCAGAATACAAGCAATGTTCCCAGGTTAGGGACCTAGAGGAGGGCCCATGCCAGTGGAGAGCAGGGAAAGGCAGGGCCAGTGACATGGGTCTGCACAAGGGTACTGCATTGTTGTGAATCCAAGGGGTGCAAAGAAGCAGCCCTAGAGAGGAGCCCACAGACAAAGGACAGGGAAACACTTAGCAAGAAAAGCCACCAGAGGCTTAAGCGAGGAGCCAGGTCAGAGAATGAAGAGCCAAGATCTGGTGCCGGGGTCTCAGGTATGTGGACAAGGGTAGCAAGGGAAAGCAGTTCATCCAACAAGGGGGAGGCAACCTTCAATCCCAGGGCCACTACCAGCTTTCAGCATTCTGGGAGCAGAACCAAGGACCCAGGGAGAGCATAGTGCGCAGGCCAGAGGCAGGACTCGGTTTCCTATAAGGCACATTGTCAGAGATAAGAATCCAGGGACGGGGACTTGGCAAGGGTGGCTGGCAAGAAAAGGGGGCCAAGAGGAAGGCGACGGGAGGGCTCGACATGAGGTCACACTGAGTGTGAAGAGGAGCGACAGCCAGAAAGAAACAAGGAGTCTAGGCAAGGGACAAACCTGACCCAACATGATGAGAGACCCAAGAAGCAGGGACCCGCATGAGGGGGAAGCAGGGAGGGGAAGGAAGCGGCAATGTGAGGATGAGGAGGCAGCTGGTGGGGGGTGCCATAAGGGGCACAAAGGGGAGTAGGAGCCACACGAAAAGGGCCCCCATGTCTGACCCAACACAAAGAGACACCATGCCAAGCCATGCAACACTAAGACACATGACAAACAAAAACAGTCAGGGGCCCAGTTGAGGAGCCAGGCCTGAAAACTGGAGTGCAAAGGGCCAGGGTTCTGGAGGGCTGGGTTGGGGTAGGGGCAGCATATAAGGGGAGAAGACAGGGGAGGAAAGGGAGTTGATCTAGCAGAACAAGGTCTGCACAAGGCCCATGTCCAGTGCCAGGTGTCAGGTTTTGGGCATCCAAAGTTGCCCAGACGAGGGGCTGGGCTCTTTTCTCCATAGGAGCCTTCAGAATGCAGAGGCCAGAAAATTCCAATCCTCTGCCCCAGGTAAGTATATCCTTAAAGAGTAACCTAGACCAGAGCAAGGCTGGGGAGGGTAAGGAAAGGAGAGAAGGGAGCTGGTGATGCACCGGGAGGAAGGCACAAGGCCCAGGTGCACGAATAGGTGTCAGGGTTGGGGAGCAGGACCTGGGATGAAGGAGGCCAAAGGGCCCATGCAAGGAAAAGGGCTACATTTTCCCTTAGGGAGCCAGTAGGGCCAACAGGCCAGGTCCACGCCCTTTGGTGTAGGTATGAATCCTGGGAAAGGGATCACCAAAGGGGGCTTGGCAGGGACAGGAATGAAAGGAGGGCCAAATAAGGGCACAGCTGTAAGGGCCAGAGGACAAGTGCTGGTTAGATAGGGGCTGGACCCCAACAAGGTGCCCAGGTTAGGGACGTAGAGGAGGGCCCATGCCAGGGGAAAACAGGGAAGAGCAGGGCTGGTAAGGCAGGTGGCATTTGTGGACTGCAGTGTAGGAACACCAAGGGGAGCAGGGAAGCAGCCCAAGCAAGGGGCCCACAGTCAACGCTCGGGCATACTCTGGGCAAAAAAAGGCCATAAGAGGCTCAAGGAAAGATCCAGGACCAGGAATGGAGAGCCAAGGCCTGGGGCTGGGACAGGGGGCTCATGTCAGTGGTTAAGACTTGGGTGGGAAAGCAGGGGATCCAACAGGGGCAGGCAGGTACGGTCGCAGGGCCACTGCCAGGTGTCAGGGTTCAGGGTGCAAGACCAAGCAACCAGAAAGAGCAAGGGGCCCAGGTGAGAGGCAGGGCTCTATTTCCAATAAGGCACCCTGGCCCAGATTAGAATCCAGGGCCAGGGACCTGGCAAAGGAAGCCTGACAAGGGAAGGGGGACAGAAGGAGGGCGATTGGAGGTCATGGTGGGTGATCAGAGAGGCGAGACCCAGGACCCAAGCCAGCAGCCCAGGAAAGGGACCCACCTGACCGATCATGAATGAGAGATCAAAGAGAAAGAGACCCACAAGTGCCAGAGGATTTTGTGAGGGGGAAGGCAAGGAAGGGGTTGCACGAGGACCAAAAGACAGAGAAAAGCACCTAGAGGAGCCTGCTGGGGGGCACAAGCAAGACGCCAACAGGTCAAACCTAACACAGAGACTCCATGCTATGCTGAAGGAAATGAGGAAAGGGGTCAGGGTTTCAGACAAGCAGCCAGGCCCTGGAACTGGAGTGCAATGGACCAAGGTTACAGAAGGCTGGGTTTGGGTAAGAACAGCATGCAAGGCGAGTGGACACTGGAGAAAAGGAATGAGATCTCTCAGAGCTGGGTTGGAGCAAATCACATGTTAATTGCCAGACATCAAGGTTCAGGTGGCAAAGGGGACACAGGCAAGTGGCAGGGATTTGTTTCCCACTGGGAGCATTCAGGGTGCAGAGGTCAGCCAATTCCACTCCTTTGCCCCAGGTGAGTAGATCCTCAGAGAGAGACCTGGACCAAAGGAGGGGCAAAAGCGTGCACTGTGAGGTGTATTTTTTTGGGTGGGGTCATCAAGGAGCCAGCACCCATTTGAGGAGCCCAGGCTAGAAATAAACTGGGCGTGGAGCAGAGGGTAAGGGCAATCCCAGGATACCTCAGCATAAGGGGAAGAGAGGGGAGTCACAGGAAGGGGCCAGTGAAAGGGGCATGAAACCAAGGGACAGAGATAGAATCCTAGAGAGGGGTGGCTAGGGGCTCAAACAAGGATCTGGGCCCAGTAGTGGAGAGCCAAGCGCTAGCACCTGGGCCTGGGTGAATAAAAAGGGACATGGTTGTTTGTGGGAGCACTTATACCTCTGCAGCCTCGACCCTCCAGGCAGAATAAGCCTTCCACTTGGTTGTCAGGGAAGTTCATATACTCCCACAAGCAGGGTAGAGAGGACTCATCACTGGAGGTAGGAGAACCCTCCAACCTGGGTGTAGGGGTATACCACTGCAGCCAGGTTAGAGGGGACTCACCTCTCCATGCCTGAGACCCTCCCACTTGGGTGTAAGGGGGAGATTCTTCACCAATGCACCTAGGGTAGAGGGGATTCGCCCAACCAGGTGAGAGACCCATTAAACCCGGGTGTCAGGAAATGCTAGTAAACCACTGCAGCCAGGGTAAAGGGAATTCACCCCTTCAGGTGGGAGACCCATCCCATCTAGGTATAGGGGGAGCTTTTATAACACAGCAGCAGGAATAGAGGAGATTTGCCCCTCCAACCTGGAGACCCCTCCCACCTGGGTTCCTGGGAGAGATGGTACACCTCCCAGCCAAGGTAGAGGGCAGTCACCCCTCTGGGAGGGAGACCCCTCACACCTGGGTGTCAGCAGCAGCGTAGAGGGGACTCTGGCCTCCTGGCTGGAGACTCCTCCCGATTGACTCTCAGGGGAGCTCCTATTCTGCAGCAGTGAGGATAGAGATAACTTGCAACTCTGGCGGGACACCCCTCTCACATGGGTGTCTAGGGGAGTTCCTATACCGCTGCACCCAGGGTAGAGCTGACTTTTCCTTCCATTCGGGAGACACCTCCCACCTCAGTGTCTGGGGAGCTTCTATACCTCTGCAGCAAGGGTAGTGGGGTCTCTCCCCCCTAATCATGAAACCAATTCTCCTGGGTGTCTGAGTAGCTTGATAAATGGCAGCTGCCAGTGTAGAGGAGACTTGCCCCTAAAGGCGGGAGATCCCTACCTACAACCTGGGTGTGGTGAAGAGCTACAGCCAGGGTAGAGGGAACTCGCCCCTGCAGGCGGAAGACCCCTCCCACCTGGGTGTACTGGGAGTTCTAATATGGCAAGAGCTAAAGTAGACAGGACTTGCCTTCCAGGAGGGATACCCCTCCCACCTGGGTGTATGGAAAAGCATATATACAGCCACAGCCAGGTTATAGGTTACTCACTCTTAAGGAGGGAGACCCCTAACACCTAGGTGTCTGGAGGAGCACGTATATCTCCACAACCAGTGTACAGGGGACTCTCCCCTCCAGGAGAAAGAACCCTGTGTGTCAGGTGAAGCTCAAATACCCAGGCAGCCAGGGTAGAGGCAAATCGCAACTCCAGGCGACAGACACCTCCCATTTGGGAATGGAGGTAATTTCTATACCGCCTTAGCTAGGGTAGACAGAACAAGCCCCCCAAGGCGGGAGATCCCTCCCACATGGGTGTTGGGCGAGGGGGGGTTCATATACAGCTGCACCTGAAATAGCAGTTAATCACCTTTCCAGGAGGGAGACCCCTCCCTACTGAAGGTAGGAGGGGGCTCTTATAACCCGTATCCAGGGTTGAGCAGAATCGCCCCTTCAGGTGGGAGACTTTCCCACCTGGGTGTCCTTGGGAACTTGTATACCACCTTAGCCAGGGTAATCCAGTCAGGAGACCCCCTCCAACATGGTTTTGAGTGGGAGCTTACATACCACCACAGTCAGGGTAAAAAGTACTTTCCCTTCCTGGCGGGAATCCCCTCACACAATGGTGTCAGGGAGCCCTTATATATCCCCACTGCCAGGATAGAGGAGACTCACCCCTCTGTGCGGTATGCGTCTCCACCTGGTGTCTGAGAGAGCTTGTATACCTCTGCAGCCTGGGTAGAGGGGATTTGCTGCTCCGGTCAGGAGACCCCTCCACCTGGGTGTTGGGGGGAGTTCTTATACCTCCACTGCCAGGGTAGATGGGAGTTGCCCCTGCAGGCAGAAGACCCCTCCCACGTGGGTGTTGGGGGGAGCTCTTATACTGCTGCACCCAGGGTAGAGAGGCCTTGCCCTTCAACTCGGGAGACCCCTCCCAGCTGAGGGTCTGCATGAGCTCCTATAGCTCCACATCCAGGGTAGAGAGAATTAGCCCCTCCACTCCCACCTGGGTATCCTTGGGAGCTTTATTGTTGCAGCAGCCAGGGTAGAGGGGATTCACCCTACAGGCACATAACCCCTCCCAACTGGGTTTCCAGGGGAGCTCCTATACTGCCACATGCACCTGCAAGTGGAAGCCCCCTCCCACCTGTTTGTACTGGGAGCTCTTATATGGCAAGAGCTAAAGTAGAGGAGACTAGCTTCTCTGGTTGAGAGACCCTTCCCACCTGCAAGTCAGGGGGAGCTTGTATACTGCCAAAGCCAGGGTAGAGGGGACTTGACCCTCCAAGTGGGAGACCCCTTCCACTTGGATGTCCTGGGGAGCTCCTGTACCACTGAAGCAAGGTTAGAGGAGACTCATACCTCTAGGTGGGAGACCCCTCCCACCTGGGTGTCAGAGGGAGTTCCTATTCTGCTGCAGCCAGGGTAGAGCAGACTTGCCCTTTCAGTCGGGAGACCCCTCCTATGTGGGTGTCTGGGTGAGCTCCTATACCTCCACAGTCAGGGTAGAGGGGACTCGCCCCTCTAATCAGGAGACCTCTTCCACTTGGATGTCGCTGGAGGCTTGATTACTTCAGCAGTCAAAATAGAGGGGACTCGCCTCTACAGACGGGAGACCCCTTCCACCTTGGTGTCAAGGGGAGCTCTGATACTGGCACAGCCAGTGTAGAGGGAACACACCCCTGCAGGTGGAAGCTCCCTCCCACCTGGGTGTCCTGAGAGCTCTTATATGGCAAGAGTTATAGTAGAGGGGACTCGCCCTTCCAGGCGGGATACCCCTCCCTCCTGGGTGTTGGAGGAGCTTGTATACAGCCAAAGCCAGGGTAGAGGCGACTCGCCCTTCCATGAAGAAGACAATTTCCACCTGTGTGTAGGGAAGGTGTTTGTATACTGCCTTAGCCAGGATAGAGAAGACTTTCCCCTCCAGGTGGGAGACCCCTTTCACCTGGGTGTCTGGGTGAGCTTTTGTACCACCACAGCCAAGGTCTCAATGCTCCAGGCGGGAGATGCCTCCCACTTGCGTGTCAAGGGGAGCTCTTATACCCCTGCAGCCAGTGTAGAGGGGATTCTCCCCTTTATTTTAGGGAACCAGAAACCTTAGTAACAGGAGAGCTCCTATACCTCCAGATCCAGGGTAGAGGGGACTCGACTCCCCAGGAGGAAGATCCATTCCACCTGGTGGTCAAAAGAGTTCATATACTGCAACAGGCAGGGTAGAGGGGTCTCACCACTAGAGGGGGGAGACCCCTACGACCTGGGTGTAGGGGGGAGCTCCTATACCACTGCAGCTATGGTACAGGTAACCCGCCCCTCCAGTCGAGAAATCCCTCCCACACGTGTGTCAGGGAGAGCTAGTATACCATGATAGCCAGGATAGAGGTGACTCGCCACTATATGTGAGAGACCCATCTAACCTGAGTTCCAGAAAAAGCTAGTAAACCATGTATCCAGGGTTGAGGGGACTTGCCCTTCAGACTAGAGACCCTCCCATCTGGGTTTCATAAGGAACTTTTATATCACCCTTAGGCAGGGTAGAGGAGACTCACTCATCCAGTTGGGAGATATTTCCTACCTTGTTGCCATTGGGAGCTCATATACCACCACAGCCAGTGAAAGTATTTGCCCCTCCTGGCGGGAGACCCCTCCCACCAGAGTGTCAGGGGGAGCTCATATACTGCCACAGCAAGGATAGAGGGGACTTGTCACTCCAAGTGGGAGACCCCTCCCTCCTGGGTGTCTGGGGGAGTTTGTATACCTCCAAAGCCAGGGACGAGTAGACACACTGCTCCAGTAGGGAGAATCTTTCCACCTGTGTGTCAGGTGGATCTCATATACCGCCACAACCAGGGTATATGAGACTTGCCTTTTCAGGCAGGTGTCTGGGAGAGCACATATACAGCAACAGCCAGGGTAGTGGGGACTCTCCCCTCCAGCATGAACACCCCTCCCACTGGGGTGTCATGGGAGCTTTTTTACTACCACAGCCAGGGAAGAGTGGATTCTTCCCTAAAAGTTGCCAACCTGTGCCACCTAGGTGTAGGGTGGGGGGCCTCGTATATCGTCCAAGCCAGGGTAGAACGAACTCGCCCCTCCATGCAGGAGAACCTTCCAACTTGGGTGTCTGAGGATAGTTCATACACCACCAAATCTAAGGTAGAGGGGACTCGCCCCTCTAGGCAGGAGACCCCTCCCTACTGGTTGTCGGGGGAGCTCATATAACACTGCAGGCAGGTTAGAGTGGACTTTCCCCTCCAAGCGGGAGATCCCTCCCACCTGAGTTTTGTTGGCAGCTCCAATACCACATCAACCATAGTAAAGGCGCTTGACCTCCAGGCAAGAGACCTCTCTCACCTGGGTATTGGGGGAGAGCTCTTTTACCGCTGTAGCCAGGGTAGAGGTGACTCGCCCCTCCAGGCAGGATACCCCTCCTTCCTATTTGTCCTGAGGAGCTTGTATACTGCCTTAACCAGGGTTGAGGGTACTTTCTCTTCCAGGAAAGAGACCACTCCAATTTGGATATTTAGGGGAGCTTCTATACAGCTGAAGCCAGGATATAGGGGACTCACACCACTAGGTGGGAGACCCCTAACACCTGGTTGTCAGGGGAGCTCATATACAACCACAGGCAGGGTTAAGGGTTCTTGCCACTCCAAGTGGAAGACCCTTCTCACCTGGGTGACAGCTGTGCTCATGTACTGCCCCAGCCAGGAGAGAGGAGACTTGCCCCTCCAGGCAAAGAGACCCCTACCACCTGGGTGTCAGGATGAGCTCATATACCGCTGCAGCCAGTGTAAAGAGAACTCTTTTCTCCAGGCGAGAGACCCCTCCCACCTGAGTGTCAGGGAAAGCTAGTATACCACTTCTCCCAGGGTAGAGGAGACTTGGCCATTCAGGCGGGAGACCCCTCTCATCTTGGTATGGGGGGAACTCATATAACACAGCAGCCAGGGTAAAGGGAACTTGCCCCTCTATGAGCAATACTCTTCCCACCTGAGTGCCGATTGGGAGTTCCTATACTGCTACAGCCAGGGTAGAGTGTACTTGCTGCTCTAGGTGGAAGACCCCTCCAATCTGGGTGTCAAGGGGAGCTCCTATAGCACTGTAGCCAGGGTAAAGAGGACTTGCCTCTCCAGGCAGGATGCCCCTCACACCTGGGTGTCTGCCGGAGTTCTCATACTACAGCAGGCAAGCTAGAGAAAACTTGTCCCTCCAGGTGCAAGACCCCTCACACCTGAGGGGAGCTCCTTTACTGCCACAACAAGTGTACAGGGGACTCACTCTTGCAGGCGGGAGAACACTTTCACCTGGAAGTCAGGCAAAGCTAGTATACTACTGAACCTAGTGTAGAGGGAACAATTCACTTTCCAGGGGGAGACCACTCTCATGTGGATATGGGTGGGGGAGTTCATATAATGCTGCAGCCAGGGTAAAGGGGACTCGCCCCTCAATGCAGGATACCCCTTCCACCTGGGTGTGAGGTAGGGGGAGCTTCTATACAGCTACAGCCAGGGTAGAGCAGACTTGCCCCTCCAGGCAGAAGACCCCTCCCACCTGGGTGTCAGGGGGAGCTCCTATACCTCTGTAGCCAGGGTAGAGGTGACTCGCCACTTCAGGCAGGAGACCCCTCCCACTTGGGTGTCGGGGGGAGCTCCTATACAGTCCCAGACAAGGTAGAGGGGACTTGCCCCTAAAGGTGGGAGGCCCTTCCCACCTGAATGTGTGTGTGTGCTGGGACTCCTATGTAGCTGCAGGCAGGGTAGCAGGGACTCGAAATCCCAGGCGGAAGACAACTTTCACCTGGGTGTCTGAGGCATTATCTATCCTGCAGCAGCCAAAGTAGACAAGAGTCCCCTCCCACAAGATTGTCCGGGGGAGCTCATATACATATAGAAGGGACACACCACTCCAGGTATGAGATCCCTCCCGCCTGGGTGTCAGGGAAAGCTAGTATACCACTGGACCCATGGAAAAGGGTATTTGCCCCTTCAAGGGGGGGAGACCTCCTATATGGAACTCTTATACTGCTACAGCCAGAGAAGAGGGGACTTTCTCCTCCAGGCAAGAGATTCCTCCCACATTGGTGTCAGGGTGAGCTTGTATTCCACTTTAGCCAGGGTAGAGGGGACTTGCCCCCCCCCCAAGGGTGGGAGACCTCTCCAACCTGGATGTGTGTGGGTGGGTTCATACTCAACTGCAGCCAGATAGCAGGGACTGGTCCCTCAAGGCTGGGAACATTTTCAACTGGGCGTGGGTGCGGACCTCATATCCTGCTGCAGCCAGGGTACATGAGACTTGCCCCTTCAGTCGGGAGACCCACCTTATTTGGGTATGAGGGAGCAGCTTCTATTCCACTGCAGCCAGGGTAGATGGGACTCATCCCTGAGCAGGGTAGATTCCTCCCACCTGAGTGTCCTGGGAACTCTTATACAGCAACAGCCAAAGAAGAGGGGACTTGCCCATCCAGACGGTTGAACGCTCCCTCCTGGGTTTGTGTGTATGGGGGGCTTGAATAAAACTGATGCTGGCTAGCAGGGACTGGCCCCCTCCAGGCAGGAGAACACTTTCACCTGGGTGTTGGAGGAAGCTGGTATCCTGCTGCAGCCAGGTAAAGGAGACTCGCCACTTCAGGTGGGAGACTTTTCTCATCTGGGTATAGGGCTGGGACAGCTCTTATATTGTTGCAGCCAGGGTAGAGAGGACTCACTCATTCATGCAGAAGACCCCTCCCACCAAGTAGAGGGGACTCACCCCTCCAGGTGGGAGACCCATCCCACCTGGGTGTTGAGGGGAGCTTGTATTCCTCTGAAGCCAAGGGAGAGAAGACTTGCACCTCTAGTTGGAAGACAACACTCACCTTTGTTTTGGAGGAGCTTGGAGGAGGGGATCATTTTTATCTGGGTGTGTGTGTGGGCTCCTTTACCACATTAACCAGAGTAGAGTGGTTTCGGCCCTCCAAAAGGGAGACCCCTTTCACCTTGGTGTCAGAGGAGCTTCAATATAGAAGTAGCAAGATTAGAGCATAATCGACCCTCCATGGGGGAGACCCTTCTCACCTGGGTGTCAGGGGTGAACTCTTACAATGTCACAGCCAGGGAAGAGGGGATTCAGCCCTCCCGGCAAGAGATCCTTGCCACCTGTGTATGGAAGGGGAGCTCTTATACCACAGCAGCCAGGTTAGAAGTTACTAGCCTCTGAAGGTGGTAGACCCCTCCCTCCTGGGTGTCCAGGAGAGCTTGTATACTGACTTAGCCAGGGCAGAGGGGACTTTCCCCACTAAGAGGGAGACCTCTCACTCCTGGGTTTTGGGCAGAGCTCCTATACCACCACAGATAGGATAGAGGGGACTAGCCCCTCCAGGCAAGAGACCCTTCCCACTTGGGTATGTGTGGGAGCTCCTATACCACAGCAACCAGGCTAAAGAACAATCACCCCGCTTGGCAGGGGACCCATCCCACCTGGATGTCAGTGGGAGCTCCTTTACTCCTGAAGTCACTGTAGAGGGAACTGGAAGCTCCATGCTAGAGACCTCTCCCACCAGTGTGTCAGGGAAAGCTAGTATACCATTGCAGCCAGGGTAGAGTAGACTTGTCCCTCCATTCAGGAGACCCCTACCACCTGGATGTATGGGGAAGCTTGTACACCTCCTCAGCCAGGATAGAGAGGACTCGCCCCTCTAGGCGGGAGACTCCACCCAACTGGGTGTAGGGGGAGCTCCATTACTGCTGCAGAAAGGGTAGCAGGGAATCGCCCTTACAGGCAGGAGGCCCCTCCCACCAGGGTGTCTAGGGAAACTCATACACCTCTGCAGCCAGGGTAGAGAGGACTCAAGCTTCTAGGACTCAGACCCCTTCCACCTGGGTGTCTGGGGGAATTCATTTACCTCCACAGCAGGGAAGAGGGGATTCGCCCCTCCAGGCTGGTTACTATCCCACCTGGGTGTCGAGGGGAGCTCCATTATGGCCGCAGCCAGTGTACAGGGGACTGGACCCTCCAGGCTGGAGACCCATCCTGGGTGTCAGTGAGAGCATTTATACCGCTGTAGGCAGGGTAGAGGTGACACTCCACTTCAGTCAGGAGACTCCTCCAACCTTTGTGTCAGGGAAGCTCTATAACACAGCAGCCAGGGTAGAAGGGACTTGCCCCTCCAGGCAAGAGAACTTTCCCACCTGGGTGTGTGTAGGGGGTCAATATACCACCCTAACCAGGTTAAAGGGGACTCGCCCTTCCAGGTGGGGACCCTCTCACCTATGTGTCAAGGGGAGCTTACACACGCCTCAGCCAGGGTGCAGTGGACTTGGGACTCCATGCAGGGGACCCCTCCAACCTGGGTGTGTGGAGGGTGAGCTTATATACCAATGCAGCCAGGGTATAGGGGACTCACCCCTCCAGAAAAGAGACCCCTCCCACCTGGGTGTCTTCAGGAACTCCTGTACCACAGCAGTGAGGCTAGAGGGGACTCGTCTCTCCGGGCATGAGACCTTCTAATCTGGCTATGATGGGGTGAAGCTTGAATTCGGTGGCACACAGGATAGGTGGGAATCGCCTCACACCTGGTTTTCAGGGGGGCTCATATACAGCCACAGGCAGAGTAGAGGGGACTCGCCCCTCCAGGCGGGAGACACCTCTCATGTGGGTGTCCAGTGGAATACTTATAACACTGCAGCCAGGATAGAGGGGATTTGCACCTCTATGAGGGTGACCCCTACCACCTAGGTTTCTGCCTGACCTCAAACACCGGTACAGCCAGGATAGAGGGAACTTGCCAATCCAGTCGGGAGACCCCTGCAACCTGGGTATCAGGGGGAGATAGTATTCCACCCCAGCCAGAGTAGAAGGGACTCGCCCCACCAGGCAAGAGAATCCCCACACCTGTAAATGGGGTGGGGAGCACTTATAGCGCTGTAGCCAGGGTAGAGGTCACTCGCCCCTCCAGTCGGGAGATCTCTCTCTCCTGGGTGTCCAAGGGAGCTTGTATAACGACTTAGGGCAGAGGGGACTCACACTACTAGGGAGACCCTTTACACTCGGGTGTCAGGGGAAGCTCTTATAATGCCTCAGCCATGGAAGAGGGTCTGGCCCCTTTAGGCTGGAGACTCAACCCATGTTGGTGTCTGGGTAGAGGGAACTCGCCCCTCCAGGCCCGAGTATCATCTCTCCTGGGTGCAAGGGGGAGCTCATATCCCAACACAGCCATGGAAGAGGGGACTCACCTCTGCACTCTGGAGACCCGTCTCAACTGGTTGTCCCGGGAACTCTTATGAGGCACCAGTCAAAGTACAGGGGACTCGCCCTTCCAAGTGGGAAACCCATCCCACCTGGGTGTTGGGGAGCTTGTATTCCTCTGAAGCCAGGATACAGGGGACTTGCACCTCCAGTCGGGAAACACCTCCCACCTGTGTTTTGGAGGAGCTTTTATACCAGCAGGGTGAAGGGAAATTGCCTCTCCAGGTATGAGACCCTCCCATCTGGGTATTGAAGGGGGAGATCATTTACCACCACAGCAAAGATAATGAGTACTCACCCCACTAGGCGGGAGACCCCTCACACCTGGTTTTAAGGGGAGCTTGTATGCCACCGCAGGCAGCATAGAGGGGAATCACCACTCCAGAGAGGAGACTCTACCCATCTGGTGTACAGGGGAGCTTGTAAACTCTTGCAGCAAGGGTAGAGAAGAATCACCCCTCCAAGGGGGCGACCCCTCCCACCTGGGTTTCAGAAGAAGCTCATGTACCACCACAGCCAAGAAAGTGGGGACTCACCCTTAAAGACGGGTGACCCCTTCCACCTGGGTGTTGAGCAGAGCTCCTATATCTCAGCAGCCATGGTAGAGGGGACACGCCCCTCCACCCAGGTGACCCCTCCCACCTGGGTGTAAGGGGGAACTCATATACTGACACAGCCAGTGTAGAGGGGTTCACCTCTTTAGGCTGGAGACCCCTCACACCTGGGTGTTTACTGGAACTCAAAACAGCCACAGCGAGGGTAGAGGTGACTCACCCCTCCAGACAGGAAACCTCTCCCTCCAGGGTTTCTCAGGGAGCTCTTATACCCAGCAGCCAGGGTAGAGGGGAATCACCCCTCCAGGCAGAAGACACCCAGCACCCACGTGTTTTGTTGGGGGGCTTGTTTACTGCACTAGCCATGGTAAAAGGGACTTGCCCCTCCAGGAAGGAGACCCCTCCCATCTGGGTGTTGATGTAGCTTGTATACCAAGATATCCAGGGTAAAGGGGAGCATAGATGTGAATCCCCTCTACCCTGGATGTGGTGGTATATGAGCTCCCCGAGAAATTCAGGTGGGTGGGGTCTCCTGCCTGGAGGGATGAGTCACCTCTATCTTGGCTATGACTGTTTTGAGTTCCCCCCATTAGCCAAGTAAGAGAGGTCTACCACCTATAGGGGTGAGTGCCCTCCACCCTGGCTGCAGCAGTATAGCAACTCCGCCAACACCCAGGTGGGAGGAGTTTCCCACATGGAAGAGGGAGTCCCTCTACCCTGGCTGCTGGTCTATAGGAGCTCCCCCCAAAACCCAGGTGGGAGTGGCCTTTTATCAGGAAGGACAAGTCCCCTCTCTCCTGGCTATGGTGGTATATGGGGAGAAAGGGTAAGGGGAACCAGGAAGCACAGGGAGAGGAGGGGTCATGGCCCAGATTCACTTCAGGGTTTCAAGATTGAGGAGCAGGGCCTGGGCTGAAGAAGACAAAAGTCACCAGGCAAGGGGCACTGCTACCTTTTCCCAAAGGAAGACTGTAGGGCAAAACATCTTAGTTCCATCCCCTGGCTCTGGTGAGTATCCTGGGAAAGATATCTAAAAAGGATTCCAGCAGGGACAAGGACAACAGCAGGGCTGAATGAGGGTACAGCATTAAGAAGGGTGTTTGTGGGGTGTAGGTCAGGACCACAGAAAGGAGCCCAAGCTGGGGACTTAGAGGAGGGCCCAGGCTAGGTGAGAGCAGGAAAGGGCGGGGCTGGGCAAGAATGGACCGCACTAGGGTTCTGATTAGGGAAGACAAGGGGAGCAAGGAAGTGGCCCCAGCGAGGCCCACAGTTCAAGCACAGTGAAGCACAGAGCAAGAAGGACCTCCAGAGGCTCAAGAGAGGAATAAGCCCAGGAAATGAAGGACAAAGGGCAGCGCTAGGACAGGGGGCTCAGGACAGTGGACAGGGCTGGGGAGGGAAGGCAGAGGATCCAGCAGGGGAAAGGAAAGTTCAAGGACCAGTGCCACTGCCAGGTTTCAGGGTTCCTGGTGCTGTCCCAAAGGCCCATGGAGAGCAATTTGCCCAGTTGATGGTCAGGGTTCTGTTTCTCATAAGGTGCTTTGGCCCAGATGAGGATCAAGGGCCAGGGACCAGGCCAAAGGGCCTGGTAAGAGACAGGAGGGCAGGAGGAGTGGGATGTAAAGGCACAGTGGGGGATTGCAGTGGGTGCAGAGAGGGACAAGAGCCAGGATCCAAACAAGGGTCCGAGGTAAGGGACTGATCCCACCAAAAGATATTAGGGACCAAATGATCAGGAGGCCTCTGCTCCAGGAAAATGCAGTAAGGGAAGGAGAGCTAGGATCAGGACTAGGATGAAGAGACAGAGGGTTGGATAGCAGGGCACAGGCTGAGGGAGGCCAAAGGGCCCAGACAAGGGGCACGGACACATTTTTTCAAAGGGAACCCACAGGGCCATGAGGCCAGGTCAAGTACCTGGCCTGGTGAGCATCCTGGGAGGGAGATCAGGAAAGTGGGCCTGGGAGAGAAAAAAATGACAAGAGGGTCAAAGGAGCACACAGGCTCAAAGGCCAGTCATGCACCAGGCCCAGGGCCACTACCAGGTCCAAGTACCCAGATAAAGTAAGTGTCTCAGGTGAGGGGCAGGACTCTGTTATTCATAAAGTGCTCTTGCCCAGATGAGAACCTAAAGAGAGGGACCTGGCAAAGGAAGTCTGGCAATGGAAGTGGTTCGGAAAGAGAGCCTTAGGAGAGCATGTCTGCTGCGCCCCTCCCCTGACTCAGGCAATGGCAAGGCCCTACTGAGGTGGATGGAGCAAGGCGTCCATCCTCTGGAGGAGCACAGTATGTTTCTGGGAATGGGATGATTTGTTTTTGTATTCCTTTAATAAGTATAGTTTTGATTTCTCATATGACCATTAAGTATAAAGGAAAAATCATGACTTTCCCAATTAGTGTAACTACTTCTAAAGCATAGATCTGTTTGCTCTAAATGCAATGATTTAGCTGTGGAGTGTAAATTGTTAATGTCTAAAGAAAAACTCCCTGTATTCCTGTCAAGGAAGTTTTTGAGAAATTAAATTAAAATCTAGAGAAGAAAAATTAATGTTAAGAAGATAGATTAGTGCTTAGTACTGGGCAACTTGTTCTTGTTCCTGTGCACAATGGTTTGTGCTCTTACTTCTGTTTGATTAAAAGTAATAACAAGTCAACCCCTTGCCGTAACCATGGCACCGGTTCCAGTCAGTAAGTCAAGAAAGAATAGTCAAGGTATAGGCCAATAGTTTGGGACATTTGTAACTATTATTAAAAGTTAACTAAGCAGAAACTGCTCAAAGCAAAACGCAAACTGAAAGTACACATGCTTGCTTATGCATAAGCCAAGATACATTATTCTATTCTAATTGTAGCTATGTAATATTTTGTTTTGTTTGAATAATGATTCCTGTTTTGTAACCACAAAGTACTGTAAGCCTGCCAAAATTAAAAGTATATATGATCAACTTCACAAGTAAAGATTGGGATCAACACCTTCACTTTGGTGTCTGTGTTGTTTCTCCACCCCCTCTTTCGCTGACTCCTCACCATCCGTTCGTCTCCTGAGACCCCCTGTTGGAGCTGGTCTCTGACACATGTCCAAGAGTTGTGGTAGGTGTGTAGTGGGGGAGCCAGGGCCATAGCCAGGTGCTGACACAAGCTATCCACCCAACTAACCTAGGATGAGGGACCCAAGGAAAAGGAGACTCACGAGCACCAGGGGAATTCACAAGAGGATGAGGAGGATAAGCTTCACGAGGACCATGCGATAGAGAAAAGCTCGAGGGGCACCCAGGGGAGCCCTCTGCCAGGCCCAAGCAAGGGGCTCCCAGTTAAGACCCAACGTGAAGAGACTATTCGGTATGCGAAGGGATATGAGAAAAGCATCAGGGGCTCAAGGGAGAACAAAAGACGGGGACAGGAGAAGCAAGGGTCTGGGATAAGGAATGTTGGCTTGGAGTAGTGGAAGCATGCAAGGCCAGAGGGCAGGAGAGAGAATGGAAGGAATTGCTGAGGGATGGGTTTGAGCAAGTCCATGTTAACTGCCAGGCCTAAAGGTTCAGGCAGTGAAGGGTATTAAGGGAAATGGCAGGGCTATATTTCCCATAGAGAGCATTCAGGGTGCAGAGGCAAGCCAGTTTCACTCCTCTTCCCCAGGTGGGTAGATCCTCAGAGAGGTACCTGTAACAAAGGAGAGGACAATGAGAGTACTGTGAGAGGGCACCTGGTGTGTGAAAGTGGGGCGTGTCAGGCTGCCAGGACACATTCAAGCAGCATAGGCTAGGTCGAAGCTGGGGACTGGAGGGTCTGGGCAGTGTCAGGATACCGCAGCATGAGGAGATCAGAGGGGAAACACAGGAGGGGTCCTGTAAAAGGGGTATGAAACCAAAGGTGAGTAGATCCTCAGAGAGGAACCTGGATCCATGAGGGGCAAAAGAGGGTACTGTGAGGGAATACCTGGTGTCGGGAGTGTCAGGGAAGTCTGTGGGCTGCAGGACCCATTTGTGGAGCCTATGAAAGAGCAATGCAGGGGTAGCAGCGGGTCCAGACATTGCCAGAATACCATAGCATTATTACCGCTGTTGGCCGATGATGAGTCCTTGCTTCCCCAATGTTGAAGAATACACCAGAGAAGCACACCGAGGCAAGGTCAGAGTAGAAATTAGTAGTTTATTAAAGGATAGCAGGTGCGGGGCAGGGCTATGTTTTTCCAAAGGGCATATCCTCTGGCCCAGCTGAGCATTCTGGGTAGCAGATCAGGAAAGCAGGCATGGTGAATAGAGAAACGAAAGGAGGGCCAAAGGAAGGCACAGCCTGAAGGGTTACAGGAAGGGTGTGGTGGGGTGGGAGCCAGGACCCCAGCAAGGATCCCAGGCAAGTGACCTAGAGAAGGGCCCAGGCCAGGGAAGAGCAAGGAACGATGATGGGCCGGGAAGGCATGGCTGCATTAGGGTACTGGAGTACAGGAATGCCAAGGAGATCAGGGAAGTGGCCCAAGTAAAGGGCCCCTTAGACAATGCCCAGAAAAGCAGTGAGCAAGAAGTGCCACCAGAAGCTCAAGTGAGAAGCCAGGCCAGAGAATGGAGAGCCAAGAGCCAGGGCTTGGGCAAGGAGCTCAGGACACTGCACAAGATTTTGGAGGGAAGGTAGGGGATCAGTCTGGCTTCAGGGGGCAGTCTGGCTCCAAGCCCAGGGTCACCTCCAGGTGTCAGGGGTTCCTGGTGGAGGACCAAGCACCCAGGGAGAGCAAATGGCCAAGGTGAAGAGCACAGCTCTGTTTCACATAAGGTGCCCTAGCTCATATTTGAATCCAGGGCCAGGGACCTGGCAAATGAGGCCAGACAAGGGAAGGAGGCCAGGAGGAGGGAAAAGGGAGGGTTTGGCAGAGGGTCAGGGTGGGTGCAGTGTAGGGCAAGAGCAATGAGCCAACACAGGCCCTCATGAAAAAGACCCACCCAACACATGGTGATGAGGCACCCAAGGAGCAGGGGACCTGCAAGCGCCAGAGAAAAGCATAAAGGGAAGGGATGTAGGGGCTGCATGAGGACCACGAGACAGAGGAATGCAGAAGGGGCACCTAGGTGAGCCCACGGGGGGGCCATGTAAGGGGCCCCTAGGTAAGACCCATTATAAATAGACTCCATGCTATGCCAAGGAACATGAGGAATGTGGTCAGGGGCTTAGGCGAGCATCCAGGCCTAGAGACTGTAGAACAAAGTGTCAGGGTTAGGGAGGGCTGGGTTGGGGGTAGGGGCAGCATGCAAGACCAGAGGGCAGGGGAGGGAAGGGAGGATATTTCTCCAGGCTGGGTTGGAGCAAGTCCCATAATAACTGCCAGGCCTCAAGGTACAAGCAGTGAAGGGGATTATGCTGACTTTCAGGGCTGTGTTTCCCATAGGGAGTATTCAAGGTGCAGAGACCAGCCAATTCAGCTCCTCTGCCTCAGGTGAGTACATCCTTAGAGAGAGACCTGGACCAATAAGGGGCAAAAGAGGGTACTGTGAGGTACTGGCATGCACAGGTTGGGGGGCATCAGTGGGCTGTAGGACCCATTTGAGGAATCTAGGCTAGCAGGGGTAGCAGAGCATCCAGGCAGTGCCAGGATACCACAGCTTAAGGGTATTAGAGGGAAGGCACTGGAGGGGTCCTGTAAAATGGGCCTGAAACCAACCGACAGGGACTGGTTTCTTAAGAATAGCAGCCAGGGGAAAACAAAAAGGAGCCAGGCCCAGTAATAGAGAGCCAAGTGCTAACACTGGAGCCTGGGTGAATGAAAAAGGACACGGTTGTCTGTGGAAGCTCTTATACCTCTGCAGCCTTGGTAGAGCGGACTGGCTCCTCTAGCCAAGACACCTTCCACTTTCATGTCCAAGCTAGCTTGTGTTCTGTCTCAGCCCACGTAGAGGGGACTGACCCCTACCGTCATGAGTTCCCTTCTACCTGGGTGCCTAGTGGGGTTGGGTGGGATTCTGTACATCTTCAGCCAGGGTAGCAGGGACTGCCCCTCCAGGCAAGATACACCATTACCTGAGTGTAAGGGGGAGCCTGTATTTAGGTGCAGCAAGGGTAGCAGGGACTCACCCCTCCAGGCAAGAGACCCCTCACACCTGGTTGTTTACAGGGGTCTCCTATAGGGCTGCAGGCAAAAAAAAAAAGGGACTCGTCCCTTCAGGTGGAAGACCCCTTTCACCTGGGTGTCTGGGGGAACTTGTATACCTCCGCTGGCATGGTAGAGGGGACTCGCCCCTCCAGGCAGGAGAGCCTCCCAACTGGGTGTCAGAAGAAAGAGTACACCTCCCCAACCTGGGTAGAGGGGACTCAGTGCCACCAGGAGGGGAGGGAGTCCCCTCCCACATGAGGGTTGTGGAGAACTTGTATACTGCTGCAGCCAGGATAGAGGGGACCCGCCTCTCCAGGCAAAGACCCCTCCAACCGGTTTCCAGGTGAGCTCCTATAGCATCACAGGAAGTGTAGGGGAAACTTGCCTCTCCAGGTGGGAGATCCATCCTACTTGGGTGTCAGGTGGAGTTAGTTTACTGAGCCAGCCAGGGTAGAGGGGACTCACCACTTCAGGCAGTAGACCCCGCTCAACTTGGTGGGGGTGGGGTGGAGGAGTTAATATACAATTGTAGCCAAGGTAGAACGGACTTGCCCCTCCAGGGAGGAGACCCCTCCCACCATGTTGTAACTCTGAGTTTGTATAACACCTTAGCAAGGGTAGAGGAGACTTGCCCCTCCAGGAAGGAGACTTCTCCCACCTGGGTGTCAGGGGAACTCCTATACCCAAGCAGCCAAGGTAGAGGAGACTCACCCTTCCAGCCAGGAGCCCCCTGCCACTTGGGTGTGGTGGGTGAAGCTTTTATACCCCTGTAGCCAGAGTATTGGGGATTTGCTCCTCCAGGGAAGAAACCCCTACCACCTAGGTGTCAGGTAGAGATCTTATATAACTGCAGCCATGGTAGAGGGTTTTTTTTTCCCTTCAGGTGGGAGACTCCTCCAACCTGGATGGCTGAGGAGATTCTATACCACCACAGGCGGGGTGGAGGGAACTCTATCTTCCAGACGGGCGACCACTTCAATTTGGGTGTCCTGGGGAGCACTTAAAATGCTGCAGCCATGGTATAGGGGAATCACAGCTCCAGAAGAAAGACCCCTTCCACCTTGGTGTCAGGGCGAGTTCTTATACCACTGCAGCCAGGGTAGAGCAGACTTGCTCTTCCAGTCCAGAGACCACTCCCACCTGTGTGTCTGGGTGAGCTCCTATACCTCCCAAGCCAGAGTAGAGGGGACTCGCCCTCCACTCGGAAGAGCCCTTCCACCTGGGTGTCCAGGAAAACTTGATTACTTTAGCAACCAGGGTAGAGAGGACTTGCTCCTATTGGCGGGAGTCCCTTTCCACCTTAGTGTCAGGGGGGATCCAATACTGCCACAGCCAGGGTTGAGGGAACACACCCTGCAGGCAGAAGATCCCTCCCACCTGGGTATACTGGGAGCTTTTATATGACAAGAGCTAAAGTAGAGCGGACTCGCCCTACCAGGTGGAATACCTCCCCATCTAGGTGTCAGGAGAGCATGTATATTATGAAAGCCAAAGTAGAGAGGACTCACCTTTCCATGTTGAAGACCACTCCCACCTGTGTGTAGGGAGTGATTGTATACCACTTAGCCAAGGTGGAGAAGACTTGCACCTCCAGGAGGCAGACCCCTACCACCTGAGTGTCTGATAGAGCTTCTATAGTGCCACTCCAGTGTAGAGGGGGATTTATTGTTCCAGGAGAGAGAACCCTCCCACCTGGTGTCAGGGTGAGCTCCTATACCCCTGCAACCAGTGTAGAGGGGACTCACCTCTCCTATCAGGAGTCCCTATAACCTGGGTATTGCGGAGGGAGCTCCTATACTGCCAGAGCTAGGGTAGAGGGGACATGCACCTCCAGGCGGAAGATCCCTCCCATGTGGGTGTCAGGGGAAACTCATATACTGCTGTAGCCAGGGTAGAATAGACACACTCCTCCAGGCTAGAGTCGCCTCCCATCATGGTGCCAGGAAGAGCTTGTATTCTGCCTTGGCCAGGGTAGAGGGGCCTTGCCCCTCCAAGCGGGAGACGCCTTTCACCTGGATGTCAGGAGGAGCTCTTATCCCACTGCAGCCATTGTAGATGGGACTCACTGCTCAAGGCAAGAGACCCCTCCCCCATGGGTGTGGGTGAGAGCTTGTGTATCTCCAGATACAGGGTGGAGGGGACTCACCCCTTCCAGCAGGAGACACCTCCCATCTTGGTATTGGGGAAGAGCTCCTATAACACAAGCAGCCAGAATAGAGAGGACTCACCACTCCAAGCAGGAGACCCCTTCCCATCTGGGTCTCTGGGAATGCTGGTAAACTCGTGCAGCCAGGGTAGGGGGAAGTCACTCTTTTAAGTGGGAGACCCCTCCAACCTGTGTGTCAGGTTGAACTTCTTAACCACTGCAGACGGGTTAGAGGAGACTCCACCTCCAGGCAGAAGACCCCTCCCACCTGGGTATCAGTTGGAGCACATATACCCCAGCAGCCAGGTTAGAGGCAACTCGCACCTCCAAGTGAAAGACACCTCCCACCTGGGATTGAGGGTAACTCCTACACTGCCTTAGCCAGGGTGGAGGGGACACGCCCTTCAGGCAGAAGACCCCTTCCATCTTGGTATGTAGGGGGGATCTCATGCACCAGAGCAGCCAGAATAGAGGTTTTTAAGCAGGAGATTACTCCCACCTAGGTGTCTAGGAGAGATGGTAAACCCCCACAGGCCAGGTAGTGGGAAGTCACCCTTCTAGGCGGGAGACCACTCCAACCTTGGTGTCAAGGGAAGCTCCTTAACCACTGCAGCTAGGGTAGAGTGGACTCGCACCTCCAGGCAGAAGACCCTGCCCACCTGGGTGTCAGGTGAAGTTCACATAGCC
This sequence comes from Ictidomys tridecemlineatus, assembly GCF_052094955.1. Taxonomy (NCBI): domain Eukaryota; kingdom Metazoa; phylum Chordata; class Mammalia; order Rodentia; family Sciuridae; genus Ictidomys; species Ictidomys tridecemlineatus. The sequence goes on from NC_135485.1 coordinate 84,105,143, forward strand.
CAGAAGCCAGGGTAAAGGCAATTCTCACCCTCAGAAAAGAAACACCTCCCACCTGGGAGTAAATACTATACCACCTTAGCCAGTGTAGAGAGGAATCATCACTACAGGTGGAATTCCCTCTCACCTGGGTATCAGTTGGAGCTCATATACACCATCAGCCAGGATAGAGGCAACTCACACCTCCAAGCAAGAGACACATTCCAATGGGAATGGGGGTAACTCCTATACTGCCTTAGCCAGGTAGAGGAAGACCCCTCAAGGCAGAAGACCCCTCCCACCTGGGTGTCAGGTGAGCTCATATACCCCAGCAGCCAGGATAGAGGCAACTCATATGTCCAGGTGAGAGACACCTACCACTTAGGGATGGGGGAACTCCTATACCATCTTAGACATGGTAGAAGGGACTCGCGCCTCCAGGCGGAAAACCCCTCCCACATGGTTGTCTGGTGAGAGTGTGTTCTTATACAGCTGCAGCTGGGGTAGCAGTGTCTTGTCCCTCCAGGCGGGAGACCCCTCAATACTGAGGGTAGGAGAGGACTCTTATACCCCTGCAGCCAGAGTTGAGGTAACTTGCCTCTTAAGGTGGGAGACCCACCCCCCTGGGTATCAAGGGGAGCTTATATACCGTTTTAGCCTGGATAGAGGAGAATTACCAAACCAGGCAGGATACCTCTCCCACTTGGCTTTCAGCGGGAGCTCACATACTACCACAGCCAGGTTAAAAAGTACTTACCCCTCCTGTCAGAAGACCCATCCAACTAGGATGTCGGGAGGAGCTCATATACCACTCCAGCCAATGTAGAGGGGGCTTGCCCCTTCAGTCAGGAGACGCCATAATCTGGGTGTTGGTGGAGATCCTATATTGACACAGCCAGGGGTGAGGGGATTAGACCCTCCAGGAATAAGACCCCTTCCACTTCATTGTCTGGGGAGTTCATATATTGCCAAAGGCAGGGTAGAGGGGACTGGGCACACTAGGCAGGACACCCCTCCCACCTGGGTGTAGTGGGGAGCTTCTATACCACTGCAGCCTGGGTAGAGGGGACTCACCTCTCTGGGAAAAAGCCCCCTCAAACCTGGGTATTCAGGGGAATGTGTATTCCACCTTAGCCTGGGTAGAGGGGGCTCACCTCTTCAGGTGGGAGACCTCTCCCACCTGGGTGTCCTGGAAGCTTTTATATGGCACCAGCCAAAATAAAGTGGACTCTTGCCCTTTCAGGAGGGAGATGCCTTCCACCTGGGTGTGGGGTGAGCTTGTATCCCACCAAAGCCAGGGTAGAGGGGACTTGCCCATTAATGTGAGAGACCCTTCCGACATGTGTTATATGACCTACCTTGACACCCAGGTGGGAAGAGTCTCTGGCCTGGAGGGTCGAGTTCCCTCTACTCTGACTAAGGTATTATACAAGCTCCCTCTGTCACCCAGTGGGGAGGGTCTCCTCCCTGGAAGGGCGAGGCCCCACTACCATGGCTACAGTGGTATATAAGCTTCCCTACTCACACATAGGTGGGTTGGGTCTGCCGCCTGAAGGGGAGTACCCTGGCTGGGGCAGTATACTAGCTCCCTCTGACACCAAAGCAGGAGGGGTTTCCCGCCTGGTGTGGTGAATTTCCCCTACCCTTCCTGTGTTGGTATAGGAGTTCCCCTGGACACCCAGGTAGAAGAGGTCTCTTCCTTTGAGGGGCACGTCCCCTCTACCCTGGCTATGGAGATATTAGAGGTCCCCCTGACACCCAGGTAGGAGGCATATCCTACCTGGAGGGGTGAATACCCTCAACCCTGGCTGTGGGAGTATAAGAGCTCCCCCTGACACCCAGGTAGGAAGGGTCTCCCATCTAGAGCAGCGAATCCCCTCTGCCCTAGCTTTGAAGGTTATTAATTCCCTCAGACATTCAAGTGAAGACGGTCTCCCACCTGCAGGGATGAGTCCCTGTTACCTTAGAAGCAGCTGTATAGAAGCCCACTCTGCAAACACAGGCAAGGGGTCTCTTGCCTGGAGGGGCAAGTAACCTCTACCTGGGCTGAGGCAGAATACAAGGTAACCTGGACATCAAGGTGGGAGGGGTCTCTCGCCTGGAGGAGCCAGTCTGCTCTACCCAGGCTGCAGAGGAATAAGAGCTCCCAAAAACCACCATGTCCCTTTTTATTCACCCAGACCCAGGTGCTAGCCCTTGGCTCTCCATTACTGGGCCCAGCTCTTTGCTTGAGCCACTGACAGCCTTTCTCAAGGACCCTTTCTCTGTCACTTATTTTCAGGCCCCATTTACCTGCACCTTCCTGTGACTCCCCTCTGTTCCCCTTATGCTGAGATATCCGGACACTTCCCAGATCCTCTGCTTTCCCTACTTTTTTCTAACCTGAGCTCCTCAAATGTGTCCTGGCTGCTCAATGACCCCACCCCAAACTCAGCAGAACAAGTATTACCTCACAGTGCCCACTTTTGCCTCTCTTTTGGTCAAGGTTGCTCTCTGAGGATCTACTCATCTGGAGCAAAAGAACAAAATTGGCTGGGCTCTGATTCCTGAATGCTCCCAGTGGGAAAAAGCTCTGCCACCCACGTGTGTCCCCTTCGCCACCTGAACCTTGATGCCAGGCAATTAACATGTGATTTGCTTTAACCCAGCCCTGAGAGATCCCCTCTCTTCTCTCCAGTGCCCTCTTGCCTTGCATGCTGCTCCTACCCAAACCCAGCCTTCCCTAACCTTGGTCTGTTGCACTCCAGTTCCAGGGCCTGGCTGCTCACCTGAGCCCCTGACCGCTTTTCTCATGTCCTTTAGTTTAGAATCGAGTCTCATTGTTTTTGGTCTGACCTGAGGGCCTCGTGCTTATGTCCTACAGGGGGCTCCCGTAGGTGCCCTTGCAGTTTACTCTGTCTTCTGGTCCTTGTACAACCCCTTCCTCACCTTCCTCTTGTGAATTCCACTGGCACATGGTGGTCTTCTTCTCTTTGCATCTCTCATCCATGATCAGTCAGGTGGACCCCTTTCCTGGGCTGCTGGTTTGGATCCTGGTTCTCACCCCTCTGAGCCCCCACCAGGACCAACCACCATGCCTTCTCGTCTCCCTCCTTCTTTCCCCTTTCCCTTGTCAGGCCTGCTTTGCCAGGTCCCTGGAACTGGATTCTAATCTGCATCAGGGTGCCTTAAGGAAAACAGAGCCCTGCCTCTTTCCTGGGCCTCTTGCTCCTTCTGAGTCCTTGGAACTGCACCCTGAACCCTAACTCCTGGCAGTGGCCCTGGGCCTGTACCCATCTTCCCCTGTTGGATCCCCTGCCTTCCCACCAAAATCTTGTCCACTGTCCTTAGCCTCCTGCCCCAGTCCAAGCCCTTGGCTATCCATTCCCTCTCCAGATTCTTTGCTTGAAACTCTGATGGCCCTTTTTGCCCATGGCATGCCTGGGCATTGACTGTGGGCCCCTTGCTTGGGCTGCTTCTCTGCTTCCCTTGGTGTTCCTGCACTGCAGTCTATTAGTGCCGCCTGCCTGCCCAGCCATGCCTTTTCCTGTACTCACCTGGCATGGGATCTTTTCTAGGTCCCTAACCTGGGCTCCTTGTTGAGGTCCATGCTAAATCCCAGCAGCGCCTGTCCTCTGGCCCTTCCCGCTGTGCCATTCTTTTGACCTCCTTTTGTTTCTGTCCCTGTCAAGCTCCCTTTTTTATCCCTTTCCCAGGATTCACATCCACACAGGGAGGTGAATCTGGCTTATTGGCCCTCCTGGCTCCCTAATGAAAAAAGTAGCCCTTCCCCTTTCCTGGGCCCTTTGGCCTCTTTCAGCCTGGGTCCTGCTCCCCTACCCTGACACATATCTGTGGACCGGGACCTTGAGTCTTCCTCTCTGTGCACGATCAGCTCCCCTATTTCTTCTCCCTTCTCTTCCCAGCCCTGCTCTGGTCCAGGTGCCTCCCTGAGGATCTACTTTCCTGGGGCAGAGGAGTTGAATTGGCTGACCTCTAAGCCCTGAATGCTCTTATGTGAAACAGAGCCCCGCCCCTCGCCTGGGCCCCTTTGGCCACCCGAACTCTCACACCTGGCAGTGGACATGGGCCTTGTGCAGCCCTTGCTCTGCTTGATACCCTTCCTTCTCTCCCCTGTCCTATCCCCTTGTGTGCTGCCCCAACCCCAACTCACCCTCCAGAACCCTGACTCTTTGAGCTCCAGTCTTTGGGCCTGGCTCCTCCCTTGGGCCCCTGACCATTTTCACATATCATGTGGGGTAGTGTCACAAGACTTTGCATGACATCTCTTCATGTTGGGTCAGATGTGGGGGCCCCTTTCTTGTGCTCCCTACTTTTCTCCCCTCAGTGCACTTGCCAGCCCTCCTTGCCACTGTCTCCTCATCCTGGTGTTGCCCCTTCCTCTTCTTCCCTACTTCCCTTTGTGAGGTCCCCGCTTCTTGGGTCTCTAATTATCTTTGGTCAGGTTGGTCTCTTGCCTGGACTCCTTGCTCATTTCCTGGCACTCGCCCCTCCCCACAACCAGTGTGATCACACATTGAGCCCTCCCGTCTCCTTCTCCTGGCCCCCGTCCCTTGCCAGTCACCTTTGCCCAGTCCCTGGCCCTGGATTCTCACCTCTGCCAGTGAATCTTATAGGAAACAGAGCCCTGCCCCTGGCCTGGGCCCTTTTCTCTCCCTGGGCCCTTGGTTCTACCCCCATAACCCTGAAACCTGGAAGTGGCCCTGGGCTTGGAGCCTGCCTCCACCCTGCTGGATCCTCTGCTTTCTCTCTCCACCCTTGTTCACTTATTGGAGGCCGCTTCCCCGGCCCTTGGCTCTTCATTCCCTGGACTGGCTCCTTACTTGAGCCTATGATTGGCCCTTGTTGGTCAGTATTTCCTGTGCTTGGTGTGTGGGCCCCACTCTATGGCTGCTTCCCTGCTCCCCTTGGATTCCCTGTACTACAATACTCTAGTGCAACCCAACCTTACCATCCCTGCCCTTCTCTGCTCTCCAGTGACCTGGGCCCTCCTCTAGGTTCCTAACCTAGGATCTTGCTTGCATTCTGGCTCACATTCAACCCACACCAATTTTCTGACCTATCAGGCTATGCCCTCCATTGGCCCTCCTGTCATTCCAGTCACTGCCAGACTCCTTTTTCTGATCCCTTCCCAGGATACTCACCAAGACCAGGAGACTAGACCTTGCCTCTTGGCCTGGTGAGCTCCATTTTGTTAAACGTAGCTCTTCCCCTTGCATAGGCCATTTGTCCCCCCTCAGCCTCGAACCTGCTCCTAGACACTGACACCCTGCCTAAAACAGCCCCCTTGGTTGAGAGCCTGTCTAGATGGAAAGTCCTCACTGATGTTAGTCAGGAGCTTAATGGTCTCTAAGATTCAGCAGAAAGCAGCTAACCAGAATTCCTGATGGAGAAAAAACAGGAAGGGAAACAGTATTCCCCATGAGCTAGATAAGGACACACCAACTTATGTGCCACTCTACCCAAGTTTGCCAAACCACTGGGACAGAAAACTGTCCCTTCATTCTTTTGATCCTCAGAAGAAACAAATTATGGCCCCCAATACTGGCTATTCCTTCTTCTTTGGTGTCCTCAGAACCAAAGGCTTCCTAGGACCAAAGACTCTTTTACCTCCCAAGATTAAGGTGGGGTATTTGTCTCAAGACCAGAGCCACAACCCAGATGAGAGCACTCCAGATGCCCCTGCAAGGAACTAAAGGACTTGCCCATATTGACCAGAGAAACACCTGAGGAAAACAAGGCAGTTTTGTGTGTCAACCTTTCACCACCACTGTGCTCATAAGCTGAAAAAATCATACTTTCTTTTACATGGAGAAACCCTGGACCATGACAGATGTGATTCAGCCCATTATCCAGACCTAGGATGGGGTTCCAACAAAGGAGAAGGGCTAAAAATAAAGAGATATCAAGAAGCCCTCATAGGAAGTCTAAGAGAAAAAAAATAAGGAAGAAACTGTGTCCAAGAGTTAGAAAAAATTGGAGCCATCCCTAAGCCCTAGTCTAAGCCAGAGTGCATCTTCAGACAAATAGAGCCAAGCAAATCCTCCTGCTGCCGCATCATTTTCCCTCTTGCACCTTTGATATCCCTGAACATTTCTCTGAATCCCACATCTGCCTAAGGCCCCTCTGCTTTATGAAACTGGCAGTAATGTTCAAAAGAGTTGTGCCCAACTGACTAAGAGTTAAATAAATGTCCGGGCCAGTGCCACTGCTGTCCCTCTTACTGCCCAGAGGTGCCTGGGAGGGGAGGCACGTCCTACAAGCATAGCTGACACAAACCAAGTTTGTCAGGAAAGAGATGAAGAGGCTCAAGCAACAGATACCCAATGCACCTTTTATGCAACAGGTTCAGAGTGACATTTGCCAAAAATTACAAACTGTCTTTACAGAGAAGTGTGCCAGAGAACTGACCAAGATCGCCACCACAGTTTTCCTCAATGGAGACCATGAGGCTCAAAGACAGGCAGACCAAAAAGATAAAGAGGAGCATGGATTTCCTTACAGCTGCCCTCACCACAAACCAGAGGTCACTCAACGGGCGAGGGGTTCTCACTAGAACAAAGCCAATGGTCCAAATGTTTATTAGGAAAAAAACAGAATGGCCAGATAAACGGGGAAGGCTCTAGTGGCCCCGGTGAGAAAGCACCTACTGCTGTACTCAAATGCTAAGCCTTAATCAGAGGAGGAATGAATACTTCCCCCAGCCTTTGGCCCCAACCCCTCCTTTCAGTTTCTTCCCACTTGCTCAGAAGGTGATGATTAAGAAATATAGCAGGGGTTCAATAGACACATTCTAATGTATCTAGTGCACAGGATCCACTGCATCAGGATGTCTCAGCTGCTGCAAGCCCAAAATGAACAAGAAATATTTTCATGTTAATACCCAATAGTGGGCCATAGGGTGAACACTCCAAAAGGATATGCCACCCTGGCTCCAAGCCACATTCTGTGATCCACCAACAGGAAGGGACACAGAGCCCCATGCACCATCGCATAGTGAACAAAAACACAAGCGGGACAGCTACTATACACAAATAGAACAGGCTTCCACCTGTCAAGTGGAGAAAGCCAAGCAAACAAAGAGTAAAACTGAGGTGAGCACAATGTGGCTGAAAAAAAACAGGACCTGCAGGGAACCTACCCTTCAACTATGACAGACAGCTCATGCTGAGATTAACAGAGGTGCCTTTTATACAAATGATTTCCCAGATCATCAATCTCTGCTAAGATTTACATTAGATTTGAGATTTGGAGAATCCTACCAGCCAAGATCCTATATCACGAGTTAACAAAAACAATCCTGCATCTTGAAGTGTCAAAGGATTTATTTATACTCTTCTTTACTAAATGGCAGTGCTGCCCAGATGCTTTAGGACACCATCCTTGGTATAGTACTTTACTCTGTCTTTAAAACCCATATCTATCAAGAAAAAAGATCAAATACTTTGGTCACCTTCTGAATCAGCAACTGAACATACAATATCCACTGGGCCTTAAAAGAAACAGGAAATCAGTTCAATTCCATTCCTTTCAACCTGCCATCAAACTAGAGAATTTAAGGGGCGCTACCATATTCAGCCATATATGGATCCCCAACTTTCAGTTATAAAAAACTCTTATGTGAGGCCACAAAGGGAGAAGAATGGAATCCATTAATATGGGGACCACCTAAGCAAAACACCTTTAGGACATTAAGCAAGCACTCTGAGTGCATCTGGACTAGGGATCCTTGCTCACAAAGCTGTACTTTCTGTACATCCAGAAAAAGTTTGGATGGATGTAGCAGTCTTGATATGGACATCTTTCAAAAGAGCTGGGCTCTGTAGCACAAGATTGGCCACCCTGTAGCCACAGATCTGCTGGTGTTGGAAGCTGATAAATTGGCTATGGAGACAAATAGTTGATTTCAGGGTTCCTCATTCAGTGTTGACACTAGTAGAGTACAAAGAACAATATTGGTTGACTTATAGTCAATACAAGGGCATGTTATGTGAAAACTCATGTATCCATGTGAAAGTTATCCAGACTCTAAACTCAGAAACCTTGCTGCCCAATGGACCTGGACAACCTGATCACAACTATATTGAAGTCATGGATGAAATGTTCTTCAGCAGACTACACCTGGAATACCAGCCCTCAGGTACCCTGATGTGAAGTACTTTACAGATGGAAGCAGTTTTATAAAATATGAGGTATGTTTTGATGGATATGCAGTGGTCACTGTAGACTCCACTGTCGAGACAGGTACCTCAGCACAAAAAGCACAATTTATTGCTTTGACTCAAGCACCTCAGTTTACAGCAGGAGTTTGTGGGGATATTTACATAGACTCAAAATGTGCATTCACTACCCTTCATGTTAATGGGGCCTTATGTAAGGTAGAGGGACTCATTAACTCAGGAGAAAAAGGCATGATGTATGGGCAAGAAATTCATAAACTTTTGGATGCATTGTGGGATCCCAGGAAAGGTGTGATTATATATTGCCAAGGTCATCAAAAGGAAAACACTGTGGTTTCTCAGGGCAACTGGAGAGTAGACAGAGAGGCCACGGTACTGTCTGCAAGAAATGAGAAGAAAATCCAGTTCCAGGTTTAAAGGCTGCCCTTCTGCATGGCCAAATATTTAACAGAATGGGAGCCAACATACTCCCAACATGAACGTAAATGGTTTAAGACTGAAAAAGAAAATTTTTTCCTAGAAAGATGATGGAGATATCGTGATGGCTGGCACAGCCATTCCAGAGAATTTAGCCCCAACCTTTATCAAACAGCTCCACAGGAGAACATATTGGGTATACAGCACTTGTGACAGTTCTGAGTCAACATTTTTATGTCCTCTGGCTCACAAACTTCACCTGTATATTCTTAAAAGAATACAAGTCTTGTGCTCACAACAATCCTTGTCAGGGGCCAGAGCTCTCACCAGGAATCCAAACTATAGGAGGAACACCTATTTAAGACTTGGTAGTCTCTGAACAACTTAGCTCACTGGGCTATAAGTAACTTTCATTTTTTTGTGTGTTCCTATTATGACTGGGTGGAAGCCTTTCCCACCCACCCTGAAAAGGCAAGGGAGATAACCTGTATGCTTCTCTGGGAAATGATTCAATATTATTTTATTACAATAATTATTAGCTCAGACAATGGGCCAGCTTATGGACAGAGGTGACATGATTACTGATCAAGAGTTTAAACATCATATGGAAGTTACATACTGCCTATAGTCTGTGGAGTTCTGGTAAAATTCAAAGGGTGAACAGGACTTTAAGTCTCAATTGTGTAAGCTGTGTCAGGAGACTCATTTACATTGTGAAGAACTTATCCCTATGACACTGTTGAGAATTTGATCCACTTCCACTAGGAGGAATGAATTCTCTCCTTTTAAGATAATGTACATGAGGCCCCCCTCTTATTAGGGGACCATTGGCAGACTTAAGAGATATAGTAGAATTCACCAAGAGAAGACAGCTTCAAGCCTTAGGGAAAAGTTTACAGGTTCTCAACCAATGGATTAGAGAAGATTGTCACTAATTTTTACCACAGGTGCACATTCATTCAAGCCTGGAGTTTGATTCTGGGTCAAAGAATGGAATATTCAAACACCTAAACTTCTTTGGAAAGGCCTTTCCCCTGTTATTTTATCCATCCTTGCCTTCCAGATTGCAGAAATACATCCCTTGATTGACTACAGCAGACTCAAGCCTACAGCTATGGATTGGGTGTGCACTCCAGATGCTGTTACTCCCTTGAAGCTGATTGTCTAGAAACAAAAGGAGCACCAGAGAAGTTTGAGGGTCAGAAAGAGAGCAGCCCTGCTCCAGTAACTCTGGAAGCTGACTGGTGTATGCACAACTGAACCTTGAGGAGATTACGGCCCTGCTTCAGCCACATGGGAGGGACTGGCTGATCAATGCACCATGAAAGATAAAATTCCCACCAGTACTAATGAATGCTTTCAACCCCTAAGATAGTTCTTTACTATAATGCATTGCTATCTCTTGCTTCTAGATATATACATAATTCTCTGGGTTTTGCTACTGGTTTAACAACAGTAACTCCTACTGACTGGACACTGGACACGTACATATATAAATTTTCTAGGATTTTTTTGGTGTTATTAGTTTCACTTTGTTAATTTAAGCTGTTTAACCTTTGCTAAACAAAACGCTAGTCTATTATTTAGTTTGGTTACCTTTGATAATCTTAAGAGGTTCTGTTGTACTTCTATTTCAACCATGGAGATCATGAGAACCATATGTCAAGACAATCCACTATAACCAAGAGGTGGTAAAACATATATTTAGGATCTCTCCTGCCAGAGGAGTGCAATAGATGGATGACTGTTTGCAAAGATAAAAGGTTCATTGGGAAGTAACTTTATTTAGGAGGTCAGCAATCTTGGGGTGAAGATAGCTGGCCACCACAGAGGATCATTGCCACTTGTGGTCCTGTTACATAGGCACAAACTAGCATCTGGAGTTATAGACCTCTTATTTACCTGTTAAACAGAATTATTCTCTTACAAGCTGTGCTAGAAATTATTATTAATCAGATTGCCACAGCCTTAGACTTCCTAGCCTGATGCAAGTGACTAACTATCAAAACCACTTGGCATTAGATTACCTATTGTCTGAGGAAAGAGAAATATGTAGAAAGTTCAACAGCTCAGATTGTTGCATCCCAATGGATGACAATAGACAAACAGTTAATAATATAGCCAACAACACAAGAGAACTAGCACATGGGCTAGTGCATACATAGAATGGCATTCAACTTTGGGTCCCAAAAACTCTTTGGGGAGATGGATATTAATCCTTTGAAGATTTCAAAGCTTAACTGCCATAGTGGATATTCTGCTGTCAACCTGTTTATTGATCCTATATTTGGTTCCACTGTGCATTAAACTAATGAGTCCATGATAGAAGCTGCTTTTGAAAACATGACAAAGACCAATGTTTTGACATTATATAAGGCCTTTAGCCAATATAATGGTAATGATGCTCTTAAATTTAAAGGATTGATTTATAGGGGGCATCATTAATTGGGAGAATTTAAGTGACACCAGCTTTCGCCACAGAAAAGTCTTACCAGGGATTCTAAATAAATATTCACCATGGCTGATTTTGGACTGTTAGCAAATGAGTCTCTGCAAAAGAGTTCAGTGAACATTCACTTCCTATTTTCCTGTTGCCTTGTTTTACTTTTCCACTGGCCGAGGAGATACCAGCACTTCAGGTGCTGGGCACTCCCTTACTAGTTTTTCACAAACATATCCTGTATAGTAGTTTGTAGAAATGTACAAATAACGCCTCTTGTCCTTGAGCTGGCCTTCACAGAGATGTCTACATTTTTAATATATGTTACCAACTGGGCTCCATGGTAACAAATGGCAGGGAGAGAAAAATGGGAAAATTAAGCTCTCCCTTTTTCAGGAGTTGTCTTTGAAGTGTTAACTTGCCCAAAATAGTGAAAGAAAAAGCTACGTTTTTGTGAACTTCTGAGCCCCTCCCCTTACATGCTGGGTATACAATTCTGAAAGTGCCTGAAATCAGGGTTCAGGATATTGATTGATTACAGCAAAATCTATGCCCTCTGAACCTGTATGCAGCCAAATATAACTGTTTCCCGCTATGTTCGGTGTCTTGCCTCATTTGACCCTACAACAGCACTGTGCTATCCCAGCATTGCCTAAACTCTCCCCTCCCACTGCTTCTCCCTAAGCTGGGCACCAAGAATTGGTCCTGGCTGTCCATCAATCTCCCAATTCAAGACACAAGGTACCCCTCACAGTTCCCTCCTTCGGCAATCCTTTAATCTAGTCCCTCTCTGAGGATCTACTTTATCTGGGGCAGAGGAGTGAAATTGGTTGCCCTCTAAACACTGAAGGGCCAAGTGCTCACCTTTCCCTGCCCAATCCCCTCCCTCAAATGCCCTGCCCCCTAGCCTTGCATGCTGCCCCTACCCCAACCCAGCCTTCCTAACCCTGACGTTTTGCGCTCCAATTCTAGGACCAGGCTCTCACCTGGTCACGTTGATCACGTTCCTTGTGTCACGTGACTTTCCTTGAGGTCTCTTGTTGTGGCGACAGACCTGGGGGCCCCTTGCTTGCGTCCCCTATTGAACTCCCCTCCTTGCCCTTTGTGCTGCCGTTTTACTCCTCATCCAAGCACTGCCCCTTCTTCTACTTCCCCTAGTCCTTTCCCCTGGTGAGTAGGCCTCCTGATTTGGGGGTTCCTTATCCTTTTTTGGGTGGGTTTGTCCCTTACATGGAATCCTTGCTTGGGTTCTGGCTCATGCCCTTCTCTGTACCATGACCCTGAGCCATGCATTGTGGTGGCTGTCCTTCTGGACCAGTCCCTTACTAGGCCACCTTGGCCTGGTCCTGGACACTTGATTCTCATCTGTTTCAGGGCATCTTGTGGAAACAGAGCCCTGCTCTTCATGTGTGCCCCTTGCTCTCCCTGGGCCCTTGGTCCTGCAACCATAACCATAAGACCTGGCAGGGGCACTGGCAGTCGAACATGACTCCCACTTACTGGATCTCAGTCTTTTCTCCCAAGCCCTGGCCACTGTCCTGAACTTCCTACCTCAGCCTTGGAACTTAGGTCTCCATTCCCAGCCCTGGCTTCTCACTTTAAACTCTGGTGGCCCTTCTTGCTCAGTATATTTTTAGGCATTGTCTGAGGGCCCCTCACTGGGTATGTTTCCCTTCTCCCCTTGGCTTCCCTGTACTAAAGTACCCTAGTGGAGGACTGCCTTTCTGTGCCAGCGTTCCCAGCTCTCCCGAGCCTGGGCCTTCATCTAGGTCCCTTGTGGCGGGCTCTTTGCTGAGATCCTAGCCAACATCCCTCTCACACCAAACCTTCACCCTTTCAGCTTGTGCCCTCCTTCAGCCCTCTAGTCTTCAAATGGGTCCTGGCACCATCAAAAACAAGGTATCCTCTCACAGTACCCTCTTTGGCTCCTCCTTTGGTCCATTTCCCTCTCTGAGGATCTACTCACCTGGGAGAGAGGAGTTGAGTTGGCTGGCCTCTGTGTCCTCAATAATCCCTATGGGAAACACAGCCCTGCCACTCGCCTAAGTCCCATTCACTGCCTGAACCTTGAGGCCTGGCAGTTAACATGAGACTTGCTCCAACCCAGCCCTGAGCAATCACCCCTTCCCTCCCCTAGTTTCTCTCCTTGCATGCTGCCCCTACTGCAACCCAGCCCTCACTAACCCTTACCATTTGCACTCCAGTCACTGGGCCTGGGTATTGGCCTGAGCCCCTGACTGCATTCCTCATGACCCTTGACATAGCATGAAGTCCCTTCATATTGGGTCTGACCTGGGAGCCCCTGACTTGGGCCCACCAGAGGGCTGCCATACGTGCCCCTTGGCTTTTCCTGGTCATCCTGGAGGCCCTTTATCCCCTTCCCCTTGCGCTATTTTCTAGTGCTCACGGGTCTCCTGTCCTTGGTTGCCTCATCAACATTGATGTGGTGGGTCCCTTGCCTGGTTGCCATGCTTGGGTCTTAGCTCTCGCCCCTCCATGCACCACCCCAACACCCAGCCGTGCTTTTCCATTGCCCTCATTCTGGCCCCTTTCCCTTTCCTGGCTTTCTTTGCCATGATCCTGGCACTGGATTTTCATCTGAGTCTGGGCGCCTTATGGGAAAAAATGCCCTGCCCTGGGCCCCTTGCTCTACCTGGGTGCTTTGTCTTGCAACAGAAACTCTGAAACATGGATGTAGCCCTGGGCCTGGAGCCTTACTTCCCCTGCTGGATCTTCTGTCTTCCCTCTCAAATCTTGTCCACTCTCCTGAGGCCCCTTTCCAAGCCCTGGCTTTTGGGTCTCAGTTCCTTGAACTGGCTCCTTGCTTGAGGGTCTGTTTGCCCTTCTTGCTAACTGATTTTCTGGGCATTGTCTGAGCGCCCCTCCCTGGGGATGCTTCCCTGCTCCCCTTGGCTTTCCTGTACTTCAGTACCCTAGTGAATCCCCCTTCTGGTGCGGGTGTTCCCTGCTCTCCCCTGGCCTGGGTCCTCTTCTAGGTCTCTTGCCTGGACTCTTTGCTGGGATCCTGGCCCCTACTCAACTAACACCTGATATGAGGACCTTAAGTTTAAGCCCTCCTTTTGCCCTCCAGTGGTTTCTGTCACTGCCAGGCCTGCCTGCTTTTTTGATCCCCTTTCCAGCATGCTCACCTTGGCCAGGCGACTTTACCTGGCCTCTTGGCCCTGTGGGCTCCCTTTGAAAAAACGTAGCCCTGCCCCTTGCCTGTGCCTATTGGCCTCCCTCAGCCAGGGTCCTGCTTCCGAACCCTGACACCCTTCAGTGGACCTGGTTCTTGAGCCCTCCTCCCCCTGTGTCCCCACTTGTTTTTCTTCTCTCTCTCACCTCCCTATCTATGTCCCTTTTCATTCATTCAACCACAGGTGCTAATACTTGGATCTCCATTACTGGGCTCAGTTCCTTGCTTAAGGCACTGGCTGCCCATCTTTACAGGACCTTTTCCCTTCTTTTATTTTTAGGCCTATTTTTTACAGGCCCTAACCTGTGCGTCTCCTCTGTTCCACTGATGCTATGGTATCCTGGCACCACCGGGCCCCTTCATTTTTATTTCTTTTCCTAGCCTGGGCTCCTGGACTTGGTCCTGGGTGCCAACTGACCACACCAAAAAACCTCCATATGCTAGGTATTTTCTCACAGTGCCTTTTTTGATCCTCCTTTGGTTTAGGTCCCCCTCTGAGGATCTACTCACCTGGGCAGAGAAGCCAAATTGGTGGCATCTTTGCCCTTAGGTTTCCGTAAGGAAAACACAGCCTTGCCTCTTGCCTGAGTCCCCTTTTCTTTCTGAACCTTGAGGTCTGGCAATTAACAAGTGACTTGCTCAAACCCAGCCCTGACATATCCTCTCCCTTCCCTCCCCTGCCTTCTCACCTTGCAAGCTGCCCCTACCCCAACTCAGCCCTCCCTAACGCTGAACATGTGTGCTTCAGTCCCCAGACCTGGAGTCCCTGACAGTGTTCGTCATTTCACTTGGCATTGCATGGAGTCTCTTTCTGTTGGGTCTGACCTGGGGGCCCCTTGCTTGGGAGTGCCGTCTTGTTTCCCTATGTGCTCATTGTGCTTTTCTCTGTCTTCTGGCCCTTTGAAGCCCATCCTCCCCTTCCCCTTGTGGTTTCCCCAGGCACTTTCCTGCTCCTTGTGTCCTTCATTAACAGTTGTTCAGGTGGGTCCTTTGCCTGGGCACTTGGCTTGGGTCCTGGATCTTGCTTCCCCGTGCACCCATGGAGACCTCTCTACATGCACTCCCCTCGCCCTCCTCCTGCCCAGGCCTCCTTTGTCAGGTCTGTGTCCCTGTATTCTCACCTGGGCAAGGGTGACATATGGGAACAGAGTGCTGGCCCACACCTAAGTCCCTTGCTCTTTCTGGGCCTTTGGTCCTGCACTTGGAACCCTGACACCTGGCAGTCACCCTGGGCCAGGAACCTGCCTGCCCCCTGTTGGAAAACCTGTAATCCTTCCAAAGTCTTGTCCACTATCCTGATCCCCCTGCCCAAACCCTGGCCCTTAGCTCTCCTTTCCCTGGCCTGCCTCCTCACTTGAGATTCTGGGGGCCCTTATTTCTCTGTGCTTCCCTGGGCTTGGACTGTGGGCCTCACTGAGGACAGTACCCTGCTTCCCTGGTCTTCCCTGAACCTCAGAGCCCTACTGTCACCCATCTGCCTAGCCCCGCCCTTCACTGTCCTTTCCTGGTCTGTGTCTTCCTATTTGTCCCTAGTGTGGGCTGCTTTTGGAAGTCCTGGCCTGCACCCTATCAACACCTTTCCTTCATCCCTCTTGTTCTCCCCATTCCTGCTGGGCCCATTTTCAAGATCGTTTTCTCATGTTGCTCACCATGTCCAGGGGACTGGAACTGGGCTTTTGGCACTGTTGGCTCCCTTTGGGAAAATAGAGTTGTAGCCCTTGCCTGTGCTCTTTCGACTCTCAGCCTGAGCCCTGCTCCTCGATCCTGACACCCAGTAGTGAACCTGGGAATTGAGCCCTATTCTCCCTGAGCCAACCACTACCTTTTCTCCCCTTCTCCACTCCCCATCCCTGTCTGTTTTCATGGGACCCAGCACCGGGTCCTGGTACTTGGCACCCAATTCTTGGGCCTGGCTCTTTGCTTGAGCCCCCAGTCATCCTTCTCCAGGACCCTGTTTCTGTCCCTTGATTTCAGGAGCCTTGATGGGCCAAACACCTGTGCCTCCCTTCTGTTCCTCTTGTAGTGTCTTATATTGTCATTGCCAGGACCCTCTCCTTCTCCTTTTCCCTAGGTTACTGGCTCCCGACTGACACCACCCAAATCCTGCACCAAAGGTATCATTCACATTGCCCTCTTTGGTCCTAGTCTCCCTCTGAGGATCTACTCAAATGAGGCAGAGGAGTTTAACTGGCTGGCTTCTGGGCCCTGAAAAATCTCTATGGACAACACAGCCCTGACTCTAGTCTGGGCCCCCATTGCCACCAAAACTTGACAACTGATAGTACACTTAGACCTAGTGATGACATTGCCCTGGGTGATCCCTTGCCTTCCCTCTCCTGTTCTCTAGCCTTGCCCTATGCCAACCCAGTCCTTCTTCACCGTGACCCTTCAACCTACACTTCCCTGGCCTGCCTGCCAGCCTGAGCTTTTTATCCATTACTTGGGTTGTATTTCTTTCTCATGTTTCTCTTCCTGTTGTGTCTGACCTGGGTACCCCTTTATTTGGCCCCCTAGCTTGCTCCTCTCTGTGCCCTTTGCACAGCCCTGGGTCTTCTCATTCTAGCGATGACACTACCTCTTTTTTCCCTAGTGCTTTCTCCTGGAGCAGGGGCCTCATAATCATTGGGTCGTTAATACATTTTTTGTAGGGTTGGCCCCTTACCTGGGCATCTTGATTGGTCCTGACACTTGCCCCTCTCTGCACACATAGTGACCCCCCACTGTGCACTCACATTGCACTCCTCCTGGCCCCTGTCCCTTACCAGGTCCTTTGGCCTGGTCCCTTGCCCTTGATTCTCATATGGGCCAGGGCACCTTCTGGGAAACAGAACCCTGACCCTCAACTTCACTACTTGCTCTCCCTAGACCCTTGGGCAGCACCAGGAACCCTGAAACCTGGCAGTAGCACTGGGCCTCGAGCCTTTTCCCCCTTGCTGAATCTCCTACCTTTCCTCCCTAGCAATGTCCACTGTCTTCAGCTGCCTTCCCCAGCCCTGGTCCTTGGCTCTCCATTTCCAGAACTGGTCCCTCTCTTGAGCTTCCCGGGGTCCTTCTTGCCTTATAATTCCCTGGGCTTGAACTGTGTGCCTTCCTGGGACCACTTGCCCACTTCCCTTGGCTTTCCTGCATCTCACAATCCTAGTGCAGCCTCTTCCTGTATGGCCCCACCCTTCTCTGCTATCCCCTATCCTGGGCCTTCCTCTAGGTCACTAGTCTGAGATGTTTTCTGCATTTCTGGCCCACACCCCACAAACATCCTTGATTCAGCACTTTACGCTGTACCCCCCTTCAACCCTCCTATTGTCTTTGTCCTTGCGGGGCTCCTTATCCAGATCCTTTTGCCAGGATACTCACTCAAGTCAGGGGCTGAAACTGAGATGTTTTCCTCTGCAGTCTTCCTTTGGAAAAGGAAGTGCCCCTAGCTTGGGGGCTTTGGCCTCCTTCAGCCTGCGACCTCCTCCTGAATCCTGACATTCTGTAGTTAAACTAGGCCTTGAGCCCTCCTCTCGCTGTGCCACGCATTCCTCTTTCTCCCCTTCCTCCCCATATACTGCTATAACCAGGAGAGAGGGGACTCGCCCTTCCATATAGGAGATCACTCCCTCCTGGGTGTTGGGAGAGCTCCTGAAGCCTAGCAGCCAGGGTAGATGGGACTCCCTCTTCCATGGGGGAGACCCCTCCCATCTGGGTGTCTGGGGAAGCTCCTATACTGCCGCAGCCAGGGTACAGGGCACTCTCCACTATAGGAGGGAGATCCCTCAAACCTGGGTTTTGGGGGCAGCTCAAAACATCAACAGCCAGGGTAGAGGTAACTTGCACCTCCAGTCTCCTCTACCCTGGCTAACTTGCTATACAAGCTCCCTGCAACACCCAGTTGGGAGGGGTAGTCCGCCTGGTGGGGCAAGTTTCCTCTACCCTGGCAGCAGTTGTATAGGTGCTCCCCTAAAACCCAGGAGAAAGGGCTCTTCTGACTAGACGGGCGATTCCCCTCTACCCTGGCTAGTGCAGTATACAAGCTCCCACCACTGGACACATAGGAGGGAGGGGTCTTTCACCTGAAGAGGCAATTTTCCTCTACTCTGGCTGCTGTGGTTAAAGAGTTCCCCATTACACCCTGGTGGGAGTGGTATTCTGTTTGGAGGGGTGAGTCTTCTCTACCCTGGCTAAAATGGTATACAATCTCCCTGTGACACCCAGGTGTTGGGGGGGTTCTGTCTGGAGGAGTGAATCCCCACTACCCTGTCTGCAGTGGTATAAGAGGCCCCCCACCCTGACAGCCAAGTGTGAGGGGTCTCCATCCTGGAGGGGCAAGTTATCTTTATCCTGGCTGCGTAGGTACACTAGATCCCTCTAAGACCCAGGTGGGTGGCATCTCCAGCCTGAAGGGGCAAGTCTCTTGTACCCTGGCTGCAGCTGTATAAGAGCTCCCTTTAACAGCCAGGTGGGATGGATCTCCCAATTGGTGTGGCATATACCTTATACCATAGCTTCAATGTTATAGGAGTTTTCCAAAGACACTCTCGTGGGAGAGGTCTTCCACCTAGAGTGGCAAGTCCTCTCTATCCTGACTAAAGATTTATACAAGCTCCAGCCTGACACCCAGGTGGGAGAGATTTTCTGTCTGGAGGGCTGAGTCCCCACTACCCTGACTATAGTGGTATAAGAGCTCCCCACATACACACACGGGTGTGAGGGGTCTCTCGCCTGGAATGGCGAGTCTCATGTTCCCTGTCTCTGCCAGTATATAAGATCCCCTGACAACCAGGGTTTAGGGGTCTCCCGCCTAGTGGGGTAAGTCCTCTCTCTTCTGGCTGCAGTAGTATACAAGTCCCCTTTCAAAGAAAGATGAGAGGGGTCTCCTGCCTGGAGTACAGAGTACTCTTGACCCTGGATAATGCATTATAGAAGCTCCCAGACACCCAGGAGGAAGGGGTCTCCCACCTGGAGGCATGAGTTTCCTCTACACTAGGTGTAGTTGTATAGGAGCTCCCTCATTCTTCCAGGTAAGATGGTCTCTGGCCTAGAGGTGTGAGTTCCCTCTACCTTGGCTGTGGAGGTATATGAACTCCCCCTGACAATGAGGTGGGAGGGGAGTCTTGCCTGGAATGGTGAGTCCCCTCTACAATGGCTGCTGCAGGATAAGCACTCACCCGGACAACCAGGTGAAAGTAGTGTTCTGCCTGGGGTTTGGGGTCCCTGCTATACCCTACCTGCAGCTGTATAGGAGTTCTCCCCAAGACACGCAGGTGGGAGGGGTCTCTCACCTTTAGGAACGCGTCACCTCTACCCTGTCTGGGAGGGTATATGAGCTTCCCCTGAAATCCATGTGGAAAGGGTCTCCTGCCTGAATGGGTGAGTCCACTCTACCCTGACTACACTGGTATAGGAACTTCCCCTGACACCGAGGTTGGAGGGGTCTTCCGCCTGGAAGTATGATTCCCCTTTATCATGCCTGCTGTGTTATATTAGCTCCCCCTCATACCCAGATCAGAGGGGTCTCCTGCCTGGAGGGAGGCATCCCCATTACCCTGGCTGCAGCAGTATATGAGCTCCCTCCTACCACACACAAGTGGATGGGTGTTCCATTTAAAGTGGAGTGTCCACTCTACCCTGGCTGCACTTGTTTACCAGCTTTGCCTGACAACGAGGTTTTATGGGTCTCTCCCTGGACGGGTGAGCCCCCTCAACCCTCGCTGTGGCAGATAAAGGTTCTTCTCCTGACACCTAGGTGAGAGGGTCTCCAGCCTGCAGAAGTAAATCCCCTTGACCCTGGCTGTAGTGGTATAGGGGCTCCCCCCTACACCCAGGTGGGAGTGTTCTCCCACCTCTTGTGGTGAGCTCCCTCTTCCCTTTTGGTGGCAGTATATGAACTCTCCTTACAAAATGGTGGAAGGGATCTTCCACCTGGAGGGTCAAGTTCCTCCTCCTGGCTCTAACAGTATAGGAGCTTCCCCCAAAATCCAGGTTATGGGGTCTTCTGACTTGAGGGGTGAGTCCCCTCTACATTGGCTTCCAGGTATAGGAGATCCCCTGAAAAAACAGGTGTCAGTGATCTTTTGCCTGGTAAAATGAGTCCCCTCTAACCTGGCTGTGGCAATATACAAGCTCTCCCACACACCAAGATGGGAAGGTCCTCCCACCTGGAGGGGTAAGTCTTCTATACCCTGGCTAAGGCAGTATATAAGCACACCCCTACACACCAGTGAGAGTGGTTTTCCACATGAACAGGTGAGTCCCCTTTACCCTGGCTTTGGTAGTATATAAGCCTCACCAACAGGTATCACACCTGGAAGGGTGAGTACTCTCTACTTTAGCTCTTGTCATATAAGAATTCCCAGTACACCAGGGTAGGAGGGACATGTTCCATCTACCCTAGCTGTAGCAGTATAGAAGCTTCCCCCCACACACATCCAGGTTTGGGGGGTTTCCCACCTGGAGGGGCATTTCCCCACTAGCCTGGCTTCTGGAGTAATCAAGCTCCTCAGGTCACCCAGGACCGAGGGCTCTCATGCATGGAGGGGCCAGTCGCCTCTATCTTGACAGTGATGGTGTATGGGCTCTCCCTTGTTAGGTGCAGGACAGGCTTAACGAAGTTATCTGCAGGACATCTGAACAAACATTTGCTGCAGGATAGCCCACAAACTCAAACTCCTCTCTGTCTGGTCCTTTATCACCTGTTTGCATAAAGTTTGAATACTCAACTCCACTCAAGACTGATCACTTGACCACAACCTGTCTGTTGCTAAAGAAACCCACATGTAACTCCTGCCCCATCTGACTGAAGGCAGAAGATGACACTCTTAGTAACTACTGTGCAATCCGATCATTGTCTGCCAACAAGGTGGCTTGCCAACCCAGAGGCCCCATTAGAATTTGGCCTGGCCCCCCCTCTCTTGCTCTCTCGGTCTCCCTCTCTTGCTTTCACCCTCCCTTACTCTCTCTTTCTTTTCTTGCTCTCTTTCTCTTCCTCTCTCTCTTTTTCTCCTCTTTTGCACTGCTGCAATACAGCAGTGGTCGCTCTGAACTGTTGTGGTCACTTTCCTTTAATTGGTGCTGAAACCAGGAAGAAGATTGAAACCCACTTTTGGGTCTCTCTTCCTTCAGAAGTGCAATTCACCAGATGACCTTAACCCGTTTTCTCGTCTGCTAGAACTACAGGCACCCCCGGCCTTTGATTGGTGTGTTTTCCCTTTCTCAAGTCCTAAACCCAATGGTGGTGTCAGCAGGATTTGACCATTATTCTTCCAGTAAACCTCTTTGCCCATCTGTGGAGAGGTAAGCACCCCATCACAGCC
Source organism: Ictidomys tridecemlineatus (assembly GCF_052094955.1). Taxonomy (NCBI): domain Eukaryota; kingdom Metazoa; phylum Chordata; class Mammalia; order Rodentia; family Sciuridae; genus Ictidomys; species Ictidomys tridecemlineatus. The sequence continues at coordinate 84,126,647 of NC_135485.1, forward strand.
TTCAAAGCCATGGTAGCCCTCAGAGACTCCTTGCTAATGAAGATTGGTCTCTTGGGTTCAAAATTACTTTCTTTCCTCCTCCCAGCTGCTGGTTTACCAACATAGGTTTTGTAGGTCAGCCTCAAATTACTGTGTAACCTCAGGGAACACATAACAGAGAACTAAATATGACACCTCACCCAGGTTTTCATGGTTTTGGTGGCTCTCATAAAGTCCTAGTCTTCCTTTAATACTTGGATGCTAGAGATACACTTACCCTTTCCTTCCTCTCTCTCTCTCCCCTCTTTCCGGCCCTGGGAGTCTCTGGCCTCTCCAGCAGGGGTCCCAAAAAGTCTTGGACAAGGTCTCCCATGGTTCCAGTCCTATCCAGAATGGGAGCCTCTTCTGTCAGAATTCAGTGAAAATTAATCTTTGCAGCTTGAATTTACCACTAGGCATTCCTGATTTTTGGCTTTAGTGGGGACGGCTCTTTTGCCAATAGATCATTTTCCTCCCTCTCCCGTACACTAACTTTGTGTTGCCTTCCTTATCTCCTATACTAAGTTTGCATCCCCTTCCTTCTCCTTTATACTATGCTTGCAAAATGGGTAATGTGTCCTCTCTGCCGGTTGACTCTCCCTTAAAATGCTTCTTGGATAAACTCAAAACCCTCTCCTTGACACCAAACATAAAACCCCCCAAAATGATCAAATATGACACCCAGGATTGGCCCACTTATCCACTAGAAAACCAAAATAAATGACCCCCTTTGGGGTCTTTGGATCCCTCCATTCTAAGGGATCTTTAAAATTACTGTGATCATTAAAAAGAATGAGTAAAGAGCCCCTATGTCCAAGCTTTATTCTTGCTCCAATCCAATTCTGCCCTCTGCAACTCTTGCAAACATCTACAAATTTTTCCAGCTTGCAAACCATACCCCACAACAACCGATACCCAATCTTCTCGTCCTCCAGACTTATCCACTCTTTTTGACCCTGCTAATGAACCTCCATCCTATCACCTGGCTCAAATAGGTCCTCACCCTAAACCTTCTGCCCCAGCCCCTCCACCACCTCCCCAACCTCAATAATATGCTTTCTCCCCTCAAATTACTAGGTCAAAAACCCAAACCACAAGCCTTTTTCAAATTTTGGCTCTTTGCTGGGGTAGCAGGTACTGAATATATCCCTTCACCCACTCACTTCTATTTTCTCCTGTCAGTGCCCAAACTGGCTTCCACCATGTCCTGTTACCAGTTAAACCAAAGCTCAAACTAGCTGAGGAGAGCACTCTGACCCCTATCCAAGATCTGGTGAAAATGGCCTTTAAAGTTTCTTTGTTATCACTGAAAACAGGTTAGTAAGAATTTAAACTTCCATACAGGCTTGTTGGGATATTCACTTCGAACCTCCCCTCTGCTCTATCTGTTCTACCGCTCAAGTTTTTATTGCTAGGCAAAAATCTCAAACCCTTTTCCAATCATTCTTTTACATCTCCTACCTCATTCTCAGATCCACCCTATCTGCTCTCAGACCCACCTTCCCATCTTCCCCCTCTCTACCCAGGTCCACAGAAAAGTCTTAACTGATCTTCCCCAGAAATCTTCTTTGTGGCTGATTTTAGAAGTGTCAGCAAAGTTTAGTGTGGATAAATTTTCTCTTTTGTGTTGCCCTGTTTTACTTGGTCACTGGCTGAAAAAAATAGTCAGCACCCCAGATGCTGTACACCCCTTAATAATTTTTCACAAAAATATGTAAACAAGGCTTTTGGCCTTGAGCTGGGCTTTACAGAGATGGTTACATTTCTAAGATAAGAGAAGTTATCAACTGGGCTCCATGGTAACAGCTGTCAGGGGGAGGGAAGAAAGGAAAAAAGAAGCTCTCCCTTTCTCAGGTGTCTTTTAAGTGTTAATTTGCCCAGAACAGAGAAAAAAACTGCTTTTATGTGACCTTCTGCAGACAGTAAACTTCTGAGCCCCACCTCTTACATACTTCTTACAAATTTATGAAACTACCTAAACTTGGGGTTAATGGGATTAATTGATTACAGCAGAAGCTGTGCCCTCTGAATCTGGATGCAATGAAATAAAACTGTTTCCTATTTTTTGTACTATCTTAGGGGCCTTGCTTCTTGTCCATCCCTACAACAGTATTATTCTATATACTTAAACATTGTTTATGTTTTCATGAAATGATAAACAGATGTGATTAATTGTATGCTGCAAATAACAAAATATCTCTTATTAAAATGAAATATATTGCCTAAATTTAGAAATTTACAAGTACTGTTTCAAAATGTGAATAAAGGGGTTAACGGATAGGAAAGATAAATTATAAGGTTCTAAGTATGGATTTAATAGATAGAAAAAAGATTTACGGATAAGAAAGTCTATATGATTAAGTAAATAAAAGAGTTTAAGCAAGTGATAAAGAAGGTTGGTATACATTAGCTATATAGGTTTAAGTAAGCGATAAAGAAGGTTTGTGTAAGTGGATTATATATGTAAATATTTTGAGCAAGTAGTCTTGAAAGAATTAAACATTATACAACTATGGTTAAATAACAGTTGTTATTTTGCAATATTGTAATATGTTATTTCTTTGAGAGATAAACTTGATTAATGTAAAAACATAAATAGTAATTGTGGGACTATTGCTCTTCTTTGTATATTAAATATATTAATATTTTCCAGGTATATAAATCTTTAAGATAGAAGCTTTAAAAAACATTATATCAAGCTGGTGTTCTCCAAAAGGTTACATGGTAATTTTAGGCTTATAAAAATAAAATATTGAAGATGTATTTATATCATTTAATTTTCTATAACTTGACCTATTATCAATAAGATTAATATACAATTCTATACACTGAGGTACAATTTAAATGTAATATCATATTGTGTTAGCTAATATTCATGTGACCTCGAACAACAATATATGTAAACTTTATAAAATGATATTTAAAAGCAATGATCATCTTCAATACTAGAATACTTTTCCTAAGATTTATAAAGAGCCCCACCTTACCTGAAATAAGGCTCTGTCTCTCATCTTACTAATGATAGAATCACTCCAAAGTAGGCCAGACTTCAGCTAAAGCCCAGTAGTCTTAATTTAAGACTGGTGAAATTGACTTTGCTGGATGTTTAAGATCAAGACTTAAAGTTAAATTAAAATGCCCAAGAAAACCAATATTTGGCTCTTACCCTCTGAGTCAGTCTGAATCCAGATAACAAAGAACTTCTCTAAAGAGCTTTTCAACTCTGGGCTATATAAACTCCTGATCAGGGAGATTAATGATACCACTAGAAAATGAAAAGTTAATCAGTACACTTGATGTGAATAGGAGAGTCATTGGAGACAAGAGACATCCCTGATGCTTCCAAGGGAAGCCACATGGTCAAGCAAAACCTGGACCCATCCTAGGGCAAATGGCACTAGAAGAACTAAGAAGCTGCTCTCAAGTTCCTCCACAAGCGACCCATATGAAAACTTGGCTGACTTTTAACAATAGATAGAAGCAAAGTCAATTTTGACCAGCATGATCTTAAACATTTACCAAAAACAATTAATCCAAAACAGTCATTCCTGGGAGTAATGAAGGAGAGAACAGCTAAAATAGAGGAGACAGCAACTAGGCCAACAGGCTTCATGGGGAATGTTAAGTTAAGTATGGCCTTGGCTCCTCCCCCTTGGAGGACCCCTATTAGTCAAATGTATGTTTCTCCTAGTAGGACCATGACAGTTAAATTGCCTACAGAAGTTCCTGCCAAATCACACATGAATTCACCAACCAAACAGCAATGATGCCCAAGATGGAGAATTATGACTCATGAACAACTAATCTGGCTCCAGAGATTCTGTGCACATCTAAAATCCTATCTAACCCCTTTTCCAGTTTCTACAACCCCTCTTTCACTTACTAGGAATGATAACTACTCTCCAGCAGGGCCACTCTGCTTGTTCTGTCTTCTCTACATTATCCCCACAAGGAAGCATCAAACTTAAACTCCCCACACATCAGATGAGAAGCCACCAGCCAGACGAAGACTGGTAGATCAATTTCACTCACATGCCTAGGCACAAAAAGATTCACTTCCTACTTATTTTGGTTGATAATTTTTCAGGTTAGATAGAAGCCTTTCCTACATCCATGGAAATTACTGACACCATTGCCTCCATTTTCATTGAGGAGATAATTTCCAGGTTTAGACTTCTTGCCACCATCCAGTCAGACAATGATCCAGCTTTCACTTCTCAGGTTTTTCAACCAGTCTCCAAAGGCTTCAATATCACTTAGAGGCTCCACTTGCCCCATCAACCCCAAACCTCATTTTCTATCCCAACAACATATGGTGCTTTAACATCCAAGCAACTTGGCACCAGGATAATACCACCCACTCTCAATTTATGAGTCATGGTGATTGATCTTCCATTGGCTGCAATTGGGCAGTCACTTTTAACATTTCTGAATTAAACCAAGCCACCTCCAATACTTCCTAGAGTCCCTATGACAGGACCAACGGCTGGTACCAAGGATCTCCTCAACTCAAAATGGTTTGATGCCGTTGACAACCTATGGCATCAAGGAAACTTTCTGGAATTTGTCATTCTGAGATAACTGTCTATAGCCACTGGATGTTATCTCTAGGCGTCCTGGACTTCCCAAGCCTGTCCCTGAAAATACCCCTGCTCTCCCAGGTAGGCCCCCTCCAATTCCTCTAAGCAGGAAGTAGCCAAATGATTTTGTGCCACCCCCACTACCCTTAACTTAGAAAAATAAAAAGGGAGGAATGTTAGGTGCAGAAAAGGCTGAACTAAGTTTTCTGCAGAATAACCCATGCACTCAAACACCCCTCTCTCTGGTGTTTTATCACCTGTTTGGATCAAGTCTGAATACTCAACCCCACTCAAGGCTGAACAGTTGACCCCCACCTGTCTGGTCCAGCAGAAGGCAACATCTGACCCCTGCCCCATCTATCTGAAGGCAGAAGATGACACCCTTAGCAACTATAGTGTGGTCAAAATATTGTCTGCCAACAAGGCAGCTTGCAGAACCAGAGACTCCATTAGAGTTTGGCTATAAAAACTCCCACTTGCCAGGCCCCCTCTCTTGCTCTCTCTGTCTCCCTCTCTTGCTTTTGCTCTCCCTGCAATAAAGAAGTAGTCACTGAGAGTTTTGTGGTCACTTTTCTTTCAACACTGGTGGGTGTCAGGGAAAGTGCTTTCTACCCTGAGTGTGGTGATACATGAGCTCAGGATGAAAGACAGGTTGGAGGGGTCTTCTGCCTGGATGGGTGAGTCTCCTCTATCCTGGCTAAGGTGGTATACATGTTCCCCTGGACAATTAGATAGGAGGGATATCCTGCCAGGAGGCGAGTCCCCACTAACATAGCTCCAGTGGTATATGAACTAACTCCCCACACCCAGATGGGAGGGTCTTTCACCTGAAGGGTGGAGTTCCCACAACACTGCCTGTGGGGGTTTAAGAGCCCCTTGATATCCTCAGGAGGGAGAGGTCTTCCATATGTAGGAGCTAGTCACTGCTACCCCAGCTGAAGCTGCATTAGGACACTAACTAGGCCAGACACCCAGGTGGGGAGGGGTATCTCCCTGAAAGCGCAGGTCCCCTCTACTTTAGCTCTTGCCATATAAGTGCTCCAAGTACAGCCAGGTGGGAGGGGTCTTCTACCTTCAGGGTCGTGTTCCCTCCACTCTGGCTGTGGTAGTATAGGAGTTCCCCCCTACAACCAAGTGAAAGGGGTCACCCACCTGGAGGGGCGAGTCTCCTCTACCCTGGCTGCTGCAGTAATCAAACTCCCCAGGACACCCAATTGTGATTGGTTTTCCTATTGGAGGAGCGAGTCCCCTCTACCCTGGCTGTGGAGGTGTAGGAGATCACCCAGACACCAAGGTGGGAGGGGTCTCATGACTGGAAGGGTAAGTCAGCTCTACCCTGCCTGAAGCAGTGTAGAAACTTCCCCTGATATCCAGGTGGGATGGGTCTCCTGCCAAGAGGTGCAAGTCTCCTCTACCCTGGCTTCAGCAGTTTAAAAGCTCCCCAGGACACAAAGGTGGAAGGGATCTCCTTCCTGGAGGGGCAAGTCCCCTCCACACTGGTTGCAATGGTATAGGAGCTCCTCCTGAAACCCAGGTGGGAGGGTTCTCCTGCCTGTAGGGGAAAGTCCGCTCTACCCTGGCTATGGCCATATGCGAGATCTCCCTGACACACAGATGGGAAATGTCTCCCAACTGGAGCAGCGAGTCCTTGCTACACTGGCTGTGGAGGTATACATGCTCCCCCAGACACCCAGGTGAGAGGGCTCTTCCGCATGAAGGGGCGAGTTGTCGAGTTTTCTCTATCCTGTCTGTGGCAATATATAAGCTCCCACTGACACCCTGGTGTGAGGGGTCTCCTGTCAGGAGGGGCAAGTGCCTTATAACTCTGGCTGTGATGGTATATGAGCTAATACTGATAGCCTGGATAGAGTGGTCTCCTGCCTTGATGGAGGAGTCTCCTCTACCCTGGCTAAGGTGATATACAAGTTCCCCTTGACACCCAAGCTCCCCACACACACCAAGGTGGAAGGGTCTCCTGCCTGGAGAGGTGAGTAGCTGCTACCCCATTTGCAGCTGTATATGAACCTACCCTCACCAGAAACCATTGTGTTGGGGGTCTTCTGCCTGGAAGGGTGAGTTTCTTCTACCCTGTATAAGGTGGTATAGGAGTTACCCCTACTCCTAGGTGGAAGGTGTCTCTCACCTGGAGGTCTGAGTCACTTCTAACCTGGATGCTGGGGTATATGAGCTCCACCTGACAACCAGGTGGGAAGGGTCTTCCACCTGGAGGGGCAAGTCCCCTCTACCCTGGCTAAGGTGGTATAGGAGTTACTCCCATTCCCAGAAGGGAGCGTGGTCATGCAAGTTGCCTCTACCCTGGCTGCTGGAATATTTGAACTCCACCTTACACTCAGGTGGAAGGGGTCTTAAGCCTGAAGGGGCGAGTCCACTCTACCCTGGCTGTAGCAGTTTAGGAGCTTCCAGGATACCCAAGTGGGAGGGGCCTCTTACCTAGAGGGGTGACTTCCTTCTACACTGGCCGAAGGGGTGTACCAGCTCTCCCAGACACCAGATGGGAAGGGTCTCCTGCTTGGAGGGGTGAGTCTCCTCTATTTTGGCTGCTGTGATAAATGAGCTACACAAACATTCTTAGATGGGAGGCATCTCCTGCCTAAAGAAGCAAGTCTTCTCTATCCTTGCTGCAGTGGTTTACTAGCTTTCCCTGACACCCAGGTTAGATGGGTCTCTCACCTGGAGGGTTGAGTCCCTTCTACCCTGGCTGCAGTGGTAAAGAAGATTCCCCCACACCCAGGTTGGAGAGGTCTCCCGACTCATGTGGGAGTCTTCTCTACCCAGCCTGTGTCAGTATATAAACTCCCCTTACAAACAGGTGGAAGGGATCTTCTGCCTGCAGGCTCGAGTCCCCTATCCCCTGGCTCTGGCAGTATAGTAGCTGCCCCCAACACCCGGATTAGGGGTCTCCGTACTTGAGGGGTGATTCCCCTCTACCTTGGCTATGACAGTATAGTATCTCACCTTCACACACCCAGGTGTGAGGGGTCTTCCTCCTGGAGAGGCAAGTCCCCTCTACCATTGCTGCAAAGCTATACAAGCTCCCCCAGACACCCAGGTGGGAGGGGTCTCCTGCCTAGAGGTGTGAGTCCCCTCTACCCTGGAATCAGCAGTACAGGAGCACCCCAGGACACCCAGGTGGAAGGAGTCTCTCTCCTGGAGTGGCGATTACCCTTTACCCTGGCTGCAGTGGTATAAGAGCTCCCACTGAAGCCCAGGTGGGAGGGTTATACTACCTGGAAGTCTGAGTCCCGTGTACTTTACCTCTTGCCATATAAGTGGTACCAGTACACCCAGGAAAGAGTCGTCTTCTGCCTGTCAGTGCATGTTTACTCTGCCCTGGCTTTAGCAGCATAGGAGCTCCACCCCCCAAAACCCAGGTGTGAGGGGTCTCCATATTGAAGGGGCGAGTCCCCTCTACCCTGATTGTGGAGGTATAGGAATTCACCCAGACACCCAGGTGGGAGGAGATATCCAAACTGGAAGGGCATGTCCATTCTACCCTGGCTGCAGCAGTATAGGAACTCCCCCCTGACACCCAGGTGAAAGGGATCTCCTACCTAGAGGTGCAAGTCACCTCTATTCTGGCTCCTTTGTTATTTGAGATCCTTCACTTACCTTGATGGAAGGGATCTCCTGCCTGAATGGGTGAGTCCCCTCTACCATGGCTGCAGTGGTAAAGTATCTGCCCCTGATACCCAAGTGGGAGGGTCTCCTGCCTTGAGTGGTGAGTCCACTCTACCCTCCCTGTGGCAGTATATAAACTTTCATGACAACGAGGCAGAAGGGATCTTTGCCTGCAGGGGTGAGTCCCCTCTACACTGGAAAAGGCCAGAATACAATTTACCCCCAAAACCAAGGTGTGAGGAGTCTTATTGCTGGAGACACGAGTTCCCTCTACCTTGGCTACAGTATTTAAGGAGCTCTCGCCTACAGCCACGTGGGAGTGGTCTTCTGTCTCAAGTGGCTTGTCCTCTCTACCCTGCCTGTGGCAGTACATGGACTCCCCTGACAACCAGGTGGAAGGGATCTTCTGCCTGGAGGGTCGAGTCCCCTCTGCCCTGTATCTGGTGGTATAAGAGTTCCCCCAGACACCCAGGTTATGGGGTCTCCTGACCGGAGAGGCGAGTCCCCTCTACACTGTCTGTGGGGTATATGACCTCCCTGACACCCAGGTGGGAGGGGTCACCCGCCTGGAGCAATAACTTCCTTCTACCCTTGCTGTGATGGTATATAAACTCTCCCAGAAACCCAGGTGGGAGGGTTCTACCGCCTGGAGTGACAAGTCTTCTCTGTCCTCGCTATGTGGTATAAAAGTGCCCCCTTACACACAGGTTGCCGTGGTGGTTTTTCGTATGGACAGGCGAGTCCCCTCTACCCTGGCTTTGGTGATAAACAGGCTCTCTTGACACCAAGTGGGAGGGGTATTCCCCCTGGAAGGGCGAGTCCTCTCTACTTTAGCTCTTGCCATATAAGTGCTCCCAGTACATCCAGGTGGGAGGGATCTTCTGCCTGCGGGGGCGTGTTTCCTCTACTCTGGCTGTGGCAGTATAGGAGCTTCCCCTTACACCCAGATGTGAAGGTTACCAGCCCACATGGGCGAGTCATCTCTACCCTGTCTGCTGCAGTAATCAAACTCCCCAGGACATCCAGTTGGGATTGGTTCCTCTAATTGAGGTGTGATTCCACTCTACCCTGCTTGTGGATGTATAGAAGATCACCCAGACACTAAGGTGTGAGGGCTCTCCCAATTGGAAGGGCAAATCCACTCAACCCTAGCTGAAGTGGTGCAGGAACTCCCTGTGACACTCAGGTGAAAGGGGTATCAGTCTAGAGGTACCAGTACCTTCTACCTGGGCTAAGGGGGTATAGGAGTTACTCCCATTCCAGGTGGGAGGTGATTCTCGCCTGGATGTACACTTTGCCTCTACCATGGCTCCTGGGGTATATGAATTCCACCTGACACCATGGTGAGAGGGGTGTTTCACCTGGTTGGGTGAGTCCACTCTACCCTGTCTGGAGAGGTTACAAAACTTCCCCTTACCCCAAGGGTAGAGGGGTCTCAGGCCTAGTGGGGTGACTTCCCCCTAACCTGGCTTCAGTGGTTTACCAGCTTTCCCAGACACCCAAGTGGGAGGGATCTCCTGATGGAGGGGCGAGTTTCCTATATTCTGGCTATTGTGGTATACAAGCACCCCCCCATACACTGATGGGAGAGGTCTCCTGCTTTAAAGGACGAGTCCACTTTACCCTGGCTTCAGTGACTTATTAGATATCCCTGACACCCAAGAGGGAGGTGTCTCTTGCCTGAGTGATGAGTCTCCTCTTCCCTGGCTGCAGTGGTATAGGAGGTAACCCTGTACCAAGGTGGGAGGAGTCTCCCACCACTAGGGGTCAATCCCCTCTACAATGGCTGCTGCAGTAATCAAGCTCCCTCATACACCATCACCTCCCACCTGGAATGGGAGTAACTCCTATACCCCCTTAGCCCAGGTAGAAGGTACTGGTACCTCTAGACTGATACCCCTTTCACCTGAGTGTCACGGGGAGTTCCTACACCACTTCAGCTAGGTCTCCCGATTGGATGGGTGAGTTCCCTCTAACCTTGCTGTGGAGGTAGAGGAGCTCATCTAGACTGGGAGGGGACTTCCGACTGGAAGGCAGTCAACTCTAACCTGGCTGTAGCAGTGTAGGAACTCTCTCTGACACCAAGGTGGGAAGGATCTCCTGGCTGGAGAGGAGAATGCCCTCTACACTAGCTGCAGCTGAATAATAGTTCCACCTGAAACGAAGGTGAATGGGGTCCCCCACCTGGCAGGGCGAGTCTCCTCTACCCTTGCTGCTGCTGTAAATTATCTCCCCCTGACACTCAGGTGGGAGGATCTCTTGCATGGAGAGGCAAGGCCCGTCTACCCTGGCTGCAGTGGTATAGGAGGTCTCTCCTACACCCAGGTGGGAGGGGTCGCCAGACATCAGTGGCAAGTCCCCTCTACCCTGCTTGTGGGAGTATATGAACTCCCTTGAAAACCAGGTGGAGGAGATATTCCGCCTGGATGGTCGAGTCCCCTTTCTCTGTCTCTGATGGTATACGAGCTCCCCCGACACCCAGATTATGGGGTCACAAGCCTGGAGGGGGTGTACCAGTTCTCCCAGACACCCAGGTGGGAAGGGTCTCCTGCTTGGAGGGGTGAGTCCCTTCTATCCTAGTTGCTGTGGTATAGGAGCTCTCCACCATACCCTGATGAGAGGGATCTCCCGCCTACAGGAGTGAGTCCCCTTTCCTCTGACTGCACTTGTTTTCTAGCTTTCCCTGTCACCCAGATTGGATGGGTCTCTCAGCTGGAGGGTCGAGTCCTCTTCACCCTGGCTGCGGTGGTAAATGATTTCCCCCTGACACTCAGGTGGGTGGGTCTCAAGCCTGGTGAGGCAAGTCCACTTTATCCTGGATGTAGTGGTATAGGAGGTTCACTCTACACCCAGGTGGGAGTGGTATCCCACCTCTAGTGACAAGTCACTTCTACCTTGCCTGTGGCAGGTGGAATGATCTTCCCCTGGCTCTTGTGGTATAGGAACTCCCCGCCCCAAACCCAGGTTATGGGGTCTCATGATTGAAGGGGCGAGTCCCCTAAATACTGGCATGGGAGTATACGAGCTCCCCCAGACTCCCGTTTTTAGAGATCTCCTGCCAGGATAAATGAGTCGCTACTACCCTGGCTATGGCTGTATAAAATCCCTCTCAGACACCCAGTTGGTAGGGGTATCTCGCCTGGAAGTATGAGTCCCATGTATCCTGGCTGCTAAAGTAATCTAACTCCCTCAGAAACCCAGGATGTAGGGTCTCTGAATGGAGGTGCGAGTCCCCACTATTGTGGCTGCAGAGGTATAGGAGATCTCTTAGACACCCAGGTGGAAGGAGTCTCCCAACTGGAAGGGCAAATCCACTCTACCCTGGCTGCAGTGGTGTAGGAACTTCCCCTGACACCCAGGTAGAAGGGGTCTCCCGCCTAAAGGTGAGAGTCCCCTCTACCCTGACTGCTGTGGTATAGGAGCTCCCCTGACAATCACCTGGAAGGAGTCTTCGACCAGGAATCTAGATACCCCTTTAACCTGCTGCAGCTGTATAGGAGCTCCTCAGGAAACCCAGGTGGAAGAGATCTTCCATATGAGGGTTGAGTTCTCTCTACCCCGTCTACAGGGGTATAGGAGCTCCACAGAAACCAGGTGAGAGGGGTATCCCACCTGGAGGGGTGAGTCCCCTCTTCCCTGGATGCGGTGGTATAGGAGCTCCCCCCGACACCCAAATGGGAGGGTTCTCCCACCTGAAGGAGAAAGTACCCTCTACCATGGCTGCAGTGGTATGAGAGCTCCCCCTGACACCCAGGTTGGAGGGGTCTCCTGCCAGAAGGGGCAAGTATTTTCTTCCATGGCTGTGGAGGTATATGAGCTCCCATTGAAAGCCAGGTTGGAGGGTCTCCCGCCTGGATTGGTGTGTCTCCTCTACCCTGGCTAAGTTGGTATGCAAGTTCCCAGTGACACCCAGATGGGAAGGTCTCCAATCTGAAGGAGCGAGTCCCCTCAACCCTGGCTGTTGAGTGTACAAGGCCTCTCCTATTCTAAGTAGGGAGGGGTCTCCTGCTTGTATGTCAAGCTGCTGCTTTCCCAGAATCAGCTTTATACAACCCCCCCTTTCTCCAGACACCCATGTGGAAGACATCTATCAACTGGAGGGGCGAATTCCCTCTACCCTGGCTAAGGCAGTATAGGAGTTACTCCCATTTCCAGGTGGGAGGTTTCTCTCTCATGAGGTGTGAGTTGAATCTACCCTGGCTGCTGGAGTATAGGAGCTCCACCTGACACAGGTGGGAGGGATCTTCCACCTGGAGGTGTGAGTCCCCTCTAACCAGGCTAAGGGGATATAGGAGTTACTCCCATTCCCTGGTGGGAGGTGTTTCTCTCCTGGATGTACAAGTTGCCTCTACCCTAACTGCTGGGGTAGAAATCCACCTGACACCCAGGTGGGAGGGGTCTACCTCCTAGAGGGGTGACTTACGTCTGTCTTTGCTGAGGGTGTGTAGCACCTATCCCAGACACCCAGGTGGGAGGGGTCTCCTGCGTGGAGGGGAGAGTACCCTCTAATCTGGCTGCTGTGGTATAGGAGCTCCCCACCATACCCAGATGGGAGGGGTCTTCCACCTGAAGGGTTGAGTCCCCTATACCCTGGCTGCAGTGGTTTACTAGCTTTCCCTGACAACCAGCATGGATGTGTGTCTCGCCTGAAGCGGCAAGTCCACTCTACCGTGGCTGCTGCAGTAAAGAATCTCCCCCTGACAACCAGGTGGGGGGGACTTTGGCCTGGAGAGGCAACTCCCCTCTGCCCTGGCTGCAGTGGTATAGGAGGTATCTCTACACCCAGGTGGGAGGGTTCTCCTGCATCTAGTGGCAAGTCCCCTCTACCCTGCTTGTGGAAGTAAATGAACTCCCCTGACACCTGGGTGGACTGGATATTCTGCCTAGAGTTTCAAGTCCCCTCTCTCCTGGCTCTGGTGGTATAGAAGCTCTCCCGACACCCAGATTATGGGGTCCCCCTAATGGATGGGCAAATTCCCTCTACCCGGACTAAGGCGTTATAGGAGTCACTCCCATCCCCACGTGGTAGATGTCTTTCTCCTGGAGGTGCGAGTTGCCTCTACCCTGGCTGGTTGTATATATGAGCTCTCCTTACACCCATGTGGTACGGGTCTTCTGCCTGAAGGGGCAAGTGCCCTCTACTGGGCTAAGGCGGTATAGGAGTTACTCCCATTCCCAGTTGGGAGGTGATTCTGTCCTCAGGTGCAAGTTGCCTCTACCCTGGTTGCTGGGATATATGAGCTCCATCTGAAACCCAGGTAGGAATGGTCTTCCACCTGAAGGATGCAGTCCACTTTGCCCTCGCTGCAGCAGTTAAAGAGTTTTCCCTCACACCCAGCTGGGAGGGTTCTCCCACCTAGAGGGTTGACTTCCCTCTACCCTGGATGAGAGGGTGTACCAGCTCTCACAGACACCAAGGTAGGAGGGATCTCCTGCTTGGAGGAGTGAGTCCTTCTCTTCTGGCTCCTGTTGTATATGAGCCCCCCTATACCCAGATATTAGGGGTCCAACGCCTGAAAGGGCGAGTTTCTTATACCCTGGCTGCAGTAGTTTACTAGCTTTCTCTGACACCCAAGTTGGATGGGTCTCTTGCCTGGAGGATTGAGTCCCCTCAACCCTACCTTAAATAGGAATGGGTCTTCTGCCTGGAATGGCCAGTCCCTTCTTATCCAGCTGCAGCTGTATAGGAAGGCCCCACCCCCACCAGACACCCAAGTTGAAGGCATCTCTAGACTGGAGGGGCGAGTCCCCTCTACCCTGGCTGAGGCCATATAGGAGTTATCCCATTCCCAGGTGGGAGATGTCTCTTGCCTGGAGGTGCAAGTTGCGTCTACCTTGGCTGCTGGGATATATGAGCTCCCACCTGCCACACAGGTGTGAGATGCCTTCCACCTAGAAGGGTGAGTCCGCTTTTCCCTGAATGCAGTCGTTAAGGAGCTTTTTCTAATACCCAGGGAAGGGGTCGCCCACCTAGAGATGTGATTTCCCTCTACCCTGGCTGAGTGTGTGTACCAGCTCTCCCAGGCTCCAAGGTGGCAGAGGTCTCCTGCTTTGAGAGAAGATTCCCCTCTATTCTGGCTGCTTTGGTATACAAGCACTCCCATACCCAGATAAGAGGTGTGTTCTTCCTGAATAGCAGTCCCCTTTACCCTGAGCACAGTGGTTTACTAGCTTTCCCTGATATACAGGTTTGATGGGTCCCTAGCCTTAAGGGGCAAGTTCCCTGTAAAGTGCATTGGCAGTAAAAAACCCTCCAGGACACCCAGCTGGGAGAGTCTCCAGCCTGGAGAGGCGATTCCCCTCTACCCTGGCTGCAGTGGTATAGGTGGTCCCCACTACACCCAGGTGGGAGGGATCTCCCACCTCCAGAGGGAGTCCCTTCTACTCTGCTTGTGGCACTATATGTGCTGCCCATACAACCTGGTGATCAAGATATTCCACCTGGAGGGTTGAGTCCACTCTCCCCTGTCTCTTTATAGGAGTGGTAAAGAATCTCCCCTCAATACAATACCCAGGTTATGGGATCTCCTGACTGGAGAGGCGAGTCCCCTCTAAATTGGCTGCAGGGTTATAGGAGCTCCACCTGACACCCAGGTGGGAGGGGTATCCAACCTGGAAGGGCAAGTCCCCTCTACTTTAGCTCATGCCACAAGAGCTTCTAGTACCCTCAGGTGGGAGGCATCTTGTGCCTGAAGGGGTGTGTTCCCTCTACCCTGACTGTAGCACTATAAGAGCTCCCGCTGACACCCAGGTAGGAAGAATCTCCCGCCTGTAAGGGTGAATCCTCTCCTCACTGGCTGCTGCAGTAGTCAAGTTTCCTCAGATATCCAGTGCTGAGAGCCACAGTCAAGTTGGAATGGCCCCTGGCATTTTGACAACAGTATTGGTTAACAGGCAAGGCATCAGTATCCGCCTCCACCGCTACTTTGGAGTTCTCATGGAGATTCCCAGGGATTCCTGGAGAGTTCCAATTGGTTGGGGAAGTGCAGGAGGAGGGATTTCCATAGAAGAGAGTTCTGGTTGTTGGATCCTGGAGGAGCCGCATGGCATTCGGGAGAATTCCCGGGGAGCGTGTGTGGAGTGTGCTGATGGGGTTTAGAAATAAAGTTTGTTTCTGCTTCAGTGGCTCGTGATTTGTGCCCAGCCAGACTGCGGCAATTGGTGGCCTAGGCAGAAAATGCCTGAAGCTCTGAGATAAGTAAAATTGCTCACCCCTGAGGGAAGGCGAGAGAATGGGTGACCATTTCAAAAAACAATGTGTTATTGTTTTGATTTGTTTTGTTTTTGTTTCAAGATACCTATCCCTAGAACTTTCTCAGGCAAACTGGAAAAAATGGTTGGCTCAAGGTTTGAAGTTGTTCACCCCTGAGGAAGAGATAGAAATAGATCACAAATGCACATGTCAAGAAAATAGGAAAATTGATACAACGGGTTTTTGTTCCATTTTTGTTTCATTCTTTTTCGGTTTTGTTTTGTGTTATCTTGTTGGGTTGTGTTATCTTTATACTACATTCGAAATTAGAAAAAAAAAACAAACAAACTGAAAGAGTGTTAAGTAAATTGTTAGAGGTTCAGACCATGGAGAAAGACATTTTAGATGAAGCAAAAGAGAAGGTCTCTTGAGCTAGTAACACAGAGGAAGAAAATTTAAAGGAAAAGGGGCAATTAGGGAAAAAGCTACAACAGGAGGCTGCTACTAACACTGTTCTATCACCAGAGGGTGGAATTCAACCAACAGCTCCACCCATGGAGACACCTGAGTGGCCCTCAACCCCCATAGTTGATAGATGGGATCCTGAGACAGAACCTCAAAGATTAGCATGCCCTGTACTTTAGCAAGCAAGAGAGCAGAGAATTCACCATGCTCTAGATTCAAAAACAGTAAAGCAGATAAAGGAGTCTTTAACGACATATGGCCCTCAAGAACCCTTCACTGTAAGCATGGTCGAATCCATTACCAACTTGGACATGACGGCAACAAACTGGGCTAACGTGTAAGTCTGTGCTAAATGGAGGACAATATTTGTTAAGGAAGGTTGCGATGAAAAATTTTGCACGGAGACAGCTAGGTGACATGCAGCAGCCAGATATCCTCAAAGAAATCTAGATATATTGTTAGGAAAAGTACCTTATGAGGGTCAACGGCAACAGATTGAATATGATCCTGCCATATATTCACAAATTGCTGCAGATGCACTTAGGGCATGGAAGACTTTACAAGGAAATAGAGATTTACAAGGTCAATTATCTAAGAGAATACAGGGAGCTAATGAAACTTGCACTGAATTTTTAGACAGGCTTATTCAAACAGCTACCAGAATTTTTGGGAATGCAGAACAAACAATGCCATTACTAAAACAACTGGCTTATGAGCAAGCAAATTGTTGGTGCAGAGAGGTCATTAGACCATGGAAACATAGAGATTTAAACACATATATTAAATTATGTAGGGACATTAATGAACAAGGGCCAGTCTTGGAAGCTGTAGTACAACAGGCTTTAGATGCCAGGCAAAAAACATGCTACAGTTGTGAACAAACAGAAGTTTTTAAAAGGAATTGCCCCACAGGAGGAAGGTTTAAGAAAACTAGATATCAAAGGAGTACAATACTGGGTATTTGCCCACGATTCTGTAGAGAAAGACATTGGGTTAGTGAATGCCCTTCTCAAACCAACATAAAGGGTATTCTGTATCAAAAAATGGACGAGGACCAGGTGTTTACCCATGATATTGTAGAGAAAGGCATTGGGCCAAAAAACGGACAGGGGGGCCCAATGCTCCGGGGCCCATGACCATAATATATACGGGGCACTGGAGGAACCCAGAAACACCATGGAGAAACCCAGCAACACCATCAGGGTAGTGTCCAGGACATATTATCCATCAGATCTCTCATCAGATGAACCAGAGGGAGCGCAGAGTTGGACAAATGTGCCTCTGCCAGAGCAGTACTAACTCCAGAGATGGGAGTTCAAATCATTCCCACAGGAGTAAAAGGACCTCTTCCGCAAGGAACAGTAGGCTTATTGTTAGAACGCACTTCTTCTACTCTAAAAGGACTTACAATAAGTCCTGGGGTAATTGATCCCAATTATGAAGGTGAAATAAAAATTATAGCTAGTTCTCCAAAGGGTATATCAGTAATTTCACCAGGAGATAGAATAGCTGTTATTAATAATACCCAGCCTGCATGATAAATATTCCAGCTGTACTATAGAAAGAGGTTGCAGGGAATTAGGCTCCACACGTGTAGATTGGGCTATGCTGTCTTTAAATTTAGATTCTCGAAAAATGCTAAAGCTAAATATTCGAGGATGTGAATTTAATGGTCTACTGGACACAGGTGCAAACGTTAGCATCAATTCTTGTCAAGAATGTCTGAAACATTGGCCATTACAACAAGCCACACAAACACTTCGAGGCTTAGGAGTGGTATCTAATATCCATTGAAGTAAAATCATATTAGATTGGAAGGATCCTGAAGGATGTGAAGGAACACTAGAGTCATATGTATTGGATTATCTTCCTATAAATTTGTGGGGACAAGATGTCCTAGATCAAATAAGTTTGACATTAATATATAACAAAAATCCAAATGCACACACTATTATGGCTAGACAAGGTTTTAGGAAAGAAAAAAAAATTAGGAGAACAAGAACAAGGTATAGCAGCACAAATTCAAATAGATCAAGGAATAAATAGACATTGATTGGGTTTTCAGAAGGGGTCACAGAGACAATAAAAATTACTTGGAAATCAGAAAGACCAGTATGGGTTCCTCAGTGGCCCCTGACTAAAGAAAAGATAGAAGCAGCCCATGACGTGGTCAAACAACAATTAGTGGAGGGACATATACAACTTTCTGTATCTCCATATAATACCCCCATTTTTGTAATTAAAAGGAATCTGGTAAATGGAGATTATTGCAAGATTTAAGAGCCATTAAAAATGAGATGGTTATTATGGGACCTGCTCAATCGGGGGTTCCTCAATTATCTGCTTTGCAAAAAACCTGGTATGTTTTAGCTATAGATATTAAAGATTATTTTTTTTTCAATCCCAATTCATCCTGAAGATAGTTCATGTTTTGCATTTACTATCCCTGCACTAAATCATGAAGGTCCAGATCAGAGATATGAATGGAAAGTACTACTGCAAGGAATGGCTAACAGCCCAACTATGTGTCAAATTTATGTTAATAAAGCAATCCAGCCACTTAGAAATCTAAATTCTGAAATACAAATATTTCAGTAGATGGATGATATATTATTAGCACATAAAGATAAAAACACATTGCTAGAAGGTTATGCGACACTTACAAATTTATTAAAAAGTTATAATCTAGAAATAGAAATAGATAAATTACAATTGAAATTTACAATTAATTATTTAGGAGTTTTATTATACTCAACCATTGTCTTTCCACGCAAAAGTCAAATACAAGTAGATCAATTCAAATCACTTAACGACCTTCAAAGGTTATTAGGAGACATAAATTGGATAAGGCCTTATCTAGGCATACCAACAGGAGAGTTGGGACCTTTATTTGATATCCTAAAAGGTCCATCAGATCCAAATTCATCCCACATGGTAGTGCCTGAAGCAAGAAAGTCATTAAAAATTATTGAAACATATATGTAAAAATGCATTTGTATAGAATTGATATGTTTGCCTTTATTATTTAGTGTAATACCAACAAAAAAATATTTCTACAAGATTATTTTGGCAAGAACGTTCATTATTGTGGATACATTTATCTTATTCTCCTAACACTATTTTTACTAGGTATCTGAGGCTGTAAGACAATTAATACTCAAAAAAATAAAAGCAGCAAAGAGAGTGTATGGAATTTCTCCCAATAAAATTATTACTCCATATACTATGAATCAAATTGATGAGTTAGCTAATGATTTAAATACTTGGGCGATAATCATATGTAAATATAATGTTTCCTTTGATAACAACTTACCATCTTATCCTTTGCTGTCTTTTGGGTTTTTGCATCTTTTAGTCTTTCCAAAAATGACAAGAAAAACACCCAGCATGATCCTCCAAATATATTCACTGATGGGTACAATAATGGTACAGCAGCAGTAGTTACCCCTGATCAAACTTTTACATTTTTAGTACCTAAACAATTAGCTCAAAAGGTAGAGCTTAATGCAGTATTAATAGCTTTTGTGATGTTTAAAGATTCTGTATTTAATTTATTTTCTGATAGTCAATATATAGTTAAGGCTGTAGTATCCCTTGAAGTTGCTGGAAGGATTTCCTCTGCCTGCACTGTTTTCTCTTTGTTTTCCAATATACAAAGTCTAATCTGGGACAGAAAAGATCCATTCTTTATAGGACATATCAGAGCACATACAGAATTGCCTGGAGCCCTTAGTTTGGGAAAAGATTTAGCAGATAAAACTACACATGACATACTTATTTCTCTACACTAGAAGAAGCTACAAATTTTCATATAAGGTTCCATGTCAATGCTAATACTTTACAAAAGTGTTTAAAAATAACTAAAGAACAAGCTAGACAAATAATAAAACAATGTCAAAATTGTGTGACCTTTTTACAACAAGTTAATCTTGGAGTCAATCCTAGAGGCTTGATACCTAACCATATTTGGCAGATGGACATCACACACTTGCCAGAAATTGGAAAATTAAAATATTTGCATGTTACAGTTGATACTTCTTCTGGATTTTTTATGGGCTCCCTTCATGCTGGAGGAAGAAACTAACGATATTATAGCTCATTGCTTACAATATTTTGCCACTGTGGGCGTTCCAAAACAGTTAAAAACAGATAATGGTTCTGCTTATACCTCTACCTCTTTTAAACAAATTTTCTCATCTTCTGGCATTACTCACATAACAGGAATCCCATACAATCCACAGGGACAAGGCTTAGTTGGAAGAGCTCATCAAACTATTATAATATACTTATTAAAGCAAAAAGAGGGAATTGGAAAGGGGTATATATCCCCAAAGACAAACTTAAAATAACCCTTTTTACTCTAAACTTTTTCAATTTGGATTTATCAGGGCTTAGTGCTGTGGAAAGACATATGTGCCAAAAAAATGTACATAAGCTTAAGGTACTTTGGAAGGATATTCTAACACGACAATGGAAAGGTCCTGATCCAGTGATTGTCTGGAGTTGGGGGTCTGTTTTTGTGTTTCCACAGGAAGAACAGCAGCCGATTTGGATTTCAGAGATATTATCCAAAGCGATTTCTAAAGATCAAAAAAAAAGATGATTTGACTCAAATTCATAACAGCTGATATCCTGAGCTCCAGTTTGGCTATTCTTACATCTGCAACAGTGATTCTCCCACACCTGGAGGCTAATTAATAATGAACACCATTAAGGCCTATTTCAAATGTAAAAAAACCTTGAGGCTTGCTTGTGGGAATACTTCAGACCCATATGCAAGTTACAGAAAAAAGGATGGTATATCCAAAAGAGAGTCAAACCCAGGTGGTAACCAGGATATCTTTTTTCAATATCTATTTTATTATTGCCCTTTTCCACATCATAACTTTTTATATTATTTTTTTGAGCTCATACAGACCTAAGATAATGTTTTTCTGATCAGTTTTATTTTTTGACTGTGGAGTTTTTAAACATTGCAATGGAGATTTCACCTGTGAAGAGATTCAAGGCCTTTACTATTATGTTATATGTTTTATGTATTATGTTATGTGTGCACACTTCTGTTTTGTGTTGTATGTCTGTATGTGTGTATGTCCATATAACATATACAAGAGGTGCTCATGAAGAAATGGATCCGAATTTTTTTTTTCTATTCACATGATTTAAATGGTTTAATTTAAATTGGGTAAACAACTGTTGAGGATTGTTTTAATATGGAAAAAAAGAGGTTAACACATCTGTTTGTTTACTTTCACCTTTCCTTTTCAATATATTTAATAATTCTGTTCAGGATAATGTAAATTGTTCAGATAATTGTTTTCTTATTACCTGTTGGAATGTTGCGTAATTTTCTTTTTAGTCATCACTGCCAGAATTCCTATCTTCCTCCCACTACAGGTGAAGATAAAGATAAAACCAAACTACAGCTTTTTTGATAGCTATCACAGTAAACTCTATAAACTGATGCATCAATGAATAATAACTTAACAAGTAATGCTCAATTCAGGAGTCCATTTACTTTGGGAGGAAATGAACATATTGATAGATTGCTCTGCTTTGAACTGCTTTCAGAACTTGCCTGGACTACGTATCACTTGTATACATTGTGAACTATCTGTTGGTGCAGCGAATTGTGGTAATGCTCGAGTATCTTTACTTATGGTGTCACTGGTGGTACAATTTTTCTAAAGCAGCAGTCAATTGGCTGGTGTTCTGGCATTTTTTGTATCTTCCTCCCTTCTGCTAGTGATGGTCTAAAATTTGGGGTCAACAGAGGTGAGTCATAAAACCTCACACCCCCACTGGCACCAAGGCCAAATTTGGGGACCACCAGATGTGAGGCAAAGAACCTCACCCCTTCCCACTAGTGCTTAGGCCTATCCGCAAGTATGCAGTATGCTGGACCAGTAGTCAGTGATGGGTATGTTCCAATTGCAGTGGTACCAACCTAAGACATGAGGCTGACGCCTTGAGGTCAGTTCCTCAGATGACTGGTAAGGACCATATATAGTATTGGAAAACCTAACAGGCACGGTCCCTAAGCCACATTGCTTGTTGTTTAATTAAACAGAAGAGGGAAGATGCTAAGAGCCACATTTGAGAGTTAAAATGGCCCCTGACATTTTGACAACAGTATTGGTTGACAGGCGAGGAATTACCACCCGCCTCCACTGCTACTTTGCATTTCTCGGGCTACTTTTTAGTTCTCGTGGCGATTCCTGGAGAGTTCCTATTGGTTGGGCAAGTGCAGGAGGAGGGATTTCCAAAAGAGAGAGTTCCGGTTGTTGGTTCTTTGAGGAGCCCTGTGGTGTTCAGCAGAATCCCTGGGGAGTGTGTGTGGAGTGTGCTGTTGGAGTTCAGAAATAAAGTTTGTTCCTGTTTCAGTGGCTCATGATTTGTGCCCAGCCAGACTGCGGCAATCCAGGTACGAAGGGTCTCCCAATTAGACGAGTGATTCCACTCTACCTTTGCTTCAGAGGTAGAGGAGCTCACCCAGACACGCAGGTGGGAGGGGTCTCCCGACTGGAAGGGCAAGTCCCCTGTACTCTGGCTGCAGCAGTGTAGGAACTTCCCCTGACCCTCAGAAGGGCAGTGTCTTCTGCCTGGAGGGGCGAGTCCTCTCTAACCTGGCTCAGAAGTATAGCAGCTCCCCAGGAAAACCAGGTGGAAGGGGTCTCCCTCCTGGAGGCTTCTGTCCCCTCTACCCTGGTTTTAGTGAAAATAGCACTCCCTGAAATCAAGGTGGGAGGGGTCTCTCACCTGGAGGGGCAAGTTTTTTCTACCATGCCTGTGGCAGTATATTATCTCCATTCACACACCCTGGTGGAAGGGGTCCTCAGTTCGAGGGGCTAGTCCTCTTTACTCTGCTTTGGAGGGATAGGAGCTAAACCAGACACCCACGTGTGAGGGGTCTACCAACTGAAAGAGCAAGTCCACTCTACCCTGGCTACAACTGTATAGGAACTCCCTCTGACACCGCAGTGGGAGGGGTGTCCCGCCTAGAGGGGTGACTCCCCACTACCCTGGGTGAGGGGGTGTACCAGCACTCCCAGACACCAAGGTGGAGGGGTCTTCTGCTTGGAGGGGTAGATCCACTCTATTCTGCCTGCTGTGGTATATGATCTTCCTCAAATCAAGATGGGAGGTGTCTCTGTTCTAAAGGGGTGAGTCCCCTCTACCCTGGCTGCAGAGGTATTCTATCTTTCCCTGAAACCCAGATTAGATAGATTTCTCACCTTGAGGGGCAAGACCCCTCTACCCTAATAAAGGATAACCCCCTGACACCCAGTTGGGAGGTTCTGTGTACTGGAGAGGTGAGTCCTCTACCTTGCTGCAGTGGTATAGGAGCTTCACCCTACACCAAGGTGGGAAGGGTCTTCTGCCTGGAGTGTTGAATCTTCTCTACTCTGCCTGTGGCAGTACATGAACTTCCCTGACAACCAGGTGGAAGGGATCTTCCAACTGGAAGGTGGACTACCCTCTCACCTGGCCCTGGCGATATAAAACTTCCCGACACCCAGGTTATGGGGTCTCCAGACAGGAGGGTGAGTACCTTCTGCCCTAGCTGTGGAGTATAGACCTCCCACTGACACCCAGGTGGAAGGGTCTCCTGCCTAGAGCAATGAGTCCCCTGTACCCGGGCAGTGGCAGTATACAAGCTCCCCCAGACACCCAGGTGGGAGTGGTCTCCCGCCTGGAGGGGCATGTTTTCTTTACCCTGGCTAAGGCGGTATACAAGCACTCACCTACACAGAGGTGGGAGTCATCTTCCACATGGATGATCAAGTTTCCAGTACCCTGGCTTTGGCGGTATACACGCTCCCCTGACAAAGAGAAGAGAGGGGTTTCCAGCCTGGAAGGGTGAGTCCCCTATACTTTATCTCTTGCCATATAAGAAGTCCCAGTACACACAGGTGGAATGGGTCTCTGGCCTAGATCAATGAGTCCCTTCTACCCTGGCTGTGGTGGTATACAAGCTCTCCAAGACACCCAGGTGTGATGGGTCTCCCACCTGGAGGGGTAAGTCTTCTCTCGCCTGGCTCAGGAGGTATTCAAGCACCAACTACACACAGGTGGGCGTAGTCTTCCGCATGGTCAGGCGAGTTCCCTTTACCCTGGCTGTGGAGGTATAGGATCTCTCGCCACACACAAAGGTGGGAGGGGTCTCCCGCAAGCAGGAGCCAGTCTCTTCTTCCTTGGCCGAACTGGTATACTAGCTGTCCCTGACACCCAGGTTGGAAAGGTCTCTTGCCTGGAGGGGCAAGTCCCCTCTCTTCTGGCTGCTGTTGTATAAGTTCTCCCTACCCCATACCAAGATGGGAGGGGTCTCCTAACTTAAGTTGAGTCCCCTCTACCATGGCTGCAGTGGTATACTATCTCTCCCTGATACCTAGGTTGGATGGGTCTTTCATCTGGAGAGGCGAGTCCACTCTACCTTGACTGCTGTGGTAAAGGATCTCCCTCTTCCACCCAGGTGGGAGAGTCTCTTACCTGGAGAGGCTACTTCCCTCTACCCTTGCTGCAGTGATGTAGGAGTTCCCCCGTACACCCAGGTGAGAGGGGCCTCACGCCTGGAGGGGCAAGATTTCTCTAGCCTGGTTAAGGCGGTATAAAAACGCCCCACTACATGGAGGTGGGAGTGGTCTTCCACATACATGGGCGGTCCCCTCTACCCTGGCTTTGGAGGTACAGGAGCACACCCAGGTACACATGTGGGAGGGGACTCCAAACTGAAAATGCAAGTTCACTCTACCTTGGCTGCAATGGTATAGGAACTCCACCTGACACCTAAGTGGGAGGGGTCTCCTGCCTAGAGATGGGAATCCCTACTACCCTGGCTTTAGCAGTATAGGAGCTCCCCAGGAAACCCCGGTGGAAGGAGTCTCCCTCCTGGGGAAGCAAGTCCACTTTGCCCTTGCTGCAGAGGTATGCAAGCTCCCCCAGACACCTAGGTGGGAGAGGTCTCTTGCCTGGAGGGGTGAGTCTTCAATACCCTGGCTGCAGTGGTATACGAGTTCCACCCCCACACCTAGGTGGGAGGGTCTCCCATCTGAAGGGGTGAGTCCCTTCAACCCTGGCTGCAGGGGTATGAGAGCCCCCTCCTACCCCCAGGAGGGAGGGATCTCCAGCCTGGAGGGGTGATTTGCTGCTACTACATCTACAGGTGTATAAGATCCCTTCCTCGCCAGACACCCATGTGAGAGTTGTCTTCCGCTTGGAGAGGCGATTCCCCTCTATCTTGGCTAAGGCAGTATAGGAGTTACCCCCATAACAGGTGAGAGGTGTCTCTGGTCTGAAAGTGCGAGTCTCCTCTACTGTGGCTGCTGGGGTATATGAGCTCCACCTGACAACCAGGTGGGAGGGGTATTTTTTCTGGAGTGTCCAGTCCAGTCTACCCTGGCTAAGGCAGTAAAGAAGTTATTCCCATTCCCAAGTGGGAGATGTCTCGCCTGGAGGAGGTGCCAGTCACTTCTACTCTGGCTGCTGAGTTATATAAACTTCACCTGACACCCTGGTGGGAGGGATCTTCTGCCTGGAGGGGTGAGTACTCTCTACTCTGGCTGCAGTGTTTAAGGAGCTTCCCCTGACAGCCAGGTGGGAGGGGTCTCCAACCTAGAAGGGTGACTTCCTTCTGTCCTAGCTGAGAGGGTGTACCAAATCTCCCAGACACCCAGGTGGGAGGGGTCTCCTGCTTTGAAAGCCCAGTCCCCTCTATACTGGCTGCTGTGGTATAGGAGCTCCCCTACCATTCCAAGATGGGAGGGGTTGCCTGCCTGTAGGGGTGAGTCCATTCTACCCTGGCTGCAGTGGTTTACTAGCTTTCCCTGACACCCAGGTTGGATGGGTTTCTCCACTGGAGGGGAGAGTTTCCTGTACCATTGCTGCTGTGGTAAAGGATCTCACCCTGACACCCAGATAGTGTGGGTCTCATGTCATCTGGAGCACTGAGTCCCCTCTACCATGGCTTTTGTGGTATATAAGCTCTCTGGACACCCAGGTGGGAAGGGTATCCCACCTGGAAGGGCAAATCCTCTATACTTTACCTCTTGCTATATAAAAGTTCCCAGTACACACAGGAGGGATGGGTCTTCTGCCTGCAGGTGCATGTTTCTTCTACTTTTGTTATGCCATCATAGGAGCTGCCCAGGACACTCAGGAGAAAGGTGTCTTCCACCTATAGGGACGAGTCCCCTCTACCTTGGCTGCTTGGTAATCAAGCTTCCCAAGAAATCCAGGTGGGTGGGGTCCCAGGATTGGAGGGGCAAGTCCCCTTTTTCCTGGCTCCAGAGGTGTAACAGCTCAACCAGACACTCAGGTGAAAAAGGTCTATTGACTGGAAGGGCAAGTTTACTGTACCCTGGCTGCAGCAGTATAGGACATCCAGGTGGGAGGGTTCTCCCACCTAGAGGAGTGAGTCCCCTCTACACAGGCTTTAGGGGTATAGGAGCTCCCAAAGACACCCAGGTGGAAGGGGTCTCTCTCCTGGAGGGGCGAGTCTCCTCTTCCCTAGCTGCAGCAGTATAATAGCTCCCCCTGAAACCCAGATGGGAGAGGTCTCCTCCCTGGAGGGGAGAGTCCTTTCTTCCCTGGCTGTGGCGGTATAGGATCTCCCACACACACACAAAGGTGGAATGGGTCTCCCGCCTGGATAAGAAAGTCGCCTCTACCCTTGCTGTGGTGGTAAATGATATCTCCCAAATATACAGGTGGGAAGGATCTCCCAACTGGAGCAGCGAGTCCTCTCTACCCTGGTTGTGGTAAACAAGCTGCCCCAGACCCCTAGGAGGAAGGGTTCTCTTGCATGGAGGAACTAGTCTCCTCTATCCTGACTGCTGCAGTATATGAGCTCCTACTTACACCCTCGTGGGAGAAATCTTCTGCCAGGAGGGGCAAGAACTTTCTACCATGTTTGGGATGGTATATGAGCTCCAGATGAAAGCCAGGTTGGAGGGTCTCCCAGCTGGATGGGCAAGCCTTATCTACACTGTCTAAGGTGGTCTACAAGTTAATCATGACACCCTGGTGGGAGAGGACTCCTATGTAGAGGGGCAAATCCCCCCTTCTCTGGCTTCAGTTGTATAGGCACCCCCCCCACTCAGGTGGGAGGGTCTCCCACCTGAAGGCGTTGAGTCCCCTTAACCCTGGCTTTGGGGGTATAAGAGCCCCCTCCTACCCCAGTAGGAGGGGTCTCCAGCCAGGAGGGGTGAGTCACTGCTACCCAGGGTGGAGGTGTATATGATCCCCCTTCATCAGACAACCATGTCAGAGGGGTCTTCCACTTGGAGGGGTGAGTCCCCTCTACCCTGGCTAAGGGGGGCAAAGGCGGTTTAGGATTTACTCTCATTCCCATGTGAGGTGTCTCTTGCCTGGAGGTGCGAGTTGCCTCTATCATAGCTGCTTGGCTATATGAGCTCCACCTCACACCCAGGTGGGAGGGGTCTTCCAGCTAGAGGGGAGAGTCTCCTCTAACCTAGCTGCAGTGGTTATGGAGCTGCCCCTGATAGGATGGAGGGGTCTCCCACCTAGAAAGGTGACTTCCCCCTACCCTGGCTTCAGGAGTTTAATTTACCACATTTCACAGAGACCCACATGGGAGGGGGTCTCTTGCTTGGAGGGGCGAGTCCCCTCTACTCTGGCTGCTGTGATATAGGAGCTCCTCTCTCCCATACCAAGATGGGAGGTGTATTCCGCTAGAAGGGTCAAGTCTCCTCTACCTTGGCTCTAGAGATACAGGAGATCCCCATCACACCCAGGGGGAAGGGGTCTCTTGCCTTGAGGGGCAAGTCCCATATACAATGGCTGCAGTGGGATAAGAGCTCGCCCTGACAACCAGGTGAAAGTAATCTCTCACCTGGAGGGGCGAGTCCCAGCAGTCCCTGGCTGAAGCTATATATCTGCTCCCCCCAACACCCAGGTGGTAAGTTTTTTCTACTCTGGTTAAGGCAGAATACAATCTCACCCTTGCACCAAGATGGGAGGGGTCTCTCGCCTGGAGGAGCTTATCCACCCACCCTGGCTGCAGCAGTATATGAGTTTCCCCTGACACCCAGGTGGGAGGATGCTTCCTCCTGGAGGGGCAAGTTGACTCTCACCTGGCTGCTGCTGTATAGGAGCTCCCCCAGACACCCAGGTGCCAGGAGTCTCCTGCCTAGAGGGACAAGTCGCTTCTACCCTGGCTGCAGTGGTGTAGGAACTCACCCGGAAACCCAGGTGGAAGGGGTCTCCTGCCTAGAAAGGTGAGTTCCTTCTACCCTGGCTACAGTGGCACAGAAGCTCCCCCAGATACCCAGGTGGGAGGGGTCTCCAGCAAGGAGGGGTGAGTCTCCTCTACCCTAGATATGGCAGTATAAGGTCCCTCACCATACCCACGTGGAGACGTCTCCAATATAGAGGGGCAAGTCCCTTGTACCTTGGCTGCTGCAGTATATGAGCTCTCCCTGACACCCTGGTGGGAGGGGTCTCCTGCCTTGAAGGGCAAGAACCCTCTACCCTGGCTGCTGTAATATGTGAGCTCACCTGACACCCAGGTGAGAGGGGATGCCCCTTGTGCTTCACTTTGTCTCCTGGTCCTCACGCATCCCCTATCTCCCTTTCCATTGTACTTTTTCCTTGCACTTTAAGGTTTCCAGCTCATTAGGTCCCTCATCAAAATAGGTTGCATGGGTACCTTGCCTGGGTGTCAGTCTTGGGCCATGGCTCTTGTCCTACAGTGCACCCACCAAGACACCCTGCCATGCCCTTTTGTACCCCTCCTTCTGGACCCCTTCCCTTGACTGGCTTCCCATGCCATGTCCCTGGCCTTGGATTCAAATATGAGCCAGGGAACCTTATGAGAAACAGAGCTCTGCCCCTCACCTGGGCCCCTTGCTCTCCCTGGTTGCTTGGTCCTCCACCAGGAACCCTGACACCTGGAGGTGGCCCTGGGTCTGGAGCCTTACTGTCCCTTGCTTTATCCCGTGCCTTCCTTCCCAAATCTTTTTCAGTGTCCTGAGCCCCATCCCAAGCCCTGGCCCATGGCTCTCTGTTCTCAGGCCTCTCTCCTCACCTGACATTCTGGTGGCCCATCTTGCTCACTGCTTTTCTGAGCATTGTCTGAGGGCCCCTCACTGGGGCTGCTTCCCTGTTCTCCTGGTTTTCCTGTACCTTAGTACCCTAGGGCAGTCCTGCCTTCCCAGCTGGGCATTCCCTGCTCACCCCTGTCCTGGGACCTCCACTAGTTTTCTTCCTGGGCTCCCTGCTGGGTACCTGACACCCAGCCCACCCACACCCGTTCTGTAGCCATTTACGCTGTGCTTTCTTTCAGCCCTCCAGTGCTTGATTTCTCTACCATGCCTGCTTTCCTGATGCTCTTCCAAGGATGCTCACCAGGGCCAGGCGCATTGGCCTGGCCTCTTGGCCTTTGGGGAACCTTTGGTAAAACATAGTCTTGTCCCTTGCCTTGGCCCTTTGCCCTCCCTCAGCCTGGGCCCCTGCTTCGGACCCATGACACCCTGCAGTGGACCCATGCCTTGAGGTCTTCTCTCCCTTTGTCAGCTGCTACCCTTTCTCCCCTTCAAACCCTCCCTATCCATGTTTCTTTTCATTCACCCATGCCCAGGTGCTAGCACTTGGATCTGCATTTGTAGACCGAGTTCCTTGCTTGATCTCCTGGCCGCCCTACTCAAGAACCCTGTCCCTTTCCTTTGGTTTAAAACCCCTTTTGCCAGCCCCTTCTTGTGCCTCCTTTCTGTTCCCCTCATGCTGTGGTATCCTGGCACTGCCAGGAGCCTCATGTACCCCTGCTTTGCTCTAGCCTAGGCTCCTCAAATGGGTCCTGCAGCCCACAATATCCCCCAACCTCCACATGTGAGGTATCCCTCACAATACCCTCTTTTGCCCCTCATTGCTCCATGTACCTCTCTGAGGATCTACTCATCTGGGGCAGAAGAGTGGATTTGGATGGTCTCTGCTCCCTGAATGCTTCTTATGGGAAACACAGCCCTGCCAGTCACCTGAGTCCCCTTCACTGCCTGTACCTTGAGGCCTGCCAATTACCATGGGACTTGCTCCAACCCAAGACCATGAGCAATACCCTCCTTTTTACCCCCTGCACTCTAGCCTTGCATGCTGCCCATATCTCAACCTAGCCCTCCCTATCCCTGGCTATTTGTTCTCCAGTCTCTGATCCTGGCTGCTCACTTGAGCCCCTGACCACGTTCCTCATGTCCCTTGGCATAGCATGGCATCTCTTCCTGTTGGGTCTGACCTTACTTGTGCTCCGCAGTGAACTCTCCTAGGTGTCCAATGTGCTTCCCTCTGTCTCCTGGTCCTCATGCAGCCCCTACCTCCTTTCCCCTCATGCTTTTTTTCTGGCTCTTGCAGGTCTCCTTCTCCTTGATTCCCTCATCACAGTTGGTTTGTTGAGTCCCTTGCCTGAGGGCCTGTCTTGAGTCGTGGTCCCCAAGCCCTACTGTGCAACAACCATGACCCACAGCTATGTCCTCCCTTTGCTCTCCTCCTGTCCCCCTTATCTTTTCTGGCCTCTGTTGCCTGGTCCCTGGCCCTGGATTCAAATATGAGTCAGGGCAACTTACGGGAAACAGAGCTCTTCCCCTCATCTGGGCCCCTTTCTCTCACTGGGTGCTTGATCCTGCACTAGGAACCCTGACACCTGGAGGTGGCCCTCAGCCTAGAGCCTCACTGCCACCTGCTTAATTCCCTGCCTTCCTTCTCAAATCTTGTCCAGTGTCCTATGCCCCTGCCAAATATCTTGCTCTTGGCTCTTCGTTCCTTGGCCTTGCTCCTCATTTGAGCCTCTGGTGACCATTCTTCCTCCATGATTTTCTGGGCTCATTCTGAGGTCTCCTCACTGGCACCGCCTCCCCACTGTCCTTAGCTTTCCTGTACTACAGTACCTTAGTGCAGCCCTGCCTTCCTGACCCTGCTCTCCCCTGGCCTGGGACCTTCTCTCTAGGTTTCTATCAAGGACTTCCTGCTGGGGTGCTGTACCTCACCGCACTCACATCAGTCCTGCGGGACCTTCAGGCTGTGCCCTTGTTTGACCCTCTGGTCTTTTCTGTCCCTGCCACACCTGCTTTCCTTATCCCCTTCCCAGGATACTTACTCAGGCCAGGCGACATGACATGGCCTCTTGGCCCTGCAGGTCTTCCTTTGAGAAAATGTAGCCCTGCCCCTTGCCTGGGCCCTTTGGCCTCCCTCAGCCTGGTCCTTTCTCCTGAACCCTGACACACAGCAGTGGACCTGGGCCTTTAGCCCTTCTCTTCCGGTGCCACCCACTCCATTTTCTCCAGTCCCTCTACTCCCCATCCATGTTTCTTTTCATTCACCCAAGCCCTTTTTGCTCTCTATTACTGTGCCTGGCTCCGTGCTTGAGCCCCTGTTGACCCTTCTTGAGGACTCTGTCTCTGTCCCTTGGTTTCAGGAACTTTTTGAAGGCCCCCTTCTGTGCCTCCCCTCTGGCCACTCACATTGTGGTTCCTGGCACTGCCCAGGTAACTTACTACCTCTGCTTCTTTCTAGCCTGGATTCCTGGAATGGGTCCTGAATGCCCACTGACCAAACTCCAACCTCTACACACAAGATATCTCATCACAGTGCCTTCTTTTGCCTTTTGTTTTATCAAGTTTCCTCTCTGAGGATCTACTCACCTGGGGTAGAGGACTGGAATTGGCTAGCCTCTGCTCCCTGAATGTTCCCTATGGGAAACAATGCCCTGATCTCTGCTGCATACCCTTCACTGCCTGACATTTGTGGCCTGACAGTTAATATGTGACTTCCTCCAACCCAGCCCTGAGAGATCCCCTCCCTTTCCTCTCTTTCCCTCTGGCCTTGCATGCAGCCCCTACCCCAACCCAGCCTTCGCTAACCCAGACCCTTGGCACTCTTGTTCCCAGGTTTGTGTGCTCTTTTGAGCCCCTGTCTACTTTCCTCATGTCTCTTCACATTGCCTCGAGTCTCTTCCTGTTGAGTCTGAAATAGGGGTCCCTTTCTTGGGCCCGACAGGTGGCTCCCCTAGGTGCCCCTTGAGCTTCCCTCTGTCTCATGGTCCTCCTGCAGCTCATCCTCCCCATTCACTTGCTAATTCCCCTTGTGATCTTGAGTCTCCTGCTCTTTGGGTTCCTTATCCTAAGTTGGCCAGTTGGGTCTTTTGCCTGGGAACCTGACTTGGGTTCTGAATCTTGTACCTCCATGCAAGCACTGAGAACCCTCTCTGTGCCCTCCCATTGCCCTTCTCCTGGCCGCCTACAATTGCCAGGCTTCCTTTGCCACGTCTCTGTCACTGGATTCTCATATTGGCCAGGACGCCTTATGGGAACAGTGTCCTGCCCCTTGCCTGGACCCATTGCTCTCTCTGGGCATTTGATTTTGCACCCAGAACACTAACTCCTGACAGGAACCTGGGCCTTGAGTGTGCCTGCACCCTGCTGAATCCCCTGCCATTCCTCCAAAGACTTTTCCACTATCCTGAGCCCTCTGCCAAGTCCTGTCCCTTGGATCGCCATTCCCTGGGCTGCCTCCTCACTTGAGCCTCTCTGACCACTTCTTGCCCTGTGCTTCCCTGGGCTTGGACTATGGGCCTCCTGGGGCGAGTATCCTACTCTCCTTGGTTTCCTGAACCTCAGAACCCTTCTGTCACCCACCTGTCCAGCCTTGTCCTTCACTGCTCTATTCTTGCCTGGGCCCTCTGTTTGGCTCCTTTCTGTAGTCCTGGTCCACACCCCATCAACACCCTTCCTGTGGCCTTTCATGCTGTACCCTTCTTCATCCTTCCTGTTGTAGCTGTCCCTGCTGGGCCCCTTTTCAAGATTTCTTTCCCGGGATGCTCACCATGTCTAGGGGACTAGTACTAGGTGTTTGGCCATGTGGAGTCCCTTTGGGAAAACATAGCTGTGCCCCTTGCCTG
The DNA here is from genome assembly GCF_052094955.1 of Ictidomys tridecemlineatus. Taxonomy (NCBI): domain Eukaryota; kingdom Metazoa; phylum Chordata; class Mammalia; order Rodentia; family Sciuridae; genus Ictidomys; species Ictidomys tridecemlineatus. Next base: position 84,159,444 of record NC_135485.1, read on the forward strand.
GAACTTTGGACTCTCTCTGCCCAGGCACTGCTCCTTGATCCTGAAACCCAGCAGTCAACCCTGGCATTGAGCCCTTCTCTTCCTGCTCCACTGGCTAACCTTGCTCCCCTTTCTCCCCACCCCAGCCCTGTCAGTTTTCATAAAACCTAGGACCAGGTCCTGGCACTTGGCTCCCAATTCCTGGGCCTGGGTACTTAATGGAACCCCCAGTGATCCTTCTTTAGGACCCTGTCCCTGTTTCTTGATTTCATGTTCCTGTTTGCCCCCCTCCTGTTCCTCTCCTCTGCTCCCCTTGCACTGTGGTATTTTGTCATTTCCAGGACCCTGTCCTCCACCTGCTTCTCCTCTAAGGGTTCCTGGCTTGGAGAAGCAAAAGGATTCTCCCAATCCTGGAACAAAGGTATCCCTCTAAATTTTCCCCTTTGGTCCTGGTCTCTCTGTGAGGATCTACTCTCCTGGGGCAGAGGAGTGAAATTGGCTGGCCTCTGGGCCATGAAGGATCCCTATAGGCAACACACCCCTGCCCTCACCTGGGCCCCATTTGCTATCCAAACTTGACAACTGGCAGTGGACTTGGGCCTTACCCTGGGTGATCCTCTGCCTTCCCTCTCCTGCCCTCTAACCTTACAAGCTGCCCCTAAGCCAACCCAGCCCTTCCTCACCCTGACCTTCGCCCTTCAGTCCCCTAGCCTGGCTGCCAGCCTGAGCTCCTAAATCCATTACTTGGATTGCAAGCCTTTCTTTTTTTTTCTCTTCCTTTCCTGTCTGACAAGGGCACCCCTTGATTTTGCCCCCAAGATCACTTCCCAATGTACCCTCTGCACAGCTCTCTGTTTCCTTATCCTAGCACAGATACTACCTCTCCTTCCACTATCACTTTTTCCTGGAGTAGGGGCCTTCTGTTCATTGAGTCCCTAATACCTTTTGGTGTGGCTGATCTCTTACCTGGGCTTCTTGATTGGGTCCTGGCTCTTGCCCTTCTCTGCACCCAAGGCAACCTTCCACTGTGCCCTCACATTGCACTTCCCCTGGTCTCTTTCCCTTGCCAGGTCTTTTGGCCTGGTCCCTGATCCAAGATCCTCATGTGAGCGAGGGCACCTTATGGGAATCAGAACCCTGACCTTCGAGTGGGCTACGTGCTCTCCCTAGGCCATTGAAGCAGCACCAAGAAACCTGACATCTGACAGTGGCATTGGGCCTGGAACCTTCCTCCGCACTGCTGGATCCCCTGCATTCCCTCCCTAGCCCTATCCACTCTCCTAAGCCCCCTGCTCTAGTGCTTTCCCTTGGCTCTCTATTCCCTGGACTTTCCTCACTCTTGAGACTCTTAGTATGTTTCTTGCTATGTGCTTCCCTGGGCTTGAACTGGGGCTTCACTGGGGCTTCTTCCCAGCTCCCCTTGGCTTCTCTGCATCTTAGAACTCTAGTGCAGTCCCTGCCTGCTCAGCTCCACCCTTTCCTTCTCTCCCCTAGCCTGGGTCCTTCTCTTGTCCCTATCCTGGGCTCCTTTTGGCAGTCCTGACTCGCAACTCACAAACCCCCCTTTTCCAGCACTTCATGCTGTGCCCTCCATGACCCTCCTGTTGTCCTTGTAACTGGTGGGCTTTTTTTCCAGATCCCTTTCCCAGGATGCTCACTAGGGTATAGAACTAGGATGTTTGGCCCTATGGTCTTCCTTTGGGAAAAGGTAGCAGTGCCCCATTGCTAGGATTTTAGGCCCTCTTCAGCCTGGGCCCTGCTCCTCAATCCTGACACCCTGCAGTGAATCTGGGCCATGTACCCTTCTCTCCCTGCACTAACCATTTCTCTTAATCTTCTTTCTTCCCATGTGTCCCCACAGCCAGGGTAGAGGTGACTCACTCCACCAAGTGGGAAACAGCACCCACCTGGGTTTTGTGTGAAGCTAATATACCACCACAACCAGGGTACTGGGTTTCGCACCTCCAGTCCCCTATACCCTGACTAACTTGGTATACAAGCTCCCTGCAACACGCATGTGGGAGGGGTCTCGCACCAGGATTGGCTAGTCCCCTCTACCCTGGCTAGAGCTGTATAGGAGCCCCTCCATAGGACACCTAGGTGGGAGGGGTCTTCTGCCTGGAAGGGTAATTCCCCTCTATTCTGGCTGCTATGGTATAAGAGCTCTCCCTGACACCCTGGAGGAAGTGGTCTCCTGCCTTAAGGGGCAAATCTTCTCTATCCTGGCTAAGGTTTTATACAAGTTCCCTGAGGCACCTAGATGAAGGGGTATCCTGTCTTGAGAGGCGAATCCCCAGTACCCTGGCTACAGTGGTATAAGAGCTCCCCAACCCTGACACCCTGGTGGGAAGAATTTCCAGCCTAGAGGTGCAATTTCTGTCTACCCTGGCTATAGGTTATACTAGTGCCCTCCAACTTCCAGGTATGAATTGTCATCAGTTTGGAGGGGAGAGTCCCTTTACCCTGGCTGCAGCTGTATATGAGCTCTCCTTAATACCCAGATGGGATTGATCTCCCACCTGGATTGGAATATACCCTATACTCTGGCTTCAACGGTATAAGACCTCCCCTATGAAACCCTGGTGAGAGGGGTTTCCTGCCTGGAGTGGCGAGTCCTCTTCACCCTGGTTTAGGTGGTATACAAATTCCCCTCGAAAACCACTTGAGAGGGGTTACCTTTCTGGAGGGGCAAATCTCCATTACCCTGGCTATAGTGGTATAAGATCTCCCCATCACACGCACAGGTGGAAGAGTTCTCCTGCCTGAAGGGGTGAATACACTTTTCCCTGCCTCTGTGTTATATGAGCTCAGGTGAAAACAAGGGTTTAGGGCTATCCCACCTAGTGGGACTGGATGCAGCTGTATTTTAGGTCCCCTCCCCATAGCAAGAAGGGTAGTGTCTCTTTCCTGGAAAACCTAGTACCCTCCACCCTGGATAATTCAGTATATAAGCTCCTGGACAACCATGAGGGAGGGATCTCCCTCCTGGAGGTGAGAATTCACCTCTACACTGGCTAAGGTGGTCTACAAGGTCCCTGTGACACGCAGGTGGGAGGGGTCTTCCGACTGAAGGGGCTACTCCCCTTTTCCCTGCCTAAAGTGGTATACTAGCTTTCTCTCACAGCCAGTTGGGAGGGGTCTCCTGCCTGGAGGCATGAGTTCCCTCTACACTGGCTGTGGCAGTAAAGGAGCTCCCCTTCACACCCAGGGGGAGGGTCTCTGGTCTGGAGGGGCGAGTCCCCTCTACCCTGGCTGCAGAGGTTTATGAGAACACCCAACCAACACACAGATGGGATGGGTCTCCAATCTGAAGGGGCAAGTTTCCTCTGCACTGGCTGCAGCGGTATAAGAGCTCCCCCTGAAAAACTGATGAGATATGTCTCCCACCTGGAGGGGCAAGTCCCCTATACCCTGGCTGTGGTGGTATAGGAGTTCCCCTGACACCCAGTTGGGAGGAGTTTCAAGCCAGGAGGCTAGAATCCGCTTTAATCTGGTGCAGCAGTACTTGAGCTCCCCAGGACCCCCAGGTGGGAGAGGTCTCCTGCCTTGATAGGCGAGTCCCCTCTCCCCTGGCTGGGCTGATATATATGCTCCCTCAGTCACTCAGGTGGGAGGGGTCTTCACCTGGAGAGGCGAGTCCCTGGTACCCTGGCTGCTGTGGTATAGGAACCCCCTCAATACGCAGGTGGGAGGGGTCTCTCACCTGGAGTAACGATTCCACTCTAACCTGCCTACAGTGGTATATGAGCTCCCCCCAACACCCAGTTCGGAGGGGTGTCTTGCCTCAATGCCCCTTTATATTGCATTAGGGTGTACGTGCTACCTCAAGACACCCATGTCAGAGGCATCTCCCTCATGGAATGGTGAGTCCCTTCTATCCTGGCTTGGGTGAGATTCTAGCCTCCCACTCTACACCTAGGTGGGAGAGGTCTCCCACTTGGAGTGGTGAATCCACTCTACCCTGGCTGTGGTGATAAAGGAGCTCCCCTGACACTCCAGGGGAGGAGTGTCACAGCTGAAAGGGAGAGTCTCCTCTACCCTGGCTGCTGCTGTGTATATGCTCTCTCAGATAATCAGGTGGGAGGGGACTTTCACCTAATGGGGCAAGTCACCTCTACCCTGGATATAAGTGAGAGGAGTCTCCCACTGGAATCTTGAGTCCCTTTTACCCTGGCTGGTGCTCTATAAGAGCTTAAGAAACACCCAGGTTGGAGGTGTCTCCAACCTAAAGAGCTGAACACTTCTATCTTGGCTGTGGCAGTATAGGAGCTCCCCCTGACACACAGGTAGGTGGGGTCTTCCTTCTATAGGGGCGAGTCCCCTTTACACTGACTGCAGAGTTATTTGAGCTCCCCCCAACACCCATGTGGCATGGGTCATGCGAGTAGAAGGGCACGACTCCTCTACCCTGGCTGTGCAGATATAAGAGCTCTGTAGGTCACAGGTGGGAGGGGTCTCCTGCCTGTAGCAGTATATGAGCTCCCCCTGCCACCCAGGAGGGAGAGGTTGCCCGCTTGGAGGGGCGATTTCCTTCTACCGTAGCTGTGACATTATACAAGCTCCCCTGTATACCCAGGTGTGTGGTGTCTCCCTCCTGGAGTGGCGAGTCCCCTCTACCCTACCTGAGGTCTCATATGAGCTCCCTTGACAACCAGGTGTGAGGGGTTTCCTGCCTAGTGCTGCGAATCCCTGCTATCCTGGCTAGGGTGTACTCAAGCTCCCACTTCAATACCCAGGTGTGAGGGTCTCATGCCTGAAGAGGTGAGTCCCCTACACCGGTATACAAGCTCCTCCAAAACACAGGTTGGATTGGTGTCCTGACTGAAGGTACCAGTCCCCTCTACCCTGGCTTCAGAGAAATACAAAGTCCTCCCCTACACCCAGGTGGGATGGGTCTCCCACTTGTAGAGTCCAGTCTCCTTTACTTTGGCTGGTGCCTTATAAGAGTTCTCCAGACAACCAGGTGGGCAGAGTCTCCCGCATGCAGGGGTGAGTCCCTTTTACTCTGGCTCTGGTGGTATACCAGCTGCCCCCCCATACCCAGATGAGAGGTGTGTCGCCTCAATCCTGGCTGCAACAGGATACAAGCTCCCCCTAACACCCAGGTGAATGTGTTCTCCTGCCTGGAGTGCCCAGTCCCTGCTACCTCGCTGCAGTTGTATACGAGCCCCCACCTACACACACACACAGGTGAGAGTGGTCTCCCTTCTGGAGGTGTGAGTCCCCTCTACCCTTGCCGCAGCGGAATACATACTCCCCCAGACTCCAATATTGGTGGTGTCTCCAGCCTAGAGGGGCGAGTCCTTTTAAACCTGGCTAAGTTGGTATACATGCTCCCCGTGACACCCAGGTGGGAGGGGTCTTCTGCATGGAGCAATGAATACCCCCTACCCTAGGTATGGGGGTGTAGGAGACCCCTTATAAACCCAGGTGGGAGGGGTCTCCTGCCCAGAGAGGTGAGTCCCCTATACCCTGGTTTCTGTGCTTTATGAGCTCCCGCTGACACCTGGTGGTAGGGGTCTCCCACTTGGTTGACAAGTACCCTCTACCCTAGTGTTGGTTGACGGGCCCCTCTACACTGACTGCAGCAGTAATGGAGTTTCCCTTGACACCCAGGTTGGAGGGTTCTCCCGACTAGAGGAGCAAGTCTCTGATAGCATGGCTGCAGCAGTTTATGAACGCACCACATACACACCCATGTTAGAGGGGTCTACTGCCTGGAAGAGACAGTTGCCTCTACAATGGCTGCTGGGGTATAAGCTCCCTCTACACTCCTCCTCCTGGAGGGGCAACTCAAGTTCAGCTTTGCTGTGGTGGTATATGAGGTTCACCTGACACTCACGTGGGAAGGGGTCTTCAAACTGAAGAAATGAGTCTGCCCTACTGTAGCTACAGCATTATACAAGCTCCCCCAAACCCCCCTGTGAAATGGGTCTCTCACGTAGAGTGGTGAGACTCCTCTACCCTGGCTGCTGGAGTGTATGATCTTCCCCAGACCCCCAGGTGTGAGGGTGCTTCAGTCTGGCTGGGAAAAAACCATGAGCTACTAAGCAGGAACAAACGTTATTTTTGAACTCCACCAAAACACTTCAAACATGCTCCCGGGGAATTCTCCCGAATGCCATGCAGCTCATCCAGGAATAACCCACCGGAAATATCTTCTCTGGAAATCCCTCCTCCTGCACTTCCCCAATTAAAGGGAACTCTCCGGGAGGCCCCATGAGAACTCCAAAGTAGCGGCCAAGGCGGATAGTAATGTTTCGCCTGTCAACCAATACTATTGGCAAAATGCCAGGGGCCATTCCTATTAGGCCATGGCTCTCAGCATCTCCCCCCTTCTGTTTAATTAAACAACAAGCAATGTAGCTTAGGGGCTATGCCTGTTAGGTTTTCCAACACAACGTATGGTCCTTACCCGTCATCGGAAGAGCTGACCACTAGGCGTCAGCCTCCTGTCTTAGGTTGGTACCACTGCAATTGAATCATACCCGTCACTGACTTCTGGTCCAGCATACAGCCATACTTGTGGATAGGCCTTTGCCCCTGTGGGAGGGTGAGGTTCTTTGCCTCACCTCTGTTGGCCCCCAAATTTGGCCTTGGTGCCAGTGGGGAGGTGAAGTTCTTGGCCTCACCTCTGTTGGCCCCCAAATATTAGACCACCACTAGTAGAAGGGAGGAGGATGCAAAATGCCATGACACTAAACAAATTGATGGCTCCTTTGAAGAATTGTACCACTGGTGACACCATCAGCAAAGATACTCCAGCACTACCACAATTCGCTGCACCAACAGATAGTTCACAATATATACAAGTGATACATAGTCCAGGAAAGTTCTTCAAGCAGTTGCAAGCAGAGAAATCTATCAATATGTCCATTTCCTCCCAAAGTAAATCCACTCCTTGATTGAGCATTACTTGTTGAGTTATTATTCATTGATGCATCAGTTTATACAGTTTGTTTTGATAACTATGAAGAAGCTGTAGTTTGGTTTTATCTTTGTCTTCAGTGGCAATGGGATAAATATAGGAATTCTGGCAATGATGCTGAAAAAAATTATGTAACATTCCAACAGGTACTAAGAAGACAATGTTCTGAACAATTTACGTTATCCTGATGAGAATTATTAAATATATTTAAAAGAAAAGGTGAAAGTAAAAAACAGATCAGTTAACCTCCTTATTTGTTCACATATTAAAACAATGCTCAACAGCTGTTTACACAATTTAAATTAAACCATTAAAATCACGTGAAAAAAAATTCGGATCCATTTTTGCATGAGTGCTCCTCATATATGATATATAAACAAACGCACACACAGACATACAACACAAAACAGAAGTGTGCACACATAACATAATATTAAAGGCCTTGTAGTTTTTCACAGGTGAAATCTCCATTGCAACGTTTAAAAACTCCAGAGTAAAAAAATAAAACTGATCAGAAAAACATTAACCTAGGTCTGTATGAGCTCAAGAAATGAAATAGAACTTTATGATGTGGAATAGGCAATAATAAAATAGATATTGACAAAAGCATCCTAGTTAATCATTGCAGATGTAAGAATAGCCAAGCTGGAGCTCTGGATATCAGCTGTTTTAGATTTGAGTCAAATCATCTTCTTTTTGGTCTTTAGAATTTGCTTTGGTTAGTCTCCCTGGAATCCAAATTGGCTGCTGTTCTCCCTGTGGAAACACACAAACAGAACCCCAAATCAATCACTGGATCAGGACCTTTCCATTGTCCTTTTAGAATATCCTTCCATACTACCCTAGGCTTATGTACATTTTTTGGACACATGCCTTTCCACAGGACTAAGCCCTGAGTAATCCAAATTGAAAAAGTTTAGAGTAAAAAGGTTTATTTTAAGTTTGTCTTTGGGGATATACACCCCTTTCCAATTCCCTCTTTTTGTTTTAATAAGTACATTTTAATAGTTTGATGAGCTCTTTTGACTATGCCTTGTCTCTGAGGATTGTGTGGGTTTCCTGTTATGTGAGTAATGCCAAATGATTAGTAAAATTGTTTCAAAGTGGTAGAGGTATAGCCATGACCATTATCTGTTTTTAACTGTTTTGGAATGCCCACAGTGGCAAAATTTTTTAAGCAATGAGCTATAACATCTTTAGTTTTTTATTCAGCATGAAGGGAGCCCATTAAAAATCTGGAAGAAGTATCAATTTTAACATGCAAATATTTTAATTTTCCAAATTCTGGCAAGTGTGTGACATCCATTTGCCAAATATAGTTAGGAATCAATCCTCTAGGGTTGACTCCAAGATTAACTTGTGGTAAAAAGGTCACACAATTTTAACAATGTTTTATTATTTGTCTAGCTTGTTCCTTAGTTATTTTAAAATGCTTTTGTAAAGTATTAGCATTGAAATGGAATCTTTTATGAAAATTTGTTGCTTCATCTAGTGTAGAGAAAATATCGATGTCATGTGTAGTTTTATCTGCTAATTCTTTGCCCAAACTAAGGGCTCCAGCAATTCTGTATGTGCTCTGATATGTCCTATAAAGAATAGATCTTTTCTGTCCCATATTAGACATTGTATATTGGAAAACAAAGAGAAAACAGTGCAGGAAGGGGAAATCCTACCAGCATCTTCAAGGGATACTATAGCATTAAATATATACTGACTCTTGGAAAATAAATTAAATACAGAATCTTTAAACATCACAAAAGCTTGTAATACTACATTAAGCTCTACCTTTTGAGATGATTGTTTGGGTACTATAAATGTAAAAGTTTGATCAGGGGTAACTATTGCTGCTGTACCATTATTTTACCCACAAGTGAATACATTTGGAGCATTCATGATAGGGTTTTTCTTGTCATTTTTGGAAAAACTACAGGATGCAAAGACCAAAAAGACAACAAAGGATTAGATGGTAAGTGACTATCAAATAAAACATTAGATTTACACATGATTATCACCCAAGTATTTAACTCATTAGCTAACTCATCAATTTGATCCATATATATAAAGTAATATTTTTATTGGGAGAAATTCCAAACACTACCTTTGCTGATTTTATTCCTTTGAGTATTAATTGTCCTACAGCCACAGGATATGTAGTAAGAATAGTGTTAGGAGACTAAGGTAAGTGTATCTACAATAATGGACCTTCTTGCCAAAATACTCGTGTAGGAATACTTTTTGTTGGTATTACAATAAATAATAAAGGCAAACTTATATCAATCTATACAAATGCATATTTTACATATATGTTTCAATAATATTTAATGCCTTTCTTGAATATGGCCTTAACATTCTGGGTAAATTTGGATCTGTTGGACCTTTTATGATATCAAATAAAGGTCCCAACTTTCCTTTTTGTATGCTTATATAAGGCCTTATCCAATTTATGTCTCTTAATAACTTTTGAAAGTCGTTAAGTGATTTGAGTTGATCTAGTTGTATCTGAATTTTTGGTGGACGGACCATGGTTGAGGATAATAGAACTCTTAAATAATTAATTGGAAAAATTAATTGTACTTTATATATTGGTATCTCTAGATTTTATTTTTTAAATAAATTTGTAAGTGTTGCATAACATTCTAGCAATGTGTTTTTATCTTTGTGTGCTAACAATACATCATCCATATAGTGAAAATTTGTAGTTCAGAATTTTGATTTCTAAGTGGTTAGATTGCTTTGCTAACATAAATTTGACACATAGTTGGGCTGTTAGCCATTTCTTGAGGGAGTACTTTCCATTCATATCTCTAATCAGGACCTTCATGATTCAGTGCAGGGATAGTAAATGCAAAATGTGGACTATCCTCAGGATGAATTAGAATTGAAAAAAAAAACAATCTTTAAAATCTATAGCTAAAACGTACCAAGTTTTTGGCAAAGCAGACAATTGAGAAATCCCTGATTGAGCAGGTTATATAATAACCATCTCATTATTAATGGCTCTTAAATCTTGCAATAATCTCCATTTACCAGATTTCTTTTTAATGACAAAAATGGGAGTTTTATAGGGAGATTCGGAAAGTTGTATATTTCCCTCCCCTAATTGTTTTTTGACAGGTCATAGACTGCTTGTATCTTTTCTTTAGTCGGGGGCCTGTGAGGAATCCATACTGGTCTTTCTGATTTCCAAGTAATTAATGTTGCCTCAGTGAGCCCTTCTGAAAACCCAAAAGAGGTCTTTTTATTTCTTCATCTATTTGAATTGGTGCTGCTATTCCTTGTTCTTGTTCTCCTAATCCTTTTTCTTTCCTGAAACCTTGTCTAGCCCTAATAATGGGCACATTTGGATTGATGTTATTTGTTAATGTCAAACCTCATTGATTTGTTCATCTCATAGCCATAAATTTATAGGAAGGTGATAAAATACATATGGCTGTATAGTTCTTTCGCATCCTTCAGGATCCTTCCAATCTAATACCATTGCATTTCTATGGGGATTAGTTGCCACTCCTAGGCCTCAAAGCGTTTGTGTGGCTTATTGTAATGACCTATGTTTTAGCCATTATTGACGAGATATGATGCTAAGGTCTTCACCTGTATCCAGTAGCCCATTAAATTCATGTCCTTGAATATTTAGTTTTAGCATTTGGTGAGAATCTAAATTTAAAAACAGCATAGCCCAATCTACACCTCGGTATCCTAATCCCCTTGAACCTCATTCTATACTACTTCTGGAATATTTATCTTGTATGCTGGATATTATTAATAACTGTGCTATTCTATATCCTGGTGAAATTACTGATATACCCTTTGGAGAACTAGCTATAATTTTTATTTCACCTTAATAATTGGGATCAATTACCCCAGAACTTATCATAAGTCCTTTTAGAGTAGAAGAAGTGCGTCCTAACAATAAGCCTACTGTTCCTTGGGGAAGAGGTCCTTTTACTCCTGTGGGAATGATTTGAACTCCCATCTCTGGAGTTAGTACTGCTCTGGCAGAGGCACATTTGTCCAACTCTGCGCTCCCTCTTGTTCCTCTGATGAGAAATCTAATAGATAATGTGTCCTGGGCACTACACTGATGGTTTTGCTGCATTTCTCCCTTGTGTTTCTGGATTCCTCCAGTGCCACATGTATATGTGGTCAGGGTCCCCGGAACATTGTGCCCCCCTGTCCTTTTTTTGGCAATGGAGCCTGATGCCTTTCACAATGATATCATGAGTAGACACCTCGTCCTTGTCCGTTTTTTTGATAACAGAGTACCCTCTATGGTGATTTTAGAACGGCATTCATTAGCCCAATGTATCCCTCTATGTCATCATGGGCAAATACCCGGTATTCTACTCCTTTGATACCTAGCTTTGTTAAACTCTCCTTCTATGGGGCAATTTATTTTAAAATGTCCTGTTTGTTCACAATTGTAGCATGTTTTTGGCCTGGCATTTTAAGCCTGTTTTATTGTAGCTTCCAAGACTGGCCCTTGTTTATTAATGTCTCTACATAATTTAATATATGTGTTTAAATCTCCATGTTTCCATGGTCTAATGACCTCTCTGCACCAACAATTTGCTTGCTCATAAGCCAGTTGTTTAATTAATGGCATTGCTTGTTCTGTATCCCCAAAAACTCTGGTAGCTCTTTGAATAAGCCTATCTACAAATTCAGGATAAGGTTCATTAGCTCCCTGAATTACCTTAGATAACTGACGTTGTAAATCTCCATGTCCATGTAAAGTCTTCCAGGCCCTTGCTGCATCTGCCGAAATTTATGCATATATAGCAGGATCATATTCAATTTGTTGCCGTTAACCCTCATAAGGTCGTTTTCCTAAAATACATATCTAGATTTCTTTGAGGGTAACCAACTGCTGCATTTTGCCTAGCCATCTCCATGCAAAATTCCTCATTGGCAACCTTCCATAACAAATATTGTCCTCCATTTAGCATAGATTTACACATGCTAGCCCAATCTGCTGGCATCATGTCCAAGTTGGTAATGGATTTGACCATGTTACAGTGAAGGGTGCTTCAGGACCATAGGTTTTTACAGCCTCCTTTAAATCCTTCACTGTTTTGAAATCTAAAGCATGGTGAATTCGCTGCCCTCCTGCCTGCTCAAGTACAGGGAATGCTAATCTTTCAGGTCCTGTTTCAGGATCCCTTCTATCAACTATGGGGGTTGAGGGCAACTCAGGTGTCTCAATAGGTGGAGCTGTTGGTTGAATTATGACCTCTGGTGATAGAACAGCCTCCTGTTCTAGCTTTTTCCCTAATAGCTGTTTCTCCTCTAAGATTTGTTCATTTAAATTTTCTTCCTCTGTCTGACTAGCTCAAGAGACCTTCTCTTGCTTGATCTAAAATGTCTTTCTCCATGGTCTGAACCTCTAACAATTTACTTAACAGTCTTTCAATAATTTCTAATCTTAATAATTTCTAATCTACTATAAAGATAATGCAACCCAATAAGATAACACAAAACAAAACCAAAACAGAATGAAACACAAACGAAACAAAAAATCGTTGTATGAATTTTCCTATTCTTTTGACATGTTCATTTGTTGTCTATTTCTATCTCTTCCTCAGGAACAAACAACTTCAAACCTTGAGCCAACCATTTTTTCCAGTTTGCCTGAGAATGTTCTAGGGATAGGCAGCTTGAAAAACAAAACAAAACAAATCAAAACAAGACCACATTTTTTTTTGAAATGGTCAACCATTCTCTCGCCTTCCCTTAGGGGTGAGCAATTTCACTTACCCTCGAGGTTCAGGAGTTCCCCACACGGGCTGCCAAAGGCCACAGTCTGGCTGGGCACAAACCAGGAGACACTGAAGCAAGAACAAACTATTTTTGAACTCCACCTAAATACTTCACCCAGGCTCCCAGAGAATTCTCTTGAATGCCACGCGGCTGCTCCAGGAACAATCCACTGGAAATACCTCCTCCGGAAATCTCTCCTCCTGCACTTTCCCATCCAATGGAATCTCTTCGAGAATCACTGGGAGCCCCCATTAGAACTCCCAAGTAGCGGCTGTTGTGGATAGTAATGCCTCCCCTGTCAACCAATTCTATTGGTAAAATTCCAGGGGCCATTTTGACTGAGCCATAGCTCTCAGCAGGAGGGTCTTCCGCATGGAGGGTCAAGGCCCCTCTATTATAGCTGAGGTGGTATAGGAGCACCCCTGGCACTCACTTTAGAGGGGTCTCTTTACTGGAGGGACGAGTCCACTTTACCCTGGCTGCAGAGTTACTGGAGCTTCCCCCAACACCCAGATGGGAGGGGTATCCCACCTGGAGGGCCAAGTACCCTCTCCCCTGGCTGCAGCAGTAATTGAGCTCCACCAACAACCAAGTGGGGGGGCTTCGACCTGGTGTTAGGAGTCCTCTTTACACTGGCTGCAGCGGAATAGAAGCTGTCCAAACACCCTGGTAAGAGGGGTCTTCCGTATGGAGGGTCAAGTCTTTTCTACCCTGGCTAAGGTGGTATACAAGCTCCTCTGGAAACTCAAATTGGAGGGGTTTCCCACCTGGAAGGCCTAGCCCCTCTACTTTGGCTTGTGGCCTATCAAGTTCCTTGGACACCCATGTGGAAAGGGTCTCCCGCCTGCAGGGGTGAAACACTCTGGCCTTACTGTGGTGGTATACAAGCTCCCCCTGACACACTGGTAGGAAGAGTCTCCCTACTGGAGGAGTGAGTAGCCTTTACGCTGGCTGTGGAGGCATAGAAGCTCCCCCGACACCCAGGTAGGAGGGGTATCTCCCCTGGAGGGGCGAGTACCTGCTACCTTGGCTGCTGAGGTGTATGAGCCTCTCCCCCTCACACTGACACGCAGCTGGGAGGGGTCTCCCTCCTAGAGTGGTGAGTCCATTCTACCTTGAATGTTGCAGTATAGGAGCTCCCCTGACATCCAGGTTAGAGTGGTTTCTTGACTGGAGGGTTGAGTCCCCCCACACTGGCTGTGGGCGGTAAAGAAAGTCCCCCTGAACACCCAGGCAGGAGGAGTTTCCAGCCTGGAAGGGCGATTCCCTTCAATCTTAGTTGCAGTGGTATAGGAGCTCCCCCCAGCCTGCGACACCTAGGTTGGAGGGGTCACCCGCCTGGAGCAGAGAGTCCCCTGTACCATGAATGAGGAGATATACAAGCTCACCCAGACACCAAGGTGGGAGGGGTCTCCCTGGATGCAGCGGTATTCGAGCTTCCCCCAGACAACCAGGTGGGAGCAATCTTAGGCCTGCATCAAAAATTCCCCTGTACCCTGGCTTTGGCGGTATACAAGCTTCTCCAAACCCCCACATGGGAAATTTCTCTTGCATGGAGGGGCAATTCCCTTCTACACTTGCTATATACAACTTCCCCCCTGACACACAGGTGGGAGGGGTCTCCCACCTTAAGGAGCATGTCCCTTCTACTTTGGCTGGTGTCCCATAAGAGCTCCCTGGACACCCAGGTGGGAGGGTTCTCCCGCCTATATGGGCAAACTTCTCTACCCTAGCTGTGGCAGTATAGGAGTTCCTCCTGACTCCCTGGTAAAGGGGGGTCTCTGGACTGTAGGGGTGAGTCCCCTCTACCCTGGCTGTAGAGGTATACAAGCTCCCTGAACACTAGGTAAGAGGTGTGACTTCCCTGGAGTGATGAGTCCCTGCTACCCTAGCTGTGGCGGTATATGAGTCCCACCCACCAACACCCAGGCGGGAGGGGGCTCCCGCCTGGAGGGGCTATTCCTCTCTACCCTGGCCGCAGCAGTATTGGAGCTTCCCCTGACACACAGGTGGGAGGAGTCTTCCACATGGAGGGGCAAGTGCCCTCTACCCTGGCAAAGGCTGTGTACAAGCTCAAAACACCACAAAGCACAGGTGGGTGCTGTCTTTCCATGCATGGGTGAGTCCCCTCTACCCTGGATATGCAGTATAGTATCCCAACACCAATGTTAGAGGGTTCTCTTGGCTGGAGGGGTGAGTCCCCTCTACCCTGGCTGCAGCAGTATTGGAGATTCCCCTGACACCCAGGAGGGAGGGGTCTTCCGCCTGGAAAGAAGAGTTCCCTCTACTTTGTCTGCTGCCCCATAAGGGCTCCCTGGAAACCCAAGTAAAAGGTGTCTTCAACCTGCAGGGGCAAACCCCTCTACACTGGCTGTCACAGTATAACAGACACCCTCATGGGAGGGGTCTCCCGCCTATAGGGATGATTTTCCTCTACCCTGGCTGCAGTGGTATTGGAGCTCCCCTTGTCAACCAGGTGGAAGGATTCTCATGACTGGAGGGGCAAGTCGTCTCTATGCTAGCTGCAGAAGTCCAAGAGTTCCACCAACACCCAGGTGGGAGAGGTCTCTCTTCTGGAGGAGCAAGTCTCTACTATCATGGCTGCAGCAGTAGAGGAGCCACCTCCACACATATGCAGGAGGGAGGGGTCGCATGCTTAAAAAGGTAAGTTGCTCATATCATGGCTGCTGGGGTATATGAGCTTCTGCCTGGAGGGGCAAGTCCCCTCTACCCTGGCTGTGGCAGTATACATGATCCCCCGACACACAGATGAGAAGGATCTCCCGACTGGAGCAGCAAGGCTCCTCTACATTGGCTGTGGAGGTGTACAAGTTACCCCAAAAACTCAGGTGGAAGGGGTCTCCCACATGTAGGGGTGAGTCTCCTCTATACTGGTTGTGGTGGTATATAAGCTTCCCCTGAAACCCTGGTGGAAGGGGTCTCCAGCCAAGATGTGCAAGTCCCCTCTACCATGGCTAAGGCATTATAGGTGTTACTCCCTTTTCCAGGTGGGAGGTGTTTCTCACCTGGACATGCGAGTTGCCTCTACTCTGGCTGCTGGGTTATATGAGTTCCACCTGACACCAAGGTGGAAGTGGGACTTCTGTCTGGAGGGGCGCATCCACTCTACCCTGGCTGCAGCAGTTAAAGAGCTTCCCCTGACACAGAGATGGGAGGGGTTTTCTATATAGAGGGGTGAATTCCCTCTACTCAGCCTGAGGGGATGTACCAGATCTCCTAGACACCCAGGTGGGAGGTGTCTCTTGCTTGGAGGGGCGAGTTTCCTCTCCTTGCTGATGTGGTGCATCAGCTCTCTCCCCCATACCCAAATGGGAGTAGTCTTCCACCTGAAGGGCTGAGTCCCCTCTACCCTAGCTGCAGTGTTTTACTAGCTTTCCCTGACATCCAGGTTGGATGGGTCTCTGGTCTGGAGGAGTGAGTCCCATATACCCTGGCTTTGGTGGGCTGTGGTGGTAAAGGATCTGCCCCTGAAATCCAGGTGGGAGGATCTCAAGCCTGGAGAGGCGAGTCCTCTCTATCCTAGCTGCAGTGGTATAGGAGGCCCCCCCCCTACACCCAGGTGGGGGGGTCTAAAACCTTGAATAGTGTCCCCTCTGTGTTGACTGTGGCAGTACACATACTTTTCTGACAACCAAGTGGAAGGGATCTTCCCCCTGTAGGTCGCATACCCTCTCCCCTGGCTCTGGCGATATAGGAGTTTCCCCTGACACCAAGATTATGTGGTCTCCCGACTGAAGAGGCGAATCTGCTCTACACTGGCTGCGGGGGTATATGAGCTTCCCCTGACACCCAAGTGGAAGGATTCTCCTGCCTGGAGCAATGCGTCACCCCTACCCTGGCTGTCGCAGTATATAAACTCCCCCAGACACCAAGGTGGGGGGTATTCGTCCTGGAGGGGAGAGTCCCCTCTACCCTAGCTGTGGTGGTATAGGATCTCCCATCACACACCCAGGTGGGTGGGGTCTCCCGCCTGGAATGGAGAGTCCCCTATACCCTGGCTGCTGCAGTAATCAAGCCTCCAGGACACCCAGGTAGAAGGGGTTTCCCGATTGGAGGGGAGAGTCCCCTCTACCCTTGCTGCAGAGGGATAGTAGCTCACCCAGACACCCACGTGTGAGGGGTCTACCGACTGAAAGGGATAGTCCACTCTACCCTGGCTACAACAGTATAGGAACTCCCCCTGACACCCAAGTGGGAGGGGTGTCCTGCCTAAAGGGATGACTCCTCTCTACCCTGGCTGAGGAGGTGTATAAGCTCTCCCAGACACGCAGATGGGAGAGGTCTCCTGCTTGATGGGGCAAGTCCCTCTATTCTGGCTGCTATGGGATAAGAGCTCCATCCCCCATACCCAAATGGGAGGAGTGTCCTGCCTTAAGGGCCAAGTGCCCTCTATCCTGGCTGCAGTGGTTTACTAGCTTTCCCTGACACCCAGGTTGGATGGGTCTCTCACCTGGAGGAATGATTCCTCTCTATCCTGGCTGTGGCTTTAAAGGATTGCTCCCTGATGCCCGGGTATTAGGGTCTCTGGATTGGAGAGGTGAGTCTTCTCTATTCTAGCTGCAGTGGTATAAAAGTTCCCTTACACACATGTGGGAGTGGTCGTTCACCTCCAGTGGAGAGTTCCCTTTACCCTGCCTGTGGCAGTATATGAACTCCCCTGACAATCAGGTGGAGGGATCTTCTGCCTGGAGGGTCAAGTCCCCTGTCCCCTGGCTGTGGTGATACAGGAGCTCCCCCAACAACCAGGTTATGGAGTCTTCTGCCTGGTGGGGCAAGTCCTATTTACCCTGGCTAAGGCATTATAGAAGTTACTCCCATTCCCGGGTGGGAGATGTTTCTCGCCTGGAGATGGGTGTTGCCTCTACCATGGCTGCTGGGGTATATGGGCTCCACCTGACACCTAGGTTGGTGGAATCTTTCCCCTGGATGGGCAACTCCACTCTATCCTGGCTGCAGTGGTAAGAAGCTTCCCCTGACACCCATATCTGAGGGATATCCTGCCTAGACGAGTGATTTCCCCATACCCTGTCTGCAGGGTGGAGGGGTCTCCTGCTTGAAGGGCGAGTCCCCTCTATTCTGGCTGCTGTGTTATACAAGCCCTTCCCACTACCAAATCTGAGGGGTATTCTGCTTAAAGGGAAATGTCCCCTCTACCCTGGTTATGGCAGTATAGGAGTTACCCCCATTCCAAGGTAGGACGTGTCTCTCGCCTGGAGGTGCGAGTAGCCTCTATCCTGGCTACTGGGATATATAAACACACCATGACACCCAGGTTGGTGGGGTCTTCCATATGGAGGGGCCAGTTTCCTTTAACCTGGCTGCAGGGGTTAAGGAGCTCTCCCAGACACCCAGGTGGGAGGGGTCTACTACATGGAGGAGTGAATTCCCTCTATTCTGGCTGCTGTGGTATACCCAGATGGAAGAGATCTCTCAGCTGAGATGAGTTTCCTCTACCTTGGCTGCAGTGTTTTACTAGCTTTCCCTGACACCCAGGATGGATGGGACTCTCTCCTAAAGGGGCGAGTCCCCTCTACCCTGGCTGCTAGGGAAAAGGATCTCCCCCTGGCACCCAGGTGGGAGGGACTCTGGCCTGAAGAGGTGTGTCCCCTCTACCCTGGAAGCAGTGGTATAGAATGTCCCCTCTACATCCAGGTGGGAAGATCTCCTGCCTTTGGTGGCGAGTCCCCTCTACCCTGTTTGTGGGAGTATATGAACTCCCCAAACAATCAGGTGGAAGGGATATTCCACCTGGAGTGTCGAGTCCCCTCTCCCCTGACTCTGATGGTATAAGTGGTCTCCTAAAACCCAGGTTATGGATTCACAAGTCTGGTGGGGCGATTTATTTCTACCCGAGCTAAGGAAGTCCAGGAGTTACCTCCATCCCCAGGAGATAGGTGTCTCTGTCCTGAAGTGCGAGTTGCTTCTACCCTGGCTGTTGGGGTATATGAGCTCACCTGAAACCCATGTAGGTGGGGTCTTCCACCTGAAGGGGCAAGTGCCCTCTACTCTGATTAAGGCAGTATAAGAGTTACTCTCATTTCTATTTGGGAGGTGTTTCTTGCCTCAGGTGCGAGTTGCCTCTACCCTGGCTGCTGGAGTATATGAGCTCCATCTGACATTCTGGTAGGTGGGGTCTTCCACCTAGAGGGCTGAGTCCACTCTACCCTGGCTGCAGCAGTTAAGGAGCTTCCCCTAACACCCAGGTGGGAGGGGTCTCCCATCTAGAGGGGTGACTTCCCTCTACCCTGGCTGAAAGGGTGTACCTGCTCTCCAAGACACACAGATTGGAAGGATCTCCTGCTTAAAGTGGAAAGTTCTCTCTATTCTGGCTGCTGTTGTAAAGGAGCCCCTCTAATCCAGATGTGAGGGGTCTCCCGCCTGAAAGAGAGTGTCCCCTCTACCCTGGCTGCAATGGTTATCTACCTTTCCTTGACGCTCTGGTTGAATGGGTCTCTCGCCTGGACTGGCAAGTCCCCTCTACCCTGGCTATGGTGGTAAATGATCACCCCTAGACACCCAGGTGGGAGGATCTCCCACTTGAAGTGGTGAGTCCCCTCAACCCTTTCTGCTGGGGTGTAAGATCCTCCTCCTACCTTCAGTACGGAGGGGTCTCCGGCCTTGAGGGTCAAGTCGCTGCTATCCCAGCTGCAGTTGTATATGAACTGCTCTCACCAGACACCCATGTGGGAGTTGTCTACAGACTGGAGGGGTGAGTCCCCTCCACCCAGGCTAAGGGGGTATAGGAGTCACTACAATTTCCAGGTGGGAGGTGCTTCTCACCTGGACATGCAAGTTGCCTCTAGCCTGGCTACTGGGGTATATGATTTCCATCTGACACCCAGGTGGGTGGGGACTTCCGCCTGGAGGGTCAAGTCCACTCTACTCTGGCTGTAGCACTTAAGGAGCTTACCCTGACACCCAGGTAGGAGGGGTCTCCCGCCTAGAGAGATGACTTCCCTCTACCCTGGCTGAGGGTGTGTACCAGCTCTCCCAGACACCCAGGTGGGAGGGGTATCCTTCTTAGTGGGAAGAGTCCCCTCTCTTCTGGCTGCTGTGGTATATAATCTCTGCTAATACCCAGATCGAAGGGGTCTCCGCCTGAAAAGGCAAGTACATTTTACCCTGATGGCACTGGTTTACTAGCTTTCCCTGACACCCAGGTTGGATGGGTCTCTCTTCTGGAGAGGCGAGTCCCCTCAACCCTGGCTGCAGTGTATAGGAGGTACCTCCTACATCCAGATGGGAGAAGTCTCCTGCCTCCAGTGGCGAGTACCCTCTACCCTGTTATGGCAGTATATAAACTCCGCTGACAATCAGGTAGAAGAGATCTTCTGCCTGGAGAGTCCAGTCCCCAATCCCTTGGCTGTGGCTGTATAGGAGCTTCCGTGACACCCAGGATATGGGGTCTCCCAAATGAAGGGGCAAGTCTCTTCTACACTAGCTGTGGGGATATCAGAGCTCCCCCAGACACCCAGATGGGAATGGAATCCCGCCTGGAGCAATGAGTTCCCTCTACCCTGGCTGTGGCTGTATACAACCTGTTCAAGACATCCAGGTGGGAGGGGTATCCCGCCTGGAAGGCTGAACCCCTCTACATTAACTCTTGCCATATAAGAGCTCCCAGTACACCCAGGTGGGAGGGGTTTCCTGCCTATATGGTGGAGTCCCCTCAACCAGGGCTAAAGGGGTATAGGAGTTACTCCCATTCACAGGTGGGAGGTGTTTCTCTCTTGGAGGTGCGGGTTGCCTCTACCCTGGCTTCTGGGGTCTATGAGCTCCCTTACAACCAGGTGGGAGGGGACTGCAGCCTGGAGATAGGAGTCCCTATTACCTGGCAGCAGCAGTATAGGAGCTCCTCCCCACCATATCCAAGTGGGAGGGTATTCTGCCTGAAGGGGGCAGTTGCCATAATCCAAGTTGCAGGGGTATAAGAGCCCCCTCATACCCCCAGGAGGGAGGGGTCTCCTGCCTGGAGGGGCAAGTCGCTGCTACCCCAGCTGAAGCTGTATATGAAACCCCCCTCGACAGACACCCTTGTGGGGGGTCATCTGCCTGGAGATGCGAGTCCCCTCTACCCTGGCTAAGGCGGTATAGGAGTTACCCCCACTCCCAGGTGTGAGGTGTCTCTCGACTGGAGGTGCAAGTCACCTCTAATCTGGATGCTGGGGTACACCAGCTCTCCCTGACACCCAGGTTGGAGGGGTCTCTCACCTAGAAATTTGACTCCCATCTACTCAGGTGAGGCAGTGTACCAGTTCTCACAGACACCTAGGTGGGAGGGGTCTCCTGTTTGGAGGGGCGAGTCCCCTCTATTCTGGCTAATGTGGTATACTAACCCACCCCCCATACCAAGATGGGAGGGATCTCCCGCCTGCAGGGTCGAGTTCTCTCTACCCTGGCTGCATTGATATACTAGCTTTCCCTGACACTCAGCATGGCTGGGTCTCTCACCTGGAGGGGCGAGTACCCTCTAATCTTGCTGGGGCAGTAAAAGATCTCCCCCTGACACCCAGGTGGGAGGGTATCTGGCCTGGACATGCAAGTCCCCTCTAACTAGGCTGCAGTGGTGTATGACTTCCCCCCACATCCAAGTGAAAGAGGTCTCCAGCCTGGAGTGGCGACTCCCTTCTCCCCTGCCTTTGGCAGTATATGAACACCCCTGACAATCAAGTGGATGGAATCTTCCACCTGGAGGTTTTAATCCCCTTTCCGCTGGCTCTGGCAGCATGGGAGCTCCCACTGACCCCCAGGTTATGAGGTCTCCCACCTGGATGGGTAAGTGCCCTATACACTGGTTGTTGGGGTATACTAGCTCCCCCTTACTTCCACGTGGGAGGGATCCCCCACCAGTAGAGGAAAGTGCCTTCTACCATGGCTGTAGTGGTGTAAGATCTCCCCCTGACACCCAGATTGAAGTGGTCTCCTTCCTGGAGGATTGAGTCCCCACTATCCTGGCTTCAGCAGTATAGGCGTTTCACCCCCACCACCCAGGTGGGAGGGGTCTCCCGCCAGGAAGATAAAATTCCCTCTATCCTGGCTGTGGCGGTTTAGGTAGTACCTTCTACCATGGCTTTAGTGGTTTAAGATCTCCCCTTGACACCCAGGTTGGAATGGTCTCCTTCCTGAACGGTTGAGTCCCCACTATCCTGGCTTGAGCAGTATAGGAGCTTCACACCCACCACCCAGGTGGGAGGGGTCTCTGCCCTGGAGGAGAAAATCCACTCTTCGCCTGGCTGTCTAGATGGGCCAGTCCTCTTTACACTGGCTGTTGTGATCTATGCAATCCCGCTGATACACAGGTGGGAAGCGTCTATGGACTCAAGCAGGGAGTCCCTTCTTCACTGGTTGAGGAGGTATACAAGCTCCCCTAGACACCTAGATGGGAGGGGTCTCCCGCATGGAGGGACGAGTCCCCTCTATGCTGACTGTGACCATGTATGAGCTCCCACTGACACCTCAGTGGGGTGGGAGTGATCTCCTGCCATGAGAGCAACTATTTTCTACCCTGGATGTGGTGGTATATGTTTTCTTGCTGACAGGCAGGTTGGAGGGGTCTTCCACCTGGTTGGGCAAGTCTCCTCTACCCTGGATAAGGTGGTATACAAGTTTCCGGCCTCACCAAGGTGGGAGGGGTCTTTCACCTGGATGGGCGAGTTTCCTCTACTTGGGCTAAGGGGGTATAGGAGTACTCCCATTCTCACTTTGGAAAAGTTTCTTGCCTCAGGTGTGAGTTGCATCTACCCTGGCTGCTGGGATATATGATCTCTATCTGACTCTCAGGTGGGAGGGGTCTTCCGCCTAGAGAGGTGACTTCCCTCTACCCTGGCTGAGAGGGTGTACCAGCTCTCATAGACACCCAGATGGGGGGGTCTCCTGCTTGGAATGGGGGAGTCTCCTCTATTCTGTCTGCTGTGGTAGACAAGCTCCCCCATACCCAGATGTTTGGGGTCTCTCGCCTGAAAGGGTGAGTTCCCTGTACCCTGGCTTCAGTGGTTTCCTAAATTTCCCTGAAACCCAGGTTGGATGGGTCTTTTGCCTGGAGGGGCGAGTCTCCTCTACCCTGTCTGTGGCGCTAAAGGATTCCCCCCATACCCAGGTGGGAGGGTCTCTGGCCAGGAGTGGTGAAGTGTATGAGGTCCCCTTGCAGCCAGGTGAAAGAGATCTTCCATGTGGAGAGTCCAGCCCCCACTCTCTTTTCTCTTGCTGTATAGGAACTCCCCCCGAGATGCAGGATATGGGAGTCTCCCAAATGGATGGGTGAGTCTCCTCTACACAGGCTTTGGGGGTATACGAGTTCCCCCAGACAACCAGATGGAAACGGTCTTCTGCCTGGAGCAAATTGTCCACTCTACCCTGGATTCAGCTGTATACAAGCTCTCCCAGACACCCTGGTGGTAGGGGTATCCTGCCTGGAAGGGCAAGTCCCCTCTACTAGCTCTTGCCATATAAGATCTCCCAGTACTCCCAGGTGGGAGGGGTCTCCCACCTTTAGGGGCGAGTCCCCTCTAACCTTGCTGCTGCAGTAATCAAACTCTCCGTGAAACCCAGGAGTGAGAGGTCTCCTGATTGTAGAGGCAATCCCCACTACCATGCCAGCAGAAGTATAGGAGCTCACCCAGACACTGAGGTGGAAGGGGGTCTCCTGACTGAAAGGGGAAGTCTGCTCTACCCTTGTTGCAGCAGTGTAGGAACTCCCCTGACACCCAGGTGGAAGGGGTCTCCTGCCTATATTTGCGAGTCTCCTCTACCATGGCTGCTACGGTATAGGAGCTCCCCTGATATATAATTGAGAGGAGTCTCTGGCCAGGAGGCTAGAGTCCCCTGTACCCTGCTGCAGTGGTATAGGCGCTTCCCAGGACACCCAGGTTGAAGAGGTCTCCCATCTGAAGGGTAGAGTTCCCTCTATTTTAGCTCTTTTTATATAAGAGCTCCCAGTACTTCCAGGTGGGAGAGGTCTCCATCCTGTAGGAGGAGTCCCCTCTACAATGGCTGCTGAAGTAATCAACCTCCCCCAGACACCCAAGTGGAAGGATCTTCGGATTGGATGGATGAGTCCCCTCTATCCTTTCTGTGGAAGTATAGGAGTTCACCCAGACACCCAGTTGGGAAGGGTCTCCTGCTTGGAGGGGCGAGTCCTCTCTATTCTGGCTGCTGTGGTTTAGGAGCTCTCCCCCATACAAAGATGGGAGGTGTCTCCCGCCTGAAGGGGCGAGTCCCCTCTGCCCTAGCTGCTGTGGTATACAAGCTTTCCCTGAAACCCAGGGTGGATGGGTCTTTTGCCTGGCGGGACATTTCCCCTCTATCCTGGCTGCTGTGGTAAAGGATCTCCCCCTGATACTGAGTTGGGAAGGTTTCTGGAGTGGAGAGGCGAGTCCTCTTTACCCTGGCTGCAGTGGTATAGGAGCTCCCCTCTACACCCAGGTGGGAAGGGTTTCCTCCCTAGAGTGGCGAATCCCCTCTACACTGCCTGTGGCAGTATATGAACTCCCCTGACAACCAGGTGGAAGGGACCTTTTATGTGGAGTGTGGAGTAACCTCTCCCCTAGATTTCGTGGTATAAGAGCTCCCTGCCCCCGACACCCAGGTCATGGGGTCTCTCGACTGGAGGGCAAGTACCCTTTACACTGGCTTTGGGTTAGATGACCTCCCACTGACACCCAGGTGGAAGGGTCTCTTACCTGGAGCAATGAGTCCCCTCTACCCTGGCAGTGGCAGTATACAAGCTCTCCCAGAAACCCAGGTGAGAGGGATCTCCCACCTGGAGGGCAAGTCTCTACCCTGGCTAAGGCAGTATACAAGCTCTCCCCTGCACACAGGTATGAGTGGTCTTCCGCATGGATGAGTGAGTCCCCTCTATCCTGGCTGTGGAGGTATAGGATCTCCCCAATACAAACCCAGGTGATAGGGGTCTCCCAACTGGAGGAGCCAGTCTCTTCTATCCTGGCTGCAGTGGTATACTAGCTGTCTCTGACACATAGGTTGGATGGGTCTCTTGCCCGGAGGGGCGAGTCCTCTATACCCTGGCTTCAGTGGTATTCTAACCTCACTGACACCCAAGTTGCATGAGTCTCTCGCCTAGAGGGGTGAGTCCTGTCTACCCTGGCTGTGGCGGTATAGGATCTCTTCCCCCACACACCCAGGTGGGAGCAGTCTCTCGCCTTGAGGAACAAGTCCCCTCTACCCTGGCTGTGGAGGTGTACAAGCTCCTACAGAACCCAGGTGTGAGGGGTCTCCTGCATGCAGGAGTGAGTCCCCTCTATCCTGGCTGTGATAGTATATGAGCTCCCACTTACTCCTTGATCTGAGTGGTCTCCCTCCAGAAGGGACAAGTACTTTCTACCCTGGCTGTGGTGGTATAAGAGCTCCTGCTAAAAGCCAAGTTGGGGTGGTCTCCTGTTTGGATGGGCGAGTCTCCTCTACCCTGGCTAAGTTGGTATAAAAGTTCCCTGTGATACCCCAGTCTGAGGGGTCTCCTGCCTGGAGGTGACTTCCCTCTAACTTGGTTGCAGTGGTTTACTAGCTTTCCCCGACAACCGGGATGAATGGGACTCTGATCTGAAGGTGCGAGTCCCCTCTACCCTTTCTGCTGTAAATTATCACCCCCTGATACAGAGGTGGAAGAGATTCCAGCATGGAGAGGAATGTCCCCTCTACCCTGGCTGCCGTGGTATAGGAGGTCCCCCCTACACCCAGATAGTAGAGGTCTTCCGCCTCCAGTGGCGAATCTCCTCTACTCTATTTGTGGGAGTTTATGAACTCCCTTGACACCCGGGTGGAAGGGATATCCTGTCTGGAGGGTCCAGTACCCTCTTCCCTGGCTCTTGTGTTATAAGAGCTCCCCCAACACCCAGATTATGGGGTCACAATACTAGAAAGGGGAGTCCCCTCTACCTGGGCTAAGGCGGTATAGAAGTTACCCCCATCCACAAGTGGTAGATTTCTCTCGCCTGAAGGTGCAAGTTGCCTCTTCCCTGGCTGCTGGGGTATAGGAGCTTCCCTGACATCCAGGTGGAAGAGGTTTTCCACCTGGAGGGGCTAGTCCCCTCTCCCCTGGCTAAGGCGGTATAGGAATTACCCACATTCCTAGGTGGGAGGTGTCACTGGCTTGGAAGTTCGTGTCTCCTCTACCCTGGCTGCTGAGGTATATAAGCTCTACATAACACCCAGGTGGGCGTGGTCTCCCGCTTAGAAGGGTGAGTCCTCTCTACCCTGGCTAAGGCAGTATAGGAGTTACTCCCATTCCCAGGTGGAAGGTGTTTCTCCCTTGAAGGTGCTAGTTGCCTCTACTCTGGTTGCTGGCGTATATGAGCTCCACCTGACAACCAAGTGGGTGGGGTCTTCCGCCTCGAGAGATGAGTCCTCTCTACCCTGG
Organism: Ictidomys tridecemlineatus; assembly: GCF_052094955.1. Lineage (NCBI taxonomy): Eukaryota > Metazoa > Chordata > Mammalia > Rodentia > Sciuridae > Ictidomys > Ictidomys tridecemlineatus. Next base: position 84,185,501 of record NC_135485.1, read on the forward strand.
CTACAGTAGTTAAGGAGCTTCCCCTGAAACCCAGGTGGGAGGGGTCTCCTGCTTGGAGGGGCGAGTCCCCTCTATTCTGCTCTGTTGTAGTGTAGGATCTCTCCCCTACCCAAGATGGGAGGGGTCTCCCGCCTTAAGATGCGATTCCCCTCTACACTGGCTGCAGTGATATACAAGCTCTCCCTCACACCCAGGATGGATGGGTCTTTCGCCTGAAGGGGCAATTTTCCTATACCCTGGCTGCTGTGTTATAGGATCTGCCCCTTACATCCAGGTGGGAGGGTCTCTGGCCTGGAGGGGCTAGTCCTCTCTACCTTGGATAAGGCGGTGTAGGAGTTACCTATACCGGAAATTTTCTCTGGCTGGAAGTGCAAGTCCCCTCTACTCTGGATGGGGAGGTACAGGAGCTTTCCCAGACACCCATGGGGGAGGGCTCTCCCAAGTAGAAGTGCAAATCCACTCTACCCTGGCTGAAATGGTATAGGAACTCCCCCTGAAACCCAGGTGGGAGGGCTCTCCCCCCTAGAGGTGTGAATCACTGCTATCCTGGCTTCAGTGGTATAGGAGCTCCCCAGGACACCTAGGTGTGAGGGTCTCCCTCCTGGAGAAGCGTGTCCACTCTGCTCTGGCTGCAGCTGTGTGGAAGCTCTCCCAGACACCCAGGTTGGAGAGGTCTCCTGCCTGGATGGGTGAGTCCCCAGCACCTTGGCTACAGCAGTATACTAGCTCTACCCCCACACCTTGGGATGAGGGTCTCTGGCCTGAAAGGGCGAGTCCCCTCAACCCTGGCTGTGGGGGTATAAGAGGCCCCTCCTACCCCCAGGAGGGAGGGGTCTCCCTCCTGGAGGGGTGATTCACTGCTACCCCATCTGCAGGTGTATAAGTTCCTCCTCTCACCAGACATCCATGTGGGAGGTGTCTGCCACCTAGAGGGGTGATTACCCTCTACCCTGGCTAAGGCAGTATAGGAGTTACCTCCATTCCCAGGTAAGAGGTGTCTCTCACTTGGAGTTGTGAGTCACCTCTACCCTGGTTGCTGGGGTATATGAGCTCTACCTGACACACAGGTGGGAGGGGTCTTCTGCTTGAGAGGCGTGTCCTCTCTACTCTGGCTTTGCAGAGGTTAAGGAGCTTCCCCTGACAACCAGGTGGGAGGGAACTCCCACCTAGTAGGGTGACTTTTCTCTACTCTTCCAGAGGAGATGTACCAGCTCTACCAGACACCTCCGTTTGAGGGGTATATACTGGCTTCTGTGGTATAGGAGCTCCCCTAACATACCAAGATGGGAGGAGTCTCCTGCCTGAAGGGGTGAATATCCTGTACCCTGGCTGCAGTGGTATACTAGCATTCTCTGACACACAGGTTGGATGTGTCTCTCCCCTGGAGGGGAAAGTTCCCTGTACCATGGCTGCTGCAGTGAAAAGTCTGCCCCTGACACCTAGGTGGGTGGGGTCTCTTGCCTGGAGCAATGAGTCCCCTCTACCCTGGCTGTGGACGTATACAATGTCTACCAGATACCCTGGTGGGAGGGGTCTCCAGCCCTGAGTTGCGAGTCTTCTCTACACTGGCTAAGGTGGTATACAAGCGCTCCACTACACACAGTTGGGAGTGGTCTTCTGCTTGGATGTGCGAGTCTCCTCTAGCCTGGATTTGGTGGTATACTAGCTCTCGGGACTCTCAGGTGGGAGAGGTCCAATTATTTGAGGGGCGAGTTCCCTCTTTTCTGGCTACAGAGGTATAGGAGCTCAACCAGACACCCAGGTGGGAGGAGTCTCCAGACTGGAAAGTCAAGTCTGCTCTACCCTGACTGCAGCGACATAGGAACTCTCCCTAACACCCAGGTTGGAGGATTCCTCCACCTAGAAAAGTGATTCCCCTCTACCATGGCTTCAGCGGTATAGCAGCTCCCCAGGACACCCAGGGAAAAGAGATCTCCCTCCAGGAGGGGCGAGTCTCCTCAACCTTGGCTTCAGTGGTATGATAGGTCCCCTTGAAACCCAGTTGAGAGGTTTTCCTCCTGGAAGGGAGATTCAATTCTACCCTGGCTGTGGCGGTATAGGATCTCCCCCCCAAACACCCAGGTGGGATGGGTCTCTCGCCTGGATGAGCAAGTCCCCTCTACCCTGGTTGTGGAGGTATACACACTGCCCCAGACACCCAGGTGGGAATGGTCTCCTTCAAGGAGAGGCGAGTCCCCTCTATCCTGGCTGTTGCAGTATATGTGCTTCCACTGACACCCTGATGGTAGGGGTCTTGCGCCAGAAGGGGCAAATACTTGCTACCATGGTATATGAGCCCCAGATGACAGCTAGGTTAGAAGGTTCTTCCGCTTGGATGGGCAAGCTTCCTCTAACCTATGGAAGGTGGTCTACAATTTCTCCGTGACTCCCTGGTGGGAGGGGTCTCTTTCCTGGAGGGGTGAGTCCCCACTACTCTGGCAACAGCGGTATAGGCGCTCCACCTGACCCAGTGGGGAGGGTTTCCCACCTGAAGTGGCAAGTCCCCTCAACCCTTTCTTCTCGGATATAAGAGCTCCTTCCTACCCGCAGTAGGAGGAGTCTCCTGCCTGGAGGGGTGAGTCACTGATACCCAGGTTGCAGAGGTATAGGATCCCCCCTCGCCAGACACCCATTTGAGAGGGGTCTTCCGCCTGGAGAGGTAAGTCCTCTCTACTCTTGCTAAGGCGGTAGAGGATTTAACCCCATTCCCATGTTGAAGGTGTCTCTCTCCTTGAGGTGCAAGTCACCTCTACCCTGGCTGCTGGTGTAGATGAGACTCACTTGATACCCAGGAGAGAGGGGAATTCTGCCTGGAGGAGTGATACACCTATACCCTGGCTTAGGGGGCTATAGGATTTACTCCCATTCCCAGATGGGAGTTGTTTCTCACCTGGAAGTGAGAGTTGCCTCTACCATGGCTGTTGGGCTATATGAGCTCCACCTGACACACAGGTGGGCGGGGTCTTCTGCCTGGAGGGGTAAGTCCAATCTACACTGGCTGCAGTGGTTAAGGAGCTTCTCTGGACACCAAGGTGGGGGTAGTCTTTCATCTAGAAAGATGACTTCCCTCTACCCCTCTACCTGGCCTGTGGGGATTTACCAGCTCTCTCACACACCCAGATGGGAAGGGTCCCCAGCTTAAACACCTCTCTTCTGGCTACTGTTGTATATGAGATCCCCTCTACATACCAAGATGAGAAGTGTCTCCCTCTGGAAGAGGCTTGTACCGTCCACCCTGGCTCTGGAGATACACAAGCTTCCCCCTACACCCAGGGGGAAGGGGTCTCTTGCCTTGAGGGGCGAGTCCCCTCTACAATGGCTGTGGTCGGATAAGAGATCCCCCTGAAAACCAGGTGAAAGGGGTCTCCCGCCTGGAGGGGTAAGTCCCAGGTACCCTGGCTGCAGGTGTATACCTGCCCCCCCAACACCCAGGTGGGAGTGGTCTCCCGCTTGGAGGGGCCAGTCCCCTCTACCCTGACTAAGGCGGAACACAAGCTCACCCTGGCACCAAGATGGGGAGTGGTCTCTCGCCTGGAGGATACTATACACTCTACCCTGTCTGCAGCAGTATATGAGTTTCCCCTGTCACCCAGGTGGGAGGGGTCTTCCACCTGGAGGTGCGCGTTCCCTCTACCTATGCTCTGGCGGTACATGAGCTCCCCCCCACACCCAGGTTATGGGATCTCTCAACTGGAGAGGCAAGTCCACTCTACACTGGCTGCGGAGGTTTAGGAGGGAGCTCCGACACCTAGGTGGAAGGGGTCACTCTCCTGGAGCAATGAGTGCCCTCTTCCCTGGATGTGGAGATATACAAGCTCTCCCAGACACCCAGGTGGCAGGGTTCTTCCGCCTGGAGGGGCAAGTCCTTTCCCGCTTGGCTAAGATTATATACAAGGGCTCCCCTACACACAGGTGGGAGTGGTCTTCCGCATGGATAGGGGAGTCCCTTCTATGGTGGCTTTCGCAGTATAAAAGCTCCCTTGACATCCAGGTGGAAGGGGTATCTTGCCTAGAAAGGCGAGTCCCCTCTACTTTAGAGCTTGCCATTTAAGAGCTCCTAGTACACCCAGGTGGGAGGGATCTTCAACCTGCAGGGGCGTGTTCCCTCTACAGTGGCTGTGGCAGTATTGGAGCTCCCTGTGACTCCCAGGTGGAAAGGGACTCCCTCCTGTAGGAGCGAGTCACCTCTACCTTAGTTTCAGACGTAATCAAGTTTCCCTGGACACCCAGGTGGAAGGGGTCTTCTAATTGGATGGGCGAGTCCCCTCTAAGCTGGCTGTGGATGTATAAGAGCTAACCAAGATGCCCAGGTGGGAGGGGTCTCCCGACTAGAAGGGCAAGTCCACTCTACACTGGATGCAGTGTTATAGGAGATCCCCAGGACACCCGGATGGAGGGGATCTCCTGTCTGGAGGGTAGAGTTTCCTCTACCTCGCCTATGGTGGTACAGGAGCTCCCCAGCCACCCAGTTGGGAGGAGTCTCTCACCTGAAGGGGAGAATACCCTCTACCATGGCTGCGGTGGTATAAGATCTCCCCCTGACACCCAGGTGGGAGGGGTCTCCTGCCTGGAGGAGCAAGTTCCCAGTACTCTGGCTGCAGGGGTATAAAAACTGCATCCCCCACACTCAGGTGGCAGGAGTCTCTTCATGGAGGGGCGAATCCCCTCTACCTTGGCTGCTGCAGTATAGGCCTTCCCCAGGAAACCATGTGTGAGGAGTCTCCAGCCTGGAGGGTAGAGTTCTCTCTACCCTGCCTGTGGCTGTATATGTGCTCCCCTGGACACCCAGGTGGAATGAGTCTCACGCCTGTAGGGGCACGTCCCTTCTACCCTGGCTGAGGCAATGTAAGAGCTCTCCCTGACACTCACGTGGGATGGTCTCCCACCTGAAGGGGCAAGTCCAGTGGCGATATACAAGTTACCCTGACACACAGATAGGAGGGATCTCTCGCCTTGACAGGTGAGTCCCCTATATCCTAGCTGCAACAGTATACAAGCTCACCCCTGACACCCAGGTGGAAGGGGTCTCCCCCATGGAAGCGCCAGAGTCCATTTTACTTTTGCTGGTGCCATATAAGGGCTCCCAGGAAACCCAGGTGAGAGAAGTCTCCCACCTTCAGGAGTGAGTCCCCTCTACCCTGGCTGCAGAAGTTTAAGACCTCCTTCTGAAACCTAGGTGGGAGGGGTCTCCCGCCTGGAAGAGTGTGTCCACTCTCCCCTGGCTGCAGCAGTATATGAGTTTCCCCTGACACCCAGGTGGGAAGGGTCTTCCTCCTGGAGGGGCGAGGTGGTTCTCCCCTGGCTGTCACTGTATAGGAGCTCCTCTAGACATCCAGGTGCAAGGAGCCCTCTTCCTACAGAGGTGAGTCCTTTCTAATCTGGCTGCACTGGTGTAGGAGCTCCTGCAGACACACAGGTGGGAGGGGTCTCCAGAAAGGAGGAGTGAGTGCCCTCTACCCTGGATATGCCAGTAAACGAGTCCCCCACCATACCCACGTGGGAAGGGTCTTCAATATAGAGGCTAGAGTCGCATCTACACTGACAACTGAAGTATATGAGCTCCCTGACATCCTGGTGGGAGGGGTCTCCTGCCTGGAGGGGCAAGAACCCTCTACCCTGGCTGCTGAAGTATATGAACTTCCCTGACACCCAGATGAGAAGTGTTTCCCGCCTGGAAGGGCGAGTCCCCTCTACCCTTGCTAAGGTGTTATACAAGCTCCCAGCTAAACCCAGATGGGAGGGGTCTTCTCCCTGGAGGGGCAAATCCCCACTACCCTGGCTATAGCGGTGTATGAGCTTGTCCACCAACACACAGGTGGGCTAGGTATGACACCTGGAGGGGCGATTCCCTTCTACCCTGCCTGGCACAGTATACTAGCTCCTCTTGACGCCCAGGTGGATGGGGTCTGGCGCCTAGATTAGTAATTTTCCCCTACCTTTCTTGTGGTGGTATTGGAGCTCCCCTGGACACCCAGGTGTAAGGGGTGTCCCGCCTCGAAAGGCAAGTCCCCTCTACTCTGGCTGTGGTGGTATAAGAGCTCCCCCTGACATCTAGGTAGGAGGGGTATCATGCCTGGAAGGGAGAATTTCCTCTACCTGGGCTGTGACAGGTAAGAGTTTCTCCCATACCCTGGAAGGAAGGGTCTTCCACCTCTAGCAGGGAATCCCCTTTACCCTAGCTGTTCAGGTATACAAGCTTTCCCAGACACCCAGTTGGGTGGGTCTCCTTCCTGGCGGGGTGAGTCTTCTCTACCCTGGCTTTGGTGGTATACAAGCTATTTAAGACCCCAGCACCAGTTGGGAGAGGACTCCCACCTGGAGGGGGCAGTTCCCTCTACTTTGCTCGTGCCATATAAAAGCTCCCAAGACACCGACGTTGGAGGCATCTCCCAACTGGAGGAACCAGAACCAGTCCCCTCTACCCTGGCAGGGATGTATAGGAGCTCCCCAAGTCACCCAGGTGGGAGGGGTTTCCCAATTGGAGGTCTGAGTCCCCGGTAACCTAGCTGCAGTGGTATAGGAGCTTTCCTGATACCCATGTGGGAGGGGCCTCTCACCTGGGGGGGCGAGTCCCTGTTTCCCTGACTTGGAGGTATAAGAGCCTCCCCAGATACCCGGGGGGGGATGGGTCTCCAGCCTGGCATGGCAAGTGCCCTCTACACTTAAAATGGTGGTATATATAAGCTCCCCTAGACACACAGGTTGAAGGGGTCTTTGCCTGGAGAGGTGAGTCCCCTCTAACCTGGCTGCAGTGGTATACAAGATCCCCACAACACTCAGGTGGGAGAAGTCTACCACCTGGGGGTTTGAGTCCCCTCTTCCCTGGTTGGGGCACTGTACTAGCTCCCCCCACACCCAGTTGGGAGGCATCTCCTGCCTAGAGGGGAAAGTCCCTATTACCCTGGCTTCAGCTCTTTGAGAGCCCCCATACAAGCCCATGTATGAGGGATCTCTTGCCTGGAGGAGCGATTCCCTGCTACTCTGGCTAGATATGAGCTCCCCCTGACACCCTGGTGAAAGTGGTATCCTGTCTGAAGGGGCAAGTCGCTAATACCCTGGCTGCAGCTGTACACGAGCCCCACCCCTACTTGGCACCCAGGTGGAAGGGATCTCATGACTGTAAGGGTGATTCCCCTCTACATGGGGTGAAGCAGCATACAAGCTAGGGTGGACACCAAGGTGGGAGTGGTCTCCCACTGGAGGAGCCAGTCTGCTCTTCCCAGGCTTCAAAGGTATAAGAGCTCCCACATACAACCATGTCCTTTTTTATTCACCCAGGTAAGGTACTAGCATTTGGTTCTCCATTACTGGGAATGGCTCCTTTCTTGAGGCCCTGGCTGCCCTTCTCGTGGACCCAGTCACTTTCCCTTGGTTTTAGGCCACTTTTTCCAGCCCCTTCTTGTGCCTCTCCTCTGATCCCCTAATGCTGTGGTATCCTGGCACTTCCAGGACACTCTGCTATCCCTGCTTCGCCCTAGCCTAGGCTTCTCAAATGGGTCCTGCAGCCCACCAACTTCGCCCCCTTCACATGCAAGGTTTCCCCTCACAGTACCCTCTTTGGCCGCTCATTAGTCCAGGTCTCTCTCTGAGGATCTACTCAACTGGGATAGAAGAGAAGATTTTGCTTCTCTCTCTACCTTGAATGCTCCCTATGGGAAACACAGATCTGCCATTTGCCTGAGTCCCCTTCACTTCCTGAACTTTGAGGCCTGGCCTGGCAGTTAACATGGGACTTGCTCCAAACCAACCCTGAGGGATCCCATATTTTTCTTCCCCTGACCTCTGGCATGGCATGCTGCCCCTACATTAACCCAGCCCTCCATAACCCTGACCCTTTGTGCTCTAGTCCCTGGGCCTGGGCACTTGCCTGAGCCCCTAACCACATTCCTAATGGATCTTGGCAGAGCAAGGAGTATCTTCGTGTTGGGTCTTACATGGGGTCCCCTTGCTGAGCCCACCAGCCTGCTGCCCTAGAATCCCCTTAGCTTCTTCTGGTCCTGACACAACCCTTTCATCCCTTCCCCTTGTGCTTTTTCTGGCACTCCCAGGTCTCGTCCTCGGGTTCTCCATTACCATAGATAGGGTTGGTCCCTTTGCCTGGGCATCTGGCTTGGGTCCTGGCTCTTGCCCCTATGACCACCCACCCCAACCACCTGCTATACCCTCATGTGGCCCTCCTTCTGCGCCCCTTCCTTTTCCTGGCATTTTTTGCCAGGAACCTGGCCCTGGATTCTCGTCTGATCCAGGGCACCTTATGGAAAACAATGGCGTGCCCCTCACATGGGTCCCTTGCTCTCCCTGGGTGCTTGGTCCTGCACCAAGAACCCTGAAACCTTGAGGTGGCCCCTAGGCCTGAAACCTGACTACCCCCTGCTGGATCCCTCGCCTTCCCTTTGAAATCTTGTCCACTGTTTTGAGCCCTTTACCTAAGCCCTGGCCCTTGGCTGTCCATTTCCTTCCTTGGCTGTCCATTTCCTTCCTTGGCTCTTTGCTTGAGCCTCTCAAGGACTTTCTAGCTCACTGCTTTTCTGGGCATTGTTTGAGGGACCCTCGCTCTGGCCGCCTCCCTGCTCCCCTTGGCTTTGCTGTACTGCAGTACCCTAGTGCAGCCCTGCATTCCTGGCCTGGCGTGCACTACTGTCTCCTGGCCTGGGCCCTCCTCTAGGTCCCTTGCCTGGGCTTTTTGCTTTGGAACTGGCCCCCACCCACACACAGCCATCCTGCGGCCCTTTAGGCTTTGCCTTCATTGGCTCTCCTCTACTTTCGGCCTCTGTCATTCCTGCTTTCCTGATCCCCTTCTCAGGAGGCTCTCCTGGGCGAGGCGACTTGACTTGGCCTCTTGGCCCTAGGGGCTACCTTTGGAAAAATGTAGTTCTGGCCCTTAGATGGGCCCTTTGGCCTCCTTCAGCCCAGGCCCTGTTCCTGAACCCTAACACCCTGCAGTGGACATGGGTCTTGAGCCTTTCTCCATCTGTGCTACCCACTCCACTTTCTCCCTTTCATTGCCCCCACTCCATCTTTCTTTTCATTCAAATAGGCCCAGCTAGCACTTGGCACTCCATTACTGGGCCCAGCTCCTTGTTTGAGCCCCTGGCTACCTTTATGTAGGACCCTCTACCTGTCCCTTGGTTTCAGGATCCTTTTGCTTGCCCCTTTCTGTGCCTCCTCTATGGTTCTCTCATGCTGTGGTATCCTGGCCCTGCCAGGACTCTCTGCTCCCCCTTCTTATCCCTAATCTATGCTGCTCGAATGGGTCTAGGCAGCCTGAACCCCTCAATTCTGCAATCAGGTATCCTCTCACAGAACCCTCTTTTGCCCCTTCTTTGGTCCAGGTCCCTTTCTGAGGATCTACTCACCTGGCACCGAGGAGCGTAATTGGCCAGTCTCTGCACCCTGAATGCTCCCTATGAGAAACCATCCCTGACACTCGCCCAAGTCCCCTTTACTGCTTGAACCTTGGGGCCTGGCAGTTAACATGCACCTGCTCCAACCCAGGACTGAGCAATCCCCTCCCTTATTTCTCCTGCCCTCTGCCTTGCATGCTGCCATTACAGCAACCCAGCCCTCTGTAACCCTGACCCCTTGTGCACAAGTCCCTGGGCCTGGGCGTTTGCCTGAGCACCTGACCGTGTTCCTCATGGCCTTTTACATAGCAAGGACTCTGTTCGTGTTGGGTCTGACCTGGAGAAACCTTGCTTGGACCTGACAGCGGGCTCCGTTAGAGCTCCTTGGCTTCTCCTGGTCCTCTCACAGCCCCTTCCTACGCTTCCCTTGTACTTTTTTCTGGTGTTCATGGGTCTCCTGCTCCTTGGAGCCCCCATCACCATGGATCGGGTGGGTCCCTCACCTGCTCATCTGGCTTGGGATCCTAGTTCTTGCCCCTATGAGCACCCACCCAGACCCCAGCACCCCCCTTCTGACTCCCTTCATTTTCCTGGGCTCCTTTGCCAGGATCCTGGCCATAGATTATCATCTGATCCAGGGAGTCTTATGGGAAACAATGCCTTGCCCCTCACCTGGGCCCCTTGCTCTCTCTGTGTGTTTGGTCTAGCACCAGGAACCCTGAAACCTGAAGGTGGCCCTGGGACTGAAGCCTGACTGGCCCTGATGGATCCCCTATCTTCCTTCCCAAATCTTGTCCACTGTCTTTAGCCCCCACACAAGCCCTGGTCCTTGGCTCTCAGTTCCATGACCTGGCTCCTCACTTGAGCCTCTGGTGGCTCTTCTTGCTCACTGCTTTTCTGAGCATTGTCTGAAGGCCCTTTTCTGGGGCCACTTTTCTGTTCCCCTTGACTTTCCTCAGTACCTTGTGCAGGCGCATGATCCTGGCCCGAATTTCCATGCTCTACCTTGACCTGGGCTCTCTTCTAGGTCCCTTGCCTGGGCTCCTTGCTGGGGTCCTGGCCCCAACCCCAAACATACCCATCCTGTGGCCCTTCATCCTATATCCTTCTGAGGACCTCCTGTCCTTTCTGAGTCTGCCATGCCCACTTTACTGGTCCCCTTCCCATAATGCTAAGGTGGGCCAGAGGATATGATCATTGAGAAAACATATCCCTGTCCCTTCTCTGGGAAATTTCACTTTCCTCAACCCAGGCCCTACTTTTTAACCCTGACACACTGCAGTGGACTTGGGCCTTGAGCCCTCCTACTCCTGTGCCAGTAGCTCCCCTTTATCCCCTTCTGCCCCTCCATATCCACATTACTTTTTATTCAGCCAGGCCCAGGTGATAGTACTTGGCTCTACATTACTGGGCCAAGCTCCTTCTTTGAGCCCCTGCCACCCTTCTTTAAGACTCTGCCCTGTTCCTTGGTTTCAGGCCCCTATTGCCAGCCCCCTCCTGTTCCTCCTCTCTGAGCCTCTCATGCTGTGGTATCCTGGCACTGCCCTGACACTCTTCTACTCTTGCTTCCCTCTAATCTAGGCTCCTCAAATGGTTCCTGCTGCCCACCAACCTCCCCAAAACTTTACACGCCTGGTATACCCTCACAGTACCCTCCTTTGCCCCTCATTGGTCCAGGTCTCTTTCTGAGGATCACCAGGGGCAGAGAAGTGGAATTGGCTAGTCTCTGCACCTTGAATGCTTCCTATGGAAAATGCAGCTCTGCCAGTCACCTGAGTCCCCTTTGCTGCCTGAACCTTAAGGCCTGGCAGTTAAAATGTGACTTGCTTCTACCCAGCTCTGAGAGATCCATTCCCTTTCCTTCCCTGCCTTCTCGCCTTGAATGCTGCTCTACCCAAACCCAGCACTCTCTAAACCTGACATTTTGCACTTCAGTTACCAGTCTTGGAGCTCACATGAGCTCCTGACAGTGTTCTTCATGTCACATGGTGTAGCATGGAGTCTCTTCCTGTTGGGTCTAACCTGGGGACCCCTTGCTTGGGACTGCCAGCCTGCTCCCTTAGGTGCCCATTGCACTTTTCTCGGTCTCCTTGTCCTTGTGCAGAATTTCCTTCGTCTCCCCTTGTGCTTTCCCTGGTGCTTGCAGGTCTCCTAATTTTTTGGTCACTCATCCATGGTCAGTCAGGTGGGTCCTTTGCCTGGACACCTGGCTTGGGTCCTGAATATTGCCCCACCACGCACCCACAGAGACCCCCCTACAGTGCCCTCCCATTGTTCTCCTCCTGGCTGCCTTCACTTGCCAAGCCTTCTTTGCCAGGTCCTTGTCCCTGGATTCTCACCTGGCCAGGGTGCATTATGGGAAACTGAGTCCTGCCCCTTGTCTTGGCCCCTTGCTCTCTCTGGGCATTTGGTAATGCATCCAGAACCCTGACACCTAGCAGTCGTCTGGGCCAGGAGCCTCCCTGCCCCCTACCGGATCCCTTGCCACCCCTCTGAAGACTTGTCCACGGCCCTAAGGCCCCTGCCCCACCCCTGGCTCTTGGATCTCCATTCCCTGGCCTGCCTCCTTGCTTGAGCCTCTGGGGGCCCTTCTTGCTCCATGCTTCCCTGGGTTTGGACTGCGGTCCTTGCTGGGTCCAGTACCCTACTCCCCTTGGCTTCCTTGAACTTCAGAACTCTACTGTTACCCATATGAACAGCCCCACCCTTTCCTGCCCTTTCCTGGCCTGGGATCTACTGTTGATCCCTAGCCTGGGCTCCTTTCTGGAGTCCTAGCCTGCAACCCATCAATACCTTTCCTCTAGCCTTTCATGCTGTACCCTCCTTCATCTCTCTTGTTGTCCTTATCCCTGCTGGGCCCCTTTTCAAGATCACTTTTTCAGGATGCTAACTAGGTCCAGGAGACAGGAACTGGGCATTTGGCCCTGTAGGTTCAGTTTGGGAAAACGTAGCTGTGCCTCTTGCCTGAGACTTTGGACTCTCTGCTCCTTGAAACTGACATCCAGCAGTGAACCTGGGCCTTGAGCCCTCCTCTCCCTGCGCCACCAACTAGCCTTGCTCCCTCTTTTCCCCTCCTCAGCCTCAGCCCTGTCTGTTTTCATAGGACCCAGGACTGGGTCCTGGCATTTGGTTTCCCATTTATGGACCTGGCTCCTTGAATGAAGCCCTGAGTCACCCTTTTTGAGGACCCTGTACCTGTTCCTTTATTTCAGGCCCCTTTCTTGGCCCCCCTCCAGAACCTCCCTTCTGCTCATCTTGTACTGTGGTAATTTGTCATTTCCAGGACCCTGCCCTCCCCCTGCTTCTCCCTAGTCTGGTTTCCTCCAATTATTGCTGGCTCCCTAACAAAACCCCCCATCCCAGACCAAAGGTATCCTTCACATTGCCCTCCTTTGGTCCTGATTTCTCTCTGAGGATATACTCACATGGGGCAAAGGAGTGAAATTAGCTTGCCCCTGGGCCATGAAGGATTCTTATGGGCAACACATTCATGCCCCTCGCCTGGGCCAAACCTTGAAAACTGGCAGTGGACTTGGGCCTAGTGATGACCTTGCCTGGGCAATTCTCTGCCTTCCCTTTCCTGTTCTCTAGCTTTGCAAACTGCCCCTAAGTCAACCAGCTCTTCCTCACCCTGACCCTTCACCCTACAGTCCCCTGGCCTGGCTGCTAGCCTGAGCTTCTTACTCCATTACTCTAGTTGTGTTGCTTTCTGTGGTGTCTCTTCCTGTTGTGTCTGATCTGGGCACGTATGATTTGGCCCCCAAACTTGCTCCCCTTGGTGCCCTTTCCACAACCTTCTGTCTCCTCATCCTAGCACAGATCCTACCTCTCCTTCCACTATCACTTTTTCTTGGAGCAGAGGCCTCCTGCTCATTGACTCCCTAATACCTTTTGGTGGGGTCAGTTCCTTCCCTGGGCTCCTTGTTTGGGTTCTGGCTCTTGCCTCTCTCTGCACCCACCATGAACCCCCACTGTGCCCTCACATTGAACTGCTCCTGGCCCCTGTCTGTTTCCAGGCCATTTGGCCTGGTCCCTGGCCCTTAGTCCTCATCTGGACCAGGGCACTTTATGGGAAACAGAATACTGATGCTCAACTGGGCTCCTCCATTTCCATAGGCCCTTGAGGAAGCACCAGGAAGCCTGATACCTGGCAGTGGTGCTGGGCCTAAATCCTGCCTCCCCCATGCTGGATCCTTGCCTTCCCTCCCAAGTCCTGTCAACTGTCCTGAGCCCCCTGTTTCAATGCTGGCCTTTGGCACTCCATTCCCAGGACTGGCTCCTCTCTTGAGCCTCTGGGCGTCCTTCTTGCTCCATGTTTCTCTGGGCTTGAACTGTGGGCCTCACTGGGAATGGTTTCCTGCTCCCCTTGTATTCCTTGCATCTCAAAACCTTACTGCAGCCCCTGCCTGCTTGGCCCCACTAGCTGTCCCTAGCCTGGGCCCTCCTATAGGTCCCCAGCTTTTTTCTGCAGTCCTGACCCACATCCCTAAAACCCCCTTCTTCCAGCCCTTCATGCTGTGCCCTCCTTTGGCCCTTCTGTTGTCCTTGTCCCTGCTGGGCTCCTTTTCCACATCCCTTTCCACGATGCTCACCAGAGCCAAGGGATAGAACTGGGATGTTTGGCCCTGTGCTCTTCCTTTGAAAAAAGTTAGCAGTGCTCCTTGTCTAAGGGCTTTGGCCTTCTTCAGCCTGGGCCTTGCTCCTCAGTGCTGACACCCTGCAATGAATCTGGGCCATGAGCCCTCCTCTGCCTGCAATACCTGTTCCCCTTACTCCCTTTTCTCCCCATATACTGCCACAGCCAGGAGAGAGGGGACTCGCCCGCCCTTCCAGATAGAAGACCACTTCCACCTGGGTTTCTGGGGAGCTCCTATAGCCCAGCAGCTAGGGTAGAGGAACTCCCTCCTCAATGTGGGAGACCCCTCTCATATGGATTTGTGGGGGGAGCTCCTATACTGCTGAAGCCAGGGTAGAGGGCACTTTCCCCTATAGACAGGAGACCCCTCACACCTGGATGCGGGGGAACTCAAAACAGGCACAGCTAGGGTTGAGGTGACTCGCCCCTCCAGGTGGGAGACCCCACCCACTTGGGTTTCAGGGGAAGCTCATATACCACCACAGCCAGGGTAGAGGGGATTCGTACCTCCAGTCCCCTCTATCCGGGCTAATTTAGTATACAAGCTCCCTGCAACACCCAGGTAGAAGGAATCTCCTTCCTGGAGGGGCTAGTCCCCTCTACACTGGCTAGGGCTGTATACAAGCTCCAACACTGGACACCTAGATAGGAGGGGTCTTCCACTTGGAGGGGCAATTCCCCTCTACCCTGCCTGCTTTGATATAAGAGCTCTCCCTGACACCCTGGAAGGAATTGTTTCCTGCCTGGAGGGGCGAGTTTTCTCTATCCTGGCTAAGGTGGTATACAAGCTTCTGGCAACACCCAGGTGGGAGCGGTATCCTGTCTGAAGGGGTGAGTCACCACTACCCTGGCTGAGGTGATATAAGAGCTCCCTCACACTGACACCCTGATGGTAGGGGTCTCCAGCCTGGAGGGGCGAGCTCCCTCTACCCTGGCTGCGGAGTTATACTAGTCCCCTCCAACACCCAGGTGGGAGGCATCTCCAGCTCAGAGGTGTTAGTCCCTGTACCCTGGCTGCATCTGTATAAGAGGTCCCTTTATCACCCAGATGAAATGAGTCTCCTCCCTGGAGTGGCATATACCCTATACCCTGGCTTCAAATATATAGGGGCTTGCCACTGACACCCTGGTGGGAGGGGTCTCCAACCTGGAGTGGGAAGTCCACTCTACTCTGGCTAAGGCAGTATTCATGCTCCCCATGAAACCCAGATGGGATGGGTTTCCTTTCTGAAAAGGCGAGTCTCCACTACCCTGGCTGTAGTGGTATAAGAGCGCCCCCTCACACACATAGGTGGGAGGATTCTCAAACCTGGAGGGGTGAGTCCCCTTTTCCCTGCCTCTGTGGTGTATGAGCTCCCCTGACAACCAGGGTTTAGGGGATTCCCGCCTAGTGGAGCAAGTCTCCTCTCTCCTGGATGCAGTGGTATTTGAACTCCCCCCCCATAGCAAGATGGGAGGGGTCTCCTGCCTGTAGGAGCTAGTACCCTCTACCCTGATCAATTCAGTATGCAAGCTCCTGGATACCCAGGAGGGAGTATCTCCCACCTGGAAGTGAGCATTCACCTCTACCCTGCCTAAGTGGTCTACAAGCTTCCTATGATATGCAGGTCCTAGGGGTCCCCTTTCTTCTGGCTGAAGTGGTATATTAGATTTCCCAAAATCCAGGTGAAAGGGGTCTCCCGCCTGGAGGCATGAGTTCCCTCTACATTGGCTGTGGCAGTAAAGGAGCTTTCCCCACACCCAGGTGGGAGGGTCTCTGGCCTGGATAGGTGAGTCCCCTCTACCCTGGGTTTGGAGATATAGGGAACCCCCAACCTACACCTACATGAGACGGTTCTCCTGTCTAGAAAGGCAAGTCCCCTCTACCATTGCTGCAGTGGTATAAGAGCTTCCCCTGAAAAACTGGTGAAATGTGTCTCCTGCCTGGAGGGGCGAGTCCCCTATACCCTGGCTGTGGTGGTATAGGAGCTCCCCTGACACCCAATTGGGAGGAATCTCCTGCCAGGAGGCTAGAATCCACTCTACCATTGTGCAGCAGTCTTGGAGTTCCCCAGGACACCGAGGTGGGAAGGGTCTCCTGCCTTGAGGGGCAAGTCGCCTCTCCACTGTCTAGGACGGTATATGAGCTCCCTCAGTAACCCAGGTGGGAGGGGTCTCCATCTCGAGGGGCGATTCCCTGGTACCCTGGCTGCTGCAGTATAGGAGCTTTCCCTGCACCCAGGTGGGAGAGATCTCTTGTCTGAAGGGGCATGTCAGGTCTACCCTGGCTAAGGTGGTATACAAGATCCCCGAAATACCCAGGTGGAAGGGGTCTCCGGCCTGGAGGGGCGAGTAAACTCTATCTCGGCTTCAACAGTGTAAAAACTCCCCCCAGACACTCGGGTGAGAGGGGTCTCCTGCCTGGAGGGGCGAGTTCACTCTGCCCTGGCTTCTGTGGTATACCAACACCCCCATACCCAGGTGGGTTGGGTCTATTCCCTGGAGGGGCGAGTACCTTTACCATGGTTGCCTTGGTATAGGAGCTCTCCCTGACACTAAGGCAGGAAGGGTCTCCCGCCTGGAAAGGCACATCCTGCAGTGGTTTATGAACTCCCCAGAAACCAAGTTTGGAGGGGTGTTCCGACTAGGGGGCTCAAGTCCTCTCCACCATAGATTCGGGGTGTAGGAGCTACCCCCAGACATCCAAGTTGGAGGGGTCACCCTCATGCAAAGGTGAGTCCCTTCTACCATGGCTTGGGCGAAATACGAGTCCTCCCGCTACACCTAGGTGGGAATGTTTTCCCGCTTTGAGGGGTGACTCCATACTACCCTGGATGTGGTGGTTAAAGGGCTCCCCTTACACTCCAGTGAGAGGGGTGTACCGGCTGGAGAGGGAGAGTACCCTCTACCCTGGCTGCTGCTTTGTATATGCTCTCCCAGACATACAGGTTGGAGGGGACTTTCACCTGCAGGGACAAGTCATCTCTACCCTGGCTAAGGCAGTATGCAAGCCCCCCCACACACTCAGGTGAGAGAGGCTTCTTGCTAGAGTCTGAGTCCCCTCTACCATGGCCGGTGTTCTATAAGAGCTCCAGGAACACCCAGGTTGGAGGAGTATCCTGTCTAAAGAGGCAAACCCCTCTACCCTGTCTGTGGCAGTATACAAGCTCCCCCTGACACCGGGATGGGAGGAGTTACTCTCCTGTAGAGGAGGATCCCCTGTACCCTGACTGTGGAGTTTTTCGAGTTCCCCCAACACTCAGGTGGGATTGGTCACCTGAGTGCAGGAGCAAATCCCCTCTACCTTTGCTGTGGAGGTGTAGTAGCTCTGCTGGACACCCAGGTGTGAGGGTTCTCCTGCCTACAGGGATGAGTCTCACTCTCCTGGTTGTATGAGCTCCCCCTGATACCCAGGTTGGAGGGGTCGCCCGATTGAAGGGGTGATTCCCCGGTATCCTGGCTACAACAGTATGCATGCTCCCCTTTACAGTCAAGTTGGTGTTGTCTCCCTCTTGGCGTGGCGAGTCTCCTCTGCCCTGCATGAGTTTGCATATGAGCTCCCCTGACAACCAGGTATGAAGGTCTCCTGCCTAGTGGGGTGAGTTTCCACTATCCTGTCTGTGATGGTACATGAGCTCACCCTTCAATACCCAGATGGGAGTGTCTCATGCCTATAGGGGCAGGTCCCCTCCACGCTTGTGGTATGCAAGCTCCCCCAAACTCCTAGGTGAGAAGGGTTTCCCACATGGAGGGGCAATTCCCCTCTACCCTGGCTAAGGGGATATACAACTTTCCCCTGACACACAGGTGGGAAGGGTTTCCAACTGGAGGAGTGAGTCCTGTCTACCCTGGATGCAGAGTTATACAAACTCCTCCAACACCCAGTAAGAGGCTTGTTTCTCCTGGAGTGGCGAGTCCCCCTACCCAAACTGTGGTGGTATACGAGTCCCAACCCCCAACAACTAGCTGGGAGAGGCCTCTCGCCTCGAGGGACTAGTTTCTTCTACCCTGGCTGCGGCTGTATACAATTTCCACCGATTCCCAGGTGGGATGGGACTTTCACCAGGAGGGGCTAGTCCCCTCTACCATGGTTGTTGGGGTATAAGAGCTCCACCTAACATCCAAATGAAAGGGGTCCCCCGCCTGGAGGGGCAAGTATGCTCTACTCTTCCTGCAGCAGTATAAAAGCTCCCATTGACATTCAGATGGGAGGGGTCTCCCACCTGGAGGGGTGAGTTCCCTCTCTACTGGCTGTGGCAGGATACAAGCTCCTCTGATACCCAGGTGATAGGGGTCTCAGGCCTGAAGCAACAAGTCCCCTCTACCCTGACTGCAGCGGTATGCAAGCTCCCCCAGACACCCAGGTGAGAGGGGTCTCCCACATTAATTGGCAAGTCCCTACAAGCCTGGCTAAGGCTGTATACAAGCTCGACCCTCCCCAAAACACAGGTGGGAGGGGTCTTTCACCTGCATGGGTGAGTCCCCTCTACTGTGGCTGTGCGGTATAGGTATAGGAGCTTCCTCCACAGCCTGGTTAGAAAGTTCTCTTGATTGGAGTGTCAAGTCCACTCAACCTGGCTTCAGCAGTATTGAAACTCCCCTGACACCTAGGTGGGAGTGGTCTCACACCTGGAAGGATGAATCCCCTATTTTTTGGCTGGTTCACTACAAGGGCTTCCTGGACATGCAGGTGGGAGGGATCTTCCGCCTGCAGGGGCAAAACACTCTAACCTGGCTGTCGCAGTATAAGAGTCCCCCAGACACCCTGGTGGGAGGGGTCTCCCACATATTGGGGCGATTTTCCTCTACCCTGGCTGCAGGGGTATTGGAGCTCCCCTTGTCAAGTAGGTGGGAGGGGTCTCCTGACTGGAGGGACAAGTCCCTTCTACCCTGGCTGCGGAGGTCCAGGAGCTCCCCTAAAACCTAGGTGGGACGGGTCTCTCTTTTGGAGGGGTGAATCCCTGCTAACTTGTCTGCAGCAGTAGAGGAGCCACCCCCACACACGCAGGTGGAAGGGGTCTCACACTTGGAGAGGCTAGTTGCCTCTATCATGGCTGCTTTGGTATATGAGCTTCCATGACTCCCAGATGGGATAGGTCCCCTGCTGGAGGGGCAAGTTCCCTCTATCATGGCTTTGGCGGTATATGATCTCCACATGACACCCATGTGAAAGGTGTCTTCCACCTTGAGGGGCGAGTTTACTCTACCATGGCTGCAGAAGCAAGCTTCCCCTGACATGCAGGTGTGAAGGATCTCCTGCCTTCCATGGTGAGTTTCCTGTATCCAGGATGCAGTGGTGTATGATCTCCTCCAGACACCAAGGAGGAGAAGGGTCTCTCCTCTAGAGGGGAGAGTCCCTGCTACCCTAGCTGCCATGGTATACAAGTGCCCTCTGACACCCAGGTTTGAGAAGTCTACCCTCTAGAATGGTGATTCCGCTCTACTGTGGCTGAGGCCATATAGGAGCTTCCCCTGACACCCAGGTGGGTGTCTTGACTGGAGGGTTGAGTCCCTTATACCTTGGCTGCAGCTGAATAAGAGCTCCCCACCCCATACCCACATGGGAGCATATCCCAACTGGAGGGTCTAGTTCTCTCTACCCTGCTTTGGCGATATAAGAACTCCAGCTGACACCCATTTGGGAAGGGTCTCCCGCCTGTTGTGGCAAGTCTGCTCTAGTTTGGTGGAAGTGGTGTACAAGCTCCCCAGGACACCCAGGTGGAAAGGTCTTCTGCCTAGAGTGGCAAGTCTCTTCTCCCCTGGCTGTGGTGGTATATGAGATCCCTCTGACAGCCAGGTGGGAGGGGTATCTTGACTGGAGGTGCGCGTCCCTGGTTTGGCAGAATTCAAGCTTCTCCCCAGACACAGGTGGGAGAGATCTCCTCATGGAAAGGTGAGTCCCCTCTATAGTAGCTGCAGGGGTATAAGAGCTCCAGCGGACACCAGTGTGGGAGGAGTCTCCCACATGGAAGTGAAAGTCCCCTCTACCCTGACTGTGGTGGTATATATGCTAACCCTGACACCCAAGAGGGAGACGTCTCCCACCTGGAGGGGGGAATCCCCTCTACTTTGGCTGGTGCCCAATAAGAGCTCCCTGCACACCCAGGTGGGAGTGCCCGCTGCCTGCAGTGGCCAACCCCTCTACCCTGGCTCTGGTAGTATAGGATCTTTCCCCAACACCCTGTTGGGAGGGGTCTCCCGCGTGTAGGGGTTATTCCTCTCTACTCTGGCTGTAAAGATATAGAAGCTCCCTTCAATGAGGTGGGAGGGATCTCTCCCCTGGAGAGGCGAATCCTTGCTACCCTGGCTTGAGCTGTATACAAGCCCCCACCCCAGGACACCCAGCTAGAAGGGGTCCCACCTGACAACCAGGTGGGAGGAGTGTTCTCTACCTGGCAGAGGCAGTATAGGAATTTTCCCCATTACCAGGTGGGAGATGTCTCTCCACTGCTGTGCAAGCCAACTCTAACCTGGATGCTGGGGTATATGAGCTCCACCTGACACCCAGGTGGGAGGGGTATCCCGCCTGGATGGGCGAGTCCCCTCTACTTTATCTCTTGCCATATAAGAACTCCCAGTACACCCAGAAGGGACAGGCTTCTGCCTGGAGGGGCATGTTTCCTGTACCCTGCTGTGGCAGTATAGGAGCTCCCTTCCCCACCCAGGTGTGAGGGATATCCAGCCTGTGGGGGCAAGTCCCCTCTACCCTGACTGTTGCAAAATCAAGCTCCAAGGGCACCCATCTGGGAGGGGTCCCAGGATTGGAGTGGAGAGTCCCCTTTTCCCTGGCTGCAGAGATATAGGAGCTCACCCATACACCCACATGGAAGGGGTCTCCCCTTGAAATGGCAAGTCTGCTCTACCCTTGCTGCAGGGGTAGTGAAATTCCTCCTGATATGCAGATGATAGGGGTCTCCAGCCTACACATGGGAGTCCCCTCTAACCTGTCTCCTTTGGTATAGGAACTCCCCTGACACCAAACTTGGAGGAGTCTCCTGCCAGGAGGCTAGAGTCCTCTCTATCTTGCTGCAGCGGTATAGGAGATCCTCAGGACACCCATGTTTAAGAGGTCTCCCGTCTGTAGGGTTCCCTCTACACTTTGTGTGATGGTATAGGAGCTACTCTGACACCCTGTTAGGAGGGTTCACCATCATGGAGTGAGGAGTCTATTCTTCCCTGGCTGCTGCCAAATACCAGCTCCCGGTGACACCCAGGTGAATGGGGTCTCCAGCCTGAAAAAGAAAATACCCTCTACCATGGCTGCTGTGGTATAAGAGCTCCCACTTTCATCCAGGTGGGATACACTTCTGCCTGGATGGCGATTCCCCTCTACTCTGGCTGCTGCAGTAATCAAGCTCCCCTGGAACCCAGGTGGGAGGGGTTTCCCCTTGGAAGTGCAAGCCTGCTCTATCCTTGCTGCAGCTATAGAGGAAATCCCCCTGACACGCAGATGGGAGGGTTCTCCCGCCCAGATGTGGGAGTCCCCTCTACCCTGGCTGCTTCAGTATAGGAACTCCACTGACACTCCATTGGGAGGAGTCTCCAGCCAGGAGGCTAGATTCCTCTCTACCTTGCTGCAGCGGTATTGGAGCTCCCCAGAACACCCAGGTGGAAGGGGTCTCCTTTCTGGAGAGTAGAGTTTCCTATACACCGCCTGTGGTGGTCTAGGAGCTCCCCTGACACCCAGGTAGGAGGGGTCACTAACCTGGAGAGAGGAGTCCACTCTTCCATGGCTGCTGCCATATAAGAGATCCCCTCATCACCCAGGTGAGAGTGGTCTCCCGCCAAAAGGGGAAAATAACCTCTATCATCGCTGATGTTGTAAAAGAGCTCCCCATTATACCCCAGTGGAAGGGGTTTCCTGCCTGGAGGGGCGAGTACCCAATACCCTGCCTGCAGGTGTATACAAGCTCCACACCTGGAAATAGGAAGGGTATTACCCCTGGAGGGGCAAGTCCGCTTTACCCTAATTGCAGAGATGAGGGAGCTGCCCCCACACACACACACCAAGGTGGGAGAGCTCTCCCGCCTCGAGGGGAGAGTCCCCTCTACTTTGGCTGGTGCCCTATAAGAGCTCGCTGAACATCCAGGTGAGAGGTGTCTCTCGCCTGCAGTGGGAAACCCCCCTACCCTGGCTCTGTAGTATAGGAGGTTCCCCCAACACCCTGGTGGGGGAGGTCTCCCGCCTGTAGGGGCCATTCCCCTCTACCCCGGCTGCAAAGATATAGAAGCTTCCCTGATCCCAGGTGGCAGGGGTCTCCCCCCTGGAGAGGTGAGGCCCCTCTACACTGGCTGTTTTGGTACACCAGTTCTCTCTTATTCCCAGGTGGGATGAGTCTGCTGCCTGGATGAGTGTGTGACTTGCCTTTACCATGGCTGCTGGAGTACATGAGCTCCCCTGATATGCATGAGAAAGGTTTCCCTCTACAATGGCTCACACTGTATATAAGCTCCAAAAGACACCCATGTGGGAGGGGTCTTCCCACTGGAGAAGCCAGTAAATTCTACCCTGGTAGCAGCAGTATAGGAGCTCCCCCTTACACCCAGGAGGGAGGGGTCTCCCACCTAGAGTGATGAGTCCCCTCAACCCTGGCTTTGGCAGTGAATAAGCTCCCCCAGACACCCAGGTGGGAGGGGTCTTCAGCATGGAGGGGCGAGTACCCTCTATTCTGGCTGAGGTGGTATAGGAGCTTTTCCCAATACCCAGGTTAGAAGGGTCTATTGACTGGTAGAACAAGTCCAGTATACCCTGTCTGCTGAAGTATTTGAATTCCTCCAGATGCATAGGTGGGTGGGGTCTCCCCATTGAATGGTGGAGTCACCTCTCCCTGGCTGCAGAGATATAGGAGCTTCCCAAAACCCCTCTACACTTGTTGAGGGGGTATGCCAGCTACCTGTGAAACCCAGGTAGGAGATGTCTCCCACCTGAAAGGTCGAGTCCCCTCTACTCTGGCTTCAATAGTATACTAGCTTTCCCTGATACTCAGGTTGGCTGGGGCTCTCACCTGGAGCAGTGAGTCCCCTCTCTCCTGGCTGTGGTGGTAAAGGATCTCTCCCTGACACCAATGTGGGAGGGTCTCCAGCCTGGATAAAGGAGTCCCCTGTCCCCTGGCTGCGATGGTATAGGAGGTTCCTCCTACACTCAGGTGGGAGGGGTCTCCCACCTGGAGCAATGAGTCTCCTCTACCCTGGCTGTGGTGGTATACATGCTTTTCCAGACACCCAAGTGCGATGGGTTTCCCACGTAGAGGGGTAAGTCCCCACTACCCTGGCTTTAGTGATATCAAAGCTGCCCATCAACACTCAAGTAGGAGGGTATCCCGCCTGAAGGGGTGAGTCCTCTCAACTAGGCTGCAAGGATATAAGATCCCTCTCTTACCCCCAGGAGGGAGGGGTCTCCCGCCTTGAGGGATGTGTTGCTGTACCCCAGCTGAAGCTGTATATGAAATCCACCTCACCAGATACCCATGTGCGATGGGTCTTCTGCCTGGAGGGGCATGTCCCCTGTACCTTGGCTAAAACTATATAGGAGTTACCCTCATTATCAAATGGAATATGTCTTTTGCCTGGAGTTGCGTTTTGTCTCTACTCTGGATGCTGGGTATATTAGCCTCACCTGACACTCAGGTGAGAGTAGTGTGCCACCTGGAGGGGCGAACCTCCTCTACCCTGACTGTGGCAGTGTAAGAGCTCCCCCTGACATCCAGTTACAAAGGTTCCCCTCCTAGAGCAGCGAATCAACTCTACCCTAGCTGTGGAGGTATACAAGCATCCCATACACCCAAGTAAAAGGGTTCTTCCCCCTGGATCGGAAAGTCCCCTTTATCCTGGCTTTGGTGGTATACAAGCTTACCCCAGCACCCTGGTGGGACGGGAATTCACCTAGAGGGACAAGTTCCCTGTAATTTGGCTGGTGCCATCTAAAAACTCTCAGGACACACATGTGGGAAGAGTCTCTAGACTGGAAAGGCGAGGCTCCTCTACCCTGACTGCAGAGGTATAGGAGCTCCCCAGAAATCCAGGCGTGAGGGGTCTCCCGAGTGGAAGGGCAATTCCCCTGTAACCTGGCTGCAGCAGTACAGGAGATCCCCTGACACCCAAGTGGGAGAGGTCTATCACCTGGAGGGGTGAGTCTCTGCTACCCTGGCTGTGGTGGTATATGATCTCCCCTTGACAATCAGGTGGGTCTGGTCTTCACCTGGAGAGTCTAGACACCTCCAATATGGCTGTGGTGGCATACAAGATCCCCCAGGAACCCAGATAGGAGTGGTCTCCTGCCTAGTGAGGCGATTCCCCTCTACCCTGGCTGTGGCAGTATACAACCTCCCTCTGACACCCTAGTCGAAGGTGTCTCTTGCCTGGTGCAGCAGGTACCTTCTATAATGACTGCAGTGGTATATGAGCTCCCCCCGAACCCAGGAGGAAAGAGTCTTTCTTCTGGAGGGGCAAGTCTCCTCTACCCTGGCTAAGGTGGTATACAAGCTCCCTGAGACCCCAGATGGAAGGGATTTTCCGCCTGGAGAGGCAAGTCCTCTCTACTCTGATTGCTGCAATACAGGAGCTCTCCTGACACCCAGTTGGGAGGTGTCTCCCGCCTGGAGGGTAGAGTCCTGTGGACCCTGTGGTGGTATAGGAGCTCCCGCTGACATCCAGGTGAAAGGGGTCTCCCACCTAAAGGGGCAAGTCCCCTCTACTCTGGCTAAGGCAGATTTCAAGCTTGCCCTTGCACCACGATGAGAGGGGCCTCTCACCTGGAGGGGCGAGTTGGCTCAACCCTGGATGCTGCTGTATAGGAGTTCCCTGAGACACCAAGGTGGGAGTGGTCTCCTGCCTAGAGGTGTGAGTCCTTTCTACCCTGGCAGCAGTGGTGTAGGAGCTCCCCACGAAACCCTGTTGGAAGCAGTTCTGCGGCAAGAGGTGTGAGTCCCCTCTACAGTGGCTAAGGCAGTATCTGAGCCCCCCACCATTCCCATGTTGGAGACGTCTCCAAAATGGAGTGGCGAGTTCCCTCTTTCCTGGTTGATGTGGAATATGACCTCCCTAGACACCCAGGTGACAGGAGAATTTGGCCTGGAGGGGCACGTCCCCTCTACCCTGGCTAAGGTGTTATACAAGCTCCTTGTGACACCCAGTTGGGAGGAGGGGTCTCCTCCCTGGAGGGAGGAGTCCCCACTACCCTGGTTATAGTGGTATAAGTGCTCCCCCATCCACACCTAGGTGGGTGGGGTCTCCCACTTAGAGAGGCAAGTCCCCTCTTCCCTGGCTGGGGCAGCATACTAGGTTCCCCTGAAACCCAGGCAGGAGGGGTCTCCTGCCTGGAGTGGTGAGTTTTCTCTACCCTTCCTGTGGTGATATAGGAGCTCCCCTGGACACCTAGGTGGAAGGGGTCCCTCCCCTGGAGGGGCGGTACCCTGTACCCTGGCTATGGCGCTATGAGGTCCCACTGATACCCCAATGAGAGGCATATCCTGCCTGGAGCGGGTGAATCCCCTCTACCTTGGCTGTGGCAGTTTAAGAACTCCCCCTGACACCCAGGTAGGAAGGGTCTCTAACCTAGAGGAGCGAATCCCCTCTTTCCTAGCTTTGGAGGTATACAAGCTTCAACAGATACCCAGATGGGAGGGGTTTCCCAACTGAAGGGTCGAGTCCCCTCTACCCTGGATTTGTTGGTATACAATCTCACCCCAGCAGCCAGGTGGGAGGGTTCTCTCACCTGGAGGGGCGAGTCCCCTGTAATTTAGCTGGTGCCATATAAGAGCAGCCAGGACACCCACTTAGGAGGTGTCTCCCTGTTGGAGGGGTGAGTCCTTTCTCACCTGGCTGTAGCAGTATAAGAGTTCCCATAAGACCCGGTGGGAGGGTTCTGTCACCTGGAGGGACGAGTCCCTGCAACCCTGGTTGTAGTGATATAGAAGCCTCACCAAAACACCCAGGTGGGAGGGGACTTCAGCCTGGCGGGCAAGTCCCCTTTACCCTGGCTGTGGTGGTATATGAGCTTCCCTCCACACTCAGGTGGGAGAGGTCTTTGCCTGGAGGAACGAGTCTCTCTAACTTGGCTCCACGGTATACAAGGTCCCCCAGATACCCAGGTGAGAGAGGTCTCCCACAGGGTGTCATGAATACCATCTACGCTGGTTGCGGTGGTGTATTAGCTCCTCTGACACCCAGTTGGAATGCATATCCTGGCTGAAGGGGCTAGTCCCCTTTACCCTGCTGGCAGAGGTATAGTAGTTCCCTCAGACACCTAGGAAAGAGGGTTCTCCTGCCTGGAGGGGCGAGTCCACTCCACCCTGTATGTGGAGTTTTATGAATTCCCTCAGATATTGAGGTGAAAGGAGTCTCCCTCCTGAAGGGGCAAGTTCCAGTTAGCAGGGCTGAAGCTGTATACAAGCCCCAGCTACAAACCCAGGTGGGAGGGGTCTCTTGCCTTGAGGGGCAAGTCCCTTCTACTCTGGCTGAGGCAGAATATAAGCTAGCCTGGACAACAAGGCGGGAGGGTTCTTTCACGTGGAGGAGCCAGTCTGCTCAGGCTGCAGAGGTATAAGTACTCCAACAAACAACCATGACCCTTTTCATTCACCCAGGCCCAGGTGCTAGCACTTGGCTCTCCATTACTGGGCCCAGCTCCTTGTTTAAGACCCTGGCCGCCCTTCTCCAGGACCCTGTCTCTTTCCCTTGGTTTCAGGCCCCTTTTACTGGCCACCTCCTGTGAATCCCCTCTATTCCACTTATACTGAGGTATCCTGGCACTGCCCAGACCCTCTACTCCCCCAATACTTTCTAGCCTGGGCTCTTCAAATGGGCCACTGACCCTACCCCAAACTCTTCACCACAGGTATCACCTCTCAATGCCCACTTTTGTGCCTTTTTTGGTCTAGGTCCCTCTCTGAGGATCTACTTATTTGGGGACCATGAGCAGAATTTGATGTCCACTGCACCCTAAATGCTCCCAGTGGGAAACACAGCCCTGCCACTCACCTGTGAACCTGAACCTTGATGCCTAAACGTTAACATGTTATTTGCTCCAACTCAGAGATTTCCTCTATTCTCTCCAGTGCCCTCTCACCTTCCATTCTGCCCATACCCCAACCCAGGCTTCCCTAACCTTGGTCCATTGTGCTTCTGTTCCAGGGCCTGGCTGCTTGCCTGAGCCCCTGACCACATTTCTTATGTCCTTTAGAGTAGCATGGAGTCTCTGTTTTGGGTCTGACCTGGGGGCCTCTTTCTTGTGCCCACAAGCGGACTCCCGTAGGTGCTTCTTGTACTTTTCTCTGTCTTCTGGTCCTTATGCAACACCTTCATTGCCTTCCCCTCGCAAATTTGCCTGGCGCTTGGGGTCTTCTTCTCTTTGGGTCTCTCATCCATGATGTGTCGGGTGGGTAACTTTCCTGAGCTGCTAGTTTGGTTACTGGTGCTCGACCCTCTGAGCACCAACCAGGACCCCCCACCATGCACTCCTATGGCTCTCCTCCAGTCCCCCTTCTTTGCCACGGTTCATTTGCCAGGGTTCTGGCCCTTGATACTAATTTAGGCCATTGCACCTAATAGTAAAAAGAGCCCTTCCTATTGGCTGTGCCCGGAGCTCTTTTGGTGCTTGAACCTGTACCCAGAAGCCTGACACCTGGCAATAGCCCTGGGCCTGTAGCTTCTTGCCCCTGTTGGATCCCCTGCCTTCCCACCCAAGTCTTGTCCTGAGCCCACAGACCCAGCCCAGGTCTTGGCACTCCATTAACCATCCTGGCTCCTTGTTTGAGCCTCTGATTGCCCTTGTTGCTCAGATTGTGCCTGGGCATTCACTGTGAGACCCTTGCTTGGGCTGCTTCCCTGCTCTCCTTGGTGTTCCTTCACTGCAGTCCACTAGTGCAACCTGCATTCCCATCCCTGCCCTTTCCTGTTCTCCCTTGGTGTGAGACCTCTTCTAGGTCCCTATCCTGGGCTCCTTGTTGAGATCCAAGCCCTACCCCACTAGAGCCATCTTCTGGCCCTTCCTGCTTTGCCCATCTTTGGCCCTCCTTTTATTTCTGTCCCGTCCAAGCCCCCTTTTCTGATCCCTTTCCCAGGATTTACACCCACTCCACGGGAGTGCACCTGGCTTATTGGCCCTCCTGGCCCCCTAAAGAAAAAGTAGCCCTACCTTTTGCCTAGGTCCTTTGGCCTTCTTCAGTCCTGCTTCCCAAACCTGACACCTATCCATGGACCTGTGACTTAAGTGTTCCTCCCTGTGTGCCACAAGCTCCCCTCTCTTTTTCCTCCCCACCCAAGCCCTGCCCTGGTCAATGTGACTCCCTGTGGATCAACTTACCTTGGGCAGAGGAGTAAAATTGGCTGGCCTCTGAGCCCTTAATGTTCCTATGTGAAACAGAGCCCAGCTCCTTGCCTGGGCCCCTTTGGCTGCCTGAACCCTGACACCTGGCAGTGGAAGTGGGCCTTGTGCGGTACTTGCTCTGATCAATCTCCTTTCTTCCCTCCCCCGTCCTTTCCCAATGCATGCTTCCCCTATCCCAACCCAGCCCTTCAGAACCATAACCTTTGTGCTCCAGTCCTATGGCCCGGCTACAAATGTGGGCCCCTGACTGTGTTCTTTTGTTGTGTGTGGTAGTGTCACATAGCTTTATGTATATCTCTTTGTGTGGGGTAGGTCATGGGGGTTCAGCAGTCTGCCTGGGCACAAATCACGAGCCACTCAAGCAGGAACAAACTTTATTTCTGAACTCCACCAGCACACTCTACACACTCTCCCCAGAAACTCTCCTGAACACCACCCACGCCGCTCCTCCAGGAACACACCAGACCAACTGGAACTCCCACCACAAGACCTTCACCAACCAACGTAAACTCTTCAAGAATCCACGCAAGAGTTCAACCAGAACTCAGCGGGAACTCCGCAAAAAACTCAAAAGCAATCATCTTAATGGCTCCCTGGCGTCACCTCTCAACCACTACTTCTGGCAAAAATGCCATGCGTCATCCCTACTGGGTGTGGCCCTCAACGTCTCACCCCTTCTGTTTAATTAAACAACAAGCAATGTTTATAAACACCATAGTCAAAAGATAAAACTGATCAGAAAAATATTAACCTAGGTCTGTATGAGCTCAAAAAATAAAATAGAACTTTATGATGTTAAAAAGGCAATAATAAAATAGATATTGAAAAAAGCATCCTGGTTACCACCTAGGTTTGACTCTTATTTGGATATCCCATCCTATTTAATTTATAACTTGCATATGAGTCTGAAGGTATTTACACAAGCAAGCCTAAATGTTTTCTACATTTGAAATAGGCCTTAATGGTGTTCATTATTCATTAGCCTTCAGGTGTGAGAGAATCACTCTCACAGATGTAAAAATAGCCAAGCTGGAGCTCTGGATATCAGCTCTTATTGATTAGAGTCAAATCATCTTTTTTTTTTTTTTTTTTTTGGTCTGTAGAAATCACTTTGGTTAGTCTCTCTGGAATCCAAATCCTCTGCTGTTCTCCCTATGGAAACACACAAATATAACTCTGACTCCAGAAAAACACTGGATCAGGACCTTTCCATTGTCCTGTTAGAATATTCTTCCAAAGTACCTTAGCCTTATGTACATTTCTTTGATACATATTTCTTTCTGCAGCACTAAGCCCTGATGAATCCAAATTTAAAAAGTTTAGAGTAAAAAGGGTTATTTTAAGTTTATATTTAGGCAATATAACCCTTTCCAATTCCCTCTTTTTGCTTTAATAAGTACATTTTAATAGTGTGATGAGCTCTTTCAACAATGCCTGGTCCCTGTGGATTGTATGAAATTCCTGTTATGTGAGTAATGCCAAATGAAGAGCAAAATTGTTTAAAAGAGGTAGAGGTATAGCCAGGACCATTATCTGTTTTAACTGTTTTGGAATGCCCACAGTGGCAAAATTTTGTAAGCAAAGAGCTATACTATCTTTAGATTTTTTTCCAGCATAAATGGAGGCCATCAAAAATTTGGAAGAAGTATCAACTGTAACATGAAAATATTTTAATTTTCCAATTTCTGGCCAGTGTGTGATGTCCATCTACCAAATAATATCAGTGCTCTAGGATTGACTCCAAGATTAACTTGTGGTAAAAAGTTCACAAATTTTGACATTATTTTATTATTTGTCTACCTTGTTTCTTAGTTATTTTAAAATGCTTTTGTAAAGTATTAGCATTGATATAGAACCTATTATGAAAATTTGTAGCTTTTTCTAGTGTACAGAAAATATTTATTTCATGTGTAGTTTTATCTGCTAAATCATTGCCCAATCTAAGGTCTCCAGGCAATCTGTATGTGCTCTGATATGTCCTATAAAGAATGGATATTTTCTGTACCATATTAGACTTTGTATAATGGAAAACAAAGAGAAAACAGTAGAGGAAGGAGAAATCCTACCAGCATCCTCAAGGGATACTATAGCATTAACTATATACTGACTATCAGAAAATCAATTAAATACAGAAACTTTAACCATCACAAAAACTTGTAATACTGCATTAAGCTCTACCTTTTAAGCTGATTGTTTGGGTACTAAAAATTTTGATCAGGGGTAACTACTGATGCTGTACCATTATTTGACCCATCAGTGAATATATTTGGAGCATTCATTATAGGTGTTTTTTTTTTTTCATTTTTGGAAAAACTACAGGATGCGAAGACCAACAAGACAATAAAGGATTAGATGGTAAGTGGTTATTATTATATTATTGCCCAAGTATTTAACTCATTAGCTAACTCAATGTGATCTATACTATATGGAGTAATAATTTTATTGGAAGGAATTCCAAACACTCCCTTTGCTGCTTTTATTCTTTTGAGTATTAATTGTCCTACAGCCTCAGGATTTCTAGTAAGAATATTGTTAGGAGAATAAAATAAATGTATCCATAATAATGTACCTTCTTTCCAAAGTACTCGTGTAGGAATATTTTTGTTGGTATTACAATAAATAATAAAGGCAAACTTATATCAATACTATCCAAATGCATATTTCCATATATGTTTCAATAATTTTTAATGCCTTTCTTGATTCAGGCCTTAACATTCTGGGTAAATTTGGATCTGATGGACCTTTTATGATGTGAAATAAAGGTCTCAACTCTCTTGTTTTTATACTTACATAAGGCCTTATCCAATTTATGTCTCCTAATAACTTTTGAAAGTCGTTAAGTGATTTGAGTTGATCTACTTGTGTCTGAATTTTTGGTGGACGGACCATTGTTGAGGATAATAGAACTCCTAAATAATTAATTGGAAAATTTAATTGTACTTTATCTATTGCTATCTCTAGATTTTATTTATTTAATAAATTTGTAAGTGTTGCATAACATTCTAGCAATGTGTTTTTATCTTTGTGTGCTAACAATACATCATCCGTATAGTGAAATATTTGTAGTTCAGGATTTTGATTTCTAAGTGGCTGTATTGCTTTGCTGACATAAATTTGACACATTGTTGGGCTGTTAGCCATCCGTTGAGGGAGTACTTTCCATTCATATCTCTTATCAGGACCTTCATGATTCAGTTCAGGGATAGTAAATGCAAAACTTGGACTATCCCCAGGATGAATTGGAATTGAAAAAAAAAAACAATATTTAATATCTATAGCTAAAACATACCAGGTTTTATTCAAAGCAGACAATTGAGGAATCCCCGATTGAGCAGGTAGCATAATAACTATCTCATCACTAATGGCTCTTAAATCTTGCAATAATCTCTATTTACCAGAATTCTTTTTAATTACAAAATGAAAGTATTATGGGGATATACATAAGGTTGTATATGCCTTTCTGCTAATTGTAGTTTGACCAGGTCATGGGCTGCTTGTATCTTTTCTTTAGTCAGGGGCAATTGAGGAACCCATACTGGTCTTTCTGATTTCCAAGTAAATTTTATTGTCTCATTGACCCTTTCTGAAAACCCAATCCATGTCTATCTATTTCTTGATCTATTTGTATTGGTGCTGCTATACCTTGTTCTTGTTCTCCTAATCTTTTTCTTTCCTTAAGCCTTGTCTACCCCTAATAGTGTGCGCATTTGGATTGATGTTATTTGTTAATGCCAAACCTAATTGATCTAGGACTTGTCATCCCCATAAATTTATAGGAAATTGATCCAATATATATAGCTGTATAGTTCCTTCACATTCTTCAGGATCCTTCCAATCTAATACCATTGCACTTCTATGGGGATTAGTCACCACTCCTAGGCCTTGAAGCGTTTGAGTGGCTTGTTGTAATGGCCAGTGTTTCGGCCATTCTTGACGAGAAATGATGCTAAGGTCTGCAACTGTGTTCAGTAGCCCATTGAATTCATATTCTTGAATATTTAGTTTCAGCATTGGGCGAGAATCTAAATTTAAAGACAGCATAACCCAGTCTACACCTGTGGAGCCTAATCGCCTGGTACTTCTTTCTATAGTACGGCTGGAAAATGTATCATGCAGTCTGGGTGTTATTAATAACTGTGCTATTCTATCCTCTGGTGAAATTACTAATATATCTCTTGGAGAACTAGATATAATTTTTATTTCACCTTCATAATTGAGATCAATTACCCCAGCACTTATCATAATTCCTTTTAGAGGAGAAGAACTGCATTCCAATAATAAGCCTACTGTTCCTTGGGGAAGAGGCTCTGTTACCATTGTAGGAATGATTTGAACTTCCATCTCTGGAATTAGTACTGCTCTTTTAGAGGCACAGATGTCAAATCCTGCACTTCATCTGGTTTCTCTGATGAGAGACCTTATGGACAATGTTTCCTGGGCACTACCCTGATGGTGTTGCTTGGTTCCTCCAGTGCTCTGTATATTTGTGGTCGTGGGCCCCGGAGCATTGGGCCCCACTGTCCGTTTTTTGACAATGGAACCCGATGCTTTTCTCCATGATATTATGGGTAAACACCTGGTTTTTGTCCGTTTTATGATAACAGAGTACCCTTTATGGTGGTTTGAGAATGGTATTAATTAGCCCAATGTCTCTCTCTATGACTTCCTGGGCAAATACCCCGTATTCTATGCCTTTGATATCTACTTTGTTAAACCATCCTCCTATGGGACAACTCCTTTTAAAATGTACTGTTGTTCACAATTGTAGCAAGTTTTTGGCCTGGCATCTATAGCCTGTTGTACTGCAGCTGCTAAGACTTGCTCTTGTTCATTATTATCTGTATGCAATTTAATATATGTGTTTAAATCTCCATGTTTCCATGGTCTAATGATCTCCCTGCACCATATGTTTGCTTGCTCAAAGGCTAGCTATTTAATTGATGGCATTTCTTGTTCTGTGTCCCCAAAAACTCTGGTAGCTCTTTGAATAAGCCTATCTACAAATTCAGCCTAAGGTTCATTAGCTCCTTGTATTATCTTAGATGATTGACCTTGTAAATCTCCATGTCCTTTTAAAGTCTTCTATGCCCTAACTGCATCTGAAGCAATTTTTGAATATATTGCAGAATCATATTCAATTTGTTGCCATTGATCCTTATAAGGTCATTTTTCTAACAACATATCTAGATTTCTTTGAGGGTAACCAGTTGCTGCATTTCGCCTAGCCATCTTCATGCAAAATTCTTCATTGGCAATCGTCCATAACAGGTATTGTCCTCCATTTATTACAGCTTTACACATGCTATCCCAGTCTGCTAGCGTCATGTCGAAGTTGGTAATGGATTCAACCATACTTACAGTGAAGGGTGCTTGGGGACCATAGGTTCTTACAGCCTCTTTTAACTGCTTCACTGTTTTGAAATCTGAAGCATGGTGAATTTGCTGCCCTACTGCCACCTCAAGTACAGAACATGCTAATATTTGAGGTTCTGTCTCAGGATCCCATTTATCAACTATGGGGGTTGGGGGCCTCATAGCATATGTTGTCTTTATAGGTGGAGCTTTTGGTTGGAAACTTACGCCCTCTGGTGATAGAAAGGTATTAGTAGCACCCTCCTGTTGTAACTTTTTCCCTGATAGTTCTTCCTGTTTTAATTTTTTTTTCTCTGTCTTACTAGCTCGAGAGACCTTCTCTTTTACTTGATCTAAAATGTCTTTCTTAATGGTCTGAATCTCTAACAATTTACTTGACACTCTTTCGGTTTGTTTTTTACTAATTTCTAATCTACTATAAAGTTAATGTAACCCAACAAGATAACACAAAACAAAACCGAAACAGAATTAAACAAAAATGGAACAAAAATTATTGTATCAATTTTCCTATTTTGTTGAAATGTGTTTTCGTGGTCTATCTCTATCTCTATCTCAGGGCCGAAAAACTTCAAATCTTAAGCCAACCATTTTTCCTAGTTTGCCTGAGAAAATTCTAGTGATAGGGAGCTTGAAACAAAAACAAATCAAATGAAAACAAGAACAAATTGTTTTTTGAAATGGTCACCCATTCTCTCGCCTTCCCCCAGAAGCAAGCAATTTCACTTACCTCCAAGCTTCAGGCGTTCCCCGCATGGGTTACCAAATGCCGAAGTCTAGCTGGGAACAAATCATGAGCCTCTCAAGCAGGAACAAACTTTATTTCTGAACTCCACCAGCACACTCCACACACACTCACCGGGACCTCTCCCGAACGCTGTCCACCCTGCTCCTGCAGCAACACACCATACCAACTGGAACTCCCACCATCCGACCTTCACCAACCAATGCGTACTCTTCAGGAAACCCTGGAAGAGCTCAACTAGAACTCAATGGAAACTCCGCGAGAACTCAAAAGTCCTCATCTTAATGTCTCGCTGGCATCACCTTTTAACCACTACTTCTTGCAAAAATGCCATGCGTCATCCCGACTTGGCTGTGGCCCTCAACATGGGGGCCCCTTCTTTGTGCCACCTACCTCACTCACCTGGCTTCCCTTTGTGCCTCCTACCCACCAGCTGTCTCCTCATCCTCGCATTGCCCCTTTCTCCCCTTCCCTTCTTTGCCCTTTTGTGGTCCTTTTGCTCTCTATGGGCCCTTGGTCCTGCCCCCAGAACCCTGAAACTTGGCAGTGGCTCTGGGTTTGGAGGCTGCCTCTGCTCTGATGGAACACTGCCTTCTCTCCCCACCCTTTTCCAATTACCTGAGACCTATGCCTCCAGCCCTTGGCTCTTCATTCCTTTGCCCGGTTCCTCACTTGAGCCTTTGGTGGCCCTTCTTGCTCAGTGTTTTCCTGGGATTGCTGTGCGGGGCCCTCTCTAGGGCTGCTTCCCAGCTCCCCTCAAATTCCTGGTACTGTAGTACCTAGTGCATCCCCCACCTTACCGGCCTCACCCTTCCCTGCTCTCTCTTCACCTGGGCCCTCCTCTAGGTCCCAAACCTGTGCTCCATGCTTGTATTCTTTTCCACATTCCACTCACACCAATACTCTGGCCATTCAGGTTGTGCCCTCCTTGTCCCTCCTGTCATCCCTGTTGCTGTCAGGCCCATTTTCCTGATCTTTTTCCTAGGATACTCACCCAGGGAAAGAGACTGGACCAGAACTCTTGGTCTTGAAGGCTCCATTTTGTTACACAAAGCCCTTCAACTTGCATGGGTCATTTGGCCTCCCTCAGCCTGGGCCCTTCTCCCAGATGCTGATACCTTGTAGTGGGACTTCGCCTTGAGCCTCCCTCCTTTTTACCATCAGATCCCTGCCTTTCCTCCCTCCCCTAAACAGCCCTGTCCATTTTCATGTACCCCTTGTGCCAGCCCTTGCAATTGGTTCTTCGTTCCTGGGCCTGACTCTTTGCTTGATCCCCTGGATGCCCTTCTTGAGGGCCCTGCTCATCTACCTTGATTTCAGGTCCCTTACTCAGGGCCCTGAAATTTCTCCCCTCTGTTTTCCGTCTGCTGTGGTATCCTGGCGCTGCCTAGACTCTTCTCTTCACTGCTTCTTCCTAGTCAGGGCTCCTTGATTGGGTCCTTCCTCCCCACTGATTTCTCCCAAGTCCAGAAGAAAGGCATTTTCTCACAGTCCTCTCCTTTGTCCTTCCTTTGCTTCTGTTCCCTCTCTGAGGATCTACTCAGGCAGACTAATGGCCTCTACATCCTGAAATTTCCCTATGGAAACACAGTCCTGTCCCTGGCTTGGTCCCCCTTGCTGCCAGAAACCTGATACCTTGCAGTGGAAGTGTGCCTTATGCCAGATATGCCCTGAGCCATTCCCTCCCTTCCTTCACCTGTCCTCCAGCCTTCAATGGTTCTAAAACCCCAACACAGCCCTCCATGACTCTCAACCTTCAACTGAGCCCCTGACCTTGTGGCTGAGTTGCGTGGAATCTTCTGGTTTTGCCTGGTGTCATTCCGTATTGCGCCCCCTAGTATGTTTCTCTTGGTTTTTCCTGTGATTCCAGCTGACTCCTCCTTCTCATGTTGCCACTTTCTTCCTATCCCATTGTATTTTAACTGGGAAAACCTGGGAGCCTCCTGATTATTGGGTAGCTCATTTTTGGTTGTTCAGATGAGACACTTGCCTGGGCTTTTTGCTTTTGTCCTGGATCTGGGCCTTCTCTGCGTCCACCACAACCCTGCACCGTGCCCTCCTTTTGCCCTCTTTCTGGGCCCCATCCATTGCCAGGCCCCCTTTGCCCATTCAATGGCTCTTGATTCTCATGTGGGCCAGAGCACCTAAAGGGAACAGAGCCCTTTTTCTTGCCTGGGCCCCTTGCTCTCTTTTGACGCTTTGTCCTGAACACAGAACTAGGACACCTTACAGAGGCCCTGGGCCTCAAGCCTGAATGTCACCTCTTGGATCCCCTGCCTTCCCTCCCTGGCCCGGTATACTGTCCTGATCCCTTTGACCCAGCATTGGCCTTCGGCTCTCAAATCCCAGGCCTGGCTCCTCCCAGGAACTTCTGGTGCCCTTTCTTGCTCCCAGATTCACTGGGCTTTGACTTTGAGCCCCTTGCTTGGGCCAATTTTTTGCTTACCTTGGCTTCCCTTTCTTGTAGAACCCTAGTGCTGCCCACCTGCCCAGTATTGCCCTTCCCTGCGCTACTCTGGGAAGGGACCACATCTAGGTCCCCAGCCTGGTATCCTTGCTGGGATCCTGGACCCCAACCCAACAACACACTTCCTCTGACCTATTCTGTTGTACCCTTCTTTGGATCTTCTGTTGTTCCTGACACTCTGCCCCCTTTTTCCTGATCCTGTTACTAGGATGCATAGCAGGGCCAGGGACTTGACCTGGCCTTTTCGCCCTTCAAGCTCCCTTTGGGAAAATGTAGCCTTGCCCCTTGCCTGGGCCCTTTGCCCTCCATCAGCCCAGGCCATACTCCCCATTGCTAACACCCAATAGTGGACCTGGTCTTTGAGCCCTTCTCTCCCTTCACCACCAGATCCCATTTCTATTC
Source organism: Ictidomys tridecemlineatus (assembly GCF_052094955.1). NCBI lineage: Eukaryota > Metazoa > Chordata > Mammalia > Rodentia > Sciuridae > Ictidomys > Ictidomys tridecemlineatus. The sequence goes on from NC_135485.1 coordinate 84,222,770, forward strand.
TCCCTCCCCTCCTCAGTCCTGTTTTCATGAGACACTGGCCTTAGTCTGGCCTCTTGGTTCTCCACTCTTTGATCTCTCCCTTGCTTGAACACTGGCTGCCCTTCTGGAAGATCCTGTCCCCATCCTGTGATTTTAGCCCCATTTTTTGGCCCCCTCCTAGGCCTCCCCTCTATTCCCCTTGTACTGTGGTATCCTGGCATTGCCTGGAACCTCCCCTCTCCTGTTTCTCCTTTGCTTGAGATCCTCAAATGGTTCCTGGCTCCCCACGAACCCTGATCCCAATTCTGTACGCTAGGTATCCCCTCAAAGTGCCCTATCTAACTCTCCTTTGGTCGTGGTCTCTCTGTGAGGTTCTACTCTTCTAGGGCAGAGGATCAGAATTGGCTGGCAACTGGGCCCTGAAGGCTCCCTAAGGGAAACCCAGCCCTGCCCCTCTCTGCCCTTGACACCTGGCAGTTGATTGGGCCATCTACTGACATTGCCCTGCATGATTATCTCCCTTCCCTCTCCTACCATCTAGCCTTGCATGATGCCCCTGCAGAAACCCAGAAATCCTAACTCTGACATTTCATGCTCCAGTTTCCAGACCTGGCTGCTTGCCTGAGCCCTGGACTATGTACCTCGTGCTGCATGGCATTGCAAGGTGTCACGTTGCGTTGGGGATTACCTGGGGTCTCTTGCTTGGGCCCCTTAATGCACTCTACTGGGTGCCCTTTGCTCTTCCTTCTGTTTCTACATCCTAGCACCAACCCTTTGTCTCCTTTCACTTGCACATTCCCCTAATTGGCTGGACTCCTGCTGCTTGGGTCTCTAATGCTCTTTTGGTGGGATCACTCTTTTGCCTGGGATCTTTGCTTGGGTCCTGGCTCTTGCCTCTCTCTACACTCATCACGACCACCCGCCCTGCCCTCCTGTTATCCTCCTCATGGCCCCCATCCATTGTCAGACCCCTCTCTGTGTGGGAACCTCATGGAAAAGAGCCCTGTTCCTAGCCTGGGCCTCTTTCTCAAAAAGGGCACTTGATCCTACTTTTGGAAACCTGAGTCCTGGCAATGGCCCTGGGCCTGGAGCCTGACTCCCCCTGCCATATCCCCTGGCTTTCCTCCTTTTCCATATCCACAGTCCTGATCCCCTGGCCCCAGCCCTGACCCTTGTCTCAGTATTTTCTGGCCTGTCTCTTCACTTGAGACTCTGGTGACTCTTCTCGCTTTGTGCTTCCCTGGGCTTGTACTGGGGGCCCCTTATTTGGGCTGCTTCCTTGCTCATTCAGCATGGGATCCTCCTCTATATCCAAAGCCTGGTAACCCTGCTGGGGTCCTGGCCCCCACCCCTTCAATGGGAATCATCTGGCACTTCCTGATCTGCCCTCCTTGGGACCTTCTATTTTCACTGTCCCTGTGGTACCCATTTTTCTGATCCTTTTACCAGGATGCTTACCAGGGCTATGGGACTGGACCTGACCCTTGGCCCTGCAGGCTCTCTTTGGGAAAATGTAGCCCTTCCTCTTTTTATGGACCATTTAGTCTCCCTCATTCCAGGCTCTGCTTCTCATAATTGACACCCATCAGTGGACTTGGGCCTTGAGCCTTCTTCTCCCTGTGCCACGCATGCACCTTTCTCCCTTTGTCCCCTCCCTCCCCTCCCTAGCCCTGTCTGTTTTCCTGGGACCACTGCCTGGTCCAACACACTTGGATCTCTATTACTGGGCCTGGCTCCTTGCTTGAGGCTGCCATTCTCTAGGACCCTGTCCCTTTCCCTTGATTTCATGCCCCTTTATCCTGTCCCCTCCTGTGCCTCACTTCTGTTCTCCTTGTATTGAAGTGTCACCCCCTTCCTCCACAGAAAATTCATAACTTGGCTTCTCCAGAATTCTTCAAGTGGCTGTTTTTAGGACTGTTAGAAGAAGAGGCTCTGCAAAAGAGTTCAATGTTGATTAAATTTCTACTGTCCTATTGCCCTATTTTACATGGCCACTAGCCAAGAAGTTTCCAGCAATCAAGGTGCTAGGCACCTCTGACTAGTTTTTCACAAAAATATCCTGTATAGTAGTTTGTAAAAATGAGCAAACAAGGCTTCTGGCTTTGAACTTGGCTTCACAGAAATGTGTACATTTTTAAGATATGTTACCAAGTGGGCTCCATGGTAACAACTGGCAGGGAGAGAAAAAAAAATGGGAATAAGAAGCTCTCCCCTTTTCAGTAGTTGTCCTTGAAGTGTTAACTTGCCCAAAACAGTGAAAGAAAAAGTGGCTTTTCTGTGAACTTCTTCAGACTGTGAACTTCGGAACCCCTTTCCTTACATGCTGGCTATAAAATTCTAAAACTACCTGAAGTTTGGGTTCATGGGATTGATTGATTACAGCAAAAGCTGTCCCCTCTGGACTTGGCTGCAGCCAACTAAAACCATTTTCTGCTATGTTTGGTGCCTTGCCTCATTTGTCCCTAAAACATTTGTGGGGGCCCAGATGGGATAAAGGAGGTAGGAAAGGTTATTGTGCCTTTCTTGTCTCTGGGGACCCACTTCTCTGGGGCAGTGGGGGACAGCATTCTCCTTGGAACATCTAGGCCACTCTTAGTCTGACGGAGGATCGGCTCACTCAGCAGCCTGGGGCTGCCACCCAAGAGCAAAATGGATCCCATAGGCAGCAGGAAACCAGAATTAGGCTTTTGGAGCACTGCAAAACTGAATAGTTAGGACCTGGGTCCATTTGTTTTTGAAGACAATCTGACTTCCCCTTCAAGGACTAAGTGAGTTGAAGAGAGACTTGATCAATCACTTTTGGGTCCTGAGTAATCTCCAAAGAGATTGGAGCTGAAACAAATCCGGGGAGTTGCTTAAATGTGTGACACCTACGCAGGCTGGAACATTGAGGCACACAAACAAAACTTCGCCTTCTGAAATGATTATTACAAACCTTTAGGAAGGTTTTCCTGGTAACTGTAGGGTGAAACTCACTCCACAAAGGTGGCAAACTCTCTGAATTAGAATTACTCACCCAAGATGTGGGTTGGCCACCAGAAGGATCTTTAGATGAGAGAGAGTCATTGCTGAGGTCCATTTGATTATTTTTAGAGTCCTTAAACCACTTCTCTTATATTGATTTCTGTCCAGTGATAGTACAGATACAGCTCCCTTGGCCTAGAGCTTGTCTATATGGACAGTCTAAGCTGATGTTATCCAGAAGCCTAGTGGTCTCTAAGACCCAGCAAAAACCAGCTAATCATGACACCTGATTAAGAAAAACAGAAAGGAAAACAGTTTTTCCCATGAGTCAGAAGAGGCCCCACCACATTATGTGCCACTCTACCAAAAGTTGCCAAGGCCACTGGGAGACCAAACTGTCCCCTCAGCCATGTCATCTTCAGAAGCAACAAATGATTGCCCCGAATACTGGCTATTTCTTCCTCTTTGGTGTCTTCACAGCCAAAAACACTTTCACCTTCCAAGATTAAGGTGGGAGATTTGTCCCAAGACCAGAACCATATCCCAGATGAGAGCATTCCAGGTTCCCCTAAAAGACCTGCTAATATTGACCAGAGGAAAACACCTGAGGAAGACAACACAGTTTTTTGTGCCAGCCTTTCACCACCATTGTGCACATAAACTAAAACAACTTATACTTCCTTCTATATAGAAGAGCATTACTGATCGGATGCAGCCCATTATCCAGACCTAGAATGGGACCTCAACAAAGAAAAAGGGCTAAAAATAAAGAGATATCAAGAACGTCTCATAGGAAGTATAAGAAAAAAAAAAACAAGAAAAAAGTGTGCCCAAGTCTTAGAAGGAATCAGAGCAAGCCATAAGCTCTAGCCTAAGCCAGAGCACATCTGCAGACAAACAGACAAGCAAAGCCTCCACTGATCCAGCACACAAAGCCCTGTGCACCAAGGCATAGCAAAGAAAAACACAAGTAGGGCAGCTACTATATACAGTTAGACCATGCTTTCACCTGTCTAGAGGAGAAAGCCATGCAGACAAAGAGCAACACCTAGGTGAGCACAATGTGGCTGGCACACCAGGACCTGCAGGGAACCTGCCCTCCAACCTTAGCAGATTGCCCACGCTGAGATTGACATAGGTACCTTTTATACAAATAATGTCCCAAGCCATCAATCTCTACTATGATTTACATTAGATTTTAGAGTTGGAGAATCCCAATAGCCAGGATCCTACACCAGGAGATAACAAAAAAACTCCTGCATCTTAAAGCACCAGAGGATCTATGTACACTCCCATTCCCTAAAGGACAGTTCCTCCCAGGGGTATGAGGACAACATCTTTGGGAGAGTATTGGACTCTGACTTAAAAGCCCATATCTATGAAGAAAAAGGTCAAATACATTGGTTACGATCTGACTCAGCAACAGAACAGAAAATAGCCACTGGGCCTCAAAAGAAACAGGAAATCTGCTCAATTCAATTTTTTTCAACCTTCCATCAGACTAGAGAATTCTTGGAGGCTACCAGATTCAGCCATGTATAGATCCACAACTGTCAATTATAGCAAACCCCTCTGTGAAGCCAAAAAGAGGGGAGAATGGGACCCTCTAATAGGGGGCCACCTAAGCAAAAGACATTTGAGGACATTAAACAAGCACTTCCAGTGCTTCTGGATTAGGGCTCCCTGACCACAAAAAGCTTTACATTCTGTATGTGCAGGAACAGTCTGGAATGGCTGTAGGAGTCTTGACATACACGTCTGTCCAAAGAATTGGGCTCTGTAGCTCAAGAATGGCCACCTTATTTATAGGCCCTTGCAGCCACAGATTTTCAGGTGTTGGAAGCTGATAAATTGACTATGAGACAAAAATTAGTTTTCAGGTTTCCTCATTCAGTGTTGACATATGTAGAGTACAAATGACAATATTGGTGGACTAATGGTCAATACCAGGGTATTATATGTGAAAACCCATGTATCTATGTGGAAGTAATCCAGACACTGAACTCAGCAATCTGGCTGTCCATTGGAACTGGGCAACCGGATAACAACTGTATTGAAGTCATGGATGAATTGTTTTTCCAGCAGACCACACCTGGAAGATCAGCTCTCAGGGATTCTGATGTGGAGTACTTCACAGATGGAAGCAGTTTTATAAAAGATGGGCTATATTTTGCTGGATATTCTGTAGTCACTCTGGATTCCATTATCACCGAAGAACCTCTGCCTCAGTGAACTTCAACACCAAAAGCAAAACTTGTTGCTTTGATTCAAGAACCTCAGTTGACAGTAGGAGTCTGTGTGGATGTTTATATAGGCTAAAAATATGCATTCACTAGCCTTCATGTTCATAGGGCCTTATGTAAGGAAAAGGGGCTCATTAGCTCAGGAGAAAAAAGGCATGTTATATGAGCAAGAAATTCTTAAACTGTTGTATGCACTGTGGGCTCCCCAGAATGTTGTGATTATATATTGCCAAGGTTCTCAAAATGCAAACCTTATGGTTTCTGCAGCCATTCACAGAGCTGACAGAGAGGCCAGGTTCGCTGTCTGCAAGAAATGAAAAAAAAATCCTGTCCCAATTTTAAAGGCTGCCCTTCTACCTGGTCGATTATTTAACAGAATGGGAACCAACATACTCCCAACATCAATGTAAATGGTTTAAGACTGAAAAAGAAAATTTTCTCTCAGAAGGATGATGGAGATATTTTGATAGCCAGAATAGCCATTCCAGAAATTCTAACCCCAGACTTTATCAAACAGTTCCACAGGAGAAAACTTTGGACATACAGCCCTTGAGACAGTTCTGAGTCAACTTTTTTATTTCCCCTGGTTCACAAAATTCACCTAGATATTCTGAAAGCAATGTGAGGTTTGTGCTCACAACAATCCTTGTCAAGGGCCAGAACTCCCATCAGGAATCCAAACTATAGGAGGAGCACTTTTTTGAAGACTTGGAAGTAGACTTCACAGAATTACCATGATCACAGGGTTATAAGTAAATTTTGGTTTTTGTGTGTTCCTACTTTGGCTGGGTGGAAGCCTTTTCTACCCACTTTGAAAAGGCTAGGGAGATAACCAGGATACTTCTCTGAGAAATGATTCCTGATTTTTTATCCTAATAACTATTGGCTCAGACAATTTGCCAGCTTTTGGGCAGAGATGATATGATAACTGACCAAGAGTTTAAACATCAGTTGGAAGTTGCATACTGCCTATAGGCTGCGAAGTTTTGATAAAATTTAAAGGGTGAACAGGACTTTAAGTCTCAATTGGGTAACCTGTGTCAGCAGACTCACTTACATTGTGATGAACTTCTCCCTACTAAAGTGTTGAGTATTAGATCCACAACCACTAGTATAAATGGATTCTCTCCTTATAAGATAATGTACGTGAGGCCCCCCTCTTATCAAGGGACCATTGGGAGACTTAAAAAAAGATATGATAATTCACCCTGAGACGAAAACTACAGGTCTTAGGGGAAACTTTACAGGTTCTCATCCAATGGGTTAGAGAAAGTTTGCCACTAATTTTGACCACAGGTTTACACCACTTAATGCATGGAGATTGATTCTGGGTCAATAAATGGAATATTTAAACACCAAAACGTCTTTTTAAGGGCCCTTTCCCTGTTATTTTATCCACACCAACTACAGTCAAGTTTGCAGAATTAGGTCCCTTGATTGAAGGCTGAAGGCTGAAGCTGCAGACTGTACATGTACACCATATGCTTCTATGCCCTTGAAGCTGACTGTCTAGAAAAAAAGGAGCACCATAGAACCTTGAGGGTCAGAAGGACAACAGCCCTGCTCTAGTAACTGCAGAAGCTGATTGGTGTATGCACAGCAGAAGCTTGAATAGAATATCCCCTGCTTCAGCCACATGGGAGGGACTGGCTGATCAATGCACTGTGAAAGATAAACTTCCTACCAGGACTAATAAATGCTTTAACTCCTAAGATAGTTTTTATATCATACTGCATTGCAACCCCTTGCTTCTAGACATATACATAATTCTCTGTTTTTTGCCACTGGTTTGATAACAGTAACTCCTACTGAGTGTACACTGGTTTAAAAATTGATTTCTACTTTTTTATCTTGCTTATATAAATTTTCTAGGATTTGTTTGGTGATATTAGTTTTGTTAATTTATGCTGTTTAACCTATGCTAACCAAAACATTAGAATCTTATTTAGTTTGCTTTCCTTTGATAACCTTAAGAGGTTCTGTTCTACTCCTGTTCCAACCATGGAGATCATGTGAATCATATGTCAAGACAATCGACTATAACCAAGATGTGGTAAAACATATATTTAGGCCTTGTCCTGCCAGATGAATGCAATTTATGGATAACTGTTTGGAAATAGAAAAAGAGTTACATTGGGAAGTAACTTAATTTAGGAGGTCACCAATCTTGGTGTAAAAATAACTGGCCACCCCAGAGGATCATTGCCACTTGTGGTCCCATTACTTGGGTGTAAATTGCAGCCTGAGTTATAGAATTTCTATTTACATGTTAAACAAAATTATTCACTTACAAGCTGTACTAGAAATTATTATTAATCAGACTGCTACAGCCTTAGACCTCCTAACCATAGAACAGACCCAACATGAGTGGCTAACTATCAAGACCACTTGGCATTAGATTACCTACTGGCTGAGAGAAGAGAAAATGTGGAGAGATCAACCGCTCAGATAGATGAAATTAGACAAACACTTAAGAATATAGCCAACCACACAAGAGGACGAGCACATATGGTAGTGTATACCTAGAAGGGCATTAAACTTTGGATCCCAAACACGCTTTTGGGAGATGGTTGTAAACCTTTGGTAGATTTAAAAGCTTAACTTCTATAGTGGGTATTCTACTCTTAACCTGTTTATTGCTCCCATATTTGGCTCCACTGTGAATTAAAACTAATGGGTCCACTAAGGAAGCTGCTTTTGAAAAGATGACAACAACTAAAGTTTTGACATTATATAAGGCCTTAAGCCAATATAATGGTAATGATGCTCTTAAATTTAAAGGATTAATTTACAGAGAGCATCAATAAAGAGGGGAATTTAAGTGCCACCCCCTTTCTCCACAGAAAATCCTTACCGGGAATTCTAAAAAATTCTTCACCATGGCTGATTTTAGGACTGTTAGCAAAACAGTCTCTGCAAAACAGTTCAATGTAGATAAACTTCCTATTTTCCTGATGCCCTGTCTTACTTGGTCACTGGCAGAAAAGATACCAGCACTCTAGGTGCTGGGCAGCAATTACTAGTTTTTCACAAACATATCCTGTATAGTAGTTTGTAGAAATGTGCACACAAGGCCTCTGACTTTAAGCTGGGCTTCACAGAGATTTCTACATTTTTAAGATATTTTACCAACTGAGCTCCATGGAAACAACTGGCAGGGAGAGGAAAAATGAGGAAAATAAGCTCTCCCTACTCATATGTTGTCCTTGAAGAGTTAACTTTCCCAAAACAGTGAAACAAAAAGTTGCTTTTATGTGAACTTCTGCAGATTGTGAAATTCAGAGCCCTTTCCCTTTCATGCTTGGTTTAACATTCTGAAACTTCTGAAATCAGGATTCAGGGGATTGATAGATTACAGCAAAAGCTGTTCCCTCTGAGCCTGGTTGCAACCAAATATAACTGTTTTCTGCTATGTTCAGTGCCTTGCCTCATTTGACCCTACAACAATACTGTGCTATACCGGCATTTCCCACACTCTCCTCTCCCACTGCTTCTCCCAAGTCTGGGCTCCAAGAATGGGTCCTGGCTCCCCAGTGACCCACCCAATTCCGGACACAAATTAACCCCTTACAGTACCCTCCTTTGGCACTCCTTTTATCCACGTCCCTCTCTGAGGATCTACACATCTGTGGCATAGGAGTGAAATTGGCTGGCCTCTGCCCACTGAAGGCCTAGTGCCAACCTTACCCTGCCTGATGTACTCCCTTCAATTCCATGCCTTCTAGCCTTGTATCCTGCCCCAAGCCCAACCCAGCCTGCCTAACCCTGATGTTGCGTGCTACAATTTCAGCACCAGGCTACTCAACTGAGCCCTGGATCGCGTTCCTTTAGTTGTGTGGCTTCCCGTCTCTTGTTGTGGGGACAGTTTTGGGTTGGGCGCCCTATTGAGCTCCCTTCCTTGCTTTTGGCTCTGCCTTCTGTCTCCTAATCCTATAAATGCCCCTTCCTCTCCATCCCCTAGTGCTTTTCCCTGCTGAACAAGCCTCCTGCTCCTTGGGTTCCTAATCTTCTTTTGGGCAGGTGAGGGTCCCTTACCTAAAATCTTTGCTTTGATCCTGGCTCGTGCCCCACTCTGCACCAACCATGACCTTGTGACATGCCTTGTGGTCGCTGTCCTCATGGAATTGTCTCTTTCCAGGCCACCTTGGCCTGGTCCCTGACCCTTGATTCTCATCTACACAAGGGTATCTTGTAGGAAACAAAGCCCTGCCCCTCACATGGGCCCCTTGCTCTACTGGGTTTTTGGTCCTGCACCCAGAACCATGACACCTGGCAGGGGCACTGGCACTCATAACTGGCTTCCACTGACTGTATGCCAGCCTCCCTAACCCAGCCCTGTTCACTATCCTATACCTCCTGTGACAACTTTGGCCCTTAGCTCTCCGTTGCCAGGCCTGGCTACTCTCTTGAGCCTCTCGTGGCCCTTCTTGCTCAATGCTTTTCTGGGCATTGTATAATGGTTCATCTCTGTGGCCTCTTCTCTGCTCCCCTTGGCTTCCCTGTACCACAGTACCCTAGAGCAGGCCTGTTTTTCCAGGCTGGCGTTCCCAGCTCTACCCTGGCCAGGGCCTTCATCTAGGTGTCTTGACTGGGCTCTTTGCTGGGGTCCTGGCACCCACCCCACCCACATGCATGTTGCAGCCATTCAGGTTGTGTCCTCTGTCAGCCCTCCTGTCCTTTCTGTCTCTGCCATGCCTACTTTCCTAATCCCCTTCCCAGGATGTTCATCTATGCAAGAAAGTTGGACCATGCCTCTGGCCCTGTGTGTCCCCTTTGAAAAAACATATACCTGCCCCTTGACAAGGCCCTTTGGTCTCCTTCAGTCCGGGACCTGCTTCGGAACCATGAAACCCTGTAGTGGACCTAAGGCTTGAGCTCCCCTCCCCCTGTGCCAGCCGCTCCCCTCTCTCCCCTCCAACCCCTCCCTATTTGTGTTTCTTTTCATTTACCCAGGCTCAAGTACTAGCATTTGGCTCTCCACTACTGGGCCCAGCTCCTTGCTTGAGCCCCAAGCCACCCTCCTCGTGGACACTATCCCTGTTCCTTGGTATCAGGTGCCTTTTTCCAGCCCCGTCCTGTGCCTTACCTCTGATCTCCTCAGGCTGTTGTATCGTGGCACTGCCTTGACACTATTGTATCTTTGTTTTGCTTAAGCATATGCTTCTCAAATGGGTCCCGCAGCCCATCGACACTGGTCCAACATCCATACATCAATATCTCATCACAGTACAATCTTTTGCCACTCATTGGCCCAGGTTCCTCCCTGAAGATCTACTCACTGAGGCAGAGAAACAGAATTGGCTGGTCTCTGCACCCTAGATGCTTTCTATGAAAAACACAGCCCTGCCAGTCAGCTGAGTCCCCTTCACCACCTGTAACTTGAGGCCTGGCAATTAACATGAGACTTGCTCCAACCCAACCCTGAACAATCTCCTCCCTTCCTTCCTCTGCCCTCTGGCCTTGCATGGTGCCCCTACCCTAACCCAGCACTCCTTAACCCTGAACCTTTCTGCTACAATCTCTGAGCCTGGGAACTCCCCTTAGTCCCTGGCCATGTTCCTCATATCCTTTGGCAGAGCATGGAGTTTCTTCATGTTGGGTCTTGGGCCCCCCCGCAGGCTCACCTAGGTGCCCTTTGCACTTCCTGTTGTCTTCTGGTCTTTATGCAGCTCCTACCTCCCTTCCCCTTGCACTTTTTTTTGGAGCTTTCAGGTCTCCTGCTTCTTGTGTATCTCATCACAATTGGATGGGGGGTTCTTTTCCTGGGGGCTGATCTTGGATAAGGCTCTAGCCCTACAGTGCACCCAAAATGACCCCTCACTATGTCTTCCCTTCACCCTCTTCCTGGCCCCCTTCCCTTTTCTGGCCTCCTCTGCCAGGTCCCTGGCCCTGGATTCAAATCTCAGCCAGAGCGCCTTATGGGAAACAGATCCAGAAACCTGGACCCCTTGCCTTCTCTGGGTGCTTGGTCCTCCACCAGGAACCCTGATACTTTGAGGTGGCCCTGGTCCTGGAGCCTGACTGTCCTCTGCTGGATCCCATGCCTTTACTTCCAGATCTTGTCCAGTGCCTTGAGCCCCCTGCCTAAGCCCTGGCAATTGGCTCTCAGTTAGCTGGACTGCCTTCTCGCTTGAGACTCTGGTGGCCCTTCTTGCTCACTGCTATTCTGAGCATTGTCTGAAGACCTCTCATTGGGGATGCTTTCCTGCTCCCCTTGGCATTCCTGGATGGCAGTAACCTAGTGAAGCCCTGCCTTTCTGGCCTGGCATTCCTTTCTCTCTCTTGGCGTGGGCCCCTTCTAGGTCCCTTGCCTGGTCTCCTTGCTGCGGTCATGGTTTCCACCCTACCCACACCCATCCTGCTGCCCTAAGGCTGTACCTTGCTTTGGCCCACAAGTCATTTCTGTCTAGGCCACACCCACTTTCCTCATCCACAACCCAGGCTGCTCAGCCAGCCCAGGCTACTTGACCAGGCCTCTTGGCCCTAGGGGCTCTCTTTAGAAAATGTAGCCCTGCCTCTTGACTGGGCCCTATAGCCTCCCTCATCCTGAGCTCTGCTATCAACCACTTACACGGTACAGTGGACCTGGGCCTTTATTCCTTCTCCCTCTTTGATACATACTCCACTTTCTCCACTTCTGCTGATCCAACTCCATTTTTCTTTTTGTTCACCCAGGTCCAGGGGCTAGCACTTGGCTCTCCATTACTGGACCTAGATCCATGCTTGAGACTATGATTACTCTCCTTGAGTACCCTTTCCCTGTCTCTTGGTTTCAGGACCCAATTGCCAGGTCCTTCCTCTGCCTCCCCTATGATACCCTCTTTCAATGAAACTGATTTTCACCACTCTCTGCTTAGGACTACATCAATAGAAAATAAACAATAGAGACGGAACTTGGAACTACTTTATTGAGTCAAGTTTCAAAGAGCTAGCACAAAACGTGTTTGATTTAGAGTTCCAACTACATCTATCAACATAGGAGAAAACAGAGTGAAACCTAAAAATTTAAACTGTTACTGCAAACGAACGTTTCAAATTGAATTAAATTTGGTGAGCCAAAGAGAATTGGTGTTCTGATCATTACGTGAAAGGAAAATAAACATTGGGTGAAAAAATATTTGCTGAGATTTCAGGAACTCGTAGTTTTTTTGAAGCTTGGCAATCATTTCAATAAAAGAGACTTTTGCAGTCTCTGCTTAGGGCTACATCAATAGGAAACAAACCATAGAGATATAAATTGGAACTATTTTATTGTGTCAAGTTTCAAAGAGCTAGCACAAACCTTGTTTGATTTAGAGTTCTAACTACATCTATAACAATAGGAGAAAACAGAGTGAAACCTAAAAATTCAAACTGTAACGGCAAACGAACGCTTCAACCTAGAAAAACAAAATTTGGTGAGCCAAATGGGGTTGGTGTACTGATCATTAAGTGAAAGTATCATAAGATTGGGTGAATAAATATTTGTTTATATTTCAGGACACACGTAGATTTTGGGAAGCATAGCAACCCATTTAAATGAAAGTGTTTTCCGCCAGTCTCGGCTTAAGGCTACATCAATAGGAAACAAACAATAGAGAGAGAACTTGGAAATCCTTTATCCTGTCAAATTACAAAGAGCTAGCATGAACCATAATTGATTTAGAGTTCCAACTACATGTATCCATATAGGAGAAAACAGATTGAAACTTAAAAATGAAAACTGTTACTGCAAACAAACTGTTTAAATTAGAAGAACAAAATTTGATGAGCAAAGTGGGATTGGTGTACTGATGATTACCTGAAAGTATCATAAAGATTGGGTGAAAAAATAATTTCTGAGATTTCAGGAAACTTGTAGAACTTTGGAAGCATGGCAACCTTTCAATGAAAGTTAATTTTGCCAGTCTCTGCTTACGACTACATAAATAGACAAAAAAAAAATAGAGATAAAAGTTGGAACTACATTATTGTGTCAAGTTTCAAAGAGCTAGCAAAAACTGTGTTTTATTTAGAGATTCAACTACATGTATCCATATAGGAGAAAACAGAGTGAAACCTGAAAATGAAAACTGTTATTGCAAAGGAACAGTTTAACCTAGAAGAACGAAATTTGGTGAGCCAAGTGCAATTGGTGTACTGATCATTACCTAAAAGTTTCATCAAGATTGGGTGAAAAAATATTTGCTGAGATTTCAGGAAACACGTAGGTTTTTGGAAGCTTGGCAACCCCTTTCAATTAAAGTGCTTTTCGCCAGTCTCTGCTTAGGGCTACATCACTAAGGAAACAAACCATAGAGATAGAACTTGGAACTACGTTATTGTGTCAAGTTTCAAAGAGCTAGCACAAACCTTGTTTGATTAAGAGTTCCAAGTACATGTATCCATATATGAGAAAACAGAGTGGAACCAAAAAATTAAAACTGTTACTGCAAACGAACGGTTTAACCTAGAAGAACGAAATTTGGTGAGCCAAGTAGGATTGGTGAACTGATCATTACCTGAAAGTATCATCAAGATTGGGTGAAACAATATTTGATGAGATTACAAGACACTCGTAGTTTTTTGGAAGCTTGGCAAACCCTTTCAATGAAACTGATTTTTGCCAGTCTCTGCTTAGGGCTACTTCAATAGGAAAGAAACCATAGATTCAGAACTTGGAACTACTTTATCATGTCAAGTTTCAAAGAGCTAGCACAAACTTAGTTTTATTTAGAGTTCCAACTGCATGTATCTGTATAGGAAAAAGAAGAACATGGAACTACTTTATTATGTCAAGTTTCATAGAGGTAGCTCAAACCATGTTTGATTTAGAGTTCCGAGTATATATATCCATATAGGAGAAAACGGAGTGAAACCGAAGTATGAAAATTGTTACTGCAAAAAAACGGTTTAACTTAGAAGAACGAAATTTGGTGAGCCAAGGGGGATTGGTGGACTGATCATTATGGAAAGTTTCATCAAAATTGGGTGAAAAAATATTTACTGAGATTTCAAAAAACTTGAAGATTTTTGGAAGCTTGGCAACTATTTTCAATGAAAGTGATTTTCACCAGTCACTGCTTAGGGATACATCAAGAGGAAATAAACCATAGAGACACAACTTGGAACTACATTATTTTGTCAAGTTTCAAAGAGCTAGCACAAACCGTGTTTGATTTAGAGTTCCAACTACGTGTATCCAAATAGGAGAAAACAGTGTGAAATCTGAAAATGAAAATTGTTACTGCAAATGAACGTGTTAAAATAAAAGAACGAAATTTGGTGAGCCAAGTGGGATTGGTGTACTGATCATTACGTGAAACTATCATTAAGATGGGTGAAAAAATATGTGCTGAGATTTCAGAAAACCCAAAGTTTTGGGGAAGCATGACAAACCCTTGCAATAAAAGATATTTTTGCCTGTTTCTTGTTAGAGCTACATCAATAGGAAAAAACCACAGATATAGAACTTGGAACTACTTTATCGTGTTAAGTTTCAAAGAGCTACCACAAACCGTTTAAGATTTAGGGTTCCAAATATATGTATTTGTATAGGAGAAAACAGATTGAAACCTAAAAATGAAAACTGTTACTGCAAACAAACAGTTTAACCTAGAAGAACGAAATTTGGTGAGCCAAGCGGGATTGGTATACTGATAATTAACTGAAAGTATCATCAAGATTCGGTGAAAAAATATTTGCTGAGATCAGGAAACTCGTTGTTTTTGAGAAGCTTGGACTTCTTTCAATGAAAGTGACTTCACCAGTCTCTGCTTAGGGCTACATCAATAGGAAACAAACCATAGAGATAGATCTTGGAACTACTTTGTTGTGTCAAGTTTCAAAGTAGTTGGATAAACGGTGTTTGATTTAGAGTTTCAAATACATGTATCCATATAAGAGAAAAAGGATTGAAACCTATATATGAAAACTGCTTGGAGCTACATCAATATGGATCAAACCATAGAGATAGAACTTGAAACTACTTTATTGTGCCATGTTTCAAAGATCTAGCACAAACCGTGTTTAATTTAGAGCTCAGACTACATGTATCCATTTAGGAGAAAACAGAGTGAAACCTAAAAATTAAAAACGGTTACTGAAAAAGAGCGGTTCATACTAGAAGAACGAAATTTGGTGAGCCAAGTGGGATTGGGGTATGGATCATTACCTGAAACTATCATCAAAATTGGGTGAAAAAATGTTTGCTGAGATTTCAGGAAACTCATAGTTTTTTGGAAGCTTGGCAACACCTTTCAATGAAAGAGATATTCATCAGTCTCTGCTTGGGGATACATCAATAGGCAAGAAACCATAGTGATAGAACAGGGAAATACTTTATTCTGCCAAGTTTCAAAGAGCTAGCACAAACCTAGTTTGATTTAGAGTTCCAACTACATGTATCCATATAGGAGAAAACAGAGTGAAACCTAAAAATGAAAATGGTTACGGCAAATGAAAGGTTTAACTTAGAAGAATGAAATTTGGTGACCAAGTAGGATTGGTGTACTGATCATTACCTGAAAGTATCTTCAAGATGGTGTGAAAAATTGTTTGCTGAGATTTCAGGAAACTCGTAGTTTTTTGGAAGCTTGGCAACCACTTCCAATGAAAGTGATTTTCTTCAGTCTCTGCTTGGGGCTAGATCAATATGAAACAAATCATAGAGATAGAACTTGGAACTACATTATTGTTTCAATTTCAAAGAGCTAGCACAAACCGTGTTTGAATTAGAACTCCAACTACATATATCCATATAGGAGAAAACAGAGTGAAACCTAAAAATGAAAACGGTTACTGCAAAGGAACGGTTTAACCAAGAAGAACGAAATTTTTTGAGCCAAGTGGGATTTGAGTACTGATCATTACCTGAAAGTATCATCAAGTTTGGGTGGAAAAATGTTTGCTGAGGTTTCAGGAAACTTGTAGTTTTTTTGGAAGCTTTGCAATCCCTTTCAATAAAAGTGATTTTCGTCAGTCTCTGCTTGGGGATACATCAATAGAGAGAGAACTTGGAACTACCTTATTGGGTATAGTTTCAAAGAGCTAACACAAACCGTGTTTGATTTAGAGTTTCAACTACATACATCCATATAGGAGAAAACAGAGTGAAACGTATAAATGAAAACGGTTACTGCAAACAAATGGTTTAACCTAGAAGAACAAAATTTGGTGACCAAGTGGGATTGGTGTACTTATCATTACCTGTAAGTATCATCAAGATTGGGTGAAAAAGTATTTGCTGAGATTTCAGGGAACTCATAGTTTTTTTGAAGCTTGGCATACCCTTTCAATGAAAGTGATTTTCGTCAGTCTCTGCTAGGGGCTATATCAATAGGAAACAAACCATAGAGATAGAACTTGAAACTACTTAATTGGGTAGAGTTTAAAATAGCTAGCACAAACCCTGTTTGATTTAGAGTTCCAACTACATGTATCCATATAGGAGAAAACAGAGTGAAACATAAAATTGAAAACGGTTACTACAAACGAACGGTTTGACATAGAGGAAGGAAATTTGGTGATTCAAGTGGGATTGGGGTAATGATCATTACCTGAAAGTATCACTAAGATTGGGTGAAAAAATGTCTGCTGAGCTTTCAGGAAACTCGTGGATTTTTGGAAGCTTGGCAACCCCTTTCAATGAAAGTGATTTTCGTCAGTCTCTGCTTGGGGCTATGTCAATAGGAAACCAACCGTAGAGATAGAACTTGGAAGTAGTTTATTGTTCCAATTTTCAAAGAGCTAGCATATACCGTGTTTAATTAAGAGTTCCAAATACATGTATCTATATAGGAGAAAACAAAGTGAAACCTAAAAATGAAAACGGTTACTGCAAACGAACGGTTTAACCTAGAAGAACGAAATTTGGTGAGCGAAGTAGGATTGGCGTATGGATCATTACCTGAAAGAATCTTCAAGATTGGGTGAAAAAATATTTGCTGAAATTTCAGGAAACTCGTAGTTTTTTGGAAGCTTGACAACCCCTTTCAATGAAAGTCATTTTAGTCAGTCTCTCCTAGGGGGTACATCAATAGGAAACAAACCATAGAGATAGAACTTGAAACTACTTAATTGGGTAGAGTTTCAAAGAGGTAGCACAAACCGTGTTTGATTTAGAGTTCTAACTACATGTATCCATATAGGAGAAAACAGAGTGAAACCTAAAAATGAAATTGGATACTGCAAACGAACGATTTAACGTAGAGAAACCAAATTTGGTGAACCAAGTGGGATTGGTGTACTGATCATTACTTGAAAGTATCATCATTATTGGGTGAAAAAATGTATGTTGAGATTTCAGGAAACTCGTATTTTTTTGGAAGCTTGGCAACCCCTTTCAATTAAGGTGATTTTCGTCAGTCCCTGCTTGGGGCTACATCAATAGGCAAGAAACCATATAGATAGAACAGGGAAATACTTTATTCTGCCAAGTTTCAAAGAGCTAGCACAAACCATGTTTTATTTAGAGTTCCAACTACATGTATCCATATAGGAGAAAACAGAATGAAACCTTAAAATGAAAACGGTTAAGAAAAACGAACGGTTTAATTTAGAAGAACGAAATTAGGTGACCAAGTGGGATTGGTGTACTGATTATTACCTGAAAGTATCATCAAGATTGGGTGAAAAAATGTTTGCTGAGATCAAAAAACTCGTGGTTTTTTGAAACCATGGCAACCCCTTTCAATGAAAGTGATTTTCTTTAGTCTCTGCTTGGGGCTACATCAATAGGAAACAAACCATAGAGATACAACTTGGAACTACTTTTTTGTGCCAAGTTTCAAAGAGCAGGCACAAACCTTGTTTGATTTATAGTTCCAACTACTTGTATCCAAATGTAAGAAAACAGAGTGAAACCTAAAAAAGAAAAAGTTTACGGCAACCGAACCGTTTAACCTAATAGGATGAAATTTGGTGAGCCAAGTGAGACTGGTGTACTGATCATGACATAAAAGTATCTTAAAGTTTGGGTGTAAAAATGTTTGATGAGATTTCAGGAAACTCGTAGTTTTTTGGAAGCTTGGAAACCCCTTTCAATGAAAGTGATTTTCGTCACTCTCTGCTTGGTGCTACATCAATAAGAAACAAACCATGGAGATAGAATTGGAACTATTTTATTGTGCCAAGTTTCAATGAGCAAGCACACACCGTGTTTGATTTAGTGTTCCAAATACATGTATCCATATAGGAGAAAAAAGAGTGAAACCTAAAAATGAAAACGGTTACTGCAAACGAACGGTTTAACCTAGAAGAACAAAATTTTGAGAGCCAAATGAGACTGGTGTAATTATCATTTCCTGAAAGTATCTTCAAGTTTGGGTGAAAAGATATTTGATTAGATTTCAGGAAACTCTTAGTTCTTTAAAAGCTTGATAACCCCTTTCAATGAAAGTGATTTTCGTCAGTCTCTGCTTGGGGCTACATCAATAGGAAAGAAACCATAGAGGTAGAACTTGGAACTACTTTATTGTGCCAAGTTTCAAAGAGCTAGCACAAACCGTGTTTGATTTAGAGTTCAGAATACATGTATCCGTATAGGAGAAAAGAGAGTGAAACCTAAAAATAAAAACGGTTACTGCAAACGAACAGTTAAACCTAGAAGAACAAAATTTGGTGAGCAAATTGGGATTGGTGTGCTGATCATTACCTGAAAGACTGGGTGAAAAAAAAGTTTCCTGAGATTTCAGGAAACTCGTAGTTTTTTGGAAGCTTGGCAATGCCTTTCAAGGAAAATGATTTTCGTCAGTCTCTGCTTGGGGCTACATCAATAGGAAACAAACCATAGAGGTACAACATGGAACTACTTTATTGTGCCAAGTTTCAAAGAGCTAGCACAAACCGTGTTTCATTTAGGGTTCCAACTACATGTATCAGTATACGAGAAAACAGACTGAAAAGTAAACATTAAAACAGTTACTGAAAACGAACGGTTTAACATAGAAGAATGAAATTTGATAAGCCAAGTGAGACTGGTGTACTGATCATGACCTGAAAGTATCTTGAATTTTGGGCGAAAAAATGTTTCCTGACATTTTAGGAAACTCGTAGTTTTTTGAAAGCTTGGCAACCCTTTTCAATGAAAGTGATTTTCGTCAGTCTTTGCTTGGGGCTACATCAAGAGGAAACAAACCATAGAGACAGAACTTGGAACTAATTTATTCTGCCAAGTTTCAAAGAGCTAGCACAAACCGTGTTTGAATTAGAGTTCCAACTACATGTATCAATATAGGAGAAAACAAAGTGTAACCTATAAATGAAAACAGTTACTGCAAACGAACGGTTTAACCTAGAAGAACGAAATTTGGTGAGCCAAGTAGGATTGGTGTACTGATCATTACTGAAAGTGTGATAAAATTGGGTGAAAAAATGTTTGCTGATATTTCAGGAAATTCTTATTTTTTTGGAAGCTTTGGCAATCCCTTTCAATGAAAGTGATTTTTGTCAGTCTCTGCTTGGGGCTACATCTTAGAAAACAAACCATAGAGATGGAACGTGGAGGTACATTACTGTGCCACGTTTCAAAGAGCTAGCAAAAACCGTGTTTGATTTAGAGTTCCAAATCTATGTATCCATATAGGAGAAAACAGAGTGAAACCTAAAAATGAAAACGGTTACTGCAAGCGAACGGTTTAACCTAGAAGAACAAAATTTGGTAAACCAAGTGGGATTGGTGTACTGATCATTACCTGAAAGTATCATGAAGATTGGGTGAAAAAATGTTTGCTGAGATTTCAGAAAACTCGTAGTTTTTTGAAAGCTATGGCAACCACTTTCAATGTAAGTGATTTCCGTCAGTCTCTGCTTGGGGCTACATCAACAGGAAACACACCATAGAGGTAGAACTTGGAACTACTTTATTGTGCCAAGTTTCAAAGAGCTATCACAAACCATGTGTGACTTAGTGTTCCAACTACATGTATTCATATAGGAAAAAACAGAGTGAAACCTAAAAATGGAAATGGTCACTGCAAACGAATGGTTGAACCTAGAAGAACAAAATTTGGTGAGCCAAGTGGGATTGCTGTACTGATCATTACCTGTAAGTATCATCAATATTGGGTGAAAATATGTTCGCTCTGATTTCAGGAAACTCGTAGTTTTTTGGAAACTTGGCAATCTTTTTCAATGAATGTAATTTTCCTCACTCTCTGCTTGGGGCTACATCCATGGGAAACAAACCATAGAGGTAGAACTTGGAACTACTGTATTGTGCCAAGTTTCAATCAGCTAGCAAAAACTATGTTTGATTTAGAGTTCTAACAACATGTTTCCATGTAGGAGAAAACAGACTGAAACCTAAAAATGAAAACGGTTACTGCAAAAGAACGGTTTAACCTAGAAGAACGAAAATTGGTGTGCCAAGAGGGATTGGTGTACTGATCATTACCTGAATGTGTCATAAAATTGGGTAAAAATACGTTTGCTGAGATTTCAGGAAACTCGTAGTTTTTGGAAGCTTGGCAACCCCTTTCAATGAATGTAATTTTCCTCAGTCTCTGCTTGGGTTACATCAATAAGAAACAAATGATAGAGAAACAACTTGGACCTACTTTATTGTGACAAGTTTTAAGGAGCTAGCCCAAACTGTGTTTGATTTAGAGTTCCAACTACATGTATCCATATAGGAGAAAACAGAATGAAACTTAAAAATGAAAACGGTTTCTGCAAATGAACGGTTTAAGCTGGAAGAATGCAATTTAGTGAGCCAAGTGGGATTGGTGTACTGATCATTACCTGAAAGCATCATCAAGATTAGGTGAAAAAATATTTGCTGAGATTTCAGGAAACTTGTAGTTTTTGAAAGCTTGGCAATCCCTTTCAATGAATGTGATTTTCTTCGGTCTCTGCTTGGGGCTACATCAATAGGAAACAAACCATAGTAATAGATCTTGGAACTACTTTATTGTGCCAAGTTTTAAAGAGCTAGCACAGACTGTGTTTTATTTAGGGTTTCAACTACATGTATCCATATAGGAGAAAACAGAGTGAAACCTAAAAATGAAAACGGTTACTGCAAACGAAAGGTTTAACCTAGGATAACAAAATTTGGTGAGCCAAGTGGTATTCGTTTACTGATCATTATCTGAAACTCTCATCAGGATTGGGTGAAACAGTGTTTGCTAACGTTTCAAGAAATTCGTAGTTTTCTGGAAGCTTGGCAACCTTTTTCAATGAATGTGATTTTCCTCAGTGTCCGCTTGGGGCTACATCAATAGTAAACAAACCATAGTAATAGAAATTGGAACTACTTTATTGCGCCAAGTTTTAAAGAGCTAGTACAAACGGAGTTTCATTTAGAGTTCCAAATACGTGTATCCATATAGGAGAAAACAGAGTGAAACCTTAAAATGTAAATGGTTACTGCAAACGAAGGTTTAACCTAGAAGAACGAAATTTGGTGAGCCAAGTAGAAATGGTGTACTGAACATTACCTGATAGTATCATCAAGATTGGGTGAAAATATGTTCGTTGAAATTTCAGGAAACTCGTATTTTTTTGAAAGCTTGGCAACCCCTTTCAATGAATGTGATTTTCGTCAGTTTCTGCTTGGGCTAAATCAATAAGAAACAAACTATAGAACTAGAACTTGGAGCTACTTTATTTCGCCAAGTTTCAAAGAGCTAGCACAAACCGTGTTTGATTTAGAGTTCCAACTACATGTATCCATATAGGAGTAAACAGAGTGAAACCTAAAATTATAAACGGTTACTACAAACAAACGGTTTAACCTAGAAGAACAAAATTTGGTGAGCCAAGTGGGATTGGTATACTGATCATTACCTGAAAGTATCATCAAGATTGGGTGAAAAAAATATTTGCTGAGATTTCAGGAAACTCGTAGTTTATTGGAAGCTTGGAAACCCCTTTTAATGAATGTAATTTTCCGCAGTCTCTGCTTGGGGCTACATCAACAGGAAAGAAACCATAGAGATAGAACTTGGAACTACTTTATTTTGCCAAGTTTCAAAAAGCTAGCACAAGCCATGTTTGATTTAGAGTTCCAAATACATGTATCCATATAGGAGAAAACAGAGTTAAACCTAAAAGTGAAAAAGGTTACTGCAAAGGAATGGTTTAACCTAGAAGAACGAATTTTGGTGAGCCAAGTGAGATTGGTGTACTGATCATTACCAGAGTATCATCAAGATTTGGTGAAAAAATATTGTATGAGATTTCAGAAAACTCTTAGTTTTTGGAAGCTTTGCAATCCCTTTCAATTAAAGTGATTTATGTCAGTCTCTGCTTAGGGCTACATGAATAAGAAACAAACCAGAGTAATAGAACTTTGAACTATTTTATTGTGCCAAGTTTTAAAGAGCTAGCACAATTGTGTTTGAATTAGAGTTCCAACTACATGTATCCATATACAAGAAAACACAGTGAAGCCTAAAAATGAAAATGGTTACTGCATACGAACGGATTAACCTAGAAGTACGAAATTTGGTGAGCCAAGTGGGATTGGTGTACTGATCATTACCGGAAAGTATCATCAAGATGGGGTGATAAAATGTTCGCTGAGATATCAGGAAACTCGAAGTTTTTTGGAAGCTTGGCAACCCCTTTCAATAAAAGTGATTTTTGTCAGTCTCTGCTTGGGGCTACATCAGTAAGAAACAAACCATAGAGACAGAACTTGGAACTACTATATTGTTCCAAGTTTCAAAGAGCTAGCACAAACCGTGTTTGATTTAGTGTTCCAAATACATGTAACAATATAGGGGAAAACAGAGTGAAACCTAAAAATCAAACGGTTACTGCAAACAAACGGTTTAACCTAGAAGAACAAAATTTTGTGAGCCACGTGAGTTTGGTGTACTGATCACTACATGAAAGTATCATCAAGATTGGGTGAAAAAATGTTCGCTGATATTTCAGGAAACTCGTAGTTTTTTGGAAGCTTGGCAACCCCTTTCAATGAATAATTTTCCTCAGTCTCTGCTTGGGTTACATCAATAAGAAACAAACGATAGAGTAACAACTTAAACCTACTTTATTGTTACAAGTTTTAAGGAGCTAGCACAAACCGTGTTTGATTTAGAGTTCCACCTACAGGTATCCATATTGGAGAAAACAGAATTAACCCTAAAAATGAAAAATGTTACTGCAAACGAACGGTTTAACCTTGAAGAACAAAATTTGGTGTGCCAAGTCAGATTGGTGTAATGATCATTACCTGAAAGTATCATCAAGATTGGGTGAAAAAATGTTTGGTGAGATTTCCGGAAACTCGTAGTTTTTTGGCAGCTTGGCAACCCCTTTCAATGAAAGTGATTTTCGTCAGTCTCCGCTTGGGGTACATCAATAGGAAACAAACCATAGAGATAGAACTTGGAACTACCTTATAGTGTCAAGTTTTAAAGAGCTAGCACAAATCGTGTTTGATTTAGAGTTTCAACTACATGTGTCCATATAAGAGAAAACAGAGTGAAACCTAAAACTGAAAATAGTTACTGCAAACGAACTGTTTAAACTAGAAGAACTAAATTTGGTGAGCCAAGTTTAATTGGTGTACTGATCATTACCTGAAAGTGTCATCAAGATGGGGTGAAAAAATGTTTGCTGAGATTTCAGGAAACGCGTAGTTTTTTAAAAGCTTGGAAACCACTTTCAATAAAAGTGATTTTCGTCAGGATCTGCTTGGGGCTACATAAATAGCAAACAAACCATAGAGAGAGAACTTGGAACTACTTTATTCTGCCAAGTTACAAAGAGGTAGCACAAACCGTGTTTGATTTAGAGTTCCAACTACTTGTATCCATATAGGAAAAAACAGAGTGAAACCTAAAAATATATACGGTTACTGCAAACGAAAGGTTTAACCTAGGAGAACGAAATTTTGTGAGCCAAATGGGAATGGTGTACTGATCATTACCTGAAAAAATCATCAAAATTGGGTGCAAAAATATTTGCTGAAATTCCAGGAAACTCCTAGTATTTTGGAAGCTTGGCAACCCCTTTCAATGAATGTCATTTTACTTTGTCTCTGCTTTGGGCTACATCAATAGTAAATAAATCATAGAGACAGAACTTGGAAC
Organism: Ictidomys tridecemlineatus; assembly: GCF_052094955.1. Classification (NCBI taxonomy): domain Eukaryota; kingdom Metazoa; phylum Chordata; class Mammalia; order Rodentia; family Sciuridae; genus Ictidomys; species Ictidomys tridecemlineatus. The sequence continues at coordinate 84,246,957 of NC_135485.1, forward strand.
TAAATTATTGTGCCAAGTTTCAAAGAGCTAGCACAAACCGTGTTTGATTTAGAGTTCCAACTACATTTATCCATATAGGAGAAAACAGAGTGAAACCTAAAAATGAAAACGGTTACTGCAAATGAAGGGTTTAACCTAGAAGAACGAAATTTGGTGAGCCAAGTGGCATTGGTGTACTGATCATTGCCTGAAAGTATCATCAAATTGGGTGAAAAAATATTTGCTGAGATTTCAGGAAACTTGTAGTTTTTTGGAAGTTTGGCAACTCCTTTCAATGAATGTGATTTCCTCAGTCTCTGCTTGGGGTACATCATTAGGAAACAAAACATAGTGATAGAACTTGGAACTACTTTGTTGGGTATAGTTTCAAAGAACTAGCAGAAACCACATTTGATTTAGAGTTCCAACTACATATATCCATATAGGAGAAAACAGAGTGACACCTAAAAATGAAAACGGTTACTGCAAACGAACGGTTTAACCTAGAATATAGAAATTTGGTGAGCCAAGTGGAAGTGGTGTACTGATGATTACCTGAAAGGATCATCAAGATTGGATAAAAAATTTTTTTTCTGAGAATTCAGGAATCCTGTAGTTGTTTGGAAGCTTGGCAACCCCTTTCAATGAAAGTGATTTTTGTCAGTCTCTGCTTGGGTCTACATCAATAGGAAACAAACCATAGAGATCAAACTTGGAACTACTTTATTATGCCAAGTTTCAAAGAGCTAGCACAAACCGTGTTTGATTTAGAGGTCCAAATATATGTATCCATGAAGAAGAGAACAGAGTGAATCCTAAAAATCAAAACGGTTACTGCAAACAAACGGTTTAACCCAGAAGAGCGAAATTTGGTGAGCTAAGTGAGATTGGTGTACTGATAATTACCTAAAAGTATCATCCAGATTAGGTAAAAAAATATTTGATGAGATTTCAGGAAACTCGTAATTTTTTGTAAGCTTGGCAACCCCTTTCAATAAAAGTGATTTTCTTCAGTCTCTGCTTTGGGCTACATCAACAGCAAACAAACCATAGAGAGAGGACTTTGAACTACTTTATTGTGCCAAGTATCAAAGAGCTAGCACAAACCGTGTTTGATTTAGAGTTCCAAATACATGTATCCATATAGGAGAAAACAGAGTGAAACCTAAAAATGAAAACGGTTACTGCAATAAAACGGTGGATCCTAGAAGAACGAAATTTAGTGAGCCAAGTGGGATTGGTGTAGTGATCATTACCTGAAAGTATCATCAAGATTGGGTGAAAAAAAGTTTGCTGAGATTTCAGGAAACTCGTAGTTTTTTAAAACCTTGGCAAACCCTTTAAATGAATGTGATTTTTTTCTGTCTCTGCTTTGAGCTAAATCAATAGGAAACAAACCATAGAGATAGAAATAAAAACTACTTTATTGGTTATAGTTTTAAAGAGGTAGCAGAAGCCGTGTTTGATTTAGAGTTCCAACTACATGTATCCATATAGGAGAAAACAGAGTGAAACCTAAAAATGAAATGGTTACTGCAAAAGAACGGTTTAACCAAAATAAAACAAAATTTGGTGAGCCAAGTGGGATTGGTGTACTGATCATTACCTGAAAGTATCATCAAGATTGGGTGAAAAATTGTTTGCTGAGATTTCAGGAAACTCATAGTGTTTTTGAAAGCTTGGCAATACCATTCAATGAAAGTGATTTTCATAAGTCTCTGCTTGGGGCTACATCAGTAAGAAACAAACCATAGAGATAGAACTTGGAACTAAATTATTGTGCCATGTTTCAAAGACCTGGTACAAGCTGTGCTTGATTTAGAGTTCCAACTACATGTATTCACATAGGAGAAAACAGAGTGAAACCTAAAAATGAAAACGGTTACTGCAAACGATAGGTTTAACCTAGAAGAAGGAAATTTGGTGAGCCATGTAGGATTGGTGTAGTGATCATTACCTGAAAGTATCATCAAGATTGGGTGCAAAAATATTTGCTGAGATTTCAGGAAACTCGTACTTCTTTGGGAGCTTGGAAACACCTTTCAATTAAAGTGATTTTCGTCAGTCTCAGTCATGAATAGGAATCAAACTATAGAGATAGAACTTAAAACTACTTTATTTGGTATAGTTTCAAAAAGCTAGCAGACACCGTGATCGATTTAGAGTTCAACAACTTGTATCCATATAGGAGAAAACAGAGTGAAACCTAAAAATGAAAAAGGTTTTTGCAAAGGAATGGTTTAACCTAGAAGAACGAAATTTGGTGAGCCTAGTGAGATTGGTGTACTGATCATTACCTGAAAGTATCATGAAGTTGGGAGAAAAAATATTTGCTGAGATTTCAGGAAAATCGTAGTTTTTTGGAAGCTTGGCAAACCTTTTCAGTGATTGTAATTTTCCTCAGTCTCTGCTTGGGGCTACATTAATAGGAAACAAACCACAGAGATAGAACTTGGAACTACTTTATTGTGCCAAGTTTCAAAGAGCTAGCACAAACCGTGTTTGATTTAGAGTTCCAAATATATATATCCATATAGGAGAAAACAGAGTGAAACCTAAAAATGAAAACGGTTACTGCAAACGAACTGTTTAAACTAGAAGAACGAAATTTGGTGAGCCAAGTTTAATTGGTGTACTGATCATTACCTGAATGTATCATCAAGATTGGGTGAAAAAACATTTGCTGAGATTTCAGGAAACTCGTAGTTTTTTGGAAGCTTGGCAACCCCTTTCAATGAAAAAGATTTTCATCAGTCTCTGCTTGGGGCTACTTGAATAAGAAACAAACCTTAGAGATAAAACTTGGAACTACTTTATACTGCCACGTTTTAAAGAGATAGCACAAATCGTGTTTGATTTAGAGTTCTGCATACATGTATCAATATAGGAGAAAACAGAGTGAAACCTAAAAATGAAAATGGTTACTACAAACGAACGGTTTAACCTAGAAGAACAAAATTGGGTGAGCCAAGTGGGATTGGTATACTGATCATTACCTGATAGTATCATCAAGATTGGGTGCAAAAATATTTGCTGAGATTCCAGGAAACTCGTAGTTTTTTGGAAGCTTGGCAACCCCATTAAATGAAAGTGATTTTCGTCAGTCTTTGCTTGGGGCTACATCTAAAGCAAAAAACCATAGAGACAGAAAGTGGAACTACTTTATTGTGCAAAGTTTTAAGGAGCTAGCACAAACCGTGTTTGATTTAGAGTTCCAACTACATGTATCCAAATAGGAGAAAACAGAGTGAAACCTAAAATTAAAAGGGTTACTGCAAAAAAAAGGTTTAACCTAGAAGAAGGAAATGTAGTGAGCCAAGTGGGATTGGTGTACTAATCATTCCCTGAAAGTATCATCAAGATTGTGTGAAAAATTGTTTGCTTAGATTTCAGGAAACTCGTAGTTTTTTGGAAGTTTGGCAACCCTTTTCAATGAAGGTGATTCTCCTCAGTCTCTGCTTGGGGCTACATCACTAAAAAACAAACCATAAAGAAAGAACTTGGAACTAATTAATTGGGTATACTTTCAATGAGCTAGCCGAAACCATGTTTGATTTAGAGTTTTAACTACATGTATCAACATAGGAGAAAACAGAGTTAAACCTAAAAATGAAAACGGTTACTGCCAATGAACGGTTTACCCTAGAAGAACGAAATTTTGTGAGCCAAGTGGGATTGGTGTACTGATCATTACCTGAAAGTATCATCAAGATTGGGGGAAAACATGTTTGCTGAAATTTCAGGAAACTCGTAGTTTTTTGAAGCTTGGCACCCTCTTTCAATGATTGTGATTTTTCTCAGGCTCTGCTTGGGGCTAAATCAATAGAAAACAAAACATAGAGATAGAACTTGGAACTACTTTATTTTGCCAAGTTTAAAAGAGCTAGCAGAAACCGTGTTTGATTTAGAGTTTCAATTACATGTATCTATGTAGGAGAAAACAGAGTGAAACCTAAAAACGAAAGCGGTTAATGCAAACGAACGGTTTAACTTAGAAGAACAAAATTTGGTGAGCCAAGTGGAATTGGTGTACTGATCATTACCTGAAAGTATCATCAAGTTTGGGTGAAAAAAATGTTTGCTGAGTATTCAGGAAACTCGTACTTTTTTGGAAGCTTGGCAACCCCTTTCAATGAATGCCATTTTACTCTGTCTTTGCTTAGGGCTACATGAATAAGAAACAAACCATAGAGAAAGAACTTGGAACTACATTGTTGGGTATCGTTTCAAAGAACTAGCAGAAACCGCATTTGATTTAGAGTTCCAACTACATATATCCATATAGGAGAAAACAGAGTGAAACCTGATAATTACAAGGATTACTGCAAACGAACGGTTTAACCTAGAAGAACGAAATTTTGTAAGCCAAGTGGGAGTGGTGTACTGATGATTACCTGAAAGGATCATCAAGATTGGGTGAAAAAATGTTTTCTGAGAATTCAGGAATCCTGTAGTTTTTTGTAAGCTTGGCAACCCCTTTCAATGAAAGTGATTTTCCTCAGGCTGTCCTTGGGGCTAAATCAATAGAAAACAAACCTTAGAGATAGAACTTGGAACTACTTTATTTTGCCAAGTTTCAGAGAGCTAGCAGAAACTGTGTTTGATTTAGAGTTTCAATTACATGTATCCATGTAGGAGAAAACAGAGTGAAACCTAAAAATGAAAACAGTTAATGTAAACGAACGGTTTAACTTACAACAACAAAATTTGGTGAGCCAAGTGGAATTGGTGTACTGATCATTATCTCAAAGTATCATCAAGATTGGGTGAAAAAATATTTGCTGAGAATTCAGGGAGCCTGTAGTTTTTTGGAAGCTTGGCAACCCCTTTCAATGAAAGTGATTTTCTTCAGTCTCTGCTTGGGGCTACATGAATAGGAATCAAACCATAGAGATAGAACTTGGAACTACATTATTATGCCAAGTTTCAAAGAGCTAGCAAAAACCGTGTTTGATTTAGATTTCCAACTACATGTATCCATATAGGAAAAAATAGAGTGAAACCTAAAAATAAAAATGGTTACTGCAAACGAACAGTTTAAACTAGAAGAACGAAATTTGGTGAGCCAAGTGTGATTAGTGTACTGATCATTACCTGAAAAAATCATCAAGATTGGGTGAAAAAATGTTTGATGGGACTTCAGGAAACTCGTAGTTTTTTGGAAGATTGGCAACCCCTTTCAATGAATGTCATTTTCCTCAGTATCTGCTTGGGGCTACATGAATAGGAAACAAACCTTAGAGATAGAACTTGGAACTACTTTATTGTGCCAAGTTTCAAAGAGCTAGCACAAACCCTGTTTGATTTAGAGTTCCAACTACATTTATCCATGTAGAAGAGAACAAAGTGAAACCTAAAAATAAAAACGGTTGCTGCAAACAAACGGTTCAAAGTAGAAGAATGAAATTTGGTTAGCCAAGTGGGATTGGTGTACTGATCATTACCTGAAAGTATCATCAAGATTGGGTGAAACAATGTTTGCTGAGATTTGAGGAAACTCGTAGTTTTTTGGAAGCTTGGCAACCCCTTTCAATGAATATGATTTTCCTCAGTCTCTGTTTGGGTCTACATCAATAGGAAACAAACAATAGTGATAGAACTTGGAACTACTTTGTTGGGTATAGTTTCGAAGAACTAGCAGAAACCGCATTTGATTTAGAGTTCCAACTACATATATCCATATAGGAGAAAACAGAGTGAAATCTGATAATTACAACGATTACTGCAAACGAACGGTTTAACCTAGAAGAACAAAATTTGGAGAGCCAAGTGGGAGTGGTGTACTGATGATTACCTGAAAGTATCATCAAGATTGGGTAAAAAAAAATGTTTGATGAGATTTCAGGAATCCTGTAGTTTTTTGGAAGCTTGGCAACCCTTTTCAATGAAAGTGACTTTCGTCAGTCTCTGCTTGGGGCTACATCAATAGGAAACAAACCATAGAGATCAAACTTGGAACTACTTTATTTTGCCAAGTTTCAAAGAGCTAGCACAAACCGTGTTTGATTTAGAGTTCCAAATATATGTATCCATGTAGAAGACAACAGAGTGAAACCTAAAATTCAAAACGGTTACTGCAAATGAACGGTTTAACCTAAAAGAACGAAATTTGGTGAGCCAAGTGGGAAAGGTGTACTGATCATTACCTGACAGTATCCTCACGATTGGGTAAAAAAATGTTTGATGAGATTTCAGGAAACTCGTAGTTTTTTGGAAGCTTGGCAACCCATTTCAATGAAAGTAATTTTCTTCAGTCTCTCCTTTGGGCTACATCAATAGCAAACAAACCACAGAGAGAGGACTTTGAACTACTTTATTGTGCCAAGTATCAAATAGCTAGCACAAACCGTGTTTGATTTAGAGTTCCAACTACATGTATCCATATACGAGAAAACAGAGTGAAACCTAAAAATGAAAACGGTTACTGCAAAAGAATGGTGGAACCTAGAAGAATGAAATTTAGTGAGCCAAGTGTTATTGGTGTACTGATCATTACCTGACAGTATCATCAAGATTGGTTGAAAAAAAAGTTTGCTGAGATTTCAGGAAACTCGTAGTTTTTTAAAACCTTGGCAACCCCTTTAAATGAATGTGGTTTTCCTCAGTCTCTGATTTTGGCTATTTCAATAGGAAACAAAGCAAAGAGATAGATTTTGGAACTACTTTATTGTGCCAAGTTTTAAAGAGCTAGCACAAATCGTGTTTTATTTAGAGTTCCAACATCATGCATCCATATATGAGAAAACAGAGTGAAATCTAAAAATGAAATGGTTACTGCAAAAGAACGGTTTAACCAAAAAAAAAAAATTTGGTGAGCCAAGTGGGATTGATGTACTGATCATTACCTGAAAGTATCATCAAGATTGGGTGAAAAAATGTTTGCTGGAATTTTAGGAAACTCGTAGTTTTTTGGAAGCTTGGCAACTTGTTTCAATGAAAGATTTTCGTCAGTCTCTGCTTGGGGCTACATTAAAGGAAACAAACCATAGAGAGAGAACTTGGAACTACTTTATTGGGTATAGTTTCAAAGAGCTAGCAGAAGCCCTGTTTCATTTAGAGTTTCAACTAAATGTATCCACATAGGAGAAAACAGAGTGAAACCGAAAAATGAAAACGGTTACTGCAAACGATAGGTTTAACCTAGAAGAAGGAAATCTGGTGAGCCATGTAGGACTGGTGTAGTGATCATTACCTGAAAGTGTCATCAAGTTTGGGTGCAAAAATGTTTGCTGAGATTTCAGAAAACTCGTACTTCTTTGGAAGCTTGGCAACCCCTTTCAATGAAAGTGATTTTCGTCAGTCTCTTCTAGGGGCAACATGAATAGGAATCAAACCATAGAGATAGAACTTAAAATTACTTTATTGGGCACAGTTTCAAAGAGCTAGCAGACATCGTGATGGATTTAGAGTTCCACAACTTGTATCCATATAGGAGAACACAGAGTGAAAACTAAAAATAAAAAACGGTTACTGCAAAGAAACGGTTTAACCTAGAAGAACGAAATTTGGTGAGCCTAGTGGGATTCATGTACTGATCATTACCTGAAAGTATCATGAAGCTGGGTGAAAAAATATTTGCTGAGATTTTAGGAAAATCGTAGTTTTTTGGAAGCTTGGCAACCCTTTTCAGTGATTGTCATTTTCCTCAGTCTCTGCTTGGGGATACAGCAATAGGAAACAAAACATAGAGATATGCCGAAGTGTGGCTAGGCACAATTCAGGAGCCACTTGTCAAAAGAAACTAACTTTATTTTTAGAACTTCAAATGCCAAAAAAAAAAAAAACGATATTTGGATCCATTTTTTCATGAGCGCTCATCATATATGATAGATGGACATACATACATTCAAACATATAACATAAAACACAAAGAGGCTTGGAAGAGAGGAAATTTACCTTCCTTGATGATTTCATATTAGAAAGATGGCTCCCAGGTCTATTCTTGGCTTCTAAAGCTGACAAGAGGCTTTTAAAAAGAATTTCATCTGAATAGGGCTGAAAAAGAAGGAACTCATTCTCTAATGTAAATGCTGTAAGAACAGGGAGGTGAAGAGCCTCAGTCTTGAAGAAACCTATTCAGCAAGCTTGAGGGGACTGTCAAGACTGTTATTTCATAGGTCTATTTTAATTACTGCTGAACAAGTGTCTTCCCAGAGTATTATTTCCTGTGAAACAAAATTTGGGGGAAAGTGGATTCATTCTAACTCTACTCAAGAAAGTTTAGCAACAGAAGACCTCACTAGGGGGAGTTTTCCCGGAAGGCAGACTCCACTCAGGCTAATACACTGAGAACCCCATGATATCAGGATGCTCCAAGGAGCCTTAATGACTATTGTGATTAAAGCACAAATCTCATTTGCAAATGAAATCATAATATAATACATACAACGCATAACATAATAGTAAAGGCCTTATAACTTTTTACAGGTGAAATCTCCATTGCAATGTTTAAAAACTATAGTCAACAAAAAAAATAGAACTGATCAGCAAAACATTAACCTAGGTCTGTATGACCTCAAAAAACAAAATAGAACTTCATGATATGGAAAGGGCAATAAATAAAACAGATATTGAAAAAAAACATCCTGGTTCTGTCGCAGATGTAAGGATAGCCAAATTGGAGTTTTGGATATCAGCTGTTATGGATTTGAGCCAAATCATCTTCTTTTTGGTCTGTAGGAATCACTTTAGTTAATCTCTCTGGAATCCAAATCGGCTGGTGTTCTCCCTGTGGAAACACACAAACAGACCCCCGACTCCAGACAATCACTGGGTCAGGATTTTAGTTAATCTCTCTGGAATCCAAATCGGCTGCTGTTCTTCCTGTGGAAACACACAAACAGACCCCCGACTCTAGACAATTACTGTGTCAGAACCTTTCCATTGTCCTGTTAGAATATCTTTCCAAAGTACCTTGGGCTTATGTACATTTTTTGGACACATATGACTTTCTGCAGCACTAAGTCCTGATGAATCCAAATTTAAAAAGTTTAGAGTAAAAAGGGTTATTTTAAGTTTATCTTTGGGGAATATATACCCCTTTCCAATTCCGTCTTTTTGCTTTAATAAGTACTTTTTAATAGTTTGATGAGCTCTTTCAACTATGCCTTGTCCCTGTGGATTGTATGGGATTCCTATTATATGAGTAATGCCAAATGATGAGCAAAATTGTTTAAAAGAAGTAGACGTATAACCAGGGGCATTATTTGTTTTTAACTGTTTTGGAATGCCCACAGTGGCAAAATTTTGTAAGCAATGAGCTATAACATCTTTAGTTTTTTCTCCAGCATGAAGGGAGCCCATCAAAAAGCCAGAAGAAGTATCAACTATAACATGCAAATATTTTAATTTTCCAAATTCTGGCAAGTGTGTGACGTCCATCTGCCAAATATGCTTAGGTATCAATCCTCTAGGATTGACTCCAAGATTAACTTCTGGTAAAAAGGTCACACAATTTTTACATTGTTTTATTATTTTTATAGTTTGTTCCTTAGTTATTTTAAAACGCTTTTGTAAAGTATTAGCATTGACATGGAACCTTTTATGAAAATTTATAGCTTCTTCTAGTGTAGAGAAAATATGTATGTCATGTGTAGTTCTATCTGCTAAATTATTGCCCAAACTAAGGGCTCCAGGCAATCCTGTATGTACCCTGATATGTCCTATAAAGAATGGATCTTTTCTGTCCCAGATTAAACTTTGTATAGTGGAAAACAAAGAGAAAACAGTAGAAGAAGGGGAAATCCTACCAGCATCTGCAAGGGATATTATAGCATTAACTATAAACTGACTATCAGAAAATAAATTAAATACAGAATCTTTAAACATCACAAAAGTTTGTAATACTGCATTAAGCTCTACCTTTTGAGGTGATTGTTTGGGTTCTAAAAATGTAAAAGTTTGATCAGGTGTAACTATTACTACTGTACCATTATTTGACCCATCAGTGAATATATTTGGAGCATTCATGATAGGTGTTTTTCTTGTCATTTTTGGAAAAATTACAGGATGAAATGACCAAAAAGACAATAAAGGATTAGATGGTAAGTGGTTATCAAATGAAACATTAGATTTGCACATGATTATTGCCCAAGTATTTAACTCATTAGCTAATTCATCAATTTGATTCATAGTATATGGATTAATAATTTTATTGGGAGAAATTCCAAACACTGCCTTTGCTGTTTTTATTCCTTTGAGTATTAATTGTCCTACAGCCTCAGGATACCTAGTAAGAATAATTTTAGGAGAATAAAATAAATGTATCCATAATAATGGACCTTCTTGCAAAAATATTCCTGTAGGAATATTTTTTGTTGGAAGTAGTATAAATAATAAATGCAAACTTATATCAATTCTATCCAAATACATACTTTCCATATATGTTTCAATGATTTTTAATGCCTTTCTTCCTTCAGGCATTAACATTCGGGGTGAATTTTTATCTGATGGACCTTTTAGGATATCAAATAAAGGTCCCAATTCTCCTGTTGGAATACCTAGAAAAGGCCTTATCCAATTTATGTCTCCTAATAACTTTTGAAAGTCATTAAGTGATTTGAGTTGATCTACTCGTATTTGAATTTTTGGTGGACGGACCATGGTTGAGGATAATATAACTCCGAAATAATTAATTGGAAAAATTAATTGTACTTTATCTATTGCTATCTCTAGATTATAATTTTTTAATAAGTTTGTAAGTGTGGCATAACATTCTAGCAATGTGTTTTTAGCTTTGTGTGCTAATAATATATCATCCATATACTGAAATATTTGTAGCTCAGGATTTTGATTTCTAAGTGGCTGGATTACTTTGTTAACATAAATTTGACACATAGTTGGGCTGTTAGCCATCCCTTGAGGGAGTACTTTCCATTCATATCTCTGATCAGGACCTTCATAATTTAGTGCAGGGATAGTAAATGCAAAACGTGGACTATCCTCAGGATGAATTGGAATTGAAAAAACACAATCCTTAATATCTATAACTAAAACATACCAAGTTTTTGGCAAAGCAAACAGTTGAGGAATCCCCGATTGAGCAGGTCCCATAATGACCATTTCATTATTAATGGCTCTTAAATCTTGCAATAATCTCCATTTACCAGATTTCTTTTTGATGACAAAAATGGGAGTATTATGGGGAGATACAGAAGGTTGTATATGTCCTTCCATTAATTGTTGTTTGACCAGATCATGGGCTACTTGTATCTTTTCTTTAGTTAAGGGCCACTGAGGAACCCATACTGGTCTTTCTGATTTCCATGTAATTTTTATTGTCTCAGTGGCCCTTTGTGAATATCCAACCCATGTCTCTCTGTTCCTTGATTTATTTGTATTGGTGCTGCTATACCTTGTTCTTGTTTTTCTAATCTTTTTCCTTTCCTAGAACCTTGTCTAGCCATAATAGTTGGTACATTTTTATTGATATTATTTGTTAATGTCAAACCTAATTGATCTAAGACATCTCGTCCCCATAAATTTACTGGAAGATGATCCAATACATATGGCTATATAGTTTCTTCGCATCCTTCAGGATCCTTTCAATCTAATACCATTGCACTTCTATCGGGATTAGTCGCAACTCCTAGGCCTCGAAGCATTTGAGTGGCTTGTTGTAATGGCCAATGTTTTGGCCATTCTTGACGAGAGATGATGCTAAGGTCTGCACCTATATCCGGTAGCCCATTAAATTCATGTCCTTAAATATTTAGTTTTAGCATGGGGTGAGAATCTAAATTTAAAGAAAGCATAGCCCAATCTACACCCGTGGAGCCTAATCCCTTTGAACCTCTTTCTACACCATGACTGAAAAATTTATCATGTAGGCTTGTTATTATTAGAAACTGTGCTATTCTCTCTCCTGGTGAAATTATTGATATACCCTTTGGAGAACAGGCTATAATTTTTATTTCACGTTCATAATCGGGATCAATTACCCCAGGACTTATCATAAGTCCTTTTAGAGTAGAAGAGCTGCGTCCCAATAATAATCCTACTGTTCCTTTGGGAAGAGGTCCTTTTACCCCTGTGGGAATGATTTGAACTTTCATCTCTGGAGTTAGTACTGATCTGGCGAGGCGCAGATGTCCAACCCTGCGCTCCCTCTGGTTTGTCTGATGAGGGATCTGATGTCCTTGGCACTACCATGATGGGGTTGCTGGGGTTGCTGGGTTCCTCCAGTGCTCCGTATATTTGTGGTTTGGGGCCCCGGAGCATTGGGGGCCCCTGTCCATTTTTTGGCAATGGAGCCCGATGCCTTTGTCCACGATATTGTGGACAAACACCTTGTCCTTGTTAGTTTTTTGATAATGGAGTACCCTCTATGGTGGTTTGAGAACAGCATTCATTTGGCCAATATAATGGAGTACCCTCTATGGTTGTTTGAGAACGGCATTCATTAGCCCAATGTCTCCCTCTACGGCATCGTGGGCAAATACTCGGTATTCTACTCCTTTGATACCTAGTTTTGTTAAACCCTCCTCCTATGGGGCAATTCCTTTTAAAATGTCCTGTTTTTTCACAATTGTAGCATGTTCTTGGCCTGGAATCTAAAGCCTGTTTTACTGCAGCTGCCACAATTTGCCCTTGTTCATTAATGTCTCTGGCACCTAAAGCTTGTTTTGCTGCAGCTGCCATGACTTGCTCTTGTTCATTAATGTCTTTAAACATATGTGTTTAAATCTTTCTGTTTCCATGGTCTAATGATATCTCTGCACCAACGATTCACTTGGTCATAAGCTAGTTGTTTTATTAATGGCATTGCTTGTTCTGTATTCCCAAAAACTCTGGTAGCTGTTTGAATAAGCCTATATACAAATTCAGTGTAAGGTTCATTAGCTCCTTGTATTATCTTAGATAATTGACCTTGTAAACTTCCATGTCCTTGTAAATTCTCCCATGCCTTAACTGCATCTACAGCAATTTGTAAATATACACCAGGATAATATGCAATTTTTTGCTGCCGATCCTCATAACGTCCCTTTCCTAACAACATATCTAGATTTCTCTGAGGATAACCAGCTTCTGCATTTCGCCTAGCCGTCTCCTTGCAAAATTCCTCATTGACAACCTTTTATAACAGGTATTGTCCTCCAGTTAGCACAGCTTTACAAACATTAGCCCAATCTGCTGGCGTCATGTTTAAGTTGGTAATGGATTTGAGCAAGCTTACAGTGAAGGGTGCTTGAGGACCATAGGTTGTTACAGCCTCTTTTAGCTCCTTCACTGATTTGAAATTTAAACCCTGGTGAATTCGCTGCCCTCCTACCTCAAATACAGGGCATACTTGAGATCCTGTCTCAGGATCCCAACTATCAACTGCGGGGGTTGGGGGTCTCCTAGCATATGGAGGTGGTGCTGTTGATTGGACACTTATGCCCTCTGGTAGAGGTGGTGCTGTTGGTTGGACACTTTCGCTCTCTGATAGAAAGGTGTTATTAGCAGTCTCCTGTTGTAACTTTTCCCCTGATGGCTTTTTCTTCTCTAAACTTTCTTCCTCTGTCTCACTAGCTCGAAAGACCTTCTCTTGTACTTGAATCTTTTCCTCTTTCTGGCTAACTTGAGAGACCTTCTCTTTTAATTCAATCAATATGTCTTCTCTTTCCTCTACCTTTGTCTGAACTGAAGGCTTTGGACTAAGCAAACCAGATATGTTTGTCCACAATGGCAATGTGCCAACCGCCAGAGTCCCTGGGTTGTTCTTTTCTATACTTTTTAAATCTTCACCATGATGGTTCCATTGTGATACATCTAAAAAATCTTCCTTAAAAAGCCATGGGCTACATTTTTGTATTATATCAATGTCTGCCCTGACTGCTCTTGATTTTACTGGGAAGCCTCCTTGCTCTAACAATTTACTTAACACTCTTTCGTTTTTTTTTTATTTATTAATTGCTGATCCCGTATTTCTACTATAACACAACCCAGCAAGATAACACCAAACCAAACCGAGACAGAATCCAATAAAAATGGAACAACAAAAATTCATTATAGCCTTTCTATCTTCCTGACATGTGCATTCGTCCTTTCTCCCTATCTGTTCCTCACACACAAATAGTTTTTCCTCAGTTGTGAGCAGTTTTTCTTCCCTCTCACTCATCTCCAGGGACAGGCAAGTTAAAACAAAAATGAAGCAAAACAAAAGAGTAAACTTAGAATGGCTACCCATCCTCTCGCCCTGCCCTCAGAGGCGAGCAGTTTACTTACCCTCAGTCGCTCCCCGTGCGAGCCACCAAATGCCAAAGTCTGGCTGCGCACAATTCAGGAGCCACTTGTCAAAAGAAACTAACTTTATTTTTAGAACTACAAATGCCAAACAAAACAGCTCCTCAGAGAAAAAACCCTGAGAGCCAAACTGGCACCACCGGCTTCCACCAGCCTCTCACACACCAAACTCACCACCTCCCACAATCCTCCTGCTCTTGAGGCTGATTGGCTAGGTCGCATGGGCAGAGCCAAAGAAGTCCCCCAATGAGCAGTTCCATAGTCTGAAGGGCAGGGAAACAGCCCAATGAACATCACCGCAGAGGAGACAATCAGCTAGAGGTTGCTTGGGCCGCTGTGAGCCAATCATCAGCTGGCATTCTGAAGGAAAGGGAAACAGCTCAATGAACATCACTGCAGAGGAGCCAATCAGCTAGATGTTGCTGGGGCCACTGTGAGCCAATCATCAGCCAGCAGCTGGAAATTTGTTGGCAGCTGGAAGTTTGCTGGGGCCCCTTTGTCTGTGGCTCTCAACAGAGATAGGACATTAAACTACTTTATTGTGCCCAGTTTCAAAGAGATAGAAAAAAACGTGTTTGATTTAGAGTTCCAACTACATGTGTCCATATAGGAGAAAACAGAGTGAAACCTAAAAATGAAAACGGTTACTGCAAATGAACGGTTTAACCTAGAAGAACAAAAATTGGTGAGCCAAGTGGGATTGGTATACCGATCATTGCCTGAAAGTATCATCAAGATTGGGTGAAAAAATATTTGCTGAGATTTCAGGAAACTCGTAGTTTTTTGGAAGCTTGGCAACCCCTTTCAATGAATGTGATTTTCCTCAGTCTCTGCTTTGGGCTACATCAATAAGAAACAAAACATAGAGAAAGAACTTGGAACTACTTTATTGTGCCATGGTTCAAAGAGCTAGCACAAACCATGTCTGATTTAGAGTTCCAAATACATGTATCCATTTAAAAGAAAACTGAGTGAAACTTAAAACTATAAATGCTTACTGCAAACGAACGGTTTAACCTAGAAGAACAAAATTTTGTGAGCCAAGTGGGATTGGTGTACTGATCATTACCTGAAAGTATCATCAAGACTGGGAGAAAAAAAATGTTTGCTGAGATTTCAGGAAACTCGTAGTTTTTTGGAAGCTTTTGAAATCCCTTTCAATGAAACTGATTTTCCTCCTTCTATGCTTGTGGCTACATCAATGGGAAACAATCCATAGATATAGAACTTGGAACTACTTTATTGGGTATAGATTAAAAGAGCTAGCACAAACCATGTTTGATTTAGAGTTCCAACTACAAGTATCCATATACGAAAAAACAGAGTGAAACCTATAAATGAAAATGGTTACTACAAACGAACGGTTTAACCTACAAGAACGAAATTCGGTGAGCCAAGTGGGATTGGTGTACTGATCATTACCTGAAAGTATCATCAAGATTGGGTGAAAAAATGTTTGCTGACATATAAGGAAACTCGTAGTTTTTTGGAAGCTTGGCAACCCCATTCAATCAATGTTTTTTCCTTCAGTCTCTACTTGGGGCTACAAAAATAGAAAATACACCATAGAGAGAGATCTTGGTATTACTTTATTGTGCCACGTTTCAAAGAGCTAGCACAAACCGTGTAGGATTTAGAGTTCCAACTACATGTATCCATATAGGAGAAAACAGAGTGAAACCTAAAAATGAAAACGGTTACTGCAAACGAATGGTTTAACCTAGAAGAACGAAATTTGGTGAGCCAAGTGGGATTGGTGTACTGATCATTACCTAAAAGTATCATCAATATTGGGTGAAAAAGTCTTTGCTCTGATTTCAGAAAACTCTTAGTTTTTTGGAAGCTTGGCAAACCCTTTCAATGAATGTAATATTCCTCACTGTATTTTTTGGGCTACATCAATAGGAAACAAACCATAGTGATAGAACTTGGAACTACTTTATTGTGCCAAGTTTTATAGAGCTAGCACAAACCGTGTTTGATTTACAGTTCCAACTACATGTATCCATACGGGAGAAAACAGAGTGAAACCTAAAAATGAAAACGGTTACTGCAGACGAAAGGTTTAACCCAGAAGAACAAAATTTGGAGAGCTCAGTGAGATTGGTGTACTGATCATTACCTGAAAGTATCATCAAGACTGGGAGAAAAAATGTTCGCTGAGATTTCAGGAAACTCGTAGTTTTTTTGGAAGCTTTTGAAATCCCTTTCAATGAAACTGATTTTCCTTCTTCTATGCTTGGGGCTACATCAATAGGAAACAATTCATAGATATAGAACTTGGAACTACTTTATTGGGTATAGATTCAAAGAGCTAGCACAAACCATGTTTGATTTAGAGTTCCAACTACATGTATCCATATATGAGAAAACAGAGTGAAACCTATAAATGAAAACGATTACTGCAAACGAACGGTTTAACCTAGAAGAACGAAATTTGATGAGCCAAGTGGGATTGGTGTACTGATCATTAACTGAAAGTATCATCAAGATTGGGTGAAAAAATGTTTGCTGACATATAAGGAAACTCGTAGTTTTTTGGAAGCTTGGCAACCCCTTTCAATCAATGTTATTTTCTTCAGTCTCTGCTTGGGGCTACAAAAATAGGAAATACACAATAGAGAGAGATCTTGGAATTACTTTATTGTGCCATGTTTCAAAGAGCTAGCATAAACCGTGTAGGATTTAGAGTTCCAACTACATGTATCCATATAGGAGAAAACAGAGTGAAACCTAAAAATGAAAACGGTTACTGCAAACGAATGGTTTAACCTAGAAGAATGAAATTTGGTGAGCCAAGTGGGATTGGTGTATTGATCATTACCTGAAAGTATCATCACGATTGGGTGAAAAAATGTTTCCTGAGATTTCAGGAAACACGTAGTTTTTGTTAGCTTGGTAACCCCTTTCAAAGAAAGTGATTTTCGTCAGTCTCTGCTTGGGGATACATCAATAGGAAACAAACCATAGAGATAGAACTTGGAACTACTTTATTGTTCCAAGGTTCAAAGCACTAAAACAAACCGTGTTTGATTTAGAGTTCCAACAACATGTATCCATATTGGAGAAAACAGAGTGAAACCTAGAAATGAAAACGGTTATTGCAAACGAACTGTTTAACCTAGAAGAACAAATTCGGTGAGCCAAGTGGGATTGGTGTACTGATCATTAGCTGAAAATATCACCAAATTGGGTGAAAAAATGTTATCTGAGATTTCATTAAACTCGTAGTTTTTGAAATTTTGGTAACCCCTTTAAATTAAAGTCATTTTCGTCAGTCTCTGCTTGGGGCTACATCAATAAGAAAAAAACCATATAGATAGAACTTGGAACTACATTATTGTGCCAAGTTTTAAAAAGCTATGACAAACCATCTTTGATTTAGACTTCCAACTACATGTATCCATATAGGAGAAAACAGTGTGAAACCTAAAAATGGAAACAGTTACTGCAAACGAACAGTTTAAGCTAAAAGAACGAAATTTGGTGAGCCAAGTGGGAATCGTGTCCTCATCATTACCTGAAAGTACCATAAAGATGGGGTGAAAAAAAAGGTTTCATGAGATTTTAGGAATCTCATAGTTTTTTGGAAGCTTGGAAACCCCTTTCAATGAAAGTGATTTTCGTCAGTCTTTGCTTGGGGCTCCATCAGTAGGCAACAAACCACAGAGATGGAACTTGGAACTTCTTTATTGGGTATAGATTCAAAGAGCTAGCACAAAACAAGTATAATTCAGAGTTCCAAATACATTTATTCATATAGAAGAAAACAGAGTGAAACCTAAAAATGAAAACGGTACTGCAAATGAATGGTTTAACCAAGAAGAACAAAATTTGAAGAGCCAAGTGGTATTGGTGTACTGATTATTTCCTGAAAGTATCATCATGATTGGGTGAAAAAATGTTTGCAGAGATTTCACAAAACTCGTAGTTTTTTGGAAGCTTGGCAACACCTGTCAATGAATGTGATTTTCTTCAGTCTCCGCTTGGGGCTACATCAATAGGAAACAAACCATAAGGATAGAACTTTTAACTACTTCAGTATGCCAAGTTTCACAGAGCTAGAGCAAACCGTGTTTTATTTAGAGTTCCAACCACATGTATCCCTATAGGAGAAAAGAGAGTCAAACCTAAAAATGAAAATGGTTACTGAAAACGAAAGGTTTAACCAAGAAAAATAAAATTTGGTGAGCCAAGTTGGATTTGTGTACTGATCATTACCTGAAAGTATCATCAAGATTGGGTGAAAAAATGTTTGCTGAGATTTCAGGAAACTCGTAGTTTTTTGGAAGCTTGGCAACACCTTTAAATGAAAGTGATATTCATCAGTCTCTGCTTGGGGCTACATCAATAGGAAACAAACCATAGAGATAGAACTTGGAACTACCTTATTGTGGTACGTTTCAAAGAGCTAGCACAAACCGTGTTTGATTTAGAGTTCAAATTACATTTATCAATTTAGAAGATAACAGTGTGAAACCTGAAAATTAAAACGGATACAGCAAACGAACCGTTTAACCCAGAAGATCGAAATTTGGTGAGCCAAGTGGGACTGGTGTACTGATGATTACCTGAAAGAATCATCAAGATTGGGTAAAAATATGTGAGCTTAGATTTAAGCAAACTCGTAGTTTTTTGTAAGCTTGGCAACGCCTTTCAATGAAAGTGATTTTCGTCAATCTCTGCTTGGGGCTACATCAATAAGAAACAAACCATAGATATAGAACTTGTAACTACACTATTTTGCTAGGTTTCATAAAGCTAGCACAAACCCTGTTTTATTTATAGTTCCAAATACATGTATCTATATAGGAGAAAACAGAGTGAAACCTAAAAATGAAAACGGTTACTGCAAACGAACCGTTAAACCTAGACAATCAAAATTTGGTGAGCCAAGTGGGATTGGTGTACTGATCATTACCTGAAAGTATCATCTAGATTGAGTGAAAAAAAGATTTTAAAAAACTCGTAGATTTTTGGAAGCTTGGCAAACCCTTTTAATGAAAGTGATTTTCATCAGTCTCTGGTTGGGGCTACATCAATAGGAAACAAACCATAGAGATAGAACTTGGAACTACCTTATTGTGGTACTTTTCAAAAAGCTAGCACAAACCGTGTTTGATTTAGAGTTCCAACTACATGTATCCATATTGGAGAAAACAGAGTGAAACCTAAAAAAAAAAAAAAAAAAAAAAAACGGTTCCTGCAAACGAACGGTTTAACCTAGAAGAACGAAATTTGGTGAGCCAAGTGTGATTGGTGTACTGATCATTACCTGAAAGTATCATCACGATTGGGTAAAAATATATGAGCTGAGACTTAAGGAAACTCGTAGTTTTTTGTAAGCTTGGCAACCCCTTTCATTGAAAGTGATTTTCGTCAGTCTCTGCTTGGGGCTACGTCAATAGGAAACAAACCATAGAGAAACAACTTCGAACTATTTTATTGTGCCAAGTTTCAAGGAGTTAGCATAACCCGTGTTTGATTTAGAGTTTCAAATACATGTATCAAGACAGAAGAAAACAGAGTGAAACCAAAAAATGAAAACGGTTACTGCAAAGGAACGGTTTAACCTAGAAGAACGAAATTCGGTGAGCTAAGTGGAATTGGAGTACTGATCATTAACTGAAAGTATCATCAAGATTGGGTGAAAAAATGTTTGCTGATATTTAAGGAAACTCATAATTTTTGGAAGCTTGGCAACACCTTTGAATGAAAGGAATTTTCGTCAGTCTGTGCTAGGGGCTATATCAATAGGAAACAATCCATGGAAATACAAAATGAAACTACTTTATTGTGCCAAGTTTCAAAGAGCTAGCACAATCCGTGTTTGACTTACAGTTTCAAATACATGTATCCATATAGGAGAAAACAGATTGAAACCTAAAAATGAAAATGGTTACTTCAAATGAACAGTTTAACCTGGAAGAAAGAAATTTGTTGAGCCAAGTGGGATTGGTGTACTGATCATAACCTGAAAGCATCATCACGATTGGTTGAAAAAATGTTTGCTGAGATTTCATTAAACTTGTAGTTTTTGGAAGATTGGAAACCCCTTTAAATAAAAATGGTTTTTGTCATTCTCTCCTAGGGGCTACATCAATAAGTAACAAACCATGGAGATACAACGTGGAACTAATTTATTGTGCCAAGTTTCAAAGAGCTAGCTCAAACTGTGTTTGATTTACAGTTTCAACTACATGTATCCACATCGTACAAAACAGAGTGAAACCTTGAAAAGTAAACGGTTCCTGCAAACGATTGGTTTAACCTAGAATAACGAAATTTGGTAAGCCAAGTGGGATTGGTGTACTGATAATTACCTGAAAGTATCATCAAGATTGGTGGTAAAAATGTTTGCTGAGATTTCAGGAAACTCATAGTTTTTTGGAAGCATGGCAACCCCATTCAATAAAAGTGATTTTCGTCAATCTCTTCTAGAGGCTACATCAATAGAAAAAAAACCATGGAAATGCAAATTGGAACTACTTTATTTTGCCAAGTTTCAAAGAACTAGCACAAACCTTGTTTGATTTAGAGTTCCAAATACATGTATCCATATAGGAGAAAACAGAATGAAACCTAAAAATGAAAACAGTTACTGCAAACGAACGGTATAACCTAGAAGAACGAAGTTTGGTGAGCCAAGTGGGATTGGTGTACTGATCATTACCTGAAAGTATCATCAAGATTGGGTGTAGAAATGTTTGCTGAGATTTCAGGAAACTCGTAGTTTTTTGGAAGCTTCGCAACCTCTTTCAATGAAAGTGATTTTTGTAAGTCTCTGCTAGGGGCTACATTAATACAAAACAAACCACAGACATAGAACTTGGAAGTATTTTATTGTGAAAAGTTTCAAAGAGCTAGCACAAACCGTGTTTCATTTAGAGTTCCAACCAAATATATCCATATAGAAGAAAACAGAGTGAAACCTAAAAATGAAATTGGTTACTGCAAAGGAACGGTTTAACCTAGAAGAACTAAATTTGGTGAGCCAGGTG
This sequence comes from Ictidomys tridecemlineatus, assembly GCF_052094955.1. Lineage (NCBI taxonomy): Eukaryota > Metazoa > Chordata > Mammalia > Rodentia > Sciuridae > Ictidomys > Ictidomys tridecemlineatus. Next base: position 84,268,163 of record NC_135485.1, read on the forward strand.
GGATTGGAGTACTGATCATTAAATTAAAGTATTTTCAAATTGGGTGAATAAATGTATGCTGAGATTTCAGGAAACTCTTAGTTTTTTGGAAGCTTGGCAACCCCTTTCAATAAAAGTGATTTTCTTCAGTCTCTTCTTTGGGCTACATCAATAGAAAACAAACCATTTAAATACAAATTGGAACTACTTTATTGTTCCATGTTTCAAAGAACTAGCACAAACCGTCTTTGATTTACAGTTCCAACTACATGTATCCGTATAGTACAAAACAGAGTGAAACATTAAAAGGAAAACGGTTACTGCAAACGAATGGTTTAACCTAGAATAACGAAATTTAGTAAGCCAAGTGGGATTGGTGTACTGATCATTACCTGAAAGTATCATCAAGATTGGGTGTAAAAATGTTTGCTGAGATTTCAGGAAACTCGTAGTTTATTGGAAGCATGGTAACCCCTTTCAATGAAAGTGATTTTCATCAGTCTCTGCTAGGGGCTACATCAATACAAAACAAACCATTGAAATACAAATAGGAACTACTTTATTGTGCCAAGTTTCAAAGAGCTAGTAGAAACCGTGTTTCATTTAGAGTTCCAACTACAAGTATTCATATAGGAGAAAACAGAGTGAAACCTAAAAATGAAAACGGTTACTGAAAATGAATGGTTTAAGCAAAAAGAACGAAATTTGGTGAGCCAAGTTCGATTGATGTACTGATCATTACCTAAAAGTATCATCCAGATTGGGTCAAAAAATATTTGCTGAGATTTCAGGAAACTCATAGTTTTTTCAAAGCTTGGCAAACCCTTTCAATGAATGGATTTACTTCAGTCTCTGCTTGGGCCTATATCAAGAGGAAACAAACCATCGACACAGAACGTGGAACTATTTTATTAGGTATAGTTTCAAAGAGCTAACACAAACTGTGTTTGATTTAGAGTTCCAACTACATGTATCCATATAGGAGAAAACAGAGTGAAACATAAAAATGAAAATGGTTACTGCAAAAAAACAGTTAACCTAGAAGAAGGAAATTTAGAGAGGCAAGTGGGATTGGTGTACTGATCATTATCTGAAAGTATCATCAAGATTGGGTGAAAAAATGTTTGCTGAGATTTCAGGAAACTCGTAGTTTTTTGAAAGCTTGGCAACCCCTTTAAATGAAAGTGATTTTAGTCAGTCTCTGCTTGGGGCTACATCAATAGTAAACAAACCATGGAAATACAAATTGGAACTTCTTTATTGTGCCATGTTTCAAAGAGCTAGCACAAACCGTGTTTGATTTAGAGATCCAACTACATGTATCCATATAGGAAAAAACAGAATGAAACCTAAAAATAAAAACGGTTACTGCAAATGAATGGTTAACCTAGAAGAACGAAATTTAGTGAGCCATGTGGGATTGTGTACTGATCATTACCTGAACGTATCATCATGATTGGGTGAAAAAATGTTTGCTGATATTTCAGGAAACTTGTAGATTTTTGGCAGCTTGGCAACCCCTTTCAATAAAAGTTATTTTCTTCAGTCTCTGCTATGGGCTACATCAATAGGAAACAAACAATAGAGATAGAACTTGGAACTACTTTATTGTGCCAAGTTTCACAGAGCTAGCACAAAGGGTGTTTGATTTACATTTCCAACTACATGTATCCATATAGGAGAAAAGAGAGTGAAACCTAAAAATGAAAACGGTTACTGCATACGAACGGTTAATCTAGAAGAACCAAATTTAGTGAGCTAAATGGGATTGGTGTCCTAATCATTATCTGAAAGTATTATCAAGATTGGGTGAGAAAATATTTGCTGAGATTTCAGGAAACTCGTAGTTTTTTGGATGCTTGGAAACCCCTTTAAATGAAAGTGATTTTCGTCAGTCTCTGCTTGGTTCTACATCAATAGGAAACAAACCATAGAGATAGAACTTGGAACTACTTTATTGTGCCAAGTTTCAAAGAGCTAGCACAAACCGCGTATGATTTAGAGTTCCAACTACATGTATCCATATAGGAGAAAACAGAGTGAAACCTAATAATGAAAACGGTTACTGCAAATGAACGGTTTAACCTAGAAGAATGAAATTTGGTGAGCCAAGTGGGATTGGTGTACTGATCATTACCTAAAAGTATCATCAGGATTGGGTGAAAAATTTTTGCTGAGATTTCAGGAAACTTGTAGTTTTTTGGAAGCTTTTCACCTTCTTTCAATGAAAGTGATTTTCGTCAGTCTCTGCTTGGTGCTACAACAATAGGAAACAAACTATAGAGACAGAACTTGAAACTACTTTATACTGCCAAGTTTCAAAAAGCCAAAAAAAGCCGTGTTTGATTTAGAGTTCCAACTACAAGTATCCATATAGGAGAAAACAGAGTGAAACCTAAAAATGAAAACGGTTACTGCAAACGAACGGTTTAAGCAAAAAGAACGAAATTTGGTGAGCCAAGTGGGATTGGTGTACTGATCATGACCTGAAAGTATTATCAAGATTGGGTCAAAATTGTTTGCTGAGATTTCAGGAAACTCGTAGTTTTTTAAAAGCTTGGCAACCCCTTTCAATGCATGTAATTTTCGTCACTTTCTGCTTTTGGGTACATCAACAGGAAACAAACCATAGAAATACAATTTGGAACTACTTTATTGGGAATAGTTTCAAAGAGCTAGCAGGAACCGTGTTTAATTTAGTATTCCAACAACATGTCTCCATAAAGGAGAAAACAGAGTGAAACCTAAAAATGAAAACGGTTACTGCAAACGAACGGTTTACCCTGGAAGAACGAAATTTGGTGAGCCAAGTGGGATTGATGTACTGAAGATTACCAGAAAGTATCATCAAGATTGGGTGAAAAAATGTTTGCTGAGATTTCAGTAAACTTGTAGTTTTTTGGTAGCTTGGCAACCCCTTTCAATGAAATGATTTTCGTCATTCTCTGCTTGGGGTTACATCAATAGGGAACAAATGATAGAGATAGTACTTGGAACTACTTTATTGTGCCAAGTTTCAAAGAGCTAGCACAAACCGTGTTTGATTTACAGTTCCAAATACATGTATCCATATAGGAGAAAACAGAGTGAAACCTAAAAATTAAAACGGTTACTGCAAACGAACGGTTTAACCTAGAAGAACGAAATTTGGTGATCCAAGTAAGATTTGTGTACTGATCATTACCTGAAAGTATCATCAAGATTGGGTGAAAAAATGTTTGCTGATATTTCAGGAGACTCGTAGTTTTTTAAAAGCTTTGCAACCCCTTTCAATAAATGTGATTTTTATCAGTCTCTGCTTGGGGCTAAAACAATAGGTAACAAACCATAGAGATAGAACTTGGAACTACTTTATTGTGCCAAGTTTCAATGACGTAGCACAAAACGTGTTTAATTTAGAGATCCAACTACATTTATCTATATAGGTGAAAACAGAGTGAAACCTAAAAATCAAAACGGTTACTGCAAACGAACGGTTTTACCTAGAAAAAGAAAATTTGGTGAGCCAAGTGGGATTGGTGTACTGATCATTACCTGAAAGTATCATTTTGATTGGGTGAAAAAATGTTTGCTGAGATTTCAGGAAACTTGTAGTTTTTTGGAAGCTTGGAAACCCCTTTGAATGAAAGTCATTTTCTTCATTCTCTGCTTGGAGCTACATAAATAGAAAACAAACCATAGAGATAGAACTGGGAACTACTTTATTATGCCAAGTTTCAAAGAGCTAGCACAAACCGTGTTTGATTTAGAGTTCCAACTATGTGTATCCATATAGGAGAAAACAGAGTGAAACCTAAAAATGAAAACGGTACTTCACACGAACGGTTTAACTTAGAAGAACGAAATTTTGTGAGCCAAGTGGAATAGGTGTACTGATCATTACCTGAAAGTATCATCAAGAAAGGTTAAAAAAATATTTGCTGAGATTTCAGGAAACTCGTAGTTTTTTGGAAGCTTGGCACCTCCTTTGAATGAATGTAATTTTCGTAAGTCTCTGCTTGGGGCTACATCAATAGGAAACAAAAAATAGAGATAGAACTTTGAACTTTATTATTCTGCCAAGTTTCAAAAAGCTAGCACAAACAGTGCTTGATTCAGAGTTCCAATAACCTGTGTCCACATAGGAGAAAACAGAGAGAAACCTAAACATGAAAACGGTTACTGCAAACGAAGGGTTTAACCTAGAAGAACGAAATTTGGTGAGCCAAATGGGATTGGTGTACTGATCATTACCTGAAAGTATCATCAAGATTGGGTGAAAAAATGTTTGCTGAGATTTCAGGAAACTCATAATATTTTGAAAGCTTGGCAACCCATTTCAATGAAAGTGATTTTCGTGAGCCTCTGCTTGGGGCTACATCTATAGAAATCAAACCATAGGGATAGAACTTGGAACTACTTTATTGTGCCAAGTTTCAAAGAGATAGCACAAACCGTGTTTTATATAGAGTTTCAACTACATGTATCCATATAGGAGAAAACAGAGTGAAACCTAAAAATAAAAACGGTTACTGCAAACGAACGGTTTAAACTAGAATAATGAAATTTGGTGAGCCAAGTGGGATTGTGTACTGATAATTACCTGAAAGTAATGATGCTTCCTTGTTTGGATATTGTAGCCCTTACAGAAGAAGCAAATTGGACCAATGGAGAGTAGTTTTCATTCCTAGGAAGTGAAAGAGAGGTTGTAAAAATTAGAATAGGTGTTAGAGAGGGTTTTAGATGGGGTGAAATCTATGGGACAAGAGGGGTTGGTCATGTGTCATAGGTCTCCGAATTGGACATTAGGGTTGGTAGTCTAAAAGAAGTAGTTTATTGACTGACTTGTTGGTGAATTCGTGTATCTGATATTGCAGGAACATCTGTAGGCAATTTAATGGTCATGATGCTATTAGGAGAAACACAAATTTGACTAATAGGGTTCTTGTGAGGGGAAGGAGCCAATGCCATACTTGAATGAACATTCCCCATTTAGCCTGTTGGCCTAGTTGCTGTCTCCTCTATTATAGCTGTTCTTGTCCTTCATTACTCCCAGGAATGATTGTGTTTTGGCTTAACTTTTTTTCTTAGGTGTATAAGATCAATCTGGTCAAAATTGACGTTGTTTCTATTTATTGTTAAGAGTCAGATGAGTTCCCATAGGGGTCACTTGTGTGGGAACTTGAGAGCAGCTTCTTAGTTCTGCTAGTGCCATTTGCGGTAGGATGGGTCCAGGTCTTGCTTGACCCTGTGGCTTCTCTTGGAAGCACCAGAGATATCTCCTGTCTCCAATGACCCTCTTATTCACAACAAGTGCTCTGATTGGCTTTTCAATATCCAGCGGTCTCATTAATCTCCCTGATCAGGAGATTATGTGCCCCAGAATTGCAAGCTCTTTAAAGAAGTTCTCTGTTCACTAGCTTCAGACTAACTCAGAGGGTAAGAGCCAAATATTAATTTTTTGGCCATTTTAATTTAAGTCTTCATCTCAAACATGCAGAAAAGTCAGTTTTACCAGTCTTAAATTAAGACTAGTGGGCTTTAGCTGAAGTCTGGCCTACTTTGGAGTCATTCTGTCATGTAGTAAGATGGGAGACAGTGCCTGATCTCAGTTAAAGTGATGTTCTTTATAAATCCTAGGAAAAGTGTTCTAGTATTGAAGCTGATCTTTGCTTTTAAATATCATTTTATAAAGTTTACATATATTGTTGTTCAATGTCACATGAATATTAGATAACACAATATGATATTACATTTAAATTGTACCCCAGTGTATAGAACTTTGTCTTAATCTTATTGATAATAGGTCCAGTTATAGAAAATTAAATGATATGAATAAATCTCCAATATGTTATTTTTAGAAGCCTAAAATTACGATGCTAACTTTTGGACAACACCAGCTTGATAAAATGTATTTTTTAAAGGTTTTACCTTAAATATTTATATACCTGGAAAATATGAACACATTTAATATACAAAGAAGCAGAGTGAACCAGATGTTTTTACATTAATCAAGTTTAGCTCTTAAAGAAATAACATATTACAATATTGCAAAATAATAATTGTTGTTTAACCATAGTAGTATAATGCTTAATTCCTTCAAAATTACTTGCTCAAAAAAATTACATATATAACCCACTTACTCAGACCTTCTTTATCACTTACTTAAATCTATATAGCCAACGTATACATGCCTTGTTTATCATTTGCTTAAACCCTCTTATTTACTTAATCATATAGAATTTCTTATCCAGAAACCTTTTTTTCCTTCTATTAAATCCATACCTAGAACCTTCTAATTTCTCTTCCCCATCTGTTAACCCCTTCTTTATTCGCATTTTGAAACAGTCCTTGTAAATTTCTGAATTTTGGAAAAATATTCCACTTTAATTAAGAGATATTTTTTAATTTGAAGTACAAAATCACATCTGTTTACCATTTCATGAAAACATAAACAATGTTTTACTATATAGAATTTTAATGTTGTAGAGATGGACAAGAGGCAAGACACATATGATAGTACCAAAAATATGGAAACAGCTTTATTTGGTTGCAGGCAGATTCAGAGGGCACAGCTTCTGCTGTAATCAATTAATCCCATGAATCCCAAGTATAGGTAGTTTTATAATTTTGTAACAAGCATGTAATGTGTGGGGCTCAGAAGTTCACAGTCTGCAGAAGTTCACACCAAAGCAGGTTTTTTTTCTCTTTTCTGGGCAAGTAAACACTTCAAAGACACCTGAGAAAGGCAGAGCTTCTTTTTCTTTTTCCTTCCTCTCTCTGCCAGCTGTTACCATGGATCCCAGTTAGTAACATCTCCTATCTTAGAAATTTAGCCATCTCTGTAAATCTCAGCTCAAGGCCAGAGGCCTTGTGTATATATTTTTGTGAAGTAATAGTAAGGGTGTTTCCAGCACCTGGAGTGTTGATTTTTTTCCATCAAGTGGCCAAGTAAAACAGGGCTACAAGAAAAGTGGAAGTTTATCTACATTAAAATTTTATGCAGATATTCTTTACTGACATTTATTAGCAAATGGGTCAGCCATGGAGAAAATTTTTAGAGAAGGTCAGTTAAGACTATTTTGTTGAGGGGCGCTGGGGATGTGGCTCAAGCGGTAGCGCGCTCGCCTAGCATGCGTGCGGCCCGGGTTCGATCCTCAGCAGCACCACATACCAACAAAGATGTTGTGTCCGCCAAGAACTAAGAAAAAATAAATAAATGTTAAAATTCTCTCTCTCTCTCTCTCTCTCTCTCTCTCTGTCCCCCTCTCTCTCTCACTCTCTCTTTAAAAAAAAAAAAAAAAAAGACTATTTTGTTGGACTGGTAGGAAGGGGGAAGATGGGAAGGTGTCTGAGAGCAGCTAGGGTGGATTTGAGAATGAGGAAGGGGATGTAAAAGAACAATGGGAAAGGGGTTTGGGATTTTTCCTATCAAAAACTTGAAAAATAGAAAAGTAGAGCAGAGGGGAGGATGGGAGTGATTATCCATAAAAGCCTGTAAGTTACATTAAATTCTTAGTAACCTGTTTTCAGTGATGACAAAGCAACTTTAAAGGCCATTTTCACCAGATCTCTGACAGGGGTCCAAGGGGTCTCCTCTGTTAATTTGCGCTTTGGATTAACTGGTTAGAGGACATGGTGTGACAAGGTGTGGGCACTGACAGGAGAAAAGAGGAGTGAGTGGGTGGAGGGATAACTTCAGTAATTGCTACCCCAGCAAAGGGGCAATGCTTTGAGGAAGGCTGGTGGTTTGGGTTTTTGAGCTAGAAATTGGAGGGTATAAAGCAGGTTTTTGAGGTTGGGGAGATGGTGGAGGGGCTGGGACAGAAGGTTGAGGGAGAGGACTTATTCAAGCCAGGTGATAGGATGGATTTTCACCAGCAGAGTCAAAAGTAGTGGATGAATCTTGAGGAGAAAACGATTGGCTATAAGCAGTTGTGGGTGTTGGTTTGTAAGCTAGAAAAATTTTGGATGTTTGCAAGAGGTGTAGAGAGCAGAATTGGATCAGAGAAAGAAGAAAGCTTATACATAGGGGCTCCTTACCCACTTTTTTCAAATGCCCACAGTAATTTTAAAGATCCTTTAAAATCGAGGGATCCAGAGACCAAAAAGGGGGTCATTTATTTTGGTTTTCTAGGAGATAAGTTGGCCAATCCTGGGTAATATCTTTGATCAATTTTTGGAGTTTGATGTCCGGTATCAAGGAGAGTGTTTTGAGGTTATCCGAGAAACATTGTAAGAGAAAAACAACAGGCAGAGAGGACACATTACCCATGTCAAAAAGGAGAGAAGGAAGAACACATAAAGGTAGTGTATAGGAGAGGGAGGAAACTGGTTTATTAGCAAATGGGTCATCCTGCTACAGCCAAAAATCAGGAGTGACTAGTGGCAGGTTGGAGCTGCAGAGATTGTTTTTCACTGAATCCTGACTGTAGAGGCTCCCATCCTTAACAAGGCCAGAGCCATGGGAGACCGTGGCCAAGGCCTTTTGGGACCCCTGTTGGAGAGGCCACAGATACCCAGGGCCAGAAAGAGGGGAGAGAAAGAGGAAGGGGAGGGTAAGTTTATCTCTAGCAGTTTGAAAGGTGTGAGGACTAGGACTTTATGAGAGCCACCGAAACCATGAAGGTCTAGGTGGGGTGTGATGTTTAGTTCTTTTTTATGTGTTCCTGGAGGTTATACAGTCCATTGAGGCTGACCTACAAAACCTATGCTTGTGAAACAGCAGCTTGGAGGGGAAGGAAAATAATTTTTAACCCAAGACTCCAATCTGCCCAAAAAAGGATTCCCTGAGTCCCACTGTGCCCTTGAAGGCTGTTACATGGTGCTTTCCTTCCCACAGGTGGGAAACAAGGTTGCCAGAAGATCAATGGACAAATCCTCCTGACACAACCATTGGGTTTAGAAAGGGGAAACTCACCAATCGAAGAATGGGGGTGTATGTAGTTCTGACAGTTGGGAAAATGGGTTCAGGTAGTCTGGTGAGTGGCTCTTTTGGAGGAAGAGGGAGCAAATAGTGGGTTTTAAACCCCTTCCTTGGTTTCAGCAGAAGTGAAAGAAAAGAGACAACAACAATTCTAAGTGACCACTGCTGTATTGCAGCAGTGCAAAAGAGGAGAAAAAGAGAGAGAGAAAGAGAAAGAGAGAGTGAGAGAAGAAAAGAGAGAGAGCAAGGGAGAGTAAAAGTAAGAGAGGGAGAAAGAAAGAGCAAAGGGTGGGGCACAACAGGATGGAATTTTTATCGCCAAATTCTAATGTGGTCTCTGGGTCTGCAAGCTGCCTTGTTGGTGAACAATGATTGGATCACACAGTAGTTTCTAAGGGTGATATCTTCTGCCTTCTGGAAGATGGGCAGGGGTAAGACCTGGGTTTCTCTTGTATAAGATAGGTGGGGGTCAAGTGATCAGCCTTGTGTGGGTTTGAGTCTTCAGACTTCATGCAAACAGGTGATAAAGGACCAGACAGAGGAAGGTTTGAGTGTGTGGGTTATCCTGCAGCTAACATTTGTTCAGATGTCCTGCAGACAACTTAGTTCAGCCTGTCCTGCAACTAACAAGTGGAGCACATACACCGCCACAGCCAGGATAGAGGGGATTACTCCCTCCATGCGCAAGATCCCTCCCTCCTAAGTGACCTAGGGATCTTGATTACTGCAGCAGCCAGGCCAGAAGGGAAATACCTTTACAGGCATACCCCTCCCACTTGGGTGTGTGTGGGCACTCCTATACTGCTACAGCTGGGGTAGAGGGAACATGCCCCTGCAGGTGAAAGACTCCTCCTATATGTCAAGAGGTAAAGTAGAAGGGACTCGCCCTTCCAGGTGGGATACCCTTCCCATCTGGTGTCTGGGTAGCCTGTATACTGCCAAAGCCAGGGTAGAGGGGACTCCTCTGTCCATGCAGAAGACCACTCCCACCTGTGTGGGGGTGCTTGTTTACTACATTAGCCATGGTTGAGAGGTCTTGCCGCTCCAGTTGGGAGAATATTCATACCTTGGTGTCTGGAAGAGCTGGTATACTGCCACAGCCAGTGTAGAGAGGACTCATTGTTCCATGCAGAAGATAACTGCCACCTGGCTTTCAAGGGGAGCCCATATACCCCCGCAGCCAGTGTAGAGGGGACTCGCTCCTTCAGTCAGGAGAACACATCACCTGGGTGTCAGGAAGATCTCCTATTCTGCCAGAGCCAGGGGAGAGGGGACTGTACCCTCCAGGTGAAAGATCCCTTCCACCTTTTTGTAAGGGGAATTCATACACTGCCACTGGCAGGGTAGAGGGGGCTCACCACTAGAGGTGGGAGAGCCCTCCCATTTAGGTGTAGGAGGGAGCACCTATACCATGACAGCCAGGGTCAAGGTGATTCGCCTCTCCAGGACAGAGACCCTCTCACCTGGGTGTCAGGGGGAGATGCTTTACTGCCACAGCCAGGGATGAGGGAAGTCACCACTCCAGACAGGAGACCTCTCCAACCTTGGTGTCATGGTGGGGGAGCACTTATACCTCTGCATCCAGGGTAGTGGGGACTTGCACCTCCAGACAGGAAACCCCTTCCACCTGGATGTCGCAGGGAGCTTGTATACCACCTTATTCATGATAGAGAAGACTCATCCCTCTAGGCAAGAAATCCCTCCTTCCTGGGTGTTAGAGAGAGCTCTTATACCACAGAAGCCAGGGTGGAGGGGAATCGCCCCTCCAGCCGGAAGACACCTTCGCACTAGGTGTCTGGTGAGGGGGCTCATATACAGTCCTAGCCAGGGTAGAGGGGACTTACCCCTCCAGAACAGAGACACCTCCCACCTGGCTGTTGCAGGGAGTTTGAATACCAAGTTTGCCACGGTAAAGGGGACTGGAGGTGCAAATCCCCTCTACTTTGGCTGTGGTGGTATATAGAGAGAAAGGGGAGTAAGAGGAATGGGTAGGAGAGGGAGAGGAGGGCTCATGGCTCAGATTCAATACAGAGTGTCAGGATTGAGAAGCAGGGCCCAGGATGAAAGAGAACAAAGCATTCAGGCAAGGCACACTGCTACCTTTTCCCAAAGGAAGACCACAAGACAAAACATTCCAATTCCATTACCTGGCTCTGATGAGAATCCTGGGAAAGGGATCTGAAAATGAAGCCCAGCAGGGACAAGGACAACAAGAGGGCCAAAGGAGGGCACAGTGTGAAGTGCTGAAAGAAGGCGGTTTTGTGGGGTGCGGGTCAGGACCGCAGTAAGAAGCCCAGGCTAGAGATCTAGAATAGGGCCCAAACTAGGGGAGAGGATAGAAGGGTGGGGCCTAGCAGCCAGGGACTGCACTAGGGTTCTGAGATGCAGGGAATACAAAGGGAGTGTGGAAGCAGCTACAGCCAGGCCCAAAGTTCAAGCTCAGGGAAGCACAGAGCAAGAAGGACCCACAGAGTCTCAAGAGAGGAGCCTGTCAAGGGAAAAGAGAGACAAGGGCCAGCACTGGGGCAGGGGGATCAGTAGAGTAGACAGGGCTGGGGAGGCAAGGCAGGAGATCCAACAGGGTGAAGGCCAGCTAAAGACCCAGTGCCACTGCCAGGTGTCAGGGTTCCTGGTGCTGTCCCAAGGGCCTAGGGAGAACAAGTAGCCCAGTCGAGGGTCAGGGTTGTTTCCCATATGGCGCCCTGAACCAGATTAGAATCAAGGGCCAAAGATAAGGCCAAAGGCTTGCCAAGGAACAGGGGACAGGAGGAATGCAATGTCAGGGAACAGTGGGGAGTCACAGTAGGTACAGAGAGGGGCAAGAGCCAGGACCCTTTAAAAAGCCCAGGTAAGGGACAACTCCAGCAAAAGGTATTAGGGAACCAAAGGGAAAGAGCCCCCCTGCTCCAGGAAAAAGCACTAGGGGAATGAGAGGTAGGATCAGTGCTAGGATGAGGAGAGAGAGGGCTACAAATAGGGCACAAAGAGTAGCAAGCTTGGGAGCCAAATTAAGGAGTGACCCGGTCAGACACGACAGGAAGAGTCAGCACAGAAAGCAATGCAACCCGAGTAATGCAGTAATGAGCTCAGGCTGGCAGCCAGGCCAAGAGAGTGTAGGGTGAAGGGCTAGAATGAGGAAGGCCTGGGTTGCCTTAGGAGAAGCTTCCAAGTGTAGAGGGAAGGGAGGGGATCTCCCACCTTAAGGTCATCACTAGGCCCAAGTCCACTCCCAGTTGTCAAGTTTGGACAGTAAAGGGAGCCCAGGCCCATAGGGATTTTTTAAGGCTCAGAGGACAGCCAATTTCACTCCTCTGCCAGGACCAAAAAAGGGCAATGTAAGGAATACCTTTGGTTCAGGATTGGGGGAGTGTCAATGGGGAGCCAGCAACCATTGGAGGAGACAAGGCTAGGAAGAAGCAGGGGGAGGGCAGGGTCCTGGCAATGAGGTAATACCACAGTACAAAGAGAACATAGGGGGGGCAATAGGAAGGTGCCAAGCAAGGAGCCTGAAATCAAGGAAAAGAGACAGTGTCCTCATGAAGGGCAATCAGGGCCTCCAGCATAGAGCCAGGCCCAAGAATGGGGAGCCAAGTGCTGGAACCCAGTCCTGGGTCATGTGAAAACAGACCAGGGCTTGGGAGGGGAGAAATGGGAGCAAGGGTAGTTGGTGGTGCAGGGAGAGGAGGGCTCAAGACCCAGGTTCACTTCTGGTTGTCAAAATTGAGGATCAGGGCCTGGGAAGAGAGTCCAAAGGCCCAGGAAAGTGGCACAGCTACGTTTTCCCAAAGGGAGTCTACAGGGAAAAATGCCCAATTCCAGTCCCCTGGACGTGGTGAGCATCCTGGGAAAGGGACCTTGAGAAAGGGGCCAGCAGAGACAGGGACAACAGGAGGAATTAAGGAGAGTACAGTGTTAATGGCCAGAGGAAGGGTGTTGATGTGGTGTGGACTAGGACTCTAGAAAGGAACACACAATAGGGATAGGATTTAACCCCATTCCCAGGGGGGAGATGTCTTTCACCTGGCGAGTAAGTTGCCTCTACATTGGTTGCTGGTGCATATGAGCTTTACCTGATAGCCAGGTGAGAGGGGAATTCTGCCAGGAGGCACGAGTCCCCTCTACCCTTGCTAAGGTGCTATAGGAGTTAAAACAATTCCCAGGTGGTAGGTGTCTCTCATCTGGAGGTGCCAGTTGCCTCTATCATGGCTCCTGGTGTATATGAGACCCACCTAATGCCCAGGTGAGAGAGAAATTCTGTCTGAAAGGGCGAGACCCCTCTACCAGGGCTAAAGGGTTATAGGATTTACTCCCATTCTCAGGTGGGAGCTATTTCTCGCTTGGAGGTGCAAGTTTCCTCTACCATGACTGCTGGGGTATATGAGCTCCACTTGACACACAGGTGTGGGGGGGTCTTCTGCCTGGAAGGGTGAGTCCACTCTACCCTGGCTGCAGTGGTTAAGGAGCTTCTCCAGACACCCAGATGGGAGTGATCTCCCACCTAGAATGGTGACTTCCCTCTACCCAGCCTGTGTGGATTCACTGGCTCTCCCAGACACCAAGTAGGGAGGGTCTCCTGCTTAAACACCTCTATTCTGGTTGCTGTCATATATGAGATTCCCCCTACATACCAAGACAGGAGTTGTCTCCCTCTGAAAGGGGTGAGTCCCCTCCACCCTGGCTCTGGAGATACACAGGCTCCCCCCTATACCTAATGGGATGGGTTCTCTTGCCTTGAGTGGCGTGTCCTCTCTACAATGGCTATGGCGTGATAAGGTCTCCCCCTGACAACCAGGTGAAAGGGGTCTACAGCCTGGAGGATTAAGTCCCAGCTACACTGGCTGCAGGTGTATATGTGCCCCCACAACACCCAGGTGGCAGGGGTCTGCCGCTTGGAGGGGCCAGTCTTCTCTACCCTGGCTAAAGCGGAATACAAGCTCTCCCTGGCACCGAGATGGTGAGGGGTCTCTCGCCTGAAGGATCATGTCCTCTCTACTCTGGCTGCAGCAGTATATGAGTTTCCCCTGACACCCAGGTGGAAGGGGTTTTCCACCTATAGGTGCATATCCCCTCTACCTTGGCTGTACATAAGCTCCCCCTGACACCCATATTATAGGGTATCCTGACTGGAGAGGTGAGTCCCCTCTACACTGGCTGTGAAGATTTAGGAGCTCCCTCCAACACGCAGGTGGGAGAGGACACTCTCCTGAAGCAATGAGTCCCCTCTTTCCTGGCTGTGGCAGTATACAAACTCTCCAGGAAACCCAAGTGGGAGGGGTCTGCCGCCCGGAAAAGCAAGTCATCTCTACGTTCAGTAAGGTGGTATACAAGTACCCCTCTACACACAGGTGTGAGTGGTCTTCTGCATGGACAGGCGAGTCCCCTCTACCCTGGCTTTCGCAGTATACAGGCTCCCAAGACACCCAGGTGGGAGGGCAATCCCACATGGAAGGGCGAGTCCCCCCTACGTGAGTGCTTGCCATAAAAGAGCTCCTAGTACACCCAGGTGGGAGGGGGCTTCCGCCTGAAGGTGCATGTTCCCTCTACCCTGGTTGTGGCAGTATTGGAGCTCCCACTGAAACCCAGGTGGAAGGGAACTCCCACCTGTAGGAGATAGTCTCCTCTAATTTGGCTGCTGAAGTAATCAAGCTCCCCTGGACACCCAGGTGGAAGGGGTCTCCTAATTGGAGGGGCGAGTCCCCTCTATGCTGGTTGTGGATGTGTAAGAGCTCACTCAGACACCCAGGATGAAGGGGTCTCCCGAGTGGAAGGGCAAGTCAGCTACACCCTGGATGAAGGGTAGAGTGGACATGAGCCTTCAACAGCCCCCCCTGATTATCCCTATGAGCTCCCCAGGACACCCAGATGGAAGGAGTCTTCCATCTGGAGGATAGAGTTCCCTCTACCCCACCTGCGGTGGTACAGGAGCTTTTCAGCCACCCAGGATGGAGGGGTTTCCCACCTGAAGAAGAAAGTACCCTCTACCATGGCTGCAGTGGCATAAGATCTATTCCTGACACCCATGTGGGAGGGTTTTCCTGCCTGGAAGAGCAAGTTCCCAGTACTCTGGCTTCAGGTCTATGAAAACTTCACCCCCCACACCCAGGTGGCAGGGGTCTTTGCCTGGGGTGGCAAGTCCCTTCTACTTTGGCTGTTGCGGAGTTCCCCTGGAAATCATTTGCGAGGAGTCTCCAGCCTAGATGGTAGAGTCCCCTCTACCCTGCCTGTGGCTGAATAGGTGCTCCCGAAGACACCCAGGTAGAAGAAGTCTCACGCTTTTAGGGGAAAGTCCCCTCTTCCCTGGCTGAGGCAGTACAAAAGCTCCCCCTGACACCCACATGGGAGAGGTCTCCAGCCTGAAGTGGCAAGTCCACTCTACCCTGGCTGTGGGAGTATACAAGCTACTCTGACACACAGGTAGGAGAGGTCTCTTGCCTTGACAGGTTAGTCCCCTGTATCCTGGCTGCAGTGGTGTACACCCAGGTGGAAAGGATCGCCTGCCTGGAAGTGCGAGAGTCCACTCTACTTTGGCTGGTGCCATATTAGAGCTCCCAGCACATCCTTTAGGAAAAGTCTCCCACCTGCAGAGTGAGTCCACTCTACCCTGGCTGCAGCTGTATACAAGCCCCACACCCACTGGCCTCCCAGGTGGAAGGGATATTATGACGGTAGGGGTGATTCCCCTCTACATGGGCTGAGGCTGAATACAATCTAGGCTTGACACAAAGGTAGGAGGAGTCTCTCTCCTGGAGGAGCCAGTTATCTATTCCCAGGCTCCAGAGGTATAAGAGCTCCCACAGACAACCATATCCTTTTTCATTTACCCAGGCAAAGGTGCTAGCTCTTGGCTCTCCATTATTGGGACTAGCTCCTTTTTGAGCCCCTGGCTGCCCTTCTCGAAGACACAGTCCCTGTAGCTTGGTTTCAGGCCCCTTTTGCCAGCACCCTCCTGTGCCTATCCTCTGATCCCCTCATGCTGTGGTATCCTGGCACTGCCTGGACACTCCGCTCTAGCCTAGGCTAGAGTCTTGCAGCCCACTGAACCCCCCAACCTCCGCATACCAGGTTTCCCCTCACAGTACCCTCTTTGGCCCCTTATTGGCCCAGGTCCCTCTCTGAGGATCTACTCACTTGGGGTAAAGGAGCAGATTTGGCTGCTTTCTGTACCCTGAATGCTCCCTATAGGAAACACAGCCCGACCTCCTTCAGTGAACCTGGGTCTTAAGCTGTTCTCCACCTGTGCTACCTACTCCACTTTCTCCCCTTTCATTGCTCCACCTCCATGTTCCTTTTCAATCACACAGGCCTAGCTCTTTGCTTTAGCCCCTGGCTACCTTTCTTGAGGACCCTTTCCCCCTCCCTTGGTTTCAAGATCATTTTGCTAGGGCCCTCCTGTGCATCCCCTCTGGTCCCTTCATGGTGTGGTATCCTGGAACTGTCCAGACCCCCGGCTCCCTCTGCTTATCCCTAGCTTATGTTGCACAAATGGGTCCAAGCATACCAACCACTCCCGCAATTCTACACACCAGGTATCCCCTCACAGTACCCTCTTTGGTTCCTCCTTTGATACAGGACCCTCTCTGAGGATCTACTCACCTGGCGCCGAGGAGCGTATTTGGCTAGTCTGTGCGCCCTGAATGCTCCCTATGGAAAACACCGCCCTGCCACTTGCCTGAGTCCCCTTCACTGGCTGAACCTTGAGGCCTGGCAGTTAATATGGGACTTGCTCCAACCCAGCCCTTAGTGATCCCCTCCCTTCCCTTCCCTTCCCTCTGGCCTTGCATGCCTCCCCTACCGCAAGCCAGCCTTCCCTAATCCTGACCCATTGTGTAGCAGTCCCTGGGCCTGGGCATTTGCCTGAGCCCCTGACCATGTTCCTCATGGCCCCTGGCATAGCAAGGAGTCTTTTTGTGTTGGGTCTGACCTGGGGGATCATTGCCTGGGCCCACCAGTGGGCTCCTCTAGGTGCCCCTTGGCTTCTCCTAGTACTCACACAGCCCATTTCTCCCCTTCCCCTTGCACTTTTTTCTGAAACTCACAGGTCTCCTGATCCTTGGGTTCCCCATCAACATTGATTGGGTGAATCCTTTGCCTGGGCACCTGGCTTGGGTCCTGGGTCTTGCTTCTATAATCACCCACCCCAAACCCCTGCTGTGCCTTATTTTTTCCTCCTTCTGGCCCCCTTTCTATTCCTGACCTCCTTTGACAGGACCATGACCTTAGATTATCATCTGATCCAGGGAGTCTATGGAAAACAATGCCTTGACCCTCACCTGGGCCCCTTGCTCTCCCTGTGTATTTGGTCTACCACCAGGAACCCTGAAACCTGGATGTGGCCATAGGCCTGGAGCCTGACTGCCCCCTGATGGATCCTCTGTCTTTCTTCCCAAATCTTTTTCACTGTCGTTAGCCCCCTGCCCAAGCCTTGGCCCTTGGCTCTCTGTTCCCTGGCCTGGCTCCTTGCTTGAGGCTCTGGTGGCTCTTCTTGCTCACTGCTATCCTGGGCATTGTCTGAGGGCCCTTTACTTGGACAGCTTCCAAGTTCCCCTTGCATTCTCTCCACTACAATACCTTGTGCAGACATGCAATCCCAGCTCAGTGTTCCCTGCTCTCCCCTGAGCTGGGCCCTCTTCAAGGCCTATTGCCTGGGCTCCATGCTGGGGTGCTAGTCCCCACCCCACACATCCCCATACTTTAGCCCTTCAGGCTATACTCTCCTTAGGCCCTCCTGTCATTTTTCTGTCTGCCATGCCGCTTTCCTTATCCCCTTCCCAGAATGCTCACCTGGGGCAGAGGATATGACCTTTGGGAAAACGTAGCCCTGCAACTTCCCTGGGTAATTCAGATTACCTCAAGTCAGGTCCTACTCCTGAACCCTTACACACTTCAGTGGATCTGGGCTTTGGGACCTTCTTCCCCTGTGCCAGCTGCTCCTCTTTCTCCCTTCCCGCCCCTCTCTATTCATGTTTCTTTTCTTCAGCCAGGCCCAGGTGCTAGCACTTGGCTCTCCATTACTGGGCCTGGCTTCTTGCTTGAGCCCCTGCTGCCCTTCTCTAGAACCCTCTCCCTGTTCCTTGGTTTGAGGCCCCTTTTGCCAGTCTCCTCCTGTGGCTCCCTTCTGGTCCCCTCATGCTGTGGTAACCCGACACTGCCCAACACTCTGATGCTCTAACTTTCCTCTAGCATAGGCTCCTCAAATGTGTCCTGCTGCCCACCAACCTCCCCCAAACTCTGCACGCCAGGTATCCCCTCACAGTACCCTCCTTTGCCCCTCATTGGTCCAGGTCCCTCTCTAAGGATCTACTCACCAGGGGCAGAGAAGTGGAATTGGCTGGTCTCTGCACACTGAATGCCCTCTATAGGGAATGCAGCTCTGCCAGTCACCTGAGTCCCCATTGCTGTCTAAACATTGAGGCCTGGAAGTTAACATGTGACTTGCATCAACCCATCCCTGCCCCAGCAGCCAGGTTAGAGGGACTCACACTTCCAAGCCAGCGACACCTCCCACCTGAGAATGGGGGTAACTCCTATAACACCTTAGCCAGGGTAGAGGGGATAAGCCCCTCCAGGTTGTAGACATCTCCCACCTGGGTGTCAGGTGAGCTCCTATACCCCAGCAGCCAGGGTACAGGCAACTTGCACCTCCAGGTGAGAGACATCTACCACTTGTGAATGGGGGTAACTCCTATACTGCCTTAGTCCAGAAAGAGGAGACTCGCCTTTTCTGTCTTGTGACCCAATAAACTGGGTGTCAGCAGAGCTCCTATACTTCCAGAGCCAGGGGAGAGGGTACTGGACCATCCAGGTGGAATATCCCTTCCACATGGTTTTCAGGGGTGTTCATATACTCCCACAAGTAAGGTAGTGGGGACTTGCCACTGGAGGTAGGAGATCTCTCCCACATGGGTGTAGTGGGGACCTCCTATACCACTGTAGCCAGGGTAGAGGGGACTAGCCTCTCCAGGCTGGAATCCCTTCCACCTGGGTTTCAGGGGGAGATAATTTACAGCACCAAGTGTAGAGGGGACTCGCACCTTCAGGCAAGAGTCCCATCCATCCCAGGTGTCAGGTAAAGCTAGTAAACAACTACAACCACAGTAGAGGGGACTCATACCTCCAGGGAGGAGACCCCTCAAACTGGGATGTTACAGGGAACTTGTATAACACCTTAGCCAGCTTAGAGGAGACTCGCCCATCCAGGTGAAAGACCCCTCCAACCGGGCTTTCAGCAAGAGATCTTATACCACCACAGCCAGGGTAGAAAATACTTGCCACTCCTGGCAGGAGACCCCTCCCACCAGAGTGTCAGTGGAAGCTCATATACCACCACAGCCAGGATAGAGGGGACTTGCTCCTAAATGCAGGAGACTCCTCCCACTTGGGTGTTTGGGAGCTTGTATACCTCTGCAGGCAAGGTAGAGGGGACTTGCTCCTCAAGGCGAGAGACCCCACCCACCTGGGTGTGTGTGTGGAGAGATTCTATACTGCCACAGCCAAGGTAGAGGGGACTCATCCCTCCTGGCGAGAGACCCATCCAACCTGGGTGTAAGGGACAGCTAGTATCCCACTGCAGCAAGGGTAGAAGAGACTGGCCCCTCCAGGTGGGAGATCTCTCCCACCTGGGTTTGTGCTAGGGAGATCCTATATTTCCACAGCCAGGGTAGAGGGGACTCAACCGTTCATGTGGAAGACTACTCTCACCTGTGTTTAGGGGAACGCTTGTATACTGCCTTAGCCAGGGTAGAGAAGACTTGCCCCTCCAGGCGGCAGACCCCTCCCACCTGTGTTTCTGGGAGAGCTTGTATACCACCACTGCAAGGGTAGAGGTGACTCATTGCTCTAAGAGACCCTTCCACCTAGGTGTCAGTGGGATGTCATATATCCCGGAGCCAGTGTAGCAGGTACTCACTCTCCAGTTGAGAGACCCTACAACTGGGGTGTTGGGAGGAGCTCCTATACTGCTAGAGCCAGGGGAGTGGTTACTCGACCTTCCAAGTGGAAGATCTCTTCCACCTGGTAGTCAGGGGTGTTCATATACTGCCACAGGCAGGGTAGAGGGGATTTGCCACTCCAGGAAGAAGACCCTTCCCACCTGGGTCTAGGGGGGAGCTCCTATACCATTGCAGCAAGGGTAGAGAGGACTCTTCTCTCCAGTTCAGAGACCTTCCCAACTGGGTATCATGGGGAGATCCTTTACCACAGCAGCCAGGATAGAGGGGACCTGCTACTCCAAGCAAGATACTCATCCAACTTGGGTTTCAGGGATAGCATGTATACCAGTACAGCCATGGAACAGGGGACTGTCCCCTTTAGGAGGGAGACACCTCACATCTTTGTATGGGGGAGAGCTCCTATACCACACAGCAGCCAGAAGAGAGGTGACTAGCACCTCCAAACAGGAGAACCCTTTCACTAGGGTGTCTGGATGAGCTTCTATACCTCCACATAAAGGATACAAGGGACTTGCCAATCCAATTCGGAGACATTTCCACATGGGTGCCTGAAGGAGCTTTATTACTGCAGCAACCAGTGTAGAGGGGACTTTCCCTACAGGCGAGAGATCTCTCCCACCTTGGAGTACTGGGAGTTCTTATATAGCAAAAGATATAGTAGAGGAAAGTCTGCCCTCCAGATGGGAGACCTCTTTCACCTGCGTGTCCTGGGGAGAACCTATATTGCTGCAGCAGGGTAGAGGAGACTCTAGCCTCCTGGCTGGAGACTACTCTCAATTAGGTGTCAGGGGAGCTCCTAAAACACAGCATCAATGGGAGAGTGGACTTGCTCCTGTAGGCAGGAGACCCCTCCCACCAAGGTGTCAGGGTGTGTTCCTACACCGCAGCAGCCAGGATAGAGCAGACTTTCCCTTTCAGTAAGGAAACCCCCTCCCACCTCCATGTCTGGGTGAGCTCCTATACCCCCACAGCCAGGGTAGTGGAGATTTGCTGTAGTCTGGCTGGGCAAAATAACCAAGACTTGACAAGCAACTTGAAGGTTGAAGTGGGAATGACTTTATTGCGAGTGAACTAAGTGGGAACTGAGTGAGAACTCAAAGTAGTGGGCACCCAAGGTAGCAGCAGCCATTTCTCTGTGGGACAGCAGAGGTACATATACCCAACTAATTACACACAAATTAACTTAATTAATATCATCTAGATACAGCAGCCAGTCATTAAGGAATCCTCTTCATCTTAATGGCTCCATTGCATTGATTCACAAACCACTCCTCCTGGCAAAGTGCAAGGCGCTATCTTGACTTGATATGCATCCCCAAAATCTCCTCCATTTTGTTTTATTAAACAACAAGTATATGGCTTAGCGACCGTGCCTTTTTTAGGTTGTTCAATACTACATATGGTCCTTACCCATCATTGGATGATCTGACCTCAAATCATCAGTACCATTGTAATTGGATCTTACCTGTCTGTGACTACAGGCCCAACACACTTAGCCATACACCATAAACAACCTGCTACAAGCAGAAAGATGAGGATATAAAATCCCACGATATCAAGCCATTGACAGCTTCAATAAGAAGCCCTTGGAAAAATTGTACCACCGATGACACTGTCAGTAAAGATACCCTGATACTATTACAATTTGTTATATCAGTTCATAATGCATATAAGTGACACACAGTCCAGATAAATTCCACAAGCAGTTTAAAGCAGAAGAATCCATTAATATGTCTATTTCTTCTTGAAATAAATATTGATGCAATAGTCTGTACATTTTGTGTGATAGCTGTTGCAGAAGTTGTAGTAATAGCAGCAGAAACAGCAACAGCTTTGATGATGGTAGCTGTAATTCTGATGTCTCATTTGATTTTTCAGTAATACTTGAAATTCTTCTATTTTGTCTTAGGGTAGGAATTCTGCCAATAATGGCTAGAAAAAATTGTGCAACATTCAAGCAGGCACTAAGAAAACAATTTTCTGAACAATTTAGTACATTATTCTGAACAGAATTATTAGATAAAATGAAAGAAAAGGCAAAAGTAAACTAGCAGATCGGTTAACCTCCTTTTTTGTTCACATATTAAAACAATACCCAATTTAAATTAAACTACTTAAATCACCTGAATAAAAGATATTTGAATCCAATTTTTTTCATGAGCACTCCTGATATATGGACATATTCACATACAGACATACAACACATAACACAAGTGTGCACACATAACATAATAGTAGTAAAGGCCTTGTAGATTTTCACAAGTGAAATCTCCATTGTAATGTTTAAAAACTCCACAGTTGGTTAAAAAATAAAACTGATTAGAAAAACATTAACCCAGGTCTGTATGAGTTCAAAATATAAAATAGAATAATTCTTTTTATAACTTGCATATGGGTTTGAAGGTCTTTCCACAAGTAAGCCTCAAGGTTCTTTGCATTCAAAATAGGCCTTAATGGTGCTATTATTCATTAGCCTCCAGGTGTGAGAACCATTGTCACAGAGGTAAAGATAGCTAAACTGGAGTTCTGGATATCAGTTGTTATGAATTTTGAGCGAAATCATCTTTTTTTGATCTGTAGAAATCACTTTAGTTAATCTCTCTGGAATCCAAATCAGCTGCTTTTCTCCCTGTGGAAACACACAAACAATGCCAGACAATCATTTGGTCAGGACCTTTCCATTTTCCAGTTATAATATCCTTCCAAAGTAACTTTGGCTTATGTACAGTTTTTGGACACATGTGCCTTTCCAAAGCACTAAGTCCTGATAAATCCAAATTTAAAAATTTAACATATAAAGGGTTATATTAATTTTATCTTTGTGGGATTTATATCCCTTCCCAATTCCCTCTTTTTGTTTTAATAAGTACATTTTAATTGTTTGATGAGCTCTTTCAACTCCACCTTGTCTCTGTGGACTATAAGGGATTCCTGTTATGTGAGTAATGGCAAATGATGAGAAAAACTGCTTGAAAGAAGCAGAAGTATAGCCAAGGCCATTATCTGTTTTTAACCGTTTTGGAATGCCCACAGTGGCAAAATTTTGTAAACAATGAGCTATAATATCTTAAGGTTTTTCGCAGGTATGAAGGGAGCCCATCAAATATCTGGAAGATGTATCACCTGTAACATGTAGATATTTTAATTTTCCAAATTCTGGCAAGTGTGTGACGTCCATTTGCCAGAAATGATTAGGTATCAGTCCTCTAGAATTGATCTCAAGATTAACTTGTGGTATATAAGTGACACAATTTTGACATTGTTTTATTATATGTCTAGCTTGTTCCTTAGTTATTTTAAAATGCTTTCCTAAAGTATTATCATTAACATGGAAGGAATTGTGAAAATTTGTAGCTTCTTCTAGTACAGAAAGAATATGTATGTCATGTGTTTTTTTTTTTTTAATCTGCTAAATCATTGCCCAAACTAAGGGCTCCAGGCAATCCTGTATTTTCCCTTAATATGTCCTGTAAATAATTAATTTTTTCTGTCCCATATTAAACACTGAATAGCAGAAAACAAATAGAATAGAGTAGAGGAAGGGGAAATCCTATCAGCATCTTCAAGAAAATCTAAAGCATTAACTATATATAAACTGTAAGAAAATAAATTAAATCCGGAATTTTTAAACATTAGAAAAACTTGTAATACTGCATTAAGCTCTACTTTTTGAGCTGATTATTTGGGTACTAAAAATGTAAAACCTTGATCAGGGATAATTACTGCTGCTGTCTATTATTTGACCCATCAGTGAATATATTTGGAGCATTCATGATAGGTCTTTATCGTGTCAATTTTGGAAAAACTACAGAATGCAAGGACCAAAAAGACAACAAAGGATTGGATGGTAAGTGGTTATCAAATGAACAAATAGATTTGCAAATAATAATTGCCCAAATATTTAACTCATTAGCTAACTCATTAATTTTACCCATAGTTTATGGAGTGATAATTTTGTTAGGAAAAATTCCAAACACTCCCTTTGTTGCTTTTATTCCTTTGAGTATTAATTATCCTGCAGGCTCAGGATACCTAGTAATAATAGTGTTAGGAGAATAAGATAAATGTATCCATAATAATGGAACTTTTTTCCAAAATACTCCTGTAAGAATATTTTTGTTGGTAGTACAATAAATAATAAAGGCAAACTTATATCAACTTTATCCAAATGCATATTTTCCATATATGTTTCAATGAGTTTTAATGTCTTTCTTGCTTCAGGTGTTAACATGCGGGATGAATTTGGATTCGAGGGACATTTTAGGATATCAAATGAAGGTCCCAACTCTCCTGTTGGTATGCCTAGATAAGGCCTTATCCAATTTATGTCTCCTAACAACTTTTGAAAGTCGTTAAATGATTTAAGTTGATCTACTCGTATATGAATTTTTTGTGGACAGACCATGGTGAAGAGAAATAGAACTCCTAAATAATTATTCGGAAAATTTAATTGTACGTTATCTATTGCTATCTCTAGATTACAATTTTTAATAAGTTTATAAGTGTGGAATAACATTCTAGCAATGTGTTTTTATCTTTGTGTGCTAATAATAGATCATCCATATAGTGAAATATTTGTAATTCAGGATTTTGATTTATAAGTGGCTGGATTGATTTGGTAACATAAATTTGACACATAGTTGGGCTGTTAGCCATCCCTTGTGGGAGTTCTTTCTATTCATATTTCTGATCAGGACTTTCATGATTCAGCACAGAGACAGTAAATGCAAAATTTGGACTATCCTCAGGATGAATTTTAATTGAAAAAAAATCTTTAATATCTATAACTAAAACATACCAGGCTTTTGGCAGAGGAGACAATTGAGGAATCCCTGATTGAGTAGGTCCCATGATAACTATCTCATTTTTAGTAGCTCTTAAATCTTGCAATAATCTCCATTTATCAGATTTCATTTTGATGACAAAACTGGGAGTATTACGGGGAGACACAGAAGGTTGTATATTTCCTCCGCTAATTGTTGTTTGACCAGGCCATGGGCTGCTTGTATCTTTTCTTTAGTCAGGGGCCACTAAGGAAGCCATACTTGCCTTTCTGATTTCCAAGTAATTTTTATTGTCTCAGTGACCCCTCCTGAAAACCCAATCCATGTTTATGTCTTTTTTCATCTATTTATATTGGTGCCACTATACCTTGACCTTATTCTCCTAATCCTTTTTCTTTCCTAAAACCTTGTCTAGCCATAATAGTGGGCACATTTGAGTTGAGGTTCTTTGTTAATGTTAATCCTAATTTATCTAAAACATCTCATCCCCATTAATTTATAGGAAGATGATCCAACACATATGGCTTTATTGATATTTCCCATCCTTCAGGATCCTTCCAATCTAACACTATCACACTTCTATGGGGATTAGTCATCATTCCTAGGCGTCGAAGCATTTGAGTGGCTTGTTGTAACGGCCAATGTTTTGGCCATTCTTGGTGAGAAATAATGCTAATTTCTGCTCCTGTATCCAGTATCCCATTAAATTTATGTCCTTGCATATTTAATTTGAGCATGGGGCGAGAATCTAAATTTTAAAAAAGCATAGCCCAATCTATACCTGTGAAGCCTAATCCCCTGAAACCTCTTTCTACAGTATGACTGGAAAATTTATCATGTAGGCTGGGTATTATTAATAACTGTGCGATTCTGACTCCTGGTGAAATTACTGATATACCCCTTGGGGAACTGGCTATAATTTTTATTTCACTTTCATAGTCAGGAACAATTACCCCAAGACTTATCATAAGTCCTTTTAGAGTAGAGAAACTGTGTCATAATAATAAGCCTACTGTTCCTTGGGTAAGTAGTTATTTTACCCTGTGAGAAGAATTTGAATTCCTATCTCTGGAGTTAGTAGTGCTATGCCTGAGGCACAGATGTCCAACCCTGCACTATCTCTGATTTGTCTAATGAGGGATAATGTGTCCTGGGCACTACCCAGGTTTCTGTTGGTATTGCTGTGTTTCTCCAATGGTGAAACTGGGTTTCTCCAATACCCCGTATATTTGTGGTGTTGCTGGGTTTCTCTAATGCCCCTCATATTTGTGTTCCTGGTCCAGTGTGTATTGGGCCCCTTGTCTATTTTTTGGCAATGGAGTTCAATGTTTTCCTCCATGATATCATCGATAAATACCTGGTCCTTGTCTGGTTTTTGACAATGAAGCACCCTCTACAGCAGTCTGAGAACAGCACTCATAAGCCCAATGTCTCCCTCTATGGCATCCTGGGCAAATACCCAGTATTGTACCCCTTTGATATCCAGTTATTTTAAACCCTCCTCTTATGGTGCAACTCCTTCTAAAATGTCCTGTTTGTCCACAATTGTAGCATGCTTTTGCCTCACACCTAAAGCCTGTTGTACTGCAGCTGCAAAGGCTTGCCCCTGTTCATTAATGTCTCTGCATAATTTAATATATGTGTTTAAATCTTAGTGCTTCCATAGTCTAATGGCCTCCCTACACCATTTATTTGCTTGTTCATAGGCTAGCTATTTCACCAATGGCATTACTTGTTCTGCATCCCCAAAGACTCTGGTAGCTGTTTGTATAAGCCTATCTACAAATTCAGTGTAAGGTTCATTGGTTCCTTGTATTACCTTAGATAATTGACCTTGTAAATCTCCATGTCCTTGTAAGGTTTTCCGTGCCTTAACTGCAGCTGAAGTGATTGGTTAATATATGGCAGGATCATATTGAATTTGTTGCTGCTGACCCTCATAAGGTCCCTCTCCTAGCAACATTTCTAGATTTCTCTGAGGATAACTGGCTGCTGCATTTCGCCTAGCCATCTCCATACAATATTCCTGATTGGCAACCTTCCATAGCAAAAAGTGTCCTCCATTTAGCACAGATCTGTGCATACTAGCCCAATCTGCTGGCGTCATGTTAAAGTTGGTAATGGAATCGACTATACTTACAGTGAAAGGGGCTTGAGGACCATAGGTTGTTACAGCCTCTTTCAGCTGCTTCACTGTTTTGAAGTCTAAAGCATGGTGAATTTGTTGCCCTCCTGCCTCCTTAAATACAGGGCATGCTAATCTTTGAGGTCCTGTCTCAGGATCCCATCTATCAACTATGGGGATTGGAGGCCACCCAGCATATGTTGTCTCCATAGGTGGAGCTGTTGTTTGAATACTTACTCCCTCTGGTGATAGAAAGGGGTTAGTAGAAACATCCTGTTGTAACTTTCCCCTCATAGCACTTCTTTCTCTAAACTTTCTTCTCTTTTCTGACTAACTCAAAAGACATCCTATTTTACTTGATCTAAAATGTCTTCTCCTTGACTAAGCAAACCAGATTGTCTCAACGTCCCTAATGGTAATGTGCCAACTACCAGAGTTTCTGGGCTTTCCTTTTTTATCTTTTTAAAATCTTCACAATGATGTTTCCATTGTGATATGTTTAGCAACTCCTCCTTAAGAAGCCATGGGCTACATTTTTGTATCTCATCAATGTATGTCCTAACTGTTCTTGGTTTTACTGGGGTGCCTCCTTCCTCTAACAATTTACTTAATATTCTTTTGATTTGTTTTTTAGTAATTTCTGATCCCATATTTCTGCTACGAAGATAATTCAACCTAACAAAAAAACATAAAACAAAACTGAAACAAAACGAGACAAAAAAGTAACAAAATTTCATTGTTTCAATTTTTCTATCTTGACATGTGCATCTGTGGTCTATCTCTATCTCTTTCTCAGGGGCAAAAAAACATTTCTTCCATCTTATTTATTTCTAGGGACAGGCAGCTTGAAACAAAAATGGAACAAAACAAAAAAAGAATACACTGTCTCTTGAAATGGTCACCCATCCTCTCATCCTGCCCTCAGGGGTGAGCAGTTTACCTTATCACTTACCCTTTGGCATTCCCCATAAGGGCCACCATATGCAGTAGTCAGGCTGGGCAAAATAACTGAGAGGAGACAAGCAACTTGAAGGTTGAAGCGGGAACTACTTTATTGCGAGTGAACTCAGGTGGAACTGGGTGAGAATTCAAAGTAGCGGGCACCCAAGGTAGCGGGAAAGCAGAGGTACATATACCCAAATAATTACACACAGATTAACTTAATTAATATCATCTAGATACAGCAGTCAGTCATTAAGGAATCCTCATCATCTTTGTTGCTTCACAAACCACTCCTCCGGGCAAAGTGCCAGGAGTCATCTTGACTTGATTTGCATCCCCAACAGGGACTTGCCTCTCCAATCAGGTGACCCCTTCTTCTTGGGTGTTGCGGGAAATTTGATTACTGCAGCAGAATGATTAGAGGGGACTCGCCCCTACAGGGGGGAGATCCCTCTCACCTGGGAGTACTGAAAGCTCTTATATGGCAAGAGTTACAGTGGAGGGGACTTGCCCTTCCAGGCAGGATACCCCTCCCACTTGGGTGTCTGGGAGAGATTGTCTATAGTCACATGCAGGATAGAGGGGACTCATTGCTCCAGGCGAGAGAGTGTTCCCATCTGGGTGTCTGGGGGAGCTCGTAGACCCCCACAGCCAGTGTAGAGGTGACTCACCCATCCATTTTGGAGACCCAATATCCTGCATGTCAGGGGAACTTCTATACATCCAGAGACAAGGGAGTGTGGACTGGACTCTCCAAGTGGAAGATCTCTTCCACCTGGTTGCCAGGGGGGTTCACACTGCCATAGCAGGGTACAGGGACTTGCCGTTCAAGGCAGTAAACCCCTCCCACCTGTGTGTAGGGGGGCTCTCCTATAAAACTGCAGCCAGAGTAGAGGGGATCCACCACTCCTGCCCAGAGACCCTCCTACCCGGGTGTTGGGAGATCCTTTACCACCACAGACAGGGTAGAGGAGACTCACCTCTCCAAGCTAGTGACCCATCCAACCTGGGTTTCAGGGTAAGCTAGTAAACCACTGCAGCCAGGGTACAGGAGACTTGCCCATTTAGACGGTAGACGCCAAACATCTGGGTATGGGGGGGCTTGTCTACCACAGCAAACAGAATAAAGGGGACTCTTCCCTTCAAGCAGGAGACCTGCCATCTGGGTGTCTGGTATTGCTGGTACACCCTCTCAGCCAGGGTAGAGGGATGTCAACCCTCTGGTGGAAGATCCATCCCACTGGGGTGTCAGATTGAGTTCATATACCCAAACAGCCTGAATAGAGGCAACTCACACCTGAAGCAAGAAATACCTCCCAACTGAGAATGGGAGTACTCCTATACACCTTTAGCCCAAGTAGAGGAGACTTGCCCCTTCAGGTGGAAGCCTCCTTCTACCTGGGTGTCAGGTGGAGGCCATATATCCCAGCAGCCAGGATAGAGGGGACTTGCACCTCCAGGCAAGAAACACCACCCATCTGGGAATTGAAGTAACTCCTATACTGCCTTAGGCAGGCTAGAGGGGACTAGCCCCTCAAGGCAAAATATCCCTCCCACCTACGTGTCAGGTGAGCTTATATACCCCTGCATCCAGGGTAGAGGAAACTCGCACCTCCAGGCGAAAGATACCTACCATTTGGGGATTGGGGTAACTACTATACCCCCATAGCTGGGGTAGAGATTACTCGCACCTCCAGTCTTGTGACCCCATTACCTGAGTGTCAGGTAGAGTTCATATACCCCAGAAGCCAGGGTAGAGGCAACTAGCAAGTCTAGGCAAAATATATCTCCCTCCTGGGAATGGGAGTAACAACTATACTGCCTTAGCCAGGGAAGAGGGGACTTGCCCCTCCAGGTAGAAGACTCCTCCCACCTTGGTGTCAGGTGGAGTTCATATAGCCCAGAAGCCAGGGTAGAGGTGATTCACACCTCCAGGTGAGATATACCTCCCTCCTGGGAATGGGGAAAACTCCTATACCACCTAAGCCTGGGTAGAGGGGGCTCGCCCCTTCAGATGGAAGACACCTCCCATATGGGTGTCAGATGTGGGGGGTTCTTATACAGCTGCTGCTGGGTTAGCAGCAACTTACCTCTCCAGGCAGGAGACCCTTCCTTCCTGGGTGTAGGAGAGGGCTCTTATACCCCCTCAGCCAGGGTTGAGGGGACTTGCCCCTTTAGGCTGGAGACCATCCCACCTGGATGTTAGGGGGGAGCTCCTATACCACAGCATCAAGAGAAGAGGGAACTCACCCCTCCAGACAGGAGACCCCTCCCACCTGGGTGTCTCAGGGAATTTGTATACCACCTTAGCAAGGGTATAGTAGACTTGCCCATCCAGGCGGGAGACTACTGCAACCTGGCTATGAGCAGAAGCTCATATATCACCATAAAGGTAGAAAATACTTGCCCCTCCTAGCAGGAGATCCCTCCCACCAGGGTGTCAGTGGGAGCTCATATACCACAACAGCCAGCATAGAGGAGCTCACCCCTCCATGCGGGAGACCTCTCTTACCTGGGTGTCTTGGGAAGATTGTATACCTCCTCAACCAGTGTAGTGGGGACTCCCTGCTCCAGTCGGTAGACCCTTCCCACCTGTGTGTCAGTGGGATCTCATACTGCCACAGGCAGTGTAAAGAGGACTGACCCTTCCAGGCGGGAGACCCCTCCCTCTTGGGTGTGTGTGTGGGTGATCCTAAACTGCCACAGTCAGGGTAGAGGGGATTCACTCCTCTAGGCGAGAGACCCCTCCCACCTGGGTGTAGGGGGTGCAGCTCCTATACCCCTGAAGCCAGGGTCCTGGGGACTCGACCCTTCAGGAAGGAGACCACTTTCACCTGGGTGTCAGGGGGAGATCTTACAATACTGCAGCCATAGTAGAAGGTACTTTCCCCTTCTGGCGAAAGACTCCTCCCACCTGGGTGTCAGGGGGAGCTAGTATACCCCCGCAGCCAGTGTATAGGGGACTCACCCATCTAGGGTGGAGACCCCATAACCTGGGTGTTGGCAGGAGATCTTATGCTGCAAGAGCCATGGGAGAGGATTCAGCCCTCCAGGTGGAAGATTACATCCACTGGGTTGTCAGGGGTGTTCATATACTGCCAAAGGCAGGGTAGAGGGGACTTGCCACTCCAGGCTGGAAACCCCTTTCACCTGGGTGTAGTTTGGAGCTCCTATACCACTGCAGCCTAGGTAGAGGGGACTCGCGTCTCCAGGCTGGATACCCTCCCACCTGCGTGTCAAGGGGAGAACCTTTACTGCCCCAGTGAGTTTAGAGGAAACTTCTCCCTCCAGGTGAGAGACCCATCCAACCTGTGTGTCAAAGAAAGCTTGAATCAAACTGTGAAAGATGATGTATTAAGAACTGTGTAATGTTTTGAACGACCAACAATAAAGTAAAAAAAAAAAAAAAGAATAGATTAATCAAATGGAATTGTAGATGTCAAAAAGTTGACTTCATTAAATAATATCTTTGATGTATTTTTAACCAAAATGTTCAATAAACCAGTATAACACATCAAAAAAAAAAAAAAAAGAAAGCTAGTATACCACTGCAGCAAGGGTAGATGGGACTCAACCCTGCAGGTGGAAGATCCCTCCCACCTTGGTATGGGGGGAGGAGCTAGTATATCACATTAGACAGAATAGAGGGGACTCGCCCACCAAGCAGGATACCACTCCCACCTAGTGTCTAGGAGAACTGGTTCATCGCCTCACCAGGGTAGAAGGGAGTCACCCTGCTAGGTGGGAGACCCCTCCAACCTGGGTGTCAAGAAAAGCTGGTGTACCCCAGCAGTTATGTTAGAGGCAACTTACACTTCCAGGTGACAGATACTTCCCAACTGGGAATGAGAGTAACTCCTATACCGCCTTAGCCAGGGTAGAGGGGACTCACCCCTCCAGGCGGATGAGCCCGCCCACAAGGGAGTCTGCCGATGGGGAGGGGATTCATATACAGCTGCAGCTGGGGTATCAGCAATTTGCCCCTCCAGGCAAGAGACCCCTCCCTCCTGTTGGTAGGAAGGGGCTCTTATACCCCAACAACTTGGGTAGTGGCAACTAGCCCCTTCAGGCTGAAGACCTTCCAACCTGAGTATAATGGGGAGGAGCTCCTATCCTGCTGCAGCCAGGGTAGTAGGGATTCACATCTCCAGGCTGGAGACCCCTCCCAACTGGCTGTAGGGTGGAGCTCATATACCCCAGCAGAAAGGGTAGAGGCAAGTCACACCTCCAGTCAAGAAAAACCTCCCACCTGGGAATGGGAGTAACTCCTCTACCCCCTTATCCAGGGTAGAGGAGACTCGCCCTTCTAGACAAAAGACCCCTCCCACCTGGGTGTCTGGGTGAGCTCCTATATATCCGCAGCCAGGGTATTGGGGACTTGTCCCTCTAATCAGGAGACCCCTCTCTCCTTTGTGTCCAGGGGAGCTTGATTACTGCAGCACCCAGGGTAAAGGGGACTTTCCCGTACAAGCAGGAGACCCTTCCAACCTGGGTGTACTGGAAGCTCTTACATGGCAAGAGTCAAAGTAGAGGGAACTCTCCCTTCCAGGTGGGATACCACTCTCACCTGGATGTCTGGGAGAGCTTGTATACAGCTACAGCCAGGGTAGAGGGGACTCATTACTCCAGGAGAGAGAACATTCAAATCTGGATCTCTGGGGGAGCTTGTATACCCCCACAGCCAATGTAGAAGAGACTTGCCCCTCCATTTGGGAGACCCCATATCCTGGGTGTCTGGTCAGCTCTTATACAGCTAGAGCCAAGGGAGTGGGGACTGGACTCTCCAGGCGGAAGATCCCTTCCACTTGATTGTCAACGGAGTTCATACACTGCCATAGCAGGGTAGAGGGGACTCGCCTCTGGAAGCAGGATACCCCTCCCACCTGGGTGTAGTGGAAACTTTCTATACCACTGCAGCCATGGTGTAGGGGACTCGCTCCTCCAGGAGAGAGACCCCTGAGACCTGGGTGTCAGGGAAAGCTAGTAAACTACTGTCAGCAGGGTAAAGGGGATTTGCCTCTTCAGGCAGAGACCCCTCTGATCTGGGTATGGGGGTGGTTCATATACCACAGTAGCCAGAATAGAGGGGACTCTCCCCTCCAAGTAGAAGACCCCTCCAACCTGGGTGTCTGGGAGAGCCGGTACACCTCCTCAGCCAAGGTAGAGGAAATTCACCTCTCTAGGTGGAAGACCCCTTTCACCTGGATGTCAGGGGAAGCTCCTTTACTGGTACAGCCAGTGTAGAGTGCACTCAACCATCCAGGGAGAAGACCCCTTCTACCAGGGTGTCATATGGAGTTCATATACCCCAGAAGCCAGGGTAGAGTAAACTCACACCTGAGGCAAGAAACACCTCCCAACTGGGAATGGGAATAACTCCTATACCACCTTAACTGGTTAGAGGGCACTTGCCCATCCAGGCGGAAGACCCCTCTGACCTGGGTGTTAGATGAGCTCATATACCCCAGCAGCCAGGGTAGAAGCAACTTGCACCTACAGGACAAAGACACCTACCACATGGGGATGGGGGGTAACTCCTTTACTGCCTTAGCCTGGGTAGAACGGAATCACCCCTCCAGTCTTGTGAATCCATAACCTGGGTATCAGGAGACCTCTTCTACCACCAGAATCAGAGAAGAGGGAACTCAACCCTCCATATCCCTTCCACCTGGTTGTCAGAGGAGTTCATATACTCTCACAAGCAGGGTAGAGGGGACTCGCCACTGGAGGTAGGAGACCCCTCCTACCTGTGTGTAACGGTACAACCTATACCACTGCAGCAAAGGTAGAGGAGACTCGCCTCTCCAGGCCTCAGTCCCTCCCACATTGGTGTCAAGGGGAGATACTTTACCCCAGCAGAAAGGGTAGAGGGGACTTGCCCCTTCAGGTGAGAGACTCATTGATCCTGGGTTTCAGGGAAATCTAGTAAACCACTGCAGCTAGGATAAAGGAAACTCACCCCTTCAGACAAGAGACCTCTACAATCTGGGTATACCACAGCAGCCAGAATAGAGGAAACTCACCCCTCCAAGTAGGAGAACTCTCCCACCTGGGTGTCTGGGAGAGCTCCTTAACAGCTGCAACCAGGGTAGAGAAAACTCGCCCCTCCAGGCACAAGACCCCGCCCACCTGGGTGTCAGGGTGTGTTCATATACCCCAGTAGAGGATACTCGCACCTCCAGGTGAGAGATATATCCTACTTTAGAATAGGGGTAACTCATATATCGCCATAACCAGGGTAGAGGGGACATGCCCCTTTAGACAGAAGACTCCTCAGATTTTGATATGTATGGGGGAGCTCCTATAACACAGCAGCCAGAATAGAGGGGATTTGCCCTTCCAAGCAGGAGACCCCTCCAACCTGGTGTCTGGGAGAGCTGAAAAACGCCTGCAGACGGGGGTAGAGGGAAATTACCCTTCTAGGCGGGATACCCCTCCCACCTGGTGTCAGGGGAAGCTCCTTACCCACTGAAGTCAGGGTAGAGTGGACTTGCCCATCCAGGCAAAAGATTCCAACCACCTGGATGTCAAGTGAAGATCATATACCCCAGCAGCCATAGTAGAGGCTACTGGCACCTCCAGGCAAGAAACATCTCCCACCTGGGAATGGGAGTAACTTTTATAACACCTTAGCCAGGGTAGAGGGGACTCTACCCACCAGGCGAAAGACTACATAACCTGGTTTTCTGGGGGAGCTCCTATGCCACCACAGGCAGGGGAGAGGAGACTCGACCCTCCAGGCTGAAGATCCCTTCCATATCTTTGTCAGGAGAGTTCATATACTGCCATAGGCAG
This sequence comes from Ictidomys tridecemlineatus, assembly GCF_052094955.1. NCBI lineage: Eukaryota > Metazoa > Chordata > Mammalia > Rodentia > Sciuridae > Ictidomys > Ictidomys tridecemlineatus. The sequence continues at coordinate 84,302,642 of NC_135485.1, forward strand.
GGTAGAGGGTACTTTCCACTGGAGGTGTATGACCTCTCCCACATGGGTGTAGGGGAACTCCTATACCTCTTCAGCTAAGATATAGGGCACTCATCTCTCCAATCCAGAATCCCTACTACCTGGGTGTCAGGGGGCGATCCTTCAAAGCCACAGCCAGAGTAGAGGGGAATCATCCCTCCAGGTGAGAGACCCATCCAATCTGGGTATCAGGGAAAGCTAGTAAACCACTGCAGCCAGGGTAGAGGGGGCTCAACCCTTAAGGAGGGAGACCCCTCCCGTCTCTGTATTGGGGATAGAGTTCCTATACCATACCAGCCAGAAGAGAGGGACTAGCCTCTTCAGCAGGAGACCCCTCCCATATGCATATCTGGAAGAGCTGGTACACCCCCTCAGCCAGGGTGGAGGTGAGTCACCCCTCTAGGCTGGATACCCCTTCCACTTGGGGGTCAGAGGGAGTTTCTATACTTTTGTAGCCAGGGTAGAATAGACTTGCCCTTTTAGTCACGTGGGTTTCTGGGTGTGCTCCTATCCCTCAGCAGCAAGGGTAGATTGGACTCAAGCCTCCAATCGGGAAACCCCTCCCACCTGTGTGTCCTGGAGGCTTGATTACTACAGCATCCAGGGTACAGGGGACTCGCCCCTTCAGGCAGGAGACCCCTCCCACCTTGATGTGTGAGGGGAGATCCTATACTGCCACAGCCAGAGTAGAGGGGACTCACCCCTCTAGGTGTGAGACCCTTCCCACCTGGCATTAAGAGGGAGTTGTTATTCTGCTGCAGCCATGGAAGAGGCAACTCGCCCCTCTTGGCAGAAGACCCATCCCACCTGGGAATCTGCGGGAACTTGTATACTGTCGCAGCCAGGGTAGAGGGGACTAGCCCCTCCAGGTGGGAGACCCCTTCCACCTGGGTGTTGGTGGGTGGAATTCGTATACCACCACAGCTAGGGTAGCAGAAACTCGCCACTCCAGGGAACACACCCCTCTTACCTGGGTGTTGGTGGAAGTTGTATACCTCTGCAGCCAGGTTAGAGGAGACTCATTCCCCCCCCCCAGTTTGAGACACTTCCCATTCGGTTGTTGTGGGAGCTAAAATACTGCTGCAGCAAGGATAGAGGGGACTCACCCCTACAGGCCAGAGACCCCTTTCATTGGGTGTCAGGGGGAACTTCTATAGTGTTACAGCTAGGGTAGAGGATTTCGTCCTTGCAAGGAGAAGACCCCTCCCACCTAGGTGTCCAGGGAGCTCTTATAGGACACCAGCCAAAATAGAGGGGACACACTCCTTCAGGTGGCAGACCCCTTCCACCTGTGTGTCTGGGGAAGTTGTACATAGCTTTAGCCAGGGTAGAGGGGAATTGCCCCTCCATGCAGGAGAACCTTCCCACTTTGGTGTTTAGGGAGCTTGTATATCACCGAAGATGGGGTACAGGGGACTTGTTTCTCCAGGCCGGAGACCCCTCCAACCTAGTTGACTTGTTTCTCCAGGATGGAGACCCCTCCCACCTAGTTGTCCTGGGAGAGCTCAAATACCACTGCAGCCAAGGAGACCCCTCCCACCTGGGTGACCTGGGAGTTTTTATATGGCACCAGCCAAAGTAAAGGATAATCGCCCCACTAGGCAGGAGACCCCTCTCACCTGGGTGTCTGCGTGAGCTTGTATATCTCCTCATCCATGGTACAGGGGACTTTCTGCTCCAAGTGGGAGACCCCTCCCACCTGGGTATCATCATTGGGGGGAGCTCCTCTAACACTGCAGGTAGTGTTGAGCGAAATCACCCTTCCAGGTGAAAAACCCCTCTTGCCTGGGTGTTCAGGGGGACCTCCTTTACAACGCAGCACCAGCTCCGAAGTCTTGTCCACTTCTCAGCTGAAGTGACGTCCAGTTTTCAGCAACACTGGAGATTCTTCCATCCTCATCCTCACTGGCACTGGGATGAAGGCAGAAACTTTGGCAATGATGCTAAAGAATATCTTGTAGTATTACAGCAGGCACTAAGAAAAAAACCTTCTAAACAATTTAGTACATTATCTCAAGTTTTTTTTTACTTTTGAAATCCGCTTTAATAGTGCTCATTACTCATGAGCTTCCAGGTGTGGGAGAACCATTGTAGTTAGTGGCCTTGGAAATGATCAAACTTCAGGGATGTGGGCTATCTTCCACCTGCAGTGTCCCAGGCAGCCCCAGATGGCCCTGGGGAGAGTCCAGGGTGTGTTGTGTACTCAATCTGCCACTGGGCACAGGGAGCAAGAGCCTGCGAGACTGTGCCCCCAGGTCAGGTTTGGATTTGGGCTCTTGCAGTGGCGTCCTGCTCCAAGGGTGGGGGGCAGGATACAGCCGGCTGCCACCGCTTGGAAAGTCCTTGCTGCGCCATTACCGCCATGACCGACTGGCGCAAGTGGCAGCTGCTGATCCAATTCACGCACCCTCAAGAAATGAAATGTATTTAGTAATAGCCCTTTGCTGCAACTTTTTTCCTGATAAACCTTCTTTTTTTAACTTTCTTTTTCTTTCTGACTAGAGTTCCTGGGATTTTATCAAAACATGCCCTAACTGTTCTTGGTTCCATTGTGGTGTCTTCTTCTCTTAGTAATTTACTTAACACCCCTCCCATATTTTCATCACAAAGACAATACAACATCTCAAGACAAAACAAGACACAAACAAACTGTATCAATCTTCTTCATTTTCTCAAAATGGCCATTTTTTCTCTCTCCTTATCTACTTAGGGATGAGCAGATTTGCCCCCGTCTTATCTATGGATGGGCAGCATTTTTTCGTCACTTACCTCCGAGTGTCATGGGGCTCCCCGAATGAGCCACTGTCTGCCATAGACCGGCTGCAGCAAAATAACTGGGGGGGGGGGGGAGGGTAATGAACAAATTGTGTATATTGATACAGCAGGAATGGGAGCCATTCATTATAGGACAGGAGGGGTATATATACATTCCACACACCTTATCTAAATTAACATTAACTAGATACAGCAGTCACCAATAAAGAATCTCCACACTTAATGGCTTGCTGGCATTACTTCACAAACCACTCCCTCTGGCAAAATGCCAGGCTCCATCTTGACTTGTTTACAGACCCTAACAAGGCACCAGCCAAAGTAGAGGTGCTTGCCCTTCCAGGAGGGAGAACCCTCCAACCTGGGTTTCCAGGGAAGCTTGTATGCCGCCTTATCCAGGGTGGAAGGGACTTTCCCCTCCATGCGGGAGACCCCTCTTACCTGGATGTCTGGGAGAGCTTCTCTACCACCACAGCCAGTGTTGAGGGGACTACTAACACCAGGCTAGAGGCCTCCCCACTTGATTTTGGCAGAGCACATATACTGCTTCAGCCAGGGGAGATGGGACTTGCCCCTCCAGAAGGGAGACCTCTCCCATCTGGGTTTTGGGAGAAGCTCGAGTACTTCTGTATCCAGGGTAGAGGGGACTCACCCCTCCAGTGAAGAGACCCCTCTAAAGTGAGTGCCAGTGGTGCTCCTATTCCGCCTCAGCCATAATAGTTGGGACTTGCTCCTCCATGTGGGAGACCCTCCCATCTGGGGGTCTGGGGGAGCTCAAACACGGCAGCAGCCAGAGTACAGGAGACTCACCAGTCTAGGCGGGAGACCCCTCCCACATGAGTGTTTGGGGGAGCTTGAATAATACTGTAGCTAGGGTAGAGCGGACTCCACCCTCAAGGTGGAAGACCCGTCCCACGTGGGTGTCAGGTAGACTTGTATACCACCACAGCCAAGGTAAAGTGGACTCGCCCCTCCAGGAGGGGGGTGTAGATGGAGCTTATACCCCAGCTGCCCTTTGTAGATGCAACTGTCTCCTCCAGGAAGGAGACCCTTCCAACATGGGTGTGTATGTGGTGGGCTAATAAACTGCGGCAGCCATGGTAGCAGCGACTTGCCCTTCCAGTTGGGAGACCCCGCCCACCTGGTTGACAGGGGGAGCTTGAATACCACTGCATCCAGGGTAAAGGAAACTCGCCCCTAAAGGCAGGAGACCTCTCCCTTCTGGGTGTCAGGGGAAGCTCCAATACTGCTGCAGCCAGAGTAAAGGAAACTTGCCCCTGTAGTCAAGAGATCCCTCTAACCTAGGTGTAAGGGGAGCACCTATATCGCTGCAGCCAGAGTAGTGGAGCCCATTCAGACAGGTCACGTTCCCACCTGGGTGTCATGGGGAGCTTATATACAACCTTAGCTAGGGTACAGGGGAATCACCCCTGAAGGTGGCAGATGCCTCCCACCTGGTTCTTGTAGGGAGCTCTAATACCACCAAAACCTGGGTAAAGGGTACTTGCCCAACAAGTAGGAGACCCCTCCCACCAGGTGTCAGGGGGTGTTCATATAGCACAGCAGCCAGGGTAGAGTGGACTCCCCTCTTTGGGCGGGAGACCCCCTCCCACCTGGATTTCTGAGGGGGCTTCTACACCCCTATAGCTACAGTATAGGGGACTCACCCCTCCAGGCGGGGAACCTCTAGATCCTGGGTGGTGTAGAGGTCTATACCACTGCAGTCAGAATAATGGGCACTTGCACACCAGGCAGAAGACCTCTCCCACCTAGGTGTCATGTGGAGCATGTATACCAACTTAGCCAGGTTAAAAAGGACTCGCCCTTCTAGGCTGGGGACCTCTTCCATATTGGTGTCTGGAGGAGCATGTATTCTGCTGTAGCAAAGGTAGAGGTGACTCACCCCTCTAGGCAGGAGAACCCTCTAACCTGGATGTCAGGAAGCTCAATTACTCTTTTATATTGGTGTCCGGGGGAGCATATATTCTGCTCCAGCAAGGGTAGAGAAGACTTGCCCTGCCAGACTCCTTCCACTTGTGTGTCAGGGGAAGCTTCTATAACACTGCAGCCAGGGTAGAGTGGACTCCCTGCACCAGGGGAAAACCCCTCTCACCTGTGCGTCAGGAGAGCTTGATTACCACCGAAGCCATGGTAGATGAGACTCACCTCCCCAGGCGGGAAACTCTACCCAGCAGGGTGTCAGGGGAAGCTCTTATAACTCTGCAGCCATAATAGAGAGAACTTGCTCCTCCAGGTGAGAGACCCCTCATACCTGGTGTGTATTTGGGGGGATAGTATACAACTGCAGCTGGGTAGCAGGGAGGGCTCCTCAAGGCGGGAGAAAACTTTTACCTGGGTGTCGGGGGAGTTCATATCATGCCATAGCTAGGATAGAGGGGACTAACCCCTTCAGGAAAGAGACCCCTCTCATTTGGGTATGGGGGGAAACTCCTATGCCACCACACCCAGGGTAGAGGGGACTCGACCCTCATATGGGAGACGCCTCCCACCTGGTTGTCCTGGGAAATCTTATAAGGCACCAGCCAAAGTAGAGGGGACTCGCACCTCCATGTGGGTGACCCCTCCCACCTGAATGTCAGGGGGAGCTCATATACTGCTATAGCCAGAAGAGTGGGGACTCAGCCCTACAAGAGGGAGAACCCTCCAACCTGGGTGTCCAAAAGAGCTCCTATATCTCCGCAGCAACAGTAGAGGGAACTCGAGCCTCCACTCAAGTGACCCATTCTACCTGGGTGTTGGGGGAGTTCAAATAACTCTGCAGTCAGAGTACAGGGGACTCTCCCCTATAGGAGGGAGACCCCTCCCACGTGAGTGTCTGGGGGAGCTACTATACTGCCACAGCCAGTGTAGAGGATTTCGCCTCTTAAAGTGGGAGAACCCTCCAACCTGGGTGTTACTGGAGATCTTATAGAGCACGAGCCAGGGTAGTTGGGACTCGCGACTCCAGCGGGAGACCCTTCTCACCTGAGTGTAGGTGGGGCTTCATACCATCTTAGCCAGGGTAGAGGTGACTTGCCCCTCCAGGCAAAAATCCCCTCCCACCTGGGTATCTGGGAGATCATGTACACAGCAGCAGCTGTGTACAGTAGAGCGTTTCTCCCCTCCAGCAGGGACATCCTCCCACTGGAGTGTCAGGAGAGCTCCTTTACCTCCACAGCCATGGTAAAGTGGATTCACCCCTCCAAGTGGGAGACCTCTCCTACCTAGGTGTAGGATGTGGGGGCTCCTACCCCACCTAAGCCAGGGTAGAATGGACTCGCCCCTCCATGAGAGAGACCTCTCCAGCTCGGGTGTGTGGGGGTAGCTCATACACACCCTAATCCAGGGTAAAGGAAACTTGCCCCTCTAAGCGAGACACCCCTCTTAACTGGGTGCTGGGTGGAGCTCACATATCACTGCAGGTAGGTTAAATTGGATTTGGCCCTCCAGGCAAGAGACACCTCCCACCTGAGTGTTGGGTGGGGAGCTCCTATACTGCAGCAAGGTAATAAAGTTGCTCACTGCTCCAGGCAAGAGACCCCTCCAACCTGATTATGGGGGGAACTCCTATACCAAAGCAACCAGGGTAGAATGGACTCACCCCTCCAGTCAGGAGAACCCTCCCACCTCCTTGTCTGGGGGTAGATCTTAAACTGCTGAAGCCAAGATAGAGGGAATTCACCCCTCCAGGCTGGAGTCCCCTCCCACCTGGGTGTCGCAGGGAACTTGTATACCACCTTAGCCAGGGTAGAGCTGACTTGCCCTCCAGACAGGAGATCTGTCCCACCTGGGTTTCAGGGAAAGCTCCTATACCACAGAAGCCAGAGTACCAGGGACTTGTCCATCAAGGCAGGAGACTCCTCCCACCTGGATGTCCTGGGGAGCTCCAATACTGCTGCAGCAGGGTAGAGGGTATTCTAGCCTCCTGAGGGATGACTCCTCCCAATTGGGTGTCAGGAGAGCTTTTATACCACCACAGCTAGGGTATAGGGGACTCGCCCCTCCACACAGGAGACACATTTCACCAGATTTGCAGGGGGAGCTCTTATAGTGCTGCAGCCAGGGTAGAGGGGATTTGCCCCTCCAGACGGGAGATCTCTCTCATCTAGGTTTCGGATGGGAGTTCTCATATACCTCCACAGCCATGGTAGAGGGGTCTCACCCTTGCAGGCCAGAAATCCTCCCACCTGGGTTTTGTAGGGAGCTGGTGTTGGAGGGAGTTTCTTTATTGCTACAGCCATTATAGAGGGAACACCACATGCCTCCAGCTGGAAGATCCCTTCTATCTGGATGTCTAGGAAAGCTAGTATACCACTTTAGCCAGGGCAAAGGGGATTCGCCCCTTCAGTCAGAAGACCCCTCCCACCTGCATGTCACAGGGAGCAGGTATACCACCTTAGACAGGGCAGAGGCGAATTTTCACCTCCAGCTGAAAATCCCTGCATCCTGGGTGTCCCAGAACTTATATACTGCATTATCCAGGGTAGAGGGTACTAACTAGTCCCCTTCCATCTTGCTGTGATTGTGGGGCTAAAATACTGTTGCAGCCAGAAGAGAGGGGACATGCCCCACTAGGCGGGAGACCCCTAAACCCAGATTGTCAAGGGAGCTTATATACCACAGAGGAAAGGAAAAGGAGACTCACCCCTCTAGGTTGGACACCTCACGTTACTGGGTGTTGGGAGAGCTCTTATACCACTACAGCCAGGGTAGTAGGGATGCCCCCTTCAGAAAGGAAACCTCTCCCACCTGGGTGTCATTGAGGGCTTATATACCACCTTAGCCAGGGTAGAGTGGACTTCCCACAACAGGCAGGAGACCTCCCTCACCAGGGTATCAGGGAGGAGCTCGTACACCATTGAAGCCAGGGTATAATATGTATGCCACTGAGGCGAGAGATCCATCCCACCTGGGTGATAAAGGGAGCTCTTATACAGCTGCAGCCAGGATACAGGGACTTGCCCTCCAAGCTGGAGATGCCTCCCACCTGGCTGTTGGAGGGTGCTAGTATATCCCTGCAGCCAGGGTAGAGGGAATTTTACCAGTTTTGCAGGGAAGCTCTTATACTGCTGAATCCAGAGTAGAGATTTGCCCCTCCAGATGGGGAACCCTTCCCATCTAGTTTTCGAATGAAAGTTCTCATATGCTTCCAGGCTGGAGACCCCTCCCACCTGGGTTTCAGGGTGGGGGAGCTTTTATACTACTTGATCCAGGATACTGGGAACTCACCACACCAGACAGGAAACCACTCCAACCTGGGTATTGGAGGGAGCTTGTATACCTCCTTAGTAAGGGTATAGAAGACTCGCCTCTCCAGGCAGGAGACCCCTTCCTCCAGGGTGTCAGGGAGTGCTCTTATACAACACTGCCAGTGTAGAGGGGAATCGCCCCTCCAAGAGGAAGACCCCTCCTACTTAAGTGTCTGGTTGGGGGGATCCTATACAGCCCTAGACAGAGTAGAGGGGACTTGCTGCTCCAGGAAGGAGACCCCTCCCACTTGGGTGTTGCAGGAGCTTGTATACCAAGTTAGCCAGGGTAGAGAAGACTGAAGGTGTGAATACCCTCTACACTGACTCTGGTGGTATATGAGGAGAAAAGGAAGTAAGGGAAAATGGTGGTGAAGGGAGAGGAGGGTTCATGGTCCAGATTCACTACAGGGTGTCAGGATTGAGGAGCAGGGCCCAGGATGAAGGAGGACAAAGCCCCCAGGCAAGGGGCACAACTACTTTTTCCCAAAGAAAGACTGCAGGGCCAAATATCCCAGTTCCATTCTCTGGATATGATGAGCTTCCTGGGAAAGGGATCTGGAAAAGGAGCCCATCAGGGATAAGGACAACAGGAAGGCCAAAGAAGGGCACAGCGTGAAGTGCTGGAAGAAGGGGGTTTGTGGGGTTCCAGTAAGGACCGCAGAAAGGAGCCCAGGCCAGAAATCTAGAGGAGGGCCCAGGCTAGAGGACAGCAGGGAAGGGTAGGGTTGGGCAGGCAGGGGCTGCACTAGGTTCAGAGGTGCAGGGAACACAAGGGGAGTGGGGAAACAGCCCCAGTGAGGCCCACAGTTCAAGCCCAGGAAAGCACAGAGCAAGAAGGACCCCCAGAGGCTCAACAGAGGAGCCAGTCCACGAAATGGAGATTCAAGGGCCAGCACTAGGGCAGGTGGCTCAGGATAGTGGACAGAACTGGGGAGAAAAGTCAGGGAATAAAGCAGGGGGAGGGAGCATGGAGACCCAGCGCCACTGCCATATGTCAGGTTTCCTGGTGCTGCCCCAAGGGCCTAGGGAGAGCAAGAAGCCCAGTCTCGGGTCAGGGTTCTGTTTCCCATAAGAGCACCCTGGTCCAGGTGAAGATCAAGTGCTAGGGACCAGGCCAAAGGGCTTAGCAAGACAGGGGCCAGGAGGAGTGCAATGTGTGGGCACAGTCTGGGATCATGGTGGGTCCAAAGAGGGACAAGAGCTAGAATCCAGTCAAGAAGCCCAGATAAGATAAGGACCCCGAAAAAAGGTATTTGGGACCCAATGAGCAGGAGGCACCTGCACCAGGAAAAAAAAAAAAAAAGCTAGGGGACGAATAAATAGAATCAGCGCTAGGATAATGAGAGAGGGCTGTGAAAAGGGAACAGAGGGGAGCGAGCTTGGGGGCTAAATCAAGGGGTGCCCAGGTCAGACAATACAGGAAGAAACACCACAGAAAGCCACACTATCTGAGTATTGCAGTAAGGAGCTCAGGCTGGCAGCCAGGCCAGGGGACTGTAAGGCTAAGGGTTAGGTTAAGGAAGGGCTGAGGGGCAGCTTGCAACCTCGAGGGCAGGAGAGAGAAGAAAGGTGATCGCCCAGGGTAAGTTCTTCACTAGGCCCAAGTCCACTGCCAGTTGTCAAGTTTGGATGGCAAAGGGGCCCAGGCAAAAGGCAGGGCTGTGTTGCCCATAGGGATCCTTTAGGACCCAGAGGCCACCCAATTTCACTCCTCTGGCAGGACCAAAGGAGGGCTATGTGAGGGATACATTTTGTCCAGGATTGGGGGCTGTCAGTGGGGAGCCAGCAACCATTGGAGGAGACAAGGCTAGCGAGAAGCAGGGGGAGGGCAGGATCCTGGCAATGATGAAATACCACAGTGCAAAGAGAACAGAGGGGAGGAACATGAGAGGGCCAAGCAACGGGTATGAAATCAAGGAACAGGCACAGGTCCTCAATAAGGGTGATCAGGGCCTCCAGATAAGAGCCAGGCCCAAGAATGGGGAGCCAAGTTCTGGGCCTTATGCTCTGGGTCCAATGAAAATAGGCAGGGTTGTGGAGGGGATAAAAGGGAGCAGGGGTAGTGGGTGGTGCAGGAAAGAAGTGCACAGTGCCCAGATACACTACTGGGTGTCAGGATCAAGGAGAAGGGTCTGGCCAGAGAATCCAAAGTCCTTGGCAAGGAGAACAGCTACATTTTTTCCAAAAGGAGCCCACAGGGCAAAATGCCCAGTTCCATTCTCCTGGACCTGATGAGCATCCTGGGAAAGGGATCTTGAAAAGGGGCGCAGCAGAGATGGACACAATAGGAGGGATGAAGGAGGGTACAGTGTTAAAAGCCAGAAGAAGGATGTTGACAGAGTGTGGGCCAGGACTCCAGAAAGGAGCCCATGCTAGGGACAACAGGAGGGAGTAGGCCAGGAAAGGGCAGGGAAGGGCAAGGCTGGGCAAGCTGGTGTCAGTAGGGTTCTGAGGTTCAGGGAAGCCAAGCGAAGTAGGGTACTAACCTGAGCAAGGCCTGCAGTCCAAGCCCAGGGAAGCACAGAGCAAGGAAGGCCCCAGAGGCTCAAACGATGAGGCAGGCCAGGGAATGTAGATCGGGGGGCTTAGGACAATAGAATTTTGAGGGATGGAAGGGGATCTGGCAGAGGAAAGGAAGGCTCCTGGCCCAGGAAAACTACCAGGTGTCAGGGTTCTGGGCTCAGGACAAAATGCCCAGAGAGAACAAGTGGTTCAGGCAAGGGGCAGGATTCCGTTTCCCATAAGGCACCCTGGCCCAGATGAGAATCCATGGACAGGGACCTGGCAAAGGAGCACTGGCAAATGAAGGCGGCCAGGAGGACGGCAATGGGAGGGCATGGCAGGGGGTCTCGGTGGGTGCATGGGGCGGCAAGATCCAGGACCCAAGCCAGGTTCCCAGGCAAAGGAATCACCTGACTGACCATGGATGAGTGATCCAAGGAATAGGAGACCTGCAAGCACTAGGGGAAAGTGCAAGGGGAAGCGGAGGAAGGGCTGCACAAGGACAAGGAGACAGAGAAAAGCACAACGGGCACCTAAGGGAGCACGTAGGCAGTCCCAAACAAGGGATCCCCAGGTCAAATCCAACAGGAAGAGACTCTATGCTACACCATGTGAAATGAGGAACATTGTCAGGGCCTCAAGTGAGCACCAGACCCAGAAACTGAAGTGCAAAATGTCAGGGTTAGGGAGGGCTGGGTTGGGTTAGGGCAGCATGCAAGGCCAGAGGGCAGAGGAGAGAAGGGAGTGGATATCTCAGGGCTGGGTTGAAGCAAGTTGCATGTTAACTGCCAGGCCTCAAGTTTCAGGCAGCAAAGAGGACTCAGACAAGAGGCAGGGCTGTATTTCCCATAAGGAGCCTTAAGGTCGCAGAGGCCAGCCAATATGGCTCCTCTGTCCAGGTGAGTAGATTCTCAGAGAGTCACCTGGACAAAAGGAGAGTCAAAAGAGGGCACTGTGAGGAAATGCCTGGCTTATGGAGGTTGTGGTGGTGGTCAGTTGGCAGCCTGGACCTATTCCAGGAGCCCAAGCTAGGAAGAAGCAGGGAAAGTAAAGGGTCCTGGCAGTGCCAGGATACCATAGCACCAGTGGAACAGAGGAGAGGTCAGGATGAGGTCTATATAAAGAGGGCTGGAACCAAGGGAAGGGAAAGAATCCTCAAGAAGTCCTGCCAGGGACTCAAACAAGGAGCCATGCTCAGTAATGGAGATCCAAGTGCTAGCACTTTGTGCAGGTTGAATGAAAACGAATATGCATGGGGAGGGGAGGGAAAGGAGAAATCTGATCAGGTGGCATAGTGGGAGTAAGGCTGAAGGCCCAGGTCCACTGCAGGTTGTCAGGTTTAGGTATCTGGGTATGGGCAGAGGGAAGCCAATAGGCCCACACAAGGGACAGGGCTACATTTTCCCAAAGGGAACCCACAGGGTCACGAGGCCCGGTCAACTACCTGGCCTGATGAGCATCCTTGGAAGGGGATCAGGAAAGTGGGCCTGGGAGAGACAGAAATGACAAAAGGGCCAAAGGAGGGCACAATCTCAAAGGCCGAAGGATGGGTCTGAGTGGGGTGGGGGCCAAGACCCCAAGAAGGAGCTAGAGGAGGGCCCAAGCTAGGGGAGAGAAGGGAGAGCAGGGCCAATAAGGCATGGCTGCACTAAGGTACTGCAGTACAGGGAAGCCAAGGGGAGGAGAGAAGCGGCTGGAGTGAGGGGCCCTCAGACAAAGCCCAGAAAAGAAAGGAACAGTTAGGGTCACCAGAGGCTCAAGCCAGGGTCCTGGCAAGGAAATGGAGTGCCAAGGGCCAGGGCTTGGGCAGGGGGCTTAGGAGAGTGGACAAGACATGGGAGGGAAGGCAGGGAATTCAGCAGGGGGCATTCAGGCTCCAGGCCTTGGGCCACTACCAGGTATTAGGGTTCCTGGTGGGGAACAAAGCAACCAGAGAGTGTAAGTGGCCTAGGTGAGGGCCAGTGCTCTGTTTTTTATAAGGCTCACTGGCTCAGATCAGAATCCATGGAGAGAGACCTGGCAAAGGAGATGTAGCAATAGAGGGGGCCAGAAGGATGGCTATGGGAGGGCATGGCCAGGGGTTGTGGTAGATGCATGGTAGTAAGAGAGCCAGGATAGTAACCAGGTGTTTAGACAAGGTACCTACTTGATCAACCTAGGACCAGAGACCCAAGAAGCAGAAGACTCACTAGCATCAGAGAAATTCATGAGAAGTTTTGAAGGATGAGCTGCACAAGGACCAGGAGATAGAGGGAAGCTCAAGGGGCACCTGGAGGGCCAAAGCAAGGGTCCCCCAGTTCAAACCCAACATGAAGAGACTCCACACTATGTGAAGGGACACAAGGAAAGCATCAGGGGCTCAAGGGAGCACACAAGATAGGGCAGAAGCTCCAAGGGCCTGGGTTAGGGAAGGATGTGTTGGGGTAGGGGCAGCATGCAAGGCAAGAGGGCAGGGGAGAGAAGGGAGGGCATCACCCAATGCTGGGTTTGAACAAGTTCATGTTAACTACCAGGCCACAAGTTTCAGACAGTGAAGGGACTCATGAAAGTGTCAGGGCTGTTTTTCCCATAGGGATCATTCAGGGTGCAGAGGCGAGCCAATTTCACTCCTATGCCCCAGGTGAGTAGATCCTCAGAGACAAACATGGACCAAAGGAGGGGCCAAAGAGGGTACTGTGAAGGGATACGTGGTTTACAGTAGTGTGGGGAGGGTCGGGCTACCAGGATCCATTTGAGCAGCATAGGCTAGGGAGAAACAGGGGTTGTACAGGGTCTGGGCAGTGTCAGCATACCACAGCATGAGGGGATCAAAGGGGAGGCACAGGAGGGGACCTGTAAAAGGGGCCTGAAACCAAGGGACAGGGACCGGTTCCTAGAGAAGGACATCCAAGGGCTCACGCAAGGAGCCAGGCACAGGAATGGGGAGCCAAGTCTAGCACCTGAGCCTTGGTGAATGAAAAGAAACATGGAGGGGAAGTAGTGGGAGGGGAGAAAGTGGACTGGTTGGCACAGTGGGAGAACGGCTCAAGGCTCATGTCCACTGCAGGGTGTCAGGAATCTTGAGCAGGGCCTTCGCTAAGGGTAGGGCTATGTTTTCCCAAAGGGAGCCCCAGGGACAAGGGGCCAGGTCAAGTTATCTGGCCTGGGTGAGCTTCCTGGGAAGGGGATCAGGAAAGTGTGACAGAAATGACAGGAGGGCTGAAGGATGGCACAGCCTGAAGGGCCACAGGACATGTTTGGGTGGGGTGGGGGCCAGGACACCAGCAAGGAGCCCTCGTAAGTGACCTAGAGGAGTGGCCAGGCCAAGGGAGAGCAGGGAATGCTGGGCCAAGAAGGTTGGGCTGCCCTAGGGTACTGAGGTAAAGGAAAGCTAAGGGGAGCGGAGAAGTATCCTCAGGGAGGCACCCTCAATCAATGCTCAGAAAAGCAGTGAGCAAGAACAGCCACCTGAGGCTCAAGAAGGCAGCCAGGCCTAAGGAAATGAGAGCAATGGAAAGGGCTTGGGAAGGAGGCTCACGACACTGGACAAGTATTAGAAGGGAAGGCAGGGGATTCAGAAGGGGGCAGTCAGGCTCTAGCCCAGGGCCACCTCTAGGTTTCAGGGTTCCTGGTGCCGGACCAAGCACCCAGAGAGAGCAACGGGCCCCAGGAAAATGGACAGAGCTCTTTTTCCCATAGGGCACTCTGGCTCATATTTGAATCCAGTGTCAGGGACCTGGCAAAAGAGGCAAGACAAGGGAAGGGGAAAAGGAGGAGGGGGAAGAAAGGGCATGGAGGGGATCTTGATGGGTTCACTGTAGGGCAAAAGCCATGACCCAAGACAAGCCCCCTGGCAAGGGACCCACCCAACCAATTGTGATAAGGGAACCAAGGAGCATGATACTTGCAAGCACCAGCAAAAAGCAGAGGGGAAGGGAGGTAGGGGCTGCTTGAGGACCAGGAGACAGTGGGAAGTGCAAGGGGAACCCAGGGGAGCCTGCTGGGGGCCCATGTAAGGGGGCCCCATGTCAGTTGCAACATGAAGAAACTCCTTGCTATGCAAAAGGAAATGAGGAACAAGGTTAGGGGCTCAGCGAAACGCTCAGGCCTGGAGACTGGAGCAAAAAGGGTCAGTGTTAGGGAGTGCTGGGTTGGGGTAGGGTCAGCATGCACAGCGAGGGCAGGAGAGGGAATGGTGAAGATCACTCAGGGCTGGGTTGAAGCAAGTCCCATGTTAACTACCAGGCCTCAAGGTACAGGCGGAGAAGGGGACTCAGGTGACTGGCCAGGCTGTGTATCCAATAAGAAGAATACAGGGTGCAGAGAACAGCCAATTCTGTTCTTCTGCCCCAGGTGAGTAGATGCTCAGATAGGGACCTGAATCAACCACAGGAAAGAGGGTACTGTGAGGGGATACCTGGCGTTTAGAGGTTGTGGCGAGGTTGGTAGAGGTAGAGGGGATTTGCCCCTGCAGGCAGGATACACCTCCCACCTGGGGAGGGGGTGATGGTATACCGCCATAGCCAGGGTAGAAGGACGCACCCCTCCTGGGTAGAGACTCTTCCACCTGGGTGTCCAGGGGAGCTCCGATACTTCCACAACAAGGGGAGGGGAACTTTCCCCTCCAGGCAGGAGATCCCAACCACCTGGGTGTGGGTGGGGGAGAACATATACAACTCTATCCAAGGGAGTGGGGACTCACCCCTCCAGGAAGGAGACACCTCCCAACTGGATGTCACCAGGAGCTTGTATAACATCTTACCCAGGGTACAAGGTTCTTGCTCCTCCAGGCAGGAGACCCCTCCCACCATGGTGTCAGGGGGAGATAATATACTGCAGGAGCCAGGAAAGAGGGGGCTTGCCCTTCTATGCTTTAGACCCCACCCACGTGGTTATAATGGGGTCAGCTCATATACCATGGTAGCCATGGTAGAGGGAAATCACCCCTCTTTGCTGCAGAACCCCTCCCACCTTGGTGTCTGGGGAGCTCCTACACTGCAGCCAGGGTAGAAGGGACTCACAACTCTAGGCAGGAAACCCCTTCTACATGAGTATCTGGGGAGCTCCTATATAGCAGCAGCCAGGGGAGAGCCGACTGGCACTTCCAGGGGAGAGACCCCTCCCATCTTGATGCCAGGGCAAGCTTGAATTCCGCCTTAGCCCGGGTAGAGGGAACTTGCCCCTCCAAGAGTGAGACCCCTCCCACCTGGGTGTTGGAGCAGGGCATGTATACAGCTGCAGCCAGGGCAGCAGAGACTAACCTCTTCAGGCAGGAGATTTTTCATCTGGTTGTCAGGGGGAGTTTATACTGTTGCAAACATTGTACATGGGACTACCCCCTCAAGGCAAGAGATCCCTTCCTCCTGGGTGTGGGGGGGTGAGCTCCTATATTTCCAAAGCCAGGGTGGAGGGGATGTGCCCCTCTAGTCATGAGACACCTGAAACCTGGGTGTCAGTGGGAGCTCCTATACTGCCACAGGCAGGGTCCAGGGGACTCTACCGTCCAGGTGAGAGACTCCTCCCAACTGGGGGACAGGAGAGCTCCTGTACTGCAGCAGCCAGGGTAGATAAAATTTGACCCTCCAAGCGGGAGACCCCTTCTATCTGGGTGTCTCATGGAGCTTGTATACCACCTTAGCCAGGGTAGAGGTGACTTGCCCCTCATGAATGGAGAACCCTCCCACCTGGGTGTGGGGGAGCTCATATACAACTGAAGCCAGTGTAAGGGTACTTGATGCACCAGGGAAGAGACACCTTTCACCAGGGTGTCAGGGGAAGGTTGTATACTGTCACAGCCATGGTAGAGGGGACTGCCTCACCAGGCAGGAGACCCCTCCCACCTTGGTGTCTGAGGGATCTTGTAGATCACCACAGCCAGGTTACAAGGAAGTCGCCTCTCTAGGCGAAGACTCCTCTCATCTGGGTGTCAAGGGGAGCTCATATA
Organism: Ictidomys tridecemlineatus; assembly: GCF_052094955.1. NCBI lineage: Eukaryota > Metazoa > Chordata > Mammalia > Rodentia > Sciuridae > Ictidomys > Ictidomys tridecemlineatus. The sequence goes on from NC_135485.1 coordinate 84,319,106, forward strand.
CCACTGCAGTCAGCATAGCAGGGACTCGCCACTCAAGGTGATAAACCCTCCCACCTGGGTTTCTGGGGGAGCTCCTATACCTCCGAAACCAAGGTAGATGGGCCTTGCCCTTCCAGATGGGAGATGCTGCCCACATGGATGTCCTGGGAATTCTTATATGGCATCAGCCAAAGTAGAGGAAACCCATTGCTCCAGGTGGGGGAACACTTCCACCTGGTTGCAGGGGTGAGCTTGTATACCACCAGAGCCAGGGTAGAGGGGACTTGCCCCTACAGGTGGGAGACCCCTCCCACCTGGATGTCTGGGGAAGATTGTATATCTCCACAGCTAGGGTAGAGGTGATTCACTGATCTAGGAGTTGAACCCATTCTATCTGTGTGTCAGGGAGAGCTCTTATACAACCACAGCCAGGATATAGGGGATTTGCCCCTCCCAGGGGGATACCCCTCCCACCTGTGTGTCACAGGGAGATCTTATACTGCCATAGCCAGGATAGTTGGGATGTGTCCTTCCAGGAGGGAAATCTGAAAGGGCAGGGGAAATGTTCCCCTCCATTTGGGAGGACCCTCCTGCCTGGGTGTCAGGGCGAACTGGTATACTCTCCCAGCTAGGGTAGAGGGGACTCGCCCCTCTAGGTGAAAGACTCCTCCCACCTTGGTGTCAGGGGAAGTTATATACCACAACAGCCAGGGTAGCGGGTTCTTGCCCCTCCAGGCGGGAGAACCCTCCAACCTGGGTGTCAAGGGAAGCTCATATAATGAGGAGCCAGGGTAGAGGGGACTTGCCCCTTCACATTGGGGACCCCTCCTCGTGGTTATGGTGGGGGGAAGCTATAGCCAGGGGAGAGGAAACTCGCCCCTCCTTGCTGGAGACCCCTACAACCTGGGTGTTGGGAGAGTGCCTATACATCAGCACCCAGCGGATAGCTGACTCTCCCCTTCAGACAGAAGACCCAACCCACCTGGGTGACAGGGAAATTGCATATACTAAAGCAGCCAGGTAGAGTGGACATGCTCCTCCAGGCAAGAGACCCCTCCCATCTTAGTGCCAGGGCGAGCTTGTATTCCACCTTAGCCAAGGTAGCAGGGACTCGCCCTAACCTGGCAGGAGACACCTTTCACCTGGTTGTCAAGTCGAGCTCGTATCCAGCCACAACCATTGTAGATGGGACTTGCCCCTCGTGGCAAGAGACCCCTCCCCCCTAGGTGTGTACGTGAGCTCCTATATCTCCAGATCCAGGGGGGAGTGTACTTGCCCCTCAAGGCAGGAGACCCCTCCCTCCTGGGTGTCAGTGGGAGCTCCTATACCTTCAGAGGCAATGTACAGGGGACTCTACACTCCAGGTGGGAGATTTCTCTTACCTGGGTGTCAGCAGAGTTTCTATACTGCAGCAGCCAGGGTTGAAGGGACTCACCCCTCCTGGCAGGAAACCCCTTTCACCTGGGTGTCTCAGGAAGCTTATATACGACCTTAGCCAGGGTAGAGGCCACTTAACCCTCCAGATGGGAGTTTCCTCTCAAATGGGTATCAAGGGGAGCTCATATACCACTGCAGACAGGGAACAGGGTACTTGACGCACCAGCCAAGGACCCGTGGCACCAGGGTGTCAGCGGGAGTTTGTATACTGCCACAGCCAGGGTAGAGAGGACTCAGCAGAATAACCCTCCCACCTGTGTGTCAAGGAAATCTAGTATACCACTTCAGCCAGGGTAGAGGGTACTCATTCCTTCAGACAGGAGACCCCTCCAATCTGGGTTGAGGAGGGGAGGTAGTATACTGCTGCAGCCAGCGTAGTGGGGACTCACCACTCCAGACTGGAGAAACTTCCCACCTGGGTGTCAGGGGGAGCTCCTATACTAAAGCAGCCAGAGTAGAGGGGAATCACCCATCTGGGAAGAAGACCTCTCCCACCTTGGTGTCTGGTGGGGTTGTTCCTATAAAGCCCTAGCCAGGGTAGAGGGGACTAGCCCCTCCAGAAAGGAGACCCCTCCCACCTGGGTGTTGCAGGGAGCTTGTATACCAAGTTAGCCAGGGTAGAGCGGACTGGAGATGCAAATCCCCACTACCCTGGCTGTGGTGGTATATGAGCTCCCTGTGAAATCCTTGTGGGTGGAATCTCTTGCCTGGAGGGGCAAGTCACCTCTACCCTGGCTATAATGACATATGGGGAGAAAGGAGAGTAAGGGAAATGGGTGGTGCAGAGAGAGGAGGGCTCATGGCCAAGATTCACAGCAGGGTGTCAGATCCAGGAGCAGGCCCCAAGCTGAAGTAGGCCAAAGCCCCCAAGAAAGGGGCACTGCTACCCTTTTGCAAAGGAAGACCACAAGGCCAAACATCCAAGTTCTATCCCCTGGCTCTGGTGAGCATACTGGTAAAGGGATTTTGAAAAGGAGCCCACCAGGGAGAAGGACAACAGGAGGGCCAAAGGAGGGCACAGCAAAAAGTGCTGGAAGAAGGGGTTTTGTGACTTGTGAATCATGACCACAGAAAGCATGCCAGTCTAGGGAACTAAATGAGGGCCCATGGTAAGGTAGAGCAGGGAAGTGTGAAGCTGGGCAGGCAGGGGATGCACTAGGGTTTTGAGATGCAGAGAACACAAGGGGAATAGGGAAGCAGCCCCAGCAAGGCCCACAGTTCAAGCCCAGGGAAGCATGGAGCAAGAAGAACACCAAGAGGCTCGAGAGAGAGACCAGTCCAGGAAATGGAGAGCCAAGGGCCACCACTGGGGCAGAGAGCTCAGGACAGTAAACAGAGCTGGGGAGAGAAGGCATGGGATCCAGCAGAGTTGAGGCAGGTTCAAGGAGCAATGCCACTGCCAGGTGTCATGTTTCTTGGTGCTTCCCCAAGGGCCTAGGAAGAGAAAGTAGTCCAGTCGAGGGTCAGGGTTCTGTTTCCCATAGAGGGCCCTGGCTCAGAACAGGATCAAGAATCAGGGATCAGGACAAAGGGCCTGGCAAATGACAGGGACTAGGAGGAGTATGATGTGATAGCAGAGTGGGGGGTGTCACCTTGGGTGCAGAGAGTTACAAGAGCCAGGACCCAATTAAGGAGCCCAGGTAAGGGACCAACCCCAACAAAAGGTATTAGGGACACAATGAGAAGGAGTCCCCTGCTCCAGGAAAATGCTGTAGGAGAAGGACAGTTAGGGTCAGCGCTAGGATGCACAAAGGGCACAGAGGAGAGAGAGCTTGGGGGCCAAATCAAGTGGCACCCAGGTCAGACATGACAGGAAAAGATACAACAGAAAGGATTGCAACCAGAGTAACGGATTAAGGAACTCAGGCTGGCAACCAGGCCAGGGGACTGAAGAGCGAAGGGTCAGGGTGAGGAAGGGCTGGGTTGGCTATGGGGCAGCTTTCAAGGCTAGAGGGCAGTAGAAGGAAGGGAGGGGATTGCCCAGGGCAAGGTCATCACTAGGTCCAAATACACTGCCAGTTGCCAAGTTCAGACATCAAATGAGACCCAGGCAAGGGGCAGGGCTGTGTTGCACATAGGAATTCTTCAGGGCCCCGAGGCCAGCCGATTTTACTCTTCTACACCAGGTTAGTAGATCCTCACAGAGATACCAGGACCAAGATGGGGAGGGGGGGCAATGTGAGGGTTACCTTTGATCCAGGATTGGAGGAGTGTTGGTTGGGAGCCAGCAACCCATGGAAGCGACCAGGCTAGGGAGAAGGAGGGAAGAGCAGGGTCCTGGCAATGACAAAATACCACAGTGCAAGGAGAATGGATGGGAAAAACAGAAGGGGGCAAAGTAAGGGGCCTGAAATCAAGGAACAGGAACAGAGTCCTCAAGAAGGGCAACTGGGGGCTCCAGCAAGTAGCCAGGTGCAAGAATTGGGAGCCAAGTGCCAGAAACTGGTCCTGGGTTTCATGAAAACTGACAGGGCTGTGTACGGAAGAAAGAAGATCAAGGGTAGTGGGTGGAGCAGGGAGAGGAGGGCTCAAGGCCTGGGATCACTGGTGGGTGTTAGGATCAAGGAGCAGGGCCTAGGCAGAGAGAGTCCAAAGTCCCAAGCAAGGGGCACAGCTATGTTTTTCCAAAGGAAGCCCACAGGGCCAAACACCCAGTTACAGTCCCCTGGACCTGGTAAGCATCCTGGAAAAGGGATCTTGAAATGGGGCCCAGCAGGCACAGGGACAACTGGAGAGATGAAGGAGGGTACAGCTTGAAAGGCCACTCTTCTACCCCAGGTGAGTAGATTCTCAGAGAGGAAACTGGACAAAATGAGGGCAAACAAGGGCACTGTGAGGGGATACATGGCATGTGGAAGTTGGAGTTGGGGTCAGTGGACATCCAGGACCCATTAGAGGAACACAGGCTAGAAAGAAGCAGAGGTAGTGGAGGGTACGGGCAGTGTCAGGAATCACAATATGGGGGAATCAGAGGGGAGGCACAGGAGGGGGCCTGCAGAAAGGTCCTGAAACCAAGGGAAAGGGACCCGGGTTCTCAAGAAGGAAGGGCAGGAGCTCAGGCAAGGAGCCAGGCACAGTATTGGAGAGCGAATTGCTAGCACCTGGGCCTCGGTGAATGAAAAGAAACATGGATGGGGAATAGCGGAAGAGGAGAAAGTGGAATGGGTGGCACAGGAGTTGGTGTACTAAAGGCCCAGGCCCACTGCAGGGTGTCAGGGGTCAGGAACAGGGCCCGGGCTGAGGGAGGCCAAAGGGCCCAGGCAAAAAGAGGGGCTATGTTTTTCCAAAGGGAGCCAACAGGGCACAAAGGCCAGGTAATGTCACCTGGCCTGCGAGAGCATCCTGGGAAGGGGAAAAGGAAAGAGGGCACATCAGAGACAAAAAGGACAGGAGTGCCGAAGCAGGGAACAGGCTGAAGGGCTGAAGAATTTTTGTGAGTTGGGTGGGAACCAGCACTCCAGCATGGAATCCAAGCAAGACACTGAAGCAGGGCACAGGCAGAAGGGCTGCAGGACAGGTGTTGTTGGGCAGGTCCAGGATCCCTGCAAGGAGCCCAGATAGGGACCTAGAAGATGGCCCAGGCCAGGGGAGAGCAGGGAACTCTGGGCCAGAAAGGCAGTGCTGCACTAGGGTACTGCAGTTCAGAAATGCCAAGGGGAGCAGGGAAGTGATTCCATTGAGGGGCCGTCAGACAATGCGCAGAATAGCAGTGAGCAAGAAGGGCCACCTGCTCAAGCAAGAAGCCAGAACTGAGAAAGGAGAGCCAATGCCCAGTGCTTAGGCATGGGGCTCAGAACAGTGGATTATATTTGGAAGGAAATGCAGGGGATCCAACAGGAGGCAGTCAGGCTCCAGGCCCAGGGACATCTCCAGGTTTCAGGGTTCCTGGATTCAAACAAAGTACCCAGGGAGAGCAAGGGCCCAGGAGAGGGCCAGGGCATTGTTTTCCATAAGACTCCCTGGATCAGATGAGAACCTACAGCCAGGGTCCTGGCAAAGGAAGCCAGGGAAAGGAAGGGGGGCAGATGGAGGGCGACAGGAGGTCACAAAAGTGGGTCAGGGTGGGTTTGCATAGGGTCGAGATCCAGGACCCAAGCTAGGCGCCCAGGAAAGTGAAGCCCCCCATCAGTGGTAATGGGGGACCTAAGAAGCAGGAGACCTGCGAGTGCCAGTAAAAGGCTCAAGGGGAAGATAAGGAAGGGGCTTCATGAGGATCAGGAGAAGCCAAGGGGCACCTAGGGGAGCCTTTTGGCGGTCCTAAACAAGGGGTCTCCAGGTCAGACACAACATGAAAAGGCTTCTTGCTATGCCAACGGCTAAGAAGAATCTCGTCAGGGGCTCAGGAAAATGCCCAGGTGCATGAACCTGAGCACAAAGGATCAGGGATAGGGAGGGCAGGGTTGTAATAAAAGCAGTATGGAAGGCCAGAGGGAAGGGTGGGGATCGCTCAGGGCTGAATTGGATAAAGTCCATCTTAACTGCCAGGCCTCAAGTTTCAGGCAGTGAGGGGGACTAAGGCGAGTGGCATAGGCTAAAAAGAAGCATGACATGCAGAGGGTCTGGGCAGTGCCAGGATACCACAAAATTAGGGTATCAGATGGGAGGCACAGGAAGGGGCCAGCAACAGGGGCCTGAAACCAAGGGACAGGAAAGGGTTCTCAAGAAAGGTAGCAAGAGTCTCAAGCAAAGATCCAGGCACAACAATGGAGAACAAAAATGGCCTGGGTAAATGAAAAGAAACATAGATGGGGAGAAGTGGAAGGGGAGAAAGTGAAGTGGGTGGCACAGAAGGAAGAGGGCTCGAGGCCCAGGTCCACTGCTGGGTGTCAGGGTTTGGGAGCAGGGCCCAGGCTGAGGGAGGCCAAATAGCCCATGCAAGGAGCAGGGCTCCTTTTTCCCAAAGGGATCCCACAGGGCCAATAGGCCAGGTAAATTCACCTGGACTGAATAAGCATCCTGGGAAGGGGATAAGGAAAGTGGGCATTTCGGAGACAGAAAGAACAAGAGAGCTGAAGGAGAGAACAGCTTGAAGTGCTGCAGGACTGGTGTGAGTGGGGTGGGTGCCAGCACCCCAGCAAAGAGCTCAGGCAAGGAACTTAAAGAAAGGCCCTGTTTAGGGAAGAGCAGGTTCAGGAAGACAGGGCTGTACTAGGGTACTGCAGTACAGGGAAGAAAAGGGAAGCTGGGAAATGGTGCCACTGAGGAGACCTTAGAAGGAGGCCAGAAAATCATGGAGGAAGAATGTCCACTAGAGGCTCAAGTGAGGAGCAAGGCAATGGAAGGGAGAGCCAAGGGCAAGGGCTAGGGAATGGGGCTCAGGATAGTGGACAAGATTTGGGAGGAAAGGCACAGGCTCAAGAAAGGGCCAGTCAGGTCCAGATTGCAGAGTTCATGTTTCTTGACCAAGCACCCAGGCAGAGCAAGGGGAACAGGCGAGAGGCAGGGTTCTGTTTCCTATAAGGCTCATATTTGAATCCAGGGCCAGGGAACTGGCAAAGGAGGCCAGACAAAGAAAGGGGGCCAGGAGAAGAATGAGGGGAGTGCACAATGGGGGCTTGAGGTGGGTATGATGAGTCTAGAACCAGGACCCAAGCCAGGCTAGCAGGCCAGTGATGCACCCTACCTATGTTGATGAGGGACCCAATAGCAGGAGACCCGCGAGAGCCAGGAAAAAGCATGAAGGAAGGGAAGTAGGGCCTTAGTGAGTTACAGGACACAGAGGGAAGCATAAGGGACACCTAGGGGAGCCCGCTGGAGGGCCCAAGCGAGGAGGCCCAACACGAAATGACTCCATGCTATGCTAAGGGACATGAGAAATGCAGTGAGGGGCTCTGGTGAGTGACTAGGACTGGAGAGTATAGCACAAATGGTCAGAGATAGAGAGTTCTGGTTTGGGGTTGGTGCAGTATGCAAGGCCAGAGGGCATGGCAGAGAAGGGAGGGGATAGCTCAGGGCTGGGTTAGAGCAAGTCCCATGTTAACTGCCAGGCCTCAAGTTTCAGGTAGTAAAGGGGACTCAGGCGAGTGACAGGGCTGTGTTCCAAAAGGGAGCATTCAGAATCCAGAAGTGAGTCAATTCCACTCCTTTGCCCCAGGTAAGTGGATCCTCAGAGAGGAACCTGGATCAAAGGAGGGGACACAGAGAGAACTGTGACGGGCTACCTGGTGTATTGAAGTGTGGGGAGCGGTTGGGCTGCCAGGACCCATTAAGAACAGCATAGGTGAGGGAGAAGCAGGGGGAGTGGAGGGTCTGAGAAGTTCCAGGATAACACAGCATGAGGGGATAAGAGGGGAGGCACAGGAGGGGGCCACTAAAAGGGGCCCCCAGTCAGACCCAACAGGAAAAGACTCCATGCTATGCCAAAAGACATGAGGAATGCAGTCAGGGGCTCAGGTGAGTGCTCGGACCCATAGACTGGAGCACAAAGGGTCAGGTTTAGAGAGGGCTGGTATGAGGTAGGAGTAGCATGCAAGGCCAGAGAGCAGGGCAGGGAAGGGAGCAGATCGCTCAGGTCTGGGTTGGATCAAGGCCCATGTTAACTGCCAGGCCTCAAGTTACAGGCCATAAAGGGGATTCAGGTTAGTGACAGCACTGTATTTGTCATAGGGAGCATTCAAGGTGCAGAGACCAGCAAAATCTGCTACTATGCCCCAGGTGAGTAGATCCTCAGAGAGGTACTTGGACCAATGAGGGGAAAAAGAGGGTACTGTGAGGGGATACCTGGGTGTGAGGACTTTGGGGGTGGTCAGTGGGCTGCAATAACCATTTGAGGAGCCTAGGCTAGAGCAAAGAAGGTATAGCAGAATCTCCGGGCAGCCTGGATACCAGAGCCTGAGGGGAACAGAGGGGAGGAACTGGAGGTGGCTGGCAAAAGGGGCCTGAAACCAAGGGACAGGGTCAGGGTCCTCGAGAAGGGTGGCTAGGGGATGAAGCAAGGAGCTCGGCCAAGTAATGGAGAGCCAAGTGCTAGGACCTGGGCCTGAGTGAATGAACAGAAACATGGATAGGGAGGAAAGAGTGAAGAGAAGGGGGAGCTGCTGGCACAGGGGGAGAACGGCTCTAGGCCAAGGCCCACTGCAGGGTATCAGGGTTCCAAAGTAGGGGCTGGGCTGAGGGAGGCAAAAGTGCTCAGGCAAGGGTAAAGGCTACGTTTTCTCCAAGGTAAAATCCTCTGACGGCCAGGGGATCAAACAAGGAGGTGGTCTCAGTAATAGAGAGCCAAGTACTAACACCTGGGCCTGGGTGAATGAAAAGAAACATAGAGGGGTAGCAGCAGGAGGGGAGAAAGAGGAATGGGTGTCACATGGAGAGATGTGCTCAAGGCCCAGGTCCATTGCAGGGTTCCAGGTGTGAGGAACTGGGGCTGGGGCTGAGGGATGCTAAGGGTCCAGGCAAGGGATAGGGCTAGGATTTCCCAAAGGGGGTCTCCAGGGCCAAGAGGCCAGGTCAAGGTTTCTGGTCCAGGTGAGCATCCTGGAAAGAGAATCAGGAAAGCGGTTGTGGCAGAGACAGAAAGGACAGAAGAGCTGAAGGAGGGCACTGCCTGAAGGGCCACAGGATAGATGTGGGTGGTGTTGGAGTAAGAACCCCAGCAAGGAGCTCAGGCAAGGGACCTAGAGGAGGTCCAAGGCCAGGGGAGACAGGGAACGCTTGGATATGAAGTGGGCAGTGAGGCTCCAGGAACAGAGCCACATCCAAGTTTCAGGGTTCCTGGTGCCGGACCAAGCACCCAGGGAGAGCAAGAGGCCCACGTGAGGGGAGGGCATTGTTTCCCATAAGGCTCCCCGAATCTGATGTGAATCTAAGGCCAGGGTTCTGGCAAAGGAAGCCAGGAAAAGGAAGGGGGCCAGAAAGAGGGTGACAAGATGGCATGTCATGGGGTGTGGGTGGGTGCCCAGAGGGGCGAGACCCAAGACCCAAGCCAGGTGCCCAGGCAAGTGACCCACCCAATCCATGGTGATGGGGGACCCAAGGAGTAGGAGACCTGCTAGCGCCAGAAATAAGTGCCAAGTGAAGGGGAGGACAGGGCTTCTTGAAGACCAGGAGAAACCAAGGGGCACCTAGGGGAGCCAACTGGGGGCACAAGCAAGGGGCCTCCAGGTCAGACCCAACTTGAAGAGACTCCTTGCTATGTCAAGGGCCATGAGGAATGCAGTCAGGGGCTCAGACAAAAGCCCAGGCCCAGGAACTGGAGCAAAAAGATTCAGTGTTAGAGAGGACTTGGTTGCAGTAAAGGCAGCATGCAATGCCAGGGAGCAGGGAGGGAAACAAGCATATCACTCAGGGCTGGGTTGGAGACAGTCCATGTTAACTTCCAGGCGTCAAGGTTAAGGCAGTGAAGAAAACTCAGGGAAGTTGCAGGAGCATTCAGTACTCAGAGGCAAGCCAATTCCACTCCTCTGCCTCAGGTGAAAAGATCCCCAGAGAGGGACCTGGAACGAAAAGAGCCAAAGAGGGTAGTGTGAGAAGATACCTGATATGCAGACATGAGGAAGGGTGGTCGGGCTGCAAGTTCCCATTCGAGGAGCATAGGCTAGGTAGGAGCGGAGGTCCCGGGCAATGCCAGGATACCACTGCATGAAAGAATAAGAGGGGAAGCCCAGGAGGGGGCAATAAAGAGGCCTGAAACCTAGGGATAGAGAGTGGTTCCTAGAGAAAGGCAGCCAGGGGCTAAAGAATGAAGTCAGGCCCTGTAATGGAGAGGCAAGTGCTAGCACCTGGGCATGGGTGAATGAAAAACAACATTTCTGTTGGAGGTCTTATACCTCTGCAGCCTGGGTAGAGCAGACTTGCTCACCCAGGAAAGAGACACCTCCCACCTTGGCGTCCAGGTTAGCTTGTGTTCTGCCTCAGCCCATATATAGGGGACTCACCTGTATAATCATGAGATCCCTTTCACATGGGTGCCCATTGGGGGGGGGCTCCTGTACAGCTGCAGCCAGGGTAGAAGGGACTTGCCCCTCCAAGTGGGATACCCTTTTCACCTGCGCGTCAGGGGAGCTCCTATCTAGGAACAGCCAGAGTAGCAGGGACTCGCCCCTCCAGGCAAGAGACCCCTGACACCTTGGTTTGTACAGCGGTCTCCTATAGAACTGCAGCAAAGGTAACAGGGACTTGCCCCTTGAAGTGGGAGACCCTTTGCACCTGGGTGTCTAGGGGAACTCATATACCTATGCAGGCAGTGTAGAGAGGACTCACTCCTCCAGGAAGGAGACTCATCACAACTGGATACTTGAGGGATGAGTCCCCAGTACCTTGGCTGCAGAGGTATAAGGGCCCCATCCTACCCGCAGGAGAAGGGGATCTCCTGCTTGCAGGGGTGATTTGCTGCTACACCATCTGCAGGTGTATCAGATACACCCCACCAGGGTAACGTAGTACACAACCGCAACCAGGGTAAAGGGGACTGGTACCTCTGGGCGGGAGACCTCTCCCACCTGAATGTTTTGGGTACCTTATATACAGCTGAAGCCAGGTTACAGGGCACTAACCTCTCCAGGCAAAAACCCTTCCAACCTTGGTGTCGAGGGGAGCACATATACCACCACAACCAGGTTAGAGGGCACTTCAACCTGGGTATCTGGGGGGGGGCTCTTATACTGCTGAGTTAGGGTAGCAGGCACTCGCCCCTCCAGGCGAGAGACTTCTCCCACATCAGTGTCAGGGAGCTCCTATACCACTGCAGCCAGGTTAAAAGAAACCCAAACCTCCAGTTGGGAAACCCCTCCCACCTGGGTGACTGGGAAGCTCCTATACCTCCCAATCTGGGTATGAGGGACTTGCTCTTCCAGTTGGGAGACGCCTCCCACGTGGGTATCCTGGAAGCTCTTATATGGCACCACCCAAAGTAGAGGGGACTCTCCCCTCCAGGTGGGAGACCCCTCCCACCTGGGTGCTGTGGTCTTGTGTAGCTTGTATACCACCAAACCAAGTTAGAGGGGACTCGCCCCTCCAGGCAGGAGACCCCACTCAAATGGGTCTCAGGGGAAGCTTGTATACCTGCACAACTAGGGTAGAGGGGATTCCCTGCTCTAGGCAGGAGACTATTCCTACCAGGCTGTCAGGGGCAACAATTATCCTGCCACAGCCTGGGTATAAAGGATTCACCTTTTCAGGCAGGATACCCCTCCCACCTGGGTGTCAGGGGAAGCTATTATACCTCCACAGCCAGAATAGAGGAAATGTGGCCCTCGAGGTAGGAGACACCTTCCACCTGGGTGTCCAAGGGAGCTCCTGTACCACCACAAGAAGTGTAGGGGAACATGCCCCTGCAGGTGGAAGACCCCTCCCACCTTGGTGTCTGGGAGAGCTTGTATACTGCTACATCCAGGGTAGAGGGGACTCATTTCTCCAGAAGAGATTACCCTCCCACCTGGGTGTAGGGGGAGCTCCTAAACCACCATTCTGCAGAGAGGGGACATGCACCTCCAGGTGGATTACCCTTCTCACCTGTGTTAGGGGAAACTCTTATACTATTGCAGCCAGGGTAGAGTGGACACATTCTTCCAGGTGAGAGACCATTACCATCTTGGTGCCATGGCGAGCTTGTATTCTGCCTTAGCCAGGGTAGAGGGGATTAGCCCCTCCAAGTGGGAGACACCTCCCACCTGAGTGTCAGGGAGGGCTGCAGTCAGGATAACTGGGACTCGCCCCTCCAGGCAGGAGACTCCTTTCACCAGTTGACAGCAAGAGCTCTTATCCCCTCGCAGCCATTGTAGATCGGACTTGCCCTTTATAGCAAGAGACCCCTCCAACCTGGGTGTAGGGGGGAGCTAGTGTATCTCCAGAACCAGGGTGGAGGGGACTCACCCCTTCCAGCAGGAGACACCTCCCATCTAGTTATGGGGGGGAGCTCCTATACCACAGCAGCCAGAATAGAGGGGAATTGCCTCTCTAAGCAGGAGACCCATCCAAACTGGGTCTCTGGGAAAGCTGGTGTATCCCTGCAGCCAGGGTAGGGGAAGTCACCTTTCTAGGCGGGAGACCCCTCCAAATTGTGTGTCAGGGGGAGCTTATATTCACCAGCCACCAGGGTAGAGGTGACTGGTACCTCAAGGCGAGAGACACTTACCAACTGGAAATGTGGTTATCATTTATGACCCCTTAGCAAAGTTAGAGTGGACTAGCCCCTCCAGGTGGAAGACCCCTCCCACTTGAGTGTCTGGTGATGGGGGATCCTATATACCTGCACCCTGGGTAGCAGTGACTCTCCCCTCCAGGCGGGAGACCACTTCTACTGGGGGTAGGCAGGGGCTCTTTTACCCCTAAATACAGGGTTGAGAGAACTCACCCCTTCAGGTAGGATACCCTCCCACCTGGGTGCGGGGGGAGCACCTATGCTGAAGTCTGGCTGGGCACAAATCACGAGCCACTGAAGCCGGAACAAACTTTATTTTTGAACTCCACCAGCAACTCCTCCCGAACACCAGGCAGCTCGTCCAGGAACCAGCTACTGGAAATATCTCCTCCCAAAATCTCTCCTCCTGCACTTTTCCAACCAATGGGAACTCTTGGGGAATCCCTAGGAATCCCCATGAGCACTCCAAAGTAGCCTGAGAACTGAAAAGTAGCAGTCAAGGTGCATAGTAATGCCTCGCCTGTCAATCAATACTGTTGGCAAAATGCCAAGGGTCATACAGACTCAGCCATGGCTCTCAGCATGCATATACTGCTGCAGCAATTGTAGTGGGGACTTACCCCTCCAGGCAGAAAAAACTTCCCACCAGGGTGTCCTGGGGGAGTTGTAGACCTCCTTAGACAGTGTAGAGGAGCCTCACTCATCCAGGCGGGAGATCCCTCCAACCTGGCTGTCATCTGGAGCTCCTATATCACCCAACCATGGTAGTAAGTACTTGCCCTTCATGGAGGGAGACACCTCCCACCAGAGTGTCAGTGGAAGCTCATATGCCACCACAGCCAGAATAGAGGAGACTCGCCCCTGCATGCAGGAGACCCCTCACACCTGGGTGTCTGGGCCAGCTTGTATACCTCCAAAACCAGGGTAGAGGGGACTTGCTGCTCCACTTGAAAGACCCTTCCTTCCTGTGTGTCAGGGGGATATCCTATTCTACCACAGCAAGGGAAGAGGGCACTTGCTTATCCAGGCGGGAGACCCCTCCCACCTGGGTGTGTGAGGGGGTGATCCTATACTGCCATAGCCAGGGTAGAGGGGACTCTCCTCTCCAGGTGGGAGACCTCTCCCACCTGGGATTCAGGGGGAGCTATTATACCGCTGCAGGTAGGTTAGAGGAGACTAGCTCCACCTGGAGGGAGAACCCTTCCATCTGGGTGTCCTGGAGAGCTTCTTTACCGTTGAAGACAGAGAAGAGGGGACTCGCTCCTCTAGATAGGAGAAACCTCCCACCTGGGTTTCAGGGGAAGTTCCTATACCACTGAAGCAAGGGTAAAGGATACTTGCCCTTCCCATCGGGAGATCCCTTCCACCTGGGTGTCTGGTTGAGCACCTATACCTCTACAGCCAGGGAATAGGAGACTCACCCCTCCAATCATGGGACCCCCCACCTGGGTGTCTGGATGAGCTTGATTTATGCAGAAGCCAGGGTAGAGGGGACTCGCCCCTAAAGGCTGGAGACAACTTTTACCTAGGTTACAGGGGGAGCTCCTATACTGGCACAGACAGGGTAGAGGGACACACCTCTGCAGGGAGACCACCCCACCCTCCTGGGTGTACTGAGAGCTCTTATACAGCAAGAGCTAAAGAAGAGGGGACTCGCCTTTCCAGGCGTGATATTCCTCCCACCTGGGTGTCCATAGAGCGAGTATACCGCCAAAGAAAGGGTACAGGGGACTCACAAGTCCATGCAGAAGACCACTACCACCTCTGTGTAGTGTGACGCTTGTGTACCACCTTAGCCAGCGTAGAGAACATTCACTACTCCAGGCGGGAGACCCCTCCCATCTGGGTGTCTAGAAGAAATTGTATACTACCACAGACATAGTAGAGAGGATTCATTGCTCCAGGCAGGAGACCTCTCCCACCTGGGTGTCATGAGGAGATACTTTACCACAGTAGCCATGGTACAGGAAACTCGCCCCTCCAGGGGAGAGACCCATCCAACCTGAGTGTCAAGGGAATCTAGTATACCACTGCACCCAGGATAGAGTAGACTCGCCCCTTCAGGCAAAAGACCCCTCGCACCTGGGTGTCAGGAGGAGATCCTTACTGCAGCATCCATGGTACAGGAAACCCGCCCCTCCAGGGGAGACACCCATCCAACCTGGGTGGCAGGGAAAGCTAGTATAAAACTTCAGCCAGAGTAAACGGGATTTGCCCCTTCAGGCAGGAGACCCCTCCCATTTTGGTATGGTAGGGGAGCTCCTATACCACAGCAGCCAGAATAGAGGGTACTTGCCCCTCAAAGCAGAAGACCTCTCCCACCTTGATTTCTGGGAGAGCTGGTACAACCCCTCAGACAGGGTAGAGCCCTCCCACCTGGGTGTCAGGGGAAGCTTCTTAACCTCTGCAGCCAGTGTTGAGAGGACCCACCCCTCCAGGGGAAGACCCCTTTCACCTGGATGTCAGGTGAAGCTCATATAGCCTAGCAGCCAGGTGAAAAACATCTCCCACCTGGGAATGGGAGTAATTCCTATTTCACCTTAGCCAGAGTAGTGGGGACTCCACCCACCAGGCAGAAGACCCCTCCCACCTGGGTGTCAGATGGAGCTCATATACCCCAACAACCAGGGTAGAGGCAACTTGCACCTTGAGGGGAGAGCGCGACACCTCCCATTTGGGAATGGGGGAAACTCCTATACTTCCTTAGCAAGGATAGAGAGGAATCGCCCCTCCAGGAGAAACACAACTCCCATATGAGGGTCAGGTGTGGGGGTATCTGATACACCTGTAGAAGGTGTAGCAGCAAATCACCCCTCCAATCAAGAGACCCCTCCCTTCTGGGGGTAGGATGGGATCCTTATAACTCTTCAGCCAAGGTACTGGGGACTCATCCCTCCAGGCAAGAGACCTTTCCCACCTCGGTTTCTGGGGGATCTTGCATACCACTGCAGCCAGGGCAGAGTGGCCTCCCTTCTCCAAGAGGGAGACCCCTTCCACCTGGGTATCCTGGGGAGCTCCAATAACACTGAAGCCAGGGTTGTAGGACCTCACTCCTCTAAGCGGGAGACCCCTCTGACCTGGGTGTCAGGGAGTGTTCCTATACAGTTGCAGCCAGTGTAGTGTGATAATAGTAGCAAATGCGACTCCATTTTGTTTTATGACTTCATCCTGTAAAACAGTCATGCCAAGTAGAAGGGTCATTACTGAGGCAAGATGTTCTTTTCCTTTGCTTTAGAAACTTAAGAATATGGAACTAACTAATGGGTCATTGTTTATGTAACTAGGGTAAGGGGGCTCTGTTTCTGTAACTGAGGTGACTGGTCTAACTGTGATTGGTTAGGCTTTCCACTGCTTGACTGAACACTCCTGCTTCTGTAACCTGGCTTGCTTGCGTTGGCTAGACCCCCAAAATCCCTTTTGTTGTTTTTAGGCTTATAAGGAGTGCCTCTGCAATTTTTCAGGCCTGATCAGGGAAACAGCTTTATGTTCTGGTCAGCCTCCACCAGTATGCTTCAATAAAGGCTTGATTTGATTATATGTGAGTGGTCTGGAACTCAGTATATGAAACCCTGGGATGAAGTTTTAACTATAACATCTGGAGGCTCACCTGGGATTAATTTCTTCCCTACCCTCACACCAAATTTGCCTCCAAGGATGGGCCTTTGGACTTGGAACTCGGCCCTGGAGTAGAGGGAAGCTCTGAGAGAGATGTTCCTCATACTCACACTGAGGACAACCCCAATCTGTCCTAGGATACTCTAAATAGCCTCCCATCAACATGTCAGTTATGGTGAGTGGATTCTTGTGGGGAAAATGTCATAATGGACGCAGTTGCTTACACCTTTTCTTTTCCAGGACAGGAAGAGATGTTGTCACTGTCTCCTTGGACGTTTCCCTGTGTGACCTCATCTGTCTGTAACTGGGGCCTACTGGAGGCCTCTCTATGAGGCCTCGTCTGTCTGGGGGCAGGATGAGACATAGTCTTTGCCCCAATAGAGGTCTCCCTGTGTGACGTCAGCGACTGTTGCATGTCCTGTGTCTGTTCTGTTGTTTATCATTTCTCCAGCGTCTTTGTGCTGTTTGTCATTTGTCCAGTGACAGTTTACCGGCCGTTTTTCCCGTTTACCTATTCATTTACAGTTCAGTGTCTGCCTTGCTGTATATCATTTGTCCAGTGTCTGTTCTTTGGCCATTTGTCTTGTGTTTATCTGTTCGTATGTTATGCGTGGGCCTTTTTCTTGTTCTCATAACCACTCTTCTTTCATCAGGACTCTTTGCTCCACCAACATCATGAGACAAGGAAGCACTACAGAGGTCTCTACCTGTACCCCTTTAACTTTTTTTTTTAAACAATTTTCAGGACTTTTGCCTGTTGGTTTGTTTTTTCTTTGTTCTCTCTGTGTTCTGTGTTGATTTCTAATTCAGTTTGTTTGAAATGGAAAAAAAATGGTTAAAATGTTTTTAACTGTGCTCACTACAGCTTGCATTAAAATGTAAAGTGTTGCCAACAGGACTAAAATAATTGTTAAAAGTAAAAGCTAAGGGTAAAAAGAAAAAAGCATTCTAGAGATTGCCTTCAGTTAAGAAGTGGGAGAGATGGCCAACTGGGTAAATCATGTCACTTTTTACATAGGACAGATTAAAACTAAAGTGTTTTATAAAATTATTATTCATAAATTGTATAACAAAAAGCATAATTTTGTCCAGAAAATTTTACTTTTGTCTCTCAGTATTTGCAAGAATGAGTAACTCCCAAATATTAAAAAAAATTGTCTGAAGATCTTTTAATGTCATGCTAAAAGTTGGAGGCCACTATCCAATAAACCAGAAAAAAAAAAAAACAGTTTAAAATGGGACCCCAACCTGGGGGACTCGCCCAAGAAAACTAATGAAGCTGTGTCTTTCTCCAGGGAGATATTAGCCCCCTTTGTTTTTCTATTTTCCCTCACCTTTTTTTCTGCTTTCATTAACAGGACCACCTCAGGAAGAAAGTTAGAAAACTTTTAAAATTCTATATTTGTTAAATTCATAATATTGGTCCAGTACACTTAGGTTAATATGCTTTTCTGATTATACTCTGCTTTATTCTAAGGCCAATTTACAAAGCCTAACTCTCAATCTAATAGGATTTTAAAAAATGAGCTACAAGGCTTTAGTTTGTCTGTTTGCTTTTTGTGCACCAGTGTACTTTCCTTCTACATGTATTGCCATGTCTATATATATATTTGGTAAAAAAAATTGACATATAAGCTCATAAATTATAATTTAAAAAAATGAATCCAAATACTTTTTGTTAATACGATTTAAAAGGTTCAATTCAAACTGGGAAAATAGATAAAATACAAATGTCTTTAAAGTTACTAAGCACAGTTTTGTTTCTAGATGGTTAACAGCTATTAACATGTTAATGTCTATAAAGTGTTTGACATCCATTGTCTCTAGGATTTTTTTTCAACATGAAAAAAAGATTACTAATACTATTCAATGCACTTGTCTGATTCCTTGGTTTTGTTTTGTTTTTAAGATACTTAAATTACATCTAAACTTATATAAAATTAATCATGGATGTGTTTGTTAGAGACATTTAATTGGTACAAAGTTAAAATGCTGACTGTTAAATATAATATCAAGTACTCTTAACTCCTTAAATTACATAAGGTAAAATACTTAAACAATATTGATATTTTCATAAATTGGTAAACTAAACAAGAAGTTTGAAATTATTTTGTGTTATTAAAAAACAAGTTTACTATAAATTACAAAGTCCCAACAGGTATAATTCTAGTTAAAAGGAGTCAAGAGGTTTCAACTGTATTTCAATTAAAGTACTGTAAATAACAAATATTTCATCTTATTATAATGAATTCATTTATCTAAATTCAGAAATTTTTAAGGGTTATTTAAAGGTACAACAAAAAAGGGACCAATGGATTAAAAATAATTAAAAAGTTATAAATACAGAAATATATTTAATGAAAAAAGTTTCCAGGTAAAAAGTCCTTATGTGGTAAAGTATAATTGTAATACATCAAAGTGCTGGGGCCCCTTTGGCTTCAAAGTATACAAAAAAACGGTCTAATATAAAGGTAATGTAAAGGTCTATAAATAAAAGACAAATATTAAAATGTTTATATGTAACTAAGTTGGTTATATATGTAAAAAAATAGTTAAAACAATTCAAGGTTTTTCTCTAAGGAAAAAAAATAATGTACTGATATATTTCTATGTTAAATGACAAACACTTCTAAAAATATTAGTTACATTGTTTCTATTAAGTTTTGTCCTCTAGAAGAAGTCATCTTGGAGAAATTAAGGTTTGTACATCTGTGGCTAAAAAGCAACTGTTATTTTAAAGTATTGTCCTACATTACAGAGTCTATATATTACTTTAAAAGCTAACTTTGTTCAATATAAAGACATGAATAAAAGTGTGGTATATTACTGTTATTTACAGATTAAATGTGTTATATCTTTCAGGTATACAAGTCTTTAAGGTGAAATGTTTAAAGGAACATTTTATCAAGCTGGTATTCTCCAAACTGAAATCGTCTGTAATGGTAATTTAAACTTATAAAGATAATAGATTTTATTGGGGATTCATTTATATTATTTGTGCTTTATAACCAAATCTTATGTTATTTATGCACTAAAATATAAAAATTTAAAGATATTTTAAAAAGTAATGAGAGGATTCCATCTCTTGGGTCTCTTTCTTCCTCCAAGAAAAGTCTTTTCTGCTGTCCTTGAATAAACTTCTATTTTACACTCTGACCTTGCCTCGGCATGCTTCTTTGGTGTTATACTTCAACACTGGGGAAGCAAGGACTCGTCACCAATCAGCAGCTGTAACATATTGGAGGTTCCATCGAGATTCTACTACAAGGTAAGCCCCTCTCCACGCATCCCACGTCTGGAGGTGCATCTTTCTCTCAACACCGGACAGCTACATAAATGCAGTTAGTGTAGCCACCACTCTTCATGACTCGGGTGAGAGGTTTTCCGGCATAGACAGCTCTTAAACACCTGTTCAAGACAGAGCAGGCATGTTGGGTTCTGCCAAAGCCACTTCCAACTTTTCTACCTGGGCCTGGATAGCAATTGGCATAAGTACACAGTGTCCATAAATCCCTATCTGCTTTGGGTGCATGGAGGTGGAGGAAGGAGTTTGGGACAACTGCAGAATTCCATTCTGGGCTACACTCAGATTTATTCCTAAGGTTCCTTTCTCTTGAGCCCTCTTCTGACAGGCCTTAGGGGTATCTAGAGTGATCGGTAGATGAATGGCACTGAGGGAAAGCCCCAAACACATTTGCCCTTGTGTGGGCTACAAAACACTCCCAACCCCACATCTATTCCCTCCTGGATTCTCCGCTTTTTTTGCAGGTCAGAAATGTTGGCAATTCAGGTTGTTGAACTGAGAGAAAGGCATGGGATAATTAGTAAAATCTGCCCAGGTTCCCTAAGGTGCATAGGTAACTTTCACTAGTCCATTTTATCACTCTGATGTTTAAAATGTGCTGTGTTCTCTTTTCACTGCTAGAGAGGCATTTTTAGAATCAACTCCTCTGGTAATATCTCTGATAAAAAGTGTTACATTACAACCAGTAGATTTCTCTTATCCTTAGGTGGTTCCTTTAGTCTACACAGCAAAGGCAACAAAAGAGTGCAGGATTCTCTTCTCCAAAGGGTTTTTAGTGGCAGGGAGGATAAGCAGTAATGTCCTTAAGTCTGAATCCTCCCAAGGTCTCTGGAACAGGACAACCTGAGACCCTAGCACTTTGCCAAAGGGGACCAGAACGACCCTTGTCAAAGCAAGGTGAGAGATGGGTATTCTGGACCATTTAGGAAGCTCAAGCTTAGGCAGATGTCCCTAATGAGAACAGTTTTCTCTGGCACGGGTGCCTGAGTCCTGTTTTTTTCTCACTCAGATGGAAGCTATTCTCTCCAACATGGCAGATACAGCACTTATCTGCATTTTGAAAAATTGGGATAGATATCACCCTCAGATGCTCAAATAAAAGTGCCTCATTTTCTTCGGTTGCCTGACCTCAATACAAACTCCCTGATGGAGAAACTTGGCCACCAGAGGGAAGTATCAATTTTAATACAATTTTACAGCTTGATAAATTTTGCAAAAATGAAGGGAAATGGTGTGAGGTGTTGTACGCTCAGGTTTTCTTTGCTCTAAGTGAAAATCCTAAATTAAGCCAACAGTGTAAAGTAGACTTAGCTATGATATCTGCCATGAAGAGAGAAAATCTTGTGGAGTCACCTACTGAGGAGAAAGAATCAGGAGGACCCACAAAATCTCCATCTGTTTGTGTGCAACAGCAGCTCTCCTTCATATCCTGGGCTCTCTGTGTCTGCCTCAATAGGCAAACCTAATTTATTACCTCTCCAGGAGATGCCAGGAGAATTTGGACCAAACAGAGTACATGCCTCCTTCTCCCTTCAATACCTAAGCCAGATGAAATCTGACTTGTGGAGATTTTTGGAGAAGCTAGATAAATATATTGAGATATATTTTGAAATATACATATTTCAAAACTTATGCAAGGTATTTGACCTCACCTGGAAAGATATTATGCTACTACTCAACCAGACCTTGACTTTCAATGAGAAGAAAGCAACTCTGAGAGCAGCTGAGAAATTTGGGAATGACCTACACCTTGCTTCTTCCCCAGCAAAATAGACTAGGAGCAACCCTAAATACCCAACTGGAGCACAGGCAGTTTTCAGAAATGATCCTGAGTGAGACCCAAATAACGAGCAAGATGCTTGGACAATTAGCCATTTCCAAGTGTTGATAGTTGAGATGTGTGAAGGTAATTTTAGCTAAATTTTAGCCTAAGAATTTTCCTAGTATGCTTCTCTTGTAAGGGACCAAAAGTCAATAGAACTGCCAGCTTTTCTGTTCTCAACTTTTACACCCCTTTTAGCTGTTTTTTTTAATTGATAAACTTTACTCACTTTTGTTAAATAGGTTTAGGGAAGCAACATTTTCCATAGTTGGCTTGAGTGCACCCAGTGCAGAGGAAAATGCCTGCTGGGGATCTAAAAACGTTGATACCTCATTTTGTCCTTCTCAAAACCCTATCCTCATTATTAAATTGGCACTAATTGGCTTCAAAAATAGGAACTGAACTTTCAGTCACAAATTTTGTCCCCCTGAGAGGGGACTTTAGAGGAGCCCCTAATCTGCTTCCCTGGGGTAGCCTAGCACAACTGCAATCAGAGTATTAACTTTTTGAGAGCTGACTACTGAATATTTAGGAGATATGCCAGCATGCCTGGGATTGGACCTAAACAAAGGAGCTAATCCTGTAAGTAAAAGGAGGGACTGAGGGACTCCCAGCAGCTGCTGAAGCCATTTTCTCTCTCTTCTTTCCCTGCACTGTAAGGATTACTCCACCTCTGTCTACTTAAAAAAAAAGACAGTGAAAGCAGTAATGTGTTGATATTATAGACTGATTCTTGGGAATGATCTTGGCTGAGTGTGTGTCCAAAACATGATGATTTATTTTAACAATCTGGTATCTGAATGGATTTTTGAAACATTGCACAATCTTGGAGTTAAAATTTGGGTTTAGGTAATTGTTTAGTTTATGATTTCAGAAAATTCATGCCAGAGAACTTAAATATTTAGGGTGGAAAATTAAAGAACTCTACTTCCAAGTTGGCAAGTAACTCCCAATCATTCAGTTTTATTTTTTTCATCAATTTTTTAACTGAATAGCCTGGGAAGATTTCACTAGGTGTACCAGGCATTAATTTGGGCAAGGATAGTATATTATGATATGGTATCTGTTCCCTTCAATGTGTAGGATTTAGGAAAGGAAAGTGTTGGATTGGGACGTTGGTCTGGCTTATTGAAATGACATTGAATAGCAACATTCTTGGGAATTTTTAAAGCTTAATTTTGGGTATACAGGGTAGTGTGTGATTCTCTTTTGGAATTTTTTTCAGGTGATTTAATGTAACTTAATACTACTTTAGGATCTTCAGAAATAATCTGCATAAATTCAGAAATTAACAAGTATTGTTTTAAAATGTGAACAGAAAATGAGGTTAACAGATGGAGAAGAGAAATTAGAAGGTTCTAGCTATGGATTTAATAGAAGGAAAATGTGATTCTGGATAAGATAGTCTATGTGATTAACTAAATAACAGGGTTTAAGTAAGTGATAAATGTCTGTGTAAGTTGGTTATATGTGTAAGTTTTTAAAGTAAGTAATCTTAAAGAAATTAAAAATTATTCAACTATGGTTAAACAACAACAGTTATTTTGTGATATTGTAAAATGTTATTTCTTTAAAAACTAAATATGGTTACTATAAAAACATCAATGTAATTGCGGTGCTATTAATGTGTTCATATCTTTCAGGTATACAAGTTTATAAGGTAGAAGCTTTAAAAAAAACATTACATCATGCTGGTGTTGTCAAGTTGTATGGTAATTTTAGGCTTAAAACAAAAACATGTTGGAGATTTATTTATATTTGTGTTCTATAACTGGACTTGTTATCAATAAGATATGTAAAATTCTATGTTACTTTTTACACTGACATACAATTTAAATGTATTTTTAAGTTAATGAGAGCCTAATCTGTGTGAAGGTTGATATTGTAAAACAAAAAAAAAAGTATTTTGCTACTTTTCTATAAAAGGTTAAAAGCTTTCAGCCTTTCTTTAATTCATGTTTTAGGTGTGATATTGTATTGTGTTAGCTAATATTCATTTGAACTTTAGATACAATTTATGTAGGCTTGGTTAAATGATGTATAAAAAGCAAAAAAACAGCTTCAGAACTATAGTATTTAAGATTTATGAAGAGCCCTACCTTACCTGAGAGAAGGCTCTGTGTCCCATCTCACTACATGTAAAAATGACTACGAAAGAAGTAGGCAAGATTTCAGTACATTTAAAGTTGTGGCCAAAAGTTGTTTTTTGTCAAGATTACTAGGATCTTAAACAGGGGATTATAATATATAACTCTGTCAAAATTTATGGTACCTATTACTTGAACTAAATTTGTTTTTACTCTTGATAATTTTATTTTGTATTTTTCTTATAAATGGTCTAAAGATTGCCTGTTAGTGTTTTGCAGAGGTACTGCTTTAATAACACACAACCTGGGTTGGTTTAAGATAATGAGTTATCACCTAAGGATAGAGAATTAAACATTAATGCTAAATACTCTTAATATAAGGCTGTTGAAGTTATTTGCTGGATGTTTAAGATTAAGTTTTAAAATTAAAGTTAAATTAAAATGGAAAAGAAAATCAATATTTTGCTCTTGCCCTCTGAGTCAGTCTGAATCCAGGGAACAGGGGACTTCTCTAAATAGCTTTGAAACTCTGGGCCACATAACCTCCCGATCAGGGAGATTAATAAGACCACTGGAGAACAGAAAGCCAATCAGTGCATTTGCTATGAAGAGGAGGGTCATCAGAGAAGGGAGACATTGTTGATGCTTCCAAGGAAAGCCACATGGTCAAACTGAAAAACCAGCCTCTATCTCAGAGCAAAGCCTGTCCAAAGAAGGGACATGACCTTTGTCCTTGGAAAGACCCACAGAGCACTCCTAGGCACATTCCCACCCTGCTAAGTTGTTTATCTACAAATAACAGGAGAGATCTGCTGCGCCAGGTGTCCCTGACTCAGTCAGGCTAGGTGGAGATCCAAAGCAACCCCCTAGCAGCCACCAATCAGCATGAGACAGGGAAATACCTGGGATTCCAGATGACCTTCCCAGTAGTTTATGGTGGTTGATAACATATTGGGAAACCATGTAGCTCAGCATGTACACCCCTCTTGGCTCGAACCAATCAGTTCAAACCAATACCCCTTTTTTTCTGACCAATCACCCCTACCCAACTTGTTCCCACCAGTGAATGTGCTAATCATGTTTTAGAGTTGTTATTTGATTTTCCCGCGGTGTGTGATGATTTGCTATGATGTATGTGAAGTCCCTGCCCTCTCCAAAAAATGTGTAAAAATGCTGCAAACTCTGGGCTCAGGGCCTCTCAGCGTCACTAGTTGCTGTGTGTGCACACGGAGGACCGAGCTAGCTCGCAATAAACACCTCTTTGCTGCTTACATCTATCTTGGGTTTCTGGTTTTCTTTGGGGGTCCTGAATTCTAACATAACAAAACAAGGCCTGGGACCATCCTAGAGTAAATGGCACTAGTGGAACTGAGAAACTGCTGTAAAGTTTCCCCAGGACTCCCATAGAAACTAAGCTGACTGTTAAAAATAGATATAAACAAAAGTCAGTTCGACTTGCTTCATCTTAAACACTTAGTAAAGACAGTTAAAGCCAAAGCACAGCTATTCCTGAGTATTTTAAATAATAATAATAGTTAAATGTAACTTCTAAGAATAAGTAAACTGGAGGCTACAAAAGAGATTCTTAGGCAGGAATGCCTGATAACTATCAAAAGGAACTGCCAGAGTAGTTTTTAGTTTAAGGCCTACAGCTATTTCTAACCTACACAGGTAGGCTTGGTGTTTGCTAGTATAATTATCCAGCACTAAGTTGCAGAATTAAAGGTTTTTCTATTAGACACAGAGGTCATGCTAGTAAAATGATTTTGAAATATCTGATGGCATTAAATTATTAAACTGTATCTTAAGGGAAAAGGCATCTGTAACACTAGAAGTTAAATGTTGTGTTTACATCTCTGAAAATTCTGGCAATGTGATGAATATCCTTAAAGATTTACATGCTCAGATAGAAGCCATATCCTCACCAACTTTGTCATGGGAACAATATCTTAGCTCCTGGTTTTCTGGTACTTCACGGTGGAAAACATTGTTAGTCTCTGTCTTTGGCATCATACTCTTTGGCATATTTCTGTGCTTTGACATTTATTGCTGCATCAATCTAATACCAGTACTAATGAATCCTTGTTTCTCTTATAGACCACCCATCACTCACATGGCCCTCCAGCCTATTACTCTTCAATCAGACTTCTATCATGAACCACTCGATAGACCCAATTTTTAAAGGGGGACTCTAACCTGCTTTCCCTAAATCATTCCCTTTCAGCCTGAAGAAGCCAGAAAGACCTTCGTCCCCTTTCTTTACAGGAATAAGGAATTCCCAAAATTAGAGGGGGGAATGAAGCCAGATCTAAAGTTAGGTAGTCAGTGTAGTTAGGTAAATCTGTTCTAATATCGAGTAAGATCTAAAATGGATGCCATGTTGAGAATAAATTCCAGGAAAAGTTGAACAACTCTTGGAATGTTAATGAAGTCCTGGAAAAGTCCAAGGCCCAGAGCCCCTTCCTAAGAAGTGTTAATGAACAGCCCCCAGCAAACTTGAAGATGCTGACTCAGAAGTCCTTCCTGCCTACATTACTTTTTTGGCCCACTTGTGTCCCACCACTCAGGCCTTCCACCTACATTCCATCACTGAAAGAACTATAAAAAGGGGAAACAACCACACTTCCACGGATTCCAGGAGAATCCAGATCTCTTGCTCCAGAAGAAATCTTTACTGCTGTTCTTCAATAAACTTCTATTTTCCACTCTGAAAAAAAGTAATGAGAGCCTAATCTATTTAAAGATTAATATTATAAAATATTTTGCCAATTTTCCACATGGAAAAAAAAGTAAGGGCTCTCAGCCTTTTCTTAATTAATGTTTCAGATGTATTTCATATTTTGCTACTAACATTCATACAGAGTCAAGAAACAATATATGTAAACTTTATAAAATGTTATCTAAATAGAAAAACAAAGATAAGCTTTAAAACTAAAACACTTTACCTAAGATTTGTAAAGAGCCCTGCCTTACCTGAGATAAGGCTCATGATGTCAGAATAACTTCAAAGTAGTCCAGATTTCAGTTGATTTAAAGTTATATTCAAAGATTGATTCTATTGCAAAGATTACTGTGATCTCAAATAGAAAATATAATGTATAACTCAGCCAAGATTCAAAATTATACACAAGCTAAGTATCCTTTTACTATTGTTAATACCATGTTGTATTTTCATTATAACTAAAAGAAAAGTGACCACGACCCTCAGAGCAACCAAGAGACCTTTAGTGTGTCAGTGTCTGATTAAAACAAAATTAGAGAGAGAGAGAGAGAGAGAGAGAGAGAGAGAGAGAGAGAGAGAGAGAGTAGAGGAAGAGGGAGAATGAGAGACAGAGAAAGTGAGAGAGAAATGAGTGAGAAAGAGAAGAGGACCTGGAAAAAAGAGAGTTTTATAGCTGAAATCTAATGGGCTCTCTGGGTTTACAAGCTGCCTTGTGGGCATGCAGTGATTTGATCATACAGTAGTTGTAAGGGTGTCATCTGTCTTCAAGCAGACTGGGCAGGGGTCAGATGTGGGTTGCTGTGACACCAGAGAAGTAAAAGTCAAGTGTTCAACTTTAAGTGGGGTTGAATGTTCACTTCAGGAAAACAAGCAAAGCTAACATTAGTTCAGCCTGCTCTGCAACTAACAATAACTGATGCCTGTTAATGTTTACTGAGGTAATACTTCAAAAACACACAACCTCAAATAATTTGAGATATTAAGTCATCATCTGTAGACAAACAATAATTAAAAGAAATGAAATTAACTGTAAAGAGGCTATAGTTATGGCTCAGCAGTAGAGTGCTTTCCTTGCATCTGTGAGACACTAGGTTTAATACTCAACATTATATAAATTAATAAATACAATAAAATATAGTGTTTTGTAAAAAACTAACTGTAAAGTTATAAACATTAGAATTAAAAACATAGTATTCTTAGTTTAAGACTGATAAAACTAACTTGCTGGATTTTTAAGGCCAAACTTAAAAATTAAGTTTAAAATAAAGGGGCCAAAAAAACCAATATTTGGCTCTTGTCTTCTGAGTCAGACTGAACCCAGGACAGGGGGAAAAGCTTTGAAACTATGAGCCACATAACCTCCTGATAAAGTAGATTACTGAGACCCCTGCAGAACAGAAAGCCAATAAATTTACATGCTTCAAAGAGGAGGGTCATTGGAAAAGGGAGGCATGCCTGATGCTTTCAAGGAAAGCCATAATGTTAGCAAGAACTTGACCCATGCTAATGCAGATGACACTAACAGAAACAAAATGCTCCTCATAAATTCCTAAAAAATGTCCTCCAAGGAAACTCAGCTGACTCTTACCAATAGATAGGAAGAAGGTCAGTTGGACCAGGTTATCTTAAACACCTAGCAAAAACAGTTACAAACCAAAGCACAGCCATTCCTGGGCGTTTCAAAAGAAACAACAGTTATTTTAATGTAACTTAAAATGTACACTTGTGTTAACACCCCTCAAAATAAGTAAGACTGGAGAAAACAGAATAGAGATTCTTACACAAAAATACCTGATAACTACCAATAAAAATTTTCAGAAGTTTTTAGTCAGTTTAAGGCCTACACATTTTCCTAACTACCTACACAGGTAGACTTAATCAATGTTTGTTAGTATAATTATATAGCCCTAAACAACAAAGATAAAGAGAATTTCTACTAAACACAGAGGTCATGTCAATAAAGATATTTTACAAAAAATCAGATGACATTAATTAACTTAACTAAACATTGTGTCTATATTCCAAATAATTCTGACAATGTTAAAGATTTATGTTCCCTAAAAAAAGGGCTTTAATAGACTTTGTTAAACCTTGTTATGGGGACAATTTCTCAGGTATTCCACTTCCTGGTAAAGAATTATTAATTTCTGTCATTTTCATGATATTCATGGAAAGATGCTAAAACTGCTATTTTTATTGATCTTGTTTCAATACTCATGGTTTTTTGTTTGTTTGTTTGTTTGTTTCTCTCATAGAATTTCCAAACCCCAAGTAAATTTACAACCTGTTCTTCCTGAAACAGATTTTTACCATGGACTCCTTGATGCTCTCAATTTCTAAAAAGGGACTCCAAACTGCTTGTCCACTGCATATCACCCCTTCTCAGCTCAACAAAGCAAGAGCAAGAATGGTCATCACACTCTTCCCTTACAGAAGTAGGATGTTCCTAATATGAGAGAAAAAATTATGGTCAATATACATGTTTGCAAATATGTCTAGCTCAGAAAGATGTAACTTGGAAACTACTCCCATGATTACCCTGGGTGATCTCCCAGAAAGAGACACTTGCTTCCACAACACAAATTATAAGTGAAACAATTCCCCATTCATCAAAAATTGTGCTTTCTGGGTCCCACTTTGAACTCCTTGCCTAAATCTTCAAACTGTCAATAACTCTGAACTTTGTAACCTTCTATTTTGATGGAATAAAAGGAAAAGAACACCTGGATTATTAAAAGGCCAGGGCCAACTGATTTATCAACATAGGCTGGCTGCCCCCATTTTAGTTCCCCTCCTGGCTGGTATGGGAATAGCTGGATCTTCTACTTTTGGAATTACAACTCTTATCTCAGGCTCTGAAAATTTTAAATTCCTCTACTGTCAAATAGATATAAATTTAAACTTCAGGCAATAGTTTCCAAAACTTTTCTCATGGTTGCTTTGGTTGACTACCATCATTTCAGCCATAGTTGGGCCCCTAGCACTTCCCCTAATTGAAATTACTCTAGGACCCTGCCTCTTAAAAACCCTCTTAAATCACATACACAATAGTGTAGGTGAGGTCTGACTTATGGTCTTGCAAGCCCTGTGTGGTCGCTTAGACACAGAAGGAAGAAAAAGAAACTGAGGCTTAATGATGTGCAAGATTGACATCAAACCTACTAAAACCAGTGAGAAACGTGATAGTAAAAGCAAAGGTGACTCCATTTTGTTTTGTGAATACTTTCTGTAAAACAACAATGCCAAGAAGAAGGGTCATGACTGGGGCAAGATGTTATTTTCCTTCTGCTATAGAAACTTTCAGGAACATGGAACTAACTAATAGGGCATTATTTAAGTAACTAGGGTAACAGGGCTCTGTTTCTGTAACTCGGATGATTGAGCTAACTGTGATTGGTTAGGCTTTCCACCACTTGACTGCACTGTAACCTGGCTTGCTTGCATTGGATATACTCCCATACATTCCTTTTGCAGTTTTCAGAATTATAAGGAGCACCCTTACAATTGTTTAGGGCTGATCAGGAGAACAGCTTTGTGTTCTAGTCAGTCCCAACTAGTGTGTTTCAATAAAGGCTTGATTCAATTATATGTGAGTGGTTTTGAAGTCAGTTAATAAAACCCCAGGACGAAGCTTTAACTATAATACCTGGAAGGTAGGGCTTCATAGAATACTGCAGTACAGGAAAGCCAAGGGGAGCAGGGAAGTAGAACAGCGAGGGGCCCTCAGACAATGCCCAGAAAAGAAGTGAGAAAGAAGGGCCACCAGAGGCTCAAGCAAAGAGCCAGGCCAGGGAACAGAGAGCCAAAGACCAGGGCTTGGACTGGGGCCTAAGAACACTGCACAATATTTTGAAAGGAAGGCAGGGGATCCATCAGAGGGCAGTAAGGGTCCTGGCCCAGGGCCGCTTCCAGGTTTCAGGGTTCCTGGTGCAGGATCAAGCACCCAGGGAGAGCAAGGGGCCCAGGCGAGGGCCAGGGAATTTTTTCCCATAACTCACTCTGGATCAGATGAGAACCTATGACCAGGGTCGTGCCAAAGGAGGCCAGGAAAAGAAGGGGGCACAAAGAGTGATGGGAGGGCACTGCAGGGTCGGGTGGGTGTGCATAGGGGCAAGACCAAGGACTCAAGCCAGGTGCCCAGTCAAGGGACCCACCCTATCAATGGTGATGAGGAACCCAAGGAGCAGGAGACCTGAGAGTGCCAGAAAAATGCGCTAGGGGAGGGGAGGAAGGGGCTGTGTTAGAACTAGGAGAAGCCAACGGGCACCTAGGGAAGCCCGCTGGTATGCCCAATGAAGGGGCCTCTAGGTCAGACCCTTGCTATGCCAAGGGCCATGAGGAATGCAGTCAGGAGCTCAGGCGAACACACAGGCCCAGGGACTGGAGCATAATGGGTTAGGGTTAGGGAGGGCTGCGTTGCAGTAGGGGCAGCATAGAAAGCCAGAGAAGGGGAGGGGATTACTCAGGGCTGGGTTTTGAGAAAGTCCATGTTACTTGCCAGGCCTCAAGTTTCAGGCAGTAAAGGGAATTCAGGAAACTTGATGGGCTGTGTTTTTCATAGGGAGCATTCAGGGTGCTGAGGCGAAACAATTCCGCTCCTCTGCCCCAAGTGAGAAGATTTTCAGAGAGGGACCTGGACCAAAGGAGGAGCCAAGAAGGTACTATGAGGGGATTCATGGTGTGCAGAAGTGGAGGAAGGGTTGGACTTCCAGGACCCATTCAAGCAGCATACTCTACAGGGAAGAAGGGGGAGCAGAGGTCCAGGGAGTGCTAGGAAAACACAGCATGAGAGGATCATAGAGAAGGCTCAGGAGGGGGCTGGCCAAAGAAGCCTGAAACCAAGGTACCAGGAAAGGATTCTTGAGAAACGTGGCCAGGGCCTCAAGCAAAGAGCTGAGCCAAGTAATGGAGAGCCACATGCTAGCACCTGGGCCTGGGTGAATGAAAAAAAAAACATGGATAAGGAGAAGTGGAAGGGGAGAAAGGGGAGTGACAGTGACAGGGGGAGATGCGCTCAAGACCTGGGTCCAATGCAGGGTGTCAGGATTTCTTAGAAAGGCAGGTCATAGGAAGGCAAAAAAATCCAGGCAAGGGACAGAGCTATGTTTTCCCAAAGGGAGCCACCAGTGACAAGAGGCCAGGTCAGTCGCCTGGCCAGGGTGAGCATCTTGGGAAGGGGAGTAGGAAAACAGGCTTGGCAGAGAAAGAAAGGATAGGAGGACTGATGGAGGGCACAGCCTGAAGAGCCATAGGCAGGGTGTGGGTGGGATGGGGCCCAGGAAAGGGACCTTAAGGAGAGGCCAGGCCAGGGGAGGGCAGGGAATGCTGGGCCATCAAGGCAGGGCTGCACTATAGTACTGCAGTACAAGAAAGCCAAGGGGAACAGGGAAGCATCCCCAGCGAGAGGCCCTAGAAAATGTCCAGATAAACAGTTAGCAAGAAGGGACACCATAGGCTCAAGTGAGGAGCAAGGTCAGAGAACAAAGAGCTAAGGGCCAGGGATTTGGCAGGGAGCTCAGGACACTTGACAAGATTTGGGAGGAAAGGCAGGGGATCCACCATGTGGCAGTGTGGCTCTAGGCCCAGGGCTAACTCCAGGTTTCAGAGTCCCTGGAACAGGACAAAGCACCCAGAGAGAGCAAGGGTCCCAGGCGAGGGGCAGAGCGCTGTTTTCCAATAGGCGTCCTGGCTCATATTTGAATCCAGGTCCAGGGACCAGGCAAAGGAAGCCAGACAAGGGAAGGGAGGAGGGGGGTGAAAGGACATGGCAGGGGTTTCTGGTGAGTGTACTTGGGGCAAGATTTATGACCTAAGACAGGCCCCAGGCAAGGGACCCACCAAACCAATTGTGATGAGGGACCCAAGGAGCAGGAGACCTGCAAGCACCAAAAAAAAGCACGAGACGAAGGGAGATAGGGGCTTCCTGAGTAACAGGAGACAGAGGGAAGCTCTTTGGGCACCTAGGAGAGCCCTGCTTGGGGGGCCAAGTAAGGTCAGACCCAACACAAAGAGACTCCGTGTTATGCCAAGGGACATGAAGAATGTGTTCAGGGGCTCAGGCGAGAACCCAGCCCAAGAGACTAGAGCACAAACAGCCAGAGCTGGGTAGGGTTCAGGAAAATGCCCAGGCACAGGGAATTGTGTGCAAAGCATCAGGTTTAGGGAGGGCTGGGTTGGACTAGGGCCACCATTCAAGGCCAGAGTGCAGGGGAAAGAGAGGAGGAGAGCACTCAGGGCTGGGTTGGAGAAAGTCTCATGTTAACTCCGAGGCCTTCAGTTACGGGCAGTGAAGGGGACTCAGGTGAGTGGCAGGGCTGTTTCCCATAGGGAGCATTCAGGAGTAGATTCAGGTGAGTAGATCCCCAGAGTGGAACCTGAACAAAGAAGTGGGGGTCAATGAGGAAATGGTGAGGGGATACTTGGTGTGTGAAGTTGGGGGTTGGCCTTCAGGACCCATTTTAGCAACACAGTGTAGCGAGAAGCAGGGGGACCAGAGGGTCTGGGCAGTGCCAGCATATCACAGCATAAAGGAATCAGAGGGGAGGCACAGGAGGGGGCAGGAAACAGGGTCCTGAAACCAAGGGACCAGGTAAAGGGTCCTCAATAATAGGGAGAATGTCTCAGGGTCTCAAGGAGGTCCAGTAATGGAGAACCAAGTGCTAGCGGAATAAGTGGAGTTGGTGGCACAGGGTGAAAATGACCCAAGGCCCAGATCCACTGCAGGGTGTCAGGGGTCAGAAGCAGGATACCAGCTGAGGGAGGCCAAAGGGCCCAGGCAAGGAGTTCCATAGGGAACCCCCAGGGCCAAAGTGCCAAACCAACTCGGCTTGCCTGGTTTAGCATCCTGGGAAAAAGATCAGGAATGTTGGCATTATAGACAGAAAGGAGAAGAGAGCCAATGCAGAACACGGCCTGAAGGGCCACAGGATGGATGTGGGGGGCTGGAGGCCAGGACCCCAGCAAAGATCCCATGCAAGGGACCTCGAAGAGGGCCCAGGCCAGGAGAGAGCATGGAACGCTGAGCCGGGAAAGCAGGGCTGCACTTGTGTACTGCAGTCCAGGAATGCCAAGGGAAGCAGGGAAGTGCCCCCATCGAGGGGCCCTCAGACAATACCCAGAAAAGCAGTGAGCAAGAAGGGCCACCAGAGGCTCAAGCGAGAAGCCAGGCCAGAGAATGGCAAGCCGATGGCAGGTCTTGGGCAGGGGGCTCAGGAGAGTGGATAACATTTGGGATGCAAGGGGCAGTCAGGTTTCAGGCCCAGGCCCCCCACCATATTTCAGGGATCCTGGTGCAGGACCAAGAACCCAGGAAGAGAAAGAGGCCCAGGCAAGCTTCAGGACATTGTTTCCTCATAAGGTACCCAGGATCAGATTTGAATCCAGGTCCATGGTCCTGGCAAAGGTGCCAGGAATAAGAAGGGGGCCAGATGGAATGCAATGAGAGGGCATAGCAGCGGGTAGGTTTAGATGCACATAGGGTCAAGACCCAGGGCCAATGCCAGGTGAGAAGGCAAGGGACCCACACAATCAATGGTGATGGGGTACCCAAGGAACAGGAAACTTATTAGCACCAGAAAAAAAAAAAGTGTGAGGGGAAGGGGAGGAAGGGGCCGTTTGTGGCCCAGGAGAAGCCAAGGGACACCTACGGGAGCCAACTGGCGGGGCCAAGTAAGGGGCCCCCAGGTCAGCTCCAAAACAGAGTGACTCCATGCTAGACAAAGGGACATAAAGAATGTTGTCAGGGGCTTAGGCAAGCGCCCAGGGCCAGAGACTGGAGCACAAATGGTCAGGGTTAGAGAGGGCTGGGTTGCGGTAGGGGCAGCATGCAAGGCCAGAAGGCAGGGGAGGGAAGGGAGGGTATCGCTCAGGGCTGGGTGGAGGAAGTCTATGTTACCTGCCAGGCCTCAAGGTTTAGGTAGTGTGGGTGGTGAAGAGATCACCCTCTCACTGTCTTGACAATGTCACAGTGAGGATGAATGCTGGTAAAGCTGCACTGGTTCTTAGGAAATAGAAACAATGAGACCCTTTTTTATGTAATTGGGACTTTTCATTTTCATGCTCATGTTACTGACAGAAGGCATGAGTATTTTAATTGACAAACCAAATTAAATTTCAGATGGCTAGAACATAACAGGTAGGTCATGCCTTGAAGGCTGTTCTACTACCCCTCAGCAAATCAAGGACAAATTAGAAAGCTGCTGTACTAGCTCAACACATTGAGGACAAAACTGATATTGGACAACAATCATTCTCCAAAAGGTCACAAGAATTTTAGGCACCACATTGATTATATCAAATAGAACCAAAGCCCATATTTCCAGCCTTTTAGAAAATCTAATCATTATGCTCATTCTACAAAATCCACCATGTGTAGTTTCAATCTTGATTAAGGAAAGTTATATTATACACTTAGAAAAGTTAAGAAATATAAGGATACATTCTTCTCATGTGTATAAACTCTCTTTAACTTTACATAGGGATTTATGATGAGCATACTCAATATTGGCAGAAAGTGGAATGATGTTTAGAACTTACTTTTTAATGAGAAAGTTTATAAAGATGTAAAAACTAGTACACCTTGACTGAGAAACAAAGAAACTCTTTGAGAAACCAGCTCAACCAGTTTTATGAGAATAAATTTAGGAAATAATTAAAGTAGCTTTATAAGACATATGCTTAGAATTGTATTAGAAGTATTATTCTATTTAGATTCTTGGGTTTAGAATTCTTAATTATTTAGCTTTATGGGTTTCTGATATGTTTTAAGAGTTGTATAAAAACTTTAGGATATTTTAAGTATAAAATTTAAGAGGACTTTTAGATGGGAATTTTAGATTAGAAATAAAAGTGCAGCTGTACTTTAAAACCTAAAGTTTAATGATAGGTTAAAAGAATTACAGTCTGTTTACACAGTTTGGCATTAGTTAATAAAAAAAGAGTATATCTGGGGAAAATCAGGAAAAAATGTAAATTAGTGTTGCATTTTATTAATGATTGAAAACTAAATGTCACATTCTAGAAAGTGTAAATTGATGTTAAATTTTCCAATACCTCTAATTATGGTTAAGGAAACGTTATGTCTTGGCAAAGTTTTAAAATTGTATAATCAATGACGTATTCTGAATCTATAATGATGAGGAAATTTGTATTAAAAGATGACACAGAGAAAGCTGCATTAGAACTCTCTCTGGAGATTGCTCCAACAAAACGACTCCTGTCTCCTATTTTTGCTGATGCCACTCATCCTTTAGGTCTCCCTGGACCCTGCTAAGGCTGGACGCCAGTAATTGGTGCCAGAGCCAGGTAACCGAAGTTAAGCCGTCTCGGCATTTGCTCTTTTGTTTTCAGAGTGGAGAGGCCATTACCCATGGATTTTGTGAACCCCCTGTTTGTAGAACAGGTAAGAGTGAGCAATTAGGTAAAATAAAAATAGGAAAAACAGAATCTAAGGAACGAGGATTATTCATCAATATTGTTAAACATATGCTAAGAAAAAAAAAGGAATTAAGGTTTTCACTTCACAATTACAGAGGTTTTTTTTCATTTTATTCAGGAATGCTGCCCTTGGTTCCCAAAAGAGGGAACCTTAGATTTAAAAACATGGACAAAAATAGAAAAAGCTTTAAAAGCACATTACTCTGATTATGAACCAGAAAATATTGCTGTAGATGCTATAGCTTTATGGAATATGTGAAAAGAAATGTTATATTGAGCTTATGAAACTGAAATCTAATTAAGATTAATTCAACTGCCTCTACTGAAGAAACTTTTCTCAGGAGGGACTCTAGAACCAATAATCATGTCCTACAAAAAGATGATGATAAGGAGGACCAGTCCTGTTCAGAAAATGAAGATAATTTAGAAGAAGAAGCTATTTAATATATAATGAAGAATTTTTTGGCGCCCAAAATACGTCCTTGTAGGCCTGTTAAAAAATCTCCTACCTAAAATAAATTAGGTTCCAAAATAAAAAATACCGTACTTTCTCCCTTACAGAATGTATGATTTAAAGGCACTATGAGAGAGGCTCTACTATCTGGAGATCTAAGTTTTACTCTTTCTATCATTTTTGTTTGTTCAGATGACAAATTTATATGTTTCAATGGAATCCCCTTACTTCAAAATTCTTTAAAGAATTAAAACAGTCTGCTCATGATTATGTATCCACTTGTACTTATACTTTACATATAGTAGAGATTACTGCCACTAGATGGATGACTCTATATGATTGGTTTGCTACTGCAAAATCTTGTCTTGCACAGATTTAGCAGTTAATGCCTGGAGACAATTGGAAAATAAAGGAGTTAAAATGTCTGGTTTAAGTACTATAAAACAGAAGCCTGAAAAAATATTTGAGGAATTTTTGTCTCAATTAAAAGAATCAGTGAAAAAAAATTATAACAAATAACGAAGCTGCACAAATTGTATTCAAACAATTAGCTTTTGAAAATGAAAATACGGCATCATGTCGGCTCTCCTCCCTCCTCCTTTCCTGAGACACTCCTAAGACCTATTAGAAAGATAGGAAATTCATTTAATTTTTTTTAGGTTTGTGCTGATGTATCCCCCTCATATTTGCAAGGTGTAGGTATAGCAGCAGCATTACATGGCCAAACAAATGCTCAGGTTCTTAAAAGGCTTCAAAACAGAGGACAAAATAAAGGAAATCAAAGCTGTTTTTTTTTTTTTTTTTTTTTTTTTGTGTGTGTGTGTGTAGACAGTCAGGTCATTTTAGTAAAATTTGTCCTAATAAAAACTTTCAAAATAAAGGAAACCCATTCCTTATCAGATATCTAGACTAAAAAATTTATGCCCACGTAGCAGTAAGGGATTTTACTTGGCAAAGGAGTGTCACTCTAAATTTTGTAGAGATTAAAGACTTTTAGAAGGTGGACCAATAACTCAAAAAATTTCATAAATGACTGCCATAACATTACCAGGAAACTGGTAATGGGGCTAGCCACCAGCCCCTTAAATAATGGAGGCCATCAACAATCCATTTTAACAAGATATATTATACAGGCTTTATTAAGAACCACCCCACATTTAGCAGGATTAGATTTACCATCTTCAGAATAAGTAGTTTTTTCTTCAGATTCTTCTGTTCTAGCTATACTTACTAAAGTTTATGAACCTTTATCTGAAAAACTTTTGGCCTTATTGGAAGAAGCTCTACTTCCCTACAGGATATTCAAGTTATTCCTGGAGTTGTTGATTCTGATTATACTGGAGAAATTAAGATTTTAATAGAACCCTCACCTCAAAAGACCTTGATTATTCGTAAAGGACAAAGAATTGCTCAAATCTTGTTACTCCCATATTTATCTATCAGAAACCAAGCTATTTCAAATGAACAAAGACAAACAAGAGGATTTGGTTCCAGTGATATGGCATTCTGTGTTCAAAAATTTCAAAATTTTCATCTTATTAAAAAACTAGAGATTCAGGGAAAAACAATTGAAGGTTTATTGTATACAGGAGCAGATGTTACTTTTATAGTAGGAAAAGATTGGCCCTCAACCTGGCCTACAATACTAACCCCTTTAACTCTTATGGGACTTGGAACTGCTACTAATGTAGCAGAAAACACTCAAATCCTTAAGTGAGATGACGAAAAAAATTCAGGAACTCTTCAACCATATGTTATTCTTTCTATTCCTTTTAATTTATGGGGTCGAGATATAATGTTTAAAATGAGAGTCTCTCTCTGGACTTCTCTTGTAGAAGAGGCTCAACAGATTTTTAATTGGGGCCATTGTTATAACAGTAGATAAAATGAATTGAAAAACTAATCAGCCTGTATGGGTAAAAGAATGGCCCCTAACAACAGAAAAATTACAGGCTGAAGACTTGTTGGTTAAGGAACAACTTAATTTAAAACCTATAGAACCTTCTAATGGTCCATGGAATACTCCTATGTTTGTTATTAAAAATAAATAAGGTAAATGGTGATTGTTACAAGGATTAAGAGCTATAAATGCTAATCTGTAGGATATGGGTTCCCTACAACCAGGTCTCCCTTCTCCAGTAGCTGTCCCTAAGGATCTCATGTCATGGTGATAGACTTACAAGATTGCTTTTTCACTATTCCATTACATCCTGATGATCATAAAAGGTTTGCATTTAGCCTTCCGTCTGTTAATTTGAAATTGCCATAAAACGTTTTCAATGGATGGTGTTGCCTCAAGGTATGAAAAATAATCCTACTCTCTGTCAAAAATATGTTGCATTAGCAATTAACCAATAGGAGATAAATATAAAGATGCCTATATTATTCATTATATGGATTACATATTAATGCCCATAAAGATGTTCAGTTTTTTCCTCATATATTATTTATGTTGACACAGTTCTTACAAACTTTTGTCTTAATCATTGCCCCAGATAAAATTCAGCAATCACCTCCTCATAATTACTTGGGTAGAATTATAAATACTCAAATAGTTTCCTATCAAAATTTAAAATTATGGTGATCATTTACAAACTTTAAATGATTTTTAAACACTTTTAGGAGATATTAATTAGATTCTTCATTTTCTGAAACTTACTACTGAAGAAGTAAGTTTCAGAAAAAGAAACTTAATGGTTTAAGTATAAGTTTAAGTTTAAAGTTAAATCATTATTTGGTATTTTGAAAGGATACTATAACTCAGGCTCTTTTCATATTTTGACAGAAGAAGCTAAACTGCTTTAAATAAAGTAGGAGAAGCTATTAATAAACAACTATTGCAAAGAGTTTATTATACTCAAACCTGCGATTTTCTTGTTGTATCTACTCCTCATACACCTACAGGAGTATTATGGCAGTGAGGTCCTTTAGAGTGGATACATATTTCAGTTTCTTCTAAGGTTATTTTCTCATACCATACTGTGATTGTTTTATTAGTAATAAAATGAAGTCATAGACGTAGAGAGTTATTTCCAAAAGAAATGCATAATTTGGTTATTCCCTATTCTACAGATCAATTAGATTCACTTATGCAACATGCTGAAGATTTGTAAATAGCTTTACAGGGATATTGTGGTCACATTAAGTTTAATTTGCCATCTCATCCCTGTTATATTTAGTTAAGAATCACCCTGTTATTTTTTCAAAACTTTTTTTTTTGAACCTTTAACTCAAATAGCAGCCTTAGTTTTCACTGATGGCTCCTCAAATAGATGAGAATCTTTATTTATTAATGATAAAACTAAAGTCATACAGACAGAGGAAACCTCTGCTCAGAGAGCAGAAATAATAGCTGTAATTATAGCTTTTACTCAATTAAAAGATCAAATGTTTAATTAATACTGATTCTCAGTATATTATAAAATTTTTCCTCATACACAGACAGCTTCTCTCCCTCAGCATAAGACTACAATTTTCCATTATTTAAATTCTTTACAGAAGTTGATTTTAGAGAGACAACATGCTTATTTTATAGGGAATATTCAAGGACATTCTAACTTACCAGGAGAATTTTCACAAAGGAATTGCTTGGCAGATTCATAAGCCAAACCCCATATTCTTACTGTTCAGAAAGCTGCATCTAGTCATGATTTATATCATCAAAATGCTTCTGCCCTTTAACAGTAATTTCACATCCCTAGGGAATCATCTAGAACTATTGTCAGAAATTTTTAAACCCACCCATCATTTTTGCTAACTTTATTCATGGGGGTTAATCCTAGTGGTTAAAGGCCCAATGATTTATGGCAAATAGATATTACTCATATTCCTTAACTTAGAATATTAAGTTATATTCATATTGTTGTTGATACTTTCTTTCATGTGATTATTGCCACAGCAAAAACTGGGGAAGCATATGAAGATATAGTGCAACACTTGTTTATTTGTTTCTCATATTTGGGGATGCTCAATGCATTAAAAACAGATGATGCACCAGCTTATATTTCAAATGCTTTCCAAAAATTTTGTATATGTTTAAAATTTCTCATTTTATGGAAATCCCTTATAATCCTCAAGGACAAGCTATGGTTGAGAGAGCTCACAAAACATTAATAGCTCAAATTATTAAACTTCAAGAAGGAGAATATAAATATAGTTCTCCTCATCATGTTCTACAACATGCCTTGTTTGTGATTAATCATCTTAATTGTGATTATAAAGGAGTACTCCCATGCTAAGACATTGGGAAGATGAGAAAATATCAGCAAAACCCTTGGTAAAATGGAAATTTCTCCTGACAGGTAAATGGAAATGACATGATGTATTACTAACTTGTGGTCAAGGATATGCTTGTTATCTTTCCACAATTAGCACATTCCCCATATGGATTCCTGACAGACTGATTTGAACCTATGTCCAGCTTTCAGACCAGAAAGCAGAAGAGATCATGCCCTCAGAGACTCCAGTACTCCCCACCATTTACCATGGTGCCTGAGGAAGATTTGATGACTACCTTGATTCCATCACTTTCCTAAATGAACGTTGGTGGTCCTCAATCCTTACCAAGATGAGCAACTTCTATAAGACCTGCCGAAGTGCCAACTTGGGGATAATTAAAGCAATTGACTCATCAAGCTTGTGAACTTATTTCTGCTCAGTCAAACCCCTGCATTCCTGAGAATATGTTTGTTGCTATACTAGCTCTTCTTTCCTGTCAGGTAACCAATGTGTCTTCTGAATATTACTGGACACATTATCCTGATCTACTTTCATTTCATCTTACTCTTTGGGGAAAAGGAGATATTAAGGTATTTACTAATAATATTGATCTGGGGGGTTGAGTCTAATTTTTTTATTACTCCTATATCAACTTATAATTATAGTTTCAAGGGTCATAGTTATTTACCTCCTCTTTGTTTTAGCCACAATGTCATTCAAACTGTGGGCTGTATACCACTTAATTATAGAAATTTTATAACAAATATTACAAATGAGGAAAGAAATGTAAAGAATCTTTTGGCACTTTCTATTTTAATTTTAATTTTTCCTGATTTTGAAGAAATTTTACTTTCATAAAGGCCCCCTCCTATGTTTCAAGATTGTAAAAATACTGAGTCCCATCTTGATTATTCATGGGTAGGGCTAAATAGACAATTAGGATTTCCAATCTGGCAAAAATGAATGTTTATTGAAAGAGGATTTAAACTCTTTTCAAAAAAATCGTCTTTTCTATTGTATGATTTTTCTATTTCTTAACATAATTATGATACTCATGGACTTTTATCATCACATCCATGGTGTACTCTTCAAGCACAAACTATTAGGAGCATTCCATTTAAGCCCATAAAAATTTGGAAATCAGCTGGATGGGTCACCCCTTTATAATTTACTAAAGTTAAACAACATTTTAAGGTTTATACAGAACTTTATAGATTATTGGCTTCCTTAGATATAATACATATGAATAGGCCTTTTTAACTATTCGAGAATCATTTTGTTATGTCTTCTGTAGGATCCCCTTATGCAGTATAACTCAGAAATCATGGAACACTAGTGATTTCATAATTAGGGGATGAAACTTATGATGTCGTTTGTGAAGGTTGCACATCAACAAATTGTATTGATTCTACTATTTCATGTTTTAATGTTTTTTTAATTGTAATCTAACTTTTTATTATGTTACCTGTTAAATTATATTCTGTTTAGTATAATGATCTTGGGTTACAAGCATTAGATATTGTTAATCAAGCCTTAAATAGACCTAAACGTTTTGTAGCTGTCTTAATTTTAGGAATTTCAGAATTAATTTTTATTATAGTGTCCATAGTTGCTTTCACTACCGCATTAGTTGAAGAAATTCATAGTGTTCATCATGTAAATCAGTTATCACAAAACACCCAGGCCCAGGAACCAGAGCACAAAGGGTCAGGGTTAGGGAGGGCTACATTTTGGTAGGGATAGAATGAAAGGCTGGAGAGAAGAGAGGGAATCACTCAGGATGGGGTTGGACCAAGTTCATGTTAACTGACAGCCTCAAGGTTCAGGCAGTGAGAGAGACTCATGTGAGTGGCAGGGTTGCATTTCCCATTAGGTGCCCTAGATCTGATGAGAATCTACAGCCAGGATTCTGGCAAAGGAGGCCATGGAAAAGGAAGGGGGCCAGGAGAAGGGTGATGGGAGGGCATGCAATGTGTTCAGGGTGGGTGCATATAGAGGCGAGACTCAAGACCTAACCAGGTGCCCAAGCAAGGGACCCACCATTCAAAGATGATGTGGGACCAAGGAGCAGGAGATCTGCTAGCACCAGAAAAGAGCATGAGGGGAAGGAAAGGAAGGGGCTGTGTGATGCCTAGGAGAAGCCAAGGGGCACATAGGAGAACCCATTGGTGGGGCCGAGTAAGTTACCCCCAGGTCAGCTCCAACATGAAGTGACTCCATAATATGCCAAGAGACAAGAGGAACGTTTTCAGGGGTTCAGTTGATCACCAAGGCCAGGATAATTGAGCACAAAGAGTCAGGATTAGGGAGGGCTCTGTTTCACTAGGGGCAGCAGGCAAGGCCAGAGGGCAGGACAGGGAAGAGAGAGAATCCCTCAGAGCTGGGTGGAACAAAGTCCATGTTACCTGCCAGGCAGTGAAGGGGACTCAGGCGAGTGGCAGTTCTGTGTTTCCCATAGAAAGCATTCAG
Organism: Ictidomys tridecemlineatus; assembly: GCF_052094955.1. Taxonomy (NCBI): domain Eukaryota; kingdom Metazoa; phylum Chordata; class Mammalia; order Rodentia; family Sciuridae; genus Ictidomys; species Ictidomys tridecemlineatus. The sequence goes on from NC_135485.1 coordinate 84,361,725, forward strand.
GTCACAGAGGCAAGCCAATTCTGCTCCTCTGCCCCAGGTCCTTCAGAGAGGTACCTGAACCAAAGGATAGGGGGTCAAAGAGGGTAAAGTGAGGGAATACCTAGTATGCAGAAATGGGGACGGTGGACTGCAGGATCTATTCCAGCAGCACATGGTAGGGAGAAGCAGGTGGATCTAACGGTCTGTGAAGTGCCAGCATACCACACTATAAGGGGATCAGAGGGGAGGCACAGAAGGAGGTAGGCAACAGGGGCCTGAAACAAAGAGACAGGAAAATGTCCTCAAGAAGAAGGAGAATGGCTCTGTTTCTCAAGCAAATAGCCAGTCCCAGTAATGTAGAGCCAAGTGCTAGCACCTGGGCCTGGGAAAATGAACGGGAAGAATGGCTCAAGGTCTCAAGGAAGGATCTGGGCTCAGTAATGGAGACAACTACTGGCACCAGGGCCTGGGTGAATGAAAAGAAAAATGGAGAGGGAGCAGTGGGAGGGGAGAAAGTGGAGTTGGTGGCATAGAGGGAGAATGGCTCAAGGCCCAGATCCACTACAGGGTGTCAGGGGTCAGACTAAGGGCCCCAGATGATTGAGACCAAAGCGCTCAGGCAAGGGGCAGGGCTATGTTTTCCAAAGTGATCTCCGAGGGCCAAGATGCCGAATAAAGTTGCCAGGCCCAGTGAGCATCCTGGGATGGACATCAGAAAAGTGGGCATGGAAGAGACAGAAAGACAAGAGGGCTGAAGCAGGGTACAGCCTGAAGGACATAATGACGAGTGTGGGTGGGGTGGGTGCCAGGACCCCAGCAAGAAATCCAGGCAAGGGACCCAGAAGAGGGCCCAGGCCAGGGAAGAGCAGGGAACACTGGGCTGGGAAGACAGGGCTGTATTAGGGTACTGCAGTACAGAAATGCCAAGGAGAGCAGGGAAACTACCCCAGTAAGGGGCCCACAGAAAATGCCCAGAAAAAGAGTGAGCAAGAAGGTTCCCCAGAGGCTCAAATGAGAAGCCAGCAATGGATTGGAGAGCCGAGGGCCAGGGCTCGTGCAGGGGACTAAGGACAGTGGATTACATTTGGGAAGGAAGGCAGGGGATCCAGCACGGGGCAGTCAGGCCTCAGGCCCAGGGCCACCTCCAGGTTTTACCATCCCTGGTGCTGGACCAAGCACCAAGGGAGAACAGGGGCCCCAGGCACAAGGCCAGGGAATTTTTTCCCATAAGGCATCGTGGATGAGAACCTACAGGGTCCTGGAAAAGGAGTCTAGGAAAAGAAAGGGGCTCAGAAGGAGGGCAACAGAAGGGTACAAAAGGGGGTCATGGTAAGTGCACATAGGGTTAAGATCCAGGACCCAAGCCAGGCACCCAGGCTAGGGACCCACCTGATCAATGGTAATGGGGGACACAAGGAGCAGGAGACCTGCGAGTGCCAGAAAAAAAGTGCAAGCGGAAGGGGCTACCTGAGTACCAGGAGAAGCCAAAGGGCACCACTGGTGGACCCAACAAGGGGCCCCCAGGTCACACGCAACACAAAGAGACTCCTTGCTATGCAAAGGGCCATAAGGAACGCAGTTAGGGGATCAGGAAAACGCCCAGGCCCAGGGACCAGAGCACGAAGGGTAAGGGTTAGGGAGGGCAGGGTTGTGGTAGAGGCAGCATGAAAGGCCAGAGGGATGGGAAGGAATCACTCAGGCCTGGGTTGGTGCAGATCCAGGTTAACTGCTAGGCCCCAAGTTTAAGGCAGTTAGGGGACTCAGGAGAGTGGCAAGGCTTTGTTTCCCATAGGAAGCATTTAAGATGCAGAGAGGAGCCAATTCTACTCTTCTAACCCAGCTGAATAGATGCTCAGAGAGGGAACTGGAATAAAAGAGGGGGTGCTGAAGAGGGTACTGTGAGGGGCTACCTTGTGTGTGGATGTGGGGTGGGGCTACAGGATCCATTCCAGCAGCACAGGCTTTAGAGAAGCAGAGGGAGCGGCGGGTCTGGCCAGTTCCAGCATAGCACAACATGAAGGCATCAGAGGGAAGAAACAGTTTGAGGCAGGCAACAGGGGCCTGAAACCAAGGTACAAGGAAACGGTCCTCAAGAAGGTCTAAAACAGCTCAGAGACTCAGGCAAAGAGCCAGGCCGAGTAATGGAGAGCCAAGTGGTAGCACCTTGGCCTGGGTGAATGAAAAGAAACATGGAGAGTGAGCAGCTAGAGAGGAGATATTGGAGTAGGTGGCATAGGGAGAGAAGGGCTCAACGCCCAGATCTACTGCAGGTTGTTAGTGGTCTGGAGTAGGGCCCTGGCTGAGGGATTCCAAAGGGCCCAGGCAAGGGGCAGGGCTATGTTTTCTAAAGGGAGCCCCCAGGGCCAAGAGGCGAAATCAAGTCACCTGGCCTGGGTGAGCCTCCTGGGAAGGGGATTAGGAAAGCGGGTGTGGCAGAGACAGAAAGGACAGGCGGCTAAAGCAGGGCATAGCCTGAAGGGCCACAGGATGGGTGCCGGTGGTTTGGCAGCCATGACCCCAGCAAGGAGCCCAGGCAAGGGACTTAGAAGAGGGACAGGCCACGGGAGAGTAAGGAACACTGGGCTGGGTGGATAGGGCTGCATTAGGGTGCTGCAGTACAGGAATTCCAAGGGGAGCAGGGAAGCGACCCCAGTGAGGGGCCCTCACACAATGCCCAGAAAAGCAGTGAGTTAGAAAGGCCACTAGAGGCTCAAACGAGAAGCCAGGCCAGGGAACAAAGAGTCAAAGGCCAGGGCTTTGGCAGGGGGTTCATGACAGTGGATTACACTTGGGAAAGAAGGCAGTGGATCTAGCAGGGGGCATTCAGACTCAAGGCCCATGGCCACTTCAAGATTTCAGTGTGCCTGGTGCTTGACCAAGCACCCAGGGAAAGCAAGGGGCCCAGGTGGGGGGCCAGGCCATTGTTTCCCATAATGCACTTTGGATCAGATGAGAACCTACTGCCAGGGTCCTGGAAATTGATTACAGGAAAAGGGAGGGGGCCAGAAGGAGAGTGACAGGTGGGCAGGCAAGGGGGTTGAGTTTGGTGCACATAGGTCATAAGATCCAGGACCCAAGCCAGGTGCCCTAGCAAGGGACCCACCCGATATTTGGTGATGGGGGACACAAAGAATAGGAGACCTGCGAGCACCAGAAAAACACGTAAGTGGAAGGGACAGATAGGGCTGCATGAGGACCAGGAGTAGCCAAGGGCACATAGTGGAGCCCGCTGGTGGGACCAAGCCATAAGACCCCAGGTCAGATCCAAAATGAAGAGACTCGATGCTATGCAAAAGGCCATGAGGAACACGGTCCATGGCTAAGGGGAACTTCCAGGCCCAGTGACCAGAGCACAAAGGGTCAGGGTTAGGGAGGGCTGGGTTGTGGTAGTGGCAGCATGGAAGGCTAGAGGAAAGGGAGGTGATTGCTCAGTGCTGGGTTCGAGCAAGTCCACATTTACTGCCAGGCCTCAAGGTTCAGACAGTGAGGGGGACTCAGGCGAGTTGCAGGGCTTTGTTTCCCATAGGGAGAGTTCAGGGCACAGAGGTGAGCCAATTCTCCTCATTTGCACCCTGTGAGTAGATCCTCAGAGAGGGACATGGACCAAAAGAGAGGGGTGCTGAAGAGGTTACTGTTAGGAGAAACGTGGTGTGTGGAAGTGGGGGTGGGATTCAGGACCCATTCCAGCAGCACAGTGTAGGGAGAAGCATGGGGAGCGGATGATCGGGGCAGTGCCTTCCTACCACATCATGAGGGGATCAGAGGGGAGGCACAAAAAGTGGCAGACAACAGGGGCCTGAAACCAAGGGACAGGTACAGGGTCCTCAAGAAGGGGAAGAACAGCTCAGGGTCTCAAGCAAAGAGCCAGGCCCAGTAATGGAGAGCCAAGAACTAGCATCTGGGCCTAGGGAAATTAAAAGTATTTTGGTGAGGGAGTAGCGAGAGGGGAGAAAGTGATGTAGGTGGCAAAGGGGGAGAACAGCTGAACGCCCAGATTCACTTCAGGGTGTCAGGGTTCAGGAGCAGGGCCAGGCTGAGGAAGACCAAAGGGCCTATGCAAGGGCCCAGGGCTATATTTTCGAAAGGAAGCCCCAAGGACCAAGAGGCCAAATCTAGTCACATTGCTTGTTTGCCCATCCTGGGAAGGCAATCAGGAAATTGGGCATGAAAGAGACAGAAAGACAGGAGGGCTGAAGCAGGGCACAGCCTGAAGGGCGGAAAGATGTGTGTGGGTGGGGTGGGGGCCAGGACCCCAACAAGGAGCCCAGGCAAGGGGCCTAGATGAAGGCCCAGACCAGGGGAGAGCTGGGAACACTGGGCCGGGAAGGCAGGGTTGTCTTAGGGTGCTGCAGTCCAGGAATGCTAAGGGAAGCAAGGAAGAGGCCCCAGTGAGAGGCCCTCAGACAATGCCCAGAATAGCAGTGAGTAAGAAGGGCCACCAGAAGCTCAAATGAGAAGCCATGCCAGGGATCAGAGAGCCAAGTTCCAGTGCATGGGCAGAGGGCTAAGGACAGTGGATTCCATTTGGGTAAGAAGGTAGGGTATTCAGCAGGGGGCAATCAGGCTCTATTTGCAGTGCCACCTCAAGGTTTCAGGTTTCCTGGTGCAAGACCAAGCACCCAGGGAGAGCAAGGGGCCCAGGTCAGGGCAAGAGCATTGTTTCCCATAAGGCACCCTGGATCAGATGAGAACCTACGGCCAGGGTCCTGGCAAAAAAAGGTCAGGAAAAAAAGAGGGCCAGAAGGAGGGCAACAGGAGGGCATGCACTTGGGTTGGAGTGGGTGAAGATAGGGACGAGAGCCAGGACCCAAGCCAGGCGCCCAGGCAAGGGACCAAACCCATCAATATTTATGGGGGACCCAAGGAGCAGGAAACCTGTGAGTGCCAGAAAAAGGCACAAGAGGAAGGGGAGGAAGGGGCTGTGTGAGGACCAAGAGAAGCCAATTGGGACCTAGAGGAGCCTGCTGGCGGGCCCAAGCAAGGGGCCCCCACGTCAGACTCAACACAAAAAAACTCCCTGCTATGCCAAGGGCTATGAGGAACGCAGTCAGTGGCTTAGGCTAACCACCAGACTCGGGGACCGGAGTACAATTGGTGAGGGTTACAGAGTGCTGGGATATGGTAGGGACAGCATGAAATGCCAGAGGGAAGTAAGGGGATTGCTCAGGGTTGGGTTGGAACAAGTCCATGTTAACTGACAGGACTCAAAGTTCAGGTAGTGAGAGGGACTCAGGCGAGTGGCAGGGCTATGTTGCCCATAGGGAGCATTCAGGGCGCAGAGGCGAGCTAACTCTGCTCCTCTGTCCCAGGTGAGTATATCCTCAGTGCCACAGGCTGGCTGGGCACAAAATCACGAACCACCACACACCTTGTAGATTCAAACAGCAACTCTTTATTCTCGAACTGTTACCAACACTCTACACACACGTTCTGGGGAAATCCAAACCTCCACTGGGCTCTGTATCCCAAAATACTCTCTGAATCCCTTGAGAACTAAACGGGAACTCAAGGAGCAGCACACCTGATGCAGCAGGATACACCCTATTCCCAGCAGGGTGCACCTTAAACCTGGAACCACCCTAAACCCAACGAGTGGAATTCTCCCTATTCCTAGCAGGATACACCGTAAACCTGGATCCGTCCTGGTCCTTGAGCAAGGTCACCTTTCATGCAAATTCACTGCAAAAGATCTGGGTCCACAAAAGCTCCCGGAGGGCAAAAGCTCTCAGAGCTCTGGTTTGAGGGTTGGCAGCATGTGGGTGCCAGCGGAGAGCATAAGGTCCCCCTGGCGGTGGTGGACAGACATGTCCAGGAGCCATAGGCCACGTTCTCCAGAAGAACGCCCTGGAGGACTCGGGGAAGGACGGAGGCGCCCTCATCTGGGGGGGCGAAAATGCCCCCCGTCAGTGCTGCCAATCCGTCTGGTTTTGCCGGCTACTCTTTGTTTGCTGTCTGGGTTGAGTTTACTGTCTGTCTTTAATCTTTGCCTCTTAACTCGTGTTAAATGTTTATTGTGTGTGTCCGTGTTTGTGTCACGTTTGTATTATCTCTCTGTTTCAGAATGGCCCACCCTTGGAGTTCAATGGCCCCCAGGAGGGTCTCTCCATCTCTCTCTAATCTGCAAAGTCAGAGATATTGTCTTTCAGCCAGGGCTGCATGGCCATCCAGATCAACAGCCATGTAATCTCCTCCTGCATGGGTGGGGTCCGCCAAGTCCGCCAGGAGGATTCAACCCAGCGGTATGGCGGATCTGCCCTGTCCTCGTTCCTCCTGGCCCCTCCACCCACTTGTCCTCTCTGCCCTTCGAAGTCTCCCCTCCCCGGAGGCGGGGGGTGCTCTGGCTGGCGGGGTCGGAGTAAGGTCAGCGGGGGACCGCCCCTCCCCCTCCCCTGCTGGCAACTGGCTGCCATCGGATGCATTTCCAACACAGCGGGGTGGGCGGGGTCAGAGATGAAGAGTCGGCGGGGGACTGCCCCCTCTTCATTCTCCCGGTGAGCGGGGAAGGCGGCTGGGGGCACCCGGTCCTTTCTCTCCCTCTTGGTGGTAGAAGGGACCGGGTCCCCAGAGTCGAGTTGCTTGGAAATGCAGCCCCAAAGCAGGTGGTAAACTTTGCTCCCCTTTGTTAAACAAAATTAGGAAAACAATGTTTTGTTTTCCTCCCGTAGTCGGCTTGAGTGCAAATAGAGATGCCTCCTGGAGATTTAACAACTTTGACATCTCGCTTTGACTTTTCCCAAAGCCCTGTCCTCAATATTAAATTGGTGTTAATTCGCTTTGGGGAATGGGAACCAAATTTTCAGTCACAAATTTTGACACTCCCGACGGGGCTTTTAAGAAATCCCCACTCTGCTTTCTTGGGAAAGCCTAGCACTCAAAACAACTACATGCAGAGGATGAACTTTTTGGGAGCTGAGTACTGAAAATTTAGGGAAAAAAAATGCCTAGTGCCTAAGGTCAAACCAAACCAGAAAAAATGATCCTGTGTGTGGAGGATGGGATTCAGGGACTTCCAGCAGCTGCCAGAGCCATTTAGCTCTGGGGAGTTCCCTCAGTTCTTATCTGCACAATGGATGCAGTAATGTGTTGATATTATGGATTGTTTCTTGGGAATGATCTGGGCTGAATATGTATCTAAAAGATGATTTTTTTATTGTAACAATCTGGTATCTGAATGAGTTTCTAAAGCATTGCACTATCTTGCAGTTAATAGTTGGGTTTGAGCAATTGTTTAGTTTGATTTCAGATAGTTCATGCTTGAAAACTTAAATACTTAGGATAAAAAAAAATTAAAAAGTTTCAATTTTGAACTGGGTAGCCTGAGAGGATTTCACTAGGTGTATTAACTAGGATAAACATAGTAAATCCTGATATGTTCCCCCAGGGTGTAGGATTCAGAAAAAAAAAGTGTTAAATTAGAACATTGATCTGGCTTATTAAAATGGCATTAAATAATTTAATATCAACAGTCTTGGAAATTTTTAAAGCTTAATTTCAGATATGCATGGTAGTGTGTGGTTCTTTTTAAAATTTTTCAGGCAAATTTAATGTAACCTAATGCTACTTTAGGAACTTCAGAACAAGGAAAGTGACTTAGAGGTCCTTAAAAAAATTCTTCTGATGTTAGGGATCCTATTTCTAGTTTTATGTGACCATAATGTAAAAAGATATGAAATTTTGGGAATTGCTTCTTAAATTTGTATCATAATTTTCAACATACAAACCTGGAAATTATAACTTAAGGTTAAAATGCCTTAGGCCTAAAGTGTCTGCTCAAAATAGCAGTTTTTCCCTGCTCCTTCCAGACCTTAGCCAGGGTTTAAGCTGATATGCAAACAGAAGCAGCTTGGAGGTAAGGCCCAAGGGAAGAAAAAAAGAGTAAAAGTGTCTTTTTACCTGAACTCAGACTAGACCAAACCAAGGAGTAAATTGTATGATATTTACTAACTACTGGCCAGTCATCTTTTTTTAGGGCTCTTGCTTTTTCTTAGATTCTGTATTTTTTTTTTTTTTTGAGCTCGTGATTCTGATCCTACAGACCTAGGTTAATGTTTTCCTGATCAGTGAAGTTTTTTAAAACATTGCAAAGGAGATTTCATGTGCAAAAAAATACAAGGCCATTATTATTGTTATGTGTGCACACTCTTGTTATGTGTTGTATGTCGGTATGTCTGTATGTGTGTCTGTCCATATATCCTGCAGTGATATGACAATTGACAGATGAGGAGTGCTCATAAAAAATTAAAAATGGATCCAAATATTTTTATTTTAGGTGATTCAAATGGTTCAATTTAGACTGGGTAAACAGATATAAGTAAAGATGTCATTAAAATTAGACTTATAAGTTCCTCTGGTGTTCAAAAAGGCCCTAATAAAATGTTAACTCTGCTTAAATTTAAAAGTTTACAAGTATTCTTTTAAAATGTGAACAAAAGGAGGTTAATAGATAAAAACGAGAAACTAAAAGGTTCTAGGTATGAAACTAATAGAGAGAAAAAATTGTGTTTCTAGATAAGAGAGTCTAAGTGACTAAGTAATCAAGAGGGTTTAAATAAGGGATAAAGGAGGTTTATGTAAATTGGTTATGTGTATAAGTTTTGAGGAAGTTACACAACTATGGTTAAACAACAACTCTTGTTTTTCAATACTTTTCTTGTGCTCTATTGCTCTGCATAATGAAGTTCTTTCAAATCCAATTGCAGAAAGTCTAAAATCAAACTTCCAACCAGCTTCTGCTTACGCACTACCAGCCTCTGATGACTGATGGACCCTCAACATCTTCAAGAGAACAATTCACTCAGTGCTGAAGCTCACTACCAGGCATGATGGAATGCAGTGGACATCAGACAGTGGGAGACAACAAATTCAGAGAACCTCTTAATCTGCCATCCTGGATTCATGAGTTTTTATGTCCTTTTAAGCTTCCTCATGGTCCTTGGTCTCTTTTATGTCAGCCCCCCAACATGGAACTTCTGCCAGAAATTGATCTCTGCTCTAATTTTTATCTTCATTCTGTTTTTATTCTCTCTGATCTTCTTCAGGTGTTGGTGATGATATCTGAAAGAACTTGCCAATAAACGGGTTGCCTGCCATTTATCTAAGCCCTGCCATCTCCCCCTTAGTCATTTCTTTAAAAGTCAAACTTAGTTAATATAAAATCATCAATGTAACTGTGATGTTGCTAATGTGTTCATATCTTCCAGATATACAAGTCTGTAAGGTAAAAGCTTCAAAAGAGCATTATATCAAGCTGGTGTTCTAAAGTTGTATGGTAATTTTAGGCTCAAAGAGAAAAACATGTTGGAGATTTAATTATATCATTTGTGTTCTATAACTGGACTTGTTATCAGTAAGATATGTAAAGTTCTATGTTACTTTCTACATTGAGATACAATTTAAATGTATTTTTAAGTTAATGAGAGCCTAATCTGTGTAAAGGTTTTATTGCAAAACACAATAAAACTTTGCTACTTTCCTACAAGAGGTTAGAAGCTTTCAGCCTTTTTTTAAACTCATGTTTTAGATGTGATATTATGTTATGTTAGCTAATGTTCATGTAAACTTGAACAACAGTTTATGTAGGCTTTGTAGAATGATGTCTGAAAAAACAAAGATCAGCTTCAGAACTATAGTACTTAAATTTATGAAGAGCCACGCCTTACTTGAAATAAGTCTCTATGTCTCATCTCACAGCATGTAAAAGAGACTATGAAAGAGGTAGGCCAGATTTCAGTACATTTAAAGTTGTGCCCAAAAGCTGGTTTTTGTCACGATTGCCAGGATATCAAAAAGGGGATTATAATATATAACTCTGCCAAAATTCTAGGTAGCTATTACATAAAATAAATATGTTATTACCCTAGTTATTTTTGTTTTGTAGATTGATTTTAGTTGGACTAAGGATTGCCTGTTAATGTTTTAAAGAGGTACTTCTTTAAGAGCTCATGACCTGGGTTAATTTAAGATAATGTGTTACAAGAAGTTATCACCTTCAGGATAGAGAGATAGGTAATAAAGCCCAGTACCCTTAATATAAGGCTGTTAACTTATTTGATAGATGTTTAAGATTAAGTTTTAAAATTAAAAATTTGGCTCTTGCCTTCTGAGTCAGTCTAAATCAGGAAATAGAGGACTTCTTCAAAGGGCTCTGCAACTCTAGGCTACATAACTTCCCGAGCAGGGAGATTAATGGGACCAGTGGAGGGCAGAAGGCCAATAAGTGCATTTGCTGTAAAGAGGAGGGTCATCAGAGAAGGGAAAAATCCCTGATGCTTCCAAGGGAAGCCGTATGGTCAAGCAAGGCCTGGACCCATCCTAGTCTAAATGGCACTGGTGGTACTGAGAAACTGCTGTAAATTCCCCGAGGACTCCCAGAGAGACTCAGCTGACTGTTAACAATAGATGGAAACAAAAGTCAGTTTGGCTTGCTTCATCTGAAACACTTAGCAAAGACAGTCAAAGCCAAAACACAGCTGTTCCTGGGCATTTTAAATGATAATAATAGTTAAATATAGCTTCCATAAATAAGTAAGCTGGAGGCTGCAAAAGAGATTCTTAGGTAAAAATGCCTGATAACTATCAAAAGAAACTGACAGAGTAGTTTTATCTTAAGGCCCACAGATATTTCTAACCAACTCAGGTAGGCTTAATGTTTGCTAGTATGGTTATCCAGCCCTATAGTAACAGAATTAAAGATTTTTCTTAGACACAGAGGTCATACTAGTAAAAGGATTTTGCAAGATCAGATGGCATTAAATTATTAGACTATATCTTAAGGGAAAGGGCATCTGTAAACCTAAATGTTAGTTGTTGTGTTTACATCCCTGACATTTCTGGTAATGTGACAAATATCCTCAAAGATTTACATGCTAAGATAGAAGCCATGTCCTCAGCAACATTATCGTGGAAACAGTATCTTAACTCCTAGTTCCTGGTATTGCCTGAGAGAAAACATTGTTACTCTTTGTCTTGGGCATTATACTCATTGGCATATTTCTGTGCTGTGGCATTTCTTGCTGCATCAATCTGGTTCCAGTACTAATGAATTCTTGTTTCTCTTATAGACCACCTATCACTCGAATGGCCCTTCAGACTATTACTTCTCAATTGGACTTTTAGCATGGACCACTCGATAGACCCGATATTTTTAAGGGGGACTCTAAACTGCTTGCCCCACACCTTCCCTTTTTAGCCTGAAGAAGCCAGAGAGATTCTCTTCGTCCCCCTTCCTCACAGCAGTAAGGAGTTCCCAAATTAGAGGGGGAATGAAGCCATATTTAAAGTTAGGTAGTCAGTGTAGTTAGATAAATCGGGGTCTAATACCAAGTGAAATATAAAATGGAGGCCATGCTAAAAATGATTCCAGGAAACACAGGACAACTCATGGTAATCAGAAGACAATATGCTCCACTAACAGAGATAAAAAATGAGACTCCACAATAATTATGATTCATTACTTTTAAGATTAAAAGTAGTCAGAAAAAGGAGTGAGGAATGTAAGGGTAAAATTTCTAAAGTGATTCTAAACTGCAAATTAAAATGTAAAAGACCCAGGCATTGATCCTCTGCTACACCTAGAACCTGAAATTCCTGAGATAGTTAAGACAACGCCCTAATGGCCATTTAGCCTAGGGCCCTCTGCAGTTTTTTCAGGGGCCGAACCAATCAGTTTGAATATGTACCCTGCTTAGGAGTGACCAATCACCCTCACCCGACCTGTTCCCACCAATGAATGTGCTAATCATATCTCAGAGTTGTTGTTCAATTTTCCCATGCCTCATGATGATTTGTTCTGATGTATGCATAGCGCCCCGCCCTCCCCCAAAACTTTACTTAAGCTCTGCTTGACTTCTGCTCTGAGCTCGGGTCACTCTCCCTTCCTGAGTGAGCCTTGAGCTTCAGCACACTGAATTAGGATCCTCTTCAATAAACTTCCTCCTGCTCATTGCATGAAGCTGGTTTTTTGAGGTCTCTTTCTCCAAAGATTCGCCGGACCCTTACAATACCTGATGTGCAGAAGTGGGGTGGGCTGCAGGACACATTCCAGCAGCACAGGGTAGGGAGAAGCAGGTGGAATAGAGGGTGTAGGTAGTGTCAGCATATCGGAGCATGAAGGGATCAGAGGGAGGCACAGAAGGGGCAGGCAACAGGGTCCTGAAAGCAAGGAACAGGGAAAGGGTCCTCAAGAGGGGGAATGGATCAGGTTCTCAAGCAAAAAGCCCCGCCCAGTAATGGAGAGCCAAGTGTTAGCACCTGGGCCTGAGTGAATGAAAATTAACATGGAGAGGGAGCAGCAGGATGGAAAAAGTGGAATTAGTGGCAGAGGGGAAGAATGGCTCAAGGCCCAGATATACTGCAGGGTGTCAGAGTTAGGAGCAGGGCCCTGGCTGAATAAGGTCAAAGGACCCAGGAAATGGGCAGGGCTACATTTTCCAAAGGCAGCCCCCAGGGCCAAGAGGCCAAATCAAGTTATCTGGCATGGGTAAGTATTCTGGGAAGGGGAACAGTAAATCGGGCATGGCAGAGACAGAAAGGACAAGAGGGCCGAAGCAGATCACAGCCTGAAGGACCGCAGAATGGATGTGGGTTGGATGGGGGCCATGACCCCAGCAAGGATGCCAGGCAAGGGACCTAAAAGAGGTCCCAGCCAGGGGAGAGCAGGGAACATAAGGCCGGAAAGGCAGGGCTGCACTATGGTAATGCAGTACAAGAATGCCAAGGGGAGCAGTGAACAGGCACCAGTGAGGGGCTCTCAGACAATGCTCAGAAAACCAGTAAACAAAAAGTGCCACCAGAGGCTCAAGTAAGAAGCCAGGCAAGGGAACAGAGAGCCTAGTGCCACAGCTAGGGCAGGGGCTCAGGACAGTGGATTACATTTGGGAAGTAAGGCAAGGAATCCAGCAGGGGCAGTCGGGCTCCAGTCCCAGGGCCTCCTCCAGGTTTCAGGGTTCCTGCTGCAAGACTAAGCACCTAGGAAGAGCAAAAGTCCCAGGCAAGGGCCAGGGCTGCATTTCCCATAGGGAGCATTCAGGGAGCAGAGGCGACCGAATTCATCTCCTCTGCCCCAGTTGAGTACCTCCTCAGAGAGGGACCTGGAATAAAGGAGGAGGGGCAAAGTGGATACTGTAAGGTGTTTCCTGGTGTGCAGTAGTGCGGGGGAGGTTGGCTGCAGGACCCATTCCAGCAGCACAGGGTTAGGAGAATCAGTGGAAGCATAATTGGGGATTAGTGATTTGGGGTTTGGATTTCAAACTAGAAAAAAAAATTCTTGAGGTTTGCAAGAAGTGCAGTGAGCTGAATTTGATCATAGCCAGAAGAACACTTATATATAGGGGCCCTTTAACCATTATTTTGAATTCTTACAGCCCCTTGCTGGATCCCCTGCCTTCCTTCCCAAATCTTGTCCAGTGTCCTGAGCCCACTATCCAAGCCCTGGCCCTTGGCTCTCAATTCCATGGCCTGGTTTTTGTTTTAAGCCTTTGGTGTCCTTTCTTCCTCCATGATTTTCTGGGCTTTGTTGTAGGGCCCCTCACTGGGGCCGCTTCCCTGCTCCCCTTGGCTTCCCTGTACTGTAGTACACTAGTTCAGCCCCTCCTTCCTAGCCCTGGCTTTTATGTTCTACCCTGGCCTGGGCTCTCCACTAGGTTAATTAACTGTGCTCCTTTCTGGGGTCCTGGCCCTCTCCCCACTCATACCCGTCTTGTGGCCCTATAGGCTGTGCCCTCCTTTGGCCCTCCTGTAGTTTCTGTTTCTGCCACGCCTGATTAACTGATCCCCTTTCCAGAAATCTCACAAGGGCCAAGGGACTTTACCTGGCCTATTGCCCCTGTGGGTTTCCTTTGAGAAAATGTAGCCCTGCCACTTGCCTGGCCACTTTGCCCTCCCTCAGCCTGGACACTGCTCAAGAACCCTGACAACATGCAGTGAATCTGGGCCTTCAGCCTTTCTCCCACTGTGGCACCTGCTCCTCTTTCTCCACTCTCTCACCTCCCCATCCATGTCCCTTTTCATTCATTCAACTCCAGGTGCTAGCACTTGGCTCTACATTACTGGGCCCAGTTCTTTTCTTAAGCCCCTGGCTGCCCTTCTTGAGGCCCCTTTCCTACCCTTGTTATCAGGCCTCTTTTTAGAGGCCCTATCCTGTACCTCCACTCTGTTCCACTGGTGTTATGGTATCCTGGCACTGCCAGGACTCTTCGCCTTCTCTTCTTCTCCCTAGCCTGGGCTCCTAGAATGAGTCCTGGCTGCCAACTGATCACCCCCAAAACCTTCATGTGCCAGGCATCTCCTTTTAGATCTCTCTTTTGACCCTCCTTTTGTTCGAGTCCCTTTCTGAGGATCTACTCACCTGGGCAGAGGAGCCAAATTGTAAGGCTTCTGTGCCTTTAAAGTTTCCTATGGGAAACTCATCCCTGCCTCTTGCCTGAGTCCCCTTAGATGCATGAATCTTGAGGCCTGGCAATTAACATGTGACTTGCTGCTTCCCAGCCCTGAGAGATTTCCTCCCTTTCCTCCCCTCACCTAGAACCTTGCATGCTGCCCCTGTCTTAACCCAGGCCTCCCTAACTCTGAACTTTTGCTGTTGAGAGCCACAGCAGAAGCGGCCCCAGCAAACTTCCAGCTGATTGGCTCCTCTGCAGTGATGCTCATTGAGCTGTTTCCCAGCCCTCACATTTGAGGAAAAACTATTTGCGTCTGAGGAACAGATAGGGAGGAAGGATGAATAGACATTTCAGGAGGATGAAAAGGCGGATATAATAAATTCTTGTTCTATTTTTTTTTTTCATTTTGTCTCGGTTTCCTTTTGAATTATCTTAGTGAGGGGTATCTTCATTACAGAAATATGAAATTAAAAATTAGTAAAAAACAAACCGAAAAAATGTTAAGTAAATTGTTAGAGGAAGGAGGCACCCCAGTAAAATCAAGAACAGTAAGGGCATACATTGGATATTTAAAAAGGATAGAAAGGAAAAGCCCAGGAACTCTGCCAGTTGGCACATTATTGTTATGGATATTGGTACAATCTTGTTTACTTAGTCAAGGAGAAGACATTTTAGATCAAGTTAAAGAGGAGGTCTCTCAAAAAGGGAAATAAAGTTTACTGCAGAAAAAGCCATCAGGGGAAAAGTTACAACAGGAGGCTGCTACTAACACCTTTCTATCACCAGAGGGCATAAGTGTCCAACCAACAGCTCCACCTATGGAAACAACATATGCTGGGAGGCCCCCAACGCTCATAGTTGAGAGATGGGATCCTGAGACAGGAACTCAAAGATTAGCATGCCCTGTATTTGAGGAGGCAGGAGGGCAGTGAATTCCCCATGCTTTAAATTTCAAAACAGTGAAGCAGCTAAAAGAGGCTGTAGGAACCTATGGTCCTCTAGCACCCTTCAATGTAAACATGGTTGAATCCATTACCAATTTGAACATGACGCCAGCATATTGGACTAGTATATGTAATGCTGTGCTAAATAAAAGACAATACCAGTTATGTAACGTTGCCAATGAGGAATTTTGCATGGAGATGGCTAGGCGAAATGCAGCAGCCGGTTATCCTCAGAAAAATCTAGATATATTTTTAGGAAAGGGACCTTATGTGGGTCAGCAGCAACTAATTGCATAATATCCTGCCATATACTCACAAATTCCTGCAGATGCAGTTAGGGCATGAAAGAATTTACAAGGACATGGAGATTTAGAAGGTCAATTATCTAAGGAATACAGGGAGCTAATGAACCTTATGCTGAACTTGTAGATAGGCTTATTTAAAGAGTTACCAGAGTTTTTGGGGATACAGAAAAAGCAATGCCATTAATTAAAAAGCTAGCCTATGAACAAGCAAACAGATGGTGCAAGGAGGCCATTAGGCCATGGAAACATGGAGATTTAAACACATATAGTAAATTATGTAGAGAAATTAATGAACAAGGGCAAGTCTTGGGAGCTCCAGTAAAACAGGATTTAGATGTCAGGCCGAAAACATGCTACAATTATGAACAAACAGGACATTTTAAAAGGAATTGCCCCATAGGAGGAGGGTTTAACAAAACTTGGTATCAAAGGTGTAGAATACCAGGTATTTGCTCACGATGTCATAGAGAGAGACATTGGGCTAATTATTGCCATTCTCAAACAACCATAGAGGGTACTCCAGTATTAAAAAAACGAACAAGGACCAGGTGTTTACCCACGATATTATAGAGAAAACTAGCCAATAAAATGGACATGGGGGCCCAATGCTCTGGGGTCCAGGACCACAAATATATGGGGCACTAGAGGAATCCAAAAATATCATCAGGGTAGTTCCCAGGACACAGTATCCATTATATCCCTAACTAAACAAACCAGAGAGAGCGCAGAATAAGACACCTGCGTCTCTGCCAATGCAGTACTAACTGCAGAGATAGGAGTTCAAATCATTCCTATAGGGGTAAAAGGGCCTCTTCCCCAAGCAACAGTAAGCTTATTATTAGGACACAGTTTTTCTACTCTAAAAAGACTTATGATAAATCATAGGGTAATTTATCCCGATTATGAAGGTGAAATAAAATTTATAGCCAGTTCTCCAAAAGGTATATCAGTAATTTCAACAGGAGTTAGAATAGCACAGTTATTAATAATACCTAGCCTACATGATAAATTATCCAGTCATACTGTAGAAAGAGGTTCCAGGGGATTAGGCTCCACAGGAGTAGATGGAGTTATGCTTTCTTTAAATTTAGATTCTCCCCCCATGCTAAAACTAAATGTTCAAGGACATGAATTCAGTGGGCTCCTGGATACAGGTGCAGAATTTAGCATCATCTCTCATCAAGAATGGCCAAAACATTGGTCATTACAACAAGCCACACAAATGCTTTGAGGCCTAGCAGTGGTGACTAATCCCCATTGAATTGTGATGGTATTAGATTGGTAGGATCCTGAAGGACGTAAGGGAACTATAAAGCCATATGTATTGGATGATCTTCCAATAAATTTACGTGGATGAGATGTCCTAGATCAATTAGGAATAACATTAACAAATAACATCAATTTCAATGCGCCCACTATTATGGATAGACAAGGTTTTATTAAAGGAAAAGGATTGGAAGAAAAAGGACAAATTATAGTGGCACCAATACAAATAGATCAAGAAATAGATAGACATGGGTTTGGTATACAGGAGGGGTAACTGAGACAATAAAAATTACTTAGAAATCAGAAAGACCAGTATGGGTTCCTCAGTTACCCCTGACTAAAGAATGGATACAAGCAGCCCATGACCTGGTCAAACAACAATTAGCGGAGGGACATATACAACCTTCTGTAACTCCTCATAATACTCTCATTTTTTCATCAAAAAGAAATCTGGTAAATGGAGATTATTGCAAGATTTAAGAGGCATTAATTATGAGATGGTTATTATGGGACCTGCTCAATGGAGGATTCCCCAATTTTCTGCTTTGCCAAATACTTGGTATGTTTTAGTTATAGATATTAAAGATTGTTTTTTTTTTAATATCAATTCTTCCTAAGGATAGTCCACATTTTGCATTTACTATCCCTGCACTGAATCATGAAGATCATGATCAGAGATATGAATGGAAAGTACTCCCTCAAGGGATGGCTAGCAGCCCAACTATGTGTCAAATTTATGTTAACAAAGCAATCCAGCCACTTAGAAATCAAAATCCTGAACTACAAATATTTCACTATATTGCTGATGTATTATTAGCACACAAACATAAAAACACATTGCTGGAATGTTATCCCACACTTACAAACTTATTAAAAAATTATAATCTAGACATAGAAATAGATTAAGTACAATTAAATTTTCCAATTAATTATTTAGGAGTTCCATTATTCTCAACCATTGTCTGTCCACCAAAAATTTAAATATGAGTAGATCAACTCAAATCACTTAACGACTTTCAAAAGATATTAAGAGACATAAATTTGATAAGGCCTTATCTAGGCTTACCAGCAGGAGATTTGAGATCTTTATTTGATATCCTAAAAGGTCCATCAGATCTAAATTTACCCCGCATGTTAACATCTGAAGCAAGAAAGACAATAAAAAATCATTGAAACATATATGGAAAATATGCATTTGGATAGAATTGATATAAGTTTGCTTTTATTATTTATTGTACTACCAAGAAAAAATATTCCTATAGGAGTATTTTGGCAAGAAGGTCCATAGTTATGGATACATTTACTTTATTCTCCAAACACTATTCTTACTAGGTATCCTGAAGCTGTAGAACAATTAATACTCAAAAAAGTAAGAGCAGCAAAGGGAGTGTTTGGAATTACTCCCAATAAAATTATTACTTTATATACTTTGGGTCAAATTGATGAGTTAGCTAATGAGTTAAATACTTGGGCAATAATCATGTGCAAATATAATGTTTCATTTGATAACCACTTACCATCTAATCCTTTGTTTTCTTTGGTCATCACATTCTGTAATTTTTTCCAAATATGACAAGAAAACCACCTATCATGAATGCTCCATATATATTCACTGATGGGTCAAATAATGTTACAGCAGCAGTAGTTACCCCTGATCATACTTTTACATGTTTAGTACCCAAACAGTAAGCTCAAATGGTAGAGCTTAATGCAGTATTACAAGATTTGTGATGTTTAAAGTTTTTTATATTAATTTATTTTCGAATAGTCAGTATATAGTTAATGATGTAGTGTCCCTTGAAGATGCTGGTAGGATTTCCCCTTCCTCTACTGTTTTCTCTTTGTTTTCCACTATACAAAGTCTAATTTGGGACAGAAAAGATACATTCTTTATAGGACATATCAGGGCACATACAGAATTTCCTGGAGAGCTTAGTTTGGGCAATGATTTAGCAAATAAAACTACACATGACATACATATTTTTTTGTACTAAAAAAAGCTAGAAATTTTCACAAATCCTTCCATGTTAATGGTAATACTTTACAAAAGCATTTTAAAATAACTAAGGAACAAGCTAGACATATAATAATACAATGTTAAATTGTATGAATTTTATACCACAGGTTAATCTTGGAATCAATCCTAGAGGACTGATACCTAATCATATCTGGCAAATGAACATCACACACTTGCCAGAAATTGGAAAATTAAAATATTTGCATGTAACAGTTGATACTTCTTCTGGAGTTTTGATGGGCTACCTTCATGCCAGAGATAAAAATTAAAGCTATTATAGCTCATTGCTTACAAAATTTTGCCACTTTGGGCGTTCCAAAACAGTTAAAATCGGATAATGCCCCTTGTTATATTTCTAACTCTTAATAAATTTTGCTCCTCATTTGGCATTACTCATATAACAGGAATCCCATACAATCTACAGGGACAAGGAATAGTTGAAAGAGCTCATAAATATATTAAAAATGTACTTATTAAAGCAAAAAGAGGAAATTGGAAAGGGGTATAAATCCCCCAAAGATAAACTTAATATAACCCTTTTTACTCTAAACTTTTAAAATTTGGATTCATCATGGCTTAGTGCTATGGAAAGGCATATGTGTCCAAAAAATGTACATAAGCCAAAGGTACTTTGGAAAGATATTCTAACAGGACAATGGAAAAGTTCTGACCCAGTGATTGTCTGGAGTCGGTGGTCTGTTTGTGTGCTTCCACAGGGAGAACAGCAGTCAATTTGAATTCCAGAGAGACTAACTAAAGCGATTTCTGCAGTCCAAAAAGAAGATGATTTGGCTCAGATCCCTAACAGCTGATATCCAGAACTCCAATTTGGCTATCTATACATCTGGGAAAGTGGTTCTCTCACTCCTGGAGGCTAATGAAACCAAGATGCTTTATTCAAAATCTATTTTATTATTACCCTTTCCCACATCATGAAGTTCTATTTTGTTTTTTGAGCTCAAACAGACCTAGGTTAAAGTTTTGCTGATCAGTTCTATTTTTTGACTATGGAGTTTTTACACATTGCAATGGAGATTTCACCTGTAAAATGTTGCAAGGCCTTTACTATTATGTGTTGTATGTATTATATTATGTGTGCACACTTGTGTTTTTTGTTGTATGTTTGTATGTGCATATGTCCATATATCATATATGACAAGCACTCATGAAAAAAGAGGTACAAATATTTTTTTTTCTTTTTCATGTGATTTAAATGGTTTAATTTAAATTGGGTAAACAGCTGTTAAGTATTGTTTTAATATGTGAATAAAAAAGGAGGTTAACCGATCTGTTTACTTTCACCTTTCCTTTTCATTATATTTAATAATTATGTTCAGGATAATGTAAATTGTTCAAAAATTGCTTTCTTTTTATGCCTGATGAAATGTTACATATTTTTTTCCTTAGCCATCATTGCCAGAATTCCTATCTTCATCCCAGTGCCAGTGAAGACAAAGATAAAAGCAAACTACAGCTTCTGCAATACCAATCACAACAAACATTATAAACTGATGCATCAATGAATAATGTAACTCAACAAGTGATTCTCAATCAAAAAGTCGATTTGCTTTTGGAGGAAATAGACATATTAATAGATTCCTCTGCCTTGAACTGCTTGCAAAGCTTGCCTAGACTTTGTATCACTTGTATGCATTGTGAACTATCAGTTGGTGAAGTAAATTGTGGTAATGCCTATGTATTTTTGCTGATGGTGTCATTGGTGGTACAATTTTACAAAAGGAGCCGTCAATTGGTTTGGTGTTGTGGCATTTTGTATCCTCCTCTCTTCTGCTTGTGATGGTCATTCTGCTAAAATTTGGGGGCCAACAGAGGTGAGGCAAAGAACCTCACACCCCCACTGGTATAAAGGCTTATCCACAGGTGTGGTTGTATGCTGGACCAGTAGTCAATGATGGGTAAGATCCAATTGCAATGGTACCAACCTAAGAAAGGATGCTAATGCCTTAAGGTCAGCTCATCTGATGATGGGTAAGGACCATATGTTGTATTGGACAACCTAAGACAGGCACAGTCCCTAAGCCACATGCTTGCTCTTTAATTAAACAGAGAGGGGGAGATGTTGAGAGCCACAGCTGAAGCGGCCCCAGCAAACTTCTAGTTGATTGGATCACAGAGACTCCAGCAAAGTTGCAGCTGATTGGCTACTCTGTGATTATGCTCATTGGTTGTTTCCTGCCCTTTCAGACCATGGAGCTGCTCATTTGGGGATTATTTTGGCTCCGCCCATGAGACCCAGCCAATCTGCCTCAAGAGCGGAAAAATTGGAAATGACCTAAGAGTTCCAGTTGAGGAATTGCTGGAGGTTGTGGTTGGGCTCTCAGGGGAATTCCTAGAGAGCTCATGGTGGGGTGGTGCGGCATGCATGCTAAAAATAAAGTTCGTTCCTGTTTGACAAGTGGCTCTTGAATTGTGCCCAGCCAGACTGCGGTACTTTGCACTTCAGTCCCGGGCCTGGTGCTCACGTGATCCCCTGACAGTGTTCTTCATGTCACTTGGCATATCATGGAGTCTCTTCCTGTTTCTGACCTGGGAGCCCCTTACTTGTGACTGCCAGTGTGCTCCCATAGGTGCCTGTTGCACTTTCCTCTCTCTCCTTGTCCTTGCAAAGTCCTTCCTCCCCTTCCCCTCATGCTTTCCCCTGGCACTTGTAGGTTTCCTAGTCCTTGGGTCACTCATCTGTGGTCAGTCAGGTGGGTCCTTGGCCGGGGCACCTGGCTTGGGTCCTGGATCTTGTTCCTCCACACAATCACCAAGACCCTCTGCCTTGCCTCCCATTATGCTCCTATTGGCCAACTTCACTTGCTAGGCCTCCTTTATCCCTGTCCCTGAATTCTCATCTGGGCCAGGGCACCTTATGGGAAACTGAGTCCTTTCCCTTGCCTGGGCCCCTTGCTCTTTCTGGGCCTTTGGTCCTGCACCCAGAAAGCTGACACCTGGCAGTCTCCCTGGGACAGGAGCGTGCCTGCCATCTGCCATATCCCCTGCCATCCCTCCAAAGTCTTTTCCACTGTCCAGAGCCACCTGCCCAAATCTGGCCCTTGGTTCTTCATTCCCCCTCCTGCCTTCTCACTTGAGTCCCTTGGGATCCTTCTTACTCGGTGCTCCCCTGGGGTTTGACTGTGGGCCTCACTGGGCCAGTACCCTGCTACCCTTGGCTTCTCTGGACCTCAGAGCCCTACTGCTGCCTGCCTGCCTTGTCCCGCCCTTCACTGCCCTTTCCTGGCCTGGGCCCTCCTATTTTTTCCTAGCATGCGCTCCTTTCAGAATCCTGGCCCACATCCTATCAAAACCCTTCTTCTTACCTTTCTCACCCTACCCTTCTTCATCTCTCCTGTTGTCCCTGTCCATTCTGGATCCCTTTTCAGTATACCTTTCCGAGGATACTCACAAGGTCTAGGGGACTGGAACTGGGTGTCTGGCCTTGTGGGCTCCCTATGGGAAAATGTAGCTGTGCCCATTTCCTGGGACTTTGAACTCTCTCTGCCCAGGCTCTGCTCCTCGATCCTGAGAGGATTCCTATGGGCAATAAAATGCTTCCTCTCGCCTGGGCCCCCTTTGCCGCCCAAACTTTAAAACTGGCAGTGGACTTGGGCCTAGTGATGATCTTGTCCTGGGCAATACCCTGCCTTTCCTCTCCTACTCTCTAGCCTTTCAAGCTACCCCTATGACAACCCAGTCCTTCCTCAACCTGACCCTTCGCCCTACAGTCCCCTGGCCTGGCTGCCAGCCTGAGTTCTTTAATCCGTTACTTGGGTTGCGTTCCTTTTTTGGTGTCTGTTCCTATTGTGTCTGACCTGTGTGCCTCTTGATTTGGCCCCCTAGCTTGCTCCCCTCTGTGTCCTTTTAGAGCCCTCTGTCTCCTCATCCTAGTGCTGATCCTAACTCTCCTTCCCCTACCGCTTTGTCCTGGAGCAGGGGCCTTCTGATCATTGGGTCCCTAATACTTTTAATTGGGGTCGGACCCTTACTTGAGCTCCTTGATTGGGTCCTGGCTTTTGCTCCTCTCTGTACCCACCATGACCCCACACTGTGCCCTCACATTGAACTGCTCCTCTCCCTTGTACCTTGCCAGACCCTTTGGCCTAGCCCCTGGCCCTAGATCCTCATCTGGGACAGGGCACCTTATGGGAAAGAGAACCCTGACCCTCGAATGTGTTACTTGCTCTCCCTAGGCCCTTGGGGCAGCACCAGGAACTGTGATACCTAGCAAGGCACTGGGCCTTGAGCCTACCTCCCCCCTGTTGGATCCCCCGGCTTCCCTACCCAGCTTTGTTCACTGTCCTGAGCCCCCTTCCCCAGTACTGGCCCTTGGCTCTCCATTCCCTGGACTGGCTCCTCTCTTGAACCTCTGGAGGTACTTCTTGCTCTGTGCTTCCCTGGGCTCAAACTGCAGGACATTCTGGGGGCCCTTGCCTGCTCCCCTGGGCTCCCCTACATCTCACAACCCTAGGGCAGCCTCTGCCTGCCTGGCCCCACCCTTCCCCACTCTTCCCTTGCCCGGGCCCTCCTCTAGGTCCCTAGTCTGGACTACTTTTTGCGGTCTTTGCCTGCAACCCATAAAACCCCTTTTTCCAAAACTTCACACTGTGCCCTCCTGTTGTCCTTGTCCCTGCTGGGCTCTTTTTCAGATCCCTTTCGCAAGATGCTCACCAGAGCCAGGGCCTGGAACTGGGATGTTTGGCCCTGCATGATTCTTTTGGGAAAAGGTAGCAGTGTTCCTTGCCTGGGGCTTTTGGCTTCCTTCAGCCTGGGGCCTGCTCCTCAATCCTGACAACCTGCAGTGAATCTAGGCCTTGAGACCTCCTCTCCCTGTGCCACCCATACCTCTTACTCCCCTTTCTCCCCATATACTGTCGCAGCCAGGAGAGAGGGGACTCGCCTTACCATATGGGAGACCACTTGGGTATCAGGGGAGCCCTTAAAGCCCAGTAAAAAGGTAGAGTGGACTCCCTATTCCAGACGGGAGACCCCTCCTACCTGGGTGTTGGGGGAAGCTCCTATACCTCTGCAGCCAGGGTACAGGGCACTTACCACTATAGGCAGGAGACCCCTCTCAACTGGATGTTGGGGGGAGCTCCAAACATCCACAACTAGAGTAGAGGTGACTCACACCTCCAGTCCTCTCTACCCTGGCCAACTTGGTAAACAATCTCCCTGCAACACCCTGGATGTGGCCTATAGGGGCGAGTCCCCTCTAGGCTGGCAATGGCGCTATATGAGCACCCCCACAGGACACCTGGTTGGGAGTGGTCTTCTGCCTAGAGAGGCGATTTCCCTTTATCCTGGCTGCTGTAGTATAAAACCTCCTCCTTACACCCTGGTGGCAGGGATCTCCTTCCTGGAGGGTTGAGTCTTCTCTACCCTGTCTAAGGTGGTATACAAGCTCCCCACTACATCCTGGTGGGAGGTGTTTTCTGTCTGTGGGGCGAATCACCACTACCTTGGCTGAAGTAGTATAAGAGATCCCCAATCTTGATACCCAGTGGGGGTGGTCTCCAGCCTGGAGAGGAAAGTTTCCTGTATGCTGGAAGCAGAGATATACTATATTCCTCCAATACTCACGTGGGAGGTGTCTCCAGGCTTAAAGGATGAGTCCCCTGTACCCTGGTTACAGCTGTATAAGAGTCCCTTTCACTGCCAGGTGAAATGGATCTCCCAACTGGAGTGGCATACATCCTATACCCTGGTGTATGAGCTCCCCCCTGACACCCTGGTGGGAGGGGTCTCTTGCCTGTAGTGGTGAGTCCTCTCTACCCTGTATAAGGTGGTATACAAGTTCCCAAACAATACCCAAGTAGGGAGGGTTTTCTGTCTAGAGGAGGGAGCCCCACTACCCTGGCTGCAGTGTTGTAAGAGCTGCCCCCATACACAAAGGTGGGAAGGGTCTCTTGCCAGAAAGGGCAAGTCCACTCTTTCCTGCCTCGCTGGTATATGAGAATCCCTGACAACCAGTGTTTAGGAGTCTCCTGCCTTAGTGGGGTGAGTCCCCTCTCTCCTAGCTTCAGTAGCATAGGAGTTCCCCCCTATAGAAAGATGGGAGTGGTATCTTGAATGGAGGAGAGAGTACCCTCCACCCTGGCTAATGCATTAGAGAAGCTCCCAGACACCAAGGAGGGAGGGGTCTCCTGCCTGGAAGTGCGAGTCACCTCTACCTTGCTTAAGGTGTTATACAAGCTCTCTATGACACCCAGGTAGGTGAGGTCTCCCGCCTGGAGTCATGATTTTCCTCTACACTGGTTGTGGCAGTAAAGTAACTCCCCTGACACTCAGGTGGAATGGTTTCTGGCATGGAGGGTCAGTCCCCTCTACCCTGGCTGCAGCAGTATAGAAACTCCCCCATACACCTAGGTGGGGAGGGTATATGGCCTAGAGGGGTGAGTTCCCTCTATCTTGGCTGCAGAGGTATATGAACTCTCCACACCCGACAATCAGGTGCGATGGGTCTCTTTCCTGGAGGGGCCAGTCTGATCTACCATGGGTACAGTGGGAAAGGAGTTCCCCCAACACCCAGGTGAAAGTGGTCTTCCACCATGTGGGATGAATCCTTGCTACCCTACGTGCCTTTATAGGAGACCCCTGCCCCCAGGACACCCAGGTGGGAAGATTCTCCCGCCTTGACGTGTGAGTCCCCTCTCACACATGTGAGTCCCCAGCAGGAGGAATTCTTGAAAGCAAGATTCTAATGGGGTCTCTGGGTCTGCAAGCTGCCTTGTCGGCTGAAAATGAATGAATCACACTGTAGTTGCTAAGGGTGTCATCTTCTGCCTTCAGGCAGATGGGGCAGGGGTCAGATATGGGTTTCTCTTGCACCAGACAGGTGGGGAGCAAATGATATGCTCTGAGTAGGGTTGAGTATTCAGACTTTATGCAAACAGATGATGAAGGACCAGACAGAGGGTGGTTGAAGTGTGTAGGTTATCCTGCAGCTAAAGTTTGTTCAACCTGTCCTGAAGACAACTTAGTTTAGCCTATCCTGCACTTAACAAGGGGGCACACATATATTGCTACAGCCAGGATAGAGGTTACTTGCCCCTCCATGCAGGAGAACCCTCTCTCCTGGGTGACATGGGGAGCTTAATTATTGCAGCAGCCAAGGTAGAGGGTTCATGCCCCTATATGTGGGAAACCCCTCCCACCTGGGTGTCGGGGGGAGCTCCTATACTGCCACAGCAAGGGTAGAGGGAACATGCCCCTGCAGGTGAAAGAACCCTCCCATCTGGGTGTACTGGTAACTCTTATATGTCAAGAGGTAAAGTAGAGGGGATTCGCCCTTTCAGGTGGGATACCCCTCCCACCTAGTGTCAGGGAGCTTGTATACTGCCAAAGCCAGGGTAGACGGGACGCACCATTTCATGCAGAAGACCACTCTCACCTGTGTGTAAAGGAGTACTTTTATACCGACTTAGCTAGGGTATAGAAGACTTGCCCCTCCAGTCTGGAGAACCCTCCCACCTGGGTGTCTGGGAGAGCTTATATACTGACATAGCCAGGGTAGAGGGGACTAATTGTTCCAGATGGAAGGTTCCGTCCACCTGGTTATCAGGGGAGTTCATATACTGCTACAAGCAGGGTATAGGGGACAAGCCACTAGAAAAGGGAGACCCCTCCTACCTGGGTGTAGGGGGGAGCTTCTATACCACTACAGCCAGGGTCAAGAAGATTTACCTCTCCAGGCCGGACACCCTCCCACCTGGGTGTCTGGGGAAAATCCTTTACCACAGCAGCCAGGGTTGAGGGGACTTGCCACTTCAGTTTGGATACCCGCCCACCTTAGTTGGGGGAGGGGCAAGCTCATATACCACTGCAGCCTGGGTAGTGGGGACTCCTCCCTCCAGGCAGGAGACTCCTCTTAAATGGGTATGGGGGGAGCTCATACAATGCAGCAGCCAGGGTAAAGGGGACTCACCCCTCAATCTGGGATACCCCTTCCACCTGGGTGCTGGGGGGGAGCTGCTATACTACTACAGCCAGGGTCGATCAGACTTGCCACTTCAGGTGGAAGGGCCCTCCTACCTGGGTGCCAAGGGGAGTTCCTATACCACTGTAGTCCAGGGTATAGGGGACTTGCCTCTTCAGGAAAAAGACCCCTCCAACCTGGGTGTTCTGAGGGAGACTTCTATACACCTGCAAGCAGGGTAGCAGGGACTCAAAACTCTAGGCAGAACACCACTTTCACCTGGGTGTCCGGGGGAGTGCCTATCCTGCAGCAGCCATGGTAGAGCGGACTTGAACCTCCAGGCAAGAGTCCCTTTCTACCTGATGGTCTGGGGGAGATCCTGTACTTCCCCAGGCAGGAGAGAGGA
The DNA here is from genome assembly GCF_052094955.1 of Ictidomys tridecemlineatus. Classification (NCBI taxonomy): domain Eukaryota; kingdom Metazoa; phylum Chordata; class Mammalia; order Rodentia; family Sciuridae; genus Ictidomys; species Ictidomys tridecemlineatus. The sequence continues at coordinate 84,388,938 of NC_135485.1, forward strand.
AACTCGCCCCTCCAGGCAGAAGACTCCTCCCAAGTGGGTGTCAGGGAGAGTTAGTATACCACTGGAGCCAGGAAAAAGGGGACTCCCTTATTCAGGCAAGAGTCCCCTCCCATCTGCTAATGGGGGTGGCTCATATACCACAGCATCCAGGGTAGAGGGTACTCACCTATCCATTCTAGAGACCCATCTCACCTAGGTGTCTGGGGGAAACTTCTATATGGCCTTAGCCAGAGTGGAGGGTACTGTCTCCTCCAGGTGGGAGACCCCTCCCATCTAGCTATGCAGGGGGGAGCTCATATATTGCTGCAGCCAGGATAGAAAGGACTAGGTTAGAGACCCCTCAATACTGGTTGAGAGATGTCCTGAGAGACCTCATATACCACCATAGATAGGATAGAGGGGACAAACCACAAAGGGTGGAAAACCCCTCCCAACTTGGTGTATGGGGGAGCTCCTGTACCACCACAGCCAGGTAGAGGGTACTCGCCACTCAAACTGGAGACCCCTACCACCTGGGTGTCAGGGAGAGCTCATATACTGCCTCAGGCTAGGAGGTAAGGGACTCGTTTCTCTTTGCAGGTGACCCTTTCCACCTAGGTAACTGAAGGGAGCTCTTACACCACTGAAGCCAGGGTAGAGTGGACTCGCCCCTCCAGGCAGGAAACCCCTTCACCTGGGTATCCTGGGCAGCTTGTATACAACCTTAGCCATGGTATAGTGGGCTTGCACCTCCAGATATGAGATCTCTCCCACCTGGGTGTTCAGGGAAAGCTCCTATACTGCAGCAGCCAGGGTACAAGAGATTTGCTCCTCCAGGCGAGAGACACATCCCATCTGGCTGTTGGAGGGAGCTCATATATCAGGAGGAATTCTTCTTGCTCTCTTGTCTCCCTCTCTTGCTTTCACACTTTCTTGTTCTCTCTTCTCTCACTCTCTCTCTCTTTCTCATTCTCTCTCTTTTTACCCTCTTTGGCACTGCTGCAATAAACCAGTGATCACTCCAAGTGTCGTGGTCACTTTCCTTTCACCCCTGACACCCTGGTGGGAGGGGTCTCTCACCAGGAGGTGCATGTACTTTCTACCCTGGCTGTGGTGGTATATGAGCTCCTGCTGAGAGTCAGGTTGGACAGGTCTGCTGCCTAGATGGGTGAGTCTCCTCTACCCTGGCTAAGGTGTATACAAGTTCCTCTTGACAACAAAGTAGGAGAGTTATCCTGCCAGGAGGGGCGAGTTCCGACTACCCTGGCTGCAGTATTGTACGAGCTAACCACCCATACCAAGGTGGGAGGATCTCCACCTGAAGAGTCGAGTCCCCTCAACTCTGGCTGTGGGGGTATAAGAGCCCCCTTCTTTCCCCAGAAAGGAGAGGACTCCTACCTGGAGGGGCGAGTCACTGCTGTCCCAGCTGCAGCTGCATAAGAACCCCCCTCGCCAGACACCCAGGTAGGAGAATTCTCCCATCATGAAGAGCAAGTTTTCTCTACCCAGGCTAAGGCGGTAGAGGAGCTACCCCCATTCCAAGTACAGCAGCTACACCGGCAGATGCAAGTTGCCTCTAGCCTGGCTGCTGGGGTATATGAGCTCCACCTGACCTCCAGATGAGATGGGTCTATTGCCTGGGGGGGGTGAGGGCCCTCTACACTGAATACCCTGTTGAATGGGGTCTCCAACCTAGAGGGGTTACTCCCCTCTACCTGAGATGAGGGGTGTAACAACTCACCCAGACACCCAGTTTGGAGGGGTCTCCTGCTTGCAGGGGCAAGTCCCCTATATTCTGGCTGCTTTGGTATTCGAGATCCCCCACCCTTACTCAGATGGGAGAAGCATTCTGCCTGGAAGGGCGAATCCCCTGTACTTTAGCTCTTGCCATATAAGAGGTCCCAGTACACCCAGGTGGGAGGGGTCTTCCCCTGAGGGGATTATTCCCTCTACCCTGGCTGTGGAACTATAGGAGTTCCCCCAGAAACCCAGGTGGGAGGGGTCTCCCACCTGTAGGGGCGAGTCCCCTCTACACTGGCTGCTGCAGTAATCAAGCTCCCCCTGACACCCAGGTGGGAAAGGTCTCCAGATTGTAGGGGTGAGTCCCTTCTATTTTTGCAGCAGAGGTATAGAAGCTCACCCAGAAACCCACGTGGGAGGTGTCTCCCAAATGGAAGGGCAAGTTCACTCTACCCTTGCTACAGCCATATAGGTATAGGAACGCTCCCTGATACCCAGGTGTGAGGCATCTCACACATAGAGGTGAGTCCCCTCTACACTGGCTTCAGCATTATAGGAGCACCAAAGGACACTCAGGTGGAAGGGGCCTTACTCTTAGAGGGGCAAGTCCCCTCTACCCTGGCTGCAGCAGTATAAGAGCTCCCCTTGAAGCCCAAGTAGGAGAGGTCTCCCACCTGGAGGGGTGAGTCCACATTGCTGCTGTTGAGGGCCACAACCAAGTCAAGATGGCTCCTGGTAGTTGGCCAGGAGGAGTGTTTTGTGAAGTAATGCCAGCGAGACATTAAGATGATGAGGATTCCTTAGTGACTGACTGCTGTATCTAGATGATGTTAATTAAGTTAAGCTATGTGTAATTAGTTGGCTATATATACCTCTGCTTTCCCATAATAAAGCAGCTCCTACTGTTTCAATCTTCACAAGTTGCTTGTCACCTCCTGGTTATTTTGCCCAGCCAGACTGCGGCAAATGGTGGCTCTTACAAGGAGCCCCAGGATGCTGGGGGGTAATTGACAAGGAAAGCTGCTCGATTCTAGAAATAGATAGGATTGGAGCAAAGCTGCTCGTCCCTAGAAGTAGATAGGGCAAGAGGAAAAATGGCCATTTCAAGAAAATGGAGAATATTGATACAGTGTGTTTTTGTCTTGTTTTGTCTTGGTGCGTTTTATTGTCTTTGTTACAGAAATATGGAATCAGAATTTGGTGGTAACCAAAACGAAAGAGTGTTAAATAAATTTCTGAAGGAAGGAGGCACCCCAGTAAAATCAAGAAGAGTTAGGCATATGTTGAAAAAGCCCAGGAACTCTAGAAAAAAAGAGGAAGAAATTTCAGAGGAGGAAGGACTATCAAGGAAGGAGTTGCAACAAAAGGCTACTACTAAATACTTTTCATTACCTGATGGTGCATGAAGCAGCATGGTGGCTGCTGAATGTGTGAGCCAATCACAGCAGGAACTTTCCATGCGGTGATGGCGGTGGCCACCGGCTATTCCTCGCCCCCCGCCCTGAGAGTGGGACACCACTTCCTGAGCCCCAACCCAGACATGACCTTGAGGCACAGTCTTGCAGGCTCTTGCTCCCTGTGCCCGGTGGCAGTTTGAGTCCAGGACACTTTCCAGGGCTGCCAAGTGATGCTACAGCCAGTGGCAGAAGACAGCTTTCACAACAGCTGCATCAGTTTACAGTCATTATCATTAAAGGTCCTGACCCAGTGATTGTCTGGAGTTGGAGTCTGTTTGTGTGCTTCCACAGGGAGAACAGCAGTCAATTTGGATTTCAGAGAGACTGACTAAGGCAATTTCTACAGACCAAAAAGATCCTTACACCTGTGATAATTGTTCTCCCACACCTGGAGGCTAATGAATAATGAGCACCATTAAGTCCTATTTTAAATGTACTTTAAGAGGAAATGGACATATCAATGGATTCCTCAGCTTTGCTGAGAATCAAAGGAGACTTTGGAATTACAGCTACCATCATCACAGCTGTTACTGTTTCTGCTGCTGGTGCAACAGCTTCTGCATTAGCTATCACACAAACTGTAGAAACATGCATCAATGAATGCTGTAGCTCAACAAGTGATGCTCAGTCAAAACGTCAATTTACTTTGGGAGGAAATGGACATATTAATGGATTCCTCTGCTTAGAATTGCTTGCAGAACTTTCCTGGACTATGCATCACTTTTATGCATTGTGAATTATCTGTTGGTGCAGTGAATTGTGGTAGTGAGGGGATATCTTTGCTGATGGTTTCATCGGTGGTACAAGTTTTCCAAAAGGAGCCGTCAATTGGCTTATTGTCATGGCATTTTGTGTCCTCTCCTTTCTGCTTGTAGCAAGTTGTTTATGGTGTTTGTGTACCCACAAGTATGGCTAAAAGTGCTGGGCCGGTAGTCAAAGATGGATAAGATTACAATGGTACCAACCTAAGAAAGGAGGCTGAAAATTTGAGGTTAGACAATCCAGTGACGGGTAAGGACCATATGTAGTATTGGACAACCCAAAACAGGCACGGTCCCTAAACCATATACTTGTTGTTTAAAAATAAAAGAGGGGAGATGTTGAGGGCCACAACCAATTCAAGATGGTGCCTGGAAGTTTGCCAGGAGGAGTAGTTTGTGAAGTAATGCCAGCAAGCCATTAAGATTATGAGAATTCCTTAATGATTGACTTGTGTATCTAGATGATGTTAATCTGTGTGTAATTAGTTAGGTATATATACCTCTGCTGTCACATAATAAAGCGGCTCCTGCTGTCTCAGTCTTCACAAGTTGTTGTCACCTCTGGGTTATTTTGCTCAGCCAGACTGCAGCATGATGCTGCTGTATAGGAGTTTCCCTGACGTACAGGTGGAATGGGCCTCCCAAATAGAGCAGTGAGTTTTCTCTACCATGGCAGCAGCAGTATAAAATCTCCTCCAGACACCTAGGGAGGAGGGGTCTCCCACCTGGAGGGGCAAGTCCCCCCTACTCTGGCTGTAGTCCTATAGTATGTCTCCCCCAACACACCTAGGTGGGAGGGTTGTCATCCTGGAAGGGCAACTTCCCTATACACTGTCTGTGGTGGTATATGAGATCCCTCTAACACACTGGTGAGAAGGGTCTCCCAAGTGGAGTGGCAAGTCCCTTCTACCCTGGCTGTGGGAGTATTTGAGCTCCACCAATACCTAGGTGGGAGGGGTCTCCCTCCTGAAGGTTAAACTACCCTTTACAATGGCTGCAGTGCTATTAGAGCTCCCCCAGGCACTGAGGTGAGAGGGGTCTCCCACCTGGAGGGGCAAATCCCCTCTAACCTGCGGTGAAAAGTTCCCCTGACATCCAGGTGTGAGGAGTCTCCAGCCTGGAGAATAGAGAATGGAGTCCCCTTTGGCAGTACACAAGCTTCCTGGACACCCAGGTAGGAGGGGTATATGCCCTGAAAAGGCATGTCTCCTCTACTTTAGCTCTTGCCATATAAGAGGTTCCAGTACACCCAGGTGCCAGGGGTCACCTGATTGGAGGGGCAAGTCCCCTCTACACTGGCTGCTGTGGTATACGATCTCATCCAGATACCCAGGTAGTAGGGGTCTCTGACTGGAAGGGAAAGTCCAAACTACTGTGGCTGCAGCAGTATAGAAACACCCCCTGACACCCAGGTAAAAGGGGTCTCCTGCCTGGAGGTGCGAGTCCCTTCTATTCTGGCTGCTGTGAAATAGAAGCTCCCCTGACACTCAAATAGGAGGAGTCTCCTGAAAAGAGGCTAGAATCCCCTATAACCTTGTGAAGCGGTACCTGTGCTCCCAAGGACACCCAGGTGGAAGGGTTTTCTGGCCTGAAGGGTAGAGTTTCCTCTATGCCACCTGCAGTGGTATAGGAGTTGCCCCAACATCCCGGTGGAAAGTTTCTCACAACTGGAGGGGGAGTCCCCTTTACCCTGGGTGCGGCAGTAAAAGAGCTCCCCTTGACACTCACGTGTTAGGGGTCTCCCACCTGTAGGGGCGAGTCCACATTACCAAGGCTGTGGCGGTATAAGCTACCCTGACACATAGGTAGGAGAGGTCTCTCACATAGATGGGCGAGTCTCCTTTATCCTGTAATTGGTAGTTTACAAATTTACCCCAACACTCAGCTGGAAAGGGTCTCTTGCCTGGAAGGGTGAGAGTCCACTCTACTTTGGCTGGTGCCATATAAGTGCTCCCAGGATACCCAGGTGGGAGAGGTCTCACCCTACAGGGCGGGTCACCTTTATTCTGGCTAAGAAAGAATACAAGTTTCCCCTAATACCCAGGTGTGTGGGGTCTTCCACCTGGAGAGGCGAGGCCCCTCTACCCTGGCTGCAGTGGTATACGACCTCCCACATACACCCACGCTGGAGAGGTCTCCCACCTCTAGTGGTGAGTCCCCTTTACCCTGCCTGTGCAGGATATGAACACTTCTGACAACCAGGTAAAAGGGATCTTCAACCTGGAGGGTCAAGTCCCCTCACCTGCCTCTGGCGATATAGGCATTGCCCCTGAAACCCAGGTTGGATGGGGTATCCCGACTGGAGGGGCAAATCTCCTCTTCACTGGCTGTGGCAGTATAAGAGCTCCCCCTGAAAACCAGGTTGGATGTGTCTCCCGTCTGAAGGGGAAAGTACCCTTTACCATGGCTGCTGTGGTATAAGAGCTTCTCCTGACACTCAGATGGAAGGAGTCTCTGCCTGGAGGGATGAGTCTCACTACCCTGGCTGCAGGCATATACTAGCTCTACCCTCTACCACTCGGCCTGCACAATGGTTTCATTAATGAGGTTCTAGGAATAAAGTTAGTTAGAAGAGATGGAAATAAAACACAAAGACTCAGTTACCTTATATCTATTGCTAGGTCCGAGATGGCTCCCCTCTCTGGTTCACTCCTCTAGCCGCCCAGCAGGACAGCAGGGATTACTCAGGGCTAGCAGGAGAGAGAGAGAGTGAACACACCAGGGACTAGCCTATTATTGGGGAACAAGAGATTCAGGGGAGAATTCCATCCAATGAAGGTTGAGGGGGGGCTGAACTCCAAGGTCAGGGTAAGTGATTGGGTCCCCGGGGTCAGTGGTCAGGCACACCCCCACAGGGATGGGCTCTCTAATCAGGAAAGGGCCAGGAAAACTTCAACACAGCCAAAGTGCCTCAGACCCTTAACGGGAGTCACCCAATCACGTGTTAGAATGGCTTCCTACACTACCCCCCCACACCCAGGGGGGAGGGGTCTCCCACCATAGGGGCGAGCCCCCTCTTCCCTTACTGCTGTGGAATAGGAGTTCCCCCAACACGCAGGTAGGAAGGGTCTCATGACTGGAGCAGAGAGTCCCCTCTACCCTGGCTGCGGAAGTATACTAGCTCCCACAGACACCGAGATGGGAAGGGTCTCCGGCTTGGAGGGGCGAGTCTCCTGTATCCTGGCTGTGGTATATGACTCCCCCTACACTCTAGTGCAAGGGGTCTCCCACATAGTCATGTGCGTCCTCTCTACCTTCGTTTTAGAGGTACAGAAGCATCCCAGGGCACCCAGGTGGAAGGGGTCTCCCTCCTGGAGTGGCAACTCCCCTCTTGGCTGGCTTTGGCAGTATAAGAGCTCCTCTGGACATCCAGTTGGGATAGGTTTCCGGCCTGAAGGAGAAAGTACACTCTACCATGGCTGCAGGAGTATAAGAGCTCCCCCTGACACCCAGGTGGGAGGTGTCGCCGGCATGTAGGGGCAAGTCCCCTCTCTCCTGGCTATGGCGGTATATGAGCCCCTCCTGACATCCTGGTGGAAGGGGTCTCCCAAAAGGAGGGGTAAGTACTTTCTACCCTGGCTGGGAAGGTATATGAGCTCCCACCGACTGCCAGATTGGAGGGGTCTTCCCCTGGATAGGCGAGTCTCCTCTACCCTGGCTAAGGTGGTTTACAAATTCCATGCGACGACACCCAGTTGGGAGGGTTCTCCTGAATGAAAGGATGAGTCCCCACTTCCATGGTTGCAGTGGTATACTAGCTCCCTCTCAAACACCCAGTTTGGAGGGATCTCCCGTCTGGAGGGGCAAGTCCTCTCTATCCTGGCTGAGAAGGTATTCGAGCTCCCCAGAAACCCAGGTTAGAGGGGTCTCCCTCCTGAAAGGGAACGTACCCTCTACCAGGGCTGCTGTGGTATAAGAGCTTCCCCAGATACCCAGGTGGGAGTGGTCTCCTGCCTGGAGGGGAGATTCCCTGTTACTCTGGCTGCATCTGTAAAGGAGCTCCACCCTCCACACCCAGGTGGGAGGGGTCTCCAGCCTGGAGGGGCGAGTTTTCTCTACCCTGGTTGCTGTGGTTTAGGAGTTACTCTGATATGCACATGTGAAGAGACTTCATCCTGGAGAATGGAGTTCCCTCTACCCTGCCTGTAGCTGTATAGGTGCTACCCTGGAAACCCAGGTTGAAGTGGTCTCACACATGGAGGGGTGAGTTCCCTCTCCCATGCTGTGGTTGTATACAAGCTATCCCAGACACCCAGGTGGTAGGGTCTCCCTTCTAGATCGGCAACTCTTCTTTACCCAGGCTAAGATAATATACAAGCACACCCCTACACAGGTGGGAGTGGTCTTCTCCTTGGACAGGTGAGTCCCCTCTACACTAGGTTTGGGTGTATACAAGCTCCCCTGACACCTAGGTTAGCGAGGTATCCCACTTGGAACTGCGAGTCACCTCTATTTTAGCCTTTGCCATATGAGAGGTCCCAGGACATCCAGGTGGGAAGGGTCTTCCGCCTGCAGGGGCATGTTCACTCTACCCTGGCTGTGGAAGCAAGGAGATCCCCATGACACCAAGGTTAGAGAGGTCGCCTGATTGAAAGGACGAGTCCCCTCTACCCTTGCTGTGGAGGTATAGGAGCTCACCCAGCTACCCAGGTGGAAGGAGTTTCAAGACTGGAAGGGAAAGACCAATCTACTTTTGCTGTAGCCATATCGGAACTCCTCCTGACACCCAGGTGAAAGAGGTCTCCCGCCTAGAGGTGCGAGTCCCCTCTACCCTGGCTGCTGCAGTATAGGAGCTGTCCTGACCCCCAGTTGGGAGGAGTCTCCTGCCAGAAGGCTAGAATCCCCTCTAACCTGCTACAGTGGTAGAGGAGCTCCCCAGGACACCCAGGTGGAATGAGTCTTCTGTCTGGAGGGTATAGTTCCCTCTATCCTGGCTGTGGCGGTATAAAATCTCCCTCAAAACCCAGGTAGGAGGGGTCTCCCGCCAGAAGGGGTGAGTCCCCTGTTTGCTGGCTGTGGCGGTATAGGAGCTCCCCTTGACACCCTGGTAAAAGGGGTCTCCCGCTTAAATGTGTGAGTCCCCTCTAAGATGGCTAAGGCGGTATAGGAGTTACTCCTTTTCCCAGGTGAGAGGTGTTTCTCGCCTGGATTTGCTAGTTGCCTCTACTCTGGGTGCTGGGGTATATGAGCGCCACTTGCACCCAGGTGGGTGGGGTATTCCACCTGGATGTGTGATTCCACTCTACCCAGGCAAAGGCAGTGTAGGAGTTACTCCCATTCCCAGTTGGGAGGTGTTTCTTGCCTGAGGTGCCAGCTGCCTTTACCCTGGTTGCTGGGGTATATGAGCTTCATTTGATATCCAGGTGGGAGGGGTCTTCTGCCTGGAGTAGCAAGTGAACTCTACCCTGGTTGCATCAGTTAAGGAGCTTCTCCTGACACACAAGTGGAAGGAGTCTCCCACCCAGAGGGGTGAATTCTATTTTCCCTGCCTGAAGGGGAGTATCAACTTGCCCAGAAACCCAGGTGGGAGGGGTGTCCTGCTTGGAGGGGTAAGTACCCTCTATTATGGCCACTGTGGTATAAGAACTCCCCCACCATACTCAGATGGGAGGAGTTTCCAGCTGAAAGGGGCAAGTCCCCTTTACACTGGCTGTAGTGGTTTACTAGGTTTCCCTGACACGCAGTTTGTATGGGTCTCTCACCTGGAGGAGTGAGTCCCCTCTACCCTGACTGTGACAGTAAAAGATCTCCTCCTGACACCCAGGTGGGAGGGTCTCCGGCCTGATCAGGGGAGACCCTTCTACCCTAGCTGAGTGGTATAAGAGGTCCCCCAAAACCCACGTGGCAGGGGTCTCCTGCCTCGATTGGAGTCCCCTCTACCCTATCTGTGACAGTGTATATACTCCCCTGACAACCAGGTGGAAAGTATCTTTCCCCTTAAGTGTTGAGTACCCTCTGCCCTTCCTCTGGCTGGATAAAAGCTCCCCCTAACACCCAGGTTATGGGGTCTCCCGACTAGAGAGGCAAGTTCCCTCTACACTGGCTGCAGGGGTATATGAGCTACCCCTGACACCTCGGTGGGAGGGGTCTCCTGCCTGGAGCAATGAGTCACCCTACCCTTACTGTGGTTGTATACAAGCTCTCCCAGACCCTCAGGTGGGAGGGGTCTCCCGCCTGGAGGGATAAGGCATCTCTATCCTGACGAATGCGGTATACAAGCCCCCCCCTATACACAGGTGAGAGTGGTCTTCTGCATGAAAAGTTGAGTCCACTCTACCCTGGCTTTGGTGGTATACAAGCTCTCCCAACACCAGATATGAGGGGTATCCCGCCTAGAAAGGAGAGTCCTCTCTACTTTAGCTCTTGCCATATAAGAGTTCCCAGGAGGGAGGGTTCTTCTGGCTGCAGGGTCATGTTCCCTCTCCTCTGGCTTTGGCAATATAGGAGCTCCCCAGGACACCCAGGTGAGAGGGGTCTCCCGCCAGTAGGGGCGAGTCTCCTCTACAATGGCTGCTACAGTAATCAAGCTCCCCCAGAAACCCAGGTGAGAAGAGTCTCCTGATTGGTGGGGCAAGTCCCCTCTATCTTTGCTGCAGAGGTATAGGAGCTCACCAAGACACCTTTGTGGGAGTGGTCTCTAGACTGAAACTTCAAGTCTACTCTACCCTGTTTTCAACAGTGTAGGCACTTCCCCTGACATCCGCCTGGAGGGGCAAGTCCCCTCTACCCTGGCTTTAGGGATATAGGAGCTCCCTAGGACATACAGGTGGAAGGGGTTTCCCTTCTGGAGAGGCAAGTCCACTCTACCCTGGCTGCAGCAGTATAAGAACTGCTAATGAATCCCAGGTGGGTGAGGTCTCCCACCAGGAGGGGCGAGTTCCCTTTACCCTGTCTGTGGTGGTATAGGATCTCCCCTCACACACCAAGGTGACAGCAATCTCCCTCCTGGAAGGGCAAGTCCCCTCTACCATGGCTGTGGCGGTATAGGAGATTCCCCTTACATACAAGTTGAAGGGTATCCCAACTGGAGCAGCAATGCCCCTCTACACTGGCTGCAGGGATATACAAGGTCTTCCGGACACCCAGGTGGGAGGGGTTCCCCACTTGGAGGGGCGAGTCCTCTCTAACATGGTAGTTGTGGTATATCAGTTTTCTCTGACACCCTAGTGGAAGTGGTCTCCCACCTAGATGTTCAAGTTGCCTCTACCCTGGCTGCTGGGGTATATGAGCTCCACCTGTCAACCAGGTGGGAGGGGTCTTGCCTTGAGAGGTTCGAGTCCACTCTACCCTGGCTGCAGTAGTTAAGGAGCTTCCCCTGACACACAGGTGGGAGGGGTCTTCTGCTTAGAGGGTTGAATTTCCTCTACTCTGCCTGAGGGAGTGTACCAGTTCTTCCAGACACCAAGGTGGGAGGGGTCTCATGCTTGTAGATGCCAGTCCCCTCTATTCTGGCTGCTGTGGTGTAGGAGCTCCTCTCCCCATATCAAGAGGGAGGAGTCTTCTGCCTGAACGGGTGAGTCCCCTCTACCCCGGCTGCAATGGTTTACTAACTTTCCCTGACATCCATGTTTGATTGGTCTGAGGCCTGGAAAAGCGAGTTCCCTCTACCCTAGCTGTAGTGGTATAGGAGGTATCCCCTACACCAATGTGAGAGGGGTCTCCTGCCTCCAGTGGGGATCCTCTCTACCCTGCCTGTGACAATCAGGTGGAAGTGATCTTCCACCTGGAGGGCTGAGTCCACTCTCCCCCGGCTCTGATGGTATAGGAGCTCCCCCCGACACTCAGGTTGTGGGGTCTCCCGACTAGAGAGGCAAGTCCCCTCTACACTGGCTGCGGGTATTTGAGCTTCCTCTGTCACCCAGGTGGGAGGGGTCTCTCAACTTGGAGGGGCAAGTCCCCTCTAGCCTTCGGAGGTATAGAAGCTCCTCAGTAGACCCAGGTGGATTGAATCTCCCTCCAGGAGGGTTGAGTCCCCTCTATTCTGGATGCAGCACAATAAGAACTCCCTCTGAAACCCAGGTGGGAGGGGTCTCCTGCCTCTGGGGGTGAGACCTCTGTACCCGGGCTGCTGCAGTAATCAAGACTCCAGTACACTCAGGTGGGATAGGTTTCCTGACTGCATGGGCGAATCCACTCTACCCTTGCTGTGGAGAAATAGGAGCTCACCCAGAAACCCACGTGGCAGGGGTCTACCAACTGAAAGGGCAAGTCGGCTCTATCCTGGCTACAACAGTATAGGAACTGCCCCTGACACCCAAGTGGGAGGGGTGCTACCCCTAGAGGAGTGTCTCTTCTCTACTCTGGCTGAGGGGGCGTACAAGCTCTCCCAGTAACCTAGATGGGAGGGTTCTCCTGCTAGAAGGGGCAAGTCCCTCTATTCTGGCTGGTACGGTATAGGACCTCCATCTCCCATACCCAGATGGGAGGTGTCTCCCGCTTTAAGGGGTGAGTTCCCTCTACCCTGGCTGCAGTGGTTTACTAGCTTTCCCTGACACCCAGGTTATATGAGTCTCTCACCTGGAGGGATGAGTCCCCTCTACCCTGGGTATGGTGGTAAAGGATCTCTCCCTGACACCCAGATGGTAGGGTCTCTGGATTGGAGAGGTGAGTCCCCTCTATCCTGGCTGTAGTGATAAAGGAGTTCCCCTACACCCAGGTGGGAGGGGTCTCCTGCTTGGAGGGGTGAGTCCCCTCTATTCTGGCTGCTGTGTTATAGGAGCTCCCACCCCATAGCAAAATGTGAGGTGTCTCTCGCTGGAAGGGGCGAGTCCCCTCCACCCAGGCTCTAGAGATACACAACCCCACACACACACACCCAGGGAGAACTGGTCTCTTGCCTTGAGCGGTGAGTCCCCTCTACAATGGCTGCGTTGGGATAACATCTCTCACTGACAACCAGGTGAAAGGGGTCTCCCGCCTGGAGGGGCGAGTCCCCTCTACCCTGGTTAAGGTGGAATACAAGCTCACCCTAGCACCAAGATGGGAGGCACCTCACGTCTGGAGGAGTATGTCCACTCTACCCTGGCTGCACAGTATATGAGTTTCCCCTAACACCCAGGCGGGAGGGGTCTCCCTCTTGGAGAAATGAGTCCTCTACCCTGGCTGTCGTGGTATACAAGCTCTCCCAGACACACAGGTGGGAGTGGTCTGCCGCCTGGCGGGGCAAGTCTTCCCTACCTTGGCTAAGGTGGTATACAAGCGCCCCCCACACACACACACAGGTGGGACTCGTCTTCCACATGGACAGGCGAGTCCCCTCTACCCTGCCAGTGGCTGTATACAAGCTCCCCTGACACCCACGTAGAAGGGGTATCCTGCCTGGATGAGCAAGTCCCCTCTACTTTAGCTCTTGCTATATAAGAGCTCCTAGTACACCCAGGTGGGAGGGGTCTTCTACCTTCAGGTGTGTGTTCTCTCTACCCTGATTGTGGCAGTATTGGAGCTCCCCTTGACACCCAGGTGGGAGAGGACTCTCTCCTGTAGGACTGAGTCCCCTGTACACTGGCTGCTGAAGTAATCAAGCTTTCCTGGACACCCAGGTGAAATGGGTGGCCCAATTGGAGGGGTGAGTCCCCTCTACCCTGGCTTGGGTGGTATACAAGCTATACAAGACCCCAGTACCCAGATGGGAGTGTTCTCCCACCTGGAGTGGCGAGTCCCCTCTACTTTGGCTGGTGCCATATAAGAGCTCTGAGGACACCCACATGGGAGGCATCTCCAAACTGGAGGAGCAAGTCCCCTCTACCCTGGCTGGGAGGTATAGGATCTCCCCGTCACACAGGTGGGAGGGGTTCCCAACTGGAGGTTTGATTCCCCTCTAACCTGGATGTAGTGGTATAGGAGCTCCCCTGACATTCAGGTGGGAGGGATCTCCACCCTGGAGGGGCAAGTTCCCTCTACTCTGGCTTTGGTTGTATATCAGCTCCCTTCGACCCCCTGGTTGGAGGGGTCTTTGCCTGTAGAGATGAGTCTTCTCTAACCTGGCTGCTGCAGTATAAAAGATCCTTGAAACCCTCTGGTGGGAGTGGTCTTCTGCCTGTACGCACAAGTCCTTTCTACCCTAGTTGGGGCACTGTAGTAACTCCCCGAACACCTATTTGCCAGGTGTCTCCTGCCTGGAGGGGCGAGTACCCTCTACCCTGCCTGCGGAGGTATACGAGTTCTCCCAGACACCCTGGTGAAAGGTATCTCCCGCCTAGAGGAGTGAGTCCCTATTACTCCAGCTCCATCTCTATAGGAGCCCTCATACAAACCCAGGTGTGAGCAGTCTCTTGCCTAAAGGAGCTACTCTGGCTGCACCTATATAGGAGCTTCCCCTGACACCTAGGTGAATAAGGTATTCCGCCTGGAGGGGAGAGTGCCTCCTACTCCTACCCTGGCTGCAGCTGAATAAGATACACCACACTACTGAGCACCCAGGTGGAAGGGATCTCATGACTGGAGGGGTGAGTCCCCTCTACATGGGCTGAGGCAGTATACAATGTAGCCTGGATACCAAGGTTGGAAGGCTCTTTTACCAGGAGAAGCCAGTACATTCTACACAGGCTGCATAGGTATAAGAGCTTCCACAGACAATCATGGTGGGAGGAAGCTCTGAGGTATCACATCCCATTCCTCCCCTGCCCTCTGGCCTTGCATGCTTCCCCTACCACAACCCAGCCCAACCTAACCCTGACCCTTTGCACTCCAGTTCCTGGGCCTGGGCATTCACCTGAGGCCCTGACTGTGTACTCCTTGGCCCTTGACATCACAAAGAGTCTCTTCGTGTTGGGTCTGACCTGCGAGCCCCTTGCTTGGGTCTGCCAGCAAGCTCCCATAGGTACTAGTTGGCTTCTCCTAGTCCTCATGCAGCCTCTTCATCCCCTTCCCCTCGTCCCTTTTTCTGGCACTCACAGGTCTCCTGCTCCTTGTGTCCCCCATCACCATTGATTGGGTGCATCCCTTGCCTTTGCAGCTGGCTTGGGACCTGGGTCTTGCCCATATGTGCACCCACTCCGACCTCCTTGTGTGTCCTCCCTTTGCACTACTTTTGGCCCCCTTACTTTTTCTGGACTCATTTGCCAGGACCCTGACCGTAGGTTCTCATCTGATCCAGGGTGCCTTATGGGAAACAGTGCCCTGGCCTTCACGTGGGGCTCTTGCTCTCCCTGGGTGCTTGGTTTGGCACCAGGAAGTTTGAAACTTGGATGTGGCCCTGGGACTAGAGCCTGAGTGCCCCCTGCTGGATATCCTGACTAGCTTCCCAAATGTAATCCACTGAACCGAGCACAGTGCCCAAGTCCTGGCCCTTGGCTGTCTGCTTCCTGGCCTAGCATCTCACTTGAGCCTCTTGTGGCCCTTCTTTCTCACTGCTTCTCTGGACATTGACTGAGGGCCACTTGCTGGGGCCTCTTCCTTGCTCTTCTTGGCATTCCTGGGCTGCACTACACTAGTGCAACCTTGCCTTCCTGGCTTGGTGTTCCATGCTCTCCCCTGGCCCGGCCCCTTTTAGGTCCTTTGCCTGGGCTCCTTGCTGGGGTCCTGGCCTCCACCCTACCCACACCTGACCTGTGGCCTTTCTGGCTGTTCTGTGCTTGGGCACTCCTATCCTTTCTGTCTCTGTCAAGCCCACTTTCCTGATCCTCTTCCCAGGATGCTTATCCAGGCCAGATGACTTGATTTAACCTCTTGGCCCTGGGGGCTCTCTTTAAAAAACGTAGCCCTGCCCCTTGCTTGGGCTCTTTGACCTCCCTCAGCCTGGGCTCTGCTCCCAAACCCTGACCCCCTGCAGTGGATCTGGATCTTGAGCCGTTCTATTTCTGTGCCAATGATTCCACTTCCTCCTCTATTCCACTTCCTGCTCCCACTGCATGTATGTTTTTCATTCACCCAGGACCAGTTGGTAGGACATGACTCTCCATTACTGGGCGTGGCTCCTTGCTTGAGACTCTGCATCATTGTCCCCCTTCTGGAGGACCCTTTCCCTGTCCCTTGGTTTCATGCTCCTGTTGCCTGCCTCTTCCTGTGCCTCCCCTCTGATACCCTTATGCTGTGGTATGGTGGCACTGCCTGGAACCTTGGCTCCCCCTGCTTTTCTCTACCTTGTTCTGCTGGAATGGATCCTGCAGCACACCTCCCTACTTCCGCAAACTAGTTATCCCCTCACAGTACCCTCTTTGGCCCACCTTCTTTGGTCCAGGTCCCTCTCTGAAGATCTACTTACCTGGGGCAGAGGAGCTGCAATGGCTCATGTCTGAGCCCTGAATGCTCCCTATGGGAAATACAGCCCTGCCACACACCTGAGTCCCCTTCACTGCCTGAAACTTGATGCCTGGCAGTTAACATGGACTTGCTCCAACCCAGCCATGAGCAAGTCCCTTCTTTCCCTCTGGACATTCACGCTGCCCCTACCACAATCCAACCCTCCTTAACCCTTACCCTTTGTGCTCTGGTCCCTGGACCTGGGTGTTTTGTGACAACTGATTTAATTTATGAGCCATATGATTTTCTTTCATGTGGTTGTGGAAGCAACTATGGACCCTGTTATTCAAATTAATGCTTATATTCTTAAAATTAAGGCAGCTACGAAATGTTTACATCTAATTAGGTCTTAAATAACTAAATCTAATGCTTGTAACCCAGGATCATAATCATACTAAACAGAATCTAATTTCATAGGCAACATAATATAAAAAGGTTGATGTACAATCAAAATGACATTAGAATATGAAATACTAGGATCAACAAAATTTCTTAATGTGCACCTTCACAAAAAACATCATAAGTTTCAAGCTCTAATTTTGAAATCTGTAGTGTTTCTTGATTTCTAAGTAATATTGCATTACGGGTTCCTACACGAGACGTAATAAAATGAATCTCATATGGTGAAAATGCCTAACCATATGTATTAAATCAAAGGAAGCCAATAACTTATGAAGGTCTGTATAAACCTGAAAATGTTGTTTAATTTTAGTAATATATAAAGGAGTGATCCATCCAGCTGAATACCATCTATTCACAGACTTAAGTGGAAGGTTCCTAATAGTTTGTGCTCAAGGAGTATAACATGGATGTGATGAAAAAAACCATGGGCATCATAATAAGGTTCAGAAATAGAAAAATCATGTATTAGAAAAGAAGAATCTTTTGGAAAGAGTTTAAATGTTCTTTCAATAAATATACATTTTGTCCAGATTGGAAATCCAAATTGGCTATTTAGCCCTACCCATAAATAATCAAGATGAGACTCAGTGTTTTTAGTCTTGAAACATAGGAGGAGAACTTTCTGAAAGTAAAATTTCTTCAAAATCAGAAAAACTTAAAGTTAACATAGAAAGTGTCCAAAGATTCTTTACACCTCTTTCTTAATTCGGAGAATTTGTTATGAAATTTCTATAATTAAGTGGTATACAGTGCACAGTTTGAATGCAATTACAGCTAAAACAAAGAAGAGGTAAACAACTATGACACTTAAAAAAATTATAAGTTGATATAGGAGTAATAAAAGAATTAGGCTCACCACCCAGAGATCAGAATTATGGGTAAATACATTAATATCTCCATTTCCCCAAACAGTAAGATGAAATAAAAGTGAACCAGGATAATATTTCCAGTAATATTCAGAAGACACATTGGTTACCTGATAGGCAAGGAGACCTAATTCAGCAACAAACATATTCTCAGGAGTGCAGGGGTTTGAACAGAAATAAGTTCTCAAGCTTGATGAGTCAATTGTTTTAATTATCCCCAAGTTGGCAGTTCAGCAGATCTTGTAGAAGTTGCTCCTCTGGGAAAGGATCGAAGACCACTAAAGTTCATTTGGAAAAGTGATGGAATCAAGGTAGTCATCAAATCTTCCTTAGGCAACATAGTCAATGGTGGGGAGTACTGGAGACTCTGAGGGCATGACATCTTCTGCTTCCTGGCCCAGAAGCTGGACATAGGTTCGAATAAGTTTGAAAGGAATCCAAATGGAGGGATCTGCTAACTGTGGAAAGATACAACCATATCCTTGACCACAAGTTAGTAATATATCAGGTCCTTTCCATTTTCCCATCAAGAGATCTTTTCATTTTACCAAGGTTTTGGCTGATATTTTCTTATTTTCCCTATGTCTTAGCATGGGAGTTACTCTTTGTAATCACAATTAAGATGATTAATCACAAACAAGGCATGTTGTAGAACATGATGAGGAGAACTGTATTTATATTCTCCTTCTTGAAGTTTAGTAATTTGAGCTATTAATGTTTGTGAGCTATCTCAACTATAGCTTGTCCTTGAGGATTATAAGTGATTCCTGTAGAATGAGAAATTTTAGACATAGCACTTTTTTGAAAGCATTTGAAGTATAATCTGATGCATTATCTGTTTTTAATGCATTGGGCACCACCAAATATGAGAAACAAATAAACAAGTGTTGCCCTACATCTTTATATGCTTCCCCAGTTTTTGCTGAGGTTATAATCACATGAGAGAAAGTATCTACTACAATATGAACATAACTTAATTTTCCAAATGAAGGAATATGAATAACATTTATTTGCCATAAATCATTAGGTCTTAAACCACGAGGATTAAAGCCCATGGGTAAAGTTGGCAATAATGATAGATGGGTTTGACAATTTCTAATAGTTTTGGCTGATTCCCTAGAGAATTGTTGTCGAAGGGCAAAAGCATTTTGATGATTTAAAGCATGACTAGATGAAGCTTCCTTAACAGTAAGTATTTGTGGTTCTGTTAATGAATCTGCAAAGGCATTGCCTTGTGTCAATTTTCCTGGCAATTTAAAATGTCCTCGAATATGCCCTATAAAATAAGGATGTTGTCTATCTAAAATCAACTTCTGTAAAAAATTAAATAATAGAAAATTGCAGTCTTATACTGAGGGAGAGAAACTGTCTCTATATAAGGAAAATTTTTCACAATATACTGAGAATCAGTATATTAATTAAATATTTTATCTTTTAATTGAGTAAAAGCCATAATTACAGCTATTATTTCTGCCCTCTGAGCAGAGGTTTCCTCTGTCTATTGGACATAAGTTTTATCATTAATAACTAAAGATGCTCGTCCATTTGAGGAGCCATCAGTGAAAACTAAGGCTGCTGTTTGAGGTAAAGGCTCAGAAGAAAACAATTTTTGAAAAATAACAGGGTGATACTTAACTTAATATAACAAGTGATGAGATGGCACATGAAACTTAATGTGAACACAATATCCCTGTAAAACTATTTGCCAATCTTCACAATGTTCCATAAGTGTATTTAATTGGTATCTAGAATAGGGAATCACCAAATTATGCAATTGTTTCCCAAATAACTCTCTACTTCTATGTCTTCCTTTTATTATTAATAAAGCAATCACAGTAGGGTATGATCAGATAACATTCTTAGAAATAACTGGCATATGTATCCTCTGTTAAAGACCTGATTTTATAGGTCAGGTTCATGAGGAGTAGATAAAATAAGAAAATCCCAAGTTTGAGTATAATCGACTTTTCAATTGTGGTTTAATAATAATTTCTCCTACCTTACTTAAAGCCAGTTTAGATTCTGTCAAAATATGAGAAGAGCTTGGGGTTCCTTTCAAAATATCAAATAATGGTTTAGTTTCTGCAATAGTAAGTTTCAGAAAAAAAATCTAATTAATATCACCTAAAATTTTTTGAAAATAATTTAAAGTTTTTAAGTGATCAGTCCGTAATTTTAAATTTTTATTGGAAATAGTTTGAATATTTATAATTCTACCAAAATAATTATAAGGAGGTGATTGCTCAATTTTATCTGGGACAATGATTATGCCAAAATTTTGTAAGGAAAGTGTCAAGATTAATAATATATGATGATTCAACTGAACATCTTTATGGACATTTAATATGTCATCCATATAATGAATAATATAGGCATCTTTATATTTATCTCTTTTTGGTTGTATTGCTGATGCAATGTATTTTTGACACAGTAGGAGTATTTTTCATACCTTGAGGCAACACCTTCCATTGAAAACTTTGATACGGCCATTTTAAATTAACAGAGAGAAGGCTTAATGCAAACCTTTTTTGATCATCAGGAAGTAATGGAATAGTAAAAAAAGCAGTCTTTTAATTCTATCACCATGTCATTAGATCTTTTAGGGACAGCTACTGGAGTAGGAAGTCCTGGTTGTAGGGAACCCATATCCTACAGAGTAGCATTTATAGCTCTTAAACCTTGTAACAACCTCCATTTACCTGATTTCTTTTTAATAAAAAAAAATATAGGAGCATTCCATGGACTATTAGAAGATTCTATAGGTTTTAAATTCAGTTATTCCTCAACCAACAAGTCTGCAGCCTGTAATTTTTCTGTTGTTAGGGGCCATTGTTCTACCCATACAGGCTCATCATTTTTCCAAGTTATTTTATCTGCTGTTTCAACAATGGCCCCAATTAAAAATCCTGCTAAGCCTCTTCAAAAAGAGCAGTCCAGAGAGAGACTCCCATTTTAAACATTATATCTTAGCCCCATAAAGTAAAAGGAAGAGAAGAAATAACATATGGTTGAAAAGTTCCTGAATTTTTTTCATCAGCCCATTTAATTATTTGAGTGCTTTTTGCTACATTAGTTGCAGTTCCAAGTTCCATAAGTGTTGAGGGAGTTACTGTTGTAAGCCAGGTTCAGGGCCAATCTTTTCCTGCTATATAAGTAACATCTTCTTCTGTATCCAATAAACCTTCAACTGTTTCTCTCTGAATCTCTAATTTTTTCATAGGATGAAAATTTTGAATTTTTTGAACGTAGAATGCCATATCACTGGAACCAAATCCTCTTGTTTGTCTTTGTTCATTTGAAATAGCTCGGTTTCTGATAGATAAATATGGGAGTAACAAGATTTGAGCAATCCTTTGTCCTTTATAAATAATCAAGGTCTTTTGAGGTGAGGGTTCTATTAAAATCTTAATTTCTCCAGTATAATCAGAATCAACAACTCCAGGAATAACTTGGATTCCCTATAGGGAAGCAGAGCTTATTTCTAGAATAAGTCCAAAAGTTCCTTTAGGTATAGGTTCATAAATTTTATTAGATATACCTAGAACAGAAGAATGAGTAGGAATAACAACTGATTCTGAAGATGCAAAATCTAATCCTGCTGAATCTTGTGTGGCTCTTAATAAAGCCCTTATAGTATATCCTGTTGAAAAGGATTGTTGATGGCCTCCATTATTTAAGGGACCAAGGCTGGCCCCATTACCAATTTTCTACTAATGGATTTGCAGTCATTTGTGAAAATTTTTGAGTTATTTGTCCACCTTCTAAAAGACTTCCATCTCTATGAAATTTGAAACAACACTTCTTTGCCCAGTGAATCCCTTATTTAAATGTGGGCATAAATTTTTGGGTCTAGATATTTGATTAAGAGCTTTGTTTCCTTTATTTTGAAAGTTTTTATTAGGACAAATATTAGTAAAATGACCTGTCTGTCTGCAAGAAAAACAGCTTTGATTTTCTTTATTTTGTCCTCTGTTTTGAAGCCTTTTAAAAAAAACTGAGAATATGCTTGTCCCTATAATGCTGCTGCTATGGCTACACCTTGCAAATATTAGTGGGACAGATCAGCACATACCTAAACAAAATCAGATGATTTTCTTATCTTTCTAGTGGGTCTTAAGAGTGTCTGACATGCAGTAATTGCATTTTCAAAAGATAACTGTTTGATTAAATTTTTGCAGCTTCATTATTAGTTATAATATTTTCCACTGATTCTTTTAATTGACACAAAAATTCCTCAAAAGTTTCTTCAGACTTCTGTTTTATAGTACCTAAGCCAGAAGTTTTAACTCCATTATTTTCAAATTTTCTCCAATCATTAACAGCTAAATCTAAGAACTGGACCAAAGCAGGATGTGGCAAATATAATTGATCACTTGCTGAGCCCATTTATTTCTCCCATTAACATATAAAAAGTAACTTCACTGGTTATAGATCTATTATATGTAGAGCATTCTTTAGCTCTATCTTTATAGTCTGTTTTCCAAAATAAGAATGTCCTTCCGGGAAAACAAGATTTTGCAGTAGCAAACCAGTCATATACAGTCATCCAACTAGTGGCAATAATCTCTGCTATTTGTAAAGTATAAAGAGAAGTAGTTCTAAATAATGAACAGAATGTTTTAATTCTTTTAAAATTTTTAAAGAAAGTTGCTTCCATTGAGACATATAGTGTTCATCATCTGAATCAACAAAAGTGATAGAGAGAGTAAAACTTAGATCTTCATATAGTAGTGCCTCTCTCATAGCTCCTTTAATTCTTACATTCTGTGAGGGAGGAGGTAGGGTATTTTTTTTATTTTGGAACCTAATTGATTTTTGGTAGGAGATTTTGTAACAGGTTTACAAGGACGTGTATTTGGGGGGGGGCAAAAAATTCTTCATTATAATATTCAATAGCTCCTTTTTCTAATTTATCTTCATTTTTCTGAACAAGACTGGTAGTCCTCATCTTCATCTATTTGTAGGCATAAATTTTGGTTCTAGAGTCCCTCTTCAGGAAAATTTCTTCAGTAGGGGCAGTTTAATTAATCTTATTTAAGGTTTCAGTTTCATGAGCTAGATCTAACATATCCTTAAAAAGATTCCATAATGCTATAGCATCTACAAGCATATTTTCTGGTCCATAATCAGAGTAATGTGCTTTTAACACTTCCCTTATTTTTGCTCATGTTTTTAAGTCTAAGTTTCCCTCTTCCAGGAACCAAGGGTAACATTTCTGATTAAAATGAAAAAAAAAAAAAAAAAAACCTCTGGAATTGTGAAGTGGAAACCATAATTCCTTTTTTTTTCTAACCATATGTTTAACGATATCAATGAATAATTTTCATTCCTTAGATTCGGTTTTTCCCATTTTTCTTTTACATAATTACTCACTCTTACCTGTTCTACCAACAGGGGGCTCAGGAAACTCACGAGTAATGGCCAATCCACTCCGGAAACAAGGGGTCAAATGCCAAGGGGGCTTACTTTCAGTTATCTGATTTGGGCACCAATTGCCAGGGTCCAGCCCTAGCAGGGTCCAGGGAGACCTGAAGAATGAGTGGCGTCAGAGAAAAGGTTAGACAGAAGTCATTTCGTTGGAGCAATCTCCACAGAGAGAGCTCTACTGCAGCTTTCTCTGGGTCATCTTTTATTACAATTTTTTTCATCATTATGGATTCAGAATATGTAATTGATTATACAATTTCAAAACTTTGCCAAGACATAACTTTTCCTTAAGCATAATTAGGGGTATAAAAAATGTAACATCAATTTACATTTTTCTAGCATGTGACCTTCAGTTATCAATCATTAATAAAATGTGTCACTAATTTACATTTTTTTCAGATTTTCTCAAGGTGTAAACTTTTCTTATTAACTAAAGCCAAACTTTGTATCCAGACTCTAAGTCTCCTAACCTATCATTAACCTTTAAGTTTTCAAGTACACCTGCACTTTTATTTCTAATCTAAAATTCCCATCTAAATAGTCCCCTTAAATCTTATACTTAAAATATCCTTAAGTTTATAAACCATTTTTAAAACATACCAGAAAACCATACAGCTAAAAACTTAAGAATTATAAACCCAGGAATCTAAATAGAATAATATTTCTAACATTATTCTACACATATATCTTATAAAGCTACTTTAATTAATTCCTAAATTTATTCTAATAAAACTGGTTGAGCTGCTTTCTCAAAGAGTTTCTTTGTTTCTCAGTCAATGTGTACTAGTTCTTACATCTTTATTATCTTTCTCAATAAAAAGTAAATTCTAAACATCAGTCCACTTTCCACCAATATTAAGTATGCTCATCATTAATCCCTATGTAAACTAAAAGAGGGTTTTTAGAAATGAGAAGAATGTATCCTTATATGTGTTAACTTTTTTAAGTGTATAATATAACTTTCCTTAATCAAGAATGAAACTACATATGGTGAGTTTTGTATAATAAGCATAATGATTAGGTTTTCTAACAGGCTGGAAATATGGGTTTAGGTTCTACTTGATATAATCAATGTGGTTCCTAAAATTCTCATGACCCTTTGGAGAATGATTGTTGTCCATTATCAGTTTTGTCCTCATGGTACTGAGACAGTAGAGTAGCTTTCTGCTTTGTCTTTAATATGCTGAAGGGTAGTATAACAGCCTTCAAGGCATGACCTACCTGTTATATTCTAGCCATCTGAAATTTAATTTGGTTTGTCAATTAACATACTCATGCCTACTGTCAGGAATAAGAGCATGAAAATAGAAAGTCCCAATTACATAAAAAAGGGTCTCATGGTTTTGGTTTTTCACAAACCAGTGGAACTTTGCCAGCATTCATTCTCACTGTGACCTTGTCAAGACTGTGAGAGGGTGATGCCTTCACGACCCTCACTGCCTGAACCTTGACTCCTGGCAGTTAACATGGACTAGTTCCAACCAAGCAGTGAGTGATCCCATTCCTTTCTTCTGGTCTTCCATACTTCCTCTACTGCAACACAGCCCTCCCTAACCCTGACCATTTGTGCTCCAGTCCCTGGGTCTGGGCATATGCCTGAGCAAATGACCGCATTTCTCATGGTCCTCGGCATAGCAAGGACTCTCTCCTGGGGGCCCTTGATTGTGCCCACCAGTGGACTCCCCTAGGTGCCCCTTGGCTTCTCCTGGTCTTCCCATGCAGCAACTTCCTCACTTCCCCTTGCGCCTTTTTCTGGCGATCATAGGTCTCATCCTTGGGTCCACCATCACCATTGATCACGTGGGTCCCTTGACTCGGGGCCAGGCATGGGTCCTGGTGCTCGCCCCTATACGCACCGACCCCAACCCCCTTGCATGGCCTCCCTTTGCCCTCCTTCTTGCTCCCTTCTTTTTCCTAGCCTCCTTTGCCAGGACCCTGGCTGTAGGTTCTCATTTGATACAGGGTACCTTATGGAAAACAATGCCTGGTCCTCTCCTTGCCCCCTTGCTCTCCCTGGGTGTTTGGTCTGGCACCAGGAGACCTGAAACCTGGATGTGGCCTTGGGAATGAAGCCTGATTGTCCCTGCTTGATCTCCTGCCTTCCTTCTGAATTGAATCCACTGTCCTGAGCCTCCTGCCCAAGCCTGGCCCTTGGCTCTCTGTTCCCTGGCCTGGCTTCTCGCTTGAGCCTCTGGTGGACCTTCTTGCTAACTGCTTTTCTGGGTATTTTCTGAGGGCCCCTCACTAGGGTCGCTTCACTGCTCCCCTTGGAATTCCTGGACTCCAGTACCCTAGTGCTTTCTTAGCAAGACACTCCCTGCTCTCTCCTGGCCTGGGCCCTTTTCTAGGTCCCTTGCCTGGACTCCTTGCTGGGGAAATGGCCCCCACACCACTCACACCTGTCCTGCTGCCCTTCACCCTGTGCCCTGTTCCAGCCCTCCTGTCCTTTCTGTCTCTGGGACTTGCCCCTCCAAGTGGGAGACCTCTCCCACCTGAGTGTTGGAGGGGGGAGAATATACAGCTGGTGTTGTATATCTTTTTACCTGGTTGTCATGGGGAGCTCTTATCCCCTCCGCAACCCTTGTAGATGGGACATGCCTCTCAAGGCAGGAGGCCTCTCTCTCGTGAGTGTGGGGCAGATTTCCTATATCTTTAAGCCAGGGTGTTGGGGACTCACCCCTCCACTCGAGCGACATCTAAAACCAGTGTCAGTGGGAGTTCCTATACCACAGCCAGGGTAGAGAAAACTCATTGCTCTAGGCTGAAGACCATTCCCATCTGGGTTTATGGGGGAGCTCTTATACCCCCACAGCCAGTGTAGAGGAGACTCCCACCTCCAGTCTGGAGACCCCATATCCTGTGTCTTGGTGGATTTCCTATAAAGCCAGAGCCAAAGGAGCCAAAAAGGGGGGACTCAAACCTCCGGGCAGAAAATCCCTTCCACCTGGTTATCAGCAGAGTTCATATATTGCAATAGCAGTTTAGAGGGGACTAACCACTAGAGGCAGTTAACCCCTCCCACCAGGGTCTATGGGTGACCTCCCATACAACTGCAGAAAGGGTAGAGGGAACTCACCTCTTCAGGATGGAGACCCTCCCACATGGGTGTTAGGGGGAGATCCTTTTCTTCCGCAGGCATGGTGGAGGAGACTCGAACCTCCAGACGAGAGACCCATCCAACTTTGGTGTTAGGGAAAACTGTTAAACCACTGCAGCCAGGTAGATGGGAGTTACTACTTCAGGCGAGAGACTCCTCCCATCTGGGTATAGGGGGTAGTTCATATACCAAAGCAGCCGGAATTGAGGAAACTCGCCCCTCCAAAAAGGAGACCCCTCCTATCTGGGGGTCTGGGAGAGCTGGTATACCCCCTCAGACAGGGTAAAGGGAAGTCACCCCTCTAGGCGGGAGACCCATCCCACTTGGGTGTCAGGCGAAGCTCCTTAACCACTGCAGCCAGGGTAGAGTGGACTTGACCCTCCAGGCGGAAGATACCTCCCACCTGGGTGTCAGGTGGAGCTCATATACTCCAGCAGCCAGGGTAGAGGCAACTCACGTTTCCAGGTGAGAAACACCTCCCACCTGGGAATGGGAGTAACTCCAATACTACCTTAGCCCCGGTAGAGGGGACTTTCCCCTCCATGCAGAAGAACCCTCCCACCTGAGTGTCATGTGGTGCTCATATACCCCAGCAGCCAGGGTAGAGCAACTCGCACCTCCAGGTGAGAAACACCTCCCACCTGGGAATGGGAGTAACACCTATACCCTTTTAGCCCATGTAGATTGGACTCGCCCCTCCAGGGGGAAGACCCCTCCAACATGGTTGTCTGCTGAGGGTGGGTTATTATACAGCTGCAGCTGGGGTAGCAGCAACTCATCCCTTCAGGAGGGAGACCCCTCCATACTGAGGGTAGGAGGGGGCTCTGTTATACCTGTAGCCAGTGTTGAGGGGACTCGCCTTTTCAGGTGAGAGACCTTCCCACCTGGGTATTTGGGGGAGCTCCTATACCGCCACAACAAGAGAAGAGGGGACTTGCCCCTCCTGGCAGGAGAACCCTCCCACCTCTGTTTAGGAAGAGATTTATTTTGCTCCAGGCAGGGTAGAGGGAACTCTACCCTCCAGAAGGGAGACCTCTTCCACCTGGTTTTCATGGGAAGCTCTTATACCGCTGCAGAAGGGTACAGGGAACTGTCACCCCCTGGCTGAAGACTACTTCTAATTGGGTGTGAGGGGAGGTACTATATCACAGCAGCCAAGGTAGAGGGGACTTGCACCTCTAGGTCAGAGACTCGTCCCACCTGGCTCTCAGGGGAAATTCATATACCACTGCAACCAGGGTAGAGTGGACTTGCCTTTCCAACCGGGACACCCCTCTCACCTAGGTGTCTGGGTGAGCTCCTATATATCAGCAGCCACTGTAGAATGAACTCCCCCCTCCAATCAGGACATCTCTTTAACTTGGGTGTCCAGGGGAGCTTGATTACTTCAGCAGCCAGATTGAGGGAACTTGCCAATACAGGCGGAAAACCCCTTCCACCTGGATGTGTGGAGGGGAGCTATATACTGCCACAGCTAAGGTAGACGAGACACACTCCTGCAGGTGGATTACCCTTCCCACCTGGGTGTTCTGGGCTCTGCATTGC
This sequence comes from Ictidomys tridecemlineatus, assembly GCF_052094955.1. Taxonomy (NCBI): domain Eukaryota; kingdom Metazoa; phylum Chordata; class Mammalia; order Rodentia; family Sciuridae; genus Ictidomys; species Ictidomys tridecemlineatus. The sequence goes on from NC_135485.1 coordinate 84,416,452, forward strand.
AGCTGGGCAAAATAACCAAGAGGTGACAAGGAACTTGAAGGTTGAACTGGGAACTACTTTATTACCAGTGAACTCAGCGGGAACTGAGTGATAACTCAAAGTAGCGGGCACCCAAGGTAGCAGGAGCCGCTTCTCTGTGGGACAGCAGAGGTACACATACCCAACTAACTACACACAGCTTAACTTAATTAACATAATCTAGATACAGCATTCAGCAAATAAGGAATCCTCCTCATCTTAATGGCTCGCTGGCATTGCTTCACAAACCACTCCTCCTGGCAAAGTGCAAGGCGCCATCTTGACTTGATTTGCATCCCCAACATCTACTCCCTTTTGTTTTTATTAAACAACAAGTATAAGGCTTAGGGACCATGCCTGGTTTAGGTTTTCCAAAACTACATATGGGCCTTAACCATCATTGGATGGTCTGACCTCAAATCATCAGCCTCTTGTCTTAGGTTGATACCATTGTAATTGGATCTTACCCGTCTTTGACTACCAGCCCAACACACTTAGCCATACACCATAAACAATCTGCTACAAGCAGAAGGAGGAGGATATAGAATTCCATAATATCAAGCCATTGACAGCTCCAAGTAAGAAGCTCTTGGAAAAATTGTACCACTGATGACACTGTCAGCAAAGATACCCTGGTACTATTACAATTTGTTGTATCAGTTCATAATGCATATAAGTGATACACAGTCCAGGTAATTTCTGCAAGCAGCTTAAAGCAGAGGAATCCATTAATATGTCTATTTCTTCTTGAAGTAAATATTGATGCAATAGTCTGTAAATTTTGTTTGATAGCTGTCACAGAAACAGATAGCTGTGATGATGGTAGCTGTAATTCCAAAGTCTCATTTGGTTTTTCAGTAATACTGAAAATTCTTCTATTTTTGTCTTAAGGTAGGAATTCTGGCAATAATAGCTAAAGAAAATTGTGCAACATTCCAGCAGGCACTAAGAAAACAATTTTCTGATCAATTTAGTACATTATTCTGAAAAGAATTATTAGATATAATGAAAAGAAAAGGTGAAGGTTAAAAAAAACAGATCTCTTAACCTCCTTTTTTGTTCACATATTAAAACAATACACAATTTAAATTAAACTATTTAAATCACCTGAATAAAAAATATTTGGATCCAATTTTTTCATGAGCGCTCCTGATATATGGACGTATGCACATAAAGATGTACAACACATAACACAAGTGTGCACACATAACACAATAGTAGTAAAGGCCTTGTAGCTTTTCGCAGGTGAAATCTCCATATAATGTTTAAAAACTCCACAGTTGATTAAAAATTAAAACTGATCAGAAAAACATGAACCTAGGTCTCTATGAGCTCAAAAAAATAAAATAAAAAATACTTCTTGTAAATTGCCTATGGGTTTGAAGGTATTCCCACAAGTAAGCCTCAAGTTTTTTTTTTTTTTTTTTTTTTTATCATTCGAAATAGGCCTTAATGGTGCTATTATTTATTAGCCTCCAGGTGTGGGAACCATTGTCACAGAGGTAATGATAGCTAAACTGGAATTCTGGACATCAGCTGTTGTGGATTTTGAGCCAAATCATCTTCTTTTTGGTCTGTAGAAATCACTTTAGTTTTTATTTTTGGAATACAAATTGGCTTCTGTTCTGCCTGTGGAAACAAACAGACCCCCAATGCCAGACAATCACTGAGTCAGAACCTTTCCATTGTCGAGTTAGAATATCCTTCCAAAGTACCTTTGGCTTATGTACAGTTTTTGGACACATGTGCCTTTCCATAGCACTAAGTCCTGATGAATCCAAATTTAAAAAGTTTAAGGTAAAAAAAAAGTTTATATTAAGTTTATCTTTGGGGGATTTATATCCCTTCCCAATTCCCTTTTTTCGTTTTAATAAGTATGTTTCAACAGTTTGATGAGCTCTTGCAACTATGTCTTGTCCCTGTGAATTATACAGGATTCCTGTTATGTGAGTAATGCAAAATGATGAGAAAAATTGCTTGAAAGAAGCAGAAGTATAGCCAGGGCCATTATCTGTTTTTAACTGTTTTGGAATGCCCACAGTGGCAAAATTTGTAAACAATGAGCTATAAAATCTTTAGTTTTTTACTCCGATATGAAGGGAGCCCATCAAATATCAGGAAGAAGTATCACCTGTAACATGTAGATATTTTAATTATCCAAATTCTGGCAAGTGTGTGACGTCCATTTGCCAGATATCATTAGGTATCAGTCCTCTAGGATTGATTCCAAGATTAAAATGTGGTATAAAATTCGCACAATTTAACATTGTATTTTTATATGTCTAGCTTGTTCCTTAGTTATTTTAAAATGCTTTTGTAAAGTATGACCATTAACATGGAAGGATTTGTGAAAATTTCTAGCTTCTTTTACTACAGAAAAAATATGTATGTCATGTGTTGTTTTATCTGCTAAATCATTGCCCAAACTAAGGGCTCCAGGCAATACTGTATGTGCCCTGATACGTCCTATAAAAAATGGATCTTTTCTGTCTCATATTAAACATTGTATAGCAGAAGACAAAGAGAAAAGAGTAGAGAAAGGAAAATCCTACCAGCATCTTCAAGGGAATTGATAGCATTAACTATATATAAACTGTAAGAAAATAAATTAAATACAGAATTCTTAAACATCAGAAAAACTTGTAATACTGCATTAAGCTCTACCTTTTGAGCTGATTGTTCAGTTACTAAAAATGTGAAAGCTTGATCAGGGATAATTACTGCTGCTGTAGCATTATTTGACCCCTCAGTGAATATATTTGGAGTATTCATAATAGGTGTTTTTCTTGTTAATTTTGGAAAAACTACAGGATGCAAGGACCAAAAAGACAACAAAGGATTGGATGGTAAGTGGTTGTAAAATGAACAAATAGATTTGCACATAATAATTGCCCAAGTATTTAACTCCTTAGCTAACTTGTTAATTTGATTCATAGTATATAGAGTGATAATTTTGTTAGGAGAAACTCCAAACACTCCCTTTGATGCTTTTATTCCTTTGAGTATTAATTTTCCCACAGCCTCAGGATACCTACTAAGAATAGTGTTAGGAGAATAAGATAAATGTATGCACAATTATGACCTCCATGCAAAAATACTCCTGTAGGAATATTTTTTGTTGGTAGTACAATAAATAATAAAGGCAAACATATATCAATTTTATACAAATGCATATTTAACATATATGTTTCAATGAGTTTTAATGTCTTTCTTGCTTTAGGTGTTAACACGTGGGTAAATTTGGATCCGATGGACATTTTAGAATATCAAATAAAGATCCCACCTCTCCTGTTTGAATGTCTAGATAAGGCCTTATCCCATTTATGTCTCATAACAACTTTTGAAAGTCGTTAAGTGATTTAAGTTCATCTACTCATATTTAATTTTTGGCGGACAGATAATTGTCGAGGATAATACAACTCCTAAATAATTAATCAGAAAATGTAATTGTACTTTGTCTATTGCTATCTCTAGATTATAACTTTTAATAAGTTTATTAGTGTGGCATAACATTCTAGCAATGTGTTTTTATCTTTGTGTGCTAATAATATATCATCCATATAGAGAAATATTTGTAATTCGGGATTTTTATTTCTTAGTGGCTGGATTGCTGTGTTAATATAAATTTGAAACATAGTTGGGCTGTTAGCCATTCCTTGAGGGAGTACTTTCCATTCACATCTCTAATCAGGATCTTCATGATTCAGCACAAGGACAGCAAATGCAAAACTTTGACTATTATCAGGATTAGTTGGAATTGAAAAAAAAAAACAATCTTTAATATCTATAACTAAAACATACCAGGTTTTTGGCAAAGCAGACAATTGAGGAATCCCTGATTGAGCAGGTCCTATGATAACCATCTCATTATTAATAGCTCTTAAATCTTCCAAATAATCTCCATTTATCAGATTTCTTTTTGATGATAAAAATGGGATTATTATGAAGAGATAAGAAGGTTGTATATGTCCCTCTGCTAATTGTTGTTTGACCAGGTCATGGGCTTCTTGTATCATTTCTTTAGTAAGGGGCCACTGAGGAACCCATACTGGCCTTTCTGATTTCCGAGTATTATTTATAGTCTCAGTGACCCCTCCTGAAAACCCAATCCATATTTATCTGTTTTCTGATCTATTTGTATTGGTGCCACTATGCCCTGTCCTTGTTCTCCTAATACTTTTTCTTTCCTCAAACCTTGTCTACCCATAATAGTGGACGCATTTGAATTGATGTTATTTGTTAATGTCAATCCTAGTTGATCTAATACATCTCGTCCCCCAAAAAATTATAGGAAGTGATCCAATACATATGGCTGTATAGTTCCTTTATATCCTTCAGGATCCTTTCAATCTAATACCATCACACATTAGTCACCATTTCTAGGCTTCGAAGTGTTTGATTGGCTTGTTGTAATGGCCAATGGTTTGGCCATTCTTGGCAAAATAAAATGCTAAGGTCTGCACCTATATTCTGTAGCCTATTAAATTCATATCCTTATATAATTTATTTTAGCATGGGCTGAGAATCTAAATTTAAACAAAGCATAGCCCAATCTATACCTGTGGAACCTAATCCCCTGGAACCTCTTTCTACAGTAGGACTGGAAAATTAATGATGTAGGCTGAGTATTATTAATAACTGTGCGGTTCTGTCTCCTGGTGAAATTACTGATATAACCTTTGGAAAACTGGCTATAATTTTTATTTTGCCTTCATATTTGGGATCAATTACCCCAGGACTTATCATAAGTCCTTTTAGAGTAGAAGAACTGCTCTGAGAGAGGTGAAGATGTCCAACCCTGTGCTCCCTCTGGTTTGTCTAATGAGAGATCTAATGGATAATGTGTCCTGGGCACTACCCTGATGGTGTTGCTGGGTTCCTCCAATGCCACATATATTTTTGGGCGTGGGCCCTGAAGCATTGGGCCACCCGTCTGTTTTTTGGCAATGGAATCCAATGTTATCTTCCATGATATTGTGGGTAAACACTTGGTCCTTGTCCATTTGTCACATCGGAGCACCCTCTACAGTAGTCTGAGAATGACACTCATTAGCCCAAGGTATCCCTTATGGCATTGTGGGCAAATACCCGATATTCTTCCCCTTGGATACCCAGTTTTGTTAAACCCTCCTCCAATGGGGCAACTTCTTCTAAAATGTCCTGTTTGTCCACAATTGTAGCATGCTTTTGGCCTGACACCTAAAGCCTGTTGTAACTGCAGCTGCCAAGACTTGTCCCTGTTCATTAATGTCTCTACATAACTTGACATATGTGTTTAAATGTCTATGTTTCCATGGTCTAATGACCTCCCTATACCATTTATTGGCTTGTTCATAGGCCAGCTGTTTCACTAATGACTTTGGTAGCTGTTTGTATAAGTCTATCTACATATTCAGTGTAAGGTTCATTAGTTTCTTGTATTACCTTAGATAATTGACCTTGTATGTCTCCATGTCCTTGTAAAGTTTTCCATGCCTTAACTGCAGCTGAAGCGATTTGTGACTATATGGCAGGATCATATTGAATTTGTTGCTTCTGACCCTTATAATGTCCCTCTCCTAGCAACATCTCTAGATTTTTCTGAGAATAACCAGCTCCTGCATTTCACTTAGCTGTCTCCATACAATATTCCTGATTCACAACCTTCCACAGCAAAAAGTGTCCTCCATTTAGCATTGATCTGCACATACTAGCCCAATATGCTGGCATCATGTTCAAGTTGGTAATGAATTCAACCATACTTACAGTGAAAGGGGCTTTAGGACCATAGGTTTTTACAGCCTCTTTCAGCTGCTTCACTGTTTTGAAATATAAAGCATGGTGAATTTGCTGCCCTGCTGCCTCCTCAAATACAGGGCATGCTAATCTTTGAGGTCCTGTCTCAGGATACCATCTATCAAATATGGAAGTTGTGGGCCACCCATTATATGCTGTCTCCATAGGTGGAGCTGTTGGTTGAATACTTACACCCTTTGGTGATAGAAAGGGGTTAGTAGCAATTTCCCATGGTAACTTTTCCCCTGATAGCCCTTCCTTCTCTAAACTTTCTTCTCCTGTCTGACTAACTCAAGAGACTTCTTTTACTTTATCTAAAATATCTTCTCCCTGACTAAGTAAACAAGACTGCATTAACTACCATAATATACCAACTGGCAGAGTTCCTTTGCTTTCCTTTTCTATCTTTTTAAAATCTCCACCATGATGGTTCCATTGTGATATATTTAATAACCCCTTTTTAATGAATCATGGGCTACATTTTTGTATTGTCTTAACATATGCCTAACTGTTCTTGATTTTACTGAAATGCCTCTGTCCTTTAGCAATTTACTCAATGCCCTTTCAGTTTGGTTCTTACTAATTTTTAATCCCATATTTCCGTGACGAAGATACTGCTCATTAAGATAATGCAAAGCAAAACTGACAAAATGAAACAAAAATTCTTACATCATTTTTTCTATCTTGATATATGTATCCGTAGTCTATCTCTATCTCTTCCTGGGAGCGAACAACTTTTCTCCAATTCTATTTATTTCTAGGGATAGGCAGCTTGAAAAAAAATGAAACAAAACAAAAGAGAAATATTTAAATGGTCACCATCCTCTTTTCCTGCCCTCAGGGACGAGGAGTTTACCTTGTCACTTACCCCCAAGCTTCAGGTACTCCCTGCATGGGCCACCATATGCAGTAGTCTGGCTGGGCAAAATAACTGAGAGGTGACAAAGAACTTGAAGGTTGAAGTGGGAACTACTTTATTCCGTGTGAACTCAGCGGGAACTGAGTGATAACTCAAAGTAGCGGGCACCCAAGGTAGCAGGAGCCGCTTCTCTGTGGGACAGCAGAGGTACATATACCCAACTAATTACACACAGCTTAACTTAATTAACATAATCTAGATACAGCAGTCAGCCAATAAGGAGTCCTCATCATCTTAATGGCTCGCTGGCATTGCTTCACAAACCACTCCTTCTGGCAAAGTGCCAGGCGCCGTCTTCACTTGATTTGCATCCCCAACAACTGGAAACTTTTACATGTCAAGAGCTAAAGTAGAGTGACTCGTTCTTCCATGTGGGATACCCTTCCCACCTGGTGTTGTGGAACCTTGTCTACTGCCAAAGCCAGGGTAGAAGCTACTCACCTGTCTATGCAAAAGACCACTCCCACCTGTGTGTAGCGTAACACTTGTATACTCCCTTAGCCAGGGTAGAGAAGACTTGCCCCTCCAGGCAGGAGAGTCCTCCTACCAGGGAGTCTGGGAGAGCTTGTATACTGCCACAGCCAGATGAGTCATTGCTCCAGGAGGTGGATCAATCCCACCTGGGTGTCAGGGTGAGCTCATATACCCCCACAGCCAGTAGAGAGAGGACTCACCCCTCTAGTCAGAAGACCCCTATACCTGGGTGTGGGGAGAGATCCTATACTGTCAGAACAAGTGGAGGGGGGACTTGACCACCCAGTTCGGGATCCCTTCCACCTGGTTTTCAAGGGAGTTCATATACTGCCACAGGCAGTGTAGAGGGGACTCACCCCTTGAAGCGGGAGACCACTCCTACCTGGGTGTAAGGCTAAGTTCCTTTACCACTATAGCCATGGCCAAGGGGATTTGCCTCTTCAGGCTGAAGACCTTCCCCCCTGGGTGTCGGGGAAGATCCTTTACCACTGCAGCCAGGGTTGAGTTTACTCATCCTTCCAGACAAGAGACCCAAACAACCTGGGTGTTAGGCAAAGCTAGTAAACCAGTGTAGCCAGGGTCCAGAGGATGCACCCCTTCAGGTGGGAGACACACTACCTGGGTGTGGGGGGGAGCTTGTATACTGCTGCTGCGAGGGTAGTGGGGTTTCCTCTCTCCAGGTGGGAGACCCCTCTCATTTGGGTATTGGGGGGGAGCTGATAAACCAGTACAGATAGGGTAGAGCGGAGTCGCCCCTCTAGGTGAAAGACCCCTCTGACTTGGGTTTCAGAGGTAGCTCCAATACCACTGTAATCAGGGTAGAGGGGTCTCGCCCCTTCAGGCAGGAGACCCCTCCAATCTGGGTGTCAGGGGAAACTGTTATTCCACATCAGACAGGGTAGAGGATACTGGTCCCTACAGGTGGGAGACACCTTCTATCTGGGTGTCTGGGGGGGGTTCCTATACAGCTACAGGCAGGGTAGCAGAGACTCCAAATCTCAGGTAGAACACAACTTTCATTTGGGTGTCCATTGGAGAGCCTATCCTGAAAAGCCTATCCTAGAGTAGACTTGCCCCTCCAGACTGGAGTTCCCTCCCACCTGATTGTCAGGGGGAGCTCATATGCTGTCCCAGTCAGGAGAGAGAGGACTCACCTCTCCAGGCAGGAAACCCCTCCCACCTGGGTGTCAGGGAAAGTTAGTATACCACTGGAAACAGGGAAAAGGAGACTCCTTTCAGGCATGAGACCCCTCCCATATGCTAATGAGGATGGCTCATACACCACAGTAGCCAGGATAGAGGGGACTCACCCATCCATGCAGGAGATACCTCCCACCTGGGTGTCCTGGGGGAGCTTCTATACTGCCTTAGTTGGAGAGGAGAGTACTCTCTCCTCCAGCTGGGAGACTCCTTCCATCTGTCTATTGGGGGGGGGGAGTTCTTATATAGCTGCAGCCTGGATAAAGTGGAGTAGGCCCACTAGGTGGGAGACCCCTCACCCTGGTTGTCAGCAGAGCTCATATACTGCCCCAGGCAAGTGAGTCAAGACTTGCCCCTTCAGGCAGGAGACCCATCCTACCTAGGTGCAGTGAGGAGCTCCTGTACCACCACAGCCAGGGTAGAGGGTACTAGCCCGTCCAAGCTGGAAACCCCTATCATCTGGGTGTGAGAGAGCTCATATATTTCCACAGCCAGAAAAGAGGGGCCTAACCCATCCTTTTGGGAGACACCTCCCACCTGGGTTTCTGGGGGGGAGCTCTAACACTGCTGAAGCCAGGGTAGAGTAGACTCACCTCTCTAGGTGGAAGACCCTTCCCACTTAGGTGTAGCAGGGAGCTTGTATGCCACATTAGCCATGGTAGAGTGGGCTTGCCTCTCCAGACTGGAGATCTCTCCCACCTGGGTGTCAGGGAAAGCTCCTATACCTCAGCAGCCAGAATACCTGGGATTCGCTTCTCCAGGCAAGAGACTCTTCCCACCCAGGTGTCAGAGGAAGCTCCTATATCACCCCAGCCAGAGGAGAAGGCACTCGCCCCTCAAGGCAGGAGAGCCCTCCCTCCTGGGTGTATTGGAGCTTCTATACGGCATTAGGCAGGGTGGAGGGTACTCTCTCCTCCAGGCAGGAGACCCCTCCCATTTCGCTATGTGGGGCGGACTCCTATTCTGCTGCAGCCAGGAGAGAGGGGACTGGTCCCACTAGGCGGAGACCCCTAAACACAGGTTGTCAGAGGATCTCATATACCAGGAGAGGCAGGGAAAAGAGAAATCGGCATTCCAGGCGAGAGACCTTTCCCACATGTGTGTGTTGGGGGGAGCTCTTATACCACTTCAGCCAGGATAGTTGGGACTCTCCCATACAGACAGGAAACCGCCTCCCACCTTTTGGGGGGAGCTCTTATACAGCTACAGCCAGGCTAGATGGGACTCGCCCCTCTAGGCCAAAGATGCTTTTCACCTGGGTGTCAGGGGGTGCTCCTATACCACTGCAGCCAGGATAGAGGAGACTCATCCCTCCAGGCGAGAGACCCCTCTCATCTGGGTGTTGCAGAGAGCTTGTATATCAAGTTAGGTAGGGTAGAGGGGACTGGAGGTGCAAGTCACCTCTTCCCTGGCTGTGGATGTTTTGACTCCCCCCAACACCCAGGTGGGAGGGGTCTCCCTCTTATACTAGTGAGTGCCCTGTACCCTGGCTGCAGCAGTATTGGAGCTCCCCAACACCCAGCTGTGAGTGGTCTCCATCTGAGAGGGCGAGTCCCCTCTCTCCTGGCTGTGGCATTATATGGGGAGAAAGGGGAGTAAGGGGAACTAGTGGCACAAAGAGAAGAGGGCTCAAGGCCAAATTCACTGCAGAATGTCAGAATTGAGAAGCAGGGTGCAGGCTGAAAGAGGCCAAATCCCCCAGGCAAGGGGCACTGCAACCTTTTCCCAAAGGAAGACTGCAGGGCCAAACATCCCATTTCCAGCCCCTGGCTCTGGTGAGCATCCTGGGAAAACGATATGGAAAAGGAGCCCAGCAGGGACAAGAAAAACAGGAGGGCCGAAGGAGGGAACAGCATAAAGTTCTGAAAGAAGGGTGTTTGTGGGGTGTGGGCCAGGACTACAGAGAGGATCCCAGGCTACGGACCCAGAGGATGGCTCAGGCCAGGAGAGAGCAGGGAAGGGTGAGACCATGCAGGCAGAAACTGCACTAGAGTTGTGAGATGTAGGGAGGACAACGGAGGGGGGATGTGGCATGAGCAATGCCCACTGTTCCAGCCCAGGGAAGCACGGAACAAGAAGGACCCCAAGATGCTCAAGAGAGGTGCCAGTCCAGGGAATGGAGAGCCAAGGGCCAGAGCTGAGGTAGGAAGCCCAGGAGAGTCTACAGTGCTGGAGAGGTAAGGCAGGGGATCCAGCAGGAAGGAGGGAAGCTAGAGGCCCAGCACCACTGCCAGGTGTAAGGGTTTCTAGTGCTCCAACAGGAAACTAGGGAAAGCAGGTAGTCCAGTCAAGGGTCAGGGTTCTGTTACTCATAAGGCGCCCTGGCCCAGATGATGATCAAGAGCCATGGACCAGGCCAAAAGGCCTGGCAATGTACAGGGGCCAGGAGGACTGCAATGTGAGAGCACAGTGGGGAGTCATGGTGGGTGCAGAGAGGAGCAAGAGTCAGTAACCAAAGAGCTCAGGTGAGCAACAAACCAACCAACAGTTATTAGGGACCCAATGATCAGGAGGCGCCTGCCCCAGGAAAAACTACTAGGGGAAGGAGAATTAGGATTTGTGCTAGGATAAGGAGACAGAGGGCTGCGCAAAGGGCACAGAAGGGATCTATCTAGTGGGCCAAATCAAAGGGTGTACAGGTCAGAAAAAACAGGAAGAGACACCACAGAAAGCAATTCAAAGTGAGTAATACAATAAGGAGCTCAGTGTGGCAGCCAGGCCAGAGGACTGTAAGGCAAAACGTCAGGGTGAGGAATGGCTGGGTTGGCTTACAGGCGTCTTGCAACATGTCGGGACCCCCTTGCCCGCAAGGAAGACGCGACTCAGGAATCTTCTTTCAGCAGTTTATTCAGGCCCTTGACATTCTTCTAATAATTCTTCTAATCCCCGGAATAATAATCGGATGCCCCTCCCAGCCTTAATAAAGCACCACGAACCCCAATGCGAAGCTGCCACGTGGACCCTTCTCACAGGGTGCTAGAAAACGACACGCCAACTTTCTCTGATAAGGAGTTGACAATACTCCAACTCTCTCTGATATGGAGTTGTCCTTCACAGACCACAGCAGAGCCAGCGCCATCATGTAATGGCAACCACAGTCCACAGGAACGGCTCACCACAGCTCCCCCTTTTTGTTTCACTAAGACAATACAGGCGAGAGTAGAGGTCCTATCCCACTGTGCAGAAGTGGCTGCATAGTATGGTCCAGCCCTAGGGGGCGCCTTCCCCAGATCTGACACCATATCAGCCGACGCCTTTTTTCGTGGGGCGGGGCGGAGACACGTCAAACCCGCATGCAATAGGACATGCTCCCCTTGAGGTCCCTCTTCTCAATGGATCACTCAAGTGCAGTGCCTTGCCTCGCATCCTGTATCGTGACGATGGTGAGTAAGAGGGAATAGCTGAGGTTGAACTGTGGCTGTCTAGAAGTACAACTACAAACAAGTTGGCAGCACCCTGAAAGAAAGGCACGGACTTTAAAATGATAGATAAAGACCAGTGTGGAAACCCTTCTGCGTGCAATGGCAACAAGACCTGTAGAGTGCAAGGGCTTTCCAACACTTGAAGAAAGACAAAAGAAGGACATGTCGAACCCAGTGCAATGTTAGAATAACTTGGGGTGCAACGACCATGTCAAAGGCACTAGTGTAGAAACTCATCTGCGTGCAATGGTAGCAAGACCGGCAGAGTGCAAGGGCTTTCTGACACTAAGAGAATAACGAGGAAAGACATGTCAATCCCAGTGCAATGTTATAATAACTTGGGGTTCAATGACCATGTCAAAGATTTACTGTTTAAGATGTGCAAGCCAGACTTGAGGTGAGTTACCATGTTCTAAAGCTGCAAGAGCTTGTATGATCATAGCCTTATCTTGAGCACTACGAGCTTTAAGGCGACAGAGAAACCACAAACAGAGGAACATACCAAAACAACACAGTGCACCAAAAATGCCTACTCCCACCCATTCCTTAAAAAAGGAAAAATCAGAAGATATCCAATTGGTGAATTGACCCAGAGTCACGGGATCGACACGGGTACTATTCAAGACAGCTATCTGGGTTAGTTGAGACTGGATCATGTCTTCCGCTTCCATGGACCAATTCCCGGCCAGATATCCACCAATGATGTGGGAAGCATTCCTGGAATCATTAAATCTGACAGAGGTTATACATAAATGTGCACGTTGGTCAATGCAGCCTAAAAGTACTAGGTCAGCCAATTCCTCTACCTGAGCTTGAAGAAAATCTATTCTTTGGTTGGCAGCTAAAATCCCTGACAAAATATGTTGATTAATCGCATTTTGCGATTTAAGTATAGTGGACGTTTGTTGGACAACTTGATTAATAGTGGCAGCAGTTTGTACTTGACTGGCCATGGCTACTCCGGCCGTAACTGCTGAAGCAGCAGATGCCGCCATGGCTGTCACTATAGCTGCTGTGATTCCAAAATCTCTGCGGACTCTAAGTAGCTCTACAATAGGAAATTTATCTGGATCCACAGTGACTGGGATTGGGACAAAAGTTGGAATTTTCATAATTACTGCTACAGTCCAAGAACCATTTCAACACTCAGATAAGAAACAGGTAATATTAGAACAATCCAGCATCCCCGATGAGGTGTCATTAGCTAAAAGGAACAGGAACGGGGATTGGATACAGACCATTGCAGGAGGCAATGTGGCATAATGTAACAGAGAGTTGAACGAAACAGATGTAAGCCTATTACCTCGTTCACTCTCCTTAGTAGTGCCAGAAACATTAGCCAGCCAGCTTTTGGCTCCTAGTAATTGAGCCAATGTAGAAATATCGGCTGAAGCCCCCTTCTCATTGGAAATGAGCCATTGAAACCAGGACCAACCTGTTTCTGTAGAGGAGTTGGCATTGTTGTTAAAGTTATAAATATATCTTTTAAGAGGGGGGGAAAAGGAGAAACCTTTAGCAACTTGATGTTTCTCCCAAGAATGATCCTGACAAGGCATAAATGTTGGGGGACAACCAAAATTAGGGGTACAGTAAGGAGAGGCCTTGAAATGAGTGGCATTGCAAATACTATTAGAAGAAGGAGGCATTGGGATTAATACCTCGGAGATAATAGCTAAAGTAGTTATGTTTAAAACAGAGCTAGTTGTGGGGGTCCCTTAGCCTGATTGTTTCCCTGAAACTACTTGGCTCAATACAGCACTGAGAATACTCCCTGAGACTCGACTGGACCACAATGGGTCCTCCCAGTTAGTCAAATTTTTGGTCTTAAGGCTAATACAATTAGTGTTTCCAAGGCTGAAACAAAAAACTCCTGTGAGATTAACTTGAGACTGATTAAAAATATTTTCCATGTCCCCTCTAGGAGAGGCACAAGGAGCAGACATCTCACATGAGGTGGAAAAAAGAGTGGGGAGGACACTAGAATTACTATGAACTGGCATTGGCATTGGCCATGCCCGTGCCACTGCCCACCACTGCATTGGTGTCATCTGTACCGTTGGCACCAGCATCAGAGCCAGAGCACTCATCAGAATGAAGCTCCTCATCATGAGAATGTTGTGGCACCTCCTGCTGCTGGTTAGTAGATCTCGAGACTCATCTTGTCAGGCGTTTAGGGATTCACAGCGGCTCCATGCGATCCTGGGGAAAAACACATACAGATCCTCGTGCCCATGTCAGCACGGGGTCAGGGCCGTTCCATTGGCCCGTAAGAACATCCTTCCACTTAACATAGCCAGTCACAGAGGGCTGAGGGGACACATGTCTATCGGCCGCAGAGCGGCCATGAATATCCAAATTCAAAAAATTAATGGTAAAAAGAGCTAAGGACAGGCGTTCTTTAGGAGTGTGGTCAACTCCTATTCTCCCTTTTTGTTTTTCTAAGGTTTTTTTTAAGGTGTGGTGGGCACGTTCAACCATGCCTTGCCCTTGAGGATTGTAAGGCAACCCATGAGCAAGGTGTACTCCCATAGTAGAACAAAAAGATGTAAACTGTCTGCCAGTATAAGCAGGTCCATTATCAGTCTTAAGGGATGCAGGTGCACCCCATGCTGCCCATGCCTCTAAGCAATGAGTAATGACATTACGTGTCTTTTCTCCCAATAAAGCAGAAGCATGAATAATTCCAGAGTATGTGTCAATAGAAACATGTACATATTTGAGGTTACCAAAGTCAGGCACGTGAGTTACGTCCATTTGCCAGACAACCAAGGGCTTCAATCCTCGTGGGTTTACACCATAAGTAGGAGGATGAAGAAATGTGACACAATGGGGACATTGTAACACTATCTGACGAGCATCCGCTCTTGAGATGGAAAAACGTCTGTGCAGTGTCATAGCATTGACATGAAAGTTGTGATGAAACAATTTAGCTTCTTCTAAGGAGGAGGCCAAGCATACCAACTGGCTTCTAGTTGCCGAGTCAGCACAGGCATTACCCTGTGATAACGGGCCAGGAAGAGAGGTGTGAGCCCGAATGTGCATTGGATAGAAAGGGGCAGTACGGCTACGGATAAGCTGTTGAAGCTGATTAAAGTAAGCAGATACATTATGGGTGTCACTAATAGCTCCTACAGCCTTCAGAATTTTGAGCGCCTGCACCACATAGATGGAGTCCGAAATGAGATTGAAAGGAAAAGAACACTGTTTAAAAACTTTAATGACAATTTGTAGTTCTACCCATTGTGTATTTCCAGGAGCAAATTGATGCTGGACAGGGGGAGAGTCATTAATCACATAAGCTCCCATTTTAGACTTAGAGCCATCAGTAAAAATGTTAACAGCCCCCGGAATCGGAGTGGGTGAAGTTACTTTAGGAAAAATGATGGGATGTTTTTTAACAAAATGGAGTAATGGATGAGAAGGGTAATGATTATCAATATCCCCTTGAAACGAGCAACATAGAATGGCCCAGTTGTCTAGAGTAGCAAACAAAACATTAATTTGAACTTTAGAATAGGGTATGATAAGAGAAGAAGGTGCTTGTCCGAAAAATTGAATGCTCTGTTGAATCCCTCTAAGTGCTAACGCTGCAACAGCATCAGGATAGTATTCTAAAGATTTTCCTGGGGATACATGTGGGTGGATCCATAGTAAAGGCCCATCTTGCAACAGTGCTCCAGTAGGCTGCCGCATAGTGGCAAGCACACATAACTGGAAAGGTTTATCACTCTGGAGCCTGCATAGAGTAGCATGTTGTATAGCTTCTTCTACTTTTATAAGGGCCGCTCTGGCCTCTTTAGTGAGGGTACGAGGGGAAGTAAGATCTGGATCACCCTTAAGAATAGCATACAAAGGCTGGAGCACGATATTAGGAATATGTAAATAACCTCTTATCCAATTAATATCTCCCAACAGTTTTTGAAAATCATTTAGAGTTTGGAGATCTTGAGTTCTTATAGTAACTTTTTGTGGTTTTAATATGTAATATCCAATCGTCGCTCCCAAATACTTAATAGAATCCCCTGTTTGAACCTTTTCAGGTGTAATATGTAATCCATATTGAGCTAACAACTTCACCAGGTCTTTATAGGCCTCATTAACTGACTGTTGTAATTTGGCTGCCAATAATACATCATCCATATAATGAATAATCTTGATGGAAGGATATTGTTATCTGAGAGGTGCGAGTGCCTTCCCTACATACATCTGACAAATCGTAGGACTGTTAGACATTCCCTGTGGTAAAACAACCCACTCAAACCTTTGATCTGGTTCCTCGTGATTACACGAGGGAAGGGTGAAGGCAAAACGCTTTGAGTCTTTAGGATGCAAAGGAAAAGAAAAGAAACAGTCTTTAATGTCAATAGCAATGATATGCCAGCCCTGAGGAACAGAGGAAAGCAGCGGCAGCCCTCTTTGAATGGGCCCCATAAGTTGCATTTGAGCATTAACTGCTCGTAAATCATGCAGTAGGCGCCACTTCCCTAATTTTTTCTTAATGACAAATATGGGAGTATTCCATGGAGAAGTAGAATGTTGAATGTGGCCCAAGTCAAGTTGTTCTTTAACTAGGTCATGGTCTGCTGCCAGTTTGGCCGAGGGAAGGGGCCACTGAGGCAACCAATTGTTTGATAAGGGGCATGGCTCTATCAGGATCTCCAAAAATCTTTCCAGCGGCATCCACCATCCTTGCTACAAAATCTGAAAAGGGTTCTGTAGGGCCTTGTATAATTTTAGTCAGGTTACCAGACATCTCTCCTCTATTTGGAAGTGATTTCCATGCCCGAATGCAAATATTATTAATCTGGTCATATACTTCAGGAGGAAATCCTGTCTGTTGATTAGCAAATCTCTCTTGCCCCAAAAGCATGTCTTTGTCCCAATGGGGGTGTCCTGCTGCATGATTTTGGGCAGCCTGCTCTGCTGTGCCCTCTAGCACAAATACTCTCCAGTCCAAATATTTGCCTGGGGAGACGCAAGCCCGAACAAGGCTAGCCCAGTCAGAGGGAGTCATGCAATATCTAGACAGATTTTCTACCTGAGTTAGTGTAAAAGCGGCATCGACCCCATAAGTGCGCACAGACTCTGCCAGGGTCTTTACAATTTTGAAATCCAAAAGCTCATGAAATCTTTCCCTATTATCATCCTGAAAAACTGGATAAGCAAGACCCATCTCAGCGTTAACAGTCCTCCATGTTTGGGCGTGGAAACTTCTTCCCGAAACACCCCTGCCATACGGAGGTGGATCGGGAGGCTGTCCGTTCTTGAGCCCTTGCTTATCTCTGTTCCCTGTACCTAAACTCCCTAGCTGCCGGGACAGTGTCTCCAGCTCCTCCTCTTCATTATCTTCTACCTCTGACCCACTTTCGCATGGGGGCGTGCGCAGCACACTGAGATCTGGATACAGTCTCCTCCCGTTCTCCACGCCCCGCACAGTCCCCTCTTCCTGAGACACTTCACTCTCTGTTGTTTCTGATTTTTTTTCATGTAATTGTTCTAAAACTTCTTGCCCTTTAACAAGCGCTTCTTGGCATCTGCCATCTGTAAGGCAACTACGGACCATCTTCTAGAGGGGTATCACCCCGCCCTCTAGCATGCCTTGCTCACGAGCAAAATCAAGGTCTTTGCCTAATTTATCCCAGCTTGGTGTAGTGAGGCTGCCTGAAAATGCAAACCACGGTGCAGCTGTATCTACCCTCTGTAAAAATCTCTCTAAGGTACTGCATTTCACCTCCAGTCCCTTGGAACGTAAAAGGCCATCTAGGGCCAGAAGAAGTGGACTTGAAGTCACGGCACCCATGACGCAACACAAGAAAACACAGAAAACGAAAGTGAAAATACACAAAAACAAAACG
Organism: Ictidomys tridecemlineatus; assembly: GCF_052094955.1. Lineage (NCBI taxonomy): Eukaryota > Metazoa > Chordata > Mammalia > Rodentia > Sciuridae > Ictidomys > Ictidomys tridecemlineatus. The sequence goes on from NC_135485.1 coordinate 84,434,115, forward strand.
AAAATACACAGAAAACAAAACAAAAATACAGAGTGCAATTGCTATGAGATGTAATGCCCTCTATTTTTTTACAGAGGAGCAGGTACCTTTTAATGCTCCCTCTTTATGTATAGAGGAGCCTCCGCTTTTTAACAGCAGGTCCCACCTTACCTGGGACTTACCGGCCCGCCTCCCTGACTGCTGAAAGTTCTGGTTCTTGGGTTTTTTTTTTTTTTTTCTCCCGGGTTTCGGCACCACTTGTCGCGACCCCCTTGCCCGCAAGGAAGACGCGACTCAGGAATCTTCTTTCAGCAGTTTATTCAGGCCCTTGACATTCTTCTAATAATTCTTCTAATCCCCGGAATAATAATCGGATGCCCCTCCCAGCCTTAATAAAGCACCACGAACCCCAATGCGAAGCTGCCACGTGGACCCTTCTCACAGGGTGCTAGAAAACGACACGCCAACTTTCTCTGATAAGGAGTTGACAATACTCCAACTCTCTCTGATATGGAGTTGTCCTTCACAGACCACAGCGGAGCCAGTGCCATCATGTAATGGCAACCACAGTCCACAGGAATGGCTCACCACAGCAACGCTAAAGGACAGGAGAGGAAAGGCAGTGGATTCCCCAGGGCAAGTCATCACTAGGCCCAAGTCCTCTTCCAGCTTTCAAGTTTGAGTGAAAAAGGGGGCCAAGGTGAGGGGCAGGGCTGTGTTGCCCATAGGGATCCTTTAGGGCCCAGAGGGCAGCCAATTCCACTGCTCTGCCCCAAGTGAGTAAATCCTCAGAGAGAGACCAGAAACAAAGCCGGACAATGTGAAGGATACCATTTGTCTGGGATTGGGGGTGGTGTTGTTGCGGAGCCAGCAACTATTGGAGGAGACCAGGCTGGGGTGAAGCAGTGTAAGGGGAGGGTCCTGGAAATTACAAAATACCACAGTACAAGGGTAACAGAGGGGAGGCATAGGAAAGGGGTCAAGCAAGGGGCCTAAAATCAAGGGACAGGGTCAAGGTCCTAGAGAAGGGTGGCCGGTGGTAGGATGCATGTGAGTGGGGTGTGGGCAAGGACCCGAGCAAGGAGCCCTGGTATGGGATCTAGAGGATGGCTCAGGGCAGCAGAAAGCTGGGAAGCCAGAGGCCAGAAAGGCAGCACTGCACTAGCATATTGCAGTACAAGAAAGCCAAGAGGAGCAGGGAAGTGGCCTCAGTGAAAGGCCCTTAGATAAATTCCAGAAAATCACAGAGGAAGAATGGACACCAGAGGCTCAAATGAGGAGGCAAGCCAGGGAACAGTGAGCCAAGGGCCGGGGCTTGGGCAGCTGGCTCAAGAGAGTGGACAAGATTTGGGTGGGAAGGCAGAGGATCCAGCAGGGGGCAGTCAGACTCCAGGCCCAGGGCCACCTGGAGGTGTCAGGGTTCCTGGTGCATAACCAAGCACCCAGTGAGAGCAAGGGGCCCAGATGAGGGGCAGGGATCTATTTCCCATAAGGCATCTTGGTTCAGATGAGAATCCAGGGCCAGAGCCTTGGGAAAGAAGGCCAGACAAGGGAAGGGGGCCAGGAGGAGGGTTACAGCAGGGCATGGCGGGTTGGTCCTAGTGGGCACGCTGAGGAGCAAAAGCCACGACCCAAGACAGGCTCCAGGCAAGGGACCCAACCTACTGATGGTGAAAAGGGATCCAAGGAGCAGGAGACACACGAGTGCCATGAAAAATCGTGAGGAGAAGTCAGGTAGTGGTTGTATGAGGAAAGGAGACAGAGGGAAGTGCAAGGGGCACCTAGTGGAGCGAGGTGCTGCAGGGCCCAAGCAAGGGGGCCCAAGGTCAGACCCAACATGAAGAGACTCCATGCTATGCCAAGGGACATGAGGAATGTGGTTAGTGTCTCAGGCTAGTGCCCAGGTCCTGAGACTGGATCACAACGGGTCAGGGTTAGAGAGAGCTGTGTTGGAGTAGGGCAGCATGCAAGGCCAGAGAGAAGAGGAGGGAAGGGAGAATATTGCTCAGGGTTGGGTTGGAGCAAGTCCCATGTTAATTGTCAGGCCTAAAGTTACAGGTGGTTAAGAGGACTTGGGCAAATGGCAGGGCTGTTTCCCCTAGGGAGCATTCAGGGGGAAGAAAAAGGCTATTCTGCTCCTCTGCCCCAAGTGAGTAGATCCTCAGAGAAGGGCTTGGAACAATGAGAGCCAAAAAAGGGTACTGTCAGTAAATACCTGGTATGTGGAGGTTGGGGGTGTTAGTGGGTTGCAAATCCCATTTGCAGAACATAGGCTTGGGCAAAGCAGGGGTAGCACAGGGTCCAGGCAATGCCAGAACACCACAGCATGAGGGTATCAGAGGGAAGGCACAGGAGGGGGCTGGCAAAAAAGGGCATGAAACCAAGGGACAGGGACAAAGTCCACAAGTAATATGGCCAGGGGCTCAAGCAAGAAGTAGGGCCCATTATTGGAGAGCCAAGCACTGGCACCTGGGCCTGGGTGAATGAAAAGAAACATGGATAGGGAAGGATAGAAAGGGAGAAATGGGAGTGGCTGGTACGGGGGGGGCGATAAGGCTCGAGGCCCAGGTCCACTAAAATGTGTCAAGGATCAGGTACAGGGCCTGGGCTGAGGGAGGCCAATGGGCCCAGGCAAGAGGCAGGGCTACATTTTGTCAGAGGGAATTTACAGGCGAAGGGGCAAGGTAACGTCACTTGGTCTGGCTGAGCATTCTGGGAAGGGGATCAGAAAAGTGAGCCTGGCAGAAAAAACAAATGACCAGAGAGCCTAAGGAGGGCACCACCTGAAGGGCTGCAGTTCAGGTGTGAGTTGGGTAGGCGCTAGGATCTAAGCAAGGAGCCCAAGCAAGGGACCTAGTGAGGGTCCAGGCCATAGTAGAGCAGGGAACTCTGTCCCAGAAAGGCAGTGCTGAACTAGGGTACTGAAGTAGAGGGAAGCCAAGGGGAGAAGGAAAGCAGCCCCAGGGAGGGGCCCTCAGACAATACTCAGAAAAGCAGTGAGGAAGAAGGGCCACCAGAGGCTCAAGTAAGGATCCAGACCTGGGAACAAAGAGCCAAGGGCCAGAGCTTGAGCAGGGGCTCAGGACAGTTGATTGCATTCAGGAAGGGAGGCAGGGGATCCAGCAGGGGCAGTCAGGCTCCAGGCCAAGGGCCACCTCCAGGTGTCAGAGTTTTTAGTGTAGGACCAAGGACCTAAGGGAGAGCAAGAGGCCCAGGGAAGGGTCACAGTGGGGGGTCGGGTGGGTGCATGGAGGGGACAGAGCCAGGACCCAAGCCAGGCACTCAGGCAAGGGACCCACGAGATCAATGGTGATGAGCAACTCAAGGACAGGAGACCCACGGACACCAGAAAAAAAGCACAAGGGGAAGAGGAGAAAGGGCCTCCAGGAGGATGAGGAGAAGCCAAGGAGCACCTAGAAAAGCACAATGGCTGGCCCAAGCAAGGAGCCTCCAGTTCAAATCCAATATGAAGATACTCCATGGTATTTCAAGGGCTATGAGGAATGCAGTCAGGGGTTCAGGAGACTTCCCAAGCCCAGGGACTGGAGTGCAAAGTGTCAAGGTTAGGGAGGTGTCAGTTGCAGTAGGGGCAGCATGTAAGGAGAGAGGCCAGGGGAGGGAAGGGAGGGGATCACTCAGGGCTGGGTTGGAACATGTTCCAGGTTGACTGCCAGGCATCAAGATTCCGGAAGTGAAGGCCACTCACATGAGTGGCAGGGCTGTGTTTCCCATAGAGAGCATTTAGGGCGCAGAGGCCAGCCAATTCCACTGCTCTGCCCCAGGTGAGTAGATCCTCAGAGATGTACCTCGACCAAAGGATGGGCCAAAGAGGGTACTGTGAGAGGATAACAGGTTTGTGGAGGTGGTGGGGGTTAGTTTTCCAGGACACATTTGAAGACTAGAGGGCTGAAAGATGGCACAACCTGAAGAGCCTCAAATCAGGTGTGAGTGAGGTGGGAGCCAGGATCTCAGGAAGCACCCCAGGCAAGGGTCCTAGATGAAGGCTCAGGCCAGGGGAGAGCAGGGAATGCTTGCCCCAGAAGGCAGGGCTGCACTAGTATACTGTAGTACAGGGACATCAAGGGGAGCAGGGAAGTTGCCCAAGTGAGGGGCCCTCAGATAATGCCCACAAAAGCACTGAAAAAGAAGGGCCACCATAGGTTCAACTGAGGAGCCAGGCCTGGAAATGGAGAGCTAAGGGCCATAGCTGGGGTAGGGGATTCAGGACAGTGGACATGGCTGGGGAGGGTAGGGTAGGATCCAGTTGGTTTGAGCCAGGTTTGAGTGCCAGAACCCCTGCCAGGTGTCATGGTTCCGGGTGCAGGACCAATGGCCCAAGAAGAGCAAGGGGCCCACATAATGGGCAGGTCGCTTTTTCTCATAAGACCCCATGGCCCAGATGATAATCAAGGGCAAGGTACCAGGCCAAGGGTCCTGGCAAGGGACAAGTATAGGTGGACAGAAACCACAAGGCATGCAACAGGGTCACTGTGTGTGCAGAGAGTGGTAAGAGCCAGGACCCAAGCAAGGATTCTAAGTAAGGGACCAATCTTTCCAAAAAAAGGATTAGGAACCCAAGGAGTAGGAGGCCTGCTCTCCAGAGGAAAGCATAGGGGGAGGAGAGGAAGGGGCTGTGCTAGGATGAGGAGACAGAGGGCACCAAAACAGACAAGCAGGGGAGCTCAATAGGGAGCCAATCAAGGGGCCCCCAGGTCTGTCTCACTAAAAACAGACCCCAAGGGTATCCACACAACAAAAGAACTGCAATCAGGGGCTCAGGTGAGCAGCCTGGTCCTGTAATTGGAGTGCAAAATGTCAGGGTTAGGAGAGCTGGATTGGGGTAGGGGCAGCATGCAAGGCTAGAGGGCAGGGGATTGAAGAGAGGGGATCCGTAGGGCAATGTCTGCACTAGGCATTCAGTGGGAAGAGGCCAGCCAATTCCACTCCTGTTTCCCAGATATGTAGATCCTCAGGAGGGACCAGGATCAAAGGAGTGCCAAAGGAGGACACTGTGACTGGATACCTTATGTCTAGAATTTGGGAGGTGGGTCGGTGGAGAGCCAGGACCCATTCTTAGAGCCCAGCCTAGGGAGAAGGAGTGGGAGGGGGGAATCCAGGCAATGCCACGATATCACAGTACAGTTGTAGGGTCAAAGGAGACAAGGCACTGAATATTCAGGAAACAGTTTTATTTGGCTGAGTTCAGGCTTAGAGGGCACAGCTTTTACTGTAATTAATCAAGCCCCTGAACCCTGATTTCAGGAACTATCAGAATTTTATATCCAGCATGTAAGGGGAAGGGCCCATAATTTCACAGACTGCAGAAGTTCACATAAAAGCAACTTTTTCTTTCACTGTTTTGGGCAATTTAACTCTTCAAGGACAACACCTGAGTAGGGAGAGCTTTTTTTCGCCCATTCTTTCTATCCCTGCCAGTTGTTACCATGGAGCCAGATTGGTAACATATCCTAAAAATGTAGATATCTCTGTGAAGCCCAGTTCAAGGCCAACAGCCTTGTTTGCACATTTCCACAAACTACTATACAGGATATATTTATAGAAAATTAGTAAGGGTTTGCGCAGCACCTGGAGTGCTGATATCTTCTTGGCCAGTGGCCAAGTAAAACAGGATGACAGGAAAATAGGAAATTTATCTACATTGAACTCTTTTGCAGACTCTTTTGCTGACAGTCCTACAATCAGCCATGGTGAAAATTTCTGTAAAATTCCAGGTAATACTTTTCTGTGGAGAAAGAGAGTGTCAATTAAATTCCCCCCTTAACTGATTCTCCCCATAAATTAGTCATTTAAATTTAAAAACATCATTACCATTGTATTTGCTGAAGGCCTTATATAATGTCAAGACCTTATTTGTTGTCATCTTTTCCAAACAGCTTCCATAGTGGACCCATTAGATTTAATGCACAGTGGAGCCAAATATGGGAGCCATAAACAGGTAAACAGCAGAATACCCACTATATCAGTTAAGCTTTCAAATCTACCAAGGGTTGACTACCATGTCCCAAAAGCGTTTTTGGGACCCAAAATTGAAAGCCCTTCTAGGTACACACTAGCACATGTACTACTTCTCTTGTGTTGTTGGCTATATTCTTAACTGTTTGTCTATTGTCATCCTTTTGGATGCAACAATCTGAGCTGTTGAACTCTCCAAATATTTCTCTTTCCTCAGGTTATAGGTAATCTAATGCCAAGCAGTTCTGATAGTTAGCCACTTGCATCGGGTCTGTTTTGTGGCTAGGAGGTCAAAGGCTGTGGCAATCTGATTAATAATATTTTCTTGTACAGCTTGTAAGTGAATAATTCTGGTTAACATGTATTTAGATGTTCTATAACTCCAACTGTCATTTGTGTCCAGGTAGGGGGACCATAGATGGCAATGATCCTCTTGGGTGGCCAGTTATCTTCACCCCAAGATTGGTGACATCCTAAATCAAGTTAATTCCCAATGGACCTCTTTTGTCTTTCCAAACAGGCATCCATCCATTGCATTCCTCTGGCAGAACATTTCCTAAATACATGTTTTACCACCTCTTGGTTATAGTGGATTGTCTTGATATATGGTTTACATGATCTCCAAGGTTAGAATAGGAGTAGAACAGAACCTTAAAGGTTATCAAAGGAAACCCAACTAAATAATAGACTACAGTTTTGGTTAGCATAGGTTAAACAGCATAAATTAACAAAGTAAAACTAATAACACTGAACACATACTAGAAATTTATTTAAGCAAGATAAAAAGTATAAATGAATTTTTTTTTTACCCAGTGTCCAGGAAGTAGAAGTTACAGTTATCAAACCAGTAGAATTATGTATATATCTAGAAGTAAAGGGTGGAAATGCATTATAGTATTAGAACTATCTTAAGGGTTAAAAGCATTCATTAGTAATGGTGGGAAGTTTATCTTTCACATTGCATTGATAAGCCAGTCCCTCAGGTATGGCTGAATCAGCGCCCTAGTCTCCTCAAGCTTTGGCTGTGCATACACCAGTCAGCTTCTGGAGTGACCGAACCAGGGCTGTTCTCTTTCTGACCCTCAAGTTTCTCTGATGCTTCTTTTGTTTTTCTTAAACAGTCAGCTTCAAGTATGTAGCAGCATCTGGAGTGAATGTCCAGTCTGCAGCTGCAGGCTTGAGACTGGTGTAGTCAATCAAGAGAACTATTTCTGCAAACTTGACTGCAGTTGGGGTGGATAAAATAACAGGGAAAGAGCACTTGGAAGAAGTTTCAGTGTTTGAATATCCCATTCTTTGACTCAGAATCAGTCTCCAGGATTTATGGGGTGTGTACCTGTGGTCAATCTTAGTGGCAGTCTTTCTCTAACCCATTGGTTGATTGGTTGAGAACCTTTAAAGTTTTCCCTAAGACCACAAGCTATCATCTCAGGGTGAATTCTCCTATCTCTCAGAAGTCTCCCAATGGTCCCCTAATAAGAGGGGGGCCTCATGTACATTATTTTATAAAGAGAGAATCCAATCCTCCTAGTGGGAATGGATCTAATACTCAACAGTGTAGTAGGCAGAAGTTCATCACAATATAAGTGAGTCTCCTGACACAGCTTATCCAATTGAGACTTAATGTACTGTTTATCCTTTGAACTTTATCAGAACTCCACAGCATATAGGCAGTATGTAACTTCCATCTGATGTTTAAACTCTTGGTCAGTTATCATATCACCTCTGCCCAAAAGCTGGCCCATTGTCTCAGCCAATAGTTATTGGGATAAAAAATCTGGAATCATTTCACAGAGAAGCATCCTTATTATCTCCCTAGCCTTTTAAGGGCAGGTGGGAAAGGCTTTCACCCAGTCAGAGTAGGAACATACAAAAACCAAAAGTTACTTATAGCCCTGTAAGCGTGGTAAGTGCAGTAAAGTCTACATCCAAGTCTTCAAAAGCTGCAACTCCTATAGTTTGATTTCCTGGTGGGATCTCTGGTCCCTGACAAGGATTGTTGTGAGCACAAATCTCACATTGTTTTCAGAATATCAGGTGAAGTTTATGAGCCAGGGGACATAGAAATGTTGACTCAGAACTGTCTCAAGACCCATATGTCAAATATGTTCTCTTGTCGAAATGTTTGATAAAGACTGGGTCTAGAATCTCTGGAATTGCTATGTTGGCTATGACAATATCTCTATCATCATCCTGGAAGAAAAGTTTCTTTTTCAGTCATAAACCATTTACATTCATGTTGGGAGTATGTTGTCTCCCATTCTGTTAAATAGTTGGCCAGGCAGAAGGGAAGCCTTTAAACCTAGGACTGGATTTTTTTCTCATTTCTTGCAGTCAGCTAACCTGGCCTCTCTGTCTACTCTCTGGTTGCCCTGAGAAACCACAGTGTTTCCATTTCAATGAGCTTGTCAATATATAATTACAACTTTCCTGGGAGCCCATAGTGCATCCAAAAGTTTAAGAATTTCTTGCCAATATATTCTGCCTTTTTTTTTTCTTCTCAGTTAATGAGCCCCTTTTCTTTACATAATGCCCTATGAACATGAAGGGTATCAAACACATATTTGGAGTCTATGTAAATATCCACACAGAATCCTAAGGTCAACTGAAGTGCTTGAGTCAAAACAATAAGTTTTGTTATTTGGTCTGAGGTTCTCTTAGGCAGAGGTTCTGCCTCCACAGTGTAGTCTAGAGTGACCCCTGCATATCTAGCAAAACAAAACCCATCTTTTATTTAATTTCTTCCATCTGTGAAGTACTCCACATCAGGGTTCCTGAAGGCTGGTCTTCCAGGTGTGGTCTGCTGGACAACATTAAATCAATGAATTTAATACAGTTGTGATCAGGTTGTTCGGGTCAAATGGGCAGCAAGGTTGCTGAGTGCAGAGTCTGGATTACTTCCACATGGATACATGGGTTTTCACATAGCATGCCCTGCTATTGACCATTAGTAAACCAATATTGTCCTTTCTAATCTACCAATGTCACCACTGAATGTGAAACCCTGCAAACCTATTTTTGTCCCATAGCTAGTTTATCAGCTTCCAACACCAGAAGATCTGTGTCTGCAAGTGCCTGTAAACAAGGTGGCCAGTCTTGGGATACAGAGCACAGCTCTTTGGACAGATATTCATGTCAAGGTTTCTACAGCCATTCCACACTATTCCTGGACATACAGAAAGTAAAGCTTTGTGAGTTCAGAAAGTTCAATTCAGATGCACTGGGATTGCTTGTTCAATGTCCTCAAATGTCTTTTGCTTAGGTGGTCACCATATTAGAGAATCCCATTCTCCTTTCTTTGTGGCTTCACAGAGGGGTTTTCTATAACAAAAATTTGGAGATCCATATGTGTCTAAATTGGTTAGCCCCCAAAATTCTTTATTCTGATGGCAGGTTGAAAGGAATGAAATTAAGCAGATTTAATGTTTCTTTTGAGGCCCAATGGCTATTGTCTGTTGGGTTGCTGAATCAGATAGTAACCAAAGTATTTGACTTTTTTCTTGATAGATATGGGCTTTTATGTCAGAGTCCAGTATTGTCCCAAAGATGGTGTCCTCAAGTACCTGGAGGGAACTATCATTTAAAGAAGAGGAGCATACATAGATCCTCTGGCACTTTAAGATGCAGAATTTTTTTTGTTGTTATTTTATGGTGTTGGATCTTGGCTGCTAGCAATCTCCAACTCTCACATTTTATGTAAATCTTACTAGAGATTGATGACCTGAGCCATCACTTGTATAAAAGGCAACTATGTTAATCTCAGCATGGGCCATTTGCTATGACTGGAGGGCAGGTTTCCTGCAGGTTCTGGTGTGGCAACCACATTGTGCTCACCTAGGTGCTGCTCTTTGTCTGCATGGCTTTCTCCTCTTGACAGATGTGAGCCTGTTCTAATTGTATATGTTAGCTGCCCTGCTTGTGTTTTTGTCCACTATGCCTTGGTGCATGGAGCTCCATGTCCCATGAATATATTTCTGGTTCATTTTGGGGCTTGCAGCAGTTGAGCCCTTCTGAGGCACTGGGTCGCATGCATCGGATGCAGTTATATGTGTCTCTTGGACCCCTGCCATATTCCTCAATCATCAACTTCTGAGCAAGTGGGAAGAAACTGAAGGCAGGAGTTGGGCCAAAGCTTGAAATAAAACATTCATTCCTTCTCTGTTCAAGGATTATAATTTGAGCATGGCAGTTGATGCTTGCCTGCTGGGGCCACTGTAGCCTTCCCCTTTGGTCTGGCCATACTTGGTTTCCCTTACAAACGTTTGGACCATTGGCATTGTTCTAGTGAGACCCCCCCTTTTAATGACCTCTGGGTTTGTGGTGAAGGCAGTTATAAGGAGATCTGTCCTGCTCTTTATCTTTTTGATCAGCCTGTCTTTGAGTCTCTGGGTCTCCATTGAGGAAAACTGTGGTAGCCATCTTCGTCCACTCTCTGGCAGACTTCTCAGTAAAGCCAGTTTGTAATTTTTGGCAAATTTTACTCTAAGCCTGTTCCATAAAAGCTTCATTGGTCACCTGTTGCTTGAGCCTCTGCATCTCTTCCCTGACAAACTTGCATTGTTGCAGCAATGTTTGTATGGTTACCCTCCTCTTCTGGGCACCTCTTGTCAGGGAGAGGGGCAGAAGCAGCAGTTGCCTGGTCACTCAGCTCTGAGTCAGTTTGGAACAACTCTTTTGATCATTACTGCCAGTTTCATAATGCAGAGGAGCCTTAGGCAGATTTGGGGTCTAGAGAAATGTTCAGGGCTATCAAACATGCAATAGGGAAAATTCTGGAGCAGCAGGAGGCTTTGATCAGCTCTGTTTGTCTGCAGATGTGCTCTGGCTTAGGCTAGGGCTTGGGGCTGGCTCCGATTCCTTCTAACTCATGGGCATAGTTTTTTTCTTATTTTTTTTTCTCTTAGACTTCCTATAAGGGCTTTTTGATATCTCTTTATTTTTGGCCTTCTTCTTTTTTAGGGCTTTATCCTAGGTCTGGAAAATGGGATGCATCAGAATAGACATGGTCCAGGGTTTCTCCATACAGAAGAAAAAATGTTTTTTTTTTCCAGCAAATGTGTGCAATGGTGGTGAAAGGCTGGCCCACAAAACTTCCTTGTCTCTCTCAGGCATTTCCCTCTGATTAATATGGGCAGAACTTTTAGTCCCTTGCAGCATCTGGATTGTTCTCATCTGGGTTGTTGCTCTGACCTTGGGACAATCTCTCACCTTAATCTTGGGAGGTGAAAGAGTCTTTGGTTCTAGGAAGCCGTTGGCTCTGAGGACACCAAAGAGGAAGTAATAGCCAGTATTGGGGTCCATAATTTGTTGTTTTTGAGGATAACGGGGCTTAAGGGACAGTTTGCTGTGCCAGAGGTCTTGACTAAGTTAGGTAGAGGGGCACATAAGGTGGTGGGTTCTCTTCTGGCTCATGGGGAAAACTGTTTCCCTTCCTGTTTGTCCTTCATCAGGTATTCTGTTTAGCTGCTTTCCACTGGGTTTTTGAGACCACTAGGCTCCTGGCTAATATCAGCATGGACTGTCCATCTAGACAGGCTCCCAACCAATGTAAGTGAAATGGTTAAGTGTTGAGAGCCCGAGCCGAAGGGGCCCCAGCAAACTTTCAGACTGCCAGCTGATGATTGGCTCACAGCAGCCCCAGCAACTTCTAGCTGATTGGCTCCTCTGCAGTGATGCTCATTGGGCTGTTTCCCTGCCCTTTCAGACCATGGAGCTGCTCCTTGGGGGACTATTTTTTTGGCTCTGTCCATGCGACCCAGCCAGTAAGCCTCAAGAGCAGAAGGATTGTGGGAAGTTGAGAGGCTTATGGGAAGCCAGTGGTGGCAGTTGGGCTCTGAAGGTTTTCCTGAGGAGCTGTTTTGTTTGACATGTGTGGTTCAAAAAATAAAGTTTGTTTCTTTTGACAAGTGCCTCCTGAATTGTGCCCAGCCAGACTGTGGCAGTTCAGGGACTTCAACAATAATCAAAAGGACCTCAGAAAGACAATCTCATCTAAAGATCCTTCTGGGATCCCGCGTCTTCATTGGGGCATTCTAATTCAGAGAGTATTACACCTTTTTGGAGTTAGTTTCAACCCATAGTGACCAGGAAAACCTTCCTTAACGATTCTAACAAACATTTTAGAAGGCACAGTTTCTTTGTGTGAATCCCTTGTTACAGCCTGCATCAGCATCACACATGTAGGACAAGATTAGCTTTGTCCATCTCAGGCTGTTCCCCTTGTGGCGACTTAGGGCCCTCTTAGCCTTGCAGGAAGGCATCAACTTCTGACCTGGTACTTTCTCTTAGGCTTTGGTTGCGGAAATTGCACCATACATTAATGAGGTGCCATAAAACCGTGGATCAGGACTTTACACTTGCTTTGGCCCTGGGGTTGGGTAGGAAACCTTCCTTTTGTCCATCTCATTTGCATATTTTCCCAAAGATATGGTCAGAAAAAAAAATTTCTATACTACCCAAATTCTAACATTTCCAAACCAAACAAAAAGGGCCTCATGGTTTCCCCTCTGCTCACTGAGTCTACTTGGGTGACACAGTCTACTTGGGTGACTCTCCAGGTCTGTTTCATCTTCAATCACTTTGGAAAATACACGGGACTCAACAGAGGTTGAATAAGCCTCTCTTCTACCCACTTAATCCTCAAAGGGGAAGTCAGGTGGGCTTCAAAAACAAATGGGCCCAGGTCCTAACTGTTCAGTTGAGCAGTGCTCCAAAACCCTAATTCTGGTTTCTCCTGCCTGAGGGTCCTTATGTGCTCTGGGGTGGCAGTCTTAGGCTGCTGTGTGAGTCAATCCTCCTTCATGCCAAGAGTGGCCTGGGTGCACCAAGGGGAACACTGTCCCTCACCCCCCTACTTAAGGGGTTTCTGATACAATACAGGCACATTAGCCTTCCCTACCTCCTCTATCCCATCATCTCCCCACAAATGTTGAAGGAACAAACGAGGCAAGGCAACGAACATATCAGGAAACACTTTTATTTGGCTTCAGCCAGGCTCAGAGGGCACAGCTTTTGCTGTAGTCAATCAATCCCATTAAACCCTAGTTCAGGTAGTTTCAGAATTTTATACCCAGCATGTAAAGTCAGGGGTTCAGAAGATCACAGTCTGAAAAAGTTCACTTATAAGCAGCTCTTTCTTTCACTGTTTTTGGCAAGTTAACTCTTTAAGGATAAGTCCTGAGATAGGGAAAACATTTTTTCCCATTTTTTTCTCCCTGCCAGTTGTTTTCATGGAGCCCAGTTGGTAACATATCTTAAAAATGTAGACATCTCTATGAAGCCAAGCTCAAGGCCACTAGTCTTGTTTGCACTTTTTTACAAACTAATATACTGGATATGTTTGTCAAAAACTAGTAAGGGTTGCCCAGCACCTGGAGTGCTGGTATCTTCTTGGAAACTGGCCAAGTAAAACAGGGCAATAGAAAAATAGGAAGATAATCAACATTGAACTCTTTTGCAGAGACTCTTTTACTGACAGTCCTAAAAAAAGCCATGGTGAAGAATTCTGTAGAAGCCCAGTAAAGACTTTTCTATGGAGGAAGGAGGTGACACTTCAATACAAGGAGAACAAAGGAGAGGCAAAGGAGGGGCTCGATAAAGGGGCTTGAAATCAAGGGAAAGGCACAGTTTCATGGAGAAGCACAGTCTCAAGCAAGGAGTCAGGCCCAGCAATGGATATCCAAGTCCATTGGTTCAGGAAGGGGTTCTCATGAAAAAAGACAGGGCTAGGAAGTGAAGGAAGGGATGAAAGGGGCATGGATGGAGCAGGGAGAGGAGGGCTCAAGGCCCAGGTTCGTTGATGGGTGTGAGGGTTGGAAAGCAGTGCCCATTCTGAGGGAGGCTAAAGCGTCCAGAAAAAGGGGAAGAAATATTTTTTTCTCAAAAAGAGCCTGCAGGGCTAAATTCCAGGTTCCTGTCCCTTGGCCCTAGTGTGCATCATGGTAAAGGGAACAGAAAAAGGGGCAACACAGGGACAGTGACTACAGGAGGTCTCATGGAGGGCACAGCAGTAAGTGCCAGAGGATGCCTCTTGATTAGGGTCACCCAGGACTCCAGCAGGGATGCCAAGCTAAGTACCGAGAAGAGGACAACATCCTGAAAGATCAGGGATAGGCAAGGCCTGGGAATACAGCCAGCACTAGGGTTCTGCAATGCAGGGAAGCCAAGGGGAGCAGGGAAGCAGCCCAAAGAAGCAGCCCCCAGTAAAAGCCCAGCTAAGTACAGAGCAATAAGAGCCACCAGAGGCTCAAGTGAGGAGAGAGGCTAGAGAATCAAAAGAAAATGGCAATGGCTGGCCTGGAGGATAAGGACAGTAGACATGCCAGAGGAGAGAATGCAGGGGATATTGCAGTGCAGAAGCAGGCTCCAGGCCCCGGGCCATTTCCAAGACTCAGTTTTCCAAGAGTAGGATCAAGGGCACAGGGAGAGCAAGAGGCCCAGTCTAGGAATAGGGCTCTCTTTTCCATGAGGTGCCCTGCCCAGATGGGGGCTTGGGAAAGGATAGGGGCCATGATGAGGATGATGGGAGGGAAGGGTGGAGGGTTGCAGTGGGTGCGGAGAGGAGCAAGAGCCAAGACCCAAGCCAGGATCCTAGGCAAGAGAGAATTTCCACAAACAGAGTATTAGAAACCCAAGAAACAGGAGGTCAGCACTCCAAGGGAAATCATGAATGGAAGGAGAGGAAGGGTTGGTGTTAGGATGTAGAAACAGGGCAGAGCAAAGGACACCCAATGGAGTGCACTAAGGTGCCCAAGCAGGAGACCCCAGGTAATCTCCAATATGAAATGATACCTTGTGATTTCACAACACATGAGGAATACAGTCCGTGGCTCAGGCAAGCAGTGATTTCCGGAAACTGGAGTGTAAAACATCAGGGTTAGGGAGGACTGGGTTATGGTAGGGGCATCATGAAAGGCTAGATGATAGAGTAGGAAAGGGAGATGATCGTGCATGGCAAGGTCACTTCCAAGTGACAAGGTTTGGACGGCCAAGGGGGCCCAGGCGAGGGACAGGGCTGGGTTTCCCATCGGGAGCCTTCAGGGCTCAGAGGCCAGCCAACTCGACTCTGCACCAGGTGAGTAGAACCTCAGAGAGACCAGGACCAAAGGAGGGCCAAACAAGGGCACTGTGAGTGGATATCTTGCATTGGGAATTGGAGACAGGGGCGCTGGGGAGCCAGGAACCCTTTGAGGAGAAACAGTGGGAAGGGAGGATCTGGTCAGTATCAGGATAACGCAGTACAAGCGAAACTGAGAGGAGGCTCAGAAAGGGGCTAGAAATATGGGCCTGAAATAATGGGACAGGGACAGGATCGTTGATAAGTGCTGCCAGGGATTGAAGCAAGAGACAAGGCCAAGAAATGGAAAGCAAAGTGGCAGGACCTAAGCCAGTGTCTCATGAAAGCTGACAGGGCTGAAGAGCGGAGGGAGAATAGAAATGGTATCGGGTGGCATGTGGAGGAGAGGGCTCAAAGACCAGGTCCACTGCTCTGTGTCAGGGTCGGAGAGTTGGGCCCAGGCTGATGGAGGCCAAAGGTCCCAGGAAATAGGCAAGGCTACATTTTGCCAAAGGGAGCTTGAAGGACCAAAAGGCCAGTCAAGTCCCCGGCTTTGGTGTACATCCTAGAAAATGGATCAGAAAAAAACCCTGTGGCAGGAACAGGCACAAAAGGAGGTCCAAAGAAGAGCACAGCAGAATAGGCCAGAGGATTTGTGTTGTTTGGTTGAGGGCCAGGAACTCAGCAAGAAGACCAGGCTAGTTACCTAGATGTGGTCCCATGCCAGAGCAGAGCAGGGAAGGGCAGGTCGGGGCAGGTGGGCAGCACTAGGGTTCTGCAAGGAAGGGTAGCCAAGGGAAGCAGAAAATCAGCCCAAGCGTGGGGTGCAAAGTCAAAGCCCAGGAACGTTGGGAGTAATAAGGGGCACAGGAGGCTCCAGGGAGGAACCAGGCCAGGGAATTCAGAGCGGAGGGCCAACACTGTAGCAGTGGTCTCAGGAAAGTATATAGAGCTATGGAGTGAAGACAGGGGATACTAGAGGTGACAGGAAGCCTCAAGGCCCAGGGCCACTTCCAGGTGTCCAAGTTCCTTGTTCAGGACCAAGTGCCAAAGGAGAGCAAGGGGCCCAGGTGAGGGGTAGAGCTCTGTTCCCATAAAGTCTCCTAGCTCAGATGAAAATCTAGGGTTATTGAAAGGGCAAAGGAGGCCTGACAAGGGACAGTGCCCAAGAAGAGGGAAAAGAGAGGGCACGGAGTGGGGTTGCGGTGGGTTAGGAGAGGACCCATAGCCAGGACCCAAGCAAGGAGCCCAGGCAAGGGTCTCATCACACCGTCCAAAAATGAAGTACTCAAAGATCAGGAGGCTGCTTTCCTTGTTAAAACACAAGGAAATTGGATAAAAGGGGCGAGAAGGAGGAGTAAGCTGAAAAGGAGCACAGAGAAAACTAAGAGAAGCACACTTGGGGGCCCAAAACAGAATGACACCAGGCAAAGCCACACAATGCCATGGGACTTGGGCACGCAGTGATGGACTCAGTTGAAAGTTCAGGGTTAGGGAGGCTGGGTTGGTTTTGTAGCAGCACTGAAGGCCAGAGGGCAGGTGAGGGAAGAGAGGGAATTATGCAGGGCTGTCTGGCACAAAGCACACTTTCCCTGCAGGTTTCAGGTTTCTGACAGTGAGGAAAATCAGGCGAGGGGCAGGGCTGTGTTTCCATAAGGAGATTTCAGGACATAAAGGCTAGTAGTCTGTTCTAGGTGAATAGATACTCAGAGACGGACCAGAAGCAAAGAAGAGCCAAAGGAGAGGACTGTGAGGAAATGCCTTTCGTCTGGATGTGGGAGGAGAGTTGGTGGGGAGCAAGAACTCAATCAAGGAGCCCAGTCTAGGCAGAAGCAGTGGAGGGAAGGGTCCAGGCAGTGCCATGATACCAGAGCACAAAGAAAGCAGAGGGAAGGTATTCCAAGGCCCCGAGTAAGGGGCCTGAAATCAAGGGACATGAGCAAGTTCTTCAAGCAGGGTGGCCAGGGTCTCAAGCAAGGAGCCAGGTCTAGGATCAGAGAGCCAAGTTCAAGGGCCAGGTCCAGGGCATATGAAAATGGACTAGGCTGGTGAAGGGAAGGAGGCAATGGAGGGAGCTAGTGGTGCAAAGAAGGAAGGTTCACGGCCCAGGCCTACAGCAGGGTGTCAGTGTCTGGGAGCAGGACCCGGGTTGAGGAAGGCCAAATGGCCTATACATGGGGAAGGGCTACATTTAACAAAAGGCAGCCCAGAGGGCCAAG
Source organism: Ictidomys tridecemlineatus (assembly GCF_052094955.1). Classification (NCBI taxonomy): domain Eukaryota; kingdom Metazoa; phylum Chordata; class Mammalia; order Rodentia; family Sciuridae; genus Ictidomys; species Ictidomys tridecemlineatus. Next base: position 84,451,341 of record NC_135485.1, read on the forward strand.
AGGCCAAGTCCAGATTCCTAGACTGGTTATGTATCCTGGGAAGGGATCAGGAAAAGGGGCCTGGCAGTGACTGGGAAAACAAGAGGGCCAAAGGAAGGTGTAGGTGTGGGTGGAATGTGAGCTAGAATACAAGCAAGGAGCCCAGGTTAGGGTCATAGAGAAGGGCCCAGGTCAGGGGGGAGCAGGAAAGGGCAGGGACGGTCAGGTAGGGCTGCACTAGGGTACTGCAGTATAGGGAATCCAAGGGGAGCAGGAAAGCAGCCCTAGTGAGGGGCCAGAACACCAAGCCCAGAAAATCACTGAGCAAGAAGGGCCACCAGAGGCTCAAGTGAGTAGCTAGGCCAGTGAATGAAGAGCCAATGGCTGGGGAACAGGCCTGAGGTAAGCAGACAAGTGTGAGGAAAGAAGGCAGGGGAACCAGTAGGGTGGAGGCAGGCTCAAAGCCCAGGGCCACTGCCAGGTTTCAGGATCCTGGGGACAGGACCAAGGGCCCAGGGAGAGCAAAGGGCCCAGTCCAGAGGAAGGGCTCTGTTTCCTATAAGATGCACTGGCACAAATGAGAATCCAGGGCAAGGTTCTGGGCAAAGGTGGCTGGCAAGAAAAGGGGGACAGGAGGAAGGACAGAGGCGGGCTCAACATGAGGTCACAGTGGGTGTGGAGAAGGGCGAGAGCAAGTAACCAAGCAAAGAGTACAGGCAAGCTACTGACCTGACCCAAGTTGATGAGAGGCCCAAGAAGCAGAAGACTGCACAAGGGGAAAGCAGGGAAGGGGAGGAAGGGGTGACTCGAGGATGAGGAGCCAGCTGGTGGGGGCGGTGCAAGCGGCACCAAGAGGAGTGAGGTAGGTGGCACAAGAAAGGGGCCCCCGCATCTGACTGCACAGGAAGAGATGTCACTTTGACACTACCGCACATAAAGAACGAACTCAGTCAGGGGCCCAGAAGAGGAGCCAGGCCTGAAGACTGGAGTACAAAGGGTCAGGCTTCTGGAGGGCTGGGTTGGGGGAGAAGCAGCATGCAAGGGGAAAGGACAGGAGATGGAAGGGAGAGGATCAAGCAGAGAAAGATCTGCAAAAGGCCCATGTCCACTGCCAGGTGTCAGGGTTCAGGCAGCCAAAGGCACCCAGGAAAGAGGCTGGGCTCTGTTTCCCATAGGAGCCTTCAGGGAACAGAGGCCAGCCAATTCCACTCCTCTTCCCCAGGTAAGTAGATCTTCAGGGAGCCACCTAGACCAGAGGTAGTCTAGGGAGGTTGGGGATAGGAGATAGGGGAGCTGGCGGTTCACAGAGAGAAAAGCTCAAGGCCCAGGTCCTCATATAGATGTCAGGGTGGTTTAGCAGCACCTGAGCTGAAGGAGGCCAAAGGGCCCAGGAAAGGTGCAGGGCTACTTATTCCTTAAGGAGCCAGGTAGGTTAATAGGCCAGGTCAACTCACCTGGCATGGGTGTGAATTCTGGGACAGGCATCAGGAAAGGGGGCTTGGCAGGGAGAGGAATGAAAGAGGGCCAAAGAAGGGCACAGCAGGAAAGGCTAGAGAATGGGTGCTGGTTGGGTAGGACCTAGACCCCAATAAGGAACCCAGGTTAGGACCTAGAGGAGGGCCTATGCCAGGGGAGAACAGGGAAGGGAGGGATGGGCAGGCAGGTGGCACTAGTGGACTGCAGTGCAGGAACACAAGGGGGAGCAGGGAAGCAGCCCAAGCAAGAGGCCCACAGTCAATGCCCAGGTATGCTCTGGGCAACAAGGGCCATCAGAGGCTCAAGCAGGAAGCCAGGACAGAGAATGAAGACCCAAGATCTGGGGCTGGGGAAGGGGGCACAAGATAGTAGACAAGACTTGAGTGGAAAGGCAGGGGATTCAACAGGGGCAGGCAGGTACAGGCCCAGGGCCACTGTCAAGCGTTAGGGTTCTGGGTGTAAAACAGAGCACCCAGAAAGAGCAAGTGGCCCAGGCAAAAGGTAGGGATCAGTTTCCCATAAGGTGCACTGTCCCAGATTATATTCAAGGCCTGGGACCTGGCAAAGGAGGCCTGGCAAGGGAAGGGGAACAGGAGGATTGTGACCGCAGGGCATGGCGTGGGGTCCTGGTTGGTGCTCAGAGGGGTGAGACTCAGTTCCCAGGAAAGAGACCCACCCATCCATTCTTAGTTGAGAGATCCAAAGAAAAGGAGACCCACAAGCACCAGAGGAATTCGCAAGGGGAAGGCGAGGAAGGGGTTGCACAAGGACAAGAAGACAGAAAAGCACAAGCAAGAGGCTTCCAGGTCAGACTCAATGGAAAAAGAATCCATGCCATGCTAAAGTACATGAGGAAAGGGATTAGGGGATCAGGTGAGCAGTCAGGCAATGGGACTGGAGCATAAACAACCAAGGTTAAGGAAGGCTGGATTGGGGTTGAGGCAGCATGCAAGGCGAGAGGTCACTGGAGAGAAGGGATAGGATTTCTCAGGGCTGGATTGGAGCAAGCCACATGTTTATTGCCAGGCATTAAGGTTCAGGCAGTGAAGGGGACTCAGGCAAGTGGCAGGGCTCTGTTTCTCATTGGGAGCATTAAGGGTGCAAAGGCCAGCCAATTCCGCTCCTCTGCCCCAAGTGAGTAGATTCTCAGAGAGGGACTAAAGGAGGGCTAAAAGTGGGCATTGTGAGGTGACACCTGTTGTGCAGAGTCTGGGTTTGGGTCAGTGGGCAGTAAGGACCCATTTGAGGAGCCCAGGCTAGAAAGAAGACAGGGGAGCAGAGGGCCTTGGCAGTGCCAGGATACCTCAGCATAAGGGAAACAGAGGGGAGTCGCAGGAGGGGGCTGGTAAAAGGGTACTGAAACCAAGGGACATAGACAGGGTCCTCGAGAAGGGTGGCCAGGGTCTCAAGCAAGGAGCTGGGCCCAGTAATGGAGACCCAAGCTCTAGCACCTGGGCCTGGGTGAATGAAAAGAGTCATGGTTGTTTGTGGGAGCTCTTATAACTCTGCAGCCAAGGTAGACCAAACTAGCTCCTTCAGGCAAGAGACCCTTTCCACATTGGTGTCCAGGTTAGCTTATATTCTGCCCCAGCCAGGGTAGAGGGGACTTATCCGTCCAGTTGGGAGAGGCCTCCCACATGAGTGTCCTGGGAGCTCTTATATGGCACCAGCTAAATTAGAGGGACTCGCCCCTTCAGTTCGGAGAACCCTCCCACCTGGCTGCTCGGGTGAGTTTGTATATCATCACAGCCAGGGTGCAGAGGACTGGCCACTTCAGGTGGGAGACCCCTCCCACCTGGAAATCTGAGGAAGCTTTTATACCTGCACAGCTAGGGTAGAAGTGATCGCTGCTCTAAAAGGGAGACTCTTCCTACCTGGATGTCAGGGGGAGATCTTATACTGGCATAGCCAGGGTAGAGGGGATTTGCCCCTTCAGGGTAGAGACCCCTTCTACCTGGGTGTCTCCTATACTGTCACAACAGGGGTAGGGGAAACTCGCCACTCGAGGTGGGAGACCCCATCAGCCTGGGTGTTAGGGGGAGCTAGTGTACTGCCATAGCCAGGGTAAAGGGGAATCGCCCCTCTAAGTGGGAGAACTCGATCACCTGGGTGTGGGTGGGTGAGCTCATATACCACTGTATCCAGGGTAGTGGGGACTCACCCCTCCAGGAAGGAAACCTCTCCCAAATGGGTGTCATTAGGAGATTGTATAACACCTTAGCCAGGGTAGAGGGTTCTTGCCCCTCCAGGCAGAGACCCCTCCCATCACAGTGTCAGGTGGAGCTTATATACTTTTGCAGCCAGGGTAGAGGGGACTTACCTTCTCCATATTGGAGACCACTCCCATGTGGGTGTGGTGGGGGGCAGCTCATATATCACTATAGCCAGGGTATAGGGGAATCACTCCTCCTTGCCACAGAACCCCTCCCACCTGGGTATCTCATGGAGCTCCTACATAGCAGTAGCCAGGGGAGAGCCGACTCTCTGGTCCAGACGGAAGACCCCTCCCACCTGCGTGTCAGGGGAATCTCATATACTGCATTAGCCAAGTAGAGTGGAAACGCTCCTCCAGTCAAAAGACCTCCTATCTTGTTGCCTGGGCAAGATTGTATTCCACCTTAGCCAGGGTAGCAGGGACTTTCCCCTCCAGGCAGGAAACCACTTTCACCTTATTGTCAGGTGGAGCTCTTATCTCTCCAAAACCATTTTAGAGGGGACTTGCACCTCAAGGAAAGAGACCCTTCCCCCCTTGGTGTGTGGGGGAGCTCCTATATCTCCAGTGCCAGAGTGGAGGGGACTGAAGGCAGAAGACCCCTCCCACATGGGTGTCTTGGGCACTCCTATACCTCCACAGGCAGTGTCCAATGGACTCTACCCTCTAGGTAGGAGACTCCTCTCCCCTGGGTGTCAGCAGTGCTCCTATAATGCAGCAGCCAGGGTTGAGGGGACTCCCACCTCTAGGAAGGAAATCCCTTCCACCTGGGTATCTCAGGGAGCTTTTATACCACCTTAGCCAGGGTAGAGGCAACTTACCCCTCCAGATGGGAGACCCCTCCCAGTTGGGTATTAGAGGGAGCTCATATACCACTGCAGCCAGGGTAGAGGGTACTTACCACACAAGGCTTTCAACCTCTCCCTTTCAGGGGGAGGTTGTATACTGCCACAACCAGGGTAGAGGGGATTCAGCTCTCCAGGCAGAAGAACCCTCCCACCTGGGTGTCAGGGAAAGCTAGTATACCACCACAGCCAGAGAAGAGGGTACTCGCCCCTTCAGGCAGAAGACTCCTCCCATCTGGGTGTCTTGGTGAACTGTATACTGCCCCAGGCAGGTTAGAGGTGACTTGCCTCTCTGGCAAAAGATCCCCCTCATCTGGTTGTCAGGTGGGACTCATATACCCCTGCAGACAGGGTAGAGGTGACATGCTCCTCCAGGCCAGAGACAACTCCCACATGGAAATGGGGGTAACTCCTATACTGCCTTCACCAGGGTAGAGAGGACTCACCCCTCCAGGCCAAAGACTGCTTCCACATGGATGTCTGGAGAGGGGGTGTTTGTATACAACTGCAGCTGGGGTAGCAGTGACTGACACCTCCAGGAAGGAGATTCCTCCCTCCTGGGGAAAGGAGGGGGTATTTATATCCCACAGCCAGGATTAAGGGGACTTGCCCCTTCAGGCAGGAGACACTCACACCTGGTTAGTGGGAGAGCTTGTATACCGCTGCAGCCAGGGTAGTGGGAACTCACCCCTCAAGGCAGGAGACCCCTCTCATCTGGGTGTTTTGGGGGAACTTGTATACCACCTTAGCCAGGGTAGAGGAGACTCGTCCATCCAGGCTGGATACCTCTCTAACCTGGCTGTCTGTGGAAACTCATATACCACCTAAGCCAGAGTAGAATGTACTTGCACCTCTTGGCCAAAGATCCCTCCCACCAGGGTGTCAGGGGGAACTCATATAATGCCAAAGAAAGGATACAGGGACTCACCCATTCATGAAGGAGACCCCTCTTACCTGGGTGTCTGAAGGAGCTTGTATACATCCACAGCCAGAGTAAAGGGGACTCGTCCCTCCAGGTGTGAGACCCTTTCCATCTGCGTTTTTGAGGAAGCTCCTATACAACTGCAGGCAGTTTAGAGGGGACTCTACCAACCAGGCAAGAGATTCCTCAAAACTGGTTGTAATGGGAACTCCTAAACTGCATCAGCCAGGGTAGAGGGGACTCTCTGATCCTGGCAAGAGACCCCTCACACCTGGGTGTCAGAGGTGGACTTTATACACGTGCAAGGAAGATAGAGGGGACTAGCAACTCCCGATGGGAGACACCTCCCATATGGATGTGGGAGGTGCAGCACATATACCACTGCAGCCAGCTTACTGGGGATTTGCCCCTCCAGGCAGGAGACTCCTCCAACCTGGGTTTCTTTGGGAGCTTGTATACCACCTCATCCAGGGTAGAGGGGACTCATCTGTCCATGAAGAAGACCTCTCCCATTTGTGTTTAGGGGGGCATTTGTGTAGCGCCTTAGCCAGAGTAGAGAACACTTGCCCCTCCAGGTGTGAGACCCCTCCCACCTGGGTGTAGTGGGGAGCTCCTATATCACTTCAGCCAGGGTAGAGGGTACTCGCCACTCTTGGCGAGAGACCCCTTCAACCTTGGTGTCATGGGGAGCTCCTATACTGCTGCTGCCAAGGTAGAATTAACTCACTCCTCCAGTGGGAAGACCCCTCCCATGTGGGTATCTATTGGAGCTTATATACTGCTTGAGCCATGTTAGAGGTAACATGACCCTCCAGGCAAGGGAAACCTCCCACCTGCGTGTCAAGGGAGCTCATATATCCCAGAAGCCATGGTAGACGTGAGTCACCCATCCAGGCAGCAGAACCCTCCCAACTGGGACTCAGAGGGAACTGGTGTACCACCACAGCCAGTGTAGAGGGGACTCCACACTTCAGGAGGGAGACCCCTCCCACTTGGGTATCCTGGGGTGGGGGCTCCTATACTACTCCAGCCAGGGTAGCAGGGATTCTCCCCTCCAGGGGAGAGACACCTCCCACCTAGGTTCTGTGGAGCTCCTAAATCTGTGCAGCCAGGATAGAGGGGAATCACCCCTAGAGTCAGGAGACCCCTTCCACCAGGGTCTTGGGGGAAGCTCCTATACTACCAGATCCAGGGTAGAAGTGTTTGCCATTGAAGGCCTGAGACACCTCCCACCTGGGTGTTCAGGGAGCACTTCTAGGAACCAGCCAATGTAGAGTTGACTTCCCCCACCAGGTGTGAGACCCCCTCCCACCTTGGTGTCAGGGGGAGCTTGTATACCACTACATCCTGGGTAGAGGGGACTTGCCTCTCCATGTGGGAGACTCCATCCATGGGGGTGTCCTGGGAAGTTCATATACCTCCATAGCCAGGGTAGAGGCGACTCTCCTCTCCAGTCCCACCTGGGTGTCCAGTAGGAGCTTGTACACCACTGCCGCCAATGTAGAGCAGACTTGACCCTTAAGACGGGAGACCCTTCCACCCGGGTGTCCTGGGGAGCTCCTATATTGCTGAAGCCATGGTACTGGGGACTCTCCATTCCAGGCGGGAGACCTCTCCCACCTGAGTATCATGGGGAGTTCTTATATCACCAAAGCCAGGGTAGAGGGGACTAACCCTTTCAGGTGGCATAAGCTCCCACCTGGGTATGGAGAGAAGCTCCTATAGAGCTGCAGCAAGGGTAGCAAGGACTCACCCCTCCAGTGGAGAGACCCCTCCAACCTGGGTGTTGGGGGAGCTCCTGTACCTCCACAGGCAAGGTAGAGAGGACTGGCCACATCAGGCGGGGGACTCCTCCATCCTGGGTGTTGTGGGGTGGGACTCATATACTGCTACAGCTAGGGTAGCAGGGTCTCGCCACTCCAGGGGGGACACTTCTCTTACCTGGGTGTTGGGGGAGCTTGTACACCTCTACAGCCAGGATATAGTGGACTCACCCCTTCAGTCAGAGACCCTTCCCACTTGGTTGTGGGGAGAGCTCAAATACTGCTGCAGCCAGGGTGGAACGGACTTGCCCCTACAGGTGGGAGACCCTTTTCACCAAGGTTTCAGGAGGAAATCCTATACTGCCACAGCTAGGGTAGAGAAGTTCACCACTGCAGGCGGGAGACCCCTCTCACTTGGGTATCTGGGGAACTCTTATGGGGCATCAGCCAAAGTAGAGTGGACTCGCCTCTGCAGGCAGGAGAACCCTCCCACCTTGGTGTCCAGGGAGCTCTTATAGAACATCAGCCAAAGTAGAGGGGACACACCCCTCCTGGTGGGAGACTCCTCCCACCTGTGTGTCAGGGGAAATTGTATATCCCTTTAGCCAGGGTAGAGGCGAATTGCCACTCCATTGTGGGAGACACTTCCCACCTGGGCGTCTGGGGGAGCCAGGGTACAGGGAATTTGTTGCTCCAGGCGGGAGACCCCTCCCACCTGATTGTGGGGGGAGAGCTTGAATACCGCCACAGCCAGGGAGACCCTTCCGACTAGGGTGTCCAGGAAGCTCTTATATGCCACCACCCAAAGTAGAAAAGATTCGCACCTCAAGACAGGAGACCCCTCCCATGTGGGTTTCAGGGGGAGTTCGCATACTGCCACAGCCAGGGTGAGGGGACTTGCCCCTCCAGGAGGAGGACCCTTCCCACCTGGGTGTTCTGGGAGCTCTTATATGGCACCAGCCAAAGTAGAGGAGAATCTCCTGACCAGGGGTAGACCCCTCCCACCTGGGTGTCTGGGTGAGCTTGTATACCTCCTCATCCATGGCACAGGGGACTCCCTGCTCCAAGCAGGAGACCCCTCCCACCTGGGTGTCCTGGAGGTGGCGGGAACTCCTATATCACTGCAGCTAAGGTTGAGGGGAAATATCCTTACAGGTGGGAAACCACTTCTGCCTGGGTGTTCAGGGGGATCTCCTTTACCTCAGCAGCCAGTGTGGAGAGTACACACCCCTTCAGTCAAGAGACCACTATAACCCGGGTGTCAGGGGAGCTCCTATACTGCAACATCCAGGGTAGACTCACTACTTTTGGTGGGAGACCCCTCCCACCTGGGTGTTGGCAGTGTGTGTGTGTGAGGCTTAGATACCACAGCAGCCAGGGTAGCAGGAACTCACCCCTCCAAGGGAGTTATGCCCCCACACACCTGGTTGACTGGAGAGCGCCTATACCTCTGCAGCCAGGGTAAAGGTGGCTTGCCTTTCCAGTGGGGAGACCCCTTACATCAGGGTGTCACCGAGGAGCTCATATACCACCACAGTCAGGAAAGAGGGTTTTAACCCTGCAGGTGGGGACCCCTTCCACCTTGGTGTCCAGGAATTTTTTATAGGACACCAGGCAGGTAGAGGGACTCGCCCTTCCAGTTGGGAGACCCCACCAACCTGGTTTTCCAGGGTGGCTTGTATACCACCTTAGCCAGGGTAGAAGGGACTTGCCCATCCATGTAGGAGACTCCTCTTACCTGGGTGTTTGGGGGGGGCTTTTATACCGCAGTAGCCAGTGTAGAGGGGACTCCTAACACCAGGCTGGAGGCCCTCCCACCATTGTTGGTGGAGCTAATATACTTCTGCAGCCAGTGGAGAAGGGACTTGCCTCTCTAGTCTGGAGACTCCTCCCACCAGGTTGATGAGGGGAGCTTAAATATTGCTGCAGCCAGGGTAGAAGAAATTTGCCCCTCTATTCAAGAGACCCCTCTAACCTGTGTTTGGGGAAGCACCTATACTGCCGCAGCCAGGATAGTAGAGACTCACCCATCCAGGCACAACCCCTTCCCACCTGGGTGTTGTGACGAGTTTATATTGAACCCTAGCCAGGGTAGAGGGGAGTTGCCTCTCCAGTCCATTGATGCACACCTGGTTGTTGGAGTGAGCTCTAAAACCACCGAAAATAGGGGAGAAGCTACTTGCCCCACCAGGCAGGAGAACCCTCCCACCAGGTTTCAGGGAGAGCTCATATAGCGCAGCAAGCAGGGTAGAGGGGGCTGGCCTCTCTGGGCAGGAGACCCCTACCACCTGGTGTTTAATGGGGCTGCTACACCCCCATAGCTAGGGTGGAGGGGACTCGACCCTCCAAGTGGGAGACCCCTAGCAAATGGGTGTGTGGGAGTGCTTATACGCCCGCTGCAGCCAGAGTAGTGGGGACTCGCCCCTCCATGAAGGAGACCCCTCCCACCCATTGTTGTGGGGAGCATATATACAACCTTAGCCAGGTTAGAAGGGACTCCCCCCTCTAGGCCGTAGTCCCCTCTCATATTAGTGTCTGGGGGAGAATGTATTCTGCTGCAGCAAGGGTAGAGGGGACTCGCTCCTCCAGGTATGAGACCCTTCTCACCTGGGTGTTGGGGAGCTCCATTACTACTGCAGCCAGGATAGAGTAGACTCGCCCCTCTAGGCGGGAGACCTTTCCCACCAAGTTTTCAGGGGGACGTCTTATACCTCTGCAGCCAGGGTAGAGGGGACTTGCTCCTCCAGGCAAGAGACCTCTCCCACATTGGTGTCAGGGCACCACATTGGTGTCAGGGTAAGCTTGTTATTATGCCTTAGCCAAGGTATAGTGCGGGAGACCACTCCTACCTGGGTGTGTGTTGGACGGATAGTATATAACTACAGCCCCGTAGCAGGAACTGGTTCCTTAAGCTGGAGAGGGACAAAACTTTAACCTGGGTGTTGGTGGGAGTTCGTATACTGCCTTAACCAGGATAGAGGGGACTCACCCCTCCAGGCGGCGACCCCTCTCATCTGGCTATGGGGGGACAGCTCATATACCGCCACAGCAGAGTAGAGGGCACTCAACCCTGCATGCGGCAGACCTCTCTCACCTGATTGTCTAGCGAACTCTTATAAGGTATCAGACAAAGTAGAGGGGACTTGCCCCTCCATGAAGGCCACCCCTCCCACCTGGATGTCAGGGGGAGCTCATATACCCCTATATGCAGTAGAGTCGGGAATCGCCCCTACAAGCGGGAGACTCCTCCCACCTGTGTGTTCATTAGAGCTCCTACACCTCCGCAGCAAAAGTAGAGGGGACTCGCCCCTCCACTCCAGTGACTCATCCCACCTGGGTGTTGGGGGGAACTCGAATAACTCCGCAGTCAGAGTACAGGGGACTCGCCCCAACAGAAGGGAGACCCCTCCCACCTGAATGTCAGAGGAGCTCATATAATGTCACAGCCAGTGTCGAGGGTTCGTCTCTTTAGGCAGGAGAGCCCTTCAACCTGGGTGTTCCTGGAGATCTTACAGAGCATCAGCAAGTGTAGAGGGGACTTGCGAGTCCAGCAGGAGACCCTTCTCACCTTAGTGTGTGTGTGTGGGGGGTGGGGCGGGCTTCATAACGCCTTAGCCAGAGTAGAGGAGATTTTCCCCTCCAGGCGAAAATCCCCTCCCACCTTGGTGTCTGGGAGAGCATGTACACAGCAGCAGCCAGGGTAGAGGGTTCTCTGCCCTCCAGCTGGGACACCCCACCCACTGGAGTGTCAGGGGAGCTCCTTTACCACCACAGCCAGGGTTGATTGAATTCACCCCTCCAAGCGGGATATCTCTCTCACCTAGGTGTAGGGGGAGGGCTTGTATCCCACCCAAGCCAAGGTAGAAGGGACTAGCCCCTCTATGAGGTGGACCCCTCCAACTTGGGTGTCTGGTGGTACCTCATACACCCCCGAATTAAGGGTAGAGTGGATTCGCCCCTCTAAGAGATACACACCTCCCAACTGGGTATTGGGGGGAGCTCATATACCACTGGAGGCAGGTTAAAGTGGACTCGCTTCTTCAAGCTGGAGACCCCTTCCTCCTGAGTATTGGAGCGGGCTTGTGTACCACCTTAGCTAGGGTAGAGCTGACTTGCCATTCCAGACGGGAGATCTCTACCACCTGGGTGTAAGGGAAAGTTTCTATATCACAGCAGCCAGGGTACCAGGTACTCCCCCCTCCAGTAGGAGACCCCTCCCAACTGGGTGTCAAAGTAAGCTCATATATCACCCTAGCCAGAGGAGGGGGGACTCGCCCCTCAAGGCAAGAGACCCCTCCCACATGGGTGTCCTTGGGAGCTCCAATACTGTTGCAGCAGGGTGGAGGGGATTCTAGCCTCCTGTCAGGGGACTCCTACCAAGTGGATTTTAGGGGCGCTCCCATACTATCGCAGCCTGGGTATAGTGGACGCGTCCCTCAAGGCGGGAGACACATCTCACCAGTTTTACAGGGGGTGCTCTTATACCACTATAGCCAGGAGAGAGGGGACTTGCCCCTCCAGATGGGAGACCCCTCACATCTAGGTGTCTGTTGGAGGTTCTCTTAAACCTCCACAGCCAGAGTAGAGAGGACTCCCCGTGCAGGTCAGAGATCCTCCAACCTGGGTGTTAGGGGAAGCTCCTTTATTGCCACAGCCAGTGTAGAGGGAACTCTTGCCTCCAGGCGAGAGACCTCTCCCACCTGGCTGTCATGTATACAACTTCAACCAGGCAAAAGTGTACTCGGCCCTTAGGTCAGGAGACCCCTTTTAGATGCATGTCACAGTGAACTTGTAAACCACCTTAGTCAGGGTAGAGGTAAATTTTCACCTCCAGGTGGGAGATCCCTGGCTCCTGGGTGTCTGGGAGCTTGCATACTGAATTAGCCAGGGTGGAGTTACTAGCTCCTCCAGGCAGATGACTTCTCCCATCTTTCCATGAGGGGGTGAGCTGGTATACTGCTGCACCCTGGAGAGAGGGCACTCACCCCACTAGGCGGGAGACCCCTAAACTCATATACTTAAGAGGCAGAGAAAAGGAGACTCACCACTCCAGGTGGGACACACCCAACCAACTGGGTGTCGGGGTAGCTCTTGTACCACTACATCCAGGATAGTTGGTATTCACCCCTCCAGAAATGAAACCCTTCCCACCCAGGTTTCGTGGGGAGCTTGTATACCACCTTAGAAAGTGTAGAGTGAACTCCCCGCTTCAGGCAGGAGACCACTCCCACCAGGGTATCAGTGGGGAGCTTCTATACCATTGAAGCCAGGGTATAGTGTATATGCCACTGAGGTGGAAGATCAATCCCACCTGGGTGATAAAGGGAGGTTTTATACAGCTGCAACCAGGATACAAGGACTTGCCCCACCAAGCTAGAGATGCCTCCCACTTGGGTTTTGGGGGGGCTAGTATAACCCCTACAGCCAGGGTAGAGGTAACTCACCCCTCCAGGCTGGAGACCCCTCCCACCTGGGTTTCAGGGTGCAGGAGCTCTTATACCACTGCAGACAGGGTAGTTGGGACTCACTCTTCCAGATAGGAAACCCCTACCACCTGTGGGGAGCTTGTATACCACCTTAACCAGGGTAGAGATGATTGGAGGTGTGAATCCCCTCTACCCTGGCTGTGGTGGTATATGGGGAGAAAGGGGAGTAAAGGGAAAGGGTAGTGCAAGGAGAGGAGGGATAATGGCCCAGATTCACTCTCAGTGTGTCAGGATTGAGGAGCACGGCCCAGGATGAAGGAGGTAAAGCCTCAGGTAAGGGGCACTGCTACTTTTTCCCAAAGAAAGACTGCAGGACCAAACATCACAGTTCCATTCTTTGGCTCTGATGAGCATCCTGGGAAAGGGATCTGGAAAAGGAGCCCAGCAGGAACAAGGACAACAGGAGGGCCAAAGGAGGGCAGAGTACGAAGTGCTGGAAGATGGGGGTTTTGTGAGGTGCAAGCCAAGACCGCAGAATGGAGCCCAGGCTAGAGATTTAGAGGAGGGCCCAGGCTAGGGGAAAACAGGGAAGAGAAGGCCCCAGCAGGCAGGGGCTGCACTAGGGTTCTGAGGTGCAGGGAAGACAAGGGAAGCAGGGAAGTGACCTCAGTGTGGCTCACAGTTCAAGCCCAGAGAAACATGGAGCAAGAAGGACTCCCAGAGGCTCAAAAGAGGAGCGAATCCAGGGAATGGAGAGCCAGGGGCCAGAAGTGGGGCAAAGAACTCAGGACAGTGGACAGAGCTGTGGAGGGAAGGCAGGGATCCATCAGGGGGAAGGCAGGCTCAAGGCCAAGCAGCACTTCCAGGTGTCAGGGTTCCTGGTGCTGTCCCAAGGGCCTAGGAAGAGCAAGTAGCCCAGTGGAGGGTCAGGGTTCTGTTTCCCATAAGGTGCCCTGGCCCAGATGAGGATCAAGGGCCAGGGACCAGGCCAAAAGGCCTGGCAAGAGAGAGGGGCCAGGAGGAGTACAATGTGAGGGCACAGTCGGTTGTCCAAGTGGGTGCATAGAGGTGCAAGAGCCAGGACCCAATCAATGATCCCAGGTAAGGGGCTAATCCCACCACAATTTATTTGGGACCCAAAGAACAGGAGGCCCCTGTTCCAGAAAAAAGTGCTAGGGGAAAAAGAGGTAGGATTGGCACTAGAATTAGGAGACAGAGGGCTGCAAAAAGGTCAGAGAGGGAAGTGAGCTTGGGGGCTAATCAAGGGATGCCCATGTCAGACACGACAGGAAGAGACACCACAGAAAGCAATGCAACCCAAGTAATGCAGTAAGAAACTCAGGCTGGCAGCCAGTCCAGAGGACTGTAGGGTGAAGGGTTAGAGTGAGTAAGGGCTGTGTTGGATTAGGGGCAGCTTGCAAGGCTATAGGGCAGGAGAGGGAAGGAAGGGGATTACCCAGGGTAAGGTCATCACTACGCCCAAGTCCACTACCAGTTGTCAAGTTTGGACAGCAAAGGAGGCCTAGGTTAGAGGCAGGGCTGTGTTTCCAATAAGGATCTTTTAGGGCCCAGAGGCGATCCAATTTCACTCTTCTGCCAGGACCAAAAGAGGGGAATGTGAAGGATAGCTTTGGTCCAGGATTGGGGGGGTATGTAGGTGGGGAGCCAGCAACCATTGGAGAAGACAAGGCTCGAGAGAAGCATGAGGAGGGCAGGTTCCTGGAAATGATGAAGTACCACAGTACAAGGGGAAAAGAGAAGAGGAACAGTAGGGGGCCAAGCAAGGGACCTGAAATCAAGGAGCAGGGACAGTGTCCTCAAGTAAGCGTTACCAGGGCCTCCGGCAAGAGCCAGGCCCAAGAATGGGGAGCCACGTGCCTGGATCCTATGACCCAGTCCTGGGTCCTATAAACATAGACAGAGATGGGGAGGGGATAAAAGGGAGCAAGGGTAATGGGTGGCACAGGGAGAGGAGGGTTCAAAGCCCTCTGGGTTCACTGCTGGGTGTCAGGTTCGAGGAGAAAGGCCTAGGCAGAGAGTCCAGAGTCCCAGGCAAGGGGCACAGCTATATTTTCCCAAAGGGAGCCCACAATGCCAAATGCCCAGTTACAGTCAGTTCCAGTCTCCTGGACCTGATGAGCATCCTGGGAAAGGGATCTTGAAAAGGGGCCCAGCAGGGACAGGGACAATAGAAGTGATGAAGGAGGTTACAGTGTGAAAGTCCAGAGAAAGGGTGTTGATGGGGTATGGGCCAGGACTCCAGAAAGGAGCCCATGCTAGGGATCAACAGGAGGGCTCAGGCCAGGAAAGGGCAGTGAAGGGAAAGGCTGAGCAGACTGGTGACAGTATGGATCTGAGGTGCAGAGAAGCCAAGGGGAGAAGGGTACGGGCCCCAGCGAGGCCCTCTGTCTAAGCCCAGGGAAATACGGAGCAAGAAGGGCCCTCCAAGTCTCAAGCGAGGAGGCAGGCCAGGGAATAAAGATCCAAGGGCCAGGGCTTGGGCAGGGGGCTCAGGACAGTATAAAAGACATTAGAGGTATGGCAGGGGATCCGGCAGGGGTTAGGCAGGCTCTTGGCCCTGGTCGATTGCCAGGTGTCAGGGTTCTGAATGCAGGACCAAAAACCCAGAGAGAGCAAGGGGCCCATGCAAGGGGCAGGACTCCATTTCTCATAAGGTGCTCTGGCTCAGGTGAGAATGCAGGGACAGGGACCTGGCAAAGAAGGACTGGCAAGTGAAGGTGGACAGGAGGAGGGCAATGGGCTGGCATGGTGGGGGCTCTTTGTGGGTGCGTGGGGGGAAAAGATCCAGGACCCAAGCCAGGTGCCAAGGCAAAGGACTCACCTGACTGACCATGGATGAGGGACCCAAGGAGCAGGAGACCTGCAAGCGCCAGGAGAAAGCACAAGGGGAATGGGAGGCAACAACTGCACAAGGACAAGGAGACAGAGAAAAGTGCAACAGACATCTAAGGGAGCATGCTGGCAGTCCCAAGCAAGGGGTCCCCAGGTCAGACCCAACAGTAAGAGATTCCATGGTATTCCAAGTTGTCTGGGTTTTTAGCCCCCACATATCCTCCTGAACTGAGGGAGAGATAGAGAAAGCATACCCCGACCAGGACAAGCCAAGAATACAAAGGTCAACTGCCTGCCCATACCCAGCCCCTCCTCATTGGAGGACAATCAGATGCACCATGGAGACCAGTGAAAGCAGGATCTCCTTTTTTGAGGAAGTACACACAGCTAATATAATGCACAGGAACCAATCAGGATAAAGGTCAAAGGGGTGGAGCGAATTCACGAGTACACACATTCCATGGTCTATAAAGAAAGGCAGGAGCTGTCCACGAGGTCAGAAGAGTCCTGGACCTTTCCTGGAGGTGGTCTGTTTTTTTCCATCACCACTCACAGCTCTGCTTCCTGGCTGATTGCCATGTGCCATCTCAGCCACTTGTTTGGCCCCAAGACCATTAAGCGGGAAGCAAGTCATGCCCTACACCAAGTGACATGGGAAAAACTATCAGGGGCTTATGTGAGCACCAGGCCGAGGGAATGAAGTACAAAATGTCAGGGTTAGGGAGGGCTGGGTTGAGGAAGGGGCAGCATACAAGGCCAGAGGGCAGGCAAGGGAAGGGAATGCATCTCTCAGGGCTGGGTTGAAGCAAGTTGCATGTTAACTGCCAGGCCTCAAGGTTCAGGCGGCAAAGGGGACACAGGCAAGAGACAGGGCTTTATTTTCTTTTATTTGTCAGGGAGGGAGACTTAAGGGCACTGATGCCAGCCAATATGGCTCCTCTGTCCAGGTGAGTAGATCCTCAAAGAGTCACCTGGACCAAAGGAGAGTCAAAAGAGCACACTGTGAGAAAATACCTGGCTTATGGAGATTGTTGAGGTGGTCAGTTGGCAGCCTGGACCCATTCCAGGAGCCCAAGCTAGGGAGAAGCAGGGAAAGCTAATGGTCCCGGCAGTGCCAGGATACCATAGCACCAGTGGAACAGAGGAAACGACAGAATGGGGTGTATAAAAAGAGGCCTGGAACCAAGGGAAGGAAAAGGATCTTCAAGAAGTCCTGCCAGGGACTCAAGCAAGGAGCTGTGCTCAGTAATGGAGAGCCAAGTGCAAGCACTTTGTTCAGGGTGAATGAAAATGGATATGCATGGGGAGGGGAGGGAAAGGAGAAATCTGAGCATGTGGCACAGCAGGAGGAAGGCTGAAGGCCAAGGTCCACTGCAGGGTTCTGGGATTGGGTAGCAGGGCACAGGCTGAAGGAAGCCACAGGGCCGAGACAAGGGGCAGGGCTACATTTTCCCAAAAGAAACCTACAGGGCCACGAGGCCAGATCAAATACATGGCCTGATGAGCATCCAGGGAAGGGGATCGGGAAAGCGGGACTGGGAGAGAGAGAAACAACAAGAAGGCCAAAGACACAGTTTCAAGGGGCTGCAGAAAGTGTCTGGGTGGGGTGCGGACAAGGACCCCAGGAAGGAGCTAAGACAAGAAACCTAGAGGAGGGCCCAAGCCAGGGGAGAGCAGGGAAGGGCAGGACCAGTAAGGCATGGCTGCACTAGGGTACTTCAGTACAGGAAAGCCAAGGGGAGGAGAGAAGCGGCTCCATTGAGGGTCCCTCAGACAAACCCCAGAAAACAAAGGAACAAGAAGGGCTACCAGAGTCTCAAGGGGAGAGCCAGGCAAGGAAATGGAGTTGCAATTGCCAAGGCTTGTGCAGGGGCTTAGGACAGTGGACAAGACATGGGAGAAAATGCAGAGGGCAGTCAGGCTCAATGCCCAGGGCCACCTCCAAGTTTCAGGGTTTCTGGGGCTCCAGCAAGAAGGGAGGGGCAGCATGCAAGGCCAGAGGGCACGGGAGGGAAGGGAGGGGAACCCTCAGGGCTGGGTTGGAGCAAGTCCATTTTAACTGCCAGGCCTCAAGTTTCAAGCAGTGAGGGTGACTCAGGCGAGTGGCAGGTTTATTTCCCATAGGGAGCATTCAGGGTACAGAGGTGAGCCATTTCCACTTCTCTGTCCAGGTGAGTATATCTTCAGAGAGAGACATGGACCAAAAAGGGAGGGCAAAGAGGGTACTATGAGGGGATACCTGGTGTGTGAAAATGGGGGTAGGTGGGCTGCAGGAGCCATTCTAGTAGCACGGGGTAGGGAGAAGCAGGGGGATCAGAAGTTCCAGGCAGTGCCAGCATACAATAGCATGAGGGGATCAGAGGGGAAGCAAAAGAAGGGGCAGGCAAGAGAGGCCTGAAACCAAGGGACAGGGAAAGGGTCCTCAAAAAGTGGGGAAAACGGCTCAGTGTATCAAGCAAGAGCTGGGTCCCATAATGGAGAGCCAAGTACTAGCATCTTGGCCTGAGTGAATGAAAAGAAACATGGAGGGGGAGCAGCAGGAGGGGAGAAATTGGAGTCAAAAGCACAGGGGGAGAAGGGGTCAAGGCCCATATCCACTCCAGGGTGTCAGGGGTCAGGAACATGGCCCTGGCTGAGGGAGGCCAAAGGGCCCAGGCATAGGGCAGGGCTACATTTTCCAAAGGGAGTCCCCAGGGCCAAGCGGCCAAATTAAGTTGCCTGGGCTAGGTGAGCATCCTGGGAAGGAGATTAGAAAAGCAGGCATGGCACAGACACAAAGAACAGGAGTGCTGAAGCAGGACACAGACTGAAAGGCCACAGGACCGGTGTGGGTGGGGTGGGGGCCAGGACCCCAGCAAGGAGCCCAGGCAAGAGACCTAGAAGAGGGCCCAGGACAGGGCAGAGCAGGAAATGCAGGGCCAGGAAGGAAGGGCTGCACTAGGGTACTACATTTCAGGACTGCCAAGAGGAGCAGGGAAGCTGCACTGGTGAGAGGCCCTCAGACAATTCCCAGGAAAGTAGTCAGCAAGAAGGGCCACCAGAAGCACAGCGAGAATCAAGGTCAAGGAATGGAGAGCCAAAGGCCAGGACTTGGGCAGGGGGCTCAGGACAGTGGATTACATTCAAGAAGAAAGGCATGGGATCCAGCAGGGGGCAGTCAGACTCCAGGCCCAGGGCCACCTCTAGGTTTCAAGTTTCCTGGTGCTGAACCAAGTACCCAGGGAGAAAAAGGGGCCTAGGTGACACCTAGGACATTGTTTCACATAAGGCACCTTGGATCAGATGAGCACCTACAGCCAGGGTCCTGGCAAAGTAGGAGATCAACAAGATCTCCAGAAGGAGATCAACAAGAGGGCACACAAGGAGATTGGGTTGGGTGCTCATAGGGGCAAGACACAGGACCTAAGCCAGGAACCCAGGCAAGGGACCCACCTGATCAATGGTGATGGGAGACCCAAGGAGCAGGATAACTGCGATGGTCAGAAAATGGCACAAGGAGAAGGGGAGGAAGGGGCTCTTGAATGCCAAGAGGAGCAGGGAAGCGGCCCCAGTGAGGGGCCTTCAGACAATGCCCAGAAAAGCAGTGAGAAAGAAGGGCCACTAGAGGCTCAAGCGAGAAGGTAGGTCAGGGAACAGAGAGCTAAGGGCCAGGGCTTGGGCAGGGGGCTGAGGACAGTGGACTACATTTGGGAAGGAAGGCTGGGGATCCAGCATGGGGCAGCCAGGCTCTAGGGCCTGGGTTACCTGCAGGTTTCAGGGTTCTTGGTGCCAGACCAAGCACCCAGGTAGAGCAAGGGTCTCAGGCAAGGGCCAGGGCATTATTTCCATAAGGTGCACTGGATCAGATGAGAACCTATGGCCAGGGTCCTGGCAAAGGAGGCCAGGAAAAGGAAGGGGGGCAGAAGGAGGGAGACGGGAGGCAATGCAAGGGGGTTTGGGTGGGTGTGCATAGAGGTCAGACCCAGGACCCAAGTCAGGTGCCAAGGCAAGGGACCCACCAGATCAATGGTGATGGGGGAAACAATGAGCTGGAGACATGTGAATGCCAGGAAAAGGCACAAAGGGAAGGGGAGGAATGGAATACATGAGGACCAAGAGAAGCCAAGAGGCTCCTAAGTGAGCCCGCTGGTGGGCCAAAGCAAGGGGCTTTTAGGTCAGATCCAATACAAAGTGACTTCTTGCTATGAAAAAGGCCATGAGGAACACAGTCAGGGGCTCAGGCAAATGCCCAAGCCCAGGTACTAGAGAACAAACCTTCAGGGTAAGGGAGGGCTGGGTTGCAATAGGGGCAAAATAGAAGACTAGAGGGAAGGGAGAGGATAGCTCAGTGCTGGGTTGAAGCAAGTCCATGTTAACCGCAAGGCCTCAAATTTCAGGCTGTGAGGGAGACTCAGGAGAGGGAAGGGTTGGGATTCCCATAAGGAGCATTCAGTTGGCAGAGGCAAGCCAATTCTGCTCCTCTGTCGCAAGTGAGTAGATACTCAGAGAGGAACCTGGACCAAAAAACTAGGGGACAAAGAGGGTACTATGAGGGGATACCTTTTATGCAAAATTGGGAGGGGTCTGTAGTACCCATTCCAACAGCACAGGTTAGGGAGAAGCAGGGTGATGAAGGGTCTGGGAAGTGCTAGCATACCACAGCATGAGGGGATCAGAGGGGAGGCACAGGAGGGGACACACAACAGGGGCCTGAAACCAAGGGACAGGGAAAGGGTCCTCAAGAAGAAGGAGAATGGCTCAGAATCTCAAGCAAGAGCCAGGCCCAGTAATGGAGAGCCAAGTGCTAGCACCTGGGCGTGGGTGAATGAAAAGAAACATGGAGGGGGAGCAGAGGGAGGGGAGTAAGTGGAGTTAGAGGCACAGTGGGAGAACAGCTGAAGGCCCGGATCCACTGCAGGGTGTCAGGGGTCAGAAGCAGAGCCCCAGCTGAGGGAGGTCAAAAGACCCAGGCAAGGGGCAGGGCTACATTTTCCCAAAGGGAGCCCCCAGGGCCAAGGGGCAGTAAGACGAAATAAAAGTGGGTCAGGATAATATGTCCAGTAATATTCAGAAGACACATTGGTTACCTGACAGGCAAGAAGATCTAATATAGCAACAAACATATTCTCAGGAGAGCAGGGGTTTGACTGAGCAGAAATAAGTTCTCAAGCTTCATGAGTCAATTGTTTTAATCACCCCAAGTTGGCAGTTCAGCAGATCTTGTAGAAGTTGCTCCTCTGGGAAAGGATCAAAGACCACTAAAGTTCATTGGGGAAAGTGATGGAATCAAGGTAGTCATCAAATCTTCCTCAGGCAACATGGTCAATGGTAGGGAGTTTAGTAATTTGAGTTTTTAATGTTCGATGAGTTATCTCAACTATAGCTTGTCCTTGAGGATTATAAGAGATTCCCATAGAATGAGAAATTTTAAACATATCACAAAATTTTTTGAAAGCATTTGAAGTATAAGATGGTGCATTCTCTATTTTTAATGATTTGTGCATCCCCAAATATGAGAAACTAACAAACAAGTGTGGCACTAAAATTTTACATGCTTCCCCAGTTTTTAGGGTCCTCCAACTGAAGCAAGAGTCCTCTCTACATTGGCTGAAGGGGTGCACAAGCTACCTGTGAAACCCAGGTTGGAGGTGTCTCCTGCCTAGAGGGGTGAGTCCCCTCTATTATGGTTGCTGTAATATAGGAGATTTACACCCCTCATACCCAGATTGGAGGGGTCTTCTGCCTGAAGGGTTGAATCCCCTCTACCCTGGCTAAGGCAATATAGGAGTTACCCCCATTTTCAGGTGGAAGGTGTCTTTAGCCTGGAGGTGAGAGTCACCTCTACCCTGGTTGCTGGGGTATATAAGCTCAATCTGACACCCAGGTGAAAGGGGTGTTCTGCCTCCAGGGGCAAGTTCCCTCTATCCTGGCTAAGGCGGTATAGGAGTTTCCCCCATTCCCCAGTCTCTCACCTGCTATGCAAGTCACTTCTAACCTGGCTGCTGGGGTATATGAGTTCTACCTGACCCTGTGGTGGGAGGTCTATCTCACCTGGATGGGCAAGTCCCCTCTATTTTAGCTCTAGCCATATAAGAGCTCTCAGTTCACCAAGGTGTCAGGGGCTTCTGCCTGGAGGGATGCGTTCCCTCTCCCCTGCTGTGGCAGTATAGGAGCTCCCCCGACACCCAGATGAGAAGGGTCTCCTGCCTTTTGGGGAAATTCACCTCTACCCTGGCTGCTGCAGTAATCAAGCTCTCTTGGCACCCAGGTGGAAGGGGGTCCCAATTTAAGGGGCGAATCCCCTCTATCCTGGCAGCTGAGATATAGGAGCTCACCCAGACACTCAGGTGGGAGGCGTCTCCCTTTGGAAGGACAAGTTCACTCTACCCTTGCTGCAACAGTAGGGGAACTCCCCCTGATACACAGATGGGAGGGGACTCTGGCCTAGACGTGGGAGTTCACTCTACACTGCCTGCTTTGGTATACGAATTCCCCTGACACACATTGGGAGGAGTCTCCTGCCTGGAGGCTAGAGTCCTCTCTACCTTGCTGCAGTGGTATAGGAGCTCCTCAGGTCACCCAGGTGGAAGGGGTCTTTCATCTGGGGGGGAGAGTTCTCTCTACACCGCCTGCGGCTGTATAGGTGCTCCCATGACACCTAGGTAGGAGGGGTAACCAGCCTGCAAGGGGAAGTTCACTTTTCCCTGGCTATGTCCATATACAAGCTCCCCCGACACTGAGGTGAGAGGGGTCTCAGCCTAAAGGGGAAGTTCCCTCTACCATGGCTGCTGTAGTGTAAGAACTCCCCCTTACACCCAGGTGGAAGGGGTCTCCTGCCTGGAGGGGCAAGTACCCAATACCCTGGCTGTAGGGGTATAAGAGATTTACCCCCCACACCCAGGTAGGGGGTTCTTCCCCCTGGAGGGTTGAGTCCACTTTACACTAATGGAAGAGATACAGGTGCTCCCCCCCACACACCGATGTGGGAGGGTCTCCCACCTGTAGGGGCTAGTTCCCTGAAACCCGGCTGCAGGGGTATAAGATCCCCTCCTACCCTCAGGAGGGAGGGGTCTCCCGCCTGGATGGGGAATTCCCTGCTACCCGTGCTGCAGCTGTATATGAACCCCTCCCCACCAGACATCGCTGTGGGAAAGGGTCTTCAGCCTGGACGGGCGAGTCCCCTCTACCCTGGCTAAGGTGGTATAGGAGTTACCCCCATTCCCAGGTGGGAGGTGTCTCCCACCTGCAAGTTCCAGTTGCCTCTACCCTCGCTGCTGAGTTATATGTGCTCCACCTGACACCCAGTTGGGAGGGGAATTCCGCCTCTGGGGAGATTCCACTTTATCCTGGCTGCAGAGGTATACCAGCTCCACCTGACACCCAGGACAGAGTGGTCTCCTGCCTAGAGGAGTGACTCCATTCTACCCTGGCTGAGGGGGTGTACCTGCTCTCCCAGGCACCCAGGTTGAAGGGGTCTCCTGCTTGGAGGGGCGAGTCCCCTCTATTCTGGCTGCTGTGTTATAGGAGCTCCCCACTCACCCAGATGGGAGGGTTCTTCCGCCTGAAGGGTGAGTACCCTCTATGCTAGCTGCAGTGATATACTAGTTTTCCCTGACACACAGGTTGGATGGTCTCTGGCCTGGAGGGGCGAGTCCCCTCTATCCTGGCTTTAGTGGTGTAGGAGCTCACCCTACACCCAGATGGGAGGGTACTCATGCCTGTGGGGGTAAGTCTTATCTAACCTAGCTAAGATGCTACAAAAGCGACCCCTTACACACAGGTGGGAGTGGTATTCCGCATGGACAGGCGAGTCTCCCTACCCTGGCTAAGGTGGTATATAAGCTCCCTGTGAAACCCAGGTGGGAAGAATCTCCTGCCAAGAGTGGTGAATCC
The DNA here is from genome assembly GCF_052094955.1 of Ictidomys tridecemlineatus. Classification (NCBI taxonomy): domain Eukaryota; kingdom Metazoa; phylum Chordata; class Mammalia; order Rodentia; family Sciuridae; genus Ictidomys; species Ictidomys tridecemlineatus. The sequence continues at coordinate 84,474,689 of NC_135485.1, forward strand.
CTAGTAACCTGGCTGCAGCGGTATATGAGCTCCACCTTTCACACATATATGGGAGATGTTTTCTGCCTGGAGTTGCTAGTCCCCTCTATCTTGGATGCAAGTGTATAAGATCCGCCTCTGACATTCAGGTAGAAGGGGTGTCTTGCAATTTGTGGGAATCCCCTGCATCCTGCCTGCTGCCATTTAGGAGTTCCCATGACAACCATATTTGAAAAGTCGCCTGCCTGGTGGGTAGAGTCCCCTCTACACTGCCTGCGGTTGTATAGGAGCTGCTCCCTCAGAAATCCAGGTTGAAGGGGACTTATGCCTGGAGGGCCAAGTCCCCTTTACCCTGGCTGTGGCGATTTAGTAACACCCCCCCATCAAACCCAGGTGGGAGGAGTCACCCGCCTAGAGGGGCAAGTTTCCTCTACTCTGTCTGTGGCGGCGGTATAGGAGACACCCCTGACACACAGGTGGAAAGGGTCTCCTGACTAGATCAGCAAGTCCCCTCTACCCTGGATGCGGAGGTATACAAGCTCCCTCAGACACCCAGGTAAGAGGGGTCTCCCACATAGAGGGGGTGTGTCCCCTGTATCCTGTCTATGGAGGTATATGAGTTCCCCCCGACATCCTGGTAGGAGGAGTCTTTGGCCAAGAGGTTCAAGTACATTCTACTCTAGCTTTGGTGGTATATGAGCTCCCACAGACAGCCAGGTTGGAGTGGTATCAAGCCTGGATGGATGAGTCTCCTCTACCCTGGCTAAGGTGGTATACAAGTTCCCCGCTACATCTAGGTGGGAGGAGTCTCCTGCCTCCAGGAGTGAGTCCCCACTACACTGGCTGCAGTGGTATAGGAGCTCTTCCCCCACCCAGGTTTTAGGGTCTCCTGCCTGAAGGGGAGAGTCCCCTCAACCCTTGATAAGGCTTAATAAGAGTTACCCCCATTCCCAAATAGGAGGTGTCTCTGGCCTGGAGGAGCACTTCCCCTCTACCCTGGCTGCTGGGGTTTATGAGCCCCACCTGACACCCGGTGGGAGGAGTCTTTCACCCAGAGGGACAAGTCACTCACCTCTAACCTGGCTGAGGCAGTATACAGTTTCCCCAGCCATCCAGGTGGGAGGGGTCTCCCGGCTAAAGGGGTGATTCCCCTCTATCCTAACTGCTGTGGTATAGAAGCTCCCTGGACACTGAGGTGGGAGACTCCTGGAATCTCTCCTGGAGGGGAGAGTCCCTTATACCCTTCCTGCAATGGTATAGGAGCTCACCAGGATATCCAGGTGGAAGGGGTCTCCCGCCTAGAGGGGAGAATCCACTCTAACCTGGCTGTGGTGGTGTATGAGCTCCCACAGACACCCAAGTGTGACGAGTCCCCCGCCTGGTGAGGTGAGTTCCATTTATCCTGGCTGTGGCAGCATATGAGCTCCCCTGAAACCCAGTTAGGAGGGGTCATCTGATTGGAGGTGTAATTCCTCTCTGCTCAGTCTGCCATGTATATGAGCTTCCCTGACATCCAGGTGGAAGGCATCACTGGCTCAGAGGCGAGTTCCCTCTATCCTGGCTGCTGAGGTATAGGAACTCCCCTGACACCCAGGTGGGAGGTGTCTCCTGCATAGAGGGGAGAGTGGCCACTACATGGCTGCAGCGGTATACTAGCTACCTCCCCAACCCACATGGGAGGGGTATCCCACCTGAAGTAGGAAGTACCCTCTACCCTGGCTGTGGTGTCAGCTTTCTCTGACACCCAGGTGGGAGAGTTCTTCTGTCTGGAAAGTCGAGTCCCCTCTACCCTGGCTGTGGAAGTATACAACCTCCCTCTGACACCTTGGTGGGAGGTGTCTCTCAACTTGTGCAGCAAGTGCCCTCCACACTGGCTGCAGTTGTATATGAGATCCCTCTACACCCAGGTGGGAGGGGTCTCCCGTTTGGAGGGGCAAGTCTCCTCTACCCTTGCTAAGGTGGTATATGAGCTCCCTGAGACACCCTGGTGGAAGGGGTCTCCTGCCTGGAAGGGGGAGTCCTCTCTACCCTGGCTGCTGCAGTACAGAAACTCTCCTGACTCCCAGTTGGAAGGAGTCTCCCAACTGGAGAGTAGAGTCTCCTGGACTCTGCCTGTGGTGGTATAAGAGCTCCCACTGACACCCAGGTTTTAGGTGTCTCCTGACTGGAGGGGAAAGTCGCCTCCACCTTTTCTTTGAGATATAGGAGCTGCCCCCCCCCACATCCAGGATGTAGGGGTCTCTTGACTTGAGGGCCGAGTCCCATCTACAATGGTTGTGGTGGGATAAGTGCTCCCCCTGACAACCGGAGGAAAAGGGTCTCCTACCTAGAGTGGTGAGTCTCTGCTACCCTGGCTGCAGCTGTATAACTGTCCTGCTCTAACACCCAGGTGGGAGGGGTCTCCCACTACGCTGGCTAAGGCGGAATTCAAGCTTGCCCTGCCATCAAGATGAGAGGGGTCTCTCGCCTGGAAGGGAAGTCCCTTCTACCCTGGCTGCAGTGGTGTAGGAGCTCCCCCAGACACCCAGGTTGCAGGGGTTCTTTGTCAAGGAGGGGCAATTCCCCTCTACCCTGGCTGCTAACGTATAGGAGCTACCCCTGACACCCTGATGGGAGGGGTCCTCTGCCTGGAGGGGCAAGAACCCTCTACTTGGCTAAGGTGTTATACAAGCTCCCAGTGACACCCAGTTGGGAGGGGTCTCCTTCCTGGAGGCTCAAGTCCCTACTACCCTGGATACAGTGGTACATGAGCTCCCCCACTCACACCCACGTGGTTGGCATCACCCGCCTAGAAAGGCCACTCCCCTCTACCCCGGCTGTGGCAGTATAAGAGCTCCACCTGACACGCAGGTAAGAAGAGTCTCCCGCCTAGATCAGCAAATCATCTCTACCCTAGCTGTGGAGGTATACGAGCTTTCTAATACACCCATGTGGGAGGGTTCTCCCACCTGAAGTGGCAAGTCCCCTCTACCTTGACTATGGTGATATACAAGCTCACTCCAGCAGCCAGGTGAGAGGTTTTCCCACCTGGAGGGGCGAGTCCCCTCTACTTTAGCTGGTGCCATTTAAGAGCTCCCAGGAAACCCATGTGGGAGGCATCACCCAACTGGAGGGATGAGTCACCTCTACATTGGCTGTGATAGTATATGAGCCCCCTTCTACACCCAGTTGGGAGGGGTCTTTGCCTGGAGAGGCGAGTCACCTCTAACCTTGCTGTGGCTGTATACAAGATCCTCCAGACACCTAGGTGGGGGGGGGTCTCCCGTCTGCTGGTGGGAGTACCCTATACCCTGGTTGGAGTGGTGTACTAGTTTCTCTGACACCCATTTTGGAGGCATCTCCTGCCTGGAGGGGCGAGACACATCTACCCTGCCTGCGGAGATATAAGAGTTCCCCCAGACACCCAGGAAGGAGGGTCTCCCGCTTAAAGGGGTGAGTCCACTCTGTCCTGACTGCTGTGGTATAGGAGCTTTCCTAACACTGAGATGGGAGGAGTCTCCTTTCTGGAGGGTATAGTCACTTATACTCTTCCTGCAGCGGTATAAGAGCTCACCAGGAAACCCATGTGCAAGTGGTTTTCTGCATGGAAGGGAGAGTCCCCTCTACTCTGGCTGTGGTGGCATATGAACTCTCACAGACACCCAGGTTGGACAGGTCTCCCGACTGGAGGGGCGAGTTCCATCTAACCCGCCTGTGGCAGCATATGAGCTCCCCTGATGCCCAGGTGGGAGGGGTCATCCAACTGAAGGGGAAAGTCCCCTCTACCCTGTCTGCCGAGGTATATGAGCTCCCTCTAACACCCGGTGGGAGAGATTATCAGTCTAGAGGGGCGAGTCCCCTTTTTCCTGGCTATAGCGGTATAGGAGCTACCCTGACACCCAGTTGTGAGGAGTCTCCTGCCTAGAGGGCCGAGTCACCACTACCCTGGATGTGGTGGTATATTTGCTTTCCCTGACACCTAGGTGGGGGTTTTTTTCTGCCTGGAAAGGCGAATCCCCTCTATCGTGGCTGTGGCAGTATACAACCTCCCCCTCACACCCTGATGTGAGGGGTCTCTCACCTGGTTCAGCAAGTACCCTTTACCCTTGCTTCAGTTGTATATGAGCTCCCTCCATACCCAGGTGGGAGGGGTCTCCTGTCTGAAGGGGCAAGTCGCCTCTACCCTGACTAAGTTGGTATACAAGCTCCCTGAGACACCCAGGTAAAAGAGTTTTCCTGCCTGGAGGGGTGAGTCTCCTGAACCGTCGCTGCTACAGTATAGGAGCTCTGCTGACACCCAGGTGGGAGAATTCTCCCGCCTGGAGTGTAGAGTCCCATGGACACTTCCTGTGACAGTGTAGGAGCTCCCACTGACACCCAAGTGGGAGGGGTCTCCCGACTGGAGAGCTGAGTCGCCTCAACCCAGGCTCTTGAGATATAAGAACTCCCCCTTTCACCCAGGGGGAAGAGGTCTCTTGCCTTGAGGTGGGAGTCCCCTCTACAATAGTTGAAGTGGGACAAGTGCTCCCCCTTACAACCAGGTAAAAGGGGTCTCCCTCCTGGAGGGGCGAGTCCCTGCTACCCTGGCTAAGGCAGAATACAAGCTTGCCCTGGCACCAACATGGGAGGGTTCTCTTGTGTGGAGGACCAGGTCCACTCTACCTGACTGCTGCAGTATATGAGCTTCCTCTGACACCCTGGTGGGAGGGGCGAATAGGATCTCTCCAGGCTCCTCCATACCCACATTGGAGGGATGAGTCCACTCTATCCTGGCTCCTGCAGTATATGAGCTCCACCTGAACCCTGGTGGGAAGGGTCACTTGCCTGGAGGGGCAAGAACCCTCTACCCCAGCTTCTGTGGTCTATGACGTCCCCTGACACCTGGGTAAAAGAAGTCTTTTGCCTGGAGGGGTGAGTCTCCTCTACCCTGGCTAAGGTGTTATACAAGCACCCTGTGACACCCAGGTGGGTGGTATCTCCTCCCTGGAGTGGTGAGTCCCCATTACCCTGGCTACATTGGTATATGAGCTCCCCTATCCACACCCAGTGGGCCGGGTCTCCCGCCTGGTGAGGAGAGTCCCCTCTACCCTGACTGGGACAATATACTATCTCCCCTGCGAGTTTAACCTACCCTTCTGTGGCCATATAAGAGTTTCCCTGGACCCCCCAGGTGAAAGAGGTCTACCCCACCAAGAGGTGCATCCCTTCTACCCTGGCTGGGTCAGTATAAGAGCTCCTCCTTACACCCAGGTAGAAAGGGTCCCCCTCCTAGAGCAGCAAATCCCCTATACCCTAGCTGTGGAGGTATAGAAGCTTGACCAGACACCCAGGTGGGAGGGATCTTCCACCTGGAGGGGCAAGTCTCCTCCACCCTTGCTTTGGCAATATACAAGCTAGCCTCAGCACCCAGGTGGGAGGGGTCTCCTATCTGAAGGGGCAAGCCCCCTTTAATTCGCCTGGCTCCATATAAGAGCTCTCAGGGCACCCATGTAGGAAGCTCCTCCCAACAGGAAGGGCGAGGCCCCTCTACCCTGGATGAGTAGGTATAGAAGCTCCCCCAGATACCCAGGTGGGAGGGGGTCTCCTGACTGAAATGGAAACTCCCTTCTAACTTGGCTGCAGGGGTATAGGAGTTTTCCTGACATCAATGTGGGAGGGGTCTTTGCCTGGAGCGGTGATTCCCCTCTAACCTGGCTCTGGCGGTATTCAAGATCCCCTCAAACACCCAGGTGGGAGGGGTCTCCTGCCTGTTATTGTGAGTCCACTCTACCTGACTGTGGCAGTATACAACCTCCCCCTGACATCCTGGTGGGAGTTGTCTCTCGCCTGGTGCAGCAAGTACCCTCTACACTGGCTGCAATGGTATATGAGCTTCCCCCACACCCAGGTGGAGGGGTCTCCCGTCTGGAGGGAAGTGTCCCATGGACTCTGCCTCGGGTGGTATAGGAGCTCCCACTGACACCCAGGTTTTAGGTATCTCCCTACTGGAGAGGTGAGTCATCTTCACTCTGGCTTTAGAGATATACTAGCTCCACCACTACACTCAGAGGGGAGGGGTCTCTTGCCTTTATGGGTGAGTCCCATGTACAATGGTTGCAGCAGGATAAGAGCTCCCCGTGACAACCAGGTGAAAGGAGTCTCTTGCCTAGAGTTGCGAGTCTCTGCTACCCTGGCTGCAGCTGTGTATCTGCCCGGTTCCAATACCCAGGTGAGAGGGGTCTCCTGCTTGGAGGGGTGAGTCCCCTCTACCCTAGCCACTGTAGTATATGAGCTGCTTCCCACCATACCCACGTGGGATAGGTCTCCAATATGGAGGGGCTAGTCCCCTCTACCCTGGCTGCTGCAGTATATGAGCTCCACCTGACACCTTGGAGAGAGGAGTCTCCAGCCTGGAAGGGAAAGAACCCTCTACACTAGCAACTGTGGTATATGACCTCCCCTAACACCCAGGTGGGAGGAGTCTTTCACCTGGAGGGGTGAGTCCCCACTACCCTTGCTAAGGTGTTATATAAGCTCCCTGTGACTCCCAGTTAGGGGTGGTCTCCTCCCTGGAGAGGCGAGTCCCCACTACCCTGGCTACAGTGGTATATCAGCTCCTCCACCCACACCCAGCTGGGTGTGGTCTCTTGCTTGAATTAGGCAGTCCCCTCTACTCTGGCTGAGGTAGTATACTACCTCCCCCTGACACCCAGGCAGGAGGGTTTTCCTGCCTGCAGTGGTGAGTTTTCCCGACCCTTCCTGTGGTGGTATAGGAGCTCCAATGGACATTAAGGTGGAAGGGGTCACCCACATAGAGGGGCACATCCCTTCTACCTGTCTATGGTGGTATAAGAACTGCCATTGACACCTAGGTGGGAGGCATATCCTTCCTGGAGGGGAAAATCCCTTATACCATGGATGTGGCAGTATAAGAGCTACCCCTGACACACAGGTAGGAAGGGTCTCACACCTAGAGCAGCAAATTCTTTCTACCCTAGCTGTGCAGGTATACAAGTTTCCTCAGAAACTCAGATGGAAGGGGTCTCCCATCTGGATTGGCGAATCCCCTCAACCCTGGCTTTGGTAGTATAGAAGCTCACCCCAGCATCCAGGTGGGAGGGTTCTCCCACCTGGAGGGACAAGTCCCCTCTACTTTAGCTGGTGCCATATAAGAGCTCCAGCACACCCACATGGGAGGTGTCTCCTGACAGGAGGGGCAAGTCCCCTCTACCCTGGCTGGGAGGTATAGAAGCTTCCCCAGACACTCAGGTGGGAGTGGTTTCCTGACTGGAGGGGTGAGTCCCCTCTCACCTGGCTGCAGTGGTATATTAGCTTTCCCTGACACTGAGGTGGGAGGTTCTTCTGCCTAGAGAGCCAAGCCCCCTGTACTCTTGCTGTGGCAGTACCCTGGCTGCAGTGGTATCGGAGGTCCCCCCTAACCCAGGTGGGAGAGGTCTCCTGCCTCCAGTGGCGAGTCCCCTCTGCCATACTTGTGGTAGTATATGAACTCACCTGACAACCAGGTGGACGATATATTCTACCTGGAGGGTTGAGTCACCTCTCTGATTTCTCGGTCTAAGAGCGGTATAGGAGCTCCCCGCTATTCCCAGGTTATGAGGTTTCCCTACTGGAGAGCGAGTCCCTTCTACATTGGCTGCAGAGGTATAGGAGCTTACCCTGACACCCAGATGGGAGGGAATTCCCGCCAGGAGAAATTAGTACCCCCTACCCTGGCTGTAGCGGTATACAACCCTCCCAGGCACCCATGTGGGAGGGGTTTCCCCCCTGGAGGAGCAAGTTTCTCTACCCTGATAAAGGCAGTATACAAGTGGCCCCCTACACACAGGTGGGAGTGGAATTCTGCATAGAAGGGCGAGTCTCCTCTACCCTGACTTTGGCTGTGTACAAGTTCCCCTGACACCCAGGTGGGTGGGGTCTTTCACCTGGAGTGGCAAGTCCCCTCTACCCTGGCTTTTGTGGTATACAAGCTATACAAGACCCCACCACCCAGCTGGGAGGGGTCTCCCACCTGGAGTGCTGATTCCACTCTATTTTGGCTGGTGCCATATAAGAGCTCACAAGACACCCAAGTGGGAGGCATCTCCCAACTGGAGAAGAGAGTCCCCACTAACCTTGCTGGGAATTATAGGAGCTCCCCTAGTCACCCAGGTGGGAAGGGTTTCCTGACTGAAGGGTGGAGTCCCTCTAACCTGGCTGCAGTGGTATAGGAGCTCCCATGACACTCTGGTGGGAGTGGTCTCTCACCTGGAGGGGCGAGTCACTGCTACCCTGACTCCTCAGTATAACAGCCCCCAAGATATCCAGGTGGGAAGGGTCTGCAGGCTGGCGAGCGCCCTCTATCCTAGCTGCAGTGGTATATGAGCTCCCCTCGATACCCAGGTTGGAGGGGTCTTCCCCTGGAGAGGCCAGTCCCTTCTAACCTGGCTGCAGCTGTATATAAGATCCCCACAACACTCAGGTGAGAGGGTTCTCCTGCCTGGAGGCACGAGTCACTTCTATCCTGATTGGGGGTCATGTACTAGCTCCCCAAAACCTAGTTGCGAAGCATCTCCTGCCTGGAGGGGCAAGTCCCCTCTACGCTACCAGTGGAATTCTGAGTTTCCCCATACACGCAGGTGAAAGGGGTTACCCCCTTGGAAGGGTGAGTACCTGAAACCTGGCTGCAGCTTTATAGGAGCCATCTGTACAAAACTAGGTTGGAGGGTGTCTCTTGCCTAGAGGGGCAAGTCCCTGCTATTCTGGCTGTGCCTAGATAGGAGCTTCCCCTGACATTCACGTGAAAGGGGTATCCCACCTGGAGGGCTGAGTCCCTGTAACCTTGGCTACAGCTTTACACAAGCCCCCATCCAACGTGGCAAAAAGGTGGAAGATATCTCATGCCAATATGTGTGAGTCTCTGTACATGGGCTGAGGCAGAATAAAAGCTAGCCTGAATACCAATGTAGGAGGGGTATCTCACCTGGAGGAGCCAATTGGCTCTACCCACGCTGCAGAGGTAAAAGAGCTCCTACAGACAACCATGTCTTTTTCATTCACCAAGGCCCAGGTGCTAGCATTTGGCTCTCCATTACTGGGACTAGCTCCTTGCTTGAGCCCCTGGCTGTTCTTCTCTTGGATCGAGTCCCTGTCGGTTGGTTTTGGCCGCTTTTACCAGGCCTTCCTGGACCTCCCCTCTGATTCCCTCATGCTGTGGTATCCAGGAACTACCTAGATCCTCCACTATCCCTGGTTCACTCTAGCCTAGGCTGCTCAAATGGGTACTACAGCCAACCGGAACCCCTCACCTCCGTACTCCAGGTATCCCCTTAGAATACCCTCTTTTTCCCCTCATTGGTCCAGGTCCTTCTTTGAGGATCTACTCACCTGGGGCAGAGGAGTGAAATTGGCTGGTCTCTGCACCCTGAATGCTCCCTATTGGAAACAGCAGTGCCAGTCGCCTGAGTTCCTTTTACATCCTGTACCTTAAGGCCTGGCAGTTGACATGGGACTTGCTCCAACCCAGCACTGAGAAATCCTCTCCCTTCCCTCCTGTGCCCTCTGGCCTTGCATGCAATCCCTACCCTTACCCAACCCTCCCTAACCCTGACCCTTTGTGCTTCAGTCCCTGGGCCTGGAGTTTCGCCTGCCACCTGACCGAGTTCCTCGTGGCCTTTGACATAGCAAGGAGTCTCTTCCTGTTGGGTCTGACCAGGGGCCCCTTGCTTGGGTACGCAAGCAGGCTCCCCTAGATGCATCTTGGCTTCTCCTGATCCTCACGCAGCACCTTCCTCCCCTTCCCTTGGTGCTTTTCCTGGTTCTCGTATGTCTCCTGCTCCTTAGGTCCCCCATCACCATTGATTGGGTGGGTCCTTTGCCTGGGCTTCTGGCTTGGGTTCTGGCTCTTGCCGCTATGAGCACACACCCTGACCCCCTTTTTGTCCTCCTATAGCCCTCCTTCTGGCCCTCTTCCATTTCCTGGCCTCCTTTGCCAGGACCCTGGCCCTGGATTCTTGTCTGATCCAGGGTACCTTATGGTAAACAATGCTGGGCCCATAGTCTTGGCCCCTTGTTCTCCCTGGGTGCTTGGTCCTGCACCAAGAACACTGAAACCTGGAGGTGGCCCATGGCCTGGAACCTGATTGACCCCTGCTAGATCCCCTTCCTTCACTCTCAAATCTTGTCCAGTCCTGAGAACCCTGCCCAAGCCCCGACCCTTGGATCTATGTTTCCTGGCCTGGTTCCTCACTTGAGCCTCTGTTGGCCCTTCATGCTCACTGTTTTTCTGGACATTGTCCCATTTGCTTCACTGTACTATGTAGCCTAGTGCATTCCCATTTTCCTGGCTCCATCCTTCTCTGATTTCCCCTGGCCTGGGCTCTCCTCTACGTGCCTTGACTGGGCTCCTTGCTGGGGTCCTGAACCCCTCCCCACTCACACCTGTCCTACAGCTGTTCAGGCTTTTCCTCCTTTGGCCCTCCATTCCTTTCTGTCTCTGCCACACCTGCTTTCCTGATCCCTTTACCAGGATGCTCACCCAGGCCAGTCAATTTGATTTGGCCTCTTGGTCCTGGAGGCTCCCTTTGGAAAATGTAGCACTGCCCCTTGCCTGGGAGCTTTAGTCTCCCTCATCCGGGGCCCTCCTTCTGACCCCTGACACCCTGTAGTGGTCCCAGGCCTTGAGCCTTTCTCGCCCTGTGCCACCCACTCCACTTTCTCCACTCCCGCTACTCCCCCCCCCAATGTTTCTTTTCATTCACCCAGGCCCAGTTGCTAGCACTTGGCTCTTTATTACTGGGCACAGCTCCTTACTTGAGACTCTGGCTACCCTTCTCGAGGACCCTTACCCTATCCCTAGGTTTCAGGCCCCTTTTGCCATCCCCCTCATGTGACTCCCCTCTGATCTCCTCACACTCTGGTATCCTGGCACTGCCTGGACCCTCCGCTCCCCCTGCTTCTCCCTAGCCTGCCGAAGTCTGGCTTGGCACAAATCAGGAGCCACTTGTCAAAAAGAAACTAACTTTATTTTTAGAACTACAAACGCCAAACAAAACAGCTCCAGGGAAAAACCCTCAGAGCCCAACTGCCACCACAAGCTTCCACAAGCCTCTCTCCCCCACACCAGCCTCTCAACTTCCCACAATCCTCCTGCTCTTGAGGCCGATTGGCTGGGTTGCTTGGGCAGAGCCAAAGAAGTCACCCAATGAGCAGCTCCGTGGAGGAGCCAATCAGCTAGATGTTGCTCGGGCCGCTGTGAGCCAATCATCAGCTGGCAGTCTGAAGGGCAGCGAAACAGCCCAATGAACATCACCGCAGAGGAGCCAATCAGCTAGATGTTGCTGGGGCCACTGTGAGCCAATCATCAGCCGGCAACTGGAAGTTTGCTGGCAGCTGGATCATCAGCCGGCAGCTGGAAGTTTGCTGGGGCCCCTTTGGCTGTGGCTGTTAACATCTCCCCCTCTCTGTTTAAACAATAAGCATGTGGCTTATGGACCGTGCCTGCCTTAGGTTGTCCAATACTACATATGGTCCTTACCCGTCTTCGGATGAGCTGACCTCAGGGCGTCAGCCTCCTGTCTTAGGTTGGTACCATTGTAATTGGATCTTACCCGTCATTGACTACCGGTCCAGTATACAGCCACACCTGTGGAGAGGTCTCAGCGGGGGGGGGGTGAGGTTCTTTGCCTCACCTCTGTTGACCCCCAAATTTTAGCTGAATGATCATGACAAGCAGAAAGGAGGAAGATATACCAAGTCAATTGTCGGCTCCTTTTGGGAAAATTGTACCACCGATGATATCATCAGCAAAAATACCCAAACACTACCACAAGTCGCTGCACCAACAGATAGTTCACAATGCATACAAGTGACACATAGTTCTGTAAGCAGTTCAGTGCAAGTTCTGTAAGCAGTTCAGTGATGGCTATTGCAGAAACTGTAGATTAGTTTTATCTTTGTCTTCACCAGCACAGGGATGAAGATAGGAATTCTGGCAATAATGACTAAAGAAAAAATTAGGTAACATTCCAGAAGACACTAAAAGAAAACAATTTTCTTAACAATTTATATTATCTTCATCGGCACTGGGATGAAGATAGAAATTCTGGCAATAATGGCTAAAGAAAAAATTAGGTAACATTCCAGAAGACACTAAAAGAAAACAATTTTCTTAACAATTTATATTATCTTCATCTGAAGATAGAAATTCTGGCAATAATGGCTAAAGAAAAAATTAGGTAACATTCCAGAAGGCACTAAAAGAAAACAATTTTCTTAACAATTTACATTATAGTGAAGAGAATTATTAAATATAATGAAAACGAAAGGTGAGAGTAAACAAACAGATCTGTTAACCTCCTTTTTTGTTTACATATTAAAACAATTCTTAACAGTTATTTACCCAATTTAAATTAAACCATTTAAATCACGTGAATAAAAAAAATATTTGGATCCATCTTTTCATGAGCGCTCATCATATATGATATATGGAAATACGTACATTGAACATACGTACATTCAAACATATAACACAAAACACAAGTGTGCACACATAATATAATACATACAACACATAACATAATAGTAAAGGCCTTATAACTTTTTACAGGTAAAATCTCTATTGCAATGTTTAAAAACTCTATAGTCAAAAAAAATAGAACTGATCAGCAAAACATTAACCTAGGTCTGTATGAGCTCAAAAAAATAAAATAGAACTTCATAATATGGGAAAGGGCAATAATAAAATAGATATTGAAAAAAGCATCCTGGTTCTGTCGCAGATGTAAGGATAGCCAAATTGGAGTTTTGGATATCAGCTATTATGGATTTTAGCTAAATCATCTTCTTTTTGGTCTGTAGAAATCGCTTTAGTTAATCTCTCTGGAATCCAAATCGGCTGCTGTTCTCCCTGTGGAAACACAAAAACAGACCCCCGACTCCAGACAATCACTGGGTCAGGATATTAGTTAATCTCTCCGGAATCCAAATCAGCTGCTGTTCTCCCTGTGGAAACACACAAACAGGCCCCTGACTCCAGAAAATCACTGGGTCAGAACCTTGGTTAATCTCTCTGGAATCCAAATCGGCTGCTGTTCTGGGTCAGAACCTTGGTTAATCTCTCTGGAATCCAAATCGGCTGCTTTTCTTCCTGTGGAAACACACAAACAGACCCCTGATTCCAGACAATTACTGGGTCAGGACCTTTCCATTGTCCTGTTAGAATATCTTTCCAAAGTACCTTGGGCTTATGTACATTTTTTGGACACATATGCCTTTCTGCAGCACTAAGTCCTGATGAATCCAAATTTAAAAAGTTTAGAGTAAAAAGGGTTATTTTAAGTTTATCTTTGGGGAATATATACCACTTTCCAATTCCATCTTTTTGCTTTAATAAGTACATTTTAATAGTTTGATGAGCTCTTTCAACTATGCCTTGTCCCTGTGGATTGTATGGGATTCCTGTTATATGAGTAATGCCAAATGATGAGCAAAATTGTTTAAAAGAAGTAGACGTATAACCAGGGGCATTATCTGTTTTTAACTGTTTTGGAATGCCCACAGTGGCAAAATTTTGTAAGCAATGAGCTATAACATCTTTAGTTTTTTCGCCGGCATGAAGGGAGCCCATCAAAAATCCAGAAGAAGTATCAACTGTAACATGCAAATATATTAATTTTCCAAATTCTGGCAAGTGTGTGACGTCCATCTGCCAAATATGGTTAGGCATCAATCCTCTAGGATTGACTCCAAGATTAACTTGTGGTAAAAAGGTCACACAATTTTGACATTGTTTTATTATTTGTCTAGCTTGTTCCTCAGTTATTTTAAAATGCTTTTGTAAAGTATTAGCATTGACATGGAATCTTTCATGAAAATTTATAGCTTCTTCTAGTGTAGAGAAAATATGTATGTCATGTGTAGTTTTATCTGCTAAATCATTGCCCAAACTAAGGGCTCCAGGAGATCCTGTATGTGCCCTGATATGTCCTATAAAGAATGGATCTTTTCTGTCCCAGATTAAACTTTGTATAGTGGAAAACAAAGAGAAAACAGTAGAAGAAGGGGAAATCCTACCAGCATCTTCAAGGGATAAAATAGCATTAACTACATACTGGCTATCAGAAAATAAATTAAATACAGAATCTTTAAACATCACAAAAGTTTGTAATACTGCATTAAGCTCTACCTATTGAGCTGATTGTTTGGGTACTAAAAATGTAAAAGTTTGATCAGGTGTAACTATTGCTGCTGCACCATTATTTGACCCATCAGTGAATATATTTGGAGCATTCATGATAGGTGTTTTTCTTGTCATTTTTGGAAAAATTACAGGATGCAATGACAAAAAAGACAATAAAGGATTAGATGGTAAGTGGTTATCAAATGAAACATTAGATTTGCACATTATTATTGCCCAAGTATTTAACTCATTAGCTAATTCATCAATTTGATTCATAGTATATGGAGTAATAATTTTATGGGGAGAAATTCCAAACACTGCCTTTGCTGTTTTTATTCCTTTGAGTATTAATTGTCCTACAGCCTCAGGATACCTAGTAAGAATAGTGTTAGGAGAATAAAATAAATGTATCCATAATAATGGACCTTCTTGCCAAAATACTCCTGTAGGAATATTTTTTGTTGGTAGTACAATAAATAATAAAGGCAAACTTATATCAATTCTATCCAAATGCATATTTTCCATATATGTTTCAATGATTTTTAATGCCTTTCTTGCTTCAGGCGTTAACATTCGGGGTGAATTTGGATCTGATAGACCTTTTAGGATATCAAATAAAGGTCCCAATTCTCCTGTTGCAATACCTAGATAAGGCCTTATCCAATTTATGTCTCCTAATAACTTTTGAAAGTCATAAAGTGATTTGAGTTGATCTACTCGTATTTGAATTTTTGGTGGACAGACCATGGTTGAGGATAATAGAACTCCTAAATAATTAATTGGAAAATTTAATTGTACTTTATCTATTGCTATCTCTAGATTATAATTTTTTAATAAGTTTGTAAGTGTGGCATAACATTCTAGCAATGTGTTTTTAGCTTTGTGTGCTAATAATACATCATCCATATAATGAAATATTTGTAGTTCAGGATTTTGATTTCTAAGTGGCTGGATTACTTTGTTAACATAAATTTGACACATAGTTGGGCTGTTAGCCATCCCTTGAGGGAGTACTTTCCATTCATATCTCTGATCAGGACCTTCATGATTTAGTGCAGGGATAGTAAATGCAAAACTTGGACTATCCTCAGGATGAATTGGAATTGAAAAAAAACAATCTTTAATATCTATAACTAAAACATACCAAGTTTTTGGCAAAGCAGACAATTGAGGAATCCCCGATTGAGCAGGTCCCATAATGACCATTTCATTGTTAATGGCTCTTAAATCTTGCAGTAATCTCCATTTACCAGATTTCTTTTTGATGACAAAAATGGGAGTATTATGGGGAGATACAGAAGTTGTATATGTCCTTCCGCTAATTGTTGTTTGACCAGATCATGGGCTACTTGTGTCTTTTCTTTAGTCAAGGGCCACTGAGGAACCCATACTGGTCTTTCTGATTTCCATGTAATTTTTATTGTCTCAGTGGCCCTTTGTGAAAATCCAACCCATGTCTGTCTGTTCCTTGATCTATTTGTATTGGTGCTGCTATACATTGTTTTTGTCTTTCTAATCTTTTTCCTTTCCTGAAACCTTGTCTAGCCATAATAGTGGGTGCATTTTGATTGATATTATTTGTTAATGTCAAACCTAATTGATCTAAGACGTCTCGTCCCCATAAATTTACGGGAAGATGATCCAATACATATGGCTGTATAGTTCCTTCACGTCCTTCAGGATCCTTCCAATCTAATAGCATTGCACTTCTATCGGGATTAGTCGCCACTCCTAGGCCTCGAAGCGATTGAGTGGCTTGTTGTAATGGCCAATGTTTTGGCCATTCTTGACGAGAGATGATGCTAAGGTCTGCACCTGTATCCAGTAGCCCATTAAATTCATGTCCTTGAATATTTAGTTTTAGCATGGGGCGAGAATCTAAATTTAAAGAAAGCATAGCCCAATCTACACCTGTGGAGCCTAATCCCTTGGAACCTCTTTCTACAGCATGACTGGAAAATTTATCATGTAGGCTTGGTATTATTAGTAACTTTGCTATTCTATCTCCTGGTGAAATTACTGATATACCCTTTGGAGAACTGGCTATAATTTTTATTTCACCTTCATAATCGGAATCAATTACCCCAGGACTTATCAAAAGTCCTTTTAGAGTAGAAGAGCTGTGTCCCAATAATAAGCCTACTGTTCCTTTGGGAAGAGGTCCTTTTACCCCTGTGGGAATGATTTGAACTCCCATCTCTGGAGTTAGTACTGATTTGGTGGAGGCGCAGATGTCCAATCCTGCGCTCCCTCTGGTTTGTCTGATGAGGGATCTGATGTGCTGGGCACTACCTTGATGGGGTTGCTGGGGTTGCTGGGTTCCTCCAGTGCTCCGTATATTTGTGGTTTGGGGCCCCGGAGCATTGGGGTCCCCTGTCCATTTTTTGGCAACGGAGCCCGATGCCTTTGTCCAAGATATTGTGGATAAACACCTTGTCCTTGTTCGTTTTTTGATAATGGAGTACCCTCTATGGTGGTTTGAGGACGGCATTCATTAGCCCAATATAATGGAGTACCCTCTATGGTGGTTTGAGAACGGCATTCATTAGCCCAATGTCTCCCTCTACGGCATCGTGGGCAAATACCCGGTATTCTACTTGTTTGATACCTAGTTTTGTTAAGCCCTCCTCCTATGGGGCAATTCCTTTTAAAATGTCCTGTTTGTTGACAATTGTAGCATGTTCTTGGCCTGGCATCTAAAGCCTGTTTTACTGCAGCTGCCACAATTTGCCCTTGTTCATTAATGTCTCTGGCATCTAAAACTTGTTTTACTGCAGCTGCTACAATTTGCCCTTGTTCATTAATGTCTCTGGCATCTAAAGCCTGTTTTACTGCAGCTGCCACAATTTGCCCTTGTTCATTAATGTCTCTGGCATCTAAAGCTTGTTTTACTGCAGCTGCCACAATTTCCCCTTGTTCATTAATGTCTCTACATAATTTAATATATGTGTTTAAATCTTCCTGTTTCCATGGTCTAATGATATCTCTACACCAACGATTCGCTTGGTCATAAGCCAGTTGTTTTATTAATGGCATTGCTTGTTCTGTATTCCCAAAAACTCTGGTAGCTGTTTGAATAAGCCTATCTACAAATTCAGCATAAGGTTCATTAGCTCCTTGTATTATCTTAGATAATTGACCTTGTAAACCTCCATGTTCTTGTAAAGTCTTCCATGTCCTAACTGCATCTACAGCAATTTGTGAATATACACCAGGATCATATGCATTTTGTTGCTGCCGATCCTCATAATGTCCCTTTCCTAACAACATATCTAGATTTCTCTGAGGATAACCAGCTGCTGCATTTCGACTAGCCGTCTCCTTGCAAAATTCCTCATTGGCAACCTTCCATAACAGGTATTGTCCTCCATTTAGCACAGCTTTACACATACTAGCCCAATCTGCTGGCGTCATGCTTAAGTTGGTAATGGATTCGACCAAGATTACAGTGAAGGGTGCTTGAGGACCATAGGTTGTTACAGCCTCTTTTAGCTCCTTCACTGATTTGAAATTTAAACCCTGGTAAGTTCGCTGCCCTCCTACCTCAAATACAGGGCATACTTGAGATCCTGTCTCAGGATCCCAACTATCAACTGCGTGGGTTGGGAGTCTCCTAGCATATGGAGGTGGTGCTGTTGATTGGACACTTATGCCCTCTGGTGATAGAGTGCTGTTAGTAGCAGTCTCCAGTAGAGGTGGCGCTGTTGGTTGAACACTTACGCCCTCTGGTGATAGAATGCTGTTAGTAGCAGTCTCCTGTAGAGGTGGTGCTGTTGGTTGGACACTTACGCTCTCTAATAAAAAGGCCTTATTAGCAGTCTCCTGTTTTAACTTTTCCCCTGATAGATTTTTCTGCTCTAAACTTCCTTCCTCTGTCTCACTATCTCGAAAGACCTTCTCTTTTACTTGAATCTTTTCCTCTTTCTGACTAACTTGAGAGACTTCCTCTTCTACTTGAATCAATATGTCTTCTTATTCCTCTACCTCTGTCTGAACTGAAGGCTTTGGACTAAGCAAACCAGATACCAACGTCCACGATGACAATGTGCCAACTGGCAGAGTCCCTGGGTTGTTCTTTTCTATTCTTTTTAAATCTTCACCATGATGGTTCCATTGTGATATATCTAACAACTCCTCCTTAAAAAGCCATGGGCTATATTCTTGTATTACATCAACGTATGCCCTGACTGCTCTTGATTTTACTGGGAAGCTTCCTTCCTCTAACAATTTACTTAACACTCTTTCGGTTTGTTTTTTACTAATTGCTGATCCCGTATTTCTACTATAATACAACCCAGCAAGATAACACCAAACCAAACCGAGACAGAATCCAATAAAAATGGAACCACACAAAATCATTATAACAGCCTTTCTATCCTCCTGACATATGCATCCGTCCTTTCTCCCTATCTGTTCCTCAGACGCAAATAGTTTTTCCTCAGATGTGAGTGGTTTTTCTTCCCTCTTACTCATCTCCAGGGACAGGAAAGCTAAAACAAAAACAAAGCAAAACAAAAGAGGACACTTAAAATGGCTACCCATCCTCTCGCCCTGCCCTCAGGGGCGAGCAGTTTACTTACCCTCAGTTGCTCCCCGTGCGAGCCACCAAATGCCGAAGTCTGGCTTGGCACAAATCAGGAGCCACTTGTCAAAAAGAAACTAACTTTATTTTTAGAACTACAAACGCCAAACAAAACAGCTCCAGGGAAAAACCCTCAGAGCCCAACTGCCACCACCAGCTTCCACAAGCCTCTCTCCCCCACACCAGCCTCTCAACCTCCCACAATCCTCCTGCTCTTGAGGCCGATTGGCTGGGTTGTGTGGGCAGAGCCAAAGAAGTCACCCAATGAGCAGCTCCGTGGAGGAGCCAATCAGCTAGATGTTGCTGGGGCCACTGTGAGCCAATCATCAGCCGGCAACTGGAAGTTTGCTGGCAGCTGGATCATCAGCCAGCAGCTGGAAGTTTGCTGGGGCCCCTTTGGCTGTGGCTCTCAACACTAGCCTATGCTGCTTTAATGGGTCATGGCAGCGTGACACCCCCACACACAATTCTGTACACCACGTATCCCATCACAGTACTCTCTTTGGCCCATTCTTTGGTCCAGGTCTCTGGAGGATCTACTCAGCTGGGAAAGAGAAGTAGAATTGACTCACCTGTGTGCCCTGAATGTTCCCTATGGGAAACATAGTCCTGCCACTCACCTGAGTCCCCTTCACTTCCTGATACTTGAGATCTGGAAGTTATCATGTGACTTGCTTCAACCCATCCCTGAGTGATCCCCTCCCTTCTATCCCCTGCCCTCTGGACTTGCATGCTGCCCCTACCCCATCCTAGCCTTCCCTAACCCAGACCCTTGTTGCTCCTGTCCCCGTTTTGTGCATTCCTTTGAGACCCTGATGCTTTCCTCATGTCCCTTTGCATAGTGTGGAGTCTCTTCATGTTGGGTTTGAACTGGGGCCCCCTTGCTTGGGCCCACCAGAGTGCTCCCCTAGGTGCCCCTTGAGCTTCCCTCTGTCTCATGGTTTGGGTGCAGCTCATACTCCCCATCTCCTCGTGAATTCTCCTGGTGCTAGTGAGTCTCATGCTCCTTGGTTCCCTCCTTTTAGGTTGTTCAGGTGGGTACCTTGTCTGAGCACCTGGGTAGGGTCCTGGATCTCCTTGCACTATGCACCAACCACGACCATTAGCTGAGCCCTCTTATATTTCTCCTTCTGGCCCCCTTCCATTGCCAAGGCTCCTTTGCCAGGTCCCTCTCTATGTATTCTCATCTGGGCCAGGGCACCTTATTAGAAACAAACCCCTGCCCCTCTCTGGACAACTTACTCTTTCTGGGTTCTTGGTCCTGCACCAGGAACTCTGACACCTGGTATTGGCCCTGGGTCTGGAGCCTGACTGCCCCCTGCTGGATCCGCTGCCTTCCCTCCAAAGTCTTGTCCACTGTCTTAAGCCTATGCCCAAGCCCTGGCCCTTGGCTGTCTATTTCTTGCCTGGCTCCTTGCTTGAGGCTCTGGTGGCCCTTCTTGTTCCTTTATTTTCTGGGCTTTGTCTGCGGGCCCCTCACTGGGGAAGCTTCCCTTTTCCCCTTGGCTTTCCTGTACTGCAGTACCCTAGTGCAGCCACGCCTTACTGTCCCCGCCCTTCCCTGCTCTGCCCTGGCCTGGGCCCTCCTTTAGGTCCCATGTCTTAGCTCCTCACCCCACCCACATCCGTTGTGTGGTCCTTGAGGCTGTGCCTTGCTTTGGTCCTCTTGTCATTTCTGTCTCTCCCAGGCTGACTTTCCTGATTACCTACCCAGGATGCTCACCAGGCCAGGTACTTGACCTGGCCTCGTGGCCCTGTGGGTTCCCTTTGGGAAAATGTAGCCCTGCCCCTTTTCTGTGCCCTTTGGCCTCCCTCAGCCTGTTGCCTGCTACCCAGTCCTGACACCCTGCAGTGGACCTGGGCCTTCAGCCTTCCTCCCCCTGTGAAACCTGCTCAGATTTCTCGCCTTCCTACCCTACCCATCTATATCAGTTTTACTTCACGCTGCCCCAGGTGCTAGCACTTGGCTCTCTACTACTGAGCATGGCTCCTTGCTTGAGCCACTGGCTACCTTTCTCAAGGAAACTTTCCCTTCCCTTGGTTTCAGGCTTCCTTTTGTAGACCTCATCCTTTGCCTCCTCTCTGTTCTCCTAGTGGTATGGTATCCTGCCACTGCCACAACCTTTCATTTTCTCTGCTTCTTCCTAGCCTGGACTCATTGAATGTGTCCAGGCTGCCAACCGACAACCCCCACAAACTCCATACATCAGGTATCCCCTCACAGTCGACTCTTTTGACCCTCCATTGGTCCAGGTCCTTCTCTGAGGATCTACTCTCCTGGACAGAGAAGCCAAATTGGCTGGACTCTGTGCCCTTAATACGCCCTATGGGAAATACAGCTCTGCCTTTTGCCTGAGTCCCCTTTGCTACCTGAACTTTGAGGCCAGGCAGTTAACATGCAACTTGCTTCAACTGAACCCTGAGAGATCCATTCCCTTCACTCCTCTGCCCTCTGGCCTAGCATGGTGCCCCTACCCCAACCCAGCCCTAACCTAACCCTGTCTTTCTGCACTTCAGTCCACGGGCCTGGCATGAGCCCCTGACTGTGTCCTTCATGTCACAAGGTGTAGCATGGAGTCTCTTCCTGTTGAGTCTGACCTGGGGGCCCCTTGTTTGGGACTGCCAGCATGCTTCATTAGGTGCTTGTTGGGCTTTTCTCTGTCTTCTTCTCATTGTGAAGGTCTTCCTCCATTTCCCCTTATGCTTTCCCCAGGTGCTTGTAGCTCTCCTTTACTTTGGGTGATTCATTCATGGTTGGTCAGGTGGTTACTTTACCTGGGCACCTGGTTGGGTCCTGGATCTGCCCCCCAGACCCACTGAGTCACCCCGCTTTGCCCTCCCATTGCCATCCTCCTGGCTGCATTCATTGCCAGGCCTCCTTTGCTAGGTTACTGTCCCTGGATTCTCACCTGGGCCACAGTACCTTATAGAAACCTGAGTCCTGCCCCTTGCCTGAGCCTCTTGCTCTCTCTGGGCCTTTGGTCTTGCACCTGGAACCCTGACACCTGGAAGTCACCCTGGGCCAGGAGCCTGCTTGCCATTGCTGGATCCCCTGCCATCCCTCCAAAGACTTGTCCACTGTCCTGAGCCCCCTATCCAAGCCCTGACCTCTGAGACACCATTCCCTGGCCTGCCTCCTCACTTGAGCCTCTGGGGAATTTTTTTGCTCCATGTTTACCTGGGCTTGGACTGCAGGCCTCGCTGGGGCCTGTAACCTACTCCCCTTGTCGTCCCTGAACCTCAGAACCATACTGTCACCCACCTGCCCAGCCCCACCCTTCCTTGCCCTTTTCTGGCCTGGGTCCTCTTATTGGTCTCTAGCATAGGGTCCTTTCTGGAGTCCTGGCCTGAACCCCTTCAATATCATTCTTCTGGCTTTTCACGCTGTACCCTCCTTCATCCCTCCTGTTGTCCCTGTCCCTGCTGGGACCCTTTAAAGATTCCTTCCCCAGAATGCTCATCACGTCCAGGGGACTGAAACTGAGCATTTGGCCCTGTGGGCTCCCTTTGGGAAAACATAGCTGTTGTCCTTGTCTGGGACATTGTTGTCCTTGTCCAGGCCCTGCTCCTCTATCCTAACAGCCAGCAGTGAACCTGGGCCTTGGCCACTTCTCTACCTGCATCACCCACTACCCTTGCTCCCCTTTCTCCCCTCCCCAGCCCTGTCTTTTTTCATAGGAACCATGGCCAGGTCCTGGCACTTGTCTCCCCATTCTTGGGCCTGGCTCTTCCCTGGAGCACCTGGCTGCCCGTATTGAAGACCCTGTCCCTGTTCCTTGATTTCAGGCCCCTTGTTGGCTCCCCTCCTGTTCCTCCCCTCCTGTTCCTCCCCTCCTGTTCCTCCCCTCTGTTTCCCTTGAACTGCGATATTTTCTCACTTCAAAGACCCAGAACTTCCCCTGCTTCTCTCTAGCCTAATCTCCTCCAATGGTTCCTGTCTCCCCACTGACACCTCCCCAATCCTGGACCAAAGGTATCCCTCATATTGCCCTCTTATGGTCCTGGCCTCTCTCTGAAGATCTACTCACCTGGGGCAGAGGAGTAGAATTGGCTGGCCTTTGGGCCCTGAAGGATCCCTATGGGCAACACAGCCCTGACTCTCGCCTGGGCCCCCTTTGCTGTCTAAACTTGACAACTGTCAGTGGCCTTGGGCTTAGTGATGACCTTGCCCTGGGTGATCCCCTCCCTTCCCTCTCCTGCCCTCTAGCCTTGCCAGCAGTCCCTAAGCCAACCCATCCCTTTCTCACACTGACCCTTTGCCCTAAAATTCCCTGGCCTGGCTGCAACCCTGAGCTCATTACTGCATTACTCAGGTTGTGTTGCTTTCTGTGCTGTCTCTTCCTGTCCAGTCTGAGCTGGGCAACCCTTGATTTGGCTCCCAAGCTCGCTTTCCTCTGTGCAATTTGTGCAGCCCTCTGTCTCCTCATAATAGCACCCATCCTAACTCTCTTTCCCCTACCCGCTTTTCCTGGAGCAGGGGCCTCCTGCTCTTTGGTTCCCTAATAACTGGTTGGAGTTGGTTCCTTACCTGGCTCCTTGATTGGGTCCTGACTCTTGCCTTTCACTGTACCCCCCACCACCCACCACTGTGCCCTCACATCGCACTCTTCCTGGCCCCTGGCCCTTGCCAGGCCCTCTACCATCGATGCAGAGGTAGGAGAGCTCCCACTAACACGCTGGTAGGATGGGTCTCTTGCCTGGAGGGGCGAGTCTTCTCTACCATGGCTTCAGCTGTAATCGAACACCCCTGACACCCAGGTGAGAGGGGACTTTACCCTGGCCGCAGTGGTATAGGAGCTCCCCGCTGAAACCCAGGTGGAAGGGGTCTCCCACTTTGAGGGTAAGTCTCCTCTAACCTTGCTACGGTGGTAATTGAGCTCCCCCGACACCCAGGTTAGAGGGGTCTCACACTTGGAGAGGTGAGTCCCCACTATTCTTGCTACAGCGGAATAGATGGTCCCAACAGACATCAATATTTGAGGGGTCCCCAGCCTAGAGGCGCAAGTCCCTTCTAACCTGGCTAAGGTGGTACACATGCTCCCTGCAACACCCACATGGGAGGGGTCTCCCAGCTGGAGGGGCGAGTCCCATTTACCCTGGCTGAGGAGGTATAGAATCTCCCCTGACACCCAAGTGGGAGGGTTATCTCACCTGGAGGGGACAGTTCTTGCTACCCTGACAGCTAAGTTATATGAGCCTCCCTCGGCTGACACCCTGGTGGGAGGGGACTCCCACTTAGAGTGGTGAGTGGATTCTACCATTGATCTTGCAGTATAAGAACTCCCCTGAAACCCAGGTTACAGTGGTCTCTTTACTGGAGAGGCGAGTCCCCTCCACACTGGCTGCAGTGGTAAAGGAGCTCTCTCTGAACACCCAAGCAGGAGGGATTTCCCGCCTGGA
The DNA here is from genome assembly GCF_052094955.1 of Ictidomys tridecemlineatus. Lineage (NCBI taxonomy): Eukaryota > Metazoa > Chordata > Mammalia > Rodentia > Sciuridae > Ictidomys > Ictidomys tridecemlineatus. Next base: position 84,498,784 of record NC_135485.1, read on the forward strand.
AGGGCGATTCCCCTCAACCTATCTTCAGTGGTATAGGAGCTCCCCCTCATACCCAGGTGGGAGGGGTCTCCCACCTGGAGCAGCGAGAACCCCAGTACCATGGATGAGGAGGTATACAAGCTCACCTAGAAAGGCAGGTGGGAGGGGTCTCATGCCCGGTGGGGAGATTCCCCACTCTTTTGACTGGTGTCATATAAGAGCTCCCAGGACACCCAGGTTGGAGGGGTCTCCCGACTGCAGGGGCAAGTCCCCTCACCCTGACTGTGGCAGTATGTGAGCTTCCCTTAACACCCAGGTGGGAGGGATCTCTGCCTTGAGGGGCGTGTCTCCACTACTTTGAGTGGTGGCAAATAAGAGCTCCCTGGAACCCTGGTGGGAGGGGTCTCCCTGGCTGGGGCAGTATTTAAGCTCCCCAAGCCACCCAGGTGGAAAGCTCTCAGGCATGGAGGTGCAATTCCACTCAACCCTGGCTAAGGCAATATATGACTTCCCCCTGAAACACAGGTGGGAGGGGTCTCCCTTCTGGAGGGGCCTGTCCCCTCTACTTTGGTGTCCTATAAGAGCTCCATGAACAACCAGGTGGGAGGGATCTCCCCCCTGCAGGGGTGAACTCTTCTACCCTAGTTGTGGCAGTATAAGAGTTCTCCCCAATACCCTAGTGAAAGGGGTCTCCTGCCAATAGGGGTGAGACCCCTCTACTCTGGCTGCAGCCATATTCGAGCTCCCCCCACAACCAGGTGGAAACGGTCTCAACTGGAGGGGCGAGTCCTTTCTACCCTGGCTATGGAGGTATAGAAGCTCCCCCAACACCCAGGTAAGAGGGGTGTTTCCCCTGGAGTGTTGAGTCTCTGCTATCCTAGCTGTGGCTGTAGAAGAGTCCCACCTCCTAACACTCAGGAGGGAGGGTCTCCCACCTGGATGGACTACTCCCCTGTACCCTGGCAAGGTATACAAGTTCCTGCCCATTCCCACCTGGGATGGGTCTTCTGCCAGGAGTGGGGAGTCACCTCTACCATGGCTGCTGGGGTATATGAGCTACTATGAAACTCAAGTGTGAGGGGTTCCCCCCTGGAGGGGAGAAGTCCATTTGTTGTGGCTGCAGAGGTATAAGAGCTCCACCAACACCCATGTGAAAGGAGTCTTCCCCCTGGAGGGAGAAGGGCAAGTACGCTCTATGTTGGTTGCAGCAGTATAAAAGCTTCCCCTTACACCCAGCTGGGAGGGGTCTCCCGCCTTAAGTGGTGAGTCACCTCTACCATGGCTGTGGCTGTGTATGAGCTTCCCCTGAAACCCAGGTAGGAGTGGTCTTCCGCATAGAGAAGTGAATCTTTTCTATTCTGGCTGAGACAGTATAGGACATCCCCATTACACCCAGGTCTCTTGACTGGAGGGGTGAGTACTCTCTATCCTGGCTGTGGCAGCATTGAAGCTTGCCTGGATACCCAGGTAGGAGGGGTCTCCCACCTGGAGGGGCGAGTCCCCTCTCCCTAGCTGTGGCAGGATACAAACTTCCCTGATACCCAGGTGAGAGGGGTCTCCAGCCTGGAGCAACAAGTCCCCTCTACCCTGGCTGCAGTGGTATACAAGCTCCCCCAGACACTCAGGTGGAAGGGGTCTCCCGCATGGAGGGGCAAGTCCCCTCTACCCTGGCTAAGGCTGTATACAAGCTCATCCAACCCCAAAGCACAGGTACAAGGGGTCTTTCACCTGCTTGGGCGAGTCCCCTCTACTCTGGCTGTGTGATATAGCAGCTTCCCCCACACTAAGGTTAGAGGGTTATCTTGACTGGAGGGGCGAGTCCCCTCTACCCTGGCTGCAACAGTAATGGAGCTTCCCCTGACACCCAGGTGCGAGGGGTCTCCCGCCTGGGAGGACGAGTTCCCTCTACTTTGGCTGGTATGCTATAAGGGCTCCCTAGACACCCAGGTGGGAGGGGTCTTCTTTCTGCAGGGGCAAATCCCTCTATCCTGGCTGTGGCAGTATAGAATCTCTTCAAAACACCCTGGTGGGAGGGGTCTCCAGCCTATAGGGACAGTTTACTCTACTCTGGCTGCGGCTGCATTGGAGCTCCCTTTGTCGACCAGATGGGAGGGGTCTCCTGACTAGAGGGGAAATTTCCTTCTATCCTGGCTGTGGAGGTACAGGAACTCCCCCAACACTCAGGTAGGAGGGGGTCTCTCCCCTGGAGGTGTGAGTCCCTGCTACCCAGGCTGCAGCAGTATAGGACCCCCCCACACACACACACACAAGCAGGTGGGAGGGGTCCCCCACTTGGAGAGGCCAGTTGCCTCTATTATGGCTGCTAGGGTATATGAGCTCCCATGACTGCCAGGTGGGAGGGTTCCCCCACTGGAGGGGCAAGTTCTCTCTACCTTGGCTTCAGCAGTATATGAGCTCCACATGACACCTATGTGAAAGGGGTCCTCTTACTGGAGGGGCAAGTATGCTCTACCCTGGCTGCAGCATTATACATGCTTCCCCTGACACGCAAGTGGGAGGGGTCTCCTGCCTTCCACGGTGAGTCCCCTATACCCTGAATGAGGAGGTGTATGAGCTCCCCCAGACACCCAGGAAGGGAAGGGTCTCTCCTCTGGAAGGAAGAGTCCCTGCTACCCTAGCTGCCTTTGTATACAAGCCCCCTCTGACACCCAGATGTGAGGGGTCTCCTGCCTAGAATGGTGAGTCCTCTCTACCTTGGCTTGGGTGGTACAGGAGTTTTCCCTGACACCCAGGTGGGTGTGTCGACTGGAGGGGTGAGTCCCTCCTTCCTTGGCTGCAGCTGTGTAGCAGAACCCCTTATACCCAGGTGGGAGGGTATCCCACCTGGAGGGACTATTTCCCTCCACCCTGACTTTGGTGATATAAGAATCCCCCTAACACTCAGGTTGGAGGTGTCTCCCACCTAGAAGGGCATGTCTCCAGTACCCTGACTTCAGGGATATAGGAGCTCCCAAGAACACCTAGGTGGAAGGGGTCTTCCGCCTGGATGGGAGAATCCCCTCTACAATGGCTTTATCAGTATAAGAGCTCCCCCTGACACCCAGGTGGGAAGGGTCTCCCTCCTGGATTGGTGAATCTGCTCTACTTTGGCTGCAGTGGTGTACAAGCTCCCACTGGACACCCAGGTGGGAGCAGTTTCTGACTAGAGGGGCAATTCCCCTCTACTCTGGCTAAGGCAATATAAACTCCCGAGGATACTCAGGTGGGAGGGGTCTCATGCCTAGAGAGGCAAGTCCCCTCTCCCCTGCCTGCAGAGGTATATGAGCTCCCTTTGACACCCAAGTAGGACGAGTAACTTGTACTGGAGGGGCGAGTCTCCCTACCCTGGTTTAGCTGAATTCAAATTCCCCCAACACCCAGGTGGGAGGGGTCTCCAGCCTGGACAGGTGTGTCCTCTCTATGGGGGGGGGGACTGCTACAGCTGTATAGAAGCTCCACCAGGCACCAACATGGGAGGAGTCTCCCACATGGAGGGCAAGTCCACTCTATCCTAACTGTGGTGGTATACAAGCACCCCCTGACACCAAGATGGGAGAGGTCTCCCGCCTGGAGGGGCTAGTCTTTCCTTCTTTGGCTCCCTGGACATTCAGGTGGGAGGTGTCTCCCGCCTGCAGTGGTGAGTACCTTTATCCTGGCTCTGGTAGTATAGGAACTTCCCCCAATAACCTGGTGGGAGGGGTTTCCCACCTGTAGTGGTGATTCCACTCTACTCTGGGTGCAAATGTTGAGGAGTTCCCCCAAACCCAGGTGTGAGGGATCCCTCCACTGAATAGGCAAATCCCTGCTACCCTGGCTGGAGTGGTATATGAGACCCTAGAGTGGCAAGTCCCTCAGGACACCCAGGTGGGAGGTGTCTCCCACCTGGAAGAGTGAGTCCCCTCTACCCTGGCTGTGGTGGTAAACCAGTTCCCTCCAATTACCAGGTGGGAGGGGTCTGCCACCTGGATCCGTGACTTGCCTTTACCATGGCTTCTGGGGTATATGAGCTCCCTTGATACCAAGGTGGGAGGTGTCCTTTGCCTGGAAGGTCGTGTCCCCTCTACCATGGCTCAAACTGTATATAAGCTCCAAATGACACCCACGTGGGAGGGGTCTTCCCACTGAAGGAGCAAGTCTTCTACCCTGGCAGCAGCAGTACAGGAGCTACTCCTGACACCCAGGTAGAAGGGTTCTCACTGCAAGAGTGGTGAATCCCCTCTACCCTGGCTTTGGCAGTGTATAAGCTCCCCTAGACACCAAGGTGGGAGGACTCTCCAGCATGGAGGAGCAAGTACCCACTATTCTGAATGCTGTGATATAGGATATCCCTCCCATACCCAGATGGGAGGGTTATCACAACTTAAGGGGAAAGTCCCCTCTACCGTGGCTGCAGCGGCATAAGAGCTCCCGCTGAAACTCAGGTGGGAGGGGTCTCCTGCCTGGAGGGTGGAGCCTGCTCTACCCTGGCTGTGGCGGTTTAGTATCTCCCCCCCCACACACCCATTTTGAAGGGGTCTCCCGCATGGAGGGGCAAGTTTCCTCTCCCTTTCTGTGGCAGTATATGAGTTCCCCCTGACACCCTGGTTTGGGGGGGCGTCTTTTGCCAAGAGGTGCAAGTACATTCTACTCTGGTTTTGGTGGTATATAAGCTCCCGAAGACAGCCAGGTTGGAAGGGTCTCCAGCCTGGATGGGTTAGTCTCCTCTACCTTGTCTAAGGTGGTATACAAGTTCCCTGCAACACGGAGGTGGGAGGGGTCTCCTGCCTCAAGGGGCCAGTTACTACTACCCTGGTTGCAGTGGTATACGAGCTCCTCCCCCACCCAGGTGTGTGGGTTTCCCACCTGAATGGGTGAATCCCCTTAACCCTGGATACATGGGTATAAATTACCTCTTCTTCCCCCGGAAGGGAGGGATCTCCCGCCTGGAGGGGTGAGTCTCTGCTACCCCAGCTGTAGCTGTATACAAACCACCCCTCATCAGACACCCATGTGGGAGGGGTTTTTGGTCTGGAGGGGCGTGTCCCCTCAACCCTGGCTAAGGAGGTATAAGACTTACCCCCATTCCCATGTGTGAGGTGTCTCTGGCCTGGAGGTGCCAGTCACCTCTCCCCTGGCTGCTGGGGTTTATGAGCTCCACATGACACACAGGTGGGAGCGGTAATTCACCCAGAGGAGAGAGTCACCTCTAACCTGACTGTGGAGGTATACAGTTCCCCCAGACACCCGTGTGGGAGGGGTCTCCCGCATAAAGGGGTGAGTCACCTCTATCCTGGATGCTGAGTGTCCCTGACACTAAGGTGGGAGGAGTCTCCCACCTGAAGAGGAGAGTCCCTTATAACTTTCCTGCAGCAGTAAAGGAGCTCATCAGGACATCCAGGTGGAAGGAGTCTCCTGCCTGGAGGAAAGAGTCCCCTCTATCCTGGCTGTCGTGGTGTATGAGCTCTCACAGACACTCAGGTGAGATGGTCTTGGCTTGGAGGGGCAAGTTCCGTGTATCCTGGATATGTCTGTATACAAGCACCCCCCCACCATACCCACATGAGAGGGGGGGTCCAATATAGAGGGACCAGTCCCCTCTACCCTGGCTGCTGCAGTATATGAGCTACCACTGACAATCTGGTGCTGTGGTATATGAGCTCCCCCTGACACCCAGCTGGAAGGAGTCTTTCTCCTAGAGGGGCGAGTCCACTCTACCCTGGCTAAGGTGTTATACAAGCTCCTGGTGACATCCATGTGGGCGTGGTCTCCTCCTTGGAGGAGAGAGTCTCCACTACCCTGGCTACAGCTCCCCCACTGACAAATAGGGGGTGAGGTCTCCTTCCTGGAGGGGTGAGTTTCCCCTACCCTTCCTGTTGTGGTATAAGAGCTCCCTCTGACACCAAGGGGGAGGGATATCCTGCCTGAAGTGGCAAATTCCTTCTACCTTGGATGTGGAAGTATAGGGTCCCACTCCTAGAGCAGCGAATTTCCTGTACCCTAGCTGTGGAGATATACAAAGTTTCCCACACACCAAGGTGGGATGGGTCTCCCGCCTGGAGAAGCAAATCCCTCTACCCTGGCTTTGGTGGTATACAAGCTCACCTGAGAATCCAGGTGAAAGGGGTCTCCCACCTGGAGGGCTGTGTCACCTCTACTATGGCTGGTGCCACATAAGAGCTTCCAGAACACCCATGTGGGTGGCATCTCCCTAGAAGAAAGGCAAGGCCACTCTTCCCTGTCTGTGGAGATAAAGGAGCTCCCTCAGATACCCAGGTGGGAGGGGTCTCCTAACTGGAAGGTCAACTCCCCCCTAACCTGGCTGCAGCGTGTATAAGCTTCTCTGAAACCCAGGTGGGAGGGGTCTCTCACTTGGAGGAGAGAGTTTCTGTTACCCTGGCTGTGTTGGTATATGAGCTCCCCGTGACACCCAAGTTGGAGGGGTCTTTGCCTGGAGAGGTGATGCCCTCTAACCTGGCTGTGACAGTATACAACATCCCTCAGAAACCCAGTTGTGAGGGGTCTCTTGCCTGTTGAGGCAAGTTCCCTTTTCCATGGCTATGGCAGTAAACAACCTCCCCCTGACACCCTGGTGGAAGGTGTTTCTTGCCTGATGCAGCAAGTACTCTATACACTGCCTGCAGTGGATATGAGCTCTCCCCACACCCAGGTGAGAGGGATCTCCTGTATGGATGGGCAAGTCACCTCTAACCTGGCTAAGGTAGTATACATGCTCCCTGAAACTCCCAGGTGGAAGGGGTCTCCTTACTGGAGGGGCGAGTCCTCTCTACCCTGGATGCTGCAGTACAGGAACTTTTCTGTCACCCAGTTTGGAGGAGTTTCCCACATGGATGGTAGAGTTCCCTGGATCCTGCCTGTGGTTTTATAGGAGCTCCCATTGACACCAAGGTTTTATGTGTCTCTTGACTGAAGGGGCAAATCCTCTCCACCCTGGCATTGGAGATAGAGGAGCTTCCCCCAACACACAGGATGGAGAGGTCTCTTGCCTTGAGGGGGAAATCCCGTCTAAAATGATTGCAGCCGGATAAGAGCTCCCCCTCATGACCAGGTGAAAGGGGTCTCCCGTCTGGAGAGGCGAGTCTTTCCTACCCTGGCTATAGCTGTATACTTAACACTCTCAAACACCGAGGTGGGAGGGGTTTCCCAGATGGAGGCGCAAGTCCCCTCTCCCCTGGCTAAGGCAGAATTCAAGCTCACCTTGGCACCAAGATGAGAGGGGTATCTTGCCTGGAGGGGCGAGTTGGCTCTCTCCTAACTGCTGTTGTATAGAAATTTTCTGAGAAACTAAGGTGGGAGGGGTCTCCTGTCTAATAGTATGAGTCCCTTACACCATGGCTGCAGTGGTGTAGGAGCTCCACTGACATCCAGGTGGGAGGGTTCTATGGCAAGGAGGGGCGAGTCCCCTCTACCCTGACTATGGTGGTATATGGGCTGCCCCTCACCATACCCACGTGGGAGGGGTCTCCAATATGTGTGTTCCCTATTCCCTGGCTGCTACCGTATATGAGCTCCCCCTGACATCCTGGTGGGAGGGTCTCCTGCCTGGAGGGGCAAGTACCCTCTACCCATACTAAGGTGTTATAAAAGCTCCCCATGACACCCAGTTCGGACGGTTCTCCTTCCTGAAGGGGCGAGTCCCCACTACCCTGGCTACAGTGGTATATGAACTCACCCACCCTCACCCAGGTGGTCAGAGTCTCCAGCCTGGAGGAGCGAGTCCCCTCTACACTGGCTGGGGCAGTATACAACCTCTCCCTGACACCAGAGTGGGAGGTGTCTCCTGCCTGGAGTGGGAAGGTTTCCTGTGGCAGTATAGGAGAACCACTGAAAATCCAAGTGGAAGGGGTCTCTTCCCTGGTGGGTATATGGTGGAATAAGAGCTCCACCTGACAACCAGTTGGGAGGCATATACCGCCTGGAGTGGTGAATCCCCTCTAAACTAGATGTGGAAGTATGAGAGCTCCCCCTGACACCTAGGTAAGAACTGTCTCCCGTCTAGAAAAGCGAATACCCTCTACCCTAGCTGTGGAGGTATACAGCTTCCTCAGACTCCCAGGCGGAGGGGCATGTCCCCTCTACTCTGGCTGCAGCAGTATAAGAACTCCCCTTGACACCTAGGTGGGAGGGGTATCCTTCATGGAAGGGCGAATCCCCTCTACCTTCCAGGATAAGAGTTCCCCCTGACACCTTGATAGGAAGGGTCTCCCGCCTAGAGCAGGGGATCCCCTCTACACTAGCTGTGCAGGTATACAAGCTTCCACAGACACCTAGGTGGGTGATGAGGTCTCCTGCCTAGAGGGGCAAGTCTCCTCTACCCTGACTTTTGTGGTATACAAGCTATACAAGACCCCACCACCCAGCTGGGAGGGGTCTCACACCTGGAGTGGCGAGTCCCCTCTACTTTGGCTGGTGCCATATAAGAGCTCACAGGACACCCATGTGGGAGGCGTCTCCCAAATGGAGGAGAGAGTCCCCTCTAACCTTGCTGGGAATTATAGGAGCTCCCCTAGTCACACAGGTGGGAAGGGTTTCCTGAATGGAGGATCAAGTCCCTCTAACCTGGCTGCAGTGGTATAGGAGCTCCCCTGAAACTCAGGTGGGAGTGGTCTCTCGCCTTAAGGGGCAAGTCCCTGCTATCCTGACTCTGCAGTATAACATCTCCCCAAAACATCCAGGTGGTAAGGGTCTCCAGGCTGGCGAGTGCCCTCTATCCTGGCTGAAGTGGTATATTAGCTCCCCTTGACAACCAGGTTGGAGGAGTCTTTCCCTGGAAAGGCCAGTCCCTTCTAACCTGGCTGCAGGTGTATATGAGATCCCCACAACACTCAAGTGGGAAGGGTCTCCCGCCTGGATGCATGAGTCACCTCTATCCTGGTTGGGGACGTGTACTAGCTCCCCCCAAACCCAGTTGGGAAGCATCTCCTGCAAGTCCCCTCTACCCTACAGGTGGAGTTCTATGAGTTCCCTCACACACCCAGGTAAAAGGGGTCTTCCACTTGGAAAGGTAAGTACCTGAATCCTGGCTGCAGCTCTATAGGAGCCATCTGTACAAAACTAGGTGGGAGTGGGTCTTTTGCCTAGAAGGAGAGATCCCTGCTATTCTGGCTGCACCTAGATAGGAGCATCCCGACACTCAGGTGAAAAGTGTATCCTGCATGGAGAGACGAGTCCCTGTAACCTTGGCTGCAGCTGCACACAAGCTGCCACACCATGGGGCAATGAGGTGGAATGTATCTCTTGCCAGTATTTTTGAGTCCCCTGTACAAGGGCTGAGGCAGAATAAAAGCTAGCCTGAACACCATGGTGGGAGGAGTCTCACACCTGGAGGAACCAGTTGTCTCTTCCCAGGATGCAGAGATATAAGAGCTCCCAAAGACAACCATATCTTTTTCATTCACCCAGGCCCAGGTGCTAGCACTACGCTCGCAATTACTGGGCACATCTCCTTGCTTGACCTCTGTCTGCATTTCTCAAGGATTCTGTCCCTGTCTCTTGGTTTCAGGCCCCTGTTATTATCCCCCTCCAGTGCCTCACCTCTGTCCTCTCATGCTGTAGTTTCCTGGCACTGCGTGGAACCTCCACTACCCCTGCTTCTCTCTAGCCTAGGCTCCTCAAATGGGTGCTGCAGCCCACTGACCCTCCCAACCTCCAGTCACCAGGTATCCCCTCACAGTACTCTCTTTTGCACCTAATTGGTCCAGGTCCCTCTCTGAGGATCTACTCACCTGGGGCAGAATAGTGGATTTGGCTGGCCTGTGTACCCTAAATGCTCCCTATGGGAAACAAACTCCTGCCACTCACCTGAGTCCTCTTCATCACCTGTACATTGAGTCCTGGCAGTTAACATGGGACTAACTCCAACCCAGCCCTGAGAGCTCTACTCCCTTCCTTCTGCTGCCCTTTCCCATGCATGCTGCCCCTACCCCAACACAGCCCTCCCTAACTCTGACACTTTGTGGTCCAGTCTCTGGGCCTGGGCAATCTCTGAGGCCCCTGACCATATTCCTCATGTCCCTTGACATAGTGTGTAGTCTCCTCATGTTGGGTCTGACCTGGGGGCCCCTTATTTTGGCCCCCAATGGGCTCACCTAGGTGCCCCTTGCACTTTCCTCTGTCTCCTGGTCCTCATGCAGCCCCTATCTCCCTTCCCATTGTGCTTTTACCAGGTGCCTCTAGGTCTCCTGGTCCTTGGGTCCCGCATCACAATTGGTTGGGTGGGTCCCATGCCTCGGGACATGTTTTGGGTCATGGCTCTATCCCTACAATGCACCCAACAACCCCCCCATCTATGCCAATTTATCCTCCTTCTCCTGGCCCTCTTCCCTTCTCTGGCCTCCCTTGCCAGATCCCTGGCCCTGGATTCAAATATGAACCTTATGCGAAACAGAACTCTGCTCCTTGCTTGGGCCACTTGCTCTTCCTGGGTGCTTGGTCCTCTACCAGGAACCCTGAAAACTGAATGTGGCCCTGGGCCTGGAGTCTGACTGCCCCCGCTGAATCCCCTGCCTTTCCTCCCAAATCTTATCCAGTGTCCTGAGCCCCTGCCCAAGCACTAGCCTTTGGCTCTCTGTTCCCAGCCCTGACTCTTTGCTTAAGGCTCTGGTGGCCCTTCTTGCTCACTGCTTTTCTGGGCATTTTCTGAGGGACTCTCTCTGGGGCCACTTCCCTGCTCCCGTTGGCTTTCTTGTATCTCAGTACCCTAGTGTAGCCCTGCCTTCCTGGTCTGGCATTCTCTGTTGTCCCCTGGCGTGGGCCCTCCTCTAGGTCCCTTCCTGGGCTCCTTTATGGTGTCCTGGCTCCCAAGCCACCCACATTCTTCCTGAGACCCTTCAGGCTGTGCCCTCCATTGATCATCCTATCCTTTCCTGATCCCCTTCCCAGGATTCTTATCCAGGTCTAGTGACTTGACATGGCCTCTTTGCCCTAGGGATATACTTTGGGAAAATGTAGCCCTGCCACATGGCTGTGCCTTTTGCCCTCCTTCAGTATGGGCCCTGCTCTCAACCCCTTACACCCTGCAGTGGTCCTGGGCATTGACCCTTCTCCCATCCTGCTGCTCCCCCTCCATGTTTCTTTTCATTCACCAAGGCCCAGGTGTTAGCACTTGGCTCTCCATTACTGGGACTGGTTCTGGTTCCTTGCTTTAGACCCTGGCTACCCTTCTTGAGGACCTTTTCCTGTCCCTTGGTTTGAGGCCCCTTTTGCTGGTCCCCTCTTATGCCTCCCCTCTGATCCCCTCATGCTGTGGTATCCTAGCACTGCCTGGACCCTATGCTCCTCCTGCTTCTCCCTAGCCTCTGCTGCTCGAATGGGTCCTGGCAGCCCGACCTCTCTTCTACATCCGCACACCACTTATCCTCTCAGAGTACCCTCTTTGTCCCCTCCTTTTATTCAGGTGAGTATTATCCTCATACTCACCTGGGATAGAGTAACAGATTTGGCTTATTCCACCACCCTGAATGCTCCCTATTGGAAGCACAGCCCTGTTTCTTGCCTGAGTCCCCTTCACTGGAAGATAGGCTGGCACTAAGGTACTGTAGTACAGGGAAGCCACAGGGAGTGGTGAAGCCGCCCCTGGGAGGGGTCTTCAGACAATGCCCAGAAAAGCAGTGAGCAAGATGGGCCACCAGAGGCACAAACGAGGAGCCAGGCCAGGGCAGTGAAAGCCAAGGGCCAGGGCTTGGGCAGGGTTTCAGGAAACTGGAGAAGATGTGCAACAGACAGCAGGGGATTCAGCAAGGGGAAGTTGGCTCCAGGATCAGGGCCATCTCCATGTTTCAGGGTTCCTAGTGCAGGACCCAGTACCCAGGGAGAGCAAGGGGCCCAGGCAAGGGGAAGAACATTGTGTTCCATAAGGCTCCCTAGATGAGATGAGAATCTATGGCCAGGGTCCTGGCAAAGGATGCCCAGAAGAGGAAGGGGGCCAGAAAGAGGGTGACAGGAGGGCACAGCAAAGGTTTGGGGTGGGTGTGCATATGGAAAAGACCCAAGACACAAGTCAGGCTCCCAGGCAAGGGACCCACCTGATGAATGGCGATGGGGTACACGAGGTGCAGGAAAAATCTGAGGCCAGAAAAAAACTCGAGGGGGAGGGGAGGAAGGAGCTGTGTGAGGATCAGGAGAAGCCAAGTGACACCTAGGGTAGCTGGCAGGCAGGCCCAAGCAAGGGGCCCAAAGGTCAGACCCAACACAGAGAGACTCCATGCTATGCCAAGTGACATGAAGAATTCATTCAGGAGCCCAGGTGAACACCCAGGCCCAGGGACTGGAACTCCCAGAGTCAAGGTTAAAGAAGGCTGGGTTGTGGTAGGGGCAGCATGCAAGGCCAGAAGGCAGGGGAAGAAAGGGAGGAAATCACTCAGGGCAAGTCCATGTTAAGTGCCTGGTGTTCTCTGCTCTTTCCTAGCCTGGGCGCCCTTCTAGGTCTCTTGCCTAAGCTCCTTGCTGGGATCCTGGCTCCCACCCAACCCACCTGTCCTGTGGTTCTTCAGTTCTTCAGTCTATGCCCTCCTTTAGCCTTCCTGTACTTTCTTCCTCTGACATCCCATCATTCCTGATCCCCTTCCCAGGATGCTCACCTGGGCTAGAGGATATGACCTTAGAGAATTTGAAGCCCTGCCCCTTGCTCATTGCCTGGGCACTTTCGCCTCCCTCAGCTGGGCTTTGCTTCTGAACACTGACACCCTACAGTGGACCTGGGCCTTCAGCGCTCCTCCCCCTGTTCCAGCTGCTCCCATTTCACCCCTCCCTCCCGTTTCTATCCATGTTTGATTTCATTCACCCAGGCCCAGGTGCTTGCACTGAGTTCTCCATTACAGGGCCTGGCTCCTTGCTGGAGGCCCTGGCCACCCTTCTTGAGGACCCTATCCCTGTTCCTTGCTTTCAGGCCCCTTTTGCCACCCCCTCTGCTGCCTCCTCTCTGTTACCCGCATGCCTTATAACTTGGCACTGCCCAGAGCCTCCACTATACCTTCATCACTCTAGTCTACACTATTCAGATGGGTCCTGCACCCCACCGAACCACCAACCTTGGCATGAAAGGTATCCCTTCACTGTATCCTCTCTTTCCCCTCATTGGTTCAGGTCCCTCTCAGAGGATCTACTCATCTGGCACAGAAGAACATATTTGGCTCGTCTCTGCACTCTGAATGCTCTCTTTAGGAAACACAGCCCTGCCAGTCTCCTGAGTCGCCTTTACCGCCTGTACAGCGAGGCCTGCCAGTTAACATGAAATTTGCTTGAACCCAGCCCTAAGCCATCTCCTCCCTTCCCTCCCCTGCCCTCTGGCCTTACATGCTGCCTCTATTCCAACCTGGCTGTCCCTAACCCTGACCCTTTGTGCTGAAGTCTCTGGACCTGGGGGCTCGCCTAATCCCCTGACTTTCTTCCTTATGTCCTTTGCCATATAATGGAGTCTACTTGTGTTGGGTCTGAGCTGGGGGCCCCTGACTTGGCCTCCTAGTGTGCTATCTTAGGTGCCCTTTGTGCTTTCCTCTGTCTCCTGGTCCTCACAAAGTCCCTACCTCCCTTCCCATTGTGCTTTTCTAGGTCTCCTGCTCCTTCGGTCCCTCATCACAATGGGTTGGATGGGTCCCTTGCCTGGGGACCTGTCTTAGGTCATGGTCTCCCGCTAGGGTGCACCCACCATGACCCCCTCCATGCTGTTTCATCCCTTTCCTCCTTGCCCCCTTCCTTTTTCTGGCCCTGGGCCAGGTCCCTGGGCCTGGATTCAAATATGAGCCAGGGCACCTTTTGCTCTGCCCCTCACCTGGGCCCCGTGCTTTCCCTGGGTGCTTAGTCCTCCACCAGTAACCCGGACACCTGGAGGTGGCCCTGGGCCTGGAGTCGCACGGCCCCCTGTTGGATTCTCTGCCATCCTTCTGAAATCATGTGCAGTGTCCTAGGCCCTGTCCAAGCCCTGGCCCTTGGCTCTCCTTTATCCAGGCCTGGCTCCTCTCTTGAGCCTCTGGTGGCCCTTCTTGCTCACTGCTTTTCTGGGCATTGTCTGATGTGCCCAAGCTTGGCCACTTCCCTGATCCCCTTGGCTTTCCTGTACCTCAGTATACTAGAGCAGACCTGCCTTCTCGGCCTGGCATTCCCTGCTCTCCCCTAGCCTGGGCCCTATTCTAGGTTTCTTCCTTGGCTCCTTGTTGGGGTCCTGACCTCCATTCCACCCACACCTTTCCTTTTTCTTTTCAGGCTGTGCCCTCCTTTTGCCTTCCAATCCTTACTGTCTCTTTCATACCTGTTTTCCTGATCCGCTTCCCAGGATGCTCACATGGGCCAGGGACTTGGCTTGGCCTGTTGGCCCTGGGGTCTCCCTTTGGGAAAATGTAGCCCTGACCCTTGCCTGGGCTCTTTGTCCTCCCTCAGCCCAGGCCCTTCTCCTGACCCCTGACACCCTGAAGTGGACCTGGGCCTTGAGATTTTCTCCCCCTGTGCCACCCACTCCACTTTCTCCCCTCTCACTACTCCCACTCCATGTTTCTTTTCATTCACTCAGGCTCAGGTGCCAGGACTTGGCTCTCCAATACAGGGCCTAGATCCCTGCTTGAGCCCCTGGCAATGCTTCTCATGGACCCTGTCCCTGTACCTTTGTTTCAGGCCCCTTTTGGCAGCTTCCTCCTGTGCCTCCCCTCTGATCCCCTCATGCTATCGTTATAGTTAAAGCTTCACCTGGGGTTTTATAAACTGACTTCTAGACCACTTTCGTATAATCAAATCAAGTCTTTATTGAAGCACACTAGTGGTGACTGATTAGAATATAAAGCTGTTCCCCTGATCAGCCCCGAAAAATTGCAAGGGTGCCCCTTATAAGCCTGAAAACTGCCAAAGCAGTGTTAGGGGTTCTAGCCAATGCAAGCAAGCCAGGTTACAGAAGTGAGAGAGTGCAGTCAAGTGAAGGGAAGCCTAACCAATAACAATTAGTCCAGTTACCCTAGTTACAGAAACAGCCCCGTTACCCTAGTTACAGAAACAATACCCCATTTGGTAGTTCCGTGTTCTCACAGATTTCTATAGGAAAAGGAAAAGAACATTTTGCTCCAGTCATGATCCTTCTACTTGGCATGGTTGTTTTACAGGATGAAGTCATAAAACAAATGGAGTCACATTTGGTCCTACTATCACACTTGATATCTTGGCATTGCCCTGACCTTCCACTATCTCTGCTTCACCCAAGTCTAGGCTCCTCTAATGGGTTCTGCAGCACACTGAACCCCTCCAATCTCCGCATGCCAGATAGAAATTCACTTTATGTTTTTTTGCCACTCATATGAACCCAGGCACCTTATGCGAAACAATGCCCAGAGAAGCAGTGAGCAAGAAGGGCCACCAGGTGCTCAAGCAAGGAGCCAGGCCTGGGAACAGAGAGCCAAGAGCCAGGGCTTAGGCAGGGTCTCAGGGCAGTGGATTACATTTCAAAAAGAAGGCAGGGGATTCACCAGGGGGCAGTCAGGCTCCAGGCCCATGGACTCTTCCAGGTTTCAAGGTTCCTGGTGCCATACCAAGCACCCAGGGAGAGCAAGATCCCACGTGAGGGCCAGGGCATCATTTCCCCTAAGGCGCCCTGGATCAGATGAGAACCTATGGCCTGGAATGGAAGCCAAGAAAAGGAAGGGGGCCAGAAGGAGGGCGATTTTGGAGACAGAAGGGGTCTGTGGTTTATGCGCATAGGAGCGAGACCCAGGACCCAAGCCAAGCACTCAGGCAAAGGACCCACTTCACAATGGTGATGGGGGACCCAAGGAGCACAAGCCCAGCGAGTGCCAGAAAAAGGCTCAAGGGGAAGGGAAGGAGGGGGCTGCATGTGGATCAAGAGAAGCCAAGGGGCACCCAGGGGAGCCCACTGGCAGCACCAAGCAAGGGCCCTAAGGTCACACCCAACACAAAGCAACTCTTTGTTATGCCAAGGGCCATGAGAAACTAGGTGAGGGGCTCAGGTGAACACCCAGGCCCAGGGCCCAGAGCACAAAGTGTCAAGGTTAGGGACGGTTGGGTTGCTGTAGGGACAGCATGGAAGGCCAGAGGAAATAAAGGGGATCTCTCAGGGCTTGGATGGAGCAAGTCCATGTTAATTGCCAGGCCTCAAATTTCAGGCAGTGAGGGGGACTGAGGGGAGAGGCAAGGCTGTGTTTTCCATACAGAAAAATTAGGGCACACAGGAGAGCCAATTTTGCTCTTCTGCCCCAGAAGAGTAGATCCTCATAGAGGGACCTTGAAAAAATAAGCTGGGGCCACAAAGTTTAGTATAAGGGGTGTGTGGAAATAGAGGTGGGTGGGCTGCAGGACACATTCCAGAAGCAAAGGGTAGTTGAGAAGCAGGGGGAGTTGAGGGTCCCATCAGTGCCACCATTCCACAGCATGAGGGGATCAGAGGGGAGTCACAGTAGAGGGCAGGCAACAGGGACCTGAAACCAAGGGACAGCGAAAGGGTCCTGAACAAGTGGGAGAAAGGCTCGGGGTCTTAAGCAAGGAGCCAGACCCACTAATGGAGAGCCACGTGCTAGCACCTGGTCCTGGGTGAGTGAAAAGAAACATGGAAGTGAAGGAGCAGGTGGGGAGAAAGTGGAGTCAGTGGCACATAGAGAGAATGTCTCAAGGTCCAGATCCATTTCAAAGTGTCGGGGTCAGGAGCAGTGCCCCAGCTGACAGAGGCAAAAGGGCACATGCAAGGGGAAGGGCTACATTTTCTAAAGGGAGCCCCCATGGCCAAGAGGCCAAATCAAGTCTCCTGGCATAGGTGAGCATCCTGGATATGGGATCAGGAAAATGGGCATGGTGGAGACAGAAATGACAGGAGAGCCAATGAAGGGCATATCTTGAAGGCCATAGGATGGGCATGGGTTGGGTAGGGGCAAGGACCCCAGGAAGAGGCACAGGCAATGGACCTAGAAGAGGGCCCAGGACAGGAGAAGGCAGGGAATGCCACTACAAGAAGGTAGGGATGATCTAGGGTCTTGTAGTCCAGGAATTCCAAGGGGAACAGGGAAGTGGCCCCAGCAAGGGGCCTTCAGACAATGCTCAGAAAAGCAGTGAGCAAGAAGGACCACCAGAATTTCAAACAAGAAACCAGAGCAGGGAACAGAGAGGCAAGGGCCAGGGCTTGGGCAGGACCTCAGGACAGTGGATTATATTTGGAAAGGAAGGCAGGGCATCCAAAGGGTGCAGTCGGGCTCCAGTCCCAGTTCCTGATGCTGGACCAAGAACCCAGGTCATCAAGAGCCCCAGGCAAGGGCCAGGGCATTGTTTCTCATAAGGTGCCCTGTATCGGATGAGAACCTATGGCCAGGGTCCTGGCAAACGAGGCCAGGAAAAAAAAGTGTGCCAGAAGGAGGGTGATGGGAAGGCATGCAAGGGGTTTGGGGTGCGTGCACATAGGTGCGAGACCCAGTATCCAAGCCAGGCGCCCAGGCAAAGAACCAACCCGGTCAATGGTGATGGGGGACCCAAGGAGTAGGAGACCTGCGAGTGCCAGAAAAAGACACAAAGGGAAGAAGATGAAGAGGCTGCATGAGGACAAGGAGAAGCCAAGGAGCACCTATGGGAGCTTGCTGGCAGATCCAAACAAGGGGCCCACAGATCAGACCCAACACGAAGAGACTTCTTGTGATGCCAAGGGCCATAGAGTACATGGTCAGGGGCTCAGGTGAATGCCCAGGCGCAGTAAGTGGAGTGCAAAGGGTGAGGGTTAGGTTGGGCTGGGTTGTGGTAGGGGCACCATGCAAGGCCAGAGGGCAGGGGAGGAATAGGATGTGATTCCTCAGGGCTGAGTTGAAGAAAGTCAATGTAAAATGCCAGACCTCAAGCTTCAGACAGTGAATACACTCAGGCAAGTGGCACGGCTGTTTCCCATAAGGAGCATTCAAGGCACAGAGGCAAGCCAAAGCTGCCCCAGGAGTGTAGATCCTAGGAGAGGGACAAGGACCAAAGGAGGTGCCAAAGAGGGTACTGTGATTGGTTACCTAGTGTGCAGAAGTGGGGGGAGGGTCAGGATGCCAAGACCCATTTGAGCAGCATAGGCTAGGAAGAAGTAGGGGCCTGCAGAGGGTCCAGGCATTGCCAGGATACCACATCATGAGTGAATCAGAGGAAAGACACAGAAGGGGGTCCGTAACAGGGGCCTGAAACCAATTAACAGGTCCACAAGAAGGGAAGCCAAGGGCTCAAGAAAGGAGCTGGGCCCAGTAATGGAGAGCCAAGTGCTAGAACCTGGGCCTGGGTGAGTGATAAAAGACATAGTTGTCTTTGGGAGCTCTTATACCTCTGAAGTCTGGGTGATTGGACTGGCTCCTCTGAGAAAAAGACCCCTCACACCTTGGTGTCCAGGCTACCTTTTGTACTCCCTCAGCCCATGTAGAGGGGACTCAGCCCTCCAGTCATGAAATACCTTCCACCTGGGTATCCAGTGGGGGGTCTCATGTTCAGCTGCAGCCAAGGTAGAAGGAACTCACCCCTCCACACAGCATACCACTTTCACCTCGGTCTCAGGGTGATCACATATCTAGGTGCAGCCAGAGTAGCAGGGACTCGCCACTCTAGTCAGGAGACCCCTCACACCTGGGTTGTAGGGGGGCTCCTATAGAGCTGGAGCCAAAGTAACAGGGACTCACACCTTCAGGCGGGAGACCCCTTTCACCTAGGTGTCTGGGGTAACTCATATCTATGCAGGCAGTTTAGAGGGGACTTGCCCCTCCAGGAAGGAGACACCTCCCAACTGGGTGTCAGGGGAGTTAGTACACAGCTCCAACCAGGGTAGAGGAAACTTGTGTCTCCAGACGGGAGACCCCTCCCACCTGAGTGTTGTGAGGATCTTGTATACTGATGCAGCCAGGTTAGAGGGGACTCACCTCTCCAGGAAAAGTACCCTCCAACTTGGGTTTCCAGGGGAGCTCATACCACCGCAGCCAGGGTAAAGGCCACTCGCCCTGCCAGGGTGGAGACCCTTCCCACCTGGGTGTCTGGGGGGACACTTATACCACGAGTCAGGGTAACAGTGACTTGCCCCTCCAGGCGAGAGACCTATCCCACCTGGGTGTCAGGGAAGCTCTTATACAACTACATCCAGGTTAGAGGGGATTCAAACCTTCAGTCAGGAAACTCCTCCCATCTTGGTTACTGGGGGAGCTCTTGTCTCACAACAAGGGTAGAGGGGACTTGCTCCTTCTGTTAGGAGATGCCTGCCATGTTGGTGTCCTGGGAGCTCTTATATGGCACCAGCCAAAGTAGAGGGGACTCGCCTCTCCAGGCGGGAGACTCCTCCCACCTTGGTGCTGCAGTCTTTTACAGTTTATACACCACCAAAGCCAGGGTAGAGGGGACTCGCCCCTCCAGTTGAGAGATCACACCCTACTGGGTGTCTCAGGAAGCTTGTATATCTGCACAGCTAGGGTAGAGGAGATTCCATGATATAGGTGGAAGACCCTTCTCACCAGGGTGTCAGGGGGAAGTCTTATCCTCCCACAGGCCAGGTAGAGGGGATTTGCCCTTCCAGGAGCATACCCCTCCCACCTTGGTGTCAGGGGAAGCACTTATTCCACCACAGCCAGAGGAGAGGAGATGTGCCCCTCCAAGCTGGAGACTCCTTTCACCTGGGTGGCCAGAGAAGCTCCAATACTGCCCCAGGAAGGGTAGGAGAAACTCACCACTCCAGACAGGAGACCCCTCCCAACTGGGTGTCAGGTGGAGCTAGTATACTGCACAAGCCAGGGTAGAGTGGACTTGTCCCTTCAGGCAGGAGACCCTGAATACCTGGGTTTGGGTTGATGAGCTCATATACCACTATAGCTAGGGTAGTGGGTACTCTTCCCTTCAGTAGGGAGACCCCTCCCATCTTGGTATATGAAGAATCTAGTATACTACAGCAGCCAGAATAGAGGGGACTCGCCCCTCCAAGCAGGAGAATCCTCTCACCTGGGTGTCTGGGAGAGCTGGTACACCACCTCACCAGGGTAGAAGGGAGTCACCCCTCTAGGTGGGAGACCCCTCCAACCTGGGTGTCAATGGGAGCTGGAGTACCCCAGCAACCAGGTTAGAATCCACTTTTACCTCCAGGGGAGAGACACCTCCCCCCTGGGAATGGAAGTAACTCCTCAAACCACCTTAGCCAGGTAGAAGGTACTTACTCCTCCAGGAGAGAGACCCCTTCCACCTGTGTGTTCTGAAGAGCTCCTATACCACTGAAGCCAGGGTAGAGGAGACTTGCACCTCTCAGCGGCAAACTTCATCCCACCTGGGTGTCAGTGGGTGTTCCTACACTGCTGTAGCCAAGGTAGAGTGGACTTACCCTCTCCCTTCTGCTTGTCTGGGTGAGCTTCTATTGCTCTTCAGAAAAGGTAGAGGGGCTCTCTCCTCCCTGTGTCTCCAAAGAGGCTTGATTACTGCAGCAGCAATTGTAGAGGGGAATTGCCCCTCCAGGCGGGATAACCCTCCCACCTGGGTGTTGGAGGACCTTGTATTCCGCCAAAGCCCGGGTAGAGGGGACTCGCCTGGCAATGCGGAAGACCACTTCTACCCATTTATATACTTGTATACTGCCTTAGCCAGAGTAGAGAAAACTTGCTCCTCCAAGGGGGAGACCACGCCCATCTGGGTGTCAAGGAGAGCATGTATACCACCACAGCCAGGGTAGATGGGATATATTGCTCCAGGTGGGAGACCCCTCACACCTGGGTGTCAGGGGGAGCTTGTATAAAACTTCAGCAAGTGTAAAGGGGATGAACCCCTCCTGTCAGGAGACCCCATGACCTGGGTGTCAGGGGGAGCTCCTATACTGTCAGGGCCAGGAAATGGGGACTCGACTTTTCAGGCCAAAGATCCCTTCCATGTGGTTGTCAGGGGTGTTCATATATTGTCACAGGCAGGGTAGAGAGGACTCCCACTTGAGGAGGGAGAGCCCTCTCACCTGGGTGTATGGGGGGAGCTCCTTTACCACTGCAGCAGGGTAGAAGGGACTTGCCTCTCCAGGTGGGAGACCCAACCATCCTGAAGTTAGGGGGAGATCCTTTATGGCAGCAGCCAGGGTAGAGGGGACTCACACCTCCCGGAGAGAGACCATTCAACCTGGGTGTCAAGTAAAGCTAGTAAACCACTGCAGCCATTGTAGAGAGGACTCGCCCCTTCAAGCAGGAGACTCTTTCAAACTGGATATGGCTGGGGAGTTAGGATACCACAGCAGCCAGAATAGAGGGGACTCAACAATCCAAGCAAGAGGCTCCTCCCACCTGCGGGTCTGGGAGAGCTGGTACACCCCCTCAGGCATTGTAGAGGGAAGTCACCCCTCTAGGTGGGAGACCACATTCACCTGGGTGGAGGGAGTAGCTCCTATACCACTGCAGTTGGGTTAGAGGGAACTCTATCCGGTAGATGGGAGACCTCTTCCACCTGGGGAGCTCCAATACTGCTGCAGCAGGGTAGAGGGGACTCTAGCCTCCTGGCCAGAGTCTCCTCCCAATTGGGTGTCAGGGGAGCTCCTATACTGCAGCAGCCAGAGGGTACTCTTACCTCTAGGCTAGAGAACCCTCCCACCTAGGTGTCAAGGGAAGATCTTACACCACTACAGCCAGGACAGAGCAGACTTGCCTTTCTAGTCTGGCGACCCCTCCGACCTGGGTGTTTGAGTGAGGTCCTGTACATTGGCACCCAGGGTAGAGGGGACTCATCCTCCAGTCGAGAGACCCTTCCCTCCTGGGTGTCCTGGATAGACTGATTACTGAAGCATCCAGGATAGGGAGGACTCATCCCAAAAGGCGAGAGACCCCTCCCACCTGGTCCTGGGTGGTGGGCTCCTATACTGCCACAGCCAGGGTAGAGGGAACATGCTCCTGCATGCAGAAGACCCCTCTCACATCAGGGGGGAGACCCCTACCACCTGGATGTACTGGGAGCTCTTGTATGGCAAGAGCTAAAGTGCAGTGGACTCTCCCTTCCATGTGGGATACCCCTCCCACCTTGCTGTCTTAAAGAGCTTATGTACAGCCACAGCCAGGGTAGACGGGACTCATTATTCATGGCTGGAGACCCCTAAAAGCAGGGTGTCTGGGGAAGCTCATATATCCCTGAACCAGTGTAAAGGAGACTCGCCACTCCAGGCTAGAAACCCCATAAGCTTGTTGTGTGTGTGTGGGGGGGTGCTCCTATGCTGCCAGAGCGAAGGGAAAGAGGACTTGACCCTCCAGGCCGAAGATACCTTCCACCTGGTTTGTCAGGGGAGTTCATATACTGCCTCAAGTAGGGTAATGGGGACTAGCCACTGGAGGCAGGAGACCTCTACTGCCTGGGTGTAGTGTAGACCTCCAAAACCACAGCAGCCAGCATAGAGGGGACTTGCATCTCAAGGCTAGAGATACTCCCACCTGGGTGTCAGGGGGAGATCCTTTACCACAGCATCCAGAGTGGAGTGGACTGGCCCCTTCAGGAAAGAGACCCATCCAACAGCGGAGTCAGGGAAATCTAGTAAACCACTGCAGCCTGGGTAAAGGGGACTCACCCCTTTAGGTGAGAGGCTCCTCCCATCTAGGTATGGGGGGAGCTCATATACAACAGCAGCCAGAATAGAGGGGACTTGTCCCTCCTAGCAGAACACCCCTCAAACCTGGATGTCTAGGAGAGCTGGTATACTCCCTCAGGCAGAGTAGAGGGAAGTCACCCCTTTATGCAGTAGACCTCTCCCAAATATTTATCAGGGGAAGTGCCTTAACATCTGCAGCCAGGGTAGAGTGGACTCACCCCTCCAGGTGGAAGACCCCTTCCACCTGGGTGTCAGGTGGAGCTCATATACCCCAGCATCCAGGGTAGAGGCGACTCACACATCAAGGTGAGAATCACCTCCCACCTGGCAATGGGAATAAATCCAATACCCCCTTAGCGCTGGTAGAGGGGACTCGCCCCTCCAGACAGAAGACCCCTCTTACCTGGGTGTATGGGAGAGCTTGTATACAGCCACAGCCAGGGTACACGTGACTCATTGCTCTAGGTGGGAGACTGTTCCTATCTGGATTTCTGGGGGATCTCCTATACCCCCACAGCCAGTGTAGAGGAAACTTGCCCCTCCATTCAGGAGACCTCATATCTTACGTGTCAGGGCAGCTCTTATACAGCCAGAGCCAAGGGAGTGGAGACTTGACCCTCCAAGCAGCAGATTTATTCCACCTGGTTGTCAGTGGAGTTCATACACTGCCATAGCAGGGTAGAGGGGACTCACCACTGGAGGCAGGAGACCCCTTCCACCTGGGTGTAGGGGGAACCTCCTATACCACTTCAGCCAGAGTAGAGGGGACTCCCCTTCTCCAGGTGTAAGACCCTCCCACCTGGGTGTCAGGGGGTGATTCTTTATTTCTGCAGCCAGGATGGAGAGGACTCGATCCTCCAGGGTAGAGACCCATCTAACCTGTGTGTCAGAGAAAGCTAGTATACCACTGCAGCAAGGGTAAATGGGACTCGCCACTTCAGGTGTGAGACCCCTCACATCTGGGTATGGGGAGGCTGGTATACCACAAAAGGTAGAATAGATGGGGCTTGCCCCTCCAACCAGGTGATTCCTCCCACATGGGTGTCTAGGAAAGCTGGTACACCCTCTCAGCCAGGGTAGAGGAAAGTCAGCCTTCTACGCGGGAGACCCCTCCACTCTGGAAGTCAGGGGAAGATCCTTAAGCTCATGGGAGTAACTCCTATACCCCCTTAGCCTGGGTAGAGGAGACTCGCCCCTCAAGGCGGAAGACACCTCTCACCTGAGTGTCAAGTGGAGGTCTTATACCCCAGCAGCCAGGATAGAAGCAACTGGCACCTCCAGGCAAGAGACACCTCTCACCTTGAAATGAGGGTAACTCCTATACCACCTTAGCCAGGGTAGAGAGGACTAGCCCTTCCAGTTAGGAGATGCTTCCCACATGGGTATCTGGTGAGGGGGGTTCATATACAGCTGCTGCTGGGGTAGCAGCGACTCACCCCTCTAGGCAGGAGACCCCTCACTATTGAGGGTAGGAGGGTGCTCTTATATATCCACAGCCAGGTTTGAGGGGATTCGCCCCTTCAGACAGGAGACCCACCCACCTGGGTGTCATGGGGAAGTTATATACCACCTTAGCCAGGGTAGAGGAGACTCTCCTGTCCAGGGGTGATACCCCTCCATTCTGTCTGTCAGCAGAAGCTCTTATACCAGCATAGCCAGGGAAGAAAGCACATTCCCCTCCTGGTGGGAGAGGTCTCCGACCAGGGTGTCAAGGGGAGCTCATATACCCTCACAGCCAGGATAGAGGGGACTTTACCCTCCAGAGTGGAGACCCCTTTCTCCTGTGTCTCAGGGGGAGCTCTTATACTACCTCAGCAATGGTAAGGCATACTTTCCCCTTCAGGTTTGGAGAATCCTCCCATCTCTGCTTTTGGGGAGCTTTTATACTACCTCAGGCGGGGTAGAAAGAATCTACCCTTCAGACAGGAGACCTCTGTCTGGGTGTCCTGGGAATTTCTTATCCCACTGCAGCAGGGCCCAGGGTACTCTAGCAACCTGGCTGGAGACTCCTTCTAATTGGGTGTCAGGGGAGGTCCTATACCACAGAAGCCAAGGTAGAGGGGCCTCACACATCTAGGTGGGAGATTCCTCCCACCTGGGTGTCAGCGGGAGTTCATATACCACTGCAACCAGGGTAGAACAGACTTGCCCTTTCAATATGGAGACCTCTCACACCTGGGTGCCAGGGTGAGATCTTATGTATCCGCAGCCTGGGTAGAGAGGACTGGCCCCTCCAATTGAAACACCTCTCCTATCTGGGTGTCCAGGGGAACTTGATTACTGCAGCAGCCAGGGTGAGGGGATTCACACCTACAGGTGGGAAACCCCTTCCACCTGGTTGTCAGGAGAGAACATATACCTCCACAAGCAGGGTAGAGGGGACTTAACCCTTGAGGCAGGAGACTGCTCCCACCTGGATGTACCAGGGAGCTCCTATACCACTATAGCCAGGATCAAAGGATTCGCCTCTCCAGACTGAAGACCCTCCCACCTGGGTGTCAGAGGAATATCATTTACTGCCGCAGCCAGATTTGAGGGGACTAGCCCCTCCAGGCAAGAGACCAATCCAACCTGGGTGTCAGGCAAAGCTAGTAAAGCAGTGCATCCCGAGTAGAGAGGACTCGCCCCTTCAGGTGGGAGACCTTCCCACCTGGGTGTGTGTCGGGGAGCTTGTATTCCATTGTAGCTAGGGTTGTGGAGACTCCTCCCTCCAGGCAGGAGACCTCTCTCATCTGGGTATGGAGGGGGAGCTGCTATATCACTACAGCCAGTGTAGAGGCGACTTGCCCATCCAGGCAGAAGACCCCTCCCACCAGGGTTTCAACGGGCATTCTTATACCATTGTAGTCAGGGTAGAGGGGACTAGCCCCATCAGGCAGGAGACCCCTTCCACCTGGGTGTCGGGGGGTAGCTCATATACCGCCACAGACAGGGTAGAGAGAGTTTGTCTCTAAAGGTTGGAGTTGTCCCACCTGGGTGTCCTGGCGGCGGAGGCTTGTATACAGCTGCAGGCAGAGTAGCAGGAACTTGAAATCCCAGGCAGAATACCACTTTCATCGGAGTGTCAGAGGGAGTGCCTATCCTGCAGCTGGCATATTACAGGGGACTCGCCCCTCCAGACAAAAGTCCCTTTCCATATAATGGTCAGGAGGAACTCATATTCTGCTCCAGGTAGGAGAGAGGGGACTGGCCCCTCCAGGATGGAGACCTCTCCCACATGGGTCAGGGAAATCTAGTATACCACAGGAGCCATGGAAAAGAGACTCCCCCTTTCAGGCAGGAGACCCTTCCCATCTGCTAATGGGGGTGGCTTGTATACCACAGCAGCCAGGGTAGAGGGGACTCATCCATTCACACAGGAGACCTCTCCCACCTGGGTAACTTGGGGGAGCTCTTACACCACTGAAACCAGAGTAGAGAGGACTCATCCCTCCAGGCAGGAGACCTCTCCTACCTGGCAGCTCTCCTAAGCTGGCAGCTTGCATGGCACCTTAGCCTGGGTAGAGAGGGCTTGCCCCTCCAGATGGGAGGTCTATCCCACCTGGGTGTCAGGGAAAGCTCCTATACTGCAGCAGCCAAGTACCACGGATTTGCTCCTCCAGGCAGGAGATTCTCTCACCTGCGTATCCTGGGTGTGCGTTGGGGCTCCTATACACCTGCAGGAAGGGTAGCAGGGACTCATCCCCCATTGCAGAGACAACTTCCACCTGGGTGTCAGGGAAGCTCCTATCCCACTGTAGCCATAGGAGATGGGACTGGCCTCTCTAGGCAAGAGACCCTTTCCAACTGATTGTTGGGGGGAGTCCATATACCTCCGCAGACAAGATAGAGGGGACTCACTCCTCTAGGCCAAAGACCCTCCCACCTGGGTGTCCATAGATCTCTTTTACTGCCAAAGCCAGTGTAGAGGGAACTCATGCCTCCAGGCAGGAGACCACTCCCACCTGACAGCGAAAGCTCCTATACTACTTCAGCCAGGGAAAAGTGGGCTGGCTCATTCAGTCAGGAGACTCCTTTCATCTGGGTGTCACAGGGAGCTTGTATACCATCTAAACCAGGGTAGAGGTGACTCACACTTCCAGGTGGGAGACCCCTTTCTCCTGCCTCCTGGATGTCTGGGAGCTTCTATACACATGCAAGCATGGTAGCAGGGACTCGTCCCCCATAGTAGAGACCACTTTCACCTGGGTGTCAGTAGCCAGGGTGGAGGATACTCTTTCCTCCAGGCAGGAGACCCCTCTCATCTTGCTATGGGAGGAACTCATATTCCACTGCAGCCAGGAGAGAGGGGACTTGCCCCACTAGGCGTGAGACCCGTAAACACTGGTTGTCAGGGGATCTCATATACTAGCAGAGGCAGGGAAGAGAGGACTCGCCATTCCAGGTAAGAGACCCCTTCCACCTGTTTGTGTGTGTGGGGGCCCTTATATCATTACAGCCAGGGTAGAGGGGACTTACCCCTCCAGAAAGCAAGCCCTCCCACCTGGATGTCACCTGTAAGAGATTGCATACCACCTTAGCCAGGGTAGAGAGGACTCTCCACTCCCAGGGAGTGTCAGGGAGGAGCTCCAATACCATTAAAGCCAAGATAAAGGTATCAGGGAGGAGCTCCAATACCATCAAAGTCAAGATAAAGGGTCTATACCACTCCAGTTGGGAGATCCTTCCCTCCTGACTGTTAAACGGAGCTTTTATACAGCTGCAGACTGGGTAGAGGAAACTGGGCCCTCCAGGCTGGAGACCCTTCCCACCCGGGTGTCAGGATTGGGGGAGCTCTTATAGCACTGCAGCCACAATAGTGGAAACTCACCCCTCCAGACAGAAAATCCCGCCCACCTGGGTCTCCTGGGGAGCTTGTATACCACCTTAGTCAGGGTAGAGAAGACTCACTCCTCCAGGCAGGAGAACCCTCACACCAGGGTGTCAGGGGGAGCTCTTATACTGCAGCAGCCAGCATAGAGGGGAATCATTCCTCCAGGTAGAAGACCCATTCCACCTTGGTGTTTGGTATGAGGGCTTGTATACCACTCTAGCCAGGAAAGAGGGGACTCGCCCATCTAGCTGGAAGTGCCCTTCCTCCTGAGTATCTGGGAAGCTCCTCTACAGCTGCAGCCAGGCTAGTCAATCGTCACTCTCGGCCAGAGATGCCTTTCACCTGTGGGTCAGGGGGTGCTCCTATACCACTGCAGCCAGGGTAGAGGAGACTCACCCCTTCAGAAGGGAGATCCCTCCCTCCTGGGCTGTTGTAGGGAGTTTGTATACCAAGTTAGCCAGTGTAGAGGGGACTGAAGGTGCGAGTCATCTCTACCTTGGCTGTGGATGTTTTGAGCTTCCCCCAACACCCAGGTGTGAGGGGTCTCACACCTATACTGGTGAGTGCCGTGTACACTGGCTGCAGCAGTATAGGAGTTTCTCCTAATACCCAGGTGGGAGGGGCCTCCCAAATAGAAGAGGGAGACCCCTCAACCCTGGATGTTGGGCTTTAAGAGCTTCCCCTACACCCAGGTGGGAGTAGTCTCCCATATGGAAGGGACAGTCACTTCTGTCTTGTCTGCGGCAGTATATGGGGAGAAATGGGAGTAAGGGAACGTGTTGCACATTGAGAGGAAATCTTAAGGCCTAGATTTTCTCCAGGGTGTCAGGTTGAGGAGCAGGCCCCAGGCTGAAGGAGGCAAAAGCCCCCAGGCAAAGGGCACTGCTACATTTTCTGAAAGAAAGCCAACAAAACCAAACATCCCAGTTCCAGCCCCTGGCTCTGGTGAGAATGCTAGAAAAGGGATTTGGAAAAGGAGCCCAGAAGGGACAAGACAACAGGAGGGCCGAAGGGGGGCACAGCATGAAGTTCTGGAAGAAGGGTGGTTTTTGGGTGTGGGCCAGGACTGCAGAACAGAGCCCAATCTAGGGACATAGAGGAGTCCACAGGCTAGGGGAGAGCAAGAAAGGGTGGGGCCAGACAGGCAGGGGCTGCCCTAGGGTTGTGAGATGCAGGGAAGCCAAGGGGAGCAAGGAAGTGACACCAGTAAAGGTCCACAGTTCAAGCCCAGGGAAGCATGGAGCAAGAAGAACCCCCAGAGGCTCAAGAGAGGAGCCAGTCCAGGAAATGGAGAGCCAAGGGCCAGCACTGAGGCAGGTGGCTCAGGACAGTGGACAGTGCTGGGAAGGTAAGAGATCCAGCAGCTGGGAGGTAGGCTCAAGGCCCAGTGCCACTGGCAGGTGTAAGGTTTCCTTGCGCTTTCTCAAGGACCTAGTTAGAGCAAGTAGCCCAGTCGATGGTCAGGGTTCTGTTTCTCATGAGGTGCCATGGTCCAGATGAGGATCAAGAGCCAGGGACCAGGCCAAAATGCCTAGCAAGGGACAGGGGCCAGGAGGAGTGAGATGTTAGGGCGCAGTGGGGGTCACAATGGGTACAGAGAGGGGCAAGAGTCAGAGCCGAATCAAAGATCCCAGGAAAGGGACCAACCCCTTCAACAGGTATTAGGAACCCAATGAGTAAGAGGCCCATGCTCAAGGAAAAAGCAATAGAGGAAGGAGAGGTAGGATTGGCACTAGGATGAGGACATAGGTGGCTGTACAAAGGCACAGAGGGGAGCAAACTAGGGGGCCAAATCAAGAGGCACCCACGTTAGACACTACAAGAACAGACACTACAGGAATGAACACAACACAAGCAATGGATTAAGGGGCTCAGGCTGGCAGCCAGGCCAGGGGTCTGTAGGGCAAAGGGTCAGAGTGAGGAAGGGAGGGGTTGGATTAGGGGCAGCTTGCAAGGCTAGAGGGTGGGAGAGACAAGTTAGTGGATCACCCAGGGCAAGGTCATCACTAGGCCCAAGTCTACTGCCAGTTGTCAAGTTTGGGCAGCAAAGAAGGCCCAGGCGAGAGGCAGAGCTGTGTTGCCTATAGCAATTCCTCAGGGCCCAAAGGCAAGCCAATTCTACTCCTCTTCACCAGGTGAGTAGATCCTCAGAGAGAGACAAAAACAAAAGGAGGGCAATGTGAGGGATACCTTTGGTCCAGGATTGGGGGTGGGGTGTCAGTGGGGACCCAGAAACCACTGGAGAAGACGAGGAAAGGTTGAAGCAGGTGAAAGAGAGGGTCCCGGGAATGACAAAGTACCACAGTGCAAGGGTAACAGAGGGGAGTCACAGGAAGGGGGCCAAGCAAGGGTCCTGAAATCATGAGACAGGGACAGGGTCCTGGAGAACAGTGACCGGGGGCTCCATCAAAGAGCCAGTCCCAAGAATGGGGAGCCAAATCCTGTGTCCTGGGTCCCATGGAAACAAACAGGGCTGGATAGGGGAGAAAGGGGAGCAAGGGTAGTGGGTGGTGCAGCGAGAGGTGGGCTCATGGCCCAGGTTCACTGCTGGGTGTCAGGATAGAGGAGCAGGGCCTGGGCAAACAGTCCAAAGTCCCAGGCAACGGGAACAGCTACGTTTTCTCAAAGGGAACCCACAGGGCCAAACACCCAGTTCCAGTCCCCTGGACCTGGTGAGCATGCTGGGAAAGGGATCTTGAAAAGGGTCTCAACAGTGACAGAGACAACAGGAGAAATAAAAGAGGGTACAGCCATGAAAGGCCAGAAGAAAGGTGTTGATGGGGTGCAGGCCAGGACTCCAGAATGAAGCCCAGGCTAGGGAGCAAGAGAAAGAACAAGGACAAAAAAAGGCAGGGAATGGTGAGGCTGGACAGGCTGGTGAAAGTAGGGTTCTGAGGTTCAGGGAAGCCAAGTGGAGCAGGGTACTGACCCCAGAGAGGCCAGCAGTCCAAGCTCAGGGAAGCACAGAGCAACAAGGGCCCCCAGAGCCTCAAGTGAGGAATCAAGCCAGGGAATGGAGAGCCCAGGAACATGGCTTGGACAAGAGGCTCAGGTCACTGGTCAAGACTTTGGAGGGATGGCAGGGGATCCAGCAGGGGATAGGGAGGCTCCTGGCCCAGGACAACAGAGAGAGAGTGTGCATGTGCAAGAGAGAGAGAGAGAGAGAGAGAGAGAGAGAGAGAGAGAGAGAGAGAGAGAGAGAGAGGCCCAGGCAAGGGGCAGCATTCAGGTTCCCATAAGGCCCTCTATCCCAGATGAGGATCTAGGGACTGAGATCTGAGATTTGACAAAGGAGGCCTGACAAGTGAAGGGGACCAAGAGGAGTGTCATGGGAGGGCGTGGGGGGGGTCTCGGTGGGTGCATGGGGGGGGGCAGATCCAGGAACAAGCCAGGTGCCCAGGCAAAGGACACATCTGACCTTCCATGTATGAAGGACCCAAAAATCAGGAAACCTGCAAGTGCCAGAGGAAAGCACAATGGGAAGGAGAGAAAGGGCTGCACAAAGTCCAGGAGACAGAGAAAAGGGCAACAGGAACATAGGGGAGCAAGATGGAAGTCCCAAGCAAAGGGCCTTCAGGTCAGACCCAATAAGAAGAGACTCCATGCTACGCCAAGGGACGTGAGGATCATGTCAGGGGCTCATGTGAAAGCCCAGTCCCAGAGATTGAATCACAAAGGGTCAGAGTTAGGGAGGGCTAGGTTGGGGTGGGGGCAGCATGCAAGGCCAGAGAGCATGGAAGGGAATGGAGGGGATATCTCAGAGATGTGTTGGAGCAAGTTACATGTTAACTGCCTGGCCTCAAGTTTCAGGCAGTAAAGTGGACTCAGGCAGGAGTCAGGGCTGTGTTTCCCATAGGGAACATTAAGGGCACAGAGGCCATCCAATTTGGCTCCTCTGCCCAGGTTAGTAGATCCTCAGAGAGGGATCTGGACCAAAGAAAAGTCAAAAGAGGGCACTATGAGGGGAAACCTGGCATACAGAGGTTGTGAGGATGTGCGGTTGACAGCCTGGACTCATTAGAGTATTGTAGGCTAGGGCGCAGCAGGCAAAGCAAAGGGTACTGGCAGTGCCAGGATACCATAGAACCAGTGGAAGAGAGGAAAGGCGCAGAATGGGGTCTATAAAAAGAGGCCTGAAACCAAGGGAATGGAAAGGGTCCTCCAGAAATTCAGTCAAGGTCTCAAGCAAGGAGCCATGCCCAATAATGGAGAGCCAAGTGGTAGCACCTGGGTAAGGGTGAATGAAAACAGATATGGATGGGGAGGGTATGTAGGAAAGAAATCTGAGCATGTTGCAAAGCGGTAGTAAGGCTGAAGGCCCAGGTTCACTGCAGGGTGTCATGATTGGGTAGCAGGGCACAGGCCGAAGGAGGCCAAAGGGCCTAGACAAGGGGAAGGGCTACGTTTACCAAAAGGTAACCCACAGGGCCATGAGGCCAGGTCAAGTACCAGGGAGGGTCCTGGAAATTACAAAATAGCACAGTCCAAGGGGAACAAAGGGGAGGCACAGGAAGGGGGGCCTGAAATCATGTAACAGGGACAGGGTCCTGGAGAACTGATCAGTGTAGTGGATCAGGAAATTCGGCCTAGGAGAAACAGAAATGACAAGAGTGCTGGAAGAGGGTACAGGCTCAAAGGAAGCAGAATGGGTCTTGGTGGGGTGGGGGCAAGGACCCCAGCAAAGTGCTAAGACAAGAGACCTAGAGGAGGCTCCAGGCCAGGAAAGAGCAGAAAGTGTGGGGCCAGTAAGGTATGTCTGCATTAGGGTACTGCAGTACAGGGAAGCCAAGAGGAGAAGAGAAGTTGCCCCAGGGAAAGGCCCTCAGAAAACCCTCCCCCCAAAAAAGGAACAAGAAGGGCCACCAGAGTTTAAAATGAGGAGCCAGGCAACAGAATGGAGTGCCAAAATCCAGGGCTTGGGAAGTGGGCTTAGGACAGTGGACAAGATTTGGGAGGAAAGGAAGCAGATCCAGCATGCTTAAGTAGGGCTCCAGGCCCAGGACCAAGCACCCAGAAATAGTAAGTGGCCCAGATGTTGGGCAGGGCCCTGTTTTTCATATGGTGCTCTGCCTAGGTGAGAGTCCATGGAGAGGGACCTGACAAAGTAGACCTGGAATGGAAGGGCGCCAGAAGGAGGGATATGGGAAGGCACCACTGGGGGTCACAGTAGGTGCATGGTGGGAGGAGAGCCAGTACCATAGACAGGTGCTCATCCCAACCAACCTAGGATGAGGGAAACAAGGAGCAGGAGACTCATGAGCACCAGGTGAATTCATGAGGGGATAGGAAGAATAAGCTGCATAAGGACCATGAGACAAAGGGAAGCTCAAGGGGCACTTAGGGGAGCCCTCTGGTGGGCCCAAGAAATGGGCCCCCAGTACAGACCCAACATAAAGAGACTCTATGCTATGCAAAGGGACATGAGGAAAGCATCAGAGGCTCAAGGGAGCACACAAGGTGGTGACAGGAGCACCAAAGTTGTGGGTTAGAGAAGGCTGAGTTGATGTAGGGACAGCATGCAAGGCCAGAGGGCATGGAAGAGAAGCGAGGGAATCTCTCAGGGATGGGTTGGAGCAAAGTTCCATGTGAACTTCCAGGCCTCAAGGTTCAGGCAGTGAAGGGGACTCAGGCGAGTGGCAGGGATCTGTTTCCCATAGGGAGCATTCAGGGCAGAGAGGCAAGTGAATTCTGCTCCTCTGCCCCAGGTGAGTAGATCCTCAGAGAGGGACTTGAACCAAAGGAAGGACCAAAAAGGATACTGTGAGGGGATACCTGGTATACAGAAGTTGGGTGGGGGTTTATGCTGCCAGGAACCAATTGAGCAGCATAGGCTAGAGAGAAGCAGGGGGAGAGAAAG
The DNA here is from genome assembly GCF_052094955.1 of Ictidomys tridecemlineatus. NCBI lineage: Eukaryota > Metazoa > Chordata > Mammalia > Rodentia > Sciuridae > Ictidomys > Ictidomys tridecemlineatus. The sequence goes on from NC_135485.1 coordinate 84,531,937, forward strand.
GTCCAGGCGGTGCCAGGATACCATAGTATGAGGGGATCAGAGGAGAGGCACAGGAGGAAGCCAGCAAATGGGGCCTGAAACCAAGGGTCAGGGAAAGGGTCTTGACAAAGGGTAGTGAGAGTCTCAAAGATATGGGCCCAGTAATGGAGAGTCAAGTGCTGGCACCTGGGCCTGGGTGAATAAAAATAAAGATGGGGGGTGAGCAGTGGAAGGGGAATAAGTAGAGTGGGTGGCACAGTTGGAGAAGGGCTCAAGGTCCAGGTTCACTGGAGAGTGTCAGGGTTTTGGAGCAGGGCCCTGGCTGAGGAAGACCAAAGGGCCCAAGAAAGTGGCATGCTATGTTTTCCTAAAGGGTGCCCACAGGACAAGAGGCCAAATCAAGTCACCTGGCCCCAGGTGAGTATCCTGGGAAGGGGATCAGGAAAGTGGGTATGGCAGAGACAGAAAGGATAGGAGGGCTGAAAGAGGGCATAGCCTGAAGTGCTGCAGGACTGGTGTGTGTGGGGTGGAAACCAGGACCCCAGAGAGGATCCCAGGTATGGGAATTAGAAGAGGGCAAGGCCAGGGAAGAGCAGTGAATCCTGGGCCAGGAAGGCAGGCTGCACTAGGGTACTGAGGTCCAGTGTTGAGCCTCACAGCCGAAGGGTCCCCAGCACACTTCCAGCTGCCAGCAAACTTCCAGCTGCCAGCAAACTTTCAGCTGCCATCTGATAATTGGCTCACAGGGACCCCAGCAACTTCTAGCTGCCAACTGATGGGCTCATCTGCAGTGATGCTAATTGGGCTGTTTCCCTGCCCTTTCAGACAGGGAGATGCACATTGCGGGACTTTTTTGGCTCTGCCCACACGACCAAGCCAATCGGCCTCAAGAGTAGGAGGAGGGGAGAGGTATAGTGGCTTGTAGGAAGCTGGTAGTGGCAGTTGGGCTTTGAAGGTTTTTCCTGAGGAGCTGTTTTGTTTGGTGTCTGTGGTTCTAAAAATAAAGTTTGGTTTTTTTGACAAGTGGCTCCTGAATTGTGCCCAGCCAGACTGCAGCATTTGGTGGCTCGCATGGGGAACAATTGAGCGTAAGTGATAAGGTAAACTGCTCACCCCTGGGGGCAGGGCAAGAGGATGGGTAGCCATTTTAAGATTCTTCTTTTGTTTTGTTTCACTTTTGTTTTAAGTTGTCTGTCCCTGGAGATAAGTGAGATGGAAGAAAAACCGCTCACATCTGAGGAAAAACTATTTGCGTCTGAGGAACAAATAGGGAGAAAGGACAGATGGACATTTCAGGAGGATAAAAGGCTTATATAAAGGCTGATATAATGGTTCCATTTTTATTTCATTCTGTCTCGGTTTTGTTTGGTGTTATCTTGTTGGGTTGTTTTATAGTAGAAATGTGGGATCAGAAATTAGTAAAAAACAAACCAAAAGAGTGGTAAGTAAATTGTTAGAGGAAGGAGGCATCACAGTAAAATCAAGATCAGTCAGGGCACATGTTGATACAATAAAAAAAAAATGTAGCCCATGGCTTTTTAAGGAGGAGTTGTTAAATATATCACAATGGAACCATCATGGTGAAGATTTTAAAAGAATAGAAAAGTAAAGCCCAGGAACTCTGCCAGTTGGCACATTGACATTGTGGGCATTGGTATCTGGTTTGCTTAGTCCAAAGCCTTCAGGTCAGACAAAGGTAGAGGAAGGAGAAGACATATTGACTCAAGTAAAAGAGAAGGTATCTCAAGTTAGTCAGAAAGAGGAAAAGATTCAAGTAAAAGATGAGGTCTTTCGAGCTAGTCAGATAGAAGAAGAAAACTTACAGCAGAAAAAGCCATCAGGGGAAAAGTTACAACAGGAGACTGCTACTAAAACCTTTCTATCACCAGAGGGCGTAAGTGTCTAACCAACAGCACCACCTCTACAGGAGACTGCTACTAACACATTTGTATCACCAGAGGGCATAAGTGTTCAACCAACAGCGCCACCTCCATATGCTGGCAGGCCCCCAAACTCTGCAATTGATAATTTGGATCCTGAGACAGGATCTCAAATATTAACATGCCCTGTATTTCAGGCAGGAGGACAGTGCTTTAAATTTCCAAACAGTGAAGCAGCTAAAAGAGGCTGTAACAACCTATTGTCCTCAAGCACCCTTCACTGTAAGCATGGTCGAATCCATTAACAACTTGAACATGATGCCAGCAGATTGGGCTAATATGTGTAAAGTTTTGCTAAATGGAGTTCAATACCTGTTATGGAAGGTTGCCAAGGAGGAATTTTGCAAGGAGACGGCTAGGTGAAATGCAGTAGCTGGTTATCCTCAGAGAAATCTAGATATGTTGTTAGGAAAGAGACTTTATGAGGATCAGCAGAAACAAATAGCGTATAATCCTGGTGTATACACACAAATTGCTGGAGAGGCGGGTAGGGCATTGAAGACTTTACAAGGACATGGAGGTTTACAAGGTCAATTATCTAAGGTAATTCAAGGAGCTAATGAATCTTATGCTGAATTTGTAGATAGGCTTATTCAAACAGCTACCAGAGTTTTTGGGAATACAGAACAAGCAATGCCATTAATAAAACAACTGGCTTATGAGCAAGCAAATCGTTGGTGCAGAGAAGTCAATAGACCATGAAAACATGAAGAATTAAACACATATATAAAATTATGTAGAGATCTTAATGAACAAGAGCAAGTAGTGGCAGCTGCAGTAAAACAGGATTTAGATGCCAGAGACATTAATGAACAAGGGAAAATCATGGCAGCTCCAATAAAACAGGCTTTAGATGCCAGGCCAAGAACATGCTAAAATTGTGAACAAACAGGACATTTTAAAAGGAATTGCCCCATAGGAGGAGGATTTAACAAAACTAGGTATCAAAGAAAGAGAATACAGGGTATTTGCCCATGATGCCATAGAGGGAGACATTGGGCTAATGAATGCCGTTCTCAAACCACCATAGTGGGTACTCCATTATCAAAAAATGAATAGGACCAGGTGTTTATCCACAATATTGTGGAGAAAGGCATTGGGCTCCATTGCCAAAAAATGGACAGGGAGGCCCAATGCTCTGGTGACCCAAACCACAAATATACGGAGCACTGGAGGAACACAGCAATCCCATCAGGGTAGTGCCCAGGAAATATTGTCCATCAGATCCCTCATCAGACAAACCAGAGGGAGCACAGTGTTGGACATCTGTGCCTCCACAAGATCAGTTCTAACTCCAGAGATGGGAGTTCAAATCATTTCCACAGGGGTTAAAGAACCTCTTTCCAAAAGAACAGTAGGCTTATTATTGGGACACAGCTATTCTACTCTAAAAGGATTTATGATAAGTCCTGGGGTAATTGATCTTGATTATGAAGGTGAAATAAAAATTATAGCCAATTCTCCAAAGGGTATATCAGTAATTTCACCAGGAGATAGAATAGCAAAGTTACTAATAATACCCCGCCTACATGATAAATTTTTCAGTCATACTGTAGAAAGAGGTTCCAAGGGATTAGGCTCCACAGGTGAAGACTGGGCTGTGCTTTCTTTAAATTTAGATTCTCGCCCCATGCTAAAACTAAATATTCAAAGACATGAATTTAATGGGCTACTGGATACAGGTGCAGACCTTAGCATCATCTCTCATCAAGAATGACCAAACATTGGCCATTGCAACAGGCCACTCAAATGCTTTGAGGCCTAGGAGTGGTGACTAATCCTCATAGAAGTGCAATGGTATTAGATTGGAAGGATCCTGAAGGATGTGAAGGAACTACACAATCATATGTATTGGGTCATCTTCCGGTAAATTTATGGGGACGAGATGTCCAAGATCAATTTGGTTTGACATTAACAAATAACATCAATCCAAATGTGCCCACTATTAGAGTTAGATAAGGTTTTAGGAAAGGAAAAATATTAGAAAAACAAGAACAAGGTATAGCAGCACCAATACAAATAGATCAAGGAACAGAGAGACATGTGTTGGATTTTCAGAAAAGGCCACTGAGACAATAAAAATTAGTTTGAAATCAGAAAGACCAGAATGGGTTCCTCAATGGCCCCTGATTAAAGAAAAGATACAAGCAGCCCATGACCTGGTCAAACAACAATTAGCAGAAAGACATATACAACCTTCTGTATGTCCCCATAATACTTTCATTTTTGTCATCAAAAGGAAATCTGGTAAATGGAGATTATTGCAAGATTTAAGAGCCATTAATAATGAGATGGTTATTATGGGACCTGCTCAATTGGGGATTCCTCAATTGTCTACTTTGCCAAAAACCTGGTGTGATTTAGTTATAGATATTAAAGTTTTTTTTTTCAATTTCAATTCATCCTGAGGATAGTCCACGTTTTTCACTTACTATCCATGCACTGAATCATGAAGGTCTTGATCAGAGATATGAATGGAAAGTACTCCCTCAAGGGATGGGTAACAGCCCAACTATGTGTCAAATATATGTTAACAAAGTAATCCAGCCACTTAGAAATCAAAATCCTGAACTACAAATATTTCACTATATGGATGATGTATTTTTAGCACATAAAGATAAAAACATATTGCTAGAATGTTATGCCACACTTACAAACTTATTAAAAAATTATAATCTAGAGATAGCAATAGATAAAGTACAATTAAATTTTCAATTGATTATTTAGGTGTTCTATTATTCTCAACCATGGTCCATCCACGAAAATTCAAATATGAGTAGATCATCTCAAATCACCTAATGACTTTCAAAAGTTATTAGGAGACATAAATTGGATAAGGCCTTATCTAGGTATATCAATAGGAGAGTTGGGACCTTTATTTGATATCCTAAAAGGTCCATCAGATCGAAATTCACCCCAAATATTAATGCCTGAATAAAGAAAAGCATTAAAAATCATTGACACATATATGAAAAATATGCATTTTGATAGAATTGATATAAGTTTGCCTTTATTAATAATTGTACTACCAACAAAAATTATTCCTACAAAAGTATTTTGGCAAGAAGATCCATTATTATGGATACATTTATCTTATTCTCCTAACACTATTTTTACTATTTATCCTGAGGCTGTAGGACAATTAATACTCAAAGGAATAAAAGCAGCAAAAGGAGTGTTTGTAATTTCTCCCAATAAAATTATTACTCTATATACTATGAATCAAATTGACGAGTTAGCTAATGAGTAAAGTACTTGGGCAATAATCATGTGAAAATCTAATGTTTCATTTGATAACCACTTACCATCTAATCTTTTATTGTCTTTTTGGTCACCGCATTCTGTAATTTTTCCAAACATGACAAGAAAAACACCTATCATGTATGCTCCAAATATATTTGCTGATGGGTCAAATAATGGTGCAGCAGCAATAATTACACCTGATCAAACTTTTACATTTTTAGTACCCAAATAATCAGCTCAAAAGTTAGAGCTTAATGCAGTATTACAAGCTTTTGTGATGTTTAAAGATTTGTATTTAATTTATTTTCCGATAGTCAGTATATAGTTAATGCTATAGTATCCCGTAAGATGCTGGTAGGATTTCTTCTTCCTCAACTGTTTTCTCTTTGATTTCCACTATGCAAAATCTAATCTGGGACAAAAAAGATCCATTCTTTATAGGACATATAAGGGCACATACAGGATTGCCTGGAGCCCTTAGTTTGGGTAATGATTTGGCAGATAAAACTACATATGACATACATATTTTCTTTACACTAGAAAAAGCTACAAATTGTCATAAAAAGTTCCATGTCAATGCTAATATTTTACAAAAGTGTTTTAAAATAACTAAGGAACAAACTAGACAAATAATAAAACAATGTCAAAATTGTGTGACCTTTTTAACACAAGTTAATCTTGGAGTCAATCCTAGAGGATTGATACCTAACCATATTTGGTAGATGGACATCACACACTTGCCAGAATTTGGAAAATTAAAATATTTGCATGTTACAGTTGATACTTCTTCTGGATTTTTGATGGTTTCCCTTCATGCCAGAGGGGAAAAAAAAAAAACTAAAGATATTATAGCTCATTGCTTACAAAATTTTGCCACTGTGGGCCTTCCAAAGCAGTTAAAAACAAATAATGCGCCTTGTTATACTTCTACCTCTTCTAAACAATTGCTCATCATTTGACATTACTCCTATAAAAGGAATCCTATACAATCCACAGAGACAAGGCATAGTTGAAAGAGCTCATCAAACTATTAAAATGTACTTATTAAAGCTAAAAGAAGAAATTGGAAAGGGGTATATATTCCCCAAAGGTAAACTTAAAATAACCCTTTTTACTCTAAATTTTTTAAATTTGAATTCATCAGGACTTAGTGCTGCAGAAAGGCATATGAGTCCAAAAAATGTGCATAAGCCCAAGATACTTTTTAAGGATATTCTAACAGGACAATACAAAGGTCCTGATCCAGTAATTGTCTGGAGTCAGGGGTCTGTTTGTGTGTTTCCTCAGAGAGAACAGCAACCGATTTGGATTCCAGAGAGACTTATCAAAGTGGATTTTTACAGACCGAAAATAAGATGATTTGGCTCAAATCCATAACACCTGATATCCAGAACTCCAGTTTGGCTACCCTTACATCTGCGACAGAACCAGGATGCTTGTTTCAATATCTATTTTATTATTGCCCTTTCCCACATCATGAAGTTCTAAAGAACCTCACCCCCCACTGGTACAAAGACCTATCCACACGTTTGGCTGTATACTGGACCTGTAGTCAGTGATGGGTAAGATCCTTTTGCAATGGTACCAACCTAAGACAGGATGATGAAGCCTTGAGGTCAGCTCACCCAATAACAGGTAAGGACCATATGTACTATTAAAAAACCTAAGGCAGGCACAGTCCCTAAGCCTCATGCTTGTTGTTTAAACAGAGAGGGGGAGATGTTGAGAGCCACAGCCCAAGAGGCCCCAGCAAACTTCCAGCTGCCAGCAAACTTCAAGCTGCCAACAAACTTTTAGCTAAAAGCTGCTGATTGGCTCACAGCAGTCCCAGTAACTTGTAGCTGCCAACTGATTGGTTCCTCTGCGGTGATGCTCACTGGGCTGTTTCCCTGCCCTTTCAGACCACGGAGCTGCTCATTGAGGGACTTTTTTGGCTCTGCCCACACGACCCAGCCAATCGGCCTCAAGAGCAGGAGGAGGGGGTAGCTAGAGAGGCTTGTGGGAAGCTGGTGGTGGCAGTTGGGCTCTGAAGGTTTTTCCTGAGGAGCTGTTTTGTTTGGCGTGTGTGGTTCTAATAATAAAGTTCATTTCTTTTGACAAGTGGCTCCTGAATTTTGCCCAGCCAGACTGTGGCAGTCCAGGAAAGCCAAGGGGAGCAGAGAAGCAGCCCCAGTGAGGGGGCCCTCAGCAATGCTTAGATAAGCAGTATGCAAGAAGGGCCACCAGAGGCTGAAGTGTGGAGCCAGGCCAAGGAACGGAGAGCCAAGGGGCAGGGCTTGGCCTGGGGGCTCAGGACAAAGGACAAGATTTTGGAGGGAATGTAGGGGATTCAGCAGGGGTCAGTCAGGTTCTAGGACCAGGGTCATTTCCAGGTGTTAGGGTTCCTGGTGGAGGAAAATATACCCAGGGAGATCAAGGGGCCCAGGTGTGGTCTAAAACATTGTTTCCCACAAGGCATCCTGGATGAGATGAGAATCTATGGCCAGGGTCCTGGCAAAGGAGGCCAGGAAAAGGAAGTGGCCCAGAAGGCAGGCCATGGGAGGGCACGGTAGTGGGTCAGGGTGGGTGCCCATAAGGCCTAGACCCAGGACCCAAGCCAGGCACCCAGGCAAGTGACCCTCCTGATCAATGGTGATGGGCGACCCAACAAGCAGCAGACCTGCAAGCACCAGAAAAATGCACAAGAGGAAGTGGAGGAAGGGGCTGCATGAAGACCAGGAGAAGCCAAGTGTCACCTAGGGCAACCTGCTTACCGGCCTAATTAAGGTCACACCCAACACGAAGAGACCCTATGGTATGCCAAGAGACATGAGGAACACAGTCAGGGGCTCAGGCGAGTGCCTAGGCCTGGCGACTGCAGTACAATTGGTTAGGATTAGGAAGGACTGGGCTGGGGTAGGTTCAATATGCAAGGCCAGCGGGCAGAGGCAGAAAGGGTGGAGAACGCTTAGGGATGGGTTAGAACAAGTCCAATGTTAACTGCCAGGCCTCAAGATTCAAGCAGTGAAGGGGACTCAGGTTATTGGCAGGGCTGTGATTTCCATAGGGAGCACTCAGTGTATAGAGAAAAGCCAATTCCGCTTCTCTGCAGCAGGTGATTAGATTCTCAGAGAGGAACATGGACCAATTAGGAGCAAAAGAGGGAATACCTTTCATGAAGAGGTTGGGGGGGGCGAAGCGGGAAGCTGTAGGCCCTATTTGAGGAGCCTATACTAGAGCAAAGCAGGTGTAGCGGAGGGTCTGGAAAGTGCCAGGATACTACTACATGAGAGAAACACAGATGAGGTAAAGGAGGTGTTGGCAAAAGGTGCCTGAAACCAAAGGACAAGGAAAGGGTCCATGAGAAGGGCAGCTAGTGCATCAAGCAAGGAGCTGGGACAAGTAATGGAGAGCCAAGTGCTAGCACCTGGGCCTGGGTGAATGAAAAGAAACATGGATTAGGGAGGGGTGTGAGGGTAGAAGTGAGCAGCTGGAACAGGGGTAGGAGGGCTTAAGGCCCACATCCACTGCAAGATGTCAGGGTCTATGAGTAGGGCCCCAGCTGAGGGAGGTGAAAGTGTCCAGGCAAGGGGCCAGGCTATTTTTTTCCAAAGGTCACATTCTCTGTCCCAGGTGAGCATCCTGGGAAGGCAATCAGGAAAGCAGCTGCTGCAGAAACACAAATGACAGGAGTGCTGAAGAAGGGCATAGCCTGAAGGGCTGCAGGACTGGTGTGGGTTGAGTGGGAACCAATACAACAGCAAGGACCCCAGGCGAGAAACCCAAAGGGGGGCCCAGGCCAGGGCAGAGCAGGGAACACCAGGTCTGGAAATTGGGCCTGCAGTAGGGTACTGTGGTACAGAGAAGCCAAGGGGAGCAGGGAAGCGGCCTCAGCAAGAGGCCTTCAGACAATGCCCAGAAAGGCAGTGAGCAAAAATGGCCATCATAGGCTCAAGCGAGAAGCCAGACCAGGGAACTGAGAGCAAAGTGCCAGGTAATGGGTAGGGGACTCATAACAGTTTACAAGATTTGGAAAAACAGGCAAGGGATCCAGCAGGGAGGATTTAGGCTCCACGCCCAGGGCCACCTCAAGTTTTCAGGGTTCCTGGTCAGGACCAAGCACCCAGGGAGAGCAAGGAGCCCAAGTGAGGGGCAGGGCATTGTTTCCCATAAGGCACCCTAGATCAGAAGAGAATCTACTGCCAGGATCCTGGCAAAGGAGGCCAGGAACAGGAAGGGGGCCAGAAGGAGGGCAATGGAAGGGCATGGCAGGTGGTCAGGGTGGGTGCACATAGGGGCTAGGCCAAGGACCCAAGCCAGGTGCCTAGGCAAGGAACCAAAAAAATCAATGGTGATGGGGGAGCCAAGGAGTAGGAGACCTGTGAGTGCCAGCACAAAGCACAAGGGGAAGAGGAGGAAGGGGCTGTGTAACCATCAGAGAAGCCAAGAGGCACCTAGGGGAGCGCGCTGATGGGTAGAAGCAAGGGGCCCCCAGGTCAGACCAAAAATGAAGAGACTCCTTGTTATACCAAGGTCCATGAAGAATGCGGTCAGTGGCTCAGGTGAATGGCCAGAACAGAGAGTGGAGCGCAAATAGGGAGGGCTGTATTGGGTAGGGGAAGCATGCAAGGCCAGAGGGCAGGGGAGGGAAGGGACGGGATGGCTCAGGGCTAGGTTGGAGCCAGTCGATGTTAACTGCCAGGCCTCAAGTTTCAGGCAGTTAAGGGGACTCAGGTGAGTGGCAGGGCTGTGTTACCCATGGGGAGCATTTATGGTGCAGAGGCAATCAATTCCACTCATCTTCTCCAGGTTAGTAGAACCTCTAGGAAGTAGGTGAGGGGGTCGAGCTGCCAGCACCCATTCAAGCAGCATAGGCTAGGGAGAAGCAGGGGGATCGTAAGGTCCAGGAAATGCCAGGATACCACAGGTTGAAAAGATCAGAAGGGAGGCACAGGAGGGGTCTGGCAAACGAGGCCTGAAACCAAGGGGCATGGGAGAGCAGGGAACACTGGGCCTGGAAGGTGGACCTGCAGTAGGGTACTGTAATAAAGGGAAGGGTCCTCAAGAATTGTAGCCAGGATCTCAAGCAGGGTCCGGGCCCTTCAATGGAGAGCCAAGTGCTAGCGCCTTGGCCTGGGTAAATAAAAAGAAACATGAAGGAGAAGAAGCGGGAGGAGAGAAAGTGGAGTCATTGGTACAGGGGGAGAAGAGCTCAAGGCCCAGATCCACTTCAGGATGTCAGGAGTGGAGAGCAGAGCCCCAGCTGAGGGAGGCCAAAGGGCCAAGGCAAGGGGAAGGGCTAGATCTTCCGAAAAGGGCCCCTAGGGCTAAAAGGCCAAATCAAGTCACCTGGCCTGGATGAGAATCCAGGGAAGGGGATAAGGAAAGTGGGCATGGAAGAAACAGAAAGGACTGGAGGGCCAAAGCAGGACACAGCCTGAAGGCCCACAAAATGGGTGTGTGTGGGTTGGTGGCCAGGACCCAAAGCAAGGAGACAAGGCAAGGGACAAAAAGATATCCCAGACCAGTGGAACCAAGCTGGGATGGCAGGGCTGCACTAGGTACTACACTCCAGGAATGCAGGGAAGCAGCCTCAGCAAGAGGCCCTCAGACAATCCTCATAAAAGCGGTGAGCAAGAAGGGCCACTGGAGGCTCAAGCAAGAAGCCAGGCCAGGGAATGGGGAGCCAATAGCCAGGGCTTTGGCAGGGGATTCAGGACAGTGTATAAGACTTGGAATGGAAGGTAGGGGATACAACAGAGTTCAGTCAGGCTCCAGGACCAGGGTTACCTTCAGGTATCAGGGTCCTGGTGGAAGGTCAAGAACCAGAGAGAGCAAAGGACCCAGGTGAGTGGCAGAGCTCTGTTTCCCATAAGAAGCCCTGCCTCAGATTCGAATCCAGGTCCAGGGACCTGGCAAAGGAGGCCAGAATAAGAAAAGGGACCAGGAGGAAAGTGAAGGAAGAGCACGGCAGAGTGTCATGGTGGGTGCATTGTAGGGCTAGAGCCATGAACCAAGATCAGCCCCCAGGCAAGGGATCCACCCATCTGATTGTGATTAGGTATCCAAGGAGCAAGGGAACTGCAAGCTTTAGAAAATAGTGCCAAGGAAAATGTGGTAGGGGATGTGTGAAGACCGGAAGACTGTAGTAAGTGAAAAGGGCACCTAGGTGAGCCCCACTGTGGGGTCCAATAAGGAACCCCCAGGTCAGAACCATCATGAAAAGACTCAATGCTATGCCAAGGGAGATGAGGAATGTGATCAGGGTCTAAGGGGAGTGCTCAGGCCCAGAGACTAGAGCACAATGGGTCAGGGTTAGGGAGGACTGGGTTTGGGTACGGTGAGTATGTAAGACCAGAGGGCAGGGGAGGGAAGAAAGAAGATTTCTCAGGGCTGGGTTGGAGCAAGTCCCATGTTAAATGGCAGGCCTCAAAATACAGGTGGTAAATGGGACTCAGGTGACTGGCAAGGCTGTGTTTCCTATAGGGAGTATTCAGGGTGCATAGACCAGCCAATTCCACTCCTCTGCCCCAGGTGAGCAGATCCTCAGAGAGAAACTTCGACCAATGAGGGGCAAAAGATGGTACTGTGATATGGTATTTGGTGTGCAGCAGTTGGGGGGGTGGTCGGTGGGCTGCAGGACACCTTTGAGAAGCTATGCTTGAGTAAAGCAGGGGTAGTGGAGTCTGTTCAGGCAGTGCCAGGATACCACAGCATGAGAGTATCAGAGGGGAGGCACAGAAGAGGGCTTGCAAAATGGGCCTGAAACCAAGAGACTGGGATAGGGTCCTCAAGAAACGTGGCCAGGGGCTCAAGCTTGGAGCTGAGCCCAGTAATGGAGAGCCAAGTGCTAGCACCTGGGCCTGGGTGAATGAAAAGAAACATGGATAGGGAGGTGTGGAAGGGGAGAAATGGGAGATACTGGCACAGGCAGAGGAGGGCTCAAAGCATAGGTCCACTGCATGGTGTCTGGGCTCAGGAGTAGGACCCAGGCTGAGGGAGGCAAGTGTGCCCAGGCAAGGGGCAGTGCTACATTTTCACAAAGGTCAAATCCTCTGGTGGCCCAGGTCTCAAGGAAGAAGCAAGGCCTAGAAATGGAGAGCCAAATGATAGCATCTGGGCCTGGGTGAATGAAAAAAAAACATGGATAGGGAGGGTTGGGAGGGGAGAAAGTGGAGTATCTGGCACAGAGAAAAGAGGGCTCAAGTCCCCGGTCCACTGCAGGGTGTCAGGTTTCGGGAGCAGGGCCCAGGCTGAGGGAGCCCAAAGGGCTCAGGCAAGGGGCAGGGCTACATTTTTTCAAAGGGAGTCCCCAGGGTCAAGAGGCCAGATAAAGTTGACTGGTACAGGTGAGCATCCTGGGAAGGGGATCAGGTTAGCACACTTGGCAGAGACAGAAAGGATAAGAGGGTCGAAGCAGGGCACAGCCTGAAGGAACACAGGATGGGTGTGGGTGCTGAGGGGGCCAGGACCCCAGCAAGGAGCCCAGGGAAGTGACCTAGATGAAGGACTAGGCCAGAGAAGAGCAGGGACAACCGGCCTAGGAAGGCAGGTCTGCACTAGGGTATTGTAGTACAGGGTGTAAGACCAAAGGCCGAGGTAAAGCAAAGGGCCCATGTGAGGGACAGGGCTTTGTTTTCCACAAGATGCCCTAGTGCAGATGAGAATCAAGGGCCACGGACCAGGCCAAGTGAGCCTGGCAAGCGACATGTCCAGGAGGACAGAGACCACATGGCATGGCACAGGGTTGCAGTTTATGCGGAGAGGGGCAAGAGCCAGGACCCAAGCAAGGATTCCAGGTAAGGGACTCACCCACCCAAAAATGAATTATGAACCCAAGGAGCAGTAGGCACACACTGCAGGGAAAAGCACTAGGGGATGGAGAGGAAGGAGCAGTATAAAGGGAAAAGAGGGGAGCTCAATAGGGGCCCAAGCCAGGTGCCCCCAGGTCTGTCCTCACAACAAGAGACCGGAAGCCATGGGACACAAGGAATGCAATTAGAGGTTCAGGTGAGCGGCCTGGTCCTGAAATTGAAGCGCAAAACATCAGGGTTAGGCAGGCTGGGTTGGGATAGGCACAGCATACAAAGCTAGAGGGCAAGGGATTGAATGGAATGAATCAGGCAGGGCAAGGTCGGCACTTGGTCTTTCCTGGGCATAGGTCAGCCAATTTCACTCCTTTGCCCCAGATGTGTATATCCTCAGAGAGGGACCTGGATTAAAGAAATTCTAATGGAGGGCACTGTGTGGAGATACCTTGTGTCTAGAATTGGAGGGGTGGGTGGGGAGCCAACAACAATTCTTGGAGCCCAGCCTTGGGAGAAGCAGTGGGAAGGGAGAGTCGGGACAATTCCAGGATAGCATATTATTGTTGTAGGATCAAATAAGGCAAGGCACCGAACATAGTAGGAAACAGTTTTATTTGGCTGCAGTAAGGATCAGAGGTCACAGCTTTTGCTCTAATTAAAGAATCCCCTGAACCTCAATTTCAGGGAGTTTCAGAATTTTATACAAAGCATGTAAGGGGAGGGGCTCAGAATTTCACAGTCTGCAGAAGTTCACATAAATGCAGCTTTTTATTTCTCACTTTTTTGGGCAAGTTAACTCTTCAAGAACAACTCCTGAAAAGAGGAGAACTTCTTTTTCCCATGTTTCCTCTCCCTGCCAGTTGTTACCATGGAGCCCAGTTGGTAACATATGTTAAAAATGTAGATATATCTGTGAAGCCCAGCTCAAGGCCAGAGGCCTTGTGTGCACATTGCTACAAAATACTGTACAGGATATGTTTGTGAAAAACTAGAAAGGGTTGCCCAGCACTTGGAGAGCTGGTATCTTCTCGGCCAATGGCCAAGAGAAACAGGACGACAGAAAAATAATAAGTTTACTTTTGTTGCAGAGCCTCTTTTGCTGACAGTCCTAAAATCAGCCATGGTGAAGATTTCTTTAGAACTCTATGTAACCACATAAAAATAAAGGCATTGTGTTGTTTCCATTTACACCTATAAAAATAAATATTTTAAAAAATAAAATGAAATAAGGGTGATAGAGAGCTCGCCTTGCACGGCCATGACCCAGGTTCAATCCTCAGCACCACATAAAAATAAACACATTGTGTTGTGTCCATCTACACCTGAAAAAAATAAATATTTTTAAAAAAGAATCCTAGGTAAGACTTTCCTGAGGGTAAAGAGGGTGTCACTTAAATTCTCCCCTTTCATGATGCTCCCCATAAATTAATCCTTTAAATATAAGAGCATCATTTCATATATATCAAAACATTAGTTGTTGTTATCTTTCCAGAAGCAGCTTCTATAGTGGACCCATTAGTTTTAATGCACAGTGGAGCCAAATATGGGAGCAATAAACAGGTTAACAGCAGAATAGCCACTATAACAGTTAAGCTTTTAAATCTACCAAGAATTGATAATCATCTCCCCAAAGCATGTTTGAGACCCAAAGTTGAATGCTCTTCTAGGTATGCACTGGCATATGTGCTTGTTCTCTTGTATTGTTGACTATATTCTTAACTGTTGTCTATTGTCATGCATTTAGATGCAACAATATGTGCTATTTAACCCTCCACATATTTGTCTTTCCTCAGCCAGTAGGTAATCTAAGGCCAAGCAGTTTTGATAGCCACTTGCATTGGGTGTGTATTGTGGCTAGGAGGTCTAAGGCTGTGGCAGTAAGATTAATAATAATTTCTAATACAGATTTTAAGTGAATAATTCTGTTTAACATGTAAATAGGAGTTCTATAACTCAAACTGCATTTTTGTGCCCATGTAGCAGGACCATAAGTGGAAATGATCCTCTGGGATGGCCAGTTATCTTCACCCCAAGATTGGTGGCCTCCTAAATTAAGTTACTTTCCCAATGGATCTTTTTTGTCTTTCCAAACAGTCATTTATACATTGCATTCCTCTGGCAGGACAGGCCCTAAATATATATTTTACCACTTCTTGGTTATAGTGGATTGTCTTGACATATGGTACACATGATCTCCATGGTTGGAATAGGAGTAAAACAGAACTTCTTAAAGTTATCAAAGGAAACCACACTAGATAATAGAATAAAGTTTTGGTTAGCATAGGTTAAACAGCATAAATTAACAAAGCAAAACTAATAACGCCAAACAAATCCTAGAAAATTTATATAGGCAAGATAAAGAGTATAAATGAATTTTTTTTAACCCAGTGTCCAGTCAGTAGGAGTTACTGTTATCAAACCAGTAGCAAAACCCAGAAAATTATGTATATATCTAGAAGCAAGGGGTGGCAATTTATTATACTATAAGAACTATCTTAGAGGTTGAAAGCGTTAATTAGTCCTGGTGGGAAGTTTATTTTTCACGGTGCATTGATCAGTCAGTCCCTCCTGTGTGGCTGAAGCAGGGCCATAGTCTCCTCAAGCTTCATCTGTGTATACACCAGTCAGCTTCCAAAGTGACTGGAGCTGTGCTGTTGTCCTTCTTACTCTCTAGCTCCTCTGGTACTCCTTTTTTCTACTCAGTCAGATTCAAGTCCGTTGCAGTAAGGGACCTATTTCTGCAAATTTGACTGCATTTGAAGTGAATAAAATAACAGAAAAAAGACCCTTCCAAAGAAATTTAGGTGTTTGAATATTTCATTCTTTGTCCCAGAATCAATCTTCCAGATTCAAGGGGTGTACACCTGTGGCCAAACCTAGTGGCAATCTTACTCTAACCCATTGGTTGAGAACCTTTAAAGTTTTTCCTAAGACCTGTAGCTATCATCTCAGGGTGAATTCTCCTATTTCTTTTAAGTCTCCCAATGGTCCTCTAATAAGAGGGGGGCCTAAAGTATATTATTTTATAAGGAGAGAATCCAGTCCTTCTAGTGGGAGTAGATCTAACCCTCAACAGTGTAGTAGGGAGAAGTTCATCACAATTTAAGTGAGGCTCTTGACACAGCTTACCCAATTGAGACTTAAAGTCCTGTTCATCCTTTGAACTTTACCAGAACTCCACAGCCTATAAGCCATATGTAACTTCCATCTGATGTTCAAACTCATGGTCAGTAATCATATCACCCCTGCCGAAAAGCTGACCCATTGTCTGAGCCAATAGTGATTGGGATAAAAAAATCTGGAATCATTTCTCAGAGAAGCATCCTGGCTATCTCCCTAACCTTTTCAGGAAGGGTGGGAAAGGTTTTCACCTAGTCAGAGTAGGAACATAGAAAATCCAAAAGATACTTAGAGCCCCGTGACCATGGTAGTTCAGTGAAGTCCACTTCCAAGTCTTCAAAACGTGCTCCTCCTATAGTTTGGATTATTGGTGGGTGCTCTGGCTCCTGACAAGAATTGTTGTGAGCACAAACCTCATATTTTTTTCAGAATATCCAGGTAAAGTTTGTGAGATAGGGGACATAGAAATATTGACTCAGAACTGTCTCAAGTGCTATATGTCCAATGTATTCTTCTGTGGAACTGTTTGAAAAAGGCTGGGGCTAGTATCTCTTGGATGGCTATACCGGCAATCAGAATATCTCCATAATCCTCCTGAGAGAAAAATTTTTTTTTTACTGTTAAACCGTTTATGTTCATGTTGGGAGTATGTTTCCTCCCATTTTGTTAAATAGTCCGCCATGCAGAAGGGCAGCCTTTAAACCTGAGACTGGATTTTCTTCTCATTTCTTACAGACAGTTGCCTGGCCTTTCTGTCTGCTCTCCTGTAGCCCTGAGAAACCACAGTATTTCCCTTTCGATGACCTTGTCAATATATAATCACAACTTTACTGGGAGACCACAGTGCATTCAAAAGTTTAACAATTTCTTGCCCATATATCATGCTTTCTTTTTCTTCTGAATTAATAAGCCCTTTTTTCTTATATAAGGCTGTATGAACATGAAGGGTAGTGAATGCATATTTTAAATCTATGTAAATATCCACACAGACTCTGAAGTGCTTGAGTCAAAGCAATAAGTTCTCCTTTTTGTGCTGAGGTTCCCTGAGGCAGAGGTGCTGCCTTGACAGTTGAGTACAGAGTTACCACTGCATTCTCAGCATAAAATAAACGTCTTTTAAAAAAACTGCTTCCATCTGTGAAGTACTCCACATCAGAGTCCCTGAGGGCTAGTCTGCCATGTGTGTTCTGCTGGAGAACACTTCATCCATAACTTCAATACAGTTGTGATCTGGTTTTTCAGGTCCAATGGGCAGCAAGGTTGCTGGTTTCAGAGTCTGGTTGACTTCCACATGGATACATGGGTTTTCACATAACATGCCCTGGTATTGACCATTAGTAAACCAATATTGTTCTTTTTACTCTACCAGTGTCAACACTGAAAGAGAAACCCTGAAAACCAATTTTTGTCCCATAGCCAATTTTTCAGCTTCCAACACCAGAAAATCTGGGGCTTCAAGAGCCCATAAACAAGGTGGCAAATCTTGGGCCTCAGAGCCCAGCTCTTTGGACAGATGTCCATAACAAGAATCCTACATCCAATCCAGACTGTTCCTGGATGTACAGAACTTAAAGCTTTGTGAGACCAGGGAGACCTAGACCAGGTGCAGAAAAGTACTTGTTTAATTTCCTCAAAGGTCTTTTGCTTAGGTGGCCCCCATATTAAAGGATCCCATTTTCCCCCTTTTTGGTTTCACAGAGGGGTCTCCTATAACTGAAAGTATGGGATCCATATATGGCTGAATCTGGTAGTCCTCAAGAATTCTCTAGTCTTATGGCAGGTTGAAAGGAATAGAATTGAGCAATTTTCTTGTTTCTTTTTAGGCCCAGTGGCTATTGTCTCTTCTGTGGCTGAGTCAGATGGTATACAAAATATTTTACCTTTTTCTTGATGGATATAAGCTTTTAAGTCAGAGTTCAGTAGTGTCGTAAGGATGGTGTCCTCATGCCCCTGGGAGGAACTGTCTTTTAGGCAAGGGGAGGGTACATAGATCTTCTGGCCCTTTAAAATGCAGGAAATTTTGTTATCTTCCAGTGTAGGATTTTGGCTGCTGGGATTCTCCAACTCTCAAATCTAAATTAAATCTTTGCAGAGATTGATGACCTGGGGCATAATTTATATGTCAATCTTGGCATGGGCCATCTGCCAAAGTTGGAAGGCAGGTTCCATGCAGCTTCTGGTGTGGCAGCCATATTATTCTCACCTAGGTGTTGCGTTTTTTTCTGTGTAGCTTTCTCCTCTTGACAGGTGGCAGCCTGCTCTAATTGTATATAGTAGCTGCCCCATTGGTGTTTTTGTTTGTTATGCCTTGGTGCACAGGGTTCTGTGTTCCTTCAAGTTATTGGCTCACAGAATGTGGAGTGGGAACCCTATTGGCCTACTATCTGGTATCAACATAAATATCTTTTGTTAATTTGGTGGCTTGCAGCAGCTGAGCCATCTTGAGCTGCTGGGTTGCGTGCATCAGATACAGTTGTGTTTGTCTATGGGACTCCTTCCATATTCGTCAATCATGAACTTCCAAGCTAGTGGGAAGAAACTGAGTGGTACGGTTGGGTCCAAAAATTTGGGGAAAATAGTCGTTCCTTTTCTCTTCAAGGCTTAGCATTTGAGCATGGAAGTAGGTGCTTGCATGCCAGGGTCACTGGAGCCTTCCCCTTTAGTCTGGCCACACTTTTTATTCCTTATTAATATTTGGACCATTGGATTTGTTCTAGTGAGACCCCTCCTTGAGTGAACTCTGGGTTTGTGGTGAGAGCAGTTGTAAGGAGATCTGTCCTCCTTTTTATCTTTTTGGCCTGCCTGTATTTGAGCCTCTGGGTCTCCATTGAGAAAAAATGTGGTGGCCATCTTTATCAGCTCTCTGGCACACTTCTCAGTAAAACCAGTTTGTAATTTTTGGCAAATGTCAGTCTGAGCCTGTTCCACAAAAGCTGCATTGGTCATCTGTTTCTTGAGCCTCTGCATATCTTCCCTGACAAACTTGCATTGTGACAGCTATACTTTTATGGTGCCCATCCTCTTCTGGGAACCTCTGGGCAGGGAGATTGACAGCAGAGGAAGTGGCCCAGACACTGAGCTCTGAGTCAGTTTGGCACAACTCTTTTAAGTTTCATAAAGCAGCAGGGCCTTAAGCAGATGTGGGGTCTAGTGATATATTCAGGGCTATCAAAGTTGCAAGAGGGGAGATGCTGAAGCAGTGGGTGCCTTTGCTCATCTCTGTTTGTCTGCAGATGCGCTCTGGCTTAGGCTAGGGCTTAGGGCTGGCTCCAATTCATTCTAACTCTTGGGCACAGTGGCTGTCTTATTTTTTTCTCTTAGACTTCCTATGAGGGCTTCTTTATATGTCTTTATTGTTAGCCCTTCTTCTTTGTTTGGGCCCCATCCTAGGGCTGAATAATGTACTCCATCAGATCAGTCATGGTCCAGGGTTTCTCCATGTAGAAAAGATTATGATTTTTTTCTAGCTTATGAGTGCAATGGTGGTGAAAGGCTGGCCCACAAACCTGCCTTGTCTTCCTTAAATTTATTTCTCTGGTCAGTATGGATAGGTTCTTTAGTCCCTTGCAGGGGCATCTGGAGTTTTCTCATCTGGTTTGTGGCTCTGGTTTTGAGACAAATCTCCCACCTTAATCTTGGGAGGTAAAAGAGTCTTTGGTTCTAGGAAGGCTTCGGCTCTGAGGACACCAAAGAGGAAGAAATAGCCAGTATTGGGGCTCATAATTTGTTTCTTTTGAGCATGATGGGGCTGATGGGATAGTTTGCTGTCCTAGTGGTCTTGAAAAAGTTGTGTAGAGAGGCATATAAGGTAGTGGGTCCTCTTCTGGCTCATGGGGAAAACTGTTTCCCTTCCTCTTTTTCCTCCATCAGATATTCTAATTAGCTGTTTCCTGCTGTGTCTTAGAGACCACTAAGCTACTGGACTGTCCATCTAGACAGGCTCTCAACCAAGGAGGCTGTTTCTATATTATCTCTTGTCAGAAATCAATATAAGAGAAATGGTTCAAGGTCTCCAACAGTAATAAAAAGGGCCACAGCAATGACTCTCTCATCTAAAGAGCCTTCTGTTGTCCAGCCCACATCTTGGGTGGGCCATTCTAATTCAGAGAGTATGCCAACTTTGTGGACTGAGTTTCACCCCACAGTTACAAGAAAAATTTTCCTAAAGGTTTCTAACAACCATTCAGAAGGAACACTTTTTTGTGTGTGCCTCCCATGTTCCAGCCTGCATCGGCTTTGCACATTTAGGACAAGACTTGCTTTGTGTGCCTCTCATATTCCACTCTGAATTGATGTTGCACAAGTAGGACAAAGTTCACTTTGTCCATCTCAGGCTGTTCTTCTTGTGGGGACTTAGGGACCTCTTAGCCTTGTGGTTCAGCATCAACCCCAGACCTGGAGCTTTCACTTCGACATTGGTTAGTGAAATTTCTCCATAGACTTTATGAAGTGCCATGAAACCTTGGATCAGGACTCCACACTCACTTTTGTCCTGGGATTGGGTAGGAAACCTACTCTTTGTCCGTCTCATTCACATACATTTCCCACAGACATATTCAGAAAAAAAAATGTTATACTGTGCATATTCCAACAGTTTCAAACCAAACAAAAAAGACATCATGGTTTTCCCCTCTGCTCACTGACTCTGAACACAGACTACTCAGGAAAATTCCCCAGGTCTGTTTAAGCTCCAACCACTTTGGAGAATAGTTGGGACCCAACAGGGGTTGATAAAGTCTCTTTTCCACCCACTTAGGCCTCAAAGAGGAAGTCAGGTGGTCTTCAAAAACAAATAAACACAGGTCCTAACATTTCAGTTGGGCAGTGCTTCAAAACCCCAATTCTGGTTTCTGCTGCATGTGGGTCCCATTGTGCCCTGGGTTAGTAGCCCCAGGGTGCTGGGCGAGTCAAGCCTTCTTCAGGCCAAGAGTGGCTTGAGTGTGCCAAGGGTAACACTGTCCCCTACCCACCCCAGAGAATTGAGTCCCCAGAGAACAGAGAGGCACAATAGCCTTCCCTAGCTCCTCTTTCCCATCTGGATCCCCACAAATGTTGCATGAACAAATAACGCAAGGCACCGAACATATCAGGAAACAGTTTTATTTGGTTGCATCCAGGTTCAGAGGGAACAGCTTTTGCTGTAATAAATCAATTTCATGAACCCCAAGTTCATTTAGTTTCAGAAATTTATACCCAGCATGTAAGGGAAGGATTCAGAAGTTCAGAGTCTGAAAAAGTTCACATAAACAGCTTTTCTTTCACTGTTTTGGGCATGTTAACTCTTCAAGGACAACTCCTGAAAAAGGAAGAGTTTCTTTTCCCCATTTTTCATCTCCATGCCAGTTGTTACCATGGAGCCAAGTTGGTAACATATCTTAAAAATATAGACATCTTTGTGGAGCCCAGCTCAAGGCCAGCTGCCTTGTTTGCTAATTTCTATAAACTACTATACTGGATATGTTTGTAAACACCTGGAGTGCTAGTATCTTTTTGGCCAATGGTCAAGTAAAACAGGGAAATAGAAAAATAGGAAGTTTCTTTACATTGAACTCTTTTGCCTCTGTAAAGTTCATTTGCTGACAGTCCTAAAATCAGCCATGCTGAAGTATTCTGGAGAAGCCCAATTAAGACTTTTCTGTGGAGGAAGTGGGTGACACTTCAATACAAGAAGAACAGAGGAGAGGCACAGGAGGGGGCTTGATAAAGGGGCTTGAAATAAAGGTAAAGGGACATGGTCCTGGAGAAGGTGGCCTCAAGGAAGGAGCCAGGCCCAGGAATGGAAACGTAAGTTATTTGGCTTGGGCAGTGGTTCCATGAAAACAGACAGGGCAGGGAGGGGAGTGATGGAAAAAAGGGGCACGAGTGGCATAGAAAGGGGTGGTGTCAAGGCCCAGGTCCATTGATGTATGCCAGGGTTGGGGAGGAGAGACCTGGATGAGGGAGGCCAAAGGGTACAGAAGAAGGTGAAGGGCTACATTTTCCCCAAGAGAGCCTCCAGGGCCAAAGGCCTGGTCCAGTTCCTTTGCCCTGGTGAACATCCTGATAAAGGGATCAGGAAAAGGTACACTACAGGGACAGTGGCAACAGGAAGTCCCAAGGAAGGCACAGCAGTAAGTGACATAGTGTTATGGGGTGGGGACCAGGACCCTAGCATGGATACAAGTCTAGAGACCTAATGGAGGGCTCTTCCTGAAAGAGCAGGGAAGCACGGGGCTGGGCATGCATGCAGCCCTAGGGTTATTTCGTGGAGGGAATCCAAGGGGAGCAGGAAAGCATCCCAAAGGGAGGCACCACAGTACAAGCCCAGGGAAGCATAGAGCAAGAAGAGCCACCAGAGGCTCAAGTATAGGGACAGGCCATGGAATCCAGAGACAAAGACCAGGGAAGGGCTGGGGGATCAGGACAGTGGACATGGCAGAGGGGGAAAGGCAGGGGATATGGCAGTGGGGAGGCAGGCTCCAGACTCAAGGCTATTGCCAGGACTCAGGCTTTTAAGAGTAGGACCAAGAACCCCAGGAGAGCAAGAGGCCCAGGATAGGTACAGGGCTCTTATTCCCAGGAAGTTGCCTGCCTAGACAGGGGACTGCCAAGGGATGGGGGTCATGAGGAGGATTACGAAAGGGCAGGGTGAGGGGTTGCTGTGGGTGCAGAGAGGGGCAATAGCCAGGATTCAAGCCAAGATCCCAGGCAAGGGACAAATCCCACCAACAGAGCGTTAGAAACCCAGGAAGCAGAAGGCCAGCACTTCAGGGGAACGCACGAGTGGAAGGACAGGCAGGGTTGGTGCTAGAGGGCAGAGTAAAGGGCACTCAGTGGAGTGAACTAAGGGGCACAAGCAAGGGACCCCAGGTAATCCCCAATGTAAAATGACACCTTGTGATGTAACAAAACACAAGGAACACTGTCTGGGACTCAGGTAAGCAGCTAGGTCTGGAAACTATAGTGCAAAACATCAGGGTTAGGGAGGGCTGGGTTAGGGTAGAGGCATCATGCAAGGCTAGATGGTAGGGGACAAAAGGGAGATGATTTTGTAGGGCAAGGTAAGCGGAAGGCAACATGTCAAAGATTGAAAGGGAAAGGGGTCCCAGACGAGGGGCAGGGCTGGGTTTTCCACAGGGAGTCTTCAGGGCCCAGAGGCCAGCCAATAACACTCCTCTGCCCCAGGTGAGAAGAACCTCACAGAGAGACCAGGATCAATGAAGGGTCAAAGTGAGCACTGTGAGGGGACTTGTATCTGTAATTGAGGGTGGGGTTGGTGCGTAGCCAAGACTCTTTTGGGAATCCTAGGCTAGGGAGAAACAGGGAGAAGGGAGGGTCCAAACAGTGCCAGGATATCTCAGTACAAGGGGAACAGAGGGGAGGCCCAGAAAGGGGCCGGAAAAATGGGCCTGAAATCATGGGACATAGACAGAATCCTCCAGAAGGGCACCAGGGGTTCAAACAATGGACAAGGCAAAGTAATGGAGAGCCAAGTTGCAGAACCTAGGCCAGTGTCTCATCAAAACAGACAGGGCTGGGGAGGAGAGGAAGAATAAAAAAGGGAGTGGGTGGCACAGGCAAAAGAGGGCTCAAAGACTAGGTCCACAGTTTGGTGTCAGGGTTGGGGAGTAGGGCCCAGGCAGATGGAGGCCTAATGGCCAAGGCAAGGAACAGGGCTACATTTTCCCAAAGGGAGCTGGAAGAGACAAAAGGCCAGGTCAAGTCCTCGGCTCTGGTGTGAATTCTTGTAAAGGTATCAGGAAAAGGTGCACGGAAGGGATAGGGGCAAGAGTATTTCGAAAGAAGGGCAGAGCACAATAGGCCAGAGGATGTGTGTTGTTAGTTTTGGAACCAGGACCCCAGCAAGGAGACCAGGCTATAGATCTAGATGTGGTCCCATGCCAGGGCAGAGCAGGGAAGGGAAGGACTGGGCAGGCAGGCAGGCAGGCAGCACTAGGGTTCATCAAGAAAGTGAAGCCAAGGAAAGCAGAAAATTGGCCCATGCAAGGGGCACAAAGTCAAAGCCCAGAGATGCTGGAAGAAAGAAGGAGCAACAGAGGCTCCAGGGAGAAGCCAGACCATAGAATTTTGAGTGGAGGGCCAAGGCTGTGGCAGCAGGCTCAGGAGAGTATACAGGACCGAAGTGGGATGGTAGGGGATCCGAGAGGCGACAGGCAGGCTCAAGGCCCAGGGCCAAGGCTATATATCCAAGTTCCATGTTCAGGACCAGGGGCCAAAGGAGAGAAAGAGGCCCAGGCGAGGGGCAGGGCTCTGTTCCTATAAGGTTCACTGGCCCACTTGAGGATCCAGAGACATTGAATGGGCAAAGGGGGCCTTGCAATGGACGGGATCCAGGAAGAGGTTTATGGGAGGGCATGACACGTGGTTGCAGTGGGTGCCTAGAGGGCCCTATACCAGGACCGAAGTAAGAAGCCCAACAAGGATTTTACCCAACCAACCAAAAATGAGGGATCCAAAGAGAAGGAGGCTCCCAGGTGAGCCCAGGTAAAATGCAAGTGTATTCTAGAAAGGGGCAATACAAAAAGGAGGAGTCAGCTGGAAGCACAGGGCAAACCAAGAGAAGCATGCTAGGGGCCCGAAATGGAATGACACCATGTGAAGCTACAGGATGCCATGCAACTCAGGCATATGGTCAGGGGCTCAATTGAAGGATCAGGGTCAGAGAAGGCTAGGTTGGGGTTGTAGCAGCATTGAAGGCCAGAGGGCAGGGGAGGGAAGCGAGAGAATGGTGCAGGGCATGTCTGGTGAAAAGCACAATTCCACTACCAGGTTTCAGGTTTCTGGCAGCAAGGGAAATCAGGTGAGGGACAGGGCTGTGTTTCCATTGGTAGATTTCAGGATGTAGATGCCACTTGTCTTTCCTGGGTGAGTAGATCCTCAGAGAGAGACCAGAAGCAAAGGAGGGCCAAAGGAGGGGACTTTGAGAAAATGCCTATCCTCCAGATATGGGGGGGTGGCTGGGGATCATTGAGCCAAATCAGTGAGCCCAGTCTAGGCAGAAGCAGTGGAGGAAAGGTTCCAGGCATTGCCAGGATACCACAGCAGAAGGAAAACAGAGGGGAGACATAACAGGGCCCTCAGTAAGTAGCCTTAAATCAATGTACATGAGCATGAAACTCAAGCAGTGTAGCTGGGGTCTCAAAAAAGGAGCCAGGCCTAGGGACAGAAAGCCAAATTCAAGGGCTGGTGCCAGGGGAGCATGAAAACAGACATGGCTGGTGAGGGGAGCAAGGGAAGGGAGAGAGCTGGTGGTGCAAAGGCCTAGGCCTACTGCAGGGTTTCAGTGTATGGGAGCAGGGCTTGGGCTGAGAGAGGCCAAATGGCCTATGCAAGGGGAAGGGCTACTTTTAACAAAATAGAACCCATGGGACCAAGAGGCCAGGTCCAGTCTCCTGGTCTGGTTGAGTATCCTGGGAAAAGGATCAGGAAAATATGCCTGGCATTTACAGGGACTACAGGATGGCCAAATGAAGTCACAGCCTAAAGGGTCTGAGGAACAGTGTGGGTGGAACATGGTCCAGATTTCAAGTAAGGATCTAAGGTTAGGGACCTAGAGGAGGGCCCAGGCCAGGTGAGAGCAGGGAAGGGCCAGGCCGGTAAGGTGGGGCTGCACTAGGGTACTGCAGTATAGGAACTCCAAGGGGAGAAGGGAAACAGCCCTATAGAGGGGCTCACACACCAAGCCCAGGGAAACACTGAGAAATAAGGGCCACTAGAGTCTCAAGTGAGGAGCAAGTCCAGGGAATGAAGAGCCAAGGTCTGGGGAAGTGGTCTCAGGTAAGTGGACAAGGTTGAGTAAGGAAGGCTGGAGATCCAGCAGGGGGATGGCAGGCTCGAATCCCAGGGCCACTGCCACTTTCAGGATTCTGGGGGAAGAACCAAAGACCAAGGGAAAGAAATGGGCCCAGGCCAGTGGCAAGGCTCAGTTTCTTATAAGGTGCACTGGCACAGATGGGAATCCAGGGACAGGGACTGGGCAAAGTTGGCTGGCAAGGGAAGGGGACCCAGAGGATGGCTATGGGATGGCTTGACTCGAGGTCACAGTGGGTGTGGAGAGGGACAAAAGTAAGGAACTAAGCAAGGAGTCTAAGGAAGGGACCCGCCCAATCCAAGATGATGAGAGACACAAGAAGTAAGGGACTGCACAAGGGGAAAGCAGGGAAGGAGAGGAAGGGAGGATGCAAGGATGAGAAGACAGTGGGAAGGTGGGCAGCACAAGGGGTACTGAGAGGAACTAAGTAAGGGGCACAAGAATTGGACCCCCAAGTCTGACCCAACATGAAGTGTCAGCATGAGAAGCCACATGACACTATGCCACACAATGAATGAACTCAGTCAGGGGCCCAGGTGAGAAGCCAGGCCTGAAGACTGGAGAGCAAAGGGTGAGGGTTCTGGAGGATTGGGTTGAGGTAGGGGCAGCATGCAAGGGGAGAGGACAGGGAAGGGAAAGGTGGGAATCTAGCAAAGCAAGTTTCACACAAGGCCCACGTCCACTGCCAGGTGTCAATGTTCGGGCAGCCAAAGGGGGCCAGGTTAGGGGCTGGGCTCTGCATCGCATAGGAGCCTTCAGGGTCCAGAGGCTGGCCAATTCCACTCCTCTGCCTCAGATAAGTAGATCCTCAATGACGCCCCTGGAACAGAGCAGGGCTGGTGAGGGCAGGGAAAGGAGAAAGGGGAGATAGTGGCACATAGGGAGGAAGGCTCATGGCCCAGGTCCACAGCTAGGTATTAGGGTTGTGGAGCAGGACCCGGGCTGAAGGAGGCAAAAAGACCCATGCAAGGGGCAGGACTACTATTTCCCTTAGGGATCAAGAAGCACCAATAGGCCTGGACCACCTCCCTGGTGTGGGTGTGAATCCTGGGAAAGGGATAAATGAAGGGGGTTTTACAGGGATAGAAATGAAATAAGGGCCAAAGAAGGGCACAGCTGGAAGTGCCGGAGGATGGGTTATGGTGGGGTAGGGCTTGGACCCCAACAAGGAGCCCAGGTTACGGACATAGAGGAGAGCCCATGCCAGGGGAGAACAGGGAAGGGAAGGGATGGGCAGGCGTGTGGCACTAGTGGACTGCAGTGGAGGAACACAAAGGGGAGAAGGGAAGCAATCCAAGCAAGTGGCCCACAGTCAATGCCCAGGTATTCTCTGGGCAACAACGGCAATCAGAGGCTCAAACATGGAGCCAGGACAGGGAATGGAGCGCCAAGGGCTATGGCAGGGGCCTCAGGATACTAGACAAGACTTGCGGGGAAAGGCAGGGGATCCAACAGAGGCAGGAAGGAAAAGGCCAGGGCCACTGCCAGGTTTCAGGGCTCCAGGTGTAGGATCAAGAACCCAGAAAGAGCAAGGGACCCAGGTGAGGGGCAGGGCTCTTTCTCATTAGGTGCCCTGGCCCTGATTATAATCCAGGGTCAGGGAATTGGCAAAGGAGGCCTATCAATGGAAGGGGGAAAGGAGAAGTGCAACAGGAGTGCATGATAGCGGGTCCTGGTGGATGCTCAGAGGAGCAAGACCCAGGACTCAAGCCAGCATCCCAAGAAAGCGACCTATCTGGCTGATCATGGATGAGAGAACCAAAAAGAAGGAGACTCTCAAGCACCAGGAAGATTTGTGAGGGTAAGTAGAGAAAGGGGTTGCACAAAGACCAGAAGCCAGAGAAAAGTGCAAGGGGCACTTAGCGGAGCCCACTGGTGGGCACAAACAAAAGGCCTCTAGGTCAGAAACAACAAAAGATACACCATGCTATCATAAAGGACAAAAGGAAAGCAGTCAGGGGCTCAGGCAAGCAGTAGGCCCTGGGACTGGAGCACAAGAGACCAAGGTTAGGGAAGGCTGGGTTAGGGTAGAAGCAGCACGCAAGGAGAGAGGGAACTGGAGAGAAGGGTGGGGATATCTAAGGGCTGGGTTAGAGCAAGTCACATGTTAACTGCCAGGCATCAAGATTCAGGCAGTGAAGGGGACACAGGCGAGTGGCAGGGCTGTGATTCCCACTGAGAGCATTCAGAGTGGAGAGGCCAGCCAATCCCGTTCTTCTGCCTCAGGTAAGTACATCCTTAGAGAGGGACCTGGACCAAAGGAGGGGCAAAAGTAGGCACTATGAGGTTATACCTGTCGTGTAGAGTTTGGGGTGGGGTTGGTGGGCAGCCAGGACCCTTTTGAGGAGCCAATGCTAGAAAGAAGTGGAGGGAGCAGAGGGTCTCTGCATTTCCAGGATACCTCAGCATAAGCGGAACAGAGGGAAGTCACAGGCGGGGGTCGGTAAAAGGGGTCTGAAACCAAGGGAATGGATTGGGTCCTCGAGAAGGGCATCCAGGGGCTCAAGCAAGGAGCCAGGCCCAGTACTGGAGAGCCAAGTGAAAGTACCTGGGCCTGGGTGAAGGAAAAGGGGCATGGTTGTCTGTGGGAGCTCTTACACCTCTGTAGAGTGGGTAGAGAAGACTGGTCCCTTAAGGCAAGAGATCCCTCTCACCTTCGTGTTCAGGCTATCTTGTATTCTGCCTCAACCCATTTAGAGGGACTTGCCCCTCTAGGCAAGAGACCCTCCCACCTGGGTTTGTAGGGTGGGTTCCTATACAACTGCAGCCAGTGTAAGAGGGATTTGCCCCTCCAGGTGGGATACCCCTTTTACCTGGATGTCTGAGGGAATGCACATACCTTTACATGCTGGTTGAAGTGGACTCGCCCCTCCAGGCAGGAGACCTTCTCTCCTCTGTCTGTAGGAACTCCTATACCTCCGCAGGCAGTGTAGAGGAGACTCGCAACTCGTGGCAGGAGACACCTGCCAACAGTGTGTCAGAGGAGAGAGTACACCACCCATCCAGGGTAGAGGTTACTGGTGCCACCAGGTGAGAAACCCCTCCTACCCGTGTTTCTGCAGGATCTTGTATACCACTGTAACCAGGTTAGAGGGAACTTGCCTCTAAAGGCAAATACTCCTCCCACCTTGGTGTCAAGGGGATCTCATATACCAGAGCAGCCAGGGTAGAGAGAACTCGCCAAGCCAGGCTGGAGACTCCTCCCACCTGGGTGTTAGGGAATTTCCTATACCACCATAACCAGGGATGCAGGAACTAACCCTTCCAGGCTAGATACCCCTCCCACTGGTGTCTTAACAGGGCTCCTATACTGAGGCAGCCAGTAAGTAATCCTCTCCCACCTTGGTGTCTGTGGGAGCTCCTATACCTCCCAGCCAGGGTAGAGGGGACTCACCTCAACAGTTGGGGGATGCCTCCCACGTGAGTGTACTGGGAGTTCTTATATGGCACCAGCTAAAGTCGAGGGGATTCAGCACTCCAGGTGTGAGAACACTGCCACATGGCTGCTGGGGTGAGCTTCTATACTACCAAAGCCAGAATAGAGGGTTCTCACGCCTCCAGGCAAGAGACTCCTTGCATCTGGGTGTCAGAGGTAGCTTGTATCCTTGCACAGATAGCGTAGAGGGAATTTGCTTCTCCAGGAAGGATATGCCTGACACCTGGGTATCAGGGGGAGCTCTTATATCAACACAGTTAGAATAGAAAGCACATGCTCCTCTAGGGGACTGACCCCTTCCTCCTGTTGTGTCTAGAGGACTCCTATACCACCACAGAAAGGGTAGAGAAAATTCTCCACTCCAGGTGGGAGACCCTCTTTTTCCTGTGTGTCAGAGGGAGGAAGTATACTGCCCTAGCCAGGGTAGAGGGGAACCACCCCTCCTGGAGGGAGACCCATCCACCTGGGCATGGGTGGGGGAGCTCATATACCACTGTAGCCAGGGTAGTGGGAACTCTCCCCTGCAAGGAGGAGGCCCCTCCAAGCTTGGTGTCATGCAGAACTTGTATAACACCTTAGCCAGGGTAGAGGGGACTCACCCCTCAAGGCCAAAGCTTCCTTAAACATGGGTGTCAGGGGAGGTCATATGCCTAAGCAGCCAGGGTAGTGGATTCTTGCCCTCCAGGAAGGAGACCACTTTCACTAGGGTGTCATGGGGAGCTCATATACTTTAGCAGCCAGGGTAGAGGGGACTCGCCCTTTTAGGTGAGAGAACCCTCCCATCTGGGTTTGGGGGAGCTCATATAACACAGCAGCCAGAATAGAGGAAACCCTCCAAGCAGGAGACCTCTCCCAGTTGGGTGCCTCAGAAAGCTGGTACACTCCTTTAGCCAGGGTAGAGGACAGTCACCCCTTTAGGAGAAAGACCCCTCCCACCTGGGTATCAGGTGGAATTGGTATACCACTGAAGCCAGGGTAGAATGGACTCGCCCGTCTAGGTGAAAGTACCCTCCCACATGGGTGTCAGGTGGAGCATATATACACCAGCAGCAAGGGTAGAGGCAATTCAAACCTCCAGGCAAGAGACACCTCCCAAATAGTAATGGGGGTTACTCCTAAACTGCCTTAGCCAGGTTAGAGGAGACACATTCCTCCAGGCAGAAGACTCTTCCCACAGGGATGTCTGGCAAGAGGGGTTCACATACAATTGCAGCTGGAGTAGCAGTGACTTTTCCATCCGGGCAAAAGACCCCCACCCTCCTAAGGGTAGGAAGGGGCTTTTATATCCATGCAGTCAGGGTTAAGGGTACTAGCCTCTACAGGCAGGAGACCCTCCAACCCTCTTTGTGTGTGGGGGGAGATCCTATATCTCGGTGGTTAGGGTAAAACGGAGTTTCCCCTCCTGGGGGAAGATGCCTCCTACCTGGCTGTGGGGGGTGGAACTCCTATACACCTTCAGCCAGAGTATTGGGTACCACCCCTCCAGAAAGGAGATTCTTGCCACCTGGGTATAAGGGGGAGCTCTTATACCATAGCAGCCATGGTAGAGGGTACTATGTGCTTCATTGGGGAGATCCCTCTCACCTGGATGTTGGGAAGAGCTCCTATATGGCAGCAGCCAGGGAAGACTGGATTCCTTTTTCCAAGCTGGTGACACCCCCTACGTGGGTGTCAAGGAAGCTCCCATACTGCTGCAGGAGGTGTATGGTGTAGAGGAAACTCTACCCTCCAGATGGGAGATCCCATCCACTTGTGTGTATGGGGGAGCTCCTATACTGCTGAAGCAAGGTAGACAGGATTCTAGACTCCTGGAAGGAGACTCCACCAAATGGGGTGTCGGGGGAGTTCTTGTAGTGAAGCAGACAAAGAAGAGGGGACTGAGTTCAGAATACATGTATCCCTATAGGGGAAAACGAGGTGAAACCTAAAAATTCAAAGTATTTCTGAAAACAAATGCTTCAACCTAGAAGAAGGAAATTCGGGGAACCAGTGGAAATGGAGTACGGATCATTTCCCAATCAACAAGATCTGGTGAAAAAAATCTTTGGTGAGTTTCCAGTAAACTCGGAGTTCTGTGGCAGCTTTGCAAAGGCTTTCAAATGAAAGTGTATTTTCCTCACCTCTGATTAGCGCTACTTAGACAGGGAACAAAACATAGAGAGCAAACTGAGAACGAATTGAGTGAGTCAAGTTTCAAGCAGCTAACAAAAACCGTGTTTGATTTAGAGTTCCAAATGAATGTATCCCTATTGAGGAAAATGAAGTGAAACCTAAAAATTCAAAGTGCTTCTGCAAAAAACTCTTCAACCAAGAACTAAATTTGGGGAACCAAGTGCAAATGGAGTACCAATAATTCCCTCCAAGTATTCAAAAGATCGGGTGAAAAAACTTTGCTGAGATTCCAGTAAATTCAGATTTTTGGGAAGCTTTGCAAAGGCTTTCTAATGAAATTATATTTTTCTCACCTCCTCTTTGAGCTATTTCAACAGGGAATCAAGCATATAGAGTGCACTGAGAACTGATTGAGTCAAGTTTCAAGCAGCTAGCAAAAACCCTGTTTGATTTAGAGTTCCAAATGAATGTATCCCTATAGTGGAAAATGAAGTGAAACCCAAGAATTCAAAGTGTTCCTGCAAATTAACGCATCAACATAGAACAAAATTTGGGGGAACAATTGCGAATTGAGTATCGATCATACCCTCCAAGTATCAACAAGATCAAGAGAAAAAAAAAAATCGTTGCTGAGATTTCAGTAAAATTGGAGTTGTATGGAAGCTTTGCAAATACTTTCGAATGGAAGTGTATTTTCTGCACCTCTGCTAAGGGCTACTTAAAAGGGGAACAAAGCATAGAGAGTGCACTGAGAACTTATTGAGTGAGTCAAGTTTCAAGGAGCTAAAAAAACCTTTTTGATTTAGAGTTCCAAATGTATGTATCACTATTGAGGAAAATGAAGTTAAACCTAAAAATTAAAAGTGTTTCTGCAAATGAATGGCTCAACGTAGAAGAACAAATTTTGGCGGACCAAATGAGAATGGAGAACCAATCATTCCCTCCATGTATCAACAAGATCAGGTGAAAAAATATTTGTTGAGATTTCAGTAGCATCCAAGTTCTGTGGAAGCTTTGCAAAGACTTTCAAATGAAATTGTATTTTACCCACCTCTGCTTAGGCCTACTTCAACAGGGAAGAAAAGCCTAGAGAGCAAACAGAGAACTAATTGAGCGAGTCAAGTTTCAAGCAGCTTGCAAAACCGTGTTTGATTCAGAGTTCCAAATGCATGTATCCCTATAGGTGAAAAAGAAGTGAAACCTAAAATTTCAAAGTGTTCCTCTAAACGAATGCTTCAGGATAGAAGATCGAAAGTTGAGAGCCTAATTGCAAATAAAATACCAATAATTCCCTCTAAGAATGAACAATATCAGGTGAAAATATCTTTGCACAGATTCTATTAAACTCGTAGTTCTTTGGAAGCTTTGCAAACAGTTTCAAATGATCCTGTATTTTTCTTGCCTCTGCTAAGGGCTACTTTAACAGGGAACAAAGCATAGAGAGTGGACTGGGAGTTAATTGAGTGAGTCAAGTTTCAAGCAGCTAGCACAAACCCTGTTTGATTTAGATTTCCAAATGTATGTATCCATATAGGAGAAAATGAAGTGAAACGTAAAAATTCAAAGTGTTCCTTCATATGAATGCTTCCACCTAGAAGAAATAAATTAGGGGGACCAATTGTGAATGGAGTACCAATAGTTCCCTCCAAGTATAAACATGTTTGGATGAAAATATTTTGGCTGAGATTCCAGTAAACTGGAGGTTCTGTGGAAGCTTTGAAAACACTTTCAAATCAAAGTGTATTTACCTGGAATCTGAAAAGGTCTACAAGAAAAGGGAAAAAAGCATAGAAAACTCACTGAGAGTTTTGCAAATGGTTTCCAATGATCCTGTATTTTTTTGCCTCTGATAAGGGCTAGTTTAACAGGGAACAAACCATAGAGAGTGCACTGGGAATTAATTGAGTAAAGTTTCAAACAGCTAGCACACACCCTGTTTGATTTAGAGTTCCAAATGCATGTATCCCTAAAGTGGAAAACGAAGTGAAACCTAAAAATTAAAAGTGTTTCTGCAAATGAATGCTTCAAACAAGAAGAACAAATTTAGGGGACCAAGTGGGAATGGAAAACTAATCATTCCTGCAAAGTATCAAAAAGATCAGGTTAAAAAAGCTTTGCTGAGATTCTAGGAAAAAATGAGTTCTTTGGTAGCTGTGCTAATGCTTTCAAAGAAAGTGCATTTTCCTTACCTCTGCTGAGGGCTACGTCAACAAGGAATAAAGTTTAGCGAGAAAACTGAGAACTAATTCAGTGAGTCAAGTTTCAAGCAGCTAGCAAAAACCCTGATTGATATAGACTTGCAAATGAATGTATCCCTATTGAAGAAAACGAAGTGAAACTTTAAAATTCAAAGTGTTTCTGCAAATGAACACTTCAAACAAGAAGAACAAATTGGTGGGACCAAGTGTGAATGTATTACCAATCATTCCCTCGAGTATCAACAAGATTGAGTGAAAAAAACCTTTGCTACGATTCCAGTAAACTCAGAGTTCTGTAGAAGCTTTGCAAACCCTTTCAAATGAAAGTGTACCTTTTTTGCCTCTGCTTAGGGCTACTTCAAAAGGGAACAAAGAATAGAGAGTGCACTGAGAATTAATTGAATGAGTCATGTTTCAAAATGCTAGCACAAAACGTGTTTTGTTTAGAGTTGAAATGCATTTATCCTTATTGGGGAAAAAGAACTGAATCCTAAAAATGAAAATTGTTCCTGTAAATGAATGCCTAAACCTATAAGGACAAGATTGGTGGGACCAAGTGCAAATGGAGTATCCATCATTTTCTCCAAGTATTAACAAGATCGGGTAATGAAATGTTTTCTGAGATTCAGGTAAACTCGGAGTTCTGTGGAAGCTTTGCAAATGCTTATGAATGAAAGTGTATTTTCCTCGCCTCTGCTTTGGGATACTTTAAAAGGGAACAAAGAATAGAGAGTACAATGAGAAATAATTGAGTGAGTCATGTTTCCAGCAGCTAGCACAAACCTTGTTTGATTTAGGGTTCCAAATGCATATATCTCTACAGGGGAAAACAAAGTGAAACCTAAAAATTGAAAGTGTTCATGGAAATGAACGCTTCACCTCGAAGAACGAAATTTGTGGGACAAAGTGTGAGTGGAGTACAGATGATTCTCTCCAAGTATTCAAAAGATCTGGTGAAAAAAACCTTGCTGAGATTCCAGTAAACTTTGAGTTCTGTGGAAGCTTTGCAAAAGCTTTCAAATGAAAGTGTATTTTCCTTGCCTCTACTGAGGTCTAATTTAACAGGGAACAATGCATAGAGAGTGCACTGAGAACAAATTGAGTGAGTCAAGTTTGAAGAAGCTTGCATAAACTGTGTTTTATTCGGAGATCCAAATGCATGCATCCCTATTTGGGAAAAAAAAGTGAAACCTAAAAATTCAAAGTGTTCCAGTAAACGAATGCTTTTTCATAGGAGAATTATTTTTTGGGGACCAACTGAAAGTGGAATACTAATAATCATTGCCTCCAAGTATCAACAAGATCGTGTGAAAAAGTTTTTAAGGTGATTCCTGTAAAATACTAGTTCTGTGGAAGCTTTGCAAATGGTTCCAAATGAAAATGTATTTTCCTGGCCTCTGCTTAGGGCTACATCAAAATGAAACAAAGAAGAGCGAGCACA
This sequence comes from Ictidomys tridecemlineatus, assembly GCF_052094955.1. NCBI lineage: Eukaryota > Metazoa > Chordata > Mammalia > Rodentia > Sciuridae > Ictidomys > Ictidomys tridecemlineatus. The sequence goes on from NC_135485.1 coordinate 84,567,004, forward strand.
CTCAGAATTAATTGAGTGAGTCAGGTTTCCTAAACTAGTAAGAAACGTTTTTATTTAGAGTTCCAAATGCATATATCCCTATAGGGGGGAAAGAAGTAAAACCTAAAAATGAAAAGTGTTCCTGTAAACGAACACCTCCAACTAGGAGAATGAAATTTTTAGGAGAAAGCTCAAATGGAGTACCAATCATTTCCTCGAAGTATCAACATGCTTGGGTGAAAAAATATTTGTTGGGATTCCAGTAAACTCAAAGTGTTTTGGAAGCTTTGCAAACTTTTTCAAATGAAAGTGTATTTTCCTCACCTCTGCTTAGGGCTACTTTAAAAGGTTACAAACAACAGAGAGGGCACTGAGAAATCATTGAGTGAGTAAAGTTTCAAGCAGCAATCACAAACCATGTTTGATTTAGAGTTCAAATGTATGCATCAGTATAGGGGAAAATGACGTGAAACCTAAAAATTCAAAGTTTTCCTGAACATGAATGCTTCAGCATAGAAAAACGAAATTTGTGGGACCAAGTGCGAATGAAGTACCTATCTTTTCCTCCAAGTATCAAAAGTTCTGGTGAAAAAGCTTTGCTGAAATTCCAGTAAAGTTTAAGTTCTGTGTAAGCTTAGCTAAAGCTTGAAAATGAAAGTTTATTTTCTTCACCTCTGATTAGGGCTATTTCAAAAGGGAACAAATCATTGGGAGCAAACTGAGAACTAATTGAGTGAGTCAAGTTTCAAGCCACTTGCACAAACCCTGTTTGATTTAGAATTCCAAATTCATATATCCCTATAGGAATAAATGAAGTGAAACCTAAAAATTCCAAATGTTCCTGAAAATGAATGCTTCTACCTGGAAGAACAAAATTTGGGGGACCAGTTGTGAATGGAGTACCTATCATTCCATCTAAGTGTTAACAAGTTTAGGTGAAAAAAATCTTTGCAGAGATTCCAGTAAACATGAAGTTCTTTGGAAGATTTGCAAAATTTTCAAATGAAAGTGTATTTTCCTCTCCTCTTCTTAAGTCTGCTTCAACAGGTACCAAAACATAGAGTGCACTGAGTATTAATTGAGTGAGTAAAGTTTCAAGCAGCTAGCACAAACCACGTTTGATTTAGAGTTCCAAATGCATGTATACCTATAGGGGAAAACGGAGTGGAACCCAAAAATTCAAAGTGTTTTTGCAAATGAATGCTCATCCTTGAAGAACAAAATTTGGGAGACCAGTTGCAAATGAAGTACTGATCATTCCACCTGAGTATCAACATCATTGAGTCACAAAACCTTGGCTGGGATAACAGTAAACTTGGGGTTCTGTGGGAGCTTTGCAATCCCTTTCAAATGGAAGTATATTTTCCTTGGGTCTGCTAAGGTCTACTTCAACAAGGAACAAAGAATAGAGAACTCACTGAGAACTAATTGAGTGAGTCAACTTTGAAGCAGCTAGCACAAACCGTGTTTGATATAGAGTTCCAAATGCATGTATACTTATAGAGGAAAAAAAATTGAAACCTAAATTTCATAGTTTTCCTGCAAGTGAACGCTTAAACTTAGAAGATTGAAATTTATGAAACCAAGTGTGAATAGATTACCAATCATTCCCTTGAGCATCAACAAGTTTGAGTGAAAACAATCTTTGCTACAATTCCAATAAACTCGGGATTCTGTGGAAACCCTTTCAAATGAAAGTGTATCTTTCCTGCCTGTGCTTAGGGTGAATTAAGAAGGAAAAAAAGCATAGAGAGTGCACTCAGAATTAATTGAGTGAGTCATTTTTCAAGAATCTAGCACAAACTGTGTTTGATTAAAGTTCCAGATTCATGTAACCCTATAGGGGGAAAAGAAGTGAAACGTAAAAATGAAAAGTGTTCCTGTAAATGAACGCCTGAACATAGAAGAACAAAATTGGTGGAACATAATGTGAATAGAATATATATCATTTCCTCCAAGAATCAGCAAAATCGGTGAAAAGATCTTTCTTGAGATTCAAGTAAATTCAGATTTCTGTGGAAGCTTTGCAAAGGCTTTCAATTGAAAATGTATTTTCCTGGCCTCTGCTTAGGGTTACCTTAAAAGAAAACAAAGAATAGAGAGTACACTGAGAAATAATTGAGTGAGCAAAGTTTCAAGCAGCTAGCAAAAACCATGTTTGATTAAGAGTTCCAAATGCATGTATTCCTATAAGAGAAAATAAAGAGAAACCTAAAAATTCAAAGTGTTCTTGCAAACGAATAGAGTACCAATCCTCTTCTCCAAGTATCAACAAGATCGGGATAAAAAAATTTTTTCTGAGATTCCTGTAAACTCAAAATGATTTCCTCGCCTCTGCTTTGGGCTATTTCAACAGGAAACCAAGCATAGAGAGCACACTGAGAACTAATTGAGTGAGTTAGGTATCAAGCAGCTAGCAAAAACCCTGTTTATTTTAGAGTTCCAAATGTATATCTGTATTGAGCAAAATGAAGTGAAATCTAAAAACTGAAAGTATTCCTGCCAATGAACGCTTTAACTGAGAAGAACAAAATTTGGGGAATCAAGTGCGAATGAAGAACTGATCATACCCTCCAAGTATCTACACAATCAGGTGAAAAAAATCTTTGATGAGGTGTCAGGGAAATCCAAATTTTTCTGAAAGCTTGGCATACACTTTCAAATGAATATGTAATTTCTCACCTCTGTTTAGCGCTATTTTAAAAGGAAAAAAAGCATTGGGAGCAAACTGAGAACTAATTGCAGGAGTCAAGTGTCAAGCAGCTTTCAAAAATCGTGTTTGATTTAGAGTTCCAAAAGCATGTATCCCTATAGTGGAAAGCGAATTGAAACCTAAAAATTCAAAGTGTTTCTGCACATTAATGCTTCAACATAAAAAGAACAAAATTTGAGGGAACAATTGGAAATCAAGCATCAATCATTTCCTCCAAGTATCAACAAGATCCGGTGAAAAAAATCTTTCCTGAGATTCCAGTACATTTGGAATTGTATGAAAGCTTTTCAAAAGCTTTCAAATGGAAGATTATTTTCCTCACCTCTGCTTAGGGCTACTTAAAAGGGGAACAAAGCATAGAGAGTGCACTGAGAACTAATTGTGTGAGTCAAGTTTCAACAAGTTAGAAAAAAACTTTTTGATTTAGAGTTCCAAATGTATTTATCCCTATTGAGGAAAATGAAGTGAAACCTAAAAATTGAAAGTGTTCCTGCAAAGGAACGCTTCAACCTAGAGGAACAAAGTTTGGAGGACCAAGGGAGAATGGAGAACTGATCATTCCCTCCAAGTATCAAAAAGTTCAGGTGAAAAAATTTGATGAGATTTCTGTAAAATCCGAGTTCTGTGGAAGCTTTGCAAATGCTTTCAAATGAAAGTGGATTTTCTTCACCTCTTCTTAGGGCTACTTCAACAGGGAATAAAGAAAAGAGAGCAAATTGAGAACTAATTTAGTGGGTGAAGTTTCAAGCAGCTTGCACAAATCGTGTTTGATTCAGAGTTCCAAATGCATGTATCCCTACAGGGGAAAAAGAAGTGACATCTAAAAATTTAATCTGTTCCTGCAAACGAACTCTTCAACCTAGAAAGACAAAATTTGGGGGACCAATTATGATTGCAATACTGATCATTCCCTCCAATAATTAAAAAAATCAGGTGAAAAATCTTTGCTGAGATTCCACAGAACTCAGAGTTCTGTGAAAGCTTTGCAAAAATTTCCAAATGAAAGTGTATAATCCTCACCTCTGCTTAGGGCTCCTTTAAAAGGAAGAAAGCATTAGGAGCAATCTGAGAACTAATTGATTGAGACATGTTTCAAGAAGTGTGCACAAACTGTGTTTGATTCAGTGATCCAAAAGCATGTATCCCTATATCAGAAAAAGAAGTGAAACCTAAAACTTCAAAGTGTTTCTGAAAATGAACGCGTTATCCTACAAGAATGAAATTTGGGGAATGAATTTCAAATTGAGTACCAATCATTGCCTCCAAGTGTCAACAAGTCTAGGTGAAAAAATGTTTGCGGAGATTCTAGTAAATTCTGATTCCAATGTGAATGCATTGCAAAGACTTTCAAATGAAAATGTATATTCCTGGCCTTTGCTTAGGTCTACTTCAAATGGGTACATAGCATAGAAAACTCACTGAGAACTAATTGAGTGAGTCAAAGTTCATGCAGCTAGCACAAACCACGTTTTATTAGAGTTCCAAATGCATGTATCCCAATAGAGTAAAACAAAGTGAAACCTAAGAATTTAAAGTGTTCCTGCAAACAAATGCTTCAACAGAGAAGAAGGAAATTTGTGGGACCAAGTGGAAATGGAATACCGACATTCCCTCAAATTTTCATCAAGATCCGGAAAAAAATATTTGCTGAGATTACAGTAAATAAGTTTTTTGGAAGCTTTGGGAACACTTTCAAATCAAAGGGTATTTTTCTAACTTCTCCTAACGTCTACTTGAACAGAGAATAAAGCATAGAGAGTGCACTGAGAACTAACTGAATGAATCAAGTTTCAAGCAGCTTGCACAAACCATGTTTGATTCAGAGTTCCAAATGCATGTATCCCTAGGGAAAAGAACTTTAACCTAAGATATCAAAGTGTTCCTGCAAATGAATACTGCAACTTAGAAGAACGAAATTTGGGGGACAAGTTGCAAATGGAATACCGATCATTCCCTCCAAGTACCAACATTATCGGGTAAAAAAATCTTTGCTGAGATTCCAGGAAAATCCGAGTTATGTATAAGCTTTGCAAACGCTTTAAAATAACAGTGTATTTTCCTCACCTCTGCTTAGGGCTACATCTAAAGGGAAGAAACCATTGAGAGAAAACTGAGAATTTATTGAGTGAGTCAAATTTCAAGCAGCTTGCACAAACATTGTTTGATTTAGATTTCCACATGCATGTATACCTACAGGGGAAAACAAATCAAAACCTAAAAATTCAAACTGTTTCTACAAATAAAACTTCAACGTACAAGAATGAAATTTGGGAGACTTCATGCAAATGGAAAACTGATCATTTCCTTCAAGTATCAACATGATTATGTGAAAAAAATCTTGGCTGAGATAACAGTAAACTGGGGGATCTGTGTACGCTTTGAAAACCCTTCAAAATGAAAGTGTATTTTTCTTGCTTTGGCTAAGGTCTACTTTAACGAGAAAAAAAAGCATAGAGAACTCAATGAGAACTAATTGAGTGAGTCAAGTTTCAAGCACCTAGCACAAACCATGTTTGACTTAGAGTTCCAAATGCATGTATCCCTATAGGGAAAAAGAAAGTGAAACCTAAAATTTCATAATGTTACTGGAAACGAACACTTCAAAATAGAAGAATCAATTTTTGTGGACCAATTGCGAATTGAGTACCAATCATTCCCTCCACGTTTCAATAGCATGGGGTGAAAAAATATTTGCTGAGATTTCAGTAAACTCGGATTTCTTTGAAAGATTTGCAAATGCTTTTTAATGAAAGTGTATTTTCCTCAAGTCTGCTAACGTCTGCTTTAACAGGGAACAAAGCATGGAGAGAGCACTGAGAACTAATTGAGTGATTAAAGATTCAAGCAGATAGCAAAAAACTTGTTGGACTTTGATTTCAAAATGGATGTATCCCTAATGAGGAAAAAGCAGTGAAACTTAGAAATTCAAAGTGTTCCTGCAAATGAACTCTTCAAGCTAGATGAACAAAATTTTGGGGATCAAGTGAAAATTGAATACCGATCCTTCCCTCCAAGTATCAACAAGATTGGGTAAAAAAATCTTTGCTGATATTCAAGTAAAATCCGAGTTCTGTGGAAGCTTGAAAATGATTTCAAATGAAAGTATATTTTACTCACCTCTTCTTAGGGCTACTTCAACAGGGAACAAAACATAGAGAGCACACTGAAAACTAATTGAGTGAGTCAAGTTTCAAGTAGCCAGCACAAACCATGTTTGATTTAGAGTTCCAAAGGATTGTATCACTATTAATGAAAATGAAGTGAAACCTAATAATTCAAAGTGTTCCTTCAAATGAAGGATTCAATCCAGAAGAACAAAATTTGGATGACCAAGTTCCAATGAAGAACCAATCATTCCTTCCATGTATAAAAAAGATATGGTGAAAAGTTCTTTTCTGAGATTCCAGTAAATTCTGAGTTCTGTGGAAGCTTTCAAAGGCTTTCAAATGAAAGTGTACTTTTACAAAACTCTGTTAAGGGCTACTTCAAAAGGGAACAAATCATTGGGAGGAAACTGAGAACTAATTGAGTAAGTGAAGTTAAAAGCAGCTAGCAAAAACAGTGTTCGATTTAGATTTCCAAATGCATGTATCCCTATAGGGAAAAACAAAGTGAAACCTAAAATTTAAAGTGTTTCTGCAAATGAATGCTTCAGCATAAAAGAATGAAATTTGTGGGACTAAGTGCGAATGAAGTACCAATCATTCCTTCCAAGTATCCAAAAGATGTGTTGAAAAAACTTTGCTGAGGTTCCAGTAAACTCGGAGTTCTTTGGAACCTTTGAAAAAGCTAATTAAAAGTGTATTTTTGTCAGGTCTACTAAAGTCTACTTCAACAGGAAACGAAGCAGAGAGTGCACTAAGAACAAATAGAGTGAATCAAGTTTTTAGAAACTAGCACAAAACGTGTTTTATTCAGAGTTCCAAATAAATATTTCCCTATTGAGGAAAATGCGGTGAAACCTAAGAATTCTAAGTTTTCCTTCAATTTAACACTTCAACAAAGAAAAAAAAAAGTTTAGGGGACCAAGTGAGAATGGAGAACCAATAATTCCTCCAAGTATCAAGAAAATTTGGTGAAAAAATATTTGCTGAGATTCCAGTGAAATCCCAGTATTGTGGAAACTTTGCAATCGCTTTCAAATGAAAGTGTCTTTTTTTTTTCACCTCTGCTTAGAGCTACATTAAAATGGGAACAAACAATTGGGAGCAAACTGAGAACTAATTGAATAAGTTAAGTTTCAAGCAGCTAAAACAAAGTGTGCTTGATTTAGAGTTCCAAATGCATGTATCTCTATAGGTAAAAAAAGAAGTGAAACTTAAAAATGAAAAGTATTTCTATAAAGGAACACCTCAACCTAGAAGAAAGAAATTTGTTTTAGCAAGTGTGAATGTAGAACCTATCATTCCCTCAAAGTATTAACAATATTGGTGAAAAAAATCATTCGTGTGATTTCAGTAAACTCAGAGTTCAGTGGAAGATTTGCAAAGGCTTTCAAATAAAAGTGTATTTTTCTAGCTTATGCTTAGGGCTACTTCAAAATGGAACAAAGAACAGAGAGTGCTCTGAGAAACTCTTGAGTGAGTCAAGTTTCAAGCATCTAGCACAAACTGAGATTGATTTACAGTTCCAAATTCATGTATTCCTATATGGGAAAATGAAGTGAAACCTAAAAATTCAAAGTGTTCCTGCAAAAGAACGCTTCAGCATAGAAAAATGAAATTCGTGGGACCAAGTGTGAATGGAGTCCCAATCATTCCCTCCAACTATCCCAAAAATCTGGTGAAAAAACTTTGCTGCGATTTCAGTAAACTCAGAGTTCTGAGGAAGCTTTGTGAAGGCTATCGAATGAAAGTGTTTTTTTTTTTCCTCTACTAAGGTCTACTTTCAACAGGGAAAAAACCATTGAAAGCAAACTGAGAAGTAATTGAGTAAGTCAACTTTTAACTAGCTTTCCCAAAGCTGTTTTATTTAGAGTTCAAATTCACCACAACTTAAAAGAATAAAATTTTTGAGACAAAGTGCAAATGGAGTATCGATCATTTCCTCCAAGTATCAACAAGATCGGTAAAAAAATCCTTCCTGAGAGTCAAGTAAACTCAGAGATCTGTGGAAGCTTTGCAAAGTATTTCAAATTAAGGTGTATTTTTTCTCACCTTTGCCTCAGGCTACTTCCAAAAAAACCAAAGAATAAAGAGCACACTGAGTAATAATTGAGTGAGTCAAGTTTCAAGCAGCTAGCAAAAACTGTGTTTGATTTACAGTTCCAAATGCATGTGTCTCTATAGGGGAAAATGAAGTGAAACCTAAAAATTCAAAGTGTTCCTGCAAATTTTGGAGACCGAGTGCCTATACAGAACCAATCATTCCCTCTAAGTATCCACAACACAGGGTGAAAAATGTTTGCTAAGATTCCAGTAAAATCAGATTTCTGTGGAAGCTTTGCAAACACTTTCAAATTAAAGTGTATTTTCTTTGCATCTGCTAACGTCTACTTCAATAGAGAACAAAGCATGGAGAGAGCACAGAGAACTAATTGAGTGAGTCAAGTTTCAAGCAGCTAGCAGAAACCTTGTTTGACTTAGATTTACAAATGAATGTATCCCTAATGAGGAAAAAGCAGTGATACCTAGAAATTCAAAGTGTACCTTCAAATTAACCCTTCAACCTAGAAGAACAAAATTTGGGGGACCAAGTGAAAATGGAGAACCAATTATTCCCTCCCAGTATCAACAAGACCATAAGAAAAAAAAAATCTGAGGTGAGATTCCAGTAAAATTTGAGTTCTGTTGGAGCTTAGCAAAGAGTTTGAAATGAAAGTGTATATTCCTCATCTCTTCTTAATGGTACCTCCACTGGGGAAAAAAGCATAGAGAGCACACTGAGAACTAATTGAATGAGTAAAGTTTCTATCAGCTTGCACAAACTATGTGTGATTTATAGTTCCAAATGGATGTAACATTATTGGGGAAGATAAAGTGAAACCTAAAAACAGAAAGTGTTCCTGAAAAATAAGTCTTCAACCAAGAAGAAAAAAATGTGGGGGACAAGTTGCAAATGGAGTATACCAATTATTCCCTTGAGTATCAACAAGATCGTGTGAAAAAAATCTTTGCTGAGATTCCAGTAAATCCTGAGTTCTATGGAAGCATTGCAAATGCTTTCAAATGAAAATGTATTTTTCTCACCTCTGCTTAGGCCTATTTCAAAAGGGAAAAAAGCATTGGGAGCAAAATAAGAACTAATTGAGTGAGTAAAGTTTCATGCAGTTTGCACAATCCGTGATTGATTTAGAGTTCTAAATGCATGTATCGCTATAGAGGAAAACAAAGTTAAATGTAAAATTTCAAAGTGTTTCTGAAAACGAATGCTTTAACCTAGAAGAAAGAAATTTGGGGGACATAGTGCAAATTGAGTACCTGTCATTTCCTCCCAGTATCAACAAAATTGGTTTAAAAAATCTTTGCTGAGATTCAGTAAACTCAGAATTCTGTGGAAATATTGCAAACATTTTCAAATGAAAGTGTACTATCCTCGCCTCTATGAAGGTTTACTTCAACAGGGAACAAAGCATAGAGAGAGCACTGAGAACTAATTGAGTTAAGTTTCAAGAAACTTGCTAAAGCCATGTTTGATTTAGAGTTCCAAAATACATGTATCCCTATAGAAAATAAGAAAAAAAGAAAGAACACCTATAAATTCAAAGTGTTCCAGCAAATGAATGCAGGAACCTAGAAGAAGGAAATTTGGGAGACCAAGTGCGCATGGAGTACAAATCATTCCCTCCATGTAACAAGGTGATTGGGTTAAAAATTCTTTTCTGAGATTCCAGTAATCTCAGAGTTCTTTGAAAGCTTTGTAAATACTTTCAAATGAAAGTGTATTATCCTCACCTCTGTTTAGTGCTACTTCAAAAGGGAACAATAGATAGAAAGCAGATTGAGAAATAATTGAGTGACACAAGTTTCAAGAAGGTAGCAGAAACCGTGTTTGATTTAGAGTTCAGAATGCATGTATCCCTATAAGGAAAAACAAATTGAAACCTAAAAATTCAATGTGTTCCTGCAAACAAATGCTTTGACCTAGAAGAACAGAATTTGGGGGACCAAATGCCAATGGAGTACCAAAAATTCTATCCAAGTATCAACAACATCCGGTGGAAAAAAATCTTTGCTGTGATTCCAGTAAACTCGGAGTTCTGTGGAAACATTGCAAAGACTTTCAAATTAAAGGCTATTATCATAATTGCTACTAAGGTCTACTTCAACAAGGAACAAAGCATAGAGAGCACACTGAAAGCTAATTGAGTGAGTCAAGTTTCAAGAAACTTGCTCAAACGGTGTTTGATTTAGAGTTTCAAATGCATGTAATCCTATAGGGGAAAATGAAGTAAAGCCTAAAAATTCAAAGTGTTCCTGAAAACAAACACGGGAACCCAGAAAAAGAAAATTTGGGCGACCATGTGCATATGGAGTACCCATCATTCCCACTACGTATCAATGTGATCAGGTTAAAAATTATTTGCTGAGACTCCAGTAATTTCGGAGTTCTTTGGAAGCTTTGCAAATGCTTTCAAATGAAAGTGTATTTTCCTCGCCTCTGTTTAGGGATACTTCAAAAGGGAACAATGAATAGAGAGTATACTGAGAAATAATTGAGTGATTCAAGTTTCAAGTAGGTAGCAGAAACCATGTTTGATTTAGAGTTCTGAATACATGTATTCCTATAGTGGAAAAAGAATTGAAACATAATAATTCAAAGTGTTTCTGCAAATGAATGCTTCAATCTAGAAAAACAAAATTTGGAAAACCAATTGCGAATTGAGTACCGATCATTCCCTCCAAGTATCAAGAAGATCGGGTGACAAAATCTTTGCTGGGATTTCAGTAAACTCATAGATTTTTGGAAATTTGCAAATGCTTTAAAATGAAAGTGTATATTTTTCTCCTCTCCTAAGGGCTACTTCATCAGGGAACAAAGCATAGAGAATTCACTGAGAACAAATTGATTAATCAAGTTCCAAGAAGCTAGCACAAAACATTTTTGATTTTGAGTTCCAAATGAATGTATCCCTATAGAGGAAAATAAAGTGAAACCTAAAATTTCAAAGTTTTCCTGAAAATGAGCGTTTTAACATAGAAAAAAGAAATTTGGTAGACCAATTACAAATTGAATACCGCTCATTCCCTCCAAGTATCAACATGATCAGGTAAAAAAAAAGTTTGCTGAGCTTCTTTTAACTTGGATTTCTGTTGAAGCTTTGCAAATGCTTTCAAATGTAAGTTTATTTACCTCAGGTCTGCTATGGACTACATCAACAGGGAACGAAGCATAGAGAGCGCACAGAGAACTAATTGGTTGAGTCACGTTTCAAGCAGCTAGCACAAACCTTTTTTTATTTAGATTTCCAAATTCATGTATCCCTACAGAAGAAAATGAAGTAAAATCTAGAAATTCAAAGTGTTCCTGGAAAGGAACGCTTCAACTTAGAAGAAGGTAAATTCTGGGACTGAGTATGAATGGAGTTCCTATCATTCCCTCCATTATCAACAAGATCAGGTGAAAAAATTTTGAAGATATTCCAGTAAACTCAGTGTCCTGTAGAAGTGTTGCGAATGCTTTCAAATGAAAGCATATTTTCCTCACCTCTGATTAGGGCTACTTCAAAAGGGAACAAAGCATGAACATTGCTCTGAGAAATATTTGAGAGTGTCATGGTTCAGGAAGCTAGCACAAAACGTGTTTTATTTAAAGTTTCATATGCATGTTTCCCTATAGAATAAAATGAATTAAACCTAAAGTTGAAAAGTATTCTTGCAAATGAATGGTTCAACTTAGAAGAACAAAATTTGTGGGACCCATGTCCAAATGGAGTATTGATCCATCCATCCAAGTATCAGCAACATCAGTGAAAAAAATCTTTGCTTAGTTTCCAGTTAACTCTAAATTCTGTAGATGCTTCCCAAACCCTTTCAAATGAAAGTGTATTTTTTCTTGCCTCTGCTTTGAGCTACTTCAAAAGTGAACAAAGCATAGGAAGTACACTGAGAAATAATTGAGTGAGTCAAGTTTAAGAAGCTAGCACAGAACATTTTTTTTTTATTTAGAGTTCCAAATGCATGTATCCCTATAGGTAAAAAAGAAGTGAAACCTAAAAATGAAAAATCTTCCTAAAAATGAATGCTTCAACCTAGAAGAATGAAATTTGTGGGACCAAGTGGGAATGAAGTATTGATCATTCCCTCCAAGTATCAGCAAGATCTGGTGAAAGAATCTTGGCTCAGATTTCAGTAAACTAAGAGTTCTGTAAAAGATTTGAAAACATTGTCAAGTGAAAGTGTATTTTCCTTGTCTCTGCTAAAGCATCTTCAACAGGGAACAAAGCATAGAAAGCACCCTGAAAACTAATTGTGTGAGTCAAGTTTCAATCAGCTAGTAAAAACGTTTTTCAATTTGAGTTCTAAATGAATGTATCCCTATTGAGGAAAACAAAGTGAAACCTAAATATTCATTGTGTTCCTGCAAATGCACGCTTTATCCTAGAAGATAAAAAAATTTGAGAGACCCAGTAGGAATGGAGAACCAATCATTCCACCCATGTATCAACCAGATTGAGTGAAAATATATTTGCTTAGATTCCAGTAAATTCTTGGTTCTGTGGAAGCTTTGCAAAAGCTTTCAAATGAAAGTATATTTCCCTCTCTTCTGCTTAGGGCTACTTCAAAATAGAACAAAGAATAGAGAGTGCACTGAGAACAGTTTGCATGAGTCAAGTTTCAAAATGTTTGTACAACCTGTGATTTATTTAGACTTCCGAATGCACATATTCCTTTAGGAGAAATGAAAGTAAAACATAAAAATTCAAAGTGTTCCTGGAAACGAACACTTCAATCAATGAGAAAAAAAATGGGAAGACCAAATGGGAATAGAGTACTGATCATTCCATCCAACTATCAAAAAGATTGAGTGAAAAAAAACTTTTATGAGATTCCAATAAAATTGGAGTTCTGTGGAAGCTTTGCAAACGATTTCAAATGAAAGTGTATCTTCCTTGCCTCTGCTGAGGTGTACTTCAATAGGGAATAAAGCATAGAGAGTGCAGCAAGAACTAATTGAATGAGTCAAGTTTCAAGCAGCTAGCAAAAACCTTGTTTGATTTAGAGTTCCAAATGTATGTATCTGTATATTGTTTAACGAAGTGAAACCTAGAATTTCAAAGGGTTCCTGCAAATAAATGCATTACCCTACAATTTCAAAATTTGGGAGATAAAGTGGGAATTAAGAAGCAATTAATCACTCCCAGTGTCAATAAGTTTGGTGCAAAAACCTATGCTGAGATTCAATTAAAATGCGAGTTCTGTGGAAACTTTGAAATGCTTTCACTTGAAAGTGTATTTTCCTCACCTCTGCTTAGGGCTAATGCAACAGGAAACAAAGTATAGAGAGAAAACTGAAAATTAATTAAGTGATTCAAGTTTCACGCAGCTTGCACAAACCTTGTTTGATGTGGAGTTCCAAATGAATGTAACCCTATAGGAAAAAATGAAGTAAAACTTAAAAATTCAAAATGCTCCTGCAAGTGAACGCTTCAACATAGAAGAACAAAATTTGGGAGGTCAAGTGCTAATGGTGTATAGATAATTTTTTCAAAGTGTCATCAATATCAGGGAAAAAAATCTTGCAGGGATTCCAGTAAACACGGAGTTCTGTGGAAGCTTTGCAAATGCTTTCAAATGAAACTGTATTTTTTTGCCTCTACTTAGGGCTACTTCAAAAGGCATCAGAAATATTGAGTGCACTGAGAAATAATTGAGTGAGTCAAGTTTCAAGAAGCTAGGAAAAACGTGATTTATTTCAAGTTCCATATACATGTATTCCTATAGGGAAAAAAAGAATGAGATCTAAAAATGTAAAGTTTTCTTGAAAATGAACGCTTTAAACTAGAAGAACGAAACTTGTGGGACAAAGTGCAAATGGAGTATCGATCATTCTCTCCAAGTAGCAGCAAGATCGTATGAAACAATCTTGGCTGAAATTTCAGTAAACAAGGAGTTCTGTGGAAGATTTGAAAACACTTTCACGTGAAAGTGTATTTTCCTCGTATCTGGTAAGGTCAACTTCTACAGGGAACAAAGAATGGGAAGCACCCTGAGAACTAATTGTGTGAGTAAAGTTTCAAGCTGCTAGTAAAATCGTGTTTTAGTTAGAGTTTTAAATGAATGTATCTCTATTGAGAAAAACAAAGTGAAACCCAAATATTCAATGTGTTCCTGCAAATGAACTCTTCAACCTATAAGAAAAAAATGGGGAGACCAACTGCAAATGGAGAACCGATCATTCCCTCCAAGTATCAACAAGATAGGGTGAAAAAATCATTGCTGAGACTCAAGTGAAATCCGGGTTCTGTGGAAGCTTTGCAAAAGCATTCAAATGAAAGTATATTTCCCTCACTTCTGCTTAGAGCTACTTTAACAAAGAACAAAGAACAGAGAGTACACTGAGAACTGTTTGCATGAGTCAAGTTTCAAGAAATTTGCAAAAAACTTGTTTGATTTAGAGTTCCAAATGCACTTATGCCTTTAGGAGAAAAGAAAGTGAAAACTAAAAATTCAAAGTGTTCTTATAATGAAGGCTTCAAAAAGAAAAAAATCGAAAAGAAAAAGTGTGAATGTAGTACCAATCATTTCCTCCAACTGTCAACAAGATTGGGTGAAAAATACTTAGCTGAAATTCCAGTAAACTCGGAGTTCTGTGGATGCTTTGCAAACGCTTATAAATGAAAGTGTATCTTCCTTGCCTCTGCTGAGGTCTACTTCAACAAGGACCAAAGCATAGAGAGTGCAGGGAGAACTATTTGAGTGAGTCAAGATTCAAGCAGCTAGCAAAAACCTTGTTTGATTTAGGGTTCCAAATGGACGTATATTTATATTGGAAAATGAAGTGAAACCTAAAATTTCAAAGTGTTCATGCAAATGAATGCTTCAGCCTACAAGCACAAAATTTGGGGGACAAAGTCGGAATGGAGAAGCAATAAATCCCTTCCAGTATGCACAAGATCAGGTGCCACAACCTATGCTGAGATTCGAGTAAAATCCGAGTTTTGTGGAATCGTTGAAATTCTTTTACATGAAAGTGTTTTCCTCACCTCTGCTTAGGGCTACTATAACAGGGAACAAACATAGAGAGCAAACTGAGAATTAATTGAGTGAGTCAAGTTTCCCACAGCTGGCACAAACCTTGTTTGATGTAGAGTTCCAAGTGAATGTATCCCTATAGGGAAAAATGAAGTAAAACCAAAAAATTCAAAATGTTTCTGCAAATGAATGCTTCAACATAGAATAACAAAATTTTGGAGGCCAAGTGTGAATGGTGTACCGATCATTCTTTCGAAGTGTCATCAAATCGGGTGAAGAAACCTTTGCAGGGATTCCAGTAAACATGGAGTTCTTTGGAAAATTTTCAAATGCTTTCAAACAAAACTGTATTTCCTCGCCTCTGCTTAGGGCTACTTCAAAAGGCATCAAAAATAGAGAGTGCACTCAGAAATAATTGAGTGATTCAAGATTGAAGAAACTAGTAAAAAACGTGATTTATTTCAAGTTTTATATGCATGTATTTCTATAGGGGAAAAAGAATGAGATCTAAATATGTAAAGTTTTCCTTAAAATGAACGCTTTAAAATAGAAGAACGAAATTTGTGAGACAAAGTGCAAATGGAGTATTGATCATTCTCTCCAAGTATCAGCAAGCTTGTATGAAAGAGTCTTGGCTGAGATTTTAGTAAAGAAAGAGTTCTGTGGAAGATTTGAAAACATTTTCAAGTGAAAGTGTATTTTCCTCATCTGCTAAGGTCAACTTCAACAGGGAAGAAAGAATAGAGAGAACACTTAGAACTAATTATGTGAGTCAAGTTTCAAGCAGGTAGTAAAAAACGTGTTTTAGTTAGAATTCCAAATGAATGTATCCCTATTGAGGAAAACAAAATGAAACCTAAATATTTAATGTGTTCCTACAAATGAACTCTTCAACCTAGAAGAAAAAAATTAGAAAGATCAAGTGTGAATGGACAACCGGTCATCCCTCCAACTATCAACAGGATCAGGTGAAAATATCTTGGCTGAGATTCCAGTAAACTCGGAGTTCTGTGGAAGCTTTGAAAACGCTTTCAAATGAAAGTTTATATTCCTTGCCACTGCTGAGGTCTACTTCAACAGGGAAAAAATCATAGAGCATTCAGCAAGAAGTAATTGAGTAAGTCAAGTTTCAAGCAGCTAGCATAAAACTTGTTTGATTTAGAGTTTCAAATGGATTTTTCCCTATAGGTGAAAATGAAGTGAAACCTAAAATTTCAAAGTGTTCCTTCAAATGAATGCTTCAGCCTACAAGCACAAAATTTGGGGGCCCAAGTGGGAATGGAGAAGCAATAAATCCCTCCTCATATCCACAAGATCAGGTGCAAAAAAATATGCTGAGATTTGAGTAAAATCCAAGTTCTGTAGAATCTTTGAAACGCTTTCACATAAAAGTGTATTTTCCTCACCTCTCCTTAGGGCTACTTCAACAGTGAGAAAAACATAGAGAGAAAACTTAGATTTTATTGAGTGAGTCAATTTTTCCCCAGCTTGCACAAACCTTGTTTGAATTAGAGTTCCAAATGAATGTATCCCTTTAGGGAAAAATGAAGTAAAACCTAAGTACTCAAAATGTTGGTAAATAAATGCTTCAATACAGAAGAACAAAGTTTGGGAGGCCAAGTGAGAATGGTGTACCGATCATTCTTTCAAAGTGTCATAAAGATTGGGTGAAGAAATCTTTGCAGAGATTCCAGTAAACATGGAGGTCTGTGGAAGCTTTGCAAATTCTTTCAAAGGAAACAGTATTTTCCTTGCCTTTGCTTAGGGCTACTTCAAAAAGCATCAAAAATAGAGAGTGCACTGGGAAACAAGTGAGTGAGTCAAGTATCTAGAAGCTAGTACAAATCTTGATTTATTTCAAGTTCCATATAATTGTATTCCGATAGGAGAAAAAGAATGAGATCTAAAAATACAAAGTGTTCCTGAAAATGAACACTTCACCCTAGAAGAACAAAATATGTGGGACAAAATGTGAATGGAGTATCAATCATTCCCTCCAAGAATCAGCAAGATAATATGAAACAATCTTGGCTGAGATTTCAGTAAACTAGGAGTTCTGTGGAAGATTTGAAAACACTTTCAAGTGAAAGTGTATTTTCCTCAAATCTGGTAACGTCAAATTCAACAGGGAACAAAGCATAGAGACCACCCTGAGAACTAATTGTGTGAGTTAAGTTTCAAACAGCTAGTAAAAACATGTTTGAGTTAGAGTTCAAAAGGAATGTATCCTTATTAAGGAAAACAAAGTGAAACCTAAATATTCAATGTGTTCCTGCAAATGAATTCTTCAACCTAGAAGAAAAAAAATGGGGAGACCAAGTATGAATGAAGAACCAATCATTTTCTCCAAGTATCAACAAGATTGGGTGAAAATATCTTTGCTGAGATTCTAGTAAAATCCAGGTTCCTTGGAAACATGGTAAAAGCATTCAAATGAAAGTATATTTTTCTCACCTCTGCTTAGAGCTACATCAAAAGGGAACAAAGAATAGAGAGTGCACTGAGAACTCTTTGCATGAGTCAAGTTTCAAGAAGTTTGCACAAACCGAATTTAGAGTTCCAAATGCACTTATGCCTTTAGGAGTAAAGAAAGTGAAAACTAAAAATTCAAAGTGTTCCTATAACGAATGCTTCAAAAAGAAAAAATCGAAAAAACAAAGTGTGAATGTAGTACCAATCATTCCCTCCAACTATCAACAATATCAGGTGAAAAAACTTTCCTGAGATTCCAGTGAACTTAGAGTTCTTTGGAATCTTTGCAAAGGCTTTCAAATGAAAGTGTATCTTCATTGCCTCTGCTGAGGTCTACTTCAACAAGGACCAAAGCATAGAGAGTGCAGGGAGAACTATTTGAGTGAGTCAAGTTTCAAGCAGCTAGCAAAAACCTTGTTTGATTTAGGGTTCCAAATGGACGTATATTTATATTGGAAAATGAAGTGAAACCTAAAATTTCAAAGTGTTCATGCAAATGAATGCTTCAGCCTACAAGCACAAAATTTGGGGGACAAAGTCGGAATGGAGAAGCAATAAATCCCTCCCAGTATACATAAGATCAGGTGCCACAACCTATGCTGAGATTCGAGTAAAATCCGAGTTTTGTGGAATCGTTGAAATTCTTTCACATGAAAGTGTGTTTTCCTCACCTCTGCTTAGGGCTACTATAATAGGGAACAAACATAGAGAGCAAACTGAGAATTAATTGAGTGAGTCAAGTTTCCCACAGCTGGCACAAACCTTGTTTGATGTAGAGTTCCAAGTGAATGTATCCCTATAGAAAAAAATGAAGTAAAACCGAAAGATTCAAAATGTTTCTGCAAATGAATGCTTCAACATAGAAGAACAAAATTTGGGAGTCCATGTGCAAATGGTGTACCAATCATTATTTTGAAGTGTCATCAAATATGGTTAAAAAAACCTTTGCAGGGATTCCAGTAAACACAGAGTTCTGTGGAAGCTTTGCAAATGCTTTCAAATGAAACTGTGTTTTCCTCACCTCTGCTTAGCACTACTTCAAAAGGCTTCAAAAATAAAGAGTTCACTGAGAAATAATTGAGTGAGTCAACTTTAAAAAAGCTAGTACAAAACGTGATTTATTTCAAGATCTATATTCATGTATTCCTATAGGGGGAAAAGAATGAGATCTAAAAATATAAAGTGTTTCTGAAATGAATACTTGAACCTAGAAGAACTAAATGTTTGGGACAATGTGCGAATGGAGTATCGATCATTCTCTCCAAGTATCAGCAAGATCGCATGAAAGAATCTTGGCTTAGATTTCAGTAAACTAGGAGTTCTGTGGATGATTTGCAAACCTTTTAAAAATCAAGTATATTTTTCTCACCTCTGCTTAGGGAAAGTTCAACCGGGAACAAAGAATAGAGAGTCCACTGAGATCTAATTGAGAGAGTCAAGTATCAAGTAGCTAACGTGAACCATGTTTAATTAAGAGTTCCAAATATAGGTATTCCTATTGAGGAAAACAAAGTGAAACTTAAAAATTGAAAGTGTTCCTACAAATGAATGCTTCAAACTAGAAGAACAAAATTTGGGTGACCAATTGCAAATGGAGTACCGATCATTCCCTCCAAATATCAACAAAATCTGGTGAAAAAATTTTTGCCATGATTCGATTAAACTCGAATTTGTGTGGAAGGTTTGAAAACACTTTCCAATGAATTTAGATGTTTCTTTCCTCTTCTTAGGTATTTCAATATGAAACAATGCATAGAGAGTGCCGTGAGAAGAAATTGAGTGAGTCATGTTTCAAGCAGCTAGCACAATCCGTGTTTGATTTTGAGTTCTAAATCCATATATCTAGGTAGATGCAAATAAAATGAAACCTAAAAATCCTAAGTGCTCCTGAAAAAGAACGCTTCAATCTAGAAGAAAAAAATTTGAGGCACCAAGGCCAAGTGGAGTACCAATCATTCCCTCCATGTATCCACAAGATAGGGTGAAAAAACAATGCTGAATTTCCAGTAAACACGTATTTCTGAGCAAGCTTGGCAAACTCTTTCAAATGAAGGTATATTTTCCTCACCTCTGCTGAGGGCTACTTCAAAATTGAAAAAAGAATAGACAGTGTACTGAGAAATAATTGAGTGAGTCAAGTTTCAAAAAGCTAGCATAAAACTGTTTGATTTGGAGATCCAAATGCATTTATCCCTATAGGAGAAAACGAAATGACACCGAAAAATTCAAAGTGTTCCTGAAAACGAATGCTTAAACCTAGAAGAATGAAATTTAGGAATCCAATTCCAAATGGAGTACTGATTATTCCCTCCAGGTATAAACAGTATCAGGTGAAAAAATCTTTAATGAGGTTCGAGTAAACTCGGAGTTGTTTAGAAGCTTTGCAAACGCTTTCATATGAAAGTGTATTTTCCTCACTTCTGCTTAGGGCTATATTAATTCAGGAAAAAAAGCATAGAGAGCACACTGAGAACTAATTGAGTGAGTCAAGTTTCAAATGCCAGCAAAAACGGTGTTTGATTTGGATGCTTAATGTATGTATCCCGATAGGGAAAATGAAGTGAAACTTATAATTTCAAAGTATTCCTTCCAATGAATGCTTCAACCTAGAATAAGGAAACTTGGGAGGCCAAGCGCGAATGGATTACCAGTCATTCCCATCAAGTATCAACAAGATTGGGTGAAAAATTCTTTGCTGAGATTCCAGTAAACTCAGAATTCTGTGGAAGCTTTGAAAACACTTTAAAATAAAAGTGTATTTTCCTCTCCTCTGCCTTGGGCTACTCAAACAAGGAAAATGAAGTGAAACTTAAGAATTTAAAGTAAATGCTACATCCTAGAAGATTGGAATTTGGGAAAACAAGTAGGAATTGAGTACCAATCATTCCTTCCAAGTATTAAAAAGTTAGGATCAAAAAAATTTTCCTGAGATTCCAGGAAACTCAGAGTTTAGAGGAAGCTTTGAAAACACTTTCAAATGATAGTGTATTTTTGAACCCTCTGGTATACTTCAACAGGGAATGAAATACAGAGAGCTCACACAGAAATAATTGAGTGAGTCAAGTTTCAAGCAGCTAGAATAAACTGTGTTTGATTTAGAGTTCCAAATGCTTGTATTCCTATACGGGAAAACTATGTGAAAGCTAAAAATTCAAAGTGTTCCTGCAAAGGAATGCTTCAAACTAGAAGAACAAAATTTGGCAGACTAAGTTCAAATGGTGTACTGATTATTTCCCCCTAGTATGAATAAGATTGGGTGAAAAAAATTTGCTGAGATTCAAGTAAACTTGGAGTACTGTGGAAACTTTGCAAATGCTTTCAAATGAAAGTTTCTTTTCCTTGCCTCTTCTCAGGGCTACTACAACAGGGAACAAAGCATAGAGAGTACACTGAAAACTAATTGAGTGAGTCAAGTTTTAAGCAGCTAGCACAAACCAGGCTTGATTTAGAGTTTCATATCCATGTATTCTTTTAAGAGAAAATGAAGTGAAACCTACAAATTCAAAGTGTTTCTGCAAACGAACGCTTCAACATAGAAGAACAAAATTTGGGGGACATAGTGTGAATAGATTACAGATTATTTCCTCACATTATCAACAAGATAGGGTGAAAACATCTTTTCTGAGGTTCTAATAAACTAGAAGTTCTTTGGAAGTTTTTCAGACGCTTTCAAATGAATGTGTATTTTGTTTACTTCCTTAGGGCTACTTTTAAAGGAAACAAAGCATAGAGAGTACCATTAGAAATAGTTGAGTGAGTAAAGTTCAAGCAACTAGCACAAACCGTGTTTGATTTAGAGTTCCAAATACATGTATACCTATAGTGGAAAACAAAGTGAAACATAAAAATTCAACGTGTTTCTGAAAGGAACACTTGAACTTAGAAGAGATGAAATTTGGTGCCATGTGCAAATGGATTACTGATTATTTCCTCCAACTGTAAACGAGATAGTGTGATTAAATATTTGATGCAATTCTATTAACCTCATAGTTCTGTGGAAAGTTTGCATACATTTTCAAATGATAGTGTATTTTCCTTGCCTCTGATTAGAGCTACTACATCAAGGATGAAAGTATACACAATGCTGTGAGAATTAATTGAGTGAGTCAAGGTTCAAGCAGCTACCACTAACTAGGTTTGATTGAGAGTTCCAAATCCATGTATCACTATAGGGGAAAATGAAGTGAACCCTAAAAATTAAAAGTGTCCCTGCAAACTAATACTTCAACCTAGAAGAACGAAATTTGGGGGACCAAGTATGTAGGGAGTATTGAGCATTTTCTCCAAGTATTAACAACAACCTGTGAAAAAATCTTTTGCTGCAATTCAAGTAAATTCAAAGTTCTGTGAAAGCTTTGCAAACACTTTCAAATCAAATTGTATTTTCCTTGCATCTTCTTTGGGAAACTTCAACAGAAAACAAAGAATAGAGAACACACTGATATCTAATTGAGTGAGTCAAGATTCATGAAGCTAGCATAAACCATATTTAGAGTTCCAAATGTATGCAGTCCTTTAGGAAAAATTAATGGAAACCTAAAAATTAAAAGGTTCCTGCAAAGAATGCTTTAACCTAAAGAATGAAATTTTAGGTACCAATAGTGAATAGTGTACATATCATTCCCTTCAAAGATCCACACGATCAGGTTTAAAAAATTTGCTGAGATTCCAGTAACATCAGAATTCTGTGGAAGCTTTCCAAATGCTTTCCATTGAGAGTGTATTTTCCTTGTCTCTGCGAAGGTCTACTTAAACAGGGAACACAGCATAGACTGTGCACTGATAACTAAATGAGTGTGTAAAGTATCAAGCAGCTAGCACAGACCATATTTGATTTAAAGTTCCAAATGCATGCATCCCTATAGGGGAAAGTGAAGTGGAACTTAAAAATGTAAAGTGCTCCTGAAAAAGAATGCATCAACCTAAAAAAATGAAATTTGGAGGACCAAGTGCGAATGGAGTATCAACAAGATTTGCTGAAAAAAAATATCAACAAGATTGGTTGAAAAAACCTTTGCTGAGATTCCAGTAAATTCAATGTTCTCTGGAACATTTGCAAATGCTTTCGAATGAAAATGTATTTTCCTCTCCTCTGCTTAGATCGTCTTCAACAGGGTAGAAACATAAATAGCACACTGAGAACAAATTGAGTGAGTCAAGTTTCAAGCAGCTAGAACAAATTGTGTTTGATTTGGAGTTCCAAATGCATGTATCCTTATAGGGGAACATGAAGTGAATCTTACAAATTCAAAGTGTTCCTGCTATGGAATGCTTCAACTTAGAAGAATAAGTTTTGGGTACTAAGTGCAAATGGAGAACCAATCATTCACTCCTATGATCAACAAGTTTGTGTGAAGAAATCTTTGTGGAGATTCCAGGAAACTCGGAGTTCTGTGTAAGCTTTGCAAATACTTTATAATGAATGTGTATTTCCTCACCTCTGCTTAGCTCTACTTTAACAGGAAAAAAAGCACATAGAGCACACTGAGAAGTAATTGAGTGAGTCAAGTTTCAAGCAGCTACTACAAACCGTGTTTTATTTAGAGTTTCAAGTATATGTATCTGTATTGGGGAAAATGAAGTGAAAGCTAATAATTCAAATTTTTTCTGCAAACGAACGCTTCAACCTATAAGAATGAAATTTAGGGGACCAAGTGTGAATGGAGTATCGAACATACCCTCCAAATATCAAAAAGATAGGGTGACAAAATCTTTGGTGAGATTCTAGTAAGATACTTCAACCGGAAACAAAGCATAGAGAGTGCACTGAGAACTAATTGACTGAGTCAAGTTTCAAGAAGCTAGCACAAACCGTTTTTGATATAAAGTTCCACATGCATGTATCCCTGTTGTGGAAAACAAAGTGAAACATAAAATTCAAAGTGTTCTTCTTTAGGAACGCATCAACCTAGAAGAACAAATTTGGAGAACCAAGTGCGCATGGATTACAGATCATTGCCTGCAACTATCAACAAGATCAGTTGAAAAAAATATTGCTGAGATTCCAGTACACTCGGAGTTCTCTGGAAGCTTTGCAAATGCTGTCAAATGAAAGTGTATTTTCTTCAACTCTGCATGGGGCTACCGCAACAGAGAACAAAGCATAGAGAGCACACTGAGAATTAATTGAGTGAGTCAAGTTTCAAGCAGCTGGCAGAAACTGTGTTTGATTTAGAGTTCAAAGGCATATATCCCTATAGGAGAAAATTTCATGCAACCTAAAAAATAAAAGTGTTCTTGGAAAGAAATGATTCATCCGAGGAGAATAAAATTTGTGGGACCAAGTGTGAATGGATGACAGATCTTTCTCATCAAGTATCAACCGCTTCGGGTGAAAAAAATCTTTGCTGTGATTCAAGTAATCTCGAAGTTACATGGAAGCTTTGCACAAGTTTTAAGTGAAAGTGTATTTTTCTTGTCTCTACTTAGGCCTAATTAAACAAGAAAAAGGCAGAGAGAGAATGCATTGAGAACTAATTGAATGAGTCAAGTATAAAGAAGCTAGTAAAAACTGTGTTTGATTAAGTGTTCCAAATTCATGTATCTCTATAGGAAAAAAAGAAGTGAAACATAAAAATTCAAAGTGTTCCTGCAAATGAACGCTTCAACCTAAGAGAAAAAAATTTGGGGGACCAAGAATGGAGTACTAATCATTTCCTTCAAGTATCCATCCAATTATGTGAAAAAATGTTTGCTGAGATTTCAGCAAACTCGGATTTATGTGGAAGATTTTAAAAGCATTCAAATGTAAGTGTATTTTCCTTGCTTTTTTTTAGGGCTACTTCAATGAAGAACAAAGCATAGAGAACGCACTGAGAACTGAGTGAGTCAAGTTTCAAGCAGCTAATACAAAACGTGTTTGCTTTAAAGTCCAAAATGCATGTATACCTACAGGGGAAAATGAAGTGAAACCTAATAATTCAAAGTGTTCCTGCAAACGAACGCTTCATCCTAGATGAATGATATTTAGGTAACTAAGTGTGCATGGAGTACTGATCATTCCCTTAACAAGATTGGGAAAAAAAAGGAAAACTTTGCTGATATTCCAGTAAAGTTTGAGTTCTGTGGAAGATTTTGAAATGCTTACAACTGAAGTACGTTTTCCTTGCCTCTGCTTAGGTCTATTTCGAGAGAGAATAAAGCATAGACAGTGCAATGAGAACTAATCGAGTGAGTCAAGTTTCAAGCAGCTAGCACAAACCAAGTTTGATTTAGAGTTCCAAATGCATGTATCCTTTTCATGAAAAACGAAGTGAAACTTAAAATTCAAAGTGTTCCTCCTCTTGAAAGCTTCAACAGAGAAGAACAAAATTAAATGACCAAATGCGAAAGGAGTACTGATCATTCCCCACAACTATCAACAAGATGGGGAAAAAATCTTTGCTGAAATTCTAGTAAACACAGAGTTTTGTGGAAGCTTTGCAAACTCTTTCCATTCAAAGTGCATTTTTCTCACATTTGCTTAGGGCTTCAACAAGGAACAAAGCATAAAGAGCACTCTGAGAACTCATTGGGTGAGTCAAGTTTCCAGCAGCTAGTACAAACCACGTTTGATTTAGAGTTCCAAATGCATTTATCCCTATAGGGGAAAATGAAGTGAAACATAATAATTCAAAGTGTTCCTGAAAACGAATGCTTCATCCTAGAAAAACAATATTTGGACGACCACATGTACATGGAGTACCAATCATTCTCTCAACAAGATTGGGGGAAAAAAAAAACTTTGCTGATATTCCTGTAAACTCTGAGATCTGTGGAAAATTTGCAAATGCTTTCAAATGAAAGTACATTTTTCTAGCCTGTGCTTAGGTCTATTTTGAAAGGGAACAAAGTACAGATAGTGTACTGAGATCTAATTGAGTGAGTCAAGTTTCAAGCAGATAGCACAAACCGGGTATGATTTAGAGTTCCAAATTCATGTATCCCTGTCATAGAAAATGAAGTTAAACTTAAAATTCAAAGTGTTCCTCCTTACAAAAGCTGAAACCAAGAAGAGAAAAATAGAATGACCAAGTGCAAATGGAGTACCGATCATTCTCTGCAACTATCAACAATTTCGGTGAAAAAAATTCTTGCTGATATTCTAGTAAACTTGGAGTTCTGTGGAAGCTTTGTAAACACTTGCAAGTTAAAGTGTATTTTCTTCACCTCTGCTTAGGGCTTCAACAGGGAACACAGCATGAGGAGCACACTGAGAGCTAATTGAGTGAGTCAACTTTCAAGCAGGTAGCACAAACTCTTTTGATTTAGAGTTCCAAATCCATGTATCACTATAGGGAAAAATTAAGTAAAATTCAAAAATTCAAAGTGTTGTTTCAAACAAAGACTTCAAACTAAAAGAACGATATTTGGGTGACTAATTACGCATGCAGTACCAATCATTTCATCTAATTGTTAACAATATTGGAAGACAAAATTTTTGCTGATATTCCACAAACTTAGATTTCTGAGGAAGCTTTGCAAATGCTTTCAAATGAAAGTGTATTTTAATTTCCTCTCCTTAGGGCTACTTCAACCTGGAACAAAGCATAGAGAGTGCACTGACAACTAATTGACTGCGTCAAGTTTCAAGCAGCTAGCCTAAACCATGTTTGGTTTAGATTTCCAAATGCGTTTGTATCCCTGCAGTGAAAATTGAAGTGAAACATAAAAATTCAAACAGTTCCTGCAAATGATGGCTTCCACAAAGAAAAACTAAATTTGGGGGACCAAGGGCAAATAGAGTACTGATCATTCCCTGCAACTATCAACAAGATCAAGTGAAAATATCTTAGCAGAGACGTCAGTAAACTCGAAGTTGTCTACAAGCTTTGCAAACGCTTTCAAATGAAAGTGTATTTTCTTCACCTCTACTTAAGGCTACATCAACAGGAAACAAAGGATAGAGAGCACACTGAGAACTTATTGATCAAGTCAAGTCTCAAGAAGATAGCAAAAAACGTGTTTGAGTTCCAAATGCATGTATCCCTGCAGAGAAAAATGAAGTTAATCCTAAAAATTCAAAGTATTCCTGCAAACGAAAGCTTTACACTAGAGAAATGAAATTTGAAGGA
Source organism: Ictidomys tridecemlineatus (assembly GCF_052094955.1). Taxonomy (NCBI): domain Eukaryota; kingdom Metazoa; phylum Chordata; class Mammalia; order Rodentia; family Sciuridae; genus Ictidomys; species Ictidomys tridecemlineatus. The sequence continues at coordinate 84,593,355 of NC_135485.1, forward strand.
CCAATTGCGAATGGAATTCTGATGATTCCCTCCAAGTATAAACAACATTGGGTGAAAAAATCTTTGCTAACATTCCAGTGAACTCAGACTTCTGTGGAAGGTTTGCAAGTGCTTTCAAATGAAAGTGAATTTTTCTTCCCTCTGCTTAGGTCTACTTCAACAGGGAACAAAACATAGAGAGTGCACTTAGAACTAATTGAGTGAGTCAAGTTTCAAGCAGCTAGCACAAACCATGTTTGATTTAGATTACCAAATGCATGTATCCCTATAGGGGAAAACAAAGTGAAACTTAAAAATAAAAGTGTTCCTGATAACGAACGCTTCAACTTAGAAGAATGAAATTTATGGATCAAAGTTCGAATAGGGTACCATTCACTCTCACCAAGTATCAACAAGATCCAAAGAAAAAATATATTTTTTGAGTTTCCAGTAAACTTGAAGTTTTGTGGAAGTTTTACAAATGCTTTAAAATGAAAGTTTATTTTCCCTACCTCTGCTTTGGCCTACCTCAATAGGGAACAAATCATAGAGAGAACACTGAGACCTAATTTAGTGAGTCAAGTTTCAAGAAGCTATCACAAACCGTTTTTCATTTACAGTTCCAAACACATGTATTCCTATAAGGGAAAAAGAAGTGAAACCTCAAATTTCAATGGGTTTCTACAAAAGAACTCATCATCCTAGAGGAACGAAACTTGGAAGATCAAGTGCAAATGGAGTACCGATCCTTCCCTCCAAGTATCTACAAATTTGGATGTAAAAAATCTTTGCTGAGATTACAGTAAACTTGGAGTTTTGTGGAAGCTTTGCCAATGGTTTCAAATGAAAGGGTATTTTTCTTGTCTCTGCTTAGGGGTACATCAACAGGGAACACAGCATAGAAAATGCACTAGAACAAATTGAGTGAGACAGTTTAAAGAAGTTAGCATAAACTGTGTTTTATTTAGAGTTCCAAATGAATGTATCCCTACAGGGGATAACGAAGAGAAACCTAAAATTCAAAGTGTTCCTGCAAATGAATGTTTCAAATTAGATAAATGGAATTTGAGGGACCAAGTGCAAATTGAGTCCCGATTATTCCCACCAAGTATCAACAAGATCGGGTGAAACATTCTTACCTGAGATTCCAGTAAACTCAGATTTCTGTGAAAGATTTGCAAACGCTTTCAAATTAAAGTGTATTTTTCTCTTCTTAATGTAGGACTCCATCAAACGGAACAAAGCATAGAGAGCACATTGAGAACTAATTGACTGAGTCAGTTTCAAGCAGCTAGCACAGTGTTTGATTTAGAGTTCCAAATGCATCTATCTCTATAGTGAAATGAAGTGAAACCAAACAATTCAGTGTTTTCTTGCAAACGAATGCTTCATCCTAGAAGAACCATATTTGGGTGACCACATGCGCATGGAGTACCAATCATTCTCTCAACAAGATTGGGTATAAAATCTGTGCTGATATTCCAGTAATCTCCAAAATCTTTGGAAGATTGGCAAATCTTACAAATGAAAGTGCATTTTTCTAGCCTCTGCTTAGGTCTATTTCGACAGGGAACAAAGCATAGATAGTGCACTGAGAACTAATTGAGTGAATCAAGTTTCAAACAGCACAAACCGGGTATGATTTAGAGTTCCAAATACATGTATTTCTGTCATGGAATAAGAAGTTAAACTTAAAATTCAAAGTGTTCCTCCTTATAAAAACTACAACAAAGAAGAACAAAATTGGAGTACCAAGTGCGAATGGAGTAGCAGTCATTCCCTGCAACCATCAACAATATGGGTGAAAAATTTTGCTGAGATTCTAGTAAACTTGGAGTTCTCTAGAAGCTTTGTAAACTCATTCAAATCAAAGTGTATTTTCCTCACCTCTGCTTAGTGCTTCAACAGGGAACACAGCATAAAGAGCACACTGAGAACTAATAGACTGTGTCAAGTTTCAGGCAGCTAGCACAAACTGTTTTGATTTAGAGTTCCAAATGCATGTGTCCCTATTGTGAAAAACTAAATGAAACCTAAAAATTCAAAGTGTTCTTCCAAACAAAGCCTTTAACCTAGAAGAATGATATTTGGGTGACCAAGTGCACATGGATTACCGATCATTTCATCTAGTGTTAACAAGATGTGAAAAAAAAAATCTTTGCTGAGATTCCAGTAAAGTTGGAGTTCTGTGGAAGCTTTGCAAACACTTTCAAATGAAAGTGAATTTCACATGCCTCTGCTTAGGGCTACATCAGCAGGAAACATCGCATAGAGAGTGCACTAGAACTAATTGAGTGAGTCAATTTCAAGCAGTTCGCACAAACCGTGTTTGATTTAGAGTTCCAAATGCATGTGTACCTGTCATGGAAAATAAAGTGAAACTTATAATTCAAAGTTTTTCTATTTACAAACGCTTCAACCTAAAAGAACGAAATTGAATGACCAAGTGGAAATGTAGTTCTAATATTTCCCTCCAAATGCCAACAAGATCAGGAGAAATCATATTTGCTGAGATTCCAGTAAACTAGGATTCATCTGAATCTTTGCAAATGTTTTCAAATGAAAGTGTATTTTCCATGCCTCTGCTTAGGGCTACTTCAACAATGAACTAATTATAGAGAGTGCACTGAGAACTAATTAATAAGTCAAGTTTCAAGCAGCTAGCACAATCCGTGTTTGAGTTAGAATTCCAAAGACATGTTTCCCTATAGGGAAAAAATGAAGTGAAACCTAAAATTTAAAAGTGTTCCGGCAAATGAACGCTTGAACTTAGAAGAACAAAGTTTGGGGGACCAAGTTCGAATGGAGTACTGATAATTTCCTTTAAGTATCAACCCGATGAGGTGAAAAAACTTTTCTGAAATTCCTTTAAACTCGGGATTCTGTGGAAGCTTTGAATACGCTTCCATATGAAAATGTATTTGCCTCGACTCTGATAGGATTTTTCAACAGGGAAAAAAATGTACAGATCGCAGTTAGAACTAATTGAGAGAGTCAAGTCTTAAGCAGCTTGCACAAACTGTGTTTGATTTAGAATTTCATATTCATGTATCCCTATAAAGGAAAACGAACTGAAACCTAAAAATTCAAAGTGTGTCTGCAAACGAAAACTTCAACCTGGAAAAAAGAATACGGGGGACCAAGTGCGAATGAAGTACCTATCATTTCTTCCAAGTATTAACAAGATTGGGTAAAAGAAATTCCAGTACACTAGAGTTCTGAGGAAGCTTTTCAAACACTTTCAAATGAAAGTGTATTTTCCTCGACTCTCCTTAGGGCTTCTTGAAAATGAAGAAAAGAATAGAGGGCACACTCAGAAATAATTGAGTGAGTCAAGTTTCCAGAAGCTAACAAGAACTGTGTTTTCTTTAGAGTTTCAGAAGAATGTATCCCTATTGAGGAAAACAAAATGCAACCTAAAATTTAAAGTTATTCTTAAAAATGAATGCTTCATCACAGAAGCACAAAATTTCGGGGATAAAGTGTGAATAGAGTACCAATCTTTTAGTCCAGGCTTCAACAAGATCCTGTGAAAAAATCTTTGCTGAGGTTTTAGTAAATTCGAAGTTCTGTGAAAGCTTTGCAAATGCTTTAAACTGAAAGTGTATTTTTCTCCACTCTTCTGAGGTCTGCTTCACCAGGAAATGTAGCATAGAGAGCAGACTGAGAACTAATTGAGTGAGTCAAGTTTCAAATAGATTGCAGAAACTGTGTTTTATTTAGAGTTGAAAATGAATATATCCCTATAGGGGAAAATGAAGCAAAACTTAAAAATTCAAAGCATCCCTGAAAATGAACACTTAAACCTAGAAGAATAAAATTTGGGTGACCATGTGTGAATGGAGTATCAATCATTAACTCCAAGTATTAACTTGATCGGGGGAAGAAAGCTTTATGGAGATTCTAGTAATCCTCTAGTTCTCTGGAAACTTTGCAAGCACTTTCAAATGAAAGTGTACTTTTCTTGCCTCTGCTTAGGGATAAATCAATAGGGATGAAAGCATAGAGAACACATCTGAGAACTAATTGAGTGAGTCAAGTTTCACCCATCTAGCACAAACTGTGATGATTTTGAGTTCCAAATACATGTATCCTGACAAGAGAAAACAAAGTAAAACCTAAAAATTCAAAGGGTTTCTGCAAACGAACACTTCAATCTAGAAGAAGAAAGTTTGGGGGACTAGGTGTGAATGAAGTACTGATCATTTCCTCCAAGTATCAACAAAATCAGGTGAAAAAACCTTTGCAGTGATTCCAGTAAATTCGAGTTCTGTGTTAGCTTTGCAAATGTTTTCAAATGAAAGTGTATATTTTTTTGCCTGTACTTAGGGATACTTCCAAACGGAATGAAGAATAGAAAGCACAGTGTGAAATAATTGAGTGAGTCAAATTTTAAAAAGATAGCTCAAACCAAGTTTGATTTAGCATTCCAAATGTATGTATCCCTATTGAAGAAAAAAAAATTCATTGTGTTCCTGCAAATGAATTCTTCAACCTAGAAGAACAATATTGAGTACTGAACATTCGTTCCAAGTATCCACAATATCAGGTGAAAAACATTTTGCTGAGATTTCTGTAAACTTTGAGTTCTTTGGAAGATTTGTAAATGCTTTCAAATGAAAGTGTATTTTCCTCACCTCTGCTTAGGGCTACTTAAACAGAGTAAAAGCATAGAGAACTCACTGAGAATAAATTGACTAAGTAAAGTTTAAAGTAGCTTGCACAAACCGTGTTTGAGTTAGAGTTTCAAATTGATATATCCCTATAGGGGAAAATGAAGTGAAACTCTAAAATTTAAATTGTTTCTGCAAACAAACGCTTCAACCTAGAAGAATGAAATTTTGAGGACCAAGTGCAAATGGAGAGAGCACAATGATAACTAATTTAGTGAGTCAAGTTTCACGAAGCTAGCACAAATCGTGTTTGATTTAGATTTCCAAATGCATGTATCCCTATAGGGGAAAATGAAGTGAAACCTAAAAATTCAATGTGTTCTTTCAAGCGAATGCTTCAACCTAGAAGAATGAAATTTTGGGTACCAAGTGTGAATGCAGCACCAATCATTTCTTTCAAGTATTAACATGATCAGGTGAAAAAACTTTTGCTGATATTCTAGTAAACTAGGAGTTCTGTGGAAGCTTTGCAAATGCTTTCAAATCAAAGTGTATTATCCTCACCTCTGTTTACGGTTCCTTCACAGGGAAGAAACATATAGATCGTGCTTAGTGGAGTTTCAAGCAGCTAGCGCGAAATATATTTTGTTTGGAGTATCAAGTGCATGCATACCTATAGAGGAAAACAAAGTGAAACATAAAAATTCAAACTGTTCCAGCAAAGGAACACTTCTACCTAAAAAAAAAGAGATTCGGGAAACCAAGTGTGAGTGGACTACCAATCATTCCCTTGAAGTATTAACAATGTCAGGTGCAAAATATATTTGGTGATATTTCAGTAAACTTGGAGACCTTTGGAATTTAGCAAATGCTTTGAAATCAAAATGTATTTATCTCAGTTCTGCTTAGGGCTACTTCAAAGGGAACAAAGCATAGAGAGCCCACTGAGGATGAATTGAGGGAGTCAAGTTTCAAGCAGCTAGCAAAACCCATGTTTGATTTAGATTTCCAAATGCATATATCCCTTTAGGAGAAAACAAAGTGAAACCGAAATAAGAAAATGAAGTGAAACTTAAAATTTAAAAGTGTTCTTGTCAACAAACACTTAAACCTAGAAGAACTAAATTTGCAGGACCAAGTGCAAATTTAGTACTAATAATTCCCTTCAAGAACCAAAAAGTTTGGGTGAAAAATCTTTGCTGAGATTCAAGTAAATTTGGAATTGTGTGGAAGCCTTGCAAATGCTTTCAAATAAAACTATATTTTCTTCACCTCTGCTTTGGACTACATTAAAAGGGACAAAATCATAGAGAACACACTGAAATCTAAATGAGGGAGTCAAGTTTCAAGCAGCTAGCAAAAACAATGTTTGATTTAGAGTTCCAAAAGCATGTATCTCTATAGGGGAAAACAAAGTGAACCTAAAAGTTGAGAGTTTCTGCAAAGGAACGCTTCAACCTTTAAGAACAAAATTGGGTGGAGTAAATGTGAATAGAGTACCAATCATTCCCTCCAAGTATCAACAAGATCAATTAAAAAAAAACTTTGCTTAAATTTCAGTAAACTCGAAATTCTGTGGAAGCATTTCAAACGCTTTCAAATCAAAGTGTATTTTACTCACCTATGATTTGGGCTACTTCACAGAGAAAACAGCATGGAGAGAGCACTGAGAACTAGTTGAATGAGTCAAGTTTCAAGCAGCTAGCACAAACCTTGTATTATTTAGAGTTCCAAATGCATGTATTGCTATAGGAAAAAATAAGGTGAAACCTAAAAATTCAAAGTGTTCCTGCAAACGAATGCTTCAACATTGAAGAATTTAAGTTGACGGACCTCGTGCGAATTGAGTACTGATCATTCCCTCCAAGTATCAACAGGATTGATTGAAAAAACCTAGCTGAGTTTCCAGTAATCTCAGTATTCTGTGAAAGCTTTGCACACTCTTTGAAATGAATGTGTATTTTCCTCACCTATGCTTAGGGCTACTTGAATAGCAACAAAGTATAAAGAGCACTCTGAGAACTAAATAAGTGAGTCAAGTTTTAAGCAACTAGAAGTAACAGTGCTTGATTTAGAGTTCAAGGGCTTGTATTTCTATATGGGAAACCTAAAAATTCGAAGTGTTCCTGAAAAATAAATGCTTCAATATTGAAGAAGGAAATTTGGTGAACCATGTGCGAATGGAGTTCTGATAATTCCCTTCATGTATTAACAAGAACAGTTTAATAAATCTTGAATGAGAATCCAGTAAACTTGGAGTTCTGTGGAAGTTTTTTAAATGCCTTCAAATGAAAGTGAATTTTTCTTGCCTCTTCCTAGGGCTACTTGAACAGGGAACAAAGGAAAAGAGCACAAGGAGAACTCATTGAGTGCATCATGTTTCAAGCAGCTACCACAAACCGTTTTTTATTTCGGTTTTCAAATGCATGAATTTCTATAGGGGAAATCAAAGTGAAACCTAAAAATTCAAAGTGTACCTGCAAAGGATTGCTTCATCCTAGAAGAATAAAACTTGGGTTACCAAGTGCAACTGGAATACCAATTATTCCCTGCCAGTATCAAGAAAATTGGGTGGAAAATAATCTTTCCTGATTTTCCAGTAACCTGAAAGTTGTGTGGAAGATTGTAAATGCTTTCAAATGAAAGTGTATTGACCTCGCCTCTTTTTAGGGTGACTTAAACAGGAAAAAAAAAACGTAGAGAACACTCTGAGAACTATTTGAGTTAGTCAGGTTTCAAAAAACTAGCTCAAAATATGTTTGAATTAAACTTCCAAATGCATGGATCCCTATAGGAGAAAACAAAGTGAAATCTAAAAATTTAAAAGCCTCCTGCAAATGAATGTTTCAACCTACAAGAATGAAATTTGGGGGACCAAGTTTTAATGGAGTAATGATCATTTCCACAAAGTATCAACAAGATCTGGTGAAAAAAATCCTTGCTGAGATTCCAGTAATCTCAAAATTCTGTGGAAGCTTTGCAAACGCTCTCAAATGAAAGTGTATTTTTCTCTCCTCTCCTTAGGTCCACATCAACAGGAAACAAAGCATAGAGTGTGAATTAAGAACTAATTGAGGAAGTCAAATTTCAAGCAGCTAGTAAAAACTGTGTTTGATTTAGAGTTCCAAATGCATGTATCCCTATATGGGAAAATGAAGTGAAATGTAAAAATTCAAACTTGTCCTGTAACTGAACAGTTCTACCTAAAAGAATGAAATTTGGGGGACCAAGTATAAATGGAGTTATGATCATTTCCTTCATATATCAAGAAGATCGGGTGAAAAAAAAATTTGCTGAGATTCTGGTAAACTCCGAGTTCAATGGAAGAATTGAAAATGCATTCAAATGAAAGTGTATTTTCCTCGACTCTGCTTATGGGTACTTAAAAAGGGAACAAAGCGTAGAGTGCACTGAGAAGTAATTGAGTGATTCAAATTTCAAGCAGCTAGAAAAAAAAAACGTGTTTGATTTAGTGTTCCTAATGCATGTATTCATACAAGGGAAATGAAGTGAAACCTAAAATTTCAAAGTGTTCCTGCAAAAGAACTCTTCAACCTAGAAGAACAAAATTTGGGGGACCAAGTGCTAATTGAGTACTAATCATTTCCTTCAAGTATCAACAAGTTCAGGTGACAAACATTTTCTGAGATTCCAGCAAACTCGGAGTTCTTTGGAAGCTTTGCAAACGCTTTAAATAAAAGTGTATTTTCCTCAACTCTGCTTTGGACTACTTAAACATGGGCAAAACCATAGAGAACACACTGAAATCTAATTCAGTGAGTCAAGTTTCAAGCAGCTAGCACAAACCGTATTTGATTTAGAGTTCCAAATGTATTTATCCCTATAGGAAAAATGTAGAGGAACCTCAAAATTAGAAGTGTTTCTGCAAACGAAGGCTTCAGTCTAGGAGAACAAAATTTGTGGGACCAAGGGCGAATTGAGTATCCATCATTCCCTGTAACCATCAAGAATTCAGGTGTAAATCTTTGCTTGAATTCAAGTAAACTTCGAGTTCTTTGGAAGCTTGGCAAATGCTTTTAAATGAAAGTGCTACATCAACAGGGAAAATAGTATAGACAGTGAACAGAGAATTAATTGAGTGAGTCAAGTTTCCAGCAGCTAGCACAAATCATATTTGATTTAGAGTTCCAAATGTGTGTATCAACTTTTTGGGATAATGAAGTCAAGCATAAAAATTCAAAGTATTCTTGCAAATGAACGTTTCATTCAAGAAGGAAATTTAGGAAACCACGTGCGAATGGGGTATGGATCATTGCCTCTAAGTCAACAGGATAGGGTGAAAATATCTTTTCTGTAGATTCCAGAAAACTTGGAGTTCAATGGAAGCTTTGCATACGCTTTCCAATCAATTTGTATCTTACTTGCTTCTGCTTGGGGCTATGTCAACAGGGAGCAAAGCATATAGAGTGGGCTGAGAATGAATTGAGTGAGTCAAGTTTCAAGAAGCTAGCACAAACCATGTTGGATTTAGAGTTCCAAATGTGTGTATCCATAAATGAGAAAATGAGGTAAAGTCTAAGAAATGGAAATGTTTCTACAATCAAACTCTTCCAACTAGAAAAAGGGAACTTTGGGAACCAAGTGCAAATGGGGTACCTATTATTTTTTCCAAGTATCAACAAGATTGGCTGAATAATATTGGCTGAAATTCCATTAAACTCAGAGGTTTTTTGGAAGATTTTCAAAGGCTTTCAAATAAAAGTGTAGATTCCTTGCGTCTGCTTAGGGCTACTTCAACAGGGAACAAAGCATAGAGAGAATACTGAGCACTAATTGAGTGAGTCATGTTTCAAGCACCTATCACAAATCGTGTTTTATTGAAGGGTTCCAAATGCATGTAATAATATTGGAAAAAATAAGTGAAACCTAAATATTCTAACTGTTCCTGAAAGGAACGCTTCAACCTAGAAGAACAAAATTTGGGTACCAAGTGTGAATGGAGTACCAATCATTCCCTCCAGTATCAACAAGATCGGGTGAAAACAATTTTTGCTGAGATTCCAGTAAACTCGGAGTTCTGTGGAAGCTTTGCAAATGTTTCCCAATGAAAGTGTGTTTGCCTTGACTCTGCTTAGGGCTACTTCAACAGAAACCAAACCATAGAGAGTGCACTGAGTGCTAATAGAGTAATTCAAGTTCAAGCAGCTAGCAGAAACCATATTTGATTTAGTGTTCCAGAGGCATGTATCCCTATAAAGGAAAATATGTGAAACCTAAAAATTCAAAGCATTCCTGGAAAGGAACAGTAAAACCTAGACAAACAGAATTTGGGGTACCATGTGCGAATGAAGTTCCAATCATTTTTTCCAAGTATCAACAAATTTGGGTGATAAAATCACTGCTGAGATTTTAGTAAACTCAGAGTTAAGTGGAAGCATTGTAAATGCTTTCAAATGAAAGTAAATTTTTCTCACCTCTGCTTAGGGATACTTCAACAGATAAAAAAAGCATAAAGAGCACACTGAGAACTAATTGAATGACTGAAATTTCAAGCAGCTAGCAAAAACCATGTTTGATTTAGAGTAATAATGGTGTTTATCCCTATACAGGAAATTGAAGTAAAACCTAAAAATTTAAAGTTTTCTTGCAAAAGAACACTTCAATCTAGAAGAACTAAATATTTGGTACCAAGTGCTCTCCAAGTATCAACGAGATCAGTTGAAAAAATCTTTGCTAAGATTCCAGTAAATATGAAGTTATGTGGAAGCTTTGCAAATGCTTTCCAATGAAAGTTTATTTGCCTTGACTCTGCATAGGGCTACTTCAACAGGGAACAAAGCATAAAGAGTGCACTGAGAACTAATTCAGTGAGTCAAGTTTCAAGAAGCTAGCCCAAACTGTGTTTGAGTTAGAGTTCCAAATGTGTGTATTCCTAAAGGGGAAAATAAAGTGAATCCTAAAAATTCACAGTGTTCCTGAAAATGAACGCTTCAAACAAGAGGAAAGATATTTGGGGAACAAAGTGCGAATGGAGTTCCAATGATTCCCTCCAAGTATAAACAAGTTTGGTTGAAAAAATTTTGCTGAAATTCCAGTAAACTTGGAGTTCTGTGGAAGCTTTGCAAATTCTTTCAAATGAAAGTGGATTTTCCTTGCCTCTGCTTAGGGCTACATCCACAGAGAACAAATCATAGAGAGCACACTAAGAACTAATTCAGCTAGTCAAGTTTCAATCACCTAGCAAAAACCGTGTTTAATTTAGAGTTCCAAATGTGTGTGTACTTTATGGTGGAAAATGAAGTGAAGCCTAAAAATTCAAAGTGTTTCTAAAAACGAATGCTTCAAACAAGAAAAAAGGAAATTTGTTGAATCCTGTGTGAATGGAGTACTGGTCATTCCTTTGAAGTATCAACAAGATCGGTGAAAAGTACTTTGCTGAGATTCCAGTAAAATCAGAGTTCTGTGGAGGCTTTGCAAATGCTTTCCAATGAAACTGTATTCATTACCTTTGCTTAGTGCTACAACAACAGAGAACAAAGCATAGAGAGAACATTGAGAACGAATTGAGTGAGTAAGGTTTGAAGCACCTAGCACAAATCGTTTTTGATTTAGAGTTCCAAATTCGTGTATCTGAAAATGGGAAAATTAAGTGAAGCCTCAAAATTCAAAGTGTTCCCACAATCAAACACTTCAAACTAGTAGAAGGAAATTTGTGGGACCAAGTGCAAACGTAGTAACAATCCTTTCCTCCAAGTATCAACAAGATAGGGTGAAAATATCATTGCTGAGATTCCAGTAAACTCATAGTTCTGTGGAAGCATTGCAAACACATTAAAATGAAAGGATATTTTTATTGCTTCTGCTTAGAGCTACTTCATTAGGGAACAAGGCATAGAGAGTGCGCTGAGAACTGATTGAGTGATTCGAGTTGCAAGCAGATAGCAAAAACCTTGTTTTCTTAGAGTTCCAAATGCATTTATCCTTATAGGAGAAAAGGAAGCAAAACCTAAAAATTCAAAGTGTTCCTCCAAATGAACACTTCAAACTATAATGAGGAATTTTAGGGTACAAAGTGAGAATGGAGTACTGTTCATTTCCTCCAAGTATCAAATTGATCAGGTGAAAAATTATTTTCTAGGATTCCTATGAACTTCGAGGTCTGTAGAAACTTTGCAAAAAATTTCAAATGAAAGTTTATTTTTCTTACCTCTACTTAGTGCTACTTCAACAGAGAAAAATGCATAGAGAGTGCAAATTGAGTGAGTCAATTTCAAGAAGCAAGCACAAGCCATGTTTGATTTAGAGTTACAAATGCATATATTGGTAGAGGGGAAAATGAAGTGGAACTTAAATTTCAAAGAGTTCCTGCAATTGAACACTTCAACCTAGAAAAATGAAATTTGGAGGACCAACTGTGAATGAATCCAAATCATTCTCTCCAAGTATCAATAGGATTGGATGAAAAAAAATCTTTTCTGAGATTCCAGTAAACTCAGATTTCTGTGGAATCTTTGCAAATGCATTAAAATGAAAGTGCATTTTTCTCACCTATGCATATGGCTACTTAATTAGGGAACAAACCATAGAGAGCACACTGAGAACTTATTGAGTGAGTCAAGTTTCAAACATGTAGAACAAACGGTATATGATTTGGAGTTTCAAATGCATGTAACCCTATATGGGAAAACAAAGTGAAACCTAAAATTATAAAGTGTTCCTACAAAAGACTTCTTGAAAGTAGAAGAACAAAATTTGGGCAACCAAGTGTGAATGGAGTACTGATAATTCCCCCTAAGTATCAACAAAATTGGGTATAAAAATCTTTGCTGAGATTCCAGTAAATTCAGGGTTCTGTGGAAGATTTGAAAATGCATTCAAATGAAAGTGTATTTTCTTCACCTCTGCTTAGGGCAACTTCAAAAGAAAACAAAGCATATAGAGTGCACGGAGAATGCATTCCATGAGTCAAGTTTCAAGCATCTAGCACAAAACGTGTTTGATTTAAGATCCAAATGCATGTATATATATATATAGTAGAAAGTGAAGTGTAACCTAAAAATTCAAAGATTTTTTGCAATTGAATATACTTCAACCTAGAAAAATAAAATTTGGAGGACCAAGTGCAAATGCAGGACTGATCATTCCTTCTCAATATCAACGAGATTGTTTGAAAAAATCTTTGCAGAGATTCCAGTAAACTCAGAGTTCTGTGGAAGCATTACAAACGATTTAAAATTTAAGTGTATTTTACTCACATCTGCATAGGGCTAACACAACAGGGAAAATCATAGAGAGTGCACTGAGAACTTACTGAGTGATTCAAGTTTCAAGTAGCTAGCACAAATCTTGTTTGATTTATAGTTCCAAATGTGTGTATCGCTATAGGGGAAAAGGAAGTAAAAACTAAAAACTCAAAGAGTTCATGCAAATGAACCCTTCAACCTAGAAGAAGAAAATTTGCAGGAGCAAGTGTGAATGAATCCCAGTCATTCCCTCCAAGTATCAACAGGATTGTGTGAAAAAAATCTTTGCTGAAATTCGAGTAAGTTAAGAGTTCTATGAAAGCTTTGCTAACACCTTCAAATGAAAGTGCATTTTTCTCACCTCTGCTTATGGCTACTTAATTAAGGAACAAAACAGAGAGAGAACACTGAGAACTAATTGAGTGAGTCAAGTTTCAATCAGCTAGTAAAAATCAGGTTTGATTTAGAGATCCAAACGCATGTATCTATACAAGGGAAAATGAAGTGAAACATATAAATTTAAAGGGTTCTTGCAAAAGAAAGCATCAAATTAAAAAAAAATCTGGGTGACCAAGTGCAAATGGAGAACCAATCAAACTCTCCAAGTATCAGCAAGTTCTGGAAAAAATCTGATGAGATTCTAGGAAACTAGGAGTTCTGTGGAAACTTTTCAAACGCTGTCAAATGAAAATACATGTTCCTCGCCTCTGCTTATGAAAACTTTAAAAGGAAACAAAGCATAGAGCATGCACTAAGAACTAATTGAATTAACTGAGTGAGAAAACTTTCAAGCAGCTAGCACAAACTGTGTTTGATTTAGAGTTGCAAATGCATGTATCCGTATAAGATAAAAAAAAGTGATACCTAAAAATTTAAAGTGTTTTTTCTAACAAATGGCTCAACGAAGAAGAATGAAATTTGGGGCATGATGTTCAAAAGGAGTACCAATCATTCTCTCCAAGGATCTACAAGTTCAGGTGAAAACATCTTTGCTGCAATTCAACTAAACTTGGAGTTCTGTGGAAGCACAGCAAAAGATTTCAGATTTAAGTGTATTTTCCTTGCCACTGCATAGGGCTACTTCCACAGGGAAAAGCATAGAGAGTGCACTGAGAACTTACTGAATGAGTCAAGTTTCAAGCAGCTGGCAAAAACTATGTTTGATTTAGAGTTCCAAATGCGTGTATCCCTATAGGGGAAAATTTAGTACAACCTAAAAATTAAAAGTGTTTCTACAAACGAAAACTTCTACATGGAAGAACGAAATTTGGAAGACCAAGTTTGAATGAAGTACTGATCAGGCTCTCCAAGTATCAAGATTAGATGAAAAATTCGTTGTTGTAATTTCAGTAACTCGGAGTTCTGTGGAAGCTTTGCAAACACATCAAATGTAAGTGCATTTACATGCCTATGCTTAGGGTTACTTAAACAGGCAAAAAAACATAGAGAGTGAACAGAGGACAAAACAGAGTGAATCAAGTTTCAAGAAGCTTTCACAAATCATGTTTGCTTTAGAGTTCCAAATGAGTGTAAATCTATAGGGTAAAATGAAGTGAAAACATAAAATTCGAAGTGTTCCTGTAAAAGAAAGTTTTATGCTAGAAGAAGGAAATTTGGGTAAGTAAGTACGAATACAGTAACAATCTTTTCCTCCAAGTATCAACAATATTGGGTGAAAAAATTTTTGCTGAGTTTCAGGTAAACTTGGAGTACGGTGGAAGCTTTGCAAACACTTTCAAATGAAGGTGTATTTTCTTTTCCTCTTCTTAGGGATAAACCCACAGGGAACAAAAAAATAGAAAGCACACTGAGAACTAATTGAGTGAGTCAAGTTTCAAGCAGCTAGCACAAACCGTGTTTGATTTAGAGTTCCAAAATGCACCCATTTCTGTAGGGGAAAACAAAGTGAAACCTAAAAATTTAAAGTGTTCCTGAAAACAAATGGTTCAACAGAAAAGAACTAAATTCGAAAAACCAATTGCTAATCGATAACTGATCATTGCCTCCAAGTATCAACATAATCAGGTGAAAATATCTTTGCTGAGATTCCAGAAAACTCGGAGTTCTGTGGAAGCATTTGAAAGGATTTCAAATTTAAGTGTAATTTTCTTGCCTCTCCATAGGTCTACTTCAATAAGGAAAAGCATAGAGAGTGCACTGAGAACTTACTGAGTGAGTCAAGTTTGAAGCAGTTAGCACAAACCATGTTTTATTTAGAGTTCCAAATGCATGTATCCCTATAGGGAAAAATGAAGTAAAACCTAAACATTAAAAGCATTCCTGCAACCGAATGCTTTATTCTGGAAGAACAAAATTTGGTGGATGATGTTCAAATGGAGTACCAATAAGGCTCTCCAAGTAGCAACAAGATCGGGTGAAAAACCTCTTTGCCACGATTCCAGTAAGCTCAGAGTTCTTTGGAAGCTTTCTAAATGCATTCAAATATATATATATATATATATATATATATATATATATTTGCCTCTGGTTAGGGCTACTTAAACAGGGAACAATGTATAGAGAGCACCATTAGAACTAATTGAGTGAGTCAAGTTTCAAGCAGCTAGCACAAACCTTGTATAATTAAGAGTTTCAAATGCATGTACACATATAGGGGAAAACAAAGTGAAATCAAAATATTAAAGTGTTCTTGCAAACTAATGGCTCTAGGAAGAAGAATAAAATTTGGGGGACGATGTTCAAATGGAGTACCGATCATTCCATCCAAGTATCAACAAGTTTGGGTGAAAACATCTTTGCTGAAATTCAAGTGAACTCTGAGTTCTGTGGAAGCCTTGAAAAAGATTTCAAATTTATGTGTATTTTCCTCACCTCTGCATAGGGCTACTTCAACAGAGAAAAGCATAGAGAGCATACTGAGAACTTACTGAGTGAGTGAAGTTTAAAGCAGCTAGGGAAAATCGTGTTTGATTTAGAGTTCCAAATGTGTGTATCACTATAGGGGAATATTAAGTAAAACCTAAAAATTAAAAGTGTTCCTGCAAACAAAAGCTTCAAACAGAAAGAATTAAATTTGGGTGACCAAGTTCAAATGAAGTACTGATCATGTGCTCCAAATATCATCAAGATTGGATGAAAAATTCTTTGCTGTGATTTCAGTAAACTCAGAGTTCTATGGAAGCTTTGCAAACGTGTTCAAATGAATGTGAATTTTTTTCCCATCTCCTTATGGCTACATAAACAGGGTACAATGCATAGAGAGAAGCCTGAGAAGTAATTGAGTTAGTCAAGTTTCAAGCAGCTAGCACAAACCTTGTTCGATTTAGAGTTTCAAATGCATGACGTATCCCTAATAAAAATAAAAGTTAAACCAAAAAATTCAAAGTGTTCCTGCAAATGAATGCTTCAAGCTATAAGAACTAAATTTAAGGGACAAAATGCAAATGGAGTACTGATCATTCCCTCCAAGTATCAACAAGATCAGGAGAAAAAAAACCTTGCTGAGATTCCAGTAAACTCT
Source organism: Ictidomys tridecemlineatus (assembly GCF_052094955.1). Lineage (NCBI taxonomy): Eukaryota > Metazoa > Chordata > Mammalia > Rodentia > Sciuridae > Ictidomys > Ictidomys tridecemlineatus. The sequence continues at coordinate 84,609,632 of NC_135485.1, forward strand.
GAGTTCTGTGGAATCTTGGCAAACTCATCAAATGTAGGTGCATATTCTATCCATATGCTTCGGGCTACTTAAACAGGAAACAAAGCATAAAGAGTGCACTCAAAACTAATAGAGTAAGTCAAGTTTCAAGAAGCTTGCAGAAATGTTTGCTTTAGAGTTGCAAATGCGTCTATTCCTATAGGGTAAAATGAAGTGAAACCAGAAAATTTAAAGTGTTCATACAAAAGAAAGTTTCATGCTAGAAGAGGGAAATTTGGGTGACTAAGTATGAATACAGTACCAATCATTCCCTCCAAGTATCAACAAGATTTGGTGAAAAAATTTTGCTGAGTTTCAGGTAAACTTGTAGAACTGTGGAAGCTTTGCAAACACTTTCAAATGAAAGTGTATTCTCTTTCCTCTTCCTAGGGATACTTCCACAGGGAACAAAAAATAGAGAGAGCACTGAGAACTAATTGATTGAGTCAAGTTTCAAACAGCTAGCACAAACCGTGTTTGATTTAGAGTTCCAAATGCATGGGACAACAAAGTGAAACCTAAAAATTTAAAATGTTTTTGCAAACGAATGGCTCAAGGTAGAAGAACAAAATTCGAGAAACCAAGTGTGAGTGGAGTGCTGATCATTCCTTTGAAGAATCAGCAAGATTGGGTGAAACATCTTTTCTGAGATTCGAGTAAACTTGGAGTTCTGTGGAAGCATTACAAAGAATTTCAAATTTAAGTGTAATTTTCTTGCCTCTGCATAGGGCTACTTCAACAGGGAAAGCATATAGAGTGCACTGACAACATACTGAGTAAGTCAAGTTTCCAGCATTTAGCACGAATCGTGTTTTATTTAGAGTTCACAATGCATGTATTCCTCTAGGGGAAAATGAAGTAAAACCTAAATATTAAAAATGTTCCTGCAACCGAATGCTTCAACATGGAAGAACTAAATTTGGTGGACGATGTTGGAATGAAGTACCGATCAGGCTCTCCAAGTATCCAGAAGATCTGGTGAAAAACCTCTTTGCTGTGATTCTAGTAAACTTGGAGTTCTGTGTAAGCTTTGCAAATGCATTCAAATGAATGTATATTTTTCTTGCCCCTGGATACGGCTACTTAAAAAGGGAACAATGTATAGAGAGCACCATCGGAACTAATTGAGTGAGTCAAGTTTCAAGCAGCTAGCACACACCTTGTATGATTTAGAGTTTCAAATGCATTTATAACTATAGGGGAAAACAAAGTGAAACCTAAAAGTTCAAAGTTTTCCTGCAAATGAATGCTTTAACCCTCTAAGAATAAAGTTTGGTAGACAAGTGCAAGTGGAGTACTGATAATTCCCTCCAAGTACCAACAAGATCAGTTGAAAAAATCTTCTCAGAGATTCCAGTAAACTCCAGTAAAGCCTCTCTGGAAGCTTTAGAAATGTTTTCAATAGAAAGTGTATTTTCCATGCAATTTCCCTTCTCTCTTCCTTTCCCTCCAACCTCTCATCCCGGTTTAATGTTAATCTTCTTTAAGCACCTAGCACATACTGTGTTTGATTTAGGGTAAAATATGCATATCCCTATAGGGAAAAATGAATTGAAATCTAAAAATTCAACCTGTTACTGAAAAAAATGTTTCAACCTAGATGAATGGAATTTGGGGAACAAGTGCAAGTGGAGTACAGATCATTCCCTCCAAGTATCAAGAATTTTTAGTGAAAAAAACTTTGCTAAGATTCCAGTAAACTCAGAGTTCTGTGAAAGATTTGCAAGTGCTTTCAAATTAAAGTTTATTTTCCTCACCTTTAATTAGGGCTTCTTAAAAGGGAACAAAACACAGAGAGACCCCTGAGAACTAATTGAGTGAATCAAGTTGCAAGCAGCTAGAACAAAACTTTTTTTTTTTTTAGAGATCTAAATGCATGTGTCTTTACAGGCAAAAAGGAATCGAAACATAAAAATTTAAAATGCTCCTGCAAAAAAAAAAAAAAAAAAAAAAAAACCTTCAATCCAGAAGAACAAAAACAAAATTTGTGCACCAAAGTAAGAATGGAGTACAGATCATTCCCTCCACGTATCAAAAAGATCTGGTGAAAAAATATTTTCTGAGATTCCCATTAACTCAGAATTCTGAGGAAACTTTGTAAAGACTTTAAAATGAAAGTGTACTTTCCTCTCCTCTTTTTAGGGCTACTTCAACAGAGAACAACACATAGAGAGGGCACATTGATCTGCTTGAGGGAGTCAAGATTGAAGCAGCAAAACAAACCGTTTTTAATTTAGTGTTCTAAATGCATGTATACCTTTAGAGGAACCTGAAGTAAAACCTGAAAATTCAAAGTGTTCCTGTGAAGGAACACTTCAACATAGAAGAATAATATTTGGTGGAACAAATGGGAATGGAGTACCAATCATTTCCTTCAAGTATCAACAAGATAAGGTGAATAAATATTTGGTGAGATTCCAGTGAATTTTGTGTTCCTTGGAGTCATTGCAAACTCCTTCAATTGAAAGTGTATTTTCCCTCCCCTCTGCTAAGGGCTACTTCAACAGGGAAAAAAAAACATAGAGAGTGCACTGAGAATTAATTTAGTGAGAAAACTTTCAGGCAGCTAGCACAAACCTTGTTTGATTTAGAGTTCAAAATGCATTAATCCCTAAACGGAAAATGAGTGAAAACTAAAAATTCAAATTATTCCTGCAAACGAACACTTCAACCCAGAATAATGGAATTTTGGGTACAATGTGTGAATTCAGTACAAATCATTCCCTCCAAGTATCAACTAGATCTGGTGAAAAAAATTTTTTTTGATATTTCAGTAAACTCGGAGTTCAGTGGAAGCTTAGCAAATACTTTCAAATTAAAGTGTATTTTCCTACCCTCTGCTTAGAGCTACTTCAACAGGGATGAACACATAGAGAGTGCTCTGAGAACTAATTGAGTGAGTCAATGTTTAAGCAGCTGGCACAAACCGTGTTTGATTCAGAGTTTCAAATGTGTGTATCCTTTATGGGGGGTAATGAAGTTAAGCATAAAAATTCAAAGTGTTCCTGCAAACAAATGCTTCAACTTAGAGGACTGAAATTTGCCTACCAAGTGCGAATGGAGTACCCATCATTCCCTACAAGTATGAACAAGAGCAGGTGAAAAAACCTTTGCTGAGATTCGAGTAAGCCAAAAATTCTGTGAAACCTTTGCAAACACTTTTAAATTAAAGTGCATTTTCCTCACCACTAATTAGGGTTTCTTCAAATGGAAACAAAGCATAGAGAGCCCTGAAAACTAATTGGGTGAGTCAAATTGCATGCAGCTAGAAAAAACAATTTTCTATTTAGAGATCCAAATGCATGCATCCTTACAGGGGCAAACGAGGTGAAATCTAAAAATTCAAAGTGTTCCTGCAAACAAACACTTCAAACTAAAAGAACAAAATTGAAAGACCAAGGACGAATGGAGTACTGATCATTTCTTTTAAGTATCAGCAAGATTGGGTGAAAAAATCTTTGCTTAGATTCCAGTAAACTCATAATTTTGTGGAAATTTGCAAAACATTCAAATGAAAGTGTATTTTCCTAATCTCTGCTTAGGTCTACTTCAACAGGGAACAAGACATACAGTGCAAACTGAGAACTAATTGATTGAGTCAAGTTTCAAGCAGCTAGCACAAACCGTGTTTTATGTAGAGTTCCAAATGCAAGTATCCCTATCTGAGAAAATTAAGTGAAACCTACAAATTCAAAGTGTTCCTTCAAACGAACGCTTCAACCTAGAAAAACAAAATGTGGGGACCAAGTGCGAATGGAGTACCAATTATTCTCTCCAACTGTCAACAAGATCTCGAGGAACAAATCTTTGCTGAGATTCGAGTAAACTTGTAGTTCTGTGAAAACATTGCAAACGCTTTCAAATGAAAGTATGTTTTCCTAACTTCTTCTTCTTGCTCGTTTAACAGTGAACAAAGCATAGAGAGCACACTGAGAAGTAATTAAGTGCGTCAAGTTTCAAGTAGCTAACAAGAAGCATGTTTGATTTAGAGTAACAAATGCATGTATCACTTTAGGGGAAAATGAAGTGAAACCTAAAAATTAAATGTGCTCCTTTAAACGAACACTTCAACCTACAAAACCGAAATTTGGGGGACCAAGTGAGAATGGCATACAAATAATTCCCTAGATGTATCAATAAGATTGGGTGAAACAATCTTTGCTGAGATTCCAGTAAACTCGAAGTCCTGCAGAAGCTTTTCAAACACTTTCAAATTAAAGTGTATTTTCCTCGCTTCTGCTTAGGGCTATTTCAACAAAGAAACAGGAATAGAGAGCATAATGAGAACCAATTAAATGATTCAAGTTTCAAGCAGCTACTACAAACCCTGATTGATTTAGAGATCCAAATGCATGTATCCCTATAGGAAAAAACGAAGTGAAAACTAAAAATTCAATGTGTTCCTACAAATGAACGCTTCATCCTAGAAGAATGAAATTGGGCACCAAGTGTGAACGGAATACTGATAATTCCCTTCAAATATCAAGAAGATCAGGTTAAAAAAAAAACTTCCTGAGATTTCCATTAACTTGGATTCTGTGGAAGTTTATTAAACACTTTCAAATGAAAGTGGTTTTCTTGCTGCTTCTTAGAGCTACTTCAAATGGCAAAAAAAGCATAGTGAGTGCACTGAGAAATAATTGAGTGACTGAAGTTTCAAGAAGCTAGCAAAAACCATGTTTGATTTAGAGTTCAAAATGCATGTATCCCTTGAGGAGAAAAAGAAGTGAAAATTAAAATTTCAAATTTTTCCTGCAAATGAAAGCTTTAACCTAAAAGAACAAAATTTTTTGTACCAAGTGTGAGTGGAGTACCAGTAATTTTCTCCATGTATCAACAAGTTTGGAAGAAAAAATATTTGCTTAAATTTCAGTTACTGTGGATCCCTCTGGAAGCTTTGCAAACCCTTTCAAATGCAAGTGTATTTTTCTTGATTCTTCTTAGGGTTACTTCAAAAACAAACAAAGGATAGAGAGTGGAAGCCTTGCAAGCACTTTCAAATGAAAGTATATTTTCCTCGCTTCTGCTTAGATCGACTTCAAAAGGGAACAAAACACAATAAGCACACTCAGAATTAATTGAGTGAGTGAAGTTTCAAACCATGTTTGATATAGAGTTCCAAACGCATTTATTTAAATAGGGGAAAATGAAGCGAAACCTAAACATTCCAAGTGTTCCTGCAAAAGAATGCGTCAAAGTAGAAAATAAAATTTGGTGGACCAAGGGAGAATGGAGTACTGATCATTACTTCCAAGTATCCAGAAGATCGGGAGAAAAAACTTTGCTGAGTTTCCAGTAAACTTGGAGTTCTGTGGAGGCTTTGCATATGCTTTCAAATGAAAGTGGATCTTCTTGCCTCTTCTTAGGCCTACCGCAACAATAAAAAAGCATGACGAGTGCACTCAGAACTAATTGAGTGAGTCAAGTTTCAAGCAGCTAGTACAAACTGTGCTTGATTTATAATTTCAAATGCATGTATGTCTTTAGGAGAAAATGAAGTGGAACCTAACAATTTAAGGTGTTCCTGAAAATGAATGCTTCAACCTAGAAGAAAGAAATTTGGGGGACCAAGTTGGAATAGAGTACCAATCATTCCCTCCAAATATCAACAATGTAGTGTGAAACCATCTGTGCTGAGATTCTAGTTAATTCGAAGTTCTGTGGAAGTTATGCAAATGCTTTCAAATGAAAGTGTATTTTCCTCTCTTTCTTAGGGCTGCTTCAACAGGGAACAAAGCATAGAGAGTGCACTGAGAAATAATTGAGTGAGTCAAGTTTCATGAAGCTGGCACAAAGGGTGATTTATTTAGAGTTCCAAATGTGTGTATCCTTATAAGATAACAAGAAGTGAAACCTAAAAATTAAACGTGTTCTGGCAAATGAACGCTTTAACCTAGAAAAAGGAAATTTGGGGTATGAATTGTGAATGGATTACCAATCATACACTTCAAGTATCAACAAAATCGGGTGAAAAAAAAAAGTTTGCTGAGATTTCAGCAAACTCGGAGTTTTTGGAAGCTTTCCAATCACTTTCAAATGAAAGTGTGTTTTCCTTGCCTCTTCATAGAGATACTTCCATAGTGAAAAAAGCATAGAGATTACACTGTGATCTAATTGAGTGAGTCAAGTTTCAAGCAGTTAACACAAACTGTGTTTTATTTAGAGTTCCAAATTCAAGTATCCTTATAGGGGAAAACAAAGTGAAACCTAAAAATTCAAAGTATTCCTCCACAGAACACTTACATAGACGAATGAAATTTGGAGCCAAGTGTGAATGGATTCCCTATGTTTCCCTCCAAGTTTCAACAAGATCAGGTGAGAAAATCTTTGCTGAGTTTCCAATAAACTCAGAGTTCTGTTAAAGCTTTGCAAACCCTTTCAAATGAAAGTGTATTTTCCTCACCTCTGCTTAGGGATACTTCAACAGAGAACAAAGCATACAGAGTGCACTGAAAAGTAATTGAATGAGTCAAGTTTCAGACAGCCAGCACAAACTGTGATTCATTAAGAATTCCAAATGCATATATTCCTATAGGAAAAAACAAATTGAAACCTAAAAAATCAAAGTGTTCCTGCAAACAAATGCTTCAACATAGAAGAACAAATTTTTGGAGACCAAGTGTGAATGTAGTTCCAATAATTCCTTCCAAGTATCAAAAAGTTCACTTGGTAAAATGTTAGCTGACATTGCACTATTCTCCGAGTTCTGTGGAAGCATTGGAAATGCTTTCAAAAGAAAGTGTATTTTCCTCACCTCTGCTAAGGGCTACTCAACAGGGAACAAAGCATCGAGAGCACACTGAGAATTAATTGAGTGAGTCAAGTTTCAAGAAGCTAACACAAACCATGTTCGATTTACAATTAGAAATGCATGTATCCCTCTAGGGGAAAATAAAATAAAACCTAAAAATTCAAAGTGTTCCTGCAAACAAACGCTTCAACCTAGAAAAATGAAATTTAGGAAATCAATTGCGAAACAGTACTGATCTTTACCTCGATGTATCCAAAAGATTAGGTGAAAAAAATTGGTGAGATTCCAGTAAAACCAGATTTCTGTGAAAGTTTTGCAAAAGCTTTCAAATGAAAGTATATTTTCCTCATGTATGCTAAGGACTACTTCAACAGGAAAAAAAACATAGAGAATGCACTGAGAACTAGTTAAGTGAGTCAAGTTTCATGCAGCTAGCAAAAACCGTGTTTGATTTAGAGATCCAACTGCATGTATCATTTTGTGGAAAATTAAGTATTACCTATAAATTCAAAGTGTTCCTGAAAACAAATGATTCAACCTAGAAGAATAAAATTTGGGGGAAGAAGTGCTAACGCAGTACCCATCCTTCCCTCCAAGTGTTCAAGGGATAGGGTAAATAAAAAATGCTGAGATTCCAGGAAACTCAGATTTCTGGGGAAGATTTGTATATGCTTTCAAATGAAAGTGCATTTTCCTCCCCTCTGCTAAAGTCTACTTCCACAGTTAACACAGCATAGAAAGCACACTGAGAACTAATTTAGTGATTCAAGTTTCAAGCAGGTAGTACAAACTGTGTTTGATCTAGAGTTCCAAATACATGTATCTCTCTAGGGGAAAACAAAGTGAAACCTAAAATTTCAAAGTGTTCTGCAAATGAATGCATCAACCTACAAGAAGGAAATGCGGTGAACAAAATGGGAAGAGAGAACTCATTAATCCCTCCCAAGTATCAATGCGAGCAGGTAAAAAACAGTTTGTGGAAATTTCAGTAAACTAGGATTTCTGTGGAAGCATTGCAAATTGTTTCAAATGAAAGTGTATTTTCCTTGCCACTGCTTAGTGCAACTTCAAAAAGAAAAAAAAATAGAGAGCACACTGAGAAATAATTGAGGGAGTCAAGGTTCAAGAAGCTAGAACAAACCGTGTTTGATTTAAAGTTTCAAAAATATGTATCCCTATAGGGAAAAATGAATTGAAACCTAAATATTCAAAGTGTTTCTGCAAACAAAGGCTTCAATTTTAAAGAAAGAAATTTGGGGTACCAAGTGCAAATGTAGTACCTATAATTCCCTCCAAATTTCCACAAGATCAGGTGTATAAATGTTTGCTGAGATTTCAGTCAACTTGTAGTTCTGTGGAAGCTTTGCAAAAGCTTTCAAATGAAAGTGCATTTTCTTTGCCTCTGCTTAGGGCTACTTCAACAGTGAAAAAAGCATAGAAAGCACAATGAGAACTAATTGAGTGAGTCACGTTTCAAGAAGCTACAAGAAAACATGTGTTAATTACAGTTCCTAATGAATGTATCCCTATTGAGGAAAACAAAGAAAAATTTAAAAATTAAGTGTTCCCGTAATTGAACACTTCAACCTAGAATAATGAAAGTTGGGGGTCCAAGAGCAAATAAATTAATGATCATTTTCTCAAAGTATCAACAATATCTGGTGAAAAAATTTTGATGAGATTCCAGTAAACTCAGAGTTCTCTGGATGCTTTGCAAATGCTTTCAAATGAAAGTGTATTTTTCTCTCCTCTGCTTAGGGATACTTCAAGAAGAAGCAAAGCATAGAGAGCACATTGAGAACTAATTGAGTGAGTCAAGGTTCTAGCAGCTGGCATAAAAACCATGTTTGATTTAGAGTTCCAAATGCATATATCCCTATAAGGTAAAATGAAGGTAAACCTAAAAATTCAAAGTGTTCTTGCAAGCAAATGCTCCAACCTAGAAGAATAAAATTTAGGGATGAAGGGCAAATGGAGTATCAAACATTCCTGCCAAGTATGAACATGATCAGGAAAATAAATCTTTGCTGAGATTCCAGAAAAATCTGAGTTCTGTGGAAGCTTTGCAAACATTTTCAAGTGAACATGTATTTTTCTTGCATTTGCTTAGGGCTAATTCAACATGGAACAAACCATAGTGAGGACGCTTAGAACTAATTGAGTGAGTCAAGTTTCAAGCAAGTAGCACAAACTGTGTTTGATTTAGAGTTCCAAAGGCATGCATCCCTTTAGGGGAAATTTAAGTGAAACTCCAAAATTCAAATTGTTCCTGCAAATGATAGCTTTAACCTAGAAGAACGAAATTTGTGGACCAAATGCGAAAGGAGTACCCATCATTCTTTCCAAGTATCAACAAGATTGGTTGAAAAATTCTTGCTGAGATTCTAGTTAAATTGGAGTTCTTTGGAAGCGTTGCAAACACTTTCAAAGAAAAGTGTTTTTTCCTTGCCTCTGCTTCGGGCTACTTTAAAAGTGAAAAAAGCATAGGGAGTGCACTGAATACTCATGTAGTGACTCAAGATTCAAGCCGCTTGCACAAACCATGTTTGATTTAGAGTTCAGATTTCATGTATTCTTTTAGGGGAAAATGAAATGAAACCTAGAAATTCAAAGTGTTATTACAATAGAATGCTTCAACCTAGAAAAAGAAAATTTCTGGAACCAATTGAGAATGGAGTACTGATCATTCCCTCCAAGTATCAACAAGATCAGGTGAATGAAACATTGCTGAAATTCCAGTAAACTCAAAGTTCTCTGGAAGCTTTGCAAACGCTTTCAAATGAAAGTGTATTTTTTCTATCCTCTCCTTAGGGATACTTCAACAGGAAAAAAAGTAAAGAGAGTGCAGGGAGAATTAATTGAGTGAGTCAAGTTTCAAGTAGCTGGCACAAACCGTGTTTGATATAGAGTTCCAAATGCATGTATCCGTAAAGTGGAAAACCAAGAGAAACCTAAAAATACAAAGTGTTCCTTCAAATGAACAACCTAGAAGAAAGAAATTTGGGGTAAACAGTGCAAATGGAGTACAGATCATTCACTCTAAGTATCAACAAGATCAGTTTAAAAAGTCTTTGCTGAGATTCCAGTAAACTCAGAGTTCTGTTGAAGCTTTACAAATGGTATCAAATGAAAGTGCATTTTCCTCGCCTCTGCTTAGGGTTACTTGAAGAGGCTACAAAGCATAGAAAACACACTGAGATCTAATTGAGTGTGTGAAGTTTCAAGCAGCTAGCACAAAAGGTTTGTGAGTTAGAGTACCAAATGTACGTATATCTATTGAGGAAAACAAAGTGAAATTTAAAAAATTCAGTGTTCCAGGAAATGAACACTTCAACCTAGAAGAACAAAATTTGGAAGACCAGGTATGAATGGAGTACTGATAATTCCCTCCAAGTATCAACAAAATCCAGAGGAAAAAAAATCTTTTTTAAGATCCCATTATACTGGTAGTTCATTGGAAGCTTTGCAATAGCTTTCAAATAAAAGTGTATTTTAATCACCTCTGCTTAGGGATACTTCAAAAGGAAAAAAAAGCTTAGAAAGCAAATTTAGAACTAATTGAGTGACTCACGTTTCAAGCAGCTAGCACTATCTATGTTTATGTAGAGTTCGAAATACATGCTCCCTTTAGGCAATATTTAAGTGAAACCTAAAATTTCAAAGTGTTCCTGCAAAGAAACGCATAAAACAAAAAGAATGATATTTTGTAGACAAGTGTGAATGTAGTACCAATCATTCCCTAAAAATGTCAACAAGATCAGGTAAAAAAATCTTTGCTGAGATTCTAGTAAACTCGAGGTTCTGTGAACACTTTGCAAATGAATTCAAAAGGAAGTGTAGTTTTCTTGCCTCTGCTTAGGGCTGTTTTAACAGGAGCAAAGTACAAAGAGTGCACTGAGAAGTAATTGTGTGAGTCATGGTTGAAAGGGCTATAAGAAACCATGTTTACTTTTGAGTTTCAAATGCATGTATCCCTATTGTGGAAAACAAAGTGATACCTAAAAATTGAAAGTTTCTGCAAGGGAATGCTTCAACCTAGAAAAACAAAATTTGGGGAACCAAGAGCGAATGGGGTACCAATCATTCCCACCAAGTATCAGCCAGATCGGGTGATAAATATTTGCTTAGATTCCAGTAAACTCAGACTTTTGTGGAAGTTTTTCAAATGCTTTCAACTGAAAGTGCATTTTACTTGCCTCTGCTAAGGGCTACTTCAACAGAGAAAAAAGCGTAGACAGTGTTTTGAGAACTAGTTGAGTGAGTCTAGTTTCAAGCAGCTAGAAAAAAACATGTTTGATTTAGAGTTACAAATGAATATATTTCTAATGAGGAAAACAAATTGATATTTAAAAATTAAGTGTTACAGCAAATGAATGGGTCAACCTAGAAGAATGGAATTTTGGGGACCAAGTGTGAATAAAGTATGGATCATTCCCTCCTTGTGTCAATAGTGAAAAAATCTTGGCTGAGATTCCAGTAAACTTGGAGGTCTGTGGAAGCTTTGCAAAGGCCTTCAAATGAAAGTGTATTTTACTTGCATCTGGTTTAGACTGCTTCAAAAGGAAACAAAGCATCGAGAGTGCACTGAGGAATAATTGTGTGAGTCAAGTTTCAAAAACTAGCATGAACCGTGTTGGATATAGATTTCAAAATGTATGTATCCCTATAGAGAGAAACAAAGTAAAACTTAAAAATTGAAATGGTTCCTGAAAACGAATGCTTTAACACAGCAGAACAAAATTTGGGGGAACAAGTGGGAAGGAAGTATCAATCATTCTCACAAAGTATCAAAAAGATCCAGTGAAAAAGTCTTTGCTAAGATTCTACTAAACTAGCAGTTTTGGAAGCTTTGCAAACACTTTCAAATGAAAGTGCATTTTCCTCACCTCTGCTTAGGGCAAATTGAACAGGGAACAAAGCACAGTAAACACACTGAGATCTAATTGAGTGTGTGAAATTTCAAGCAGCTAACACAAACGGTTTGTTATTTATAGTACCAAATGTACGTATATCTATTGAGGAAAACAAAGTGAAATTTAAAAATTCAGTGTTCCAGGAAATAAATGCTCCAACCTAGAAGCACAAAATTTGGAGGACCAAGTGCAAATGGAGTACTGATATTTTCCTCCAAGTATCAACAAGAACGGGTGAAAACATCTTTGTTAAGATTCCAGTAAACTTGTAGTTCTTTGGAATTTTTGCAAACGCTGTCAAATAAAAATGTATTTTCATAGCCTCTGGTTAGGTATACTTCAAAAGGGAAAGAGCATAGAGAGCACACTTAGAACAAATTGAGTGAGTCACGTTTCAAGCAGCTAGCACAATCTATGTTTGACTTAGAATTCAAAATGCATGCATCCCTTTAGGCGATATTTCAGTGAAACCTGAAATTTCATAGTGTTCCTGCAAAGGAACACTTCAAACTATAAAAACGACATTTTGGAGACCAAATGTAAATGTAGTACCGATCATTAACTAAAAATATCAACAAGACAAGGGGAAAAAAATCTTTGCTAAGACTTCAGTAAACTCGAGGTTCTGTGGACGCTTTGCAAAGGCTTTCAGAAAGAAGTGTATTTTCCTCTCCTCTCCTTAGGTCTGTTTCAACAGGAGCAAAGCATAGAGAGTGCACTGAGAAGTAATTGTGTGAGTCATGTTTGAAACAGCTAGCAGAAATTGTGTTTGCTTTTGAGTTTCAAATGCATGTATCCCTATTGAGGAAAACAAAGTGATAGCTAAAAATTGAAAGTCCCTGCAAAGGAATGCTTCAAACTAGAAAAACAAAATTAGGGGGACCAAGTGGGAATGGAGTACTGATCATTCCCTAGAAGTATCAACAAAATTGGGTGATAAATCTTTTTTTAGATTCCAGTAAACTCAGAGTTTTGTGGAAGTTTTGCAAATGCTTTCCAATGAAAGTGCATTTTCCTCGCCTCTGCTTAGGGCTACTTCAGCAGGGAAAAAAGCATAGAAAGTGCACTGAGAAGTAATTGAGTGAGTCACGTTTCAAGCAGATAGAAGAAAATGTGTGTGAATTAGAGTTCCAAATGAATGTATCCCTATTGAGGAAAACAAAGTGAAATTTAAAAATTAAGTGTTACAGCAATTGAATGCTTTAACCTAGAAAAATGAAAGTTGGGGGTCGAAATGCAAATGAATTAAGGATCATTTCCTCAAAGTATCAACAAGATCAGGTAAAAAAAAATTCCTGAGATACTAGTAAACATGAAGTTCTCTGGATGCTTTGCAAATGCTATCAAATGAAAGTGCATTTTCCTTGCCTGTTCTTATTGCTAAATCAACAAGAAACCAAGCATAGAGAGTGCACTGAAATGTAATTTAGTGAGTCAAGTTTCAAGTAGCTATCACAAACCATGTTTGATTTAGAGTTCCAAATGAATGTGTCCCTATAAAAGAAAAGGAAGTGAAACCTAAAAATTTAAAGTTTTCCTGCAAATAAACTCTGCAACCTAGAAGTACAAAATTTGGGGGATGAAGAGCGAATTGAATACCGATCATTCCTTCCAAATATCAACAAGAATGGTGAAAATTTTTTTGCTGAGATTCCTGTAAACTAGGAATTCATTGGAAACTTTGCAAATGCTTTCAAATGAAAGTGTATATAACTCTTCTCTTCTTAGGACTATTCCACACAGATAAAAGTATAAAGTGTGCCCTGAGAATTCCTTTAGTGACTCATGTTTCAAGCAGCTTGTAAAAAACGTGTGTGATTTAGAGTTCCAAATGCATGTATCCCTTTAGGGGAAAATGAAGTGAAACCTAAAATTTCAAAGTGTTTCTGCAAATTAACGAATCAACATACAAGAAGGAAATTTGGCAGACGAAGTGGGAAGAGAGAACCCCTCAATCCCTCCAATATCAAGAAGATCAGTGAAAAACAGTTTTCAGAAATTCTAGTAAACTAGGAGTTCTTTGGGAGCATTGCAAATGGTTTCAAATGAAAGTGTATTTTCCTTACCACTGCTTAGGGCTACTTCAAAAAGAAACAAAACAGGGAGAGCACACTGAAAAATAATTGAGGGAGTCAAAGTTCAAGACGCTAGCAGAAACCGTGTTTGATTTAAAGTTTCAAAAGTATGTATCCCAATAGGAAAAAACTAATCAAAACATAAATATTCAAAGTGTTCCTGGAAACAAATTCTTCAACCTTGAAGAATAAAATTTGGGGTACTGAGTCCAAATGGAGTAACTATCATTCAATCCAGGTATCCACAAGATGAAGTAAATCAATAATTCCTGATATTCCAGTCAACTTGGAGTTGTGTGGAAGCTTTGTTTTCAAATCAAAGTGTATTTTCCTCGCCTCTGTTTAGGGCTACTTCAAAAGAGAACAAAACATAGACAGTGCACTGAGAACAAATTGAGTATGTGACGTTTAAACACCAAGCAAAAATCGTGTTTAAATTAGTCTTCCAAATGCATGTATCACTATAGATGAAAACGAAGTGAAACGTAAAATTCAAAGTGTTCCTGCAAACAAATGCTTCAAAGTAGATGAACAAAATTTGGAGGACAAAGTACAAATGGAGTACTAATCATTCCCTCTAAGTATCAATAATATTGGCTAAACAAATATTTGCTGAGATTTCAGTAAACTCGGAGTTCTGTGTAAGCTTTGCAAACGTTTTAAAAAAAAAAGTGTATTTTTTTCGCCTCTCCTTAGGGATACATCCACAGGGAAAAAAAAGCATGAAGAGCACACTGAGAACTAATTGAATCAGTCAATTAAAAAAAAACTAGCACAAACTGTGTTTTATTTAGAGTTCCAAATGTATATATTCCTATATTGGATAATGAAATGAAACCTAAAAATTCATATTGTTCCTGCAAACGAACACTTCAATGTAAAAGAACGAAATTTGGGGGACAAAGTGCAAATGGAGGCCTGATCATTCCCTTGAAGTATCAACAAGATCAGTGAAAATATCTTTGTTCATTTCAGTAAAATCACAGTAATGGGGAAGTTTAGCAAATGCTTCAAAATTAAAGTGTATTTTCCTTGCCTCTGCTTCGGGCTACATCAACAGGAAAAAAAGCATAGACAATGCGCTGAGAACTAATTGAGTGAGTCAAGTTTCCAGCAACTAGCAAACACCGTGTTTGATTTAGAGATTCAAATTCATGTATCCCTATATAGAAAAATCTACAAATTCAAAGTGTTCCCGCAAATGAATGCTTCAACCTAGAAGATCAAAATTTGGGAAACCAATTACAAATGAAGTTCTGATCATTCCCTGCAAGTATCAATTAGATCAGGTTTAAAAAAAAAACTTTGCTGAGATTTCAGTAAACTTCTTATTCTGTGGAAGCATTGCTAACGCTTTCAAATGAAAGTGTGTTTTCCTCACGTCTGATTAGGACTACTTTCATAGGGAACAAAGCATAAAGAGTGCACTGCAAACTAATTAAGTGAGTCAAGTTTCAAGCATCTAGCACAAACCTTGTTTGATTTAGAGTTCAAAATGCTCGGATCCCTATAGGGGAAAACAAAGTGAAACCTAAAAATTCAAAGGGTTTCTGAAAATGAACACTTCAACCCAGAAGAACAAAATATGGGGGACTAAGTACAGATGGCATTCCTATCATTTTCTCTTAGTATCAACAAAATCAGGTGAAAAAATCATTGCTGAGATTCCTCAAATCTCGGAGTTCTTAGGAAGCATTATAAATGCTTTCAAACAAGAGTTTATTTTGTTCACCTCTGCTCAGGGCTACTTCAACAGGAACAAAATATAAAGAGCACACTGAGAACTAATTGAGTGAGTCAAGTTTTAAGAAACCAACACAAACCATGTTTGATTTAAGTTCCAAATACATGTATCCCTATGGTGAAAAAGAAAAGTGAAACCTAAAAATACAAAGTGTTCCTGCAAACGAATGCTTCAATCTAGAAGAACGAAGTTTGGGGGAACAAGAGTTAATAGAGAAGAGATCACTTTCTATAAGTATCAACAAGATTAGTTGAAAACATTTTTGCTGAGATTCCAGTAAACTCAAAGATCTGTGGAAAATTTTAGAAAATGCTTTCAAATAAAGGTGTATTTCTCTCACTTCTGCTTATAGCTACTTCAACAGGAAAAAAAAAAGCATAGTGAGTACATGGAGAACTAATTGATTGAGTCAAGTTCCAAGCAGATAGCCCAAACCATGTTTGATCTAGAGTTCAAAATGCATGCATTTCTATAGGGGAAATAGAAATGAAACCTAAAATTTCAAAGTATTTCTGCAAAGAAATATTTCAAGCTAACGAACGAAATTTGAGGAACCAAGTGCAAATTGAATATGGATCATTCTCTTTAAGTATCAACAAGATCGGGTGAAAAAATTTTGCTGAGAATCCAGTGAAATCTGAGTTCTCTGGAAGCTTTGTAAATGCTTTCAAGTGAAAGTGTATTTTTCTCGCCTCTGCTTAGAGCTGCTCCATCAGGGAAAATACCTCAGAGAGCCCACTGAGTACTTATTGAGTGAGTCAAGTTTCAAGCAGCTAGCACAAACCGTGTTTGATTTAAGTTGAATGCATGAATACCTATAGTAGAAAAAGGAAGTGAAACCCCCAGATTCAAAGTGTTCCTGCAAATGAACGCTTCACCTAGAAGAATGAAATTTGGGGGACCAAGGGCAAATGGATTTCCAAACATTCCCTCCAAATACCAACAACTTTTGGGGAAAAAATCTTTGCTGGGATTGCATTAAACTCAGAGTTTTGTGAAAGCTTTGCAAACACATTAAAAGGAACGTGTGTTTTCCTCGCGTTTACTTAGGGCTAATTCAACAGGGACAAAACCATAGCAAGCAAACTGAGAACTATTTGAGAGAGTCAAGTTTCATGAACTAGCACAAACGGTGTTGATTTAAGTTCCAAACAAATGTATCCCTACCGGGTAAATGAAGTGAAACCTTAAAATTCAAAGTGTTTCTGCAAACAAATGCTTCAACCTGGAAGAACAGAAATTGGGAGACCAAGTGGGAATGTAAAATTGATCATTTCCTCCAAATATCAACAAGATCATGTGAAAGAAATTTGTTGAAATTCTAGTAAAATCAAGGTGCTGTGGAAGCTTTGCAAACGCTTCCAAATGAAAGTGTATTTTCCTCTCCTCTTCTTAGGGCTACATCAAAACAGAATAAAGAATACAGAATGTACTGAGAAATAATTGAGTGAGTCAAGTTTCAAGCAGCTACCAAAAAGTATGTTTGATTTAGAGTTCCAAATGCATGTATACCTAAAGGGGAAAACAAAGTGAAACCTAAAAATTCAAAGTTTTTCTGCAAAGGAAGGCTTCAACTTATAAGAACAATGTTTGGGGGACCAAGTGTGAATTAAGTACTGTTCATTCCCAGTAACTATCAAAAAGATCAGGTGAAAAAATCATTTATGAGATTCCAGTACACTAACATTTCTTTGGAAGCTTTGCAAATGCTTTAAAATGAATGTGTATTTTCCTGCCTCTGCTTAGGGCTAATTCAAAAGGGACCTAACAATGTATCCCTATAGGGGAAAACAAAGTGAAACCTAAAAATTCAAAGAGTTTCTAAAAAATGAATGCATTAAACAAGAAGAATGAATTTAGGGGGACAAAGTGCGAATGGGGTCCCGATCATTCCCTCCAAGTATCAACAAGATCATGTAAAAAGATTTTTGGTAATATTCCAGTAAAATCAGAGTTCTGAAGAAGCTTTGCAAACTCTTTCAAATAAAAGTGTATTTTCCTTACCTCTGCTTAGGGGTAAAATAAAATGTAACAAAGCATAGACAGAATACTGAGACCTAATTGAGTGACTCAAGTTTCCAGCACTAGCAAAAACCGTGTTTGATTTAGAGTTTCAAATGCATGTATCCCTATAAATGAAAAATAAGTGAAACCTAAAATTTCAAAGGGTTTCTACAAATGAATGCTTCCACGTAGAAGAAAGAAATTTTGGTGACAAAGTGTGAATGGAGTCCCAATCATTCCCTCGATGTATCAACGAGATCGGGTGAAAAACAATTTGCTTAGATTTCAGTAAACTCTGAGTTTTGTGGAAGCCTTGCAAATGCTTGCAAATGAAAAATTATTTTCCTCTTTTCTTCTTAGGGCTACTTCAACATGGAACAAAGCATACAGAATGCATTAGAACTAATTGAGTGAGAAAAGATTCAAGTAGGTAGCACAAACTGTGTTTGATTTAGTGTTCCAAAACCATGTATCCTATAGGGGAAGTAAAGTGAAACATAAAATTTCATAGTGTTCCTGCAAACAAATGCTTCAAGGTAGAAAAACAAAATTTGAGGAACCAATTGCAAATGGAGTAGCTATTATTCCCTTTGTGTATTATCAAGATCAGGTGAAAAATTATTTGGTGAGACTCCAGGAAACTCGTAGTTTTATGGAAGCTTTGTAAATGCTCTCAAATGAAAGTGTATTTTCCCCACCTCTGCTTAGGGCTACTTCAACAGGGACCAAAGCATAGGAAGTGGACTGAGAACTATTTGATGAGTTAATTTTAATTAGCTAGCACAAACCAGGTTTGATTTAGCAATCCAAATGCATGCATCCCTGTATGGGAAAACAAAGTGAAACATAAAATTTAAAATATTCCTGCAAAAAAATGCTTAAACCTACATGAACAAAATTTGGAGATACAATTCGAATGGAGTACTGATCATTCCCTCCACGTATCAATAGGAACGGGGAAAAATTTTTTTTGCTGAATTTCCAGTAAACTCGTATTTCTGTGGAAGCTTTGCAAATGCTTTCAAATGAATGTGTACTTTCTTCACCCCTACATAGGTCCACATCTACAGGGAAATACGTATATATAGGGCACTAAGAACTAAATGAGTGGGTCAAGTTTTATGCAGCTAACACAAACCATGTTTGACTTATAGTTCCAAAAGCATTTATCCCTGTAGAGGAAAATGAACTGGAACCTAAAAATTCAAAGTATTCTTGTAAATGAATGCTGAAAGCTAGAAAAACAAAATTTAGGGGACCAAGTGAGAATAGAGTACTGGTCATTTCATCAAAGTATTAGCTAGATTTGTTGAAAAAAAAAACTTGACTGAGATTTCAGTAAACTCAGAGTTCTGGGGAAGCTTTGCAAGCACTTTCAAATGAAAGTGTATTTTACATGACTCTGCTTTGGGTTACCTCAACAGGGAACAAAGCATAGAGCTCACTGAGAATTAATATAGTGAGTCATGTTTCAAACAGCTCGCAAAACTTTTGTTTGATTTAAGATCTAAATGCTTGTATCCCTATTGGTGAAAATGAATTAAAACCTAAAAATTCAAAGTTTTCCTAAAAACAAATGCTTCAAACAAGAAGAATGAAATTTGGGGGAACCAAGCGTGAATGGAGTAGCAATATTTCCTTCCAAGAATCAACAAGATCTGGTGAAAAAACGTTTGCTGACATTCCATTAAACTGGAGTTCTGTGGAAGCTTTAAAAAACATTAAAATTAATGTTTATTTCCCTTTCCTCTGCCTTGGGCTACTTCTAAAGGGAACAGAGCATACAGAACCCAGTAGAACTAATTGAGATAGTTAAGTTTCAAGCACCTAGCAAAAACCATGTTTGATTTAGAGTTCCATATGTATGTATCCCTATAGGGGATAATGAAAAGAAACCTGAAATTCAATGTGTTCCTACAAAAGAATGCTTCAACCTGGAGGAATGAAATTTGCAAAACCAAGTGCGAACAGAGAACAAATCATTCTCTCCATGAATCAAGAAGATCAGGAAAAAAAACTTTTTGCTGAGATTCCAGTTAACTCAAAGTTCTTTGGAACCTTTACAAATATATTCATATTAAAGTGTATTTTCCTTGCCTGTTTAGGGCTACATGAACAGCGAACAAAGCATAGAGAGTGCACTGAAAACTAATTGAGTGAGTCAAGTTTCAAACAGCTAACAAAATCTGTGTTTGATTTAGAGTTCCAAATGCATTTATCCCTGTAGTGAAAAAAAGGCAGTGAAACCTAAAAATTTAAAGCATTCCTGAAACGAATGCTTCTTCCTAGAAGAATAAAATATGGGGTACCATGTGCATATCAAGTACCAATAATTGGCTCCAAGTATCAACATGATTGGTTAAAAAATATGTTGCTATGATTCCAGTAAACTCCGAGTTCTTGGAAGCTTTACAAACGCTGTCATATAAAAGTGTATTTTCCTCACCTCTGTTTAGGGTTACTGCAAAAAACAAAGCATAGCGAGTGCACTGAGAACTAAGTGAGTGAGTCAAGTTTCAAGCAACTAGCAAAAACCATGTTTTATTTAGAGTGCAAAATGCATGTATTCCTATAGGGGAAAACAAAGTGAAACCTAAAGATTCAAAGTTTTCTTGCCAATGAAGGCTTCAAACTAAAAGAATGAAATTTGGGGGAACAAGTGCGAATAGGATACCAATGATTTCCTCCAAGTATGAACTAGATCTGGTGAAAAAAAAAAAAACTTTGCTGAGATTCCAGATAACTCAGAGTTCAGAGGAAGCTCTGCAAATGCTTTCAAATGAAAGTATGTTTTCCTGGACTCTGCTTAGGGTTACCTCAACAGGGAACAAAGTATAGAGCTCACTGAGAACTAATTGAGTCAGTCATGTTTCAAGTAGCTATCACAAAACTTGTTTGATTTAAGTTCTAAATGCTTGTATTTCTATAGGGGAAAATGAAGTGAAACCTAAAACTTCAAAGTTTCCCTAGGGGAAAAAAAAAAAAAAAACGCTTCAACCTAGAAGAACAAAATTTGGGGAAAAAAGTGCATATGGAGTAGCAATATTTCCTTCCAAGAGTCAACAAGATCTTGTGAAAAAATCTTTGCTGAGATTCCAGTAGATTGGAGTTCTGTGGAAGCTTTAAATAGCATTAAGAGGAAAGTTTATTTTCCTTTTCTCTTCCTAGGACTACTTCAACAGTGAACAAACCATACAGAGCCAAGGAGAAATAATTGAGTGAGTCAAGTTTTCAGTAGCTAGTACAAACTATGTTTGATTTAGAGTTCCAAATGCATGTATCCCTATAGGGAAACATGAAATGAAACCTGAAATGCAAAGTGTTCCTGCAAAAGAATGCTTTATCTTAGAAAAATGAAATTTAGAGAACAAAGTGTGAATGGAGAAACAATTATTCCGTCAATGTATCAACAACATTGGGAAAAAAAAAAAAAAACTTTGCTGAGATTCCAGTATATTGGAAGTTCTGTGGAACCTTGACAAATGCACTCAAACTAAAGTGCAATTTTCTTACCTCTGCTTAGGGCTACTTGAACAGGGAACAAAGCATAGAGAGCCCACTGTAATCTAATTGAGTGAGTCAAATTTAAAGCAGCTAGAAAAATCCGTGTTTGATTTAGAGTTCCATATGCATTTATCCCTGTAATGAAAAAAGGATGTGAAACCTAAATATCCAAAGTGTTTTTGGAAATGAATACTTCTACCTAAAAGAATGAAATTTGAGACGGGAGGAGGAAAGACACCAGGCCCCCAGCCAGACCAAAGGAGGAAGTCTGACCCCGCCCCAAGTGCTAGTCCATAGGAAGCTCATCAACCCTTAAAACCCATCAAAGGTGGTGTGGCTACCAGCACGGTTCTGTGGCTGATCCAGGTACCCGATTTCCAACTTCCCCACCCTTAGCTGCCATAACTCAAAATATTTCCCACAAGCTTTTGGGGGTTGCAGCTATCAACACAAAACAACAACTGTACAGACACCTGGTTTCTACCTCAGAGACTAGAGTAGGGAAGATACAGGTGGAAGCTCATTTTCTTTCACACTGGCTATACCCACCACCCTGAATACAGAGGCTCAAGCTAGGAATATACAACACCACCTACTGGAAGCAAGGAAAACACTTTTCTGAGAGTCTTTTTTTTCTCCTCTCGTTCTTTCTCTCTTTTCTTCTCTCTCTTCCAGAACTTCAGCATATGTGAGACAAAGAACTGTGCATGAAAAACCAAATTACCAAAGTAATATAATATAGAGGAATTGCATATACCCCAACTTTCCCCCCAATTATTTTTATTTCTATCTTACTTTCCTTTTCCTTCTCTTATTTCTCTTTACTTCCTTGTTATTTTTCCTTTCTTTTGTTTTTTTTTCATTCATATTCTCTCGATCCCACTTTCAATCTCCTAACTTTTGCTATCTATACATAAGGTAACTATCTAAATAGATAGGAGGTGGAGTCTACAAATTCTTCCATAAATTACCAGTCTAGTGGTTAGAGTTCTCCAAAGGTGCTGTTAGTTTAACCTCATACCCTCACTCCTTTCCTTCTAAGTGTAACATTCTTTGTCTGAAATTACGTTTTCTATATGCCACCAGATATGGTACGCCTTTTATGAAACTAATAAATATATTCTTAAGTAATAATTAAAACCAATATCTATAGTCTTAGAATTCAACTATAAATGTATTAAAAATGAAAACTTGTGCCAAGATAATGTATTGTTGATATTGGGAACTATTAACTTTGTCTTTCTCCACAAAAGATGGATTTTGGAGCTATACAAGAACAATACTAATATATAATGGGAAAAACATTAGCACAGCAATTCCACAAAGCTAGAAAGAATCATGAGCAGTATGAAAAGACAAGAAAATAAAGGACCACAAAAAATACAGGTCAATTCAACATTAGATGAGGTAATATCTGCAGCTGATGGAATGTCAGAAAAAGAGTTCAGGATATACATGCTTCAGATGATCTGGAGTCTCAAGGAAGATATTATACAGCAATTTCAGACAATGAAAAATCACTTTAACAATGAATTACATAAACAAATCCAAAAAGCAAAAGATCAATTCTATAGGGAGATAGAGGATATAAAAAACAAACAGAAATCCTGGAAATGCAGGAAACAATAAACCAAATTAAAAACTCAAATGAGAGTATTACCAGCAGAGTAGAACACTTAGAAGATAGAACTTCAGACAACGAAGACAAAGTTTTTCAACTTGAAAAGAACATAGACAGCTCTGCGAGATTGTTAAGAAATCATGAGCAGAACATCCAAGAATTATGGGAAAACATCAAGAAACCAAACCTAAGAGTTATTGGAATACAAGTGGGTACAGAGGTCCAAACTAATGGAATGAGCAATCTATTCAATGAAATAATACAAGAAAACTTCCCAGACTTAAAGAATGAAAAAGAAATCCAAATACTAGAAGCCTACAGGACACTGAATGTACAAAATCATAAAAGATCCACACAAAGACATAATAATGAAGATGCCCAACGTACAGAATAAAGAGAGAATCTTAAAAGCCACAAGAGAGAGGAAGCAGATTACATTTAGGGGTAAACCAATCAGGATAACTGCTGATCTTTCAACACAGACTCTGAAAGCTAGAAGATCCTGGAACAACATATTTCAAACGCTGAAAGAAAAAGTGTTCCAACCAAGAATCATGTATAAAGCGAAATTAAGCTTTAGGATTGAAGATTAAATAAAAATCTTCCATGATAAAAAAAAAGTTAATAGAATTTGCAGCTAGAAAACCAGCTCTTCAAAACATCCTTGGCAAAACAATACAGGAAGTGGAAATGGAAAATAACAATGAAAACCAACAGTGAGAGGTAGTACAGTAAAGGAAAAACTAAGCATAGAGGAAAAACAGATCATGTTAAGTAACATACATAGCCAAATATGGCTGGAAATACAAACCATATCTCAATAGTAACCCTAAATGTTAATGGCTTAAATGCACCAATCAAAAGACATAGGCTAGTAGAATGGAATAAAAAAAAGATTCAACAATATGCTGCCTATAGGAGACTCATCTGATAGGAAAAGACATAGACAGACTGATGGTGAAAGGTTGGGAAAAATCATATCAATCATACGGACCCTGGAATCAAGAAGGGGTGTCCATACTTGTATCTAATAAAATAGACTTCAAACCAAAGTTAATCAAAAGAGATAAACAAGGACAATACATACTGCTCAAGGGAACCATACACCAACAAGACTTGATGATCATTAATATATATGCTCCAAACAGTGGTGCAGCTACGTTCATCGAACAAACTCGTTTCAAGTTCAAGAGTCTAATAGACTACAACACAATAATCATGGGAGATTTTAACACACCTCTCTCACCACTGGACAGATCTTCCAAACAAAAGTTGAATAAAAAAGCCACAGAGCTCAATAATACAATTAATAATTTAGTCTTAATTGATATATACAGAATAGACCACCCAACATCAAGTGGATACACTTTCTTCTCAGTAGCACATGGATCCTTCTCAAAAATAGACCATATATTATGTCACAAGGCAAGTCTTAGCAATTACAAAGGAGTTGAGATACTACCATGCATTTTATCTGATCATAATGGAATGAAATTGGAAATCAATAATAAAATGAGAAAGAAAAAATCCTACATCACATGGAGATTAAACAATATGCTACTAAATAAACAAAGGGTTACAGAAGACATCAAAGAAGAATTTAAAAAATTCTTAGAGGTAAACGAAAACTCAGACACAACATATCGAAATTTTGGGGACACTATGAAAGCAGTACTAAGAGTAAAATTTATTTCATG
The DNA here is from genome assembly GCF_052094955.1 of Ictidomys tridecemlineatus. Classification (NCBI taxonomy): domain Eukaryota; kingdom Metazoa; phylum Chordata; class Mammalia; order Rodentia; family Sciuridae; genus Ictidomys; species Ictidomys tridecemlineatus. The sequence continues at coordinate 84,633,959 of NC_135485.1, forward strand.
GAGTTAATTCCTTAAAAGAAGGAACAGCCAACAAATAAATGACTTCATACTGCACCTCCAAGCCTTAGAAAGAGAAGAACAAATAAGCAGCAAATACAGTAGAAGGCAAGAAATAATTAAAATTAGAGCTGAAATCAATGAAATTGAAACAAAATAAAACAATCCATAAAAATTGACAAAACTAAAAGTTGGTTCTTTGAAAAAATAAATAAGATTGATAGACCACTAGCCATGCTAAAAAAGAAAAGAAGAGAGAGAACCCAAATTACTAGCTTACGGGATGAAAAAGGCAACATCACAACAGACAATTCAGAAATACAGAAGATAATTAGAAATTATTTTGAAACCCTATACTCTAACAAAATAGAAGATAGTGATGGCATCAATAAATTCCTTGAGATATATGAACTACCCAGATTGAGTCAGGAACATATAAACAACCTAAACAGACCAATATCAAGTGAGGAAGTAGTAGAAGCCATCAAAAGACTACCAACCAAGAAAAGCCCAGGACCGAATGAATATACAGCAGAGTTTTACAAGAACTTTAAAGAAGAACTAATACCAATACTCCATAATGTATTTCAGGAGATAGAAAAGGAAGGAGAACTTCCAAATTCATTCTATGAGGCCAATATCACCCTGATTCCCAAACCAGATGAGGACACCTCAAAAAAAGAAAACTACAGACCAATATCCCAATTCATTAGGATATTGGATATTTGCATTTTATTGATGCAAAAATCATCAATAAAATTCTGGCAAATCGTATACAAAAACATATCAAAAAGATTGTGCACCATGATGAAGTAGGATTCATCCCTGGGATGCAAGGCTGGTTCAATATATGGAAATCAATAAACGTTATTTATCACAACAATAGAATTAAATATAAGAACCATATGATCATCTTGATAGACGCAGAAAAAGCATTTGACAAAGTACAGAATCCCTGTATGTTCAAAACGTTAGAAAAACTAGAGATAACAGGAACTTACCTGAAAATTGCAAAAGCTATATATGCAAAGCCTCAGGCTAGCATCATTCTAAATGGAATAAAAAAACTGAAGGCATTCCCTCTAAAATCTGAAACAAGACAGGGATGCCCTCTCTCACTGCTTCTATTCAATATACTTCTAGAAATACTGGCCAGAGCAATTAGACACACAAATGAAATTAAAGGAATTAAGATAGGAAAAGAAGAAATTAAATTATCACTATTTGGGGATGATATGATCCTATACCTAGAAGACACAAAAGGGTCTACAAAGAAACTACTACAGCTAATAAATGAATTCAGTAAAGTGGCAGGATATAAAATCAACACGCATAAATCTAAGGCATTGCTGCATATCCGCAACAAATCTTCTGAACTGGAAATGAGGAAAACCACCACATTCACAATATCCTCAAAATAAAATAAAATAAAATAAAATACTTGGGAATCAACCTAACAAAAGAGGTGAAAGAATTATACAATTAAAAGTACAGAACCCTAATAAGAGAAATAGAAGATCTTAGAAGATGGAAAAATACACCCTGTTCATGGATAGGCAGAACTAACATCATCAAAATGGTGATATTACCAAAAGTTCTCTATAGGTTCAATGCAATGCCAATCAAAATCCCAATGGCATTTCTTGTAGAAATAGATAAAGCAATCATGAAATTTATATGGAAAAACAAAAGACCCAGAATAGCAAAAGCAATTCTAAGCAGAAAGTGTGAATCAGGAGGTGTAGCGATACCAGATTTCAAACAGTACTACAAAGCAATAGTAACAGAAACAGCATGGTACTGGTACCAAAACAGATGGGTGGACCAATTGTATAGAATAGAGGACACTGAAACCAATCCACAAAATTACAACTATCTTATACTCGATAAAGGGGCTAAAAGCATGCAATGGAGTAAGGATAGCATCTTCAACAAATGGTGCTGGGAAAACTGGAAATCCATATGCAACAAAATGAAACTGAAGCCCCTCCTCTCTCCATGCACAAATGTCAACTCAAAATGGATCAAGGACCTTGATATCAAATAAGAGACTATGCATGCGTCTGATAGAAAAATGGTTGGCTCCAATCTACATATTGTGGGGTCGGGCTCCGAATTCCTTAATAGGACAACCATAGAACAAGAGTTAATAACAAGAATCAACAAATGGGACTTACTTAAACTAAAAAGTTTTTTCTCAGCAAGAGAAACAATAAGAGAGGTAAAAAGGGAGCCTACATTCTGGGAACAAATTTTACTCCTCACACTTCAAATAGAGCCCTAATGTCCAGAGTATACAAAGAACTCAAAAAAATTAAACAATAAGAAAACTAATAACCCATCAACAAATGGGCCAAAGACCTGAAGAGACACTTCTCAGAGGAGGACATACAATCAATCAACAAGTACATGAAAAAATGCTCACCATCTCTAGCAGTCAGAAAAATGCAAATGAAAACCACCCTAAGATACCATCTTATTTCAGTAAGATTGGCAGCCATTATGAAGTCAAAAAACAACAACTGCTGGCGAGGATGTGGGGAAAAGGGTACTCTTGTACATTGCTGGTGGGACTGCAAATTGGTGCGGCCAATATGGAAAGCAGTATGGAGATTCCTGGGAAAGTTGGGAATGGAACCACCATTTGACCAAGCTATTGCCCTTCTCGGACTATTCCCTGAAGACCTTAAAAGAGAGTACTACAGAGATACTGCCACATCGATGTTCATAGCAGCACGATTCACAATAGTTAGACTGTGGAACCAACCCTGATGCCCCTCAATAGATGAATGTATTTAAAAAATGTGGCATTTATACACAATGGAGTACTAAGCAGCACTAAGAAATGACAAAATCATGGAATTTGCAGGGAAATGGATGGCATTAGAGCAGATTATGCTAAGTGAAGCTAGCCAATCCCTAAAAAACAAATGCCAAATGTCTTCTTTGATATAATGAGAGCAACTAAGAACAGAGCAGGGAGGAAGAGCAGGAGAAAAAATTAACATTAAATGGAGTAATGAGGTGGGAGAGAAAGGGAGAGAAAAGGGAAATTGCATGGAAATGGAAGGAGACCCACATTGTTATACAAAATTACATATAAGAGGTTGTGAGGGGAATGGGAAAAAATAAAAAGAGAAATTAATTACAGTACATGGTGTAGAGAGAGAAGATGGGAGGGGAGGGGGGGAATGTAGAGGATAGGAAAGGTAGCAGAATACAATAGTTACTATTATGGCATTATGAAAAAATGTGGATGTGTAGCAGATGTGATTCTGCAATCTTTGTAATGTGTTGAATAACAAATAATAAAAAAGAATGAAATTTGGGGGACCAAGTACAAAAGGAGTACGGATCACTTTCTCTAAGTATAAACATGATCGGGTGAAAAAATTTTTGCTGAGATTCCAGTAAATGCAGAAATCTGTGGAGGCTTTAAAAACGCTGTCATATGAAAGTGTATTTTCCTCACCTCTGATTAGGGCTACTGCAAGAAGGAACAAAGCATAGTTAGCCTACTGAGAATTAATTTAGTGTGTCATGTTTCTACTATCTTGCACAAACCGTGTTTGATTTGGACTTTGAAATGCATGTATCCCTATAGGGGAAAATGAAGTGAAACCTAAAATTTCAAAGTGTTCCTTCAAATGAACGATTCAACCTATAAGAAGAAAATTTGGGGGGTCAAGTGCAAATGGAGTACCAATCATTCCCTCCAAGTATCAACAAGGTCGGGTAAAAAAATTAAAAAAAAATATATATATATATATATATATATATATATATATATATATATATTTGATGACATTTCAGTAAACTCAGAATTCCGTGGAAGCATTGGAAAAAGTTTCAAATGAAAGTGTATTTTCACCATCTCTGCTTACAGCTACCTAAAAAGGGAACAAAGCACAGACAGTGCACTGAGCAGTAACTGAGTGAGTCAACTTTCATGCAGCTAGCACAAACCGTGTTGATTTGAATTCTAAATGCATGTATCCCTAATGGGTAAATGAATTGAAACCAAAAAATTCAAAGTGATTGTGCAGACGAATGCTTCAACCTGGAAGAATGGAATTTGGGAGACCAAGTGGGAATGGAAAATCAATAATTCCCTCCAAGTATCAACAAATTCGGATGAAAAAATTTTGTTGAAATTCTAGTACAATCAAGATTCTGTGAAAGCTTTCCAAATGATTTCAAATAAAAGTGTATTTTCCTCACCTCTCATTTAGCTACAACAACAGGGAATACACCATAGACAGAACACTGAGAACTAATTGAGTGAGTCAAGTTTCCAGCAACTCACACAAACCGTGTTTGATTTAGACTTTCAAATGCATTTATCCCTATAGATGAAAAAGAAGTGAAACCTAAAATTTCAAAGTGTTCCTACAAGAAAGGATTTAACCTAGAAAGAAAAAAGTTTGAGGGACCAATTGAGAATTGAGTACTGAACATTTCCAGTAACCAAGAACAAGATCGGGTGAAAATATCTTTGATGATATTCCACTACGCTTGGAGTGCTGTGGAAGTTTTGCGAATGCATTCATATGAATGTGTATTTTCCTCATCTCTACTTAGGACTAATTCAACAAGGGCCAAACTATAGTGAGCAAATTGAGAACTAATTGAATGAGTCAAGTTTCAAGAAGGTAGCACAAACTGTGTTTGATTTAGAGTTCCAAATGCATGTATTCCTATAGGGGAAAATAAAGTGAAACCTAAAAATTCAACGAGTTCCTACAAAGGAACACATAAACCTAATTGAATATAATTAGGGTGACAAAGTGTGAATGGAGTCCCGATCAATTGCTCCAAGTATCAAAAAGATTGGGTAAAAAAATCTTTGCGGAGCTTCCAGTAAACTGGGCATTCTGTGCAAGCTTGCAAATCCTTTCAAATGAAAGTGTACTTTCCATACCTCTCCTTTAGGCTACAAGAACAGGGAACAAACCCTAGATAGAACTAAGAAAACTAATTGAGTGAGTCAAGTTTCCAGCAATTTGCACAAATTGTGTTTGATTTAGACTCTCAAACGCATGTATCCATTTAGATAAAAAATAAGTGAAACATAAAATTTCAAAGTGTTCCTGTAAATGAATGCTTCAACGTAGAAGAAAGAAATTTTGGTGACGAAGTGCGAATGGGCTTCGTATCATTTCCTAGATGTATCAACAAGATCAGGTTAAAATCTATTTTCTTAGATTACAATAAACTCTGAGGTCTCTGGAAGCCTTGCAAATCCTTACAAATGAAAGTTTATTTTGCTCCTTTCTGCTTAGGGCTACTTCAACAGGGAACAAAGCATAGAGATCGCAGTAGAACTAATTGAGTAAGAAAAGTTTCAAGCAGGTAGCACAAACTGTGTTTGATTTAGGGTTCCAAATGCATGTATCCCTATAGGGGAAAATGAAGTGAAACTTAAAATTTTTATAGTGTTTATTGAAAATGAGTGCTTCAAAGTAGAAGAATGAAATTTGGAGTACCAATTGAAAATGGAGTATTGATCATTCTCTCCATGTGTTAACAAGATCAGGTGAAAAATTATTTGCTGAGATTTCAGGTAACTCGTCGTTCTATGGAAGCTTGCAAACGCTAGCAAATGAAAGTGTATTTTTCTCACCTCTTCTTAGGGCTACTTCAACAGGGACCAAAGCATAGAAAGTGCACTGACAAGTAATTGAATGAGTCAATTTCAAGCAGCTATCACAAACCGTGTTTGATTTAGCAAACTAAATGCATACATCCCTATAGGGGAAAAATAAGCGAAACTTAAAATTTAAATTTAGCAAACTAAATGCATACATCCCTATAGGGGAAAAGTAAGTAAAACTTAAAATTTAAAAGTTTTCCCGCAAATGAACGTTTTAACCTAGAAGAAAAAAATATGGGAAACCAAGTGTGAATAGAGTACTGATCATTTCATCTATGTATGCACTAGATCTGGTAAAAAAAATTTTTTTACTAATATTGCAGTCAACTCAGATTTCTGGGGAAGCTTTGCAAAAGCTTTCAAATGAAAGATTATTTTCCTTAAATCTCTTCAGGGTTACCTCAAAGGGAACAAAGCATAGAGCTCACTGAGAACTAATTGAATGAGTCACGTTTCAATCAGCTAGCACAAACATTGTTTGATGTAAGTTCAACATGCTTGTATCCTTATAGGGGAAAACGAAGTGAAACCTAAAATTTCAAAGTTTTCCTAAAAAAAAAACACAACAACAGCAACAACAAAAATAAAACCGCTTCAACCTTGAAGAACGAAACTTGAGGAACCAAGTGTATATGGAGAAGCAATATTTCCTTTCAAGAATCAACAAGATCTTGTGAAAATACATTTGCTGAGATTCCAGTAAACTGGAGTTCTGTGGAAGCTTTAAAAAAGCATTACAATGAGAGTTTATTTTTATTTCCTCTGCCTAGGGCTACTTCAACAGGGAACAAAGCATACAGAGCCCAGTAGAACTAACTGAGTGAGTCAAGTTCCCAGCAGCTAGCACAAACCATGTTTGATTTAGAGTTCCAAATGCATGTATCCGTATAGGGAAAAATAAAATGAAACCTGAAATGGAAAGTATTCCTGCAGAAGAATGCTTCAACATAGAAGAATGAAAGTTTGGGAACCAACCACGAATGGAGAACCAATCATTCCTTCCATATATCAACAACATCGGGGAAAAAGACTTTGGTGAGATTCCAGTAAATTGGAAGTTCTGTGGAACCTTTACCAACACATTCAAATTAAAGTGTATTTTCTTAGCCTCTGCTTAGGGCTACTTGAACAAGGTACAAATCTTTAAGAGTGCACTGAACACTAATTGAGTGAGTCATGTTTCAAGCAGCTAGAAAAATCCGTGTTTTATTTAGAGTTCCAAATGCATTTATCCCTGTAATGAAAAAAGAATGTGAAACTTAAAAATTTAAAGTGTTCCTGGAAATGAATGCTTCTACCTAGAAGAATAAAATTTGGGATACCAATTGCAAATGGAGTACCAATGATTCCCTCCAAGTATCAACAAGATCAGGTTAAAAAATCTTTGCTGAGATTCCAGTAAACTCGGAGTTCTGTGGAAGCTTTACAAACGCTGTCATATAAAAGTGTATTTTCCTCGGCTCTGCTTAAGGCCACTGCAAGATAGAACAAAGCATAGGTAGCCTACTGAGAATAAATTGAGAGAGTCATGTTTCTAGAAACTTACACAAACAGTATTTGATTTACAGATTAAAATGCATATATCCCTATAGGGGAAAACGAAGTGAAACCTAAAATTTCAAAATATTCCTGCAATTGAACACTTCAACCTAGAAGAACAAAATTTGGGGGACCAAGTGCGAATGGAGTTATGAGCATTACCTCCGATTAAAAACAAGATCAGGTAAAAAATAATCTCTGCTGGGATTGCACTAAACTCGGAGATTTGTGAAAGCTTTGCAAACACTTTCAAATGAAAGTGTATTTATCTCGAGATTGGATACAGCTACATGAACAGGGAACAAAGCATAGACAGTGCACTGAGAACTAATTGAGTGAGTCAATTTTCATGCAGTTAGCACAAACCATGTTGATTCAAGTTCCAAATGCATGTATCCCTAATGGGTAAATGAATTGAAACCAAAAAATTCAAAGTGATTCTGCAAACGAATGCTTCAACCTGGAAGAACAGAATTTGGGGGACCAAATGTGAATGGAATATTAATCATTCCCTCCAAGTATCAACAAGATCGGGTAAAAAATTTTTGTTGAAATTCTAGTAAAATCAAGGTTCTGTGGAAGCTCTGCAAAATCTTTCAAATGAAAGTGTATTTTCCTCACCGCTCCTTGGGGCTACAACAAGGGGAGCACACCATAGACAGAACACTGAGAAATAATTGAGTGAGTCAAGTTTCCAGAAACTCACACAAACCATTTTTGATTTAGAGTTTCAAATGCATGTATCCCTATAGATGAAAAAGAAGTGAAACCTAAAATTTCAAAGTCTTCTTGCAAATAGAAGAAAAAAATTTTTGTGACTAAGTGCGAATGGAGTCCTGATCATTCCCTTGATGTGTCAACAAGATCGGGTAAAAAACTATTTGCTTAGATTCCAGTAAACTCTGAGTTCTGTGGAAGCCTTGCAAATGCTTTCAAATGAAAGTTTATTTTCTTTGGCTCTTTATAGATTTACTTCAACAGGAAATAAAGCATAGAGAGTGAAGTGATATATAATTGAGTGAGTCAAGATTCAAAACCTAACTCAAACAGTGTTTGATTTAGAGTTTCGAATGCATAGGGGAAATTGAAGTGAAATTTAAAAATTCAACCTGTTTCTGCAAAAGAATGCTTCAACCAAGAAGAAAAAATAGGGGGGACCTAGTACAAAAGAGCACCGATTATTTTCTCAAAGTATCAATATTATCAGGGGAAAAAAATTTCTGAGATTCCAGTAAACTTGGAGTTCTGTGAAAGCTTTGCAAATGCTTTCAAATGAAAGTGTATTTTTTTCACCTCTGTTTAGGGCTACATTAACACAGATCAAAGAATAGTAAGTGCACTGAGAATTAATTGAGTGAGTCAAGTTTCCAGAAGCTAGCACAAATCGTGTTTGATTTAGTGTTCCAAATGCATGTTTCCCTATATGGGAAAATAAAGTTATACCTAAAAATTCAAAGTGTTCCTACGAACGAACAATTCAACTTAGAATAACAAAATTAGGGGGATCAAGTGTTAATCAAGTACTCATCATTCGCTCCAAGTATCAACAAGATCAAGTAGAAAAATTTTCGCTGAAATTCCAGTACACTCAGAGTTCTGTTCAAGCTTTGCAAATGCTTACAAATAAAAGTGTATTTTCCACAACTCTGCATGTGGTTACTTCAAAAGCAAACAATGTATAGAGAGTGCACCTAGAACTAATTGAGTTAATCAAATTTCAAGCACCTACCACAATCCATGTTTGATTTAGAGTTCCAAATGCATGTATCCCTATAGAGGATTATGAAGTTAAACCTAAAATTCAAAAGTGTTCCTGCAAATCAATGCTTCAATCTAGAAGAATGAAATTTGGGGACAAAGTGCGATTGAAATACCAATCATCCTCTCCAAGTATCTATGAAATTTGGAAAAAAAAAAAAACAACTTTGCTGAGATTGGAAATGCTTTCAAATGAAAGTGTATTTTCTTTGCCTCTGCTTAGGGTTAATTCAACAGGGAACCAAGCATAGATAGTGCACTGAGAACTAATTGAGTGAGTCAAGTTTCAAAACGTAACACAAACCGTGTTTGATTTAGAGTTCCAAATGCATGTATCCCTAAAGGGGAAAAGAAGTGAAACCTAAAATTACAACTTTTTCCTGCAAACCGCTGCTTCCGCCTAGTAGAAGAAAATTTGTGGGACGTAGTGTGAATATAGTTCTTATCATTCCCTCTACGTATCATCAAGATCGGGTGAAAAAATATTTGCTGAGATTCCAGTAAACTCCGATTTCCGTGGAAGCATTGAAAATGCTTACCAATGAAAGTGTATTTTTGTTGCCTCTTCTTAGGGCTATGTTAACAGGAAAAAAAGCATACAGAGCACACTGAAAACTAATTTAGTGAGTCAAGTTTTAAGAAGCTAGCACAAACCATATTTTATTTAGATTTTCAAAAGTAGGAAAAACTATAAGGTAAAATGAAGTGAAACCTAAAAATTCAAAGTGTTCCTGCAAACAAATGCTTCAACCTAGGAAAACGAAATTTGTTAGACCTAGTGCGAATAGCGTACTTATAATTACCTCCATGTGTCAACAATATCAGGTGAAAAAATTCTTTGCTGACATTCCAGAAACCTCAAAGTTCTGTGGTAGCTTTGAAAATGTTTTCAAATTAAAGTATGTTTTGCTTACCTCTGCTTAGGGCTACTTCAACAGGGAACAAAGCATAGTGATCTCACTGAGAACTAATTGAATGAATCAAGTTTTTAGAAGCTGCCACAAACCATATTTTATTTAGATTTTCAAAAGCATGTAAAACTATAATGGTAAACGAAGTGAAACCTAAAAATTCAAAGTGTTCCTGCTAACGAACGCTTTAACCTAGAAGAACAAAATACCCAGGACCAAGTGCAAATGGAGTACCAATCATTTCCTCCAAGTATCAACAGGATCGGGTGAAACAATCTTTGCTGAAATATCATTAACCTTGGAGTTCTGTGGAAGGTTTGCAAACGTTACGAATGAAAGTGTATTTTCCTCGCTTCTGGTTAGTGCTACTTCAACATCGAACAAAGCATAGAGTGCATACTAGAACTAACTGATTGAGTCAAGTTTCAAGCAGCTAGCACAAACTGTGTTTAATTTTGTGTTCCAAAGCCATGCATCCCTATAAGAGATAATGAAGTGAAACCTAAAAATTGATAGAGTTCTTGTAAACATACGCTTCAACATAGGAGAACAAAAATTGGAAGAAAAACTGCGAATGGAGTATGGATAATTCTCTCCAAGTATCAGGAAAGCAGGTCAAAAACTCTTTGCTGAGATTCCAGTAGAGTCAGTGATCTGTGGAAGCTTTGCAAATGCTTTCAAATGAAAGAGTATTTTCCTCACCTCTGCTTAGGTTTACTTCTAATGGGAACAAAACATATAAAGTGCACTGAGAAAAAATTGAGTGAGTCAAGTTTGAAGAACCTACCAAAAACTGTGTTCGATTAGTGTTTCAATTGTATGTATCCCCAAAGTGGAAAACAAAGTGAAACCTAAAGATACAAAGTGTTCCTGCAAACGCACACTGCAACCAAAAAGAATGTCATTGGGGGACCATGTGTAAATGGAGTACAGATCATTCCCTCCAAGTTCAAAATTGGGTGAAAAAAACCGGTGTTGATATTCCAGTAAACTCGAAGTTCTGTAAAGCTGTTCAAATGTTTTCTAATGAAAGTGTATTTTCTTCACCTCTGCTTAGTGCTACTTCAACAGGGAACAAAGCATAGAGAGGGCATTGAGAACTAATTGAGTGAGTCAAGTTTCAAGAAGGTAGCACAAATCGTGTTTGATCTAGAGTTCCAAATGCATGTACTCCAAGAGCAGAAAACGAAGTGAAACCTAAATATTCACTGTGTTCCTGCAAACAAATGCTTCAATCTAGAAGAACAAAATTCGGGGAACAAAGGGCTAATTGAGTACCCATCATTCCCTCCAAGAGTCAACAAGATTGAGTGAAAAAGTCTTTGCTGAGATTCCAGTAAACTCAGAGTTCTGTGGAAGCTGTGGAAATGCTTTCAAATGAAAGTGTATTTTCTACACCTCTGCATAGGGCTACTTAAACAGGGAACAAATCATAGAGATTTCACTTAAAAATAGTTGAGTAAGTCAAGTTAAAAGCAGCTAGCAACAATGGAGTTTAATTTAGAGTTCAAAATGACTGTATACTATAAAGGAAAATGAAGTGAAACCAAAAAATTCAAATTTTTCATGAAAAAAATGCTTCAACCTAGAAGAATTAAATTTGGGTAATCAATGAGATTTGAGTACCAATCATTCTCGCCAAGTATCAGCAAGAATATCGAATAAATCTTTGCTGAGATTCCAGTAAACACGGAGTTCTCTGGAAGCTTTACAAACGCTTTCAAATTAAAGTGTATTTTTGGTGCCTCTGTATAGGGCAATGTCAACTGGGAAAAAAGCATAGAGAGCACACAGAGAACTAATTGAGTGAGTTACATTTCAAGCAGCTATCACAAACCATTTTGATTCAGAGTTCCAAATGCATGTGTTCCTATGGGGGAAAATTAAGTGATACCTAAAAATTCAAAGTGTTCCTATAAATGAATGCTTCAACCTAGATGAACAAAATTTGGAGATCAAGTGTGATTAGAGTACTGATCATTCTCTCCAAGTATCAACAAGATCAGGTGAAAAAATCTTTCCTTAGAGTCCAGTAAACTTGGAGTTCTGTGGAAGATTTGAAAATACATTCAAATGAAAGTGCATTTTGCTTTGCCTCTGCGTAAGTCTACTTCAACAGGGAACAAAACATGGGGAGTCCACTGAGAATGAATTGAGTGGGTAAAGTTTGAAAACCTAGCATAAACCGTGTTTGATTTACAGTTTCAAGTGCATGTATCCCTATAGGGAAAGTGAAGTGAAACCTAAAAATTCTTTGTGTTCCTGCAAAAGAATGCTTAAACTCAGAAGAAAAAAATTGGGGGGGGGGGGACCAAGTGCAAATGGAATACCGATCATTCCTTCCAAGTACCAACATATTCAGGTGAAAAAAATGTTGATGAGATTCCAGTAAATCGAAGTTCTTTGGAAGCTTTGCAAATGCTTTCAAATAAAAGTGTACTTTTTTTTCGCCTCTATGAGGGCTACTTTAACACAGGTCTAAGAATAGAGAGTGTATTTAGAATTGATTTAGTGAGTCAAGTTTCAAAAAGCTAGAACAAATTGTGTTTGATTTAGTGTTCCAACTTCATTTATCCCTATATGGGAAAATGAAGTGATACTTAAAAATTTAAAGTGCTCCTACAAATGAATGCTTCATCCTAGAATAATAGAATTTAATGAACCACAAAAAAACGCTACCATCATTCTCTCCAAGTATCAAAAAATCGAGTGAAAAATTTTTTGCTGCAATTCAAATAAATTCGGAGTTCCCTTGAAGCTTTGCAAACCCTTACAATGAAAGTGTATTTTCTGCACCTGAGCATATGGATACTTCCACAGGGAACAATGCATAGAGAGCACCCTTAAATTTATTAATTTAAGTTTCAACCAGCTAGCACACACCGTATTTGATTTAGAGTTCCAAATGCATGTATCCCTATAGGGGAATATGCTGTGAAACCTAAAATTTCAACATTTTCCTGCAAATCAATGCTTCATCCTAGTAGAAGAAAATTTGTGCCACATAGTGTGAATAGAGTTCTCATCATTCCCTCCAAGTACCATCAAGATCAGGTAAAAAATCTTTTCTGAGATTCTAGTAATCTCCGAGTTCTGTGGAGGCTTTGAAAATGCTTTCAAATGAAAGTATATTTTCCTTGCCTCTTCTTAGGGCAACCTCAAGAGGAAAAAACACATAGAGAGGGAACTGAGAACCAATTGAGTGAGTCAAGTTTCAAGCAGCTAGCCAAACCATGTTTGATTTAGAGTTCCAAATGCATGTATCCCTGTAGGGAAAAACGAAGTGAATCCTAAACATTCAAAGAATTCCTGCAAACAAATTCTTCAACCAAGAAGAAAAACATTTGGGGGATAAAGTGCAAATGGAGTACCCATCATTCCCTCCAAGTATCAACAAGTTCAGGTGAAAAAATCTTTGCTGAAATTCCAGTAAACACGGAGATTTGCAGAAGCTTTTTAAAAGCTTTTAAATGAAAGTGTACTTTCTGTGCCTCTGAATCTTGCTACTTCAACAGGGAACAAAGCATAGAGAGCAAACTGAGAACTAATTTAGTTATTCAAGTTTCAAGCAGCAATCAAAAAACCCTTTTGATTCAGAGTTCCAAATGCATGTATCCCTATAGACGATAATGAAGTGAAACCTAAAAATTCAAAGTGTTCTTGGAAACAAATGCTTCAACCTAGAAGAATGAAATTTGGGAGACTAATTGTGAATGGAGTACCGATCATTCCCTCCAATTATAAACAAGTTTTGGAAAAAGAATCTTTCATGAGATTCCAATTAACTAAGCTTTCTTTGGCAGCATTGAAAACACTTTTAAATGAAAGTGTCTTTTTTTATTTTTTTTGGTTCTGATTTTGTCTACCTCAACAGAAAACAAAGCATAAAGCCCACAGTGAGAAATAATTGAGTGAATCAAATTTCAAGTAGTTAGCACAATCCGTGTTTGATTAGAGTTCCAAAATGTATGTATCCCTATAGGGGAAAATAATGTGAAACCTAAAAATTCAAAGTGTTTCTGCAAACGAATGATTCAACCTAGAACAAAAATAGGAGGAACAAGTGCGAACGGCATACTGATCATTTTCTCCAAATATCACCAAGAGCAGATGAAAGAATATTTAATGTCATTCCAGTAAACTCAGAGCGCTGTGGAAGCTTTGTATATGGTGTCAAATAAAAGTGTGTTTTCTTCGCTTTTGCTAAGGGCTACTTCAATACATAACAAAGCAAAGAGAGTGCACTAAGAACTAATTTAGTGATCAACTTTCAAGATGCTAGCTCAAACAGTGTTTGAATTAGGTTCCAAATGCCTGTATCTGTATAGAAAATAATGAAGAGAAACCTAAAAATTCAATGTGTTACTGCAAATGAATGCTTTAAACTAGAAAAATAAAATTTGAGGGACCAAGTGCAAATAGAGTACCAATCATTCCCTCCAACTGTCTACAAGATCCTTTAAAAATCCTTGCTGAGATTCCAGTAAACTTCATGTTCTGTAGAAGCTTTGCAGATGCTTTCAAATGAAAGTTTATTTTCCTAACCTCTTTTTAGGGTTAATTCAACAGGAAGCAAAGCATATAGAGTGCACTGTGAACTAATTGAGTGCCTCAAGTTTAAAGAACCTAGCACAACTTGTGTTTGATTTAGAGTTACAAATGCATGTATCCCTTTAAGTGAAAATGAAGTGAAACCTAAGAGTTCATAGTGTACCTGCAATGGAATGCTTCAACCAAGAAAAAAAATGGAGGACCAAGTACAAATAGAGTACTGATCATTTCTTCCAAGTATCAACATGTTCAGGGGAAAAAAAATTTGCTGAGATTCCAGTAAACAAGGAGTTATGTGAAGGCTTTGCAAATGCTTTCAAATGAAAGTGTATTTTCCTCACCTCAGCTTAGGATTTGTTCAACAACAAAGCATAGAGAGCACACTTAGAACTAAGTGAGTGATTCATATTTCTAGCAGCTACCACAAACCATGTTTGATTTAGAGTTCCAAATGCATGTATCCCTATAGGGGAAAACGAAGTGAAACCTAAAATTCAAAGAGTTCCTGCAAACGAATGCTTCAAACTAAAAGAACAAAATTTGGAGGACCAATTTCAAATAGAGTACCAATCATTTCTTCCATGTATGAACGAGATCTGGTGAAAAAACCTTTGTTAAGATTCCAGTAAACTCAGAGTTAAGGGGAATCATTGTAAATGCTTTCAAATGAAAATGTATTATTCTCGACTCTTTTTAGGGTTACCTAAAAAGGGAACAAAGCATAGAGCTCACTAAGAATTAATTGAGTGAGTCATATTTCAAGCAGCTTGCAGAAACCTTGTTTAATTTAGGTTCAAAATCCTTGTATGCCTATACATGTAAATGAAATGAAACCTAAAAATTCAAAGTTTTTCTAAAAACAAGAGTTTCAACTTAAAAGAATTCTATTTGGGGAACCAAGTGCGAATGGAGTAGCAATATTTCTTTCCAAGAATCAAAACGAAATGTTGAAAAATCCTTTGCTGAGATTTCAATAATCTCGGAGTTCTGTGGAAGCTTTGTAAACGCTTTCAAATAAAAAATGCATTTTCCTCAACACTGCCTAGGGCTAATTCAACAGGGAACAAAGCATAAAGACCCGAGGAGAACTAATTGAGTGAGTTAAGTTTCATGCAGCTAGCACAAACCTTATTTGATTAAGAGTTCCAAATGCATGTATCCCTAGAGGGGAAAATAAAATGAAAACTGAAATGCAGAGTGTTCCTACAAAAGAATGCTTCAACTTTGAAAAATGAAATTTCGAGAACCAAGTGCGAATGGAGAACTGATCATTCCTTCATTGTTCTCAACAAGATCAGGAGAAAAATCTTTGCTGAGATTCCAGTAAACTCACGGTTCTGTGGAACATTTACCAACACATTCAAATAAAAGTGTGTTTTTCACACCTCTGCTTAGGGCTACTTGAACAGGGAACAATGCAAAGAGAGCACACTGAAAACTAATTGAGTCAATCAAGTTTCAAGCAGCTAGCAAAATCCGTGTTTTATTTAGAATTCCAAATGCTTTTATCCCTGTAGTGAAAAAAGAAGTGAAACCTAAAAATACAAAGTGTTTCTGGAAATGAACGCGTCTACCTAGAAGAATGAAACTTGTGGGACCAAGTGCAAATTGAGTACCAATCATTCCCTCCAAGTATCAACACAATAGATCTTTGCTGAGATTTCAGTAAACTCGAAGCTCTTTGGAAGCTTTACAAATGCTGACATATGAAAGTGCATTTTCCTCACCTCTGCTTAAGGATACTGAAAGAAGGATCAAAGCATAGACAGTGAACAGAGAACTAATTGAGTGAGTCAAGTTTCAAGAAGCTTTCACAAATCGTGTTTGATTTAGAGTTCCAAAGGCATGTATCCCCATAGGTGAAAATAAAGTGAAACCTAAACATTTCAAGTGTTCCTTCTAACTGATGCTTCAACCTACAAGAACTAAATTTCTGGATGAAGTGTGAATAGAGTACCAATCATTCCCTCCAAGCATCAAAAGGTTTAGTTGAAAAAAATATTTGCTGAGTTTGCAGTAAACATGGAGATGTGTGGAAGCTTTCTAAATGCTTTCAAATGAAAGTGTATATTCTGTGCCTCTGCATCCTGCTACTTCATCAGGAAACAAAGCATAGAGAGCACATTGAGAACTAATTGAGTTAGTCAAGTTGCAAGCAGTTATCACAAACCGTTTTGATTCAGAGTTCCAAATGCATGTATCCCTATAAGGGAAAACAAAGTTAAACCCCCAAATTCAAAGTATTCTTGCAATGAAGGCTTTGACATAGAAGAATGAAATTTTGGAAACCAAGTGCTAATGGAGTACTGGTCATTCCTCAAAAGTATCAAAAAGATAGGGTGAAAAAAATCTTTGCTGAGATTCCAGTAAACTTAGTAATCAGTGGAAGCTTTGCAAATGTTTTCAAATTAAATTGTAGTTTTCTCGCCTCTGCTTAGGCTACTTCAACAGGGAAAAAAGCATAGAGAATGCACTGAGAATTAATTTAGTGAGTCAAGTTTTAAGTATGTAGCACAAATGCTAAAAATTAAATGAAACCTAAAAATTCAACGTTTTCCTACAAATAAACACTTCAATCTCAAAAAAAGAACTTTTGGGGACCAAGTGAGAATGGAGAACGTATCATTCCCTCAAAGTATCAACAAGTTTTGGTGAAATAAACTTTGTTGAGACTTCAGAAAACTTGGAAATCTGAGGAAGCTTTGCAAATGCTTTAAAGTTAAAGTGTATTTTCCACACCTCTGCTTAGGGCTAGAAACAGAGAACAAATTACAGAGAGTGCACTGAGAACTAATTGAGTGTGTCAAGTTTCAAGCAGCTAGCCCAAACCATATTTGATTTAGAGTTGCAAATGCATTTATCCCTATAGGGGAAAACAAAGTGAAAACTAAAAATTGAAAGTGTTCCTGCAAATGAAACTTCAAACTAGAAGAACGACATTTGGGGAACTAAGTGCAAATGGAGTACCAATCATTCCCTCCAAGAATCAACAAGATCAGTTGAAAAATTCTTTGCTGAGATTCCAGTAAACTTGGAGTTCTGTGGAATCTTTGAAAATGCTGTCAAATGAGAGTGTATTTTCTGTGCTTCTGCATAGGCTACTACAACAGGGAAGAAAGTATAAAGAGCACACTGAGGTCTAATTGAGTGAGTCAAGTTTAATTAAGCTAGCACAAACCCTGTTTGACTTAGAGTTCCAAAGGCAGTTATCTCTATCAGGAAAAACGAAGTGAAACCTAAAAATTCAAAGACTTCCAGACAACTAATGCTTCAAACTAGAGGAACAAAACTTGTGTGATCAAGTGTGAACAGAGTGCTGATAATTTCTTCCAAGTCTCAACATGATCGGGTAACAATATATTTGCTGAGATTCCAGTAAACTCAGAGTTATGTGGAATCTTCGCAAACTCTTTCAAATGAAAGTGTATTTTCCTCACTTCTGCTTAGGGCTACTTCAACAGTGAACAAAGCACAGAGAGTGCATTTAGAATTAATTGAGTGAGTGAAGTTCAAGCAGCTAGCACAAACAATGTTTGATTTAGAGTTCTAAATCCATGTATACGTATAAGAGAAAACAAAGTGAAACCTAAAAATTCAAAGTGTTTCTAGAAACGAATGCTTCAACCTAGATGAACAAAATTTGGGAAAGCAGTTCAAATGGAGTACCGATCATTCCTTCCAAGTATCAACAAGATCTGGTGAAAAAATCTTGCTAAGATTCCAGTAAACACGGAGTTCTGTGGAAGTTTTGCAAATGCTTTAAATTAAAGTGTATTTTCCTAACCACTGCTTAGGGCTACTTAAACAGGAAACAAATCATAGAGAACACACTGAGAACTAATTGAGTTAGTAATGTTTCAAGCAGCTATCCCAAACCATGTTATATTTAAAGTTTCAAATGCTTGTATCCCTATGGGAGGAAACAAAGTAAAATTTAAAAATTCTACGTGTTACTGAAAACTAATACTTCAACATAGAAAATGAAATTAGGAGAACCAAGTTCAAATTGAGTATCCATAATTCCCTCCAAGTATCAACAATATTGGGTAAAAAAGTCTTTGCTGAGATTCCAGTGAACTTGGAGTTCTGTGGAAACTTTGCAAACACGTTCAAATAAAAGTGTATTTTCTACGCCTCTGCATAGGTCTACTTCAACATGGAAAAAATCAAAGAGAACACACTGAGAACCAACTGAGTGTGTCAAGTTTCAAAGAGCTAGCACAATCCATGTTTAATTTTGAGTTTGAAATGAATGTAATCCTATAAGGGATAATGAAGTGAAACCTAAAAATTCATTGTGTTCTTGCAAAAGAATGTTTTAACCTAGAAGAACGAAATTTGGGGGATCAAGTGTAAATAGGGTACTGATCATTCTCTGCAAGTAAAAACATGATTTGGTGAAAAAATATTTCCTGATATTCTAGTAATCTCAGAGGCTTGAGCAAGTTTGCAAACACTTTCAAATCAATTTGTATTTTCCTCCCCTCTGCTTAGGACTACTTCACAGGGAACAAAGCATAGTGAGCCCACTGAGAACTAATTGAGTGAATCAAGTTTCAAACATGTAGCAAAAACTCTGTTTGATTTAGACTTCCAAATACATGTATCTCTATATCTTCAAGCTAGAAAAACGAAATTTGGGTGACAAAGTGCAGATGAGTACTGATCATTGGCTCCAAGTATTAACAAGACCAGGTGAAAAAAAAATCTTTTCTGAGATTCCAGTAAACATGGAATTTTGTGGAAGCTTTGCAAACGCTTTCAATTGAAACTGTTTTTTCCCTCACCTCTGCTTAGGGCTACAAAAACTGGGAACAAATCATAGAGAGCACACTGAGAAATAATTCAGTGAGTCATGTTTCAAGCAGCTAGCACAAACCATTCTTGAGAGACACAGCCAAAGGGGCCCCAGCAAACTTCCAGCTGCCAGCAAACTTCCAGCTGCCGGCTGATAGTTGGCTCACAGTGGCCCCAGCAACATCTAGCTGATTGGCTTCTCTGCAGTGATGTTCATTGGTCTGTTTCCCCGCCCTTCAGACTGCCAGCTGATTATTGGCTCAGAGCAGCCCCAGCAACATCTAGCTGATTGGCTCCTTTGTGGTGATGTTAATTGGGCTGTTTTCCTGCCCTTTCAGACCATGGAGATGCTCATTGGGGGACTTCTTTGGCTCCGCCCATGCAACCCAGCCAATTGGCCTCAAGAGCAGGAGGATTGTGGGAGGTGGTGAGGCTTGTGTGGGTGAGAGGCTTGTGGAAGCCAGTGGTGGCAGTTGGGCTCTGAGAGTTTTTTCCTGAGAAGCTGTTTTGTTTGGCGTTTGTAGTTCTAAAAATAAAGTTAGATTCTTCTGACAAGTGGCTCCTGAATTGTGCCCAGCCAGACTGCAGCATTTAGTGGCTCGCACAGGGAGCAACTGAGGGTAAGTAAACTGCTTGCCCCTGAGGGCAGGGCAAGAGGATGGGTAGCCATTCTAAGTTTCCTCTTGTGTTTTGCTTCATTTTTGTTTTAAGTTGCCTGTCCCTGGAGATGAGTGAGACGGAAGAAAAACTGCTCACATCTGAGGAAAATCTATTTTCGTCTGAGGAACAGATAGGGAGAAAAGATGGATGCACATGTCAGGAGGATAGAAAGGCTATAATAAATTTTTGTGGTTCCATTTTTATTTCATTCTGTCTCGGTTTTGTTTGGTGTTATCTTGTTAGGTTGTATTATAGTAAAAATAAGAGATCAAAAGTTAGTAAAAAACAAACTGAACGAGTGTTAAGTAAATTGTTATAGGAAGGAAGCATCACAGTAAAATCAAGAGCAGTCAGGGCATACGTTGACACAATACAAAAATGTAGCCCATAGCTTTTTAAGGAGGAGTTGTTAAATATATCACAATGGAACCATCATGGTGAAGATTTAAAAACAATAGAAAAGAACAACCCAGGGACTCTGCCAGTTTGCACATTGACATTGTGGGCATTGGTTTGCTTAGTCCAAAGCCTTAAATTCAGACAAAGGTAGAGGAAGGAGAAGACATATTGATTGAAGTAAAAGAGAAGGTCTCTCAAGTTAGTCAGAAAGAGGAAAAGATTCAAGTAAAAGAGAAGGTTTTTTGAACTAGTCAGACAGAGGAAGAAAGTACAAAGCAGAAAAAGCCATCAGGGGAAAAGTTACAACAGGAGACTGCTAATAACACCTTTCTATCACCAGAGGGCATAAGTGTCCAATCAAGAGCACCACCTCCATATGCTAGGAGGCTCCCAACCCCCGCAGTTGATAGTTGGGATCCTGAGACAGGATCTCAAGTATTAATATGCCCTGTATTTGAGGTAGGAGGGCAGCGAATTTACCAGGGTTTAAATTTCAAAACAGTGAAGCAGCTAAAAGAGGCTGTAACAACCTATGTTCCTCAAGCACCCTTCACTGTAAGCTTAGTCGAATCCATTAACAACTTGAACTTGACGTGAGCATATTGGTCTAAAATGTGTAAAGCTGTGCTAAATGGAGGTCAATACCTTTTATGGAAGGTTGCCAATGAGGAATTTTGCAAGGAGACTGGTAGGCAATATGCAGCAGCTGGTTATCCTCATAAAAATCTAGATATGTTTTAGAAAAGGGACCTTATGAGGATCAGCAGCAACAAATTGCATATGATCATGGCGTATACTCACAAATTGCTATAGAGGCGATTAGGGCATGAAAGACATTACAAGGAAATGGAGGTTTACAAGGTCAATTATCTAAGGTAATACAAGGAGCTAATGAACTTACGCTGAATTTGTAGATAGGATTATTCAAACAGCTACCAGAATTTTGGGGAATACAGAACAAGCAATGCCATTAATAAGACAACTGGCTTATGACCAAGCGAATTGTTTGTGCAGAGATATCATTAGACCATGGAAACAGGAAGATTTAAACACATATATTAAATTATGTGGAGACATTAATGAACAAGAGCAAGTCATAGAGCTGCAGTAAAACAGGCTTTAGATGCCAGAGACATTAAAGAACAAGGGCAAATTGTGGCAGCTACAGTAAAACAGGCTTTATATGCCAGACCAAGAACATGCAAAAATTGTCAACAAACAGGACATTTAAAAAGGAATTGCCTCATAGGAGGAGGGTTTAACAAAACTAGGTATCAAAGGAGTAGAATACCGAGTATTTGCCCATAATGCCGTAGAAGGAGACATTGCGCTAATGAATGCCATTCTCAAACGACCATAGAGGGTACTCCATTACATTGGGCTAATGAATGCCGTTCTCAAACCACCATAGAGGGTACTGCATTATCAAAAAACGAACAAGGACAAGGTATTTATCCACAATATCGTGTACAAAGGCATCAGGCTCCATTGCCAAAAAATAAACAGGGTGCCCCAATGCTCTGGGGCCCCAAACCACAAATATACGGAGCACTTGAGGAACACAGCAACCCCATCAGGGTAGTGCCCAGGACACATTGTCCATCAGATCCCTCATCAAACAAGAGGGAGCGCAGGGTTGGACATCTGCGCCTCCACGAGATCAGTACTAACACCAGAGATAAGAGTTCAAATCATTCCCACAGACGTTAAATGACCTCTTCCCAAAAGGAACAGTAGGCTTATTATTGGGACACAGCTCTTCTACTCTAAAAGGACTTTTGATAAGTCCTGGGGTAATTAATCCTGATTATGAAGGTGAAATAAAAATTATAGCCAGTTCTTCAAAGGGTATATCAGTAATTTCACCAGGAGATAGAATAGCAGAGCTACTAATAATACCAAGCGTACATGATAAATTTTCCAGTCGTGCTGTAGGAAGAGGTTCCAAGGGATTAGGCTCCACAGGTGAAGACTGGGCTGTGCTTTTTTAAAATTTAGATTCTTGCCCCATGCTAAAACTAAATATTTAAGGACATAAATTTAATGGGCTACTAGATACATGTGCAGACCTTAGCATCATCTCTCATCAAGAATGGCCAAAACATTGGCCATTACAACAAGCCACTCAAACGCTTCATGGCCTAACAGTGGTGACCAATTCCCATAGAAGTGCACTGGTATTTGATTGGAAGAATCCTGAAGGATGTGAAGGAACTATACAGCCATATGTATTGGATTATTTTCCCGTAAATTTATGGGCACGAGATGTCTTAGATCATTTAGGTTTGACATTAACAAATAATATCAATCAAAATGCACCCACTCTTATGGCGAGAAAAGGTTTTAGGAAAGGAAAAAGATTAGAAAAACAAGAACAAGTTATAGCAGCACGAATACAAATAGATCAAGGAACAGACAGACATGGGTTGGATTTTCACAAAGGGCCACTGAGACAATAAAAATTACATGGAAATTGAAAAGACTAGTATGGATTCCTCAGTGGCCCTTGACTAAAGAAAAGATACAAGTAGCCCATGATCTGGTCAAACAACAATTAGCAGAAGGACATATACAACCTTCTGTATCTCCCCATAATACTCCCATTTTTGTCATCAAAAAGCAATCTGGTAAATGGAGATTATTGCAAGATTTAAGAGCCATTAATAATGAAATGGTCATTATGGGACCTGCTCAATCAGGGATTCCTCAGTTGTCTGCTTTGCCAAAAACCTGGTATGTTTTAGTTATAGATATTAAAGATTGTTTTTTTTTTCAATTCCAATTCATCCTGAGGATAGTCCAAATTTTGCATTTACTATCCCTGCACTGAATAATGAAGGACCTGATCAGAGATATCAATGGAAAGTATTCCCTCAAGGGATAGCTAACAGTCCAACTATTTGTCAAATTTATGTTAACAAAGTAATCCAGCTACTTAGAAATCAAAATCCTGAACTACAAATATTCCACTATATGGATGATGTATTATTAGAACACAAAGCTAAAAACACAATGCTAGAATGTTATGCCACACTTAGAAACTTATTAAAAAATTATAATCTAGAGATAGCAATAGATAAGGTACAATTAAATTTTCCAATTAATTATTTAGGAGTTCTATATCCTCAACCATGGTCCATCCACCACAAATTCAAATACAAGTAGATCAACTCAAATCACCTAATGCCTTCAAACGTTATTAGTAGACATAAAGGCCTGAAGCAAGAAAGGCATTAAAAATCATTGAAATCTATATGGAAAATATGCACTTGGATAGAATTGATTTAAGTTTGCCTTTATTATTTATTGTACTACCATCAAAAAAATATTCCTACAGGAGTCTTTTGGCCAGAAGGTCCATTATTATGGATACATTTATCTTATTCTCCTAACACTATTCTTACTAGGTATCCTGAGGCTGTAGGACAACTAATACTCAAAGGAATAAAAACAGCAAAGGGAATATTTGAAATTTCTCCCAATAAAATTATTGCTTCATGTACTACAAATCAAATTAATGAATTAGCTAATGAGTTAAATACTTGGGCAATAATCATGTGCAAATCTAATGTTTCATTTGATAACCACTTACCATCTAATCCTTTATTGTCTTTTTGGTCATTGCATCCTGTAATTTTTCCAAAAATGACAAGAAAACACCTATCATGAATGCTCCAAATATATTCACTGATAGGTCAAATAATGGTACAACATCAATAGTTACACCTGATCAAACTTTTACGTTTTAGTACCCAAACTATCAGCTCAAAAGGTAGAGCTTAATGCAGTATTACAAGCTTTTGTGATGTTTAAAAATTCTGTATTTAATTTATCTTCTGATAGTCAGAATATAGTTAATGCTATAATATCCCTTGAAGATGCTGGTAGGATTTCCCCTTCCTCTACTGTTTTCTCTTTGCTTTCCACTATACAAAGTCTAATCTGGGACAGAAAAGATCTATTCTTTATAGGACATATCAGGGCACATACAGGATTGCCTTTAGCCCTTAGTTTGGGCAATGATTTAGCCGATAAAACTACACATGACATACATATTTTCTCTACACTAGAAAAAGCTATAAATTTTCATAAAAGGTTCCATGTCAATGCTAATACTTTACAAAAGCATTTTAAAATAACTAAAGAACAAGCTAGACAAATAATAAAACAATGTCAAAATTGTGTGACCTTTTTACCACAAGTTAATCTTGGAGTCAATCCTAGAGGATTGATACCTAAGCATATTTGGCAGATGGACATCACACACTTGCCAGAATTTGGAAAATTAAAGTATTTGCATGTTACAGTTGATACTTCTTCTGGATTTTTGATGGGCTCCCTTCATGCCGGAGAAAAATCTAAATATGTTATAACTTATTACTTACAACATTTTGCCACTGTGGGCATTCCAAAACAGGTAAAAACATAATTCCCCTGGTTATAATTCTACCTCTTTTAAACAATTTTGCTCATCATTTAGCATTACTCATATAACAGGAATCTCATACAATCCACAGGGACAAGGCATAGTTGAAAGAGCTCATCAAACTATTAAAATGTACTTATTAAACAAAAAGACGGAATTGGGAAGGGGTATATATTCCCCAAAGATAAACTTAAAATAACCCTTTTTACTCTAAACTATTTAAATTTGGATTCATCAGGACTTAGTGCTGCAGAAAGGAATATGTGTCTAAAAAATGTACATAAGTCCAAGGTACTTTGGAAAGATATTCTAACAGGACACTGGAAAGGTCCTGACCCAGTAATTGTCTGGAGTCAAGGGTCTGATTGTGTATTTCCACAGGAAGAACAGCAGCCGATTTGGATTCCAGAGAGATTAACTAAAGTCCTGACCCAGTGATAGTCTGGAGTCGGGGGCCTGTTTGTGTGTTTCCACAGGAAGAACAGCAGCCGATTTGGATTCCAGAGAGATTAACTAAAGCAATTTCTACAGACCAAAAAGAAGATGATTTGGCTCAAATTCACAACAGCTGATATCCAAAACTCCAATTTTGCTATTCTTACATCTGCGACAGAACCAGGATGCTTTTTTCAATATCTATTTTATTATTGCCCTTTCCCATATGATGAAGTTCTATTTTGGTTTTTGAGCTCATACAGACCTATGCTAATGTTTTGCTGATCAGTTCTATTTTTTTTTTTTGACTATAGAATTTTTAAACATTGCAATGGAGATTTCACCTATAAAAACGTATAAGGCCTTTACTATTATGTTATGTGTTGTATGTATTATATTATGTGTACACACTTGTGTTTTGTGTTATATGTTTGAATGTACATATGTTCATATATCACATATGATGAACGCTCATGAAAAAATGGATCCAAATATTGTTTTATTATTCACGTGATTTAAATGGTTTAATTTAAATTGGGTAAATAACTGTTAAGAATTGTTTTAATATGTAAACAAAAAAGGAGGTTATTGTTAAGAAAATTGTTTTTCTTTGAGTGCCTTCTGGAATATTACACAATTTTTTCTTTAGCCACTATTGCCAGAATTCCTATCTTCATTCCAGTGCCAGTGAAGACAATGTAAATTGTTATGAAAATTGTTTTGTTTTAGTGCCTTCTGGAATGTTACATAATTTTTTCTTTAGCCATTATTGCCATAATTCCTATCTTTATCCCAGTGCTGGTGAAGACAAAGATAAAACTAATCTACAGTTTCTGCAATAGCCATCACTGAACTGCTTGCAGAACTTGCCTAAACTACGTGTCACTTGTATGCATTGTGAACTCACTTGTATGCATTGTGAACTATCTGTTGGTGCAGCGACTTGTGGTAGTGTTGGGGTATTTTTGCTGATTATGTCATCGGTGGTACAATTTTTCCAACAAGAGCCGTCAGTTGGCTTGGTGTATCTTCCTCCCTTCTGCTTGTCATGACAGAGACCTCTCCACAGGTGTGGTTGTATACTGGACCGGTCATTTACAATGGTACCAACCTAAGAAAAGAGGCTGACGCCCTGAGGTCAGCTCATCCGAAGACAGGTAAGGACCATATGTAGTATTGGACAAGCTAAGGCAGGCATGGTCCCTAAGCCGCATGCTTGTTGTTTAAATAGAGAGGGGGAGCCAAAGGGGCCCCAGCAAACTTCCAGCTGCCAGCTGATGATTGGCTCACAGTGGCCCCAGTAACATCTAGCTGATTAGCTCCTCTGTGGGGATGTTCATTGGGCTGTTTCCTCACCCTTCAGACTGCAAAGCTGATGATTGGCTCACAGCGACCCCAGCAATATCTAGCTTATCGGCTTCTTTGCGGTGATGTTCATTGGGCTGTTTCCCTGCCCTTTCAGACCACGGAGCTGCTCATTGGGGGACTTCTTTGGCTCTGCCCATGTGACCGAGCCAATTGGCTTCAAGAGCAGTAGGATTGTGGGAGGTGGTGAGGCTTGTGTGGGTGAGAGGCTGTGGAAGCTGGTGGTGGCAGTTGGGCTCTGAGGGTTTTTTCCTGAGAAGCTGTTTTGTTTGGCGTTTGTAGTTCTAAAAATAAAGTTAGTTTCTTTTGACAAGTGGCTCCTGAATTGTGCCCAGCCAGACTGCGGCAAACCATGTTTGATTTCGAGATCCTAGTGCATGTGTACCTAGAGGGAAAAAAAAGTGAAACCTAAGATTTTAATGTGTTTCTGCAAATGAATACTTCAACCTAGAAGAATGAAATTTGTAGGACCAAGCATGAATTGAGTACTGATCATTCCCTCCAAGTATCAACAAGATCTGATGAAAAAACTTTGCTGATATTCTAGTCATCTCAGATTTCTGTGGAAGCTTTGCAAATGCTTTCAAATTATAGTGTTTTTTCCTCCCCTTTGCTTAAGGTTACTTCCCAGGGAACAACACATAGAGAGCGCACTGAGAACTAAATGAATATGTCAAATTTCAAGCAGCTAGCACAAACCGTGCTTGATTTAGAGTTCCAAATGCATATATCCATATATTGGAAAATGAAGTAAAACCAAAAATTCAAAAGGTACCTGCAAATGAAAGCTTTATCAAAGATTAAAGAAACTTGAGGAACCAAGTATGAATGGAGTACCAATCATTCACTCCAAGGTTCAACAAGTTCAGGTGAAAATATCTTTTTGGAGATTCCAGTAAACATGGAGTTCTCTGGAATCTTTGCAAATGCTTTCAAATGAAAGTGTATTTTCCTAGCCTATGCCTAGGGCTACTTCAACAGGAAAGACAGCATGGACAGCACTCTTTGAACTAATTGAGTGAGTCAAGTTTCAAGAACTAACACGAACTAGTTTGATTTAACCTTCCAAATACCTGTATCCCTGTAGGGGATGACAAAGTGAAACCTAAAAATTAAAAGTTTTCCTGTAAATGAATGCTTCCACGTAGAAGAAAGAAATTTGGGAGACCAAGTGAAAATGGAGTAATGACCATTTCCTCCAAGCATCCACAAGTTCGGGTAAAAAAATATATATATATTTGCTGAGATTCCAGTAAAGTTGGAGTTCAGTAGAAATTTTGCAAACAGTTTCAAATGAAAGTGTATTTTCTTCATCTTTCCTTAGGGCTGCATCAAAAGCAAAAAAAGAATAGAGGGATCACTGAAAATTAATTGAGTGAGTGAATTTTCTAGCAGCTAGCACAAAACGTGTTTGATTTAGAGTTCCAACTGCATTTATCCCTATAGGGGAACACAAAGCGAAACATAAAAATTTAAAGTCTTTCTGCAAACGAATACTTTTACCTAAAAAAATGAAATTTGGGGGACAAAATGGGAATGGAGTACCAATCATTCCCTCCAAATATTAACAAGATATGGTGAAAAAGTATTTGTTGAGATTCTAGTGAACTCGAAGTTCTGTGGAAGTTTTGCAAACACTTGCAAATCAAAATGTCTTTTTCTTGCTTCTGCTTAGGACTACTACACAGAGAAAAAAGCATATAGATTGCACTGAGAACTAATTGAGAAAATCAAGTTCAAACAGCTAGCACAAACTGTTTGATTTAAAGTTCCAAATGCATGTATCCCTATAGGCGAAAACGCAGTGAAATCTAAAATTTCAAGTGTTCCTTAAAACAATTGTTTCAACAAAGAAGACGAAAATTTGGGGGACCAAGTGCAGATGGAGTTCCGATCGTTCACTCCAAGTAATAACAAGACCAGGTGAAAAAAAAAATGATGAGTTTCCAGTAACCTCAGAGTTCGGTGGAAATTTTGCAATTGCTTTCAAATGAGAGTACATTTTCCTCGCCTCTGCTTAGGGTACTTCAAAAGGGAACAAAGCATAAAGAAGACACTGGAAACTTAATGAGTGCACCATGGGTCAAGAAGCTAGCAAAAACCATATTTGATTTAGAGTTCCAAAATCATGTATCCGTATAGGGAAAAACGAAGTGAAACCTAATAAATCAAAGTGTACCTGCAAACGAGCACTTCATCATACAAAGTATGAAACTTAAGGGACAAAGTGCGAATGGAGTACCTATCATTCACTCCAAGTATCAACAAGATCTGGTGAAAAATCTTTGCTGAGATTCCAGTAAACATGGAGTTCTGTGGAAGCTTTGCAAATGCTTTCAGATGAAAGTGTACTTTCCTTGTCTCTCCTTAGGGCTTCTTAAACAGGTAACAAATCATAGAGAGCACACTCAGAACTAATTGAGTGAGTTAAGTTTCAACCGGCTAGCACAAACTGTGTTTTACTTAGAGTTCCAAA
This sequence comes from Ictidomys tridecemlineatus, assembly GCF_052094955.1. Lineage (NCBI taxonomy): Eukaryota > Metazoa > Chordata > Mammalia > Rodentia > Sciuridae > Ictidomys > Ictidomys tridecemlineatus. The sequence goes on from NC_135485.1 coordinate 84,662,926, forward strand.
GGCATGTATCCCTACAGGGGAAAACGAAGTGGAATCCAAAACTTCAAAGTGTTTCTGCAAATGAGGGCTTCAACCTAAAAGACTGAAATTGTGGGGACAAAGTGTGATTGGAGTACTGAGCTTTCCATGCAACTATCAACACGTTCAGGTGAAAAAAAAAAATCTTTGCCTAGATTCCAGTAAACTCGGAAATCTATGGAACATTTAAAAACATTTAAAATAAAGTGTATTTTTCTCACCTCTCCTTAGGGATATATCAACAGGAAACAATACATACAGAACACACTGAGACGTAGTTGAGTGTGTCAAGTTTCAAGCAGCTATCAGTAACCGTGTTTGATTTAGAGTTTTAAATGCATGTATCCCTGTAGAGGAAAATGAAGTGAAACCTAAAAGTTCAAACAGTTCCTGCAAATGAACATTTCTACCTAGAAGAACAAGACTTGGGGGATCAAGTGAGAATGGAGTACTGATCATTCCTTCCATGTATCAACAAGATTGGGTGAAAAACACTTTGCTGAGATTCCAGTAAACTCGAAGTTCTGTGGAAGCTTTGCAAACGCTGTCAAATGAAAGTGTATTTTTCTTGCCTCTGCTTTGGGCTATTCCAACAGGGACCAAAGCATTGAGAGTGAACAGAGAACAAATTGAGTGAGTCAAGTTTTAATAACGTAGCACAAACTGTGTTTGATTTATACTTCCAAAAGCAAGTATCCTTATAGGGGAAAATGAAGTGAAACAACAAAAAATATATAAATAAATAAACTGTTCCTGAAAACCAGCCATTCAACCTAGAAGAACAGAATTTGGAAGACAAAGTACAAATGGAGCACTAATCATTCCCTCCAAGAATCAACAAGATTGGGTGAAAAAAAAATTGCTGATAATCCAGTAAACTCGGAGTTCTCTGGAAGCTTGCAAACACTTTCAAATGAAAGTGTATTTTCCTCGCTTCTTCTTAGGGCTAATTCAGCAGGGAAGAAAGCATAGAGAGCACAATGAGAACTAATTGAGTGAGTCAAGTTTAAAATAGCTAGCACAAACCGTGTTCAATTTAGCATTCCAGAGGCATGTATATATATATGAAAATTAATTGAAACCTAGAAATTCAAAGTGTTCCTGCAAATGAATGCTTTAACCTAGAAGAACAAAATTTTGGGGACTAGGTGCAAATGGATTACCAATCATTCCCTGAAGCTATCAACCAAAAACTGTGCTGAGATTCAGTAAACTCAGTGTTTTGTGGAATTTTTCAAACACTTTACAATGAAAGTGTATTTTTCTATCCTCATTTTAGGGCTACATTTTTAGGAAAGAAAGCATAGATATCACACTAAGAACTAATTGAGTGAGTCAAGTTTCAAGCAGCTAGCTGAAACTTAGTTTGATTTACAGTTCCATATTCATGGATCCTGTAGAGGAAAAAGAACTAAAACCTAAAAATTCAAACTGTTCCAGCAAATCAATGCTTCAACCTAGAAGAACGAAATTGGGGAACAAATTATGAATGGAGCACCGATCATTCCCTGCAACTATCAACCAGATCAGGTGAAAAAAATCTATGCTGAGATTCAGTAAATTTGGAGTTTTGTGGAAGCTTTTCAAACACATTAAGATCAAAGTGTATTTTCCTCTCCTCTTTTAAGGACTACATCAATAGGAAAAAAATAAAGCACAGATATGGCACTGAGGACTAATTGTGTGAGTCAAGTTTCAAGCAACTAGCTGAAACCAAGTTTGATTTAGAGTTACAAATCCATGTATCCCTATAAGAAACAAGGAAGTGAAACCTAACAATTTAAATTGTTCCTGAAAATGAACGCTTCTACCTAAAAGAACGAAATGTGTGGGACCATGTGCAAATGGAGTACCAATCATTCCCTCAAATAGCAACAAGATTGGGTGAAAAAATCTTTGCTGAGTTTCCAGTAAATTCGGATTTCTGTGGAAGCTTTGCAAATGCTTTAAAATGAAAGTGTATTTTCCATGCCTCTGCTTAGGGCTACTTCAACAGGAAAGAGAACATAGAGAGCACACTAAGAACTAATTCCATGAGTCAAGTTTCAAGTGTCTAGCAAAAACGTGTTTGATTTAGAGTTCCAGAGGCATGTATCCCTATAGGATGAAATGAAGGGAATGCCCAAAATTTAAAGGGTTTCTGAAAATACACCTTTCACCCCAGAAAACGAAATTTGGGGGACCAGATATAAATGGAGTAATGATCACTCCCTGAAGCTGTCAATCAGATCAGGTGAAAAAAAAATCTTTGTGAGATTCCAATAAACTCGGAGTTCTATGAAAGCTTTGCAAATGCTTTCAAATGAAAGTGTATTTTCCTCACCTCTTCTTAGGGTTAATTCTACATGGAAAAAAAGCATAAATACCACACTGAGAACTAATTGAGTGAGTAAAGTTTCAAGCAGCTTGCACAGTCCATGTTTGATTAAGAGTTTCAAATGCATGTATCTCTATAGAAGTAAACAAAGTCAACCACCAAAATTCAGACAGTTCCTGCAAACTAATGCTTCTACCTAGAATAAAGAAATTGGAAGACCAATTACAAATAGAGTACCAATCATTCCCTCCAAGTATCAACAAGATTGGTTAAAAAAAATCTTTGCTGAGATTCCAGTAAACTCAAAGTTCTTTGGAAGCTTTTCAAACACTGTCAAATGAAAGTGTATTTTCCTCCCTTCTGCTTAGGGCTACTTCAACAGGGACAAAAGCCTACACAGTGCACTTAGAACTAATTTAGTGAGTCAAGTGTCAGGTAGCTAGCAGAAACCGAGTTTGATTTACAGTTCCAAAGGCATGTATCCCTATGGGAGAAAATGAAGTTAAAACTAAAAATTCAAAGTGTTCCTGTAAATGAATGCTTCAAAATAGAAAAATAAAATTTGGGGACCAAGCATAAATGAAGTACTCACCATTCGCTCTAAGTATCAACAAGATCAGCTGAATACATCTTTGCTGAGATTCCAGTAAACTCAAAGTTCCCTGGAAGCTTTCCAAACACTTTCAAATGAAAGTGTATTTTCCCCTCCTCTGCTTAGGTATACATCAACAGAGAACAAAGCATAGAGAGTGCAGTGAGAAATAATTGAGTGAGTGAAGTTTAAACAGCTAGCAAAAAACGTGTTTGATTTAGTGTTCCAAAAGCATGTATCCCTATAAAAGAAAACGAGGTAAAACTTAAATTTTCAAAAGTGTTCATGCAAAGGAACGTTTCTACCAAGAAGAACAAAATTTGGGTGACCACGTGCAAATGGAGAACTGATCATTCCTTTCATGTATCAAGAAAATTGGGTGAATAAATCTTTTCTTAGATTTTCCAAAACTCAGAATTCTGTGGAAGCTTTGCATATGCTTTCAAAGAAAATTGTATTTTCCTCACCTCTTTTTTGGACTACTTCAACAGGGACCAAAGCATGCAGAGTGCACTGAGATCTAATTGAGTGAGTCAAGTTTCAAGAAGCTACCACAAACCGTGTTTGATTTAGAGTTCTATATGCATGCTCCCTATTAGGGAAAATGAAGTGAAACCTAAAAATTTAATGTGTTTCTGCAAAAGAACACTTCAACCTAGAATAACAAAATTTGGGTGCCCAAGTGTGAATGGACTACCGATCATTGCCTCCGAGTGTAAAGAAGATTTGGTAAAAAATTCTTTGCTGAGATTCCAGTAAACTTGAAATTCTGTGGAAGTTTTGCAAACGCTTTCAAATCAAAGTATATTTTCTTTGCCTCTGCTTAGGGCTACTTCACAGAAAACAAAGTATAGAGAGTGCACTGATAACTAAATGAGTCACTCAAGTTGCAAAGAGCTAGCACAAACCGTGTTTGATTTAGAGTTACAAATGCATGTCTTTGTATAGGAAAAAATGAAGTGAGACCTAAAAATTCAAGGTGTACCTGCGAACGAACGCTTAATCCAAGAAGAACAAAACTTGGGGGACCAAGTGTGTATGGAGTACCAATCATTCACAACAAGAATCAGTAAGATCAGGTGAAAAAATTTTTGCAGAGATTCCAGTAAACTTGAAATTCTTTAGAAAATTTTCAAACACTTTCAAATGTTTTGGGCTTCTTCAACAGGAAAAAAGCATAGAGAGCACTCTGAGACCTAATTCAGTGAGTCAAGATTCAAAAGCTAGCACAAACTATATTTGATTTAGAGCTCCAAAAATATGTGTCCCTATGGGGAAATATGAAGTAAAACTTAAATATTCAAAGTATTACTACAAATGAACGATTGTACCTAGAAGAACAAAATTTAAAAGTGCATTTTTCTCGCCTGTGCTTAGGGTTACTTTAACAGGGGACAAAGCATAGAGTATGCACTGAGAACTAATTGAGTGAGTCTCGTTTAAGCAACTAGCAAAAACTTGTTTGATATATAGCGTTCCAAATGCATGTATCCCTAAATGGGAAAATGAAGTGAAACCTAAAATTTCAAACAATTCCTGCAAAAAATTGCTTCAACCTAGTAGAGTAAAATTTGGGTGACCAATTTGCTAATGTAGTACGGATCATTCCCTTCAAGTATCAAGAAGATTGGGTGAAAAGTCTTTGCTGAGATTTAAGTAAACTAGGTATTCTGTGAAAGATTTTCAAATCATTTTAATGAACATGGATTTTCCTCACCTCTGCATTGGACTACTTCAACAGGGGCCAAAGCATAAAGAGTTCACTGAGATTTAATTGAGTCAGTCAACTATCAAGCAGCTAGCATAAACCCTGTTTGATTTAGAATTCTAAAGTCTTGAATCACTATATGGGGAATGATGTGAAACCTAAAATTAAATGTGTTCCTATATATGAACACTCCAAACTTGAAGGCTGAAATTTGGGGGACCAAGTGTGAATGGAGTACTGATCATTCCCTCCAAAAATCTTTGGTGAGATTTCAGTCAACTCAGAGTTCTGGGGAAGCTTAGCAAAGGCTTTCAAATAAAAATGTACTTTCCTCACCTCTAATTATGGCTACTTCCTCAGGGTACAAATCAAAAAGTATGCTCTGAAAACTAATTGAGTGAGTCAAGTTTAAAGGAGCTACCACAAACTGTGTTTGATTAAGAGATCCAAATGCATGTATTCCTATATGGGAAAACGAAGTGAAACCTAAATATGAAAGTGTTCTTACAAACAAACGCTTCAAACTAGAAGAATGAATTTTGGGTGACAAATTGCGAAAAATGTACTAAGTATCATTCCATCCAAGTTTCAAGAATCTCGAGTGAATAAATCTTTGCTGAGATTCCAGTAAACTCAGAGTTTGAATTTTAAAATTTCAACGTGTTCCTGCAAACAAACGCTTCAAAACAGAAGGCAGAAATATATGGGACCAAGTTCCAATGGAGTAATGATTATTCCCACCAAGTATCAACATGATCAGGTGAAAAAATCTCTGCTGAGATTCAAGTAAACTTGGAATTCTGTGGAAGCTTTGTAAATGCTTTCAAATGAAAGTCTATTTTATTCTCCTCTTTTTAGTGCTACTTTAAAAGGGAACAAAGCTTACAGAGTGCATGGAGAGCTAATTGAGTGAGTCAAGTTTCAAGCAGCTAGCACAAACTGTGTTTGTTTTAGAGATCCAAATGCATGTATCCGTATAGGGGAAAATAAAGTGAAAGCTAAAATTTCAATGTGTGCCTGCAAAAGAACGCTTCAACCTAGAAGAACAAAATTTTGGTGACCAACTGTGAAAGGATTCGATCATTGCCACAATAATCCTCGATCTTGTATCAACAAGATGGGGAAAAAATTCTTTTCTAAATTCCAGTAAACTCAGATTCTTTGGAAGCTTTGCTGATGCTTTCAAATGAAAGTTTATTTCCTTTGCCTCTGCTTAGGGCTTCTTCAAAAAAGAACAAATCATAGAGAGTGCATGTAGAACTAATTCAGTGAATCTAGTCATAGCAGCTACCACAAACCGTGTTTGATTCAAGTTACAAATGCTTGTATCTCTACAGTTGAAAAAGAAAGTGAAACCTAAAAATTCAAAGATTTTCTGTAAATGAATGCTTGAACCTACAAAAATGATATTTGAAAGACCAAGTAAGAATGGAGTACTGATCATTCCCTCCAAGTGTCAACATGATTGGGTGAAAAGAACTATGCTGAGATTCCAGCATATTCAGAGTTCTGTGGAAACTTTCCAAATGCTTTCAAATAAAAGAGAATTTTTCTTGCCTCTGTTAAGGGCTACTATAACAGGGGAAAAAAGCACAAAAAGCACATGGAAATTTAATTGAGTGAGTCACGAGTCAAGGTAGCTAGCAAAAACTGTGTTTGATTTAGAGTTACAAATGCATGTATCCCTATAGGGGAAAACAAAGTAAAATCTAAAATTTCAATGCGTTTCTGAAAAGGAATATTTCAAACTAGAAGAATGAAATTTGGGGGACCAAGTAAGAATGGAGTACCGATCATTCCATTCAAGCATAAACAAGGTTGGGTGAAAATAACTTTATTGAGATTTAGGTAAACTTGGAATTTTGTGGAAGCATTGCAAACACTTTCAAACGTAAGTGTATTTTCCTTGCCTCATCTTAGGAATACTACAAAAGATAACAAAGCATTGAGAGAGCTCTGAGAAATAATAAAATGAGTCGAGTTTCAAGCAGCTAGCACAAACTGTGTTTGATTTAAGTTCCAAATGCATGTATCCATACAGGGGAAAAAGAAGTGAAACCTAAAAATTCTAAGTGTTCCTGTTAACGAAGGCTTCATATTAGAAGAACAAAATTTGTGAGACCAAGTGAGAATTGAGTTCTGTGGAAGCTGTACAAACGCAATTAAATCAAAGTGTATTTTCCTCGCTTCCTCTTATGGCTAATTCAACAGGGAAATAAGCACACAGAACCCATTTAAAATAATTGAGTGAGTCAAATTTCAAGCAGCTAGCAGAAACCATGTTTAATTTAGAGTTTTAAATGCATGTATTCCTGTTGGGGAAAATGAAGAGAAACATAAAAATTAAAAGTGTTCCTGTTGATGAAAGCTTCATCCTAAAAGAACAAATTTTGTGGGACTAAGTAAGAATTGAGTACCCATCATTCCCTGTAACTATCAACAAGATTAGGTGAAAAAAAATCTTTGCTGCAATTCAAGTAATCTTGAAGTTTTGTGAAAGCTTGTTAAAAGCTTTCAAATGAAAGTGTATTTTCTTTGCTTCTCCTTAGAGCTACATCAACAGGTAACAAAGCATAGAGAGCACACTGAGATCTAATTGAGTAAGTCAAGTTTCAAGTAGCTAGAAAAAAACATGTTTGATTTAGAGTTCAAAAAGCATGTATCCCTATAGGGGAAAAGAAAGTGAAATCTAAAGATTCAAAGTGTTCCTGCAAACGAATGCTTTAACCTAGAAGTACCAAGTGTGAATGGAGTACTGATCATTCCCTCCAAGTATCAACAAGAATGGGTGAAAAAAAAATTTTGTTGAGATTCCTGTAAACTCCGAATTTTTTGAAAGCATTGCAAAGACTTTCAAATGAAAGTGTATTTTTCTCTTCTCTGCTTAGGGCTACTTCAAAATCAAACTAAGCACTGAGGAAGCACTGAGAACAAATTGAGTGTGAGAAGTTTGAAGCAGAAAGCAAAAACCTTGTTTAAATTAGTGTTCCAAGTGCATGTATCCCTATATGGAAAATGAAGTGAAACCAGAAAATTAAAAGTGGTCCTACAAAAGAATGCTTCAACCTAAAAGAAAGAAATTTTGGAGAAGAAGTGTAAATGAAGTACCAATCATTCCCTCCAAGTATAAAAACGATTGGGTGAAGAAATCTATGATGAGTTGCCATTAAATTGGAGTTCTGGGGAAGATTGGCAAACACTTTCAAACGAATGTGTGTTTGCTTTGCCTCTTCTTACAGCTACATCAACAGGGAACAAGTCATAGAGAGTGCACTGAGAACTAATTGAGTGAGTCAATTTTAACCAGCTACCCAAACTATGTTTGATTTTAGTTCCAAATGCATGTATACCTATGTGGGAAAATAAAGTGAAAACTAAAAATTCAAATTGATTCTGCAAACGAATGCTTCAACCTGGAAGAATGATATTTGGAAGACCAAGTGAAAACAGAGTACTGATAATTTTCTCTAAATACCAACAAGATAAGGTAAAAAAAAAATTATGAGTTTCCAGTTAACTCGGAATTCTGTGGAAGCTTTGCAAACATTTTCAAATGAAAGTATATTTTCCTTGCCTCTACTTAGGTCTAAATAAACAGGAAACAAAGCATAGAGAGCAAATTGAGATCTTATTTAGTGAGTCAAGTTTCAAGTAGGTAGCAGCAACCATAATTGATTTAGAGTTCCAAATGCATGTGTCCTTATAGGGGAAAAGGAAGTGAAACTTTAAAATTCAAAGTGTTCCTGCAAACGAATGCTTCAAGCAAATAGTATAAAATTTGGGAGACCAACTGCTAATGGAGTACTGATCATTCGCTCCAAGCATTAACATGAAGAGATGAAAAAAGTCTTTGTTGAGATTCCTGTAAACTCAGAATTCTCAGAATTCACGTCAACTTAGAAATACAAAATTTGGAGACAAAGTGTGAATGGAGTACGAATCATTTCCTCTAAGTGTCAACAATATTGTGTAAAAAAAATATTTGCAGAAATTGCAGTAAACTAGGAGTTCTGTGTAAGCTTTCAAATGCATTCAAATGAAAGTTTATTTTCCTTTCCTCTGCTTAGGGCTACTTTAAAAAGAAAAAAAAGCATAGAGAGCACACTGAGAACTTATTTACTGAGTCAAGGTTCAAACAGCTAGAAAAAACTGTGTTTCATTTAGTTTTCCAAGTGCATGTATCCCTATAGTGGATAGAAGAATAAAATTTGGTAGATGAAGTGCGAAAGGAGGAATGGTCATTCTCTCCAATCATCAACAAGGTTTGACACTGAGAACTGAGTCAGGCAGGTTTTAAGTAGCTAGCAAAAACCGTGTTTGATGTAAGTTCTAAATGCATGTATCCCTATAGGAGAAAAAGAAGTGAAATCTAAAACTTAAAAGTAATCCTGAAAAGGAATGCTTCAACCTGGAAGAACAAAAATTGTGGAACAAAGTTCAAAGGGAAGACAGATAATTCCCAGTAACTATCAACAAGATCGGGTGAAATAATTTTTGCTGAGATTCCAGTAAACTCAGAGTTCTGTGAAAGATTTGCAAACACTTTGAAAAAAAAGTGTATTTTTTATCACCTTGTTTAAGGCTACTTCGCCAGGGAAAAAAGCTTAAAGAGTGCACTGAGAAGTAATTGAGTGAGTAAAGTTTCAAGCAGCTAGAAAAAAAAACGTGATTTTTTTAGAGTTCTGAATGCTTATAATCATGGGAAAACAAAATGAAACCGAAAAGTTAAAAGTGTTCCTGCAAAGGAATCCTAAAATAACAAACTTTGGGCGATGAAGTAAAAATGAATACCGATCAGTGCCTCCAAGTATCAAAAAGATCAGGTGAAGAACCCTTTGATGACTTTCCAGTAAACTTGGAGTTCTGTGGAAGATTTGCAAATGCTTTCGAATGAATGATTTATTTCCTCACTTCTACTTATGGCTACTTCAACAGAATTAAGTCATAGAGAGTGCAGTGAGAACTAATTGAGTGAGTCAGGTTTTAAGCAGATAGCAAAAACCGTGTTTGATTTCAGTTCCAAATGCATGTATTTCTATAGGAAAAACAAAGTGAAAACCAAAAAATCAAAGTGGTCCTGCAAACGAATGCTTCAACCTGGAAAAATGAAATTTGGAGGACCAAGTGAAAATGGAGGACCAATCATTCCCACCAAGTATCAAAAAGATGGGGTTAAAAAATCATTGATGATTTTCCAGTTAACTCAGAATTCTGTTGAAGCTTTGCAAAGACTTTCAAATGAAAATGTACTTTCCTTGGCTCTGCTTAGGGCTATTTCACCAGCAAGAAAACAATAGAGAGCACTCTGATACCTAAGTCAGTGAGTCAAAATTCAAGAGCTAGCACAAACCGTTTTTGATTTAGAGTTCCAAAAGCATGTATCCCTATGGGGATATACGGAGTGAAATGTAAATATTCAAAGTGTTCTAGCAAATGAACGCTTCTACCTAGAAGAATAAAATTTGAAAGTCTATTTTCCTCGTCTCTGCTTAGGGCTACATCAACAGGGATTAAAGCGTAGTGTATGCACTGAGAACTAATTGAGTGAGTCAAGTTTCAAGCAGCTAGCAAAAACGGTGTTTCATTTAGACTTCCAAATGCTTATATCACTCTATGGAAAAATGAAGTGAAACCTAAAATTTAAAAGTGTTCCTGCAAACGAAGGCTTAAACCTAAAAGAACAAAATTTGGGAGACTAATTGAAAATGGAGTACTGATCATTCCACCCAAGTATCAACAAGATCAAGTGAAAAAAACTTTGATGAGTTTCCAGTTAACATGGAATTCTGTGGAAGCTTTTCAAAAGCTTTCCAATTAACGTGTATGTTACTTGCCTCTGCTTAGGTCTACTTCACCAGAAAACAAAGCATAGAGAGCACACTGAGAACTAATGTTGTGAGTCAAGTTTCAAGATGCTAGCAAAAACCTTGTTTCATTTAGATTTCCAAATGCATGTATCCCTATACAAGAAAACGATGTGAAACCTAACAGTTCAATATGTTCCTGCAAATGAATTCTTCGACTTTAAAGGATGAAATTTGGGGTCCAAGTGCCAATGGAGTATGGATTATTCCCTCCAAGTATCTATGAGATCGGGTGAAAAAAATCTTGCTGAGATTCCAGTAAACTCGGAGTTCTGTGGAAGAATTGCAAATGCTTTCATATCAAACAGTATTTTCCTCGTCTCTTGTTACAGCTACGTCAACAGGGAAAAAAGCCCAGAGAGGGCACTGAGAATAATTGAGTGAGTCAAATTTCAAGCACCTAACAAAAACTGTGTTGGATTTAGAGTTCAAAATGTATGTATTCCCTATAGGGGAATACAAAGAGAAACCAGAATTCAGTTTTTCTGTAAACGAGGCTTCAACCTAGAAAAACCAAATTTGTGGGACCAAGTGTGAATTGAATGTCAATAATTCCCTGTAAGTATAAGAAAGATCAATTAAAAATTCTTTGCTGTGATTCAAATAAACTTTGAGTTCTGTGGAATCTTTTCAAACACTTTCAAATGTAAGTGTATTTTTCTGGCCTTTCTTTAGTGCCACATCAACAGGAAAAAAAAGCATAGAGAGCACCGTGAGATCTAATTGAGTCAGTCAAGTTTCAAGGAGCAAGGAGAAACCGTGTTTGATTTAGAGTTCAAAATGTATGTATCCCTATAGGGGAAAATGAAGTAAAACCTAAAAATTCAAAATGATCCTGCAAACAAACACTTCAACCTAGAAGTACAAAATTTGGAGGACAAAGTGCGAATGGAGTACCAATCATTCTCACCAAGTATCAACAAGAATGGGTGAAAAAAACCATTGCTGAGATTCCTGTAAACTCGGAATTTTTGGAAGCTTTGCAAACACATACAAATAAAAGTGTATTTTCCTTGTCTCTGCTTAGGGCTACTTCAGCAAGGAACACAGCATAGAGGGCTCACTGAGAAAAAATTGAATGCATGAAATTTCAAGCATCAAGCAAAAATCGTGTTTGAATCAGTGTTCAAAATGCATGTATCCATATAGGGGAAAACGAAGTGAAACCTAAAAATTCAAAGAGTTCCTGCAATCAAATGCTTCATCCTAAATGAACACAATTTGTGGGACAAAATGTGAATGCAGTACCGATCATTGCCTCTAAGTATCAACAATATCAGGTAAAAAATATTTGATTATATTCCAGTAAACTCTGTGTTCTTTGGAAGCTTTCAAGCGCTTTCAAATGAAAGTGTATTTTCCTTGCCTCTGCTTAGGGCTACTTCAACAGGGAAAAATAAAAAAGTATAGACAGCACACTGAACTAATTGAGTGACTCAACTTTCCAACTGCTAGCACAAACTGTGTTTTATTTAAAGTTCCAAATGTATGTATCCCTATAAAGAAAATGAAGTGAATCCTAAAAATTCATAGTGTTCCTGCAAACGAAACTTCAAAGTAAATAACGCATTTTAGAAGACACAGTGTGCATGGAATCCAGATCATTAGCTCAAAGTATCAAATAGATCGGGTGAAAAAATCTTTGCCGAGATTCCATTAAACTCAGAGTTCTGTGGAAGATTTGCAAACACTTTCAAATTAAAGTGTATTTTCCATGAATTGCTAAGGGCTAATTCACCAGGGAACAAAGTATAGAGAGTAAACAGAGACCTAATTAAGTGAGTCAAGTTTCAAGAAGAAAAAAATATTGTTTTATTTAGAGTTGCAAATACTGTATCCCTGAACATGAAGTGAAACCTAAAAATTCGAAGTGTTCCTGAAAAAAAACGCTTCAACCTAAAAGAATGAAATTTGGGGGAAAAATTGCACATAGAGTGGTGATAATTTCCTCGAAGTATCAACAAGAATGAGTGCAAAAATCTAGGATGAGTTTCCAGTTAACTCAGAGTTCTGTGGAAGCTTTGCAAACGTTTTCAAATCAAAGTGTATTTGCCACGCCTTTTCTGATGGCTACTACTTCAACAGAAAAAAAAAAAGCATGGAGAACGCACTGAGAATAATTGAGTGAGTCCAATTTCAAGCAGCTAGCAAAAGCCATGATTGATTTAGAGTTCCAAATGAATGTATTCTTATAGGGGAAAATGAAGAGAAAACTAGAAATTAAATGTGTTCCTGCAAACGAAGGCTTCAACCTAGAAAAACGAAATTTTTGGGACCAAGTGTGAATTGAGTACCCATCATTCCCTGCAACTCTCAAAAATATTGGGAGTAAAAATCTTTGCTTTGATTCAAGTAAACATCCAGTTCTTTTGAAGCTTTGCAAATGCTATACAATGAAAGTGTATTTTCCACCCCTCTCCTTATAGCTACATCAACAGGAAACATAGCATAAAGGGGTCACTGAGATTTTATTGAGTGAGTTCAGTTTTAAGTAGCTAGCACAAACTGTGTTTGATTTAGAGTTCCAAATGCATGTATCCCAATTGTGGAAAACGTCCTGAAACCTGAAAATTCAAAGTTTTCTTGCAAAAGAACGCTTCAACCAAGGTGGACAAAATTTGGGGGACAAATGGCGAATGTTGTACCACTCATAACCTCCAAGTGTCAACAATATCGGGTGAAAAAATATTTGCTGAGATTCCAGTAAACTCGGAGTTCTGTGGAAGCTTTGCAAAGACTTTCAAATGAACGTGTATTTTCCTTGCCTCAGCTTAGGGCTACTTCAAAAGGGAACAAAGCATAGAGAGTGCAATTAGAATTATTTGACTGAGTCAAGTTTCAAGCAGCTAGCACAAACTGTGTTTGATTTAGGTTCCAAATGCATGCATCCCTAAAGGGGAAAAATAAGTGAAACCTAAAAATTAAAAGTGTTCTTGTTAACAAAGGCTTAAACCTGGAAGAACGAAATTTGTGGGAACAAGTTAGAATTGAATCGTGAGGAAACTTTGCAAATGCTTTCAAATCAAAGTGTATTTTTCTTGCCTTTTTTTTAGGACTATATCAACAGGGAAAAAAGCAAAGAGAACCCACTGAGAATCATTGAGTGAGTCAAATTTCAAGCAGCTAGCACAATCCAGTTTGAATTAGAGTTTTAAATGCATGTATCACTATAGGGGAAAATGAAGAGAAACATAAAAATTAAAAGTGTTCCTGTTGATGAAGACTTCAAACTAGAAAAACCAAATTTTGGGTCCAAGTGCGAATTGAGTACTCATCATTCCCTGTAACTATCAACAAGATTGAATTAAAAAATCTTTGCTGTGATTCAAGTAAACTTTGAGATCTGTGGAAACTTGGCAAATGCTTTCAAATTAAAGTGTATGTTCCTTGCCTCTTATAGTACTACAGCAACCGGAAACAAAGCATAGAAAGCGCACTGAGATCTAATTGAGTGACTCAAGGTTCAAGTAGCTACCACAAATCGTGTTTGATTTAGAGTTCCAAATTCATGTATCTCTATATGGGAAATGAAGTGAAATGTAGAATTTGAAAGTCTTCCTGCAAACGAACTATTCAACTTAGAAGTACAAAATTTGGGGGATCTAGTTTGAATGGAGTTCAAATCAAATAAAACTGTATTTTCCTCTCCTCTTCTTAGGCCTACTTCAAAAGTGCACAAAGCATACAGAGTGCATGGAGAACTAATTGAGTGAGTCAAGTTTAAAGCAGCTTGCACAAAAAGTGTTTGATTTAGAATTTCTAATGTATGCATGCCTACAGGAGAAAACTAACTAAAACCTAAAATTTCAATGTATACTTGCAAAGAATGATTCAAATTATGAGAACAAAATTTTGTGGACCAAGTGCAAATAGAGTCCTGATAATTGCCTTGATTTATCAACAATATTGGGGAAATTTTTTTTCTGAGATTCCAGTAAACTCGAAGTTCTGTGAAAGCTTTGCAAATACTTTCAAATGAAAGTTTAATTTTCTTGCCTCTGCTTAGGGCTATTTTAAAAGGGAACAAATCATAGAGAGCACACTGAGAACTAATTGAGTGAGTCAAGTTTCAAGCAGCTAGCCAAAACTGTGTTTGAATTAAGTTCCAAATGCATATATCCCTATAGTTGAAAAATGAAGTGAAACCAAAAAATTCAAAGTTTTTCTGCAAAGTAATGCTTCAACATAGAAGAACGATATTTGGGGGACAATGTGCAAATAGAGTACTGATCATTCCCCCCATGTATCAAAGTTATCATGTGAAAAAATTTTGCTCATATTCCAGCTAAATCAGAGTTCTGTGGAAGCTTTGCAAAAACTTACAAATGAAAGGGTACTTTCATCGTCTCTGTTTATGGCTACAACAACATGGAGCAAAGCATAGAGAGTACACGGAGAACTAATTGAGTAATTCAAGTGTGAAGCAGCTAGCACAAACCGTGTTTGATTTAGAGTTACAAAAGCATGTATCCCAATAAGGGAAAATGAAGTGAAATCTAACATTTCAATGTGTTCCTGCAGAAGAATGTTTCAAACTAGAAGAATGAAATTTGGAGGTCCAAGTGGGAATGGAGTACCAATCATTTTATCCAAGTATCAACAATTTCAGGTAAAAATATGTTTGCTGAGCTTTCGGTAAACTCGGAGTTCTGTGCAAGCATTATAAATGCTTTCAAAAGTAAGTCTATTTTCCTAGCCTCATCTTAGGGCTACTTCAAAAGAGAACAAAGCATAGAAAGTGCAATTAGAATTATTTGACTGAGTCAAGTTTCAAGCAGCTAGCACAAACTGTATTTGATTTAAATTCCAAATGCATGCATCTCTAAAGTGGAAAAAGAAGTGAAACCAAAAAATTAAAAGTGATCCTGTTAATAAAGGCTTAAACCTAGAAGAACGAAATTTGTTGGGAACAAGTGAGAATTGACTTGTGTGGAAACTTTGCAAACGCTCTCAAACCAAAGTGTATTTTTCTTGCCTCTTTTTAGAACTACATCAACAGGGAAAAAAGCACAGAGAACCCACTGAGAATTATTGAGTGAGTCAAATTTCAAGCAGCTAGCACTATCCAGTTTGAATTAGTGTTTCAAATGCATGTATCACTATAGGGGAAAATGAAGAGAAACATAAAAATTAAAAGTGTTCCTGTTGATGAAGACTTCAAACTAGAAGAACCAAATTTTGGGACCAAGTGTGAATTGAGTACCCATCATTCCCTGTAACTGTCAAAAAGATTGGGTAAAAAAAAAATCTTTGCTGCGTTTCAAGTAAACTTCAAGTTCTGTGGAAACTTGGCAAACACTTTCAAATGAAATTATACTTTCCTCGCTTCTCCTAGTGCTACTGCAACGGGAAACAAAACACAGAGAGCACACTGAGATCTAATTGAGTGAGTCAAGGTTCAAGTAGCTACCACAAATTGTGTTTGATTTACAGTTCCAAATGCATATATCTCTATATGGGAAAACGAAATGTAACCTATAATTTGAAAGTCTTCCTGCAAACAAACGGTTCTGCAAATTGGTGTGACCAATTTGGAAAGCAGTATGGAGATTCCTGGAAAAGCTGGGAATGGAACCACCATTTGACCAAGCTATTGCCCTTCTCAGACTATTCCCTGAGGACCTTAAAAGAGCATACTACAGGGATACTGCCACATCGATGTTCATAGCAGCACAATTCACAATAGCTAGACTGTGGAACCAACCCAGATGCCCTTTAATAGATGAATGGATAAAAAAAAATGTGGCATTTATATACCATGGAATATTACGCAGCATGAAAAATCACAAAATCATGTAATTTGCAGGAAAATGGATGGCACTAGAGCAGATTATGCTTAGTAAAGATAGCCAATCCCTAGAAAACAAATACCAAATGTCTTCTTTGATATAATGAGAGCAACTATGAACAGAGCAGGGAGAAAGAGCAGGAAGAAAAGATTAACATTAAACAGAGTCATGAAATGGGAGGGAAGGGAGAGAAAAGGAAAATTGCATGGAAATGAAGGGAGACCCTCATTGCTATACGAAATTACATATAAAAGGTTTTGAGGGGATTGGGAAAATAAACAAGGAGAGAAATGAATTACAGTAGATTGGGTAGAGAGAGAAGATGTGAGGGAAGGGGAGGGGGGATAGTAGGGGATAGGAAAGGTAGCAGAATACAGCAATTACTAATAGGGCATTATGTAAAATTGTGGATGTGTAACCGAAGTGATTCTTCAATCTGCATTTGGGGTAAAAATTGGAAGTTCATAACCCACTTCAATCTAATGTATGAAATATGATATGTCAAGAGCTTTGTAATGTTGTGAACAACCAATTAAAAAAAAAACGCTTCAACTTAGAAGTACAAAATTTGGGGACCTAGTGTGAATGGAGTACCGATCATTCCTTCCAAAGATAAACTAGAACGGGTGAAAAAACCTTTGCTGAAATTCCTGTAAACTCGGAATACTTTGGAAGCATTTAAAACACTTTAAATTAAAGTGTATTTTCCCGACTCTGCTTAGGGCTACATCAAGAGGGAACAAAGCATAGACAGTTCACTGAGAACAAATTGAGTGAGTCACGTTTCCAGCAGCTAGCAAAAACTGTGTTTGATTTACAGAATCAAATGCATGTATCCCTATAGGGAAAAATGAAGTGAAACCTAAAAATTTAAAGTGTTCCTGCAAACCAGTGCTTCAACATAGAAGAATGAAATTTGGGCAACCAATTGTGAATGGAGTATCAATCATTCTCTACAAGTATCAAAAAGTGCAGATAAAAAATATTTACTGAGATTACAATAAACTTGGAGTTCTATGGAAGCTTTGCCAACACTTTCAAATGAATAATTATTTTCCAAGACTTATGGCTACTTCATCAGGAAATAAAGCAGATAGAGGACACAGAGAAATAATTGAGTAAGTCACGTTGCTTGCACCTAGCACAAACCGTATATGATTTAAATTGCAAATTCATGTATCCATATAGGGGAAAAAAGTGAAACCTAGAAATTCAATGTGATTCTGTATATGAGTACTTCAACTGAAAAGAATGAAATTTGGAGTACCAAGTGCAATTGGAGTACCATTCATTCACTCCAAATATCAACAAGATCAGGTGAAAAAATTTTTGCTGAGATTCCATTAAACTCAATGTTCTGTGGATGCTTTGCAAAAGCTTTCAAATGAAAGTGTACTTTCCTCGCATGTACTTAGGTCTATTTAAACAGGGAACAAAGCATAGTGAGCTCATTGAGAACTAATTGAGTAAGTCAAGTTTTAAGTGTCCAGCTAATAACAGGTATGAATTAAGTTCCAAATGCTTGTATCCCTATAGGAAAATAAAACGAAGTGAAACCTAAAAATTCAAAGTGTTCCTTCTAACGAATGCTTCAACCTGGAAGGAAAAAATTGGGGGGACAAAGTGTGAATGGAGTACTGATCATTCCCGGTAACTATCAACAAGATTGGGTGAAAAAATCTTTGCTGAGATTCCAGTAAACTCGTACTTCTGTGGAAAATTTGCAAACACTTTAAAATAAAAGTGTATTTTCCTCTCTTTGCTTAGGGCTATTTCACCAAGGAACAAAGCATAGAGAGTGAACTGAGAACTAATTGAGAGTGTCAACTTTCAAGCAGCAAGCAGAAACCATGTTTCATTTAGAATTGCAAATGCTTGTATAATTATATGGAAAAATGAAGTGAAACCTAAAATTTAAAAGTGTTCCTGAAAAGAACACTTCTACCTAAAAGAACAAAATTCGGGGGACCAAGTGGGAGTGGAGTTTCAATCATTCTCTCGAAGTATCAACAAGTTCGGTTAAAAAAAAAAAATCTTTGCTGAGATTCCAGTAAACTCGGCAATCTGTGGATGCTTTTCAAACGCTTTCAAATGAAAGCGTATTTATTTTGCCTCTACATAGGGATACTTTAACAGGGTACAAAGCATAGGGGGCACACTAAAAACAAATTAATGCATGAGGTTTCAAGCAGCAAGCAAAAACCGTGTTTGAATTAGTGTTCCAAATATATGTATACTTATACATGAAAACGAAGTGAAACCTGAAGAATGAAGTGAAACCTGAATACTCAAAGTGTTTCTGCAAATGAATGCTTCAACCTGAAAAAATGAAACTTGGGGCAAAAGTGTGAATGCAGTATTGATCATTCCCTCTTAGTATTAACAATATCAGGTGAAAAAATATTTGCTGAGATTCCATTAAACTCAGAATTCTGTGGAAGCATTGCAAACACTTCCAAATGAAAGGGTATTTTCCTTGCCTCTGCTCAGGGTTACTTCAACAGGTAAAAAAAAAAAAAAAAAGGTTAGAGAGTGCACTGAGAAATAATTGATTGAGTCAACTTTCAAACAGCTAGCACAAACTGAGTTTCATTTAAGTTCCAAATGCCTGTATCTCTATAGGGGAAAATGAAGTAAAAAAAAAAAAACTAAAAATTAATAGTGTTCCTTAAAGCTTCAAGGTAAAAGAATGAATTTTGGGGGACAAAGGGCGATTGGAGTCCATATAATCCCCTTGAAGTATCAAGAAGATCAGGTGAAAAAAATCTTTTCTGAGATTCCAGTAAACTTGGAGTTATGTGGAAGCTTTGCAAAGGCTTTCAAAGGAAAGAGTATTCTTCTCGCCTCTGCTTTCAGCTACATAAAAAACAAACAAAGCATAGAAAGTGCCCAGAGAACAAATTGTGTCAGTATATTTCCAGCAGTCAGCACAAACTGTGTTTGATTTAGAGTTCCAAATGCATGCATCTCTAAGAAAGAAAATGAAAAGAAACCTAAAAATTCAAAGTCTTCTTGCAAACGAATGCTTTAAACCAGAAAAGGAAATTCAGGGGTCCAGTGAGAATAGAGTCCCCATCATTCCCTCCAAGAAACAACAAGATCGGGTAAAAAAATCTTTGCCGAGTTTACTGGAAACTTGGAGTTCTGTTAAAGCTTTGAATACACTTTCAAATGAATGAGTATTTTCCAAGCCTCTAACTAGGGCTCCTTCACCAGGAAACAAAGCATAAACAAGGATCTGAGAGCTAATTTAGTGAGTCAAGTTTTAAGCAGCTAGCACAAACCGTGTTTTATTTAAGCTGCAAATGCATGTATCCCTATAGTGAAAAACGAATAAAAATGTAAAAATTCAAAGTGATCTTGCAAACGAATGCTACAACCTAGAAGAACCAAATTTTGGGGAGTGAGATTGAATGGAGTGCCAATCATTCTCTCCAATTATAAACAAGATTGGGTTAAAAAAATTGCTGAGATTCCAGTAAACTCTGAGAAATGTGGAAGCTTTGCAAACACTTTCAAATGAAAGTGTATTATTCCCCGCCTCTGATTAGGGCTACATCAATAGGGAAAAAAGAATATAGAGCACACTAGAACTAATTGAGTGAGTTAAGTTTTAAGCAACTAGCACAAATGATGTTTGATTTAACTTCAAAATGCATGTATCCCTATAGGGGAAAATGAATTGAAAACCGAAAATTCAAACTGTTCCTGCAAACGAAAGCTTCAGCCTCAAAGAACGAAATTGTGGGACCTAGTTTGAATGGTGTACAAATCATTTCTTCCAAAAATCAACAAGATCAGGTAAAACAAACCTTTGCTGAAATTCCAGTAAACTCGGAATTCTGTAGAAGATTTACAAACATGGTGAATTAAAAGTCTATTTTCCTTAGCTTGCTTAGGGATACTTCACCAAGGAAAAACGAATAGAGATAGCACTGAGAACTAATTGAGTGAGTCCAGTTTTAAGCAGCCAGCACAAACTGTGTTTCATTTAAGTTCCAAATGCATGTATCCCTATACTGGAAAATGAATAGAAATCAAAAATTCAAAGTGTTCCTGCCAACAAATGCTTCAACTTCGAAAAACGAAATTTTTGGGACCTAGTTGGATTGAGTACTAATCAATCCCTCAAAGAAATTAAATGATCAGGTAAACAAATATATTTTCTGAGATTCCAGTAAACTCAGAATTCTGTGGATGATTTGCAAATGCTTTCATATGAAAGTGTGTTTTCCTAGTCTTGCTTAGCTCCACTTCATCAGAGAAAAAAGCATAAGGAGGGCACTGGAACTAATTGAGTGAATGAAGTTTCAAGCAGCTAGGAAAAAAAAACGTTTTTTATTAGGGTTCTAAATGCTTGTATCCCCGTACTGGAAAATGAAGAGAAACCTAAAAGTTAAAAGCGTCCCTACAAAAAAATGCTTCATCCTACAAGAAGGAAATTTGGGAGATTAAGTGCAAATATATTACCAATGATTCCCTCCAAGTATCAAAAAGATCAGGTGAAGAAATCTCTGATGAGTTTCCAGTAAATTTGGTATTTTGTGGAATAATTGCAAATGCTTTCAAATGAATGTGTGTTTTCCTCACCTCTTTTTATAGCTACTTCAACAAGGAACAAGTCTTAGAGAGTGCACTGAGAACTAATTGAGTAAGTCGTTTTAAGCAGCTAGCAAAAACCATTTTTGATTTTAGTTCCAAATGCTTGTATCCCTGTAGGGGAAAATGAAGTGAAAACTAAAACTCAAAGGGATCTTGCAAATGAATGCTTCAACACGGAAGAACAAAATTTGGGGACAAAGTGAAAATAAAGTACTGATCATTCAATGCAGTATCATCAATATTGGGTGAAAAAATTATTTGATGAAATTTCAGTTAAATTGGAGTCTGTGGAAGCTTTGCAAACAATTTCAAATCAAAGTGTGTTTTCCTCACCTTTTCTTATGATACTTCAATGGGGAAAAAGCACAGAGAATTCACTGAGAATAATTGAGTGAGCCAATTTCAAGCAGTAAGCAGTAATCCGTGTTTGATTTTGAGTTCCAAATGAATGTATCCCTATAGGGGAAAATGAAGAGGTACCTAAAAATTAAAAGTGTTCCTGCAAATGAAGGCTTCAAACTAGAAAAAAGAAATTTGTGTGACCGAGTGCGAATTGAGTACCTATCATTCACTGTAACTATCAACAAGATCAGGTGAAAAATAAAATATTTGCTGCAATTCAAATAATCTTCGAGTTCAGTAGAAGGTTGGCAAACGCTTTCAAATGAAAGTGTATTTTACTCGCCTCTGCTTAGGGTTTTTTACCAGCGAAAAATGCATAGAGAGCACACTGAGAACTAATTGAGTGAGTCAAGTTCAACCACCTAGCACAATCCGTGTTTCATTTAGAGTTTCAAATGCCAGTATTCCTATATGAAAAAACAAAGTGAAATCTAGAATTTCAAAGTGTTCCTGCAAACGAACCCTTAAAACTAAAAGAACGAAACTTGGTGGACGAAGTGCACATGGAGTACCAATCATTCCTTTTAAGTATCAACAAGATCTGATGAAAAAATCTTTGATGAGTATCCAGTTAACACCGAGTTCTGTGGAAGCATGGCAAAAGCTTTCATATCAAAGTGTATTTTCCTCCCCTCTTCTTATGGCTACTTCAACAAGAAAAAAAGCAAAGAGAACACACAGAGAATTATTGAGCAGGTCAAATTTCAAGCAGCTAGCACAAATGATGTTAGATTTAGAGTTCAAAATGAATGTATCAATCTTATGAAATATGAAGTGAAACCTTAAAATTCAAAGTGTAACTGCAAACAATGCTTCAAACTAGAAGAACCAAATATTGTGGACAATGTGCGAATGGAGTACCAATCATTCTCTCAATGTATCAACAAGATTGGGTGAAAAAATCTTTGCTTAAATCCCAGTTAACTCGGAGTTCTGAGGAAAGTGTTCAAATGTTTTCAAATGAAAGTGTATTATTCTTGCATCTGCTTAGGGCTATTTAAACAGTGACCAAACATAATGAGTGCACTGAGCACTAATTCAGTGAGTCAAGTTTCAAACATCTAGCACAATCCGTGTTTGATTTACTGTTCCAAAGCATGTATCCCCTTTAGTAGAAAAAAATTAAAACTGAAAAATTCAATGTGTTCCTGTAAACGAATTTTTCAACCTGGAAGAACGGAATTTGGGGACCAAGTGTGAATGGAAACCTGATCATTTCCTCCAGATTCAACAAGATCGAGTGAAAATATCTTTGCTGAGATTCCAGTAAACTTGGAGTTCTGGGAAAGCTTTCAAATGCTTTCAAATAAAAGTGTACTTTCCTCGCCTTTGGTAAGGGTTACTTCACCAGGGAACAAAGCATAAAGAGTGCACTGAGAACCAATACAGTGTGTGTAATTTGATGTATAGTTTCAAATCCATGTATCCCCCTATGGGAAAATAAAGTAAAAACTAAAAATTTAAAGTGTTCCTGCAAACAAATGCATCAACCTAGAAGAACATAATTTGAAGAAACAATTGCAAATGGTGTACAGATGAAGTATCAACAAGATAAAATGAAAAAAATCTTAGCTGACATCTCTGTAATCTCGAAGTTCTGTTGAAGATTTGCAAATGCTTTCAAGGAGAGTATATTTTTCTAACCTCTGCTTAGGGCTACATCAACAGGTAACAAAGCATCGAGAGCACATTGAGACCTAATTGAGAGAGTCAACTTTCCAGGCGCTAGCACATACCGTGTTTGATTTTGTGTTCCGAATGCATGTTTTTATAAAGAGGAAAAGAAAGTGAAACCTAAAAATTCAAAGTGTTTCTGCAAAGAAATTCTTCAACGTAGAAGGACAAAATTTGGGGGACCATGTAAGAATGGTGTACCTGTATTCCCTCCAAGTATCAAGAACATTGGGTGAAAACATTTTTTTTTCTGAGATTCCAGTTAACTTGGAATTTTGTGGAAGTTATGCAAACGCTTTCAAATGTTTGTGTATTTCCCTTTCCTTTGCTCAGGGAACAAAGAACAGAGATTGAACAGAAAATTAATTGAGTGAGTCAAGTTTCCAGCAGCTAGCACAAACCATGTTTGATTTACATTTCCATATGTATGTATCCCTATAGGGGAAAACCAAATGAAACGTAAAAATTCAAAGTGTTCCTGCCAAGGAATGCTTCAACCTATTAGAACAATATTTGAGGGTCTAAGTGCAATGGAGTGCTGATAATTCCATTCAAGTATCAGTAAGATCGGTTGAAAACAATATTTCCTGAGATTTCATTAAACTTTGTTTCCTGTAGAAATTTTGCAAATAATTTCAAATGAAAGAGTATTTTCCTCGCCTGTCCTTAGAGCTATTTCAACTAAGAACAAAGCAGAGAGAGTGCTCTGAGAACTAACCAAGTGAGACAAGTTTCAAGCAGCTAGCACAAACAGTGTTTAATTTAGAGTTCAAAATGCCTATATCCTTATATGATAAAATAAAGTGAAACCTAAAAGTGCGAATGGAGTACGGTTCATTTTCTCATAGTATCAACAAGATGGGGTTAAAAAAAATTGCTCAAATTCTACTAAACTTGGAGTTCTGTGGAAACTTTCCGAAAGCATTCAAGTGAACGAGTGTTTTCCTCGTCTCTGCTTAGCGCTACTTCACAAACCTTGTTTGATTTAGATTTCCAAATGCATGTATCCCTATAGAGGAAAAGGAAGTAAAACCTAAAAATTCAAAGTGTTTCTGCAAAACCAATGTTTCAACATAGAAGAACAAAATTTAGAGGACCAAGTATGAATTGACTCCTGAGCATTCACTGCAAGTATCAAGATTAGCTGAAAAAAAAAAAACCTTGCTGAGATTCAAGTAAACTCAGAGTTCTGAAGACACTTTGCAAATTCTTTCAAAAGAAAGGGTATTTTCCTTGCCTCTACTTTCAGCTACTTCAACAAGGAA
This sequence comes from Ictidomys tridecemlineatus, assembly GCF_052094955.1. Classification (NCBI taxonomy): domain Eukaryota; kingdom Metazoa; phylum Chordata; class Mammalia; order Rodentia; family Sciuridae; genus Ictidomys; species Ictidomys tridecemlineatus. Next base: position 84,687,157 of record NC_135485.1, read on the forward strand.
CAAAGCATAGACAGCACACAGAGAAATAATTGAGTCAAGTTTCAAGCAGCTAGCACAAACCGTGTTTGATTTAGGGTTCCAAACGCATGCTTTTATAAAGAGTAAAACAAAGTGAAAAATTAAAATTCAAAGTCTTCCTATTAACAAAGGCTTCAACTGAGAAGAAAAAAAAATTGTGGAACCAAGTGTGATTGGAATTCCAATCATTCTCTCCAAGTATGAAGAAGATTGGGTGAAATAAATCTTTGCTGAAATTCCAGTAAACTTGGAGTTTTGTAAAATTCAGGCAAATACTTTCAAATGAAAGTTTATGTTCCTCACATCTGCTTAGGGCTACTTCAACAGGAAACAAAGCATAGAGAGCACACTGAGTACTAATTGAGTGAGACAAGTTTCAAGCAGCTACAACAAACCATGTTTGATTTAGAGTTCCAAATGCAGAAAAAAAAAACCTGAAACTCAAAAATTCAAAGTGTTCCTGCAAAGGAATGCTTCAAACTAGAGGAACAAAATTTGGAGGTCCAAGTGCAAATGGAGTACCAATTATTCACTCCAAGTATCAACAGGATCGAGTGAAGAAATATTGTTGAGATTTCAGTAAATTCCGTAGAAACTTTGCAAATGCTCTCAAAGGAAAGTGTATTTTCCTCACCTCTGCTTAGCACTACTTCAATAGTTATAAAAGCATAGGGAGCACACGGTAAAATAATTGAGTCTATTTTCAAGCAGCTATCACAAACCGTGTTTGATTTAGAGTTCCAAATGAATGTTTGCATAAATTGGGAAAAGAAAGTGAAACCTAAAAATTTAAAGTGTTCTTGCAAATGAAGGCTTCAACCTAGAGAAACAATATTTGGAGGACCAAATACAAATGGAGTACCGATCATTCCCTCCAAGTATCAACAAGATCAGGTGAGAAAACTTTCCCTGAGATTCCAGTAAAGAATTGTAAATCTCTGTACAAACATTCCTTGCCTCTGCTTAGAGTTACTTCAACAGGGAACAAAACATAGAGAGAGCACTGAGAATTAATTAGGTGAGTCAACTTTCAAGCAGCTAGCACAAAGCATGTTTGATTTAGAGATCCAAATGCATGTATCCATAAATGGGAAAATGAAGTGAAATCTAAAAATTCAAAGTGTTCCTGATATGAACCCTTCAAACTATAGAACAAAATTTCGTTGTGAATGAATGGAGTACCAACCATTCCTTCCAGGATTAAACAAGATCAGGTGATAAAATATTTCCTGATATACAATTAAAGTCTGAGTTTTGTGATAGCTTTGCAAATGCTTTCAAATGAAAGTGTATTTTCCTCACCTCTGCTTCGGGCTACTTCAACAGGAAACAAAGCACAGAGAGCACAATCAGGATAATTGAGTGAGTCAAGTTTCATGCAGCTAGCTAGCACAAACCATGTTTATGTAGATTTCCAAGTGCAGGTATACCTGTAGTGCAAAATGCAATTATATCTAAAGATTTAAAGTTTTCCTGCATACTTCATCCTAGAATAACAAAATTTGGGGGACCAAGTGTGAATGGAATACCAATCATTTTTACAAGTATCAACAAGATCAGGTGAAAAATGTTTGCTGAGATTTCAGTAAACTCGGTGTTCTGTAGAAGATTTGCAAACTCTTTGAAATGAAAGTGTATTTTTCTCATCTCTGCTTAGGGGTACATCAACAGAGAAGAAACCATAGAGAGTGCCCTGAGAACTAATTGACTGATTCAAGTTTCAAGCAGCTTGACAAAACCGTGATTGATTTACAATTCAAAATGCATGTATCCCTATAGGGGAAACTGAAGTGAAACCTAAAAATTCAAAGTATTATTGCAAACTAAAACTTCAACCTAGAAGAATGAATTTTGGGGAACCAAGTTTTAATGGCATATTGATAATTCTCTCCATGTATCCACAAGATTGGGTGAAAAAAAATTTTTGTAGGTGTCTCAAAATTTTAATCTATGTAAGGAGCATCTTCTTCCCAGCATAACCATAAAATAACTCAACTTTATTTTTAAACAGGACTTTAAAAAATATTTTTCAAATGATTGTTATTCTTTTCCAAGTAGTACTTTGGAATTCAGCCCCTACTCACACTGCTGCCACTTTTAACACTATGAAGCTATAGCATATTCTTCTATCCAGCCTCTGTTACAATGAATTTTCTTTCTTGGAAGATGAAATTGATTTTGCAGAAACCATCAGCAGTGCTGGGTGTGGTGATGTATGTATGGAATCACATTAACTTGGACAATTTAGCAAGACTCTGTCTCAAATGAAATAAAAAGGGGTGGGGATGTAGTTTAGTGAAAGAGCTCCCTGGGTTCAACCCCCAGTCCTGGAGAAAAAAATTATTAAGTAGTTATTTTTCACCAAGTCTAGAACCAAAGCATATGAGTAAGCAAAGGACTATTATGTAGCTTAAATAGTTCTGAATATAATTTCTGCCAAAGCATCTCCCCAAATTTATTAAATATAATATGTCTCAGACTCCTATTGGTTTCACATTGCTATGTTTGATTGTTTTTTTCTCCTATCTCCCCCTTATACTTCTCCTTAGTACTATGTAAAATGAAGACACATGATGGGCACTCAACCAAGGTCTATAATATTGAAACCTCTCTGTCCTTCTTCCTGCAGGAGGCAACCAGCAATCAGAAGAAAATGTAATAAAAACCACCTGGGCAATTCCAACCAACTCAGAGTCCCTGGATTCAAATTAATCATTCAATATTCATCAGCTTTTTGTTTGTTTGTTTGTTTGTTTGTCTTCCATTTTTAGAATGAAAGACACCCATTCTGATATCTAGTAAAAAAAAATTATAGACAGTTCTGTTTTTTAAGTTTCAGAAAAATAAGATAGAGCTGCTGGAACATGCTGCTCATATTCTTTTGGCTTTACCTTCTACAATAAATACATCCACTGCTGTGTTTGGCGAGGTGACAAAAATAGCTGTCTCCCTATGGATCTGCAGGGGAGGTAAAAACTACCCTGGCACAGGCTCTCAGGCTGACTGCCTCAGTTAAGGAGACATCATTCTGACATGTGGGGCCTGCTAGACTGACAGGCGAGGAGGCCAGTGAAGGGAGAGGAGAGTTAAGCTCCCTGACCTTTGCGTGAGCTCTGCTTCCAGCCATCCCTGACTTCCGCAATTTGGTAACCTTTTCCACTCTTGCCCTGGAGATCCCTCTGGGAGTGGTAGAGTTCCAGCGCCATAGCCCTACAAAAGGAAAGATACATTGTAGGCTCAAGTAACCCAAAGATGGGAGGGGAAAAGAGAGAAGAAAAAGAGGTAGAGAAAAATGAAAAAAAAATTGATGAGATTTCAGTAACCTCATAGATCTGTGAAAGGTTTGCAAGTGCTTTCAAATGAAAGTGTATTTTTCTCCCCTATGCTTAGGGCTACATCAACAGGGAACAAAGCATAGAGTTCACACTGAGAACTAATTGAGTCAAGTTACAAGCAGCTAGAACAAACTGTTTGACTTTGTGTTCCAAGGTAAAACAAAGTAAAATAAAAAAATTCAAAGTGATCCTGAAATGAACCCTTCAACCTAGAAAAACAAAATTTGGGTTACCAATTGAGAATGGAGTACATATAATTCCCTCAATGTATCAACACGATGGGGTGGAAAAATTTTGCTGAAATGTTATTAAACTCAGAGTTCTGTGGAACCTTTGCAAATGCTTTCAAATGAAAGTGTATTTTTTTCTCTGCTAAGGGCTTAATCAACAGAGAACAAATCATAGAGACCACACTGAGACTAATTGAGTGAGTCACGTTTTAAGCAGCTAGCTAGCAAAAACCATATTTGATTTAGAGTTCCAAATGCAAGTATCCCTATAGTGGAAAACGAAGTGAAACCTAAAATTCCAAAGTGTTATACCAAAGAATGCTTCAACCAAAAAGAAAGAAAATTGGGGGACCAAGTATGAATGGAATATCGATCATTTCCTACAACTATCAACAAATTCGCATGAAAATACTTTGCTGAGATTTCAGTAAACTAGGAGTTCTGTGCAAGCTTTGATTAAGAATTCAAAATGCATGTATCCCTATATGGGAAAACGAAGTGAAACCTAAAAATTCAAAGTTTTCCTGCAAAAAAACGCTTCAACATACAAGAAAAAAAATTGGGATAGCGAGTATGAAAGAAGAACTGAGCATTCCCTGCGAGTATCAACAAGATCAGGTGAAAAAACCTTTGTTGAGATTCCAATAAACCCCAAGTTCTGTAGAAACTTTGAAAATCCTTTCAAATGAAAGAGTATTTTCCTTGCCTCTTCTTAAGGCTTCTTCAACAGCTAACAAAGCATAGTGAGCACACTGAGAAATAATTAAGTGAGTCAAGTTTCAAGCAGCTAGCACAAACCGTGTTTGATTTAGAGTTTCAAATGCATACTTTTACAAAGTGGAAAATGAATTGAAACCTAAAAATTTACAGTGTTCCTGAAAACGAAGTCTTCAACCTAGAAGAACAAAATTTGGGGGACCAAGTGCAAATGGAGTTCCGATCATTCTCTCAAAGTATCAAGAAGATTGGGTGAAAAACTCTTTGCTGAAATTCTAGTAAAGTCTGAGTTTTGTGGAGTCATGCAAACGTTTTCAAATGTAAGTCTATTTCCCTTGCTTCTTCTTAGGGCTACTTCAACAGGGAAAAAAGTAGAGACATTACACTGAGAATAAATTGAGTGAGTCAAATTTCAAGCAGATAGCACAAACTGTGTTTGATTTAGAGTTCCAAATACAGTATCCCTATAGGTTAAAACAAACTGAAAATTAAAAATTCTAAGTGTTCCTGCAAACAAACGCTTCAACCTAACAGAATGAAATTTGGGGTCCAAGTACAAATGGAGTACCAAAAATTCCCTCAAAGTATCAACTAGATCACGTGAAAAAATCTTTGTTGAGATTCCAGTAAATTCGGAATTTTGTAGAATCTGCAAATGCTTTAAAATGAAACTGTATATTTCTCACCATTGCTTAGGGCTACTTAAACAGGCAACAAAGGATAGTGAGTGCACTGAGAACTAATTTACTGAGTCAACTTTAAAAAAGCTAGTGCAAACCATGTTTTATTTAGAGTTCCAAATGCATGTTTTTATAAAGGGGAAAACGAAGTCAACCTAAAAATTCAAAGTGCTTCTAAAAATGAATGCTTCAACCTAGAAGAATAAAATTTGAGGGACCAAGTGCAAATGGAGTACTGATAATTTTCTCAAAGTATCAACAAGATGAAGTGGAAAAAATCTTTGCTGAGATTCCAGTAAACTCTGAGTTCTGTGGAAACATTGCAAACACTTTCAACTGAAGTGTATTTTCCTCGCCACTGCTTAGTGCACTGAGAACGAATTTAGTGTGTTAAGTTTTTGAGTTTGATTTAGAGTTCCAAATGCATGTATCCATAAATGGGAAAATAAAGTTAAATCTAAAAATTCAAAGTGTTTCTGCTAAAGAGTGCTTCAATCTAGAAGGATGATATTTGCGGGACCAAGTTCGAATGGAGCACAAATCATTCTCTCCATGTAGTAAGAAGATCGGTTGAAAAAACTTTTACTGAGTTTCCAGTAAACTAGAAGTTCTATGGAAACTTTGCAAAGGCTTTCAAATTAAAGTGTATTTTCTTAGCCTCTACTTAGAGCTACTTCAACAGAAAACAAAGTATAGAGAGCTCACTGAAAACTAATTGAGTGAGTCAATTTTCAAACAACTAGCACAAACCCTGTTTGATTTACAGTTCCAAATGCATGTATCCCTATAGGGGGAAATGAAATGAAACCTAAATATTCAAAGTGTTACTGCAAACTAATGCTTCAACCTAGAAGAACAGAATTTGGGTTACAAAGTGTGAATGCATTATCAGTCATTTCTTCCAAGTCTCAACAAGATCAGATGCAATTATACTTGCTGAGATTTTAGTAAACTCAGATTTCTGTGGAAGCATTGCAAACGCTTTCAAAGGAAAATGTATTTTCCTCACCTCTGCTTAGGGTTACTTCAACAGGGATCAAAGCTTAGAGAGTGCACTGAGAACTAATTGAGTGAGTCAATTTTTTAAGCAACTAGCACAAACCATGTTTGATTTAGAGTTCCAAATGCATGTATCCCTTTTGGGGAAAATGAAGAGTAACCTAAAATATCAAAGTGCCCTGCAATGAAACACTTCAACCTAGAACTTCAAAGTTTTGTGGACCAAGTGCAAATGGAAAACCGAGAAAACACTCCATGTATCAACAATATCAGGTGAAACATTTGCTGAGATTCTAGTAAACTCGGAGTTCTCTGGAAGCGTTCCAAATGCTTTCATATGAAAGTGTATTTTCCTAGCCTCGGCTTAGGGTTACATCATCATAGAACAAAGCATAGAGAGCACACTGTGAAATAATAGAGGGAGTCAAGTTTCTAGGTACTAGCACAGAGCAAGTTTTATTTAAAGTTCCAAATGCATGCATCCCTAGAGGAGAAATGGAGTGAAACCTAAAAATTCAATGTGTTCCTGAAAATGAATGCTTCAACCTAGAGGAACAAAATTAAGGTACCAAGTGCGAATGGAGCTCTGATTATTCTCTCCTAGTATCAACAAGATTGGGTGAAGAAATTTTTGCTCATATTCCACTAAACTTGCAGTTCTGTGGAAACATTGCTAATGCTACCAAATGAAAGTGTATTTTCCTCGCCTCTATTTAGTGCTCCTTCAACAGGGATCAAAGCATAGAGAGTGCACAGAGAACTAATTGATTGAGTTAAGTTTCTAGCAGCTAGAAAATACTGTGTTTGATTTAGAGTTACAAATGCAAGTATTTGTTTATGGTAAAATGAAGAGAAACCTAAATATTCAAAGTGTTCCTGCAATGGAATACTTCAACCTAAAAGTACAAAATTTGGAGGACCAAGTGCAAATGGAGTACTGAGCAATCTTTCCAAGAGTCAACAAGTTCGGGTGAAAAAATCTTTGCTGAGATTCTAGTAAATTTGTAGTTCTGTGGAAGGTTTGCAAACACTTTCAAATGAGAGTGTATTTTCCTAGCCTATGCTTAGGGCTATGCCAACAGGGAACCAAGCATTCTGAGCACAATGAGAAGTAATTGAGTGAGTTAAGTTTGAAGTAGCTAGAAGAAACAGTTTTTTATTTAATTTCCAAATGCCAGTATCCTTATAGGGTGAAATGTAGTGGAACCTAAACTTCAAAGTGTTCCTTAAAATGAACACTTCATCCTAGAAAAACGAAATTTGAGGACCATGTGTGAATGGAATCCGGATCATTACCTCCAAGTATAAACAAGATCAGGTGAAAATAAGTTTGCTAAAATACCAGTAAACTTGGCGTCTGTGGAACCTTTGCAAAAGCTTTCAAATGAAAGTGTATTTTTCTTGCCTCTAATTAGGGCTACTGCAACAGGGAACAAAGCATAGAGAGCACACAGTGAACTAAATGAGTGAGTCAATTTTCAAGCAAATAGAACAAACTGTTTGATTTAAAGTTCAAAATGCATGTATCCCTATAGGGGGATACGAAATGAAATCTAAAAATTGCTCCTGCAAACAAATGCTTAAACCTAGAAGAACAAAATTGGGGGACAAAGTGTGAATGCATTACCAGTCATTCCTTCCAAGTCTCAACAAAATCAGGCGCAATTATACTTTCTGAGATTCTAATAAACTCAGATTTCTGTGGAAGCATTGCAAATGCTTTCAAATGAAAATGTATTTTCCTCACCTCTGCTTAGGGCTACTTCAACAGGGATCAAAGCTTACAGAGCGCACTGAGAACTAATAGAGTGAGTCAATTTTTAAGCAGCTAGCACAAACCATGTTTGATTTAGAGTTTCAAATGCATGTATACATTTAGGGGAATACCTTTAGGGGAAACTAAAGAAACGTAAAATTTCAAAGGGCTTGCAATGGAACACTTCAACCTAAAATTTCGAAATGTGGTGGACCAAGTTCAAATGGAGAACTAAGAAAACACTCCATGTATCAACTAGATCAGGTGAAAATTTTGGCTGAGATTCTAGTAAACTCTGAGTTCTGTGGAAGCTTTCCAAATGCTTTCATATGAAAGTGTATTTTCATAACCTCTGCTAGGGGTTTTGTCAATTAGGAACAAAGCATAGAGAGCACACTCAGAACTAATAGAGTGAGACAAGTTTCTAGCAGCTAGCATAAAGCAAGTTTAATTTGGAGTTCCAAATGCATGTATCCCTATAGGGAAAAATGAATTGAAACCTAAAAATTCAATATGTTCCTGAAAATGAATTTTTCAACCTAGAATTACAGAATTGGGGGGATCAAGTGCGAAAGGAGCACTGATCATTCTTTTCTAGTACCAAAAAGATTGGGTGAAGAAATCTTTGCTCATATTTTCGTAAACTTGCAGTTCTGTGGAAGCATTGCAAACAGGTTCAAATTAAAGCATATTTTTTTTGTCTCTGCTTAGTAGTACTTCAACAGGGAACAAAGTATAGAGAGCAAGCTGAGAACTAATTCATTTAATGAGTCAAGTTTGAAGCAACTTGCTTGTTTTATTTTGAATTCCAAATGCATGTATCCCTATAGGGTAAAATGAAGTAAATGTTAAAAATTCAAAGTGTTCTAGAAAGCGAATACTTTAACCTAGAAAAACGGAATTTAGAGGACCAATTGTGAATGGAGGGCCAATTATCCCATCCAAGAATCAACAAGTTCAGGTAACAAAAACTTTTCAGGGATTCCAGTAACCTTGGAGAAATTTGGATGCTCTGCAAACACTATCAAGTGGAAGTTTATTTTTCTTGCCTCTGCTTAAGGCTACTTGAAAAGAAACAAAGTATATTGAGTGCAATTAGAAATAATTGAGTAAGTCAAGTTTCAGACAGCTAGCACAAACCAAGTTTGATTTAGATTTCCAAATGCATTCATCCTGTTAGTGAAAAATAAAGTGAAAATTAAAAATTCAAAGTGTTCTTGCAAACGAACGCTTAGACTTTGTAGAAAAAAATTTGGGGACCATGTGGGCATGTATTCTCAATCATTCTCTCCAAGTATCAACAAGATTGGCTGGAAAAGTCTTTCTGAGATTCCAGTAAAATTGGAGATGTGTGCAAGTTTTACAAATGCTTTCAAATGAAAGTGTACATTTCTCCCCTCTACTTAGCGCTACTTCAACAGTGATCAAAGCATAGAGAGTGCACAGAGAACTAATTGATTGAGTCAACTTTCTAGCAGCTAGCACAAACCATGTTTGATTTAGAGTTCCAAATGCATATATCCCTTTATGGAAAAATGAAGAGAAAATTAAAAATTCAAAGTGCCCTGCAATGGAAAACTTCAACCTGGAACTACTAAATTTGGAGGAACAAGTGCAAATGGAGAACTGAGACAACATTCCATGTATCAACAAAATAAGATGAATATTTTTTTCTGAGATTCTAGTAAACGCAGAGTTCTTTGAAGCTTTCCAAATGCTTTCATATGAAAGTGTGCTCTCCTAGCATCTGCTTAGGGCTACGTCAACAGGGAACAAAGCAAAGAGACCACACTGAGAACAAATTGATTGAGTCAAGTTTCTAGCAGCTAACAAAAAGCGAGTTTGATTTAGAGTTCAAAATGCATGTATCTCTATAGGGGAAAACGAAGTGAAACCTAAAAATTCAATGTGTTTCTGAAAATGAATGCATCAACCTAGAAGAACAAAATTTTGGGGACCTAAGTGTGAATGGAAGACTGATCATTCTCTTTTAGTATCAACAGATCTGTTGAAGAATTTTTTGCTCATATTCCAGTAAACACGAAGTTCTGTGGAAGCATTGCAAACGCTTTCAAATTAAAGTGTATTTTCCTCGTCTCTGCTCAGGAGTACTTCAACAGGGAACAAAGCATACAGAGTGCACTAAGAACTAATTCATTGAATGAGTCAAAATTGAAGCAGCTTGTACTAACCTTGTTTGATTTAGAGTTCCAATGCATGCATTCCTATACAGTAAAATAAAGTGAATCTTAAAAATTCAAAATGTTCCAGAAAGTGGACGTTTAAACCCATAAAAACAAAATTTAGAGAATAATTTGCAAATTGAGGACCAATGATTCCCTCCAAGGATCAACAAAAGAGGGTGAAAAAATTTTGCTGAGATTCCAGTAAACTCAGAGTTGTGTGGAAACTTTGCAAATGTGTTAATGTGAAAGTGTATTTTCCTCACCTCTGTTTAGGCTTACTTCAGCAGTGAATAAAGCATAGAGAGTGCAATGAAAACTAATTAAATGAGTCAAGTTACAAGTAGCAATTACAACCGTGTTTGATTTAGAATTCCAAATGCATGTATCCCTATAGTGGGAAACGAAGTGAAACCTAAAATTTCAAAGTGTTCCTGTAAACAAATGCTTCAACATAGAAGAACAAAATTTGGAGGAAAAAGTGTGAATGGATTACAGATCATTCATTCCAAGTTTCAACAAATCAGGTGGAATATTCTTTCTGAGATTTCAGGAAACTCAGAGTTGTGTGGAAGCATTGCAAACGCTTTCAAATGAAAGCGTATTTTCATCACTTCTGCTTAGGGCTACTTCAACAGTGATCAAAGCATAGAGATTGCACAGAAAACTAATTTAATGAGTTAATTTTCAAGAAGCTAGCATCAATCGTGTTTGATTTAGAGTTACAAATGCATGTATCCCTATATGGGAAAACAAAGTAAAAACTAATAATACAAAGTGTTCCTGCTAACAAACGCTTCAACGTAAAGAATAAAATTTGGGTACCAAGTGCAAATTGAATTCCGATCATTCTCTCAAAATATCAACAAAATTGGGTTAAAAAATCTTTGCTGAGGTTCCTGTAAACTCAGAGTTCTGTTGAAGCTTTTCAAACGCTTTTTTATGAAAGTTTATTTACCTTGCCTCTGCTTAGGGCTACTTCAACAGGGAACAAAAAATAGAGAGCACATTTACAACTAATTCAGTGAGTCCAGTTTCAAGAAGCTTGCAAAAGTAGTGTATAATTTAGAGTTACAAATGCGTGTATCACAATAGGTGTTACAACAAAAAGAAATCAGAACATTCAAAGTGTTCCTGCAAATAAACACTTCCCCTAGAAGAACTAAATTTGAGGGACCAAGTACATTTGGAGTACTGATCATTCCCTCCAAGTATAAACAAGGTCAGGTGAAAAAAACTTTGCTGAAATTCCAGTAAACTCGGAGATCTGTGGAAACTGTGCAAATGCTTTCAAAAAAAGGTGTATTTTCCTTGCATCTTCTTAGGGCTACTTCAAAAGGAAACAAAGTATAGAGAGCACACTGAGAATTAATTGAGTGAGTCAAGTTTGAAGCAGTTATCACAAACCAAGTTTCATTTAGAGTTCCAAATGCATGCATCCCTATAGGGTTAAATGAATTGAAACTGAAAAATTCAAAGAGTTTCTATAAACGAACTCTTCAACCTAAAAAAATGAAATTTGGGGGACCTAGTGTGAAAGGAGAACTGATCATTACCACCAAGTATCAACAAGATCGGGGAAAAAAAATCTTTGCTGAAATTTCAGTAAACAAGGAGTTCTGTTGAAGCTTTGCAAACGCTTTCAAATAAAAGTGTATTTTGCTGGACTCTGCATAGGGCTACTTTATCAGGGAACAAAGCATAGAGAGTGCACTGAGAACTAATTGAGTGAGTCAAGTTTCAAGCGGCTACAACAAATCCTGTTTGATTTAATGTTCCAAATGCATGTATCCCTATAGGGGAAAACAAATTAAAACATAAAAATTCAAAGTGTTCCTATAAATGAATGCTTCAACCTAGAAGAGCAAAATCTGGGTGACCACGTGTGAATGAATTACCAATCATAATCCATCCCTCCATGTATCAACAACATCTGGTTAAAGAATCTTTGATGAGATTTTGGTAAAATGAGTTCTGTGTAAGTTTTTCAAATGATTCAAATGAGAGTGTATTTGACATGCCTCTGCTTAGGGCTACTTCAACAAGGCACAAAGCATAGAGAGCACACTGAGAACTAATTGAGTGAGTCAAGTTTCAAGCAGCTAGCCCAAACCGAGTTTATTTTAGAGTACCAAATATGTGTATCCCTATTGGGAAAAATGAAATGAAACATAAAAATTCAATGTGTCCCTGAAAACTAATGCTTAAACATAGAAGAAGAAAATTTGGGAGACCAAGAGTGAATGGAGTACTGATATTCTCTGCAAGCATCAAAAAGATCTGGTGAAAAAATTTTACTGATGTTCCCATAAAATCACAGTTCTGTGGAAGCTTTAACAACATTTTCAAAAAAAAAAAAAGTGTATATTCCTCGACTATTCTTAGCGTTACTTCAACAAAGTTCAATGCATTGAGAACCCACATTGAACTAATTGAGTGAGTCAAGTTTCAAGCAGAAAGCACAAACAGTGTTTGATTTACAGTTGCAAATGCGTGTATCACTATAGGGGAAAAGAAAGTGAAACCGAAATCTTCAAAGTGTCCCTGCAAGTGAACGTTTCAACCTAGATGGATGAAATTTGAAGAACCAAGTGTGAATGCATCCCAATCTTCCCTCCAAGTATCTACAAGGTCATGTAAGTAAATCTTTGCTGAGATACCAGTAAACTCAGAGTTCTGTGTAAGAATTGCAAACACTTTCCAATGAAAGTTTATTTTCCTTGCTTCTGCTTAGGGATAATTAAACAGGTAAAAATGCACAGAGAGTGCAGTGAAAATTTATTGAGTGAGTCAAGTTTCAAGAAGCTAGTCCAATTTGTGTTTGATTTAGAGTTTCAAATGCATGTATCCCTATATGGAAGAAAAATTGAAACCTAAAAATTCAAAATGTGTCTGCAGATGAATGCATCAACCTAGAAAAATGAAATTGGGTGAACCAACTTTGAATGGAGTACTGATTATTCCCTCAAAAAATCCAAAAGTTCAGGTGAAAAAATTTTGCTGATTCCAGTAAACTTGGAGTTCTGTGGAAGCTTTGCAAACGCATTCAAAGGAAAGTGTATTATTCTCACACCTGCTAAGGGCTACTTCAACACGCAACAACATATAGAAAGGGCACTGAGAACTAATTGAGTGTGTCAAGTTGCAAGCAGCTAACACAAACTTTGTATGATTTAGCGTTTCAAATGCATGTATCTCTAGAAAGGAAAACAAAGTGAAACCTAAAATCAAAGTGTTCCTTCAAACAAATTATTCAACCTAGAAGATCGAAATTTGGGGGAATAAGCTTGAATGGAGTAATGAACATTCTCTTCCAGTATCAAAAAGATCAGGTGAAAAAATCTTTGCTGAAATTCCAGTGAACTCGTAGTTCAATTGAAGCTTTTCAAATGCTTTCAAATAAAAGTGTAGTTTCCTCACATCTGCTGTGGGCTATTTAAACAGGAAAAAAGTATAAAGAGGGTACTGAGAACTAATTGAGTACGTCAAGTTTCAAGCATCTAGCACAAGCCGTGTTTGAGTTAAAGTTCCAAATGGATGTATCCCTGTAGGGTAAAAAAAAATGAAATCTAAAAATTAAAGTGTTCCTTTAAATGAACCCTTCAAACTAGAAGAACGAAATCTGGAAGACCAACGGTGAATAGAGTACTGATCATTCTGTCCAAGTATCAACAGAATCACGTGAAAAAAATCTTTACTGAGATTCCAGTAAACTCAGAGTTCTGTGGAATCATTTCAAACATTTTCTAAAAAAAAGTGTATTTTCATTGCCTCTTCTTAGAGCTATTTCAACAGGAAAAAAAAGCATAGAGAGCACACTTTAAACTTATTGAGTGAGTCAAGTTTCAAGAATGTTGCGCAAATCGTGTTTAATTTAGAGTTCCAAATGCATGAATTCCTTTAGGGGAAATGGAAGTGAAACCTAAATTTCAAAGTGTTCCTGCAATTGAACGCTTCAATGAAGAAGAATGAAATTGGGGGTCAAAGTGCAAATTGAGTACTGATCATTCCCTGCAAGAATCAACAGGGTTAGGTAAAAAAAAATCTTTGCTAAGATTACAGGTAAACTCATAGTTCAGTGGAAGCTTTTCAAACGCTTTCAAATGAAAGGATTTTCCTCCTCTCTACTTAGGACTACTTTAACAGCGAACAAAGCATAGAGATCACACTGAGAACAAATTGAGTAAGTCAAGTTTCAAGTAAATTGCAGAAACCATTTTTTATTTAGTTTCAAATGTGTGTATCTTTATAGAGGAAAACAAAGTGAAACGTAAAAATTCAAAGTGTTCCTGAAAAAGAATGCTTCAACATAGAAGAACAAAATTTGGGGAACCAAGTGTGAATGAAGTACTGATCAGTCCCTCCAAGTATCAACAAGATCAATTGAGAACACCTTTGATGAGATTCCAGTAAACTCAGAGTTTTGTGAAAGATTTTCAAAGGTATTCCAATGAAAATGTATTTTCTTTTCCCCTGCTCAGGGGTACATTAATAGGGAACAATGCATAGAGAGCACACTGAGATCTAATTGAGTGAGTCAAGCATAAGCAGCTACCACAAACTGTGTTGATTTAGAGTTCCAAATGCACATATCTCTATAGGAGAAATAGAAGTAAAACCTAAAATAGCAAAATGTACCTGAAGACGAATGCTTCAACCTAGAAGAATAAAATTTGAGGGACCAATTGCAAATGAAGTACCAATCATTCCATTCAAGTATCAAGAAATTCAACTGACAAAAAACATTGTTGAGATTCTAGTAAACTCAGAGTTCTGTGGAAGCTTTCAAAAGACTTCAAATGAAAGTATATTTTCCTTGCCTCTGCTTATGACTACTTCAAATGTGAACAAAGCATAAAGTGTGCATCTAGAACTAATTGAGTGAGTCAAGTTTCAAGCAGCAAGCAAAAATCTTGTTTTTTATTAGATTTCCAAATGTGTGTATTCCTGTAGGGGAAAATGAAGTGAAAACTAAAAATTTATAGTGTTCCTGTAAATGAACACTTCAACATAAAAGAAGAAAACTTAGGGGCCTAAGTGCAGATGGAGTACTGATCATTGCCTCCAAGTATCAATAAGACTAGAAGAAAAAAATATTTGCTGAGATTCCAATAAACTCAGAGTTGTGTGGAGGCTTGGCAAAGGCTTTTAAATGAAAGTGTATATTCCTCACCTCTGCCTATGGCTACTTCAATAGGAAAAATAGCATAGAGAGTGCACTGAGATCTAATTGATTGAGTCCAGTTTCAAGTAGCTATCACAAACCGTGTTTGATTTAGACTTCAAAATGCAGGTATTCTTATAGAAGAAAATGAAGTGTAACCTAAAAATTCAAAGTTTCCCTGCATTCAAATGCTTCAACCTAGAAGTTGCAAAATTTGGGGGACAAAGTGTGAATGGAGTCTGAATCCCTCCATTCAAGTTATCAATGAGATCAGAGAAAAAAATCTTTGCTGAGATTTCAGCAAACTCCAAGTTCTGCGGAATCTTTTAAAAGCTTACCAATGACAGTGTATTTTTCTTGCCTCTGCTTAGTGCTAATTAAACAGAGAATAAAGCATACAGAGTTCACTGAGATCTAATTGAGTGAATCAAGTATCAAGAAGCTAGAACAAACCATGTTTGATTTAGAGTTTAAAATGTGTGTATCCCTATAGGAGAACGTGAAGTGAAACCTAACAATTCAAAGTGTTCTTTCAAAAGAATGCTTCAACCTAGAAATACAAAATTTGGGGGAAAAAGTGCAAATGGAGGACCAATGATAACCTCCCAGTATCAACACATTTGGGTAAAAAAATCTTTGTTGAGATTCCTGTAAACTCCGAGTTGTGTGGAAGCTTTACAAATGCTTTCAAATGAAAGTGTATTTTCCTTGCTACTGCCTATGGCTAATTAAATAGGGAATAAAGCATAGAGAGGGCACTGAGAACTAATTGAGTAAGTTTAGTTTAAAGCAGCTAGAATAACTGTGTTTGATTTAGAGTACCAACTGCATGTATTCATATAGACGAATATGAAGTGAAAGCTGAAAATTCAGAGTGTTCCTGCAAAAGAAAGCTTCAACCTAGTTTAACAAATTTTGGGGCAGTAGGTGTGAATAGAGTAACAATCATTTTATCCAAGTTTCAACAAGATCGGGTGAACAAACATTTGCTGAGATTCCAGTAAACTTGGTGTTCTGTAGAAACTTTGCAAATTCTTTCAAATGAAAGAGTATTTTCTTCAACTCTGCTTAGGACTACTTCTTCAACAGAGAACAAAGCATAGAGAGCTCTCTGAGAACTAACCCGGTGAGACAAGTTTTATGCAGCTTGCACAAACCATGTTTGATTTAGAGTTCCAAATGCATGTATCCCTTCAGGGAAAAATGAAGTGAAACCTAATAATTCAAAGTGTTCCTGCAAATCAATTCTTTAAAATAGAAGAATGATATTTGGGGGACAAAGCACAAAAGGTGTACTGAGCATTCACTCCAAGTATCAACAAGATTGGGTGAAAATATCTTTACTGAAATTCCAGTAAACTAGGAGTTCTGTAGAAGCTTTGCAAGCAGTTTCAAATGAAAGTGTATTTTTTCAGCTCTCAATAGGGATATATCAAGAGGGAACAAAGCATAGAGAGTTCATTAAGAATAATACAGTGAGTAAAGTTTCAAGCAGATAGCACAAACAATGTTTCATTTAGAGTTCAAAATGCATGTATCCCTTTAGGGAAAAATGAAATGAAACCTAAAAATTCAAAGTGTTCCTGAAAATGAATGCTTTAACTTAGAAGAATAAAATTTCGGGAAACAAGTGCAAAGGGAATACTGATCATTCGCTGTAAATATCAAAAAAATTCCGTTGAAAAAAAATTTGCAGAGATTTCAGTAAATTCAGAATTCTGTGGAAGCTTTGCAAATGTTTTCCAATGAACGTGTGTTTTCCTCCCCTGTGCTTAGGGCTACTTCAATAAGAAAGAAAGCATAGAGAGGGCACTGAGATCTAATTGAGTGAGCCAAGGTTCAAGGAGTTAGCACAAACTGTATTTGATTTTGAGTTTCAAATGTGTATCAAAAGTATCAACAAGATCGGGTGAAAAAATCTTTGCTGAGATCCAGCAATCATGGAGCTTTGTGGAATCATTTCTAATGCTTTCCAATGAAAGTGTATTTTTCTTGCCTCTTCTTAGAGCTACATTAACAGGGAACAATGCATAGAGAGTGCACTGAGAACTAATTGAGTGGGTCAAGTTTCAAGCAGCTAGCACAAACAGACTTTGATTTAGACTTCCAAATGCATGTATCCCTACAGGGAAAAATGAGGTGAAACCTAAAATTTTGAAGTGTCTGGCAAATGAATGGTTCAACCTAGAAAAATGAATTTTGAGGGACCTAGTGCAAATGGAGTACCATCATTCCCTCCAAGTATCAACAAGCCCGGGTGAAAAAAATATTTGCTGAGATTCCAGTAAACTCGGAGTTCTGTGGAAGATTTGCATAAACTTTCAAATAAAAGTGTATTTTCCTCACCTCTTGTTAGGACTACTTCAACGGGAAAAATCATAGAGAGTTAACTGAGAACTTATAGAGTGAGTCAAGTTTCAAGAAGTTTGTGCAAACCGTGTTTGAATTTGAATTTCAAATACATGTATCCCTATAGAGGGAAACAAAGTAAAACCTAAAATTTCAATTTGTTCGAGCAAATGAAGGCTTCAACATAGAAGAATGAAATTGATAAACGAAAGGCAAATGGAGTAGTGATCATTCTTTCCAATTATCAACAATTTCAGGTAAAAAAATCATTACTGTCATTCCAGTAAACTCGGAGTTCAATGGAAGATTTGAAAATGCTTTCAAATGAAAGTGTATTTTCCCCACCTCTTTTTAGGGGTACTTCAACAGGGAAAAAAGCATAGAAAGCACACTGAGAACTATTTGAGTGAATTAAGTTTCAAGCACCTAGCAGAAACCCTGTTTGATATAGTGTTCCAAATGCATTTATCCCTGTAGAGAAAAACGAAGTGAAACCTAAAAATTCAAGGTGTTCCTGAAAATGAATGCTTCAACCTATAAAAAGGAAATTTGGGGGAACAAGTGCGAATGGAGTACCGATCATTTTCTGCAATTATGAACAAGATCTGGTAAAAAAAAAAAATCTCTGCTAAGATTCCAGTATACTCAGAGTTCTTTGGAAGCTTTGCAAACGCTTTTAATAAACATACATTTTCCATGCCTGTGTTTAGGATACTTCAACAGAGAACAAAGCATGAAAAGATCACTGAGAAGTAATTGAGTCAACATTCAAGCACCTAGCACAAACTGTGTTTGATTTAGAGTTTCAAATGCATGTATCCCTATAGGGAAAAAAACAAGTGAAACCTAAAAATTCAATGTGTTCCTGCAATCAAACTCTTCAAACTAGAAGAAAAAAATTGGGGGGACTTAGTGTCAATGGAGTAAGGATCACTCCCTTCCAGTATCAACAAGATCAGGTGAAAACTCTTTGCTGAGAATCCAGCAAACTCAGAGTTCTGCAGAAGCTTTGCAAATGATTTCCAATGAAAGTGTATTTTCCTTCCCTCTTCTTAGGGCTACTTAAACAGGGAACAAAGCATAAAGAGCACACTTAGATCTAATTGAGTCATGTCTCAAGCAGCTAGCACAATCCATTTTGATTTCGAGTTCCAAAAGTGTGTAGCTTTATAGGAGTACATGAAGTTAAACCTAAAAATTCACAGTGTTTCTGCAAACGAACACTTCAACTAAGAAGAAGAAAATTCGGGAACCAACTGCGAATTTAGTAACCATCATTCCATCTAAGTATCAACACAATCGGGAAAAACAGTATTTCCTGAGATTCCAATAAATTTGGAGTTCTGGGGAAGCATGCAAATGATTTCAAATGAAAGTATATTTTCCTTGTCTCTGCTTTGGGCTACTTCAACAGAGAACAATGCATAGGGAGCACACTGAGAACTAATTGACTGAGTCAAATTTCAATCAGCTAGCAAAATTGTGTAAGATTTACAGTTCCAAATGCGTCTATTCTTTTTAGGGAAAAATGAAGTGAAAGCTAAACATTCACAGTGTTCCTGCAAATGAACGCTTCAACATAGAAGAACCAAATTTGGGGGACCAAGTGTGAATGGTGTACCGATCATTCCCTCCAAGTATCAACAATTTGGGGTGAAAAAAACTTTGCAGAGATTCCAGTAAACTTGGTGTTCTGTGGAAGCTTTTCAAATGCTTTCCAATGTATGTGTATTTTCCTTGCCTTTGCTTTGGGCTACATCAGCCGAAAACAAAGTCTAGAGAGGACACTTAGAAATAATTGAGTGTGTCAAGTTTCAATCAGCCAGCACAATCTGTGTTTGATTTAGAGTTCCAAATGAGTGTATCTCTATCAGAGAAAAAGAAGTGAAACCTAATAATTCAAAGTTTTTTTGGAAAAGAACCCTTCAACCTAGAAGAAGGAAGTTTGGGGGACCAAGTTCAAATGGAATACCAATCATTTCCTCCAAGTGTAAACAAGATTGAGTTAAATATCTTTCCTGAGATTCCATTAAACTCAGAGTTCTGTGGAAGATTTGCAAATGCATTCAAATGTAAGTGAATTTTCCCAGCATCTACTTAGGGCAAGTTCAACAAGGAACAAAGCACCGAGATTACAGTGAGAACTAATTGTGTGAGAAAGTTTCAAGCAGCTATTACAAACAGTGTTTCATTTAGAGTTCCAAATGCATATATCCTTATAGGGGAAAATGAAGTGAAGCCTATTTAAACCTTTCCTGCAAACGAATGCTTCAACCTAGAAGTAAAAAACTTGGGGTACCAAGTGCAAATGGGGTACTGATTATTCCTTCAAAGTATCAACAAGATTGGGTGAAAACAATCTTTCCTGAGATGCAGTAAACACGGAGTTCTGTACAAATATTGCAAATGCTTTCAAATGAAAAAATATTTTCTTCAGCTCTGCTTAGGGCTATTGCAAAAGAGAACAAAGCATAAAGAGTGCTCTGAGAACTAACTGAGTGACTGAAGTTTCAAGCAGCTAGGACAAACTGTGATTGATTCAGAATTCCAAATTCATGTATCTCTATTGGGGGAAAAGGAAGTGAAACCTAAAATTTCACAAATTTCCTGCAAAAAAAAAAAAACACTTCAACATAGAATAATGAAATTTGGGAGACCAAGTATGAATGGAGTACCAAGCATTCCATCCAAGTATTAACAAGATCTGGTGAAAAAATCTTTGTTGAGATTATAGTAAACTCAGTTTTATGGAAGCTTTCCAAATGCTTTCAAATAAAATTTTGTATTCCTCACCTCTCCTTAGGGCTACCTCAACAGGGAACAAAGCATAGAGAGTGCATTGAGAACTAAGTAAGTGAGTCAAGTTTCAAGCAGCTAGCACAAACCCTGTTTTATTTAGAGTTCCAAATGCATGTATTCCTATAGAGGAAAACAAACTGAAACTTAAAATTTCAATGTGTTCCTGCAAATGAATGCTTTAACCAGAAGAATGATATTGGAGATCCAAGTAGGAATAGAGCACCCATCATTTTCTCCAAGTATCAACAATTTAAGGTGAACAAACATTTGCTTAGATTCCAGTAAACTCCGAGTTCTGTAGAAAGTTTGCAAATGCTTTCAAATGAATGAGTATTTTCCTTGCCTCTGCTTATGGCTACTTCAACAGGTAATAAAGCATAGTGAGAAAACATAGAAATAATTAAGTGTGGCAAGTTTCAAACAGCTAGCACATACCATGTTTGATTTACAGTTCCAAAAGCATGTTTGTATAAAAAGGAAAATGAAGTCAAACCTAAAATTTAAAAGTGTTCCTACAAACGAAGGCTTCAACCTAGAAGAACAAAATTTGGGGGACCAAGTGAGAATGGAGTACTGATCATTCCCTCTAAGTATCAAGAAAATTGGGTGAAAAAAATTTGCTCAAATTCCAGTAAACTCGAAGTTTTGTGGAATTCATGCAAATGCTTTCAGATCTAAGTGTATTTTTCTTGCCTCTGCTTAAGACTACTTCAACAGGGAACAAAGCAGAGAGATTGCACTGAGAATTAATTGAGTAAGTCAAGTTTCAACAGATTGACAAACCATGTTTGATTTACTGTTGCAAATGAATGTATCCCTATAGGGGAAAACGAACAGAAACTTAAAAATTCAAAGTGTTCCTGCAAACACATGCTTCAACCTAGAAGAAAGAAATTTGGGGGTGCAAGTGTGAATACAGTACCAATTATTTTTTACAAGTATCAACAAGTTCGGGTGAACAAACATTTGCTGAGATTCCAGTTAACTCAGAGTTCTGTAGAAACTTTGTAAATGCTTTCAAATGAAAGAGTATTTTCCTCATCTCTGCTTAGGGCTACTTCAACAGAGAACAAAGCATAGAGAGCTCTCTGAGAACTAACTGAGTGAGACAAGTTTGATGCAGCTAGCACAAACCATGTTTGATTTAGAGTTCCAAATACAAGTATCCCTTTAGAAAAAAAATGAAGTGAAACCTAAAAATTCATAGTGTTCCTGAAAACCAATGTTTCAACATAGAAGAACAATATTTGGGGAACCAAGCACAAATGTAGTACTGAGCATTCACTCCAAGTATCAACAAGATTGGGTGAAAAAACATTTGCTGAGATTCCAGTAAACTTGGAGTTTAGTAGAAGCTTTGCAAGCAGATTAAAATTAAAGTATATTTTTTCACCTCTGCATAGGGCCACTTCAACAGGGAACAAAGCACAGAGAGCTCACTGAGAACTTATAAAGTTAGTAAAGTTTCAAGCAGATAGCACAAACAGTGTTTGATTTAGAGTTCAAAATGCATGTATCCCTATAGGGGATAATAAAGTGAAACCTAAAAATTCAAAGTGTTCCTGAAAACGAATGCTTCAACGTAGAAGAACAAAATTTGGGGAACGAAGTGCGAATGGTATACTGATCATTCACTCAAAGTATCAACAAATCCGTTGAAATAATTTTTGCTGAGATTTTAGTAAACTCGGAATTCTGTCGAAGCTTTGCAAACGCTTTCCAATTAAAGTAAATGTTCTTCCCCTACACTTAGGGCTACTTCAACAGGGAACAAAAAATAGAGAGTGCACTGAGAACTAATTGAGTGAGTAAAGTTTCAAGTAGCTAGCACAAACCAGATTTGATTTAAGTTACAAATGCATATGTCCCTATGGGGGAAAAAAATGAAACCTAAAAATTCAAAGTCTTCCTGAAAAAAAATGCTTCAATTTGGAAGAACGAAATTTCGGGGATCAAGTGTGAATGGAGTACAGATCATTCCTTCCTAGTATCTACAAGATCGGGTTAAAAAAATCTTTGCTGAGATTCTATTAAACATGGAGTTCCGTGGGAAATTTGTAAACGCATTCAAATAAAAGTTTATTTTTCTCATCTCTGCTTAGGGCTACTTCACAAACCCTGTTTGATTTAGATTTCCAAATGGATGTATCCTTATAGAAAAAATAAGTGAAACCTAAGATTTCTAACTGTTTTTGAAAACGAATGCTTCAACTCAAAACATGAAATTTTGGGGACCAAGTGCCAATGGATTCCTGATCATTCCCTCCAAGTATCAACAACACTGGTTACAAAAAAAAAAAAAAAATCTTTGCTGACATTCCAGTTAACTGGAAATTCTGTGGAAGCTTTGCAAATGCTTTAAAATTAAAGTGTATTTTCCTCATCTGTAGTTAGAACTACTTCAACAGGGAACAAAGCATAGAAAGCACACTTAGAACTAATTAATTGAGTGAGTCAAGTTTGAAGCAGCTTGTACAAACCTTGTTTGATTTAGAGTTGCAAATGCATGTATCCATATACGGGAAAATGAAGTGAAACCTAAAAATTTAAGTCTTACTGCAAGCAAATATTCAACCTAGAAAAATAAAATTTGAAGGACATATTGTGGATAAAGGACCTATCATTTCCTCCAAGAATTAAGAAAATTGGGTAAAACAAATATTTCCAGTGATTCCAGTAAACTCGTGGATGTGTAGAAGCATTGCAAACACTTTCAAATGAAAGAGTATTTTTTTTGCCCCTGCTTAGGGGTACTCAACAAGGAGTAAAGCATAGTGAGCACACTGAGAACTAATTGAGTGATTAAAGTATCAAGAAGCTAGCACAAACCGTGTTTCATTTAGAGTTCAAAATGCATGTATTCCTAAAAGGAATAACGAAGTGAAACCTAAACATTCAAAGAGTTAATTCAAACTAACGCTTCAATCTAGAGGAAGAAAATTTGCGGGACCAAGGCCGAATGGAGTACTGATCATTCTCTTCATCCATGTATCAACAAGATCGGGTGAAAAAAAATATTTTCTGAAATTCCAATATACCTGGAGTTCTGTGGAAGCATTGCAAATGCTTTCAAATAAAAGTGGATTTCCCTAGCCTTTTCATAGGGCTACTTCAACAGGGAACAAAGCATAATGATCGCAATGAAACCTAATTGAGTGAGTCAAGTTTCAACCAGCTAGGACAAAGCGTGTTTGATTTAGAGTTCCAAATGCATGTATCCGTATATGGGAAAATGAAGTGAAACCTAAAAATTCAAAGTCTTCCAAGCAAGCGAATATTCAACCTAGAAGAATAAAATTTGGGGGACATATTGTGGATTGAGGACCTATCATCCCCTCTAAAAATCAAGAAAAATGGGTAAAAAATATTTGCAGAGATTCCAGTAAACTCGGGGATGTGTGGAAGCATTGCAAACACTTTGAAATGAAAGAGTATTTTTCTCACCTCTGCTTAGGGGTACTCAACAAGGAGTAAAGCATAGTGAGCGCACTGAGAACTAATTGAGTGAGTCAAAAATCAAGCAGATAGCACAAACCATGTTTCACTTAGAGTTCAAAATGCATGTATTCCTAAAGGAGAATATGAACTGAAACCTAAAAATACAAAGTGTTTCTGCAAACTAATTCTTCAATCTACAAGAAGAAAATTGGGGGGACCAAGTCCAAATGGAGTACCGATCATTTTCTCCATGTATCAACAAGATTGGGTAAAAAAATAAAAAAAAATTGAAATTGTTCATGCAAAGGAATGCTTAAAACTAGAAGAATGACACTTGGGGGACCAAGTTTGAATGAAGTAGGATCATTCCTTCCATGTATCAGAGAAGATTGGTGAAAAAAATCTTTGCTGAGATTCTAGGAAACTCGGATTTTTGTGGAAGATAATGCAAACTCTTCAAAATGGAAGTGTATTTTCATTGATTCTGCTTAGGGCTACTTCAACAGGGAAAAAACCAGAGTGATCACACTGAGAATTAATTTAGTGAGTCATGTTTCAATCAGCAAGCAAAAACCCTGTTTGATTTGGAGTTCCAAATACATGTATCCCTATAGGGGAAAATGAACTGAAACTTAAAAAATCAAAGTGTTTCTGCAAACGAACGTTTCAACATAGAAGAATGAAATTTGGGGGACCAAGTGAAAATGGAGTACTGATCATTGCCTCCAAGTGTCAAAAAGACTCAGTGTTTCCTGAGATTCCAGTATACTCGGGGTTCTGTAGAAACTTTGCCAATGCTTTCAAATGAAAGAATATTTTCCTCAACTATGCTTAGGGATACTTCAAAAGAGAATAGAGCATAGAGAGCACTCTGAGGAAAAACCAAGTGAATCAAGTTTCAAGAAGCTAGCACTAAGCATGTTTGATTGAGGGTTCAAATTCATGTATCCCTATAGGGGAAAAAAATCGAAATCTACAAATTCAAACTGTTCCTGCAAAACAATACTTTAACATAGAAGAATGAAATTTGGGAGTCCAGGTACGAATGCTTAACCAAGCATTTTCTCCAAGTATCAACACAATCGGGTGAAATAATTTTGTTGAGATTCCAGTAAACTCAGTGTTCTGAGGAAGCTTTGCAAACGCATTAAAAATGAAAGTTTATATTCCTCACCTCTGCTTAGGGCTACATCAACAGGGAACAAAGAATAGAGAGCACACTGAGAACTAATCGAGTGTGGAAAGTTTCAAAAACTAGCATGAACAGCGGTTGATATACATTTTCAAAGGCACGTATCCCTATATGGGAGAATGAAGTGAAACCTAAAAATTCAAAGTGTTCCTGCAAAAGAATGCTTCAACCTAGAAAAACAAAATTTGGGAGACAATGGGCCAATGGAGTACCAATCATTCCCTTCATGAATCAACAAGTTTGGGTAAAAACATATTTTCAGAAAATCCATTAATCACAGTGATTTTTGGAAGCATTTCAAACACTTTCAAATGAAAGTGTATTTTCCCTGCCTCTGTTTAGAGCTACTTCAAGAAGGAGCAAAGCATAGTGAGCACACTGAAAAATAATACAGTGAGTCGAGTATCAAGAAGCTAGCACAAAAAGTGTTTGAATTGGAGTTCAAAATGCCTGTATTCCTATGTGGGAAAAAAAATGAAACCTAAAAATTCAAAGTGTTCCTGCAAAAGAACGCTTGAACCTAGAAAAACAAAATTTGGGAGGCCAGATGCAAATGGAGTACTGATCAATCCCTCCAAGTATCAACAAGATCGGATGAAAAAATTCTTTGCTGAGATACCAGTAACCTCGGAGTTCTCTGGAGGCTTTGCAAACACTCTCAAAGGAAATTGTATTTTCCTCTACTCTGCTCATGCTAAATTCAACAGGGGACAAAGAATAGAGAGAGCAATGACAAGTAATTGAGTGATTCAAGTTTTAAGAAGCTAGCTCAGTGTTTGATTTAGAGTTCAAAATGCATGTATCCCTATGTGGGAAAAAAAATATAACCTAAAAATTCAAAGTGTTCCTGAAAAATAATGCTTCAATTTAGACGTATGAAATTTGAGAAACCAAGTGTGAATGGAGTCCAGATTACTCCCTCCCAGTATCAACAAGATCGCTGAAAAAAATCTTTGCTGAGATTTCAGAAAACTTAATGTTCTGTGGAATCTTTCAAACTCTTACAAATGAAAATGGACTTTCTTGCCTCTGCTCAGGGCTACTTCAACATGGAACAAAGCATAAAGAGTGCACTGAGAAATAATAAAGTGAATCAAGTTTCAAGCAGTTATCACAAACCATGTTTGATTTAAAGTTTCAAATGCATGCATCTCTATAGGAGAAAATGAAGTGAAACCTAAAAATTCAAGTGTTCCTGCCGAAGAATGCTTCAACCTAGAAGAACAAAATTTGGGAGAACAAGTGCAAATCGAGGACCTATTATATCCTCCACGTATCAACAAATTTGGGTGTAAAAATCTTTCCTGAGATTTCTGTAAACTCGGAGTTGTGTGGAAGGTTTGCTAATGCTTTCAAATGAAAGTGTATTTTGTTCGCCTCTGCCTATGGCTAACTCAACAGGGAATAAAGCATAGATAGAGAGAGCACTGAGAACAAATTGAGTGAGTCAAGTATCAAACAGCTAAATCAACTGTGTTTGATTTAGAGTTCCAACTGCATGTATTCATATAGGGGAATACGAAGTGAAACCTGAAAATTCAAAGTGTTCCTGCAAAAGAAATCTTCCACATAGTAGAATAAAATTTGGGGCACTAATTGTGAATGGAGTAACAATCATTTTTTCCAAGTTTCAACAAGTTCGGGTGAACAAACATTTGCTGAGATTCCAGTAAACTTGGAGTTCTGTAGAAACTTTGCAAATGCTTTCAAATGAAAGAGTATTTTCTTCAACTCTGCTTATGGTTACTTCAACACAGAACAAAGCATAGAGAGTGCTCTGAGAACTATCCAAGTGAGTCAAGTTTCAATCAGCTAGCACAAACCGTGTTTGATTTAGTATTTCAAATGCCTGTATCCCTAAAGGAGTAAAAGAGGTGAAACCTAAAAATTAAAAGTGTTCCTGAAAATGAACCCTTCAATGTAGAAAAACAAATTTGGGGGATCAAGTGTGAATGCTGTACCAATCACTCTCACCAAGTATCAACAAGATTGGGTGAAAAATATAAAAAACTTGGCTAAGTTTCCAGTAAACTTGAAGTTTTGTGGAAGCATTGAAAACGCTTTCAAATTTACGTGTATTTTCCTCACTTTTTCTAAGGGCTACTTCAACAGGGAACAAAGCATAGAAAGTGCACTCAGACTTTATTGATTGAGTCAAGTTTCAAGAGGCTAGCAAACACCTTTGTTTGATTTAGAGTTCCAAATGCATTTATCTGTATAAGGGAAAATGAAGTAAATCTAAAAAATTAAAAGTGCCCCTGCAAAAGAATGCTTCAACCTAGAAAAACGGAATTTGGCATACCATGTGCAAATGGAGTACCAATAATCCCCTCCAAGTATCAACAATATCTGGTGAAAAACTCTTTGCTGAAATTCCAGTTAACCCGCATCTCATATAAAGCTTTGCAAATGCTTTCCAATGAAAGTGTATTTTCCTTTCCTCTGATTAGGGCTACTTCAACAGGGAAAAATCATAGAGAGTGCACTGAGAATTAATTGAGTGAGTAAAGTTTCAATCAGCTAGCACAAACCATGTATCAATTCAAGTTGCCAATGCATGTATCCCTAAAATTGAAAACAAAGTGAAACATACAAATTCAAAGTGTTCCTTCAAATGAATGCTTAAACCTAGAAGAAAGAAATTTGGGGGACCAAGTGCGAATAAAGTACTGATAATTCCCTCTAAGTGTCAATATGATCAGGTGAAAAAACCTTGCTGAGATTCCAGTAAACTCAGAGTTCTGTGGAATCATTGCAAATGCTTTCAAATGAAAGTGTATTTTCCTTGACTCTGCTTATGGCTAATTAATTCAATAGGGAAAAAAGCATAGAGAGCACACTTAGAATTAATTGAGTGAGTCAAGTTTCAAGCAGCTACCAAAAACCGTTTTTGATTTAGAGTTCCAAATGCATGAATCCCTAAATGGGAAAACCTAGTGAAACCTAAAAATGCAAAGAGTTCCTGCAAACGTAAGCTTCATCTTATCAGAAAGATATTTGTTGGACCAAGTGCGAATGGAGTACCAATCATTTCCTCCAAGTATCAACAAGTTTAGTTTAAAAAACCTTTGCCAAGATTACAGTAAACTCAGAGTTCTGTGGAAGCTTTGGAAATTTTTTTAAATGAAAGTGGATTTTCCTCACTTCTGCTTAGGTCTACTTCAACAGAGAACAGTGCATCAAGAGCACATTTAGAACTAATTGAGTGAGTCAAGTTTCAAGCAGCTAGCAAAAACAGTGTTTGATTTAGAGATCCAAATGTGTGTATCCATATAGGGGAAAATGAAGTAAAACCTAAAAATTCCAAGTGTTTCTGCAAATGCATGCTTCAACCTAGAACAATGAAATTCGGAGGACCAAGTGTGAAAGGAATCCTGATCATTCCCTAAAACGATCAACAAGATCTTGTGAAAAATTTTATGCTGAGATTCCAGTGAACTAGATCTCTTGAAGCATTTTAAACGCTTTCAAATGAAAGTGTACTTTCCACCTTTCTAGTTATGGCTACTTAAAAAACAACAAATCTTAGAGAGTGTACTCCGAACTTGTTGAGTGAGTCAAGTTTCAAGAAGCTTGTGCAATACGTGTGTGACTTAGAGTTCCAAATGCATGTATAACTATAGAAAAAAATGAAATGAAATGTAAATATTCAAAGTGTTCCTGTAAAGGAACGCTTCAATCTATAAGAACGAAAGTTGGGGGACCAAGTGCAAATTGAGTACCAGTCATTCCCTCCAAGTATCAACAAGATAGGGTGAAAAATTCTTTTCTGAGATTCCAGTAACCTTGGAGTTCAGTGGAAGATTTGCAAACTTATTTAAATTAAAGTGTATTTTCCTCGTCTCTCCTTAGGACAACTTCAACAGGGAACAAAGAATAGAGAGGACACTGAGAACTAGTTTAGTCAGTTAAGTTTTCAGCAGCTAGCACAATCCTTGTTCGAAAGCACTGGAAGCATTGCAACGCTTTTAAATGAAAGTTTATTTTCGTGGCATCTGCTTAGGACTACTTCAACAAGTAAAAAAGCATAGAGAGCACACTGAGAACTAATTGAGGGAGTATAGTATGAATCATGTAGCACAAAACGTATTCGATTTAGTGTTTCAAAACTTGTATCCCTATAGGGGAACATGAAGTAAAACCTAAAATTTCAAAGTGAACCTGCATACAAACCCTTCATCCAGGAAGAACAAAATTTTGTGGACAAAGTGCAAATGGAGTATTGATCATTCTTTCTAAGTATCAAGAAGAGCAGTTGAAAAATTCTTTGCTGAGATAACAGTAAACCTGGAGTTCTCGTGGACTCTTTGCAAACACTCTCAAATGAAAGTGTGTTTTCCTTGCCTTTGTTTAGGACTACATCAACAGGGAAAAATGCATAGAGAGCACACAGAGAACTAATTGAGTGAGTCATTTCAATAAACTAGCTAAAACTGTGTTTCATTTATAGTTCCAAGTGCTTGTATCCCTTTAGGGAAAAATGAAGTAAATCTTAAAATTTTAAAGTGTTCCTGCAAATGAAAAATTCAACCTAGAAGCATGAAATTAGGGGAACCAAGTGCAAATGGAGTCCTGATCTTTCACTCCAAAGATCAACAGGATTGGAGGAAAAAATCTATGCTACTTCAACAGGGAACAAAGCAGAGAAACTGCAATGAAAACTACTTGTGTGAGAGAGGTTTAAAGCAGCTAGCAAAAACCGTCTTTGATTTATAGTTTCAAATACATTTATCTGTATAAGGGTAAATGAAGTGAAACCTAAAAATTCAAAGTGTCCCTGCCAAAGAATGCTTTAACCTAGAATAATGGAATTTGGCATACCATGTGCAAATGGAGTACCAATATTTCCCTCCAAGTATCTACACGATTGGGTGAAAAAATCTTTCCTGAGATTCCAGTTAATGCACGGTTCAGTGGAAGCTTAGTAAATGTTTTCCAATGAAAGTGTATTTTCCTCTCCTCTGATTGGATCTACTGCAACAGGGAACAAAGCATAGAGAGGGCACTGATTATTAATTGAGTGAGTCAAGTTTCAATCAGCTAGCACAAACCTAATGTAAATTCCAGTTGCAAATGCATGTACCTGTAAAATGGAAAACAAAGTGAAACCTATAAATTCAAAGTGTTCCTTCAAACAAACGCTTAAACCTAAAAGAAAGAAATTTGTGGAACCAAGTGTGAATAGAGTACTGATCATTTCCTCAAAGTATCAACACGAACAGGTTAAAATAAATCTTTGCTGAGTTTCCAGTGACCTCAAAATTCTGTGGAATCTTTACAAAGTGTTTCAAATGAAAGTGTATTTTCCTCATCTATGCTTAGGACTATGATAACAGGAAAAAATTATAGAGAATGCACTGAATACTAATTGAGTGAGTCAAGTTTCAAGCAGCTTGCAGAAACCGTGTTTGATTTAGAGTTGCAAATGCATTTATCACTAAAGGAGAAAATGAAGTCAAAGCTAAAAAATTAAAGAGTCCCTGAAAATGAACGCTTAAACCTAAATGAACAGAATTTGGAAGTCCAAGTGTGAATGGAGTACCATTAATTCCCTCTAAGTATCAAGATTGGGTAAAAAAATCTTTGTTGAGATTCCATTAAACTCGGTGTTCAGTGAAGCTTTGCAAATGCTATCAAATGAAAGTGTATTTTTCTCACCTCTATTTAGGGTTAATTCGACAGGGAAGAAAGTATAGAGAGCACACTAAGAAATAATTGAGTGAGTCAAGTTTCAAACAGCTAGCACAAACCATGTTTGATTTAGAGTTCCAAATGCGTGTATCCCTATAGGGTAAAATGAAGTGAAACCTAAAAATTAAAGTGTCTCTGCAAATGAATGCTTAAACCTAGAAGAAGGAAATTTGGGAGACCAAGTGAAAATAGAGTTTCGATCATTTCCTCCAATTATCAACAAATTTGGGTTAAACAATCTTTGCTAAGATTTCAGAAAACTCAGAGTTCTGTGGAAGCTTTGTGAACGCTTTCAAATTAAAGTGTATTTTCCTTGTCTCTTCTAATGGCTACTTCAACAGGGAAAAAAAGTGTAGAGAGCACACTTAGAACTAGTTGAGTGAGTCAAGTTTCAGGCAGTTAGCAAATACCTTGTTTATATATAGAGTTCTAAATTCGTGTATCTGTACAGGTGAAAATGAAGTGAAACCTAAAAATTCAAAGTGTTCCTGCAAACAAACGCTTCAACCTAGAATAAAGAAATTTGGGGGACCAAGTAGGAATGCAGTACTGATCATTCCCTCTAAAAATCAACAAGATCAGGTGAAAAAATCCTTGCTGAGATTCCAGTAAATTCAGAGTTCTGTGGAAGTTTGAGAATACTTTCAAATTAAAGTGTATATTCCTTGCCTCAGCTTAAGGTACTTCAACAGGAAACAAAGCATCGAGAGTGCACTGAGAACATATTGAGTGAGTCAAGTTTCAAGAATCTTTTGAAAAACGTGTTTGACTTAGAGTTCCAAATGCATGTATTCCTATAGGGGAAAATGAAGTGAAACCTAAAAATTCAAAGTGTTGATTCAAACGAATGCTTCAACTTACAAGAATGAAATTTGGGTAGCAAGTGTAAATGGAGGACTGATAACTCTCTACAAGTATCAACAAGATCAGCTGAAAAAATCTTTGCTTATTTTCTTTTGGGGTTTAAGTGTGCAGAGTTTAGCTCACTCAGCCTGACACTTTGCAAAGAGCTGTGGCTGTGATTTAGGTCAGCTAAGGCAAACCTCAGCTAGGAGGAGGAAAACTTCTCTTCCCCTTTTCGCAAGCCACAAGTTCTGCATGGTTTGGCCTAGAGGAAGAAGCTTCCTGCATACTGGACCTAGGAACAGTACATTCTGGGATTAGAAAATGTCTACAAAGAACTTTGGGCGGGTACTTATCAAATGAACAGGAACAATTTGAATTTAGCTCTGTGTACCCGCTGAGGCATGATATTTGGGCTATGTGGGTGAAGTGTTAATGAAGAATTACTTGCTTTGTTAGAATAAGAATATAAAAGGAACATGCAAATGAACCTCAGCATGCAATTGCAATTGCTGCCTTGGCTCTGCATCCCCCATGTCCCGGTGATTTCGTGACCCTTACCCAGGGACCCGAACGCACTAGACGTTCACAATTTTCCAGTTCTCTTGGAGTTCTGAGGAACGTTTTCAAAAGCTTTTCAATGAAAGTGTATTTTCTTTGCCTCTCCTTATGGTTATATCAACAAGAAACAAAGCACAGAGAGCGCACTGAGATCTATTTGAGTGAGTCAAATTTCAATCAGCTCGAAAAAACCGTGTTTGATTTAGAGTTCCAAATTTATGTATCACTTTAAGGAATAATAAAATAAAACCTAAAAATTCAAAGAGTTCCTGCGAATAAATGCTTTAATCTAGAAGAACAAAATTTGGGGACCCAAATGCAAATGGAGTACATATCATTCCCTCCGACTATCAACAAGGTCAGGTGAAAAAATCTTAGCTGAGATTCCAGTAAATTCAGACCACTGTGGACGCATTACAAATGCTTTCAAATGAAAATGTATTTTCCTTGCTTCTGCATATGGCTACTTCAACAGGGAACAAAGCATAGAGTGTGAACTAAGAACTAATTGTTTCAAAAAGCTACCTCAAACCGTGTTTTTTGCAAATTCCAAATGCATGTATTCCTATAGGGGAAATTGAAATGAGATCTAAAAATTCAAAGTGTTCTTGCAAACGAAAGCTTCAACCTAGAAAAATAAAATTTGGAGGACCAAGTACAAATTGAGTACTGATCCTTACCTCCAAGTATCAACCAGATCGTGTGAAAAAATTTGCTCAGATTCCAGTAAACTCGGAGTTCTGTAAAAGCTTTGCAAATGCTTTCAAATAAACGTGTATTTTCCTCGCCTCTCATTAGGACTATTTGAACAGGAAAAAAGCAGTGAGAGCACACTGTGAATTTAATGAGTGAGTCAAGTTTCAAGAAGCTTGTGCAAACCGTGTTTGATTAAGACTTCCAAATGCATGTATCCATATATGGGAAAATGTAGTGAAACCTAAAAATTAAAAGTGTTCCTGCAAATGAATGCTTCATCTTAGAAGAAAGAAATTTGTGGGACCAAGTGCAAATGGTGTTCCAATAATTTATTCCAAATATCAACAAGATCATTTGAAAAAAATCACTGCTGTGATTCCAGTAAACTCGGATATCTGTAAAAGCTTTGCAAATGCTTTAAGATGAAAGTTTGTTTTTTTTTTTTTTTTTTTTTTTTTTTTTTTTTTTTTTTTTTTTTTTTTTTTTTTTTTTTAGTCTCTGCTTAGGAATACTTCCACAGTGAAGAAAAGCATAGAAGCACACTGAGAAATGATTGAGTAGTCAAGTTTAAATCAGATAGCACAAACCGTTTTTGATTTAGAATTCCAAATGCATGTATCCCTATAGGGAAAAAATGTGAGACCTAAAAATTCAAAGTATTCCTGCAAATGGTCGCTTCAACATAGAAGAAAAAGAAATTGGGTATCAAGTGTGAACTGAGTACCAATCATTCCTTCCAAGTATCAACAAGATCCGGTGAAATAACTTTGCTAAGATTTTAGTATATTGGAAATAATGTTGAAGCATTGCAAACGGTTTCAAATGAAAGTGTGATTTCCTCAACTTGCCACAAGGATTCTTTTACAGTGAACAAAGGGTAGATAGACCACTGAGAACAAATTGAGTGAGTAAAGATTTAAGCAGCTAGCACAAACCGTGTTTCACTTAAGAGTTCCAAATGTGTGTATCCCGATAGAGGGAAACAATGTGAAACCTAAAAATTCAAAGTATTCTTGGAAATGAAAGCTTCAACCTAGAAGAATGAAATTTGGGGGACAAAGTGCAAATGGAATACCAATCATGCCCTCTAAATATCAACAAGTTTGGCTAAAAAACCTTTCCTGAGATTCCAGTAAACTCAGAGTTCTGTGAAAGCTTTGCAAATGCTTTCATATGAAAGTGTATTTTCCCTGGCTCTTGTTAGGTCAAGTTCAACAGGAAAGAAAGCACTGAGAGTGCACTGAGAACTAATTGAGTAAGTCAAGTTTCAAGAAGCTACCACAAACCATGTTTGATTTAGAGTTTCAAATGCATGTATCCCTTTAGGGGAAAATAAAGTAAAACATAAAAATTCAAAGTGTCCTGCAAACAAATGCTTTAACCTAGAAGAACAAAATTAGGGGGCCCTAGTAGGAATGCAGTACCGATCATTCCCTCCAAGAAACAACAGGATCAGGAAAAAAAAAATCCGTTCTGAGATTCCAGTAATCTCGGAGATCTTTGGAAGCTTCACAAGCAAATGCTTTCAAATATGAGGTCTTTTCTTTCTTTCCTCTGCTTAGAGCTATTTCAAGGAAACAAAACATATAAATCACTCTTAGAAATAATTCAGTGAGTCAAGTTTCAAGCAGCTGCACAAACCGTATTTGACTTTGTGTTCTAAATGTGTGTATCCCTATAGTGGAAATGAAGTGAAGCCTAAAAATTCAAAGGGTACCTGCAAAAGAACGTTTCAAACTAGAAGAAGGAAATTTGGGGTATCAATTGCAAATGGAGGACTAATCCTTCCCTCCAAGTATCAACAAGATTGAGTAAAAAATCTCTGCTGAGATTCAAGGAAATTCAGAATTTTGTAGAAGATTTGCAAATGCTTACATATTAAAGTATATTTTTCTTGCCTAAGCTTAAGGTGCATCAACAGGGAACAAAGCATAGACCACACCCTGAGAACAAATTGAATGAGTCAATTTTAAAGCAGCTAGCAAAAAGTGTGTTTGATTTAGTGTTCCAATTACATGTATCCCTATAGGGGAAAATAAACTGAAACCTAAAAATTCAACGTGTTCCTGCAAAGGAAAACTTCAACCAAGAAGAACAAAATTTGGGTACCAAGTATGAATTGGGTACTGATCACTCTCTAGAAGTATCAAAGATCAAGTGAAAAAATCTTTGCGGATATTTCAGTATATCAAAGTTCTGTGAAAGCTTTTGAAATGCTTACAATGAGAGTGTATTTTCTTTGCCTCTGCTTAGGGCTACTTCCACAGGGAATAAAGCATGGAGAGCACATTTAGAACTAATTGAGTGAGTCAAGTTTCAATCACCTAGCACAAACCGTGTTTGATTTAGATTTACAAATGCTTGCATCCATTTAGGAGCAAATGAAGTGAAACTGAAAAATTCAAATTCTTCCTGTAAACAAATGCTTCACTGTAGAAGAATGAAATTAAGGGGAAAAATTTCGAATGGAGTACCAATCATTCTGTCCAGGCATCAACAACTTTGGGTGAAAAAATCTCTGCTGCTATTGCAGTAAACTCGGAGTTGTGTGGAAGCATTACAAACGCTTTCAAGTAAAAGTGTAGTTTCCTCTCCTCTACTTATGGATACTTAAACAGGGAGCAAAGCAGAGAGAGTGAACTGAGAAGTGATTGAGTTAGTCAAGTTTCAAGAAGCTAGCACAAATCATGTTTAATTCAGAGTTCCATATGCATGTATCTCTATAGAGGAAAATGTAGAGAAAATTAAAAATGCAAAGTGTTCTTGCAAATGAACGCTTCATCATAGAAGAAAGAAATTTGGTGGACCGAGTTCAAATGGTGTTCCAATCATTGCTTCCAAGTATCAAAAAGATTGGTTGAAAAAACCATTGTTGAAATTCCAGTAAACTTGGAGTTCTGTGGAAGTTTTCAAATGCATTTAAATGAAAGTTTATTTTCCTCGCCTATGATTATGGCTATGTCAGCAAGGAACAAAGCATAGAAAGTGCACTGAGAAATAATTAGGTGAGACAAGTTTAAAGCAGCTAGCATAAACCGTGTTTGATTTAGAGTTCCAAAGGCATTTATCTGTATAAGGGAAATCGAAATGAAACCTAAAAATTTTAAGTGATCCTGCCAATGAATGCTTCAAACTAGAAGAACACAATTTGGCTTACCATGTGAGAATAAAGTACTGATTATTCCCTCCAAGTATAACAAGATTGTGTGAAAAAATATTTGCTGAGATTCCAGTAAACGTGAAATTCAGTGGAAGCTTTGCAAATGCTTTCCAATGAAAGTCTATTTTCCTTTCCTCTGCTTAGGGCTAGTTCAACAGGGAACAAAGCATAGAGAGCACACTGAAAACTAATTGACTGAGACATGTTTCAAACAGATAGCACAAACTGTGTTTGATTTAGAGTTTCAAATGCCTGTATCAGTGTAAGGGGAAATGAAGTAAAAGCTAAAAATTGATTGTATTCCTGCAAATGAAAGCTTCAAACTTCAAGAATGGAGTTGGGGGACCAAATGCAAATGGAGTACAGATCATTCACTCCAAGTATCAACAAGATCAGGTGAAAAAAAACATTGTTGAGGTCCAAGTAAACTCTGAGTTCATTGGAAGTTTTGCAAATGCTTTCAAATGAAAATGTATTTTCCTCACCTCTGCTTAGAGCTACTTCAACAGGGAACAAAGCATAGAGAGCACACTGAGAACTAATTGAGTGAGTCAAGTTTTAATCAGCTAGGACAAACCGTGTTTGATTTTGAGTTCCCAGTGCATGTATCCCTAAAGGGGAAAACAAATTGAAACCTAATATTTCAACGTGTTCCTGCAAAGGAACGCTTCAACCTAAAAGAATAAATTTTGAGGGACCAAGTGTGAATGACCTACCAATCATTCTCTTCAAGTATCAACAATTTTGGGTGAAAAAAAAAACTTTGTTTAGATTCCAGTAAACTCAGAGTTCTGTGAAGCATTTCAAACACTTTCAAATGAAAGTGTATTTGTTGCCTCTGCTTAGGGCTACGTTCACAAGGAACAAAACATGGAGAGCACACTGAGAACTCACTGATTGAGTCATGTTTCAAGCAGCTAGCACAAACTGTGTTTGATTAAGAGTTTCAAATTTGTGTATCCCAATAGGGAAAATGAAGTAAAACCTAAAAATTCATCGTGTTCTTGCAAATGAATGCTTAAAAGTAGAAGAATAAAATTGGGGGACCAAGTGCAAATGTAGTACTTATTATTCCCACCAAGAATCTACAAGATCAGATGAAAAATTTTTTTTCTGAAATTCCAGTAAACATGGAATTCAGAGGAAACTTTGCAAGGCTTTCAAATTAAAGTGTATTTTCCTCGCCTATGCTTAGTGCTTCTTCACAATGGATCAAAGCATAGAGAGTGCACTGAGAGCTAATTGAGTGAGTCAAGTCCCAAGCAGCTAGCATAAACCGTGTTTGATTTAGAGTTTGTAATGCATGTATCCCTATAAGGGAAAATGTAGTGAAACCTAAAAATTCAAAGTGTTCATGCAAATGAAAGCTTCAGCCTAGATAAACGAAGTTTGGGGGACCAAGTGTGAATGGAGTACTGATCACTACCTCCAATTATCAACAAGTTCAGTTAAAAAAAAAATCTTTGCTAAGATTCCAGTAAACTCAGTTTTCTGTAGAAACTTTTCAAACGCTTTCCAATGAAAGTGTATTTTCCTTGCCTCTGCTTAGTGCTATTTCACCAGGGATCAAATAAAAAAGAGCACACTTAGAAGTAACTTAGTGAGTCAAGTTTCAAGAAATTAGAACAAACCATGTTTGGTTTAGAGTTCCAAATGCATGTATCTCTAAAGGGGAAAACAAAGTGAAACCTAAAAATTCAAAGTGTTCCCACAAACGAATACTTCAACCTAGAAGAACAAAATTTGGGGGAACTATTGCAAATGGAGTACTAATCATTCACCCCAAGCATAAACAAGATCTGTTGCACAAATCATTGCCAAGATTTGAGTAAACTAGGAGTTCTGTGGAAACTTTGCAAAGGGTTTCAAATGAAAGTGTATTTTCCTTTCCTCTGCTTAGGGCTATGTCAACAAGGAACAAAGCATATAGAACACACTCAGAACTTATACAGTGAGTCTAGTTTCAAGAAGCTAGCATAAACCATGTTTGGTTTAGAGTTCCAAACGCGTGTATTCCTTTAGGGTAAAATGAAGGGTTCCTGCAAATGAAAGGTTTAACCTTAAAGAAAAAAATTTGAGGTTCTAAGTGCAAATGGAGTATGATCATTCCCTCTAAGTATCAACAAGAGTGGAAGAAAAAAAATTTTGCTGAGATTCCAGTAAACTCGGAGTTCTGTGGAAAGTTTGCAAATGCATTCGAATGAAAGTGTATTTTTCTTGCCTCTAAAATGGCTACTTCAACAGGGAACAAAACATACAGAGGACACTGAAAACTGATTGAGAGACTTAAGTTTTAATCAGCTAGCACAAACTGTGTTTGATTTATTTTTCCAAATGCATGTATCCCTATAGGGGAAAGCTAAGTGAAACCTAAAATTTGAAAATATTTCTGCAAACGAACTTTTCAAAGTATAAGAACAAATTTTGGGGGACCATGTGCGAATGGAGTACCTATCATTCCCACCAATGTCAACAGGATCGGTTAAAAAAAGCTTTGCTGAGATTTCAGTAACCTAGAAGTTCTGTAGAAGCATATCAAACACTTTCAAATTAAAGTGTATTATCCTCATCTCTGCTTCGGACTACTTCAATAGGGAACAAAGAATAGAGGGAACACTGAGAACTAATTGAGTGAGTCAAGTTACAAGCAGCTAGCACAAACCATGTTTGATTTAGAGTTTCATGTGAATGTATCTCTACAGGGGTAAACAAAGTGAAACCTACAAATTCAGAGTATTCCTGCAAACAAACACTTCAACCTAGAAGAATGGCATTTGGAGTACCATGTGCAAATGAAGAACAGATCATTCCGTCCAAGTATTAACAAGATCGGGTAAAAAAATCTTTGCTAAGATTCCACTAAACTCGGGGTTCACTGGAAGCTTTGCTAATGCTTTTCAATGAAAGTGTATTTTGCACACCTCTAATTAGGGCTACTTCAACAGAGAAAAAAAGCATACACAGCATATTGAGAATTAACTGAGTGAGTCAGGTTTCAATCAGCTAGCACATACCATGTATGAATTAGAGTTGAAAATGCATGTATGCCTAAACTGGAAAACAGAGTAAAACCTAAAAATTCAAAGTGTTTCTACAAATGAACGCTTAAATCTAGAAAAAGGAAATTTGGGAGACCAAGTGCTAATAGAGAACTTATCATTTCCTCTAAGTAGCAACAAGATCTGGTTAAAAAAACCTT
Source organism: Ictidomys tridecemlineatus (assembly GCF_052094955.1). Classification (NCBI taxonomy): domain Eukaryota; kingdom Metazoa; phylum Chordata; class Mammalia; order Rodentia; family Sciuridae; genus Ictidomys; species Ictidomys tridecemlineatus. The sequence continues at coordinate 84,726,167 of NC_135485.1, forward strand.
TGCTGAGATTCCTGTGAACTCAGAGTTCTGTGGAAACATTGCAAAGCTTTCAAATGAAAGTGTATTTTTGTGGCGTCTGCTTAGGACTAATTCAACAATGCTTACGACTACTTCAACAATGCTTAGGAATACTTCAACAGTGCTTCTGAGTATTAAAGAAATGAAATAAAAATTGAAGACTTTTAGTATAAGTGAATGTTTCTACAATCTCCTGAAAAGGTGAAGAAGAAAGCTGTTCCACTGTGCCTCTGTTTCGAGCTACTTTTACCACAAACAATCCACAGAATTAACACTGAGAACTAATGGTATCTGTGAAGTTTTGAGCATGTAGCACAAACTGTGTTTTATTTGTAGGTATATTTCCATCCTTTTTTATAAGAAAATCAAAGTGAAATTTGAAAATTCAAACAGTTCCTCTGTGCAAACCTTTAAAAGTAAGAGTCCCAATCATGGGGTAAAAGAGAGTTTAGTGAAAGTATGATCCATGCCAAGTATCAAAAAATTCCAATGAACAATTTTTTTCAACTCTTTCAGTACACTGGCATTCTCCTGGTAGCTTCATATGTGAGTTAGTGAAACCTGTTTTTGCATTGTTTTGCTTAGAACTCCTTCAATCAGAAACAAGCAACAGAGTGATCTCTGAGAACTGATTGAGTTTATCAAAGTTCCAGCAATTAACCAAAACTGTGTTTTATTTGCAGCTCCCCTTTCATCAACCTCTATAGTTTAAAATGAAGTGATACCTAAAAATTTTTACCCGTCCTGTTTGCAAACCCTTGAACCTAGGTGAACCAAACATGGAGAACAAAGTGTGTTTAGGGAAAGATGAATACTGCCAAGTCTTAAATAAATGAAATGAAAAAACAATGCAGCTCTTTCAGTACATCTTAATTTTCATGCTAGCTCCTAAAGCACTGATAAAGAAAGCTATTCCAGTGTGCCTCTTCATAGACCTATATTGACCAGAAAAAACAAAGAGTGAGCACTGAGAAATGTTTGTGTGTGTGAAGGTTCAAGCATCTAGCACGAAATGTGTTTGATTCGGAGCTCTATTTCAATCCATCCATATAGTGCAATACAAAGTGAAACCTGAAAATTGAAACTGTTTCTCTGTGCAAACTCTTGAACTTAGGAGTAACAAACTTGGGGTACACAGTGGGTTTAATGAATGGGTAAACCCTGATGAGGATCAAAGAAATCCAAAAAGAAAATTTGTGCAAATCTTTCAGTATATTGGTATACCCTGGCTACCTCTTAACGTGAGTTAGATATATGCTGTCTCTATTTGTTTCTGCTTGGAAATACTTCAATGTGGAACAATACACAGAGAGAGAACTTAGAAGAGATTGGATATGTGAAGTTTCATGCAGCTAGCACAAACCGTGTGTGGTTTGCACATCTATATTCATCTATCTGTATAGGGTAAAACAAAGTGAAACCTGAAAATTCAAACTGCTCCTGTCTGCAAACCCTTGAATCTAGGAGCATGAAACTTGTAGAACAATATGTGTTTACTGAAAGGATGAATCTTCTGAATACCAAAGAAATCCAATGAAAAAATTGTTGCAGCTCTTTCAGTATATGGAAACTTCCCTGCTAGCTCTTTAAGAGCTGATAGAGTAAGCTGCAACAATGTGCCTCTGCTTAGAGCTAATTTTAAAAGGAAAAAAAAAACATTCAGTGAAAAATGAGAACTGATGATGTATGTGAAGTTTCAAGCATGTATTACAAACTGTGTTTGATTTGTAGCTCTATGTCCACTCTTTTCTGTAGTGAAAAACAAAGGGAAAACTAAAAATTCAATTTTTTTTCTGTGGGAAAACCAATGAACCTCAGACTATCAAACTTGGGCTTCAAAGTGGGTTTAATGAATAGTTGAATCCTGCCAAGTATCAAATGAATTATATAAAAACAATAGTTGCAACTCTTTCAGTACATTGATATTCTCCCGCTGGCTCATAAAGCAAGATAAATAATAATAATAAAAAACTATTATTGTGTGCTTCTGCTTTGAAATACTTACAACCAGGAAAAATCCACAGACTGAACACTGAGAACTGATTGTATAAGTGAAGTTTTAAGCAGCTAGCACAGACCATGTTTTTTGTAGCTATTTTCACACAGCTGTGTAGTGCAAAATGAAGTGAAACCTAAAAATTCATACCATTTCTGTCTGTAAACCCTTGATCGTAGGAGAAACACACTTGGAGAACAAAGTGTGTTTGGGAAAATGATGAATTTTAATCAGTATCAAAAAATTCTAAAGAAAAATATATTTTCTGCTCTTTTAATACCTGAAAATTTTCCTGCTACCTCCTAAGGTAGCAGGAAAGGTTCTGATAGATAAAGCTGTTCCTGACTATCTCTTCTTAGTGCTACATTGATGAGGAGCACACCACATAGTAAAATCTTAGAACTGAATTTGTTTGTGAAGTTTCAAACATCTAGCACCAACCATGTTTCATTTTTAGCTCTATTTTCATCCGTCTCTATAGTGTATAAGAAAGTAAAACCTTAAAATTCAAGCTGTTCTGTGTCAAAACTGTTGAATCTAGGACTATAAAAATTGGGCTAAAAGGTGGGTTTTTTGAAAGGGAGAACCCTGCCAAGTGTCAAATAAATCAAAGGTAAAAAAAAGAGTAGCTGCTCTTTCAGTACATTGATATTCTCGTGCTATCTCCTAAAGCGAAGTAGTAAAAGCTGTTCCTGCATGTTTTTGCTTAAAAGTGATTAAACAAGAAAAAAACCACAGAGTGTGCACTGAGGCCTGATTGTGTATGTCACGTTTCTAGGACCTAGCTCAAACCATGTTTGATTGGAAGCTCTATTTTCATCCACCTGTATAGTGCAAAACAAAGTTAAACCTGAAAATTCAAACTGTATCTTCTTGAAAATTCTTGAACCTAGGAGAACCAACCTTGGAGTTCAAAGTGTTTTTAGTGTAAGAATGAATCCTTCTGAGAATCAAATAAATCAAACAAAAAATACTTTGCAACTCTTTTAGTACATGGGAATTTTCCTGTAAGCTACTAAAGTGTTGATAAATAAAGCTGGTGGAGAAAGCTGTTCCCAGATTAGAGCAATTTTGATGAGGGATAATCTACAGAATGAACACTTAAATAGGATTGTATATGTGAAGTTTTCAGCATGTAGCATAAATCGTGTTTATTTGTAGCTCTATTTGCATCCATCTCTATAGTGCAAACCAAAGTGAAATATAGAAACTCAAACTGTTCCTGTGTGCAACTGGTTGAACATAGTAATCCCAAACTTGGCATACAAAGTGGGTTTAAGTAAACGGTTGAACACTGCCATGTATTAAAGAAATTAAATTTAAAAAATGCTGCAACTCTTTTGTATATATTGGGATTCTCCTTGTACCTCTAACAGCATGTTAGTAAAAGATGTTCCTGTGTGCCTCTGCTTAGAAGTACTTCAACCAAGAAGAAACCACATAGAGAGCAATGAGTATTAAATGTGTATGTAAAGTTTCACACAGCTAGTGCAAATTGTGTTTGATGTGCAGCTCTTTTTTCATCTGCCTCTATAGGGCAAAATGAAGTGAAACCTGAAAATACAAACTGTTCCTGTCAGCAAACCTTTGAACATAGGAGCACCAAACTTGAAGCATAAAGTGGGTTTAGTGAAAGATTCAATCCTGTGAAATAAAGTACCAAATGAAACCAATTAAAAAAGTTTGTAAGTGTTTTCAGTACATGGGAATTTTCCTGGTAGATTTTATGTTATTATTTTATTTTTTTAAAGAGAGAGAAAGAGAGAGAAAGAGAGAAAATTTTTAATATTTATTTATTTTAGTTTTCGGCAGACACAACAACTTTGTTTGTATTTGGTGCTGAGGATCGAACCTGGGCCTGCCACACGCATGATAGGTGAGCACTGTACCACTTAGGCCACATCCCCAGCCCTCTTGGTAGCTTTTAAAGTGCTGATAGAGAAAGCTGTTCCTGCATGTCTCTGATTAAAGCTAATTTGACCAACAATATTTCAAAGAGTGAAAACTTAGAACTGATAGTTTGTGACGTTTCAAGTATCTATCACAAACCATATTTGACTTGGAGCTCTATTTATATCCATCTGAGTAGTTTATAATACAGTGAATCCTGAAAATTACAACTTTCCTGTGTGCAAACTGTTGAACACAGGAGTACATAACTTGAGCTAATAAGTGGGTTTCGTGAATGGTTGAATCTTGCCAAGTATAAAATAAATCATATGAAAAATAGTTTCATTTCTGTCAGAAAATTGATAGTCTCCAGCTAGTTCCAAAAGTGAGGTAGTAAAAGCAGTTCCTGCGGGCTTTTACTGACAAGTACTTAAACCAGGTACAAAACATACAGTGTGCACTTTGTATAGATTGTGTATATAAAGTTTCAAATACCTAGTCCAAACCATGATTGATTCACAGCTCTATTTTTATCCACCTGTATAAGGCCAAACAAAGTGTAACCTGAAAAATCAAATGGTTTCTGTGTGTACACCATTGAACCTAGTAGTCCCAAACTTGGGGTCCAAATTAAGCTTACTGAAAGCGTAAACCCTGATGAGTATCAAAGAAATATAATGAATAAATTGTTCCAGGACTATCAGCATATTGGCATTTTCCTACTAGCTTCTAATGTGAGTTAGTAAAAGCTGTTTCTGCATGTTTTTGCTTAGAATTTCTTCAACCAGGAACAGACCACAGAGTTAGCTCTGAGAACTTATTGAGTATGTCAAGTTTCAAGCAGTTAGCACAAATCGTGTTTCATTTGCAGCTCTATTTTGATCCACCAGTATTGTGCACAATAAAGTGAAACCTGAAAATTCAAACTATGTCTGTTTAAAAACACTTTAACATAGGTAAACCAAAAATCAAGAACAGAGTATGGTTAGTGAAAGGATGAATCCTGTAACGTACAAAAAATAATTGAAAAAAAAAATTGTTGCAGCTCTTTCAATAAACGGGAATTTACTTTTTTGCTCCATAACTGGAGGTAAGAAAAGCTGTTCTCAAGTGCCATTCTTTAGAGCTACTTTGATCAGGAAAAAGCCAGAGTGAACACTCAGAACTGATGAAGTTTGTGTGAAGTTTCCAGCTTCTAGCATAAACTGTCTTTGAATTGTGGTTCTACTTCCATCCATATACAATGTGAAAACAAAGGGAAACCTGAAAATTGAAATCGTTCTTGTGTGCAAACTGTTGAACCTGGGAGTTAAAAACTTGGGGTACGAAGTGAGATTAATGGAAGGGTGAACCTTACCCAGAATCAAAGAATTCCAACAAAAAAATTTTTGCAGATCTTTCAGTATATTGATATTCTCCTGCTAGCTCCAATAGTAAGTTAGTAAAAGTTTTTCCTGTGTGTTTCTGCTTAGATGTACTTCAACAAGGAACAATCCACAGAGACAGAACTGAGAAGTTATTGTGTATGTGAAGTTTCATGCAGCTAGCACCAACCATGTTTGATTTGCACCTCTATTTTCTTCCATCTGTGTAGTTCAAGTGAAGTTAAACCTAAAAATTCAAACTGTTTCTGTTTGTTAACCCTTGAAACTAGGAAAAAAATATATAACAAAGTGTGTTTAGGGAAAGGATGAATGCTGCCAAGTATCAAAGAAATACAATAAAAAATTGAAGCTCTTTCAGTATAATTGAATTTTCCTGCAAGCTTCTGAAAAGCTGATAAAGAAAGCTGCTCCACTGTGCCTCTGTTTAGAGGTACTTTTACCACCAAAAAACCACAGGGTGAACACTAAGAACTGATGATGTCTATAAAGTTTTAAGCATCTATCAAAAATCATATTTGAATTTTAGCTTTATTTCCATCTATCCCTATAAGGGAAAACAAATTGATATGAGAAAATAATGCTGTTTTCTTTTGTGCAAACCCTTGATTCTAGGAGTCCCAAACATGGGGTAGAAAAAGAGTTTAGTGACAGTATGATTCCTGTCGAGTATCAAAAAATTCCAATGAACAAATTTTTACAGCTTCTCCTGATAGCTGCAAATGCAAGTTAATAAAAGCTGTTTCTGTGTTCTTTTGCTTAGAATTCTTTCAGCCAGGAACAAACAACAAAGTTATCTTTGAGAAATGATTAAGCAGGTCAAGGTTCCAGCACTTAAACTAAACTGTGTTTGATTTGCATCTTTTTTTTCATCCACCTGTATAGTGCAAAATGAAGTGATACCTAAAAATATTTTTACCCTTCCTGTGTGCAAACCTTTGAACCTAGGGGAACCAAATATGAAGAACAAAGTGTGTTTAGGGAAAAGAAGAATCCTGCTGAGTCTTAAAGAAATGCAATAAAAAATATTGCAGCTTTTTCAGAACATATTTATTTTCATGCTAGTTCCTAAAGCACTAATAAAGAAAGCTGTTTCAGAGTGCCTCTGCATAGACCTACATCGACCAGAAAAAAACACAGAGTGAGCACTGAGAAATATTTGTGTGTTTGAAGGTTCAAGCATCTAGCAAAAACTGTATTTGATTTGGAGCTCTATTTAAATCAATCCAAACAGTGTAAAACAAAGTGAATCATGAAAACTGAAACTATTTCTGTGTGCAAGCTGTTGAATCTAGGAGTGACACAATTGGGGTACAAAGTGGGTTTAGTGAGTAGGTAAACCCTGCTGAGGATCAATGTAATCCAACAAGAAACTTTTTGAAGATTTTTCAATACATTGGATTACGATGGCTACCTCCTCATGTGAGTTAGTAAAAGCTGTTCCTGTGTATTTCTGCTTGAAAGAAATTCAAAGAGGAACAATCCAAGAAAGAGCACTGAGAAGTGATTGTGTATGTGAAGTTTTATTCAGCTAGCACAAACCATGTTTGATTTGCACCTCTATATTCATCTATCTGTATAGTGCAAAATGACTTGAAACCTGAAAATTCAAACTCTTCTTGTATTCAAAACTTTGGAACTAGGAGAACAAAAGGTGGAGAACAATATTTGTTTAGTGAAATGATGGATCAATCCTGCTAAGTACCAAATAAATCCAATTAAATAATCTCTGCAGCTCATTCAGCATATAGAATTTTCCTTCTAGTTCATTAAGAAATGATAGTGAAAGCTGTTCCACTGTTCCTCTCCTTATAGCTACTTCTACCAGGAACAAACCACTGAGTGAACACTGAAAAAACTGATAGTATATATTAAGATTCAAACATCCAGTACAAATTGTTTGATTTGTTGTTCTATTTCCATCCCTCCCTATAGTGCAAAACAAAGGGAAAACTGAAATTTCATAGTGTTCCTGTGTGAAAACCGTTGCACTTACATGTACCAAACTGGGGCTACAAAGTGTATTTAGTGAATAGGTGAACCCTGCCAAGGATCAAATAAATTAAATTAAAAAAAATAGTTGCAACTTTTTCAGTACATTGATATTCTCCTGCTGGCATATAAAGCAAGGTTAAAAAATGTTGGGCTGGGGGTGTGGCTCAAGCGGTAGCGCACTCGCCTGGAATGCGTGCGGCCCGGGTTCGATCCTCAGCACCACATACAAAGATGTTGTGTCCGCCAAGTACTGAAAAATAAGTATTAAAAACACACACTCTCTCTCTCTATCTATCTATCTCTCTCTCTCTCTTTTTAAAAAAGAAGTTCCTGCCTGCTTCTTCTTTAAAATATTTCAAGTAGGAAATAAACACAGAATTAGCACTGAGAAATGATTGTATATATTAAGTTTTAAGCACTTTCCACAACTTTTTTTAAGCTATTTTAAACCACATGTATAGTGCAAAACGAAGTGAAACCTAAAAATTAAAAATGTTTCTGTCTATAAACCCTTGTTCCAACGAGAAACAAACTTGAAGAACAAAGTGTGTTTGGTGAAAGGATTAATTCTGATGAGTATCAAAGAAATTTAAAGAAAAATAATCTTGAGCTCTTCTAATACATAGAAATTTTCCTGCTACCTCCTAAGGTGCTCATAGATAAAGGTGTTCATGCCTGCCTCTGCTTAGAGATATTTTGACTAGAAGCAAACCTAGAGTGAAAACTTAGAACTGACTGCGTGTTTGAAGTTTCAAACTTCTAGCACCAACCCTGATTCATTTGTAGCTCTTTTTCCATCTATCTCTACAGTGCAAAACAAAGTTAAATCTGAAAATTTAAGCTGTTTCTGTGTGAAAACAGTTGAACCTAAGAGTACCAAACTGGGGCTACAAAGTGGGTTTGTGAAAGAAAGAACCCTGCGGAGTGTCAAATAAATCAAAAGAAAAAAACAGAGTAGCAACTCTTTCAGTACATTAATATTCCCCTGCTATCTCCTAAAGTGAGGTAGTAAAGCTGTTTCTGCATGTTTCTGATTGAAAGTACGTTAACAAGGAACAAACCACAGATTGTGCACTGAGTACTGACTGTGTATGTCAAGTTTCTATCAGCTGTCCAAAACCGTGATTGATTGCTAGCTCTTTTTACATCCACTTTTATTTTGAAAAACAAAGTGAAACCTGAAAATTCAAAAATATAGTCTTTGTAAACCCTTGAACCTAAGGAAACCAAACATGGAGAACAAAGTGTATTAATTGGAAAAATTAATCCTGCTGAGTATCACATAAATCCAATAAAAAATTCTTTGCAGTTCTTTCAGTACATGGGAATCTTCCTAAAGTACTGATAAAGAAAGATGTTACAGAGTGCCCTTGCATAGACCTACCTTGACAAGGAACAATTCACAGAGTGAGCACTGAGAAGTATTTGTGTATGTGAAGGTTCAAGCATCTAGCACAAACCGTGTTTGATTTGGAGCTCTATTTCAATCCATCCATATAGTGCAATACAAAGTGAAACCTAAAAATTGAAACTGTTTTTGTTTGCAAACCGTTGAACCTGGGGTAAAAAGTGGGTTTAGAGAAAGGGAAAACCCTGCTGAAAATAACAGTAATACAAAGAAAATTTTTTTTGCAGATCTTTTAGTATATTGAGATACTCTGGCTAACTCCTAAAACGAGTTAGTAAACGCTGTCCTTGCGTGATTCTGCTTAGAATTACTTCAGCAAAAAACAGTAAAGAGAGAGAGAGCACTGAAAAGTGATTGTGTATGCAGAGTTCCAGGCAGCTAGCAAAAACCGTGTCTGATTTACACCTCTATATTCATCTGTCTGTACAGTGCAAAATGAAATGTAAACAGAAAATTCAAATTATTTCTGTCTACAAATCCTTGAAACTAGGAGGAAGAAACTTGGAGAACAATAAAAACATTTTTGCAGCTTTAAGTACATGAAAATTTTCTCCTAGATGCTTAAATGCTGGTATTGTATGCTGTTTCTATATACCTCTGCTTTGAGCTATTGTGACCAGAATTAAATAACAGAGTAAGCCCTGAGAACTAATTTTGTGGGAGAATATTCAAGAAGCTATCACAAACTGTGTATAGTTTGTAGCCCTATTTCCATCCATCTCTATAGAGCAAAAAAAAGTGAAACCTGAAAATTCAAACAAATCTTGTGTCTATACCATTGAAGCTAGGAGTACCAAACTTTGGGTACAAAGTGGGCTAAGTGAAAGTGAGAAGACTTAAGAATATCAAAGTATTCCAACAAAAATATGGTTGCAGGTATTTCAGTACATTGGCATTTTCCTGCTAGCTTCTACTACGAGATTGTGAAACCAGTTTCTGCTTTCTTTTGCTTATATTTCTTCAATTAGGAATGAACCACACAGTGAGCCCTGAGAACTGATTATGTATGTTAAGTTTCAAGCAGTTAGCACAAACCATGTTCAATTTGCAATTCTATATTCATCCAGCTGTATAGTACAAAATGAAGTGAAACCTGAAAATTCAAACTGTTCCTGTCTGTAAACCCTTGAATCAAGGAAAAAAATGAAGAACAAAGTGTGTTCAGTGAAAGGATGAATTCTACAGAGTATCAAAGAACTCCAATGGAAAAAAAATCGCAGCTCATGCAGTAAATCAGAATTTTTCTGCTAGCTATTAATTACTGATAGAGAAAGCAATTCCTGTATTCTTCTTCTTACAGCTACTTTGACCAGGAAAAAAAGAACACACAGTGACACCTGAGAACTGATTGTGTATGTCAAGTTTCAAGCAGTTAGCATAAAATTGTTTGATTTGCAGTTCTGTGTTCATCCAGATATATAGTGTAAAATGAAGTGAAACCTGAAAACTCAAACTGTGCCTGTCAGCAAACCATTGAACTTGGGAGTCGTAAACTTGGGAGTTAAAATGGGTTTAGTGAAAATGTGAACCCTGCCGAGTATTAAAAAAAATAAAATCGATTTAAAAAAGTGTTGCACTCATTCAGTATATTGGCATTCTCCTGCTAGCTTATAATTCGAGTTAGTTTAAGCTTTTTCTGCATGTTTTTGCTTAGAAATTTTTCACTCATTAAGAAACCACAGAGTGAGTTCTGAGTACTGATTGTGTATGTTAAATTTCAAGCAGTTTTTAAAAACCATGTTTGACTCGCAGCACTATTTTTAGCTACCTATGTTGTGCAAAATGAAGTGAAACCTGAAAATTCAAACTTTTCTGTCTGCAAACACTTTAACCCACAGTTAAAGTGAACCAACCTTTGAGAACAAAATGTGTTTAGTGAATGTCTGAATTCTGCCAAGTATGGAAGAAACCCATTGACCAAATGATTGCAGCTCATCCTGTACATGGGCATTTACACACTAGTTCCAAAATGCTGAGAGAGAAAGCTGTCCCTGCATATATCTGCTTAGACCTCTTTGACAAAGAACAAACAACAGAGTGAACACTTAGAAGTGATTTTGTGTATAGAGTTTCAAGCCTCTAGCACAAACCGTGTTTTGTTTGTAACCCTGTTTCCATCCATCTCTGTAGTGCAGAACAAAGTGAAACCTGAAAATTTAAAATGTTCTGGTGTGCATACCATTGAAGCTATTACTCCCAAACTTTGGGAACAAAGTGGACTTAATAAAAATCTGAACTGTTCTGAGTATCCAAATATTCCAAAAAAATATTTTTGCAGCTCTTTCAGTACGTTGGCATTCCCCTGCTAGCTTCTAATGTAAGTTAGTAAAAGATGATTCTGCGTGCTTTTGCTTATAACTTCTTCAACCAGGAAAAAAACACAGAATGAGCATTAAGAACTGATTAAGTATGTCAAGATTAAAGTACGTAGCAGTAATTATGTTTTTCAAGGTCTCTTGTGATCCAAATATATAGTGCAACATGAAGTGAAACCTAAAAATTCAATCTGTTTCTTTCTCAAATCCTTTGACCCTAGCAGGATCAAACTTGGTAAAAAAAAAAAATTTTGTTTAGTAAAAGTATGAATCTTTGCCAGTATCAAAGAAATACAAGAAAGAATTTTTAAAGAATTTAAGTACATTTTAATTATTCTTCTGGCTCCTAAACACTGACAGACAAAGTTGTTATTGCATCGCTATTCTTAGAGGTAATTTGACCAGGAACAATCCACAGAGTGAATATTTGAACTGATTGTGTGTATAAAGTTTCAAGCATTGATCACAAAGCGTGTTTTAGTTGTGTCTGTTTCCCATCTATTTCTTTAGTGCAAAAGAAATCTAAACCTGATAATTCAAACTCTTCCTGGGTGAAAACCTTTAAAACTAGGAGATTCAAACCTGTGGTACAAAGAGGGTTTAGTGATAGTGTAAAACCTGCCAAGTATTTATAAAATCCAACCAAAACATAAATCGGTGCAGCTCTTTCAGTTCATTGGGATTTTCTTGCTTGCTCCTAATGTTAGTTAGTAAAATTTGTACCTGGTTGCTTCTGGATAAAAGTAGTTCAATCAGAAAAAAAAACCCAGAGTGAGGACTTAGAAGTGTTTGTGAGTGAAAAATTTCAAGCAGGAACACCAACAGTTTTTTATTTGAAGCTCTATTTTCTTCCACATATATAGTGGAAAACTAAGTAAAACCTACAAATTCAAAATGCTCCTGCATGCAAAATGTTGAATCTAAAAGAACAAAACTTGGAAAAATAGTATGTTTTGTTAAAGGATGCATCCTGCCAATTATTAAAGAATACCAATGAATTTTTTTACAGCTCTTTTCAGGAAAATCTTATCAGGATTTTCATGCAAGATTCTGAAGCACTGATAGAGAAAGGTGTTCCTGCATTCTTTTGCTTAGAGCTACTTTGACTATAAACAAACCACAGTGTGAATACTTAGAACTAATCTTGTGTGTGAAGTTTCAATCATCTACCATGAACAGAGTTAGACATGTAGCTATATTTCCATTCATCTCTATGGTTCAAACAAAATGAACCCTGAAAATTCAAAGTGTTTCCTTGTGCAAACAGTTGAACTTAGGCATCCCAAACTTGTGGTACCAAGTGGGCTTAGTGAAAGCAAAAATCCTTCTGAGTATCAAAAGAATCCAACAAATAATTGTTGCAGCTATTTTAGTAGATTGAGATTCTCCTGCTAGCTAATAAATCATGTTGGTAAAAACTGTTTCTGACAGGTTTTGCTTAGAATAACTTCTTCCAGAAACAAAACACAGAGTGAGCACTGAGAAATGATGGTGTATGTCAAGGATCAAGCTGCTAGCACAAACCATGTTTGATTAGTAGCTCAATTTTGATCTAACTCCATAGTACATAACAAAATGAAACCTTAAAATTCAAACTGTCCTTGTCTGAAAATCGCTTAATTTAGGCAAATAAAACTTGGAAAACAAAGTGTGTTTAATGAAAGGATAAGTCCTCCTAAGTATTGAGTGATCAATGGAAAAAAATGTTTGCAGCAAACTCAGTCCAAGGGAATTTTTTCTTTTATATCCTATAACTCTGGTAGAGAAAACATCTTGCATGCCTCCATTTAGAGCTACTTTGAACAAAAACAAACCACAGAATAAAAATTTAGAATTTTCTGTTGGTGTAAAGTTTCAAGCATCTAGCAAAACAAGATTTTTACTTGAAGCTCTATTTTCATCCATCTGAATAGTGCAAAACCAAGTGAAATCTGAAAATTCAAACTGTTCCTATGTGCAAACAGTTGACCCTAGGAGTTTCAAACTTGGGGAGTTTGAAATAAAGTCGGGAATGAAGTAGACTTTGTTAAAAGTTTAAACTTATCAAATATCAAGAAAGTTCAATGAAAAAATTGTTGCAGCTCTTTTAGTATATTGGGAATATTTTGTTTCTCCTAATGTGAGTTAGTAAACACTGTTTCTGCATGCTTCTGATTAGAAGTTCTTTCACCATGATGAAACAACATAGAGAGAAAAGAGAACTGATTGTGTACGCAAAGTTTCAAGAATCAAGCAAAAACTCTGTTGGATTTGCAGTTCAACTTTCATCCACTTTTATAGTGCAAAATAGAATAAAAGCTAAAAATTCAAACTGTTCATGTATGCAAAAACTTGAATCAAAGAAATGCATACCTAAGGAACAGAGTGTTCTTAGTGAAAGGATGAATTCTGACGAGTAACAAATAAATCCAACAAAATTTGCAGCTCTATCAATAAATTGGAATTTTTTTAGCACCAAAAATGCTGTTAGAGAAAGCTGTTCCAGTGTGCCTCTGCTTATAGATACTTTGACCAGGAACAAACCACCGAGTGAACTAATAAAACTGATTTTGTTTGTGATGTTTCAACCACCTAGCACAAACAGAGTTTGATATGTGCTTCCGTTTATATACCTCCATAGTGCCAAACAAAGTGAAACCTGAAAATCCATACTGTTTCCTGTGGGTAGACTTTTGAACCAAGGAGTACAAAACGTGTAGTACAAAGTAGGTTTAATGAAAACGTGGACCCTGCTGAATATCAAAGAAATCCAATTAAAAAAATTGTTGCAATTCTTTCAATACATTGGAATTTTCCTGCTACCTATTAAGCAAGTTGATAAAAGATGTGCCTGCGTGCTTCTGCTTAGATGTACTTCCTCCAGAAACAATCCAGAGTGAGCACTTTGAACTGATTGTGTATGTCAAGTGTCAAGCAGGTAGCACAAACCAGGTTTGATTTGTAGCACTATTTTTATCCATCACTCTAATGCAACAAAAAGTGAAACCTTAAAATTTAAACTGTTCCTGGATGCAAACCTTTAAAATTTATAGTCCCAAAATTGGCCTACAAAAAGGGTTAAGTGAAAGAGTAAACCCTGCTGCTTATCAAAAAACAAACAAACAAACAAACAAAAACCAACAAATGAATTGTTGCAGCTCTTTCAATACATTGCGATTCTGCAGCTAGCACCTAAAGTGAGTTAGTAAACATGGTTTCTGCATTCTTCTGCTAAGCAGTACTTCAAGAAAAAAATAACAAAGTGAGGATTTAGAAATGATTGTGTTTTTCAAGTTTCAAGTTTTCAGCACAAACCTGTTATATTTGCAGTTCCTATTTCCTTTCACCTGTATAATGCAAAACGAAGTGAAAACATAAGAATTCAAATTTTTCATGTCTGCAAACCGTTGAACCTTATAGAACCAAACATGGAGAAAAATGTTTGTTTAGTGAAATGATGAATCCTCCCGAGTATCAAAGAAATCCAATGAAAAATTTGTTGCAAATTTTTAAGTACATTAATTTTTCTGCTGGCCTCTTAAAAGCAGATAAAGAAAGCTGTTCTTGTATGGCTCTTCTTAAAGCTAATTTATCCATGAAAAAGCCACAGAACGAACACTTTGAACTTATTGTGTGTGTGCAGTTTGAAGCATTTAGCACAAAGGGTGTTTTATTTGAATCTCTTTTCCAATCCATCTCTATTGTGAAAAACAAAGTGAAATAGAACATTCAACAGTTGCTGTGTAAAAATCATTGGACACAGGAGTCTAATCTTGTGGTTCAAAGTAGGTTTAGTGAAAAGTTGAAGCCTCCATTGTATTAAATAAATCCAAAGAAAAAAATGTTGCAGACTTTGCAGTACATTAGGATTCTCCTGATAATTGCTAATACATGTAAGTAAAAGCTGTTATCCATGTTTCTTCTTAGAAATATGTCCAACAGGAACAATTCAAGAGTGGGCACTTTACAAAGATTGAGTATGACAAATTTCAAGTAGCAAACACAAAACGTGTTTGATTTGAAGCCGTATTTTCATCTTTCAATATAGTGCTGAAAAAAGTGAAACTGGAATATTCAAACTGTTACTGTTTGCAAACACTTGAACCTAGAAAAATCAAACTTGGAGAACAGAGTGTGCTTAATGAATATATATATTTTGCCAAATATCATAGAAATTTATTTTAAAAATTTTTGAAGCTCTTTCAGTACATGTAATTTTCCTGCTAGCTCATAAATCGCTAATACAGAAACCTGTTCCTGAGTGCTGCTTCTTAGAGCTACTTTGACCAGGAACAAAATACAGAGTGAGCACTTAGAATGAATTGTGTATTTGCAGTTTCAACCATCGAGCACAAAGCGTGTTTGATTTGTTGCTCTATTTCCATCTATCCCTATAGTGCAAAACAAATTGAAACATAAATATTCAATCTGTACCTTTGTGCCAACCATTGAACCTAGAAGTCTCAATCTATGCCTCATGTGTGCTATTGAAAGCATGAAAACTTCTGATCATCAAAAAAATATCAAGAAGAAATTGTTTCACCTCCTTCTGTATATTGGTTTTCTCCTGCTAGCTCCAAGAGAGATTGTGTAAATCTCCTGCTGCATGCTTCTGTTCAGCATCCACAAGCAACAAACTACAGACTGATCACTGAGAAATGATTGTGTGTCACAAGTTTCAAGCAACTACAACTGATAATGTTTGATTTTTAAGCTCTATTTTCAACCACCTCTAGAGTGCAAAGCAAAGTGAAACATGAAAATTCAAACTATTCCTATGTGCCAACTATTGAACCTAGAAGTTTCAATCTTTTCCTCACGTGTTATTATTGAAGGATGAAAGTGCTGAACATGAAAAATTTTTTATGGAAAAATTGTTGCACCTTTTTCTGTATAATTTTGTTCTCCTGCTAGCTTCTAAAGCAAGTCAATAAAAGCTGTTTCTGCGTGCATCTACTCAGAAGTACGTTCACCTGGAACAAACTGCAGTGTGAGTACTGAAAACTCATTGGTTATTACAAGTTTCAAGCAACAAGCACAAACTGTGTTTTATTTGCAGCTGTATATTCATCCATCTGTATAGTGCAAAAAGTGAAACCTGAAAATCAAAACTGTTCCTGTCTTCAAACCATTAAACCTAGGAGAACTCAACTTGTTTATTGAAATGATAAATACTGCCAAGTATCAAAGAAATCCAACGAAAAAAATCATTGGAGCTCGGTATGTAGGTGGGAATTTTCTGGTAGCTTCTAAACAACTGATATAGAAAGCTTCTCCTGCTTGTCTCTGCTTAGAGCTACTTAGAGCAAACAAACCACAGAGTCAGAACTTAGAAGTGATTGTGTGTGTGTGTGTGTGTGTGTGTGTGTGTGTGTGTGATTTCATTCGTCTTGAACAAACCATGTTTGATTTGCATCTCTTTTCTCATTCATTTCTATACCATACAACAAAGTGAAACTGGACAATTTAACCTGTTCCTCTGTGCAAACCATTGAATCTTGGAGTCCAAAATGTGTGGTTCAAAGTGGGTTGATGGAAAAGTTGAAGCCTGTCTTGTATCAAAGAAATCCAATAAAAAAATGTTGCAGCTATTTCAGTACATTGGGATGCTATTGCTAGCTACTAATGCATGTAAGTGAAATCTGTTTCTGCATGTTTCTGCATAGAAGTACATCTATGTAAATCAAATCACAGAGTGAGCACTGAGAACATATTTTTATGACAAGTTTTAAGCACCTAGCACAAACTGTGTTTGGTTTGAAGCTCTGTTTTTATCCAGTTGAATTGTGAAAAATTGACCCAACCTGAAAATTCAAACTGTTCCTGTCCCCAAACCCTTGAAACAAAACAAAACAAAACAAAACAAAAACGTGGAGAACAAAGTTTATTTAGGGAAAATATGAATCAGGCCACATATCAAATCGATGAAAAAATTGTTGCAGCTTGTTCAGTAGGTGGGAATTTTCCTGCTATATCCTAAAGTGCAGACAGAGAAAGATCTTTCTGCATGTCTTTGCTTAGAGCTACATTGACCAAAGAAATTAGACACAGTGAACACTTAGAATTGATAATTTGTGTAAACTTTAAAGCATACAGCACAAACCATGTCTAATTTGCATCTCTATTTCCATCTTCCTTTATAGTGCAAAACAAAGTGAAACCTGAAAATTCCAACTGTTCCTGTGTATAAACCTTTGAATCTAGGAGTCCCAAAATTGGGGTGTAAAGTGAGTTAAGTGAAAGGGTGAACCCTGCAGATTATCAAAAATGTCCAATAAAAAATTGTTGCAGCTCATTCAGTATATTGGGATTCTCCTGCTAGCTCATAACGCAAATTAGTAAAAGCTCTTCTTGCATGCTTCTGCTTAGAAGGATGTTCACAAGTGATACAACATTTACCACATGTTACATAATGCCCTACATGATGAAACAATTCACTTTGTTTGGGCCACCTGAGACCTCCCAAAATAACTGGTGAGGAAGAGGGAGATTAACCTGGGTGTGGACCACCCTCTGGGGGTCTACCTGACTATATCTGCCTTTAATGCCTGTTTCTTCCCTGGTCCCTCAGAAGAAACATCTAGAGGCAGAAAAGACCATTTTAAGACACATGCTTCTCCAAGTGGGACCCAGAATGGGAAACCCTTTTTAGGAGTGACTTGGGTCAGGCCCAGTCATTCCTCTCACTGCCCAAGAAGAGATAGGCTTAAAGCCTCACTCTGACAATGGCCTCCTAGAACTTTATGATCCTTGGCCTGGTCTTAATTCTGCTCCAAGTGTTCCTCTCTTGGAACATATGGTAGACAGCCCGGATGGGGAGCGGCCTCAGCCATGTCACCCCTCCCCACACAGAAATTCTTCGGCATCTTGTGCAAACGAGGAGAAGCCAGTTAGGTCACTACCTTTTAAGACCAGCAATGACATACCCCCATTGTGTATGGCTTTCTCAGTGAATAATAAACATAGAGACAATAAACTAACCTTATGGTATCCCTGGAGGCTCAAGTTTTGAAAGAATGCTTAAAGGCCCTTTCTGAGTATGGATCTAATTTGCCCTGGGCAAAAACCAAAATCCAGGGTTTGGCTCACAATCAGTGTACCAACCAAGACTTGAAAAATTTAACCAAGGCTTTTCTTCTTGGTCCCCTGTACCTGAAATGATGTGATTTTTTAATGAGGAGTGCCATCCTAAGGCTGAGAGTAATCAAGCTCATAATCCCACAATTTCTGTAATTTATGAGAAGATGTCAGGGTCTGGTGATCAATTTTCCACATGCCTTAAGCAGGCTGCTATCCCTGCCCTCTACCAGGAGCAGGTATGGGCTTTAAGACTGGCAGCATAGAAAAAGTTGGAGGAAGGCCCCTCATAGCCCTTGGTAGCATGAATTACTGATACTCAGAGGGCTACCAAGAATATTCCCACCTTCATTGAGAGGGTGGAAAAAAAACTCTAAAGGAAATTCCCCCCAGGGCCCCTTTGGAACCAGATTGTCAAGATGCTAGTCTGAGAGGAGGTGACCAAAGACCACAAACTAGCCTGTGCGTAGATAAAGAACAGACCTATAGAAAGGTGGATAGTGGCCACTAAGAATTTCTGTACTCAGGAAAAGAAATCTCAGTCATTGATCGCAGCCTTGCAGGAAGAGGAAGAGGAGTACCAGCAACAGTTTGGCTTATCAGGTCCCCTTAGCAAAAACTGGGGAGATCCACTTTTTGAGACATCAAGGTAGAACACTCTTAAATCCCATGTGAGACCCCACCTCCAATCCTAGAGGGCACTATTCTTACTGTCCCCACAATTAAATGGCTTTTGGGACCTCCTGTGTGGGTGGAACAGTGACCACTTCCCCTAGATAAACTACAAAAGTTAAAGCATATCATTACTAGAATTCTTCCAAACTTGGAATAGTAAACACACCACTGGAACACCACATAATCCAATAGGTCAAGCTATAATTGAGAGGCATAATAAGACCTTGAAAAACAAACTAATAAAACAAAAAGGGGAAAAAAACCCATGACCAATTAAAAACAGCCATGCTTACCGGACTCCTCATTGTCTCTCTCATGGCATTCATGTTTGTTGGGGGAGACATGCTTTGGACAGGCACACTTTGATGCCTTAGGCAGTGGTAAGCCAATTTGTAGACCCTTAGGCCCCCCATCCCCTGGGAAAAAATGGACCACTAAAGGCTACTGGCATTCCTGTTTGATAGAATATAATCTCACCTCTTCCTAGTAGATCCTCTATATTCCCACCTCACTGAGAAGTCATTTTTCCCTTGGTGACCATATCTGGGGACATTGAAATCCTTCTGGTGTGGAAGCAATAGTTTTTTTTTTTTATGTATCTGTAGGTGATATGCTCTGACCTCCTAATGGTACTGCCTTCTACTGTGGGTATATAACATATAACGTACAGTGTCCTACTGGGTAATTGGAGTGGGATATGCCTTGAAGTCTTTCTCCTCCCTGACATTGGGGTCCTCCCTAATAATCAGTCCCTCCCCATACCTGTTGTTGATTATTCCTTTTACAGGCCACAAAGAGGTATTCATGCTCTTCCTTTGCTGATGGGTCTGGTGGTGGGGGCCAAAGAAATGTGAACTGGACTTGCTGGCCTCAGTACTTCTTTACAGATATAAAACAAGCTTTCTCAGCAGATGATAGATTATATGCACCATGTTGCAGCACTATCTTGGACAGGCAATCTCAACTCAATTCCTTGACTGCAGTAACCCTCCAAAACCATTATGGCCTGGACCTGCTTATGGCCAGAGAGGGAGGATTATGCCTGTTCCTACAGGAGGAGTGCTGCTTCTAAGCCAATTGCTGTGGTATGGTTCAAGATAAGATTAAAAGTTTAATGAATTGCAATCAAGCTTTCTATGGAGTGGGCTAAATAGGTGGCTCCCTTACCATCTCCCCTTTGTAGATCCCTTGGTTATTATAATTCTTTTATTTACATTTGGACCTTGTTTAATTAACAGCCTCTTCCAATTCTCAAGGATCGAGCCAAAGCTGTTAAATTGATGGTGGTCTGGAAGTGATATGGAATCTTAAAAAAATACTGACAGGGAACCCTATGAGGTTGGCCATGGTCCCTACCAGGATGTGCATGTGTAAGTCAGAGGCAAGAAGGTTTTTCTTCATAGGCCTAAGTCACCTCACCTATTTCAGTTATGCCATTTGTCTTCCAACCCTGCAACTGAACTACCTTAAAAGCCAGAGGGGTATTCAATGATGGGTAAGATCCTTAGAGGGGGGAAACCTAAGTGAGGCACACTCTCAAGTAAGGCAGACACATGCCAATAAAACAAAAAGGGGGAGATGTATGGCAGGTCAAATCAGAGAAATAGAAATCTATGATGGAGAAAAGGAAACTTAACTTGAAGACTGATGCTCACTTACTGGTCTTGGAGCAGCATGTGTCTAAGATGGCACCTGAAGATCAGCAAGAAGGTGATAGGGTAGATTTTGACAAAAAAAATTTGACCACCTCTAAGATAGGATCAGAACACTTCCACCCTCATGGACCGTTATCCTGATTGGCTCCTTTTCCTTATATTAACTTTGTGTGCTTCCTCAATAAATAATCTCCAGCCTTGACTGGTCTCCCTGACGCATTTGATTGTCTTCAAGCAAGGGAGAACTGGGTGTGCGGGGTCAATTGGCCTACACGTTTTTTGGCTCGACCTGGCCAGGGTGTGTTCTCCCTATCTCTCCTGCAAATTGGAAGAGAATGACGACTAAAAACCCTATACAAGAAATTAACCACAGAGTGAGAAGTGAGAACCAATAGTGTATACCAAGTTTCAAGCAGATAGCACAAACCATATTTGATTTGTAGCTTTATTTTCATCCATCTTTGTAGTGCAAAACAGTGTGAAACATGAAAATTCACACTGTTCCTGTCTGGAAACTTTTAAACATAAGAGAACCAAACGTGGAGAACAGAGTGTGATTAATGAATGCATGAATTTTGCCAAGGATCAAGAAATATAATGAAAAAAGATTTGAAGTTCTTTGAGTACATAGAAATTTTTGCTAGCTCCTAAATTGCTGATAGAGAGAGCATGTTCTGATTACCTTTAAATACACCAATTTTTACAAGGAATAAAACTCAGAGTTTATACTTAGAACAGATTGTGTGTTTGAAGTTTCAAGAATCTAGCAAAAAAAGTGTTTGACTTGTAACTCTATTTTTATCCATCTCTATAGTGCAAAACAAAGTGAAACATGAAAATTCAAACTGTTCCTTTGTGCAAAGCATTGAACTTAAAGTCTCAAACTTTGCCTCATGAGTGTTTATTATAAGGGTGAAAATTGCTGATCATCAAAGATATTTAATACAAAAATTGTTGCAGCTTGTTCAGTAGATGGAAATTTTTCTGCTAGTTTCTAAATAAGTGATAGAGAAAGGTATCAGTTGTCTTTGTTTAGAGTTACTGTGACCAGAAAAAAAAAAGAGTAAACACTTGAAACTGATACTGTGTGTGCAGTTTGAAGCATCTAGCAAAAACCATGTTGGATTTGAATCTCTTTTCCCATCTATCTCTATTGTGTAGAACAAAGTGAACATGGAAAAATCAATATGTTCATGTTTGCAAACAATTTAACCTAGAAGTCCAAACTTGTAGTTCAAAGTGGGTTTAGTGAAAAAGTGAAGTCTGCCTTGTATCAAAGAATCCAACAACAACAACAAAAAAATATCTGCTTCCCATTCAGTACCTTGGGATTCTCGTGCTAGCTGCTAATACACATAAGGGGAAGGTATATTTTTACGTGTTTCTCCTTAGAAGAAAGTCCACCAGGAACAATTCACAGAGTGAGCACTGAGAAATAATTTTGTATTACAAGTTTCAAGTATCTAGCACAAACCAAGTTGATTTGAAGTTTTATTTTCATCCACTTGTATACTGCAAAACAATGTGAATTGCAAAAGCATGAGTTAAAGAAAGGTTGAAAATATTTAACCATTTGTGGAAAAGTAGCAAAATACTTGGTGCTTTACAATATTAACCTTTACAAGATTAGACTTTCATTAACTTAAAAATACATTTAAATTGTTTTCCAATGTAAAAAGTAATATAAAACTTTACATATCTTATTGATAACAGGTAAATAAATCCCTAATATTTTTTAAGCTTAAAATTACCATACAACCTTAGAACACCAGCTTGATATAATGCTCTTTTAAAGCTTCTACCTTACAGACTTTTATACTTGGAAGATATAAACACATTAATAGCATCGCGATTATTTTGATTTTTTTTATATTAACCAAGTTTATCTTTTAAAGAAATGACAGTACAATGCTTTAAAATAACAGTTCTTATTTAACTAGTTATTTAATTTTTATGGTTGCTTGCTCTAGAAAAAAATAAAACTTAATAAACACAAAGTTATGGGTAAACTTATGTTTTAAGAGATTTTTTTTGTCTTTTTAAAACATGACTGATTGTAAAAACAAACTTATACAGACCTTAGTAAATCAAGGAGATATTTAACAAAAGTACTCATAAATGAGTAATCACATATTAAATTTACTTTACTTATTTTGTCAAAATATTATAATAGTATATTGAAGAGTCTTAGTCATTTTTTTAAAAAAAGTCTTAGAACCAAGGATTATTAGACATTTGATAGACATTAATATTTCATTATTTTTTGAACACCTAGAAAAACTTGTAAACTTAAATTTAAAGACATTTATTTGTATTTGTTTATTAAATTTAAATTGAACCATTTTAATCACATGAATTAGAGATTTTTGGATCCATTTTTAAAATTTTTATGATTGCTCCTTATATAAATTAATTTGTATATCATATATATTATATAAAGACTTATGTACATATAGACATACAACACACAACACAAGCACACACACATAACACAATAGTAAAACCTTGTAGATTTTCACAGGTGAAATCTCCATTGCAATGTTTGAAAAACTCCTCAGTTTGTCAAAAATAGAACTAATCAGAAAAACATTAACCTTGGTCTGTAGGATCAAAATCATGAGCTGAAAAAAATATAGAACCTAAGAAATAGCAAGAGTCCTAGAAAAAATGACCAGCAAGGAATTAGTACATACAATACAATTTACTTTTTGGTTTAGTCTAATTTTAGTTTAGATAAAGTACACCTTTATTTCTTTTTCCTTGGGCCTCAGATAAGTCTCTTACTGAGCTCTCAGGCTTTTTTTATTTGTATTTTAATGTAAGTTTTGACTGAGTTCTAGAAGGAGCAGGGAAAACTGTTATTTTTAGCAGACAACTTATGCCTAAGTCATTTTAACTATAAGTCGTAATTTTTAGGTTTGAATATTGAAAATCATGAGACAAGTTTAAGACACAATTTGCAAAATTTTATATCTTTACATCTTGTTTTGTAAACAGATACTATACTATCTTTGTCCAAATTAATGTACTGGTACACACAGTGAAAATTTTTAGACTACAATATTTAAAAATTGGTGAAAACACAGAATGAATGGGAAGTTACTTGCCAAATTGGATGCAGAGTTGTTTAGTTTTTTATACTAAGTATGTAAGTTTTGTGGCATGAATTATTTGAAATCATAAACTAAACAATTAACTAAACCCAACATTTAACTTCAAGATTGTGCAATGCTTCAAAAACCCATTCAGATAATAGAGGTAGAATAAACCTTAAAGTGCAGGAAAGGAAGGCAGGAGTTCCTCGAAACAAAAAAAAAGGGTGGGGGGGCTTCAGCAGCTGCTGGGAGTCCCTCAGTCCCTTCTCTTACTTACAGAATTAGCTCCTCTTCTGTAGATGGTGGTTGGTCCTCTGTTTTTTAATTTAGAAGCATTGTAAATTGGGGCCTTATCATCTGAGGAATCACTTTCAATCACTGAACATATTGATTCCCTGTCTTAAACCTCAATCCAAGTTCACACAGTCTGCTGTAAAAATTCACGCACTTTTACATCTGGAGATAAAAATGCATCTTTTACCAACTTTCACAAAAAAAAAAGTAGGTACAGGTCAACTGCCCAGACCCTTTTTCCTTAAATATTTTTTTGCAGACCTTCTTGTACATGTTCTAAATCAGGAACCATTAAATTCCCTGAGTGCAAAAACTAAAGAGATGCAGTTTCAATAGCATGCATAATGTTTTTCTATTAATTACACGTCCATGCTGCTTAAGCAAAGCCGTTATTGCCTGTTGCATTTGACTTCTTAATATTTCTGATCTCATGGCACCTCTCTCCTTCACTTACCTTTTCCAGTAAGGGGACTCTCTGCTGCCCACCAAGGGTCACCACCTGTCAAAACCCGCTGATAATTTGTAATTTCTGGTACAGCAGAGATGCTTAATAAAAGACACACACACACACACACACACACACACACACACACATTCAGTAGAAAATGAGGACTATATTTACTTTTCCTCTTCTTCTTTTATACAGCATTGTTAATTAAACAAAGGAAAAGAAAAAAAAAACAACTCCTTTAAGCAGCTTAATCCTTACACACATGGATAAACATTCTCAGGAAATCTTTGTTTCTGGTCACAGTGCTCCGTATTTCTTATCAACTAACTTGTGGTTAGTTATTCCCAGTGGGGCAAATATATATATTATATAAATTTTATATTATATACATATATATATATATATATATATATATATATATATATATATAAATTTTACACTTGGCAGAACATTCTTTTATTTTTTTAAGAAAGCAACAAGGACACAGTTCAAAGAGTTCATAATTTCTCACAGAATTTCTTGTTTTGCTAAGAAAAGCAAAATTTAACTGTTTGTGTGTGTTAGCACACAAAAAAATGAAGCGAAACCTCAGAATTCAAAATGTTCTTGTCTGCAATCCAGTGAACCTAGGAGAACCAAACTTGGAGAAAAGTGTGTTTAGTGAATGGATGAATCTTGCAAAATTCAAAGAAAGCAAATTAAAAAAATTGTTGCAGCTTATTCGGTAAGTGGGAATTTCCCTGCTAGTTTCTATAGCACTGATAGAGAAAGCAGCACCTATTGTCTTGGATCAGAGCTATATTGACCAGAAAGGAACCACAAAGTCAACACTTATAATTGATTGTGTGTGTGTGTGTGTGTGCAGTTTAAAACACCTAGCACAAATCGTGTTTACTTTGAATCTCTTTTCATATCAATCTCTATTGTTCAAAACAATGTGAAAGTGGAAATTTTAAACTGTTCCCATGTGCAAACCATTGAATCTAGGAGTCCAAACTTGTAGTTCAAAGTGAGTTTAGTGAAAAGGTGAAGCCTGCCTCGTACCAAAAAATTCAATGAAACAAATTGTTGCAGCTCTTTCAGTACATTGGTATTCTCTTGGTAGCTGCTAATACAAGTAAGTGAAAGCTGTTTTTGCATGTTTCTCCTTAGAAGTATGTCCACCAGGAACAATTCACAGAGTGAGCACTGAGATATGATTATCTATGACAAGTTTCAAGTAGCTAGTGCAAACGATGTTTAATTTCAAGCTCTATTTTCATCCACCTGTATAGTGCAGAATTAAGTGAAACCTTAAAATTCAATTTTTTTCTATCTGCAAACCCTAGAACCCAGGAAAATCAAACTTGAAAAAATAAGGTTTTTTTAGTGAAAAGATGAATCACACTAGCTTTCAAAAACTGATGAAGAATTGGTTACAGCTCATTCTGTAGGTGGGAATTTTTCTGCTCACTCCTAAATTGATGATAGAAAAAAAGTGATTGTGTTTGTCTCTGCTTAGAGCTAATTTGACCAGAAAAAAAAAAAAACAGGGTGAACACTTAGAACTGATTGTATATGTGATTTTTAAATCATGTACTACAAACCATGTTTTGTAAGTAGCTCAATTTCCATTCATCTCTACAGTGCAAAAGAAATTGAAACCTGTAAATTAAAACTGTTTTGTGTTTAAATCTTTGAAACTATGAGTCCAAAACTTGAGGTACAAAGTAGATTTATCGAAAAGATGAACGCTGCAGTGTATCAAAAAGTCCATCAATAAATTTTTGCAGCACTTTGGGTACATTTGGATTTTTCTGCTAGCTCCTAATGCAAGTTAGTAAAAGTTGTGAGTGCTTCTACTTAGAAATACATCCACCATGAAAAAAATGATAGGGCAAGCATTGAGAACTGATTGTGACTCTTAGGTTTCAAACTGCTAGCACTAACAGTCTTTGATTTGTAGCTCTATTTCCATCTATATCTAGAGTGCAGAACAATGTGAAATGTAAAAATTCACACTGTTCCTCTCTGGCAACACTGGAAAGGGGAAATACCAAACTAGGAGCACAGAGTGTGCTTACTGAATATATGAATTTTCCTGATATAAAAGAAATTTAATGAAAAAAACTTCTGAAGCTCTTTAACTACATGTAATTTTTGTGCCAGCTCTTAAACCAGTGATAGAGAAAGCTATTCCTGAGTGCCTGTGCTTAGAGCTTTTTTGAACAAAAAAAAAGAAAAAAGAATGAACACTTAGAATAAAATGTGTGTTTGAAGTTTCAAGCATCTATCACAAAGTGTGTTTGCTTTGTAGCTGTATTTCCATTTATAACTATACTGCAAAAGAAAGTGAAACAGGAATATTCAAATTGTACCTTTGTGCAAACTATTGAACCTCAAAGTCTCAATTTTTGCCTCTGGTGTGCTATTAAAAGGGTGAAAACTGCCAATCATTCAATAAATCTTATGAAGAAATTTTTTCTCCTCTTTCTGTGTATTGGTTTTCTCCTGCTAGTTTCAAATGTGATTGTATTAATCTCCTGCTGCATGCTTCTGCTCAGAAGTACATCCACCAGAAACAAACCACAGAGTGAGCACTAAAAACTGATTGTGTATGTCCAGTTTCAAGCAGGTAGCACTGAGAATGTTTGATTTTCATCTGTATATTCAACCATCTGTATAGTGCAAAATGAAGTGAAACCTGAGATTTCAAATTTTCCTGTGTGCAATCCATTGAACCTAGGAGAACCACACATGGAGAAGAAACTTTGTCTAGGGAAATGATAAATCCTGCTGAGTATCAAAGTTATCCAATGAAAAATTGCTGCAGCAGTTTATTAAGTAGATGGAAATTTTCCTGATAGCTTCTAAAGCACTTAAATAGAAAGTTGCTCATATTGTATCTGCTTAGAGCTACATTGAGCAGTAACAAACCACAGGGTCAACACTTAACCTGATTATTTGTGTGCAATTTGAAACATCTAGCACAAACTATGTTTGATTTGAATCTCTTTTCACATTCATATCGATTGTGCAAAACTAAGTAAAAGCAGAAAATTCAAACTGTTTCTTTGTGCAAACCCTTGAACCTAGGAGTCCAAACTTGGTGAACAATTTGGGTTTACTGAAAATGTGAACCCTGCCTAGTATCAGGAAGTCCATGAAAATATTGTTGCATCTATTTGAGTATATTTGGATTTCCGTGCTAGCTCCTAATTCAATTAGTAAACGTTGATCCTATGTGCATCTGCTTATAAGTTCATGAACCAGGAACAAACGACAGTGTGAACACTGAAACTGATAGTGATTTTCAAGTTTCAAGCAGCTAGCACAAACCATGTTTGATTTGAAGCTCTATTTTCATTCTCCTGTATAGTGCAGAATGAAATGAAACCTGAAAAGTAAAACTCTTCCTGTCTGCAAACAATTGAACACAGAAAAACAAACGAAGTTTGTTTAGGGAAAGTATGAATCATGCCACGTAGTGTGAACGTCTAGTGCGTTCAGGTCCCTGGGTAAGGTCACGAAGAAATCAGGACACAGGGGATGCAGAGCAAAGGCAGCGAATGCAACTGCATGCTGACGTTTATTTCTCAGCTCCTTTTATACACTTCTTGACATAAGGCAAACAATTCTTTAGTTACACTTTGCCCACATTGCCCTAATAACATGCTTCAGCAAATACACAAAGCTAAACTCTGATCGTTCCTGATTATTTGCACAGTAAAGCCAATAGTTCCTTTATAGAGTTTATCTGATCCCCTAAAGCTACATGTGTTTCTTTACTATGTACTGTTTCCAGGCTAAGTATGCCAAGAGCCTCTCCCTTTTGGCCTAGGTATGCAAAGCTTGTGACTTAAGAAAAGGGGAAGAGAACATTTTCTCCTCCTAGCTTGGCTTGCCTTCAGCTGACCTTTGTCTCAGCCACTGCCTTTGCACAACCTTGGGCTTTAGGAGACTTCAACAAGCATACTGAACCTTAACAACGTAGGAAAAAAATCTGATAAAAATTTGTTGCAGCTCGTTTAGTGTGTTGTGAATTTTCTACTAGCTCTTAAATTGCTGATAGAGAAAGCTGATGATTTTTGTCTCCACTTACAGCTACTCTGACAAAAAAAAAACATAGAGTAATGATTTTGAACTATTTGTGTGTGTGTGAAGTCTAAATAATGAAGCACAAACCATGTTAGATTTGTAGCTCAATTTCCATTAATCTCTATAGTGCAAAAAAAGTGAAACCTGAAAATTCACTCTGTTCCTGCATGCAAATCTTTGAACCTAGGACTCCAAAACTTGGGGTACAAGTTGGTTTATTCAAAAAGTGAACCCTGCACAGAATCAATAAGTTCTAAAAAAAATTGTTGCAGCTATTTTAGTTCATTTGCGTTTTCCTGTTAGCTCCTAATGCAAGTAAGTAGAAGTTGTTCTTATGTGATTCTGCTTAGAAAAATGTCCACCAGGAAAATACAACAATGTGAGCACTGAGAACTGATAGTTACTGCAAACTTTCAAGCAGCTATCCCAAACTGTATTTTATTTGTAGCTCTATTTCCATCAATCTCTAGAGTGAAGAAAAATGTAAATTCTGAAAATTCACACTATTTGTGTCTGGCAACCCTTGATCCTATGAGTACCAAACTTGAAAAAGAGAGCATGCTTAATGAATATATGAATTTTGCTGAGTGTCAAAGAAATTTAATAAATTTTTTTAAAACTCTTTCTATTAAGGTAATCTTCCTGTTATCTCCTAAATCTCTGATTGAGAAAACTGTTCCAGAGTGTCTCTGCTTAGAGTTACTTTGAGCAGGAACAAAACACAGAGTGAACAATTAAAATGGATTGTGTGTATGAAGTACCAAGCATCTAGCACAAAGCATGTTTGATTTGTAGGTCTATTTCCATCCATCAGTATAGTGCAAAAAGAAGTGCAACATGAAAATTCAAACTGTTTCTATTTGCCATCAACTGAACATGGAGTTTTCAAACTTTGCTTCAGGTGTGTTAATTGAAAGGTTTAAAACTGCCAAACATCAAAGAAATTCTATAAAAAAGTTTTTTCACCTCTTTCTGTATATTGGTGTTATTCTTCTAGCTCTAAGACGTTTGTAAATCTGCTCCTGCATGATTAGGTTGATAAGTACATCCACCAGAAAGAAACCACAGAGTGAGCACTGAGAACTGATTTTGTATGACAAGTTTCAAGTACCTAGTACAGAACGTGTTTGATTCGCAGCTCTATTTTTAATTATCTGTATAAATAAAATGAAAAAATATATATTTCATAAATAAATAAAGTGAAAGCTGAAAATTAAAACTGTTCCTGTCTGCAATCCATTGAATTTAGAAGAACCAAACTTGGTTAAAAATGTGTGTTGAGTGAA
This sequence comes from Ictidomys tridecemlineatus, assembly GCF_052094955.1. Classification (NCBI taxonomy): domain Eukaryota; kingdom Metazoa; phylum Chordata; class Mammalia; order Rodentia; family Sciuridae; genus Ictidomys; species Ictidomys tridecemlineatus. The sequence goes on from NC_135485.1 coordinate 84,755,760, forward strand.
AGGATGAATCTTGCTGAGTATCAAAGAAATGCAATGAAAAAACTTTTTACAAACCACTGATGCAGAAATCTGCCCCTGATTGTCTTTGATTGGAGCTACTTTGATCAAAAACAAACAACAGAGTCAACAGTTAGAACTGATTGTGTATGTGCATTTTGAAATGTCTAAAACAAACTGTGATTGATTTGAATCTTTTTTTTTCCATCCATCTCTACTGTGCAAACAAAGTTAAAGTAAAAAATTCAAACTTTTTGTATCTGCAAACGATTGATCCAGGGCATTCAAACTTGTGGTTTAAAGTGGGTTTAGTGAAACGGTGAAGCCTGCCTTGTATCAAAGAAATCCAATGAAAAAAATATTGCAGCCCTTTCAGTACATTGTTATTCTCCTGCAAACTGCTAATAAATGTAAGTGAAAGCTATTTTTCTATGTTTTTTCTTAGAAGTATATCCACCAGGAACAATTCACAGAGTGAGAACTGAGAAATGATTGTGCATGACAAGTTTCAAGTAGCTACTATAAACCCTGTTTGATTTGAACATCTATATTCATCCACTTGTACAGTGCAGAATGAAGTAAAACCTGAAAATTAAAACTGTTCCTATCAGCAAAACCTTGAACCTAGAAAAGGCAAACTTGGAGAAAAAAGTTTGTTTTGTGAAACGATGAATCATGCCAATGTATCAAAGAAAAATCCAATGAAAAATTTGTTGCAGCTAATTCAATATGTGGAAATTTTTCTGCTAACTCCTAAATAACTGATAGAGAAAACTTGAGGGCTTGTCTCTGCTTAGAGCTACTTTGACCAGAAGAAAACACACAGAAGAAAACTTAAAACTGAATTTGTGTGTGAAGTTTAAATCATCTAGCACAAACCATGTTTGATTTGTAGCTCAATTTTCATCCATTTCCATATTGCAAAACAAAGAGAAACCTAAAAATTTAAACTCTTCCTGTGTGCCAATCTTTGAACCTAAAAGTCCCAAATGTGGGTTAAAATGTGGATCTACTGAAAATGTAAACACAGCAGATATCAAGAAGTCTATTAAAAAATTGTTCCATCTCTTTTAGTACATTTGGATTTTACTAAATCCTAATGCAATTAATAAAAATATTTCCTGCAGGCTTCTGCTTAAAAGCATGTCCACCAGGAACAAATGACTGTGTGAGCACTCGGAACAGATAGTGATTGTCGAGTTTCATGCAGCTAGCACAAACCATGTTTGAATTGTAGCTCTATTTCCATCCATATTTAGAGTGCAGAACAATGTGAAACCTGGAATTCACACTGTTTCTGTCTGACAACACTTCAATCTATAAGAACCAAACTGTGAGAACAGACTTGCTTAATGAATATATGAATTTTGCCAAGTATAAAAGAAATTTATTGAAAAATTTTTGAAGGTCTTCACTACATATAATTTTCTTTCTTGCTCCCAAATTTCTGATAAAAAAGCTTTCCCTGAGGTCCTCTTCTTAGAGCTACTTTGAACAAGACCAAACCAAATAGGGAACACTTAGAATGGATTCTTTGTTTGAAGTTTCAAGTATCTAGCACAAAGCATGTTTGATTTCCAGCTCTATATCCATCCACCTCTATAGTGCAAAATAATGCAAAAAATGAAAATTTAAACTGTTCCTGTGTGCAAATGATTGAACCTAGAAGTCTCAAACTGTGCCTCAGGTGTGCTATTTAAAGGGTGAAAACTACAAAACATAAAATAAATCCTATGACAACATTTTTCACCTCTTTCTGTATATTGGTGTTCTGCTAGCTCAAAAAGTGAGTTTTTAAATCTGCTACTGCATGCTTCTGATCAAAAGTACGTCAACCAGAAACAAACCACAGAGTGAGCACTGAGAACTGATTGTATATGACAAGTTTTAAGAATCTAGCACAGACTTTGTTTGATTTGCAGTTATATTTGAACCATCTGTATAGGTAAAAATGAAGTGAAATCTGGAAATTCAGTCTGCTACTGTCTGAAAACTATTGAACCTAGGAGAATGATACTTGGAAAACAAAAAAAAAAATGTTTAGTGAAAGGATGAGTCCTGCTTATTTAAAAAAATCTAATAAAAAATTGTTGCAGCACATTCAGTAGATGGGAATTTTCCTGAAAATTTCTATAGCACTGATAGAGAAATCTGCTCCAATTGTCTCAGCTCAGATCTACTTTGACAAGAAACAAACCACAGAGTCAAAACTTAGAACTGATTGTGTGTGTGCAGTTTGAATCACTGAGCACAAACTCTGTTTGATTTGAATCTCTATTCACATCCATCTTTATTGTGCAAAACAAATTGAAAGTGGAAAATTCAAATTTTTAAAGTGTGTGAACCATTGAAACAGGGAGTCCAAACTTGTGGTTCAATGTAGGTTTAGTGAAAAGGAGAAGCATGCCTTTTTTCAAATAAATCCAACAAGAAAATATTTGCAGCTCTTTCAGTACATTGGGATTCTCATGCTAGCTGCTAATACATGAAAGTGAAAGCTGTTTTTGCGTTTTTCTCCTTAGAAATATGTCCACCATGAACAAATCACAGAGTGAGCTCTAAGAAATAATTGTGTATGACAAGTTTCAAGTACCTAGCACAAACCCTGCTTGATTTGAAACTCTAATTTTATCTATCTGAATTATGAAGAATAAAGTTAAACATGAAAATTTAAATTGTTCCTGTCTGCATACCCTTGAACTTAGAAAAAACCAACTTGGAGAAAAAAAGGTTGTTTAATGAAAGGATGAATAATGCTACATATTTTTAAAAGTCCAAAGAAAAATTTGTTGAAGCTTGTTCAGTAGGTGGAAATTTTTCTGCTAGCTCCTAAAGAACTGATAGACTAAGCTGGTGATTTTGTATCTGCTTAGAGCTACTTTCACCAGAAAAAAAAATGTGAACACGTAAAACTGATTGTGTCTGTGAAGTTTAAATTATCAGGCACGAACCATGTTTAATTTGTAGCTCAATTTCCATCCATCTCTATAGTGCAAACCATGGTGAAAGCTGAAAATTCAAACTCTTCCTGTGTGCAAATATTTAAACCAAGGATTCCCAAACTTGCAGTAAAAAGTGGGTTTATTTAAAAGTAGAACTCTGCAGAATATGAAGAAGTCCATGAAAATTTTTTGCAACTGTCTGAGTACATTTGGATTTTCCTGCTAGCTCCAAATGCAACTAGTAAAAGTTGTCCCTGAGTGCTTCTTTTTAGAAGTACATTTATCAGGAACAAACAACAGCATGAGCACTGAGAACTGATAGTGACTGTCAAGTTTCACGCCCTTAGTACAAACCATGTTTGATTTGCAGCAATATGTCCATCTTTTTCTAGATTGCAGGACAATGTAAAACCTGAAAATTCAAATTTTTCCAGTCTTGTAACCCTTGAAACTAATAGAACCATTTTTTAGAACAGAGTGTGCTTAAATAATATATGAATTTTGCAAAGTATCAAAGAAATTTAATAATAAAAAAAACATTTGAATCTCTTTCAGTGTGATTTGTATTCTAGCTCCTAAATCCCTGATAGGGAAAGCTGTTTCTGAGTGCCTCTGCTTAGAGCTACTTTGAACAGGAACAAAACAAATAGTTAACACTTAGAATGGATTGTGTGTTTGAAGTTTCAAGAATCTAGCACAAAGCCTGTTTGATTTGTAGCTCTGTTTCAATCCATCTTTGTGTGTAAAATAAAGTGTCACATGAAAATTAAATCTGCTCCTGTGTGCAAAACATTGAACCTGTAAGTCTCAAAATTTGATTCAGGTGTGTTTATCGAAAGTGTGAAAACTGCCAAATATCAATGAAAACCTTTAAAATAATTGTTTCAAGTCTTTCTGGATATTTGTGTTCTCATGCTAGCTCCAAATGTGGGTGTACAAATCTGGTCCTGCATGCTACTGCTCAGCAGCATGTCCACCAGGAACAAACCACTGGGTGAGCACTGAGAACTGATTGTGTATGACGAGTTTCAAGAATTTAGCACACACTGTGTATGATTTACAGCTTTATTTTCAATCATGCATATACTGCAAAATGAAGTGAAACTTGAAAATTAAAACTGTTTCTGTCTGCAATCCATTGAACCTAGGAGAATCAAACTTGTAGAAAAAGAGTGTGCTTAGAAAAAGGATGAATCTTGCTGACTATCAAAAAATCAAATGGAAAAAAATTGTTGCAGCTTATTCAGTAAGGAGGGACTATTCCTGTTAGCTTATAAATCACTGATAGAGAAAGCTGCTCTTGCTTGTCTTTGATTGGAGCTATTTTGACCACGAACAAACCACAGATTCAAAGGTTAAAACTGATTGTATGTGTGCAGTTTTGAGCATCTAGCACAAACAGTTTTAGATTTGAATGTCTTCCCATCCATCTCAATAGTTCAAAACAAAGTGAAACCTGAAAATTCAAGCTGTTTCTGTGTGCCAACCATTGAACCTAGGAGTCCAAACTTGTTGTTAAAAGTGGGTTTACTTAAAAGGTAGGTGAAGCCTTCCTTGTATCAAAGAAATCCAATAATAAATTTTTGGAGTCTTTTCAGTACATTGGGATTCTCCTGCTAGCTGCTAATACATGTAAGTGAAAACTATCTTGGCATGTTTCTCCTTAGAAGTATGTCCAGCATGAAGAATTCACCAAGTGAGCACTGAGAAATGATTGTGTATAACAAGTTTCAAGTAGGTAGCACAAATCATGTTTGATGAGAAGTTCTATGTTCATCTACCTGTATAATGCAGAATGAATTGAGTCCTGAAAATTCAAACTGCTCTTGTCTGCAAACCCTAGAACCCAGGAAAACAAAACTTGGAGAAAAAAGATTTTTAGGGAAAGGATGAATGATACAATGTGCCAAAATAATCCAAAGCAAAAGTTGTTGCAGTTGGATCAGTAGGTGGAAAATTTACTGCTAGCTCCTAAATTGATGATGCAGAAAGCTGATGATGCTTGTGTATGCTTAGAGCTACACTGAACAGGAAAAAACCACAAAGTTAACACTTAGACGTGATTGTGTGTGTGAAGTTTAAATCATATAGCACAAACCATGTTTGATTTGTACCTCAATTTCGATCTATCTCTATTGTGCAAAATAAGGGAAACCGGAAAATTTAAACTGTTCTTGTGTGGAAATCTTTGAAACCAGGAGTCCCATACTTAAGGTAGAAAGTGTGTTTATTAAAAATGTGAACACAGGAGAGTATCAAGAAGTCCATGAAAAATTGTTGCAGCTGATGAACACATTTAGATTGTCCTGCGAGCTCCTTATGCAAGTTAGTAAAATTTGTTCATGTGTGCTTCTGCTTAGAACTACACCCACCAGAAACAGTCGACTGTCAGAGCACTGAGAAATGAAAGTGACTGTCAAGTTTCAAGCAAATAGCAAAAATCATGTTTGATTTGTAGCTCTTTGTCTATCCACCTCTAGAGAGCAGAACAATTTGAAACTTTAAAATTCGGACTGTTCCTCTTTGGCAACACTTTAACCTAGAAGAACCAAACTTGGAAAAGAAAGAGTGTTTGATGAGTACATGAATTTTGCGAAGTTTCAAATAAATTTAAAGAAAAAAAATTAAAGCTATTTTAGTACATATAATTTTCCAAGTAGCTTCTAAATCACTGATGGAGAAACATGTTCATGAGTGCCTCTACTTAGAGTTATTTTGAACAGGAATAAAATAAAGAGTGACCAGTGAGAGTTGATTTTGTGTTTGAAGTTTCAAGCATCTAGCACAAAGCGTGTTTGATTGTAGCTCTATTTTCATCCGTCTCTGTAGTGTAAAACAAAGTGAAACATGAAAATTTAAATTCTTCCTGTGTACAAACAATAGAACCTAAAAGTCTCATACTTTGCCTCAGGTGTGGTATTGAAACTGTGAAAACTGCCAAACATCAAAAAAATCTTATGAAAAAAATAATGTTTTACCACTTTCTGTGTATTGGTGTTTATGTGCTAGCACCAAATGTGAGTGTGTAATTTCTGCTCTGGCTTTTTACTCCTCAGAAGTACATCTACCAGGAACAAACCACAGAGTGAGCACTAAGAACTGATTGTGTATGACAAGTTTCAGCTAGCACAGAAGATGTTTTATTTGCAGCTCTATTTTCAACCATCTGTAGAGTGCAAAAAAAAAAAAAGTTAAACCTGAGAATTCAAATTGTTTCTGACTGCAATCCCTTGAACCTTGGTGAACTAAAATTGGATAACAAAGTGCTTTTAGTAAAAGGATGAATCCTGTTGAGTATCAAAAAAATTCAATTAAAAAATGTTGCAGCACATTCAGCAGATGGAAATTTTTCTGCTAGGTTCTAAAGCACTAATATAGAAATCTTCTCCAATTGTCTCTACTGAGGGCTACTGTGATTGGTAACAAACCATAGAGTCAAAACTTAGAACTGGGATGGGGATGTGGCTCAACTGGTAGTGCACTCGCCTGGCATGCGTGTGGCCAGATTCGATCCTCAGCACCACATACAAACAAAGATGTTGTGTCCGCCAAAAATTTTTTTAAAAAAGTTAATGTTAAAAAATTCTCTCTCTCTCTCTCTCTCTCTCTCTCTCTCTCAAAGAAACTTAGAACTGATTGAGTATGTGCATATTGAAGCATGTAGCACAAACATTATTTGATTTGAATCTCTTTTCCTATCCATCTCTATAGTGCAAAACAAAGTGAAACCTGATAATTCAAAATGTTCGTGTTCAAATCCTTGATCCTTGCAGTCAAACTTGTTGTTCCAAGTGGGTTTAGTGAAAAGATAAAGCCTGTCTTGTATCAAAGAAATCCAATGAAATAATCATTTCAGATCTTTCACTACATTGGGATTTTCCTGCTAGCTGATAATATGCATAAGTGAAAGCTGTTTTGTGTGATTCTTTTTATGAGTAATTCCACAAGGGATAATTCACAAAGTGAGGACTGAGAAATGATTGTGTATGACAAGTTTCAAGTAGCTAGCAAAAAACATGTTTGATTTGAAGCTCTACTTACATCCACCTGTATAGTGCAGAATGAAGTGAAGCCTAAAAAATCAAACTGTTCCTGTCTCCAAACCCTTGACCTTGGAAAACCCAAACTAAAAGAATCAAGTTAGTTCATTGAAAGGATGAATTACACCAGGTATCAAAAACTCGGATGAAGAATTTGTTGCAGCTCGTTTGGTAGGTGGGAATTTTTGTGCTAGCTCCTAAATCATTGATAGAACAAGATCATGATGCTTGTCTTTGCTTAGAGCTAATTTAACCAGAAAAAAACACAGAGTGAACACTTAAAACTGATTGTGTAGGTGAAGTTTAAATCATCTATCACAAACCATGTTTGATTTGTCGCTCAAATTTCATTCATCTGTGTAGTGCAAAACAAAGTGAGACCTTAAAATTCAAACTGTTCCTATGTGTAAATGTTTGAAATTCGGAGTCCCAAAATTTGACTACAAAGTGGATTTTTTTTAAAAAAAGTTGAATTCTGTAGAGTATCAAGAAGTCCATAAATAAATTTTTGAAGCACTTTTGGTACATTCGGATATTTTTACTAGCTCCTAATGAAAGTTAGTAAAAGTTGTTCCTGAGTGCTTCTGCTTAGAAATACATCCACAGAAAAAATGACAGTGTGAGAATTGAGAACTGATTGTGACTGTCAAGTTTCAAGAAGCTAGCACTAACCGTGTTTGATTTGTAGCTCTATTTCCATCCATATCTAGAGTGCAGAACAATGTAAAATGTGAAAATTCCCACAATTCCTCTCTGGCAACACTTGAACCTAGAAAAAACAAACTTTGAGAACAGTGTGTGCTTAATGAATATACGAATGTTTCCAAGTATCAAATAAATTTAATGAAAACATTTTTGAAGCTTATATAGTACATGTAATTTTCTTGTTAGGTCTTAAATCAGTGATAGAGAAAGCTGTTCCTGAGTGCCCCTGCTTAGAGATATTTTGAACAAGAACAAAACAAAGAGTGAATACTTACAATGGATTGTGTGTTTGAAGTTTCAAGCACGTAGCACAAAGCATGTTTGATATGTACCTGTATTTCCATCCATTTCTATAGTGTAAAACAAAGTGAAACATGAATATTCAAACTGCACCTTTGTGCAAACCATTGAACATATAAGTCTCAATCTTTGCCACAGATGTGCTATTGAAAGGATGAAAAATACAGAAAATCAACTAAATCCTATGAAAAAAATGTTTCAACACTTTGTGTATATTGGTGTTCACATGCTAGCTCCAAATGTGAGTGTGTAAATCTGCTCTGGCTTTTTACTGCTCAGAAGTATGTGCTCCAGGAACAAACCACAGAGTGAGCACTGAGAACTGATTGTGTATGAAAAGCAATTTTTTTTGCAGCTCTACTTTCAACCATCTGTAGAGTGCAAAAAGAAGGGAAACCTGAGAATTCAAACTGCTCCTGTCTCCAATTCGTCGAAACTAGGAGAGCCAAACTTGGATGATAAAGTATTTTCAGTAAAGGGATGAATCCTGCTGAGTATCAAAGAAATACAATAAAAAAAGTTGCAGCTCATTCAGTAGTTGGAAAATTTCCTGCTAACTTATAAGGCACTAATATAGAAATCTGCTCCTATTGTCTCTGCTTAGAGCTACTGTGACCATAAACAAACCACAGAGTCAACAGTTAGTACTGATTGTGTGTGTGCATATTGAAGCATCTAGCCAAACTGTGTTTGATTTGAATCTCTTTTCCAATCCATCTCTATAGTATAAAACAAAGTGAAACCTGAAAATTCAATTTGTTCATGTGCAAATCATTGAACCGAGGTGTCAAACTTGTTCTGAGTGTGTTTAGTGCAAAGATGAAGGCTGCCTTGAATCAAAGAAAACCAATGAAATAATCAATTAAGCTCTTTCACTACATTGGGATTCTCCTGCTGGCTGCTAATACACATAAGTGAAAGCTGTTTTTGCATGTCTCTCTTTAAAAAGATTTCAAAGAGGGACAATTCACAAAGTGACTCTTGAGAAATGATTGTATATAACAAGTTTCAAGTAGCTAGCACAAAACATGTTTGATTTGAAGCTCTCTTTATATCCACCTGTATAGTGGAGAATGAAGTGAAACTTGAAATATAAAACTGTTCCTGTCTCCAAACCCTTGAAGCTAGAAAACCCAAACCAGGAAAACCAGGTTAGTTTATTAAAAGGATGAATCACACCAGTTATCAAAATCTCAGATAAAGAATTTTTTGCAGCTTGTTCAGTAGCTGCGAATTTTTCTGCTAGCTCCTAAATTGCTGATAAAAAGATGATGATGCTTGTCTTTTCTTACAGCTAATTTATCCAGAAAAAAAAACACAGAGTGAACACTTAAAACTGATTGTGTAGTTTGTTTAAATCATCTACCACAAACCATGTTTGATTTGTCACTCAAATTTTATTAATCTGTATAGTGTAAAACAAAGTGAAACCTTAAAATTTATACTGTTTCTGCATGTAAGTCTTTGAAGCTAGGAGCCCCAAAGTTTGGGTAAAAAGTGGATTTATTGAGGTGAACCCTGCAGAGAATCAAGGAGTCCATCAATAATTTTTTGCAGCTCTTTGGGTACATTTGTATATTTCTGCTAGCTCCTAATGAAAGTTAGTAAAAGTTGTTCCTGAGTGCTTCTGCTTAGAAATACATCCACAGGAAAAAAAATGAAAGTGTGAGCATTGAGAACTGATTGTTACTGTCAAGTTTCAAGAAGCTAGCACAAGCCATGTTTAATTTTTAGCTCTATTTACATAAATATCTAGAGTGCAGAACAATGCAAAATGGGAAAATTCACACTGTTTCTCTCTGGCAACCCTTGAACTAGGAAATCCAAACTTGGAGAACAGAGTTAGCTTAATTAATATATAGATGTTTCTGAGTATCAAAGAAATTTAATGAAAAAAATTTTGAAGCTATTGAACTACATGTAATTTTCCTGCTAGCTCCTAAATCAGTGATAGAGAAAGCTGTTCCTAAGTGCCTCATCTTACAGCTACTTTGAACAAGAACAAAACAAAAGTGGAACACTTAAAATGGATTGTGTTTGAAGTTTCAAGCATCTAGCACAAAGAATGTTTTATTTGTAGCTCTATTTCTATCCACCTCTACAGTGCAAAACAAATTGAAACATAAATATTCAACCTGTACCTTTGTGCAAACCATTGAACCTAGAAGTCTCAATCTATGCCTCACATGTGCTATTGAAAGCATGAAAACTTCCGATCATCAAAAAAATATCAGGAAAAAATTGTTTCAATTCTTTCTTGTATTGGTGTTCTCCTGCTAGCTCCAAGAGTGATTGTGTAAATCTGCTGAGGGCCATTGCCAAATAGAAATGACGCATCGAGATTTCCTTGCCAGCGTACTCCATGCTGCTTAGAGGACATTCGATGGGACATTGCATGTATTCAATCTGCCATGTACAAATACCTTTTTTCTTCTTTCTTTCTTTCTCAAGCTTTTAAAGTAAGTCTAGTTTCCTCAAAATCTTTTAAAATGGCATTTACAACTTTTTACATTACCACACAGAGATTATCTCATCTAGAAAAGTTTCTTTTTCCTTTAACCTTTTATATTAAAATATATTTCCACATCTTGAATCATTTTATCTCTTTTTTTAAACATTAACACTTTTTATAAATTCTCATTCTGAAACACCTCTTATAAAATTTCTGATTTAGAGAATCAGAATTATTCTTGGTCTTACTGGGGTGCCTCCTTCCTCTAACAATTTCTCTTGCTCGGAGGTGAACAAACCTTGAGTCAACCATTTTCCCCAGTTTTCCTGAGAAAGTTTTAGGAACAGGCAACTTGAAATAAAAACAAAATAAATCAAAACAAGAACACATTGTTTTTTGAAATGGTCACCCATTTTTTTTGTTCTCCTTCAGGAGCGAACAAATTCACTTACCCCCAAGCTTCAGACATCCCACATACAGACCACCAAATGCCAATGTCTTGGCTAGCACAAGATCAGGAGGCACCACACAGCTTTGTAGATTCAAACAGCAATCCTTTATTCCCGAACTCACACCGGCCTCTACACAAACAGGTTCTGGGGAAATCCAAGTTCTGCCCGCACAATTTACCTACTCCATGAGGCTTTTTCCAAATCCCATTTTGAATCTCATGAGAACTCAATGGGAACAAGCAGCAGAAACATCCTAATCCCAGCAGCAATAATCTTCAACCTCCAACTTCCCTAAAACCCCTATTGTCTTAAACCGGGAACCCCCTAAACTTGTCTTAAACCGGGAATGCCTTAAACTCAAGGAGCGGGAAACTTCCTCAAACCTGATCAGCTCTAAACCCTGATAAGCCCTGGTCTTTGAGCAAGGTCACCTTACTAAAGCATACATGCAATGTCCCATTGAATGTCCTCTAAGCAGCATAAGGTATGCTGGCAAGGAAATCTCCATGTGTCATTCCTACTTGGCAATGGCCCTCAGCATCTCCCCCCTTCTGATTAATTAAACAATAAGCAATGTGGCTTAAGGACTGTGCCTGGTAGGTTGTCCAATTCAACATATGGTTCGTTCTCATCATGGGAAAACTGACCTTTAGGCGTCAGCTTCCTATCTTAGGTTGATACCACTGCAACCAGATCAACCCATCACTGACTACCAGTCCAACATTTAGCCATGCTTGTGGAAAGGCCTATGCACCAGTGGGCGGTGAGGTTCTTGCCTCACCTCTGTTTGCCCCCAAAATTAGCGTTGGTGCCAGTGGATGGGTGAGGTTCTTAGCCTTACCTCTGTTGGCCCCCAAATTTTAGACCATCACTAGTAGAAGGGAGGAGGATACAGAAATGCCACGACACAAAGCCAATTGACGGCTCCTTTAGAAAAATTGCATCACTGGTGACACCATCAGCAAAGATGCCAGCATTACCACAATTAACATGGGGTGCACTGGCAAGGAAATTGCATCACTGGTGACACCATCAGCAAAGATATGCCAGCAGTACCACAATTCGCTGCACCAGATGATAGTTCACAATGCATGCAATTGATATATAGTCCAGGCAAGTTCTGCAAGCAGTTCAAATCGGAGGAGTCTATCAATATGTCCATTTCCTCCCAAAGTAAATCAAGTCCTTGATTGAGCATTACTTGTTGAGTTATATTCATTGATGCATCAGTTTATACAGTTTACTGTGATAGCTATCATAGAAGCTGTAGTTTGGTTTTCTTAGTCTTCACCGGCACTGGGATGGAGATGGGAATTCTGGCAATGATGCTAAAGACACATTATCCTGAACAGAATTATTAAATATATTGAAAAGGAAAGGTGAAAGTAAACAAACAGATCTGTTAACCACCTTTAAAAACAATCCTTAACAGCTGTTTACCTAATTTAAATTAGTAACAAAACAGATCCCCTAACCACCTTTGAAAATAATCATTAACAGCTGTTTACCAATTAAACCACTTAAATCACGTGAGTAAAAAAAAAATTCGGATTCATTTTTTTATGAGCGCTCCTCATATATGAAATATGGACATACACACATACAGACATACAACACAAAACAGTGCACACATAACATACAACACATAAGACAATAAAGGCCTTGTAGCTTTACCTAGGTGAAATCTCCATTGCAATGTTTAAAAACTCCACAGTCAAAAAATAAAACACAGTCAAAAAAAAGAAATAAATAAAAATAAAACTGATCAGAAAAAAATTAACCTAGGTTTGTATGAGCTCAAAAAATAAAATAGAACTTTATGATGTGGAAAAAATGCAATAAAAAAATAGAGATTGAAAAAAAGTACTGTGATTAATCATTGTCGCAGATGTAAGAATAGCCAAGCTGGAGCTCTGGATATCAGCTGTTATGGATTTCAGTCAAATCATCTTCTTTTTCTGTAGAAATTGTTTTGGTTAACCTCTCTGGAATCCAAATCGGCTGCTGTTCTTCCTGTGGAAAAACACAGACAGAGCCCCAACTCCAGACAATAACTGGATCAGGACCTTTCCATTGTCCTGTTAGAATATCTTTCCAAAGTACCTTAGGCTTATGTACATTTTTCGGATATATATGTCTTTCCACAGCACTAAGTCCTGATGAATTCAAATTTAGAAAGTATAGAGTAAAAAGGGTTACTTTAAGTTTATCTTTGGGGGATATATACCCCTTTCCAATTCCCTCATTTTGCTTTAATAAGTACGTTTTAATAGTTTGATGAGCTCTTTCAATATGCCTTGTCCTTGTGGATTGTATGGGATTCCTGTTATATGGGTAATACCAAAGGATGAGCAAAATTGTTTAAAAGAGGTAGAAGTGTAACCAGGACTGTTATCAGTTTTTAAATGTTTAGGAACACCCACAGTGGCAAAATTTTGTAAGCAATGAGCTATAATATCTTTAGTTTTTTTCTCCGGCATGAAGGGAGCCCATTAAAAATCCAAAAAAAGTATCAGCTTTAACATGTAATTATTTTAATTTTCCAAATTCTGGCAAGTGTGTGATGTCCATCTGCCAAATATGGTTAGGTATCAGTCCTCTAAGATTGACTCCAAGATTAACTTGTGGTAAAAAGGATACACAATTTTGACATTGTTTTATTATATGCCTGGCTTGTTCCTTAGTTATTTTAAAATGCTTTTGTAAAGTTTTAGCATTAACATGAAACCTTTTATGAAAATTTGTAGCTTCTTTAGTTTAGAGAAAATATGTACGTCATGTGTAGTTTTGTCTGCTAAATCATTGCCCAAACTAAGGGCTCCAGGCAATCCTGTATGTGCTCTAATATGTCCTATAAAGAATGGATATTTTCTGTCTCAGATTAGACTTTGTATAGTGGAAAACAAAGAGAAAACAGTAGAGGAAGGGGAAATCCTACTGGCATCTTCAAGGGATATTATAGCATTAACTATATACTGACTATCAGAAAATAAATTAAATACAGAATCTTTGAACATCACAAAAGCTTGTAAAACTGCATTAAGCTCTACCTTTTGAGCTGATTGTTTGGGTACTAAGAATGTAAAAGTTTGATCAGAGGTAACTACTGCTGCTGTACCATTATTAGACCCATCAGTGAATATATTTGGAGCATTCACGATAGGTGTTTTTCTTGTCATTTTAGGAAAAACTACAGGAAGCTTAGACCAAAAAGGCAACAAAAGATTAGATGGTAAATGATTATCAAGTGACACATTCGATTTACACATGATTATTGGCCATGTATTTAACTCATTATCTAACTCATCAATTTGCTCCATAGTATATGGAGTAATAATTTTATTGGGAGAAATTCCAAACACTCGCTTTGCTGCTCTTATTCCTTTGAGTATTAATTGTCCTACAGCCTCAGGATACCTATTAAGAATAGTGTTAGGAGAATAGGATAAATGTATCCACAATAATGGACCTTCTTGCCAAAATACTCCTGTAGGAATATTTTTTGTTAGTATTACAATAAATAATAAAGAAAAACTTATATCAATTCTATCTAGATGCATATTTTCCATATGTGTTTCAATAATTTTTAATGCCTTTCTAGCTTTAGGAGTTAACATTCGGGGTGAATTTGGATCTGATGGAACTTTTAGAATATCAAATAAAAGTCCCAACTTTCCTGTTGGTATGCCTAGATAAGACCTTATCCAATTTATATCTCCTAACAACTTTTGAAAGTCATTAAGTGATTTGAGTTGATCTACTTGTATTTAAATTTTAGGTGGACGGACCATGGTTGAGGATAATAGAACCCCTAAATAATTAATTGGAAAATTTAATTGTACTTTGTCTATTCCTATCTCTAGATTATAATTTTTTAACAAGTTTGTAAGTGTGGCTTAACATTCCAGCAATGTGTTTTTATCTTTATGTGCTAATAATACATCATCCATATAGTGAAATATGTTTAGTTCAGGATTTTGATTTCTAAGTGGCTGGATTGCTTTATTAACATATATTTGACACATAGTTGGACTGTTAGCTATTCTTTGAGGGAGTACTTTCCATTAATATCTCTCATCAGGACCTTCATGATTTAATGCAAGGATAGTAAATGCAAAACGTGGACTATCTTCGGGATGAATTGGAATCGAAAAAAAAAAAAAAACAATCTTAAATGTCTATAGCTAAAACCTGCCACGTTTTTGGTAAAGCAGACAATTGAGGAATCCCTGATTGAGCAGGTCCCATAATAACTATCTCATTATTAATGGCTCTTAAATCTTGCAATAATCTTTATTTACTCGATTTCTTTTTGATGACAAAAATGGGAGTATTATCGGGAGAAATGGAAAGTTGTAAATGTCCTTCCGCTAATTGTTGTTTTACCAGATCATGGGCTACTTTTATCTTTTCTTTAGTCAGGGGCCACTGAGGAACCCATACTGGTCTTTCTGATTTCCAAGTAATTTTGATTGTCTCAGTGGCCCTTTCTGAAAATCCAACCCATGTTTTTCCCCAGTTTGCCTGAGAAAGTTCTAAGAACAGGCAACTTGAAATAAAAACAAAATAAATCAAAACAAGAACACATTGTTTTTTGAAATGGTCACCCATTTTTTTTGTTCTCCTTCTCGAGCAAATTCACTTACCCCCAAGCTTCAGACATCCCGCATACAGACCACCAAATGCCAATGTCTGAGCTTGGCACAGAATTACGAGCCACCACACACCTTGTAGATTCAAACAGCAATCCTTTATTCCCGAACTCACACCGGCCTCTACACAAACAGGTTCTGGGGAAATCCAAGTTCTGCCCGCACAATTTACCTACTCCATGAGGCTTTTTCCAAATTTCATTTTGAATCTCATGAGAACTCAACGGGAACAAGCACCATGAACACCCTAATCCCAGCAGCAATAATCTTCAACCTCCAACTTCCCTAAAACCCCTATTGTCTTAAACCAGGAACCCCCTAAACTTGTCTTAAACTGGAAAAGCCTTAAACTCAAGGAGTGGGAAACTTCCTCAAACCTGATCAGCTCTAAACCTTGATCCGCCTTGGTCTTTGAGCAAGGTCACCTTACTAAAGCATACATACAATGTCCCATCGAATGTCAAGGTATGCTGGCAAGGAAATCTCCATGTGTTATTCCTACTTGGCAATGGCCCTCAGCATCGGTGTTCTCCTGCTAGCTCCAAATGCACTTATGTAAATATCCTCCTGCATGCTTTTACTCAGAAGTATATTCACTAGGAATAAACAACAGAGTGAGAACTGAGAACTGATTGTGTATGACAAGTTTTCAGCAGCTAGCACCAAGAATAATTGATTTGCACGTCTATTTTCAACCATGTGTTGAGTGCAAAATGAAGTGAAACCTAATAACTCAAACTGTTCCTCTTTGCATTTCTTTGAACCTATTAGAAACAAACTTAGAGAACAAATTGTGTTGAGGGATCAAATTAATCTTGCTGATTATCAATGTAATCAAATGAAAAATTTGTTTCAGCAGCTCATTCAGGAGATGATAATATTTATGCTAACTTCTACAGAACTGGTAGACAAAGCTGCTCATATTGTCTCTACTTAGAACTATTTTGAACAGTAACCAACCACAGAGTCAACAATTAGACTGATTGTGTGTGTGCTGTTTGAAGCATCTAGCACAAACCATGTTTGATTTGAATCTTTTTTTCCACCTGTCCTTATTTTGCAAAACAAAGTAAAAGTAGAAAATTCACACTGTTCCTGTGTGGAAACCACTGAAACTAGGAGTCCAAACGTGGGATACAAGGTGGGTATTTTGAAAAGGTGAAATCTGCAGAGTATCAAGAAGCTTTTTGAGTACATTTGGATTTTTCTGCTTGCTCCTATAAAATTAGTAAAAGTTTTTTCTGCATGCATTTATTTTTAAGTTCGTCCACCAGAAACAAATGACAGTGTGAACACTGAAACTTGATAGTGTCTGTCAAGTTTTGAGCACTAGCAGAAACACTGTTTGATATGAAGCTCTATTTTCATATTGCAGAATTAAATGAAACCTGAAAATTTAAACTCTTCCTGTATCCAAAACATTGAATATAGGAAAGCAAAAGTTGGATAACAAAGTTTCTTTAGAGAAAGATGAATCATGCCACCAGTTAAAAAATCCATAGTAAAAAAAGATTTTCAGTTCATTCAGTAAGTGGAAATGTTTCTGCTAGTTTCTAAATCACTGAAAGAGAAAGCTCATGATGCTTGTTTCTGCTTAGAGGTAATTTTAAAACAAAAGAACCAAAGAGTGAACACTTAGAACTGATTCTGTGTGTGATTTGATTTTAAATCATCTAGCATAAACTGTAATGCATTTGAAGTTCAATTTTCATCCATATTTATAGTGCAAAACAAAGTGAAACATGAAAATTCAAATTGTTCATGTTTGCAAAACTTTCACCCTAGGAGTCCCAAACATGGGTACAACGTGTGTTGATTGAAAAGGTGAACATGCAGTGTATGAAGAAGTCCATGAAAAAATTGTTGCAGCACTATGAGTACATTTCGATTTTTCTGCTAGCTCCTAATTAAAGTTAATAAAAGTTGTTCCTGCATGATTCTGCTTAGAAGTACATCCATTAGATAAAGCAGTGTGAGCACTGAGAACTGATAGTGAATGTCAAGTATCAAGCAGCTAGCAAAAAAACATGTTTTTCTAATCTCTATTTCCATCCATCTCTATAGTGCACAACAATGTGAAATATGAAAAAATCACACTTTTCCTCTCTTTCCACTCTTGAAACTAGAAGAACAAATTTTGGAGAACTGAGTGTGCATAATGAATACATAAATTTTGCAGGGTATCAAAGAAATTTTAAAAAAATTTTTAAGCCTATTTTTTTGTATGTGTACTTTTCCTGCTACCTCCAAAGTTGCTGATAGAGAGAGCTGTTTCTGAGTGCCTCTGCTTAGATCTAATTTGAGATGGAATGAAACACAGAGTGAATACTTAGAATGGATTGTGTGTTTGAAGTTTCAAGTATCTGGCAAAAAGTATGTTTGATTTATACCTCTATTTCAATCCCACTCTAAGGTGAAAAACAAGGTGAAAAATGAAAATTCAAACTGTTCCTGTGTCAAAACCATTGATACTACAAATTTCTATATTTGCTCCAGATGTGTTTGTTAAAAGGGTGAAAGCTAATGAACATCAAAGATATTCTATGAAAAAATTGCGCCAGTCTGAGGGGCGGAGCCACACCCTCCCCCCGCACCTGCAAGGTAGGCGGACCTGCGACCCACTAGCAGGTCAGGCCCAGCAACCTGCGGAGTGACAGAGCAGCCCCACATACCTGCAGGGTAGGCGGACCTGTGACCCATCAGCAGAACAGGTCCAGCGGCCTGTTGAGGGGCAGGCCCGCCCCCTCCCCAAGTGCCTGCAAAGTAGGAGGGACTGTGACCACCGGCAGATCAGGCCCTGGGGCCTGCTGAGGGGTGGAACCGCCCCTCCCACCCGCACCTGCAATGTAGGCAGACCTGCGACCAACAGGCATGTCAGGCCCAGCAACCTATGGAGTGACAGAGCTGCCCCATGGGCCTGCAGGGTAGGCGGACCTGCGACCGACCGGCAGAGCAGACTTAGCAGCCCGCCAGCATGGTAGACAGATCACCCCAATTAAAGGAGGATCACAGCCACTACCTGCCCTTCAAGGGAGATTTTTCAACTATACATGAGCAATATAAATAAATAGAGGGAAAATTTCAAAAACAACTGTTTCACCAAGCAGAAAGTTATGCGAGCAGTATGAAAAGACAAGGAAAGAAAGGACCACAAGCAATGCAGGTCAACTCAACTCTAGAAGAGGTAATAGCTGCAACAGATGGAATGTAAGATAAAGAATTCAGGATATGCATGCTTCAGATGATCTGGAGTCTCAAGGAAGACATGAGACAGCAAAATCAGACAATGAAAGGTCACTTAGAAAATGAATTACATAAACAAATCTAAGAAGCAAAGGATCAATTACACAGCGAGATAGAGGTAATAAAAAACAAACAAATAGAAATCCTAGAAATGCAGGAAGCAATAAACCAATTTAAAAACTCAATTGAGAATACTACCAGCAGAGTAGAACACTTAGAAGATAGAACATAGGACAATGAAGACAAAGTATTTCAACTTGAAAAAACTTAGACAGCTCAGCAAGACTGTTAAGAAACCACGAGCAGAACATCCAAGAAATATGGGATAACATAAAGACACCAAACTTAATAGTCATTGGGATACAGGAAGGCATAGAGGTACAAACAAAAGGAATAAACAATCTATTCAATAAAATAATACGAGAAAACTTCACAAACTTGAAGAATAAGACAGAATACCAAATTCTAGAAGCCTACAGGACGCTGAATGTGCAAAACCATAAGAGATCCACACCTAGACACATTATAATAAAGATGCCCAACATACAGAATAAGGAGAGAATTTTAAAAGCTACAAGAGAAAGGAAGCAGATTACATTTAGGGGTAAACCAATCAGGATAACAGCTGATCTTTCAACACAGACTCTGAAAGCTAGAAGATCCTCGAATAAGATATTTCCAACACTGAAAGAAAATGGGTTCCAACCAAGAATCGTGTATCGAGTGAAATTATGCTTCAGGATGGAAGATGAAATTAAAACCTTCCACGATAAACAATAGTTAATAGAATTTGCAGCTAGAAAACCATCTCTTCAAAAAATTCTTGGCAAAATATTACAGGAAGAGGAAATGGAAAACAACAATGAAAACCAACAGTGGGAGGTAGGACAGTAAATGGGGAAAAGTTATCAAAGAGGAAAACAAATCAGTTTTAGTAGCATTAATAAACAAATATGGCTGGAAGAACAAACCATATCTCAATAATAACCCTAAATGTTAATGGCTTAAACTCACCAATTAAGAGACACTGGGTAGTTGAATAGATCACAAAACAAGACCCAACAATATGCTGCCTACAGGAGACGCATTTGATAGGAAAAGATATACATAGACTGAAGGTGAAAGGTTGGGAAAAATCATATCACTCATATAGACTGCGGAAACAAGCAGGAGTGTCCATACTCATATCAAATAAAATAGATTTCATGCCAAAGTTAAAAAAAGGGATAAAGACACTACATACTGCTCAAGGGAACCATACACCAACAAGACATAACAATAATAAATATATATGGCCCAAACAACGGTGCTGCTATGTTCATCAAGCAAACACTTCTCAAGTTCAAGAGTCTAATAGACCACCATACAATAATCATGGGAGACTTCAACACACCTCTCTCACCACTGGACATATCTTCCAAACAAAAGTTGAATAAGGAAACTATAGAACTCAATAACACAATTAACAACCTAGACTTAATTGACATATATAGAATTCACTACCCAACATCAAGCAGTTACACTTTTTTTTCTCAGCAGCACATGGATCCTTCTCAAAAATAGATCATATATTATGTTACAGGGCAACTCTTAGACAATATAAAGGAGTAGAGATAATACCATGCATCTTATCTGATCATAATGGAATGAAACTGAAAATCAACGATAAAAGAAGGAAGGAAAAATCATGCATCACTTGGAGAATGAGCAATAGGTTACTGAATGATCAATGGGTTTTAGAAGACATCAAGGTGGAAATTAAAAAATTCTTAGAGTTAAATAAAAACACAGACACAACATATCGGAATCTATGGGACACATTGAAAGCAGTTCTAAGAGGAAAATTCATTGCTTGGAGTTCATTCCTTAAACCAAATAAATGATCTCATACTTCATCTCAAAATCCTAGAAAAAAAAGTGCAAAACAACAGCAAAAGAAGTAGAAGGCAAAAATAATTAAAATCAGAGCTGAAATTAATGAAATTGAAACAAAAGAAACAATTGAAAAAATTGACAAAACTAAAAGTTGGTTCTTTGAAAAAATAAATAAAATTGACAGACCCTTAGCCATGCTAGCGAAGAGAAGAAGAGAGATAACTCAAATTACTAGCATACGTGATGAAAAAGGCAATATCACAACAGACACTTCAGAAATACAGAAGATAATCAGAAATTATTTTGAATCCTTATGCTCCAACAAAATAGAAGATAGTGAAGGCATCGATAAAATTCTTTAGTCATATAATCTGCCCAGATTGAGTCAGGAGGATATAGACAACCTAAACAGATTAATATCAATTGAGGAAATAGAAGAAACCATCAAAAGATTACCATCTAAGAAAAGCCTAGGACCTGATGGGTATACAGCAGAGTTTTAAAAAACCTTTAAAGAGGAACTAATACCAATACTTTTCAAGCTATTTCAGGAAATAGAAAAAGAGGGAGAACTTCCAAATTCATTCTACGAGGACAACATTACCCTGATTCTGAAACCAGAAAAAGACACTTCAAAGAAAGAAAACTACAGAAGAATATTTCTAATGAACCTAGATGCAAAAATCTTCAATAAAATTCTGGCGAATCGGATACAAAAACATATCAAAAAAATTGTGCACCATGATCAAGTAGGATTCATCCCTGGTATGCAAGGCTCATTCAATATACGGAAATCAATAAATGTTATTCACCACATCAATAGACTTAAAAATAAGAACCATATGATCATCTCGATAGATGCTGAAAAAGCATTCTACAAAGTACAGCATCCCTTTATGTTAAAAACTCTCGAAAATCTAGGGATAACAGGAACATACATCAACATTGTAAAAGCATTCTATGCTAAACCTAAGGCTAACATCATTCTGAATGGAGATAAATTGAAGGCATTCCCTCTAAAATCTTGAACAAGACAGGGATGCCCTCTCTCACCACTTCTGTTCAATATAGTTTTCGAAACACTGGCCAGAGCAATTATACAGACGAAGAAATTAAAGGCATAAAAATAGGAAAAAAAGAACTTAAATTATCACTATTTGCAGATGACATGATTATATACCTAGCAGACCCAAAATGGTCTACAAAGAAACTATTAGAGCTAATAAATGAATTCAGCAAATTAGCAGGATATAAAATCAACACGCATAAATCAAAGACATTCCTGTATATCAGCGACAAATCCTCTGAAATGGAAATGAGGAGAATCACGCCGTTCACAATATCCTCAAAAATAATAAAATACTTGGGAATCAACCTAACAAAAGAGGTGAAAGACTTATACAATGAAAACTACAGAACCCTAAAGAGAGAAATTGAGTAAGATCTTAGAAGATGGAAAAATATACCCTGTTCATAGATAGGCAGAACTAACATCATCAAAATGGCGATATAACCAAAAGTTCTCTATAGGTTTAATGCAATCCCAATCAAAATCCCAACGGCATTTCTTGTAGAAATAGAGAAAGCAATCATGAAATTCATATGGAAGAATAAAAGACCCAGAATAGCAAAAACAATGCTAAGCAGGAAGTGTGAATCAGGTGGTATAGCGATACCAGATTTCAAACTATACTACAGAGCAATAATAACAAAAACAATATGGTACTGGTACCAAAACAGGTGGGTGGACCAATGGTACAGAATAGGGGACACAGAAACCAACCCTCAAAACTACAACTTTCTCATATTTGATAAAGGGGCTAAAAGCATGCAATGGAGGAAGGATAGCATCTTCAACAAATGGTGCTGGGAAAACTGGAAATCCATATGCAACAAAATGAAACTGAATCCCTTTCTCTCGCCATGCACAAAAGTTAACTCAAAATGGATCAAGGAGCTTGATATCAAATCAGAGACACAGCATCTGATAGAAGAAAAAGTTGGCTACGACCTACATACTGTGCAGTCGGGCTCCAAATTCCCCAATAGGACATCCATAGCACAAGAGTTAACATCTAGAATCAACAAATGGGACTTACTCAAACTAAAAAGTTTTTTCTCAGCAAAAGAAACAATAAGAGAGATAAATAGGGAGCCTACATCATGGGAACAAATCTTTACTCCTCACACTTCAGATAGAGCCCTAAAATCCAGAGTATATAAAGAACTCAAAAAATTAGACAATATGATAACAAATAACCCAATCAACAAATGGGTCAAGGACTTGAACAGACACTTCTCAGAGGAGGACATACAATCAATCAACAAATACATGGAAAAATGCTCACCATCTCTAGCAGTCAGAGAAATGCAAATTAAAACCACCCTAAGATACCATCTCACTCCAGTAAGATTGGCAGCCATAATGAAGTCAAACAACAAGTGCTGGCGAGGATGTGGGGAAAAGGGTACACTTGTACATTGTTGGTGGAAGTGCAAATTGGTGCAGCCAATTTGGAAAGCACTATGGAGATTTCTTGGAAAGCTGGGAATGGAACCACCATTTTATCCAGCTATTCCCTTTCTCGGTCTATTCCATAAAGACCTAAAAAGAGCATGCTACAGGGACACTGCTACATCCATGTTCATAGCAGCACAATTCACAATAGCAAGACTGTGGAAGCAACCTAGATGCCCTTCAATAGACAAATGGATAAAAAAAAAATGTGGCATTTATACACAATGGAGTATTACTCTGCATTAAAAAATGAAAAAAATCATAGAATTTGGAGGAAAATGGATGGCATTAGAGCAGATTATGCTAAGTGAAGCTAGCCAAGCCCTAAAAAACAAATGAAAAAAATGTCTTCTTTGATATAAGGAGAGTAACTAAGAACAGACTAGGGAAGAAGAGCACGAGAAGAAGACCAACATTAAACAAGGGTGAGAGGAGGGAGGGAAAGGGAGAGAGAAGGGAAATTGCGTGGAAATGGAAGCAGACCCTCAGGGTTATACAAAATTACATACAAGAGGAAGTGAGGGGAAAGGGAAAAATAATACAAGGGGGAAGAATGAATTACAGTAGAGGAGGTAGAGAGAGAAGAGGGGAGGGGAGGAGAGGGGAGGGGGGATAGTAGAGGATAGGAAAGGCAGCAGAATACAACAGACATGAGTATGTCAATATGTAAATCAATGGAAGTGTAACTGATGTGATTCTGCAAGCTGTAAATGGGGTAAAAATGGAATTCATAACCCACTTGAATCAAAGTGTGAAATATGATATATCAAGAACTATGTAATGTTTTGAACAACCAACAATAAAAAATAAAATAAAATAAAAATTTAAAAAAGGAAAGAAAAAAAAGAAAAGAAAAAATTGCTCCAAATATTTCTATACATTGGTGCTCTTCTTTTCAAAATTTGAGTGTGTAAATCTGCTCCTGCATGCTTCTTCTCAGAAGTACATCCAACAGAAACAAACCACAGAGTGAGAAATTAGATATGATTGTGTATGACAAGTGTCAAGAAGTTAGTACAGACCATGTTTCACTTGCTGCTCTATTTTCAAAAATCTCTATAGTGAAAAAATAAAGTAAAACCTTAAAATTCAAAGTTTTCCTGTCTGTAGTCCATTGAACCTAAGAGAATAAAACTTGGAGACCAAAGTTTGTTTAGTGAACAGATGAACCCTGCCAAGTATCCAAGTAATCAAATGAAAAAATATGTTGCAGTTCTTTCAGTAGAGCAGAGATTCCCTGCTTGCTTCTGAAGCACTGAATGAGAAAGCAGCTCCTATTGTCTTGGCTTAGAGCTACATTGACCATAAAAAAAAAATACAGAATCAACACTTAGAACTGATTGGGTGGGTGCAGTTTGAAGCATCTAGCACAAACCTTTTTTTTATTTGAATCTTTTTTTTTCATCTATCTCTACTGAGAAAAACAATGTGAAATTAAGTATTCAATCTCTTCCTGTGTGCAAACAATTGAACCTAGGGGTCCAAACTTGTGGTTCCAATTTGGTTTAGTGAAAAGTGAAAAGGTGAAGCCTGCCTTGTATCAAAGAAATCCAATGAATAAATAGTTGCAGCTGTTTCAGTACATGGGGATTCTCCTACTAGCTGCTAATGCACATAAGTAAAAGCTGTTTTTGCATGTTTCTCCTAAGAAGTATGTCTCCAAGAAAATATTCACAGAGTGAACACTGAGAAATGATTGTGTATGGCAAGCATCAAATAGCTGGCACAAACCGTGTTTGATTTGGAGTTCTACTTTCATCCACCTGTATACTGCAGAATGAAGTGAAACCTGAAAATTCAAACCCTTTCTGTATCCAAAACATTGAATATAGGAAAACCAAAGTTGGAGAACAAAGTTTATTTAGGGAAAATATGAATCATGACACATATGACAAAAATCCATAAAAAATATTTTCACCTCATTAAGTACATGGGATTTTTTCTGCTAGTTTCTAAATCGCTGAAAGAGAAAGCTCATGATGCTTGTCTCTGCTTAGAGCTAATTTAACCAGAAATAAACCAAAGAATGAACACTTAGAACTGATTGTGTGCTTGAAGTTTAAATCATCTGGCACAAACCATGATTCATTTGTAGTTCAATTTCCATCCATACTTACAGGGCAAAACAAAGTGAACACTGAAAATTCAAATTATTTATTTGGGCAAATCTTTGAAAATCGGACTCCCCAACTTGGAGCACAAAGTGCATAAATTAAAAAGGTGAACCCTGCTAAGTATGAAGAAGTCCATGAAAAATTTTTGTATCACTATGAGTACATTTGGATTTTCCTGCTAGCTCCTAATGCAACTTACTAAAAGTTGTTATTGCGTATATCTGCTTAGAGGTACATCCATTAGAAAAAGCAGTGTGAGCACTGAGAACTGATAGTGAATGTCAAGGATAAAGCAGCTAGCAGAAACTACGTTTTGTTAATTCTTTACTCCCATCAATCTCTATAGTGCACAACAATGTGAGATATGAAAAATCACACTTTTCCTTTCTGGCAACACTTGAACTTATGTGAAAAAAATTTGGACAACAGAGTGTGCTTCAGGAATACATGAATTTTGATGGCTATCAAAGAAATTTAATTAAAAAAATTTGAAGCTTATTTTGTATGTCTACTTTTCCTGCTACCTCCTAAATTACTGATAGAGAAAGCTGTTTCTGAGTGCTTCTGCTTAGATCTACTTAGACCTGGAACAAAACACAGTGAACACTTAGAATGAATTGTGTGTTTGAAGTTTCAAGCATCTGGCACAAAGTGTGTTTGATTTGTAACTCTATTTCCATTCAACTCTAAGGTGCAAAACAAAGGAAAACATGAAAATTCACACTGTTCCTGTGTGCAAACCATTGATCCTAGAAGTTTAAAAATTTGCTCCAGATGTATTTGTTGAAGGGTGAAAACTGCCGAACATCAATAACCCTTATGAAAAAATTGCTCCACCTATTTCTGTATGTCGGTGTCCTTCTGTTCACAAATGGAAATGTGTAAATCTGCTCCTGCATGTTTTTGCTCAGAACTAAATCCACCAGGAACAAACCACAGAGTGAGCACTTTGATCTGATTGTGTATGAAAAGTTTCAAGCACTTAGTAAAGACCATGTTTGATTTGCCAATTTATTTTCAACCATCTCTATAGTGAAAAATGAAGTGAAACCTGAAAATTCAAAGTATTTCTCCCTTTAGTCCATTGAACCTGGGTGAATCAAACTTGAAGAACAGAGTATTTTTAGTAAACAGATAAATCCTTCAGATTATCAAAGTAATCCAATTAAAAAATACTAGCAGCTCATTCAGTAGATGAGAATTTTCCTGTTTGCTTCTGAAGCACTGATCGAGAAAGCTACTCCTATTTCCTTGGCTTAAAGCCACTCTGACCATAAACAAACCACAGAGTAAACACTTAGAACTGACTGGGTGAGTGTAGTTCGAAGCATCTGGAACAAATTGTGTTTGATTTGAATCTCTTTTACAATCTATCTCAACTATCAAAGCGAAATGAAGAATTCAAACTCTTGCTGTGTGCAAACCATTGAACCTAGGAGTCCAAACTTATGGTTCAAATTGGGTTTAATGAAAAGGTGAAGGCTACCTTGTATCAAAAATATCCAATTAATAAACAGTTGCAGCTAGCTGTTTCTGTACATGAGGATTCTCCTGCTAGCTGTTAATGCACATAAATGAAAGTTAGTTTTGAATGTTTTTCCTAAGAAGTATGTCCACCAGAAAATATTCCCAGAGTGAGCACAGAGAAATTATTTTCTATGGCAAGTATCAAGTAGCTGGCACAAACCATGTTTGATTTGAAGGTCAACTTTCATCCACCTGTAACCTACAGAATAAAGTGAAACATGAAAATTCAGACTCTTCCTTTATCAAAAACATTGAATCTAAAAACTGTACTTGGATAACAAAGTTTCTTTAGGAAAAAGATGAATCATGCCACCTACCAAAAAAATTCATAGAAAAAATATTTTCAGCTCATTTTGTAAGTGGGAATTTTTCTGCTAGTTTCTAAATCACTGCAAGAGAAATTTCATGATGCTTGTCTCTGCTTAAAAACAATTTGACCAGAAAAACAAAACACAGAGTTAACACTTAGAACTGATTGTGTGTGTGAAGTTTAAATCATCTAGCACAAACATGATTTATTTGTACCTCAATTTCCATCCATCTTCATAGTGCAAAACAAAGTGAAACCTGAAAATTCAAACTGTTCATGTGTGCAGATCTTTGAACCTTGGAGTCCAAAACTTGGGGTCCAAAGTGAGTTGATTGAAAAGATGAACCCTACAGAGTATCAAGAAGTCCATGAATATATGATTGCAGCACTATGAGTACATTTGGGTTTTCCTGCTTGCTCCTAATTAAAGTTAGTAAAAGTTGTTCCTGCATGCTTCTGCTTAGAAGTATGTCTAAGAGGGAAAACAAACAAACAAACAAACAAAACAGTGTGACTACTGAGAACCTATAGTGACTGTCAAGTTACAGGCAACTAGCAGAAACCATGTTTGATTTGTAGCTTTATTTCCACCCATATGTACAGTATAAAACAATGTGAAATGTAAAAATTCACATGGTTCCTGTCTGGCAACACTAGAACCAAGGAAAATCAAACTTGGAGAACAGAGTTTGTTTAATGAATATATGAATTTTGCCTAGTATAATTTAATGAACAATAATTTAATGAAAAGTATTTGAAAGCTCTTTCAGTACATGTAATTGTCCTAGTAACAACTAAATTGCTTATAGAGAAAGCTGTTCCTGAGTGTCTCTGCTTAGAGCTACTTAGAGCAGGAACAAAGCAAACAGTGAACCCTTAGAATGGATTGTATGTTTGAAGTCTCAATCATCTTGGCCAAAACATTTTGATTTGAAGCTCAACTTACCTCAACCTCTATAATGCAAAACAAAGTGAATATGGAACATTCAAACTGTTTCTGTGTGCAAAGCATTGAACATAAGAATCCCAAACTTGTGGTTCAAAGTACATTTTGTGAAAAGTAGAAGCATGCAATGTATAAATAAAATCCAATGGAAAAAAATGTTGCAGCTGTTGCAGTAAATTTAGATTCTTCTGCTGGCTTTTAAACAAGTGAGTAAAAGATATTCCTTCGTGATTCAGCATAGAATTACAGGCAACAAGAACAAATCAGATAGTGAGCACTGAGAAATGGTTGTGTATGACAAGTTTCAGCCACCTAGGAAAAACTGTTTGTGATGTAAAGCTCTATATTCATTCACCTGTATAGTGTAAAATAAAGTGAAAAATCAAAATTCAAACTGTTCTTGTCTGCAAACACTTGCACCTAGAAAAACCCAATTAAAAAAAGGTTTGTTTAGTAAAATAATAAATCATACAACGTATCAAAAAGAACATCCAATAAAAAATGTTTAATTTCGCTCACTAAGTTGTAAATATCCTGCTAGCTCCTAAAGTGCTAATAAAGAAAGTTGTTTTTGCATGACTCTACATGGAGCTCCGTTGATTAGAAAAAAAAATTATAAGTTTATTAAACACACTCTTTTCTCCAAGATTGATTCTCACTGAGTGAACACTTAGAACTTACTATATGTGTGAGGCTTAAATTATGTAGAAAAAACAATTTTTTAATATGTAGCTCTTTTTCCATCAATCTCTTTACTGCAAAACAAATTAAAAAATGAAAATTCAAACTGTTTCTTTGTGCAAACATTTTAACTTAGGAGTCTCAATCTGAGTTACAAAGTGAGAAATGGGATTATTGAAATGGTAAACCCTACAGAGTATAAAAAAATGTCAAATGAAAAAATTATTGCAGCTTTTTTGAGTACATTGATATTCTCCTGCTAGATACTAAAGCAAGTTTGTATAATCCGTACATGAATGAAGCTGCAGAGAAATACATCCACGAGAGAAAAAAAAAAGAGAGAGAGAGAGAGAGATTAAGCACGAAGAACTGATTGACTATTTCTAGTTTCAAGCAGCTAGCGAAAATCGTATCTGAATTGTTGCTCTATTTTTATCCAGTTTTGAAGTGCACATCAATGTTACCCTTACAATGCAAATTGTACTTCTCTGCCAATGGTTGAACATAAGAGAACAAAACTTGTACAACAGAGTGTGTTTAATGAACGTCAGAGTTTTTCTGAGGATCAAATAAATCCAATGGGGGGGAAACAAACTTTAAGCACATTCAGGACTTGAGGATTCTCATGCTAGCTCCTAAAGTACTGATAGAGAAAGCTGCTATAATTTTCTCTGCTTAGAGCTACATTTGGATTTTCCTGCTAGCTCCTACTGCAATTTAAGAAAAGTCATTCCTGTTAGCTTCTGCTTAGAAGAAGTTTCAAAAGGAACAAATTACAATGTGAACACTTACAAATTGTAGTTACTGTCAAGTTTCAAGCAGCTAGGAAAAACCATGTTTTTTTTTCTCTATTCCAATCCTCTGTATAGTGCACAATAATGTGAAATATTAAAATCACACTTTTCCTCTCTGGCCACTCTTGAAACTAGGAGAATGAAACTTAAAACAGATTGTGCATAATGAATACATGAATTTTGCTGGGTATCAAACTAATTTAATGAAAAAAAAATTGAAGTTTTTTGTACGTGTATTTTTCCTGCGAGCTCCTAAATTTATTAGAGTGAAAGCTGTTCCTGAATGCTTCTGATTAGAGCTACTATGAAAAAAAAAATAAAAGAGTGAACACTTAGAATGCATTGTGTGTTTGAAGTTTTAAGAATCTAGCACAAAGCATGTTTGATTTGTAGCTTTATATCCATCCAATTCTAAGGTGCTAAACAATGTGAAACATCAAAATTCAAACTGTCCATATATGCAAACCATTAATCCTAGAAGTTGCAAAATTTGCTCTAGAAGTGTTTGTTGAAAGGGTGAAAACTGCCGACCATCAAAAAAGCCTATGAAGAATCGTTCCAACTATTTATATATATTGGTGTAATTCTGTTCACAAATGTGAATGTGTAAATGTGTTCCTGCGTTCTTCTGCTCAGATGTATGTCCACTCCACTAAAAATAAACTGCAGAGAGTGCACTTAGATCTGATTGTGTATGACACGTTTCAAACACTTAGTATAGACCATATTTCATTTGCCACTCTATTTTCAATTATTTCTATAGTGAAAAATGAAGTGAATCCTGAAAATTCAAAGTATTCCTGTCTGTAATCCTTTGAACCTGGGAGAATCAAACTTGGAGAACAAAGGGTGTTTAGTGAATGGATGACTCCTACTAAGTATCAAAGTAAACTAATGAAAAAAATTGTTGCAGCTCTTTCAGTAGATGAGAATTTTCCTGCTTGTTTCTGAAGCACTGATTGAGAAAACACCTCCAATTGTCTTGTCTTAGAGCTACATTGACCATAAACAAACCACAGAGTCAAAACTTAGAACTGACTCGGTGTGTGTAGTTTGAAGTACCTAGCACAAACATTGTTTGTTTTGAATTTCTTTTCCCATCTATCTCTACTGTAAAAAAAAGAAAGTAAAATGAAAAATTCAAAGTCTTTCTGTGTGCAAACCATTGAACCTAGGTGTCCAAACATGTGGTTCAAATTGGGTTTAGTAAAAACGTGAAGCCTGCCTTGTATTAATGAAATCCAGTGAATAAATAGTTGCAGCTGTTTCAGTTAATCAGGATTCTCCTGCTAGCTCCTAATGCACTTAAGTGAAAGCTGTTTTGCATGTTTCTCCTAAGAAGTATATCCACCAGAGAATATTCACAAATGAGCACTGAGAAATACTTGTGTATGACAAGTGTCAAGTACCTAACACAAACCGTGCTTGATTTGGAGCTCTATTTTCATCCAACTTTATAGTGCAGAATGAAGTGAAACCTGAAAATTAAAATCCTCCCTCTATCCAAAATACTGAATCTTGGAATACCAAACATGGAAAACAACGTTTCTTTAGGAAAAAGATGAATCATACCACCTATCAAAAAAATCCATAGAAGAAATAATTTCAGGTCATTCAGTAAGTGTAAATTTTTCTGCTAGTTTCTAAATCACTTCAAGTGAAATTTCATGATGCTTGTCTCTGCTTAAAGCCAATTTGACCAGGAGAAACCACAGAGTGAACACTTTGAACTGATTGTGTTAGTGAACTTTAAGTCATCTAGCACAACCATGATTCATATGTAGCTCAATTTCCATCCATCTTTATAGTGCAAAACAGAGGGCAACATAAAAATTCAAACTGTTCCTGTGTGCAAACCTTTTGACTTTGTAGTCCCTAACTGAGTTACAAACTGGGAAATGAGATTATTGAAAAGGTTAACCCTAAAGAGTATCAAAAATGTCTACTGAAAAAAATTGCTGCAGCTCTTTTTAGTTCTTTGGTATTCTCCTGTTAGATACTAAATTAATTTAGTAAAATTGGTAGTTTCATGCTTGTGCATAGAAATACGTGCACCAGAAACAAAAAAAAAACCCAGAGATTTAGCACTGAGAACAGATTGTCTATTTGTAGTTTCAAGCAGCTATCAAAAACAGTATCTGATTTGTTGCTCTATTTTCATGCATCTCTGTAAAGCAAATCAGTGTGACCCTAAATATGCAAACTGTATCTATCTGCCAATGCTTGAACATAAGAGAACCAAACTTGTAGAACAAAGTGTGTTTAATGAATGTCAGAGTTTGCTGAGGATCAAATAAATCCAAAAGAAAAACAAAAACCTATAAGCACTTTCAGGACATGGGAATTCTCATGCTAGTTCCTAAAGTACTAATAGAGAAAGATGCTCCTGTTTTCTCTGCTTAGAGCTACTTTGACCAGAAACAAACCACAGAAACAAGCCAACACTTAAAGTTGATTTTGTATGTGAAGTTTAAAGCAACTAAAACAAACTGTTTCATTTGAATCTCTTTTCCCATCCATCTCTATTTTGCAAAACAAAGTAAAATGGAAAATACAAAATTTTCCTGTTTGCAAACTATTGAACCTACCAATCCCAACTCGTTGTTCAAAGTGAATTTCGTGAAAAGATAAAGCCTGCCTCGAATCAAAGAGATCCTATGAAAAAAAAGTTGCAGCTTTTTCAGTATATTTCCATTCTCCTGCTAGCTGGTAATACACATAATTAAAAGCAGCTTTTGCATGTTTCTCCTTAGGTGTCTATTCAACAATACAATTCCCAGAGTGAACACTCAGAAATGATTGCCATGAAACTTTTCAAGTAGATAAGACAAACCACTTTGATTTGAAGCTTTTTTTTTTTTCATCCACCTATTCAGTGCAGAATGAAGTGAAACCTGAAAATTCAAACTGTTCCTGTCCGCAAACCCTTGAACCTAGAAAAACCATACTTGGAGAACAAAGTTTGTTTTGAGAAAGAATGCATCATGTCGTGTGTCAAATAAATCTGATGAAAATTTTGTTGCAGCTCTTTCAGTAGGTGGGAATTATTCTGCTAGCTCCAAAATCACTCATAGAGAAAGCTGACGAGGCTTGTTTCTGCTTAGAGCTACATTCACCAGGAAAAAAAAAAAAAACTATAGAGTGAACACTTATAACTGATTGTGTCTGTGAAGAATAAATCATGTAGCAAAATCCATGTTTGATGTGGAGGTCAATTTCCATGCATTTTTTATAGTGCAAAAGAGGATGAAACTTGAAAATTCAAATTGTACATATGTGTAAATCTTTAAAATTAGGAGTCCCAACAGTGTGGTACAAAGTGGGTTAATTCAAAATATGAACCCAGTAGAGTATCAACAAGTCCACCAATAAATTGTTGCAGCTCTTTGAGTACATTTGGACTTTCCTGCTAGCTCCTACTGCAATTTAAGAAAAGTCGTTCCTGTTACCTTCTCCTTAGAAGTAGGTTCAACAGGAACAAATGACAATGTGAACACTTACAAATTGTAGTTACTGTCAAGTTTAAAATAGCTAGAAAAAAACATAGTTTTTTTACTCTATTTCAATCTATCTCTATAATGCACAACAATGTGAAATATTAAAATCACACCTTTCCTCGCTGGCCACTTTTGAAAGTAGGAGAACAAAATTTTAAACAGATTGTTCATAATGAATACATGAATTTTTCTGGGTATCAAATTAATTTAATGAAAAAATGTTTGAAGTTTTTTGTACATGTATTTTTCCTGCTAGCTCCGAAATTTCTTAGAGTGAAAGGTGTTCCGGAAGTGAAAGGTGTTTCTCTGCGTAGAGCGACTTTTACAAGGAACATCACAGAGTAAACACTTAGAATGCATTGTGTATTTGAAGTTTTCAGAATCTAGCACAAAGCGTGTTTGATTTGTAGCTTTATTTCCATCCAACTCTATGGTGCAAAACAAAGTGAAACATCAAAATTCAAACTGTCCATGTATGCAAACCATTAATCCTAGAAGTTGCAAAATTTGCTCCAGATGTGTTTGTTGAAGTGTGAAAACTGCTGACCGTCAAAGAAATCATATGAAGAAATTCTTCCACCGATTTCTGAATATTGGTGTTCTTCTGTTCACAAATGTGACTGTGCAAATGTGCTCCTGCGTGCTTCTGCTCAGATGTATGTCCACTCTACTAAAAATAAACCACAGAGAGCACTTATATCTGAAAGTGTATGACACGTTTCAAGCACTTAGTATAGACCATGTTTTATTTGCCACTCTATTTTCAATTATTTCTATAGTGAAAAATAAAGTAAAATTTTAAAATTCAAAGTATTCCTGTCTGTAGTCCATTGAACCTGGAAGAATCAAACTTGGAGAACAAAGGGAATTTAGTGAATGAATGAATCCTGCTGAGTATCAAAGTAATCCAATGGAAAAAAAAAATTGTTGCAGCTATTTAAGTAGATGAGAATTTTCCTGCTTGCTTTTGAAGCACTGATTGAGAAAACTGCTCAGATTGTCTTGTCTTAGAGCTACATTGAACATAAACAACCACAGAGTCAAAACTTTGAACTGATTGGGTGTGTGTAGTTTGAAGTATCTATCACAAACCATCTTTGTTTTGAATTTCTTTTTTCATCTCTCTCTGCTGTAAAAAAAATGTAGGAGTCCAAAAATGTGGTTCATAGTGGGTTTATTTAAAAGGTGTAGCCTGCCTTGTACCAAAAATTCCAGTGAATAAATAGTTTAAGCTGTTTAAGTTAGTGACGTTTCTCCTGCTACCTGCTAATGCACATAAGTGAAAGCTGTTTTGTATATTTCTCTTAAGACCTATGACCACTAGAAAATATTCACAAATGAGCACTGAAAAATAATTTTGTATGACAATCATCATGTAGCTAACACAAACTGCATTTGATTTGGAGCTCTATTTTCATCCAGCTTGATAGTGCAGAATGAAGTGAAACCTGAAAATTCAAACTCTTCCTGTATCCAAAAAACTGAATCTTGAAATACCAGACTTGGAAAACAAAGTTTCTTTAGGAAAAAATGAACTATACCACCTATAAAAAAAATCCAAAGAAAAAATATTTTCAGCTCATTCAGTAAGTGTAAATTTTTCTGCTAGTTTCTAAATCACTTCAAGTGAAATTTCATGATGCTTGTCTCTGCTTAAAGCCAATTTGACCAGGAAAAAAACACAGAGTAAACACTTAAAACTGATTGTGTGTTTGTGAATTTTAAATCATCTACCATGACCATGATTCATTTGTAGTCAATTTGTATCCATATTTATAGTGCAAAACAAAGTGAAACCTGAAAATTCAAACTGTTCATAGGTGCAAATCTTTGAACCTAGGAGTCCCAAAATTTGGTTACAAAGTGGGTTGATTGAAAATGTGAACCCTACAGAGTATGAAGAAGTCCATGAAAATATTCTTGCAGTACTATATTTGGATTTTCCTGCTAGCTCCTAATTAAAGTTAGTAAAAGTTGTTCCTGCGTGCTTCTGCTTGGAATAAGTCTATGAGGAAAAAAAAAAAACAGTGTGAGCACTAAGAACCAATAGTGACTTACAAGTTACAAGCAACTCGCAGAAACCATGTTTGATTTGTAACTTTATTTCCACCCATATGTACAGTATAATACAATGTAAAATGTAAAAATTCACATGGTTCCTGTCTGGCAACACTTGAACTGAGCAGAATCCAACTCGGAGAGCAGATTTTGCTTAATGAATATATGAATTTTGCCATGTATCACAGAAATGTAATGAAAAATATTTGAAAGCTCTTTCAGTACATGTAATTTTCCTAGTAGCTCCTAAATTGCTGATAGAGAAAGGTGTTCCTGAATGCCTCTGATTAGAGCTACTTTGAGCAGGAACAAACAAAACAGTGAACC
Source organism: Ictidomys tridecemlineatus (assembly GCF_052094955.1). NCBI lineage: Eukaryota > Metazoa > Chordata > Mammalia > Rodentia > Sciuridae > Ictidomys > Ictidomys tridecemlineatus. The sequence continues at coordinate 84,791,190 of NC_135485.1, forward strand.
CTTAGAATGCATTGTGTGTTTGAAATCTCCAGAATTTACCAAAACATGTTTGATTTGTAGCTCTATTACCTCGACCTCTGTAATGCAAAACAAAGTGAATATGGAACATTCAAACTGTTTCTGTGAGCAAACCATTGAACTTTGGAGTCAAAACCTTGTGGATCAAAGTACATTTTGTGAAAAGCAGAAGCATGCAATGTATAAATAAAATCCAAGATAGAAAAATGTTGCAGCTGTTGCAGTAAATTTAGATTCTTCTGCTGGCTCTTAAACAAATCAGTAAAAGATGTTCCTTCATACTTCAGCATAGAATTACAGGCAACAAGAACAAATCAGATACTGAGCACTGAGAAATAATTGTGTATGACAAGTTTCAACCAGCTAGGACAAACCATTTTTTATTTAAAGCTCTATTTTCATTCACCAGTATAATGTAAAATTAAGTGAAAAATCAAAATTCAAACTGTTCTTGTCTACAATCACTTGCACCTAGAAAAACCAAATTTGGAGAACAAGGTTTGTTTAGTAAAATAATAAATCATGCAACATATCAAAAAAGACATACAATGAAAAAATTGTTTAATTTTGTTCAGTAAGTTGGAAATATCCTGCTAGCTCTTTTTTTTTATTTTTTTTATTTTTTTTTACTTTATTGTTGGTCGTTCAAAACATTACACAGTTCTTAATACATCATCTTTCACAGTTTGATTCAAGTGGGTTATGAACTCCCAACTTTACCCCGTATACAAATTGCTGTATCACATCAGTTACCCTTCCATTGATTGACATATTGCCTTTCTAGTGTCTGATGTATTCTGCTGTCTGTCCTATTCTCTACTATCCCCCCTCCCCTCCCCTCCCCTCCCCTCCCCTTTTCTTATCCCTGTTTAATGTAAATCTTCTTCTCAAGCTCTTCGTCCTTACCCTGTCCTTGTTTACTCCCCTTATATCAAGGGGGTCATTTGGTATTTGTTTTTTAACGATTGACTAGCTTCACTTAGCATAATCTGCTCTAATGCCATCCATTTCCCTCCAAATTCTATGATTTTGTCGTTCCTTAATTCAGAGTAATACTCCATTGTGTATAAATGCCACATTTTTTTTTATCCATTCATCTATTGAAGGGCATCTAGGCTGATTCCATAATCTTGCTATAGTGAATTGTGCTGCTATGAACATCGTTGTAGCAGTGTCTCTGTAACATGCTCTTATTAGGTCTTTAGGGAATAGACCAAGAAGGGGAATAGCTGGGTCGAATGGTGGTTCCATTCCCAGCTTTCCAAGAAATCTCCATACTGCTTTCCAAATTGGCTGCACCAATTTGCAGTCCCACCAGCAATGAACAAGAGTGCCCTTTTCCCCGCATCCTCTTCAGCACTTATTGTTGTTTGACTTCTTAATGGCTGCCAATCTTACTGGAGTGAGGTGGTATCTTAGGGTAGTTTTGATTTGCATTTCTCTAACTGCTAGCGATGGTGAGCATTTTTTCATGTACTTATTGATTGATTGTATGTCCTCCTCTGAGAACTGTCTGTTCAGGTCCTTGGCCCATTTATTGATTGGGTTATTTGTTATCTTATTGTCTAATTTTTTGAGTTCTTTGTATATTCTGGTTATTAGGGCTCTATCTGAAGTGTGTGGATTAAAGATTTGTTCCCAGGATGTAGGCTCCCTGTTTATCTCTCTTATTGTTTCTTTTGCTGATAAAAAACTTTTTAGTTTGAGTAAGTCCCATTTGTTGATTCTAGTTGTTAACTCTTGCGCTATGGGTGTCCTATTGAGGAATTTGGGGCCCGATCCCACAGTATGTAGATCATAACCAACTTTTTCTTCTATCAGATGCCGTGTCTCTGATTTAATATCAAGCTCCTTAATCCATTTTGAGTTAACTTTTGTGCATGGCGAGAGATAGGGGTTCAGATTCATTTTGATGCAAATGGATTTCCAGTTTTCCCAGCACCATTTGTTGAAGATGCTATCCTTCCTCCATTGCATGCTTTTAGCCCCTTTATCAAATATAAGGTAGTTGTAGTTTTGTGGATTGGTTACTGTATCCTCTATTCTGTACCATTGGTCCACCCGCCTGTTTTGATACCAGTACCATGCTGTTTTTGTTACTATTGCTCTGTAGTATAGTTTGAAGTCTGGTATCGCTATACCACCTGATTCACACTTCCTGCTTAGCATTGTTTTTGCTATTCTGGGTCTTTTATTCTTCCATATGAATTTCATGATTCTTTTATCTATTTCTACAAGAAATTCCATTGGGATTTTGATTGGCATTGCATTGAACTTATAGAGAACTTTTGGTAATATCGCCATTTTGATGATGTTAGTTCTACCTATCCATGAGCAGGGTATATTTTTCCATGTTCCAAGGTCTTCTTCTATATCTTTCTTTAGGGTTCTATAATTTTCATTATATAAATCTTTCACCTCTTTTGTTAGGTTGATTCCCAAGTATTTTATTTTTGGGGGGGATATTGTGAATGGAGTAGTTGTCCTCATTTCCGTTTCAGAGGATTTGTCACTGATATACAGGAATGCCTTTGATTTATGCGTGTTGATCTTATATCCTGCCACTTTGCTGAATTCATTTATTAGTTCTAATAGCTTCTTTGTAGACCCTTTTGGGTCTGCTAGGTATAGGATCATATCGTCTGCAAATAGTGATAATTTGAGTTCTTCTTTTCCTATTTTTATGCCTTTAATTTCTTTCGTCTGTCTAATTGCTCTGGCCAGTGTTTCGAGGACTATGTTGAACAGAAGTGGTGAGAGAGGGCATCCCTGTCTTGTACCAGATCTTAGAGGGAATGCCTTCAATTTTTCTCCATTCAGAATGATGCTGGCCTGTGGCTTATCGTAGATTGCTTTTACAATGTTGAGGTATGTTCCAGTTATCCCTAATTTTTCTAGAGTTTTGAACATAAAGGGATGCTGTACTTTGTCGAATGCTTTTTCTGCATCTATCGAGATTATCATATGGTTCTTATTTTTAAGTCTATTGATGTGGTGAATAACATTTATTGATTTCCGTATATTGAACCAGCCTTGCATCCCAGGGATGAATCCTACTTGATCATGATGTATAATTTTTTTGATATGTATTTGAATCCGATTCGCCAGAATGTTATTGAGGATTTTTGCGTCAAGGTTCATTAGAGATATTGGTCTGTAGTTTTCTTTCTTTGAGGTGTCTTTGTCTGGTTTCGGAATCAGGGTGATGTTGGCCTCGTAGAATGAATTTGGAAGTTCTCCCTCTTTTTCTATTTCCTGAAATAGCTTGAAAAGTATTGGTGTTAGTTCCTCTTTAAAGGTTTTGTCAAACTCTGCTGTATATCCATCCGGTCCTGGGCTTTTCTTAGTTGCTAATCTTTTGATGGTTTCTTCTATTTCCTCTATTGTTATTGGTCTGTTTAGGTTGTCTATATCCTCCTGACTCAATCTGGGCAGGTCATAAGACTTAAGGAATTTATCTATGCCTTCACTATCTTCTATTTTATTGGAGTATAAGGATTCAAAATAATTTCTGATTATCTTCTGTATTTCTGAAGTGTCTGTTGTGATATTACCTTTTTCATCTCGTATGTTGGTAATTTGAGTTCTCTCTCTTCTTCTCTTCGTTAGCATGGCTAAGGGTCTGTCAATTTTATTTATTTTTTCAAAGAACCAACTTTTAGTCTTGTCAATTTTTTCAATTGTTTCTTTTGTTTCAATTTCATTTATTTCAGCTCTGATTTTAATTATTTCTTGCCTTCTACTTCTTTTGCTGTTGTTTTGCTCTTCTTTTTCTAGGATTTTGAGATGAAGTATGAGATCATTTATTTGTTGTTTTTTTCTTTTTTTGAGGAATGAACTCCAAGCAATGAATTTTCCTCTTAGAACTGCTTTCAATGTGTCCCATAGATTCCGATATGTTGTGTCTGTGTTTTCATTTAACTCTAGGAATTTTTTAATTTCCTCCTTGATGTCTTCTAAAACCCATTGATCATTCAGCAACCTATTGTTCATTCTCCAAGTGATGCTTGATTTTTCCTTCCTTCTTTTATCATTGATTTTCAGTTTTATTCCATTATGATCAGATAAGATGCATGGTATTATCTCTACCCCTTTATATTGTCTAAGAGTTGCCTTGTGACATAATATATGGTCTATTTTTGAGAAGGTTCCATGTGCTGCTGAGAAAAAAGTGTAACTACTTGATTTTGGGTGGTATAGTCTATATATGTCAATTAAGTCTAGGTTGTTAATTGTGTTATTGAGTTCTATAGTTTCTTTATTTAACTTTTGTTTGTAAGATCTGTCTAGTGGTGAGAGAGGTGTGTTGAAGTCTCCCATGATTATTGTATGGTGGTCTATTAGACTCTTGAACTTGAGGAGAGTTTGCTTGATGAACACAGCCGCACCATTATTTGGGGCATATATATTTATGATTGTTATGTCTTGTTGGTGTATGGTTCCCTTGAGCAGTATGAAGTGTCCTTCTTTATCCCTTTTGATTAACTTTGGCTTGAAATCTATTTTATTTGATATGAGTATGGACACTCCTGCTTGTTTCCGCATTCCATATGAGTGGTATGATTTTTCCCAACCTTTCACCTTCAGTCTATGAATATCTTTTTCTATCAGATGCGTCTCCTGTAGGCAGCATATGTTGGGTCTTCTTTTGTGATCCATTCTACTAGCCTGTGTCTCTTAATTGGTGAATTTAAGCCATTAACATTTAGGGTTATTATTGAGATATGATTTGTTCTTCTAGCCATATTTGTTTATTGATGTTTCTAAACCTGATTTGTTATCCTCTTTGACTATTTTCCCCCCTTTACTGTCCTATCTCCCATTGTTGGTTTTCAATGTTATTTTCCATTTCCTCTTCCTGTAATGTTTTGCCAAGGATTTTTTGAAGAGATGGTTTTCTAGCTGCGAATTCTTTTAACTTTTGTTTATCATGGAAGGTTTTAATTTCATCTTCTATCCTGAAGCTTAATTTCGCCGGATACACGATTCTTGGTTGGAACCCATTTTCTTTCAGTGTTTGGAATATGTTATTCCAGGATCTTCTAGCTTTCAGGGTCTGTGTTGAGAGATCACCTGTTATCCTGATTGGTTTGCCCCTAAATGTAATCTGCTTTCTTTCTCTTGCAGCTTTTAAAATTCTCTCCTTATTCTGTACATTGGGCATCTTTATTATAATGTGTCTAGGTGTGGATCTCTTATGATTTTGCACATTCGGCGTCCTGTAGGCTTCTAGGATTTGTGATTCTGTCTCATTCTTCACGTCTGGGAAGTTTTCTTGTATAATCTCACTGAATAGTCTGTTTATTCCTTTAGTTTGGAGCTCTGTGCCTTCCTGTATCCCAATGACTCTTAAATTTGGTTTTTTGATATTGTCCCATAATTCTTGGATGTTCTGCTCATGGTTTCTTAGCAGACTTGCTGAGCTGTCTATGTTCTTTTCCAGTTGAAATACTTTGTCTTCATTGTCTGATGTTCTCTCTTCTAAGTGATCTAATCTGCTGGTAGTATTCTCAATTGAGTTTTTAAGTTGGTTTAATGATTCCTGCATTTCTAGGATTTCAATTTGTTTGTTTTTTATTACCTCTATCTCCCTGTGAAATTGATCTTTTACTTCCTGGATTTGTTTGTCAATGTGATCTTTCATTGTCTGATTTTGCTGTCTCATGTCTTCCTTGAGACTCCAGATCATCTGAAGCATATATATCCTGAACTCTTTATCAGACATTCCATCTGTTGCAGCTATTACCTCTTCGAAAGTTGAGTTGACCTGCATTGCTTGTGGTCCTTTCTTTCCTTGTCTTTTCATGCTGCTCACGTTTCTTTCTGCTTGGTGAAACTGTTGTGATTATGAGCTTTTCCCCCTGATTATTTATATTGCTCCTGTATAGTTGAAAAATCTCCCTTGCAGGGCGGGTAGTAGCTGTGCTTTTTCTCTAGTTGGGGTGATCTCAATACCACGTTGGCAGGTCGCTAGGCCTGCTCTGCCATTTGTTCGCAGGTCTGTCCACCCTGTAGGAGCGGGTGGCGGCTCTGCTCTGTCCCCCCTCCAATTGTGGCGATATGACTATCACCCCCTCGCGTCGTTGGGCCTGATCCGGATGCAGGCGGCTGCTCTGCTCTGCCCCCCTACTCCAAATGGAGTGGCGTATCTACCATGCTGGCAGGCCTCTAGGCCTGTTCCGTTGGTGGGTCTCAGGTCTGCCCGACTCTGGCAGTAAGGGGAGCTGGGTGTCGAGAGTCCTTTGGTCCTTGTGGTCACGCCCACAGAAAGATTTTGAAGTTTCCCGGTTGTTCGCCAGGTGTGTGGGGCTATTAGCAGAGCCCGGAGGGCATGGCCATGTACGGGTCCATGCGGGGATCCTTCTAGCTGAGTCGGGCCACCGGGAGCCACATGAAGAGCGGGGTAGTTGTGTCTGCGTGGTTAAGATCCGAGCGGGAGGTTTGGCTGTTCACCGAGCGAGAGCAGGGCCTCCCAGGAGAGCCAATATGGCGGAGGCGTCTGCCGGTTTGGGCTGCCACTCTGCTCCGGGCCGCCGCCGCTTTCAGAAGCTGCTGGTGGTTGCGGGATTGGACCTCTGGGCCCGCCGGAGGGGCCACCTGTAGAGCCGGGAAGCTGCGACCGCGTGGTTAGGGACCGGATGAGTAATGCGGCTGCTCCCAGAGCGAGCACTAGGCCTCCCAGGGGAGCCCGGATGGCGGAGGCCGAATTACGTTTCTGGCAGGGCGGGCCAAGTCGCTCCGGGTGTCCGCCGCTTGCAAAAACGGCTGCTGTTTACAGAAGATGATTTCTGCACTCGCCGAGGGGCCACCTGTCTAGCCGGGTAGCAGTGGCCGCGTGGTTAGGAACCGGGTGGGTGATGAGACTGCTCCCAGAGCAAACACTAGGCCTCCCAGGGAGAGCCCGGATGGCGGAGGCCGAATTCCGGTTCAGGCGGGGCGGGCCAAACCGCTCCAGGTGTCCGCCACTTGCAAAAACGGCTGCTGTTTACAGAAGATGATTTCTGCACCCGCCGCGGGGCCACCTGTCTATTCAGGTAGCTGTGGCCGCGTGGTTAGGAACCGGGTGGGTGATGGGACTGCTCCCAGAGCGAGCCCTGGGCCTCCCAGGGGGAGCCTGAATGGCGGAGGCCGAATTCCGGTTCGGGCAGGGCGGGCCAAGCCGCTCCAAGTGTCCGCCGCTTGCAAAAAGTGGCTGCTGTTTACGGAAGATGATTTCTGCACCCTCCGCGGGGCCACCTGTCTATTCGGGTAGCTGTCGCCGCGTGGTTAGGAACCGGGTGGGTGATGGGACTGCTCCCAGAGCGAGCCCTGGGCCTCCCAGGGGGAGCCCGAATGGAGGCGGCTGAATTCCGGTTCGGGCGGGGCGGGCCACTCCGCTCCGGGTGACCGCCGCTTGCAAAAAACTGCTGCTGTTTACGGAAGATGATTTCTGCACCCGCCGCGGGGCCACCTGTCTATTCAGGTAGCTGTGGCCGCGTGGTTAGGAACCGGGTGGGTGATGGGACTGCTCCCAGAGCGAGCCCTGGGCCTCCCAGGGGGAGCCCGAATGGCGGCGGCTGAATTCCGGTTCGGGCGGGGCGGGCCACTACGCTCCGGGTGACCGCTGCTTGCAAAAAACGGCTGCTGTTTCCGGAAGATGATTTCTGCACCCTCCGCGGGGCCACCTGTCTATTCGGGTAGCTGTCGCCGCGTGTTTAGGAACCGGGTGGGTGATGCGGCTCCTCCCAGAGCGAGAGCTGAACCTCCCGGGGGAGCCGCTTGCAGGAGCAGCTGATGTCTGTGGGACTAGATTTCTGTGCCCGCGTGGCCGTCCAAAATCCACTTCTCTGGGACAAACTGTCACTTCCAATAAACCTACCAGTTCACGGCAGCTCTCTTCTTCAGGGAATTATGCTAGAAGTTCCTCCGTAGGTAGGCTGCCGCTGTTCAGATGGGTCTTTCTTATCCGGTTAAAGTGGAGACGATAGAATCGCTGCTTCCTTGCCGGCCGCCATGTTCTTCCTACTCCTGCTAGCTCTTAAAGTGCTGATGAAGAAAGATGTTTCTGTGTGCTTCTCCTTGAAGCTTTTTTGACCAGGAAAAATTTCATAAGCTTATTAAACACACTCTCTTCTGCAAGTTTGGTTTTCACTGAGTGAACACTTAGGACTTACTGTATGTGTGAAGTTTAAAGTATCTAGAACAAACCACTATTCATATGAATCTATATTTCCATCAATCTCTGTAGGTCAAAAAAAATGAAAACTGAAAATTCAAACCATTCCTGTGTTCAAACCTGTTAACTTAGGAGTCTCAATCTGAGTTACAAAGTGGGAAATGGGATCATTGTAAAGGTGTACTCTACAGAGTATCAAAAGAGTCAAATGAAAAAAATGTTGCAGCTCTTTTGAGTACATAAATATTCTCCTGCTAGATGCTAAAGCAAGTTAGTAAAATCGGTACTTCAATGCCTCTGCATAAAAATATGTCCACCAGAGGGAAAAAAAAACAGAGATTTAGCACTGACAACTGATTGACTATTTCTAGTTTCAAGCAGCTAGCACAAACCATATCTGATTTGTTGTTGTATTTTCATCCATCTCTGCAGTGTAAATCAATGTGACCCAAAAAATGCAAACTGTACCTATCTGCCAATGTTTGAACATAAGAAAACAAAACTTGTAGGAGGTAGTGTGTTTAATGAACGTCAGAGTTTTGCTGACAATCAAATAAATCCAATGGAAAAGAAAACCTTTAAGCACTTTAAGGACATGGGGATTCTCATGCTAGCTCCTAAAGTACTGATAGAGAACGCTGCTCCTATTTTCTCTGCTTAGAGCTAATTTTACCAGAAACAAACCACAGAGTCAACACTTAAAGGTGATTTTGTATGTTAAGTTTAAAGCATCTAAAATAAACTGTGTTTGATTTGAATCTCCTTTAGCATTTATCGTTTTTCTGCAAAACAAAGGAAAATGGAAAATACAAACTTTTCCTGTTTGCAAACCATTGAACTTAGGACTCCCAACTTATTGTTCAAATTGGATTTAGTGAAAAGGTAAAGTCTGCCTTTAATCAAAGATATCCTATAAAAAAAGTTGCAGCTCTTTCAATATATTGCCATTCTCCTGCTAGCTGGTAATACATGTAATTGAAAGCAGCTTTTGTGTGTTTCTCCTTAGATGTGAGTCCTCCAGACACAATTCTAAGCGTGACCACTGAGAAATGATTGTGCATGAAATTTTAAAGGAGATAGCAAATACCATTTTGATTTGAAGCTTCAATTTCATCCACGTATATAGTGCAGAATGTAGTGAAACATAAAAATTCAAACTGTTCCTTTTGGCAAACACTTGAACCTTGGAAATCCATACTTGGAGAACAAAGTTTGTTTTGAGAAAAGATGCATCATGTCATGTGTCAAATAAATCTGATGAAAATTATGTTGCAGCTCTTTCAATAGGTGGGAATTATTCTGCTAGCTCCAAAATCATTAATAGAGAAAGCTGATGATGATTTTCCCTGCTTAGAGCTACTTTCACCCGGAAAACAACTACAGAGTTAACACTTAGAACTGATTGGGTCTGTGAAGAATAAATCATGTAGCAAAATCCATGTTTAATGTGGAGGTAAATTTCCATGCATCTTTATAGTGCAAAAGAGGGTTAAACCTGAAAATTCAAATTGTACATGTGCGTGAATCTTTAAAACTAGGAGTCCCAACAGTGCAGTACAAAGTGGGTTTATTGAAAAGATGAACATAGCAGAGTATCAACAAGTGCACCAATAAATTGTTGCAGATCTTTGAGTACATTTGGACTTTCCTGCTAGCTCCTACTGCAATTTAGTTATTTTTTATTGGTTGTTCAAAACATTATAATGCTCTTAACATATCATTTTTAATACATTAAATTCAAGTGGGTAATGAAAAAAAATTAAAATGAGGGTTCCTACTGCAATTTAAGAAATGTCATTCCGGTTAGCTTCTGCTTAGAAGTAGGTTCAACAGAAACAAATGACAATGTGAACACTTACAAATTGTAGTTACTGTCAAGTTTCAAGCAGTTAGGAGAAACCATTTTTTTTTTTGCTCTATTTCAATCCATCAGTTAGTGCACAACAATGTGAAAGATGAAAATTCACAATTTTCCTCTCTGGGCACTCTTGAAAGTAGGAGAATAAAACTTAAAGAACAGAGTGTGGATAATGAATACATGAATTTCAATGAGTATCAAAGTAATTTAATAAAAAAAATTTGAAGTTTTTTGTAGGTGTACTTTTCCTGCTAGTTTCTAAATTGCTTAGAGTGAAAGCTGTTCTGGAATGCTTGTGCTTAGAGCTACTTTGACAAGGAAAAAACCACAGTGAACACTTAGAATGCATTGTGCGTTTGAAGTTTCAACAAACTAGCACAAAGTGTATTTTATTTGTAGCTTTATTTCCATCCAAATCTAAGATGCAAAACAAAGTGAAACATCAAAATTCAAACTGTCCATGTATGCAAACCATTAATCCTAGAAGTTGCAAAATTTGCTCCAGATGTGTTTGTTGAAAGGGTGAAAATTGCCCACCATCAAAGAAATCTCATGAAGAAATTGTTCCACCTCTTTCTGTATATTGGTGTTCTTCTCTTCACAAATGTGTGTGTGTAAATATGCTCCTGTGTGATTCTGCTCAGATGTATGTCCACTCCACTGAAAATAAACCACAGAGAGAGCACTTAGATCTGATTGTGTATGACACATTTGAAGAACTTAGTACAGACCATGTTTGATTTGCCACTCTATTTTTAATTATTTCTATATTGAAAAATGAAGTGAAATTTGAATATTTAAAGTATTCCTGTCTGCAGTCCTTTGAACCTGGGAGAATCAAACTTGGAGAACAAAGAATGTTTAGTGAATGGATGAATCCTGCCGAGTATCAAAGTAATCCAATGAAAAAAAAAAATTGCAGCTATTTCAGTAGATGAGAATTTTCCTGATTGCTTTTGAAGCACTGATTGAGAAACCTGCTCATATTTTCTTGTATTAAAGCTACATTGACCATAAACAAAACGCAGAGTCAAAACTTAGAACTGATATTGTATGTGTAGGTTGAAGTATCTAGCACAAACCATGTTTGTTTTGAATTTCTTTTCCCATCTATCTCTACTGTGCAAAAGGAAGTGAAATGAAGAATTTAAACTCTTACTTTGTGCAAAGGATTAAACCTAGGAGTCCAAACATGTAGTTCAAATTGGTTTTAGTGAAAAGGTGAAGCCTGCCTTGTATCAAAGAAATCCAGTGAATAAATAGTTGCAGCTGTTTCAGTTAATCGGGATTCTCTTGCTAGCTGCTAATGATCATAAATGAAAGCTGTTTAGCATGCTTCTCCTAAGAAGTATGTCCCCCAGAAAATATTCACAAATGAGCACTGAAAAATAATTGTGTATGACAGGTATCAAGTAATTAACACAAACCGTGTTCGATTTGGAGCTCTATTTTCATCCAACGTTATAGTGCAGAATGAAGTGAAACCTGAAAATTAAAATCCTTTCTCTATCCAAAATACTGAATCTTGGAATACCAAACTTGGAAAACAACATATCTTTAGGAAAAAGATGAATCATGCCACCTATCAAAAAAAAATCCATAGAAAAAATATTTTCAGCTCATTCAGTAAGTGTAAATTTTTCTGCTAGTTTCTAAATCACTGAAAGAGAAAGTTCATGATGCTTTTCTCTGCTTAAAACCAATTTGACCAGGAAAAACCACAGAGTGAACACTAAGAACTGATTGTGTGTGTGAAGTTTAAATCATCTAGCACAACCATGATTCATATGTAGCTCAATTTCCATCCATCTTTATAGTGCAAAACAAAGGGCAACATGAAAATTCAAACTGTTTCTGTGTGCAAACCTTTCAACATAGTAGTCCCTAACTGAGTTACAAAGTAGGAAATGGGATTATTGAAAAGGTTAACCCTTAAGAGTTTCAAAAATGTTCATTGAAAAAAATTGCTGAAGCTCTTTTGAGTACATTGATATTCTCCTGCTCGATACTAAAGCAAGTTAATAAAATCGGTACTGGAATGCTTCTGCATAGAAATATGTCCACCAGAAAAAACAAAACAAAAAAAAAAAAAAACAGAGATTTGGCACTGAGAACTGATTGTCTAATTTTAGTTTCAAGTAGCTAGCAAAAACTGTATCTGATTTGTTGTTCTACTCCAACCATCTCTACAGTGCAAACCAATGTGACCCTAAAAATGCAAACTGTATCTATCTGCCAATGCTTGAACATAAGAGAACCAAACTTGTAGAACAGTGTGCTTAATGGACGTCAGAGTTTTACTGAGGATTAAATAAATCCAAAGGAGAAAGAAAAACCTTTAAGCACTTTCAGTTCATGGGGATTCTCATACTAGCTTCTAAAGTACTGATAGAGAAAGCTGCTCCTACTTTCTCTGCTTAGAGCTACTTTGACCAGAAACAATCCACAGTCAACACTTAAAGTTGATTTTGTGTGTGAAGTTTAAAGCGTCTAAACAAAGTGTGTTTAATTTGAATTTCTTTCCCAATTCATTTCTATTTTGCAAAACAAAGTGAAATGGAAAATATAAACTTTGTTTGCAAACCATTGAACCTAGTAGCTCCAACTGGTTGGTCAAAGTGGTTTAGTGAAAAGGTAAAGACTGCCTTGATTCAGAGTACTCCAACGGGGAAAAAAAATTGCAGCTCTTTCAGTACATTTCCATTCTCCTGCTAGCTGGTAATACACGTAAGTGAAAGCAGTTTTTGTGTTTCTCCTTAGATCAATGTCCACCAGATACAATTCCCAGATTGACCACTGAGAAATGATTGTGCATGAACTTTGCTCCTGGATGGTAGGAATTGCTCTACACTGGCTGTGGTGGTGTTCAGAGTTCCACCCAACACCCAGGCTACAGGGACCTTGCCCCTGGAGGGTGGGAATCCTTCTACCAAGGCTGAGGTGGTGTTCGGGGCTCCCTCTGCCACCCAGGTTTGGTGATGTCACACCTGGAGCGGGGGAGTCCCCTCTATCCAAGCTATGGTTGTGTATGTAGTTCCACCCAACACCCAGGTTAGAGGGACCTCAAATCTGGAGGAGAGGTGTCCATTCTACCCTGGCTGCTATGGTGTAGGGAGTTCCATCCTACTTTAGAGGAACCTTGTTCCTGGAGGTAGGGATTTCCCTCTACCCTTGCTGTGGTGGTGTTCCAGGCTGCCCGCCACACCCAGGTTTGAGGGACCTCCTCTGTGTAGGGGGACAGTGTTCCCTTCTAGCCTGGCTGCAGTTGTGTAAGGAGCTCCTCACAATATGCAGGTTAGAAGGACCTCACCCCTGGAGGGGGAAATCACTCTACCCTGGCTGTGGTGGTGTTTGGAGCTCCCTGGACAAACAGGATAGAGGGTCCTCGCCCCTGGAGGAGAGGTGTCCCCTCTCCCTAGGCTGAGTTGGTTTTGGAGCACCCCTGACACCCAGGTTAGAGGGACCTCGCCACTTCAGGAAGGGAGTCCCCTCTATCCTGACTGCGGTTGTGTATGGAGCTCCCCACGACAACCAGGTTAGATGGACCTCACCCCTCTAGGTGGGTATCCCCCTACACATGCCGTGGTTGTGTACAGAGCTCCCCTGATACCCTGTTCAAAGGGACCTCACCCCTGGACAGGGGGAGTCTCAACTACCCTGGTTGGGGTGGTGTAAGGAGCTCCCCCTGACACCCACGTTAGAGGACCTCACAATGGAGGGGGAGTCTTCTCTACCCTAGTTGAAGTGGTGTATGGAGCTCTCTCAGCCACCCAGATTAGAGGGACCTCATCCATTGAGAATGGGATACCCTTCTACCCAGGCTCCAGTGGTGTAGGGTGCTCCCTCCAACACCCAGGTTAGAGAGACCTCACCCCTGGAGGAGGCTAGATTCCTCTACCCTGGCAGTGGTGGTGTGCGAAGTTCCCCCTTTTTCAGGATAGAGCAACCTCGCCCCTTAACGCTACAGTGGTATATGGAGCATCCATCCACACGCAAGTTAGAGGGTCCAGGACCCTGGAGAGGCAGTTTCTCCTCTATCTAGGCTGCAGTGGTGTACAGGGCTCCCCTCCACACCCAAGTTAGAAGGGACCTGTCCACTGGTGAGGGGTCCCTCTCTCCTGGCTGTGCTTGCATACAGACTCACCCTGACACTCAGGTTAGAGGGACCTGGAATTTGGAGGGAGGGGGGGAGTCCCCTCTACCTTGGCTATGGTTGTGTACTGAGCTTCCCCTACACCCATATTAGAGGTACCTAGTCCTGGAGCGGGGGAGTACTCTCTACCTTGGCTACACTGGAGTACACAGCTCCCCACCTCCAACACCCAGGTTAAAAGGACATCCCCCTGGAGGCGGCGAGTCGCCTCCACCCTGGATGTGGTGGTGTATAGACCTCACCCTAACACCCCTGTTAGAGGGAACTCGCCTATTAAGGGAGGGGAATCACTCAATCCAGGCTGTGGTGATGTTTGGAGCTCCCTTCAACACCCAGGTTAGGGGGATCTTGCACCTGGAGGGGGAGAGTCCCCTCAATCCGGGCTGTGGTGGTTTATGGAGTTTCCCGCGACACCCAGGTTACAGGGACTTCACATTGGGAGGAGGGGAATAACTCTACCCTGGCTGACATGTTGTAGGGAGCTCGACTAGACACCCAGTTTAGAGGGACCTCAAACCTGGAGGGGGGGTCACCTCTACCCTGGCTACCTTGGTGTAGGGAGCTATCTCCAATACCCAAGATAGAGGAACCTTGCCCCTTGCGGGGGGGGTGGGGGGGAATACCTGTAACCTGAATGCAGTGGAGTTCAGAGCTCCCCCAACTCCCAGGTTAGAGGTACCTCGCACCTGGGTGGGGGAGTGTTCTCTCTATCCTGGCTGCGATGGTGTACAGAGCTCGGCCCAACACTCAGGTAAGAGAGACCTCACCCATGGATGGGGGGAGTCTCATATAGCCAGGCTACAGTGGTTTATAGAGTGACCCCTGACACCCAGGTTAAAGGGACCTCGCCACTGGAGTGAGGGAGTACCCTATACCCTGGCTGCAGTGGTGTTCAGAACTCCCCTCAACAAGCAGGTTAGAGGGATCTGTCCACTGCAGGAGTGGAGCCCCCTCTGCCCTGGTTTGCTGATGTACAGGGCTCGCCTCAATAAGCAGGTTAGCGGAACCTTGCTCCTGGAGGGGACAGATTGCTCTACACTGGCTGTGGTGGTATTCAGAGTTCCACCCAATACTCAGGTTAGAGGGACATTGCCCTGATTAGGGGAATCCCTTCACCCTGCCTGCAGTGGTGTTCGGAGCTCCCCTGACACGCAGGTTATAGGGACCATGCCCCTTCAGAAAAGGAGTACCTTCTACCCTGGCTGCGGTGGTGTATTAAGCTCCCCACGACCACCAGGTTAGATGGACCTCACCCCTGGAGGGAAGGGTGTACCCCTACACATGCTCTGGTGGTTTACAGGGCTCCCCCAATACTCTGGTTAGAGGCACCTCGCCCCTGGAGGGGGGGAGTCCCATCTACCCTGTCTGGGGTGGTACAAGGAGCTCCCTGTGACACCCAGGTTAGAGGGATCTCGTGCGTGGAGGGCGAGTCCTCTCTACCCTGGCTGAGGTGGTGTATGAAGCTCCCTCAGACACCCAGGTTAGAGGGACTTCACCCCTGGATGTGGGGAATTTTTTCTACCCTGGCAGCAGTAGTGTACAAAGCTCTCCCTTCTCCAGGATAGAACAACCTCGCCCCTAGAGGTGGAGAGTCCCCTCTACCCTGGCTGCGGTGGTGTACGGAGCTCCCCACCACACCCAAGTTAGAGGGGCCTCGCCCTTGCTGAGTGGGTGTCCCCTCTACCCTGGCTGCGGCTGTATATGGAGCTCCCCCTGACACCCAGGTTAGAGGGACCACGCCCTGGGAGGGGAAAATCCCTCTACCCTGGCTGTGCTGGTGTACAGAGCCTCCCCCTGACACCAGGTTAGAGGGACCTCACCCTGGGACGGGGAATTCCTCTACCCTTGCTGTGGTGGTGTTTGGAGCTCCCCGGACACTTAGGTTAGAGGGTTCTCACCCCTGGAGGAGGTGAGTCCCCTCTACCTAAGCTGCCATGGCATTGGATCTCCCCCGACATGCAGGTTAGAGAGACTTTGCCCCTGTAGTGAGGTAGTCCCCTCTATCCTGGCTGCAGTGGTGTATGGGGCTTTCCTCCAACACACAGGTTAGAGGGACCTTGTGCCTGGAGAGGGGAGTGACCCCACTACTCTGGCTGGGGTTGTGTACAGAGCTCCCCCCAACACACAGGTTAGAGGGACCATGCATGCCCCTGGACGGGGGGAGTCCTCTCCATTCTGGCTGCAGTGGTGTTTGGAGTTCCTCCTGACACCCAGGTTAGAGGGACCTCACCCCTGGAGTTTTGAAGTCCTCACTACCCTGGCTTCGGGGGTGTAGGGAGCTCCCCCCAACATCCAGGTTAGAGGGCCCTCACCCCTGGAGGGGTGTGTCCCCTCTACCCTTGCTGCAGTAGTGTAAATAACTCCCCCTGACACCCAGGTTACAGGGACCTCCTACCTTCAGGTGGGGAGTCCCTTCTACACTGGCTGTGTGGTGCACAGATCTCGCTGTGACACCCAGGTTAGAGGGACCTTGATTTTGGAGTGGAAAGTCAACTCCACCTTAGCTGCGGTTGTGTTCAGAGCTTCTCCTGACACCCAGGTTAGTGGGATCTCGCACCTAGAGGGGGGAGTCCCCTCTATCTGGCCTGTAGTGGTAAATGCAGTCCCCCAACACTCAGGTTAGAAGGACCTTGCCCCAGGAGGGGGGTGTCTCCTCCACCCTGGCTGCAGTGGTGTTCAGAGCTCCCCCAAACACCCAGGTTAGAGGGATCTCACTACAAGGGAGGTGTCCCCTTGACACTGGCTGTGGTGGTGTACACAGGTGGCCCAATACCCAGGATAGAGAGACCTTTACCCTGGAAGATGGGAGACCCTTCTACCCTGGTTGCAGTGATGTATGGAGCTCCCCCCACACACCCAGGTTAGAGGTATCTCACCCCTGGAGTATTGAGGCCCCTCTACCTTTGCTGTGCTAATCTAAATAGCTCTCCCTGACACCCAGGTTACAGGGACCTCGCACCTTGAGGTGGGGAGTCCCCTCTACCCTGGCTGCGTGGTGTAGAGAGCTCTCCAGGAAACCCAGGTTAGAGGGACCTCGACCTTGGAGGGGGGGAGTCCCCTCTACCCTGGCTGTGGTTGTGTACAGAGCTTCCCTCTACACCCACATTAGAGCTACCTCATCATGGAGGGAGCTAATCCTCTCTACCTTGGCTTCAATGGTGTACACAGCTGCCCCCCCAACACACACTCAGGTTAGAAGGACATCCCCCTCGAGGGGGGGAGTCCCCTCCACCCTGGCTGTGGTAGTGTACAGAGCTCACACCAACACTCAGGTTAGAGGGAACTCGCCTCTGGGGGGGTGGCGCAGTCTTGCTGGGCACAAATCATGAGCCACTGAAGCAGGAACAAACTTTATTTCGGAACTCCCACAAACACCATGCAAGAGGCCTTCTCTTGGGACACACCACACCAACCAGAAATCCCTCCTCCAGAAATCCCTCCTCAGGCACTTCCCCAACCAATGGGAACTCTCTGGGACTTGGGAAAACTACAAAGTAGCAGGCAGAGCTGGACAGCAGGGGTCTAATACACAATTGAATAAACAGCTTAACATAACCATTATCATCTCAATGGCTTGCTGGCATTACCTCTTAACCACTCTGTTCTGGCAAAAATGCCATGTGTCTGGATCTGGGGGTGGGTGGAATCACTCAACCAGGCTGTGGTGGTGTTCTGAGCTCCCTTCCCCACCCAGGATTTTGCACCTGGAGGCTGGGAGTCCCCTCTATCCCTACTGTGGTGGTTTACAGAGTTCACACACACACACAGCAAGTTTAGAGGGACTTCGCATCTGAAGGAGGGGAGTAAACTCTACCCTGGCTGCCATGGTGTACAGAGCTTGAACCGACATCCAGTTTAGAGGAACCTGCATCCTGGAGGGGGGATTCCCCTTTACCCTGGTTGTGGTGGAGTACAGGGCTCCTGGCCACACCCAGGTTAGAGGGACCCCGCCCTGGAGGGGGCAAGTGATCTCTACCTTGGCTATGGTGGTGTATGCTCCCCCTGACACCCAGCTTAGATGGACATCCATTCTGGAGGTGAGGAGTCCTCTCCACCCTGGCTGCGGAGGTGTACACAGCTTACCCTGACACGCAGGATAGAGGGACCTGGCCCATGGAGAAGGGGAATCCCTCTACACAGGCTGCAGTGGTGTCGGAGCTTTCTCTGTAAACCAGGTTAGGTGGATCTCGCACCTGGAGTGGGGGAGTTCCCTCTATCTGGGCTGTGGTGGTGTATGGAGATCCCCCGACACCAAGGTTAGAGAGACCTTGCATCTGGAGGAGTGGAATCCACTCTATCATGGCTTCTTTGGTGTAGGGAGCTCGACCTGACACCAAGTTTAGAGGGACCTCAATCCTGGAGGGGGGATTCCCCTCTACCCTGGCAGCGGTGGTGTAAAGGGCTCCCTGCCACACCCAGGTAAGAGGGACCTAGCCCATGGAGGGGGGTTTTCCCCTCTACCCTGGCTGCACTGTGTACAGAGGTCCTCCCGACATCCAGGATAGAGGGACCTTGCCCCTGAAGGGTGGAATCCCTCTACCATGGCTGTGGTGGTGTTTGGAGCTCCTTGGACACCCAGGTTAGAGGTTTTTCACCCCTGAAGGAGAGGTGTCCCCTCTACCTAGGAAGCGGTAGTTTTGGAGCACCCCGACACCCAGGTTTGAGGGAGTTCCCCCTTCAGGAGGGAGTCCCCTCTACCCTGACTGCAGTGGTGTAAGGGGCTCCTCTCCATTCAGGTTAGAGGGACCTTGTCCCTGGAGAGGTTGGTGTCTTCTCTACTTTTGCTGTGGTTGTGTACAGAGCTCCTCCAGACACCCAGGTTAGAGAGACCTTGCCCCTGGAGGTGTGGAGTCCACTCCACCCTGGCCACCGTGATGTTCAGAGCTCCCCCTGACAACCAGGTTAGTGGGATCTCACACCTGGAGTGGGGAAGTCCCCTCTATCCAGCCTGCGCTGGTGTAAGGAGCTTCCCCCACTCCCAGGTTAGAGTGTCCTCTCCCCTGGAGGACAGTCTCCTCTACCTAGGCTGGGGTGGTGTACGGAGCTCCCCCAGACATGGAGGTTAGAGAGACCTCGCACCTGAATGGGGTCAGTCCCTTATACCTTGGCTCCAGCAGTGTATGGAGCTCTCCCTGACATGCAGGTTAGAGGGACTTCACCACTGGAGTTGGGGAGTCCCTTCTACTCTGGATGTGGTGGTGTTTGAAGCTTCCCCTGACACTCAGGTTAGAGGGACCTCACCCATTCAGGAAAGGAGTCGCCTCTACCCTGGCTGCAGTGGTGTATGGAGCTCCCCATGACACCCAGGTTAGATGGACCTCACCTGAAGTGGGTATGTCCACCAACACATGCTGTGGAGGAGTACAGAGCTCCCCCAAATACCCTGGTTAGAGGGACCTCACCCATGAAGGGAGGGAGTCCCATATACCCTGGATGGGGTGGTGTAAGGAGCTCCCACAAACACCCAGGTTAGAGGAACCATGCACGGGGAGGGGGAGTCCTCTCTACCCTGGCTGAGGTCGGGTATGGAGCTCCCCCAGACACCCAGGTTAGAGAGACCTTATCTATAGAGTATGAGAGTTCCCCTCTACCCTGGCTCCAGAGGTGTAGGGTGCTCCATCTGACAACCAGGTAAAGGGACCTCATAACTAGCAGTTGTGGTGTATGAAGCTCCGCCTTCTCCAGGATAGATCAACCTTGCTCCCCGAGGGGGGAGTCCCCTTGACTTGTCTGTGGTGGTTAATGGCGTTCCCCCCCACACCCAAGTTATAGGGACCTCGACCATGTAAAGGAAAGGTCCCCTCAACCCTGGCTGTGGTGGTGTACATGGCTCCCCACCACCCCCAAGTTAGAGAGACCTCGCCACTGGTGAGGGGGTGTCTTCTCTACCTGGATGTAGTTGTATATAGAGCTCCCCCTGACACCCAGATTAGAGGGACCTCGCCCCTGGAGGGGGGGAATTCATCTATCTGGCCTGTGGGGGTGTACAGAGATTCCCCCAGCACCCAGGTTAGAGGGTCCTTGACTCTGGAGTGGGTAGTCCTCTGTACCTAGGCTGTGGTGGTTTTGGAGCTCCCCCAACACCCAGATTAGAGAGAATTCACCCTCGGAGAAAGGGAGTTCCCTGGACCCTGGCTGTGGTGGTGTATGGAGCTCCCCCAGACACCCAGGGTAGAGGGACCTAGGGCTGGAGGGGGGGAGTCACCTCTACCCTGGCTGCCATGGTGTAGGGAGCTATCTCTGATACCCAGGTTAGAGGAATCTCATCTCTAGAGAGGGGGAACCACTCTACCCTGGATGCAGTGGTGTACAGAGCTTGCCTCATACACAGATTAGAGGGACCTTGCCCCTGGAGTGGGGGAGTCCACTCTAACCTGGCTGTGGTGGTTTCAGAGCTCCCCAAACACTCAGGTTAGAGGGACCTCACCCCTGGAGGGGGTTATTCTCCTCTACCCTGGCTGCAGTGGTGTAAGGAGCTCCCCTCCACACCCAGTCTAGAGGGACCTCACCCCTGGAAGGGAGGAAACCCTGTAACCTGGATGCAGTAGTATTCGGAGCTCCCCCAACATCCAGGTTAGAGCTACCTCTCCCATGGAGGGGGGAAGTCCCCTCTACCCTGACTGCAGTGGTGTACAGTGCTACACCCAACACCCAGGTTAGAGGGTCCTTGCTCTCGGATATGGGGTGTTCACTCTACCCTCACTGTGGTGGTGTACAGAGCTCCCGCCAACAACCAGATTAGAGGAATTTTGCCCCTGAAGGTGAGGAGTCCTCTCTATCCTGGCTGGGTGGTGTACAGAGCTCGGCCCTACACCCAGTTTAGAGAGACCTCTCCCCTTGATGGGGGGAGTTTCCTATAGCCAGGCTGTAGTGGTGTACAGAGTGCCCCCTGACACCCAGGTTAGAGGGACTTCACCATTGGAGTGAGTGGGTCCCCTCTATCCTGGCTGCAGTGGTTTTCAGAGCTCCCTTTGACACCCGGGTTGGAGGGATCTCTCAACTACAGGGGTGGAGTACCCTCTACCCTGGCTGCATGTTGTACAGAGCTCACCCCAACTTCCAGGTTAGAGGGACCTCGCCCCTGGAGGGGAGGGATTGCTCTACACTGACTGTGGTGGTGTTTGGAGTTTCCCCCAACATTCAAATTAGAGGGACCTCGACCCTGGAGAGGGGGCGTCCCCTCTTTCGTGGCTGTGGTGGTGTACAGAACTTTCCCTGACACCAGGTTATAGGGACCTCTACCCTGTTGGGGGAAATCTCTCTACCCTGGCTGCTGTTGTGTTCAGAGATCCCCCTGACACCAAGTTAGAGGGTCCTCACCCCTGGAGAAAGGGAGTACCCTATACCTAAGCTGCAGTGGTTTTGGAGCTCCCCTGACATCCAGGTTAGAGGGACATCACCCCTACAGTGAGGTAGTCCCCTCTACCCTGGCAGCAGTGGTGTACGGGGCTCCCCTCCACACTCAGGTTAGAGGGATCTTGCCACTGGAGAGGAGGTTGTCCTGTCTAATCTGGCTGGGGTTATGTACAGAGCTTCCCCCGACACCCAGGTTAGAGAGACCTTGCCCTCGAGGGGAGAGTCCACTCCATCCTGGCTTTGGTGGTTTTCGGAGCTTCCCCTGACAGCCAGGTTAGTGAGATCTTGCACCTGGAAGGAGGAGAACCCTCTATCCAGGCTGCAGTGGTGCACGGAGCTCCCCCCGTCACCCAGGTTAGAGTGTCCTCTCTCCTGGAGGAGGAGAGTCCCCTCTACCTAGGCTTCCGTGGTGTATGGTGCTCCCCCTGACACCGAGGTTTGAAGGACCTCGCATCTGTATGGAGTCCATCCCCTCTACCCTGGCTCTGGCAGTATAGGACTCCCCCTGACACCCAGCTTAGAGGGACCTCGCCCCTGGAGTGGGGGAGTCCCCTCTATCCTTACTTTGGTAGTGTCTGGAGTTACCCTCAAACCCAGGTTAGAGGGACCTCACCCCTGGGTGTGTGTGTCCCCTCAACCCTTGCTGCAGTGGTGTAAATAGCTCCCCATGACACACAGGTTACAGGAACCTTGCACCTAGAGGTGAGGAGTCTCCTCTACCCTGGCTGTGTGATGGACAGTTTCCTGCAACACCCAGGTTAGAGGAACCTTGACCTTGGATGCAGGAAATCCCCACTACCCTTTCTGTGGTTGTGTACAGAGCTTCCCCCAAAACCCAGGTTAGCAGGACCTCACCCCTGGAAGGGGGGAATTGCTCTACACTGGCTGCAGTTGTATTAGGAGTTCAAAACAACACCCAGGTTAGAGGGACCTCGCCTGTGGAAGTGGGGAGTCCCCTCTGTCCTGAATGCTGTGGTGAAAGGAGCTTCCCTCACCTCCAGGTTAGATGGACCTTGTCCCTGGAGTGGGTATTTCCCCTCTACCCTGGTTGCTGTGGTGTTCAGAGCACCCCTGATACCCCGGTTAGAGGGATATCAGGACTAAAGTTGGGGAGTCTCCTTGACCCTGGCTGAGGTGGTGTACAGAGCTCCCCCTGACACCCAGGGTAGAGGGACCTCGCCCCTGGAAGGTGGAAGTCCCCTCTACCCTGACTGCAGTACTGTACAGGGATCCCCTCCACACCCAAGTTTGAGGGACTTCGCCACTGTTGAGTGGGTGTCCCTTCTACCCTGGCTGCGATTGTATACAGAGCTCCCCCTGACACCCAGGTTAGAGGGTCCTCGCCTCTGGAGTGGGTTACTCCCCTCTACCCTGGTTGCGGTGGTGTTCAGAGCACCCTTGACACCCAGGTTAGAGAGATATCATGACTACAGCGGGGGAGTCCCCTTGACCCTGGCTGAGGTGGTGTACAGAGCTCACTCCGAAACCCATGATAGAGGGACCTCACCCCCGGAATGTGGGAGTCCCCTCTACTCTGGCTGCTGTGGTGTATGGAACTCCCCCACACACCCAAGTTAGAGGTACCTCGACCCTGGAGAGAAGGAGTACCCTCTACCCTGGCTGTAGTGGAGTACAGGGCTCCCCTCCACACCCAAGTTGGAGGGACTTTGCCACTGTTGAGGGGATGTCCCCTCTACCCTGGCTGCGATTGTATACAGAGCTCCCCCTTACACTCAGGTTAGAGGGAACATGCCCCTGAAGGGGGTAATCCCTCTATCTGGCCTGTGGTGGTGTACAGAGCTTCCCCCGACACCCAAATTAGAGAGATCTCCCCCCTGGATGGGAAAATTCTCTTATAGCCAGGCTGTAGTGGTGTACAGAGCACCCACTGACATCCAGGATACAGGGACCCCACCATTGGAGTGAGGGAGTCCCCTCTACCCTGGCTGCGGTGGTGCTCAGTGCTTCCCTCGACACCCAGGTTGGAAGGATCTCTCCACTGCAGGGATGGAATTCCCTCTACCCTGGCTGCGGTGTTGTACAGAGCTTGCCCCAACATCCAGGATAGTGGGACCTCACCCCTGGAAGGTGGGAGTCCCCTTTTCCCTGGCTGTGGTGGTGTTCAGAGCTTCCCCAACACCCAGGTTAGAGAGACCTCGCCCCTGGAGTGGGGGAGTCCCCACTACCCTGGCTTCAGTGGTGTACGGAGCTCCTCCCCACTCCCAGGTGAGAGGGACCTCACCCCTAGATGGGGTGAGGCTCCTATAGCCAGGCTACAGTGGTGTACAGAGCGCCCCCTGACACCCAGGTTAGAGGGACCTCACCCCTGGAGTGAGAGAGTCCCCTCTACACTAGCTGCGGTGGTGTTCAGCACTCTCCTTGACACCCAGGTTGGAGGGATCTCTCCACTGCAGGGGTGGAGTCCCCTCTACCATAGCTGCAGTGTTGTACAGTTTGCCCCAACACCCAGGTTAGCGAGACCTCGCCTCTGGAAGGTGGGGATTACTCTACACTGGCTGTAGTGGTGTTCAGATTATGCCCCAACACCCAGATTTGAGGGACCTCACCTGTGGAGTTGGGTAGCCCCCTCTATCTTTTCTGCTGTGGTGAAAGGAGCTTCCCCTGACACCCAGGTTGGAAGGACCTCGTTCCTGGGGTAGAGGTGTCCCCTCTACCCTTGTTGCAGTGGTGTTCAGAGCACCCCCAACACACAGATTAGAGGGATCTCAGGACTACAGGGGGAAAGTCCACTTGATCCTGGCTTAGGTGGTGTTCAGAGCTTGCCCTGAAACCAAGGTTATAGTGACCTCACACCTGGAGTGGGGGAGTTCCCTGTACCCTGGCTGCAGTGGTGTATGGAGCTCCTCCCCACACCCAGTTTAGAGGGACCTCACCCCTGTAGGGTTGTGTCCCCTCTACCCTTGCTACGGTGATGTAAAAAGCTCCCCCCTGACACCCAAGTTACAGGGACCTTGCACTTTGAGGTAGGGAGTACCCTCTACCCTGGATGCGTGGTGAACAGAGCTGGCCCCACCACCCAGGTTAGAGGAATCTGGATCTTAGAGGGGAGGAGTCCCCTCTATCCTGGCTGTGGTTGTGTACAGAGCTTCCCCGGACATCCATGTTAGAGGGACCTTGCCCTGGAGGGGGCGAGTTCCCTCTACCTTGGCTATGGTGGTTTATGCAGCTCCCCCTGAAACCCAGGTCAGACGAACATCCCTCCTGGAGGGGAGCAGTCCCCTCCACCCTGGCTGCAGGGGTGTACAGAGCTCCCCTCCCCAACACCCAGTTTAGAGGCACCTCAACCCTGGAGGGGAAAAATCCCTCTACCCAGGCTACAGTGGTATTTGGAGCTCCCTGAGCCACCCAGGTAAGGGGGATCTCACAACTAGGGGGGGGGGAGTCCCTTCAGTCTTTGCTGTGGTGATGTATGGAGTTCTCCCGGACACACAGGTTAGAGGGACCTCACATCTGGAGGAGGGGAGTCCACTCTATCTTGGCTGCCATGATTTAGAGATCTCCACTGGACACTCAGTTTAGAGGGACCTCAATCCTGGAGGGGGGGATTCCCCTCTACCCTGCCTGTGGTGGTGTACGGGGCTCCCCGCCATACCCAGGTTAGAGGGACCTCGCCCACGGAGGAGAGGTGTCTCTGTAACCTGGCTGCGGTGGTGTTTAGAGCTCTCCCGATACCCAGGTTAGAGGTACCTCGCCCCTGGAGGGGGGAAGTCCCCTCTACCCTGGCCAGGGTGTTTTACAGTGCAACGGCCGGACACCCAGGTTAGAGGGACCTTGTGCATGGAGGGAGAGTCCTCTCTACCCTGCCTGAGATCATGTATGGAGATGCACAAGATACCCAGATTAGAAGAACCTCTCTAGAGACTGGGAATTCCCTCTATCCTGGCTCCAGAGCTGTAGGGTGCTCCCTCCAACACCCAGGTTAGAGGGACCTCACCACTGGATGAGGGGAGTTTCCTCTACACTGGCAGCGGTGGTGTTCGAAGCTCCCCATTCGCCAGGATAGAGCAAGCTCACCCCTCGAGGGGGGGAGTCCCCTCTACCCTGGCTGTGGTGGTATACAAAGCTCCCCTGCACACCCAAGTTATATGGACCTTGAGCCTGAAGAGGGGGAGTCCCCTCTACCCTGGCTGAGGTGGTGTACAGTGCTCCCCTCCACACCCAAGTTAGAGAGAATTCGCCACTGGTGAGGGGGTGTCCCCTCTACCCTGAATGCTGTTGTATACAGAGCTCCCCCTGACACCCAGGTTAGAGGGACCTCACCTCTGGATTGGGGGAGTCTCCTATAGCCAGGCTACAGTGGTGTACAGAGCGCCCCCTGACACCCAGGTTAGAGGGACCTTGCTACTGAAGTGAGGGAATCTCCTCTACCCTAGCTGCGGTGGTGTTCAGCACTCCCCTTGACACCCAGGTTGGAGGGATCTCTCCACTGCAGGGGTGGAGTCCCCTCTACCTTGGCTGCGGTGTTGTACAGTTTACCCCAACACCCAGGTTAGGGAGATCTTACCCCTGGAAGGTGGGGATTACTCTACACTGGCTGTAGTGGTGTTCAGAGTATGCCCCAACACCCAGATTTGAGGGACCTCGCCTGTGGAGTTGGGTAGTCCCCTCTATCCTTTCTGCTGTAGTGAAAAGAGCTTCTTCCCCTGACACCTAGGTTAGAAGGACCTCGCTCCTGGGGTGGGGGTGTCCCCTCTACCCTGGTTGTGGTGGTGTTCAGAGCACCCCTGAAACACAAATTACAGGGATCTCAGGACTACACAGGGGAAGTCTACTCAACCCTGGCTGAGGTGGTGTACAGAGCTTGCCCTGAAACCAAAGTTAGAGTGACCTCACACCTGAAGTGGGGGAGTTCCCTGTACCCTGGCTGAAGTGGTGTTTGGAGCTCGCCCCCACACTGAGGTTAGAGGGACCTCACTCCTGGAGGGGTGTTTCCCGTCTTCCCTTGTTGCAGTGGTGAAAATAGCTCCCTCTCACACCCAGGTTACAGGGACCTCACACCTTGATGTGGGGAGTACCCTCTACCCTGGCTGTGTCGGGGTACAGAACTTCCCTTAAACCCAGGTTAGAGGGACTTCAAACTTGGAGGGGGGCAGTCCCCTCTATCCTGGCTGTGGTTGTGTACAGAGCTTCCCCCAACATCCAGTTTAGAGGGACCTCTCACTGGAGGGGGCAAGTCCTCTCTATCTTGGCTAAGGTGGTGTATGCAGCTCCCCCCACACCCATTAGAAGGACATCCTTCCTGAATGGGGGGAGTCCCCTCCACCTTGGCTGCAGTGGTATATAGAGCTCATCCCAACATCCAGGTTAGAGGGACCTCCGTGTCTGGAGGGCAGGAATCCCTCTACCTAGGCTGCTGTGGTATTTGGAGCTCCCTCTGACACCCAAGTTAGGGAGATCTCACACCTGGAGCGGGGAGAGTGCCCTCTATCCTGCCTGTGGTGGTGTACAGAGTTTCCCCTGACATCCAGGTTAGAGGGACCTTACATCTGGAGGAGGGGATTCTACTGCACCCTGGCAGACAGGGTGTAGGCATCTTAACTCAACACCCAGTTGGGACCTAGATCCTAGAGGGAGGGATTCCCCTCTACCTTGGCTATGGTGGTGTATGAGCCCCCCCGCCACACCTAGGTGACAGGGACCTCACCCGTGGAGGGGAGGTGTCCCTGTAACCTGGTTGCAATGGTGTTCAGAGCTCCCCCAACACCCAGGTTAGCAGAACCTCGCCCCTGGAGGGGGAAAGTACCCTGTACCCTGGCTACGTGTGTATAGTGCTACACCGGACACCTAGGTTAGGGGGAACTTGCCCCTGAAGGGGGGTGTCCCCTCTACCCTCCCTGTGGTAGTGTACAGAGCTCCCTCTCTGGGTGAGGGACCTTGCCCCTTGAGGAGGAGAGTTCCATCCACCCTGACTGTGGTGGTGTAAGGAACTCCCCCCGACATTCTGGTTAGAGGGACCTCGCACATGGAGGGCGAGTCCTCTCTAACCTGGCTAAGGTGGTGTAAGGAGCTTCCGCAGATACCCAGGTTAGAGGAACCTCCCCAGAGAATGGGAATACCCTCTACCCTGTCTCCAGATCTGTAGAGTCCTCCCTCCGACACCCAGGTTAGAGGGACCTCACCCCTAGAGGTGGGGAGTTTCCCCTACCCTGTCAGGGTGGTGTTCGAAGCTCCCCCTTCTCCAGAATAGAGCAACCTTGTCCCTCGAGGCAGGGGAGTCCCCTCTACCCTGGTTGTGGATGTGTATGGAGCTTCCTCCCAACACCCTAGTAAGAGAGACCTCGACTCTGGAGAGGGGGAGTCCCCTCTACCCTGGCTTTGGTGGTGTACAGGACTCCCCTCCACATCCAAGTTAGTGGTGCCTCACCACTGCTGAGGGGGTGTCCCTTCTACCCTGGCTGTGGTTGTATATGGAGCTCCCCGTGACACCCAGGTTTGAGGGACCTCGTCCCTGGAGGGGGGAATTCCTCCCCTGTGGTAGTGTATGGAGGGAGCTTCCCCTGACTCCCAGGTTAGAGTGTCCTAGATCCTGGAGTGGGGAGTCCCCTATAGGTAGGCTGCGGTGATTTCAGAGCTCCTCAGATACCCAGGGTAGTGGAAATTCACCCCTGGAGGCAGGAAATGCACTCTACCTCGCTGCGGTGGTGTATGGAGCTCCCCCAGACACCCAGGTTAGAGGGACCTCGCCCCTGGATGCGGGGAATCACCTCTACCCTGGCTGCCATTGTGTAGGGAGCTATCTCCGAAACCTAGATTACAGAAACATCGCCCCTAGAGAGGGGATCCACTCTACCCTCGCTGCGGTGGTGTACAGAGCTTGCCCTGACACCAAGGTTAGACGGATCTCAACCCTGGAGTGGGGGAGTCTCAGTCTTCTCTGGCTGGAGAGGTGTTTGGAGCTTCCCCAAAACCCAGGTTAGAGGGACCATCCCCCTGAGAAGGGGAGTTCCCTCTACTCTGGCTTCAGTGGTGTATGCAGCTCCTCCGACACCCAGGATAGAGGGACCTCCACTCAGGAGCGGGGGTAGGCCCCTCTACTATGGTTTTGGTGGTGAATTGAGCTTCCCCCAAAACCCAGGTTAGAGAGACCTCATACCTGAATGGGGGGAGTCCCCTCTACCCTGGCTCCAGCGGTGTTTGGAGTTTCCCGGACACCCAGGTTAGAGGGACCTTGCAACTGCAGTGGGATAGTACCCTCTACCCTGGCTGCAGTGTTGTACCGAGCTCCCACCTGACACCCAGGTTTGAGGGTCCTCATCCCTGGAGGTTAGGAGTCCCCTCTACCCTGGCTGCAGTGGTGTTCGGAGCTCCCCCCAACACCAGTATAGATGGACTTCACCCCTGGAGGGGGGAATTCTCTAACCTGGCTGTGGGAGTGTTTAGAGCTCCCTCCAACACCCAGGATAGAGGGACCCGCACTTGAGTTGGGGGAGTTCCCTCTAACATGACTGTAGTGGTGTACGGAGCTACCCCCCACACCCAGGTTAGAGGTACATTGCCGGGGGGGCGGGGAAGTCCCCTCTACCCTAACTGTGGTGGGTTAAGGAGCTACCCCCAACATGCAGGTTAGAAGGACTAGACCCCTGGAGGGGCTTACTGGTGTCCAGGGCTCCCCCAGACACCCAGGTTAGAGAAACCTCACCCCTGAAGGGAGGGAGTCCCATCTACCCTGACTGTGGTGGTGAACAGAGTGCCCCCCAACACCCATGTTAGAGGGACCTCGCCACTAGAGGGGCGCATCCCTTCTATCCTGGCTGTGGTCGTGTACAGAGCTCCCCCCACAACCAAATTAGAGGGATATCACCAAGAAAGGGGAAGAAGTACATTCTACTCTAGCTCTGGTCATGTATAGAGCTCACCGGGACTCCCAGGTTAGAGGGACCTTGCCTCAGTAGTGGGGGATTCCCCTGTACCCTGGTTGTGGTAGTGTATGGATCTCCCCTCGACAACCTGGTTTGAAGGACCTCGCCCCTTGAGGGGGGGAATTCCCTCTACCCTGGCTACTGTTGTGTACAGAGCTACCCCTGACACCCAGATTAGAGGGACCTCACGCTGGAGGGGGGTGTCCCCTCTACCCTTGCTGTGGTGGGGTATGGAGCTCCACCCAACACCCAGGTTAAAGAGATTTCACCCCTGAATGGGGGGAGTCCCCTCTCCCCTGGCTGCAGTGGTGGCCGGAGCTCGCCCTGTCACCCATGTGAGAGGGACCTCGCCTCTGGAAGGGAGTGTGCCCTCTTTTTTTGCTGCAGTGGTGTATGGAACTACCTCTGACACTCAGGTTAGATGGACCTGGACACTGGAGGGGAGAGTCCCCTCTGCCCTGCCTGAAATGGTTTACAGAGCTCACACCAACACCCAGGTTAGAGGGACCTCGCCCCTGAATCGGGGGTGTCCCTATAGCTAGGCTGCGGTGGTGTAGAGAACCTCCTGACACCCAGGTTAGAGGGATCTCCTCACTGGAGTGGGGGAGTCCCCTCTGTCTTGGCTGCTGTGGTTTCATAACCCCCCACACACACAAACCCACGTTGGAGACATCTTACCACTGCAGGTGGAAAGTCTCCTGTACCCTGGCTGCAATATTGTAAAGAGCTCATCCCAACACCCAGGTAAGAGGGACCTCCCCCCTGGAGGAAGGGAGTCCCCTCTACCTGGCGGTGGTGATGTATGGTGCTCGGCCCAACAGCCAGGTTAGAGGGACCTCGCCCCTGGAGGTGGGCAGTCCCCTCCACCCTGGCTGCAGTGATGTATGCAGCTCCCACTGACACCCAGGTCAGAGAAACCTCAGGGCTGCAGGGGGTGTATCCCGTATACTCATGCTGTGGTGGTGTACAGAGCTCACCCTGACACCCAGGATAGAGGGACCTTGTCCCTGGAGGGGTGGAGTCCAATCTACCCTGGCTGCGGTTGTGTTCAGAGCTCAGCCAGACACCCAGGTTAGAGGGACCTCGCCCCTAGAGAATGGGGTTTCTCTCTACCCTGGCTCTGTTAGTGTATGGAGCTCCCTCTGACACTCAGGTTAGAGGGACCTCACCTCTGGTGGTGGGGAGTCCACTCTACCCTGGATGCAGTCATGTGCAGAGATAACCCCCAATACCCAGTTTATACAAACCTCCCCTGAAACCTGGCTTCGGTGGTGTACGGAGCTCCCCCGCACACCCTGGTTAGAGGGACCTGGATTCTTGGGGTGACTGTACCCTATACTCTGGCTATGGTGGTGTACAGGGCTCCCCCACACACCCAGGTTAGAGGGACCTCGCCTTTGAAGGGTGAGTGTCCCTTCTACCCTGGCTGCAGTTGTGTAAAGTGCTTCCCTGGATACCTAGGTTATAGGAACCTTGCTCCTAAAGGGGGGAATCCCTCTAACCTGGCTGTGGTGGTGTTCAGAGCTCCCCACCCCCGACACCCAGGTTAGTGGGATCTCGCACCTGGAGGTGGGGAGTCCCATCTATCCAGCCTATGGTGTTGTTAGGAGCACCCCTGGACACCCAGGTTAGAAGGTCTTCACACCTGGAGGAGCAGAGTCCCCTCTACCTAGGCTGCGGTGGTTTTGGAGCTCTCCCAACACCGAAGTTAGACGGACATAGCCCCTGGATGAAGGGAGTCCCCTCTACTATGGCTGCAGTGGTGTAGGGGGCTCCCTCCAACACCCAGGTTAGAAGGACCTCTCCCCTGTAGTGTGGAATTCAGTCTACCCTGACTGCAGTGGTTTACAGAGCTTTTCCCGACTCCCAGGTTAGAGGGACCTCGCCTTTGAAGTGAGGGATTCCCCTGTACCTTGGCTGCAGTGATTTAAGGAGCTCCCCCACAACAACCTGGTTAGAGGGACCTCACCCTGTGAGGGGGAGAATCCCCTTTACTCTGGCTTATGTGGTGTACAGAGGTACCCCAAACACCCAGATTAGAGGGACCTCACTCCTGGAGGGGGGTGACCCCTCTCCCCTTGCTGTGGTGGGGGTACAGAACTTCTCCCATCACCCAGGTTAGAGAGACCTCACCCCTGGATAGGGGGAGTCCCCTCTACCCTGGCTGATGTGGTGGCCGGTGCTGCCCCTGTCACCCAGGTTAGAGGGACCTCGCTTCTGGAGAAGGGGAGTCTCCTGTATGCTCACTGCGATGGTGTATGGAGCTCCAGGACACCTAGGTTAGAGGGACCTCACCCCTGGAAGGAGCTGTGCCCTCTACCCTTGC
This sequence comes from Ictidomys tridecemlineatus, assembly GCF_052094955.1. Classification (NCBI taxonomy): domain Eukaryota; kingdom Metazoa; phylum Chordata; class Mammalia; order Rodentia; family Sciuridae; genus Ictidomys; species Ictidomys tridecemlineatus. The sequence goes on from NC_135485.1 coordinate 84,822,936, forward strand.
TGCAGTGGTGTACAGAGCTCCTCCCCCCCACACCCAGGTTACACTAACCTGGACTCTGGAGGAGGAGAGTCTCCTCTACCCTGGCTGTGGTGGTGTACAGAGCTCCCCCCAACACCCAGGTTAAAGGGATCTTTCCCCTGGAGGTGGAAAGTCCCCTATAGCTAGGCTGTGGTGGTGTAGAGAGCACCCCTCAACACCCAGGTTAGAGGGTTCTCCTCCAGGAGTGGGGGAGTCCCTCTACCCTGGCTGAGGGGGAATTCAGAGCTTCCCTACACACCCAGGTTGGAGGCATCTTACCCCTGCAGGGGGGGAGTCTCCTGTACCCTGGCTGTGGTGTTGTACAGAGCTTGTCCTGACACCCAGGTAAGAGGGACCTCGCCCCCGAGGATGGGAGTCACATGTATCCTGGTGTACGGAGTTCCCCCAGACACCCAGGTTAGAGGGACCTTGCCCCTGCAGTGGAGTAGTCTGGTCTACCCTGGCTGCCTGGTGTAAGGAGCTCTGTACGCATACACAGGTTAGAGGGTCCTCCACACTAAAGGGAGGTGTCCCCTCTACCTTTGCTACAGTGGTGTAAAGAGCTCCCCCTGACACCCAGGTCAGTATGACCTCACACCTGGAGTGGAGGAGTCCGCTCAACCCTGGCTGCATGGTGCACAGAGCTTAGCTTGACACCCAGGTTAGAGGGACTTTATCCCTGGAGGTGGGGACTCCTCTCTACCCTTGCTGTGGTGGTGTACAGAACTCGCCCACACACACACTCAGCATAGAAGGACCTCGCCTACGGTGGCGGGGAATCCTCTAATCTGGCTGCAGGGTGTTTTTACCTTCCCCAAACACCCTGGTTAGAGGACCTCCCTGCTGGAATTGGGGAGTCTCATCCAACATGGCTGCAGTGGGGTTGAAGCTCCCTACCACACCCAGATAGAGGGGTGGCGGTAGTTCCTTCTACCCTAACTGCGGTGGGGTAAAGAGCTACCCCCAACAGACAGTTTAGAGGGACTATGCCACTGGATATGGGGGTTCCCCTCTTCCCTGACTGCGGTGGTATCTAGAGCTCCCCCCAACACCCAGGTAGAGGGAAATCACCTCTAAATAGAGGGAGTCCCCTCTACCCTGACTGTGGTGGTGAACAGAGTGCCCTTCAACACCCAGGTTATAGGGAACCTCACCACTGGAGGGTGGCGTTCCTCTACCCTGGCTGTGGTCATGTACAGAGGTCCCCTGACACCCAGGTTAAAGGGATATCACCAGAGGAGGGGGGAGTACATTCTACTCTGGCTCTAGTGGTGTACAGAGCTCACTCCGACTTTCAGGTTAGAGGGACCTCACCCCTGAAAAGAGTCTCCTCTACCCTGGTTGCGGTGGCTACAGAGCTCCTCCTGACACCAAGGTTAGAGGGACCTTGCCCCTGGACAGGGAGAGTCTACTCTACCCTGACTGCAGTGGTGTAAGGAGCTCCCCTCAAATCCCAGGTTAGAGGGACCTCCCCCCTGGAGGGGGGTAGTGTCCTCTACCCTGGCTACAGGGATGCAGTGAGCTTCCCCAGACACCCAGGTTAGAGGGACCTCACCCCTGAAGCTGGATAGTTCACTCAACGCTGGCTGTGGTGGTGTACAGAGCTCGCCCTGACACTCAGGTTAGGGGGAACCTCCCCACTGGAGGGGGGAGTCCCATCTACCCTGGGTGCGGAGGTGTGGGGAGCTCACTTGACACCCAGGTAGGGGAACCACCCATGGAGGTGTGAGTCCCCTCTACCATGGGTGTGGTGTGGGGGGCGTCCCACCTACCCTGGGTGTGTTGGGAAACTCTCCCAGAGACCTAGGTTAGAGGAACCTCTTCCCTGGAGGGGTGCAGTCCCCTGTACCCTGGGTATGGGCGGATGCTTCCCCCCAACACTCAGATTAGAGGGGATCTGCTAACTGGAGGGGGACAGTTCTCTCTACCCTGGCTGCGTTGGTGTACAGAGCTCGCCCTTACAAGTAGGTTAGAGGGACCCGCCCCTTGAGAGGGGAGTCCCCTCTACCCTGGCTGCAGTGGTGTGCAGAGCTCCCCTTGACACCCAGGTTAGAGGGACCTCGCCCCTGGAAGGTGGGAGCCCCCCCTACTCTGGCTGCGATGGTGTAAGGAGCTCCCCTGAACCCAGGTTAGAGGGACCTCACCCCTGAAGTGGGGGAGTTCCTCTAACCTTATTGTGGTGGTGTATGGAGCTCCCACTGATACGCTGGTTAGATACATCCCCCCTGGAGGGGGGCGAGTCTCCTCTACCCTGGCTGCTTTGGTGTATGGAACTCCCTCTGACACCGAGTTTGAATAGTCCTCCCCCCTGGATGGGTGAGTCCCCTCTACCCTTGCTCCTGTGGTGAGCTCCCACAGACACCCAGGTTAGAGGGGAACCTCACCACTTGAGGGTGAGTCCTCTCTTCCCTAGCTGCGGTGGTGAATGGAGCTTCCCACGACACCCAGGTTAGAGGGACTTCGCTGCTGGAAGGTGGATGTCCCTTCTACCCTGTCTGTGGTGGTTTACAGAGCTCACCCTGACACTCAGGTTAGGGGGACCTCCCTTCGAGAAAGGAGTCCCATTACCCTGGGTGCGGAGGTGTGGGTTGCTTATCTGACACCCAGGTTAGGGGGACATCCCCCCTGGTGGGGGGAATCCCCTCTATCCTGTTTCCGGTGTAGGGGGAGTCTCCTCTACCCTGGGTGTGTGTGGGGTACTCCCCTCACATCCAGGTTAGAGGGAACTCTTCCCTGGAGTGGGGCAGTCCCCTCTACACTTAGTTCGGTGGGTGGGAACTCCCCCTGACACCCTGGTTAGAGGGACCTCCATTCTGGAGGGGGATAAGTTCCCTATACCCTGGTGGGGTGGTGTACAGAGCTCCTTATGACAACCAGGTTAGAGGGACCTCTTCCCTGGAGGAGAGTCCCCTCTTTCCTGGGTGCAGTTGGGAGCTTCCCCCGCCTCCCAGGTTAAAGGGAACTAACTCTTGGAGGGGGGAGTACCCTGTACCCTGGGTGCAGTGGTGTACAAAGCTAGCTCTGATAACCACGTTAGAGGGACCTCGCCCCTGGAGGGGGGTAGTCCCCTCTACCCTGGGTGCAGTGGTTTACAGAGCTACCCGCGACACCCAGGTTAGAGTCACCTTGCCCCTGGAAGGTGGGAGTCCCCTCTACCCTGGCTGTGATGGTGTACAGAGCTCCTCCTGACACCTAAGTTAGAGGGACCTTGCCCCTTGAGGGGAGAGTCCCGTCTACCCTGGCTGTGGTTGTGTTTGCAGCTCCCCCCAACAAACAGTTTAGAGGGACCTAGCCATTGGAGGAGGGGAGTCCCCTCTAACCTTGCTGCGGTGGTGGTGTTCGAAGCTTGCCCTGACACCCAGGTTAGAGGGACTTCCCCCCTAGAGGGGTGAGTCTTCTCTACCCTGGTTGTATGGAGCTCCCCCCGAGGGGGGAGTTTGGATCAACTTTCCCCCTGGAGGGGCAAGACCCATCTACCCTGGCTCCTGTGATGAGCTCCCACAAACACCCAGGTGAGAGGGGACCTCCCCACTTAAGAGGCAAGTCCTCTCTACCCTGGATGCCTTGGTGTTCAGAGCTACCCTCTAAACCTAGGTTAGAGGGATCTACCCCCTGGTGCGGGGTAGTCCCCCCTACCTGGGCTGCAGTGGTGTATGCAGCTCACACACACACACACACACACACACACACACACACACACACACAGGAAAGAGGGACCTCCCCCCAGAAAGGGGAAATTCCCCTCTACCCTTGCTGTGGTGGTGAGCATAGCTCCCCACTACACCCAGGTTAATGGGACCACCCCCTGGAGAAGGGGTGTCCCCTCTAACCTGTGTGTGGTGGTGTAGGAGCTTCCCGACTCCCAGGTTCAAGGGAACTCTTCCCTGGAGGGGAGAGTCCCTTCTACTCTGTCTGCGGTGGTGCGCGAAGCTCCCAAGGACACTCATGATAGAGGGATCTACCCCCTGCAAGGGGTGTGTCTCCTCTACCCTTGCAGTGTTGGTGTACACAGTTCCCCCTGACACCCAGGTTAGAGGGACCTCACCTCTGGAGGGGGGAATCCCTCTACCATGGCTACAGTGGTGTTCAGAGCTCCCCTCAACCCCCAGGTTAGAGGGACCTCCACACTGGAGGAGGGGACTCCCTTCTACCCTGGCTGCTGTGGTGTAGGGAGCTCGCCCCAACACCCAGGTTAGAGGGACATCCCTCTTGGAGTGGCGAGTCCCCTTTACCTTGGCTGCGGTGGTGTACAGAGCTCTCCCCCACACCCAGGTTAGAGTGTCCTCACCCCTGGAGGGGGAGAATCCCTTTACACTGGCTGGGGTGGTGTTCTATTCTCCCTCTGACACTCAGGGGAGAGGGACTTCCACGTGGAGTGGGGGAGTCCCTTCTTCCCTGGCTGCTGTGTTGTACAGAGCTCCCCGGACAACCAGGCTAGAGGGACCTCGCCCATGGAGGGGGGCTTCCTCTCTACCCTGGCTATGGTGGTGTAGGAAGCTCCCCCCACACCCTGGTCAGAAGGACCTTGCCCCTGGAGGGGGAAATCCCTCTACCCTGGCTGTGGTGGTTTTCAGAGCTCCCCTAACACTCAGGTTAGAGGGACCTTCATCCTGGAGGGGGGAGTCCTCTCTACCCTGGCTGTTGGTCTATGGAGCTTGCCTGGCCACCCAGGTTAGAGGGACATCCTTCCTGGAGGAGTAAGTACCCTCTACTCTGGCTGTGGTGGTTAAGGAGCTCCCCCAGACACCAAGGTTTGAGGCAACTTTCCTCCTGGAGGAGAAGTCCCCTGTACCCTGGCTGTGGTAGTGAGCTCCCCTTGACACTGACAATATAGTGGACTTTTCCCCTGGAGGGGAGAGTCCTTCTGTCCTGGGTGCTTTGGGGAGCTCCCCTTGACACCCAGGTTAGGGTGTCCCACCCTGACACCTTAACCTGGAGGGGCAAGTCCCTTCTGCTCTGGGAGCTGCAGGGAACTCCCCTGGACACCCAGGTTAGAGGGACCTCCCCACTGGAGCGGGGAGTCCCATCTACCATGGGTGCAGCTAGGAGCTCCCCCAAGACTCAGGTTAGTGGGGATCTCCCCCATGGAGGGGGGAGTCCCAGTTATCCTAGGAGTGGTTAGGGATCTTCCCTGGAGACCCATGTTTGAGGGGATTTCCCCCCTAGAGTGGGGAGTCCTCTCTACCCTGGATGTGGTGGGGAACTTCCTCAGAGACCCAGGTTAGAGGGGACCTTTCCTGGGAGGGGGGAGTCGCCTCTAACCTGGATGTAGCTGGGAGCTCCCCCTTGAGACCCAGGTTAGAGGGGACCTCCCCCTGGAGTGGGGAGTCCCCTCCACCTTGGGTATTGCAGGGAGCTTCTCCCGAAAGACCCAGGTTAGAAGGGACCTCCCCACTGGAGGGTGAGAGTCTCCTCTACCCTGGGTGCCATATTGTATGCAGACCCCCCCCCAAGTTCAAGTGACTCCCCCCTGGAGGGGGGAGTCCCCTCTACCTCTGGTGCCATGGTGTACTGAGCTCACCTCCACACACCCAGGTTCGAGGGACCTCCTCAATGGAGGGGGGAAGTCCCCTCTACTCTGGGTTCCATGGTGTACGCAGCTCCCACACACACACCCCGGTTCGAGGGAACTTCCTCCTGGAGGGGGTAGTCCCCTCTATCTTGGTTGCTGTGGTGTATGGTGCTCCCAGCCCGGACACCCATATTAGAGCAACCTCCACCATGGAGGGGGGAGTCCCCTCTCTCATGGGTGCGGTGGTGTACACAGTTCCACCCCTCCAGACACCAAGGTTCCTGGGATCTTACCCTGGAGGGCGGAGTTCCTGGGTGCTGTAGTGTAGGGAATTCCCCCCTTCCATGCAACCAGGTTTGATAGATCTCCCCGCTGAACAATGAGTTCCACCCTTGGTGCCATGGTGTATGGATCTCCCCCTTTCCTGACATCCAGGTTCTAGGGACCTCAACCCTGAGAGGGGAGTCCCCTATACTCTGGATGCCTTGGTATATGTAGCTCTGCTCCCCAACACCCACTTCCAGAGACATCACCCCTGGAGGGGGGGCGTCCCCTCTACCCTGGGTGCCATGGTGTATGGAACTCCCTCTCCTGACACCTAAGTTAGAGGGACCTGTACTCTGGAGGGGGGAGTCCCCTATATTCTGGGTGCCATGGTGTATGGAGCACCCCTCCTGGACACTAAGTTCCAGGTACCTCCTCCCTGGAGTGATGAGTCCCCTCTACCCTGGGTGCCTTGGTTTACTGAGCTCCCCCCTCCTGACACCCAGGTTTCAGGGACTTCCCCCCTGGAGGACGGAGTCCCTATCTTACCTGGGTGGGGTGGTTAAGGAACTCCCCTTGGACACCCAGGTGGGCAAGGACCTCCCTGCTGGAATTCTGAGGCTGGGTCTATCCTGGGGGCGGAGGTTTACATATCTCCCCTATGACACCTAGGTGAGCAGGGACCTCCCCCCTGGAGGGCAGAGTCTCTGCATACCCTAAGTGCAGTGGTGTATGGAACTCCCCCCCCTCCCAGACTCAGGAGAGCAGGGGCCTGGCCCTGGAGAGGGGAGTCTCCACTACCCTGAGTTTGGTGGTGTGGGGAGCTACCTCCTGACACCCAGCTGAGCAGGAAACTGATCCCTCTAGGAGAGAGTTTCCGCCCACCCTGGGTGTGGTGGTATTGGAATCTCCCTTGTGATATCTAGGTGAGGGGACCTCTCACTGACATAGAGGTGATCAAGGACCTGGCCACTGGAGTGAGGAGTCCCAGCCTCATACTCCGGTGAGCAGGGACCTCGCCCCTGGAGGGAGGAGTCCCCACCTATCACAGGTGCCATGGAATATGGAGCTTTTCCACCACCGAAACCCAGGTGAGCAAGGACCTCGCTGCTGGAGGGGAGAGTCCCCGCCTACCATGGGTTCAGTGGTGTACACAGCTTCCCCTGGACACCCAGGTGAGCATGGACCTCGCCCCTGGAGTGGGGAGAGCCCGCCTATCCTGGGTGCTGTGGTGTACTGTGCTCCCACCCCCACACCCAGGTGAGCAAGGAACTCTCCCCTGGGGGACAGATACCTGCCTATCCAGGGTGAGGTGGTTTATGGAGCTCCCCCACCAACACCCAGGTGAGCAGGCTCCTCCCCCCTGGAGGACGGAGACCTGACTACCCGGGCTGTGGTGGTGTACAGAGCTCACACACACACACACACACACACACACACACACACACACACCCAGGTTAGCAAGGCCCTCCCCGCCTACCATAGGTGCAGTGGTGTGGGGAGCTCCCCATGACACCCAGGTGAGCAGGGACCTGGAAACTGGAGAGGATAGTCCCTTTATACACTGGTATATGGGTATGATGGTGTGGGGAGCTCCCACTGACAATCAGGTGATGAGGGATCTGGCACCTGGAGGGGGGCGAGTCCCTTTTACCCTGGGTGTGATGGTGTGGGGAGCTTTCATCAAAAACCAGGTGAGCAGAGACCTGGCCCCTGGAGGGGGAGTCCCCGCCTACCCTGGGTGTGGGGGTGTAGGGAGCTCCCCCCAGACACCCAAGTGAGCAGAGACCTGGCCCTTGGATGAAGGAGTCCTTGCCTAACCTGTGTGCTGTGATGTGGGGAGCTCCCAGTGACAACAAGGTAAGCAGGACCAGGCACCTGGAGGGGAGAATCCCCGCCTACCCTGGGTATAGTGGTGTGGGGAGCTCCCACATGACACACAAATGAACAGGGACCTGGTATCTGGAGTTGGGGGCCACCTCTACACTGGGTGTTGTGGTGTGGGATGCTACCCCCACAAACATACATAGGTGAGCATGGTCCTCCTCCCCCCTAGAGGGTGGAGTTCCTTCCTACCCTGGATGTGATGGTGGACAGAGATCCCCTCTATAGCCAGGTGAGAAGGGACCTGCCCCTTGAAGGGAAGAGTCTCTCCCTACCCTGGGGGCAGTGGTGTACAGAACCCCATCCTCTCCAGGACACCCAGGTTACCAGGGACCTGGCTCTGGAGGGGAAAGTTTCCAACTACCCTCTTTATCCCCTGACCCCCAGGTGAGCAGGGACTTGGCCCCTGGAGGTTGGAGTCCCTGCATACCCTGGGTGCTGTGGTGTGGGAAGCTACCTCCTAACATGCAGTTGAGCAGTGACCTGGCCCCTGGATGGAGGAGTCCAGCGCCTACGCTGAATGTGGTCGTGTGTGGAGCTCCCCCCACACACACCCAGGTGATCAGGGACCTCGCCACTGGAAAGGGAGTACCAGTCTACCATGGGTGTGGTGGTGGGGGGAGCTTGCCCCCAACATTGAGGTGAGCTTGAACCTGGCCCCTGGGGGGCGAGTCCCTGCCTATCCTGGGTGCACTGGTGTGGGGAGCTCCTCCCATACACCCAGGTGAGCAGGGACCTGGCCTCTGGAGGAGGTAGTGCACTAATACCCTGGGTACACTGGTGTGGGGAGCACCCCCCATACACCCAGGTTAGCAGGGACCTGATCCCTGGAGAAGAGAGTCCCCAAGTACCCTGGGTGCGGGGGTGTGGGGAGCTCCCCCCACCTGACACCCAGGTGAGTAGGGACCTGGCACTTGGATGGGGGGAGTACCCACCTAACCTGGGTGGTGTGGTGTGAGGAGCTCCCCCCCCAATACCTAGGTGAGCAAGGATATGGCCCCTGGAGGGGGAAGTACCCACCTATCCTGGCTGAGGTGGTATGGGGACCTCCAACCAACACCTAGGTGAGAAGGGATCTGGCTGCTGGAGGAGAGAGTCCCCTCTACCCTGGGTGGGGTGTTGTGGGGAGCTCCCCCAGACACCCAGATGAGCAGCGACCTGACCCCTTGAGGGGGAGAGTCCCTGTTTAACCTGGGTGCTGTTGTGGTGGGAGCACCCGAGACACCCAGGTGAGCAGGGACCTCCCCCCTGGAAGGCTGAGTCCCCGCCTACCCTGAGTGTGCTGGTGTAGGGAGCTTTCCCCACACAAACACCCAGATGAGAAAGGACCTCCCTCCTGGAGCACCTAGTCCCCACCTAACCTGTGTGCAGTGGTTTATAGAACTCTTCTATAATAAACAGGTGAGCAGGGACATCTCCCTGGAGGTCAGTGTCCCCACCTACCCTGGGTGCAGTGGTGTACAGAGCTCCCTGCCCTTCCTATACCCAGGTGAGCAGGGACGTGGCCATGGTGGGAGAGTCTCCACCTACTCTGTGTGGGGAGCTCCCCCTGACACCCAGGTGAGCAGAAACCTGGCCCGTGGTGGTGGGAATCCCTTTCTGCCCTGGGTGTGTTGGTATAGGAAGCTTCCCTGGACACCCAGGTGACCAGGGACCTGACCCTTTGAGTGAGAAGTCCCCGCCTACCTAGGGTGGGGTGGTGTGAGGAGATCCCTCCCACACCCACGTGAGAAGGGACCTGGCCCCTGGAAGGGCAGTTCCCGACTATGCTTGGTGTGGTGGTGTGAGGAGCTACCCCCTGACACCCAGATGAGCAGGGACCTGGCCACTGAAAGAGGGAGTCCTTGCTTTACCAGGATGCAGTGGTGTGGGGCCCTCCACATGACACCCAGGTGAGCAGGGACCTGAACCCTGGAAGAAGGAGGCCTTGAGTGCAGTCCTGATCGGAGCCCTCTCCCTCTCCCAGGAGAGCAGGGACCTACACCCTGGAGGGCAGAGTCCCTGCCTACCCTGGGTTTGGTGGTGTATGGAGCTCCCCCAAAACCCAGGTGAGCAGGGACCTCGCCCATAGAGGGGGGAGTCCCCACCTACCAAGGGTGAGGTGGTGTACAGAGTTCCCCTGGACACCCAGGTGAGCAAGGACCTGAACCCAGGAAGGGGGAGTCCCCGACTACCCTGGGTGCAGTGGTTTAAGGAGCTCTCCCCCTACACCCAGGTGAGCAGGGACCTGGCCCCTGAGGGAGCAGTCTCCAAGTACCCTGTTTGTGGTTGTGTGGGGAGCTCCCCTTGACACCCAGGTGAGCAGAGACCTGGCCCCTGGAGTGGGGAGTCCTTGCCTACTCTGGGTGTGGTGATGTTGGCAACCCCCCCACACACACACCTAAGTGAGCAGCGATCTCCCCCCTGGAGCTCTGAGTCCCTGCCTAACCTGAGTGAGGTGGTTTCTGGAGCACCCCTGACACCCAGTTGAGCAGGGACCTCTCCCCCTAGAGCAAGTTAGGCCCCGCCTAACTTGAATACAGTGGTTTACAGAACTTCCCTAAGACACCCAGGTGAGCAGGGACCTCCCCCCTGGAGAGCTGAGTCCCTGCCTACCCTGTGTTGAGTGGTGTACAGAGCTCCCCCCCACCACTACACCCAGGTGAGCAGGGACCTGGCCCTGGTTGGGGAATATCCACCTACGCTGGGTGTGGTGGTGTGGGGAGCTCTCCCTGACAGCCATTTGAGCAGGGACCTGGCCCTACACCACCATACAAAGGGTAGGCAGAGACTGCCCCCTCAAGGGCCAGGTCCCTGATCACCTGGGTGTAAGGGGGGAGCTCCTTATAATACCTACACCTGATCCCTGGAGGGGGGAGTCCCCGCCTACCCTGGGTGGGATGGTGTGGGGATCTCCCTTCACATGCAGATGAGCAGGGACCTGTCCCCTGGAGGGGAAGTTCCCACCTACCCTGGGTGCAGTGGTGTTGGGAGCTTCCCCCTGACACCCATGTGTGCAGTGACCTGACCCCTGGATGACGGAGGCCCCACCTATGCTGGGTGTGGTGTTGATCTGAGCTCCCCCCTCCCCTGCTCCCAAGTGAACAGGGACCTACCCCTTGGATAGTGGTGTCCCCTCCTACCCAGAGTGCAGTGGTGTACAGAGCTCCCCTGCACACCCAGGTGAGCAAGGACCTGAACCCAGAAGGGCAGAGTCCCCGACTACTCTGGGTGCAGTGATGTAAGGAGCTCTCCCCCTACTCCCAGGTGAGCAGAGACTTGAACTTTGAGGGGGCAGGCTCCACCTACCCTGTGTGTGTTGGTGTGGGGAGCTCCCCTGACACCCAGGTGAGAAGGGACCTGGCCCCTGAAAGGGGGAGTCCTCGCTTTCCCTGGATGCATCTCCCACCTGTCACCCAGGTAAGCAGGGAGATGGACCTAGGAAAGAGGAGTCTCCTCCTAACTTGGGTATGTTGGTGTGGGGAGCTCCCCCAGAACACCCAGTTGAGTAGGGACCTGGAAAATTGAGGGGGGAGTCCCTGTCTACACTGGGTGCTGTGGTGTGGGAAGCTCCCCCCCCCACACACACCCAGGTGAGCAGAGAACTGGCCCCTGGAGAAGGGATATTCTGCCTGCCCTGGGTGTGGTGTTGGGGGCAGCTCCCCCGCCCCACATCATGTTGAGCAGAGACTTGGCCCCCCGGGGGGGCGATTCCCCGCGTTTCCTGAGTGCATTGGTGTAGGAAACTCCCCGCTACACCAAGGTGAGCAGGGACCTGGCTTCTGGAGTGGGTAGTCCCTGACTACCCTGGGTGTGGTGGTGCCGGGAGCTCCCCTAGACACCCAGGTGAGAAGGGACCTGGCCCCTGGAAAGGGAGTTCCCGCCTAATCTTTGTGTGGTGGTGTGGGGAGCACCCCCCCTGACAACCAGGTGAGCAGGGACCTGAAACCTGGAGGGTGGAGGCCCCACATACCCTGGGTGCAGTGCTGATTAGAGCCTTCCCCCACTCCAAGGAGAGCAGGGACCTGGCCCTTGAGAGTGCACTCTCCACCTATCCTGTTTGTGGTGGTATGGGGAGCTCCCTTGACACCCAGGTGATCAGGGACCTGGCTCCTGGAGGGGGGTGTCCTCCCTTACTCTGGGAGCTGTGGTGTGGGCAGGCCCCACACACACCTAGGTGAGCAGGGACCTCCCCCCTGGAGTTCTGAGTCCCTGCCTACCCTGAGTGAAGTGGTTTCTGGAATACCCCTGAAACCCAGGTGAGCAGGGACCTCCCATCCTGGAGCACCTAAGCCCCCCATAATCTGGATGCAGTGGTTTACAGAACTCCCCTATGATATCCAGGTGAGCAGGAACCTCCCCACTGGAGGGCAGAATCCATGCCTACCCTGGTTGCAGTGGTGTACAGAGCTCCCCGCCCCCACTACACCCAGGTGAGCAGGGACCTGGCCCTGATTGGGGAGTCTCCACCTATCCTGGGTGTGGTAGTGTGGGGAGCTCCCCCTGACAACCAATTGAGCTGGGACGTGACCCCACACCACCACACAAAGGGTAGGCGGAGACTGCCCCCTCAAGGGCCAGGTCCCTGATCACCTGGCTGTAGAAGGAATCTCCTTACACCACCTACACCTGACCCCTGGAGGGGAAAGTCCCCGCCTACCCTGGATGTGGTGGTGTGGGGACCTTCACCTGACACCCAAGTGAGCGGGAGATGGACCCTGAATGAGGGAGTCCCCTCCTACCCTGGGTGTGGTGGTGTGGGGAGCTCCCCGTGACAGCCAGTTGAGCAGGGAGATGGACCCAGAAATGGGTAGTCCCTGCCTGCCCTGGGTGCATTGATGTGGGGAGCTCCCCCGACACCCCGGTGAGCAGGGTCCTGATCCCTGGAGTGGGGAGTCCCCACCTACCCTGGGTGTGGTGGTATGGGGAAATCCCAGACAGCCAGTTCAACAGGGACCTCGCCACTGAAGGGGGGAGTCCTCGCCTACCCTGGGTGAGGTGGTGTGGGGAGCTTCCCCCTGACACCCAGGTGAGTAGTGACCTGGCCCACAGAGGGGGGAGTCCCTACCTACACTAGGTGTGCTTGTTTGGGGAGCTCCATCCAACACCCATGGGAGTAGGGACCTGGCCCCTGGATGGGGGAGTACCCACCTACACTTGGTGTAGTAGTGTGGGGTGCTCCCCTGTTACACAGGTGAGCAGGGACCTGGCCACTGGAGTAGCGAGCCCCCCTTCCCATGGGTGCGGAGGTGTGGGGAGCCCCCTCCAGACATCCAGGTGACCAGGGACCTGGCCACTGGAGGGCAAATCCCCCACAACCCTGTATACAGTGGTGTGAGGAGCTATGCTCCAACACCCAGGTGATCAACAACCTGGCCCCTGAAGGAGGGAGTACACGCCTAACTTGGGTGTGGTGTTATGGGGATCTCTACCCATACCAGGTGAGCATGGGCCTGGCCTCTGGAAGGGGGAGTCCCTGCCTACCCTGGGTGCTGAGGTGTGGGGAGCTACCCGAGGCAACCAGGTGGGAAGGGCCCTGGGCCCTGGAGGGAGGAGTACCCACCTACTCTGGGTGCGGTGGTGTGGGCAGACCCCCTACACACACACCCAGGTGAGCAAGGACCTGGCCCCTGGAGGGGGAAGGCCCCGCCTATCCTGGGTGCATTGGTGTGGGGAGCTCCCACAGATACCCAGGTGAGCAGGGACATGGCCTTGGATGGGGAGCTCCCTCTACCCTTGGTGTGCTGGTATGGGGAGCTCCCTCCCTGCCTTAAACCCAGCCTTGGCCCTCATCTCTCAATTCCCTGGCCTGGCTTTTTTATGGAGAAACTTCTCCCTGGAGCCTTTGGTGCCCCTTCTTGCTCCTAGCATCCCTGAGCTTTTACTTTGCAGCCTTCGCTTGGGAAGATTTTCTGCTTCCCTTGGAATCCCTTCCTGGCAGAACCCGAATGCTGCCTGACTGCAGGTCCTGTCCTTCCCTGTTCTGCACTGTCATGTGACCACATCTAGGTCCATAACCTGCTCTCCTTTATGGGGTCCTGGCCCTAAACCCAACAACAAACATCTTCTGGCCTATTCTAATATGCCTTTCTTTTGTCCTCCTGTTGTCCCTGTCCCTGCGATGCCCCTTTTTCTGATCCCTTCACTAGGATGCATACCAGGGCTGGGGACTTGACCTGGATTTTGGCCCTTATAGTTCCCTTTGGGAAAATGTAGCCCTTCCCCTTGCCTGGGCTTATTTGGCCTCCATCAGCCCGGGGCCCTACTCCTGAACCTTGACACCCAGCAGTGGACCTGGTCTTTGAGCCCTCCTCTCCCTGCACCACACACTCCCATTTCTATTCTCACTCCTCCTCCTCAGTCTTGTCCCTCCATGTTCATGAGACACTGGCCTAGTTTCTGCCCCTTGCCTCTTAATTCCTTGACCTCATCTCATTCTTGAACTCCTGGCATCCCTTCTCAAGGATCCTGTCCCTGTCACATGATTTCAGGCCAATTTTCCGGCCCCCTCCTGGACCTCCCCTCTGTTCTCCTTGTACTGTGATATCCTGGCACTGCCCAGAACCTCTCCTCCCTCTGTTTCTCCCTACTCTGGGATCCTGGGTCTCCACCAATCCCACCCTCAATTCTGGATGCAAGGTATCCCTTCACAGTCCCCTCCTTTGCCCCTCCTTTGGTCTTGGTCTCTGTGAGATTCTACTCACCTGGGGCAGAGAAGTGGAACTGACTGGCCTCTGGGCCCTAAAAGCTTCCTATGGGAAACCCAGCCCTGCCCCTCACCTGGGCCCCCTTTGCCTTCCAAACCTTGACACCTGGCAGTAGACTTGGGCCTTTCACTGACCTTGCGCTGCATGATCATCTCCCTTCCCTTCTCTACCATCTACCCTTGCATGATGCCCCTTCCCCAACTCAGCATTCTCTAACCCTGACATTTTATGCACCAGTTTCTGGACCTGGCAGCTTGCCTGAGCCTTGGACTGTGTTCCTTGTGTTGGCATTGCAAGGAGTCACTTCACGTTGGGGATTACCTGGGGTCCCTTACTTAGGCCCATTTGTGCACTCCACTGGGTGCCATTTGCTATGCCCTCTGTTTCCACATCCTAGCACCAAATCTTGCTCTCCTTCCACTTGCGCTTTCCCCTAGAATGATGGTGTCCTGCTTCTTAGGTTTCTAATGCTCTGTTGGTGGGATTGGTGCCTTGCCTGAGATCCTGGCTCGGGTCCTGGCTCTTGCTCCTCTTCTAACTGACCACAAACCCCAGCCCGGCCGTCCGGTCATCCTCCTCATGTCCCTCATCCCTTTCCAGGCCCCCGTCTGGGCAGGGCACCTCATGGGAAAGAGAACCCTGTCCCTAGCCTGGTCCTCTGGCTCTCCCTGGACCCTTGGTTCTACTCTTGGAAAGCTGAGTTCTGGCAATGCCCCTGGGCCTGCAGCCTGCCTCTCCACTGCTGTATCCCTTGCCTTTCCTCCTCTGCCATGATCACTGTCCTGATCTCCTGGCCTCAGATCTTGTCTCTTGATTCCGTGGCCTGTCTCTGCACTTGAGCCTCAGGTGGCTCTTCTTGCTCTGTGCTTCCCTGGGCTTGTACTGAGGGCCTCTTATTTGGGCTGCTTCCCTGATACCCTTATCTTCCCTGCATAGCAGAACCCTAGTGCTGCTAGCCTACACAGCCCCACACTTTCCTGCACTTTCAGGATAAGACCCTCTTCTAGGTCTCTAGCGTGGTATCCCTGCTGGTGTCCTGTTCCCCACCCCATTGACAGGTGTTCACTGGAACATCCTGCTGAGCCCTCATTGGGACCTACTCTTGTCACTGTACCTGTGGTGCCCCTTTTCCTGATCCCTATACCAGGATGCTCACCAGGGCAAAGGGACTGGACCCTGGCCTTTGGGCCTGCAGGCTGTCTAAGGGAAAATATAGCCTTTCTCCTTTTTCCTGGACCCTTTAGCCTCTCTCAGCCTGTGCCCTGCTCCACAACCCTGACACCCATTAGTGGCCTTGAGCCCTCCTCTTCCTGTGCCATCCACGCTCCTTTTTTCCCTCCCTCCCCTGCCTGCCCTATCTGTTTACATGGGAACTCTGCCTGGGCCAGCACACTTGGATCTCCATTCCTAGGCTTTGCTCCTTGCTTGAGGCTGCCTTTCCCCAGGACTCTATCCCTTTCCCTTGATTTCAAGCCCCTTTACCATGCCCCCTTCTGTGTCTCCCCTCTATTCAGCTTGTATTGAAGTGTCAACCACTTCCTTCTCAGAAAAGTCGTAACTGGGCTTCTCCAGAATTCTTCACCATTTCTTTTTTTATTACTGACAGCAAAAGAGTCTCTGCAAAAGAGTTCAATGTTGATTAGCTTCCTATTTTTCTATTGTCCTGTTTTACTTGGCCACTGGCCAAGAAGATATCAGCACTCCAAGTGCTGGGCACCACTTACTAGTTTTTCACAAATATATCCAGTATAGTAGTTTGTAGAAATGTGCAAACAAGGCTCCTGGCCTTGAGCTGGACTTCAAAGAGACGTCGACATGTGTAAGATATGTTACCAACTGGGCTCCATGGTAACAACTGGCAGGGAGAAGACAAATGAGAAAAAGTTCTCCCCTTTGCAGGAGTTGTCCTTGAAGAGTTAACTTGTCCAAAAAAGGGAAAGAACAAAAGCTGCTTTTATATAATTTTTTTTCAGACTGTGAACTTCTGAACTCCTCCCCTTACATGCTGGGTTTAAAATTCTGAAACTACCTGAACTTGGGTTTCATGGGATTGATTGATTACAGCAAAAGCTGTGCCCTCTGAGCTTGGCTATAGCCAAATACAACTGTTTCCTGCTATGTTCAGTGCCTTCCCTCATTTTTCCCTACATTTGTGGGGACACAGATGGGACAGAGGAGGTAGGGAAAGCTATTTTGCCTCTCTTATCTCCAGGGACCCACTTCCCTGGGGCGATGGGGGGCAGTATTTCCCTGGGCACACGCAGGCCACTCTTGGGCTGAAGGAGGATCAGCTCACCCAGCACCCTGGGGCTGTGGCCCCAGAGCACAAAGAAACTGACAGGCAGAAGAACAAGAATTAGGGATTTGGAGCACTGCCCAACTGAACAGTTAGGAACTAGGTTCATTTGTTTTTGAATCCTATCTGGCTTCCTCTTCGAGACCTAAGCAGCTGGAAGAGAGGCTTGATCAACCTCTGTTGGGACTCAAGTATTCTCCAAAGTGGTTGGAGCTGAAATGGACCCTGGGAGTTGCCAAAGTAGATGGTCTTCAGTGTCAACGACCAGAGGGGAAACCGTGATGCCCTTTTAGTTTTGTTTGGAATTGCTGGAATTTGGGCAGTTTAGAAATTTTTTTTTCTGACCATGTCTGTGGGAAAAATATGCTAATGAGACACACAAAGAGAAGATATCCTACCCAACCTCAGGACCAAAGCAAGTGTGGAGTCCTGATCCGAGGTTCCTTGGAACCTCATACAGTCTATGGTGGAATTTCACCAAGTAATGTCTAGGTGAAAACTCCAGGTAAGGGGTTGATGCCGACTCACAAGACTAACAGGGCCCTAAGTCACCGCAAGGGGATCAGCCAGAGATGAACAAAGCGAGTTTGTGTTAAATGTGAGACACCAATGCAGAGTGGAACATGGGAGGTACACAAAGCGAGTCTTGTCCTAAATGTACGATGCCAATGCAGGCTGGAATACGGGAGGCCCACAAAGAAAGCTGCACCTTCTGAAATGTTTGTTAGAAACCTTAGGAAGGTATTAGTGGTAATTGTGGGGAGAAACTCTATCTACAAAGATGGCATAATCTCTGAATTAGATTGGCCCACCCAAGATGTGGGCTGGCCACCAGAAGGATCTTTAGATGAGAAAGTCATTGCTGAGATCCTTTTGATTATTGTTGGAGTCCCTGAACCATTTCTCTTACATTGATTGTTTTCAAGAGATAGTACAGAAACAGCCCCCTTGGTATAGATGGACAGTCCAAGCTAATGTTATCCAGGAGCCTGTTCTCTAAGACCCAGCAGAAAACAGCTAACAAGAATATCTGATGGAAGAAAAACAGGAAGAGAAACAGTTTTCCCCATGAGCCAGAAGAGGACCCACCACCTTATGTGCCACTCTACCTATCTTTGCCAAGACCACTGGGACAGCAAACTGTCCCCTCAGCCCCGTCATCCTCCAAAGCAACAAATGATGGCCCCCAATACTGGCTATTCCCTCTTCTTTGGTATCCTCAGAGACAAAGGCTTCCTAGAACCAAAGACTCACAACATTAGGTGGAAGATTTGTCCCAAGACCAGAGCCAAAACCCAGATGAGAAGACTCCAGATGCCCTTGAAAGAGACTAAATATCCTTCCCATATCGAACAGAGGGAAACACCTGAGAGAGACAAGTCAGTTTTGTTTGCCAACCTTTCACCACCATTATGCTCATAAGCTATAAAAATTATACTTCCTCCTACATGGAGAAACCCTGGACCATGACTGATCTGATGCAGTCCATTATGCAGACCTAGGAAGGGGCCCCAACAAAGAAGAAGGTCTAAAAATCAACAGATATCAAGAAGCCCTCATAGGAATTCTAAGAGAAAGAAATAATAAAGAAACTATGCCCAAGAGTTTGAAGGAATTGGAGTCAGCCCTAAGCTCTTGCCTAAGCCAGAGCACATCTGAAGACAAATAGAAATGAGCAAAGCCTCCCCCTGCTCCAGAATCTCCCCTCTTGCACCTTTGATAGCCCCGAACATTTCTCTGGACCCTGCATCTGCCTAAGGCCCCTCTTCCTTATGATACTGGCAATACTGATCAAAAGAGTTGTGCCCAACTGACTCAGGGCTGAGTGTACAGGCCACTGCCCATGCTGCTCCTCCCCATGCCTACATGTGCCCGGGAGAGGAGGGTCAAAATACAAGCATAGTTGCCAAAATGTAAGTTTGTCATGGAAGACATTAAGAGGCTCAAGCAACAGGTGACCAATGCAGCCTTTGTGGAACTGGCTCAGAGTTACGTTTTCAAAAATTACAAACTGGCTTTACTGAGAATTGTGCCAGAGAGCTGATGAAGATGGCCATCACAGTTTTCCTCAATGGAGATCCAGAGGCTCAAAGACAGGGAGACCAAAAAGAATAAGAGCAGGACAGATCTCCTTACAGCTTCTCTCACCACAAACCCAGAGGTCACAGAAAGTGGGGAGGGGGGTTTCACTAGAACAAAGCCAATGGTCCAAATGTTTACAAGGAGAAAAAGCATGGCCAGACAAAAGGGGAAGGCTCCACTGGCCCCAGTGGGCATTAACCCACTGCCATGCTAAAATGATAACCCTTGAACAGAGAAGGAATGAGTGTTTTCCCTCAGGCTTTGGCCCAAACACCTCCTTTCACTTTCTTCCCACTTACTCAGAAGTTGATGATTGACGAATATGGCAGGGGTCCAACAGACAAACTCAACTGTATATGATGCATGGGATCCAGCGCCTCAGGAGGCTCAGCTGCTGCAAGTCCCAAAATGAACCAGAAATATATTCATGTTAATACCCAATAGTGAGCCATAGGTTGCACACTCCAAAAGGACATGCCACCCTGGCTCCAAGCCACATGCTATGAGCCACCAACAGGAAGGGACACAGAGCCCCATGCACCAAGGCATAGTGAACAAAAACACAAGCAGGGCATCTACTATATACAATTAGAGCAGGCTCCCACCTGTCAATAGGAGAAAGTCACGCAGACAAAGAGCAACACCTAGGTGAGCATAATGTGGCTGCCACACCAGAACCTGCAGGAACCTTCCCTCCAAACTTGGCAGACAGCCCATGGTGAGATTGACATAGGTGCCTTTTATACAAATGATGTCCCACATCATCAATCTCTGCTAAGATTTACATTAGATTTGAGAGTTGGGGAATCACATTAGCCACGATACTATACCAGTAGATAACAAAAAATTTCCTGCATCTTAAAGTGCCAGAGGATTTTATGTATGCTTCCCTTCCCTAAATGACAGTTCCCTCTAGGGGCTTGAGGACACCATCTTTGGGACAGTACTGGACTCTGACTCTAAAGCCCATATCTATCAAGAAAAAGGTAAAATACTTTGGTTACTATCTGACTCAGAAACAGAACAGAAAATAGCCACTGGTCCTCAAAAGAAACAGGAAATCTGCTAAATTCCATTCCTTTTCACCTGCCATCAGACTAGAGAATGCCTGGAGGCTAGCTATACATGGATCCCCAACTTTCAGTTATAGCAATCCTCTCAGTGAAGCTGCAAAGGGGGAGGGGGAGAATGGGATCCTCTAATATGAGGGCCACCTAAGCAAAAGAACTTTGAGGATTTTCAACTAGCACTCCCAGTGCATATGGACTAGGGCTCCTGGAACTCACAAAGCTTTACTTTCTATACCTTCAGAAACAGCATGGAATGGCTATAGGAGACTTGACATGGATTCTGTCCAAAGAGATGGGCTCTGTAGCCCAAGACTGGCCACCTTGAATAAAGGCCCTTGTAGCCACAGATCTTCTGGTTTTGGAAGCTGATGAACTGGCTATGGATAAAAATTTGTTTTCAGGGTTTCTCATTCAGAGTTGACATTGTAGAGTACAAAGGACAATATTGGTTGACTAGTGGTCAATACCAGGGCATGTTATGTGCAAACCCATGTATCCATGTGGAAGTCATTCAGACTCTGAACCCAACAACCTTGCTGCCCTTTGGACTGGGCAACCTGATCACAACTGTATTGAAGTCGTGGATGAAACGTTCTCCAGCAGACCACACATAGCAGACCAGCCCTCAGGGACCCTGATGTGGAGTACTTCACAGATGGAAGCAGTTTTATAAAAGATGGGATATCTTTTGCTGGATATGCAGTGGTCACTCTGGACTTGAGTTTCGAGGCAGAACCTCTGCCTAAGGGAACCTTAGCACAAAAAGCAAAACTTATTGCTTTGACTCAAGTACCTCAGTTGACAGCAGGAGTCTGTGTGGATATTTATATAGACTCAAAATATGCATTCACTACACTTCATTTTCATAGGGCCTTATGGAAGGAAAGGGCTGCTCAACTCAGGGAAAAAAAGGCATGATGTATGGGCAAGTAATTCTTAAATTTTTGGATGCACTGTTGACTCTCACGCAAGTTGTGGTTATATCTTGCCAAGGTCATTGAAAGGGAAACACTGTGTTTTCTCAGGGTGACAGAAGAGCTGAGAGAGAGGCAAGGTTAGGTGTCTGCAAGATATGAAAAGAAAATCCAGTCCCAGGTTTAAAGGCTGCCCTTCTGTCTGGCTACCTATTTAACAGATTTTGAGCCAATATACTCACAACATAAACGTAAATGGCTTAAGACTGAAAAATAAAATTTTCTCCCAGGAGGATGATGGAAAATATAATGATTTTCAGCATAACCATCCCAGAGATTCTAGCCAGAGCTTTTATCAAACAGTTCCACAGGAGAACACGTTGGATATACAGCACATTAGAGAGTTCTGAGTCAACATTTCTATGTCCCCTGGCACACAAAATTCATCTAGATATTCTGAAAACAATGTGATGTTTGTGCTCACAAAAATCCTTGTCAAAGGCCAGAGCTCCCACTAGGAATCCAAACTATAGGAGGAGCACCTTTTAAAGACTTGGAAGTAGACTTCACTGAACTACCATGCTCACGGGGCTATAAGTAACTTTTGTTTTTTGTGTGTTTCTACTTTGACTGGGTGAAAGCCTTTCCCATCTGCCCTGAAAAGGCTAGATAAATAACCAGGATTCTTCTCTGGTTATATGATTCCAGATTTTTTTTTTATCCCAATAACCATTGGCTCAGATAATGGACCAGCTTTTGGGCAGAGGTGACATGATTACTGACCAAGAGTTTAAACATCAGATGGAAGTTACATACTGCCTATAGCCTGTGGAGTTCTGGTAAAGTTCAAAGGATGAGCAAGATTTTAAGTCTCAGTTGGGTAAGCTATGTCAGGAATCACTTACATTGTGATGAATTTCTCCCTACTATCTGGTTGGGGATTAGATCCACTCCTACTAGGAAGACCGGATTCTCTCCTTATAAGATAATATACATGTGGCCCCTACTCTTATTATGGGACCATTTGGGGAAGTCTCATTCACCCTGAGAAAACAGCTTCAGGTCTTAGGTAAAATATTACAGGTTCTCAACCAATGGGTTAGAGAAATATTGCCTCTAAATTTGACCACAAGTGCACACTCCTTAAAGCCGGGAGATTGATTCTGGGTCAAAGAATGGAATACTCAAACATCAAAACTTTTTTGGAAGGGCATTTTCCCTATTATTTTATCCACCCCAACTGCAGACAAGTTTGCAGAAATAGGTCCCTTGATTGACTACACCAGTCTTAAGTGTGCAGCTGTAGACTGGGCATGCACTCAAGATGCTGTTAAACCCATGAAGCTGACTGTCAAGAGAAAAAAGGAGTACCAGAGAAGCTTGAGGGTCAGAAGGACAATAGCTCTGCTCCAGTCACTCCGGAAGCTGACTGGTGTATGCACAGCCAAAGCTTGAGGAGACTACAGCCCTGCTTCAGCCACATGTGAGGGAATGGCTGATCAATGCACTGTGAAAGATAAATTTCCCACCAGGAATAATACAGGGTTTCAACCCCTAAGTTAGTTCTTATACTATAATGCATTACCACCCCTTTCTTCTAGATATATACATAATTCTCTGTTTTTTTGCTACTGGTTTGATAATAGTAACTCCTACTTACTGGACCGTGGGTAAAAAAGTCATTTATACATTTTTATCTGCTTATATAATTTTTTTAGGATTTGTTGGGTGTTATTAGTTTCACTTTGTTAATTTATACTGTTTGAACTATGCTAACCAAAAAGTCTATTATTTAGTTTTGTTTCCTTTGATAACCTTAAGAGCTTATGTTCTACTCCTATTCCAACCATGGAGATCATGTGAACCACATGTGAAGACAATCCACTATAACCAAGACATGGTAAAACATAATTAGGACCTGTCCTGCCAGAGGAATGCAATGGATGGATGACTATTAGGAAAGACAAAAGAAGTTCATTGGGAAGAAACTTAATTTAGAAGGTCACCAATCTTGGGGTGAAGATAACTGGCCACCCCAGAGGATCATTGCAACTTATGGTCCCACTCCCTGGGCACAAAATGTCAGTTGGAGTTTTAGAACTCCTATTTACCTGTTAAACAGAATTACTCACTTACAAGCTGTGCTAGAAATTATTATTAATCAGACTGCCACAGCCTTAGACCTCTTAGCCACAAAACAGAGCCGACACAAGTGGCTAACAATCAAAACGCTTTTCAGTAGATTACTTATTGGCTCAGGAAAGAGAAATACGTGGAGACTTCAACAGCTAAGATTGATGCATCCCAATGGATGAAAATAGACAGTTAAGAATATAGCCAACTACACAAGAGAAGTAGCACATGTGCTAGTCATACCTAGAAGGGCATTATACTTTGTGTCCCAAACATGATTTTGGGAGATTGTTGTCAACCTTGGTAGATTTCTAAGCTTAACTGCTATATTGGGTATTCTGCTGTTAACCTGTTTTTTGCTCTCATATTTGGCTCCACTGTGCATTAAAACTAATGGGTCCACTATGGAAGGTACTTTTGAAAAGATGACAACAACTAAGGTTGTGACATTATTTAAGGCCTTAAGCCAATATAATGGTAACAGTGTTCTTAAATTTAAAGAATTAACTTATGCAGAGCATTATTAAAAGGGGAATTTAAGTGACACCCCCTTTCTCCACAGAAAAGTCATACCTGGGATTCTAAAAGAATCTTCACCATGGCTGATTTTAAAACTATCAGCAAAAAAGTCTCTGCAAAAGAATTCGATGTAGATAAACTTCCTATTTTCCTGTCACCCTGTTTTACTTGGCCACTGGCTGAGAAGATACCAATACTCCAGGTGCTTGGAACCCATACTAGTTTTCAGAAATATATTCAGTATAGTAGTTTGTAGAAATGTGCAAGAAAAGGCCTCTGGTCTTGACCTGGGCTTTACAGAGATCTCTACATTTTTAAGATATGTTACCAACTGGGCTCCATGGTAACAACTGGAAGGGAGAGGAAAATGGGGAAAAGAAGCTCTCCCTACTCAGGTGTTGTCCTTGAAGAGTTAACTTGCCCAAAACATTGAAAGAAAAAGCTGATTTTATGTGAACATCTGAAAACTGTGAACTACTGAGCCCCTGCCCTTACATGCTGGGTATGAAATTCTGAAAGTGCTCTGAAATTGGGGTTCAGGGGATTGATTGATTACAGCAAAAGTTGTGCCCTCTGAGCCTGGCTGCAGCCAAATAAAAATTATTTCCTGCTATGTTTAGTGCCTTGCCTCATTTGACCCTACAACATTACTGTGCTATTCTGGAATTTCTTAGATTCTTCCCTCCCATTGCTTCTCCCTAGGCTGGCCTCCAAGAATGGATCCTGGCTCCCCACTCATCCTCACAATTCCAGACAAAAGGTATCCCTCACAGTGCTGTCCTTTGGCACTCCTTTGATCAAGGTCCCTCTCTGTGGATCTACACATCTGTGGTAGAGGAGTGCAATTGGCTGGCCTCTGCCAACTGAAGGCCTAGTGCTGACCTTGTTCTGCCTGATTCCCTCCCTTCATTCCCCTACCCTCTAGCCTTGAATGCTGCCATTACCCTAACCCAGCCCTCCTAACCCTGATGTTTCACCATTCAATTCCAAGATTAGGCTGCTCACCTGAGCCCCTGATCGTGTTTCTTGTGTCATATAACTTTCTGTGGTATCTCTTGTTAATGGGACAGACCTGGAGGCCTCATACTGGGGCCCCCTATTGAGCTCCCCTCCTTGCCCTTTGCGCTGCCCTCTGTCTCCTCATTCTAGCACCACCCCTTCCACTGCTCGCCCTAGTGTTTTCCCCTGAAGAGCGGGCCTCCTCCTTTTTGGGTTCCCAATCTTCTTTTAGGCAGGTTGGTTCTTTACCTGGAATAATTGCTTGGTTCCTGGCTCTTGCCCCTCTCAGCACCCACATCGACTCTGTGCCATGCCTTATGGTCGCTTTCCTCCTGCATTTGTCCCTTGCAAAGCACACTTGGCCTTGTCCCTGGCTCTTGATTCTCATCTGTGCCAGGCATCTTGTAGGAAACAGAGCCCTTCCACTCACGTGTGCCCCTTGCTCTCCCTGGGCCTCCGTCCTGCACCTGGAACCATGACACCTGGCAGAGGTGCTGGCATTTGAACCTGTCTCCCACTGACTGGATTCCAGCCTTCCCTCCCTAGCCCTGTCCACTTTCCTGAACCCTATACCCACCCTTAACCCTTAGCTCTCCATGCACAGGCCAGGCTCCTTGCTTTAGACTCTGGTGGGCATTCTTGCTCAGTGCTTTTCTGGGCATTGTTTTAGAGCCTCTTGCAGGGGAAACTTCCCTGCTCCCCTTGGCTTCTCTGTACTACAGTAACCTAGTGTAACCCCGCCTTCCCAGGCTGGAGTTCCCAGCTTTCCCCTGGCCTGGGCCTTCATCTAGGTCACTTGCCTGGGCTCCTTGCTGGGATCCTGGACCTAACCCTACTCACACCAAACCTGCGGCCCTTCAGGTTGTGCCCTCCTTCTGCCCTCTACTAATCGAATGAGTCCTGGTCGCCTAACCCCCCTACCTCCACAAACCAGGTATCCTCTCACGGTACTCTCTTTGGCCCCTCTTTAAATCCAGATCCGTCTCTGAGGACCTACTCACTTGAGTCAGAGGAGTGGTATTGGCTGGCATCTGAACCCTGAATGCTCCCTTTGGGAAACATATTCCCGCCACTCACCTGAGTCCTCTATACTGCCTGAACTTTGAGGCCTGGCAGTTAACATGGGACTTGCTCCAACCCAGCCCTAAGTGATCCTCTCTCTTCCCTTCCCTGCCCTCTGGCCTTGCATGCTACCACTACTGCAACGAAGCCCTCCCTAATCTTGACCCTTTGCACTCCAGTCCTTGGACCTGGGCAATTGGCTGAGCCCCTGACTATGTTCCTTATGTTCCTTGACATAGCATGGAGTTTCTTCATGTTGGGTCTGACCTGGGGGCCCATTGCTTGAGCACGCCAGCGGGCTCCCCTAGATGCCATTAGCCTCTCATGGTTCTCAGGGAGGCTCTATCTCCCCTTCACCTTGTTTTTTTTTCTGGAGCTCACAGGTCACTTGTCCTTGGGTCCCCCATCATCATTCATCGGGTAGGTCCCTTGCCTGGGACCCTGGCTTCAGTCCTGTCCCTCACCCCTCCACGAAACCACCCTGACCCCCAGCCATGTCTTCCCATCACCCTCATTCTTGCCCTTTTTCCTTTCCTGGCTTCCTTTTCCAGGATCCTGGCCCTGGATTTTCATCTGAGCCAGATTACCTTACAGGAAACAATGCCCTGCCACTCGCTTGGGCCCCTTGCTCTCCCTGGGTACTTGGTCCTGCACCAGGAACCCTAAAACCTGGAGGTAGGCCTGGGCCTTGAGCCTGACTTCCCCCTTCTGAGTCCCCTGCCTTCCTTCCCACATCTTGTTCACTATCTTGAGCCCCCTGCCCAAGCCCTGGCCCTTGGCTCTCCGTTCCCTGGTCTGGCTTCTAGCCTGATCCTCTGGGGGTCCATTTTTGCGCACAGCTTTTCTGAGCATTGTCTGAGGACCCCTCACTAGGACACTTCCCTTCTTCCCTTGACATACCTTGACTTCAGTACCCTAGTGCAGCCCTGCCTTCTTTGTCAGGCGTTCCCTTCTCTCCCGTGGCCTGGGCACTCTTCTAGGGCTCTTGCCTGGGCTCCTCTCAGGGGTCCTGGCCTCGAACTCACCCACGCCTGTCCTGTGGCCCTTTAGCCTGTGCCCTATTAGGCCCTCCTGTCCTTTCTGTGTCTGCATGCCCTCTTTCCTGATCCCCTTTCCAGGAGGCTCACCCAGGCCAGGCAACTTGACTTGGCCTCTTGACCCTGGGGGCTCCCTTTGGAAAATGTAGCCCTGCTGCTTGCCTGAGCCCTTTGGCCTCCGTCAGCTGGAGCCATGCTCCCTACCTCTGACACCCTGCAGTAGATCTGGGATTTGAGCCGTTCTCCCCCTTTGCTACCAACTCCATGTTCTCCCCTCCCACTACACCACACCATGTTTCTTTTCATTCACCAAGGCCCAGGGGGTAGCACTTGGCTCTCCATTACTGGGAATGGCTCTTTGCTTGAGACCCTAAGCTGTTATCCCTCTTCTTGAAGACCCTTTCCCTGTTCCTTTGTTTCAGGCCCCTGTTACCTGCCCCCTCCTGGGCCTTCTGATCCCCTCATGTTGTGGTATACTGGTACTGCCCAGATCCTCAACTCCCCCTGCTTCTCCCTAACCTGTGATGCTGGAATGGTTCCTGCAGCCCACCCCCTCCCACTTTAGCACACCAGGTATCCCCTCACAGTACCCCTTTTTAGTTGAGGTCCCTCTCTGAGGATCTACTCACCTCAGGCAGAAGAGCGGTATTGGCTTGCCTCTGTGCCCTGAATGTTCCCTATGGGAAACACAGCCCTGCCACTTTCCTGAGTCCCCCTCACTGCCTGGCAGGTAACATGGACTTCCTCCAACCCAGCCTAAGAAATCCCCTCCCTTGTCTCCCCTTCCCTCAGGCCTGGCATGCTGCCCCTACTGCAACTGAGCCCTCAGTAACCCTGACTCTTTGTGCTCCAGTCTTCAGGCCTGGGCTCTGGACTCAGCCCCTGATTGCATTTCTCGTGTCCTTTGGCATAGCATGAAGTCACTTTGTGTTGGGGTTGACCTGGGGGCCCCTTATTTGGCCTTGCCAGTTGGCTCCCCTTTGTTCCCCTTGGCTTCTCCTGGGCCTCACGCAGCACCTTCCTTCCCTTCTCTTTGCACTTTTTTTCTGGTGCTTGCAGGTCTCCTGCTCCTTGCGTCCTCCATCACCATTGATAAGGTGGGTCTCTTGCCAGGGCACCTGGTTAGGGTACTGAATTTGCCCCTATGTGCATACAAGCCAACCCGCTACCATGTCCTCCCATTGCATGCCATCTGGCCTCCTTTTTTTCCCTGGCCTCCACTGCCAGGACCATGGCCCTGGATTCTTATCTGATCCAGGGAACCTTATGAGAACAATATCCTGCACCTTGCCTGGGTCCCTTGCTCTCCCAGGGTGAGAGAACCTGAAACCCTGAGGTAACTCTAGGCCTGGAGCCTCACTGCCCCCTTCTGGATACCCTGCCTTTCTTTCCAAATGTAATCCACTGTCCTGAATCACCTGCCCAATCCCTGGGCCTTGGCTCTTAGGACCCTAGCCTGGCTCCTTGTTTGAGCCTCTGGTGGCCCATCTTGCTCATTGCTTTTCTGGGTATTGTCTGAGGCTCCTTGCTGTGGCTGCATCCCTGCTCCCCTTGGCTTTCCTGGACTGCAGAATCCTAGTGCAGCCCTGCTTTCCAGCCCATCATTCCCTGCTCTCCTCTTGCCTGGGACCTCTTCTAGGTTCCTTGTCTGGGCTCCATGCTTGGGTCCTGGCCACCATCCCACCCACACAAATTCTATGGCCCTTCAGGCTGTACCCTTCTTGGGCCCTCCTGTCATTTCTGTCTCTGGGCCATTTGGCCTCCCTAGGCCTGGGCCCTGCTCTCGACACCTGACACCTTGCAGTGGATCTGGGCCTTGAGCCATACTCCCCCTGTGTCACCGACTCCACTTTCTTCTTTCCTGCTGCTCCCCCTCCACGTTTCTTTTCATTCACACAGGCCCAGATGCTAGCACTTTGATCTCCATTACTGAGCCTGCTCCTTTTTTGAGACCCTGGCTACTCTTCTTGAGGTCCCTTTTCCTGTCCCTTGTTTCAGGCCATTTTGGTGGCCCCCTCCTGTGCCTCCCCTCTTATCCCCTCATGCTGTGGTATGGTAACACTGCCCGGACCCTCTGGTCCCCTGCTTCTCTCTATACTCTGTGCTGCTGGAATGGGTCCTGCAGCCCACCCCACCCAATTCCGCATACCAGGTGTCCCCTTATAGTACCCTCTTTGCCACCCCCTTTTTTGGTCCAGGCCCCTCTCTGAGGATCTACTAACCTGGGGCAGAGGAGCAGAATTGGCTCAGCTCTGTGCTCTGAATGCTCCCTATGGAAAATGCAGCCCTGCCACTCATCTGAGACTCCCTCACTGCCTTAACCTTGAGGTATGGCAGTTAACATGGACTTGCTTCCTCTCAACCCTGAGCGATCCCCTTCTTTGGGTCTGGTCTTTCTTGCTGCCCCTACCGCAACCCATCTCTCCCTAACCCTGACCCTTTTTGCTCCAGTCCCTAGGCCTGGGCATTTTGTGACAACTGATTTACATGATGAGCAGTATGAATTTCTTTATCTAATGTGGTAGTGGAAGAAACTATGGACCCTATTAAAACAATTGATGCTGAAATTCCTAAAATTAAGGCACCTACAAAAAGATTAGGTATAATTAGGGCTTGATTAACTAAATCTAATGCTTGTAACCCAGGATCATCATACCAAACAGAATCTAATTTAACAGGCAACCTAGTATAAGAAGGTTGATTTATAATTAAAACGACATTAGAATATGAAATATATTTGTTAATACAATTTGTTAATGTGCAAACTTCACAAACAACATCATAAGTTTCAACCTCTAATTTTGAAATCTGTAGTGTTCTTTGTTTTCTAAGTAACATTACATAAGGGGATCCTACATAAGCCATAACAAAACGACTCTCATATGGTGAAAAAGGCTAATCCATATGTATTATATCTAAGGAAGCCAATATCCTATAATATTCTGTATAAACCTGATAGTGTTGTTTAATTTTAGTAAAAAAATAAAGTGGTGACCCATCCAGCTGAGTACCATGAATTCACTGGCTTAAGTGGCATGTTCCTGATGCTTGAGGAGTGTAGTATAGATTTGATGATAAAATTCCCTAAGCTTCATAATCAGGTTCAGAAATAGAAAAATCATATATTGGAAAAGAAGAATATTTTTGGAAAGAGTTTTAATCCTCTTTCAATAAACATACATTTTTGCCAGATTGGAAATCTAAATTGTCTATTTACCCCTACCCATAAATAATCAAACTGGGTCTCAGTTTATTTTGCAGTATTGAGATATAGGAGGGGGCCTTTCTGAAGGTAAAATTTCTTCAAAATCAGGAAAACTTAAAGTTAAAATACAAAGTGCCCAAACATCCTTTACACCTCTTTCCTCATTTGGAGAATTTGTTATTAAAGGTCTATAATTAAGTGGTATACTGCCGACAGTTTGAATGCCATTATGGCTAAAACAAAGAGGAGGTAAATGACTATGACCCTTAAAACTAAAATTGTAAGTTTATATAGAAGTAATAAAAGAATTATACTCACCCTCCAGGATATAAGTATTGTTGGTAAATACCTTAATATCTCCTTTTCCACAAGCAGTAAGGTGAAATAAAGATCTATCAGGAAAATATGCCAAGTAATATTCAGAAGACACATTGGTTACCTGATAGGCAAAAATAGCTAATATAGCAACAGACATATTCTCATGAGTGCAGGGATTTGACTAAGCAGAAATAAGTTTTCGAGTTTAATGAGTGAATTGTTTTAATTTTCCCCAAGTTGGTAGTTCTGCGGATCTTGTAGATGTTGCTCATCTGGGTAAGGATTGAGGACCACCAATGTTTATTCGGGAAAGTGATGAAATTAAGATAGTCATCAAATCTTCTTCAGGCATCATGGTCAATGGTGGGGAGTCTGGAGACTCCGAGGGCATGGTTTCTTCTACTTTCTTGTCAGGGAGCTGGACATAGCATCAAATCAGTCTGTCAGGAATCAAAATGGGAAAATCTGCATCCTGTGGAAATATACAAGCATATCCTCAACCACAAGTTAGTAATACATCACGTCCTTTCCATTTACCTGTCAAGAGATCTTTCCATTTTACGAAGGGTTTTGCTGATATTTTTTTCATTTTTCCAATGTCTTAGCATGGGAGTTAATCTTTCATAATCACAATTGAGATTATTAATCGCAATCAAGGCATGTTGTAGAACATGATGAGGAGATCTATGTTTATATTCTCCTTCTTGAAGTTTAGTAATTTGAGCTTTTAATGTTTGATGATCTCTCTCTAAACTATAGCTTTTCCTTGATGATTATAGGGGATTTCCGTAGAATGAAAAATTTTAAACATATCACAAATTTTTTGAAGGCATTTGAAGTAGAAGCTGGTGCATTATCTGTTTTTAATTCTTTGGGAATACCAAATATGAGAAACAAATAAACAAGTGTTGCACTACACATTTATATGCTTCTCCAGTTTTTCCTGATGCAATAATTACATGAGAGAAAGTATCAACAACAACATGAACATAACTTAATTTTCCAAATGAAGGAATATGAATAACATCCATTTGCCATAAATCATTAGGTCTTAAACAACAAGGATTAACTCCCATGGGCAAAGTTGGCAATAATGATGGACAGGTTTGACAATTTCTGACAATACTTCTAGCTGATTCCCCAGGGATATGAAATTGTTGTCGAAGGGCAGAAGCATTTTGATGATATAAAGCATGACTAGCTATAGTTTCTTGAACAGTAAGAATTTGGGGTCTGGTTAATGAATCTGCTAAGGCATTACCTTGTGACAATTCTCCTGTTAAGTTAGAATGTCCTCAAATATGCCCTATAAAATAAGGATGTTTTCTATTTAAAATAAACTTGTGTAAAGAATTTAAATAATGGAAAATTGTGGTCTTATGCTGAGGGAGAGAAGCTGACTCTATATGAGGAAAAATTTTCACAATATACTGAGAATCAGTATATAAATTAAACATTTTGTCTTTAATTGAGTAAAAGCCATAATTATGGCTATTATTTATGCCCTCTGAGCAGAGGTTTCCTTTGTCTGTTGGACATAAATGTTATTATTAATAACTAAAGATGCTCTCCATTTGAGGACCCATCAGTAAAAACTAAGGTTGCTAGTTGAGGTAAATGCTCAGAAGAAAACAATTTTGGAAAAACTACAAGGTGATTCATAACTATAACAGGGATGAGATAACAAATGAAACTTGAGGTGACCACGATATCCCTGAAAAGCTATTTGCCTATCTTCAGAATGTTTCATAAGTGTATTCAATTCATCTCTAGAATAGGGAGTTACCAAATTATGCATTTCTATCCCAAATAACTCTCTACTTCTATGTCTTCCTTTTATTATTAATAAAGCAATCACAGTAGCCTGTGAGCAAATAACCTTCTTAGAATTAACCAGCATATGTATCCACTCTAAGGGCTTGAGTGCCATAATACTCCTGTAGGTGTATGAGGAGTGGATAAAACAAGAAAATCCCAAGTTTGAGTAACATCAACTCTTTGCAATTGTTGTTTATTAATAGCTTCTCCTACCTTATTTAAAGCAAGTTTAGCTTCTTCTGTCAAAATACAAGAATAGTTGGGTCAGAGTCTCCTTTCAAAATATCAAATAATGGTTTAAGTTCTGCAGTAGTAAGTTTCAGAAAAGGACAAATACAATTAATATCACCGAAAAGTTTTTGAAAATCATTTAAAGTTTGTAAATGATCAATCCATAATTTTAAATCTTGATGGGAAACAGTTTGATTATTTATAATTCTACCCAAATAATTATAAGGAGGTGATTGCTAAATTTTATCTGGGGCAATGATTAAGCCAAAATTTTGTAAGGACTGTGTCATTAATTATATATGATGAAGCAATTGAACAACTTTATGAGCAATTAATATGTCATCCAAATAATTAATAATATAGGCATTTTTATATTTATCTCTTATCGGTTGTATTGCTGATGCAACATATTTTTGACAGAGAGTAGGACTATTTTTCATACCTGAAGCAACACCTTTCATTGAAAACGTTGTTATGGCCCTTTTAAATTAACAGAGGGAAGGCTAAAAGCAAATCTTTTACAATCATCAGGATGTAATGGAATAGTCAAAAAGCAATCTTGTAAGTCTATCACCAGGGCATGAGATCCTTTAGGGACAGCTACTGGAGAATGAAGTCCTGGTTGTAGGGAACCCATATTCTCCATAGTAGCATTTATAGCTCTTAAATATTGTAATAATTTCCATTTACCTGATTTCTTTTTAATAACAAATATAGGAGTATTCCATGGACTATTAGAAGGTTCTATATGTTTTAAATTAAGTTG
Organism: Ictidomys tridecemlineatus; assembly: GCF_052094955.1. Classification (NCBI taxonomy): domain Eukaryota; kingdom Metazoa; phylum Chordata; class Mammalia; order Rodentia; family Sciuridae; genus Ictidomys; species Ictidomys tridecemlineatus. Next base: position 84,855,750 of record NC_135485.1, read on the forward strand.
TTACTTAACCAACAAGTCTGAAGCCTGTAATTTTTCTGTTGTTAGGGCCCATTGTTCTACCCATACAGGCTCATCATTTTTCCAAGTCATTTTAACTGTTGTTTCAACAATGGCCCCAATTAAAAATCCTGTTGACCCTCTTCTATAATAGCAGTACAGAGACAGACTCCAATCTTAAACATTATATCTAGGCCCCATAAAGTAAAAAAAAAGACAAGGAAAAACATATAGTTGAAAAATTTCCTAAATTTTTGTCATCAGCCATTTAAGTATTTGAGTGCTTTTTGCTACATTAGTAGCAGTGCCATGTCCCATAACTGTTGAGGGAGTTACTGTTGTAGGCCAGGTTGAGGACCAATCTTTTTCTGCTATACAAGTATTATCTGTTCTTGTATTCAATAAATCTTCAATTGTTTTTCCCTGAATCTCTAGTTTTATCATAGGATGAAAATTTTGAAGTTTTTTAACCCAGAATGCCATATTACTGGAATCAAATCCTCTTGTTTGTCTTTGTTCATTTCAAATAGCTCAGTTTTCGATAGATTAATAGGGAAGTAATGAGATTTGAGAAACTCTTTGCCTTTTATGAATAATCAAGTTCTTTTGAGATGAGAGTTCTATTAAAATATTTATTTATCCAGTATAATCAGAATCAACAACTCCAGGAATAACTTTGATTCCCTGTAGAGAATCAGAGCTTTTCCCTAGAATAAGTCCAAAAGTTCCTTTAGGTAAAGGTCCATAATTTTAGTAGGTATAGCTAGAACAGAAAAATCTGAAGGTATAACTACTGATTCTGAAGATGCCAAATCTAATCCTGCTTAATCTGGGGTGGCTCTTAATAAAGCCCTTATAGTATATCCTGTTGAAAAGGATTGTTGATGGCCTCCATTATTTAAGGGGCCCGAGGCTGGTTCCCATTGCCAGTTTTCAAGTAATGGATTGGCAGTCATTTTTTTTTTCGAGTTATTGGTCCAACTTCTAAAAGTCTTCTGTCTCTATGAAATTTAGAGTGACACTCCTTTGCCCAGTGAAATACCTTGTTGCAACATGGGCATAAATTTTTGGGTCTACATATCTGATTACGAACTCGATTTCCTTAATTTGAAAGTTTTTATTAGGAAAAATTTAACTAAAATGACCTGACTGTTCACAAGAATTTTCTTTATTTTGTCCTTTGTTTTAAAGCCTTTTAAGAAACTGAGCATTGGTTTGTTCCTGTAATGCTGTTGCTATGGCTACACCTTGCAAATATGAGGGTGATATATCAGCACAAACCTTAACAAAATCAGATAAATTTCCTGTCTTTCTAATAGGTCTTAGGAGTGTCTGACATGCAGTATTTGCATTTTCAAAATCTAATTGTTTGTATACAATTTGTGCTGCTTCATTATTAGTTATAATTTTTTCCACTGATTATTTTAATCGAGTCAAAAATTCCTCAAAATGTTCTTCAGGATTCTGTTTTATAGTACTTAAGCCAGAAGTTTTAACTATTTTTTTTCCAATTGTATCCAAGCATTAACTGCTAAATCTGAGCGCTGGGCCAAAGCAGGACAAAGCAAATGTAATTGATCATTTGGCTGAGCCTAATCATTTTCTTCCACTAACATATTAAAAGTAATTTCACTCTTTAAAGATCTATTATATCCAGAGTGTTCTTTAGCTCTATCTTCATAGGACGTTTTTGATAATAAGAATGTCCCTCAAGGGAGACAAGATTTTGCAGTAGCAAACCAATCACATAGAGTAATCCATCTAGTGGAAATAATCTCTACTATCCATAAAGTATAAGGAGAAGTGGGTTCATAATCATGAACAGACTCTTTTAATTCTCTTAAAAATTTTAAAGGAAGAGGCTCCCATTGAAGTACATAGTGTTCACCATCTGAATCAACAAAAGTGATAGGGAGAGTCAAACTTAGATCTCCAGATTGTAGAGCCTCTCTCATAGCTCCTTTAAATCCTACATTCTGTGAGGGAGGAGGTAGGTTATTTTTAATTTTGGAATCTAATTTATTTTTGGTAAGATATGTTGTAAGAGGTCTACAAGAATGTGTATTTATGGGGGAAAAATTCTTCATTATGATATTCAATAGCTGCTTTTTCTAAATTTTCTTCATTTTATGAACAAGACTTATCCTCCTCCTCATCATCTTTTTGTAGGACATAAATTTTTCTTCTAGAGTCCCTTCTTAGGAAAGTTTCTTCAGTGGGGGCAGTTGAATTAATCTTATTTATGATTTCAGTTCCATGAGCTGGATCTAACATATCTTTTAAAAGATTCCATAATGCTATAGCATCTACAGGCATATTTCCTGCCCCATAATCATAGTAATGTGCTTTTAAAACTTTTATTTTTGCCCATGTTTTTAAAGCTAAGATTCCTTCTTCTGGGAACCAAGGGCAACATTCCAAAATAAAATGAAAAACCTCAGTAGTTGTGAAGTGGAAATCTTAATTCATTTTTTTTGTAAGCATATGTTTAACAATATCAATGAATAATCCTTGTTCCTTTGATTCGGTTTTCCCATTTTTCTTTTAACTAATTACCCACTCTTACCTGGTCTACCAACAGAGGGCTTGCAAAACCCCGGGGTAATGGCCAATCCACTCCGAAAACAAGGGGGCAAATGCCGAGTGGGCTTACCTTCAGTTACCTGGTTCGGGCACCAATTGCCAGGGTCCAGCCCTAGCGGGGTCCAGGGAGTCCTGAAGGATGAGTGGCATTGGCGAAAAGTTGAGACAGGAGTTGTTTTGTTGAAGCAATCTCCAGAGAGAGAGAGCTCTAATGCAGCTTTCTCTGGGTTATCTTTTATTACAATTTTTTTCTAATGTCATTTATTATACAATTTTAAAACTTTGCCAAGACATAATATTTTCTTAACCATAATTAGGGGAATAAAAAAATGTAACATCAATTTACATTTTTTTCCAGGATGTGACCTTTAGTTATCAATAATTAATAAAATGCATCACTAATATAAATTTTTTTCAGATTTTTCCAAGATGTACTATTTTCTTATTAACTAATACATAACTACATCACCAGACTCTAAGTCTCCTAATCTATCATTAAACTTTAAGTTTTAAAGTACACCTACAATTTTATTACTAATCTAAAATTCTCATCTAAAAAGTACCCTTAAATCTTATACTTAAAATATCCTAAAGTTTATAAACCATTCTTAAAACATATCAATAACCCACATAGCTAAAAACTTAAGAATTCTAAACCCAAGAATCTAAATAGAATAATACTTCTAACATTATTCTAAACATATTGTCTTGTAAGTCTACTTTAATTAATTCCTAAATTTATTCTCATAATACTGGTTGAGCTGCTTTCTCGAAGAGTTTCTTTGTTTCTCAGTCAAGGTGCGCTTGTTCTTATATCTTTATAAACTTCTCAATAAAAGGTAAGTTCTAAACTAATCAGTCCACTTTATGCCAATGTTAAGTATGCTCATCATAAATCCCTATGTAAAGTAAAAGATGGTTTATTTAAATGAGAAGAATGTATCCTTATATTTCTTACCTTTCCTAAGTGTATAACATATCTTTCCTTAATCGAGAATAAAACTACATATGGTGGGTTTTGTACAATGAGCATAATGATTAGGTATTCTAAAAAGCTGGAAATATGGGCTTGGGTTCTAGTTGATATAATCAATGTGGTGCCTAAAATTCTTGTGACCTTTTTTGAGAATGATTGTTGTCCATTATCAGGTTTGTCCTCAAAGTTCTGAGATACTAGAACAACTTTCTACTTTGTCCTTGATATGCTGCGTGGTACTAGAAGAGACTTCAAGGCATAAACTGTTATGTTCTAGTCATCTGAAATTTAATTTGATTTGGCAATTAACATACTCATGCCTCATGTCAGGAACATCAGCATGAAAATGAAAAGTTCCAATTACGTAAAAAAGGATCTCATCATTTCGGTTTCCCACAAACCAGCACAGCTTTGCCAGCATTGATCCTTACTGTGACCTTGTGAAGACAGTGGGAGAGAGGCTTTGCCAGCACTTATTTTCACTGTGACCTTGTCAAGAGAGTGAGAGGGGAATCACTTTCATGACCCTCCCTGCCGGAACCTGGAGTCCTGGCATTTAACATGGACTTGCTCCAACCCAGCCCTGAGTATTCCCCTCCCTTCCCTCTGTCCTTCCATGCTGCCCCTATTGCAACCCAGCCCTCCCAAACCCTGACCATATGTGCTCTGGTCCCCGGGCCTGGGGTTTGCCTGAGCCCCTGACCACATTCCTCAAGGCCCTAGGCATATCAAGGAGTCTCTTCCTGTTAGGTCTGACGTGGAGACACTTTGCTTGGGCCCACCAGCAGGTTCCCCTATGTGTCTCTAGGCTTCTCCTGGTCCTCAAGCAGCCCCTTTCTCCCCTTTTCCTTGCACCTTTTTCTGGCGCTTGCAGGTCTCCTGCTCCTTGGGCCCCCATCACCATTGATTGGGTGGGTCCCTTGCCTGGGTGCCTTGCTTGGGTCCCTTGTCTCCTTTCTATTCGCACCCAACCTGAACCCCTTGCATGCCCTCCCATAACCCTCCTTCTGGCCCTCTTCCTTTTCCTGACCTCCTTTCTAGGACCCTGACCATAGGTTCTCATCTGATCCAGGGTACCTAATTGAAAACAATGCCATGGCCCTCTTCTAGGCCCCTTGTTCTCCCTGGGTGCTTGGTCAAAGTCCACACAATTTCTGGACATTGTCTGAGGGCCCCTTGCTGGAGCCACTTCCATGCTCCCCTTGGCATTTCTGGAATGCAGGACCCTAGTGCAGCCCTGGCTACCCCACCCAGCATTCCTTGCTCTCCCCTGGCCTGCACCCTTTTCTAGGTACCTTGCCTGGGCTCCTTTTTGAAGTCCTGGCCCCCACTCCACCCACACCTATCCTGTGGCTCTTCAGCCTATGCCCTGCATGGGCCCTCCAGTTCTTTCTGTCTCTGCCATGCCCACTCCTGATCCCCTTCCTAGATGCTCACCTGGGCAAGACGACTTGATTTGGCCTCTCTGCCCTGGGCCTCCCTTTGGAAAACGTAATCATGCCCCTTGCCTGGACCCTTTGGCCTCCCTCAGCTGGGGCCCTGCTTCCGACCTCTGAAACCCTGCAGTGGATCTGGGCCTTGAGCCATTCTCCCCCTGTGCCACCAACTCCACTTTCTCCCCTCCTGCTGCTCCCCCTCCATGTTTCTTTTCATTCACTCAGGCCCAGGTGATAGAACTTGGCTCTCCATTACTGGGCCAGGCTACTTGCTTGAAACCATGAGCCATTCTCCCTCTTCTAAGGGACCCCTTCCCTGTCACTTGGTTTTAGGCCCCTGTTACCTGCCCCCTCCTGTTCCTCCCATATGATCCCCTCATGCTGTGGTATGCTGGCACTGCCTGGACAGAATATCCCCTGCTTCTCCCTACCCTGTGCTGCTGAAATGGGTCCTGAAGTCCACACCTCCTTACTTCTGCACACCAAGTATCCCCTCACATACCCTCACTGTCCCCCCTCCTTTGTTCCATGACCCTCTCTGAGGATCTACTAACCTGCTGCAGGGGAGTGGAATTGGCTCGCCTCAGTACCCTGAATACTCCCTATGAAAAAAACATCCTGCTACTCGCCTGAGTCCCCCTCACTGCCTGAAACTTGAGGTCTGGCAGTTAACATGGACTTGCTCCAACCCTTCCCTCCCCTCCGGCCTTCCATGCTGCCTCTACCACAACCAAGCCCTCCCTAATTCTGACCATATGTGCTGCTTGACCTGGGCCTGTGTGTTTGCCTGAGGCCCTTACCGCATTCCTCATGGCCCTTGGTATAGCAAGGAGTCTCTTCCTGTTGGGTCTGACCTGGGGGCACTTTGCTTGGGCCCGCCAGTGGGCTCCCCTAGGTGCCCCTTGGCTTCTGCTGGTCCTCATGCAGCCCTTTTCTCTTCTTCCCCTTTCACCTTTTTCTGGTGCTCGCAGGTCTCCTGTTCTTTGGGGCCCCATCACCATTGATTGGGTGGGTCCCTTGCCTGGGTGCCTGGCTTGGGTCCTGTGTCTCGTCCCTATAAACACCCACCCTTACCCCTTTACATTCCCTTCCGTCACCCTCCTTCTGGTCCCCTTCCTTTTCCTGACCTCCTTTGCCAGGACCCTGGCTGTAGGTTCTCATTTGATCCAGGGCACCTTATGGGAAACAAAGCCGTGGCCCTTGCCTGGGCCCTTTGCTCTCCCTTGGTGCTTCATACGGCACCAGGAAACCTGAAATCTGAAGGTGACCCTAGGCCTAGAGCCTGACTGTCCTCTCCTGAATCCCCTGCCTTCCTTCCCAAATGGAATACACTGTCCTGAGCCACCTGCTCAAGCCCTGGCCCTCGGCTCTCTGTTCCCTGGTCTGGCTTCTCGCTTGAGCCTCTGGAGGCCATTCTTGTTGACTGCTTTTCTGGGCATTGTCCAAGGATCCTTCACTGGGGCCACTTCCCTGCTCCCATTGGCATTCCTGTACTGTAGTACCCTAGTGTAGACCTGCTTTCCTCGCCTGGAGTTCCCTGCTCTCCCCTGGCCTGGGCCCTCTTTTAGGTCCCTTGCCAGGGCACCTTTCTGAGGTTCTGGCCCCCAGCCCACCCACACGTTTCCTGCAGCCCTTCAGGCTGTGCCCTATTTCGGCCCTCCTGTATTTTCTGTATCTTCCACGAACACATTTCTGATCCCCTTTCCAGGATGCTTACATGGGCCAGAGAATCTGACCTTTGGGAAAAGGTAGCCCTGTTCCTTGCCTGGGTGCTTCACCACCCTCAGCCTGGGCCTTGCTCCTGTACCCTGATGCCCTGCCTTGGACCTGGGCCTTGAGTCCTCCTCCCCCTCTGCCAGTCACTCCCCTTTCTTTGCTCTCCATCCCTGGCCGGCAGAGGATTTGACCTTTGGAAACCCATAGCCCTCCTTCTTGCCTGGGCACTTTTTCCTCCTTCAACTTGGGCCCTACCTGACACCCGGCACTCGACCTTGGCCTTGAATACTCCTCTCCCTGTGTCAGCTTCTCCCCTTTCTCCCCTGCTGACCCTTCCTATCCATTCTTTTTTTCATTCATGCAGGCCCAGTTGCCAGCCCTTGGCTCTCCATTACTGGGCCCGGATTGTTGCTTGAGCGCCTGGCTGCCCTTATCGAGGACTTGGTTTTATCCCTTGGTTTTTGGCCCCCTTTGCCAGCCTCCTCCTGTGCCTACCCTCTCTTCCTCTCATGCTGTGGCATCCTGGCACTGCATGGACCCTTTGCTATCCCTATTCACTCTAGCCTAGTCTCCTCAAATGGGTACAGCTGCCCACTGACCTCCCCAACCTCTGTATGCCAGGTATCCCCTCAAAGTACACTCTTGCCCCTCATTGGTCCAGGTCACTCTCTGAGGATCTACTAACCTAGGGAAAGGAGTGGAATTGGCTCTTTTCTGCACCCTCTATGCTCCTTATTGGAAACACATCCAGTCAGTCACCTGAGTCCCCTTCACTGCCTGTACTTTGAGGCCTGGAAGTTAACATGGGACTTGCTCCAAACTAGCTCTTAGTGATCTCTTCCCATCACTCCCCTGCCCTCTTGCATTGCATGTTGCCCTTACCCAAACCAAGCCCTCCCTAACCCTGATAATTTTTGCTCCAATTTCCAGGCCTGGGGGCTTGCCTGAGTCCCTAACAGCATTGCTCATGTCCCTTGGCATAGCATGGAGTCTATTCATGTTGTGACTGACCTAGGAGCCCCTTACTTGGGCCTCCCAGTAGGCTCCCCTAGGTGCCCCTTGCGCTTCCCACTGTCTCCTGTCCTCACACAGCCCCTACCTGCCTTTCCTTTGTGCTTTTTCCTGGCCCTTGCAAGTATCCTGATCCTTAGGTCCCTCATTAAATTGGTTGTGTTGGTCCCTTGCCAGGGGTCCTGTCTTGGATCATGACTCTTGCCCTACAGTGCACCCACCATGATCCCTGTCATGCCCTTTTATCCCCCTCCTCCTGGCCCCCTTCCTTTGTCTCACCTCTTTTGCCAGGTCCATGGCCCTGAATTCAAAGATGAGCCAGGACGCCTAATGGGAAACAGCTTTGCCCTTTGCCTGGACACCTTCCTCTCCCTGGGTGTGGCACAAGAAACCCTGAAACCTGGAAGTGGCCCTGGGCCTAGAGCCTGACTTCCCCCTTCTAGATCCCCTGCCTTTTTTCCCAAATCCTGTCTAGTGTCCTTAGCTCCCTGCCCAAGCCCTGACAATTGGCTCTTGTTTCCTTGGCCTAGCTGCTTGCTTGAGCCTCTGGTGGTCCTTTATGCTCACTTCTTTTCTGGGCATTGTGTGAGGGCCCCTCGCTGGGGATACTTCTCTGTTCCCCTTGGCTTTCCTGTACCTTAGTATCCTAGTGCAGCCCACCTTCCCGGCCCAGCATTCTCAGCTCTCCTCATTCCTGAGCCCTCCTCTAGGTCCCTTGCCTGGGTCCCTTGAATGGTCATGGCCCCCACCCCACTCACATCAGTCCTGTGGCCCTTCAGGATGTGCCATCTTTCTGCCCTTCTGTCATTTCTGTCTCTGCCATGCTCAGGCCTTGAGTACTTCTCGACTGTGCCACCCACTCCACTTTCTCCCCTCCCACTACTCCCCCTCCATGTTTCTTTTCATTCACTCAGGCAAAGGTGCTAACACTTGGCTCTCCATTACTGAGACTGGCTTTTGCTTGAGACCCCTGCTACACTTCTTGAGGACCCTTTCCCTGTCCCTTGGTTTCATGCCCCTGTTACCAGACCCCTCCTGTGGCTCCCCTCTGATACCCTCATTTTGTGGTATCCTGGCACTGCCTGGACCAACCGCACTCCCTGCTTCTCCCTAGCCTATGCTGCTCAAATGGGTCCTGGCAGCCCAAACACCCCCACACACTACCTACAATCAGGTATCCCCTCACAGTACCCTCTTTGGCACTTCTTTTGTCCCAGATCTCTCTCTGAGGATCTACTCACCTGGGGCAGAGGAGCAGAATTAGTTTGCCTCTCTGTCCAGAATGCTCCCTTTGAGAAACACAGCCCTTCCACTTGCATGAGTTCCCTTCACTGCCAGAAACTAGTGGCCTGGCAGTTAACATGGGACTTACTCAAATTTATCCCTGAGCGATTCCCTCCCTTCTCTCCCCTGCCCTCTTGCCTTGCATGGTGCCCCTACTCCAACCCAGCATTTCCTAACCCAGGCCTTTGGCACTCCTGTCTCAATCTTGTGCACTCCCTTGATCCCCTGATGCTTTCCTCATGTCCCTTTGCATAGTGAGGAGTCTCTTCATGTTGGGTCTAATTAGTGGACCTCCTTCCTTGGGCCTGCCAGAGGGCTCCCCTAGGTGCTCCTTGAGCTTCCTTGTCTCTCATGGTCCTTGTGAAGCTCGTTCTTCCCATCCCCTCGTGAATTTCCCTGGTGCTCATGAGTCTTCTGCTCCTTTGTTCCCTCTTCCTAGGTTGGTTGGGTGGGTGCCTTGTCTCAGCATCTAGATACTCTCCTGGCTTTTCTCCCATCACATACCTAACATTACCCCTGCCTGTGTCCTTCCATAGCCATTATTCTGGCCCCCTTCCATTGCCAAGCCTCCTTTGCCAGGTCCCTCTCCATGGATTCTCTGTGCCAGAGCGCCTTAGGAAAAACAGAGCCCTGCCCCTCATCTGGTTCACTTACTCTCTCTGGGTGCTTGGTCCTCCAGTAGGAATCCTGACACCTGGTACTGGCTATGAGCCTGCAGCCTGACTGCTTTCTGCTAAATACCCTGCCTTCCCTCCCAAGTCTTGTCCACTGTCCTAAGCCCCCTGTCTAAGCCCTAGCCTTGGCACTCCATTCCATTGCCTGGATCCTCGCTTGAGCTTCTGGTTGCCCTTCTTGTTTCTTTATTTTCTGGGCTTTGTCTAAGGGCCCCTCACTCTAGCTGCTTCTCTCCTCTCCTTGGCTTCCCTGTATTGCAGTACCCTAGTGTAGCCATGACTTACTTGCACTGCCCTTCCCTGCTCTCCCCTGGCCTGGTCCCTCCTCTAGGTCCCTTTTCTTAGATTCTTTCTGTAGTCCTGGCCCCACACCACCCAGACCTGTCCTGAAGCCCTTGAGACTATGTCCTTCTTTGGCCCTCTTGTAGTTTCTGTTTCTCCCAGGCCAACTTTCCTGATACCCTTCCCAGGATGCTCATCAGGACAGGTACTTGACCTATCCTCTTGGCCTTGTGGGCTTACTTTTGGAAAATGTGCCCTTCCCCTTCTATGGGCACTTTGGCTTCCCTCAGCCCAGGCCCTGCTACCCAATACTGACACCCTGCAATGGACCTAGGCTTTCTGCCTTCCTCCCGCTGTGCCACCTGCTCAGATTTCTCACCTCCCTCCCCTCCCCATCCAAATCCATTTTCATTCACCCTGCCCCAGGTGCTAGCACTTGGCTCTCCATTACTGGGCATGGCTCCTTGCTTGAGCCCCTGGCAGCCCTTCTCGAGGACCCTTTCCCTTCCCTTGGTTTAAGGCCTCTTTTTATAGACCTCATCCTGTGCCTCCCCTCTGTTCCACTGGTGCTATGGTATTCTGGCACTGCCAGGACCTTTTGCTTTCCCTTCTTCTCCCTAGACTGGGCTCCTCAAATAGTTCCAAGCTGCCAATTGACCACTCCCACAACCTCCAAACACCAGGTATCCCTCACAGTGCTCTCTTTTGATACTTCTTTGATCCAAGTCCCTCTCTGAGGTCAACGCACCTGAGCAAAGGAGCCATACTGGCTGGTCTCTGCATCCTTAAGGTTCGCTATGGGTAATACAGCCCTGCATCTTGCCTGGGTTCCCTTTGCTGCCTGAACCTTGAGACCTGGCATTTAACATGTGACTTGCTTCAACCCATTCCTGAGAGATTCTCTCCCTTCCCTCCCCTGCCCTCTGGCCTTGCATGCTGCCACTACCCCAACCCAGCCCTCCCTAACCCTGACATATTGCCCTTCAGTCGCTGGGCCTGGTGCTCACATGAGCCCTTGACAGTGTTCCTCATTTCACTTGGCATAGCATGGAGTCTCTTCCTGTTTGGTCTGACCTGAGGATCCCTTGCTTGGGACTCATCCATGTTTGGTCAGGTGGGTCCTTTGCCTGGCCACCTGGCTTGGATCCTGGATCTTGCCAACTCACACATATATTGAGACCCCGCACCATGCTCTCCCATTGCCCTTCTCCTGGCCACCTTCAATTTCCAGTCCTCCTTTGCCAGGTCCCTGTCCCTGGATTTTCATCTGGGCCAGGGTGCCTTATGGAAAACTGAGTCTGGCCCCTTCCCTGGGCCCGTTGTTCTCTCTGGGCCTTTGGTTGTGCATCCAGAACCCTGAAATCTGGCAGTTGCCCTGAGTCAGAAGCCTGCCTTCTCCCTGCTGGATCCCCTGCAGTCATTCCAAAATTTTGTCAACTGTCCTGAGTTCCATGCCCAATCTCTGGCCCTTGGATCTCCATTCTCTGCCCTGCCTCCTTGCTTGAGCCTCTGGGGGCCCTTCTTGCTCTGTGCTTCCCTGGGCTTGGACTGCGGTCCTCACTGGGGCAAGTACCCTACTCTCCTTAGCTTCCCTGAAACTCAGAACCCTACTGTCACCAGCCTGCCCAGACTCAACCTTCTTCACCCTTTTCTGGCCTGGGCCCTCCTATTGGTCCCTAGTATGGGCTTCTTTCTGGAATCCTTGCCTGCACCCCATCAACACCCTTCCTCTGGCCTTATATGCTATACCCTCCTTCATTCCTTCTGTTGTCCATATCCCTGATGGGCCCCTTTTCAAGATCCCTTGCCCTGGATGCTCACCAGGGGACTAGAACTGGGTGTTTGGCTCTGTGGGCTCCCTTTGAGAAAATGTAGCTGTGCCTCTTGGCTGGGAAATTGGACTCTCTGCCCAGGCCCTGCTCCTTAATCCTGACACCCAGCAGTGAACCTGGGCCTTGAGCCCCCCTCTCCCTGCATCACCCACTAACCTGGCTCCCTTTTCTTTCCTCCCCAGCCCTGTCTGTTTTCATAAGACCCAAGAAGTGTCCCAGCACTTGGCTCCCAATTCTTGGGCCTGGATCCTTGCTGGAGGTTCTGTCTCTTGCCCTTCTTGAGAACCCTTTCTCTGTTCCTTGATTTCAGACCCCTTGTTTGGCCCCCTCCAGTTCCTCCCCTCTGGTCTTCTTGTAATGTGGTATTTCATCATTTCCAGGACCCTGCCCTCCCCCTGCTTCTCCCTAGCCTTTTTTCTTCCAATGGTTGCTAGCTCCCAACTGACATCCCCCCAATCCTGGACCAAAGGTGTCACTCACATTGCCCTAATTTAGTCCTGGTCTCTATCTGTGGATCTACTCACCTGGGGCAGAGAAGTGGAAATGGCTGGCCTCTGGGCCATGAAGGATCCCTATGGGCAACACAGCCCTGCTTCTTGCCTGGGTCCCCTTTGCCACCCAAACTTGACAACCGGCAGTAGACTTGGGCATAGTGATGATCTTGCCTTGGGCAATCCCCTCCCTTCCCTCTCCTGCCCTCTAGTCTTGCAAGCTGCCCCCAAGCCAACCCAGGCCTTCCTCATCTTAACCTTTGCCCTACAGTCCCCTGGCCTGGCAGCCAGCCTGAGCTCCTTACTACATTACTTGGGTTACATTGCTTTCTGTGGTGTCTCTTCCTGTCATGTCTGACCTGGGCACCCCCTTGATTTGGCCCCCAAGCTTACTCTGCTCTGTGCCCTTTTCGTAGCCCTCTCCTCATTCTAATGTTAATCCTACCTCTCCTTCCGCTACCACTTTTTCCTGGAGCAGGGGACTCTTTCTCATTGGGTCACTAATACCTATTGGTGGGTATTGTTCCCTTACCTGGGCATCTTTATTGGGTCCTAGCTCTTGCCACTCTCTTCACCCACTGCGACCCCCCACTGTGCCCTCATATCATACTCCTCCTGGCCCCTGGCCCTTTCCAGGCCCTTTGGCCTGGTCCCTGTCCCTTGATCCTCATCTGGGCCAGGGCACCATATGGGAAAAAAAACCCTGACCCTAGATTGGGCGGCTACTTGCTCTACCTAGGCCCTTGGAGCAGCACCAGCAACACTGACACCTGGCAGTGGCACTGGGCCTCTAGCCTGCTTCCACCCTGCTGGATCCCCTGGCTTCTCTCTCCAGCTCTGTCCACTGTCCTGAGCCCCCTAATCCAGTGTTAGCCCTTGGCTCTTTATTCCTTGGACTGGCTCTTCTCTTGAGCCTCTGGGGTACCTTCTTGCTTCCCTGGGCTTGAACTGTGGTCCTCGCTGGGGCTGCTTCCCTGACACGCAGTTGGGAGGGGTCTTCGGTCTGGAAGGATGAGTTCCTTCTACTTTGGCTGGAGCTCTATAAGGGCTCACTGGACACCCAGGTGGGAGGAGTCTTCCAGTCTTCCACCTTCTACCCTGGCTGTGGCAGTATATGAGCTTTCCCAGACACCCTGGTGGGAGGGGTCTCCCGCCTATAGGGGTGAGTTTCCTCTACCCTGGCTGCAGCTGTATTCAAGCTCCCCTTGTCAACCAGGTGGGAGGGGTCTCCCGACTGGAGGGGCAAGTCCCCTCTCCCTTGGATGCAGCAGTATATGAGTTCCAAAAATAACCAAGTGTGGGAGGGCCTCTGGCCTGGTGTTAGGAGTTCCCTCTACACTGGCTGCGGTAATATGCAAGCTCCCCCAGACACCTAGGTAATAAAGGTTTCCCGCATGTATGGATAAGTCCCTTCTACCCTGGCTAAAGATGTATACAAGCTCCCATGGAAATGCAGGTTGGAAGGGTCTCCTGCCTGGAAGAGAGAGCCCCTCTACTTTGGCTGGTGCCCTATCAAAGTTCCCTCGACACCCAGTTGGGAGAGGTCCCTGCCTTCATGGCTGAAACCCTCTGCCCTGAATGTGGTGGTATAAGAGCTCCCCCTGACATCCTGGTGGGAGAAGTCTTGCAACTGGAGGGCGAGTCATCTTTACCCTGGCTGCGGAGTATAGGAGCTCCCCAGACACCCAGATGGGAGGGGTATCTCCCCTGAAGGGGCAAGTCCCTGCTACCCTGGCTGCTGAGGTATATGATCCTCCCCCTCCCTGACACCCAGGTGGGAGAGGACTCCCGCCTAGTTTGGTGAGTCCGTTCCACCCTGGATGTTGCAGTACAGGAGCTCCCCTAACACCCAAGTTAGAGTGGTCTCTCGACTGGAGGGGCGAGTCCTTTCCACATTGGCTGCGGCGGTAAAGGAGCTCCCCCTGAACACCCAGGCAGAAGGGGTTTCCTGCCTGGAAGGGCGGTTCCCTTAAACCCTAGCTAGAGTGATATAGGAGTTCCCGCCACCTCTTCCACACCCAGGTGGGATGAGTCTCCCGCTTGGAGCAGTGAGTCTCCTGTACCATGGATGAGGAGGTATATGAGCCCACCCAGGCTCCCAGGTGAGAGGGGTATCCCGCCTGGATCAGCGAGTCCCCTGTACCAAGGTTGAGGGGTATACAAGCTCACCCAGACACCAAGATGGGTGGGGTCTACCGCCTGATGGGGCGATTCTTCTCTACTTTAGCTCCTGCCATATAAGAGCTCCCAGGACCCAGATGGGAGGGGTCTCCCTCCTGCAGGGGCAAGTCCCCTCACCCTGGCTGTGGCAGTATGTGAGCTACCCCTGACACCCAGGTGGGAGGGGTCTCCTGCCTTTTGGGGTGAGTCTCCTCTACTTTGGGTGGTGGCTCCCTGGGCACCCTTGTGGGAGAGGTCTCCCTGGCTGAGGCAGTATTTTAGCTCCCCCTGGACAACCAGGTGGGAGGGGTCTCCCTCCTGTAGCAACAAGTTTCCTATACCCTACCTTCGGCAGTATACAAGTTCCCCCAGTTACCCAGGTTGGAATTGTCTCCTGCATTTAGGGGCAATTCCCCTCTACACTGGCTAAAGTGATATACAATGACCCCGCCACCACACACAGGTTGGAGGGGTATCTTGCCTGTATGGGTGTGTCCCCTCTACTTTGGCTGGTGTCCTATAAGAGCTCCCTGGACACTGAGGTGAGAGAGGTCTTCTGCCTGGAAGGGCGAGTCCCCAGTACCTTAGCTTAAGTGATATAGGAGCTCCCCAGGACACCCAGGTGGAAGGGGTCTCTGCCTGGATTAGAGAGTCCCCTCCACCATGGCTTTGTCAGTATCAGAGCTCCCCCTCACACCAAAGTGGGAAAGGTCTCTCTCCTGGAAGGGCAAATCTGCTCTACTTTGGTTGCAGTGGTGTACATGCTCCCACTGGACACCTAGGTGGGAGGGGTTTCCCGACTGGAGGGACAAGTCCCCTCTAACCTGGCTATGGCAGTATATGAGCTCTCCAGAACACCCAGGCAGAGGGGTCTCCTGCCTAGAGGGGCAAGTCTCCTCTCCCCTGGCTGTGGTGGTACATGCGCTCCCTCTGACACCCAGGTGGGAGGCGTATCTTGACTTGAAGGGCCAGTCCCATCTACTCGGGTTTGGGTGAATTTAAGCTTCCACACACCCAGGTGAGAGAGGTCTACCACCTGGATAGGCAAGTCCTTTCTATGGTGGCTGCAGTGGAAGAGGAGATCCACTGAACACCCAAGTGGGAGAAGTCACCCACATGGAGGAGCAAGTCCCCTCTACCCAGGATGTGGCAGTATACAAGCTCCCCCTGAAACCCAGGTGGGAGGGGTCTCCTGCCTTGAGGGGGGAGTCCCTTCTACATTGGCTGGTGCCTATAAGTGCTCCCTGGACACCCAGGTGAGAGGGGTCTCCTGCCTGCAGTGGTGAACTCCTCTACCCTGACTCTGGGGCTTCCACCAACACCCTGGTGTGAGAGATCTCCTGCCTGTAGGGGTGATTCCCCTCTACCCTGGCTGCAAAGGTACAGGAGCTACCCAGAACCCAGGTGGGATGGGTCTCTCCCATGGAGGGGCGAATCCCTGCTACTTTGTCTGGAGGGGTATAGGAGCCCCCAACCCAGGATACCCAGGTGTGGGGTTTCCCACCTAGAGGCACAAATCTCCTCTAACCTGGCTGTGGTGGTACACCAGTTCCCTCAGTTTCCCAGGTGGCAGGGGTTGACCACCTGGATGTGTGACTCACCTCTACCATGGCTGCTGGGGTATATGAGTTCCCTTGACATGTAGGTGGGAGGTGACCCTTGCCTGGAAGGCTGTGTCCCATATACTATGGCTCAAGCTGTATATAAGCTCCAAAAGACACCCACGTGGGAGGGGTCTTTTCACTGGAGGAGAGAGTCCACTCTACCTGGCAGCAGCAGTATAGGAGCTCTCCCTGGCACAAAGGTGGTAGGGGACTCCCAACTAGAGTGGTATGTACCCTCTACCCTGTCTTTGGCGGTGTATAAGCTCCCCCAGACACCCAGGTTGGAGGGGTCTCCAGCATGGAGGGGCGAGTACCCTCTATTCTGGCTGAGGTGGCATAGGAGCTCCTCCTGACACTCAGGTTAGAGGGGTCTCTTGACTGGAAGGGTGAGTCCCCTATTCCCTGTCTGCTGCAGTAGTTTCTCTGGACACACAGGTGGGAGAAATCTCCCACCTTGAGGGGCAAGTGACCTCTCCCTGGATGCAGCAATATAGAAGCTCCCCCAACAACCAGGTGGAAAGGGTCCTCCGCATGGAACAAAGAGTCCCTTCTACACTGGCTGAGGGGTTTTACCAGCTACCCTTGAAACCCAGGTGGGAAGGGTCTCCTTCCTGGAGGGGCGAGTCCTCTCTATTCTGGCTGCTATTATATAGGAGATTCCCACCCCTATACACAGATGGGTGGGGGTCTCCTGCCTGAAGGGGTAAGTCCCCTCTACCCTGGCTAAGAGTTATAAGAGTTACCCCCATTATAAGATAGAAGGTGTCTGTCACCTGGAGATGCCAGTCTCCTGTACCCTGGCTGCTGGGGTATATGATCTCCATAGGATAAACTGGTGGGAGGGGTGTTTCGCCTGGAGGGGCAAGTCCCCTCTACCCTGGCTAAGGCAGTATAGGATTTCCCCCCATTCCCAGGTGGGAGGTGTCTTTCACCTAATTTGCAAGTCGCTTCTAACCTGGCTGCTGGGGTATATGAGCTCCACCTTACACCCAGGTGGGAGGGGTATCCCACCTGGATAGGCGAGTCCCCTCTACTTTAGCTCCTGCCATATAAGAGCTCTCAGTACACAGAGGTGGGAGGGGCTTCTGCCTGGAGGGATCCTCTTCCCTCTACCCTGCTGTGGTAGTATAGGTGTTCCCACCACACCCAGGTGAGAGGGGTCTCCCACCTCTAGGGGCGAGTCCCCTCTACCCTGGCTGCTGCAGTAATTAAGCTCTCCCAGACACCCAGGTGGGAGGGGTCTCTGGATTGAAAAGGCGAGTCCTCTCTACCCTGACTGTGGAGGTATAGGAGCTCACCCAGACACTCAGTGTGGAGGGGTCTCTCCTTGGAGGGGCAAGTCCACTCTACCATTGCTGCAGTGGTAGAGAAACACCCCCTGAAAGGTAGATGGGAGGGGTCTTCCGCCTAGATATGGGAGTCCCCTCTAACCTGGCTGGGTTGGTATGGGAATTCCCCTGACACCCCATTGGGAGGAATTTCCTGCCAGGAGCTAGAGCCCTCTCTACCTTGCTGCAGTGGTGTAGGAGCTCCCCTGACACTCAGGTTGGACAGGTAACCAGCCTGGAGAGGGAAGTCCACTCTTCCCTGGCTGCTGCCATTTAGGAGCTCCCCCGAAACCCAGATGAGAGGGGTCTCCCGCCTGAAGGGGAAAGTACCCTCTACCATGTCTGCTGTGGTATAAGAGCTCCCCCTTATACCCAGGTGGGAGGAGTCTCCTGCCTGTAGGTGCGAATACCCAAAACCCTGGCTGCAAGGGTATAGGAGCTCCACCCCCCACACCCAGGTAGGAGGGGTCTTTCCTCTGGAGGGGTGAGTTAGCTTTACCCTAACTGCAGAGATATAGTAGCTGCCCCCACACACACCGAGGTGGGAGGTTTCCCCGCCTTTGGGGACCAATCCCCTCAATACTGGCTGCAGGGGAATAAGAACCCCCTCAAACCCTCAGGAGGGAGGGATCACCCACCTGGATGGGGGAGTGGCTGCTACCCCAGCTGCAACTCTATATGAAACCCCCCTCACCAGATATCCCTGTGGGAAAGGTCTTTAGCCTGGAAGGGCGAGTCCCCTCTACCCTGGCTAAAGCAGTTTACGAGTTACCCCTATTTCCAGGTGGGAGGTGTCTCTAGTGTGGAGGTTCCAGTTGCCTCTACCCTGGCTTCTGGGGTGTGTGTGCTCCACCTAACACCCAGGTGGGAGGGGACTTCTGCCTGGGAGGGCGATTCCATTCCACCCTGGCTGCAGCAGTATACCAGCTCCTCCTGCCACACAGGTGGGAGGGGTCTCTCGCCTAGAGGGGTCTCTACCTTGGCTGAGGGGGTGTAGCAGCTCTCCCAGGAACCCAGGTGGGAGGTCTCCTGCTTGGAAGGGGGAGTCCCCTCTATTCTGGATGGTGTGTTATAAGAGCTCCCCCACCCACCCAGATGGGAGGGTTCTCCCACTTAAAGAGCAAGTCCCCTCAGTGCCGGCTACAGTGATATACTAGCATTCCTTGACACCGAGGTTGGATGGGCCTCTTACATGGAGGGGCGAGTCCCCTCTACCCTTGCTAGAGCACTAAACGAGTGTGCCCTTACACACAGGTGGGAGTGGTATTCTGCATGGATAAGCGAGTCACCTCTACCCTGGCTAAGGTGGTATAAAAGCTCCCCAGGAAACCCAGGTGGGAGGAGTATCCTGCCTGTAGGGGCAAGTCCCCAGTAACTTGGCTGCAGTGGTATAAGTGCTCAACCTCCCACACCCATATGGGAGGTGTCTCCCACCTGGAGTTTCTAGTCCCCTCTATCTTGGCTGCAGGTATATAAGATCAGCTTTTGACACCCAGGTGGGAGGGGTCTTTTGCCAGAAGGGGCAAGTCCTCTCTAACCTGGATGCTGTAGTTTAGGAGTTTCCATGACAACCAGGTTTGAGGAGTCTCCTGCCTGGTGGGTAGAGTCCCCTCTACAATGCCTGCAGTTGTATAGGAGCTCCCTGGAAAACCCAGGTGGAAGGGGTCTCCCTTGGAGGGGCGAGTCCCCTCTACCCTGGCTTTGGCTGTTTAGTATCTCCCTCCACACACCCAGGTGGGAGGGGTCTCCCGCCTGGAGGGTCAAGTTTCCTCTAATCTGTCTGTGGCAGTATACAATATCCCGCTGATACACAGGTGGGAAGGGTCTGCTGACTGGAGCAGCAAGTCCCCTCTATCCTGGCTGCGGAAGTACACAAGCTTCCTCAGACACCCAGGTGAGAAGGGTCTCCTCCATGAAGGGGTGAGTCACCTCTATCCTGTCTTTGGCGGTATATGAGTTCCCCCTGACACCCTGGTGGGAGGGGTCTTTCACCAAGAGGTGCAAGTAGATTCCACTGTGGCTTTGGTGGTATATGAGCTCCCACAGACAGCCAGGTTGGAGGTGTCTCCAGCCTTGATGGGTGAGTCTCCTCTACCCTGGCTAATGTAGTATACAAGTTCCCGGTGACACTCAGGTGGGAGAGGTATCCTTCCTCGAGGGGTGAGTTCCCATTACCCTGGCTGCAGCAGTATAGGACTTGCCCCCCCACCCAAGTTTGATGATCTCCCGCCTGAAGGGGAGAGTCCCCTCAACCTTGCCTGCGGGGGTATAAATCCCCGCTCCTTCCCCCGGAAGGAGGGATCTCCTGCCTGGAGGGATGAATCCCTGCTACCCAAGCTTCAGCTGTATATGAACACCCCCTCACCAAACACCCATGTGGGAAGGGTCATCAGCCTGGAGGGATGAGTCCTCTCTAACCTGGCTAAGGAAGTATAGAAGTTACCCCCATTCCCAAGTGGGAGGTGTCTCCAGCCTGGAGGAGCACATCACCTCTACCTTGGCTGCTGGGGTATATGAACTCTACCTGATACCCAGGTGGCAGGGGTCTTTCGCCCAGAGGGGCAAGTCACCTCTAATCTGGCTGGGGTGGTATACAGTTCCCCCAGACACCCAGATGGGAGTGATCTCCCGGGTAAATGGGGAACTCCCCTCTATCCTGGCTGCTGTGGTATAGGAGCTCCCCTGAAACTGAGTTGGAAAGAGTCTTCCGCCTTGAGTGAGACTTATACCCTTCCAGCAATGGTATAGGAGCTCACCAGGACATCCAGGTGGAAGGTGTCTCCCACCTGGTGGGGAGAGTCCACTCTACCATGGCTCTGGTGGTGTATGAGCTTCCACAGACATTCAAATGTGACGGGTCCCCTGCCTGGAAGGGCAAGTTCCATCTATCCTGGCTGTGGCAGCATATGAGCTCCCCTGATACCCAGGTGGTAGGGGTCATCTGACTGGAGGGGCAATTCCCCTCTACACTGTCTGCCGCATATATGAGCTCCCCCTCACACCCAGGTGGGAAGGGTCACCGGTCTAGAGGGTCGAGTCGCCTCTATCCTGGCTGCTGTGGTACAGGATCTCCACTGACACCTAGATGGGAAGGGTCTCCTACCTAGAGGGGAGATTCACACTACCCTGACAGCTCTTCTGGCACCCAGTTGGGAGGAGTCTCCTGCCTGGAAGGTGGAGTCCCATGGATCCTACCTGTGGTGGTACAGGAGCTCCCACAGATACCCAGGTTTTAGGTGTATCCCAACTGGAGGGATGAGTCCCCTCAACCCTGGCTTTTGAGATATAGGAGCTCCACCCCACACCAAGGACAGAGGGATCTCTTGCCTTGAGGGGGAGTCCCATCTACAATGGTTGCAGCAGGACATGAGCTCTCCCTGACAACCAGATAAAAGGGGTCTCCTTCCTGGAGAGGCGAGTCTCTGTTACACTGGCTGCAGCTGCATAGCTGTCCAGCTCCAACACCAAGGTGGGAGGGGTTTTATACTTGGAGGGACAAGTCCCCTCTACCCTGGCTAAGGTGGAATTCAAACTTGCCCTGTCATCAAGATGGGAGAGGTCTCTCGCTTAGAGGGGTGAGTTGGCTCTCCCCTGGCTGCTGCTATATAGGAGCTCCCCACACCCAGGTGTGAGGGTTCTCCTGCCTAGAGGTGTGAGTCCTTTCTACCCTGGCTTCAGTAGATTAGGAGCTCCCCCGACACACATGTGGGAGAGGTTCTGTGGCAAGGAGGGGCAAGTTCCCTCTACCCTGGCTGCTAAAGTATATGAGCTCCCCCTGACACCCTGGTGGGAGGGGTCTCCCGCCTGGAGGGGCAAGAAACCTCTACCCTGGCTGCTAAAGTATATGAGCTCCCCCTGACACCCTGGTGGGAGGGGTCTTCTGCATAGAGGGGCAAGAAACCTCTACCCTGCTAAGGTGTTACACAAGCTTCAGATGACACCCATTTGGGAGGGGTCTCCTTCCTGGAGGGGCATGTCTCCACTACCCTGGATACAATGGTATATGAGCTACCCCACCCACACCCAGGTGATCAGGGTCTCCCGCCTGGAGGGGCTAGTACCCTCTACCCTGGCTATGGCAGTATGCTTGTTCCCTCTGACAACCAGGCAGGAGGAATCTCCTGCCTGGAGTGGCGAGTTTCCTCTACCCTTGTTGTTGCAATATAGGAGCTCCCCTGGACACCCAATGTAATGGGTCTCTACCCTGGAGGGATGCATCCCCTCTACCCTGGCTATGGTGGTATAAGATTGCTCCCTGACACCTAGGTGGGAGGCGTATCCTGCCTGGAGGGGCAAATCCCCCGTACTCTGGCTGTGACAGTATAAGATCTCTCCCTGACACCTAGAGCACTGAATCACCTCTACCCTAGCTGTGAGATATACAAGCTTCCCCAGAAACCTAGGTGGGAGGAGTCTCCTGCCTGGAGTGGCGAGTCCCCTCTACCCTGGCATTGTTGGTATACAAGCTCACCCCAGCATCCAGGTGGGAGGGTTCTCCAAACTGGAGGGGCGAGTTTCCCTCTACCCTGGCTGTGATGGTATATGAGTTCCCTTCTACAGCCATTTGGGATGGGTCTTCGCCTGGAGAGGCAAGACCCTGTAACCTGGCTATGGTGGTATACAAGTTCTCCCAGACACCTAGTTGGGAGGGGTCTCTCGCCTAGTGGTGCGAGTGAGAGCAGTGTACTAGCTCCTATGACACCCATTTGGGAGGTGTCTCCTGCCTGGAGAGGAAAGTCCCCTCTACCCTGCCTGTCGAGGTATAAGATTTCCCCCAAACACCCAGGAGGGAGGGGTCTCCTGCCTGAAGGGGCTTGTCCCCTTCACCCTGCATGTGGAGGTATATGAATTCCCTCAGACATCCAGGTGAAAGGGGTCTCCCACCTGGAGGGGTGAATTCCTGTTACCCTGGCTGCAGGTTTATAGGAGCCCCCTCTACAAACCAAGGTGGGAGGTGTCTCTTGCCTGGAGGAGCAAGTTCCCTCTACATGGGCTGAGGCAGAATACAAGCTAGCCTCGACACCAAGGTCGGAGGGGGCTCTCACCTGGTGGAGCCAGTCTGCTCTACACAGGCTGCAGAGGTATAAACGTCCCACAAACAACCGTGCCCCTTTTCATTCACCTAGGCCCAGGTGTTAGTGCTTGGCTCTCCATTACTGGGCCTGGGTTGTTGCTTGAGCACCTGGCTGCCCTTCTCAATGACCCTGTCCCTGTCCCTTGGTTTCAGGCTTCTTTTACCAGCCTCCTCCTGTGACTCCCCTCTATTCCCCTTATGCTGAGATATTCTGGCACTGCCTAGACCCTCTGCTCCCCCTGCTTCTTTATAGCCTGGGCTCCTCAAATGGGTCCTGGCAGCCCAACGACCCCACCCCAAACATTGAAACACAGGAATTACCTCACAGTGCCCACTTTTGCCCCTACTTTGGGCCAGTTTCCTCTCTGAGTATGTACTCACCTGAGGCAGAGGAGCAGAATTGTCTGGCTTCTGCACCGTGAATGCTCCCATTGGGAAACACAGTCTTGCCACTCACTTGTGTCCCCTTTGCCACCTGAACCTTGATGCCTGGCAGTTAACATGTGGCTTGCTCCAACCCAGCCATGAGAAATCCTCTTCCTTCTCTCCAGTGCCCTCTCACCTTGCATGATGCCCCAACTCAAACCCAGCCTTTCCTAACCTTGGTTTGTTGCACTCCAATCCCAGGGCCTGGCTGCTTGCCTGAACCCCTGACCCCTTTCCTTATGTCCTTTAGCATAGCATAAAGTCTCTTTGTTTCAGGTCTGACCTGGGGTCCTCTTGCTTATGCCCCAAACAGGCTCCCCTAGGTGTCGCTTTCACTTTTTTTTTTGTCTTCTGGTCCTCATGCAACCCCTTACTCACCTTCCCCTGGTGAATTCTATTGGTGCTTGTGGATCTCTTTCTCTTTGTGTCTCTCATCCAAGAATGGTCGGTGGGTCCCTTTCCTGGGCTGCTAGCTTGGGTCTTGGGGCTCGCCCCTCTGAACATCCTCCAGGACTCCCCTTCATGCCCTCCTGTTGCCTTCCTCTGGTCCCCCTTGCCTTGCCAGGTCTCCTTTGCAGGTCCCTGGCCCTGGATTCTAATCTGGGCCAGGGTGCCTTATGGGAAACAGAGCCCTGCCTCTCACCTAGCCCCCTTGCTCTTTCTGGGTGCTTGGTCCTAGACCCAGAACCCAAACACCTGGCAGTGGCCCTTGGCCTGTACCTACCTACGCCTGTTGGATCCTCAGCCTTCTCACCCAACTATTTTTCACTGTCCTGAGTCCCCTGCCCCAGCCCCAGCCCTCTACTCTCCATTTCCTGTCCTGGTTTTCTGCTTGAAACTCTTATGTCCATTGTTGCCAAGAGCATGCCTGGGTGTTTACTGTGGGCCCATTGCTTGGGATGCTTCCCTGCTCCCCTTGGTTCCTGCACTGCAGTCCATAGTGCTGCCCGTCTTCCCAGACCTGCCCTTCCCTGTACTCCCCTGGCATGGGCCCTCCTCTAGATTTGTAACCTGGGCTCCTTGTTGGGATCCAGGCCCTACCCCACCAGTACCCATCCTCTGGCCCTTCTCTCTGTGCCTTCTTTTGCCCTCCTTTTGTTCCTGTCCCTGCCAAGGCCCCTTTCCTGATCCCTTTCCCAGGATACACACCCACACCATGGGAGTGGACCTGGCCTATTGGCCTTCCTGGATATCTAAAAAATAAGTAGCCTGCCCCTTGCCTGGGCCCTTTGGCCTCCTTCAGCCAAGGTCTTGCTCCCCAACCTTGAACACCTATCTGTGGACCTGAACCTTCAGCCTTTCTCCCTGTGTGCCACCAGCTCCCATATCTCCTCTCCCTACCCTACCCAGCCCTGCTCTAGTCCAGGTGCCTCCCTGAGGATCTACTTACATTGGACAGAGGAGTAGAATTGGCTGGCCTCTGTGCCCCGAAGTTTCATATGGGAGACAGAGCCCAGCCCCTCGCCTGGGCTCTTTTGGCTGTCTGAACCCTGACACCTGGCAGTGGTCATGGGCCTTGTGCGGAACTTGCTCTGCTTGATCACCTCTCTTCCCTTCCTTGTCCTGTCCCCTTGCATGCTTCCCCTACCCCAACCCAGCTGTCTAGAAGCCTGACACTTTGTGATCCATTCTTTGGGCTTGGCTCCTCGCCTGGGCCCCTGAATGTGATATTTCGGTGTGTGGGGTAGTGTCGCATGGCTTCATGTAGCATCTGTTCGTGTGGGGTTGGATGCGGGGGCCTCTTTCTTGTGCCACCTACCTCACACCTCTTGGTGTCCCTTTGTGCTGTCCTCCCTCCAGCTGTCTCCTCATTCTCATTTTGCCTCTTCCTCCCCTTCTCTAATTTCCCCATGTGCGGTACCCTGCTTCTTGGGTCTCTCATCATTTTGGGTCAGGTGGGTCTCTTGCTGTTGGGGATGCAAATGAAGTCAAGTTGGCGCCTTGCAGTTTGCCAGGAGGAGTGGTTTGTGAAGCAACGCCAGTGAGCCATTAAAATGATGAAGATTCCTTATTGACTGACTGCTGTATCTAGATAATATTAATTGAGTCAAGCTGTGTGTAATTATTTAGGTATATAAACCTCTACTGTCCTGCAGAGAGGTGGTTCCACTACCATAGAAGTCTGCTACATCGAGTTCTTGCTCAGTTCCCGCTGAGTTGACTCTCAATAAAGTAGTTCCTGTTTCACCTTTCAAGTTGCTTGTCATCTCCCGGTTATTTGCCGGCAGGACTGCGCCATATGGTGGCCCATGCGGGGAATCTTCAGGATGCTTGGGAGCATATGACAAGGTAAAAGGATGAGTGACCATTTCAGCAAGCAGTGGGTTCTTGTTTTATTTTGCTTCATTTCATTTTTGAGCTGACTGTCCCTGTAAATAAATAGGATGAGAGAAAAATTGCTCAAAGGCACCCGTGTCGCTGCGCCCTGGGGAATGTATGCCTCGGCAGCAAGCCATGGGTCATAGATAAGGTGAGAGGACGGATGAACATTTCAAGAGAACAGAAAAATTGATACAACAAATTTTTGTTCATTTTATAAGGAATTGTGCCATAGGGTTTAATAAAAATGGGTATGATCAAAGGGGTAGAATGCCGGGTATTTGCCCACGATGTCATAAAGGGAGACATTGGGCTTACGAATGCCATTCTCAGACTACTGTAGAGGGTACTCTGTTGTCAAAAAAATGGACAAGGACCAGGTGTTTACCCGTGATATCATGGAGGAAAACATTGGACTCCATTGCCAAAAAACACAGGGGGGCCCAATGATCTGGGGCCCACAACCACAAATATACAGGGCATTGGAGGAACCAAGAAACACCATCAGGGTAGTGCCCAGGATATATTATCCATTAGATCCCTTATCAGACAAACGAGAGGAAGTGCAGGGTTGGACATCTGTGCCTCTGCCAGAGCAGTAGTAACTCCAGAGATGGGAGTTCAAATCATTCCCACAGGGGTAAAAGACCTCTTCCCCAAGGAAAAGTAGGGTTATTATTAGGACACAGTTCTTCTACATTAAAAGGACTTATGATAAGTCCTGGTATAATTGATCCCAATTATGAAGGTGAAATAAAAATTATAGCCAGTTCTCCAAGGGGTATATCAGAAATTTCACCAGGATATAGAATCGCACAGTTATTAATAATACCTAGCCTACATGATAAATTTTCCATTGAGTACTGTGGAAAGAGGTTCCAGGGAATTGGACTCCACAGGTATACATTTGGCTATGCTTTTTTAAATTTAGATTTTTGCCCCATGCTAAAACTAAATATTCAAGGATATGAATTCAGTGGGCTACTGAATACAGGTGCAGACCTTAGTATCATCTCTCATCAAGAATGGCCAAAACATTGGCTGGTACAACAAGCCACTCAAAACACTTCCAGGCCTAGGAGTGGCAAATAATCCCCATAGAAGTGTGATGGTGTTAGATTGGAAGGATCCTTTAGGATGTGAAGGAACTACACAACCATATGTATTGGATCATTTCTATAAATTTATGGGGTGAAAGTTTCTAGATCAATTAGGATTAACATTAACAAATAACATCAATTCAAATGAGCCCACTATTATGGCAAGAAAAGGTTTTAGGAAAGAAAAAGCATTAGGAGAACAAGGACAAGGTATAGTGGCACCAGTACAAATAGATCAAAAAACAGATAGACATGGATTGGGTTTTCAGTAGGGGTCACTGAGACAATAAAAATTACTTGGAAATCAGAAAGTCCAATATGGGTTCCTCAGTGGCCCATGACTAAAGAAAAGATACAAGCAGCCCATGACTTGTTCAAACAAAATTAGCAGAGGGACAAATACAACTTTCTGTATCTCCCCATAATCCTCCCATTTTTGTCATCAAAAAGAAATCTGTTAAATGAAGATTATTCCAAGAATTAAGAGCTATTAATAACGAGATTGTTAACATGGTACCTGCTCAATTGGGGATTTCTCAATTTTCTGCTTTGCCAAAAAACTGGTATGTTTTAGTTATAGATATTAAATATTGTATTTTTTTTCAATTGCAATTCATCCTGAGTATAGTCCAGGTTTGCATTTACTGTCCATGCACTGAATCATGAAGGTCCTGATCAGAGATATGATGGCTAACAGCCCAACTGTGTGTCAAATTTATGTTAACAAAGCAATCTAGCCACTTAGAAATCAAAATACTGATATACAAATATTTCATTATATGGATGATATATTATTAGCACACAAAGATAAAAACACATTGCTAGAATGTTATGCCACACTTAAAATTTATTAAAAAAATATAATCTAGAGATAGCAATAGATAAAGTACAATTAAATTTTCCAATTAATTATTTAGGAGTTTTATTATCCTCGAACATGGTCCATCCACCAAAAATTTAAATATGAGTAGATCAACTTAAATCACTTAATGATTTCAAAAGTTGTTAGGAGACATAAATTGGATAAGGCCTTATTGAGGCATACCAACAGGAGAGTTGGGACCTTAATTTGATATTCTAAAAGATCCATAGGATCCAAATTCACCCTGCATGTTAACTCCTGAAGCAAAAAAGACATTAAAACTCATTGAAACATACATGGAAAATATGTACTCAGATAGAATTGATATAAGTTTTCCTTTATTATTTATTTTACTAACAGAAAAAAATATCACTACAGAAGCATTTTGGCAAGATGGTCCATTATTACGGATACATTTATTTTATTCTTCTAACACTATTCTTACTAGGTATTCTGAGGCTGTAGGACAATTAATACTCAAAAAAATGAAAGCAGCAAAGGTTGTGCTTGGAATTTCTCCTAATACAATTATCACTCCATATACTATGGATCAAATTAACGAGTTGGCTAATGAGTTAAATATTTGGGAAATAATTATGTGAAAGTCTATTTGTTAATTTGGTAACCACTTACCTTCCAATTCTTTGTTGTCTTTTTGGTCCTCGCATCCTGTAGTAAAAATGACAAGAAAAATTCCTATCATGAATGCTCCAAATATTTTCACTCATGGGTCAAATAATGGTACAGCACCAGTAATTACCCCTGATCAAGATTGTACATTTTTAGTACCCAAACAATCAGCTCAAAAGAGCTTAATGCAGTATTACAAGTTTTTGTGATATTCCATATTTAATTTATTTTCTGATAGTTTATATATAGTTAATTCCATAAATTCCCTTGAAGATGCTGGTTGAATTTTCCCTTCCTCTACTGTTTTCTCTTTGTTTTCTGCTAAACAAAGTTTAATTTGAGACAGAAAAGATACATTCTTTATAGCACATATCAGGGCACATACAGGATTGCCTGGAGCCCTTAGTTTTGGCAATGATTTAGCAGATAAAACCACATATGACACACATATTTTTTTCTATACTAGAAGAAGCTGTAAATTTTCACAAATCCTTCCATGTCAATGGTAATACCTTGCAAAAGCATTTTAGAATAACTAGACATATAATAAAGCAATGTCAAAATTGTGTGACGTTCTTACCAAAAGTTAATTTTGGAATTAATCCTAGGGGACTAATCTCTAATCATATCTGGCTGATGGATGTCACACATTTGCCTGAATTTGGAAAATTAATTTATTTGCATGTTACATTTGATACTTCTTCCAGATATTTAATGGGCTCCCTTCATAATGGAGAAAATCTAAAGATATTATATCTTATTGTTTACAAAATTTTGCCACTGTGGGCATTCCAAAACAGTTAAAAACAGATAATAGCCCTGGCTATACTTCTACTTCTTTCAAGCAATTTTACTCATCATTTGGCATTACTCAAATAACAGAAATCCTGTATAACCCACAGGGACAAGGCATAGTTGAAAGAGCTCATCAAACTATTAAAATGTAGTTTTTAAAACAAAAAGAGGGAATTGAGAAGGGATATAAATCCCCCAAAGGTAAACATAACATAAACCTTTTTAGGATAAACTTTTTAAATTTGGATTCATCAGGGCTTAGTGCTGCGGAAAGGCATATATGTCCAAAAAATGTACATAAGCCTAAGGTACTTTGGAAGGATATTCTAACAGGACAATGAAAAAGTCCTGACCAAGTGAGTGTCTGGAGTCAGGTTTTTTTTTGTGTGTGTGTGTGTGTTTCCACAGGGAGAACAGCAGCCGATTTAGATTCCAGAGAGATTAATTAAAGCGATTTCTACAGACCAAAAAGAAGATGATTTGGCTCAAATCCATAACAGCTGATATCCAGAACTCCAGTTTACCTAACCTTATGTCAGCAATAATGGTTCTCCTACACCTGGAGGCTAAAGAATAATGAGCACCATTAAGGCCTATTTCAAATGTAAAAAAACCTTGAGGCTTACATGTGGGAATAAATTCTAACCCAAACGCAAGTTGCAGGAAGAAGAATGGATGTAAAAAGAAGAGTCAAAACCAGGTGGTAGCCAGGATGCTTTTTTCTATTTTATTTTTTGAGCTAATACAGACCTAGGTTAATGTTTTTCTGATCAGTTTTATTTTTTAATCAACTGTGCAGTTTTTAAACATTGCAATGAAGATTTCACCTTTGAAAAGCTACAAGGCCTTTAATATTCTGTAATGCACACTTGTGTTATGTGTTGTATATCTGTATGTGCATAAATCCATATATCAGGAGCACTCATGAAAAAATGGATCCAAATATCTTTTATTCACCTGATTTAAACAGTTTAATTTAAATTGGATATTGTTTTAATATGTGAACACAAAAGGAGGTTAACAGATCTGTTTGTTTACTTTCACCTTTTTTTTCATTATATCTAATCACTCTGTTCATAATAATGTACTAAATTGTTCAGAAAATTGTTTTCTTAGTGCCAGCTGGAATGCTGCACAATTTTCTTTAGCCATTTTTCCTAGAATTCCTACCTTAAGACAAAAATAGAAGAATTTCCAGTGTTACTGAAAAACCAAACGAGACTTCGGAATTACAGCTACCATCATCACAGCTGTTGCTATTTCTGCTGCTACTACTACAGCTTCTATGACAGCTATCACACAAACTGTACAACTGTTGCATCGATATTTACTTCAAGAAGAAATAAACATATTAATGAATGCCTTTGCTTTAAGCTGTTTGTGGAACTTACCTGGACTGTGTATCACTTATATGCATTATGAACTGATACAACAAATTGTAATAGTGCCAGGGTATCTTTGCTGACGATTTCATCTGTGGTACAGTTTTTCCAGGAATTTCTCACTTGGAGCAGTCAATGACTTGGTATCATGGAATTTTGTATCCTCCTCTTTCTGCTTGTGGCAGATTATTTATGGTGTTTGTATAAAAAACACTATTGTCGTTATCCACAAGTATGGCTAAGTGTGTTGGGCTGGTAGTCAAAGATGGGCAAAATCAAATTACAATGGTACCAACATAAGACAGGAGGCTGATAATTTGAGGTCAGACCATCCAATGATGGGAAAGGACCATATGTAGTATTGGACAACATAAAACAGGCACTGTCCCTAAGCCACATACTTGTTGTTTAATAAAACAAAAGGGAGATTTGGGGAATGCAAATGAAGTCAAGATGGCACCTGGCAGTTTGCTAGGAGGAGTGGTTTGTGAAGCAACGCCAGCGAGCCATTAAGATGATGAGGATTCCTTATTGACTGCTGTATCTAGATGATATTAATTGAGTCAAGTTGTGAGTAATTAGATATATAAACCTCTACTGTCCCACAGAGAGGCTGTTCCACTAGCTTAGGAGCCCACTACTTTGAGTTCTCACTCAGTTCCTGCTGAGTTCATTCGCAGTAAAGTAGTTCCAGTTTCAAACTTCAAGTTGCTTGTCACCGCCTGGTTATTTGCCCAGCTGGACTGTGGCAACTTTCCTGTATTCCTTGCTTGGTTACTGGCTCTCGCCCCTCCCCAAACCCACTCTACCTTGCATCAAGCCTTCCTCTCAACTTCCCCCTGGCCCCCTTCCCTTGCCAGCCATTTTTACTCAGTCCATGTCCTGGATTCTCATGTTTGCCAGTGTGCCTTATAGGAAAAAGCCCTGCCCCTGGCCTGGGCCCTTTGCTGTCCCTGGGCCTTTGGTCCTGCCCCCAGAACCCTGAAACCTGGCAGTAGCCCTGGGCTTCGAGCCTGCCTCCACACTGCTGGATTCCCTGCCTTCATTTCTCACCCTTGTCTACTTATCTGAGACACCTGCCCCATCCCTTGGATCTTCATTCCCTGGCTTGGCTCCTCATTTGAGCCTCTGGTGCCCTTTCTTGCTCAGTGTTTCCCTGGGATTGGTTTGTGGGCACCTCTCTAGGGCTGCTTTCCTGCTCCCCTTGGATTTCCTGTACTGCTCCACTAGGATCCCCAGTACCCTAGTGCAGCCCCATTAAACTGGTCCCGCCCTTTTCTCCTCGGACCTGACCTGAGCCCTTATGTAGGTCCCTAATCTGGCACCTTTGCTTGTATTCTGACCCACATTTCATCCACACCAGTCCTATGGCCCTTCAGGCTGTGCCCTCCTTCGACCCTCCTATCGTCCCAGTCACTGCCAAGCCACTTTTCCTGATCCCTTCCCAGGATACTCACCCAGGCCAGGAGACTGGACCTGGATTCTTGGCCCCATGGGCTTCATTTGTTAAATGTAGCCTTTCCTCTTGCATAGGCCATTTGGTCTCCCTCAGCCTGGGCCCTGCTTCTGGACATTGACACCCTGCCATGGGCCTGGGACTTTTACCTTCATTCTTTGCACCACCAGTTCCCTTTCTTGAGTCCCTCCACACATTAGCCCTGTCTGTTTTCATGTGTTTCTGGCCCCGGCCCTTGCATTTGGATCCCTGTTCCTACGACTTGCTGCTTGCTGAGATCCTGGCTGTCCTGCTCGAGGACCTTGCACATGTACCTTGATTTTAGGCCCCTTACTCGGGGCTCTGATATGGCTCCCCTCGGTTTTCCTTGTGCTGTGGTATCCTGGCACTGTCTGGACCCTTCCCTCCACTGCTTCTGCCTAGAGTGAGCTTCTTCATTGTGTCCTTTCTCCCCAACAATTTCCCCCAGGTCCAGACGAAATGCATTTGCTCACAGTCCCCTCCTTTGGCCCTCCTTTGCTTCTGGTCCCTGTCTGAGGGTCTACTCACCCAGGACAGACTACTGGCCTCTAAGTTCTGAAATCTCCCTATGGAAACACAGCTCTGCCCTTTGCCTGATCCCTCTTGCTGACAGAAACCTGACAGTGGAAGTGTTTTTTTTTTGCTAGATATGCCCTGCACCATTCCCTCTCTTCCCTCACCTGCCCTCTGGCCAACAATGCTGCTACAACCCCATCCCAGACCTCCCTGACGCCGAACCTTCAACTGGGCCCCTGACCATGCTCCTGAATCATATGGCATCATATGGCTCTACCTTATGTCATTCAGATTTGGACCCCCTAGCATGCTTTCTCTTGGTTTGCCCTGTGCTTCCAGCTGACTCCTCCTTCTCATGTCGCCCCTTTCTTCCCATTCTCTTGTGTTTTAACTGGGCAATCCCAGAAGCCTCAATCTATTTGGATCCCTCATTTTTGGTTGGTCAGGTGAAACCATTGCCTGATATCCTTGCTTGGGTCCTGGCTATGGTCCCTTTCCGAACCCACCGTGACCCTCACCATTTCCTCCCTTTGCCCCCTTCCTGGGCCCTGTCCCTTGCCAGGCCTCTTTTGCCTGTTTAATAGCCCTAGATTCTCATCTGATCCAGGGCACCTCATAAGAACAGAGCCCTTCCCCATGCCTGGGCCCCTTGCTCTCTTTTGGCCTTTGGTCCTAAACAAGAAATTTGAACACCTGGCAGGTGCCCTGGACCTCGAGCCTGCCTGTCGCATCTCAGATTCCCTGCCTTTTCTCCCTGGCCCTATATACTGTCCTGAGCCTTTTGCCCCAGTCTTGGACCTTGGATCTGAATTCCCTGGCCTGGCTCCTCCCTGGAGCCTCCAGTGCCCCTTCTTGGTCCCAGCATCCCTGGGCTTTGACTTTGCGTCCCTCACTTGGGATGATTTTCTACTTCCCTTGGCTTCCCTTCCTTGCAAAACCCTAGTGCTGCCTCCCTGCTGGTCCTGCCCTTCCCTGCTCTGCCCTGGCATGGGACCACATCTAGGCCCATACTGGTCTCCTTGCTGGAGTCCTGGCCACCAACCCAACAACACACATCCTCTGGCCTATTCTTCTGTGCCCTCTTTTGAAATTCCTGTTGTCCCTGTCCCTGCCACACCCCTGGTACTGATCCCTTTACTAGGATGCACAGCAGGGCCAGAGACTTTACCTGGCCTTTTGGCCCTTCAAGCTCTCTTTGGGAAAATGTAACCCTGCCCTTTTCCTGGGCCCTATGGCCTGCATCAACCCGGGTTCTACTCCCCAACACTGACACCCAGCAGTGGACCTAGTATTTTTGCCCTTCTCTCCCTGCACCACCTGCTCCCAATTCTATTCTCCCTCCCCTCCCCAGCCCTGTCTTTTTTCATGAGACACTGGTCTATGTCTTGCCACTTGGCTCTCCAGTCCTTGGCCTTGTCTCTTGCTTGAACCCCTGGCTGCTCTTCTCGAGGATCCTCTTCCTGTCCCGTGATTTCAGGCCCATTTTCCCAGCCCCCTTTTGGGCCTCCCCTCAATTCCCCTTGTACTGTGGTATCCTGGCACTGGACCAAACCCTCATCTCCCTAGCCTTGGATCCTCAAAGGGGTCCTGGCATCCCACTGCCCCCACCCCCAATCCTGAACAAGGTATCTTGTCACAGTGCATCCTGTGGCACTGCTTTGGTCCTGGTCTCTCTGTGAGGTTCTATCATCTGGGGAAAAGGAGTGGAATTGGCTGGTCTCAGAGCCCTGAAGGCTCCCTATGGGAAACCCAGCCCTGCCCTTTACCTGAACCCCCTTTGCCTTCCAAAACTTGACACCTGGCAGTGGACTTGGGCCTTCCAGTGACCTTGTGCTACACAATTATCTCCCTTCCCTCCCCTACCATCTAGCCTTGCATTATGCCCCTATCCCAATGCAGCTCTCCCTAACCCTGAGATTATGCACTCCAGTTTCTGGACCTGGCTACTTGCCTGAGCCAGAGCATGTTCCTCGTGTTGTGTGGCATCAAAAGGTATCACTTCAGGTTTGGGATTACCTAGAGTTCCTTGTTTGGGAACCTTAGTGCACTCCACTGGGTTCCCTTTGCTCTGCCTTCTGTTTCCACAACCTAGTGCTGACCCTTCCTCTCATTTTGCTTGCTCTTTTGCCTCGAGTACTGGCTTTCTGCTTCTTGGGTTTCTAATGCTCTGTTGGTGGGATCAGACCCTTGCCTGGGATCATGTTTTGGGTCCTGGCACTTGTCCCTCTCCACACCCCCACGATCCCACCAAGAGGCCCTGCTGTCATCCTCCTCATGTTCACCATCCCTTGCCAATACACTGTCTGGGCAGGGCACCTCATGGGAAAGAGAGCTGTGTCCCTAGCTAGGGCCTCTTGCTCTTACTGGGCCCTTGGTCCTACTCTTGGAAACCTGAGTCCTGGTAGTGGCCCTGTGCTGGGAGCCTTCCTCCTCACTGCCGGATCCTCTGCCTTCTCTCCTCAGCCATGTTCACTTACCTGATCCTCTGGCCCCAGCCCTGGCTTTTTTTCTTGATTCCATGGCCTGTCTCCTCTCTTGAGCATATAGTGGCTCTTCTTGCTCTGTGTGTGCCCCTCATTTGGGATTCTTCCCTGCATGTAGAACCCTAGTGCTGCCTTCTCTTGCAGGCCTCGCCCATCCCTGCTCTTTCAGGATGGGGCTCTCATCTAGGTCTGTAGCCTGGTATCCCTGTTGGGGTCCTGCCTCCTGCATCAAAGGCATCCTCTGACACTTCTTGCTGTTCCCTCCTTGGGACCACCTGTATTCACTGTCCCCTTTTCCTGATCCCTTTACCAGGAAGCTCACCTGGGCCAAGGACTGGACCTGAACTTTGGCCCTGCAGGCTCTCTTTGGTAAAATGTAGCCCTTCCCTTTTTCTGGACCCTTTAGCCTCCCTCAGCCTGGGCCTTGCTTCACAAACCTCACACCAATCAGTGCATCTGGGCCTTGAGCCCTCCTCTCCATGTTCCACCCATGCCATTTTCTGCCCTCCCCCCACTTTCTTGCCATGTCTGTTTTCATAGGACCCCTTCCAGTGCCAATGCACTTTGATCTCCATTCCTGGGCCTGGCTCATTGCTTGAGGATGCCCTTCTCCAGGACCCTGTTCTTTTCCCTTGATTTCAAGTTTCTTTTTCGAGCCCCCTCCTGTGTATCCCCTCTGTTCTCCTTGTATGAAGTATCATCCCCTTCCTCGACAGAAAAGTCTTAATTGGGCTTCTCCAAAATTCTTCACCATGGTTATTTTTAGGACTGTTAGCAAAAAAGTCACTACAAAAGAGTTCAATATTGATTAACTTCCTATTTTCTTATTGCCTTGTTTTACTTGGCCACTGGCAGAGAAGATACCAGCACTCCATGTGCTGGGCACCCTTTACTAGTTTTTCACAATCATATCCAGTATAGTAGTTTGTAGAAATGTGCAAATAAACCTGGTGGCCTTTGTTTTTGAAGCCCACCTGATTTCCCCCTTTGAGGCCTAAGTGGGTGAAAGAGACATTTGATCAACCTCTGTTGGATCCTGAGTATTCTACAAAGTGATTGGAGTTGAAACAGACCTAGGGAGTTGCCCAAGTAGACTGTGTTTGGAGTCAGCGAGTGATGAGAAATATTGGAATTTGGGCACTATAGAAATATTTTTCTGACCATGTCTGTGGGAAATGTATGCAAATAAGATGGACATAGACAACCCCAGGGATGAAGCAAGTGTGGAGACTGATCTGAGGTTCCATACCACTTCATACAGTTTATGGTGGAATTTCACCAACAAACATCTAGGTGCAAGATCCAGGTTGGGGTTTGATGCCAACCCACAATGCTATGAAGGCTCTAAGTCCTCTCAAGGGGAACAGCCTGAGAGGAACAAAGTGAGTCTTTTCCTAAATGTGTGATGCAGTTGCAGGCTGGAACATGAGAGGAAAACAAAGGAAACTGAGCCTTCTAAAATGTTACTTGGAAACCTTTAGGAAGATTTACCTGAAAACTGTGGGTTGAAACTCAGTCCACATATGTGGCATACTCTCGTGAATTAGAATGGCCCACCCAAGGTGTGGCTTGGCCACCAGAAGGCACTTCAGATGAGAGAGTCATTTCTGAGGTCCTTTGGATTATTGTTGGGGTCCCTAAACCATTTTTTTACATTGATTACTGTCAATAGATAGTACAGAAACAGCCCCCTTGGTTGAGAGCCTGTTTAGATGGACAGTCCAATCTGATGTTAGTCAGGAGCTTAGTGGTCTCTAAGACCCAGTTGAAAGCAGCTAACCAGAATACATGATGCAGAAAAAACAGAAAAGGAAACAGATTTCCCCATGAGCTAAACGAGGACCCACTACCTTATATGCCACTCTATCCAACTTTGCTAAGACCACTGGGACAGCAAACAGTCTCCTCAGCCCCATCATCCTCAGAAGCAACAAATGATGGCCCACAATACTGGCTATTCCTTCTTCTTTGGTATCCTCAGAGCCAAAGGCTTCCTAGAACCAAAGACTTTTAACCTCCCAAGATTAAGTTGGGAGATTTGCCTCAAGACCAGAGGCACAACCCAGATGAAAGCACTCCAGATGCCCCCACAAGGGACTAAAGGCAATGACAATATTGACCAAAAGGAAACACCTAAGGGAGACAAGACAGTTTTGTATGCCAGCCTTTCACCACCATTATGCTCATAAGCTGGAAAAAATCATATTTCCTCCTACATGGAGAAAACCTGGACCATGTCTGATCTGATGCAGCCCATTATCCAGACGAAGGAAAGGGCCCCAACAAAGAAGAAGGGCTAAAAATAAACAGATATCAAGAAGCCCTCATAGGAAGTTTAAGAGAAAAAAAATAAGAATGAAACTGTGCCCAAGAGTTAGAAAAAATGAGAGCTAGTCCTAAGACCTAATCTAAGCCAGAGCACATCTGCAGACAAATAGAGCCAAGCAAATCTTCCTCCTGCTCCAGAAGCTCCCCCTCTTGCACTTTGGATACTCCTGAACATTTCTCTGGACCCCAAGTCTGCCTAAGGCCTCTCTGCCTTATGAAACTGTTAGTAATGAGCAAAAGAGTTGTGCCTAACTGACTCAGAGCCGAGTGTCTGGGCCACTGCCACTGCTTCCCCTCTTCCTGTCCAGAGGTGCCCTGGAGAGAAAGTGCACCATACAAGCATAGCTGCCACAATGCAAGTTTTTCATGGAAGAGATGCAGAGGCTCAAGCAACAGGTGACTAATGCAGCCTTTGCTGAACAGGGTCACAGTGACATTTGCCAAAAGTTACAAACAGGCTTTACTGAGAAGTGTGCCAGAGAGCTTACGAAGATGGCCACCACAGTTTATCTCAATGAAGACTCAGAGGCTCAAAGACAGGCAGATCATAAAGATAAATAGGAGGATGGATCTCCTTACAGCTGCCCACACCACAAACCCAGATAGGGTGCCTCACTAGAACATAGCCAATGGTCCACATGTGTATAAGAAAACAAAAGCATGGCCAGAAAAAAGGATAAGGCCCCAGTGGCCCTGGCAAGTAAGCACCTGCTGCCATGCTCAAATTCTATGCCTTGAACAGAGAAAGAATGAATGCTTTTCCCCCGCCTTTGGCTGAAACTTCTGCTTTCAGTTTCTTATCACTTGCTCAGAAGTTGATGATTGATGAATATGGCAGGAGTCTGATAGACACACACAACTGTATATGATGCACAGGACCCAGTGCCTCAGGAGGCTTTAGCTGCTGAAAGTCCCAAAATGAACCAGAAATATATGCATGTTAATACCCAATAGTGGGCCATAGGGTGCATACTCCAAAAGGACATGCCACCCTGGCTTGAAGCCAGACGATGTTAGCCACCAACAGGAAGGGACACATAGCCTCATTCACCAAGACATAGCAAACAAAAACACAAGTGGGGAATCTACTATATACAATTAGAGCAGGCTCCCACCTGTCAAGATGAGAAAGCCATGCAGACAAAGAGCAACACCTAGGTGAGCACAATGTGGCTGCAACACCAGGACCTTCAGGGAACCTGCCCTCCAACCATGGCAGACAGCCCATGACAAGTTTGACATAGGCGATTTTTATACAAATCATGTCCCAGGTCATCAATCTCTGCTAAGATTTACATTAGATTTTAGAGTTGGAGAATCCCAGCAGACAAGATCCTAAACCAGGAGATAACAAACAAACAAAAAAAAAAAATTCCTGCATGTTAAAGTGCCAGAGGATTTATGTACACTCCCCTTCCCTAAATGACAATTCCCTCCAGAAGCTTGAGAACGCCATTCTTGAGACAGTACTGGACTCCAACTTTAAAGCTCATATCTATCAAGAAAAAGGTCAAACACTTTGGTTGCCATCTGACTCAGCAACAGAAAAGACAATAGCCACTGTGCCTCAAAAGAAACAGGAATTCTGCTTCCACAGTCTGGCTGCAGCAAAATAACCAGGGGGTGATGAATAACTTATGTAGATTTATACAGCAGGAGTAGGAGCCGTTTATTGTAGGGCAACAGAGGTATTTATACATTTTGCACAGCTTACCTTAATTAGCATAAACTGGATACATCAGTCAAACAATAAGGAATCTCCACACTTAATGGCTCGCTTTTGTTTCTGCAGTCTGGCTGGGCACAAATCACAAGCCACTGAAGCAGGAACAAACTTTATTTTTGAACTGCAAGAAAAAACCTCACACACGCTCCTGGAGAATTCTCCCGAAAGCCACGAGGCTCCTGCAGGAACCCCCAGCTGGAAATATCTCTCCAGGAAATCCCTCCTCCTTCCCCAACCAATGGGAACTCTCGAGGAATCCCCGGAAATCCCCATGAGAACTCCAAAATAGCACGAGAACTCAAAAGTAGCAGCAGAGGCAGATATTTATGCCTCGCCTGTCAATCAATACTGTTGGCAAAATGCCCAGGGGCCATACAGACTGGCTGTAGCTCTCAGCAATCTGCTCAATTCCATTACTTTTAACCTGCCATCAGACTAGAGAATTCTTAGAGGCTATCAGATTCAGCCATATATGGATTCCCAACTTTCAGTTATAAGAAATCCCTCTGTGAAGCCACCAAGTAGGCAGAATGGATTCCTTCTATATGGGGGCCACCTAAGCAAATGACCTTTGAGGACCTTAAACAAGCACTTGCAGTGCATCTGAACTAGGGCTCCCTAACCTCACAAACCTTTACTTTCTGTAATCCAGAAACAGTCTGAAATGGTTGTAGGAGTCTTGATATGGACATTTGTCCAAATAGCTGGGCTCTGTAGCCCAAGATTGGCTACCTTGTTTATGGGCCCTTGCAGCCACAGATCTTCTGGTGTTGGAAGCTGATAAATTTTCTATGGGAAAAATATTGGTTTTCAGGGTTCCTCATTCAGTGTTGACAGTGGTAGAGTACAACGGACAATATTAGTTGACTAATGGACAATACCTCGGCATGTTATGTGAAAACCCATGTATCAATGTGGAAGTCATCCAGACTCTGAACCCAGCAACCTTTCTGCCCATTGGACCTGCAATATGATCACAACTGTATTGAAGTCATTGATGAGATGTTCCCCAGCAGACCACACATGTCCTACCAGCCTTCAGGGACCCTGATGTGGAGTACTTCACAGATGGAAGCAGTTTTATAAAAGATGTTGTAGGTTATGCTTTTTTTATGCAGTGGTCACCCTGGACTCCACTGTTGAGGCAGAACCTCTGCCTCAGAAAACCTTAAAAAAAGCAAAATTTATTGCTTTTACTCAAGCATCTCACTTGACAGCAGGAATCTGTGTGGATATTTACATAGACTCAAAATATGCATTCGCTATCTTTTATGTTCTTGGGCCTTATGTAAGGAAAAAGGGCTCATTAATTCATGAGAAAAAAAAGACATGATGTATGGGCAAGAAATTCATAAACTTTTGGATGCATTCTTGGCTCCCAGAAAAGTTGTGATATATACTGTCAAGGTCATTGAAAGGGAAACACTGTGGTTTTTCTGGGCAACTGGAGAGCAGACAGAGAGGCCAGGGAACTGTTTTCAAGAAATGAGAAGAAAATCTGGTCCCAGGTTTAAAGGCTGCCCTTCTACATGGCTGACTATTTAACAGAATGGGAGCCAATATACTCCCAACATGAACGTAAATGGTTTAAGACTGAAAAATGAAATTTCTCCCAGGATGATAATGGAGATATTATGATGGCTGGCATACCCATCCTGGAGAATCTAGCCCCAGCCTTTATCAAACAGTTCCACAAGAGAACATGTTGGACATACAACACATTAGACAGTTCCGAGGACTTTGAGCCCTCCTCGCTGCACCAACCTATACCCTTGCTTCCGTTACTCCCCTCCCCAGCCCTGTCTGTTTTCTTGGGACCTAGGACCCAGAACTGGGTCCTGGTACTTTGCTCCCCATTCTTGGGCCTGAGTTCTTGCTGGAGCCTGCAGTTGCCCTTCTCCAGGACCCTGTCCCTGTCCCTTGATTTCAGCTCCTTGTTTAACCCCCTTCCTGGCTAACTTGGTATACAAGCTCCCTACAACACCCAAGTGGGAGGGGTTTCCCGCGTGATGCAGCTAGTCCTCGCTACCTAGATTCAGTGGTATAGAAGCTCCTCTACCACCAGGAGGTAGGGCTATTCTGACTAGGGAGTGAGTCCCCTCTAACCTGACTAAGGCAGATGGAAGGGGTCTCCCTCCTGAAGACCCAGGTTGGATGAGTCTCTCGCCTGGAGGGGCAAGTCCCCTCTACTATGGCTGCAGTGGTAAAGGATCTACCCTTGACACCCAGGTGGAAGTGTCTCCCGGCTTGAGTGGCGAGTCCCCTCTATCCTGCCTTTGGCAGTATATGAACTTCCATGACAACCAGGTGAAAGGGATCTTTGGCCTGCAGGGGCAAGTCACCTTTACACTATCTAAGGTGGAATAAAATTTCCCTCGAATACCCAGGTGTGAGGAGTCTTCAGCCTGGAGGGTGGAGTCCCCTCTACCTTAGCTACAGTAGTATAGAAGCTTCCCCCTACCCCCAGGTGGGAAAGGTCTCCCGCCTCGAGTGGCTTGTCCCCTCTATTCTGCCTGTGCCGTATATGAACTCCCTTGACCACCTGGTGAAACGGATCTTCCACCTGGAGGGTCGAGTTCCCTCTCCTCTGTCTCTGGGGGTATGTGGGCTCCCCCTGACATCCAGGTTATAGGTTTTCCTGACTGGAGAGGTGAGTCCCCTCTACACTGTCTGCGTGGTATATGAGCTCCCCCAACACCAAGGTGAGAGGAATCTCCCACTGTAGCAATGAGTCCCCAATACTTTAATGGTGGTGGTATTCAAACTCTCCCAGACACCCAGGTGGGAGGGTTCTCCCACCTGGAGTGGCAAGTCTTCTTTACCCTGGCTAATGCAATATACAAGTGCTCCTCTACACACACTGCCTAGAAAGGTGACTTTCCTCTACCCTGGTTGAGGGAGTGTACCATCTCTCCCAGAAAACCACATGGGAGGGGTCTACCGCCTACAGGTGGAGTCTCCTCAACACTGGCTGCTGTGGTATAGGAGCTCCACTGACATTCAATTGGGAGGAGTCTCTGGCCAGGAGGCTAGAGTCCCCTCTACCCTGCTGCAGTGGTAAAGGAGCTCCCCAGGACATCCAGTTGAAAGAGGACTCTAATCTGGAGTGTAGGTTCCCTCTACCATGCCTGAAGCAGTATAGGGGCTCCCCCAACACCCAGGTGTGAGGGGTCTCCTGCCTGGAGGGACGAGTTTTCTCTTCCCTGACTGTAGTGGTATAGGAGCTCCCCCCAACACCCAGGTGGGAAGGTTCTCCAGGGGGAAGGGAAAAGTACCATCTACCATCGCTGCGGTGGTATAAGAGCTCCCCCTGAAACCCAGGTGGGTGGGGTCTCCCACCAGGGGGGACGAGTCCCCTCTACCCTTGCTGCTGCCAGAAATTATCTCCCCCTGACACCTAGGTGGGAGGGTCTGTGGCCTAGAAAAGCAAGTCCCCCCTACCCTGGCTGCAGTGATATAGGAGCTCCCTTCTACACCAAGGTGGGAGGGGTCTCCTGCTTGCAGGGTCCAGTCAGCTCTATTCTGGCTGCTGTGGTATACGAATTCCCCCCCATATCCAGATGGGA
This sequence comes from Ictidomys tridecemlineatus, assembly GCF_052094955.1. Lineage (NCBI taxonomy): Eukaryota > Metazoa > Chordata > Mammalia > Rodentia > Sciuridae > Ictidomys > Ictidomys tridecemlineatus. Next base: position 84,897,808 of record NC_135485.1, read on the forward strand.
GAGGTCTCCCTGACAATCAGCATGGATGTGTCTCTTGCCTGAAGGGGCGAGTCCACTCTACCCTGGCTGTTGCAGCAAAGAATCACCCCCTGACACCAATGTCAGATGAAATTCGACCTGGAGAGACAAGTCCCCTCAACTCTGGCTGCAGTGGTTTAGGAGGTCCCCCCTACACCCAGGTGGGAGAGGTCTCCTGCTCTAGTGGCAAGTTCCCTCTATCCTGCTGGTGGGAGTATATGAACTCCCCTGACAACTGGGTGGACAAATCTTCCACCTGGAGGTTCAAGTCCCCTCTCCTTTGGCTCTGGCGGTATAGGAGCTCTCCTGACATACAGGTTATGAGATCACCCAGGTGAGAGGGGTCTCCTGCTTGGAGGGGCGACTCCTCTTTATTCTGGCTGCTGTTATATGCAGCCCCCCCCCATACACAGATGTGAAGGGTCTCACGCATGAAAGGGCGAGTCCCCTGTACACTGGCTACAATGGCTTACTAGCTTTCCCTGACAACCAGGTTGAATGGGTCTTTCGCCTGGAGAAGCAAGTCCCCTCAACCCTGGCTGCAGGGGTATAAGAGCCCCCTTTTACCTTCAGTAGGGATGGGTTTCTGGCCTGGAGGGGCGAGTCGCTGCTAACCTGGCTGCAGCTGTATACCACCTCCCCCCTTGCCAGACACCCACATGGGAGGCATCTCTCGACAGGAGGGGCGAGTCCCCTCTACCCTGGCTAAGGCTATATAGGTGTTACCCCCATTCCCATGTGGGAGGTGTCTCTTGCCTGGAGGTCCAAGTTGCATCTACCCTGGCTACTGGGGTACATGAGCTCCACCAGACACCCAGGTGGGAGGAGTCTCCCGCCTGGAGAACCAAGTCTTCTCTACCCTGGCTAAGGTGGTATACAAGCGCCCCCCCCTACACACAGGTGGGAGTGGACTTCCGCATGGAAAGACAAGTCTCCTCTACCCTGACTTTGGCAGTATACAAGCTCCCCCGACACCCAGGTGGGAGGGCTATCACACCTGGAAGGGCGAGTCCCTCTACTTTAGCTCTTGCCATGAGAGCTCCCAGTATACCCACATGGGAGGGGTCTTCCGCCTGCAGGGGCATGCTCCCTCTATCCTGACTATGGCACTATAGGAGCTCCCCTGAACACCCAGTTTGGAGGGGTCTTCCACCTTTACGGGCTAGTCACCTCTACCCTGCATGCTGCAGAAATCAAGTTCCCTCAGACACTCAGGCTGGAAGGGTCTCCGATTAGATGGGCAAGTCCTCTCTATCCTTGCTGCGGAGGTAGAGGAGCTAACCAAGACACCCAGGTGGGAGACGTCTTCGGATTGAAAAAGGAAGCCCATTCTAACCTGGCTGCAGCAGTGTAGGAACTCCCCCTGACATCCAGGTTGGAGGGGTCTCCCGCCTGGAGAGGTGAGTCTCCTCTACTCTGGTTGCAGTGGAATAAGAGCTACCCCTGAATACCAGGTGGGAGGAGTGTCCCGCCTGGCAGGGCAAGTACCCTCTACCTTTGTTGCTGTGGTAAATCATCCCTGACACCCAGGTGTGGGGGACTCTGGCCTAGAGAAATGAGGCCCCTCTATCCTGGCTGCAGAGGTATAGGATGTTCCCCCTACACCCAGGTGGGAGGGGTCTCTTTTCTCCAGTTGTGAGTCCTCTCTACCCTGCTTGTGGTAGTATATGAACTACCCTGACAAGCAGGAGGAAGAGATATTCCACCTGGAGGGTCGAGTCCCTGTCCCCTGGCCCTGATAGTATAGGAGCTCCCCCAACACCCAGGTTATTTGGTCACAAGCTTGGAGGTGTGAGTCCCCTCTACCCTGGCTAAGAAAGTATAGGAGTTACCACCGACCCCAAGTGGTAGGTGTCTCTTGCCTGTAGGTGCAATTTGTCTCTACCTTGGCTGCTGGGGTATATGAGCTCACCTGACCCCCAGGTGGGAGGGGTGTTCCACTTTGAGGGGCTAGGCCCCTCTAACCTGGCTAAGGCAGTATAGGAGTCTCCCCCATTCCCAGGCGCAAGGTGTTTCTTGCCTGGAGGTGCAAGTCGCCTCTACCCTGGCTGTTGGGCTATATGAGCTCCACCTGACATCCAGGTGAGAGGGGTCTTCCACCTGGAGGGGCAACTCCCCTCTACCTGGGCTAAGGCGGTATAGGAATTACCTCATTCCCAGGTTGGAGGTGTTTTTTGCCTCAGGTGCTAGTTGTCTTTACCCTGGCTGTAGGGGTATATGAGTTTCATCTGACACCCAGGTAAAAGGGGGTCTTTCACTTGGAGGGGCCAGTCCACTGTACCCTGGCTGCATCAGTTAAGGATCTTCCCCTGATATCCATGTGAAAGGAGTCTCCCTCCTAGAGGGGTGACTTCCTTCTACCATGGCTGAGAGGTTATACCATCTCTTCCATACTCCCAGATGAGAGAAGTCTCCTGCTTTGAGGGGAGAGTTCCCTCTATTCCGGCTGCTGTGGTATAAAAGCACCTCTATACCTAGATGTGAGGGGTCTCCCCCATGAAAGGATGAGACCCCTGTACCCTGGCTGCAATGGTTTAGGAGGTCCCCCCTACACCCAGATGGGAAGTGTCTACTGCCTTGAATGGCAAGTCCCCTCTATCTTTCTATGGCAGTATTTGAACTCCATTGGAAGCAGGTGGAAGGGATCTTCCACCAGGATAATCCAGTTCCCATTCACTTGTCTCTGGCTGTATAGGAGCTCCCCAACACCCAGAATATGGGTCTCCCGAATGGAGGGGTTAGTTTCCTCTACACGGGCTGCAGGGATATATGTGCTACTCCCAGACACCCAGATGTGAACTGTCTTCTACCAGGAGCAATGAATCCTCTCTACCCTGTATACAAGCTTTCCCAGACACCCAAGTGGGAGTGGTATCCTGTATGGAAGGGCATGTCACCTCTACTTTAGCTCTTGCCATATAAGAGCTCCCACTACACCCAGGTGGGAGGGTTCTCCCACCTGTAGGGGCGAGTCCCCTCTATCTTAGCTGCTGCAATAATCAATCTTCCTGGGACACCCAGGAGGGAGGGGTTTCCTGATTAGAGGGGCAAGTCTTCACTATCCTGGCTGTGGAGGTATAGGAGCTCAACCAGACACCCAATTGGGAGGGGTCTTCCACTTGGAGGGGTGAGTCCCCTCTACCCAGGCTAAGGGGATATAGGAGTTACTGCCATTCCCAGGTGGGAGGTGTTTCTAGCCTGGAGGTGCGAGTTGCCTCTTCCCAGGCCACTGGGGTATATGAGCTCCACCTGACATCCAGGTGGGGGGTCTCCCTCCTAGAGGGGTGACTTCCCTCTACCCTGGCTGAGGGGGTGTACCAGCTCTCCCGGACACCCAGGTGGGAGGGGTCTCCTGCTTGGAGGAGCAAGTCTCCTCTGTTCTGGCTGATTTGATATACAAGCTCCTCCCCATTCCCCATTGGAGGAGTCTCCCTCCTGAAGGGGAGAATCCCTTTTACCCAGGCTTCAGTGATTTACTAGCTTTCCATAACACCCAGGTTGCATGGGTCTCTCACATGGAGGGGTGATTCCCCTTCACCCTGGCTGCTGTGGTAAAGGATCTCCCACTGACAACCATGGCGGAGAGCCTCTGGCCTGGAGAGGTGAGTTCCCACTATGCTATCTGCAGTGGTATAGGAAGTCCACCCTACACCCAGGTGGGATAGGTCTCCTGGCTCCAGTGGCGAGTCCCCTCTGCCCTACTTGTGGCAGTATATGAATTCCCCTGAAAACCAGGTGGACGAGATATTTCACTTGAAAGTTTGCATCCTCTCTCCCCTGTCTCTATATAGAAGCAGTGTAGGAGCTCCCCACCATACCCAGGTTATGGGGTATCCGAACTGGAGAGGCAAGTCCCCTCTACATGGGCTGCAGGGGTATAGGAGCTCCCCCTGAGATCCAGGTATGAAGGGTTTCCCACCTGGAGCAATGAGTCCCCCCTTCCCTGGCTGTGGTGGTATACAAGTTCTTTCAGACACCCAGGTGAGAGAGGTCTCTCACATGGAGGACCAAGTGTTCTCTACCCTGGCTAAGGCGGTATACAGGTGCCCTGCTACACACAGGTGGAAGTGGACTTCCGCATGGAAGGGTGGAATCTCCTCTACCCGCACTTTGGCAGTATACAAGCTCCCCCACACCCGGGTGGGAGGGGTATCCCACCAGGAAGGGCGAGTCCTCTCTAATTTAGCTCTTGCCATATGAGAGCTCCCAGTACATCCAGGTGAGAGAGGTCTTCCGCCTGCAGGGGCATGTTCCCTCTATCCTAACTATGGCTCTATAGGAGCTCCTGCTGACACCTAGGTTGGAGGGGTCTCCCACATGTAGGGGTGAGAACCCTCTACATAGGCTTCTGTAGTAATTAAGCTCCCTCAGACACCCAGGTGGGAAGGGTCTCCTGATTGGAAGGGGGAGTCCGCTCTACTCTTGCTTCTGAGGTAGAGGAGCTCACCCAGACACACAGGTGGGAGGGGTCTCCCGACTGGAAGGGCAAGTCCACTCTACTCTGGCTGCAGCAGTGTAGGAAATCCCCCTGACACCCAGATGGGAGGTGTCTTCCGCCTGGACAGGGGAGTCCTCTCTATCCTGCCTGTGGCGGTATAGGATCTCCCCTCACACACCCAGATGGGAGGGGTCTCCCACCCGGAATGCCAGTCCCCTTTACCCAGGCTGCTACAGTAATTAAGCCTCCCTTGGACACCCAGGTGGGAGGCCGTCTCCTGATTGGAGGGGCAAGTCCCCTCTACCCTTGCTGCAGAGGGATAGGAGCTCACCCAGACACCCACGTGGGAGGGGTCTATCAACTGAAAGGGCAAGTCTGCTCTACCCTGGCTACAACAGAATAGGAACTCACCCTGATATCCCAGTGGGAGGGGTGTTCCGCCTAGAGGGGTGACTACCCCCTACCCTGGCTGAGGGGTTGTACCAGCAGTTCCAGACACCAAAATGGAGGGGTCTCCTGCTTGGAGGGGTGAGTCCCCTCTATTCTGCCTGCTGTAGTATACAAGCTCTCTCTCATATCAAGGTGGGAGGTGTCTCCCTTATGAAGGGGTGTGCTGAGGGCCATTACCAAGTAGGAATGGCATCTGGAATGGGTGAGTCCCCTCTACCCTGTCTGCAGAGGTATTCTAGCTTTCCCTGAAACGCAGGTTGAATGGATCTCTCCCTGGAGCTCCCACCCCCACCCAGGTGGGAGTGTCTCCTGCCTGAAGGGGCGAGTCCTCTCAACTCTGGCTGAGGAGGTATAAGATCCCCCTCTTACCCCCAGAAGGAATGAGTCTCCTGCCTGGAGGAGCCAGTCGCTACTACCCCAGCTGCAGGTGTATATGATCCCCTTCTCGCCATATACCCATGTGGGAGGGTTCTGCCTGGAGAGGCGTGTCCCCTCAATCCTGACTTCTGCGGTAAAGAATCTACACCTGACACCCAGGTGGGAGGGTCTCTGGACTGGAGAGGTGAGTCCTCTCTCCCCTGGTTCCACCCTACACCAAAATGGGAAGGGTCTCCTGCCTCGAGTGCCTTATCTCCTCTACCCTGCCTGTGACATTATATGAACTCCCCTGACAACCAGGTGGAAGGGATCTTCCACCAGGAGAGTCAATAACCCTCTCCCCTGGCTCTGGCAGTAGAGGAGCTCCCCCGACACCCAAGTTATGGGGTCTGCACACTGGAGGGCCAGTACCCTCTACACTGGCTGCGGGGTATAAGATCACTCCCATTAACATCCCCTCTACCTGGCCAGTGTCAGTAAAAAGGCTTACCCAGACACCCAGTTTGGAGGGGTCTCCCACCTGGAGGAGCAAGTTTGCTCTACCCTGGCTAAGGTAGAATACAATCGCTCCCCTTTACACAGATGGGAGTGGTCTTCTGCAGGGATGGGCAAGTTTCCTTTACCCTGGCTGTGGCAGTATAGGATTTCCTCCCAACACACACCCAGGTGAAAGGAGTCTCTCCCCTGAAGAAGCAAGTCCCCTCTACCCTGGCTGTGGCGATAGGTATATGAGATCCCCCGATACACAGGTGGGAAGGGTCTCCCAACTAGAGCAGCGAGTGCCCTCTACCCTGGCTTTGGAAGTATATAAGCTCCCACGGACACCCAGGTGAGAGGGTTCTCCTGCATGGAAGGGTGAGCCCCTCTCTCCTGGCTGTGGTTGTGTATGAGGTCCCACTGACACCCTGGTGGGAGGGGTCTCCTTCGAGCAGGGGCAAGTTCTTTCTACCCTGGCTGTCGTGGTATAAGAGCTCCTGCCAAAAACCAGGTTAGAGGGGTCTCCTGCCTGGATGGGCGAGTCTCCTCTTCACTTGTTAAGGTGGTATACAAGTTCCTCGGGACACCCCAGAGGCATCTCCTGCCTGGAGGGGTGAGTCCCCACCACCCTGCCTTAGGGGGTATAAGATCCCCATCTTACCCTCAGAAGGGAGGGGTCTTCCGCCTGGAGGAGCGAGTCACTACTACCCCAGCTACAGGTGTATATGATCCCCTTCTCGCCATACACCCATGTGGGAGGGTTCTTCTCCCTGGAGGGGATGTCCCTTCTACCATGGCTAAGGTGGTATAGGAATTACCCCCATTCCCAGGTGGGAGGTGCTTGTGACCTGGAAGTGCGAGTCTCTTCTACCCTGGCTGCTGAGGTATATGAGCTCTACATGACAATCAGGTGGGCAGGGTCTTCTGACCGGAGGGGCAAGTCCTCTCTTCCCTGGCTGCAGCTGTTAAGGAGCTTCCCCTGACACCCAGGTGGGAAGGGTCTCGAGCCTAGAAGGGTGACTTCCTTTTACCCTGGCTGAGGGGTTTACAGCTCTCCCAGGTGGGAGGGGTATCCTGCTTAGATGGGCAAATCCCCTCTATTCTGGCTGCTGTGGTATATGTGCTCTTCACACCAAACCGAGATGGGAGGGCTCTCCTGCCTTAAGAGTTGAGTCACCTGTACTGTGAATGCAGTGGTATACTATCTCTTGCTGACACCAAGGTTGGATGGGTCTCTTACCTGGAGGGGCGAGTCCATTCTACCATGGCTGCTGTGGTAAAAGATCTTCCACTTCCACCCAGGTGGGAGAGTCTCTGGCTTGGAGAAGCTAGTCTCCTCTACCCTGGATGCAGTGGTAAAATAGACCTCTCCCACCTGAGTGTAGGGGGGAAATTCCCATACCCTCTACCTCTAGGATGGCTGCAGTGGTATAGGAGTTCCCACCTACACTCAGGTCTGAGGGGTCTCCTGATTTGAAGGACAAGTCCCCTCTACCTTGGATTTGCAGGTATAGGAGTTTACCCAGACACACATGTTGGAGGGGACTCCCAAATGGAAGTGCAAATCTGCTCTACCCTGGCTGCAATGGTATAGGAACACCCCTGACACCCAGGTGGGAGGGGTCTTCCACCTAGAGGTGGGAGTCTCTACTACCCTGGCTTCAGCAGTATAGGAGCTCCCCAGGACACCCAGGTGGAAGGTCTCCCTCCTGGAGAAGTGAGTCCACTCTGCCCTGGCTGCAGCAGTATATGAGCTCCACCCTCACAACTAGATTTGAGGATCTCCCCTCTGAAGAGGCAAGTCCCCTCAAACCTGCCTGTGGGGGTATGAGGGCTCCCTCCCACCCCCAGGAGGGAGGGATCTCCAGCCTGGAGGGGTGATTTGCTGCTACTCAATCTGCACGTGTATAAGATCCCCCCCTTGCCAGACACCCTTGTGGAAGGTGTCTCCGCCTGGCAGGGCAATTCCCCTCTACCATGGCTAAGGCAGTATAGGAGTTACCCCCTTCCAAGGTGGGAGGTGTCTCTCGCCTGGAGGTGCAAGTAGCCTTTACCCTGATTGCTGGGGTATATGAGCTCCACCTGACACCTAGATGGAAGGGGTCTTCCACCTGGAGAGGTGACTTCCCTCTGTCCTGGCTGAGAGGGTATACCAGATCTCCCAGACACCCAGGTGGGAGGGTTCTCCTTCTTTGAGGGACGAGTCCCCTCTACCCTGGCTGCAGTGGTTTACTAGCTTTCCCTGACACCAAGTTTGGATCGGTCTCTCCACTAAAGGGGCAAGTTCCCTGTCCCATGCCTGCTATGGTAAAAAATCTCACCCTGACACCAGGTTGAAGGGATCTCATGCCTGGAGCAATGAGTCCCCTCTACCCTGGCTTTGGCAGTATACAATATTTCCCAGACACCCAGATGGGAGGGCTCTCCCACCTGGAGGGGCAATTCTGGCTGCAGGGGTATATGAGCCCCTCCACACTCACCAAGTTGTGAGGGGTCTCCCACCTGGAGGGGTGAGTCTTCTGTACCCTAGCTATGGGGGTTTAGAAGCCCCCTCAGAAACCCAGGGGGGGAGGGTTCTCCCACCCAGAGAGGCGAGTCTCCTCTACTCTGGCTGCTGCACTATATGAGCTCCCCCTGACACCTGGTGGGAGGGGTCTCCCGCCTGGTGGGGCAAGTACCCTCTACCCTAGTTTTGGTGGTATTAGAGCTCCCCCCAACAACCAGGTGGGAGGCATCTCTGCCTAGAGGGGCAATTTCCTCTACCCAGGCTAAGGTTGTATATAAGCTCGCCATGAAACCCAGGTGGAAAAGTGTCCTGCCTGGATGGGTGAGTCCCCACTACCATGGATGCAGTGGTATAGGTGCTCTCCCCACACTCAGATTAAAAGGGTCTCTTGACTAGAGGGGAGAGTCCACTCTACACTGGCTGCAGCAGTATTGGAAACACCCAGGTTAGAGTGGTCTCCTGCCTATAGGGCAAGTTTCCTTTACCCTGGCTGCAGCTGTATTCAAGCTCCCCCTGTCAACCAGATGGGAGGGGGTCTCCTGACCATGAGGCGAGTTCCTGCTACAATGGCTGCAGTAGTACATGAGCTCCCCACATACACACACATGTTGGAAGGGTCTCCTGACTGGAGAAATGACTTGCCTCTACAATGGCTGCTGGGGAATAAATTCCCTCTACACTCCCCCTCCTGGAGGGGCAAGACCACTCTACCTTGGCTGTGGTAGTATAGAAGCTCTGCCAGACACCCATGTGGGAGAGGTCTTCCGCCTGGAAGGATGAGTCAGCTCTATCCCTAGCTGCAGCATTTTACAAGCTCCTCCAGACACCCAGGTTGGAGGTCTCCGACAGGGAGGAGCAAGGCCCCTCTATTCTGGCTGCTGCGGTGGCATAGGAGCACCTCTGGCACTCACGTTAGAGGGGTCTCTTGACATGAGGGGTGAGTCCCCTATAACCTGGCTTCAGAGGTATTCGAGCTTCCCCCAACACCCAGGTAGGAGGGGTCTTCCGCCTGGAGGGGCATGTCCCCTCTCCCCTGGCTGCAGCCTGTATATGAGCTCCACCAACAACTAAATGGGGGGGGGTGCTGGGACTCTGGCCTGGTGTTCCTGCAGATTCTCAAGTGGGATGGATCTTCCACCAGGAGGGGCGAGTCACCTCTTCCATGGCTGCTATGGTATATGAGCTCCCATGACATCCAAGGAGGAGAGGTTTCCCCCCTGGAGGGGTGAGTCCCCTCTACCATGGCTGCAGAGGTATAAGAGCTCAACCTGACACCCACGTGAAAGGGGTACTCATTCTGAAGGGGCAAGTATGCTCTACCCTGGCTGCAGCAATATAAAAGCTTCTGCTGACACCCAGCTGAGAGGTGTCTCCTGCCTCCAGTGGTGAGTCCCCTCTACCCTAGCTGTGGCTTAGTATGAGCTCCTCCAGACACCCAGATGGGAGGGGTCTCTCACATGGAGAAGAGAGTCCCCTCTATCCTGGCTGAGGTGGTATAGGACCTCCCCACTACACCCAGGTTAGAGAGGTCTCTAACAAGCTCCCCTGATACACAGGTGACAGGGTTCTCCAGCCTGTAGCAACAAGTCCACTATACCCTGGCTGCAGCAGTATACAAGCTCCCCCAGACACCCAGGTGGGAAGATGCTCCAGCATGGAGGGGCAAGTCCATTCTACCATGGCTAAGGCTGTATACAAGCTCGCCCAACCCCAAAGCACAGGTGGGAGGGGTCTTTCCCTTATTGGGCGAGTCCTCTCTACTCTGGCTGTGTGGTATAAGAGATTCCCCCACACTCAGGTTAGAGGGTTCTCCTGATTGGAGAGGGAGTCCCCTCTACACTGGCTGCAGCAGTATTGGAGCTTCCCCTGACACCCAGGTGGGAGGGGGTCTCCCGCCTGGAAGGATGAGTCCTCTCCACTTTGGTGGTGCCCTGTAAGATCTCCCTGAACACCCAGGTGGGAGGGGTCTTCTGCCTGAAAGGACAAACCCCTGTACCCTGGCTGTTGCAGTATAGGAGTTCCCCCAGACACCCTGGTGGGAGGGGTCTCCCGCCTATAGGGGCGAGTTTCCTCTATCCTGGCTGCAGGGGTATTGGAGCTCTCCTTGTCAACCAGGTGGGAGGGGTCTCCTGACTGTAGGGGCAAGTCCCATCTACCCTAGCTATGGAGGTCCAGGAACTTTCCCAACACCCAGGTGGGAGGGGTCTCTCCCCTGGAGGAACAAGTCCCTGACACTCTGGCTGCAGCAGTAGAGGAGCCACCCACACAGGTGTCTCCCGCTTGGTGAGACACGTTTCCTCTATCATGGCTGCTGGGGTATATTACCTCCCGCCTGGAGGGGCAAGTCCCCTCTACTCGGGCTGTGGTGATATATGTGATCCCCTGACACACAGATGGGAAGGGTCTCCTGACTGGAGTAGCAAGTCCCCTCTACACTGGCTGAGGAGGTATACAAGTTCCTCCAAAACACTCAGGTGGGAGGGGTCTCCCACATGAAGAGGTGAGTCCCATCTATCCTGGCTGTGGCTGTATTTGAGCTCCTCCTGAAATCCTGGTGGAAGGGGTCTCCTGCCTAGACATGCAAATCCCCTCTACCCTGGCTAAGGCTATGTAGGTGTTACTCCCTTTTCCAGGTGGGAGGTGTTTCTCACTTGGACTTGTGAGTTGCCTATACCCTGGTTGTTGGGGTACATGAGCTCCACCTGACACCAAGGTTGGAGGCGACTTTTGCCTGGAAAGGGGAGTCCAGTCTACCCTGGCTGCAGCAGTTAAGGAGCTTCCCCTGACACACAGGTGGGAGGGGGTCTCCCGACTAGAGAGGTGAATTCCCTCTTCTCTGCCTGAGGAGATGTGCCAGCTCTCCCAGACACCCAGGTGGGAGGGTCTCCTGCTTGGAGGGGCGAGTTCCCTCTATTCTGGCTGCTGTGGTATACGAGTTCCCCCCCCATACCCAGATGGGAGAGGCCTCCCACCTAAAGGGAAGAGTCCCCTTTACCCAGGCTGCAGTGGTTTACAAGCTTTCCCTGAAACCCAGGTTGGATGGGTCTCTTGCCTGGAGGGGCGAGTCCACTCCACCCTGGCTGCTGGGGTAAAAGATCTCCCTCTGACACCCAGGTGGTAGGGTCTCTGGAGAGTCGAGTCCCCTCTACCCTAGGTGCAGGTATAGGAGGTCCCCCCTACACCCAGGTGGGAGGGGTCTCCCGCCTCTAGTGGAGTCCCCACTAACCACCTGTGGCAGTATATGTACTCCTCTGCCAACCAGGTGGAAGGGATCTTTTGCCTGGAAGTCGAGTACCCTCTCACCTGGCTCTGGCATAATAGGAGCTCCCCTTGGCATCCAGGTTATGTGATCTTGAAATGTTGAGTCCCCTTTATTCTGGAGAGGCGATTCTGCTATACACTGGCTGTGGGGGTATAGGAGCTCCCCCTGATACCCAGGTGGGAGGGGTCTCCCGCCTGAAGCAATGAGTCACCTCTATCCTGGTTGTGGGGTATACAAACTCCCCCAGACACCAGGTGGGAGGGGACTCCCTCCTAGAGGGGCGAGTCCCCCCTACCCTGGCTGTGGCGGTATAGGATCTCCCCTCACACACCCAGGTGGAATGGGTCTCCCTCCTGTAGGGGAGAGTCCCCTGTACACTGGCTGCTGCAGTAATCAAGCCTCCAGGACACCCAGGTGGGAGTAGTTTTCCTATTGGAGGGGCGAGTCCACTCTACCCTTGCTGCAGAAGGATAGGACCTCACCCAGACATCCAAGTGGGAGGGGTCTACCTACTGAAAGCGCAAGTCCACTCTAACCTGGCTCGAACAGTATAGGGATTCTCCCTGACACCCAAGTGGGAGGGTTGTCCCACCTAGAAGGGTGACTCCCCTCTACCCTGGCTGAGAGGGTGTACCAGCTCTCCCAGACATGCAGATGGGAGGGGTATCCTGCTTGAAGAGGCGAGTCTCTCTATTCTAGCTGCTATAACATAGGAGCTCCATCCCCCATACCTAGATGGGAGGGGTCTCCCGCCTTAAGGGGAGAGTCCCCTCTACCCTAGCTGTAGTGGTTTACTAGCTTTCCCTGACACCCAGGTTTGATGGGTCTCTCACCTAGTGAGATGATTCCCTTTTACCCTGGCTGTGTCCTTAAAGGATTGCCCCCTGAAACCCAGGTGGTAGGGTCTCTGGATTGGAGAGGTGAGTCCCCTCTATCCTGGCTGCAGTGATATAGGAGTTCCTCTACACTTGTGTGGGAGGGGTCGTCTGCCTCCAGTGGAGAAATCCCTCTACCCTGCCTCTGGCAGTATATGAACTCCCCTGAAAACCAGGTAGAAGAAATCTTCTGCCTGAAGGGTCAAGTCCCCTCTCCCCTGGCTGTGGTGATATAGGAGTTTCCCCTGACAATCAGGTTATGGAGTCTTCTGCCTGGTGGGGAGAGTCCCCTCTACCCTGGCTAAGGCGTTATGGAAGATACTCCCATTCCCAGGTGGGAGATGTTTCTTGCATGGAGGTGCAAGTTGCCTCTACCATGGCTACTGGGATATATGAGCTCCACCTGACACCCAGGTGGGTGGAGTCCTCCGCCTGGATGGGCAAGTCCACTCTATCCTGGCTACAGTGGTTAAGGAGCTTCCCCTGACACCCAGGTGGAAAGGGTATCCCGCCTAGAAGGGTGATTTCCCTCTATTCCGTCTGCGGGGGGTTATCAGATTGGAGGGGTATCCTGCTTGAAATGGTGAGTCTCTATTCTGGCTCCTGTGTTATATGAGCTCCCCCCTACATACCAAAATCTGAAGGGTCTCTCCCCTAAAGGGACATGTCCTCTCTACCCTGATTATGGTGTTATAGGAGTTACCCCCATTCCAAGTTGGGATGTGTCTGTCGCCTGGAGGTGCGAGTAGCCTCTGCCCTGGCAGCTAGGGTACATGAACACCCACTGACACCAAGGTGGGCGGGGTCTTCTGCCTGGAGGGGCGAGTCTCCTCTACCATGGCTGCAGCAGTTAAGGAGCGCTCCCTGGCACCCATGTTTTTGGGGTCTCCCGTCTAGAAGGGTGACTTCTCCCTTCCCTGGCTGCAGAGGTTTATCAGCTCTCCTAGACACGCAGGTGGGAGGGGTCTCCTGCTTGGAGGGGCGAGTCCCCTCTATTCTGGCTGCTGTGGTATACCCAGATGGGAGAGGTCTTTCACCTGAAGGGGCGAGTTTCCTCTACCTGGCTGCAGTGGTTTACTAGCTTTCCCTGACACCCAGGATGGATGATTGTCTCACCTGAAGGGGCGAGTCCCCTCTACCCTGGCTGCTAGGATAAAAGATCTCCCCCTGACACCCAGGTGGGAGGGACTCTGGCAAAAAGAGGTGATTACCCTCTACCCTGGCTGCAGTGGTATAGGATGTCCCCCTACACCAAGGTGGGAGGGGTATCCTGCCTTCAGTGGCGAGTCCCCTCTACCCTGCTTGTGGGCATATATAAACTCCCCTGACAACCAGGTGGAAGGGATATTCCACCTGGAGGGTCGAGACCCTCTCCCCTGACTCTGGTGGCATAAGAGGTCTCCCAAAACACAGGTTATGGATTCACAAGACTGAAGGGGTAACTCCCTTTTACCCTGGCTAGGAAGGTACAGGAGTTACCTCCATCCTTAAGTGGCAGATGTCTCTGTCCTGGAGGTGCGAGTTGCCTCTACCCTTACTGCTGGGGTATATGAGCTCACCTGACACGAAGGTTTGATGGATCTTTTGCCTGGAGGGACAAGTGCCCTCTACCCGGGTTAAGACAGTATAGGAGTTACTCCCATTCCCAGTTGAGAGGTGTGTCTTGCCTCAGGTGCGAGTTGCCTCTACCCTGGCTGCTGGACTGTATGAGTTCCATCTGACACCCAGATAGAAAGAGTCTTAAGCCTGGAGAGTTGAGTTCACTCTATCCTGGCTGCAGTTGTTAACTAGCTTTTCCTGACACCCAGGTTGGATGGGTCTCTTGCATGGAGGGGCGAGTCCCCTCTACCCTGGCTGCATTGGTAAAGAATTACCCCTAGAAACCCAAGTGGAAGGATCTCGCGTGTGAAGTGGTGAGTCCCTTCAACCCTGACTGCTGGGATTATAAGAGCCCCCTCCTACCTTCAGTATGGAGGGGTTTGTGGCCTGGAGCGGCGAGTCACTGCTACCCCAGCTGCAGCTGTATACGAAACCCCCCTCGACAGAAACCTATGAGGGAAGCATCTACCAAATGGAGGGGTGAGCCCCCTCTACCTTGGCTAAGGCAGTATAAGAGTTACCCCCATTCCCAGGTGGGAGATGTCTCTCACTTGGAGGTGCAAGTTGCCTCTATCCTGGCTGCTGGTGTATATGAGCTCAACCTGACACCCAGGTGGGAGGGCTCTTTCACCTGGTAGGGAGAGTCCTCTCTACCTGGGCTAAGTGGGTATAGGAGTTACTCAAATTCCCAGGTGGGAGGTGTTTCTCTCCTGGTAATGCTAATTGCCTCTCCCTTGGCTGCGGGGGTATATGAACTCCACCTGACACCCACGTGGGAGAGTGTCTTCTGGCCAGAGGGAAGAATCCCCTCTACCCAGGATGTAGCACTTAAGGAGCTTCCCCTGACACCCAGGTGGGTAGGGTCTCCCGCCTCGAGAGGTGACTTCCCTCTATCCTGGATGAGGGGGTGTATCAGCTCTCCCAGACACCCTGGTTGGAGGGGTCTCCTGCTTGGAAGAGAGAGTCCCCAATACTTTGGCTGCTGTTGTATTTGAGCCCCCCATACCCAGATCGGAGGGGTCTCCCACCTGAAGGGGATAATCCCCTTTAACCTGGCTGCAGTGGTTTACTAGCTTTCCCTTACACCCTGTTTGGATGGGTCTCTCTACTGGAGGGGAGATTCCCCTCCACCCTTGCTGTGAAATAAAGAATCTTCCCCTGACGCCCAGTTGGCAGGGTCTCCATCCTGAAGAGGCGAGTCCCCTTTACTCTGGCTACAGTGGTATAGCTGGTCCTCCCTACACCCAGGTGGGAGGGGTCTTCTGACTCCAGTGGAGAGTCGCCTCTACCCTGCTATGGCAGTATATGAATTCCGATGACAATCAAGTGGAAGGGATCTTTTGCCTGGGGAGTCTCCAGTCCCCACTCTCTTGGCTCTGGCTGTATAGGATCTCCCCCAACATTTAGGATATGGGTTCTCCCGTATGGATGGGAGAGTCTCCTCTACATTGGCTGCAGGGGTATAGGAGCTCCACCAGACACCCAGATGCGAATGGTCTCCCGCCTGGGGCAATGAGTCCCTTCTACCTTGGCTGTGGTTGTATACAAGCTCTTCCAGTCACCCAGGTGGGAGTGGTATCCCTCCTAAAAGGTCAAGTCCCCTCTAAATTAACTCTTGCCATATAAGAACTGCCAGTACACCCAGATAAGAAAGATCTCTCGCGTGTAGGGGCGAGTCCCCTCTACCCTGGCTGCTGCAGTAAACCCAGGAGGGAGAAGTCTCATGATTGGAGGGGCAAGTTCCCACTACCCTGGCTGTGGAGGTATAGAAGCTCACCCAGACACCCAAGTGGTATCGGTCTTCTGTCTGGAGTAGCTAGTCCCCTCTACCTGGGCTAAGGGGGTATAGGAGTTACTTCCATTCCCAGGTGGGAGGTGTTTCTAGCCTGGAGGTGCAAGTTGCCTCTATCCTGTCTGATGGGGTATATGAGCTCCATGTTACATCCTGATGGGAGGGGTATCCTGCCTGGAAGGGCGAGTCCCCTCTATTTTAGCTCTTGCCATATGAGAGATCCCAGTACAGCCAGGTGGGAGGGGTCTTCTGCCTGCAGGGTCTTGTCCCCTCTACCCTGACTGTGGCACTATAGGAGCTCCTACTGACACCCAGGTGGGAGGGGTCTCCTGCCTGCAGGGAGGAGTCCCCTCTACACTGGATGCTGCAGTAATCAAGCTCCCTCAGTCACCCTTGTGGGAAGGGTCTACTGATTGGATTGGAGAGTCCCCTCTACCCTTGCTTTGGAGGTAGAGGAGATCAACTAGACGCCCAAGTGGGAGCGATTACCCAACTGAAAGAGCAAGTCTACTCTTTGCTGGCTGCAGCAGTATAGAAACTCCCCCTGACCCACAGAAGGGAGGTGTCTTGGGCCTGGAGGGGAGAGTCATCTCTACCCTGACTTAGGGGGTATAGGAGGTCCGCAGGACACCCAGGTGGGAGGGGTCTTGCTCCTGGAGTGTTGAGTCCCCTCCCACCTGGAGGGTGGAGTCCCCTCTACCCTTCCTGTGGCATTATAAGATTTCCCCTTACACATCCAGGTGGGAGGGGTCTTCGGATGGGAGGGGCGAGTCCCCTCTGCCCTTGCTGCAGAGGAATAGGAGTTCACCCAGACACCCAAGTTTGAGGGGTCTACCAACTTAAAGAGCAAGTAACTCTACCCTGGCGACAACAGTATAGGAACTCCTCCTGACACCCCAGTGGGAGGGGTGTCCTGCCTAGAGGGTTGACTCCCACCCTACACCTGAGTGGGTGTACCAGCACTCCCATACACCAAGGTGTAAGGATCTCCTGCTTGAAGGGGCAAGTTCCCTCTATTCTACCTGCTGTGGTATACAAGCTTTCCCTCATAACAAGATGGAAGGGGCGAGTCCCCTCTACCCTGGCTGCAGAGGTATTCTAGCTTTCCCTGAAACCCAGGTTTGGATGGATCTCTCAACTGGAGGGGCAAGTCCACTCTACCCTGGCTGCTCCAGTAAAAGATGTACCCAGGTGGCAGAGTCTCTGGACTGGAGAGGCGAGACATCTTTACCCTGGCTGCAGTGGTATAGGAGCTCCACCCTACACCAAGGTGGAAAGAATCTCCTGCCTCCAGTGGTGAATCTCTTCTACCCTGCCTGTGGCAGTATATGAACTCCCCTGACAACCAGGTAGAAGGGATTTTTTCCACCTGGAGTGTCCAGAACCCGCTCCTCTGGCTCTGGTGGTATAGGAGTTCTCCCGACATCCAGGTTATAAGGTCTCCGGACTGGAGGGCGAGTACCCTCTAAACTGGCTGCAGGGTATACGACCTCCCACTGACATCCAGGTAGAAGAGACTCCCGCCTGGAGAAATGAGTCCCCTCTACCTGGGCAGTGGCAGTATACAAGCTCCCTCAGACACCCATGTGGGAGGGGTCTCTCACTTGGAGGGGCAAGTCTTCTCTACACTGGCTATACAAGTGCTCCCTTACACACAGGTGGAAGTTGTCTTTTGTATGAATAGGCAAATATCCTCTACCCTGGCTTTGGCAGTATACAAGATCCATGACACACAGGTGGGAAGGGTATCTCTCCTGGAAGGGCAAGTCCCCTATACTTTAGCTCTTGCCATTTAAGAGGTCGCATCACTCACAGGTGGAAGGGATCTCCTGCTTGGAGCAATGAGTCCCCTCGTCCCTGGCTGTGGAGGTATAGGATCTCTCACACAAACACCCAGGTGAAAGGGGTCTCCCGCCTGGAGGGGCCAGTCTCCTGAACCCTGGCTATGGCAGTATAGGATTTCCCCCAACACACACACACACACACACACACACACACACACACAACACACACACACACACACACACACAAGTGGGAGGAGTCTCTTGCCTGAAGGAGCAAGTCCCCTTTACTCTGGCTGTGTCAGGGTAAAGGAGATCCCCCTGATACACAGATGGGTAGGGTCTCCCAACTAGAGCAGCGAGGGCCCTCTACCCTGGCTTCAGAGGTATACAAGACACCAGGGTTAGAGAGTTCTCCTGCATGGAGAGGTGAGTCCCCTCTATCCTGGCTGTGGTGGTATATGAGCTCCCACTGACACCCTAGTGGGAGGGATCTCCTGCCAGGAGGGCAAGTACTTTCTACCCTGGCTGTGGTGGTATAAGAGCTCCTGCTGAAAGCCAGGTCGGAGGGGTCTCCCGACTCGATGGGCAAGTCTCCAATACCCTGCCTGCAGTGGTATAAAAGTTCCTTGGGACACCCCTGTCAGAGGCATCTCCAGCCTGAAGGGGCGAGTCTCTATCACCCTTGCTGCAGTGGTATAGGAGCTCCCACACCAAACCAGGTGGGATCCTCTCCTGTCTGAAGGGGCGAGTCCCTTAAACCCTGGCTGAGGGGATATAAGATCCCCCTCTTTCCCCTAGAAAGGAGGGACCTCCTGCCTAAAGGGGCGAGTTGTTGCTACCCAAACTTCAGATGTATAAGATCCCCTTTTTGACATACACGCATGTGGGAGGGTTTTTCTGCCTAGAGGGGCGTGTCACCTCTATCCTGGCTAAGGTGGTATAGGAGTTACCCCCATTCCCAGGTGAGAGATGTCTCTGGCCTGTAAGTGCGAGTCTCCTGTACCCTGGCTGCTGGGGTATATGAGCTCCACCTGACAACCAGGTGGGCTGGATCTACTGCCTGGAGAGGCAAGTCCTCTCTACCCTGCTACAGCTGGTAAGGAGCTGCCCCTGATACCCATGTGGGAGGGTTCTTCTGCCTGGAGGGGCTAGTGTCTACTAACCTGGCTACAGTGGTAAAGGAGCTCCCCCTGAAACACAGGATGGAGGGGTCTCCCACCTAGAAGGGTGACTTCACTCTGCCCTGGCTGCAAGGGTTTGCCAGCTTTGCCAGAGACCCACATGGGAGGGGTCTCCTGCTTGGAGGTGTGACTCCCCTCTATTCTTGCAGCTGTAGTATTGGAGCACCCTCAGGAATACCAAGATGGGTGGTGCCTCCTGCTGGAAGGGCAAGTCTCCACCACCCTGGCGCTGGAGATACAAGAGCTTCCCCCCACACCCAGGGGGGAGGGGTCTCTTGCCTTGAGGGCAAGTCCCAACTACAATGGCTGCAGTGGGATAAGAGCTCCCCCTGACAACCAGGTGCAAAGAGTCTCCCACCAGGATGGGAGAATCCCAGCAGTCCTTGGCTTCAGTTGTGTACCTGCTCTCCCCAAAACCCATGTAGGAGGTGTATCCTACTTGGAGGGGGCGAGTCCCCTCTACGCTGGCTAAGGCAGAATACAAGGTTGCCCTGGACCCAAGATGGGAGGGGTTCTCACCTGGAGGAGCCTGTGCACTCTACCCTGGCTCCAGCAGTTTATAAGTTCCCCTGACAGACAGTGGGAGATGTCTTCTGCCTGTAGGTATGCACCTGTCCCTTCTACCCTGGCTCTGGCAGTACAGGTGCTACCCCCAACTCCCAAGTTATGGGGTCTTCTGACTGAAGAGTCCAGTCCCCTCTACACTCATTGCTGTGGTATAGGAATTTCTCTGACAACCAAGTCTGAGGAGTCTCCAACCTGGAGGGTAGAGTCTCCTACCTATAGCTCTATAGGTGCTCCCCCAGACAACAAGGAGGAGGGGATCTCATGCCTGGAGGGGCAAGTCCCCTCTTCCTTGGCTGAGGCAGTTTAAGAGCTCCCCCTGACACACAGGTAGGAGGGGTCTCTCGCCTGACAGGTGAGTCCCCTGTATCCTGACTGTGGCACTATATAATCTCACTCCCCACACCCAGGTGGAAGGGATCTCTTACCTGAATGGGCGAGAGCCCACTCTACTTTGGCTGGTGCCATATAAGAGCTCCCAGGACATCCAGGTGGGAGAAGTCTCCTGCCTTCATGGGCGAGTCCCCTCTACCCTGGCTGAAATGGTATAATACCACCTGAAACCCAGGTGGGAGGGGTCTCCCACCTGGAAGGGCCTGTCCCCTCTACCGTGGCTAAGTGGACTCTCCACTAACCCTGCTTCAATCTAGCATAGGCTGATAAAATGGATCCTGCAGTTCACTCACCCCTGCCAACCTCCCGCAAGCCAGATAACCCCTGACAGTACTGTCTTTTGCCCCACATTTGTCTAGATTCCTGTCTGAAGATCTACTCAACCTGGGGCAGAGGAGTGGATTTGGCTGGTCTCATCACTCTGAATGCTTTCTAGGGGAAACATAGCCCTGCCACTCACCTTAATCCCCTTAACAGCCTGTACCTTGAGGCCTGGCAGTTAATATGGGACTTGCTCCAACCCAGACCTGAGCAATCTCCTTCCTTCCCTCTCCTGCCCTCTGGACTTCCATGCTTCCCCTACCCCAATACAGCCCTCCCTAACCCTGACCCTTTGTGCTCCAGTCTCCAGGCCTGGACGCTCGTCTGAGCCCCTAACTGTGTTCCTCGTGTCCCTTGGCATAGCATGGAGTCTTTTCCGGTTGGATCTGACCTGGGGGCCCCTTACTTGGTCTCCCCAGTTGGCTCATCTAGTTGCCCCTTGTGCTTCCCTCTATCTCCTGGTCCTCACACAGCCCCAACCTCCTTTCCCCTTGTGCTTTTTCCTGGAGCTTGCAGGTCTCCAGCTCTTTGGGTCCCTCATCACAACGAGTTAGGTGGGTCTCTTGCCTTAGGGTCTATCTTGGGTCATTGTTCTTGCCCTACAGTGCACCCACTATGACCGGCTGCCATTCCCTCCATTTGCCCTTCTCCTGGCCCCATTCCATTGTCTGGCCTCCTTTGCCATTTCCCTGGCCCTGGATGCAAATCTGAGCCAGGGCACCTTATGGGAAACAGAGCTCTGCCCCTCACCTGGGGCCCTGGCTCTCTGGGAGCTTGGTCCTCCACCAGGAACCCTGTCACCAAGAGGTGACCCTCAGCCTGGATCCTGACTGCCCCCTGCTTGATAACCTGCCTTACCTCCCAATTCATTTCCAGTGTCATGAGCTTCATGCCCAAGCCCTATCTCTTGGCTCTCGGTTCGCTAGTCTGATTTCTTCCTTGAGGCTCTGGTCTCCCTTCTTCATCACTGCTTTTCTGGGCATTGTCATAGTGCCACTGGCTGGGGCCTCTTCCCTGCTCTTTTTCGCTTCCCTGTACTACAGTAGCCTAGTGCAAGCCCGCCTTCCTGGCCCAGTGTTCCCTGCTCTCCCCTGGCCTAGACCCTTCTCTAGGTCCTTCTCCTGGGCTCCTTAATGTGGCACTGGCCCCTCCCAACCCACACCCGTCATGTAGCTCTTCAGACTGTGTCCTCCTTTGGCCCTCCTGTCTTTTCTGTCTCTGACACACCCGCTTTCCTGATCCCCTTCCCAGGATGCTTACTAGGGCCAGGCAACTTGACCTGGACTCTTGACCCTAGGGGCTCCTTTTGGGAAAACGAAGGCCTGCCGCTTTCCTGGGACCTTGGCCTTTCTAGTACCCTCCTCCTGACCCCTGACACCCTGCAGTTGTCCCAGGCCTTTAGCCTATCTCCCCCTATGGCAACCACTTTACTTTCTCACCTCCTGCTGCTTCCCCTCCATGTTTATTTTTATCTACCCAGGCCCAGGTGCTACCTCTTGGCTCTCCATTGCTGGCCCCGCCTCCTTACTTGAGACCCTGGCTACAATTCTTGAAGACTATAGGTTTCAGGACCCTTTTTCTGGGCTCCTCCTTTGCCTCCACTCTGATCCCCTCATGCTGTGGTATCCTGGCATTGCCCAGAACGTCTGCTTCCCCTGCTTCTCAATAGACTATGCTACTCGAATGGGTTCTGGCAGCCCGACCCCCTCCCCACATTTCCATACACCACATATCCCTTCATAGTACCCTCTTTGGCCCCTCCATTGGTCTAGGTCCCTCTCTGAAGATCTACTCACCTTGGCCACAGAAGCAGAATTTGCTCGCCTCTGCACCCTGAATGCTCTCTATGTAACATACCCTTCTACTTGCCTGAGTCCCCTTCACTTCCTGAAGCTTGAGGCCTGGCAGTTAATATGGGACTTGCTACAACCCAGTTCTGAGCAATCCACTCTCTTCTCTCCCCTGCCCTTTGGCCTTGCATGCAGCCCCTACCCCAACAAAGACTTCCCTAACCTAGACCCTTGGTGCTTCTTGCCCTGTGTGATCCCTTGAGACCCTGACTGCTTACCTCATGTCCCTTTGCATAGTGTAGAGTTTCTTCATGTTGGGTCTGAACTGGGGACCCCTTGCTTGGGCCCACCAGAGGGCTTCTCTAGGTGCCCCTTGAGCTTTCCTCTGTCTCATGGTTTTTGTGCAGCTTATGCTCCCCATCTCCTTGTGAATTCCCCTAATGCTCGTGAGTCTCCTGCTACTTGGTTCCCTCTTCCTAGGTTGGTCAGGTGGGTATCTTATATGAGCACCTGGCTACGGTCCTGGCTCTCTGCCAACCACACACCCAACCTGACCCCTATATGTGTCCTCCCATATCCCCCCTTCAGGCCCCCTTGCATTGTCAGGGCTCTTTTGACAAGTCCCTCTCTATGGATTCTCATCTAGGCAACAGTACCTTATGAAAAACAAAGCACTACCTCTCACCTGGCCCACTACTTTTTCTGGGTTTTTGTTTCTCTGCCAGGGACTCTGACACCTGGAGGCAGCTCTGGGCCTGGAGCCTGACTGCCCCTGCTATATCCCCTGCCTTCCCTTGACACAGTCTGGCTGGGCACACATCATGAGCAACTCAAGCAGGAACAAACTTCATTTCTGAACTCTACAAGCACACTTCATACATGCTCCCCGGAAAATCTCCCGAATGCCACGTGGCTCCTTCAGGAACCAATAACCAGAAATTCCTCCTCCAGAAATCCTTCCTCCCGCACTTCCCCAACCAATGGGAACTTTCTGGGAATCCCCACGAGAACTCCAAAGCAGCTGGAGAACTCCAAAGTAGCAGGCCAAGGTGGACAGTAAAGGTCAAATATACAACCGAATTAATCCAGCATCATCTTGAGAGGCTTGCCTCTCAACCAAAACTATTGGCAAAATGCCAGGGGCCATTCCGATTCAGCTGTAGCTCTCAGCATTCCCTCCCAAGTTTTGTCCACTGTCCTAAGCACCCTGCCAAAGTCCTGGCCCTTTGCACTCCATTTCCTTGCCTGGCTTCTCGCTTCAGCCTCTGGTGGCACTTCTTGTATATTTAGTTTTGGGGTTTTGTCTAAGGGCCCCTCACTAGGGTCTCTTCTCTCCTCCCTTTATCTTCTCTGTACTGCAGTACCCTAGTGCAGCCATGCCTTACTGGCCCTGCCCTTCCCTGCTCTGCCCTCCCTGGGCCCTCCTCTAGGTTTCTTGTCTTAGCTGCTCACCCCACCCACATCTGTCCTGTGGCCCTTAAGTCTGTGCACTCCTTTGGTTGTCTTTTCCTTTTTATCACTCCCAGGCCCACTTTCCTTATCCCCTTCCCAGGATGCTAACCAGGTCAGGAACTTGACCTGGCCTCATGGCCCTGTGGGTTCCCTTTCAGAAAATATAGCTCTGCCCTTTTTCTGGGCCCTTTGGGCTCCCTCAGCCTATGCCCTGCCACACAACCTGACACCCTGCAGTGGAAGTGGGTCTTCAGCCTTTCTCAGTGTGTCACCTGCTCATATTTATCCCCTCCCTCTCCTCCCCATCCATATCTGTTTTCATATACACTGCCCCAGGTGCTAGCACTTGGCTCTCCATTACTGGGCATGCCTCCTTCCTTGAGCCTCTGGATGCATTTCTCGTGGACCTTTCTCTTCCCTTGGTTTCAGGCCTTTTTTATAGACCCCATTCTGTGCCTCCTCTATGTTCCAGTTGTTCTGTGATATCCTGGAACTGCCAGGGTCTTTCATTTTTCCTGTTTCTCCCTAGCCTGAGAAAGAATCCAGGCTGCCAACCAATCACCCTCACAACCTCCATATACCAGGTATCCCCTCACAGTGGTCTCCTTTGGTCCAGGTCCCTCTCTGAGGATCTACTCACATGGGCAGAGGAGCCAAATTGGCTGGCCTCTGCAGCCTTAAGGCTCCCTATGGGAAAGAGAGCCCTGCCTCTTGCCTTAGTCCCCTTTGCTGCCTGAAATTTGAGGCCTGGCAGTTAACATGCAACTTGCTTCAACCCATCCCTGAGAGATCTACTTCCTTCCTTCTCCTGCCCTTAAGCCTTGCATGGTGCCCCTAAACCATCCCAGCCCTACCGAACCCTGACCCTTTGCCTATTAGTCCCCTGGCCTGGCCCTCACATGAGCCCCTGACAGTTTCCTCCTTTCACTTGGCATAGCATGGAGTTCCTCCCTGTTTGGTCTAACCTGGAGGCCCCTTCCTTGGGACTGCTAGCGTGCACTTTTAGGTGCCTGTTGAGCTTTTCTCTGTCTCTTTGTCCTTGTGCAGCCCTTTCTCCATTTCCCCTTGTGCTTTCCACTAGTGCTTGCAGGTTTCCTGCTTCTTGGGTGACTCATTCATGGTTGGTCAGGTGGATCCTTTACCTTGGCACCCGGCATGGGTCCTGGAACTTGCCCCCATCACACACACGGAGAGCTCTCGCCGTACCCTCCCATTGGCCTTCTCCTGGCCACCTTCACTTGCCAGGCCTCCTTTGACATGTCCCTGTCCTTAGATTCTCATCTGGACCAGGCGCCTTATGCGAACATGAGTCCTGCCCCTTGCCTGGGCCCCTTGCTGTCTCTGGGTCTTTGGTACTGTACCCAAAACCCTGACACCTGGCAGTCACCCTGGGCCAGGAGCCTGCCTGCCCCCTGCTGGATCCCTAGCCATCCCTCCAATGTCTTGTCCACTGTCCTGAGACCCCTGACCAAGCCCTGGCACTTTTATCTCCATTCCCTGGCCTGCCTTTTCACTTGAGCCTCTGGGCGACCTTTTTGCTCCATAATTCCCTGGTATCGTCTGCAGGCCTTGCTGGGGCCTGTACCCTACTCCCCTTGGCTTCCCTAAAACTTAGAACCCTACTTTTACCCACCTGCCCAGCCCTGCCCTTCCGTGGACTAAGCCATCCTGTTTGCCCCTAACATGGGCTTATTTCTGGAGTCCTGGCCTACACCCCATCAACACCTTTCCTCTGGCTTTTCACACTGTACCCTCCTTCATCCCTCCTGGTTTCCCTGTCCCTGCTGGGCCCCCTTTTAAGATTCCTTTTTCAGGATGCTCACCAAGTCCAGGGGAATGTAATTGGGTATTTTGCCCTGTGGGCTTCCTTTGGGAAAACATAGCTCTGCCCATTGATGGGGACTTTGGACTCTCTCTGACAATGCCCTGCTCCTTGATTTTTACACTCAGTAGTAAACCTGGGCTTTGAGCACTCCTCTCCATGTGCCATCCACTACTCTTGCTCCCCTTTCTCCTCTACATAGCCCTGTCTTTTTTCATAGGACCCAGAACCGGGTCCTGGCACTTGGCTGTCCATCCTTTGTGCAGTCTTCTGGCTCCTCATAATAGTGCTGATCCTACTTTCCCTTACTGTAAAGGACAATGGAAAAGCTCCAGGGCTCCTTGCTGGAAACCCTGGTTGCCCTTCTGGAGGACCTTGTCCCTGTTCCTTGATTTCAGGCCCCTTGTTGGACTCCTGTTCCTCCCCTCTGTTCCCCTTGTATTGTGGTATTTTGTCATTTCCAGGACCCTGCCCTTCCCCTGCTTTTCCTTAGCCTGGTCTTCTCCAATGGTTGATGGCTCCCCATAGACACCCCCCAATCCTGGACCAAAGGTATAACTCACATGGTCCTCCTATGCTCCTGGTCTCTCTCTGAGGATCAACTCACCTGAGGCAGAAGAGTGGAATTGGCTGACCTCTGGATTTTGAAGGATCTCTATGGAATACAGAGCCCTGCCCCTCACCTCTGCCACATTTGCTGTCCAAATTTGATCACTGGCAGTGGACTTGGGCCTAGTGATGACCTTTCCCTGGGCGATCCCCTCCATTCCCTCTCCTACCCTCTGGCCTTGAAATCTGCCCCTAAGACTCCCCAGCCCTTCCTCACCCTGACTCTTCACCCTAGAGTCCCCTGGCCTTGCTGCCAGCCTAAACTGCTTACTGCATTACTCAGATTATGTTGCTTTCTGTGGTGTCTCTTCCTGTCATATTTGACCTGGGTGCCCCTTGATTTGGCCCCCAAGCTTACTTCTCACTGTGCCCTTTGTGCAGCCTTCTGTCTCCTCATAATAGTGCTGATCCTACTCCTTACTGTAAAGGAAGATGAAAAAGCTCCATAAACAACTCAATAAGCCAAAACAACCATTTACCTCTTTGAGATTTTATTAGCAGGACTGTAGTAGCCAGACACAAAAGGGGGGGGTGGAGAGAGAGAGAGAGAGAGAGAGAGAGAGAGAGAGAGAGAGAGAGAAGAAGGGAGAGAGATAGAGAAGGGCAAGAAAGAGGAAGAGAGAGGGGAGCAAGGAGAGAGAGAAGAAGACTTAGAGAGAGACTGGAAGAAGGAGAGTAAAAGAGGAGAGAGAGAGAGGGTGAGAGGAGAAGGGAGAGAGTAAGAGAATGAACACAAACAGGGTGTTGATATTTATGGTCTTAATGCAGGATGAGGAGGAGCAAGGTGACTGGGCTGCTACTTCTTCATTGGCTGAGAGTTCGAGCCACTTCAGGGTTTGGGGGTGCACCATTCAAATTTTGCTCCATTCATAGGGATTGGAGGTGACATTTCCTGCACCATTCAGTGCATCATGAACCTGAGCTCCCAGAAGAGAAGCACTCCGGGTGCCATCTTTATCAATACTAATCCTTTTTTTCTTTTGGTTTGGAGGCATCATACTTGATCTGGGTACTTCCTGCTGAGTAGAAAAGGTGTTTAGAGGAAGGGAGTGAGGTGAGTTTGTTGGAGAAGAAGGACTAGGAGGCCCCATATCCATGCACTGAAGGCATCAATTTCCTCGGGGGAGAAGTCTATGAATGTGCCCTGTGCCTGTGAAAAGAAACAGCATTAATTTTGGCATGTCGTCCAGTCTGTAGGACTGGTAGAAAAAGCCTATGCCCAGGAGAAGGCAGATTAGAACATAAAGCTGAAGACCAAGAGCTTATTTCTTTGGCATGGTGGGGTAGAGATGGTCCTTAAGTGTAGTTGCCATTCAGTATCTTCATCTTTAAACACTCAGTGAAGGTTTTTGGAATGACTGGATGTGTATGTCATCTGGCTCATTGGCAAGTAGCTGGTAATCCCTGTGGTAGAGCTGATTGGAAGTTTGGTCAGAGATTTTGTTAATGTGTTCTTGAAGGAATTTTAAAATGCAAGGGAGTAAATGCACAGAATCAAAAGATCTACTAGAATTTCCAATATCGGGAGAATCCAGCAGCTGATGGGTTTTTTGAAGAGGTCCCAATAGGATTGTTTTGCCAATTGCTGCTTTCTAAAAAGGGTGAGAGTGTACTGTGTTGCTGTGGGTTCCTAAATCCTATCAGGATGCCCATTCTTATGAATGTTCTTCTCTGAAATAAGATTAAGGATGGTACATGACTGAAAAACAGCTTTTGAGGGTTATCTAAGGATATCTCATAGGTAAATCTGGGCGATTGTGGGGGTCCTGCAAGGTTGGGAGATGTGGTGAGATTGTCCTCTGTAGGGCTTTCTGCTGGTTTTAACCTAGAAATATGAATCCAGGGGGTTAAATTCTTTCCTTCCTTTTCGAGAGTTACAGCATTGGGTGTACACAGGGCTACCTATAATGGCCCTTCTCATTTTGGGGTTAGGGGCGATCTTTC
The DNA here is from genome assembly GCF_052094955.1 of Ictidomys tridecemlineatus. Lineage (NCBI taxonomy): Eukaryota > Metazoa > Chordata > Mammalia > Rodentia > Sciuridae > Ictidomys > Ictidomys tridecemlineatus. The sequence continues at coordinate 84,925,463 of NC_135485.1, forward strand.
CCCTGGGGAAGAAAAGTAGACCAATTTTCCTGGTTGAGTGGAAAGGAGGCAGCTGAGTACTCTGGATCCAGAAGCAAAAAAATCTTGTTACTTCCATACCTCAGAGCATACAAGGAAGAGGAGGGAAGAGCATATTGGTTGGGGAGGGGCCTAGGCTCTGGTGAGATTCTGAGGGGGAGAAGGGGACAACCATACATTATCTCAAAGGGGGAGGCAAGATATGGTTTTTTTGGTAAAGCCCTCATGTGTAGTAGGGTAAAAGAGGAGTTTCACCCAATCTAAATGAGTCTCTAAAGATAGTTTCCTTATGATATCTTTCATTGTGCCGTTGGCTTACTCAACCTTACCTGAGGCGTGGGGGTGATAGAGACAATGAAGGTGCCATGGTGTGGTGAGCCGTCCCTGTGGACTGTGGTCGCCATTACATGATGGCGCTGGCTCCGTTGTGGTCTGTGAAGGACAACTCCATATCAAAGAGAGTTGGCGTGTTCCCAGCTCCTTATCAGAGAAAGTTGGCATGTCATTTTCTAGCACCCTGTGAGAAGGGTACACGTGGCAGCTTTGCATTGGGGTTCGAGGTGCTTTATTAAGGCTGGGAGGGGCATCCAATGATGATTCCGGGTAGTAGAAGAATTATTAGAAGAATATCAGGGGCCTGAATAAACTGCTGAAAGAAGATTCCTGAGTCGCGTCTTCCTTGCGGGCAAGGGGGTCGTGACAAGTGGTGCCGAGACCCGGGAGAAAAGAAACAAAGAAACACCCAGGAACCAGAACTTTCAGCAGTCAGGGAGGCGCGCCGGTAAGTCCCAGGTAAGGTGGGACCCGCTGTTAAAAAGCGGAGGCTCCTCTATACATAAAGAGGGAGCATTAAAAGGTACCTGCTCCTCTGTAAAAAGAGAGGGCGTTACATCTCATAGCAATTGCACTCTGTATTTTTGTTTTGTTTTCTGTGTATGTTCGTTTTGTTTTGTGTACTTTCACTTTCGATTTCTGTGTTTTCTTGTGTTGCGTCATGGGTGCCGTGACTTCAAGTCCACTTCTTCTGGCCTTAGATGGCTTTTTACGTTCCAAGGGACTGGAGGTGAAACGCAGTACCTTAGAGAAATTTTTACAGAGGGTAGATACAGCTGCACCGTGGTTTGCATTTTCAGGCAGCCTCACTACACCCAGCTGGGATAAATTAGACAAAGACCTTGACTTTGCTCGTGAGCAGGGCATGCTAGAGGGCGGGGTGATACCCCTCTGGAAGATGGTCCGTAGTTGTCTTACGGATGGCCGATGCCAAGAAGCGCTTGTTAAAGGGCAGGAGGTTTTAGAACAATTGCATGAAGAAAAATCAGAAACAACAGAGAGCGAAGTGTCTCAGGAAGAGGGGAGTGTGCGGGGCGTGGAGAACGGGAGGAGACTGTATCCAGATCTCAGTGTGCTGCGCACGCCCCCATGCGAAAGTGGGTCAGAGGTAGAAGATAATGAAGAGGAGGAGCTGGAGACGCTGTCTCGGCAGCTAGGGAGTTTAGGTACAGGGAACAGAGATAAGCAAGGGCTCAAGAACGGGCGGCCTCCCGATCCGCCTCCGTATGGCGGGGGTGTTTCAGGCTGCCGCTGCTTTCCTCTGTTCCTCAGGGCTGGCATATCATTGCTATTGACATTAAAGACTGTTTCTTTTCTATTCCTTTGCATCCTAAAGACTCACAGCGTTTTGCCTTCACCCTTCCCTCGTGTAATCACGAGGAACCAGATCAAAGGTTTGAGTGGGTTGTTTTACCACAGGGAATGTCTAACAGTCCTACGATTTGTCAGATGTATGTGGGGAAGGCACTCGCACCTCTCAGACAACAATATCCTTCCATCAAGATTATTCATTATATGGATGATGTATTATTGGCAGCCAAATTACAACAGTCAGTTTATGAGGCCTATAAAGACTTGGTGAAGTTGTTAGCTCAGTATGGATTACATATTGCACCTGAGAAGGTTTAAACAGGGGATTCTATTCAGTATTTGGGAGCAACGATTGGATATGACATATTAAAACCACAAAAGGTTACTATAAGAACTCAAGATCTCCAAACTTTAAATGATTTTCAAAAACTGTTGGGAGATATTAATTGGATAAGAGGTTATTTACATATTCCTAATATCGTGCTCCAGCCTTTGTATGCTATTCTTAAGGGTGATCCAGATCTTACTTCCCCTCGTACCCTCACTAAAGAGGCCAGAGCGGCCCTTATAAAAGTAGAAGAAGCTATACAACATGCCACTCTATGCAGGCTCCAGAGTGATAAACCTTTCCAGTTATGTGTGCTTGCCACTATGCGGCAGCCTACTGGAGTACTGTGGCAAGATGGGCCTTTACTATGGATCCACCCACATGTATCCCCAGGAAAATCTTTAGAATACTATCCTGATGCTGTTGCAGCGTTCGCACTTAGAGGGATTCAACAGAGCATTCAATTTTTTGGACAAGCACCTTCTTCTCTTATCATACCCTATTCTAAAGTTCAACTTAATGTTTTGTGTGCTACTCTAGACAACTGGGCCATTCTATGTTGCTCGTTTCAAGGGCATATTGATAATCATTACCCTTCTCATCCATTACTCCATTTTGTTAAAGAGCATCCTATCATTTTCCCTAAAGTAACTTCACCCACTCCAATTCCAGGGGCTGTTAATATTTTTACTGATGGCTCTAAGTCTGGAATGGGAGCTTATGTGATTAATGACTCTCCCCCTGTCCAGCATCAATTTGCTCCTGGAAATCCACAATGGGTAGAACTACAAATTGTCATTGAAGTTTTTAAACAGTGTTCTTTTCCTTTCAATCTCATTTCGGACTCCATCTATGTGGTGCAGGCGCTCAAAATTTTGGAGGCTGTAGGAGCTCTTAGTGACACCCATACTGTGTCTGCTTACTTTAATCAGCTTCAACAGCTTATCCGTAGCCGTACTGCCCCTTTTTATCCACTGCACATTCGGGCTCACACCTCTCTTCCTGGCCCGTTATCACAGGGTAATGCCTGTGCTGACTCGGCAACTAGAAGCCAGTTGGTATGCTTGGCCTCCTCCTTAGAAGAAGCTAAATTGTTTCATCACAACTTTCATGTCAATGCTATGACGCTGCGTAGACGTTTTTCCATCTCCAGAGCAGATGCTCGTCAGATAGTATTACAATGTCCCCATTGTGTCACATTTCTTCATCCTCCTACTTATGGTGTAAACCCACGAGGATTGAAGCCATTGGTCGTCTGGCAAATGGACGTAACTCACGTGCCTGACTTTGGTAACCTCAAATATGTACATGTTTCTATTGACACATACTCTGGAATTATTCATGCTTCTGCTTTATCGGGAGAAAAGGCACGTAATGTTATTACTCATTGCTTAGAGGCATGGGCAGCATGGGGTGCACCTGCATCCCTTAAGACTGATAATGGACCTGCTTATACGGGCAGACAGTTTACATCCTTTTGTTCTACTATGGGAGTACAACTTGCTCATGGGTTGCCTTACAATCCTCAAGGGCAAGGCATTGTTGAACGTGCCCACCGCACCTTAAAAGAAACCTTAGAAAAACAAAAAGGGGGAATAGGAGTTGACCACACTCCCAAAGAACGCCTGTCCTTAGCTCTTTTTACCATTAATTTTTTGAATTTGGATATTCATGGCCGCTCTGTGGCCGATAGACATGTGTCCCCTCAGCCCTCTGTGACTGGCTATGTTAAGTGGAAGGATGTTCTTACAGGCCAATGGAACGGCCCTGACCCCGTGCTGACATGGGCACGAGGATCTGTATGTGCTTTTCCCCAGGATCGCACGGAGCCGCTGTGGATCCCTGAACGCCTGACAAGAAGAGTCTCGAGATCTACTAACCAGCAGCAGGAGGTGCCACAACAGCCCCATGATGAGGAGCTTCATTCTGATGAGTGCTCTGGCTCTGATGCTGGTGCCAACGGTACAGATGGCACCAATGCAGTGGTGGGCAGTGGCACGGGCATGGCCAATGCCAATGCCAGTTCATAGTAATTCTAGTGTCCTCCCCACTCTTTTTTCTACCTCATGTGAGATGTCTGCTCCTTGTACCTCTCCTAGAGGGGACATGGAAAATATTTTTAATCAGTCTCAAGTTAATCTCACAGGAGTTTTTTGTTTCAGTCTTGGGAACACTAATTGTATTAGCCTTAAGACCAAAAATTTGACTAACTGGGAGGACCCATTGCGGTCCAGTCGAGTCTCAGGGAGTATTCTCAGTGCTGTATTGAGCCAAGTAGTTTCAGGGAAGCAATCATGCTCAGGGACCCCCGCAACTAGCTCTGTTTTAAACATAACTACTTTAGCTATTATCTCCGAGGTATTAATCCCAATGCCTCCTTCTTCTAATAGTACTTGCTATGCCACTCATTTCAAGGCCTCTCCTTACTGTACCCCTAATTTTGGTTTTCCCCCGACATTTACGCCTTGTCAGGATCATTCTTGGGAGAAACATCAAGTTGCTAAAGGTTTCTCCTTTTCCCCCCCTCTGAAGAGATATGTTTATAACTTTAACAACAATGCCAACTCCTCTACAGGAACAGGTTGGTCCTGGTTTCAATGGCTCATTTCCAATGAGAAGGGGGCTTCAGCCGATATTTCCGCATTGGCTCAATTACTAGGAGCCAAAAGTTGGCTGGCTAATGTTTCTAGCACTACTAAGGAGAGTGAACGAGGTAATAGGCTTACATCTGTTTCGTTCAACTCTCTGTTACATTATGCCACATTGCCTCCTGCAATGGTCTGTATCCAATCCCCGTTCCTGTTCCTTTTAGCTAATCACACCTTGTCGGGGATGCTGGATTGTTCTCATACTACCTGTTTCTTATCTGAGTGTTGGAATGGTTCTTGGACTGTAGCAGTGATTATAAAAATTCCAACTTTTGTCCCAATACCAGTCACTGCGGATCCAGATAAATTTCCTATTGTAGAGCTACTTAGAGTCCGCAGAGATTTTGGAATCACAGCAGCTATAGTGACAGCCGTGGCGGCATCTGCTGCTGCAGCAGTTACGGCCGGAGTAGCCATGGCCAGTCAAGTACAAACTGCTGCCACTATTAATCAAGTTGTTCAACAAACGTCCACTATACTTGAATCGCAAAATGCGATTAATCAACATATTTTGTCGGGGATTTTAGCTACCAACCAAAGAATAGATTTTCTTCAAGCTCAGGTAGAGGAATTGGCTGACCTAGTACTTTTAGGCTGCATTGACCAACGTGCACATTTATGTATAACCTCTGTCAGATTTAATGATTCCAGGAATGCTTCCCACATCATTGGTGGATATCTGGCCGGAAATTGGTCCATGGAAGCGGAAGACATGATCCAGTCTCAACTAACCCAGATAGCTGTCTTGAATAGTACCCGTGTCGATCCCGTGACTCTGGGTCAATTCACCAATTGGATATCTTCTGCTTTTTCCTTTTTTAAAGAGTGGGTGGGAGTAGGCATTTTTGGTGCACTGTGTTGTTTTGGTATGTTCCTCTGTTTGTGGTTTCTCTGTCGCCTTAAGGCTCGTAGTGCTCAAGATAAGGCTATGATCATACAAGCTCTTGCTGCTTTAGAAACTGGCAACTCGCCACAGGTCTGGCTTGCGCATCTTAAGCACTAAACTTTTGACATGGTCATTGCACCCCAAGTTCTTATAACATTGCACTGGGATTGACATGTCTTTCCTCGTTATTCTCTTAGTGTCAGAAAGCCCTTGCACTCTGCCGGTCTTGCTACCATTGCACGCAGATGGGTTTCTACACTAGTGCCTTTGACATGGTCGTTGCACCCCAAGTTATTATAACATTGCACTGGGTACGACATGTCCTTCTTTTGTCTTTCTTTTAGTGCTGGAAAGCCCTTGCACTCTGCGGGTCTTGTTGCCATTGCACGCAGAAGGGTTTCCACACTGGTCTTTATCTATCACTTTAAAGTCCGTGCCTTTCTTTCAGGGTGCTGCCAACTTGTTTGTAGTTGTACCTCTGCATGGCCACAGTTCGACCTCAGCTATTCCCTCTTACTCACCATCGTCACGATACAGGATGCGAGGCAAGGCACTGCACTTGAGTGATCCATTGAGAAGAGGGACCTCAAGGGGAGCATGTCCTATTGCATGCGGGTTTGACGTGTCTCCGCCCCGCCCCACGAAAAAAGGCGTCGGCTGATATGGTGTCAGGTCTGGGGAAGGCGCCCCCTGGGGCTGGCCCATACTATGCAGCCACTTTTGCACAGTGGGATAGGACCTCTACTCTCGCCTGTATTGTCTTAGTGAAACAAAAAGGGGGAGCTGTGGTGAGCCGTCCCTGTGGACTGTGGTCGCCATTACATGATGGCGCTGGCTCCGTTGTGGTCTGTGAAGGACAACTCCATATCAAAGAGAGTTGGCGTGTTCCCAGCTCCTTATCAGAGAAAGTTGGCGTGTCATTTTCTAGCACCCTGTGAGAAGGGTACACGTGGCAGCTTTGCATTGGGGTTCGAGGTGCTTTATTAAGGCTGGGAGGGGCATCCAATGATGATTCCGGGTAGTAGAAGAATTATTAGAAGAATATCAGGGGCCTGAATAAACTGCTGAAAGAAGATTCCTGAGTCGCGTCTTCCTTGCGGGCAAGGGGGTCGTGACACCATGGGATGGACAATGTATTTGCCACATTCTGGGTTACTTGAGAGACAAACTCAGGCCCGTTGTCAGATAGGATTGAAGCAGACATCAGAAACTGAGGGATTACTTTTGTTAGGAGGATGTTAGCCACTGTGATAGCCCACTTATTTAAAGTGGGAAAGGCCTCTACCCAATCTGAGAATTTGTCTATTAAAACTAGTATGTATTTGAAGTTTTTTACTCTGGTCATGGTGGTAATGACAATTTGCCAATTTTCCCTGGGAATATGGCCCCTAGCCTGATGAGAAGGGAAGGATCTGGGTTTTAAAGTTGTATTGGAATGCACTCTTTTGCATATCTGGCATGAGGCTGTGATTTTCTGTATGACTTCTTTATCCTGGGGAGTCAGAGTAAAGAAAAAGTGGAGAAAGGCTTTGAGAGACTGCAGACTTGTGTGGAAAACTGAGTGGAGGTAAGTAAGAGGGCATGTTTAGGTGGGTCTCCATTATTGGGTAATGATGGAGAGCATGTGGCCATGAGAGATCCAGTGGGGTCTGAAAGGGCGCTTGCCTTGGCTGCCTGATCTGCTTTTGAATTCCCCTGTGTGACGAGGGAGGAATCATTTTGGTGTAATCTGCAATGGACAACTCCAAGTTTTTTAGGAAGCTGGGGGGCTTGTAATAGTTTTGTGATGTATGTGCAATTGGTTATAGAGGTTCCCTTTGAGTTCAGGAGACCTCTCTCTTTCAGAATTGCTGCATGAGATAAAAGAATGTGAAAAACATATTTTGAATCAGTATAAAGTGTAATATTTTTATTTCTGCTGCCACTTTGCAGGCTCACATTGCAGGTACCATCTCAGCCTGTTGGTTGATGGTATTTGCAGGCAAGGGATTAGCTTCTATTACTCGTGATAGGGACACTATGGCATATCCAGCTTTTCTGATCCCCTCATGCATAATGCTGCTGTCATCAGTGAACCAGGTGTAATGAGCTTGGTCTAGAGGTTTCTCCGTGATATTAACTGGGCATGGGAGGAAGTTTTCTATAATTTCCCTGCATTTATGAATTGGAGACTGTGTTTGACCTTGAGCCTGAATAGATAACAGAGTTGCCTTGTTGAGAGGGAAACAGGTTTGGAAGGATATGGAGGAGTCGAAGAGGAAAGAGAACAAGAGAGAGAGAATTCAACATGTAGGGAGGGTTTGCAGTCCTTTTTATGTTAGCAAGTCCTTGAGGTGATGAGGAGGGATTACTGTGATTTAGGCTCCAAAGGTAAGCTTTTGCAATTCTTTTAAAAAACTTAGGAGGCTGCTAGGGTGCAGAGACAAGCATCCAATCCTGTGGCAGTTGTATCTAACTGTTTTGAAAGGTATGCCACCGGAGCAATGGTGGGCCCACACATTTGTCCCAGCACCCCCAAGCCTTGTCCTTTGTTTTCATGAACATAGAGAGAAAAGGCCTATTAATGTCTGGCTGGTATAGAGCTGGTGATTGTAAGAGTGCCTTCTGGAGGGTTCTGAAGTGTGGTGCTGCTGAAAGTAACAAGGGCTCAAGCTTGTTCCTTTTTATTAAATCATATAATGGTTTGGCAAGCAATGAATAATTTGGTACCCGTGCCATAAAATAGCCTGCCAGACCCAGGAATGAGAGAATTCTACTCTTTAGTTTTTGGTACTGGAAGGCTTTCAATAAGGCCATTTCTTATGGTTTTGATAGCTTTCTTTCCTGGGGAAATGTGGAACCCTAAGTAAACAGCCTCAGAGAGAGAGAATTGCATATTGTGTTGATAACCCTTATACCCTTAGTGAGCAATAAAATTCAGAAGGGTGGCTGTATCCAACTTTGAGGTTTCTAATGAGGAACCACAGAGGAGGAGGTCATCAACATATTGTAAGACGGTTGAGTCGGGGCATAAAGAAAAAAAAATCTTCAATTTCGCCCTCGAGAACTTGTCCAACAATATGTGGGCTGTCTTGAAATGCTTGGGGCAGGACAGTCCAGGTTATCTGTCAGAAATGTCTAGTTTCTGTATCAGTCCAGGTGAATGCAAATATGTCGTCGGAAGAGAAAGATAGTTGAATGAAAAAAAAAAGTCATCTTTAAGATCAATAATGGAAAAACAGGTGGAGTTTGCAGAGGGGTAAAGTCCATTCTTCATCAGGCATTAAATCCATGCTGACGATATAAGTAGGGGAGGACAATAACGGTAAGGTAATAAGAGCTTTCAAGTTGGATAATATATTCCTTCCCAGCAAGGGCACCAGACACTGAGGCATAACAAAAAAAAATGGTGTGGAAAGGAGAACTCAGATAAGGAGCATGTGGGGGGAGGAGTTCTGTGTGGGATGATGGTTTGACCTCCTACCCAGACACTACATGATTCAGAGAAATAGGTAGTTTCCTGAAATCTCTCAGAACCGAGAATGTGGCCCCAGTGTCTGCCAAAAAGTTTATGGGACACCAATCCACTCAGATAACCACACTGGGTTTCTGCTTAGTCATTGAATAGGTCGAGACAGAAGACCAGGGCCCTGTCAATCCTCGGCTGCTAGGCCCAACAATCACTGGCAGGCTGACTGACCTCAGCTCCCCTCCAGGTATTCGGGCAGTCCGATCCCCAGTGGCCAGGACATCTTCATCTGGGACATGGTCTGGGTGGTGTCCTGGGGTTAGCGCAAGCTCTAGCCCAATGTCTTTTATCATCATGTTTAAAACAGGGCCCAGGGGGTTCTCAATGGGTGTGTTGTTGTCTTCCCATTTCCATAGGTTAGAAGCAGGGTCCAGAGGATCTTCATTGTGGGGGTAGTTGTCTTCCCCTTTCCATAGTTTGGAAGGAGTCCTGTAACACCTGGGCCAACATCTGGCATTTTGGGTGTTTTGCTCTTTCATCTCTGTTGTGGTAGTTCTTCAAGGCCATGGCCTAACCTCAGTCTGAGGAGTCAAGAGTCCACTCACTAATATTTTTAGCTTTCCCTGGATTTCCGGTAGCTTTGTGAGAAAAAATAATAGGTCATAAAATGTTGCCTTCCATCTGGGTATTCAGGGTCTAAATTAGTTAGTGAAGAAGAGCCTTTGTTAGTCGGTCTAGGATGGCCAAGGTGTTTTCATCTTTCTCCTGGATGACCTCCTGGAGTTTATCAAAGATAATAGTCTTTTGTGCTTCTGCCTTTAGGCCAGCTATCAGCCAGGTAATAAGGTGATCCCTATGTCCCAGGTCTTGGAGGTCATTATAATCCCAGTGAGGGTCTTGGTCTGGAACAGCCTGTGCCCCTAAGGGATGGTGGGCATCATTTGATGAACTTGGTCTGCATAGGCCCTAGTCTGGTCCCAGACCCTTTTCCTTTCCTCACAGAGAAGAGTGTTGGACAGAATCATATAGATCATGAAAGGTGAGACTATAGGCTTGAGTTAAGTATTGAAAATCTTTAATATAAGAGACAGAGTTTCCAGTGTAAGATCCCAATTTTCTTTCTACTTAAGAAAGGTCAAGCATAGAAAAAGGAACATAGACCCTTAAAATCCCATCTGACCTGGCAACCTCCTGAACGGGGGGGGGGGGGTGGGTGGACAACATGTGAAGTTCGAGTCAGGTGATGAGATGTGTTGACTTGTGGATTAGGTGCTGTATTAGTGTGTGAACAGGTGGCTGAACAGGTGGTGGGTAGACTATACTAAGGTGGAGGGATTGGGGTGGAAGGAACAGAAGTGGGCGGAGTTTCTGTGTAAGTTTCTCAAGAAGAAGCCACAAATGTAGAAGAAGGGGAAGTGGGAGGAGGTGAAATTGGGGAAAGGGGGGCTGAGGGCGGAGGAGAGCAGTATGGAGGTGGTTCATCAGCTGGACTGAAAGTGGAGGTGGAGAGCAGAGAAGAGAAAGGAGGAGGAGAAGGTGTGGTGGCAGAGAGTGGAGAAGAGAAGGAAGGAGGTGTGAGAGCAAGGAGTAGCTGTTGAGGCTTGCATTGGGTGCAGAGATCTGGATGAGATCCAAGCAATGAAAAAGCCTCCACATAGGGGATTTGGTTCCACTTCTTTTATTGCTCACAGTATTTAAAAAGATCCCGGAGTAAATTGGGATCCAGAGACCCACACATGGGCCAAACGTTTTGGTTGTCTAAGGGGTATGTAGGCCAGTCTGGGGTAAAGAATTTAATGAGCTTTTTTGGTTTAATATCAGGGGTCAGGCTCAGTGTTTTCAAATTGTCTAAGAGACACTGCAAGGGAGAATTAGCTGGAAGGACAAGAAAGTTTCCATGCTGGAAGGGCAAGATGGGAGTCAGAGAAAGAATAAGAGAGAGGGACAGAGAGAAAACCTGTTCCAGAAAAAGCTTCCTGGAAGTGCAGGGAGAACGGAGCATCAAGTGGGTGTCCCCAAAATGACCGACTGCAAGGAAATACAGATGGCACTACCCGGTCGTCACCAGTGAAGTGCGATCTGTGAGACCCAAATAGGGCCGGGGCCGTGGGCAACCTGATGTCGGGAAAGTTTTTTGACTGGAATGAGAGAGTCAGGAATGGGAGGACCGGAGTTCCGGGAGGAATGTTGTTCCAGACTCTGGTGACATGGGCTGTAGCAATTACGCTAATCCATCCAAGGGAGATAAGTGTGAAGAGAGACCGAGGATTTAGAAAGACAGAATTAATCCTATGTCCCAGGCTGTCAATTTCCAGGGGTGTCTTAGCAGAGCACCCAGGGTCCACCATGACACTGATGGGTCTGCGTGGGGTGCATTCTACCCCTAAAACACCCGGAGGGATTGTGGGACACTCAGTGGTCAGTTCCCTCATTCTGGTGAGTTAGGGGTCAGGAGCTCATTGGATGGGCAAACTCACAAATCTGCAGGCCGGTGGTGGATGTCAGGCAGGAAATGAGAGAAGTGGACTATGACAGGAACGGTTGGGCTTGGAGTTTGAGAACGAGGTTCTGCCTAGAACAACGGGAATCCCAGGCCCGCCCGGCTCTCGGCACCAATGTAAAGGATGATTGAAAGCTCTGTAAACTCAACAAGCCAAAACAACTGTTTACCTGTCTGAGATTTAATTAGCAGGACCATAGCGGCCAGTTGCAGAAGGGAGGGGGGGCGAGAAGATGGGGAGAGGGCGGGGAGAGAGAGAGGAGAGAGGGCGGGAGAGAGGGAGAGTAAGAGAGAGGGGGAGGAGGAGAGTGAAAGAGGAGAGAGATAGAGAGGGTGAGAAGAGGAGAGAGAGAGTAAGCGAATGAACACGAACAGGGTGTTGATATTTATGGGCTTAATGCAGGATGAGGAGAAGCAAGGCGACTGGGCTGCTACTTCTTAGTCGGCTGTGAGTTCGAGGCACTTCAGAGATTGGAGGTGCACCATTCAAATTTTGCTCCATTCACAGGGATTGGAGGTGAAGGTTCAGGCGCCATTCAGTGCATCATAGACCTGAGCTCCCAGAAGAGAAGCACTCCAGGTGCAATCTTTACCAACACTTTTCCTTTTGCTTTATCCTGGAGAAGGGACATTCTGCTCTTTGGGTCCCTAATAACTTTTGTTTGGGTCTGTTCCTTACCTGGGCTCCTCGACTGGTTCCTGACTCTTTTCCTTCTCTGCATTCACAGCGAATTTCCACTGTGCCCTCTAACCACACTCCTCCTGGCCCCTGTCCCTTGCCAAGCCTTTTGGCCTGGTCCCTGGACCTTGATCCTCATCTGAGCCAGGGTGCCTTATGGGAAACAGAACCCTGACCCTTGACAGGGCTACTTGCTCTCAATAGGGCCTTGGAGCAGCACAAGAAACCCTGACACCTGGCAATGGCTCTGGGCCTCTAGCCTGCCTCCCCCATGCTGGATCCCCTGCCTTCGATCCCAAGCCCTGACCAATGTCCTGAGCCCCCTTCCTCAGTACTGGCCCCTGGCTCTCCATTCCCTGGACTGGCTTCTCTCTTGAGCTTTTGGGGGTTCTTCTTGCTCCATGTTTCCGTGGGCTTGAACTGAGGGCCTCTTTGAGGCTCCTTCCCTGCTCCTCTTTTCTTCCCTGTATCTCAAAACCCTAGTGCAGTCCCTGCCTGTCCGGTCCTGCCCTTTCCTGCTCTCCCCTAGCCTGGGCCTTCCTCTTGGTCCCTAGCCTGGGCTTCTTTCTTCAGTCCTGACCTGCACCTTACAAACCTTCTTCTTTTAGCACTTCACACTGTGCCCTCCTTCCTTTGGCCCTCCTGTTGTCCTTGTCCTTGGTGGGCTCCTTTTCCAGATCGCTTACTGAGAATGCTGACTAGAGCCAGGGGATGGAAATGAGATGTTTGGTCCTGTGGTCTTCCTTTGAGAAAAAATAGCATTGCCCATTTCCCCGGGAACTTTGGCCTCCTTTCTCCTGGGCCCTGCTCCTCAATCCTGACACCTTGCAGTGAATCTGGGCCAGGAGCCCTCCTCTCACTGTGCCACCCATTCCCCATACTCCCCTTTCTACCTTATAAGGCTACATCCAAGAGAGAGGAGACTCACCCTTCCAGACAGAAGGCCACTCCTACCTCGGTTTCAGGGGAGCTCCTATAGCCCAGCACCCAGGATAGAGGGACTCCCTTTTCTAGGTGAGAGACCCCCTCCCACCTGAGTTTTGGGGGAGCTTTTATACTGCTGCAGCCAGGGTAGAGGGCAGTCGCCCCTATAGGTGGGAGACCACTCACACCTGGGTGTTGGGGGAACTCCAAACAGCCACAGCCAGGATAGAGTTGACTCACCCTCCATGCGGGAGACACTACCCACCTGGGTTATGTGGGAAGCTCATACCATCACATCCAGGATAGAGGGGAATTGCACTTCCAGTCCATTCTACCCTGGCTAACTTGGTATAAAAGCTCCCTACAACATCTAGGTGGGAGGGATCTCCTTTCTGAAAGGGTGAGTACCCTCTAACCTGGATAGGGCTGTATAGAGCCCCCCCCACCAGACACCTAGCTGGGAGGGGTCTTCCCCCTGGAGGAGCGATTCACATCTACCCTGGCTTCTGTGGTACAATAGCTCTCCCTAACATCCTGTGGGGAGGGGTCTGCTGCCTGGAGGAATGAGTCTTCACTACCCTGGATAATGTGGTCTACAAGCTCCCAGGGAGACCCAGGTAGGAGGGGTTTCCTGTCTAGAGGGGCGAGTCCCCACTACCTTGGCTGCAGTGGTATAAGAGCTCCCCCACACTGACACCCTGGTGGGAGCAGTTTCCAGCCTGGGGCAAGTTCCCTCTACCCTGGCTGCGGGGGTATACTGCCTCCTTTAACATGCAGGTGGAAGGTGTTTCCAGCTTGAAGAGAGAGTCTCTGTATCATGGCTGCAGCTGTATAAGAGCTCCCTTTAACAGCCAGGTGGGATGGATATCCAGCCTAGAGTGTCATATACCCTATACCCTGGCCTCCACAGTATAGGATCTGCCCTGTGACATCCTTTTGGAATGGTCTCCAATATGGAGTGGTGAGTCCTCTCTACCCTTGCTAAGGTAGTATACAACCTCCCCACAACACCCAGGTGGGAGGGGTTTTCTTTCTGGAGGTGTGAGTCCCAAATACCCTGGCTTGAGTGGTATAAGAGCTCCCCCACCCCAGCACACAGGTGGGAGGGTTCTCCTGACTGGAGTGGCAAGTCCCCTTTTTCTTGCCTCTGTGGTATATGAGCTCCCCTGACAACCAAGGTTTAGGGGTCTCTGGCCTAGTGGGGCAAGTCCCCTCTCTCCTGGCTGCAGTGGTATACGAGCTCTTCCCCCCCATAGAAAGATGGGAGGGGTCTCCTGCCTTGAGGAGCTAGTGCCCTCCACATTGGCTAATGCAGTATACAAACTCCTGGAAAACCAAGATGCATGGTAGACCCTGGAGGTGAGAATTCAACACTACCCCGGCTAATGTGGTCTACCAGATCCCTGTGACATGCAAGTAGGAGAGGTCTCCCTACTGAAGGGACAAGTCCCCTTTTCCCTGGCTGAAGTGGTATACTAGCTTTTCTTGACAAGCAGATGGGAGGGGTCTCCTGCCTGGAAGCATGAGATCCCTCTACGCTGGCTGTGGCTGTAAGGAGCTCCCATGACACCCAGTTGGGAGGGTCTCTGGCCTGGAGGGGTGAGTCCCCTCTACCCAGGCTTCTGAGGTATACGAAAACCCCCAACAGACACCTATATTGGAGGGGTCTCCTGTCCAGAGAGGCAAGTCACTTCTATACAGGCTGCAGCCGTATAAGAGATGCCCCTGAAAAACTGGTGAGGTATGTCTCCCGCCTGTAGGGAAGAGTCCCCTATACCTTGGCTGCGGTGGTATAGGAGCTCCCCTGACACCCAATTGGGAGGAGTCTCCTGCCAGGTGGCTAGAATCCCCTCTACACTGCTATAGCAGTATTGGAGCTCCCCAAGACACCCAGGTGGGAGGGGTCTCCTGCCTTGAGGGGCGATTCCCCTGTCCCCTGGCTGGGGTGGTATATGAGTTCCCTCAAACATCCAGGTAGGATGGGTCTCTGCCTGGAGGGGCGAGTCCCTGGTACCTTGGCTGTTGTGGTATAGGAGCTTTCCCTGACACCTAGGTGTGATAGATCTCCTATCTGGAGGGGCAAGTCCTCTCTACCCTGGCTAAAGTGGTATACAAGCTCCCTGAGACACCAGGTGGTTGGGGTCTCCCGCCTAGAGAGGCGAGTCCAATCTATCTTGGCTTCAGTAGTGTAAGAGCTCCCCCAAGACACCCTGGGGGAAGGAGTCTCCCACCTATAGGTTCCAGTTTCCTCTTCCCTGGCTGCAGCGTTATTCAAGCTCCCACTGTCAAGCAGGTCAGAGAGGTCTCCCAAATAGAGGGGCGAATCCCTGCTACCCTGCCTTCAGTAGTATAGGAACCATGCACACACACACACGTGTGTGTGGGGGGGTCTCCTTCCTGGAGAAAGGAGTTACCTCTACCATGGCTGCTGGAGTATATCAGCTCCCATGGCATACAGGTGCGAGTGCCCTCCACACTGGCTAATGCAGTA
This sequence comes from Ictidomys tridecemlineatus, assembly GCF_052094955.1. Taxonomy (NCBI): domain Eukaryota; kingdom Metazoa; phylum Chordata; class Mammalia; order Rodentia; family Sciuridae; genus Ictidomys; species Ictidomys tridecemlineatus. Next base: position 84,941,029 of record NC_135485.1, read on the forward strand.
TACAAACTCACCCCTGGAGGGGCGAGTCCAGTCTACCTTGGCTGTGGTGATATATGAGCTCCACCCGACACCTAGGTGGGAGAGGTCCTCCTCCTGGAGAGATGAGTCTGCTCCACGCTAGCTGAGCAGTATACAAGCTCCCGCAAACACCCATGTGAGAGGGGTCTCCCACCTAGTGTGGTAAGTCCACTCTACCTGGGTGCAGTGGTGTATGAACTCCGCCAGACACCCAGGTGTGAAGGTCTTTTGCACAGAGGGAAAGTCCCCTCTATTCTGGCTGAGATGATATTATAGGAGTACCAATGACACTCACATTAGAGGTGTCTCATGACTGGAGGGGCGAGTCCCCTCTACCCTGGCTGCAGAGATATTCAAGGTTTCCCCTCCTCCTGGAGGGGCAAGTCCCCTCTACCATGGCTGCAGAGGTATAAGAGCTCCACCTGACACCCACGTGAAAGGGGTCTTTCGCCTGGAGAGGTAAGTACACTCTACCCTGGCTGCAGCAGTATAAAGGCTTCCCCTGACACCCAGGTGGGAGGTATATCCCGCCTACAGTGCTCAGTCCCCTCTACCCTGGCTGTGGTTGTGTATGAGGCCCCGAGACACCCAGTTGGGAGGGGTCTCCCACATGGAGGGGCAAGTCCCCTCTATTCTGGCTGAGGCAGTATAAGACCTCCCACCTAAACACAGGTTAGAGGAGACTCTTGACTGGAGGTGCAAGTACCCTCACCCCTGGCTGTGGCAGGATACAAGCTCCCCTGATACACAGGTGAGAGGAGTCTCTAGCCTGGAGCAACAAGTCCCCTCTACCCTGGCTAAGGCTGACTACAAGCTCACCCCCATCCCAAAGCACAGGTGGGAGGTGTCTTTCCCTAAATGGGAGAGTCCCCTCTACTCTGGCTGTGTGATATAGGAGCTTCCCCCACACCAGGGATAGAGGGTTCTCTTGACTGGAGGGGTGAGTCCCCTCTACCCTGGCTGAAGAAGTATTGGAGCTTCCTCTGACACCCAAATGTGAGTGGTCTCCCACCTGGAAGTACGAGTCTCCTCTATGTTGGCTGGTGCCCTCTATGGGCTCCCTGGACACCAAGGTGAGAGGGGTCTTCAGCTTGCTGGGGCAAAACCCTCTACCCTGCCTATGGCAGTATAGGAGTTCCCTCAGACCCGTCTATAAGGGCGAGTTTCCTCTACCCTGGCTATAGCAGTATTGGAGCTCCCTTTGTCAACTAGGAGAGAGGGGTCTCCTGACTGAAGGGCAAGTCCTCTCTACCCTAGCTACCGAGGTCCAGGAGCTCTCCCAACACCCAGGTGGGAGGGCTCTCTCCTATGGAGGAGCCAGTCCCTCTTATCCTGCCTACAGCAGTAGAGGAGACACACAAACACACACACACACACACACACACACACACACACACATGCACACACATGCAGGTGGGAAGGATCTCCCTCTCGGAGTCTCTTGTTACATCTATCATGGCTTCTGGGGTCCATGAGCTCCTGCCTGGAGAGGCAAGTCCCCTCTACATTGGCTGTGGTGGTTTATGTGTTCCCCCTGACACACAGTTGGGAAGTGTCTCCCGACTGCAACTGCAGACACCTCTGCTGCAGTCTGGCTGGGCACAATTCAGGAGCCACTTGTCAAAAGAAACAAACTTTATTTTTAGAACACACACACCAAACCACCCATCTCCTCAGGAAAAACCTTCAGAGCCCAACTGCCACCACTGGCTTCCCACAAGCCTCTCAACCACCCCCACTCCTCCTGCTCTTGACGCTGATTGGCTGGGTCGCGAGGGCAGAGCAAAAAAAAAGTCCCCAAATGAGCAGCTTCGTGGTCTGAAAGGATGGGGAAACAGTCCAATGAGCATCAACCCAGAGGAGCCAATCAGTTGGCAGCTAGATGTTTGCTGGGGCCACTGTGAGCCAATCATCAGCTGGCAGCTGGAAGTTTGCTGGCAGCTGGAAGTTTTTGCTGGCAGCATGAAGTTTGCTGAGGTCGCTTCAGCTGTGGCTCTCAACTCCCCTCTACACTGGCTATGGAGCTATACAAGTTTCACCCAACACTCAGGTGTAAGGGGTCTTCCACAGGGAGGGGTGAGTCCCCTCTCTCCTGGCTGTAGCTGTATATGAGCTCCTCCTGACAACCTGGTGCAAGGGGTCTCACACCTAGACATGCATGTTCCCTCTATCATGGCTAAGGCGATATAGGTGGGAGGTGTTTCTCACCTGGATGTATGAGTTGCCTCTACCCTGGCTGCTGGTGTATCTGAGCTTCACCTGACACCAAGGTGAAAGGGGACCTCCGCCTGGAGGGGCGAGTCCATTCTACCCTGGCTGCAGCAGTTAAGAAGCTTCCCCTGGTGTACAGTTGGGAGGGGTTCTCCTGCCTAGAGGGGTGAATTCCCTCTACTCTGACTGAGGGGATATACCATTTCTCCCAGATACCCAGGTGGAGCGGGTCTCCTGCTTGAAGAGGCGAGTCCCAATATCCTGGCAGCTAATTGTATAGGAGCTCCATCCCCCATACCCAGGTGTGAGGGGTCTCCTGCCTTAAGGGGCGAGTCCCCTGTACCCTGGCTGCAGTGGTTTACTAGCTTTCCCTGAAACCCAGGTTGGATAGGTCTCACATCTAGAGGGAAGATTTCCCTCTATCCTGGCTGTGGCATTAAAAATTGCCCCTTGACACCCAGGTGGTTGGGTCTCTGGATTGGAAGAGGAGAGTCCCCTCTATCTTGGCTGCAGTAGTATAGGAGTTCCCCTACACCCATGTGGGAGGGATATCCAGCCTAGAAAGGGGACTTCCCTCTACCCATCTGCAGAGGATTACCAGCTCTCCCAGACACCAAGTTGGAAGGGTCCCCTGCTTGGAAGGGCGAGTCCACTCTATTCTCACTTCTTTGTTATATAAGCTCCTCTCTACATACCAAAATCTAAAGGATCTCCCATCTTAAGGGGCATTTCCCCTCTATTCTGGTTATGGCGGTATAGAAGTTACCACCATTCCAAGGTGGGATGTGTCTCTCACCTGGAGGTGCGAGTGGCATCTACCCTCGCTCTCGTGGGGTATATATATAACATCTGACACCCAGGTGGGTAAGGTCCCCTACTCCCAGGTATGAGGGTTCTACCGCCTCGAATGGAGAGTCCCCTCTACACTGCTGTGGCAGTGTATGAACGCCTCTGGCATTCAGGAGGAAGGGATCTTTCATCTGGAGAGTCCAGTCTCCACTCCCTTGGCTCTGGCTGGGTAGGAGCTCCCCAGACACCCAGGATATGGGGTCCACCGAATCAAGAGGCGAGTCTCCTCTACACTGGCTGTGGGGGTATACAAGCACCTCCAGATGCCCAGATGAGAATGTGCTCCCGCCTGGAGCAATGAGTCCCCTCTACCCTGAATGTGATTGAATACAAGCTCTCCCAGACACTCAGGTGGGAAGGGTAAGGGATTAGAAGGGCGAGTTCCTCTACTGTAGCTATTGCCATATAAGAACTCCCAGTATCCCCATGTGGGAAGAGCCTCCCATCTGTAGGGGTGAGTGCCCTCTAACCTTGCTGCTGCAGTAATTAAGATCCCCCCTGATGAGGATGCAAATCAAGTCAAGATGGCACCTGGCAGTTTGCCAGAAGGAGTGGTTTGTGAAGAAACACCAGCGAGCCATTAAGATGATTAGGATTCCTTATTGGCTGACTGCTGTATCTAGATGATGTTAATTGAGTGAAACTCTGTGTAATTAGTTGGGTATATGTACCTCTGCTGTCCACAGAAAGGTGTCTCCAGCTACCTAGGGTGCCCGCTGCTTTGAGTTCTCGCTCAGTTCCTGCTGAGTTCACTCGCAATAAACTAGTTCCCATTTCAACCTTCAAGTTGCTTGTCACCTCTCGGTTATTTTGCCCAGCTGGACTGGGGCATATGTTGGCCTGTACGGGGTATGCCTGAAGCTTGGGGGTAAGTGACAAGTTAAATTGCTCGCCCCTGAGGGCAGGGTGAGAGGATGGGTGAACATTTCAAGAAACAGTGTATTCTTCCTTCGTTTTGTTTCATTTTTGTTTCAAGTTGCCTGTCCCTAGAAATAAATAGGATGGGAGGAAAGTTGTTTGCCCCTGAGGAAGAGAGAAATAGACCACGGATGCACATGTCAAGATAAAAACTTGATACAATCAATTTTTATTCCGTTTTTGTCCCGTTTTGTTTTGGTCTTGTTTTATGTTATCTTTTTGGGTTGTGTTATCTTTGTAACAGAAATATGGGATCAGAAACTGGTAAAAATCAAAACGAAAGAGTATTAAGTAAATTGCTAGAGGAAGAAGGCACCCCAGTAAAACCAAGAACAGGTAGGGCATTCGTTAAGACGATACAAAAATGCAGCCCATGGCTTCTTAAGGAGGAGTTGTTAAACATATCACAATGGAACAATCATGGTGAAGATTTTAAAAAGATAAAAAAAAAGCCCAGGAAGTCTGCCAGTTGGCACATTATCATTATGGACATTGATATGTTCTTGTTTGCTTAGTCAAGGAGAAGACATTTTAGATCAAGTAAAAGAGGAAGTTTCTCAAGTTGGTCATAAAAGGGAATAATGTTTAGAGGAGGAAGGGCTATCAGGGGAAAAGTTAGAACAGCAGGTTTCTACTGACCCCTTTCTATCACTATAGGGTGTAAGACTTCAACCAACAGCACAACATATGCTGGGTGGCCCTCAACCCCCATAGTTGATAGATGGAATCCTGAGACAGAACTTCGAAGATTAACATGCCCTGTATTTGAGGAGGAAGGAGGACAGTGAATTCATCATGCTTTACATTTCAAAACTGTGAAGCAGCTGAACAACCTATGATCCTCACGCACCTTTTACCGTAAGTATAGTCAAATGCATTTACCAACTTGAACATGAAACCAGCAGATTGGGCTAGCATGTGCAAAGCTGTGCTAAATGGAGGACAATATTTGTTGTGGAAAGTTGCCAATCAGGAATTTTGTATGGAGACGACTAGGCAAAATGCAGCACCAGTTATGCTCAGAGAAATCTAGATACGTTGCTAGGAGAGGGACCTTATGAGGGTCAGCAGCAACAAATTGGATGTGATCTTGCCATATATTCTTAAATCGCTTCAGGTGTGGTTAAGGCATGGAAAACTTTACAAGGACATGTAGATTTATTTACAAGGTCAATTATCTAAGGTAATACAAGGAACTAATGAACCTTACACTGAATTTGTAGATAGGCTTATATAAACAGCTACCAGAGTCTTTGGGGATGTAGAACAAGCGATGCCACTAGTGAAACAGCAAGCCTATGAACAATCCAATAGACTGTGTAGGGAGCCATTAGACCATGGAAACATAGAAATTTTAATACCTATATTAAACTATGTAGAGACATCAATGAACAGGGGCAAGACTTGACAGCTGCAGTACAACAGGCTTTAGGCGCTAGGCCAGAAACATGCTACAATTGTGGACAAACAAGACATTTTAGAAGGAGTTGCCCAATAGGAGAAGGGCTTAACAAAACTGGGTATGAGCAAAGAGGTAGAATACCGGGTATGTGCCCATAATTTCGTAGAGGGAGACATTGGGCTTAAGAATGCCATTATCAGACTCCTGTAGAGGGTACTCTGTTGTCAACAAACGGGCAAGGACCAGGTGTTTACCCATGATATCATGGAGGAAAACATTGGACTCCATTGCCAAATAATGGACGAGGGGCCCAATGCTTTGGGGCCCACGATCACAAATATACAGAGAATTGGAGGAACCCAGTAACACCATCAGGGTAGTGCCCAGGACACATTGTCCATTAGATACCTCATCTTACAAACCAGAGAGAGTGCAGGGTTGGACATCTGTGCCTCTGCCAGAGCAATAGTAACTCTAGAGATGGGAGTTCAAATCATTCCCACAGGAGTAAAAAGACCTCTTCCCCCAAAACAGGAGGCTTATTATTAGGAAGCAGTTATTCTACTCTAAAAGCACTTATGATAATTCTTGGAGTAATTGATCCCGATTATGATGGTGAAATAAATATTATAGCCAGTTCTCCAAGGGGTATATCAGTAATTTCACCAGGAGATAGAATTGCACAATTATTAATATTACCCAGCCTACATGAAAAAATTTCCAGTCATACTGTAGAAAGAGGTACCAGGGGATTGGGCTCCACAGGTATAGATTTGGCTTTGCTTTCTTTAAATTTAGATTCTCTCCCCATAATAAAATTAAATATTCAAGGGCATGAATTTAATGGGCTACTGGACACAGGCGCAGACCTTAGTATCATCTCTCATCAAGGATGGACAAAACATTGGCCGTTACAACAAGCCACTCAAACAATTCGAGGCTTAGGAGTGGCAACTAATCGACATAGAAAAGTGATAGTATTAGATTGGAAGGATCTTAAAGGATGTGAAGGAAATATGCAGCCATATGTATTGGATCATCTTCCTATAAATTCATGGGGATGAGATGTCCTATATCAATTAGGATTAACATTAAAAAATAACATCAATTTAAATGCATCCACTATCATGGCTAGACAACATTTTAGGAAAGAAAAAGGATTGGAAGAACAAGGACAAGGTATAGTGGCACCAATACAAATAGATCAAAAACCAGAGAGACATGGATTGGGTTTTCAGGGGGTCTCACTGAGACAATAAAAATTACTTGGAAATCAGAAAGGCCAGTATGGGTTCCTCATTGGCCTCTGACTAAAAAAAAATAAAAAGATACAAGCAGCCCATGACCTAATCTAACGACAATTAGTGGAGGGAAATATACAACCTTCTGTATCTCCCCATAATACTCACATTTTTATCATCAAAAAAAAAATCTGGTAAATGGAGATTATTGCAAGACTAAAGAGCTATTAATAATGAGATGGTTATCTTGGGACTTGTTAATCGGGGATTCCTAAGGTGACTGCTTTGCCAAAAACCTGATATGTTTTAGTTATAGATATTAAAGATTGTTTTTTTTTTTCAATTTTAATTCATCCTAAGTATAGTCCACATTTTGCATTTACTGTCTCTGCACTGAATCATGAAAGTCCTGATTAGAGATATGAATGAAAATTACTCCCTCAAGGGATGGCTAACAGCCAAACTATGTGTCATATTCATGTGAACAAAGCAATCCTGACACTTAGGAATCACAATCATGAACTAGAAATATTTCACTATATGGACGATGTATTATTAGCACACAAAGATAAAAACACATTGCTAGAATGTTATGTCACACTTAAAAACTTATTAAAAAATTATAATATAGAGATAGCAATAGACTAAGTACAATTACATTTTCCAATTAATTATTTAGGAGTTTTATTATCCTCAACCATTGTCTATCTACCAAAAATTCAAATACAAGTAGATAAACTTAAATCACTTAATTACTTTCAAAAGATATTAGGAGACATAAATTGGATAAGGCCTTATCTAGGCAAACCAACAGGAGAGTTGGGACCTTTATTTAATTTCCTAAATTGTCCATAGAATCCAAATTCACCCCACATGTTAATGCGTGAAGCAAGAAATACATTATAATATATATGGAAAATATGCATTTGGATAGAATTGTTATAAGTTTGTCTTTATTATTTATTGAACTACCAACAAAAATATTCCTAGAGGAGTATTTTGGCAAGAAGGTCCCTTATTATAGATACATTTATCTTATTCACCTAACACTATTCTTACTAGGTGTCCTGAGGCTATAGGACAATTAATACTCAAAAAAATAAAAGCAGCAAATGGAGTGTTTAGAATTTCTCTTAATAACAACTATCACCCCCTATACTATGGATCAAATTAATGAGTTAGCTAATGAGTTAAATATTTGGGGCATAATTATGTGCAAATCTATTTTTTCATTTGATAACCAATTACCAGCTAATTCCTTTGTTTTCTTTTTGGTCCTCGCATCCTGTAGTTTTTCCAAAAATGACAAGAAAAACCCCTATCATGAATTCTCCAAATATATTTACAGATGGGTCAAATAATGGTACAGCAGCAGTAATTACCCCTGATCAAGCTTTTACATTTTTGTACCCGAACAATCAGCTCAAAAGGTAGAGGTTAATGCAGGATTACAAACTTTTGTGATGTTTAAAGGTTCCATATGTAATTTATTTTCTGACAGTTTGTATATAGTTAATGCTATAAATTCCCTTGACGATTCTGGTTGGATTGCCCCTTTCTCTACTGTTTTCTCTTTGTTTTCTTCTATAAAAAGTTTAATTTGGGACAGAAAAGATACATTCTTTATAGGACATATCAGGGCACATACAGGATTGCCTGGAGCACTTAATTTGGGCAATGATTTAGCAGATAAAACCACACATGCCATACATATTTTTTCTATACTAGAAGAAGCTATAAATTTTCACAAATCCTTCCATGTCAATGCTAATATCTTCCTAAAACGTCTTAGAATAACTAAGGAACAGGCTAGACATATAATAAAACAATGTCAAATTTGTGTGACCTTTTTACCACAAGTTAATCTTGGAATTAATCCTAGAGGATTAATATCTAATCATATCTGGCAGATGGAAATCACAGACTTGCCAGAATTTGGAAACTTAAAATATTTTCATGTTACAGTTGAACTTTTGGATATTTAGTGGGCTCCCTTCATACCAGAGAAAAAACTAAAGATATTATATCTCATTGTTTACAAAATATTGACACTGTGGGCATTCCAAAACAGTTAAAAACAGATAATGGCCCTGGCTATACTTCTACTTCTTTCAAGCAATTTTGCTCATCATTTGGCATTACTCACATAACAGGAATCCCGCAGGACAAGGCATAGTTGAAAGAGCTCATCAAACTATTAAAATGTACTTATTAAAACAAAAAGAGGGAATTGTGAAAGAATATAAATCCCCCAAAGATAAACTTAACATAACCCTTTTTATGGTAAACCTTTAAAATTTGGATTCATCAGGAATTAGTGCTGTGGAAAGGCACTAATTCCTTCAAAAATGTACATAAGCCAAAGGTACTTTGGAAGGTTATTCTAACTGAACAACGGAAAAATCCTGACCCAGTGATTGTCTGTAGTCAGGGATCCGTTTGTTTGTTTCCACAGGGAGAACAGCAGCCAATTTGGATACCAGAGAGACTAACTAAAGCGATTTCTGCAGACCAAAACCAAGATGCTTTGGCTCAAATCCATAACAGCTGATATCCAGAATGCCAGTTTAGCCATCCTTACATGGGCGATAATGGTTCTCCTACACCTGGAGGCTAATGAATAATGGGCACCAATAGGCCTATTTCAAATGTAAAAAAAAAACAAAAACAAAAACACTTGAGGCTTACTTGTTGAAATACCTTTAAAGCCATATGCAAGTTACAGGAAGAAGGATTTATTTCAAAAGAAGAGTCAAAACCAGGTTGTAGCCAGGATGCTTTTTCCTATTTTATTTTTTGAGCTCATAGAGACCTCGGTTAATGCTTTTCTCTTCAGTTTTGTTTTTTTAATAAACAGTGGAGTTTTTAAACATTGCAATGGAGATTTCACCTGTGCAAAGCTACAAGGCTTTTAGTATTTTGTTATGTGTGCACACTTGTGTTATGTGTTGTATGTCTGTATATGTGTATGTCCATATATCAGGAGCGCTCATGAAATAATGGATCCAAATATCTTTTATTACATGATTTAAACAGTTTAATTTAAATTGGGTATTGTTTTAATATGTGAACAAATTAGGAGGTTAACAGATCTGTTTACTTTCACCTTTTCTCTCCATTATATCTAATAATTCTGTTCAGACTAACGTACTAAATTGTTCAGAAAATTGTTTTCTTAGTGCCTGATGGAATACTGCACAATTTTTTTAGGCCATTCTTCCCAGAATTCCTACCTTAAGACAAAAATAGAAGAATTTCCAGTATTACTGAGTAACTAAACGAGACTTCTGAATTTCAGCTTCCTTCATTACAGCCATTGCTGTTTCTGCTACTTCTACTACAACTTCTGGGATACCTGTCACACAAATTGTACAAAGTTTTGCATCTATATTTCCTTCAAGAAGAAATAGACATATTAATGGATTCTTTGGCTTTATGCTGCTTGCAGAACTTACCTAGATTGTGTATCACTTATATACATATTGAGCTGATACAACCTATTAGAATAGTACCAGGTATCTTTGCTGACGGTGTTATCTGTGGTACAGTTTTTCCAGGGGCTTCTCACTTGGAGCAGTCAATGGTTTGGTATTGTGGCATCTTGTATCCTCCTCTTTCTGCTTGTGGCAGGTTGTTTCTGGTGTTTTTGTAAAAGCCACTATGGTCATTATCCACAAGATGGCTAAGTGTGTTGGGCCAGTAGTCAAATATGGGTAAGATCCAATTATAATGGTACCAACATAAGACAGGAGGCTGACAATTTGAGGTCAGACCATCCAATGACGGGTAAGAACCATATGTAGTAATGGACAACCTAAAACAGGCACTGTCCCTAAGCCACATACTTGTTGTTTAATAAAAAAAAAAAGAGAGGAGATATTGGGGATGCAAATCAAGTCAAGATGGCGCCTGGCAGTTTGCCAGGAGGAGTGGTTTTTTAAGCAATGCCAGTGAGCCATTAAGATGATAAGGTTTCTTTATTGCTTGACTGCTTTATCTAGATGATGTTAATTGAGTGAAGCTGTGTGTAATTAGTTGGGTATATGTATCTCTGCTCTCCCACAGAGAGGCGGCTCCTGCTACCTTGGATGCCCGATACTTTGAGTTCTCCCTCAGTTTCTGCCGAGTTCAATCGCAATAAAGTAGTTCCCATTTCAACCATCAAGTTGAGCCCCTAATCGATTTTCTCATGCCTTTTAGTGTAGCATGGAGTCTCTTTGTGTCCTGTCTGACCTGAGTTCCTCTTGCTTGCGCCCCCGAGTGGGCTCCTCTAGGTGCCCCTTGCACTTTTCTCTGTCTTCGGGTCCTCAAACCCCTTCCTCCCCTTCCCCTTGTGAAATCCCCTGGCGCTTTTGGGTCTTCTTTTCTTGGGTCTCTCATCCATAATCGGTCAAGTGGGTCCCTTTCCTGGGCTGCTGGCCTGAATCCTGGGTCTTGCCCCTGGTTCCTACCCTGAGCCATGCCCTTTCTTCGCCCTTCTCCTGTCCCTCTTTCCTTGCCAGGCCTCCTTAGCCATGTCCCTGGCCCTGGATTCTAATCTGAGCCAGGGCACCAAATGGGAAACAGAGCCCTGCCTCTCACCTGGGCCCCTTGTCCTTTCTGGGTGCTTGTTCCTGCTCCCGGAGCCCTGACACCTGGCATTGGCCATGGGCCTGTACCTGCCTGCCCCTGTTGTATCTCTTGTCTTCCCACCAAAGTCTTGTCCACTAACCTCAGCCTCCTGCCCCTGTCTCAGCCCTTGGCTGTCCATTCCCTCTCCTGGCTCTTTGCTTGAGCCTCTGATGGCCATTGTTGCCCATGGCATTCCTGGGCATTGACTGTGGGCCTCTTTTTTGGGCTGCTTCCCTGCTCCCCTTGGTGTTCCTTTACTGCAGTCCACTAGTGCCACCCACCTGCCCAGCCCTGCCATTTTCTGTTCTCCCCTAGCACGGGCCCTCCTCTAGTTTTTTAACTTCAGCTTCTTGTTGGGGTCCAGGCCCTACCTCACCAGCACCCATCCTCTGGCCCTTCCCTCTGTGCCCTTCTTTGGAATTCCTTTTGTTTCTGTCCCTGCCAATTCCCCTTTTCTAATCCCTTTCCCAGGATTCACACCCATACCAGGGGAGTTTACCTGGACTATTGGCCCTCCTTGCTCCCTAAGTAATAAGTAGCTCTGCCCATTGCCTGGGCCTTTGGCCTCCTTCAGCCCAGGTCCTGCTCCCAAACCTTGACACCTTTCCATGGACCTGGGCCTTGAGCCTTCCTTTCTGTGTGCAACCAGCTTCCCTCTCCTCTCCCTCCCCTCCCCAGCCCTGATCTGTTCCAGGTGTCTCCTTGAGGATCTACTTACCTGGGGCAGAGGAGTGGAATTGGCTCAACTCTGTGCCCTGAAGGCTTCTATGGGATACAATGCCCAACCCTTCACCTGAGCTCCTTTGGCTGCCCATAATCTGACACCTGGCAATTGACATGGGCCTTGTGCGGACCTTGCTCTGCTTGATCACCACCCTTTCCTCCCCTGTCCTCTCCCCATGCATGCTGCCCCTACCACAACCCAGCCCTCGTGAACCGAACCATGACCTTTTGTCTTCCAGTCTTTGGGCCTGGCTCTTTGCCTAAGCCCCTGACTATGTTCTTTTGTCCTATGGTGTAGTGTCGCATGACTTTGCATTGTGTGTCTTCATGTTGGTAGGATGCACGGGCCTGTTTCTTGTGCCTCCTACTTCACTCCCCTCAGCGCCCCTTGTGCCACCCACCCTCCCTCTTTCTCCGCATCCTCACATTGCCCCTTCCTCCCCTTCCCTGTTTACCCCTCGTTGGTCCCCTGCTTCTTGGGTCTCTCATTATCTTGGATTGGGTCTATTCCTTGCCTGGACTCCTTGCTTGGTTCCTGGCTCTCGCCCCTCTCCACACCCACTGTGAACTCACTTAAAGCCCTCCCGTTGCCCTCTCTTGGCCCGCTTCCCTTTCCAGCCACCTTTGCCCAGTCCTTGGCCCTGGATTTTCATCTGAGCCAGTGCACCTTATAGGAAACAGAACCCTGCCCCTGGCCTTGGACCTTTGCTCTCCCTGGATTCTTGGTCCTGCCTTTAGAACCCTGAAATCTGGCAGTGGCCCTTGGCTTGTAGCCTGCCTCCCCCCTGCTGGATTTACTGCCTTCTCTCCTCACCCTTGCCCACTTACCTGAGACCCGTTCAGCAGCCCTTGGCTCTTCATTCCCTGGCCTGGCTCCTCAATTGAGCCTCTGGTGGCACTACTTGCTCAGTGTTTCCCTGGGCATGGTGTGCAGGCCTCTATCTAGGGTTGCTTTCCTGCTTCCTTTGGATTTCCTGTACTGCAGTACCCTAGTGCAGCCCCACCTTACTGTCCCTGCCGTTCCCTGGCCTGTGCCCTCCTCTAGGTCCCTAACCTGGGATTCTTGCTTGTATTCTGGCCCACATTCCACCTACACTGGTCCTCTGGCCCTTTAGGCTGTGCCCTCCTTTAACCCGCATGTACTCTCTGTTGCTGCCAGGCCCCCTTTTCTGATCACATTCCCAGGATACTCACCCAGGCCAGGTGACTGGACCTGGCCTCTTGGCTCTGTACACTCCATTTTGTTAAACCTAGCCCTTCCCCTTACATAGGCCATTTGGCCTCCCTCAGCCCGGGCCCTGCTCCCGGACACTGACTCCCTGCAGTGGGCCTGGGCCTTGAACTTCCCTCATTTGAGCCACCAGCTCCCTCCCTTGCCTCGCTTCCCTCACCAGCCCTGTTCCTTTTCATTCGTCCCTGCCTCTGGCCCTTGCATTTGTCTCTCTGTTCCTAGGCCTGACTCCTTTTTTGAGACCCTGGCCGCTCTGCTTGAGGACCTTGCTCATGTACCTTGATTTCAGGCCCTTTTATTGGGGCCCTGTAATGCCTCTCATTTGTTTTATTTGTGCTATGGTATCCTGGCACTGCCTGGACCCTTCCCTCCACTGCTTCTGCCTAGAATTGTTACCCACTGATTCCCCTCCATGTATGGATGTAAGGCATTTCCTCATAGTCCCCTCCATTGGCCCACCTTTGCTTCCAGTCCCTCTCTGAGGATCTACTCACCAAGGGCAGACTACTGGCTTCTATGTACTGAAATCTCCCTATGGAAACACAGTCCTGCCCCTCGCCTGATCCTCCTCACTGCTAGAAACCTGGCTCCTGGTAGAGAAAGTGTGCTTTGCGCCAGACATGATCATGCACGATTCCCACCCTTCCCTCACCTGCCCTCTGGCCTTCAGTGCTGCTAAAACCCCAACCTAGCCTCCTTGACCGTGAACCTTCAATTGAGCCCCTGACCACATACCTGAGTCGTGTGGCATCATGTAGCTTTGCCTGGTGTCATTCCTTTCTAGGCCCCCTAGGGTGCTTCTCTTGGTTTCCCCTGTGCTTCCAAATTACTCCTCCTTCTCATGTCACTCCTTTCTTCCCATCCACTTGTGTTTACCTAGGCCTACTGGAAGCCTTCTGCTCTTTGGATCCCTCATTTTTAATGGGTCGGGTGAAAACCTTGCCAGAGCTGCTTGCTTGGGTCTTGGCTTTGGGCCATCTCTGTGCTCAGCGTGACCCCTTGCCATGCCCTCCAGTTGCCCTCTTCCTGAGTCCTATCACTTACCAGGTCCCCTTTGTCCATTCAGTGTCTCTGGATTCTCAAAGACCAGGTCCACTGCTGAGTGTCAGGGTGGACCTGGTCTTTGACCCTCTTCTCCCTGTGCCACCTCACCTGCTCCCATTTCCATTCTCCCTCCCCTCCCTAGCCCTGTCCTTTTTCATGAGACACTGGCTTAGGTCCTGCCACTTGGCTCTTCATCCCTTGGCCTTGTCCCTTGCTTGGAACCCTGACTGAGGATCCTGTCCCTGTACTGTGATTTCAGTCCCATTTTTCTGAGGAGATCACCCAGACAACCAAGTGGTAGGGCTCTCCCAACTGGAAGGGAAAGTCCTCTCTACCCTGGCTGCAACAGTGTAGGAACTTTTCCTGACACCCAGGTGGGAGGGGTTTCCTGCATGGAGGGGCAAGTCCCCTCTACCCTGGCTTCAGCGGTATAGGAGCTCCCCAGGACACCCAGGTGAAATGGGTCTCCCTCCTGGAGGGTTGAGTCCCCTATACTTTGGTTGCAGAGGAATAAGAGCTCCCCCTGAAATCCTGATGGGAGGGGTCTCCCAACTGGATAGGCAAGCCGCCTCTACACTGGCTGTAGTGAAATAGGATCTCCTCTCACAAACCCAGGTGGGAGGGGTCTCCTGCCTGGAAGGAGGAGTCCCCTGTACCCTGGCAGCTGCAGTAATCAAGCCTCCTGCTGATGCCCAGGTGGGAGGGGTCTCACAATTAGAGGCGAGAGTTCCCTCTATGCTTGCTGTGGAGGTATAGAAGCTCACCTGACACTCATGTGGAGGGTTCTACCAACTGAAAGGGCAAGTGCACTCTAACCTGGCTACAACAGTATAGGAACTCTCCATGACACCCTGGTTGGAGGGTTGTCCCCCCTAGAAGGGTGACTCCCCTCTACACTGGCTGAGAGGATGTACCAGCCTTCAAAACACCAAGGTGGGAGGGCTCTCCTGCTTGAATGGGCGAGTCCATTCTATTCTGGATGTTATCGTATAGGAGCTACATCCCCCATACCCAGATGGGAGGGTTCTCCTGCCTTAAGGGGAGAGTCCTCTCTACCCTGGCTGCAGAGGTTTACTAGTTTTCCTGACATCTATGTTGGATGGGTCTCTCGCCTGGAGGGATAAGTGCCCTCTACCATGGCTGTGGCGATTAAGGATCTCCCCCTGACACCCAGGTAGGAGGGTCTCTGAATTGGAGAGGCGATTCCCCTCTACACTGGCTGCCATGGTATATGAGTTCCCCTACATCCAGGTGGGAGGGGTCATCTAACTTAAGTTTATTTCCTCTCTCCCCTGTCTGTGGCAGTATATGAACTCCCCTGACAACAAGGTGCAAGGGATCATCCTCCTGGAGGGTCGAGTCCCCTCTCCTCTGGGTCTGGCAATATAGGAGATCCCCCCAACAACCAGGTTATGGGGTCTTCAACCTGGAGGAGTGAGTCCCCTCTACTCTGGCTAAGGTGGTATAGAAGTTACTCTTTTTCCCAGGTGGGAGGTGTTTCTCTCCTATAGGTGCAAGTTGCCTCTGCTCTGGCTGCTGGGGTATATGAGCTCCACCTGAAACCCAGGTGAAAGGGGTCTTTCACCTGGAGGGGTGAGTTCACTCTAACCTGTCTGGAGCAGTTAAGGAGCTTCCCCTGACACCCAGGTGAGAGGGTCTCCTACCTAGAGAGGTGGCTTCCCTCTACCCTGGCTGAGGGCATGTAACAGCTCTCCCAGACACCAGATTGGAGGGGTCTCCTGCTTGGATGGGTGAGTCCCCTCTAGTGTGGCTACTGTGGTATACCAGCTGCATGCTACATTCCAAGATGGGAGGGGTCTCCCGCCTGAAGGGGCATGTCCCCTCTACCCTGGTTAAGGCCGTATAGGAGTTACCCACATGCCCAGGTGGGAAGTCTCTCTCGCCTGGAGGTGCAAGTTGCCTGTACCCTGGCTGCTTGGGTATATGAGCTCCCTCTGACACCCACGTGGGCAGGGTCTTCTGCCTGGATTGGCGAATTTCCTCTCCCCCGGCTGCAGTGGTTAAGGAGCTTCTCCTGACACCCAGGTTGGAGGGGTACCCCGCCTAGAAGGGTGACTTCCCTCTACCCTGGCTGTGGGGGTTTACAAGCTCTCCTATACATCCAGATGGCAGGGGTATCCTGCTTGGAGGGGTAATTCCCCTCTCTTCTGCCTGCTGTGGCATACAAACTCTCCACCATACCAAGATGGGAGGTGTCTCCCACCTGAAGGACCGAGTAACCTATACCCTGGCTGCAGTGGTATTCTAGCTTTCCCTGAAACCCAAGTTGGATGGGTCTCTCACCTGGAGGGGCGAGTCTCCTCTACCCTGGCTGCTGTGGTAAAGGATCTTCCTCTGACACCCAAATGGGAGGGTCTCTGGACTGTAGAGGTGTGTCCTCTCTACCCTGGCTGCAGTGGTATAGGAGCTTCCCACTAAATCCAGGTGGGAAGGAACTCCTGCCTCGATTGGCAAATCCCTTCTACCCTGCCTGTGGCAGTATATGAACTCCCCTGACAACCAGGTGGAAGGGATCTTCCATCTGGAACATAGAGTACCCCCTCCCCTGGCTCTGGCGGTATAAAAGCTTCCCCTGACACCCAGGTTGTGGCGTCTCCCGACTAGAGGACAGGAACCCTCCACACTGGCTGTGGGGTATATGATCTCCTACTGACACCCAGGTGGAAGGGTCTTCTGCCTGGAGCAATGAGTCTCTGTACCCTGGCAGTGGCGGTATACAAGCTCCCCTGACACCCAGGTGGGAGGGATATCCCACCTGGAAGGGTAAGTCACATCTACTTTAGCTCTTGCCATATAAGAGGTCCCAGTATACCCAGGTGGGAGGGGTCTTCCCCCTGGAGCAATGAGTCACCTCTACCATGGCTGTGGCAGTATACAAGCTCTCACAGACAACCATGTGTGTGGGGTCTCCCCCATGGAGGGGCAAGTCTTCTTTACCTTGGCTAAGGCGGTCTACAAGCACCCACTTCACACAGATGGGAGTGGTCTTCTGCATGGACAGGAAAGTCCTCTCTACCCTGTCTGTAGAGGTATTAGATCTCCCACTAACACACCAAGGTGAGAGCCATCACCCACCTGGAGGGGCCTGTCTCCTCTACCCTGGCTGCAGTGGTATACTAGCTGTCCCTGACACCCAGGTTGGATGATTTCTTGCCTGGATGGGTGAATCCCCTCTACCCTGGCTGCATGGTATACTAGCTTTCCCTGAAACCCAGGTTAGATGGGTCTTTCGCCTGGAGTGGCAAGTCTCTTCTACCCTGTCTGTGTTGGTATAGGATCTTCCCCAACACATACCCACGTGGGAGGGGTCTCTTGCCAGAAGGAGCAAGTCCCCTCTACCTTTGCTGTGGCAGTATACAAGATCCCCCTGATACACAGGTGGGAAGGGTCTCCCAACTGGAGCAGTGAGTCCCCTCTACACTGGCTGCAGATGTACACAAGCTTCCACAGACACCCAGGTGGGAGAGGTCTCCTGCGTGGAGGGGTGAGTCCCCTCTATCCTGGCTGTAGTGGTATATGAGCTCCCACTGAACTGACACCCTGGTAGGAGGGGTCTTTTTCCCGCAAAAGTACTTTCTACCCTGGCTGTGGTGGTACAAGAGCTCCTGCCGAAAGTCAGGTTGGAGGGGTCTCCCACTTGGATGGGTGAGTCTCTACTACTCTGGCTAAGGTTGTATACAAGTTCCCCTTGACACCCTGGTAGGAGGTGCCTCCTACCTGGAGGGGCGAGTCCCTACAACCCTGGATGCAGCTGTATAAGAGCTCCAACCACCACCCAGGTGAGAGTGTCTCCTGCCTGAAGTTTCGAGTCCCCTCACCTCTGGCTGAGGGGGTGTAAACCTCCCTCTTACACCCAGAATGGAAGGGTCCCCCACCTGGATGGGCGAGTTGCTGCTACCCCAGCTACAGGTGTATAAGATCCCCTTTTTGCCAGACACCCATGTGGGAGGGGTCTTCTGCCTATTAGCTTGTCTGAGGCTGTATTGGAGTTACCTCCATTTCCAGGCTGGATGATACTCTAGCCTGCAAGTGAGAGTATCCTCTACCTTAGCTACTGGGGTATATGAGCTCCAACTGACACCCAGGTAGGAGGGCTCTTTTAGCTGAAGGGGCGAATCCCCTCTACCCTGGCAAAGGCGGTATAGGAGTTACTCCCATTCCCAGGTTGGAAGTATTTCTCCCCTGAAGGTGTGAGTTGTCACTACCCTGGATGCTGGGGTAAATAAGCTCCACATGACACCCAGGTGGGAGAAGTTTTCTGCCTGGAGGGGGTAGTCCTCTCTACCCTGGCTGCAGCAGTTAAGGAGCTTTCTCTGATATCCAGGTTGGAGGGGTCTCGAGCCTAGAAGGGTGACTTCCCTTTACCCTGGCTGAGGGGGTTTTCCAGCTCTCCCAGACACCCAGGAGGGAGGGGGCTCCTGCTTGGAGGAGCGTGTCTCCTCTATTCTGGTTGCTATGGTATTATCTCCCCCCCCATACCAAGTGGGAGTGGTCTCCAACCTTAAGAGGAGTGTCCCCTCTACTGTGGCTGCAGTGATATACTAGATCTCCCTGACACCAGGTGGGATGGGTCCCTCGCCTGGAGGGGCAAGTCCTCTCTACCCTGGCTGATGTGGTAAAGGATCTTCACCTTACCCCCAGGTGGGAGGGTCTCTGGACTGGGTAGGCTAGTCCCCTCTACCCTCACTGCAGTGGTATAGAAGATCCCCACTACACCCAAGTAGGAGGGGTCTCAGGTATGGAGAGAGGGCTTCCCTCTACACTTGCTGTGGAGTTATAGGAGCTCACCCATACACCCATGTGGGAGGGGTCTACCAACTGGAAGTGCAAGTCCGCTCTACCCCGGCTGCAATGGTATAAGAACTCCCCCTGACACCCACGTGGGAGAGGTCTCACACTGAGAGATGTGAGACTCTACTACCCTGGCTTCAGCAGTATAGGAGTTCCCCTGGACACACAGATGGAAGGGGTCTCCTTCCTGGGAAGCGAGTCCACTATGCCCTGGCTGTACTGTTATGCTTGCTCCCCCAGACACCCAGGTGGAAGGTGTCTTCCACTTAGAGGGGTGATTTCCCTCTACTCTGGCTAAGGCAGTATAGGAGTTACCCCCATTCCCAGGTGGGATGTGTCTTTCGCCTGGAGGTTGAACTCACCTCTACTTTGGCTGCTGGGCTAGAGGGATCTTCTGCCTGGAGGGGCAAGTAAGCTGTACCCTGGCTAAGGTGGAATAGGAGTTACTCAAATTCCCAGGTGGGAGGTGTTTCTCACCTGGAGGTGTCAGTTTCCTTTACCCAGGCTGCTGAGCTATATGAGCTCCACCTGACACCCAGGTGGGAGGGGTTTTCCACCTGGAGGGGCAAGTCCTCTCTACCCTTGTTGCAGTGGTTAAGGAGCTTCCCCTGACACCCATATGGGAGGGGTCTCCCACCTAGAGGGGTGACTTCCTCTACCCTGGCTGAGGGGTGTACCAGCTCTCCGAGTCTTCCTGGTAGGAGGGGTCTCCTGCTTTGAGATTTGAGTCCCCTCTATTCTAGCTGCTGTGGTATAATAGCTTTCCCTGACACCCAGGTTAGATGGGTCTCTCCCCTGGAGAGGCAAGTTCCTTGTAGCATGGCTGCTGCAGTAAAGGATCTCACCCTGATACCCAGGTGAGAGGGATTTTCTGCCTGGAGCAATGAGTCCTCTCTAGCCTGGCTGTGGTAATATACCATATGTCCCAGACACCTAAGAGGGAGGGGTCTCCCACCTGGAATGGTGAGCCTTCTCTACCCTGGCTAAGGCGGTATACAAGTGCCCCACTACACAAAGGTGGGATTGGTCTTCTGCATGGACAGGCGAGTCCCCTCTACCCTGGGTTTGGTGGTATACAAGCTCTCTGGACACACAGGTGGGAGGGGTATCCCGTCTGGAAGTGCGAGTCCCCATTACTTTTGCTTTTTCTATATAAGAGCTCTCAGGACACATAGGAGGGAGGGGTGTTCCACCTGAAGGGGCGTGTTCTCTCTAGCCTGGCTGTACCAGTATATGAGCTACCCTGATACCAAGGTAAAAGGTGCCTAGATAGGTGACTTCCTTCTACCCTGGTTGAGGGAGTGTACCATCTCTCCCAGAAACCCACGTGGGAGTTGTCTACGGCCTACAGGTGGAGTCCCCTCAACAGTGGCTACTGTGGTATAGGAGCTCCACTGACATTCAGTTAGGAGGAGTCTCCATCCAGGAGGATAAAGTCCCCTCTACCCTGCTTCAGTGGTATAGGAGCTCCCCAGGACATCCAGTTGGAAGAGGACTCCAATCTGGAGAATAGGTTCCCTCTACCCTGCCTGAAGCAGTATAGGAGCTCCCCCAAAACCCAGATATGAGGGGTCTCCTGCCTGGAGGGAGGAGTTTTCTCTTCCCTGGCTGTAGTGGTATAGGAGCTCCCCCCAACACCCAGGTGGGAAGGTTCTCCAGCAGGAAGGGGAAAGTAGCATCTACCATGGCTGCGGTGGTATAAGAGCTCCCCCTGACACCCAGGTAGGAAGGGTCTCCCGCCTAGAGCAGCAAATCCCCTCTTCCATAGCTGTGCAGGTATACAAGCTTCCTCAGACACCCAGGTTGGAGGGGTCTCCCGCCTGGAAGAGGGAGTCCCCTCTACCGTGGCTTTGGTGGTATAGAAGAAGCTCACCACGACAGCCAGCCAAAAGGGTTCTCCAACCTGGAGGGGTGAGTCCTCTCTACTTTAGCTTGTGCCAGGACACCCATGTTGGAGGCATCTCCCAACTGGAGGGGCCAGTCCCCTCTATCCTGGCTGGGAGTTATAGGAGCTCCACCAGACACCCAGGTAGGAGAGGTTTCCCGACTGCAGGGGCGAGTTCCCACTAACCTGGCTGAAGCTGTATAGGAGTATAGGAGCTCCCCTAACACTCAAGTGGGAGGGGTCTCTTGCCTGGAGGGGAAAGTCCCTGCAACTTTGGCTGCAGCGATATTGATATTCTAGAACCCCCAGGACACCCAGGTGGGAGGGGTCTTTGCCTGGAGAGGCAAGTCCCCTCTAACTTGGCAGTGGTGGTGTACAAGATCCCCCGGTCACCCACTTGGGAGGGGTCTTCTGCCTGGTAGCCGAGTATCCTCTACCCTAGTTGGGGTGGTGTACTGCCTAGAAAAGCGAGTCCCCACTTCTCTGGCTTCAGTGGTATAGGCGCTCCTCTCCACCCAAATGGGAGGGTCTCCTACCTGAGGGGTGAGTCCCCTCCACTCTGGTTTAGGGGGTATATGTGTCCCCTTTTACTCCTAGTAGGCGGGGTCTCCCACCTGGAGGGAGAAGTCACTGTTTCCCATGGTGCAGGTGTATAGGATCCCCCCTCACCACATACCCATGTTGGAGGGTTATTTCACCTGGAGGGGTGAGTGTACTGTAACTTGGCTTCAGCAGTTAAGGAGCTCCCCCTGACACACAGGTTGGAGGGGTCTCCCAACTAGAAAGGTGACTTCCCTCTACCTGGCCTGTGGGGGTTTACCAGCTCTCCCAGACACCAAAGTGGGAGAGTTCTCCTGCTTAAAAGCCTCTCTTCCTGCTGCTGTGGTGTACAAGATTCCCCCTACATGCCAAGATGGGAGTGTCTCCCGCCTGAAGGGGTGTGTTCCCTCTACCCTGGTTAAGGCAGTATAGATGTTACCCCCATTTCTATGTGGGAGGTGTCTCTCACCTGGAGGTGCAAGTTGCATCTACCCTGGCTTTTGGGGTATATGAGCTTGACTTGATACCCTAGTGGAAGATGTCTTCTGCCTGGTGGGGCTAGACCCCTCTACCCTGGCTATGGCAGTATAGGAGTTACTCCCGTTACCATGTGGGAGGTGTTTCTCACCTAGAAGTGCGATTGCCTCTACTCTGGCTGCTGGTGTATATGAGCTTAATCTGAGAGGGGAGGGGTCTTCCACCTGGAGGGGCAAGTCTCCTGTAACCTGGCTGCAGTAGTTAAGGAGCTCCCTCGACACACAGGTTGGATGGTTCTCCCAACTAGAAGGGTGACTTTCCTCTACCCTGCCTGCAGGGGTTTACCTAGGTGGGAGGGAAGCGAGTCCACTCTTCCCTGGCTGTACTGGTATGCTTGCTCCCCAGTATTGGGCCTCCAGGTCAGAGCTATCAGGAGGAGACTCCAGGATATATCAAGGAACGTGAGGAACATGGTCAGGGGCCTAGTAAAGCACCTAGTCCTGGAGACTGGAGCACAAAGTGTCCGGGTTAGGGAGGGTAGGGCCAGAATGCAGATTCAGAGAACAGGAGAAGGAAGGGAGGAGATTGCTCAGGGCTAGGTTAGAGCAAGTACCATGTTCACTGCCAGGTCTCAAGATGCAGGAGGTGAAGGGGACTCAGGTTACTGGCATGGATGTTTTTCCCATAGGGAGCAGTCAAGGTGCAGAGACCAGCCAAAAGCATTCCTTTGCCAAGGGTGAGTAGATCCTCATAGGGGGACCTGGACCAATGAGGGGCAAAAGAGGGTACTATGAGGGGATACTTGCTGTGCGGAGTTTGGAGGTGTCTGTGGGCTGCAGGACCCATTTTATAGCCTAGGCTATAGCAAAGCAGGGATATCAGAGGCTCTGGGCAGTGGTAGGATACCACAGCTTGAGGGGAACATATTGGAGGCACAGGAAGGGCCTTGCAAAATGGGCCTGAAAACCAGGAACAGGGAGAGGTTCCTTGAAAAGAGTGGCCAGGGGCTTGATAAAAGAGCCAGGCCCAGTAATGGAGCACCTGGGACTGGGTGAATGAAATGAAACATGAATATGGAGAGGCAGGAGGAGAGAAAGGGGATCAGCTGGTACAGGGGGAAAGGGCTCAAGGCCCGGTCCACTGCAGAATTTCAGGGGTCCAGAGCAGGGCTCTGGCTGAGGGATCCAGGCAAAGGGAAGGGCTATGTTGTCCCAAAGGGAGCTCCCAGGGCCAAGAGGCCAGGAGAAGTCGCCTGGACCAGGTGAGTATCCTGGGAAGGGTATCAGGACATTGGGCATGGCAGAGACAGAAAAGACTGGAGGGCCAAAGGAGGGCACAGCCTGAAGGGCCTCAAGATGGGTGTGGGTGGCCTGGGATCAGGACTCCAGCAAGGATCACAGAAAGAGACTTATAAGAAGTCCCAGAACAGGGGAGAGCAGAGAAGGACACGACAGGAAGGCAGGGCTGCACTAGGGTACTGAGGCACAGGAAAGCCAAGGGGAGCATGGAAGCAGCCCCAGCGAGAGACCCTCCCCCAATGCACAGAAAATCAGTGAGCAAGAAGGGCCATCAGAGGCTCTAGCGATGAGCCAAGCCTGGGAACAGAGAGCCAAGGACCAGGGCTTCGGCAGGGCCATAGGACACTGGACAAGATTTTGGAGGGAATGCACGGGATCCAGCAGGGGCACTCAGGTTCCAGGTCCAGAGCCACCTCCAGGTTTCAGGGTTACTTGTGGAGGACCAAGCACCCAGGGAGAGAAAGGGGCCCAAGTAAGGGGTAGAGTTGTGTTTTGCTTAAGGTGAACTGGCTCATATTTGAATCCAGGCCCAGGGACCTGGCAAAGGAGGCCAGACAAGGGAAGGGGGTCAGGAGGAGGAGGATGAAAAGGCAGCACAGGGAGTCATGGTGGGTGAACTCTAGGGCGAGAGCCATGACTCAAGACAGGCCCCCAGGCAAGGGACCCACCCAACCAATTTTGATGAAGGACCCAAGGAACAGGAGACTGTAACAGCCAGGAAAAAGCACAATGGGAAAGGAGGTAGGGGCTGCATGAGGACCAGGAGACAGAGAGAAGTGCAAGGGGCACCTAGGTGAGCCTGCTGGGGGGCCCAAGTAAGGGGCCTTCACATCATATCCAACAGGAGAAGACTCCATGCTATATCAATGGACATAAAGAACATGGTCAGGGGCTTAGGAGAGTGCCCAGGCCTAGAGATTGGGGCACAAAGGGTCAGGGTTAGGGTGGGCTGGGTTGGGGTGGGGGCAGCATGCAAGGCTAGAGGACAGGGGAACGAAGGGAGGAGATCACTCAGGGCTGGATTGAAGCAAGTCCTATGTTAAAAGCCAGGCCTCAAGGTACAGGCCATGAAGGGGACTCAGGTGACTGGCAGGGCTGTGCTTCCCATAGGGAACATTCAGGGTGCAAAGAAAAGCCAATTCAGCTCCTCTGCCCCAGGTGAGTAGATCCTCAGAGAGGGACCTGGACCATTGAGGGGCAAAAGAGGTTACTGTAAGGGCATTCCTTGTGTGAGAAGGTTGGGGGGTCAGTGGGCTGCAGAACCCATTTGAGGAGCCTAGGCTAAAGTGAAGCAGGGGTGGCAGAGGCTCCGGGCATTTGAAGGATACCTGAGGGGAACAGAGGGGAAACACAGTAGGGAGCTGGCAAAAGGGGCCTGAAACCAAGAAACAGAGACAGGGTCCTTGAGAAGGGCAGCCAGGGGCTCCATTAAGGAGCCAGGCCTAGTAATGGAGAGCCAACTGCTAGCACTTCTGCCTGGGTGAATGAAAAAAAACATGAATAATGCGGGGCTGGAAGGGAGGAAGGGGACAGGGACAGGGTCCTGTAGAAGGGTGGACAGGGGCTCAATAAAGAACCCAGGCCAAGAAATGGAGAGCCAAGTGCTAGCACCTGGGCCTGGGTGAATTAAAAGAAACATGGATAGGGAGGGGCGGGAGGGGAGAAAGGGGGAGAAGCTGGCACAAGGAGAGGAGGGCTCAAGGCCCAGGTCCACTGCAGGGTGTCAGGGTTCAGGAGTAAGGCCTGGGCTGAGGGAGACAAACACGCCCAGGCAAGGGGCAGGGCTATGTTTTCGCAAAGTTCATATCCTCTGGCCCAGGTGAGCATCCTGGGAAGGGGATTAGGAAAGCAGGTGTGGCAGAGACAGAAAGCACAGGAGGGCCAAGGTAGGGCACAGCCTGAAGGGCTGTAGGATGGTGTGTGTATTTGGTGGAAGCCAGGACCTCAGTAAGGAACCCAGACAAAGGACTTAGAGGACATCCCAGGCCAGGGGAGAGCAGGGAACCCTGGGCTGGGAAGGCGAGCCTGCACTAGGGTACTGTAGTACAGGGAAGCCAAGGGGAGTTGGGAAGCAGTCCCGGCGAGGGGCCCTCAGACAATGCCCAGAAGAGCAGTGAGCAAGAAGGGCTACCAGAGTCTGATGTGAGAACTCAGGCCAGGGAGATGAGAGTCAAGGGTTAAGACTTGGGCAGAAGGCTGAGGACAGTGGACAAGATGTGGGAAGAATGGCAGGGGATCCAGCAGCGGGAAGTCAGGCTCCAGACCCAGGGCCACCTTCAGGTTTCAGGGTTCTTGGTGGAGGACCTAGCACTCAAGTAGATCAAGGGGCCCAGGTGAAGGGCAGGGCATTTTTCTTATAAGGAGCCCTGGATTAGAGAATCTAGGGCCAGTTTTCTGGCAAAGGAGGAGAAGAAAAGGAAGGTGGCCAGAAGGAGGGCAATGGGAGGGCACAGAAAAGGGTCTGGGTGTGTGCGCATATGGGAAAGACCCAGGACCCAAGCCAGGCGCCCAGGCAAGCGACCCACCTGTTCAAGGGTAATGAGGGACCCAAGGAACAGGATACCTGTGAGTACCGGAAAAAGGCACAAAGGGAAGGGGAGAAAGGGGCTGCGTGAGGACTAGGAGAAGCCATGGGCCACCTAGGGGAGCCCCCTGGCAAGCCCAAGCAAGGAGCCCCCAGATCAGACCCAAAATGAAAAGACTCCTTGCTATGGTGAGGACTATGGGGAACATGGTCAGGGGCTCAGGCAAACACCCAGGCCCAGGGACTGGAATGCAAAGTGTCAGTGTATTGGAGGCCTAAGTTGCAGTAGGGGCAGCATGTAAGACCAGAAAAGAGGGGAGGGTAGGGAGGGGATTGCTCAGGGCTGGATTGGAGCAAGTCCATGTTAACTGCCAGGTCTCAAGGTTCAAGCAGTGAAGGAAACTCAGGTGAGTGGCAGGGCTGTGTTTCCTATAGGAAGCATTCAGGGCACAGAGGTGAGCCAATTCTGCTCACTGCCCCAGGTGAGTAGATCCTCAGAGAGGGTCATGGACCAAAGGAGGGACCAAAGAGGGTACTCTGAGGGGATACCTGGTGTGCGGAAGTATTGAGGGGCCAGGGTGCTAGAACCCATTTGAGCAGAATAGGCTAGGGAGAAGCAGGGGGAGCAGAGGGTCTGGACAGTGGCAGGATACCATAGCATGAGAGGATCAGAGGAAAGGCACAGGAGGGAGCCAGAAAAAGGGGCCTGAAACCAAGGGACAAAGAAAGGGTACTCAAAAAAGATAGCTAGGTTTTCAAGCAAGGAGTTGGGCCCAGTAATGGAGAGCCAAGTGCTAGCACATGGACCTGAAAAGGAACATGCAGGGGGAGTAGCAGGAGAAAATAAAGTCAATTGAGTGGCATAGGGGAAGAAGGCCTCAAGGCCCAGGTCTACTGCAGGGTGTCAGGGGTCGGGAGCAGGGCCCCACCTGAAGAAGGCCAAATGGCCAAGGTAAGGTTTAGGGCTATGTTTTCCGAAAGGGAACCCCCTGGGCCAAGAGGCCAGTTCAAGTCCCCTGGCCTGGTTGAGCATCCTGTTTAGGTGTTCAGGAAAGTGGGTTTGGCAGAGACAGAAAGGACAGGAGGGCCAAAGGAGGGCACAGCCTGAAGGCCTGCAGGATAGGTGTGGGTGAGGTGGGGGCCAGGACCCCAGCAAGGAGCCCAGGTAATGAAACTAGAGGAGAGCCCAGGCCATGGGATAGCAGGGAATGTCATGCTGGAAAGGCAGGGCTGTACGAGGGAACTGAGGTACAGAAAAGCCAAGGGAAGCAGGGAAGTGGCCCCAGCAAGGGCCCTCAGACAATGCCCAGAAAGCAGTGAGCAAGAAGGCCCATCAGAGGCTCAAGTGAGGAACAAAGCCAGGGTTTGGGCAGGGGGCTCAGGATACTAGACAAGATTAGGGAGGGAAGGCAGGGGATCCAGCAGGGGGCAGTCAGTCTCTAGGTCCAGGGCCACCTTCAGGTGTCAGGATTCCTGGTGCTGGACCAAGCACCCAGGGAGAGCAAGGAGCCCAGGAGAGGGGCAGAGCTCTGTTTCCCATAGGTGCCTTGGCTCACATTTTAATCCAGGGTCAGGGACCTGACAAATGAAGCGAGACAAGGGAAGGGGGCAAGGAGGAGGGTGAAGGGAGGGCACGACGGGGAGTCATGGTGGTTGCACTGTAGGGTGAAAGCCATGACCTAAGACAGGCCGCAGGCAAGGGACTCACCCAACCAATTGTGATGAGGGACCCAAGGAGCAGGAGACCTGCAAGTGCCAGAAAAAAGCGTGAGGGGAAGGGAGGTAGGGGCTGCGTTAGGACCAGGAGACAGAGGAAAGTACAAGGAGCACCTAGGTGAGCCTGCTGGGGGGGCCCAAGTAAGAGGATGCCAGGTCATATGCAATACAAAGAGTCTCCATGCTATGCCAAGAGACATGAGGAACGTGGTCAGGGGCTCAGATGAGCACCCAGGCCCGGAGACTGGAGCACAAATGGTCAGGGTTAGGGAGGGCTGGGTTGAGGTAGGGGCAGCATGCAAGGCCAGAGGGCAGGGGAGGGAAGGGAGGATATCGCTCAGGGCTAGGTTGGAGCAAATCCCATGTTAACTGCCAGGCCTTAAGGTTCAGGTGGTGAAGGAGACTCAGGTGATTAGTAGGCCAGTGTTTCCCATAGGGAGCATTCAGGATGCGGAGACCAGCCAAATCTGCTCCTCTGCCCCAGGTAAGTACATCCACAGAGAGGGACCTGGACCAATGAGGAGCAAAAGAGGGTATGAGGTGATACCTGGTGTGCACACTTTGGGAGGTGTGGGTTGGCAGAAGAACCCATTTGAGGAGCTTAGGCTTGAGTGAAGCCAGGGTAACAGAAAGTCCAGGCACTTCCAGGATACCACAGGATGAGGGAATCAGAGTGGAGGCACAGGAGGGGGCTGGTAAAAGGAGCCTGAAACCGAGGGACAGGGATTGGGTCCTCAATAGAGGCAGCCAGGGGATCAAGAAAGGAGCCAGGCCTAGTAATGGAGAGCCAAGTGTTAGCACCTGGGACTGGGTGAATGAAAAAGGACATGGTTGTCTGTAAGAGATCTTATACCTCTGCTGCCTGGGTAGAGTGGACTGTCTTCT
Source organism: Ictidomys tridecemlineatus (assembly GCF_052094955.1). NCBI lineage: Eukaryota > Metazoa > Chordata > Mammalia > Rodentia > Sciuridae > Ictidomys > Ictidomys tridecemlineatus. Next base: position 84,969,414 of record NC_135485.1, read on the forward strand.
CCCACCTTGGTTTCCAGCCTAGCTTATATTCTGCCTCAACCCATGTAGAGGAGACTCACCCATAAAGTCATGAAATCACTTCCACCTGGATTCCCATTGTGTGTATGGGGGCTAGTGTACAGCTACAGTGAGGGTAGCGGGGACTCGTCCCTCCAGGCCGGATACTCCTTTTACCTGGATGTCAGGGGAAGCTCGATTTAGGTGCAAGCCAGAGTAGCAGGGACTCGCCCCTACTGGCAGGAGACCCCTCACACATGAGTTTGTACAGGGGCTCCTATAGAGCTGCAGCCAGGTTATCAAGGACTCACTCCTCCAGGCAGGAAACCCCTTTCATCTGGTTGTCTGGGGACACTTTTATACCTCTTCAGGCAGAGTAGAGAGGAATCGCCCCTCCAGGCAGAAGAAGCCTGCCATGTGGGTGTCCGGGAAGTTACTACACCACCTCAACCACAGTAGAGGGGACTCCTGCCTTCAGGCTGGAGACCCCTCTCACCTGAGTGTTGCAGGGACCTTGTATATCACTCCAACCAGGTTAGAGGGGACTTGCTCTCCAGAAAAAGACTCCTCCAACCTGGGTGAAAAGGGAAGCTCATTTACCACCGCAGACATGGTAGAAGGCACTAGCCATGTCAGGCTGGAGACCTCTCCCACCTGGGTGTCTGGGGCGGGGGCTCTTATACCGTCGACTCAGGATAGCAGGGATTAGCTCCCCCAGGTGAGAGACCCCTCACACCTGGGTGTCAGGGGAGCCCTTATACCACTGCAGCCAGGTTAGAGGTGACTGGAACCTCCAGTCAAGAAACCCCTCCCACCTGGGTGACTGAGGGAGATCCTATACTTCCCAACCAGAATAGCAGAGACTTGCTCCTACAGGTGGGAGACCCCTCCCACCTACATGCTGGTGTCTTGTATAGCTTGTACACCACCAAAACCAGGGTAGAGGTAACTCACCTCTCTATTCAGGATTTCCCACCCAACTGGGTGTCTGGGGAAGCTTGTATACTTGCACAGCTAGGGTAGAGAGGATTCCCTGCTCTAGATGGGAGACACTTTCTACCAGGGTGTCAGTGGAAAGTTTTATCCTGCCACAGCACTGGTAGAGGGGATTTGCCTTTCCAGGCAGAATATGTCCCACCTGGAGGAGCCTTTGTGTGGCCCCAGCCAGAGTAGAGGGGACGCAGCCCTCCATGCTGGAGACCCCTCTCACCTGGGTGTCAGGTGGAGCTAGTATACTGGGCCAGCCAAAGTAGAGGGAATCAGGCCTCCAGGCCAGAGATCCCTCTCACCTGGGTGTGGGTAGAGAGCTCATATACCACTGTAGCCAGGGTAGTGGGGTCTCGCCCCTCCAGGAAGAAGACCTCTTCCACCTGGATTTAGCTGGGAGCTTGTATAACACCTCAGCCAGGGTAGAGGATACTCACCCCTCAAGGTGGAAGACTCCTCCCACCTACGTGTCAGGGGAGCTCATATGGTATAGCAGCCAGAAAAAGGGTTCTTGGCCCTCCACAGAACACCCCTTCCACAAGGGTGTCAGGGGGAGCTTATATACTGCAGCAATCAGGGTAGAGGAGGGGACTTGCCCCTTTATATTGGAGACCCCTCCCAAGTGGGTATGATGGGTGAGGGCTCGTATACATCCATATCCAGAGTAGAGGGGACTTGCCCCTCCTTGCTGGAGACCCCTACCACCTGGGGGTTTAGTGGAGTTCCTACACAACTGTAGCCAGGGTAGAAAGGACTTGCCTTTTCAGTCAGGAGACCCCTCGCACCTGGGTGTCTGGGTGAGCTCCTATACCTCCGCAGCCAGGGTAAAGTGGACTAACCCCTACAATCAGGAGAGCCCTCCCACCTGGGTGTTAAGGGGAGCTTGATTACTTCAACAGCCAGGGTAGAGGGGACTCTCTCCTACAGGCAGGAGACCCCTCCCACCTCTGTGTCAAGTGGAGCTCCAATACTGCCACAGCTAGGTTAAATGGAACACACCCTTGCAGGCAGAAGACCTCTGACACCTGGGTATACTAGGAGCTCTTATATGGCAAGAGCTAAAGTAGAGGGGACTCGCCCCTCCAGGTGGGATATCCCTCCCACCTGGGTGTCAGGGGAGCTTGTATACCAAGAAAGCCAAGGTAGAGGGGACTCGACTGTCCATGTGAAAGACCACTCCCACCTGTGTGTAGTGGGGCACTTGTATACCACCTTAGCCAAGGTAGAGAAGACTTGTTTCTCAAGGCGGCAGACCCCTCCCACATGGGTGTCTGGGAGAGCATGTATACCACCACAGCCAAGGTAGAGGGGACTCATTGCTCCAGGAGAGAGACCCCTCCCACCTAGGTATTGGGGTTAGCTCCTATACCCCCACAGCCAGTTTAGAGGAGACTCAGCTCTCCAGTTGAGAGACCCCAAAACCTGGGTGTTGAGGGGAGCTCCTATATCATCAGAGGCCAGGTAGAGGGGACACACAACTCCAGGCAGAAGACCCCTCCCGCCTGGGTGTCAGGGGAAACTCATATACTGCTGCAGCCAGGTAGAGTGGACATGCTCTTCCGGGTGATAGACCCCTCCCGCCTGGGTGTCAGGGGAAACTCATATACTGCTGCAGCCAGGTAGAGTGGACATGCTCTTCCGGGTGATTGACCCCTCCCATCTTGGTGCCAGGGCGAGATTGTATTCCACCATAGCCAGGTGAGAGGGGAGTCGCCCCTCCAAGAGTGAGATTCCTCCCATGTGGGTAATGGGTCATCAGGTATACAGCTGTAGCTAGGGTAGCTGGGACTCACCCCTCCAGACACAAGACCACGTTCACCTGGGTTTCACGGGGATCCCTTACCTTGCCACAGCCATTGTAAAGGGGACTCACCCCTCAAGGAAGAGACCCTCTCCCCTGGATGAGGTGGGGAGCTCATGAATCTCCAGAGCCAAGGTGGAGGGAAGTCTCCCGTCCAAACATGAGACCCCTCCCACCTAGGTCTCTGTGTGTAGACGGGAACTTGTATACCACCTTAGCCAAGGTATAGAAGACTTGTTCCTCTAGGCAGCAGACCCCTTCCACATGGGTGTCTGGGAGAGCATGTATATTGCCACAGCCAAGGAAGAAGGGACTCATTGCTCCAGGAAAGAGATACCTCCCACCTAGGTAAACCCCTGCAGGCAGGGTAGGGGGAAGTCACCCTTCTTGTTGGGAAAACCCTCCAACCTGTGTGTAGAGGGAGCTTCTTAACTACTGCAGCCAGGTTACAGGAGACTTGCCCCTCCAGGTGGAAGACCCCTCCCACCTGAGTGTCAGATTAAGCTCATATACACCAGCAGCCAGAGAAGAGGCAATCACACCTCTAGGCGAGAAACACCTCCCACATGATAATGGAAGTAACTCCTATACCTCCATAGCCAGGGTAGAGGGGACTAGCCCCACCAGGCAGAAGACATCTCCCACTTGGGTATCAAGTCAAGCTCATATACCCCAAAAGCCGGGGTAGATGCAACTTGCACCTCCAGGTGAGAGACACCTCCCACATAGAAATGGGGGTAAATCCTATACTGTCTTAACCAGGGTAGAGAGAACACACCCCTTCAGGCGGGAGACCCTCCCATCTTGGCATGTAGGGGGAATCTTGTACACCACAGCAGCAGGAAGAGAGGCTTTTAAGCAAGAGAACCATCCCACTTTGGTGTCTAAGAGAGCTGGTAAACCCCCACAGGCCAGGTAGAGGGAAGTCACCTTTCTAGGTGGGAGACCCCTCTAACCTGTGTGTCAGGGGGAGCTCCTTAACTGCTGAAGTCAAGTTAGAGTACACTCACCCCTCCAGGTGAAATAACCCTCCAACATGGGTATGTGGTGAGGGGGGATCCTATACACCTGCACCATGGAAAACAGTGACTTTTCCCTTCAGGTTGGGAGACCCCGCCTAATAGGAGTAGGAGGGGACACATATACCCCCTAAGCAAGAGTTGAGGGGACTCACCCCTCAGGTAGGAGACCCTCCCATTTGGGTGGAGAGGAGCGCCTATACCACTGAAGCCAGAGTAGTGGGGACTCGCCCCTCTAGGCAGTACACCACCCCAGCTAGGGTAGAGGATACTCAGCTACCATGAAGGAGACCCCTCCCACGTGGGTGGCTGGGGGATCTTGTACACCACCACTGCCAAGTTAGAGGGGACTTGCCTCTCCAGGCAAAAACCCCTTCCACCTGGGTGTTGTAGAGGTTCTAGAATATCAATATCGCTGCAGCCAAAGTTGCAGGGACTTTCCCCTCCAGGCAAGAGACCCCTCCCACCTGAGTGTTAGGGGAGCTCCTATACTCCTATACAGCTTCAGCCAGGTTAGTGGGAACTCGCCCCTGCAGTCGGGAAATGCCTCCTACCTGGGTGTCTGGTGGAGCTTCTATAACTCCCAGCCAGGATAGAGGGAACTGGCCCCTCCTGTTGGGAGATGCTTCCAACGTGGGTGTCCTGGCACAAGCTAAAGTAGAGAGGACTCACCCCTCCAGGTGGGATAACCCTCCTGGCTGGCTGCTGGGGTGAGCTTCTTCTATGCCACCAATGCCACGGTAGAGGGGACTCCCCCTTCCAGGCGGGAGACCCCTCTAACCTGGGTGCCTGAGGAAGCTTGTATACGTGCATAGCTATGAAAGAGGGGATTTGCTGCTCTAGGCGGGTGACCCTTTCTACTTGGGTGTCAGGGGGAGCTCCTATACAGCCACAGCCAGGGTAGAGGGGATTCGCCCCTCCAGACAGTGTATGCCTCCCACCTGGGTATCAGGGGGACCTCTTATACTGCCATAGCCAGGGTAGAGGTAACACACCCCTCCAGGGGAGAGACCCTTTCCACCTGGGTGTCCAGGGGAGCACATATACCACCACAGGTAGGGAAGGGGAAACTTACCACTCCTTATGGGAGGCTCCTGCTGCCTGGGTGTCAGAAGGAGCTAGTATACTGCTCCAGCCAGGGAAGAGGAGAATTACCCCTCAAGCTGGAAGATCCTGCCCACTGGATGTTGGTGGGGGAACTTATATACCAATGTAGTCACAGTAGTGGTGATGCACCCCTGCAGGGAGGAGACACCTCCTCCCAACTGGGTGTCATGGGGAGTTTGTGTAACACCTTAGCCAAGGTAGAGGAGACTTGGGCAAAAGAGTCCTCCCACCTGGGTGTTGGGGGAGGTCAAATACCACAGCATCCATGGTAGAGTTTTCTTGAGCCTCCAGGCGGGAGACTCCTCCCACCAGGGTGTGGGGGAAGCTGATATAATGTAGCAACCAGGGTAGAGAAGACTCACCTCTCCATATTGGAGACCCCTCCCACGTGGGTATAGTGGGGGGCAGCTGGTATACCACCATAGCCAGGGTAGAGGGGACCTGCCCCTCATTGCCGCAGAAACCCTCCCACCCGGGTGTCTCGGGAGCTCCTACATAGCAGCAGCCAGGGGAGAGCTGACTTGCCTTTCCAGGCGAGGACCCCTCCCATCTTGGTGCCAGGGAGAGCTTGAATTTCTCCTTAGCCAGGGTAGAGGGGACTTGCCCCTCCAAGCAGGAGACTCCTCCCATATGGAGTTGGTATACAGCTGCAGCCAGGTTAGCAGAGACTCACCCCTCTAGGCGGGAGACCCCTTTCACCTGGTTGTCAAGTGATAAGAGCACTTATCCCGCCACAAGCTGCTGTAGTCTGGCTGAGCAAAGTAACAAGGGGGGGGTGGCATAACAAGCAACTTGTGAAGGTGGATACAGCAGGAGCCGCTTTATTACTGGATAGAGAAGTATATATATATCCAACTAATTACACACAGCATAACTTGATTAACATAAACTAGATACAGCAGTCAGCCAATAAGGAATTCTCATCATCTTAATGATTATACACAGCTTAACTTAATTGACATAATCTAGACACAGCAGTCAGTCATTAAGGAATCTCCATCATCTTAATGGCTCGCTGGTGTTACTTCTCAAACCACTCCTCTTGGCAAAGTGCTAGGCGCCATCTTAACTTGTCTGTGGCCCTCATCATTTTCCCCTTTTGTTTAATTAAGTAACAAATATGTGGCTTAGGGACCGTGTCTGTTTTAGGTTGTCCAATACTACATATGGTCGTTACCTGTCATTGGATGGTCTGACCTCAAACTGTCAGCCTCCTGTCTTAGGTTGGTACCATTGCAATTGGATCTTACCCGTTTTTGACTACCGGCCCAGCAATTTTAGCCATATTTGTGGATAACCTGCTACAAGCAGAAGGGGAGGATACAAAATGCCAAAATATCAAGCCAATTGATGGCTCCAAGTAAGAAGCCCTTGGGAAAATTGTACCACAGATAACACCATCAGCAAAGATACCCTGGAACCATTACATTTTGTTGTCTTAATAGATTATGTTATAGTCCAGGTAAATCAAAGTCCAGGTAAATTCACAGTCCAGGTAAGTTCAAAGCTCAATAGATTCATTTAATCACAGTCCAGGTAAGTTCACAGTCCAGGTAAGTTCAATCACAGTCCAGGTAAGTTCACAGTCCAGGTAAGTTCTGCAGGCAGCTAGCTTAAGCTGTAGCAGCAGAAACAGCATCAGCTCCGAAGTCTTGTCAAGTTTTCAGCAACTCTGGAAATCCCTCTACCCTCGTCCTCACTGGCACTGGGACAAAGGCAGGAATATCTGCAATTAGTGGCTATAGAATATCCTGTAGCATCCCAGCAGGCACTAAGAAAACAACCTTCTGGACAATTTAGTACATTATCTCAAGGTTTTCTTACATTTGAAATAGGCCTTAATGGTGCTCATTATTCATTAGCCTCCAGGTGTGTGAGAACCATTGTAGTTATTGACATTGGAAATGACCAAACTTCAGGGGCACCGGGCAAGTCTTCCATTGGCTGCAGCATCCTTGGACAGCCCCAGACAGCCCCGGAGCGTGTCCCAGCACCGCCGGCACTTGGAAAGTTCCTGCTGCACTGTGACTGGCTCATGCATGTGGCAGCTGCCACGCCCCTTCACACACCCTCTGGTAAGGAAAAGTATTTAGTAGTAGCCATTTGTTGAAATTTCTTCCCTGATAGTTTTCTTCTTCTGAACTTTCTTCCTCTTTCTGACTAGACTTTCTGGGCTTTTATCAACGTATGCCCTAACTGTTCTTGGTTCCACTGGGGTGCCTCCCTTCTTCAGCAATTTACTTAACACTCCTTCCATATTTTCATCACAAAAACAATACAACACATCAAGACAAAATAAGACACAAACATACTGTATCAATCCTCTCCATTTTCTTGAAATGGCCATCCTTCCTCTCATCCTATCTACTTCTAAAGACAAGCAGATTTTCTCCCATCTTATCTATTTCTAGGGATGGGCAGCTTTTTCTTGTCACTTAACCCCGAGCATCCTGGGGCTCCCCATATGGGCCACCATCTGCCACAGTCTGGTTGGGCAAAATAACCAGGGGGGTTACAAGCAACTTATGAAGGTTGATACAGTGGGAGCCACTTTATTATGAGACAGAGAAGTATATATACACAACTAATTACACACAGCTTAACTTAATTAACATAAACTAGATACAGCAGTCAACCAATAAGGAATCCTCATTATCTTAATGATTATACACAGCTTAACTTAATTGACACAATGTAGACACAGCAGTGAGTCATTAAGGAATCTCCATCACCTTAATGGCTCCCTGGTGTTACTTCTCTAACCACTCCTTTTGGCAAAGTGCCAGGCACCATCTTGACTTGTCTGTGGCCCTCATCAACAACCATTGTAGATGGGACTCGCCCACCAAGGCAAGAGACCCCTCCTCCCTGGGTGTGGAGGGGAGCTCCTATATCTCCAAAGCCAGGGTAGTGGGGACTTGCCTCTCCAGTTGGGAGACACCTAAAACCAGGCTATCAGTAGGAGCTCCTATACCACCACAGGCAGCGTCCAGGGGACTACCCTCCAGGCAGAAGAATCCTCTCACCTGGGTGTCAGCAGAGCTCCTATACTGCAGCAGGGTTGAGTGGACTCTCATTTACAGGTGGGAAACTTCCTCCAGTTGAGTGTCTCAGGAGCTTGTATACCACCGTAGCCAGTGTAGAGGCGACTTGCCCCTCCAGCCAGGAGACTCTTCTCACCTGGGTGTCAGAGGGGGCTTGTATACCATGGCAGCCAGGATAGCAGGGACTCCCCCCTTCAGAGGAGAGACCCTTCCCCTCCTGGGTGTCTGGGGGAGTTGATACACCGCCACATCCAGGGTATAGGGGACTCACCACTGAAGGCAGGAGACCCCTCCCACCTGCGTGTCAGAGGAAGCTTGTATATTGCTGCAGCAAGGGTAGATCATACTCGCCCCTCCAGGTGGAAGACCCCTTTCCCATGGACATCATGTGGAGCTCAAATACTGTGAAAGCCATGGTAGAGGGAACTTGCCCCTCCAGTCGGGGGAACCCTCCCACCTTGGAGTCATGGGATCTCATATACCCCAGAAGCCATGATAGAGGCAACTCGCCTCTCCAAGTGGGATAGTGTGTGTGGGCTCCTATACTGCTGCAGCCAGGGTAGCAGGGACTTACTTTCCTGTCCAGGAGAGAGAACCCTCCCACCTGGTTGTTGGAGGTGCTCCTGGACCTCCACAGCCAGGGTAGAGGGGACTTGTCCCTCCAGTAAGGAGACCCCTCCCACCTGGTTGACAAGGGGAGGTTGAATACCACCACAGAGAGAGTAGTGGAAACTCACCCATATAGGAGGGAGATCCCTCCCACCAGAGTGTCTGGGGGAGCTCCTATATTGCCACAGCAAGGGTAGAGGGGTTTGCCCGTGCAGATGGAAGACCCCTCCCATCTGAGTGTCAGGGGAAGCTCCAAAACTGCTGCAGCATGGGTAGAGGGGACTTGCCCCTCCATTGGGGAGAACCCTCCCACCTTGGGAAGCTTGTGTACCATTGCAGCCAGGGTAGAGGAAACTTGTTGCTCCAGGCCAGATACTCCTCTCCCTAAGTATCAGGGGAGCTTGTATCCTGCCACAACCAGGGGAGAGAGGACTCGCCCTTTCAGGTGGGATACCCCTCTAACTCTGGTGTAGGGGGGAGATCTTATACCGCCTCAGCCAGAATAGAGGAGACTTGCCCCTCCATGCGGGAGACCCCTCCCACCTGGGTGTCAGGGGATGCTTTTATACTGCTGCAGCCAAGGTAGAGCATACTTGCCTCTCCAGGTGGAAGACCCATTTCACGTGGGTGTCAGATGGAGCTCTTATAACTCTGCAGCCACAGTAGAGGGGACTCGCCCCTCCATGGGTGGGACCCCTCCAACCTGGGTGTCATGGGAGCTCCTATACCCAAGCAGCCATGGTAGAGGCTACTTGCCCCTCCTGGCGGAAGACCCATCCCACATGTGAATCTGCGGGAACTTGTATACCTCTGCAACAAGGGTAGAAGGGACTAGTCTCTTTAGGCAGGAGACCCCTCCCACCTCGGTGTTGGGGGGTCGGACTCCTATACTGCCACAGCTAGTGTAGCAGGGACTCGCCACTCCAGTTGGGACACCCCTCTTTCCTGGATGTTGGGGGAGCTTCTAAACCTCCACAGCCAGGGTAGAGGCGACTTTCCCCTCCAGTTGGAAACACTTCCCACATGGTTGTGGGGAGAACTCAAATACGGCTGCATCCAGGGAAGAGGGGACTCGCCCCTACAGGCAGGGGACCTCTTTAACCAGGGTGTTGGGGGAAAGACCTATACTGCCACAGCTAGGGTAAAGGAGTTCACCTTTGCAGGTGGGAAACCCCTGCCACATGGTTGTCCAGGGAGCTCTTATAGGACACTAGCCAAAGTAGAGGCAACAGGCCCCTCCAGGCAGGAGACCCCTTCCACATGTTTGTCAGGGGGAAGTTGTATATCCCCTTAGCCAGGGTAGAGGGGAATTGCCCTCCATGCGGGAGACCCTTTCCACATGACTGTCTGGGGAAGCTTGTATACCGCAGAAGCCAGATTTAAAGGGGACTTGTTGCTCCAGGCGGGAGGCCCATCCCACCTGGTTATCTGGGGGATCTTTAATACTGCAGGAGCCAGGGAGAACCCTCCCAAGGGAGTGTCCAGGGAGCTCTTATGTGCCACCACCCAAAATAGAGGAGACTCGTCCCTCAAAGCAGGAGACCCCCTCCCACCTGGGTGTCAGGGGGAGCTCACATACTGCCACAGCCAGCGTGAGGGGACTTGCCCCTGCAGCCCGGAGACCTCTCCAACCTGGGAGTCCTGGGAGCTCTTATATGGCACCTGCCAAAGTAGAGGAGAATTGCCCCACAAGGCAGGAGACCCCTTCCACCTGAGTATGTGTGGGGGAGCTCCTATACCATGCAGCTATGTTTGAGGGGAATCGCCCTTTCAGGCAGGACACCTCTCTGCCTGGGTGTTCAGGGGGAACTCCTTTATTTCTGCAGCCAGTGTGGAGGGGACTCGACCCTCCAGTCAAGAGAACACTCTAACCTGGGTGTCAGGGGAGTTCTTTTGCTGCAACTTCCAGGGTAGAAAGGACTCACCATTCTAGGTGGGTGTCCCCTCTCACCTGGGTGTCAGCAGGGGGAGGCTCATATACCTCAGCATCCAGGGTAGCAGGAACTTACCTCTCCAGAGGAGATATCCCTCCCACCTGGGTGTCAGGGGAGCTCCTATACCGCTGTAGCCAATGTAAAGGGGACTTGCCCCTCCATTTGAGAGACATCTCCCACCTGGGTGTCGGGGATACTCCTATACTACCACAGTCAGGGCAGAGGGCATCAGCCCTGCAGGCGGGAGACCCCTTCCACCTGGGTGTCCAGGGAGCTTTGGTAGGGCACCAGTCAAAGGAGAGGGATTCGCCTTCCATGCAGGAGACTGCTCCAACCTGGGTTTGTGGCGGCAGCTTGTATACTGCCTTATCCAGGGTAGAAGGGACTTGACCTTCCAAGCAGGAGACTCCTCTTACCTGGGTGTTTCTAGAAACCTGTATATGGCAGCAGCCAGTGTAGAGGGGACTCCTAACACCAGGCCGGAGGCCCCCCGCCCCCCGCAATTTGATGTTGGTGGAGCTTATATACTGCTGCAGCCAGGGGAGAGGGCACTTGCCCCTCCAGTCAAGAGACCCCTGTAATGTAAGTGTGTGGGGTGCTCCTATACCGACACAGCCAGAACTGAGGGGACTTGCCCATCCATGCAGAAGACCCTCCCACCTGAATATCTGGGTGAACTCATACTCCAATGCACCCACTGTAGAGGGGAGACACCACTCTATACAGGAGACCTCTCCCACATGGGTGATTGAGGGAGCTTGTATACTGTTGCAGCTAGGGTGGAGCAGACCCAACTCTTCAGGCAGAAGACTGCAGGGTGTTGGATGGAGCTCATATACCACCACAGACATGGGAGAGTGGACTGGCCCCTTCAGGAGGGGGACCACGATCACCTGTGTGTCATGGGAGCTGGTATACCCCAGCAGTCATGGTAGAGGCAACTCGTTCCTCCAGGCAGAAGACCCCTCACACATGGGTATGTGTGTGTGTGTGGGGGGGTCCTATACTGATGCAGCCAGGGTAGCAGGGACTTTCCCCTCCAGTCAGGAGATACCCCCCCAACCTGTTTGACAGGGGGAGCGTGAATACTGCTGCAGCCATGGTAGAGGATAATTGCCCCTATAGGCGGGAGACTCCTCCCCTCAGGGTGTCTGGGGGAGTTCCTATACTGCCAAAGCCAAGGTAAAGAGGTTCACCCCTGCTGGAGGAAGACTCCTCCCACCTTGATTTCCAGGGAGCCCTTATAGGGCACCAGCCAAAGTATAGGGGACTCGCCCTTCCAGGCAGGAGACCCATCCTACTTGGGTGTCAGGGGAAGCTCCAATACTGCTGCAGTCAGGGTAAGAGGGGACTCACCCCTCCAGTCAATAGAATCCTCTATCCTGGGTGTAGGGGGAGCACCTATACCACTGCAGCGAGCATAGTGGAGACACACCCATCCAGGCAGGACACCTTCCCACCTGGGTGTCATGGGGAGCTTATATACAACTTTACCCACGGTAGAGAGGTATCGCCCCTCCATGCGGCAGACGCCCCACACTTGGTTGTTGGGGGGAGCTCTAATACCACCAAAACAACTGTAGAGGGTACTTGCCCCACCAGGTGGAAGACCCCTCTCACCAGGTGTCAGCAGGAGCTCATATAGCTAAGCAGGCAGGGTAGAGGGGACACCCCTCTCTGGGCAGGAGACCCCTCCTACCTGGGTGCCCAGGGGGCTCCTATACCTCCATAGCTAAGGTAGAGGTAGACCCTTAGAAACAGAGTGTTGTGGGGGCTCGTATACTACTGCAGCCAGGGCAGTGGGGACTCACCCTTCCATGCAGGAGACCCCTCCCAACTTGGCGTCACAGGGAGCATGTATACCACCTTATCCAGGTTAGAAGGGACTTGCCCCTCTAGGTTGGGGACCCCTTCAATTTGGGTGTCTGGGAGAGCAAGTATTCCACTGCAGCAAAGATAAAAAGGACTCGCCCCTCCAGGCGTGAGACCTCTCTAAACTGGGTTTTGGGGGAGCTCTATTACCACCACATCCAGGGTAGAGGAGACTTGCCCCTCCAGGTGGGAGAGTCCTTCCACCTGGCTTTCAGGGGGAGCTCCTATACCTCTGCAACCAGGGTAGAGTGGACTCCCCACACCAGGCAAAAGACTCCTCTCACCTGGGTGTCAGGGGAGCTCGATTACCACAGCAGCCATGGTAGAGGAGACTCGCCCCTCCATGGGGGAGACCCCTCCCACAAGGGTGTCAGGGGGAACTCTTACACATCTGCAGCCAGGGTAGAGGGGACTTGCTCCTCCAGGCGAGAGACACATCCCACATTGGTGTCAGGGCGAGCTTGTATTAGGCCTTATCCAGGGTTTAGGGGACTCACCCCTTCAGGCGGGAGACCCCTCCCACCTGGGTGTGTGTGTGTTTGTGTGTGTGGGGGGGTATATAATTGCAGCCAGGTAGCAGGGACAGGGAGCAGGTCCTGGCCCCTCCAGGAGGGAGATCACTTTCACCTGGGGGTCCTTGGAAGCTTGTATCCAGCGTAGCCAGAATAGAAGGGACTCACCACTTCAGATGGGAGACCCCTCTCATCTAGGCATGGGAGGCTGCTCATATACTGCCACAGCCAGGGTAGAGGGAACTAACCCCTGCACGTGGGAGACCCCTCACACCTGGTTGTCCCAGGAAATCTTATAAGACACCAGCCAAAGTAGGGGGTATTCACTTCTCCAAGAGAGAGACCCATCCAACCTGGTTGTCAAGGGGAGCTTGTATTCCTCTGAAGCCAGGGTAGAGCTTCATTCTCTCCAGTTTGGAGACACCCACCACCTGTGTTTTGGAGGAGCTTTTATACAAATAGGTTGGAGGGGACTCACCCTTCTAGGCATGAGACCCTCCCATCTGGGTATTGAAGGGGGAGCTCATGTACCACCACAGTGGGGATAGCAGGGACTCACCCCACTAGGTGGGAGATCCCTAACACCTGGTTTTCAGGGGAGCTCATATGCCACCTCATGCTGGGTAAAGGGGACTCGACACTCCACGAGGGAGACACCACCCACCTGGGTGTACAGGGGAGCTTTTATATTGTGCAGCCTGGATAGAGGGGCATTGCCCCTCCAAGCAGATGACCCCTCCTACCTGGGTGTCAGGGGGAGCTCATATACCACTACAGACAGGAGAGTAGGGACTTGCCCCTTCAGGCAGGAAACCCCTCACACCTGGGGGACCGGCAGAGTTCCTATACCTCCACAGCCAGGGTAGAGGGGACTCACACCTCCAGGCCAGAGACCCTGCCACCTGGGTGTTGGGGAAGCTACTTTACTGCCACAGCGAGTGTACATACAGGGAAATCATGCCTCTAGGTGGGAGGCCCCTCCCATTTGGCTGTCAAGGAAAGCTAGTATACCACTTCAGCCAGGGCAAAGGGGACTCACCTCTAAAGTTGGAAGGCCTCTCCTACCTGCATATCACATGGAGCTTGTATACCACATTAGCCAGGGTAGAGAGGACTCACCACTCCAGGTGGGACACTCCTCCCTCCAGGTTGTCATGGAGAGCTCTTGTACATCAGCAGCCAGGGTAGATGTGAATTGCCCCTCCAGGCAAATGACCCCTTCCTCTGAGGTTTCTGGTGGGGGGCTCTATTCAGCCCTAGACAGGGTAGAGGGTACTCACCCCTCCATGAAAGAGACCCCTCCCACTTGGGAGTTGTACAGAGTTTGTATACCAAGTTAGGCAGGGTAGAACAGACTGGAGGTTCAGATCCCCTCTACCCTGAATGTGATGGTATGAGCTCTCCCCCCAAATCCAGGTGGCTAGGGTCTCCCGCCAGGAGGAATGAGTCACCTGTACACTGGCTGTGCCTGTTTGAAGTTCCTCCCCCAACACTAAGGAGTGAGGGGTATCCTGCAGCAGTATAGGATCTCCCCTCATATCCCAGGTAGGAGGATTCTCCTGCACAGAGAAGAGAGTCCCTCTACCTTGGCTGCTGGGCTATAGGAGCTGCCCTGAAACCCAGTTGGGAGTGGCCTTCTGTCTGGAAGGGAGAGTCCCCTCTCTCCTGGATGTGGCGGTATATGGGAAGAAAGGGGAGTAAGGGGAACGGGCGGCACAGGGAGAGGAGGGCTCATGACCCAGATTCACTGCAGGGTATCAGGATTAAGGAGAAGGGCCCAGGCTGAAGTAGGCCAAAGCCCCCAGGAAAGGGGCAATGCTACCATTTCTCAAAGAAAGACCACAGGGCCAAACATCCCAGTTCCATCCCCTGGCTCATGTCAGCATCCTGGGAAAGGGATCTGGAAAAGAGGCCCAGCATGGACAAGGACAACAGGAGGGCCAAAGTAGGGCATAGCATGAAGTGCTGCAAAAAGTAAGTTTGTGGGGTGATGGTCAGAACCGCAGAAAGGAGCCCAGGCTAGGGACCTAGAGGAGGGCCCAGGCTGGGGGAGAGCAGAGAAAGGCAGGGCAGGGCATGCAGGAGATACACTAGGTTGTGAGATGCAGGGAAGCCAAGAGGAGTGGGGAAGAAGTCCCAGCAAGGCCCACAGTTCAAGCCCAGGGAAGCACGGAGCAAGAAGGACCCCCAGAGGCTCAAGAGAGAAGCTAGTCCAAGAAATGGAGATCCAAGGGCCAGCACTGAGGCAAGGGACTCAGGACAGTTGACTGGGCTTGGGAGGGAAGGCAAAGGATTCAGCAGGGGGAAGGCAGGCTCGAGGCCGAGCATCACTGCCAGGTATTAGGGTTCCTGGTGCTGCCCCAAGGGCCTAGGGAGAGCAAGTAGCCCAATCTAGGGTCAGAGTTCTGTTTCCCATAAGGCGACCTGGCCCACATGAGGATCAAGGGCAATGGACCAGGCCAATGGGCCTGGCAAGGGAAAGGGGCCAGAAGGAGTGCGTTGTGAGGGCACAGTGAGGGTTCACAGTGGATGCAGAGAATGGCAAGAGTCAGGACCCAATCAAGGCGCTCAGGTAAGAAACTGACCCCAACAAAATTTATCAGGGATCCAAAGAGCATAAGGCCCCTTTTCTAGGAAAAAGTGGTAGGGGAAGGAGAGGTAGGATCTGCACTAGGATGAGGAGTCAGAGGGCTGTGAAAAGGGCACAGATGGAAGTGAACTTGGCAGCCAAATCAAGGGGAGCCCAGGTCAGACACAGCAGGAAGAGACAGAACAGAAAGCAACACAATTCGAGTAATGCAGTAAGGAGCTCAGGCTGGCAGCCATGCCAGGTGACTGTAGGACAAAGGGTCAGGCTCAGGAAGGTCTGGGTTGGCTTAGGGGCAGCTTGGAAGGCTTGAGGGCATGAGCGGGAAGGGAGGGGATCCCCCAGGGCAAGGTCTTCACTAGACCCAAGTCTACTGCCAGTTTTCAAGTTTGGACAGCAAAGGAGGCCCAGAAGAGGGGCAGGGCTGTGTTGCCCATGGAAATCTTTCAGGGCCCAGAGGCCAGCCAATTCCACTCCTTTTCCCAGGGGAGTAGATCCTAGGAGAGAGACCAGGACCAAAGGAGAACAATGTGGTGGATACCTTTGGTCCAGAATTGGAGGTGTGTCAGTGAAGAGCCAGCAACCATTGGAGAAGATGGGGCTAAAGAGAAGCAAGGGGAGGGCAGGGACCTGGAAATGACAAAATAACACAGTACAAAGGTAACAGTGGGGAAGAAGAGGAGGGGGTCCAAAAAGGGGCCTGAAATCAAAGAACAGAGACAGTGTCCTTAAAAAGGGCAACCAGGGGCTCCAGCAAGTAATCAGGCCCAAGAATGTGGAGTCAAGTGTCAGGACCCAGTCCTGGGTCCTATGAAAACAGACAGAGCTGGGGAGGGGAGAAAGGGGAGCAAGGGTAGAGGGTGGCACAGTGAGAGGAGGGCTCAAGGCCAAAGTTCACTGCTGGGTGTCAGGATCAAGAAGCAGGGCCTGAACAGAGAGAGTCCAAAGTTCCAGGCAAGGGGCACAGCTATGTTTCCACAAAGGGATCCCACAGGGATAAACTCCCAGTACCAATCTCCTTGTTAGCATCCTGGGAAATAAATCTTGAAATGGGGCCCATCAGGGACAGGGAAAACAAGAAGGATGAAGGAGGGTACAGTGTGAAAGGCCTAAGTAAGGGTGTTGATGGGGTGCAGGCCCGGACTGCAGAAAGGAGTCCATGCTAGTGACCAACACGAAGGCCTAGGCCAGGAAGGGGCAGTGAAGGTCGGGACTAGGCAGGTGGGTGACAGTAGGGTTGTTAGGTTTAGGGAAGCCAAGGGGAGTAGGATATTGGCCACAACGAAGACTGCAGTCCAAGCCCAAGGAAACATGGAGCACAAAGGTCCCCAAAAGGCTCAAGTGAGGAGGCAAGGCAGGGAATGGAGATCCAAGGATCAGGGCTTGGGCAGGGGTCTCAGGACAGTGGAAAAGACTTTGTAAGAATTGGAGGGGATCTTACAGGGGACAGGCAGGCTCCTGGCCCAGGGAAACTGCCAGTTGTTCGGGTTCCAGATGCAGGAACAAAGTCCCAGTGAGAGCAAGGGGCTCAGGCAAGGGACAGGACTCAGGTTCCCATAAGGCGCCTGGCCCAGATGAGAATCCAGGTACAGGAACCTGGCAAAGGAGGCCTGTCAGGTGAAGGCGTCCTGGAGGAGGGCAATGGAAGGGCATGGCAGGGGCTCTTGGTGGGTCTTGGTAGGCAAGATCCAGGACCCAAGTCAGGTGCCGCCATAAAGGACCCACCTGCCCAATCATGAATGCATGACCCAAGGAGCAGCAGACCTGGAAGCACCAGGGGAAAGTGCAAGGGGAAAAGGAGGAAGGGCTGTACAACAATAAGGAGACAGATAAAATCTAATCAGGCCCATAATGGAGCACACTGGCAGTCTGAAGCAAGGGGCCCCCAGGTCAGACCCAACTGGAATAGACTCCATGCTACACCAAGTGACATGAGGAACACTGTCACGGGCTCATGTGAGTGCCAGGCCCGGGAAATGAAGTGCAAAAGATCAGGGTTAGGAAGGGCTGGGTTGGTTTAGGGACATCATGCTGAAAGGGTAAATTTTCTAAGCTGGAAAGCTTGAATGTAAAAGATTAGGTATTATTAAGTTCCTCTGTTACACTCAGAACCTGGAATTCCTGAGATAGTTAAAACAAAGCCCTATTGACCATTTAGCCTAGGGCCCTGTGCAGTTTGTCACAGGGCCCGAACCAATCAGTTTGAATGTGTAACCCGCTTAGGAATGACCAATCACCCCTGCCCGACCTGCTCCCGCCAATGAATGTGCCAATCATGTCTCAGAGTTGTTGTTCAATTTTCCCGCGCCTCATGATGATTTGTTCTGATTTATGTAAAGCCCACCGCCCTCTCCAAAAAGTGTACTTAAGCTCTGCTTGACCTTTGCTCTGGGCTCCGGGCTGCTCTCCCTTCTTGAGTGAGCACGGGGCCCCAACGCGCGGGAATTGATCCCCAATAAATCCCCTTTTGCCAATTGCATGGAGTAAGTCTCTTGTGTGGTCTCTCCCTCTGATGCTCCGCTGGACCCCTCTTACAATGCAAAGCAAGAGGTCAGGGGAGGGAAGCGAGTGGATCTCTCAGATTTGGTTTGAAACAAGTCACATATTAACTGCCAGGCCTCCAAGTTCAGACAGCAAAGGGGATTCAGGCAAAAGGCAGGGCTCTATTTCCCATAGGGAGCCTTAAGGCTGCAGAGGCCAGCCAATTTGGCTCCTCTGCCCAGATGAGTAGATCCTCAGAGAGGGACCTGGACCACAGGAGGGTCAAAAGAGACCACTGTGAGAGGATACCTTGTGTATGGAGGTTGTGGGGGTGGTCGGTTGGCAGCCTGGACCCATTCGAGGAGCCCAGGCTAGGGAGAAGCAGGGAAAGTGAAAGGTCCTGGGAGTGCTAGGATATCATAGTACCAGTGGAACAGATAGGAGGCACAGAATGGTGTCTATAAAAAGAGACCTGAAACCAAGGAAAGGGAAAGGGTCCTTGAGAAAGGCAGCCAGTGGCTCAAGCAAGGAGCCATACCCAGTAATGGAGAGCCAAGTGCTAGCACCTGGTTCAAGGTGAATGAAAACAGATATGGATGGGGAGGGGATGAAGGAGAGATATTAGAGCAGATGTCACAGGGAAAAAAGGCTGAAGGCCCAGGTCCACTGCAGGATGTCAGTATTAGGTAGCAGGGCAAAGGATGAGGGAGGCCAAAGGGCACAGACAAGGGGCAGGATTACATTTTCCCAAAGGGAACCAACAGGTCCATGAGGGCAGGTCAAGTACCTAGCCTGGTGAGCATCCTGGGAAGCAGAGCAGAAAAGTGGGCCTGGAGAGACCAAAACGACAAGAGGACCAAAGTAGGGCACAGTCTCAAGGGCCACAGGATGGGTGTGGGTGGGGTGAGGTGCTAAGACAAGGGAACTAAAGGAGTGCCCAGGCCAGGGCAGAGCAGGGAAGGGCAGGCTAGTAAGACGTGGATGCACTAGGGTACTGCAGTACTGGGAAGCTAAGGGAAGGATAGAAGCTGCCCCAGGTGAGTAGATCCTCAGACAGATACCTGGACCAATGAGGGGCAAAAGAGAGTACTGTGAGGGGATACCTGGAGTGCCGAGGTTGGCAGGTGTCTGTGGGCTGCAGAACCATTTTATCAGCCTAGGCTAGAGTGCAGGAGGAGTAGTGGAGTGTCCATGCAGTGCCAGGATACCACAGCATGAGGGAATCAGAGGGGAGGCACAGGAGGGGACTAGTAAAAGGAGCCTGAAACCAAGGGACAGGGACTGGTTCCTGAAGAAGAGCAGCCAGGGGCTCAAGCAAGGAGACAGGCCCAATAATGCAGAGCCAAGTGATAGCACCTGGGCCTGGGTGAAGGAAAAAGACATGGTTGTCTATAGGGGCTCATATACCTCTGCAGCCTGGGTAGAGCAGACTGGCTCCTCCAGGCGAAAGACACCTCCTCCCACCTTGGTGTCAATGCTACCTCGTATTGTATTCTGCATCAGCCCTTGTAGAGGGGACCCACCCCTACAGTCATGAAATCACTTCCACCTCTGTGCCCATTGGGGTGGGGGGGGAGCTCAGGTGCTTCAGTCCGGCTGCAGCAAAATTACTGGGGGGTGACAAACAACTTGTGTACATTGATACAGCAGGAGTGGGAGCCATTTATTGTAGCACCGGAGTGGTATATATACATTCCACACAGCTTATCTTAATTAACATAAACTAGATATAGCAGTCAACCAATAAGGAATCTCCACACTTAATGGCTCACTGGTGCCACCTCACAAACCACTCCGCTGGCAAAATGCCAGGCACCATCCAGACTTGTTTACAGACTGTAACATTTGCTGTACCAGCCAAAGTAGAGGGGACTCGCCGCTCCATGTGGGAGACTCCTCCTAACTGGTTGTCAGGGGAGCTCATACACTACAGCATCTAGGATTGAAGGTTCTTGCCCCTCCAGGCCATAGATCCCTCCCACCAGGGTTCTCAGGGGGAGTTCATATTCTGCAGCAGCCAAGATACAGGGGACTTGCCTTTCTCTATTGGAGACACCTCCCATGTGGGTATGTTGGGGGGCTCATATACCACCATATCCAGGATAGAGGTGACTTGCCCCTCCTTGCAGGAGATCACTGACACCTGGGTGTCTGGGGGAGCTCCTATGCCATTGTAGTCAGGGTAGAATGGACTCACCACTCTATATTGGAGACCCCTCACACGTGGGTATGGTGTATGTGTGGGGGCTCGTATACTGCCATATCCAGGGTGGAGGGGACTTGATCTTCCTCACCAGAGACCCCTCCCACATGGATGTCTGGGGGAGCTCCTATGCCACTGTAGCCAGGGTAGAAGGGACTCGCCCCTCTATGCAGGAGATCCTTCTTATGTGGATGTCTGGTGGAGCTCCAATACAGCAGCAGCTAGGGGAGAGCTGACTCACCCCTCCAAGATAAAACTCCCTCCCACCTGGTGTCTGGAGGAGCTCCTACATCAGTGCAGTCAGGGTAGAAGAAACTTGCCCCTCTAGGCAGGAGACCCCAGACACCTGGATGTCTAGGGGAGCTCCTATACAGTGGCAGCCAGGGGAGAGTTGACTCACCCCTCCAGGAGGAAGCACCCTTCTACCTGAGTGTCAGAGGAAACTCATATACTGCTGCAGCCAGAGAAAAGTGGACATGCTCCTCTAGGCGAGAGACCCCTCCCATCTTGTAGCCAGGGTGAGCTTGTATTCTTTCTTAGCAAGGATAGAGTGGACTTGCCCCTCCAGGCGGGAGACCCTCCCACCTTGGTTTAAGGTGGAGCTGTATTACAACTGCAGCCAAGGTAGAGGGGACATACCCATGTAGGTGGGAGACTTCTCCCACCTAGGTGTCCTGGAAACTCTTATATGGCACCAGCCAAAATAGAGTGGACTCTCGCTCTGCCACAGCAAGGATTCAGGGGACTCGCCTGTCAAGGCAAGAGACCCCTCCTGCCTGTGTGTCAGGGGGAGCTCTTATACTTCCTCAGCCATGGAAGAGAAGACTAGCACCTCCAGGCATGCCATCCCTAACACCTGGTTTTCCTGTGGTGCACCTAGAGAGCCACAGTCAGGGTAGAGGGGACTCTACCCTCCAGGCTAGAGACTCTTCACACCTGGTTGTCAGGGTAACTCCTATTCTGCTGCAGCGAGTGTAGAGGGGACTCGCCTCTTCAGTCAGGAGACCCCATAACCTGGGTGTCCGAGGGAAGCTCCTATACCATCAGATCTGGGGTAGAGGGGACACGCACCTCCAGGCAGAAGACACCTCCCACCTGTGTTTCAGGGGAAACTCATATACTGCTGCAGCCAGGGTAGAGTGAATGAGCTCCTTCAGGTGAGAGACTCCCCCCATTTTTGTGCCAGGGCAAGGTTGTATTCCACCTTAGCCAGAGTAGTGGGGACTCGCCCTTCCAAGCGGGAGACCCCTTCCAACTGTGTGTTGAGGGCAGCAGGTATACAACTGCAGCCAGGGAATGCTGGGACTCGCCCCTCCAGGTGGGAGACCCCTTTCACCTGGTTGTCAAGGGGAGCTCTTATCCCAACGCCACCATTGTAGATGGGACTTGCCCCTCAAGGCAAGAGACCCCTTCCCCCTGGGTGTGTGAGGGTCTCGTTTATCTCCAAAGCCAGTGTGGAGAGGACTTGCCCTTTCCAGGGGAAGACTCCGCCTATCTTGGTATGGGGGAAACTCCTATACCACAGCATCCAGAATAGAGGGACTCGCCCCTCCAAGCAGTAGACATGCCCATTGTGGAACCTGGGAAAGCTGGTAAACCCCTGCAGCCAGGGTAAGGGGAAGTCACCCTTCTAGGCGGAGACCCCTCCATCCTGTGTGTCGGGGGGGGACTCCTTAACCACTGCAGCCAGTTTATAGGAGACTCGACCCTCCAGGCAGCAGACCCTTCCCACCTGGGTGTCAGGTGGAGCTCATATAGCCAAGCAGCCTGGGTAGAGGCAACTCTGACCTCCAGGCGAGAGACACCTCCCACCTGGGAATTGGGGTAACTCCTATACTGCCTTAGCCAGGGTAGAGGAAACATGCCCCTTCAGGCAGGAGACCCCTTCCATCTCAGTATGTAGGGGTGATTTTCTATACCACAGAAACCATGATAGAGGGTTTTGAGCAAGAGACCCCTTCCACCTGGGTATCTGGGACAGCTGGTAAACCCCTGCAAGCTGGGAGGGGGAAGTCACCTTTATAGGCGGGAGACCACTCCTAACTGGGTGCCAGGGTAGAGGGTACTCTCCCATCCATGCTGGAGACCCCTTCCACCAGGGTGTCACGGGGGAGCTCCTATACCATCAAAGCTAGAGTATAGGGTATATGCCACTCCAGTTGGGAGATCGATCCCACTTGGCTGTTAAAGGAAGCTCTTTTACAGCTTTAGTCAGGGTACAGCGAACTTTCACCTCCAGGCTGGAGACGCCTCCAACCTGGATGTTTTAGGGATCTAGTATACTCCGAAGCTAGGGTAGAAGAAACTTGCCCCTCCAGGCTTGGAGACCCCTCCAACCTGGGTGTCAGTGTGGGGCAGCTCTTATACCACTGCAGCCAGGGTAGTGGGGATTCGCCTCTCTTTACAGGAAACCCCTTCAATCTGGGTGTCCTCAGGGACCTTGTATACCCCCTTCACCAGGGTAGAGAAGACTCACCCCTCCAGGCAGGAGACCCCTCCCACCAGGGTGCCGGGGGGGGGAGCTCTTATGCTACAACAGCCAGAGAAGAGGGGAATCACACCTCCAGGTAGAAGACCCCTCCCTCCTAGGTGTCTGGGGGGCTCGTATACAGCCCTAGCCAGGGTAGAGGGGACTTGCCCCTCTAGTTGGAAGTCTCCTCCCTCCTTGGTGTCTGGGGAGCTCCTATACAGCCACAGCCAGGCTAGAGGGCACTTGACCCTCTAGACCAAAGACACCTTTCACCTGGGTGTCAGGAGGTGCTCCTATAATTGCTGCAGCCAGGATAGAAGGGACTCGCCCCTCTAGGTGGGAGACCCATTCAACTTGGGTGTTGCAGAAAGATTTTATACCAAGTTAGGCAGAGTAGAGGAGTCTGGAGGTGCGAGTCAACTCTACCCTGGCTGTGAATGTTTTGAACTCCCCTCAACACACAGGTGTGAGGGGTCTCATGCATGGAAGATGGACTCTCCTCAACCCTGGCTGTTGGGCTATAGGAGCTCCCCTGACACCCAGGTGGGAGTGGTCTCATGTCAGGAAGGGCAAGTCCCCTCTGTCCTGGCTGTGGCTGTACATGGTGAGAAAGAGGAGTAAGGGGAATGTGTGGCACCCAGAGAGGAGGGCTTAAGGCCTAGATTCACTGCAGCATGTCAGGAGTGAGGAGCATGCCCCAGGCTGAAGGAGGCCAAAGCCCCCAGGCAAGGGGCACTGCTACCATTTCCCAAAGAAAGCCCACAAGACCAAACATCCCAGTTCCATCCCCTGGCTCTGGTGGGCATCCTGGGAAAGGGATCTAGAAAAAGGAGCCAAGCAGGGACAAGGACAAGAGGAAGGACAAAGGAGGGCATAGCGTGAAGTTTTGGAAGAAGAGTATTTGTGGGGTGCAGGACAGGACCACAGAAAAGAGCACAGGTTAGGAACCTAGGGGAAGGACCAAGCAAGGGGAGAGAAGGGAAGGGTAGGGCCAGGCAGGCAGGTACTGCACTAGAGTTTTGTGATGAGGGAAA
The DNA here is from genome assembly GCF_052094955.1 of Ictidomys tridecemlineatus. NCBI lineage: Eukaryota > Metazoa > Chordata > Mammalia > Rodentia > Sciuridae > Ictidomys > Ictidomys tridecemlineatus. Next base: position 84,993,071 of record NC_135485.1, read on the forward strand.
CCAAGGGGAAGAGGGAAATTGCCCCACCAAAGTTCACAGTTCAAGTCCAGGGAAGCACAGAGCAAGAAGGATCCCCAGAGGCTCAAGAGATGAGCCAGTCCAGGGAATGGAGAGCCAAGGTACAGTGCTGGGGAAGGTGGCTCAGGAGAGTTGACAGTGCAGGGGATCCAGCACGGGGGAGGGAGGCTTTAGCCCCAGCCCCACTGCCAGATGTCAGGGTTCCTGGTGCTGCCCCAAGGGCCTAGGGAGAGCAGGTAGTCCAGTCGAGGGTAAGGGTTCTGTTTCCCACAAGGCATCCTGGCCCAGATGAGTATCAAGGGCCAGGGACTAGGCCGAAGGCCCTGGCAAGGTTCAGGGGCCAGTAGGAATGTGATGTGAGAGCACAGTGGGGAGTCACGGTGGGTGAAGAGGGGCGCAAGTAGAAGAGAATTGCCCCACCGGATGGTAGACCTCTCTCACCTGGGTGTCTGTGTGAGCTTGTATTCCTCCTCATCCTTGGTACAGGGTACTTGATGACCAGGCGGGAGACACCTCAAACTTTGTTGTCCTTCAAGCTTGATTACCATGGCAGCCATGGTAGAGGAGACTTGCCCCTCTAGGCGGGAGACCGTTCCCACCAGGATTTCAGGGGGAGCCTCTGCAGCCAGAGTAGAGGGAACTTGCTCCTCCAGGGGAGAGAACCCTCCCACATTGGTGTCAGGGCAAGCTTGTATTATGCCTTAGCCAGGGTATAGGGGAGTCACCCCTCCAGAAGGGAGACTCCTACTACCTGCGTGGGTGACTGTGTGTGTTGGGGGGGGGATAGTATACAACTGCAGCCAGGTAACAGGGACTGGCTTCTCATGGCGAGAGAAAACTTTTACCTGGGTTTCTGGGGGAGTTCACATCCTGCAGTAGCCAGGATAAAGGGGACTCACCCTTTCAGGTGGGATACCCTTCTAATCTGGGTATGGGGGAGCAGCTTGTTTACCACCAGAGCTGGGGGTAATGGAGACTCACCTCTGCACATGGGAGACCCCTCCCACCTGGTTGTCCTGGAAACTGTTATAAGGCACCAGCCTAAGTAGAGGGGACTTGCCCCTCCATGCGGGAGACCCCTCACACCTGCATGTCAGGGGAAGCTCATATACCGCTACAGCCAGGAGAGTTCGGACTTTCCCCTTCAGGCGGGAGACCTCTCCCACGTGGGTGTCAGGAGGAGCTTTGATACTGCCTTATCTAGGGTAAAGGGGACTCACCCCTCCAGGCTTGAGACTCCTTCCATCTAGGTATCCTGGGGAGCATCTATACAGCCACAGACAGGGTACAGAGGAATCTACCCTCCAGGCTGGAGGCTCCTCACACCTGGTTGTCAGGGGAACTCCTATACCCCTATACCACAGCAGCCAGGGTAGAGGGGACTTGCCCCTGCAGGCAGTGACCCCTGCCACCTGGGTGTGGGGGATGAAGCTTTAATACCCCTGCAGCCAGAGTACTGATAACTTGCTCCTCAAGGCAGTAGACCCCTCCCACCTTGGTGTCAGGGGGAGATCTTATAACACAGCAGCGATGGTAGAGGGTACTTTCCCCTTCAACTGTGAGATCCCTCCCACCTGGGTAGCTGGGGAGCTCCTGTACCACTCCAGGTGTGGTAGAGAGAACTCTACTCTCCAGACGGGAAACCCCTTCTATCAGGGTGTCCTGGGGAGCTCCTATAACACTGCAGCCATGGCAGAGCGAACTTGCCCTTCTAGTCAGGAGACCCTTCCAACTTTGGTGTCTGGGTGAGCTCTTATACATCTGCAGCCAGGGTAGAGGGGACTCGCCCCTCCAATCAGGAGACCCCTCCCAACTGGGTGTCCAGGGAAGCTTGATTACATCAGCAGCCATGGTAGGGGGGATTCCCTGCTACAGGCTTGAGTCCCCTCCTACCTGGGTGTCTAGGGAGCTCCAATACTGCCAAAGCCTGGGTAGAGGGAACACGTACCTGCAGGCAAAAGACCCCTTTTCACTTGGATGTATTAGGAACTCTTATATGGCAAGAGATAAAGAACAGGGTACTTGCGCTTCTAGGCAGGATATCCCTTCCATCTGGGTGTCAGGTAGAGGGGACTCGCCTTTCCATGCAGAAGACCACTCCCATCTGTTTGTAGGGGGGATGCTTGCAAACCACCTTAGCCAAGGTGACTTGCCCCTCCAGAGGGCAGGCCCCCTCCAACCTGGGTGTCTAGGAGACCTTGTATACCGCCACAGCCAGAGAAGAGGGGACTCATTGCTCCAGGAGGGTGACCCTTTCCACTTGGGTGTCAGAGGGAGCTCCTAAACCCCGCAGCCAGTATAGAGGGGACTCACCTCTCCAGTCGGGACATTCCATAACCTGGATGACAGGGGGAGCTCCTATACCGCCAGAGCCAGGGTACAGGGGACAAGCTCCTTCAGGTAGAAGACCCCTCCCACCTGGGTGTCAGGGGAAACTCATATATACTGCTGCAATCAGGGTAGAGTGGGCAGGATACTCCAGGCGAGAGACTCCTCCCCATCTTGGTGCCAGGGCGAGCTTGTATTCCACCTTAGCCAGCGTAGAAGGGACTGACACCTCCAAGCGGGAGACCCTCCCACCTGAGTGTTGGGGGGGGCAGGTATACACCTGGCAGACAGTGTATTTGGGACTTGCCCCTCCAGGCGGGAGACCCCTTTCACCTGGTTGTCAGCAGGAGCTCTTATCCACAGCAGCCATTGTAGAGGGGACTCACTCTTCAAGGCAAGAGACCCCGCCAAAATAGGTTTGGCTGGGGAGCTCCTGTATCTCCAAAGCCATGGTGGAGGGGACTCGCTGCTGCCAGTGGGAGACACCTTCCATATTGCTACGTATGAGGGATTTCATATATGACAGCAGCCAGAATATAGGCATTTAAGAAGGAGACTCCTCCCACCTGGGTGTCTGGGAGAGCTGGTAAATCCCCGCAGGCCTGATAGAGGGAAATCACCCTTCTAGGTGGAAGACCTCTCCCACCTGGGTGTCGGGAAGCTCCTTAACCACTGAAGCCAGGGTAGAGAGGACTTGCCCCTCCAGGCAGAAGGCCCCGCCCACGTAGGAGTCAGATGGAGCTCCTATAGCCCAGCAGCCATGGTAGAGGCAACTCGTACCTCCAGGCGAAAAACACCTCCCACCTGGGAATGGGAGTAAATCCTAGGCACCTTTAGCCTGGGTTAAGGGAACTCACCACTCCAAGCGGAATTCCCTTCTCACCTGGGTTTCAGGTGGAGCTCATATACAAGAGCAGCCAGTGTAGAGACTACGTGCACCTCCAGGCGAGAGACTCCTCCCACCTGGGAATGGGGTTAAATCCTATACCGCCTTAGCAAGTGTAAAGGAGACTCTCCCCTCCAGGTGGCAGACCCCTCCTACTTGGGTAGGAGGGGGCTCTTATACCCCTGAAGCCAGGGCTTAGGGGACTCGCCCCTTCAGGAAGAAAACCCTCCCCCCTGGATGGGGTGGAGCGCCTATACCACTGCTGCCAGAGTAGTGGGGACTCCCCCTCCAGGCAGGAAACCCCTCCCACCTTAGTGTCCAGAAAGATTGTATATCACCAAAGCCAGGGTAAAGGGGACTCACCGTCCATGCGGAAGACCACTCCGACCTGTGTGTAGTGGGGTGCTTGTATACCACCTTAGCCAGGGTAGAGAAGACACTCCACTCCAGGTGAGAGACCCCTCCCACCTGGGTGTCTGGGAGATACTATATACCACCACAGTCAGGGTAGAGGGGACTCCTGCTCCAGGCGTAATACCCCTCTCTCCTGGGTATCAGGGGGAGGTCTTTTAGCGCAGCAGCCATGGTACAGCAAACTCCCTCATCTAGAGGAGAGACCCATCTAACCTGGGTGTCAGGGAGAGCTAGTATACCACTACAGCCATGGTAGAGGGGAATCGCCTCTTAAGTTGAGAGACCCCTTCCATCTTGTATGGGGGAGGAAGCTTGTATACCATAAGAGCCAGAATAGAGGGGACTCATCCCCTCCAAGCAGGAGACCCCTCCCACTTGGGTGTCTGAAAGAGCTGGTAAACCCCCACAGCCAGGTCGAGGGAAGTCAATCTTCAAGGCATGAGATCCCTCCCACCTGGGTGCCAGGGGAAGCTCTTTAACCAGTGCAGCAGGCTAGAGAGGACTCAACTTCCCAGGCAGAAGTCCCCACCACCTGGGTGTCAGATGGAGCTCATATGCCCCAACAGCCAGGGTAGAGGAGATTTGCACTTCCAGGCCAGAGACACCTCCCACCTGGGAATGGGAGTAACTCCTAAACCACCTTGGCCAAGGTAGAGAGGAGTAGTCCCTCCAGGTGGAAGACCCCTCCCACCTGGATGTCAGGTGAACTCCTATACCCCAGCAGCCAGGGTAGAGGCAATTCGCACCTCCAGGCGAGAGACACCTACCACTTATGGATGGAGGTAACTCCTACACCACCTTAGCCCAGATAGAGGGGACTTGCCTCTCCTGTCTTGTGACTCCATGTCCTGAGTGTTGGGGGAGCTTCTATTCTGCCAGATCCAGGGGAGAGGGTACTGAATCCTCCATGTGGAATATCCCTTCCACATGGTTGTCAGGGGTGTTCATATACTCCCACAAGTAGGGTAGGGGTGACTCACCACTGGAGACTGGAGAGCTGTCCCGTCTGGGTGTAGGGGGGACCTCATATACCACCGCAGCTGGGGAAGAGGGGACTCGCCTCTCCAGACTGGAGTCCCTCCCACCTGGGTGTCAGGGGGAGATAATTTACAGCAGAAACAAGGGTAGAGGGGAATCCCAACTTCAGGCAAGAGACCCATCCATCCCGGGTGTCAGGGAAAGCTAGTAAAACACTGCAGCCAGGATAGAGGGGACTCGTACCTCCAGGCAGGAGACCCCTCAGACTGAGGTGTAGCGGGGAACTTCTAAACCACCTTAGCAAGAGTAGAGGAGACTTGCCCATCCATTCGTGAGACCTCTCCAACCTGGCTTCTGGCAGGAGCTCTTATACTGCCATAGCCAGGGTTGAAAGTACTTGCCCCTCCTGGCGGTAGACCCCTCCCAGCTCATATACTACCCCTAATAGGGTGTCAGAGGAGCTCATAAACTACCACAGCCAAGATACAGAGGACTCGCCCCTCCATGCAGGAGACACTTCTCACCTGGGTGTCTGTGGGAACTTGTATACCTCTGCAACTAGAGTAGAGGTAACTCCCTGCTACAATCTGGAGACCCTTCTCACCTCTGTATCAGTGGGATCTGGTATTCCTACCGCCACAGCCAGGGTAGAGGAGACTTGACCCTCCTGGCGAGAGACCCATCTAATCTGGGTTTCAGGGAAGCTAGTATACCACTGCAGCAAGGGTAGAGGGGACTCACCTCTCCAGGCATGAGATCAATCCAACCTAGGTGTCAGGGAAAGTTAGTATACCATTGCAGCCATTGTAGAAGAGACTAGCCCCTCCAGGTGAGAGACTCTTCCAACCTGGGTTGTTTTGGGGGAGATCCTATACCTCCACAGCCAGGGTAGAGGGGACTCACCAGTCCATGTGGAAGACTAATCTCACCTGTGTTTAGGGGAGCGGTTGTATACTGCCTTAGCCAGGGCAGATAAGACTTGCCCCTCCAAGCAGGAGTACCCTCCCACCTGGGTGTCTGGGGGAGCTTGATTAATGCAGAAGCCAATATAGAGGGTACTCACCTCTATATACTCTATATACTCACCTCCACCTGGGAGTACTGGGAGCTCTTATATGGCAAAGGCTAAAGTAGAGGGAACTGTAACCTCCAGAAGGAAGACCTCATCCACCTGGGTGTTCTGAGGAGCTCCTATATCACTTCAGCAGAGTAGAGGAGACTCTAGCCTCCTTGCTGGAGACTCCTCTCAATTAGGTGTCAGGGGAGCTTTTATACCCCAGCAGCCAAGATAAAGGGGACTTGCCCCTGTAGGCGAAAGACCCTTCCCACCTGTATTTAGGGGAAGTTCCTACACTACTGTAGCCAGGGTAGAGTGGACATTCCCTTCCAGTCAGGAGAACCCCCTTCCACATTGGTGTTTGGGTGAGCTCCTATACCACTGAAGCAAGGATACTGGAGACTTGCCTCTCCAAACGGGAGATCCCTCTCTCCTGGGTGTTGGGGGGTGCCCCAGTCCAGCTGGGCAAAATAACTGAGAGGTAACAGTCAACTTGATGGTTGAAATGAGAACTACTTTATTGCGATTGAACTCAGCAGGAACTGAGCAAGAACTCAAAGTAGCGGGCACCCAAGGTAGCAGGAGCCGCCTCTCTGTGGGAGAGCAGAGATACATATACCCAACTAATTACACACAGCTTCACTCAATTAACATCATCTAGATACAGCAGTCAAGCAATAAGGAATCCTTATCATCTTAATGGCTCACTGGCATTGCTTCAAAAACCACTCCTCCTGGCAAACTGCCAGGCGCCATCTTGACTTGATTTGCATCCCCAATATCTCCTCTCTTTTTTTTTTTATTAAACAACAAGTATGTGGCTTAGGGACAGTACCTGTTTTAGGTTGTCTATTACTACATATGGTTCTTACCCGTCATTGGATGGTCTGACCTCAAATTGTCAGCCTCCTGTCTTATGTTGGTACCATTATAATTGGATCTTACCCATCTTTGACTACTGGCCCAACACACTTAGCCATCTTGTGGATAATGACCATAGTGGCTTTTACAAAAACACCATAAACAACCTGCCACAAGCAGAAAGAGGAGGATACAAGATGCCACAATACCAAATCATTGACTGCTCCAAGTGAGAAGCCCCTGGAAAAACTGTACCACAGATAACACCATCAGCAAAGATACCTGGTACTATTCCAATAGGTTGTATCAGCTCAATATGTATATAAGTGATACACAATCTAGGTAAGTTCTGCAAGCAGCATAAAGCCAAAGAATCCATTAATATGTATATTTCTTCTTGAAGGAAATATAGATGCAAAACTTTGTACAATTTGTGTGACAGGTATCCCAGAAGTTGTAGTAGAAGTAGCAGAAACAGCAACGGCTGTGATGAAGGTAGCTGTAATTTAGAAGTCTCGTTTAGTTATTCAGTAATACTGGAAATTCTTCTATTTTTGTCTTAAGGTAGGAATTCTGGGAAGAATGGCCTAAAAAATTGTGCAGCATTCCAGCAGGTACTAAGAAAACAATTTTCTGAACAATTTAGTACATTAGTCTGAACAGAATTATTAGATATAATGGAGAGAAAAGGTGAAAGTAAACAGATCTGTTAACCTCCTAATTTGTTCACATATTAAAACAATACCCAATTTAAATTAAACTGTTTAAATTATGTAATAAAAGATATTTAGATCCATTATTTCATGAGCGCTCCTGATATATGGATATACACATATACAGACATAAAACACATAACACAAGTGTGCACACATAACAAAATACTAAAAGCCTTGTAGCTTTACACAGGTGAAATCTCCATTGCAATGTTTAAAAACTCCACTGTTTATTAAAAAAAAACAAAACTGAAGAGAAAAGCATTAACCTAGGTCTCTATGAGCTCAAAAAATAAAATAGGAAAAAGCATCCTGGTTACAACCTGGTTTTGACTCTTCTTTTGAAATAAATTCTTCTTCCTGTAACTTGCATATGGGTTTAAAGGTATTCCAACAAGTAAGCCTCAAGTTTTTTTTTTTTTTGTTTGTTTTTTATTTTACATTTGAAATAGGCCTATTGGTGCCCATTATTCATTAGCCTCCAGGTGTAGGAGAACCATTATCGCCCATGTAAGGATGGCTAAACTGGCATTCTAGATATCAGCTGTTATGGATTTGAGCCAAAGCATCTTGGTTTTGGTGTGCAGAAATCGCTTTAGTTAGTCTCTCTGGTATCCAAATTGGTTGCTGTTCTCCCTGTGGAAACAAACAAACGGATCCCTGACTACAGACAATCACTGGGTCAGGACCTTTGTGTTGTTCAGTTAGAATATCCTTCCAAAGTACCTTTGGCTTATGTACACTTTTGAAGGAATTAGTGCCTTTCCACAGCACTAATTCCTGATGAATCCAAATTTTAAAGGTTTACCATAAAAAGGGTTATGTTAAGTTTATCTTTGGGGGATTTATATTCTTTCACAATTCCCTCTTTTTATTTTAATAAGTACATTTTAATAGTTTGATGAGCTCTTTCAACTATGCCTTGTCCTGCGGGATTCCTGTTATGTGAGTAATGCCAAATGATGAGCAAAATTGCTTGAAAGAAGTAGAAGTATAGCCAGGGCCATTATCTGTTTTTAACTGTTTTGGAATGCCCACAGTGTCAATATTTTGTAAACAATGAGATATAATATCTTTAGTTTTTTCTCTGGTATGAAGGGAGCCCACTAAATATCCAAAAGTTCAACTGTAACATGAAAATATTTTAAGTTTCCAAATTCTGGCAAGTCTGTGATTTCCATCTGCCAGATATGATTAGATATTAATCCTCTAGGATTAATTCCAAGATTAACTTGTGGTAAAAAGGTCACACAAATTTGACATTGTTTTGTTATATGTCTAGCCTGTTCCTTAGTTATTCTAAGACGTTTTAGGAAGATATTAGCATTGACATGGAAGGATTTGTGAAAATTTTTAGCTTCTTCTAGTATAGAAAAAATATGTATGGCATGTGTGGTTTTATCTGCTAAATCATTGCCCAAACTAAGTGCTCCAGGCAATCCTGTATGTGCCCTGATATGTCCTATAAAGAATGTATCTTTTCTGTCCCAAATTAAACTTTTTATAGAAGAAAACAAAGAGAAAACAGTAGAGAAAGGGGCAATCCAACCATAATCGTCAAGGGAATTTATAGCATTAACTATATACAAACTGTCAGAAAATAAATTACATATGGAACCTTTAAACATCACAAAAGTTTGTAGTCCTGCATTAACCTCTACCTTTTGAGCTGATTGTTCAGGTACAAAAATGTTAAAGCTTGATCAGGGGTAATTACTGCTGCTGTACCATTATTTGACCCATCTGTAAATATATTTGGAGAATTCATGATAGGGGTTTTTCTTGTCATTTTTGGAAAAACTACAGGATGCGAGGACCAAAAAGAAAACAAAGGAATTAGCTGGTAATTGGTTATCAAATGAAAAAATAGATTTGCACATAATTATGCCCCAAATATTTAACTCATTAGCTAACTCATTAATTTGATCCATAGTATAGGGGGTGATAGTTGTTATTAAGAGAAATTCTAAACACTCCATTTGCTGCTTTTATTTTTTTGAGTATTAATTGTCCTACAGCCTCAGAACACCTAGTAAGAATAGTGTTAGGTGAATAAGATAAATGTATCTATAATAAGGGACCTTCTTGCCAAAATACTCCTCTAGGAATATTTTTGTTGGTAATTCAATAAATAATAAAGACAAACTTATAACAATTCTATCCAAATGCATATTTTCCATATATGTTTCAATGAGTTATAATGTATTTCTTGCTTCACGCATTAACATGTGGGGTGATTTTGGATCCTATGGACAATTTAGGAAATCAAATAAAGGTCCCAACTCTTCTGTTTGTTTGCCTAGATAAGGCCTTATCCAATTTATGTCTCCTAACATCTTTTGAAAGTAATTAAGTGATTTAAGTTTATCTACTTGTATTTGAATTTTTGGTGGATGGACCATGGTTGAGGATAATAAAACTCCTAAATAATTAATTGGAAAATGTAATTGTACTTAGTCTATCGCTATCTCTATATTATAATTTTTTAATAAGTTTTTAAGTGTGACATAACATTCTAGCAATGTGTTTTTATCTTTGTGTGCTAATAATACATCGTCCATATAGTGAAATATTTCTAGTTCATGATTGTGATTCCTAAGTGTCAGGATTGCTTTGTTCACATGAATATGACACATAGTTTGGCTGTTAGCCATCCCTTGAGGGAGTAATTTTCATTCATATCTCTGATCAGGACGTTCATGATTCAGTGTAGGGACAGTAAATGCAAAATGTGGACTATACTTAGGATGAATTAAAATTGAAAAAAAAAACAATCTTTAATATCTATAACTAAAACATATCAGGTTTTTGGCAAAGCAGTCACCTTAGGAATCCCCGATTAACAAGTCCCAAGATAACCATCTCATTATTAATAGCTCTTTAGTCTTGCAATAATCTCCATTTACCAGATGTTTTTTTTGATGATAAAAATGTGAGTATTATGGGGAGATACAGAAGGTTGTATATGTCCCTCCACTAATTATCATTAGATTAGGTCATGGGCTGCTTGTACCTTTTTATTTTTTTTTAGTCAGAGGCCAATGAGGAACCCATACTGGCCTTTCTGATTTCCAAGTAATTTTTATTGTCTCAGTGAGACCCCCTGAAAACCCAATCCATGTCTCTCTGGTTTTTGATCTATTTGTATTGGTGCCACTACACCTTGCCCTTGTTCTTCCAATCCTTTTTCTTTCCTAAAACGTTGTCTAGCCATGATAGTGGATGCATTTAAATTGATGTTATTTTTTAATGTTAATCCTAATTGATATAGAACATCTCATCCCCATGAATTTATAGGAAGATGATCCAATACATATGGCTGCATATTTCCTTCACATCCTTTAAGATCCTTCCAATCTAATACTATCACTTTCCTATGTGGATTAGTTGCCACTCCTAAGCCTCGAATTGTTTGAGTGGCTTGTTGTAACGGCCAATGTTTTGTCCATCCTTGACGAGAGATGATACTAAGGTCTGCGCCTGTGTCCAGTAGCCCATTAAATTCATGCCCTTGAATATTTAATTTTATTATGGGGAGAGAATCTAAATTTAAAGAAAGCAGAGCCCAATCTATACCTGTGGAGCCCAATCCCCTGGTACCTCTTTCTACAGTATGACTGGAAATTTTTTCATGTAGGCTGGGTAATATTAATAATTGTGCAATTCTATCTCCTGGTGAAATTACTGATATACCCCTTGGAGAACTGGCTATAATATTTATTTCACCATCATAATCGGGATCAATTACTCCAAGAATTATCATAAGTGCTTTTAGAGTAGAAGAACTGCGTCCTAATAATAAGCCTCCTGTTTTGGGAGAAGAGGTCTTTTTACTCCTGTGGGAATGATTTAAACCCCCATCTCTAGAGTTACTATTGCTCTGGCAGAGGCACAGATGTCCAACCCTGCACTCTCTCTGGTTTGTCAGATGAGGTATCTAATGGACAATGTGTCCTGGGCACTACCCTGATGGTGTTACTGGGTTCCTCCAATTCTCTGTATATTTGTGATCGTGGGCCCCGAAGCATTGGGCCCCTCGTCCATTATTTGGCAATGGAGTCCAATGTTTTCCTCCATGATATCATGGGTAAACACCCGGTCCTTGCCCGTTTGTTGACAATGGAGTACCCTCTACAGGAGTCTGATAATGGCATTCTTAATGTCCCTCTACGAGATTATGGGCACATACCCGGTATTCTACCTCTTTGCTCATACCCAGTTTTGTTAAGCCCTTCTCCTATTGGGCAACTCCTTCTAAAATGTCTTGTTTGTCCACAATTGTAGCATGTTTCTGGCCTAGCGCCTAAAGCCTGTTGTACTGCAGCTGTCAAGTCTTGCCCCTGTTCATTGATGTCTCTACATAGTTTAATATAGGTATTAAAATTTCTATGTTTCCATGGTCTAATGGCTCCCTACACAGTCTATTGGATTGTTCATAGGCTTGCTGTTTCACTAGTGGCATCGCTTGTTCTACATCCCCAAAGACTCTGGTAGCTGTTTATATAAGCCTATCTACAAATTCAGTGTAAGGTTCATTAGTTCCTTGTATTACCTTAGATAATTGACCTTGTAAATAAATCTACATGTCCTTGTAAAGTTTTCCATGCCTTAACCACACCTGAAGCGATTTGAGAATATATGGCAAGATCACATCCAATTTGTTGCTGCTGACCCTCATAAGGTCCCTCTCCTAGCAACGTATCTAGATTTCTCTGAGCATAACTGGTGCTGCATTTTGCCTAGTCGTCTCCATACAAAATTCCTGATTGGCAACTTTCCACAACAAATATTGTCCTCCATTTAGCACAGCTTTGCACATGCTAGCCCAATCTGCTGGTTTCATGTTCAAGTTGGTAAATGCATTTGACTATACTTACGGTAAAAGGTGCGTGAGGATCATAGGTTGTTCAGCTGCTTCACAGTTTTGAAATGTAAAGCATGATGAATTCACTGTCCTCCTTCCTCCTCAAATACAGGGCATGTTAATCTTCGAAGTTCTGTCTCAGGATTCCATCTATCAACTATGGGGGTTGAGGGCCACCCAGCATATGTTGTGCTGTTGGTTGAAGTCTTACACCCTATAGTGATAGAAAGGGGTCAGTAGAAACCTGCTGTTCTAACTTTTCCCCTGATAGCCCTTCCTCCTCTAAACATTATTCCCTTTTATGACCAACTTGAGAAACTTCCTCTTTTACTTGATCTAAAATGTCTTCTCCTTGACTAAGCAAACAAGAACGTATCAATGTCCATAATGATAATGTGCCAACTGGCAGACTTCCTGGGCTTTTTTTTTATCTTTTTAAAATCTTCACCATGATTGTTCCATTGTGATATGTTTAACAACTCCTCCTTAAGAAGCCATGGGCTGCATTTTTGTATCGTCTTAACGAATGCCCTACCTGTTCTTGGTTTTACTGGGGTGCCTTCTTCCTCTAGCAATTTACTTAATACTCTTTCGTTTTGATTTTTACCAGTTTCTGATCCCATATTTCTGTTACAAAGATAACACAACCCAAAAAGATAACATAAAACAAGACCAAAACAAAACGGGACAAAAACGGAATAAAAATTGATTGTATCAAGTTTTTATCTTGACATGTGCATCCGTGGTCTATTTCTCTCTTCCTCAGGGGCAAACAACTTTCCTCCCATCCTATTTATTTCTAGGGACAGGCAACTTGAAACAAAAATGAAACAAAACGAAGGAAGAATACACTGTTTCTTGAAATGTTCACCCATCCTCTCACCCTGCCCTCAGGGGCGAGCAATTTAACTTGTCACTTACCCCCAAGCTTCAGGCATACCCCGTACAGGCCAACATATGCCCCAGTCCAGCTGGGCAAAATAACCGAGAGGTGACAAGCAACTTGAAGGTTGAAATGGGAACTAGTTTATTGCGAGTGAACTCAGCAGGAACTGAGCGAGAACTCAAAGCAGCGGGCACCCGAGGTAGCTGGAGACACCTTTCTGTGGACAGCAGAGGTACATATACCCAACTAATTACACAGAGTTTCACTCAATTAACATCATCTAGATACAGCAGTCAGCCAATAAGGAATCCTAATCATCTTAATGGCTCGCTGGTGTTTCTTCACAAACCACTCCTTCTGGCAAACTGCCAGGTGCCATCTTGACTTGATTTGCATCCTCATCAGGGGGGATCTTAATTACTGCAGCAGCAAGGTTAGAGGGCACTCACCCCTACAGATGGGAGGCTCTTCCCACATGGGGATACTGGGAGTTCTTATATGGCAATAGCTACAGTAGAGGAACTCGCCCTTCTAATCCCTTACCCTTCCCACCTGAGTGTCTGGGAGAGCTTGTATTCAATCACATTCAGGGTAGAGGGGACTCATTGCTCCAGGCGGGAGCACATTCTCATCTGGGCATCTGGAGGTGCTTGTATACCCCCACAGCCAGTGTAGAGGAGACTCGCCTCTTGATTCGGTGGACCCCATATCCTGGGTGTCTGGGGAGCTCCTACCCAGCCAGAGCCAAGGGAGTGGAGACTGGACTCTCCAGATGAAAGATCCCTTCCTCCTGAATGCCAGAGGCGTTCATACACTGCCACAGCAGTGTAGAGGGGACTCTCCATTCGAGGCGGTAGAACCCTCATACCTGGGAGTAGGGGACCTTACCCACCTGGGTGTCAGATGTTATATATATACCCCACGAGAGCGAGGGTAGATGCCACTCGCACCTCCAGGTGAGAGACACATCCCACCTTGGAATGGTGGTAACTTCTATACCGCCATAACCAGAATAGAGGGGAAATGCCCCTTAAGATGGGAGATCCTTTAGATTTTGGTATGTAGAGAGGAGCTTATATAACAAAGAAGTGAGAATAGAGTGGACTCGCCCTTCCAAGCAGGGGACCCTTCCAACTTGGTGTCTGGGAGAGCTGGTAATCCTCTGCAGATGGGTAGAGGGAAGTCCCCTTTCTAGGCTGGATATCCCTCCCACATGGGTGTAGGGGAACTCCTATACTACTGCAGCCAAGATAGAGGGGACTCTCCTCTTCCAATCCAGAGACCCAACCACCTGGGTGTCAAGGGGCAATTTTTAATGCCACAGCCAGGATAGAGGGAAATCTTCCCTCTAGATGTGAGACCTATCCAACCTGGGTTTCAGGGAAAGCTAGTAAACCACTGCAGCCAGGGTACAGGGGACTCGCCCCTTAAGGCAGGAGACCCCTCACACCTGGGTATGGGGGATGGAGCTCCTATACAATTAGCTGCCAGGATATTGGGACTCGCCTCTTCAAGCAGGAGACCCGCTCCACCTGGGTATCTGGGAGAAATGGTATATCCCCTCAGTCAGAGTAGAGGGAATTCACCCCTCTAGGCAGGAGAACCCCTCCCAACTGTACACCAGGGGAAGCTTCTTAACTGCTGCAGCCAGGGTAGAATGGACTCGCCCCTCCAGGCGGAGGTCCCCTTTCACCTTGGTGTCAGGTGAAGCTCAGATACACCAGCAGCCAGGGTAGAGGCAACTCATACATCCAGGTGAGAAACACCTCCCACCTATATCGCCTTAGCCATGATAGAGGGAACATGCATGTCTAGGTGTGAGACCCCTTGCACCAGGTTGTCAGGAGGAGCTCATATACAGCTACAGCCAGGAGAGAGGGGACTCACCCCTCCCTGTGGAAGACCCCTTACACCTGAGTGTTGGGTGAAACTTGTATAGCTCCATAGCCAGTGTAGAGGGGAGTTGAGAGCCACAGCTGAAGCGACCTCAGCAAACTTCATGCTGCCAGCAAAAACTTCCAGCTGCCAGCAAACTTCCAGCTGCCAGCTGATGATTGGCTCACAGTGGCCCCAGCAAACATCTAGCTGCCAACTGATTGGCTCCTCTGGGTTGATGCTCATTGGACTGTTTCCCCATCCTTTCAGACCACGAAGCTGCTCATTTGGGGACTTTTTTTTTGCTCTGCCCTCGCGACCCAGCCAATCAGCGTCAAGAGCAGGAGGAGTGGGGGTGGTTGAGAGGCTTGTGGGAAGCCAGTGGTGGCAGTTGGGCTCTGAAGGTTTTTCCTGAGGAGATGGGTGGTTTGGTGTGTGTGTTCTAAAAATAAAGTTTGTTTCTTTTGACAAGTGGCTCCTGAATTGTGCCCAGCCAGACTGCAGCAGAGGTGTCTGCAGTTGCAGTCGGGAGACACTTCCCAACTGTGTGTCAGGGGGAACACATAAACCACCACAGCCAATGTAGAGGGGACTTGCCTCTCCAGGCAGGAGCTCATGGACCCCAGAAGCCATGATAGATGTAACAAGAGACTCCGAGAGGGAGATCCTTCCCACCTGCATGTGTGTGCATGTGTGTGTGTGTGTGTGTGTGTGTGTGTGTTTGTGTGTCTCCTCTACTGCTGTAGGCAGGATAAGAGGGACTGGCTCCTCCATAGGAGAGAGCCCTCCCACCTGGGTGTTGGGAGAGCTCCTGGACCTCGGTAGCTAGGGTAGAGAGGACTTGCCCTTCAGTCAGGAGACCCCTCTCTCCTAGTTGACAAAGGGAGCTCCAATACTGCTATAGCCAGGGTAGAGGAAACTCGCCCTTATAGACGGGTCTGAGGGAACTCCTATACTGCCATAGGCAGGGTAGAGGGTTTTGCCCCAGCAAGCTGAAGACCCCTCTCACCTTGGTGTCCAGGGAGCCCATAGAGGGCACCAGCCAACATAGAGGAGACTCGTACTTCCAGGTGGGAGACCACTCACATTTGGGTGTCAGAGGAAGCTCCAATACTTCTTCAGCCAGGGTAGAGGGGACTCACCCCTCCAGTCAAGAGAACCCTCTATCCCTGGTGTGGGGGAAGCTCCTATATCACACAGCCAGAGTAGAGGGGACTCTCCCATTTAGGGAAAGACACCTCCCACCTGTGCTTTGGGATGGGGGTGAGCTTGTAGTCAGCCTTAGCCAGGGTAGAGGGGACTTGTTGCTCCAGGCTAG
This sequence comes from Ictidomys tridecemlineatus, assembly GCF_052094955.1. Taxonomy (NCBI): domain Eukaryota; kingdom Metazoa; phylum Chordata; class Mammalia; order Rodentia; family Sciuridae; genus Ictidomys; species Ictidomys tridecemlineatus. The sequence goes on from NC_135485.1 coordinate 85,009,269, forward strand.
AGACTCCTCTCACCTGTGTATCAGGGGAGCTTGTATCCTGCCACAGCCAGGGGTGAGGGTACTTGCACCTCCAGTCAAGAGTCTCCTCTAACCTGTGTTTAGGTGGGAGGTCTTATACTGCCTCAGCCAGAATAGAGGGGACTTGCCCCTCCATGTGGGAGACCCCTCCCAACTGGGTGTCTCGGGGCCTCATACACAACCACAGCCAGGGTAGAGGGGACTGAGCACTGTAGGCGGGATATACCTCCCACCTGGGTGTCAGGGGAAGCCTTTATACTGCTGCAGCCAGGGTAGAGTGTACTTACCTCTCCAGGCGAAAGACCCCTTTCACGTGGGTGTCAGGTGGAGCTCTTATACCTCTGCAGCCATGGTAGAGGGGACTTGCCCCTCCAGGAGGAGGGGAAACCTTGAATATCTCTGCAGCCAGGGTAGAGGGGACTCGCCCCTCCAGTCATGAGACACCTCTAATGTGAGTGTCATTGGTACTCCTATAATATCATCTCAGCCAGAATAGAGGGGACTTTCCCTCTGTGCAAAAGACCTTCACACCTGGGTGTCTGGCGGAGTTCATACACCACTGCACCCAGGTAGAGTGGACTTACCACACTAGGTGGGAGACCCCTCTCACATGGGTGTTTGCGGGAGCTTGTATACTGCTCAGCTAGCGTGGAGCAGACTCATCTCTCCAGGAGGAGGACCTCTCCCACCTAGGTGTCGGGTGGAGCTCATATATCACCACAGCCAAGGTAGACTGGACTCGCCCCTCCAGGGGTGAGTTTGTATACTGCATTAGCCAGTGTGGAGGGCACTCGCACCTGTATGCCATGGGAGCTGATATACTCCAGCAGCCATGGTAGAGGTAACTCCTTTCTCCAGGAAGGAGACCCCCCCACACACACGTGTGTGTGTGTGCATGGTTCCTATACTACTGAAGGCAGGGTAGCAGGGATTCGCCCCTCTATTTGGGAGACCTCTCTGACCTGCTTGACAGTGGGAGCTTGAATAACGCTGCAGCCAGGGAAGAGGAAACTGGAACCTATAGGTGGGAGACTCCTTCCCCCAGGGTGTCTTGGGGGAGCTCTTACACTACTGAAGCCAAGATAGATTGGACTCGCCTCTCTAGGCGGGAGACCCCAACCACCTGGTGTCTCAGGGAGCTTGTATACCACTTTAGCCAGGGTAGAGAGGACTTGCCCCTCCAGATAGGAGATCTATCACACCTAGGTGTCAGGGAAAGCTCCTATACCACAACAGCCAAGGTACCAGGGACTCGCCCCTCCAGGCAGAGACCCATCCTACCTGGATGTTTGAGGGAACTCATATACCACCCCAGCCAGGGGACAGGGGAATCGCCCCTCAAGGCAGGAGACCCCTCCCACCTGGGTGTCTTGGGGAGCTCCAATACTGCTATAGCAGTGTAGAGGGGATTCTAGCCACCTGGCAGGAGACTCCTCCCAATTGGGTGTCAGGGGAGCTCCTATACCACCGCAGCCAAGGTATAGGGGACTCTTCCCTACAGGCGGGAGACATACCTCACCAGTTTTTCAGGGGCATCTCTTATACGGCTGCAGCCTGTATAGAAGTGACTTGCCTCTCTGGACAGGAGACCCCTCCAATATAGGTGTCTGTTGGGGGTTTTCGTATACCTCAGAAGCCTGGGTAGAGGGGACTCACCCCTCCAGGCCAGAGACCCTCCCAACTGGGTGTCATGGGAGCTCCTTACAGCCACAGCCAGCGTAGAGGGATCTCATGCTTCCAGGCAGGAGACCCCTCCCATCTGCTTGTCAAGAAAAGCTAGTATACCACTTCAGCCAGGGAAAAGGGGACTTGTCCCTTCAGTAGGGAGACCTCTCCTACTTGCATGTCACAGGGATCTGGTAGACCACATTAGCCGGGGTAGTGTTGAATTCTCACCTCCAGGGTCTACCATGCATCTTGGTTTTCCAGGAGTTTGTATACTGCATTAGCCAATGTGGAGGGCACTAGCTCCTCAAGGCAGGAGACCCCTCCCATCTTTCTATGGGGGGGAAGAGCTCGTATACCACTGCAGCCAGGAGAGAGGGGACTTGCCCCACTAGGCCAGAGACCCCTAAACCTTGGTTGTCAGGGGAGCTCATATACCACAGAGGCAAGAAAAAGGGGACTTGCCACTCCAGTCAGGAGAACCCTCCCACCTGTGTGCTGGGGTGGGGGAGCTCTTATACCACTCAAGCCAGGGTATTTGGGACTCACACCTCCAGAAAGAAAACCCCTCCCACCTGGGTGTTGTGGGGAGGTTGTATACTACCTTAGCAAGGGTAGAGAGGACTCACCACTCCATATTGGAGACCATTCCAAAAGGATGTCACAGGGCAGATCCTATACTGTGGAGGCCAGGGTATAGGGTATATGACACTCTAGGCTGGATATCCATCCCACCTGGCTGTTAAAGGGAGCTCTTATACAGCTGCAGCCATGATACAGAGACTCTCTCTTCAAGCTGGAAACACCTTCCACCTGCATGTTAAAGGAGGCAGTATACCCCCGCAGCCAGGGTAGAGGGAACTTGCCCCAGGCTGGAAACTGCTCCCACCAGGGTGTCAGTGTGGGGGAGCTCTTATACCACTGCAGCCAAGGTAGTGGGGACTCGCCCCTCTAGACAGGAAACCCCTCCTACCTGGGTCTCCCTGGGAGCTTGTAGACCACATTATCCAGGGTAGTGAAGACTCATTCCTCCAGGCAGCAGACCCCTCCCCACAGGATGTTAGGGAGAGCTATTGTACCACAGAAGCCAGGGTAGATGTGAATCGCTCCTCCAGGGGGAAGACCCCTCCCAGCTAGGTGTCTGGTGGGGGGGGGGCTCTATACAGCCCTATCCAGGTTAGAGGGTACTCGCCCTTTCAGAAAGGAGATCCCTCCCACCTAGATGTTGTAGGGAGCTTTTATACCAAGTTAGCCAGGGTAGAATGGACTGGAAGTGCAATTCCCCTCTATCCTGGATGTGATGGTATGAGCTTCCCACATAACCCAGGTGGGTAGTGTCTCCCGCATGGAGGGTGAGTCAACTCTATCCTGGCTGTGGCTGTTTGGAGTTCCCCCAACACCCAGGTGTGAGTGGTCTCCCACCTATAGGGGCGACTGCCCTCTACCCTGGCTGCAGCAGTATAAAAGCTCCCCCAAAACTCAGGTGGGAGGGGGTCTCTCACCTAGAAAAGGGAGTCCCTCTATCCTGGGTGCTGGGCTATAGGAGCTCCCCTGAAACCGAGGTAGGAGTGGCCTTCTGTCTGGAAGGGTGAGTCTCCTCTCTCTTGGATGTAGCCTTATAAGGTAGAAAGGGGAGTATGGGGAATGGGTGGCACAGTGAGAGGAGGGCTCCTGGCCCAGATTCACTGCAAGGTGTCAGGATTGAGGAGCAGGGCCCAGGAGAAAGGAGGCCAAAGTTCCCGGGGAAATGGGCAATGCTATTTTTTCTCAAAGGAAGACCACAGGACCAAACATCTCATTTCCATCCCCTGGCTCTAGTCAGCATTCTCAGTAAGCGATCTGGAAAAGGAGCCCACCAAGGACAAGGACAACAGGAGGGCCAAAGGAAGGAGGGCACAGTGTGAAGTGCTAAAAGAAGAAGGTTTGTAAGGTGCAGGTCAGGACTGAAGAAAGAAGCCCAGGCTAGGGACCAAGAGGAAGGCCCAGGCTAGGGGAGAGCAGGAAAGGGCAGGACCGGACAGGCAGGGACTGCACTAGGGTTTTGAGATACAGGGAAGAAAAGAGGAGCAGGGAAGGAGCCTCAAAGAGGCCCTCAGTTCAAGCCCACGGAAACATGGAGCAAGAAGAACCCCCAAAAGCTCAAGAGAGAAGCCAGTCCAGGGAATGGAGAGCCAGGGGCCAGTACTGAGGAAGGGGGCTCAGGACATTGGTCAGGGCTTGGGATCGAAGGCAGGGGATCCAGCATGGGGGAGGCAGGCTAGAGGCCCAGAGCCATTGCCAGGTGTCAGGGTTTCTTGTGCTGCTCCAAGGCCCTATTGAGAGCAAGTAGCCCTGTCAAGGGTCAGGGTTCTGTTTCCCATAAGGCACCCTGGCTCAGATGAGGATCAAGGTCCAGGGACCAGGCCAAAAGGCTTGGCAAGGGACAGGGGCCAGGAGGAGTGTGGTTAGAGGGCACAGTGGAAATTCGCTGTGAATGCAGAGAAGGAAAAGAGTCAGGAACCAGTCGAGGAGCCCAGGTAAGGAACAGACCCAAACAAAAGTTATTAGGGACCCAAAGAGCAGAATGTCCCTTCTCCAGGATAAAGCAAAAGGAAAAGTGTTGGTAAAGATTGCACCTGGAGTGCTTCTCTTCTGGGAGCTCAGGTCTATGATGCACTGAATGGCGCCTGAACCTTCACCTCCAATCCCTGTGAATGGAGCAAAATTTGAATGGTGCACCTCCAATCTCTGAAGTGCCTCGAACTCACAGCCGACTAAGAAGTAGCAGCCCAGTCGCCTTGCTTCTCCTCATCCTGCATTAAGCCCATAAATATCAACACCCTGTTCGTGTTCATTCGCTTACTCTCTCTCTCCTCTTCTCACCCTCTCTATCTCTCTCCTCTTTCACTCTCCTCCTCCCCCTCTCTCTTACTCTCCCTCTCTCCCGCCCTCTCTCCTCTCTCTCTCCCCGCCCTCTCCCCATCTTCTCGCCCCCCCTCCCTTCTGCAACTGGCCGCTATGGTCCTGCTAATTAAATCTCAGACAGGTAAACAGTTGTTTTGGCTTGTTGAGTTTACAGAGCTTTCAATCATCCTTTACATTGGTGCCGAGAGCCGGGCGGGCCTGGGATTCCCGTTGTTCTAGGCAGAACCTCGTTCTCAAACTCCAAGCCCAACCGTTCCTGTCATAGTCCACTTCTCTCATTTCCTGCCTGACATCCACCACCGGCCTGCAGATTTGTGAGTTTGCCCATCCAATGAGCTCCTGACCCCTAACTCACCAGAATGAGGGAACTGACCACTGAGTGTCCCACAATCCCTCCGGGTGTTTTAGGGGTAGAATGCACCCCACGCAGACCCATCAGTGTCATGGTGGACCCTGGGTGCTCTGCTAAGACACCCCTGGAAATTGACAGCCTGGGACATAGGATTAATTCTGTCTTTCTAAATCCTCGGTCTCTCTTCACACTTATCTCCCTTGGATGGATTAGCGTAATTGCTACAGCCCATGTCACCAGAGTCTGGAACAACATTCCTCCCGGAACTCCGGTCCTCCCATTCCTGACTCTCTCATTCCAGTCAAAAAACTTTCCCGACATCAGGTTGCCCACGGCCCCGGCCCTATTTGGGTCTCACAGATCGCACTTCACTGGTGACGACCGGGTAGTGCCATCTGTATTTCCTTGCAGTCGGTCATTTTGGGGACACCCACTTGATGCTCCGTTCTCCCTGCACTTCCAGGAAGCTTTTTCTGGAACAGGTTTTCTCTCTGTCCCTCTCTCTTATTCTTTCTCTGACTCCCATCTTGCCCTTCCAGCATGGAAACTTTCTTGTCCTTCCAGCTAATTCTCCCTTGCAGTGTCTCTTAGACAATTTGAAAACACTGAGCCTGACCCCTGATATTAAACCAAAAAAGCTCATTAAATTCTTTACCCCAGACTGGCCTACATACCCCTTAGACAACCAAAACGTTTGGCCCATGTGTGGGTCTCTGGATCCCAATTTACTCCGGGATCTTTTTAAATACTGTGAGCAATAAAAGAAGTGGAACCAAATCCCCTATGTGGAGGCTTTTTCATTGCTTGGATCTCATCCAGATCTCTGCACCCAATGCAAGCCTCAACAGCTACTCCTTGCTCTCACACCTCCTTCCTTCTCTTCTCCACTCTCTGCCACCACACCTTCTCCTCCTCCTTTCTCTTCTCTGCTCTCCACCTCCACTTTCAGTCCAGCTGATGAACCACCTCCATACTGCTCTCCTCCGCCCTCAGCCCCCCTTTCCCCAATTTCACCTCCTCCCACTTCCCCGTCTTCTACATTTGTGGCTTCTTCTTGAGAAACTTACACAGAAACTCCACCCACTTCTGTTCCTTCCACCCCAATCCCTCCACCTCAGTATAGTCTACCCACCACCTGTTCAGCCACCTGTTCACACACTAATACAGCACCTAATCCACAAGTCAACACATTTCATCACCTGACTCGAACTTCACATGTTGTCTTCCACCCCAATTCAGGAGGTTGCCAGGTCAGATGGGATTTTAAGGGTCTATGTTCCTTTTTCTATGCTTGACCTTTCTTAAGTAGAAAGAAAATTGGGATCTTACACTGGAAACTCTGTCTCTTATATTAAAGATTTTCAATACTTAACTCAAGCCTATAGTCTCACCTTTCATGATCTCTATATGATTCTGTCCAACACTCTTCTCTGTGAGGAAAGGAAAAGGGTCTGGGACCAGACTAGGGCCTATGCAGACCAAGTTCATCAAATGATGCCCACCATCCCTTAGGAGCACAGGCTGTTCCAGACCAAGACCCTCACTGGGATTATAATGACCTCCAAGACCTGGGACATAGGGATCACCTTATTACCTGGCTGATAGCTGGCCTAAAGGCGGAAGCACAAAAGACTATTATCTTTGATAAACTCCAGGAGGTCATCCAGGAGAAAAATGAAAACATCTTGGCCATCCTAGACCGACTAACAAAGGCTCTTCTTCACTAACTAATTTAGATCCTGAATCCCCAGATGGGAGGCAACATTTCATGACCTATTATTTTTTCTCACAAAGCCACTGAAAATCCAGGGAAAGCTAAAAATATTAGAGAGTGGACTCTTGACTCCTCAGACTGAGGTTAGGCCATGGCCTTCAAGAACTACCACAACAGAGATGAAAGAGCAAATCACCCAAAATGCCAGATGTTGGCCCAGGTGTTACAGGACTTCTTCCAAACTTTGGAAAGGGGAAGACAACTACCCCCACAACAAAGATCCTGTGGACCCTGCTTCTAACCTATGGAAAGGGGAAGACAACAACACACCCAATGAGAACCCCTGGGCCCTGCTTTAAACATGATGATAAAGGACATTGGGCTAGAGCTTGCCCTAACCCCAGGACACCACCCAGACCATGTCCCAGATGAAGATGTCCTGGCCACTGGGGATCGGACTGCCTGAATACCTGGAGGGGAGCTGAGGTAAGTCACCCTGCCAGTGATTGTTGGGCCTAGCAGCCGAGGATTGACAGGGCCCTGGGTCTTCTGTCTCAACCTATTCAAAGACTAAGCAGAAACCCAGTGTGGTTATCTGAGTAAATTGGTGTCCCATAAACTTTTTGGCAGACACTGGGGCCACATTCTCGGTTCTGAGAGATTTCAGGAAACTACCTATTTCTCTGAATCACGTAGTGTCTGGGTAGGAGGTCAAACCATCATCCCAGGCAGAACACCTCCCCCCACATGCTCCTTATCTGAGTTCTCCTTTCCACACCATTTTTTTTTTGTTATGCTTCAGTGTCTGGTGCCCTTGCTGGGAAGGAATATATTATCCAACTTGAAGGCTTCCATTATCTTACCGTTATTGTCCTCCTCTACTTATATCTTCAGCATGGATTTAATGCCTGATGAAGAATGGACTTTACCCCTCTGCAAACTCCAACTGTTTTTCCATTATTGATCTTAAAGATGACTTTTTTTTTCATTCAACTATCTGTCTCTTCCAAAGACATATTTGCCTTCACCTGGACTGATAAAGAAATTAGACATTCCTGACAGTTAACCTGGACTGTCCTGCCCCAAGCATTTCAAGACAGCCCACATATTGTTGGGCAAGTTCTCAAGGGCGATTTTGAAGATTATTTTTCCTTTATGCCCCGACTCAACCATCTTACAATACCTTGATGACCTCCTCCTCTGTGGTTCCTCATTAGAAACCTCAAAGTTGGATACAGCCACCCTTCTGAATTTTATTGCTCACTGAGGGTATAAAGGTTCTCAACACAATATGCAATTCTCTCTCTCTGAGGTTGTTTACTTAGGGTTCCACATTTCCCCAGAAAAGAAAGCTATCAAAACCATAAGAAATGGCCTTATTGAAACCTTCCAGTACCAAAAACTAAAGAGGAGAATTCTCTCGTTCCTGGGTCTGGCAGGCTATTTTATGGCACGGGTACCAAATTATTCATTGCTTGCCAAACCATTATATGATTTAATAAAAAGGAACAAGCTTGAGCCCTTGTTACTTTCAGCAGCATCACACTTCAGAACCCTCCAGAAGGCACTCTTACAATCACCAGCTCTACACCAGCCAGACATTAATAGGCCTTTTCTCTCTATGTTCATGAAAACAAAGGATAAGGCTTGGGGGTGCTGGGACAAATGTGTGGGCCCACCATTGCTCCGGTGGCATACCTTTCAAAACAGTTAGACACAACTGCCACAGGATTGGATGCTTGTCTCTGCACCCTAGCAGCCTCCTAAGTTTTTTAAAAGAATCGCAAAAGCTTACCTTTGGAGCCTAAATCACAGTCATCCCTCCTCATCACCTCAAGGACTTTCTAACATATAAAGGACTGCAAACCCTCCCTACATGTTGAATTCTCTCTCTCTTGGTCTCTTTCCTCTACGACTCCTCCATATCTTTCCAAATTTGTTCCCCTCTCAACAAGGCAACTCTGTTATCTATTCAGGCTCAAGGTCAAACACAGTCTCCAATTCATAAATGCAGGGAAATTATAGAAAACTTCCTCCCATGCCCAGTTAATATCACGAAGGAACCTCTAGACCAAGCTCATTACACCTGGTTCACTGATGGCAGCAGCATTATGCATGAGGGGATCAAAAAGCTGGATATGCCATAGTGTCCCTATCACGAGTAATAGAAGCTAATCTCTTGCCTGCAAATACCATCAACCAACAGGCTGAGATGGTACCTGCAATGTGAGCCTGCAAATTGGCAGCAGTAAAAAAAAATATTACACTTTATACTGATTCAAAATATGTTTTTCACATTCTTTTATCTCATGCAGCAATTCTGAAAGAGAGAGGTCTCCTGAACTCAAAGGGAACCTCTATAACCAATTGCACATACATCACAAAACTATTACAAGCCCCCCAGCTTCCTAAAAAACTTGGAGTTGTCCATTGCAGATTACACCAAAATGATTCCTCCCTCGTCACACAGGGGAATTCAAAAGCAGATCAGGCAGCCAAGGCAAGTGCCCTTTCAGACCCCACTGGATCTCTCATGGCCACATGCTCTCCATCATTACCCAATAATGGAGACCCACCTAAACATGCCCTCTTACTTACCTCCACTCCGTTTTCCACACAAGTCTGCAGTCTCTCAAATCCTTTCTCCACTTTTTATTTACTCTGACTCCCCAGGATAAAGAAGTCATACAGAAAATCACAGCCTAATGCCAGATATGCAAAAGAGTGCATTCCAATACAACTTTAAAACCCAGATCCTTCCCTTCTCATCAGGCTAGGGGCCATATTCCCAGGGAAAATTGGCAAATTGTCATTACCACTATGACCAGAGTAAAAAACTTCAAATACATACTAGTTTTAATAGACACATTCTCAGATTGGGTAGAGGCTTTCCCCACTTTAAATAAGTGGGCTACCACAGTGGCTAACGTCCTCCTAACAAAACTAATCCCTCAGTTTCTGATGTCTGCTTCAATCCTATCTGACAACGGGCCTGAGTTTGTTTCTCAAGTAACCCAGAATGTGGCAAATACATTGTCCATCCCATGGCACCTTTATTGTCTCTATCACCCCCACGCCTCAGGTAAGGTTGAGTAAGTCAACGGCACAATGAAAGATATCATAAGGAAACTATCTTTAGAGACTCATTTAGATTGGGTTAAACTCCTCTTTTACCCTTCTACACATGAGGGCTTTACCAAAAAAGCCATATCTTTCCTCCCCCTTTGAGATAATGTATGGTTGTCCCCTTCTCCCTCTCAGAATCTTTGACACAAACTCCTCCCACTTCTGTTCATTCCACCCTGATCCCTCCTCCTCAGTATAATCTACCCACCACCTGTTCAGCCATCTGTTCACGAACTAATACAGCATCTAATCCACAAATCAACACATCTCATCACCTGACTCAAACTTCACATGTTGTACCCCCCCCCTTCAGGAGGTTGCCAGGTCAGATGGGATTTTAAGGGTCTATGTTCATTTTTCTATGCTTGACCTTTCTCAAGTAGAAAGAAAATTGGGATATTACACTGGAAACTCTGTCTCTTATATTAAAGAGTTTCAATACTTAACTCAAGCCTATAGTCTCACATTTCATGATCTCTATATGATCCTGTCCAATACTCTCCTCAGTGAGGAAAGGAGAAGGGTCTGGGACCAGGCTAGGGCTTATGCCGACCAAGTTCATCAAGTAATGCCCACCATCCCTTAGGGGCCCAGCCTTGCCTAAAGGAGGCAGCACAAAAGACTATTAACTTTGATAAACTCCAGGAGGTCAACCAGGAGAAAAATGAAAACACCTTGGCCATCCTAGACGAACGAACAAAGGCTCTCCTTCACTAACTAATCTGGACACTGAATCTCCACGTGGGAGGCAACTTATTATGACCTATTTTTTTTTTCTCACAAAGCTACCCCGACATCCAGGCATAGCTAAAAATATTAGAGAGGGGACTCTTGACTCTCCAGACTGAGGTGTTGGCCATGGCCTTCAAGGTCTACCACAACAGATATAAAAGAGCAAAATGCCAAAAATGCCAGATGTTGGCCCAGGTGTTACAGGACTCTTTCCAAACTATGAAAATGGGAAGACAGCAACCCCCACAATGAGGATCTTCTGGGCCCTGCTTCCAACCTATGGAAATGGGGAGACAACAACACACCCAATGAGAACCCCCTGGGACCTGCTTTAAGTGTGGTGATGAAGGACATTGTGCTAGAGCTTGACCTAACCCGAGGTCACCACCCAGACCGTGTCCCAGATGCAGATGTCCTGGCCACTGGGGATTGGATACCTGGAGGGGAGCTGAGGTCAGTCACCCTGCCAGTGACTTGTTGGGCCTAGCAGCTGAGGATTGAGAGGACCCTGGGTCTTCTGTCCTGACCTATTAAATGACAAAGCCGAAACCCATCTTGTTTATCTGAGTGGATCGGCATCCCATAAACTTTTTGGCAGACACTGGGGTCACATTCTTGGTTCTGGGAGATTTCAGGAAACTACATATCCCTTTGAATCACCTATTGTCGGGTAGGAGGTCAAACCATCATCCCAGGCATAATTCCTCCCCTCAGGTGCTCCTTATCTGAGTTCTGCTTTTCACACCATTTTTTTGGTTATGCCTCAGTGTCCCGTGCCCTTGCTGGGAAGGAATATATTATCCATCTTGAAGGCTTCCATTACCTTACCCTTATTGTTCTCCCCTACTTATATATTTGTCATGGCTTTAATTTCTGATGAAAAGAAAATTTACCCCTTTGTGTCTGGTGTGGAGACCCCAGCAACCACCAGAACAAACATTTTCCCCTCCCCAATAAAATGATAGATCTAATTGTATGGGACACTGAAACCCCATCCTCTCCAAATTGCTCTCCCATGGAAGTGCACCTTAAAGACCCTAACCAATTCCTAAACTAGGCTCAATACCTGCTGCCAACTTCCAGTCTTAAGGGCCTAAAGCCAATCATTCAGAGCTTACTAAGAAAGGGGTTTCTCCATCTCACACACTCTCCATTCAATACCTCAATTTTTGCAGTAAAAAAGCCTAATGGAACATACCGTATGGTGCAAGATTTAAGGTTAACAAATTCTTCAACCAGGCCCATACATCCCCTGGTTCAATACCCTTATACTCCATTCCTGCAAACTCCCCCTGTTTTTCCCTTATTGATCTTAAAAATGCCTTCTTTTTAATTCCACTATCTGACTCTTCAAAAGACACATTTGCCTTCACCTGGACTGATACAAAAACTAGACATTCCTGACAGTTAACCTGGACTGTCCTGCCCCAAGCATTTCAAGACAGCCCACATATTGTTGGCCAAGTTCTCAAGGGTGATTTTGAAGATTTTTTTTTCTTTATGCCCCGACTCAACCATCTTACAATATGTTGATGACCTCCTCCTCTGTGGTTCCTTATTAGCAACCTCAAAGTTGGATACAGCCACCCTTCTGAATTTTATTGCTCACTGAGGGTATAAGGGTTCTCAACACAATATGCAATTCTCTCTCTCTGAGGTTGTTTACTTAGGGTTCCACATTTCCCCAGGAAAGAAAGCTATCAAAACCATTAAAAATGGCCTTATTGAAAGCCTTTCAGTACCAAAAACTAAAGAGGAGAATTTTCTCATTCCTGGGTCTGGCAGGCTGATTTATGGCACGAGTACCAAATTATTCATTACTTGCCAAACCATTATATGATGTAATGAAGAGTAATAAGCTTGAGCCCTTGTTACTTTCAGCAGCATCACATTTCAGAACGCTCCAGAAAGCCCTATTACTATCACCGGCTCTACACCTGCCAGAAATTAATAGGCCTTTTACTCTCTATTTTCATAAAAGCAATGGGCAAGGCTTGGGGGTGCTGGGACAAATGTGTTGACCAACCTTTGATCTGGTGGCATACCTTTCAAAACAGTTAGATCCAATTGCCCAGGGACTGGCTGCTTGTCTCTGCACCCTAGCAGCGTCCTATGTTTTATTAAAAGAATCACAAAAGCTTACCTTTTGAGCCCAAGTCACAGTTACTTCAAGGACTTGCTAACATACAAAGGACTGCAAACCCTCCCTCCATGTTGAATTCTCTCTCTCTTGGTCTCTTTCCTATACGACTTCTCCATGTCCTTCCAAATCTGTGCCCCTCTCAACACAGCAACTCTGTTACCTGTTCAGGCTCAAGGTCAAACACTGACTCCAATTCATAAATGCAGGGAAATTATAGAAAACTTCCTCCCATGCCCAGTTAATATCACAGAGAGACCTGTAGACCAAGCTCATTACACTTGGTTCACTGATGGCAGCAGCATTATGCATGAGGGGATCAGAAAAGCTGGATATGCCATAGTGTCCCTATCACAAGTAATAGAAGCCAATCCCTTGCCGGCAAATACCATCAACCAACAGGCTGAGATGGTACCTGCAATGTGAGCCTGCAAATTGGCAGCAGAAAACAAATATTACACTTTATACTGATTCAAAATATGTTTTCTACATTCTTTTATCTCATGCAGCAATTTGGAAAGAGAGAGGTCTCCTGAACTCAAAGGGAACCTCTATAACCAATTGCACATACATCACCCTGCTATTACAAGCCTCCCAGCTTCCTAAAAAACTTGGAGTTGTCCATTGCAGATCACATTAAAATTATTCCTCCCCCATCACACAGGGGAATTAAAAAGCAGATCAGGCAGCCAAGGCAGCCGCCCTTTCAGACCCCACTGAATCTCTCATTGCCACATGCTCTTCATCATTACCCAATAATAGAGACCCACCAAAACATGCCCTCTTATTTACCTCCACTCCATTTTCACACAAGTTCGCAGACTCTCAAAGCCTTTCTCCACTTTTTCTTTACTCTGACTCCCAAGGATAAAGAAGTCATACAGAAAATCACAGCCTCATGCCAGATATGCAAAAGAGTGAATTCCAATACACCTTTGAAATCCAGATCCTTCTCTTCTCATCAGGCTAGGGGCCATATTTCCAGGGAAAATTGGCAAACTGATGTTACCACCATGGCCAGAGTAAAAAACTAAAAATAAATACTAGTTTTAATAGACACATTCTCGGATTGGGTAGAGGCCTTCCCCACTTTAAATAAGTGGGCTACCACAGTGGCTAACATCCTACTAACAAAAGTAATCCCTCAGTTTCTGATGTCTGCTTCAATCCTATCTGACAACAGGCCTGAGTTTGTCTCTCAAGTAACCCAGAATGTGGCAAATACATTGTCCATCCCATGGCACCTTCATTGTTCCTATCGCCCCCAAGCCTCAGGTAAAATTGAGTAAGCCAACCACACAATAAAAGACATCATAAGAAAACTATCTTTAGAGACTCATTTAGATTGAGTTAAACTCCTCTCTTACCCTACTACACATGAGGGCTTTACCAAAAAAGCCATACCTTGCCTTTCCCTTTGAGATAATGTATGGTTGTCTTCTTCTCCCCCTGAGAATTTCACCAGAGCCTAGTCCACTCCCCAAACAATACTCTCTTCCCTGCTCTTTTTTGTATGCTCTGAGCTATGGAAGTAACAACATTTGTTGCTTCTGGATCCAGAGAACTCAGCTGCCTCCTTTCCACTCAACCAGGAGAATGGGTCTACTTTTCTTCCCCAGGGGAAAGATCCCCCTTAACCCCAAAATGTGAAGGACCATTATATGTAGCCGTGTGTACACCTAATGCTGTAAATCTCCAAAAGAAAGGAAAGAATCTAACCCCCTGGATTCATATTTCTAGGTTAAAACCAGTAGCAATCCCTACAGAGGACAATCTCACCACATCTCCCAACCTTTCAGAACCCCCACAATCGCCCAGATTTACCTGTGAAATATCCCCAGATAACCCTCACAAGCTGTTTTATGGTCATTTACAATCCTCAATCCCATTCCAGAGAAGAACATTCATAAGATGTGCATCCTGATAGAATTTAGGAACCCACAGCAACACAGTACACTCTCACCCTTTTTAGAAAGCAGCAATTGGCAAAACAATTCTATTGGGACCTCTTCAAAAACCTCATCAGCTGCTGGATTCTCCCAATATTGGAACCTCTAGTAGGTCTTTTGATTCTGTGCCTTTTCTTCCTTGCATTTTAAAATTTCTTCAAGGACACATTAACAAAATCTCTATCCAAACTTTCAATCAGCTCCTCCTCAGGAATTACCAGTTACTTGACAATGAGTCAGATGACATGCACATCCAGTCATCCCCAAAAACCTTCACTGAGGGCTAAAAGATGGATACCGAATGGCAACTACACCGAAGGGCTATCTCTACCCCACCATGCCAAAGAAATAAGCCCTTGGTCTTCAGCTTTATGTTCTAATCTGCCTTCTCCTGGGCATAGGCTTTTTCTATCAGCCCTACAGACTGGACGACATGCCAGAAATTAATGTTGTTTCTTTTCATAGTCACAGAGCACATTCATGGACTTCTCCTCGGAGAAAATTGATGCCTTCAGCCCATGGATATGGGGCCTCCTCTTCCTTCTTCTCCAACCAACTGACCTCCCTCCCTCCCTCTAAATGACTTTCCTACTCAGAAGGAAATAACCAGATCAAGTACAACACCCCCAAACCAAAACAAAAAAGGGATGAGTATTGATAAACATGGCACCCTGACTGCTTCTCTTCTGGGAGCTCAGGTTCATGATGCACTGAATGGCATGCAAACTGTCACCTCCAAATCCTGTGATTGGTGAGAACTTTGAAATGTGCACCTTGAATCCCTGAGGTGGCTCAAACTCTCAGGCAATAAAGGAGTAACAGCCCGGTCACCTTGCTCCTCCTCATTCTGCATTAAGCCCATAAATATCAACACCCTGTTCGTGTTTATTCTCTTACTCTCTCTATTCACCGCTCACTCTCTCTCTCTCTCTCTCTCTCTCTCTCTCTCTCTCTCTCTCTCTCTCTCTCTCTCTCCCTCCTCTTTTACTCTCTCTGTTCCAATCTCTTTCTTACTCTCTCTATATCTCTCCTTGCTCCCCTCTCTCTCCCCCTCTATCTCCCCCTCCCCTCTCTCTCTCCTTCTCTCTCTCTCTCTCTCTCTCTCTCTCTCTCTCTCTCTCTCTCCCCCCCCCCTCTCTCTCTTTCCCTTTCTGCGCCTGGCTGCTATGGTTCTGCTAACAAAATCTCGAATATATAAATGGTTGTTTTGGCTTGTTGAGTTTACAGAGCTTTTCCATCGTTTTTTACAGTAAGGTGAAGTTAGGATCAGCACTATTATGAGGAGACAGAAGGCTGCACAAAGGGCACAGAAGAAGTGAGCTTGGGGGCCAAATCAAGGGGCGCCCAGGTTAGATATGACAGAAAGAGACACCACAGAAAGCAACACAACCTGAGTAATGCAGTAAGCAGCTTAGGCTGGCAGCCAGGCCAGGGAACTCTAGGGTGAAGTGTCAGGGTGAGAAAGGGCTGGGGTGTCTTAGGGGCAGATTTCAAGGCTAAAGGGCCCGAGAGGGAAGGGAGGGGATTGCCCAGGAAAAGGTCATCACTAGGCCCAAGTCCATTTCCAGTTGTCAAATTTGGACAGCAAATGGGGCCCAGGTGAGTTGCAGGGCTGCGTTTTCCATAGAGATCCTTCAAGGTCCAGAGGCCAGCCAATTCCACTTCTCTGCCTCAGGTAAGTCGATCCTCAGAGAGAGACCAGGAGAAAAGGAAGACCATGTGATTGATTCCATTTGTCCAGGATTGGGGGGTGTCTGTGGGGAGCCAGTAACCATTGGAGGAGACCAGGCTAGCAAGAAGCAGGGGGAGGGAAGGGTCCTGGAAATTACAAAATACCACAGTACAAGGGGAACAGAGAGGAGGAACAGGAGGAGTCCAACAAGGGGCCTGAAATCAAGGAACAGGGACAAGGTCCTCCAGAAGGGAAACCGGGGTTTCTAGCTAGGAGCCCTGGAGCTTTTCCATCGTCCTTTACAGTAAGGAGAAGTAGGATCAGCACTATTATGAGGAGCCAGAAAACTGCACAAAGGATGGACAGCCAAGTGCCAGGACTCGGTCCTGGGTCCTATGAAAAAAGACAGGGCTATGTAGAGGAGAAAGGGAGCAAGAGTACTGGATGGCACATGGAGAGGAGTGCTCAAAGACCAGGTTTACTACTGAGTGTAAAAATCAAGGAGCAGGGCATTGTCAGAGAGAGTCCAAAGTCCCCATCAATGGGCAGAGCTATGTTTTCCCAAAAAAAGCCCACAGGGCAAATACCCAATTATATTCCCCTGAACTTGGTGAGCATCCTGAAAAAGGAATCTTAAAAGGAAGCCCAGCAGGGACAGGGAAAACAGGAGGGATGAAGGAGGGTATAGCGTGAAAAGCCAGAGGAAGGGTGTTGATGGGGTGCAGGCCAAGACTCCAGAAAGTAGCACATGTTAGGGACCAACAGGATGGCTTAGGCCAGGGAAGGGTAGGGCTGGGCAGGTGGGTGAAAGTAGGGTTCTGAGTTTTAGGGAAGCCAAGGAGAAAGTAGGGTACAGGCTCCAGAGGCCTGCAGACGAAACCAGTGAATCATGGAGCAAAATGTTCGCCAGAGGCTCAAGTGAGAAGGCAGGCCAGGGAATGGAGATAAAATTGCCAGGGCTTGGGCAGCGGGCTCAGGACAGTGGACAAGACATTGGAGGACTGGCAAGAGATCCATCAGGGGGCAGGCAGGCTCCTGGTTCAGGGTGACTGCCAGGTGTCAGGGTTTTGGGTACAGGAGCAAAGATCCAGAGAGAGCAAGGGGCCTAGGCAAGGGGCAGGACTCAGGTTCCCATAAGGCACCTGGTCCAGATGTGAATCCAAGGACAGGGAACTGTCAAAGGAGGCCTGGCAAGTGAAGGTGGCCAGGAGAAGGGCAATGGGAGAGCACAGTGAGAGCTCTCCATGTGTGTGATGGGGGCAAGTTCCAGGACCCAAGCCGGGTGCCCAGGTAAAGAATCCACCTGACCAACCATGAATGAGTGACCCAAGAAGCAGGAGACCTGCAAGCACTAGTGGAAAGTGCAAGGGGAAAAAGAGGAAGGGCGGTACAGGGGCAAAGAGACAAAGAAAAGCTCAACAGGCACCTAAAGGTGCACGCTAGCAGTCCCAAGCAAGAGGCCTCCAGGTTAGACCCCACAGGAAGGGAATCCATGCTATGCCAAATGAAATGAGAAACACTGTGAGGGGCTCATGTTAACGCAAGGCCAGGGGACTAATAGGCAAAGGGTCAGGGTTCGGTAGGGCTGGGTTGGTTTAGGGGCACCATGCAAGGCTTGAGGGCAGGAGAGGGAAGGGAGTAGGTCTCTCAGGGATGGGTTGAAGCAAGTTTCATGTTAACTGCCAGGCCTCAAATTTCAGGCAGCAAAGGTAACTCAGGCAAGAGGCAGGGCTCTTTTTCCCATAGGGAGCCTTAAGGCTGCAGAGGCCAGCCAATTAGGCTACTCTGCCCATGTGAGTAGATCCTCAGAGAGGGACCTGGACCAAAGGAGGGTCAAAAGAGGCCACTGTGAGGGGATACCTGGTATATGGATGTTGTGGGGGTGGTTGGTTTGCAGCCTGGACTCTTTCTCAGGCTAGGGAGAAACAGGGAAAATGAAAGACCCTGGCAGTTTCAGAACCAGTGGAAAATAGGGGAGGCACAATGGGGTCTATAATAAGAGGCCTGAAACCAAGGGAAGGGAAAGGGTCCTCGAGAATTGCAGCCAGGGGCTCAAGGAAGGAGGCACGCCCAATAATGGAGAGCCAAGTGCTAGCACCTGGGGCAGTGTATATAAAAACAGATATGAATGGGGAGGGGAGGGAGGGGAAAAACATGAGCAGGTGACACAGTGAGAGAAAGGCTAAATACCCAGTTAAACTGCAGGGTGTCAGGTTGTGCAGCAGAGCATAGGCTGAGGGAGGCCAAAGGGCCCAGACAAGGGGCAGGGTTACATTTTCACAAAGAGAACCCACAGGGCCATGAGTGCAGGTCAAGTTCCTGACCAGGTGACCATCCTGGGAAGGGAATCAGGAAAGTGGGCCTGGGAGAGACAAAAAGGAATAGACAGCCACAGGAGTGCACACACTTAAGGGCCACAGGACAGATGTGGGTGGGGTGAGGAGCTAAGACAAGGGACCTAGAGGAGGGCCCAGGCCAGGGCAGGCAGGACCAGTAAGGCATGACTGCACTAGGGTACTGCAGTACAGGGAAGACAAAGGGAGGAGAGAAAAGACCCCAGTGAGGGGTCCTCAGACAAAACGCCAAAAATAAAGTAACAAGAAGAGCCACCAGAGGCTCAAGCGAGAAGCCAGGCAAGGAAATGAAGTGCCAAGGGCCAGGGATTGGGCATGGTTCTTAGGACAGTGGACAAAATGGGAGGGAAAGCTAAGAGCCACAGTTGAGTCGGAATGGCCCCTGGCATTTTGCCAATAGTATTGGTTGAGAGGCAAGACATTTAGATGATGCTGGATTGATTCGGTTGTATATTAGACCTTTACTGTCCACCTTGGCCTGCTACTTTGGAGTTCTCCAGCTACTTTGGAGTTCTTGTGGGGATTCCCAGAGAGTTCCCATTGGTTGGGGAATTGCGGAAGGAAGAATTTCCAGAGAAGGGATTTCCGGTTGTTGGTTCCTGGAGGAGCCACTGGGCATTTGGGAGATTTTCTGGGGAGCATGTGTGAAGTGTGCTGGTAGAGTTCAGAAATAAAGTTTGTTCCTGATTGAGTGGCTCATGATGTGTGCCCAGCCAGACTGCAGCAAGGGAAGGCAGGGGATACAGCAGGGGCAGTCAGGCTCCAGGCCCAGGGCCACCTCCAGGTTTCAGAGTCCCTGGTGCAGGACTAAGCACCCAGAAAGAGTAGTGGGCCAGGTGAGAGGTAGTGCTCTGTTTCTCATAAGGTGCTGTGGCCTAGATGAGAATCCATAGAGAGGGACCTGTCAAAAGAGCCCTGACAATGCAAGGGGTCCTGAAGGGGGAATATAGGAGGACACATCCGGGGGTCAGGGTGAGTGTGTGGTGGGAGAAGAGCGAGGACCATAGCCAGGTGCTCAGACAAGATACCCACCTGACCAACCTAGGATGAGGAAACCAAGGAGCAGGAAACTCATGAGCACCAGGGGAATTCGCCAGGAGATGGGCAGGATAAGCACAAAACCATGAGACAGAGGGAAGCTCAAGGGGCACCTAGAGGAGCCCTCTGGTTGGCCCAAGCAAGGGGTCCCCAATTCAGACCAAACATGAGGAGACTCTACACTATGCAAAGGGACAGAAGCTCAAGGGATCACACAAGACAGGGGCAGAAGCACAAAGGGTCTGGGTTAGGGAAGGCTGGGTTGGGGTCAGGGCTGCATATAAGGCCAAAGGGCAGGGGAGAGAAGGGAGTGGATTTTTCAGACCTGGGTTGTAGCAAGTCCCATATTAACTGCCAGGCCTCAAGCTTCAGGAAGTGAAGGGGACTCAGGCAAGTGGCAGGCAATGTTACATAGGGAGCATTCAGGGTGCAGAGGTGAGCCAATTCTGCTCCTCTGGTCCAGGTGAGTAGATCCTCAGGTAGGGACCTGGACCAAAGGAGGGGCCAAAGAGAGTACTATGAGGGGATATGTGGTGTATGGAAATGTGTGGGGGGGTCGTGCTGCCAGAACCAATTCAAGTAGCATAGTCTATTGAGAAGCAGGGGGAGCAGACGTTCCGGGCAGTGCCAAGATACCACAGCATGAGGGGATCAGAGTGGAGGCAAAGGAGTGGCCCAGGAAAAGAGGCCTGAAACCTAGGGACAGGGAAAGAGTCTTCAAGAATTGTATCCAGGGTCTCAAGGAAGGAGGTGGGCCCAGCAATGGAGAGCCAAGAGATACACCTGTGCCTGGGTAAATGAAAACAAACATGGAGGGGAAGCAGCAGAAGGTGAGAAAGTAAAGTGGGTGGCACAGGGGGAGATAGGCTCAAGGCCTGGGACAACTGCAGGGTGTCAGGGGTCGTCAGGAGAGTACCAGGGAGGCCAATGGCCCAGGAAAGTGGCAGGCCTTCGTTTTTGCAAAAGGAGCCCCTAGGGTCAAGAGACCAGGTCAAGTTGCCTGACCCTGGTGAGCATTCTGGGAAGGGGATCAGGAATGTGGGTGTGTCAGAGACAGAAAAGACAGGAGGGCTAAAGGAGGACACAGCCTGAAGGGCTACATGACTGGTGTGGGTTGGGAAGGCCCAGCGCCACATTAAGAACCCAGATGAAGGACCTAGAGAAGGGTCCAGGCCAGGGGAGAGCAGGGAACACTGGGCCGGGAAGGTGGGCTTGCACTAGGCTACTGTAGTACAGGGAAGCCAAGAAGAGCAGGGAGAGGGCCCCAGCCAGTTGCACTAAGACAATGCCCAAAAAAGCAGTGATCAAGAAGGGCCACAAGAGCCTGAAGCAATGAATCAGACCAGCAAATGGAGATCCAAGGGACAGGGCTTGGGCAGGGGCCTCAGGACACTGGAAAATAATTGGGAGGGAAGGCAGGTAATCCAGCAGGGGGCAGTCAGGCTCCAGGCCCAGGTTCACCTTTTGATGACAGGGTTCCTGGTGGAGGACAAACTCCCAGAGATCCAGGGGCCCAGGTGAGGAGCAGAGCTCTGTTTCCCATAAGGTGCCCTGGCTCAGATTTGCATCCAGGGCCAGGGACCTGGCATAGGAGGCCAGACAAGGGAATGGGGCCAGGAGAAGGGCAAATGGAGGGAATGGCAGCGGGTCGTACTGGGTGCATTGTAGGGCCAGAACAATGACCCAAGATAGACTCTAAGGCAAGGGACCCACCTAACTGGTTGTGATGAGGGACCCAAGGAACAGGAGACCTGCAAGCTCCAGGAAAAAGCACAAGGAGAAAGGAGGTTGGCGCTGTGTGAGGACCAGGAGATAGAGGGAAGCACAAGGGGCAACTAGGCGAGCCAACTGGGGGAACCAAGTAAGGGGCCCCCAGGTCAGACCCAACCGGAAGAAACTCCATGCTACACCAATGGACATGAGGAACACAGTTAGGGGCTCAGGTGAGCGTTCAGGCATAGAGACTGGAGCACAAAAGGTCAGGGTTAGGGAGGGCAGAGTTGGGGTAGGGGAAGCATGCAAGTCCAGAGGACAGGGGAGGGAAGGGAGAAGATCGCTCATGTCTGGGTTGGAGCAAGTCCCATGTGAACTGCCAGGCCTCAAGGTTCAGGCTTTGAAGGGGAATAAGGTGAGTGGCAGGGCTGTGTTTTCCCTAGAGAGCATCCAGAGTGCAGAGACCAGCCAAATCCGCTCCTTTGCCCCAGGTTGAATAGATCCTCAGACAGGAACCTAAACCAATGAGTGACAGAAGAGGGTACTGTCAGGGGTTACCTGGGAGGTTGGCAGGGGTCAGTGAGCTGCAAGACCCATTTTATTATCCTATGCTAGATTGAAGCAGGTGTAGTGGAGAATCCAGGCACTGCCAGGTTACTACAGCATGAGGGAATCAGAGGAGAGGCACAGGAGGGGTCTGGTAAATGGTGCCTGAAACCAAGGGACAGGGACTGGGTCCAGGAGAAGGAAAGCAAGGGGATTAAGTAAGGAGACAGGCCCAGTAATGGAGATCCAAGTGCTACCACTGGGCCTGGGTGAATAAAAAACCATTGTTGTCTGTGGAAGCTCTTATACCTCTGCAGACCTGGTAGAGCAGAATGGCTCCACCAGGCGAGAGACCCCTCCCACCTTGATGTCCACGCTATCTTGTAACCTGCATCAGCCCTTGAAGAGGGGACACACCTCTACATTCATGAGATCACTTCCATCTCTATGCCCAGTGTGTGTGTGTGTGTGTAGGGGAGGGGTCGTATACAGCTGCAGCCAGGGTATCAGGGACTCGCCCCTCTAGGTAGGATATCCCTTTCATCTGGGTTTCAGGGGGAGCTTCTATCCTGGCACAGCCAGAGTAACAGGCATTCACCCCTCCAGGAAGAGACCTCTCACACCTGCATTTGTACCGGGGGCTCCTGCAGAGCTGCAGTCAGGGTAACAGGGACTCGCCCTTCAAGGCAGGAGACCCCTATATCCTGGGTGTGGAGTGGAACTCCTATACCTCTGCAGGCAGGGTAAAGGGGTCTCACCCCTCCAGGAAGGAGACACCTCCCAACTGGGTGTCAGAGGACCTAATACAACACCCCAACCAGGGTAGAAGGGACTCCCGCCTCCAGGAGGGAGACTCCTCCTACCTGAGTGTGGCATCGAACTTGTATACTGCTGCAGCCAGGTTAGAGGGGAGACTATGGAAAGGCCACTCCAACCTGGGTGTAGAGTGGAGCTCATATACCACCGCAGCCATGGTAGAGGGTACTTGCCACACCAGTCTCGAGACTCCTCCCACTTGCGTGTCTGTGAGGACTCTTATACCTCTGAGTCAGGGTACCAGGGTCTCCTCTCTCCAGGCGAAAGAATCTTCCCACCTGGGTGTCAGGGGAGCTCCAATAACACTGAAGCCAGGTTAAAGGGGACTCGAAACTCCAGTCGGGAAACCCCTCACACCTGCGTGAGTCAGGGAGCTCCTATACCTCCTATCCAGGGTAGAGGGAACTCACTCCTCCAATTGGGAGACGCCTTTCACTTGGGTGTTTTGGGAGCCAAAATAGAGGGTCCTTGCCCCTCTAGGTGGGAGTGCCCTCCCACCCATGAGCTGGGGGTCTTATATAGCTTGTGTACCACCAAAGCCAGGTTAGCTGGGACTCGCCCCTCCATTTGGGAGACCCCACCCAACTATATGTCTGGGGAAGCTTGTATACCTGCACATTTAGGGTCAAGGGGATTCCCTGCTCTAGGCGGGAGACCCTTCCTACCAGGATGTCAGGGGGGACTCTAATCCTGCCTTATCCCTGGTATAGGGGATTTGAACCTCCTGGTTAAGGGCAGCCAGGGGCTCAAACAAGGAGCCAGACCCAGTAATAGAGAGCCAACTGCTAGCACCTGGGCCTGGGTGAATGAAAAAGACATGGTTGTCTGTTGAAGCTTTTATACCTCTGCTGACAGGCAGGATACCCCTCCCACCAGGGTGCAGGGGGAGCTCTTATGCCACCACACCTAGAGTATATGGGACACGCTCCTACAAGCTGGAGATTCCTTGAAGCTGGGTGTCCAGGGAAGCTCCTATATTGCCACAGGAAGGGTTGGGGTAACTCGCCATTCCAAGAAGGAGACCCTACCCACCTTGGTGTCAGGTAGAGCTAGTATACTGCACCATCCAGGGTAGAAGAGACTCACCCCTCCAGGTGGGAGAACCCGCACCCCTGGGTGTGGGTGGGGAAGATCATATACCACTTTAGCCAGGGTAGTGGGTACTTGCCCATCCAGGTGGGAGACTCCTCCCATCGGGGTGTCAGGGGAGCTCATATACTACATGAGTCAGGGTACAGGGGACTCACTCCTCCATATTGGAGATCCCTCCCACGTGTGTATGGTGGGGGGCTAATATACAGCCATATAAAAGATAGATTTGTCTCTCCCCTCCTTGTCAGAGACCCCTCCCACCTGGGTGTCTGGAAGAGCTCCTACACCACTGTAGCCAGGGTAGAAAGGACTTGGCCCTCTAGGCAGGAGACCCACTCACCTGGATGTGTGGGAGCTCCTATACAGCAGCAGCCAGGGGAGAGCAAACTTGCCCCTCCAGGAGGAAGTACCCTCCCACCTGGATGTCAGGGGAAACTCATATACTGTTGCAGCTAGGGTAGAGTGGACATGCTTCTCCAGGAGAGAGACCCCTCCAGTCTTGGTCCCAGAGCAAGATGGTATTTTGCCTTAGCCAGGGTAGAGGGGACTTGCCCTTGCAGGTGGGAGACCCCTCCCACCTTGGTTTCATGTGGTCTTATACCATTGCAGCCAGGGTATAGGGGACTCGCCCATGCAGGTGGGAGACTTCTCCCACCTGGATGTCCTGGAAGCTCTTATATGGCACCAGCCAAAGTAGAGTGGGCTCTCGCCCTTCCAGGTAAGAGACCCCTTCCACCTGGGTGTGGGGGATGAGATTATATAGTGCCACAGTCAGGATACAGAGGACTCACCTGTCAAGGCTAGAGACCCCTCTTACCTGTTTGTCAGGGGAAGCCCTTATACTGCCTCAGCCAAGGAAGAGGGGACTTGCCCCTCCAGGCATGAGATCCCTTCCTCCTGGTTGTTTGGGGGAGCACCTATAGAGCTATAGGTAGGGGACTCTACCCTCCAGGCTGGAGACTCATCAGACTTGGTTGTCAGGGAAATTCCTATACCACGGCAGAGAGTGTAGAGGGGACTCGCCTCTCCAGTCAGAAGACCTGGGTGTTGGAAGTAGCTCATCTACTGCCAGAGCCAGGGTAAAGGGGACAGGTGCGTACCTACAGGCAGAAGATATCTCCCACCTGTGTGTCAGGGGAACTCATAAAGTCCTGGAGCCAGAGTAGAGTGCACAGGCTCCTCCAGGTGAGAACCCCTCCCATCTTAGTGCCAGGGCAAGCTTGTATTCTGCCTTAGCCAGAGTAGAGGGGAGTTGCCCCTCCAAGCAGGATACCCCTCCTACGTGGGTTTTGGGGAGAGCAGGTACACAGCTGCAGCCAGGGACTGCTGGGACTCTCCCATTTAGGTGGGAGACTCCTGGCACCTGGTTGTCAGGGGGAGCTCTTATTCCACTGCAGCCATTGTTGTTGGGACTTTCCCTCAAAGCAAGACACCGCTCCCGCCTGCGTGTGGGGGGAAGCTCTTGTATCTCCAGCGCCAGGGTGGAGGAAACTTGCCCTTCCAGCAGGAGTCACCTCCCATCTTGGTATTTGGGAGGGTGCTCCAATACCACAGCAGCAAAAAGAGAGGGGAGTCACACCTCCAAGCTGGAGACCCCTCCCATCTGGGTCTCTGGCAAAGCTGGCAAACCCCTGCAGCCAGGGTAGAGGGAAGTCACCTTTCTATGCGGGAGACCTCTCCATCCTGTGTGTCAGGGGAAGCTCCTTAACTACTGTAGCCAGGTTAGTAAACACTAGCCCCTCCAGGCAGAAGAACCCTCCCACCTGTGTGTCAGGGGAAGCACCTTACCAGCTGCAGCAGGGTAGAGAGGACTTGCCTCTCCAGGCAGAAAACCCTGTCCACCTAGTTGTCAGGTGGAGCACATATACCCCAGGAGCCAGGGTACAGGAGACTTGCACTTACAGGCCAGAGACACCTCCCACCTGGGAATGGGGGTAACTCCTGTACCACATTAGCCAGGATAGAGGGGACACGCCCCTCTAGGCAGAAAAACCCTCCCACATGGGTGTATGTCAAGAAGGGGATCTTATACACCTGCAGTTTGGGTAGCAGCAACTCGCCCCTCCAGGCGGGAGATCCCTCCCTTCTGGGGGAAAGAGGGGGATCTTATATCCCCTCAGCCAGGGTTGAGGGGACTCGCCCCTTTAGGCAGGAGAGGATCCCACCAGGTTTGGTGTGGAAGCTCCTATACCGCTGCAGCCAGGGTGATTGGGACTTGCCGCTTCAGACTGGAGATGCCTCTGACAGGGGTGTCCCAGGGAACTTTTATACAAGTGTAGCCAGGGTATTGGAGACTTGCCCATCTAGTCGGGAAACCCCTCCGACCTGGCTTTCAGCAGGAGCTCTTATACCACCACAGCCAGCGTAGAAAGTACTTGCCCCTGGTGGCGGGAGATCCCTCCCACTAGGGTGTAGTGGGAGCTCATATACCACCACAGCCAGGATAGAGAGGACTCACCTCTCCATGCAGGAGAACTCTCCCAGTCTGGTGTCTTGTATACCTCTGAAGCCAGGGTAGAGGGCCCTCGCTGCTTTAGTTGGGAGACCCTACCCATCTGTGTATCAGGGGGATCCCCTTTACCCTGACACAGGCAAGGTAAAGGGGACTTTCTCCTTCAGGCAAGAGACTCCTCCCACCTGTGTGTGTGTGTCGGGGGAGATCCTATACAGCCATAGCCAGAGTACAGGGGACTGGCCCCTCCAGGCGAGAGACCCATACAATGTGGGTTTCAGGGAAAGCTAGTATAACACTGCAGCCAGGGTAGAGGGAACTCGCACCTCCAGGCAAGAGACCTATCCAACCTGGGTGTCAGGGACAGCTAGTATACCACTTCAGCCAAGGTAGAAGAGACTGGCCCCTACAGGAGGGAGACCCCTCTCACCTGAGTGTTTGTGTGGGAGATCCTATACCTCCACAGCCAGGGACGAGGGGACTCATTGCTCCAAGCAGGAGACCCCTTCCACCTGTGAGTGATGGGACCTCTTAAATGGCAAGAGCTAAAGTATAGGGGACTTGCCCTTCCAGGAGAGATACCCCTCCCACCTGTGTGTCATGGATCTTGTATACCGCCAAAGCCAGAGTAGAGGAAATTTGCCTATCCATACAAAAGACAACTCCCACCTGTGTGTAAGGGAGCATTTGTATACTGCCTTATCCAGTGTAGAGAAGACTTGACCCTCCAGGTGGGAGACCCCTTCCACATGGGTGTCTGGGGGAGCTTGCATACTGCCACTGCCCAGCTAGAGGGGACTCATTTCTCCAGGCGGGAGACCCTTCCACCTGGATGTCAGTGGGAGTTCGAATACCCCGCAGCCAGTTTAGAGGGTACTCACTCTCCAGTCCGGAGACCCCATAACCTGGGTTTCAGGGAAACTCCAATACCTCTAGAGACAGAGGAGCGGGTTCTGGACACTCCAGGTGGAAAAAATTCCTTCCACCTGGTTGTCAGGGGAGTTCATATACTGCCACAGGCAGGGTAGAGGAGATGTGCCACTGGAGGCAGGAGATTCTTCCCACCTTGGTGTAGGGTGGAGCTCCTATACCGTTGCAGCCAGGGTAGAGAGGTCTCGCCTCTCTAGTCCAGAGACTCTGCCACCTCTGTAGATCCTTTACTGCAGCAGCCAGGGTAGAGTGGACTTGCCCCTCCAGTTGAGAGATCCATCCAAACCTGGGTTTCAGGGAAAGCTAGAATACCTCTGCAGCCAGGGTAGAGGGGATTCGCCCCTTCCATCTTGTTATGAGGGAGAGCTTGCATACCACAGCAGGCAGAATAGAGGGGACTTGCCCCTCAAGCAGGAGACCCTTACGCCTTGGTGTATGGGAGTGCTGGTACACCCACTCAGGTGTAGGGGGGAGTCAACCCTCTAGGCAGGACACCCCTCTCACTGGGGTGTCAGGGGGAGTTCCTATACTGTTGTCACCAGGGTCGAGTGGACTTGCCCTTTTAGTTGGTAGACCGCTCACACGTGGGTGTCTGGGTGAACTCCTATCCCTCTGCAGCAAGGGCAGAGGGGATTTGCCCCTACCATTGGAAAACCCTCCCACTTGGGTGTGTGAGGTGAGATCTTATAATGCCAAAGGAAGGGTAGAAGGGACTCCACCCTCCAGGTGAGAGGGGACTCAACCCTCCAGGAGCGAGACCCCTTCTACCTGGGTGTCCTGGGGAGCTCCTATACCCCCGAAGTCAGGGTAGAGATGACCCGCTCCTCCAGGCAGAATACACCTCCCTTCTGGATGTCAGGGGGAGTTCCTATACTGCTGCAGCCTGGAAAGAGTGGACTTGCTCTTTCAGTCAGGCAACCGCTCCCACATGGGTGTATGATTGAGCTCCTCTACCTCCAAAGCAAGAGTAGAGGGGACTCACCAATCCAATTCGAAGACCCTTTCCACATGGGTGTCTGAGGGAGCTTGATCACTGCAGCATCCAGTGTAGAGGGGACTCCTCCCTGCAGGCGGGAGACCCCTCCCACCTGCGTGTCCGCAGGAGCTCCTATGTGCCACAGTCAGGGTAGAGGGGACAAGACCCTGCAGGCGGAAGACCCATCCCACCTGGCTGTACTGGGATCTCTTATATGACAAGAGATAAAATAGAGGGGACTCGCCCTTCCAGGCAGGATATCCCTCCCATCTGGGTGTCAAGTGGAGCTCATATACCCCAGCAAACAGGGTAGAAATACCTCCCACCTGGAAATGGGAGTAACTCCTATACCCCCTTAGCCCGGGTAAAGGGGACTTGTCCCTCCAAGAGGAAGACCCCTTCCACCTGGGTGTCTGGTTGATTTCCTATACCTCCACA
Source organism: Ictidomys tridecemlineatus (assembly GCF_052094955.1). Taxonomy (NCBI): domain Eukaryota; kingdom Metazoa; phylum Chordata; class Mammalia; order Rodentia; family Sciuridae; genus Ictidomys; species Ictidomys tridecemlineatus. The sequence goes on from NC_135485.1 coordinate 85,037,896, forward strand.
TTTAGGGTAGTGGGGACTTGCCCCTCCAATTGGGAGACCCATCCTTCATGGGTGTCACGGGAGCTTGATTATTGCAGCAGCTAGGGTATAGGGGACTCAACCCTATGGTGGGAGACCCCTCCCACGTGAATGTAGTTGGGTATTTTATATGGCAAGAGGTAAAGTAGATGGGACTGTCCCTTCCATGCAGGATACCACTCCAACCTGGGTGTCTGGGAAAGCTTGTATACAGCCTCAGCCAGAGTAGAGGTGACTCATTGCTCCTGGTGGGAGACTGTTCCCATCTGGGTGTCTAGGGGAGCATGTATACCCGCAAAGCCAGTGTACAGGAGACTCTTTCCTCCATTAGGGAGACACCATATCCTGAGTGTTGGGGAGCTCCTACACAGGTAAGCCAAGGGAGTGGGGACTGGACTCTTCAGGCAGAAGATCCCTTCTACCTGGTTTCCAACAGAGTTGATATACTGCCATAGCAGGGTAGAGGGTGCTTGCAATTTGAGGCGGTAGACCCGTCCCACCTGGGTGTAGGAGGGACCTCCTATACTTCTGCAGCCAGGGTACAGAAGACTCTCCCCTCCAGGCGAGGGACCCATCCAAACTGAGAGTCAGGAAAATCTAGTAAACCACTGCAGCCAGGGGACAGGGGATTCACCCTTTCAGGCAGGGGACCTCTCACATCTGGATATGGAGGTGCTTTTATACCAGAGCAGTCAGGATAGAGGAGACTCAGCTCTCCAACCATGAGACTCCTCCCATCTGGTTGCATGGGAGAGCTGGTACACCCTCTCAGCCAGGGTAGAGGGAAGTTACCTCTCTAGGCAGGAGACCCCTCTCACCTGGGTATCAAGGGAAGCTCCTTAACTGCTGCAGCCAGGATAGAGTAGACTCACCCCTCCAGGAGGAAGACCCCTCCCACCTGGGTGTCAGATGGAGCTCATATACCCCTTCAGCCAGGGTAGAGGCAACTGGTACCTGAGGGGATCTTCCGCCTGGAGAGTCCAGTCCACTGCTGCCAAGAGAGAGAGGACTCACCCCTTCAGGCAGGAGACCCTTTCCATCTGGGTATGATGGGGAGCTCATATACCACAGCAGCCAGAAGAGAGCGTTCTCACTCCCCAAAGCAGGAGACCCCTCCCACCTGGATGTCTTGGAGAGCTGGTACATCACCTCAGCCAGGGTAAAAGGAAGTCACACCTCTAGATGGGCAACCCCTCCCCTAGGTTTCAGGGGAAACTCCTTAAACTCTGCAGTCAGAGTAAAGTGTACTTGCCACTCCAGGCATAAGACCCCTCCCACCTTGGAGTCAGATGGAGCTCATGTACCCCACGTAAGGGTTGACGCAACTTGCACCTCCAGGCGAGAGACACCTCTAACCTCGGAATGGGGTCAACTCCTATAAAGCCTTAGCCAGAGAAAAGGGCGACTCTCCCTCCAGTTGAGAGACACTTCCCACATGGATGTCTGGAGTGCGGGGTTTCCTATACAGCTGCAGCTGGGTTAGCAGGGACTGGCCCTCTAGGCAGGAGTCCCATCCCTATTGAAGTTAGGAGGGGGCTCTTATAACACAGCATCCAGCATTGAGGGGAATCGCCCCTCCAGGCAAGAGACCCATCCAACCTGGGGGTCAGGGAAAGCTAGTAAACTACCGCAGTCAGGGTACAGGGGACTCACACTTTCAGGCATGAGGCCCCTAACATCTCTGTGTGTGGGTGGTTCTTATACAACATCAGCCAGAATAGAGGGGACTTGCCCCTCCAAGCTGGAGACCCCTCTCACCTGAGTGTCTGTGAGAGCTGACAGGGTAGAGTGAAGTCACCCCTCTAGGTGGGAGACCCCTCCCACCTTGCTGTCAAGGGAAGCTCCTTAACTTCTGCAGCCAGGGCAGAGTGGACTCGATCCTCCAGGCAGAAGACACTTCCTACCTCGGTTTCAGAAGGAGCACATATACCCCAGCATCCAGGGTAGAAGCAACTTGCACCTGAGGAAAGAAACACTTCCCAGCTGGGAATTGGAGTAACTCCTACAAGGAATTACACAGTAAAGGGCACTTTTGCCCCTCCAGGCAGAAGACCCCTCCCACCTGAGTGTCAGGTGGAGCTCATATACCCCAGCAGTTAGGGTAGATGCAACTTGTACCTCCAGACAAGAGATACTTCCCACCTTGGAATGAGGGGTAACTCCTGTAGGCACTAGCCTGGGTGGAGGACACTAACCCCTCCTGTTGAGAGTCATCTCCCAATGAGTGTCTGGCATCAGGGAGAGGGTTCATATACAGCTACATCTGGGTTAATAGTGACTTTCCCCTTCATGCAGGAGACCCATTTCTACTGAAGGTAGGAGGGTCTCTTATTTCCCCACAGCCAGGATTGAGGGGACTTGCCTCTCTAGGCGAGAGACCCATCCAACCTGGGTGTCAGGGAAAACTAGTAAACCAATGTAGCCACAGTGCCAGGACTCAACATTTCATATGTGAGGCCTCTCCCATCTAGGTATGGCATGGAGCTCTTTATACCACAGCAGCCAGAAGAAAGGGGTCTCACTCCTCAAAGCAGGAGACCCCTCCGACCTGGGTGTCTGGGAGACCTAATACACCTCCTCAGCCAGGAAAGAGGGAAGTCACACCTCCAGGTAGGGACCCATCTCCTGGCAGTCAGGGGAAGCTCCTTAAGTGCTGTAGCCAGGGTAAAGAGGACTCACCCCTCCAGGTGGAAAACTACTCCCATCTGGGTGTCAGGTGGGGCTCATATACCCCAGCAGCCAGGTTTCATACAACTGGCCCCTCCAGGTGAGACACACCTCCCACCTTGGAATGGGGGTAACTCCTATACAGCCTTAGCCACAGTAGGGTAGAGGAGACTAGCCCCTCCAGTTGAGAGGCGCCTCCCTCATGGGTGTCTGGTTTCGGGAGGTTCGTATACAGCTAAAGTTGGGTTAGCAGCGACACACCCTTCCAGGCAGGAGACCCATCCCTACTGAAGGTAGGAGGGGGCTCTTATACCCCTGCACCCGGGGTTGAGGGGACTCGCCTCTCCAGGTGAGAGACCAATCCAAACTGGGTGTCAGGGAAAGCTAATTATCCACTTCATCCAGGGTACAAGAGACTCACCCTTTCAGCCGTGAGACCCCCTAACATCTGTGTGTGTGTGTGTGGGGGGCTCATATTCAACAGCAGCCAGAATAGAGAAGACTCACCCCACCAAAATAGAGACCCCTCTCACCTGGGTGTCTGTGAGAGCTGGTACACCCTCCAAGCCAGGATAGAGAAATGTCTCCCCTCTTGGTGGTCGAACCCTCCCACCTGGGTGTCAGAGGAAGCTCCTTAATTGCTGCAGCCAGGGCAGATTGGACTTGATCCTCCAGGCAGAATATACTTCCTACCTGGTTTTCAGATGGAGCTCATGTACCCCAGCAGCCAAGGTAGAGGCAGCTTGCACCTGAGGCAAGAATCATCTTCCAACTGGGATTGGGAGAAACTTCTATAAAATCTTAGCCTGGTAGAGGGCACTCTCTCCTCCAGGTGGAAGACCCCTCCTAACTGGGTGTCTGGGGAGCTCATATCCCCCAGAAGCCAGGCTACAGGCAACTTGCAACTCCAAGAGGAAAACACCTACCACTTGGGGATGGGGTAACTCCTGTAATGCATTAGCCTGGGTAGAGGGGACTTGGCCCTCCAGTTGGGTGATCCCATAACCTGGGTGTCAGGAGAGCTCCTATACCACCAGAGCCAGGGGAGAAGGGACTTGAACATCCATGCGGAAGATCCAGTCCACCCAGTTGTCAGGGGAGTTTATATACTCCCACAAACAGGGTGGGGTCTTGCCACAGAGGCAGAAGACCCCTCCCACATAGGTGTAGGAGGGACTTAAAAAACAACTGCACCCAGGGTAGAAGGCACTTGCCTCTCCAGGCAGGAGTCCACCCCCCAACCTGGGTGTCAGGTGGAAATTCTTTACCACAGCAGCCAGGGTAGAGTGGACTCACCCCTTCAGGCGAGAGACACACCCACCCTGGTTGTCAGGAAATGCTAGTAAACCACTGCAGCCAGGGTAGAGGGAACTCGCCCCTTCAGGTGGGAGACCCTTTCCATCTGAGTATGGGAGAAAGATCTTTATTTTATTTTATTTTTTTATTTATTTTATTTATTTTTTTATTGTTGGTCGTTCAAAACATTACATAGTTCTTAATACATCATATTTCACAGTTTGATTCAAGCGGGTTATTAACTCCCAACTTTACCCCGTATACAGATTGCTGTATCACATCAGTTGCCCTTCCATTGATTGACATATTGCCTTTCTAGTGTCTGATGTATTCTGCTGTCAGTTCTATTCTCTACTATCCCCCCTCCCCTCCCCTCCCCTCCCCTTTTCTCTCTCTACCCCTTCTACTGTAAATCATTTCTTCCATTTGTATTATCTTGTCTTACCCCTCCTTTCCTCTTATATATCATTTTGTATAACCCTGAGGATCACCTTCCATTTCCATGTGATTTCCCTTCTCACTCCCTTTCCCTCCCACCTCTCATCCCTGTTTAATGTAAATCTTCTTCTCAAGCTCTTCGTCCCTACCCTGTCCTTGTTTACTCCCCTTATATCAAAGGGGTCATTTGGTATTTGTTTTTTAAAGATTGACTAGCTTCACTTAGCATAATCTGCTCTAATGCCATCCATTTCCCTCCAAATTCTATGATTTTGTCATTTTTTAATGTAGAGTAATACTCCATTGTGTATAAATGCCACATTTTTTTATCCATTCATCTGTAAGTACATGAAAAAATGCTCACCATCGCTAGCAGTCAGTGAAATGCAAATCAAAACTACCCTAAGATACCATCTCACTCCAGTAAGATTGGCAGCCATTACGAAGTCAAACAACAATAAGTGCTGGAGAGGATGCAGGGAAAAGGGCACTCTTGTTTATTGCTGGTGGGACTGCAAATTGGTGCAGCCAATTTGGAAAGCAGTATGGAGATTTCTTGGAAAGCTGGGAATGGAACCACCATTTGACCCAGCTATTCCCCTTCTCAGTCTATTCCCTAAAGACCTAATAAGAGCATGCTACAGGGACACTGCTACATTGATGTTCATAGCAGCACAATTCAGCCTAGATGCCCTTCAATAGGGAAAGCTCTTATACCACAGCAGCCATGACAGAGCAAACTTGCCCCTCCAAACAGGAAAACCCTCCCACCTGGATGTCTGAAAGAGCTTGTGTACAGCCAGAAGAGGTAACTCATTGCTCCAGGAAAGAGACCATTCTCATCTGGATTTCTGTGGGATTTCCTATACCCTCACAGCCAGTGTAGAGGAGACTCACCCCTCCATTCAAGAGACCCATATCTAGGATGTTGGGGGAGCTCCTATAGAGCCAGAGCCAAGGGAGTTGGGACTCAACCCTCCAGGCAGAAGATCCCTTCCATGTGCTTGTCAGTGTAGTTCATATACTGCCATAGCAGGGTAGAAGGGACTCGCCATTCCAGTGGTAGACCACTGCCATCGGGGTGTAGAGGGGAGCTCCTATACCACCGCAACCAGGTTAGAGGTGAATCACCCCTCCAGGCAACAGACCCTCCCACCTGGGTGTCCGGGGGTTATATTTTATTGCCACAGCCAGGGTAGAGGGGAATCGCCCCTCCAGGCGAGAGACCCATCTAATCTGGGTGTCAGGAAAAGCTACTAAACAACTGCAGCCAGGAGAGAAGGGACTCGCCCCTTCAGGTGGAAGACCCCTCCTATGTGTGTATGGCAGGGAGTTCCTGTACCACAGCAGCCAGAAAAGAGACGTCTTGCTCCTCAAAGCAGGAGACTCCTCCCACCTGTGTGTCTGGGAGAGCTGGTTCACCCCCTCAGCCTGGGTAGACGTAGTCACACCTCTAGGTGGGGACCCTCCCCTGGGTGTTAGGTCAAGCTCCTTAACTGCTGCAGACAGGGTAAAGTGGTCTTGCCACTCCAGGCGGAAGACCCCCTTTCACCTGGGTCTCAGGTGAAGCTCATATACCCCAGCAGCCAGGGTAGACACACCTTGTACCTCCATCAAAAAGACACCTCCAACCTGGGAATGGGGGTAACTCCTTTATGGCCTTAGCCTGTGTAGAGGGGTCTTCCTCCTCCAGTCAAAAGACACCTCCTACATGGTTATCTGGTGTTGGGTGGTTCATATACAGCTGCAGCTGTGTTGGCAGCAACTGGCAACTCCAGACAGGATACCCATCCCTACTGAAAGTAGGAAGGGGCTCTTATACCCCTGCAGCCAATGTTGAGGGGACTCGCCCCTCCAGGTGAGTGACCCATTCAACCTAGGTGTCAGGGAAAGTTAGTAAACCACTGAAGCCAGGAAACTAATCATTTTAGGCCTGAGACCCCTCCCAGCTGTGTATGATTTGGGCTCCTATACAAAAGCAGCCCAAATAGAGGAGACCCGAACCTCTAAGCAGGAAACCCCTCTCATTTTGGGTGTCTGTGAGAGCTGGTACAAACTCTCAGCCAGGGTAGAGGGAAGTCACCCCTCTAGGTGGGAGACCCCTTCCACCTCAGTGTCAGATGAAGCTCATATACCCCAGCAGCCAGTGTAGACACAACTTGCACCTCAAGGTGAGAGACACCTCCCACCTGGAAATGGGGGTAACTTCTATATGGCCTTAGCCATGGCACATGGGCGTCGCTTCTCCCATTGAAAGATGCCTCTCACATGGGTGTCTGGCATTAGTGGGTTCATAAAGAGCTGCAGCTGGGTTTGCAGTGACTCGCCCCTCAGGGCAAAAGACCCAACCCTACTGAAGGTAGGAGAAGGCTCTTATATCTCCACAGTCAAGGTTGAGTGGACTCACCCCTCCAGGCGAGAGACACATCCAACCTAGGTGTCAGGGAAAGTGAGTAAACCAGTACAGCCAGAATACAGGGGAAACACCCTTCCAGGCATCAGACTACTCATATCTGTGTATTAGGGGGGCTCCTATACAACAGCAGCCAGAATAGAGGGGACTCATCCCTTAAGTCTGGAGACCCCTCTCACCTTGGTGTCTGTGAAAGCTGGTACACCCTTTCAGCCAGAATAGAGGAAAGTCACCCTTGTAGGTGGAGACCCCTCCCACCTGGGTGTCAGGGGAAACTTCTTAATTGCTGCAGCCAAGGCTGAGTGGACTCAAACCTCCAGGCAGAAGACCCTTCCTACCTGGGTTTCAGATGGAGCACATATACCCCAGCAGCCAGGGTAGAGGAAACTCGCACCTCCTAGATGAAGACACCTACCACTTGGGGATGGGGGTAACTCCTATATTTTTTTGGCCTGGGTAGAGAGGACTCGCCCCTACTGTCAGGTGACCCGCATTACCTGGGTGTCAGGAGACCTCCTATACCACCAGAGACTGAGGAGAGGGGACATTAACCTGCAGGCAGAAGATCCTACCTACCCAGTTGTCAGGGGAGTTTATATATGCCCACAAGCAGGGTAGAGGGGACTTGCGACTAATGGACTGAGACCCCTTCCACATGGGTGTACCTCCAGTGGAGAGACACCTCTCACCTAGGAATGGGGTACCTCCTATATGGCCTTAGCCAGGGTAGAGGGGACTTCCCCTCCAGTCAAGAGATACATCCCAAATGGGTGTTTGGTGTTGAGGGGTTCGTATATAGTTCATCTGGTTTCACAGCGACTGTCCCCTCCAGGCAGGAGACCCATCCATACTGAATGTAGGAGGGGGCTCTTATACCACGGCAACCACAGTTGAGGGGACTCGCCCCTCCAGGTGAGCGACCCATCCAACCTGAGTGTCAGGAAAAGCTACTAAACCACTGCAGCCATGAGAGAGTGGACTCTCCCCTCCAGGCGGAAGACCCCTTCCCACCTGGGTGTCAGGTGGAGCTCATATTCCCCAGCAGCCAGGCTACAAGCATCTCATGCCTACAGGCAAGAAACACCTCTCACCTGAGAATGGGAGTAACTCCTATACCCCTTTAGCCCAGGTAGAGTAAACCCCCCCTCCAGACGGACACCCACCTGGGTGTCTGGGAGAGCTTGTATACAGCCTCACCCAGGGTCTCCAGGAGGAAGACCATCTGGGTGTCTGGGGAATCTCCTATACACCCACAGCAGTGTAGAGGAGACTCACCCCTCCATTCAAGAGACCCCATATCTAGGATGTGGGGGAGCTCTTATACAGCCAGAGCCAAGGGAGTGGGGACTAAATCCTCCAGGCAGAAGATCCCTTTCATGTGCTTGTCAGCAGACTTCGTATACTGCCATAGCAGGGTACAAGTAATAGACTCCTCCCACCTGGGTGTAGAGAAAATCCACAAACCCTCCCACCTGTGTGTCTAGGGGATATCTTTTACTACCACAGCCAGGGTTGAGGGGAATAGCCCATCCAGGAGAGAGACCCATCCAACCTTGGTGTCAGGAAAAGCTATTAAACCATTGAAGCCAGGAGAGAGGGGACTGCCTCCTTTAGGTGGGAGACTCCTCCCATCTGGGTAGGTGGGGAGCTTGTATAACACAGCAGCCAAAAGAAAGGGGTCTCCCTCCTCAAAGCAGGAGACCTCTCCCACTTAGGTGTCTGGGAGAGCTGGTACACCCCCTCATCCAGGGTAGAGGGAAGTCACACCTCTAGGCTGGCGACCCCACATTGGATGTCAGGGGAAGCTCCTTTACCCCTGCATCCAGGGTAAAGTACTCGCCCCTTCAGGCGAAGATCTCTCCTACCTGGGTTTCAGGTGGACCTCGTGTAACTCAGTAACCAGGGTAGACACAACTTTTACCTCCAGGCAAGAGACATCACCAACTTGGGAATGGGCATAACTCCTATAGGGCCTTAGCCAGGGTAGAAGAGACTCACCCCTCCAGTTAGAGATGCTGCCCACATGAGTTTCTGGCATTGGGGTTCATATACAACTGCAGCTGGGTTAGCAGAGACTCACCCCTCCAGGCAGGAGACCCATCCCTACTGAAGGTAGGAGGGGACTGTTAGACTCTTGTAGGCAGGTTTGAGGGTACTCACCCCTCCAGGTGAGAGATCCATCCAACCTGGCTGTCAGGGAAAGCTAGTTAACCACTGCAGCCAGGGTACAGGGAACTCACACTTTCAGGCGTGAGACCATTCACATCTGTGTATGGGAAGGGGCGCTCATATGCAACAGCAGCCGGTACAAACAGAACTTTCTCCTCCAAGCAGGAGACCCCTCTCACCTAGGTGTCTGTGAGAGCTGGTACACCCTCCAAGCCAGGGTAGGAAAAAGTCACCCCTCTAGGTTGGAGTCACCTCTCACTTGGGTGTCAGGGGAAGCTTCTTAACTGCCGAAACCAGGGAAGATTGGACTTGATTCTCCAGGCAGAAGAACTTTCCTACCTGGGTTTCAGATGGAGCTCATATACCCACAGCCAGGGTAGAGGCAACTTACACCTGAGGCAAGAAACACCTCTCAAATGCTCAGAAGAGGGCACTAGTCTCTCCAGTCTGAAGACCCATCCAACCTGGATGGCAGGTGAGCTCATATAACCCAGCAGCCAGGGTAGAGGCAACTCGCACCTCCAGGAGGAAGACACTACCACTTGGTGATGGGGAAACTCATATAATGCCTTAGCCTGGGTAGACGGGACTCACCCCTCCAGTTGGGCGACCTCATAACCTGGGTGGCGGGAGAGTTCCTATACTGCCAGAGCCTGGGGATAGCAGACTTGAATCTCCAAGCAGAAGATCCTGTCCACCCAGTTGTCAGCGGAGTTTTTATACTACCACAAGCAGGGTAGAGAGGGCTTGCCACTAGAGGCAAGAGACCACTCCCATCTGGGTGTAGGGGCAACCTTCTACACTACTGCAGACAAGGTATAGGGGACTTGCCTCTCCAGGCAGGAGTCTCCCACTACCTTGGTGTCAGGAGAAGATTCTTTACCACAACAGCCATGTTAGAGTGGACTCCCCCCTTCAGGTGAGAATCACACCCATCCTTGTTGAAAGGGAAAGCCAATAAAGCCCTGCAGCTAGGGTAGTGGGGACTCGCCCCTTCAGTTTGAGAACCCCTCCCATCTGGGTATGGGGAAGGGCTCATATACCACAGCAGTCAGAATAGAGCTGATTCGCCCCTCCATGCAGGAGACCCCTCCCACCTGGGTGTCTGGGAGAGCTGGTTTACCCCAGCATCCATGGTAATGGCAACTTGCATTTGAGACAAGAACACCTCCCAACTGGGAATGGGAGTAAATCCTATACCACCTTAGTCTGGTAGAGGGCACTCGCACCTCCAGGTGTAAAACCCCTCCCACCTGGGGGTCAGTTTGTTGTAGGGAAAAATGAGGCGAGGCACTAAAGATGGCAGGAAACAGTTTTATTTTGCTGCAGCTAGGTTCAGAGGGCACAGATTTTGCTGTAATCTGTTAAATCCCTGAACCCTGAGTTCAGGGATTTTCAAAGTTTTATACCCAGCATGTCAGAGAAGGGACTCAGAAGTTCACAGTCTGCAGAAGTTCACATAAAGCAGCTTTTTCTTTCACTGTTCATGGCAAGTTAACTCTTCAAGGACAACATCTGAGAAGGGTAGAGCTTCTTCTCTTTTTTCTTTCTTCCCCCTGCCAGCTGTTACCACAGAGCCCATTTGTAACTTATCTTAAAAATGCAGAAATCTCTGTGAAGTCCAGCTCTAGGTCAGAGGCCTTGTTTGTACATTTCTTCAAATTACTATGCTGGATATGTTTATGAAAAACTAGTAAGGGGGTATCAAGCACCAGGAGTGCTAGTATCTTTTGGACAGTGGTCAAGTAAACAGGGCAACATAAAAATAGGAAAATTATCTACATTGGAGTCTTTTCCAGAGATTCTTTTGATGACAGTCCTAAAATCAGCCATTGTGAAGAGGGCTTTTCTGTGGAAAAAGGGGGTGCCACTTCAATTCCCCCCTTTAGTGATGCTTCCCATAATTTAATCCTTTAAATTTAAGATCATCCTTACAATTATCTTGGCTTAAAGCCTTATACAATATCAAAACCTTAGTTGTTGTCATCATTTCAACAGCAGCTTCTTTAGTGGACCCAGTAGATTTAATGCACAGTGGAGCCAAATATGGGAGCAATGAACAGGTTAACAGAAGAATACCCACTACACCAGTTAAGCTTTTAAATCTACCAACAGTATAGAACCATTTTCCAAAAGCATGTTTGGGACCCAAACTTCAGTGCCCTTCTAGTTATGAACAAGGACATGTGCTAGTTCTCTTGTGTTGTTGGCTATATTCTTAACGTCTTGTATATTTTCATCCATTTAGATGCAACAATCTGAGCTGTTGAAGCCTCCACATATTTATTTTCCCTCAGCCAGTAGGTAATCTAATGTCAAGTGGTTTTAATAGTTAGCCACTAGCATCTGGCCTGTTGTATGGCTAGGAGGTCAAAGGCTGTGGCAGTCTAAGAAATAATAATTTCTAGTACAGATTGTAAGTGTATAATTCTGTTTAACATGTAAATAGGAGTTCTATAACTACAACTTCCATTTTGTGCTCAAGTAGTGGGAGCAAAAGTGGCAATAAATCCTCTGGGTTGGCCAGTTACCTTCCTGCCAATATTGGTGACCTCCTAAATCAAGTTTCTTTCCAATGGGCCTCTTTTTCCTTTACAAACAGTCATCCATCTACAGCATTCCTCCGGTGGGACAGGTCCTAAATATATGTTTTATCACCTCTTCGTTACAGTGGCTTGTCTTGACACATGGTTCACATGGCCTCCATGGTTGGAATAGGAGTAGGGCAGAAACCCTTTAGGTTATCAAAGGAAACCAAACTAAATAACAGACTAACATTTTGGTTAGCATAGGTTAAACAGCATAAATTAACAAAGCCAAACTGATAACACCAAACAAATACCTGAAAACTTATATAAGCAAGATAAAAAAGTATAAGTGAAATTTTGTTGCCCAGAGTTCAATCAGTAGGAGTTACTGTTGTCAAAAAAGTAGCAAAAGCCAAACAGAATTGTGTATATATCTAGAAGCAAGGGTGTCAATGCATTACAGTATAAGAACTATCTCAGAGTTTTAAAGAGTTTATTAGTTCTGGTGGAAAGTTTATCTTTCACTGTGCATTGATCAGCCAGTCCCTCCTGTGTGGCTGAAAGAGTGCCATGGTCTTCTCAGCTTCAGCAGTGCATTGACCCAGTCAGCTTCCAGAGTGACTGGAGCAGGGCTGTTTTCCTTCTGATCCTCAAATTTCTCTGTTGCTTTTTGTTCTTCGGGATGGTCAGCTTCAAGGGCATAGCAGCTCTGGGGAGCGCTACCAGTCCGCAGCTGCTGGTGTGAGTCTGGTGTAGTTAATCCAGGGACCTGTCTCTGCAAACTTGACTGAAGATGGGGTTCATAAAATAACAGTAAAAGGGCCCTTCCAAAGAATTTAAGGAGTTGAATATTTCATTCTTTGACCCAGAATCGATCTGCAGGCTTGAAGGAGTGAGCACCTGGGACAGAATTACTGGCAATATTTCTCTAACCTATTGGTTGAGAACCTATAAAGTTTTCTGTAAGACCTGAAGCTGTTATCTCAGGGTTAATTTTCTCTCTCTTAAGTCTCCTTGTAGTCCCCTAATTAAAGGGGGACATCTCATATATTACCTCAAAAGAAAAGAATCCACTCCTCATAGTAGGATTGTATCTAATCCTCAAAAGTGTAATAGGGAGAATTTCATCAGAATGTAAGTGAGTCTTCTGACACAGCATTGAAACTTGGGACTGGATTTTCTTCCCGTTTCTTGCAGACAGCTGACCTGGCCTCTCTGTCAGCTCTCTGGTTGCCCTGGGAAACCATAGTGTTTCCCTTTCAATGACCTTTGCAATATGTAATCACAAGCTTATTGGGAGTTCACAGTGCAACCAAAAGTTTAAGAATTTCTTGCCCATATACCATGTCCTCTTTTTTTCCTGAGTTAATTAGCCCCTTTTCTTTACATAAATTCCTATGAACATGAAGGGTAGTGAACGCATATTCTGAGTCTATGTAAATATTCACACAGACTCTTGCTGTCTACTGAGGTGTTAGAGTCAAACAATAAGTTTTACTTTTTGTGTTCAAGTTCCCTGAGCCAGAGATTCTTCCTCAATATGGAGTCCAGAGTGACCATTGCATTTCTAGCAAAACATACCTCATCTTTTATAAAACTGCTTTCATCTGTGAAGTACTCTGCATCAGCATCCTTGAGAGGCTTGTCATTTTAGGTCTGTTCTGTTAACGAACACTTCATCCATAACCTCAACACACTTGTGATAAGATTTTCCAGGTCCAATGGGCAGCAAAGTTGCTGGGTTTAGAGTTCTGATGACCTCATCATGGATACATGTGTTTTCACAAAACATGCCCTGATATTTGACAATTTTACATTAGTCAACCAATAGTGTCCTTTGTATTCTAACAATGTGAAAATTGAATGAGGAACTCTGACAACCAGTTCTTGTCCCATGGCCAGCTTATCAGCTTCCAACACCAGAAGAGCTGTGGCTGCATGGGCCCATAAACAAGGTGGCCAGCCCTGGGCTACAGAGTACAAGTGTTTGGACAATAGGCCACTGGACAATGCCATGTCCGGAGCATCTGTGTCAAGACTCCTATAGCGACTCCAGACAGATCATGGACATACAGAAATAAAGGCTTTGTGAGGCCAGGGAGCCCTAATCCAGGTGCACTGTGTGTGCTTGTTTAATGCCCACAAAGGTCTTTTGTTTAGTTGACCCCCATATTAGAGGATCCCATTTTCCCTCATTTGTGTCTTCATAGAGGAGTTTTTCATAACTGAAAGTTGGGGATCCGTATATGCCTGAACCCAGTAGGCCTCAAGACTTCTCTAGTCTGATGGCCGGTTGAAGTAACTGGAATTGTGCAGATCTCCAGTTTCTTTTGAGGCCCAGTTGCTATTGTTGTGTTCTGTTGCTGAGTCATATGGTAATCAAAATATTTATTGATAGATATGGGCTTTTAAGTCAGAGTCCAGTACTGTCCAAAGGATGGTGTACTCAAGCCCCTGGGAGGAACTGTCATTTAGGGAAGGGAGGCGTACTTAAAGCCTCTGGTGCTTTAAGATGTAGGAATTTTTTGATCTTGTTGTTATCTCCCAGTGTAGGATGTTGGCTGTAAGGATTCTCCAGCTCTTAAATCTAATGTAAGTCTTAGCAGAGACTTATGACCTGGGACATTATTTGTATAAGAGGAACCTATGTAAATCTCACCTTGTGCCATCTGCCAAGATTGGAGGGCAGTGGTGTGGTCTCATGCAGGTCCCTGTATGGCAGCCACATTGTGCTCACCTAGGTGTTGCTCTTTGTTTGCGTGTCTTTCTCTTCTTGTCAGGTGGGAGCCTTCTCTAATTGTCTATAGTAGCTGCCCTGCTTCTGTTCTTGCTCAGTATGCCTGGGTGCATGGGCCTTTTTGGCGCTTCATGCTGGTGGCTCAATGCATGTGGCTTCGACCCAGGGTGGCATGTTCTTTTGGAGTGAGCACCCTATGGCCCACTACTGGTTGTTAACATGAACATAGTCCTGGTTCATTTGGGGGCTTGCAGCAACTGAGCCCCCCTGAGGTGCTGGGTCGCATGCATCAGATGCAGTTGTGTGTGTCTATTGGACCCCTACCATATTTGTCAATTATCAAATTCTGAGCAAGTGGGAAGAAATTGAAAGATGGGACTGGGACCAAAGACTGGGGAAAAGCGTTCATTCCTTCTCTGTTCAAGGCTTAGAATTTGATCATGGCAGTGGGTTCTTGCCCACTGGGGCCACTGGAGGCTTCCCCTTTTTTTTGGCCAATTTTTTTTTCCTTATAAACATTTGGACTATTGACTTTGTTATAGTGAGCCCCCCCCTTCAATGAATTCTGGGTTTGTGATGAGGGCAGCTGTAAGGAGATCCATTTTTTTCTTTATGTTTCTTATCAGCTTCTCTTTGAGTCTCTAGATTTCGATTGATGATAACTGTGCGGGCCAACTTAGTCAGCTCTCTAGCACACTTCTCAGTAAAGTCATCTAGGATTCTAATTTTTGGCAAATGGTTGACTGAGCCTTTCTCACAAAGGTTGCATTGATCACCAGTTGCTTGCGCCTGTGCATTTCTTCACTGACAAACTTGCACTGTGGTGCCCCTCCTCCCCCAGGCACCTCTGGTCAGGGAAAGGGGCGGCAGCTGTGGTGGCCTGGACATTTACCACTGAGTCGGTTGGGCACATCTCTTTTAATCATTGCTGCCAGTTTTATAGGGCAGAGGGGCCTTAGGTAGATGTAGGTCTGAGAGAAATTTTCAGTGTTATCCAGGCTACAGGAGGGAGATGCAGGAGCAATGGGAGGTTTATCTCAGCTCTGTTTGTCTGCAGATGAACTCGGCTTAGGCTAGGGCTCAGGGCTGGCTCCCATCCCTTCTAACTCTTGGGCACAGAAAGTGTGTTTCTATTTCTTTTTCCTATTTTTTAGACTTTCTCTGAGGGCCTCTTGACATCTCTTTAACTTTAGACCTTCTTCTTTTTGGGGGCCCCATCCTATGTCTGCATAATGGGCTGCATCAGATCAGTCATGGTCCAGGGTTTCTCTGTTTAGGAGGGAGTATAATTTTTCTAGCTTATGAGCTCAATGGTGGTGAAAAGCTCACATACAAAACTCCCTTGTCTCCCTCAGATGTTTTCCTCTGGTCATTAGGGGCAGGTCCTTGAGTCCCTTGTAGCGGCATTTGGAGAGTTATCATCTGAGTTCTGGCTCTGGTCTTGAGACAAATCTCCCACCTTAATCTTGGGAGGTGAAAGAGTTTTTGGTCCTAGGAAGCCTTTGTCTCTGAGGACATCACAGAGGAAAGAATAGCCAGTATTTGGGGCCATCATTTGTTGCCTCTGAGCACAAGGGGGCTGAGGGGACAGTCTGTTGTTTCAGTGGTCTTGGCAATGTTGGGTAGAGTGGCACATAAGGTGGTGGTTCCTCTTCTGACTCAAGGGGAGAACTGTTTTTCTTCCTTTCTTTACTAGTTGGGTTTCTATTTAGCTGCTTTCTGCTGGGTCATAGAGCCACTGTGTTCCTGGCTAACATCAGCCTGGACTGTCCATTTAGACAGGCTCTCAACCAAGGGGGCTGTTTCTGTACTATTTCTTGACAATAATAAATATAAGAAAATTGGTTCAGAGGTTCCAACAATAATAAAAAGTACCTCAGCAATGACTCTCTCATCTAAAGATCCTTCTGGTGGCCAGCCCACATATTGGGTGAGCCACTCTAATTCACAGAGTATGCAACCTTTGTTGAGTGAATTCCACCCCAGAGTTACCAGGAAAACCTTCCTAAAGGTTTTAAACACACATTTCAGAAGGCTCAGTTTTCTTACTGTGCCTCCCATGTTCCACCATGCATCGGTATCCCACACTTACAAAAAAAACACACTTAGGACAAGACTTTCTTCATCCATCTCAGGCTGCTTCCCTCGTGGGGACTTAGGGCCCTCTTAGCCTTGAGGGTCGGTATAAACCCCTGACCTGGATCTTTCACCTAATCATTGGTTGGTGAAATTCTGCCATAGACTGTATGAGGTGTCATGGAACCACAGATCAGGATTCTGCACTCGCTTCAGCCCTAGGGTTGAATCAGAACCCTTCCCTTTGTTTGTCTCATTCACACACTTTCACACACTTTCACACAGACATGGCCAGAACAGAATTTCTATACCACAAAAATTCCAACAAATTTCAAACCAAACAAAAAGGGAGTCACGGTTTCCCCTCTGCTCGCTGACCCCGAACAGAAACTACTTGGGGGACTCTCTTGGTTCATTTTAACTCCAACCACTTTGGAGGGTACTTGGGACACAACAGAGGTTGACCAAGCTGCTATTCCACCTTCTTAGGCCTCCAAGGGGAAGTTAGGTGGGCTACAAAACCAAATGGACCCAGGGTCCTACCTGTTCAGCTGGATGGTGCTCCAAAACCCTAATTCAGGTTCCTGCTGCCTGTGGATTCCATTGTGCTCCAGAGTGGCAGCCCCAGGATGCTGGATGAGTTGCTCCTCCTTCAGGCCAAGAGTGTCCTGGGAACAGCAATGAGACCACTGTCCCCCATCACCCCAGGTAAGCTGTTCCCTGGAGACAAGAAAGGCACAATAGCCTTCCTTACCTCCTCAGTCCCCTCGGGGTGGCCAAAAATGTTGCAGAGACAAAAGAGGTAAGGCATCTAAGATGGCAGAAAACAGCTTCATTTAGCTACATCCAGGTTCAGAGGATTAATTGTAATCAATTAATCCCTTGAACTCGAGTTCAGGGAGTTTCAGAGTTTTATACCCAGCATGTAGTGGGAGAGGCTCAGAAGTTCGCAGTCTGCAGAAGTTCACATAAAGCAACCATTTCTTTCACTGTCCTGGGCAAGTTAACTATTCAAGGATAACATCTGAGAAGTGGAGAACTTCTCCCCTTTCGTTCCTCCCACTGCCAGCTGTTACCACAGAGCCCATTTGTGACTTACATCACTGTGTAGCTCAACTCAAGGCCAGAGGCATTAATTGCGATTTTTTTCAAAGTATTATACTGGATATATTTGTGAAAAACTAGTGAGGAGATGCCCAGAACCTGGAGTGCTGGTATCTACTTGGCCAGTGGAGAAGTAAACAGGTCAACATGAAAATAGGAAGTTTATCTACATTGTACTCTTTTGTGGAGACTCATTTGCTGACAGTCCTAAAATAAGCCATGGGTGAAGAGGGCTTTTCTGTGGAGAAAGGGGGTGCCAATTCAAGGTAAGCTCATATGCCCCAGTAGACAGTGTAGAGGAAACTTGCACCTCCAGGAGGAAGACACCTACCACTTGGGGCTGTGGGTAACTCTTATAATTTCATAACCTGGATAGAGGGGACTCGCCCCTCCAGTCTGGTGACCCATAACCTGGGTGTCAGGAGAGCTTCTGTACCGCCAGAGCCAGGGGTGAGGGGACATGAAACTCCAGGTGGAAGATCCCCTCCACCCAGTTGTCAAGGGAGTTTATATACTCCCACAAGCAAATACAGGGTACTTGCCACTAGAGACTAAGACCACTCCCACCTGGAGGTATGGGGGACCTCCTACACCACTGCAGCCAGAGTAGAGTGGACTTGCTGCTCCAGGCTGGAGTCCCCGACCCACATGGGTGTTAGGGTAAGACAGTGTAGAGTGGACTCACCCCTTCAAGCGAGAGACATATCCATCCTGGTTGTCAGGGAAAGCTAGTAAACCACTGAAGCAAGGGTAGAGGAAACTCTCCCCTTCAGGCGGCAGATGCTTCCCATCTGGGTATGTGGAGGAGCTCCTATATCATAGCAGCCAGAATAGAGAGGACTTGCCCCTCCAAGCAGGAGAGCCCTTCCTCCTGGGTATCTTGGAGAGCTGGTACCCACCTCATCCAGAGTATGTGGAAGTCACCCCTCTAGGCAGGCGACCCCTTCCACCTGAGTATCAGGGGAAGCTTATTAAACTCTGCAGCCAGGGTAGAGTAGACTCTCCTCTCCAGGTGGAAGAACACTCTCACCTAGGTGTCAGGTGGAGCTCATATTTCCTAGCAGCCATTGTACAAGCATCTCCCACCTCCAGGGGAGGAAACACCTCCTACCTGAGATGGGGAATAACTCCTATACCACCTTAGCCCAGGTAGAGGAGCTCCTCCCTCCAGGCAGAGGGCCCTTCCCACCTGGGTGTCTGGGAGAGCTTGTGTGCAGCCCCAGCCAGGGTAGAGGTGACTCATTGCTCCAGGAAAGAGACAGTTCCTATCTGGGTTTCTGGAGGATCCCCAATATTCCCACAGCAAGTGTAGAGAAGATTTGACCCTCCATTCAGGAGATCCCATATCTAGGGTGTGGGGGAGCTCCTATACAGCCAGAGCCAAGGCAGTGGGGACTCGACCTTCCAGGCGGAAGATTCCTTCCACATGCTTGTCAGTGGTGATCATATACTGCCATAGCAGGGTAGAGGGGACTCGCCATTTGAGGTGGTAGACCCCTTCCACCTGGGGGTCTGGGAGAGCTTGTGTACAGCCAGAGGCAGGGTAGAGGTGACTCATTGCTCCAGGAGGGAGACTGTTTCTATCTCATTGCCTGGAGGATCTCCTATACCCCCACAGCCAGTGTAAAGGAGACTCACCCCTACATTCAGAAGACCCCATATATAGGGTGTGGGGAGGTTTCTATAAAGCAAGAGCCAAGGGACTAGGGACTCGACCCTCTAGTTGGAAGATCCCTTTCAAGTGCTTGTCAGCAGAGTTTATATACTTCTGTAGCATGGTAGAGGGGACTCGGGATTCAAGAGGGTAGACCCCTTCACCTGGGTGTAGAGGGGAACTCCTATACCACTGCAGTTAGGGTAGAGGGGAATCAGCTCTCCAGGCCACATACCCCCCACTTGGAGGTCCTGGTGGTATCATTTACTGCCACACCCAGGGTAGAATGAAATCGCCCCTCCAGGCGAGAGACCCATCCAATCTGGGTGTCAGGGAAAGCTACTAAACCTCTGCAAGCAGGAGAGAGGGGACTTGCCAATTCAGGCGGGAGACCCCTACCATCTAGTTATGGCCCAGAGCTCCTATACCACAGCAGCCAAAATAGAGGTGTCTCACTCCTCAAACCAGGAGACCTATCCCACCAGGGTGTCTGGCAGAGCTGGTAAACCCCCTTAGCCAGGGTATAGGAAAGTCACATTACTTGGAGGGAGAACCCTCCCCTGGGTGTTGAGAAGTTCCTTAACCACTGCAGCCAGGTAAATTGGACTTGCCCAAACTGGCAGAAGACCCCTCCCACTGGTTATCAGGTGAGCTCATATACCCAAGCAGCCAGGGTAGAGGCAACTCGTACCTCCAGGAGGAAGACACCTACCACTTATTGATGGGGGTAATGCCTACAATGCCTTAGCCTGGGTACAGGGGACTCGATCTTCCAGTCGGATCGAGTCACCCTCCAGTCGGGTGACTCCTAACCTGGGTATCTGGAAAGCTCCTATACCGCCAGAGCCAGAAAGAGGACTAAAAACTCCAGATGGAAGATCCTGTCTAGCCAGTTGTCAGGGGAGTTTATATACTCCCACAACCAGGGTAGATGGGACTTGCCATTAGAGGCTGGAGACCTCTCACACCTGGGCGTAGGGGGGGACCTCCAAAACCACTGCAGCCAGGGTAGGGGGGATTTGCCTCTGCAGGCTGGATTCCCCACCCCTGGGTGTCAGGGGGAGATTATTTACTGCAGCAGCCAGGATAGAGTGGACTCACCTGTTCAGGTGAGAGACTCACCCATCCTGGTTGTCAGGGAAAGCTAGTAAAGTACTGGAGTCAGGATAGAGGGAACTCGACCCTTGAGGCGGGAGTCCCCTCATTTTTTGGTATGGGGGGAGCTCCTATACCACAGCAGCCAGAATAGAGAAGACTCACGCCTCCAAGCAGGAGAGCCCTCCCACCTGGGTGCCTGGGAGAGCTGGTACACCCCTCATCCACGGTAGAGGAAAGTCACTCCTCTAGGCAGGAGACCCCTTCCATTTGGGTATCAGGGGAAGCTCCTTAACCACTGCAGGCACGGTAGAGTAGACTCTCCCCTCCAGGCGGAAAAACCCTCCCACCGGGTGTCATGTGGAGCTCATATTCCTCAGCAGCCAAGGTACAAGCATCTCGCACATCCAGGCCAGAAAACTCCTATATCCCATGAGCCCACGTAAAGGAAACTCGCCCCTCCAGGAAGATGACCTCTCCCATGTGGGTTTCTGGGAGAGCTTGTGTGCAGCCCAAGGCAGGGTAGAGGTGACTCATTGCTCCAGGAGAGAGACCATTCCCATCTGGGTGTCTGGGGGATCTCCTATACCCCCTCAGTCAGTGTAGAGAAGATTCAACCCTCCATTCAGGAGACTCTGTATCTAGGGTGTTGGGAGAGCTCTGATACAGCCAGAGCCAAGGGAGTGGGGTCTCGACCCTCCAGGCATAAGATCCTTCCACGTGCTTGTCAGCGGAGTTCAGTTACTGTCATAGCAGGGTAGAGGGGACTCGCCATTAAAGGCAGTAGACCGCTTCCACCCTGGGTGTAGAGGGGAGCTTCTATACCACTGTATCCAGGGTAGAAGGGAATACTGTGTCCAGGCCATAGACCATCACACCTGGATGTCTGAGGGTTATTCTTTACTGCCACAGCCAGGGTAGAGGGGAATCACCCCTCCAGGTGCGAGTCCCCATCCAACCTGGGTGTCAGGAAAAGCTACTAAACCACTGCATTCAGGAGAAAGGGGACTCACCCCTTCAGTTCGGGAGACCCCTCGCATCTGGGTATGGCTAGGAGCTTGTAAATCCCAGAAGCAAGAAGAGAGGCTTTTCGCTGCTCAAAGCAGGAGAACCCTCTGACCTGGGTGTCGGGATTGCTGATACACATCCTAATCTAGAGTAGAGGGAAGTCACACCTCTAGGCAGGGGACCCTTCCTCTGGGTGTCAGGAGAAGCTCCTTAACTGCTGCAGACAGGTAAAGAGGACTCACTCCTTCAGGCAAAGACCCCTTCCACCTGGGTGTCAGGTGGACCTCATGTACTCTAGCAGCCAGGGTAGAGGCAACTTGCAACTCTAGGTGAGAGACACCTCCCACCTGGGAATGGGGGTAACTCTTACAGGGTCTGAACCAGGGTAGAGGGTATTCGCCCCTCGAGTCGAGAGATGACTCCCACATGGGTGTCTGGCTTGGTGGGTTCATATACATCTGCAGGTGGGTTAGTGGTGACTTGCCCCTCCAGGCAGGAGACTGATCCCTACTAAAAGGAGGAGGGGGCTGTTATACTCCCACAGCCAGGGTTGAGGGGAATCGTCCCTTCAGGCAAGAGACCCATCCAACCTGAGTGTCAGGGAAAAGTAGTAAGCCAATAAGCCAGGGTACAGGATACTAACCCTTTCAGGCCTGAAACCCCTCAGATCTGTTTATGGAGGAGGCTCATATACATTAACATCCAGAATAGAGGGGAATTGCCCCTCCAAGCAGGAGACAACTGTTAGCTGGGTGTCTGTGAGAGTTGGTACACCCTCTAAGCCAAGGTTGAGGGAAGTCACCCCTCTAGGTGGGAGACCCCTCCCACCTGGGTATCAGGGGAAGCTCCTTAACTGCTGCAGCCAGAGCAGAGTGGACTCTGTCCTCCAGGTGAAAGACCCTTCCTACCTGGGTTTCAGATAGAGCTCATATACTCCAACAGCCAGGCTAGAATCAACTTGCATCTGAGGCAAGAAACACCTCCCAAATGGGAATGGGAATAATTCCAATACCTCCTTAGCCCGGTAGTGGGCACTCGCCCCTCCAGGCAGAACACCACTCCCACCTGGGTGTTAGGTGAGTTCATATACCCCAGCAGCCAGGGTAGAGGCAACAGGCACCTCCAGGAGAATACCCCTACCATCTGGTGACGGGGTTAACTCCTATAAAGCCTAAGCCCATGTTGAGAAAACTAGTCCCTCCAGGCTGACGACCCCTCCTACTTGGGTGTCTGGGAGAGCTGGTACAACCGTTTAGCCAGGGAAAAGGGAAGTCACATTTCTTGGCCGAAGACCTCTCCCCTGGGAATCAGGGGAAGCTCCTTAACTTCTGGAGCCTGTAAAGTGGACTCACCCTTCCAGGGGAAGACTGCCTCCCACCAGGGTCAGGTGAGCTCATATACCCCAGCAGCCAGGGTAGAGGAAACACGCACCTCCAGGAGGAAGACACCTACCACTTGGGGAAGGGGGTAACTCCTATACTGCCTTAACCAGCATAGAGGGGACGTACCCATCCAGTCCAGGGACACCATAACCTGGGTTTCGGGAGAGCTCATATACTACCAGAACCAGGGGAGAGGGGACTTGAACTTCCAGGCGGAAGATCCTGTCCACCAAGTTGTCAGGGGAGTTTATATACTCCCACAAGCAGGGTAGATGGGACTTTCCACGAGAGGCAAGAGACCCTTACCACCTTCGTATAGGGGGCCTCCTACACCACTGCAGCCAGGGTAGAGGGGACTTGCCTCTCCAGGCTGGTGTTCCCCCTCACCTGGGTGTCGGGGGGAGATTCTTTACCACAGTAGCCAGGATAGAGTGGACTCGCCCCTTCAGGTGAGAGACACACACATCTTTGTTGTCAGGGAAAGCTAGTAAAGCATCTTAGCTAGGATAGAGGGGACTCGCCCCTTTAGGCTGGAGACTCTACCCATCTGTGTATGTTGGGGGGAGCTCCTATATCAAAGCAGCCAGAATAGAGTTGACTTACCCCTCCAAGCAGGAGAGCCCTCTCACCTGGGTGTCTGGGAGAGCTGGTACACCCCTCATCCAGGGTTGAGGGAAGTCATCCCTCTAGGCAGGAGAACCCCTCCCACCTGGGTATCAGGGGAAGCTCATTAACCACTGAAGCCAAGGTAGAGTGGCCTCACCCCTCTAGGCGGAAGAACCCTCCAACCTGGCTGTTAGGTGGAGCTCATATTCCCCAGCAGCCAGGGTACAAGCATCTCACACCTCCAGGTGAAAAACATCTCCCACCTGGGAATGGGAGTAACTCCTATACCCCCTTAGCCCAGGTAGAGGAAACTCACCCCTCTAAGAGGATGACCACTCCCACCTGGGTGTGTGGGAGAGATTGTGTACAGCCCCAGCCAGTGAAGAGGTGACTCTTTGCTCCAGAAGGGAAACCATTCCCCTCTGGTGTCTGGGGGATCTCCAATACTCTCAAGCCAGTGTAGAGGATACTTGCCCCTCCATTCAGGATAACCCATATCTAGAGTGTGGGGGGAGCTCCTATACACCAGAGCCAAGGGATTGGTGACTGGACTCTCCAGGCAGAAAATCCCTTCCACGTGCTTGTCAGCAAACTTCATATGCTGCCACCGCAGGATAGAAGGGACTCCACATTCGAGATGGTAGACCCACCCCACCTGGGTGTAGAGGGGAGCTCCTATACCACTGAAGCCCAGGTAGAGGGGAATCCACTCTCCAGGCCACAGCCCCTCTCACCTAGGTTTATAGGGGGTATCCTTTACTGCCACAGCCAGGGTAGAAGGGAAATACCCTCAGGTGAAAGACCTATTCATCCTGGGTGTCAGGGAAAGCTACTAAACCACTGAAGCCAGGAGAGAGGGGATTCTCACCTTCAGGAAGGATACCCCTCCCATCTGGATATGCAGGGGATCTCATATAGCACAGCAGCCAAAAAAGAGGATCTGGCTTCTCAAAGCAGGAGTCTACTCTTACCTGGGTGTCTGGATTGCTGGTACACCCTCTCATCCAGGGTAGACGTAAGTCACACATCTAGGTGGGCCACTGCTCCCCTGGGTGTCAGGGGAAGCTCCTTAACTGCTGCAGACAGGGTAAACAGGACTCAGGCAGAAAATCCCTCCAACCTGGGTGTCAGGTGGAGCTTATGTACCCCAGCAGCCAGGGTAGATGCAACTTACAACTCCAGGTGAGAGACACTTCTCACCTGGGAATGGGTGTAACTCTTACAGGGTCTTATCCAGGGTAGTTTACTCGCCCCTCAAGTCGAGTGATGCCTCCCACATGAGGGCCTGACTTTGGGAGTTCTTATAACAGCTTCAGCTTGGTTATCAGGACTCAACCCTCCAGGCAGTTGACCCATTTCTACTGAAGGTAGCAGGCAGCTCTTATACCCCACAGCCAGGGTTGAGGGAACTCGCTCCTCCAGGTGATAGATTCATCCAATCTGGGTGTCAGGGAAAGCTAGTAAACCACTGCAGCCTCAGTACAGGTGACTCACCCGTTCAGTGCTGACACCTCTCACATCTGTGAATTGGGGGGGGGGGCTAGTATACATCAGCAACCAGAATAGAGGGAAATAGCCCCTCCAAGCAGGAGACCACTCTCACCTGGGTGTCTGTGAGAGTTGGCACATCCTCTAAGCCAGGGTAGAGGGAAGTCACCCCTCTAGGTGGGAGACCCTCCCACATGGGTGTCAGGAGAAGCTCCTTTACTGCTGCAGCCAGGGCAGAGTGGACTGGATTCTCCAGGCAGAAGGCCCATCCTACCTTGGTTTCAGATGGAGCTCATATACTCCAACAGCCAGGGTAGAGTTAACTTGCACCTGAGGCAAGAAACTCCTGCCAACTGGTAATGGGAGTAATTCCTATACCACCTCAATCTGGTAGAGGGCACTTGCCCCTCCAGGTGAAAGACCCCTCCCACCTGGGTGTCAGGTGAGCTCATATACCCCAGCAGCCAGGGTAGGGGAAACTCGCACCCCCATGAGAAAGACACCTACCACTTGGGGATGGGGGTAACTTCTATAAAGCCTTAGCCTCAGTAGAGAAAACTTGCCCCTCCAGGTGGATGACCCCTCCCATCTGAGTGTCTTGGAGAGCTTCTGTACAGCCACAGCCATGGTAGAGGTGACTCATTGCTCCAGGAGGGAAACTGATCCTATCAGGTGTCTAGGGCATCTCCTATATAACCACAGCCAGTGTAGAGGAGATTCGCTGGTCCATTTAGATGACCCCATATCTAGGGTATGAGGAAGCTCCTATACATCCAGAGCCAATGGAGTGGGGACTCAACCCTCCAGGCGGAAGATTCCTTCCAAGTGTTTGTCAGCAGAGTTCATATACTGCCATAGCAGGGTAGAGTGGACTTGCCATTCGAGGGGATAGACCCCTTTCACCTGTGTGTAGAGGGAAACTCCTATGCCACTGCAGCCAGGGTTGAGAGGAATTGCTTCTCCAGGACACAGGACCTCCCAATTGGGTGACTGGGGTGTATTCTTTACTGCCACAGCTAGGATAAGGGTGAATCGCCCCTCCAGGCAAGAGACCCATCTAATTTGGATATCAGGGAAAGCTACTAAACCACAGCAGCCAGGAGAAAGGGGACTAACCCCTTCTGGCGGGAGACCCTTCCCGTCTGGGTATGGTGGGAAGCTCATATAGCATGGCAGCCAGAAGAGGGGTCTCACACTTCAAATCAGGAGACCCTGCCCACGTGAGTGTCTGGGAGAGCTGGTACACCCCCTCTGCTACAGTAGAGGGAAGTCACATCTAGTGGCATGTTCTACCCCTCCCCTGAGTGTCAGGGGAATCTCTTTAACTTCTGCAGCCAGGTAAAGTGGACTCACCCTTCCAGGCTGAATATCCTTCCCACCAGGTTCAGGTGAGCTCATATACCCCAGCAGCCAGGGTAGAGCCAACTCGCACCTCCAGGAGGAAGACACCTACCGCGTGGGGATGGGGGTAACTCCTATAATGCCTTAACCAGCGTAGAGGGGATGCACCCCTCCAGTCGGGAAACCTCATAAACTGGGTGTCAGGAGAGCTGCTTTACTTCCAGAACCAAGGGAGTAGGGACTTGAACCTCCAGCCTGATGATCCCTTCCACCCAGTTTCAGGGGAGTTTAGATTTTCCCACAAGCAGAGTAGAGGGGACTTGCCACTAGAGGCAGGAGACCCTTCCCACCTGGGGGCATAGCACTGCAGCCAGGGTGGAGGGGACATGCCTCTCCAGGCTGGAGTCCCCCCACACCTGGATGTCAGGGGGAGATTCTTTACCAAAGCAGCCAGGGTAGAGTGGACTCACCCCTTCAAGAGAGAAACACACACATCCTTGTTGTCAGGAAATGCTAGTAAAGCACTGCAGCCAGGATAGAGGGGACTCGCACTTTCAGGTGGGAGACCCAAGCCATGTGTGTATGGGGTGAAACTCCTATACCACAGCAGCCACAATAGAGCTGACTCACCCCTCCACGCAGGAGAGCCCTTCCTTCTGGGTGTCTGGGAGAATTGGTACACCCCTGATCCAGACTCAAGGGAAGTTACCCCTCTAAGCAGTAGACCCCTCCCACCTGGGTATCAGGGGAAGCTCATTAACCACTGCAGCCAGGGAAGAATGGCCTCACTCCTCCAGGCAGAAGAACCATGCCACCTGGGTGTCAGGTGGAGCTCATATTCCCAGGAGCCAGGGTACAAGCACCTCGAACCTTCAGGCAAAAAACATCTCCCATCTGGGAATGAGAATAACTCCTATACCCCCTTAGCCCAGGTAGTGAAAACTTGGAGAGCTTGTGTACAACCAGAACCAGTGTAGAGGTGACTCCTTGCTCCAGGAGGGAGACTGTTGCCATCTGGGTGTCTGGTTGATCTCTTATACTCCCTCAGCCAGTGTATAGGATACTCGTCCCTCCATTTAGGAGACCCCATATCTAGGATATGGGGGTGCTCCTATAAAGCCAGAGATAAAGGAGTTGTGACTCGACCCTCTGGGCAGAAGATCTCTTTCACGTGCTTGTCAGTGGACTTCATCTACAGTCATTGAAGGGTAGAGAGGACTCCACATTCAAGGTAGTAGACCCCTCCCGCCTGGGTGTCAGGTGGAGCTCCTATACCTCAGCATCCAGGGTAGATGCACTTGCACCTCCAGGCAAGTGACACCTCCAACCTGGGAATGAGAATAACTCCTATATAGCCTTAGCCAAGGTAGAGGGGACTCACCACTCCAGTTGAGAGATGCCTCTCACATGGGTTTCTGGCATGGGGGGTTCCTATACAGCTGCAGCTGGGTTAGCATCAAATCTCCCATCCAGGCAGGTGACCCGTCCTTACTGAAGGTAGGAGGGGGCTCTTATACCCCCACAACCAGGGTTGAGGGGACTCGCCCCTCCAGGCAAGAGACCCATCAAACCTGCGTGTCAGGGAAAGCTAGTAAACCAGCAGCCAGTGTGCAGGGGACTCACCCCTTAAGGCCTGAGACCCCTCACATTTGTGTATTGGGGACTACTATACATCAGCAGCCAGAATAGAGAGGAATTTCCCCTCTAAGTAGAAGACCACTCTCAACTGAGTGTCTGTAAGAACTGGTACACTCTCTCAGCCAGGGTAGAGGGAAATCATCCCTCTATGTGGAAGACCTCTCCCACCTAGGTATCAGGGGAAGCTCCTTAAGTGCTACAGCCAGGGCAGAGTGGACTGAATCCTCCAGGTGGAAGAACCTTCTTACCTGGGTTTCAGATAGAGCTCATATATTCCAAATGCCAGGGCGGAGTTAACTTGCACCTGAGGCATGAAACACCTCCCAATTGGGAATGGAAGTAATTCCTATATCCCCTTAGCGTGGTAGAGGGCACTTGCCCCTCCAAGTGGAAGACACCCTCCAACCTGGGTGTCAGGTGAGCCCTTATACCCCAGCAGCCAGGATAGGGAAAACTCGCACCTCCAGGAGGATGACATCTACCACTTGGGGATGGGGGTAACTTCTTTAAAGCCTTAGCCCAGGACCAGAAATCTCGCCCCTTCAGGCAGACAATTATTCCCTCCTGGGTGTCTTGGATAAATTTTGTAAAGCCACAGCCAGGGTAGAGGTGACTCATTGCTCCAGAAGAGACACTGATCCCATCTAGATGTCTGGGGAATCTTCTATACCCCCACATCCAGTGTAGAGGAGCCTCGCCCATCCATTCAGTTGACCTCATATCCAGAGTGTGGGGGAGCTCGTATACATTCAGAGCCAAGGGAGTGGGTCTCGACCCTCCAGGTGGAAGATCCCTTCCAAGTGCTTCTCAGTGGAGTTCATATAATGCCATAGCATGGTAGAGGTGACTCGCCATTCAAGGAGGTAGACCCCTCCCACCTGTGTGTAAAGGGGAACTCCTATACCACTGCAGCCAGGGTTGAGAGGAATTGCCTCTCCAAGTCACAGACCATCCCAATTGGGTGTCCAGGGGTATCCTTTACTGCCACAGCCAGGGTAGAAGGGAATCACCCCTTCAGGGGAGAGATCCATCAACCCTGGTATCAGGAAAAGCTACTAAACCAGTGCAGGCAAGAGAGAGGGGACGCGCCCCTTCCGGAGGGAGCCCCTTCCCATCTGGGTATGGCGGGGAGCTCATATACCACAGCAACAAGAAGAGAGGTGTCTGGCTCCTCAAAGCAGGAGACTCCTCCCACCTGGGTGTCTGGGAGTGCTGGTACATCCCCTTATCCTGAGTAGAGAGGAAAGTCACTACTCTAGGTGGGAGACCCCTCCCTCGTGTGTGTCAAGAGAAAATCCTTAACTGCTGCAGCTAGGGTAAAGTGGACTTGCCCCTCCAGGTAGAAGACCCCTCCCACCTGGGGATCAGGATGAGCTCATATAGCCCAGCAGCCAGGGTAGACGCAACTTGCACCTCCAGGCAAGAGACACCTCCCACCTGGTAATGGGGGTAGTTACTATATGGTCTTAGCTACAATAGAGGGAACTCGCCTCTCCAGTCAAGAGACCCATCCAACCTGAGTGTCAGGGAAAGCTAATAAATCACTGAAGCCTGGGTACAGGGGAATCATCTTTTCAGGCGTGAGTCCCCTCACATCTGTATATGGGGTGTGGCTCGTATACAACAGCAGCCATAATACAGGGGACTTGTCCCTTCATGCAGGAGACCTCTCTCACCTGGGTGTCTGTGAGATCTGGTACATCCTCTCAGTCAGGGTAGGTGGAAGTTACCCCTCTAGGTGGGAGACCCTACCCACCTCAGTGTCAGAGAAAGCTCCTTAACTGCTGCCGCCAAGACAGAGTGGAATTAATCTTCCTGGGGGAAGACCCTTCCTACCTGGGTTTCAAATGGAGCTCATATGCCCCAGGAGCCAGGGTAGAGGCAACTTGCACCTGAGTCAAGAAACACCTCCCAACTCGGAAAGAGAGTAACTCCTATACTACCATAGTCTGGTAGAGGGCACTCGCCACTCCAGGTTGAAGATCCCTCCCACAAGGGTGTCAGGTGAGCTCATATAACCTACCAGCCATGGTAAAGGCAACTCTCACCTCCAGGAGGAAGAATCCTACCACTTGGAGATGGAGGTAACTCCTATAATGCCTTAGCCCCAGTAGAGGAGGCTTGCCCCTCCCATCGAGTGACACCATAACCTGCATGTCTGGAGAGCTCCCACACTGCCAGAGCCAGGAGATTGGGGACTTGAAACTCCAGGCAGAAGATCTCGTCCACACAATTGTCAGGGGAGTTTATATACTCTCACAAGCAGGGTAAATGGGACTTGCCACTTGAGGCAGGAGACCCTTCCCACCTGGGTTTAGGGGGGACCTCCTACACCACAGCAGCAAGGAGATAGGTGACTTGCCTCTCCAGGCTGGAGTCCCCACCCACCTAAGTATCAGGAGGAGATTCTTTACTGTAGCAGCCAGGATAGAGTGGACTGACTCCTTCAGGTGGGAGACAGACCCATCCTGGTTGTAAGGGAAAGCTACTAAAGCACTGCAGCCAGTGTATAGGGAACTCACCCCTTCAGGCGGGAGACTCCTTCCATCTGGGTATGGGGGGAGCTCATATACCACAGCAGCCAGAGTAGAGTGCATTCGCCCCTCCAAGCAGTAGAGCCCTTCCACCTGGATGCCTGGGAAGCTGGTACATCCCTCATACAGGTAATGGGAAGTCACCCCTCTAGGCAGAAAACCCCTCCCACCTGGGTATCTGGGGAAGCTCCTTAACCACTGCAGCCAGGTTAGAGTGGATTCTCAACTCCAGGTGGGAGACCCCTCCCACCTGAGTGTCAGGTGAGCTCATATACCTCAAGAGCCAGGGTAGAGGCAACTCGCATCTCCAGGAGGAAGACATCTACCACTTGAGGATGGGGGTAATTCCTGTAATGCCTTATCCCGGGTAGAGTGGACATGCCCCTCCAGTCGGGTGACCCCATAACCTGGGTTTCAGGGGATTTCCTGTAACTCCAGTTCCAAGGGAGAGAGGACTTTAACCTCCAGGTGGAAGATCCATTCATCCAGTTGTCAGGGGAGTTTATATACTCCACAAACAGGGTAGAGGGGACTTCCCACTAGAGGCAGGATACCCCTCCCACCTGAGTGTAGGGAGGACCTCCTATACCACTGCAGCCGGGGTAGAGGGGACTTGCCTCTCCAGGCCGGAGTCCACCCCCCACCTGGGTGTCAGTGAGATTCTTTACTGCAGCAGCCAGGGTAGGGTGGACTCATTCTTTCAAGCGAGAAGCACACCAATCCTGGTTGTCAGGGAAAGCTAGTAAACCACTGCAGCCAAGTTAGAGAGGACTTGCCCCATCAGGCAAGAGACCCCTCCCATCTGAGTATGAAGGGGAGCTCATATACCACAGTGTTGGGATAACGTTAAGTTTACAGCTAGCAGATAGCATCTATGAGCAGCTCAGAGTGTTTGTGGAATCTACAGTTGTTCAGGCCTAATAGGAATGCCTGTTCCTCATAGGAACATGATGGAATGCTCTGCTCTACCTAGCCTTGAGTGAAACCACATCCTTAGCACTTGTGGTTTGTGTTGCCAAGCTGCCAGTCCTGGAAACTGATAGCCAGGGGCTTCAACATGGAACTTTTAACATAGAAATCCCCTCCCCTAGGGTCAAAGACCCTTCCTGTTGATAGTAATATTTAGAACATCCTCATAGTGTGGTTACATTAGGCATTATACATTATACATTATACATTAGGCATTATACATTATTGGCTTATGGATACTATCTTGCTTGTGAATGATTGATGGGCATTCCTTACTTGGACCCTATAACAATTGTTTACATTCCAAAAGTGAACTGAGCTATTGGATGACGACTTGAGTCAAGTCTCCAGTCAGTTCTCTCACCAGCTCCCTGAGTCTTTGTGTTGATTCCGTGTCTCTATCCCCTGCAACAAGGTAGCTGAGCAACTAGTTGATAAAAATCACAGCAATTTGGTGCCTCAATGTGTCTGTTCACACCCTCGCACCTCGTGACTGGCCATCTCGTTGATTTCATGTAAGATTTCAGGTAGGATTTCTGGTAGTAGACCCCGTTTGTGTTCTGTGTGCTGTTGGTCCCTTGAAGGTGAGCAAGAAACCCCCTCCTCTACCCTCTTCCCTTGTTCTTGTCATACCATTGGTACCCTGAGTTGAGGCACACACGGTCATAGGGTTTGGTGTCAACTTATGACCCTCTTCTACTTAATTCACCCAGAGAATTCACATGAGGTACATGTCCTCCTAGGATTCATAACCTTGGTTTTCTCTGTTAAAGGAAACTCCACTCTGGAGACACCGTCTGGGCATAAGGCCTTAATCTAACAACTCAAGGAAGTCACCCACTAAGCATAAGACAATGATTTCTAAACACTCTCTTATTTGTCCTACCTAGGGACTTCCATGTTATGATCCATTGCCCCTGCAGGTGCGCTGGGTCCCTGTTTCGGGCATCTTCCTCCTTATTAGTGCTTAGCTCAGTGTGATTTTGTTTATCCTTGAGAGACTTCAGGAGGCCTCTGATAGGTCCACCAATCAGTCATGGACAACCTTCCCCCAATTCAAAGAGTCCCACAATTAGCTGCACTGAAAGCACTGCTTTCTCAGCATGGACTCAAGTGAAACCTAAAGACATTGATCAATTCTGGCAGGAAGCTATTCTTTTAGCACCCTGGATTTGCCCTGAAAACATATGGGATCCACAAATTTGGATGAGAGTCTTATATTATGCAAAAATATAGGAGGTCCATGAGGGACACATTCCCTCTGCCTCTTTCATCCTGATCCTTCTTGCCATCATTGTCAGCCTTCAGGGCTCTTTTGCTAAAGAGGTCATCAGAAACGCATAATGAGTCTTTGGAGGACAAAGCAATGACCCTTCAGGCCTCTTCCTCAAGTGTCATTGAATCAGATGAGGACAATAATTTGAACGAGGATGAGTCCAATGCTTCACAACATACTGCAGCTCCCTCTGCTCCCTTGTCCGATCCCTCTCCTTCTAAATACCCATGGGCAGACTTATGCCCTTATGCTGAGGAGGCACACCCTATAAGACCCTCGGCTCCTTACCATCCATCTGCTGAGGAGGCACCACCTGTAAGGCCCTCTGTTACTTGTCAAACCACATGTTCTCCTCATAACCCTTTCCTCGCATTTCTGGTGGATTTTGCTTCTGATGCAGAAAGTAGACCCTGGGTGCCTACTCCCTTACCATATCTGGCTTACTGAGAAAGGCTTCTCAGGAGTCTGGACCTGACTCTCCTTATTTTGAAAAGATTTTAAGACAATGGTCAGGCCAATTACAAACCTCCTATGACTGGATGAACCTTCTCAAGACATGCTTAACTCGCCCACAATTTTTCCAATGGAAAACTTCCTTCAAGGAAGAAGCAGAGCAAACATCC
Source organism: Ictidomys tridecemlineatus (assembly GCF_052094955.1). Taxonomy (NCBI): domain Eukaryota; kingdom Metazoa; phylum Chordata; class Mammalia; order Rodentia; family Sciuridae; genus Ictidomys; species Ictidomys tridecemlineatus. Next base: position 85,070,956 of record NC_135485.1, read on the forward strand.
TTCAGAAGAATAATCTCTCCTATGGCATTTCCATCACTTAAGATATGCTGTTTGGTCATGGTGCCTTTGTGAGCCTGCGGGAACAATCAAAGATTGGCATTCCCATTTACTTTGACCATGTTAGAGACATTGCCATGAAGAGTCTTAAAAATATTACACCTCCAAAATAATGAAGAACTCTTCGTAAATCTGATCCAAAGTCCCCAGGATTGGTTCCCTGACTTTATTTCCCGAGTTACTGAGGCAATTGGGAATTTCAAGCCTGGCCCCATCCAAGACTTGATGGTGAAGCAATTGACATGAAAGGGAGCCAATGCTTAATCTAGGGCTCCAATTGCCTTAGTACAAACTGAATCCCTCTCTAAATGGGTCATTGTTACAAAAGAGCTAGTTCCCTCTACAGGACCCATCCAGGCATTGACAGCTGTCATTTGCACTCTAGCAGCTAACAAAAATAATTGGCCTTCAAGGAAAAGGTCTGATCTCATTTGCTTTGGCTGCAATCAACCAGATCACATCAGAAGATTCTGTCTCAGGAATGATAGTCCCCTAGACCCCAGCATCCCAAGACTCTTTGACCTAGATGTAAAAAGGGTTATTACTGGGCAAGAGATTGCAGAGCAGGCCTTTAAACTCCCACTGAGGCAATCCTTAGCCACACCAATAAGAGGGAAGAAACATTCTCAAACCCATTGGACGCTACCTATTTTGGACACAAAGCCCAGAATGACTCTTATGCTTGATGATGTCCCTGTTAAAGGCATAGTGGACACAAGGGCTGATGTTTCCATAATAGATTCCAACTCAGCATCCAAAATGACAAAGTGGAAGACAGTACTGGGTCCCAATATTCAGGTTGTTGGTGGGTTACAAACAAACAGGAGAGTTGTCTCCCCTGTTATCTGGCAGGACACCGAAGGAGAGAAAGGTGCCTTTTATCCTTTGATTGCAGAAGTCCCTAACATCTTATGGGGATGGGACATATTGGAGGAAATGGATGCTGTCATAACTACTGATGATAAAGCCCTTTATGATGAAATTAAGATACATGACAAATTATGATACAAGACTGTCAGTGAGACCAGTGCCTCCCCAAATCTAGGGGCCACTGTTGCACTTACCACTAAGCCAGATCCCATCCCCCTGGAATGGGACACCACAGATCACATCTGGGTGGAACAGGGGCCTATCCTAGAACCCAAATTAGTAATTCTTAAGCAACTAGTTCAGAAGCAAATAGATCTTGGGCATATTGAACCCTCCACCAGCCCTCATAACACGCCTATTTTTGTAATCCCCAAGAAAAATGAGAAACATAGGTTACTTCAACATTTAAGGCTAATAAATAAACATATGAAAAAGATATGTTCATTTTAATCAGGTATTCCTCATCCAGCCATCATCTCAAGCAACTATTTTATTGTTGCCATAGACCTCAAGGATTGCTTCTTTTCCATACCTATAGCACATCAGGACAGACCCTGTTTTGCATTTACGGTGTGGGAACCTAACACCATGATACCTGCCTAGAGATATCACTGGACAGTCCTCCCACAAGGGATGAAAAATAGCCCTCCAATATGTCAGCTGTTTGTTTCTCATGTGACCAGGCCTCTTACACAGCATTGCCTGGTCATACATTATATGGATGACATTTTACCTGCTCATGCAGATTCTGATAAATTGCAAGTCTTCCTTAAGAAGCTGATGTCTAAACTTGACATTTTGGGCCTTCACATAGCCATAGATAAAGTGCAACATTCTGCCCCATATGAATTTATGGGCTACAGAATTGCTGTAAGAATACAATTCCCTAGACCTACTCTGACTATTAGACCTCAATACTCACTTAATGAGTTGCACAATTATGTGGTCAAATCAACTGGCTCAGGCCTTTCTTTTGTTTGCCTCTGGATGCACTAATGCCTCGGTTTGACTTGCTAAAAAAAGAGAAGGATCCTTCCTCCAAGATAAGGCTCACTCCTCAAGCAGAGACAAAAGTTCAAATAATCAATGACAATCTCTCTAGATTAGAAACCCACAGACATGATCAGCCAAAACCCCTGTTAGGAATAATACTAATGACTTCTGGAGCACGGCTTGGCATTATATGGCAAGCCCAGGGACCTCTATATTGGGTGATTCTGGCCTCGAGTTCATGTCATAAAATCACAGGTAGGCTAGAAAGTATAATTTTTGTGGGGCTAAGGTAAGATATTACTGTAACAAGATTTTTCACACAGAGCCAGACACCTCGGTGTTACCATTAACATACACAGAGGTCTCAACACTCCTACAGAATAATACTCTGTTTCATTCTTTACTCTTTGACTTCCCTGTACAAATTAATAATCACCTCACCCCTCATAAGTTGCTCCCAACACTGGAGATTACAGCCCCTAAGTATGCATTCCTTGGATCTCAGCCCATACCTTTAGCACCATGTGCATTTACCAACGCAAACAAACACACCTTTGGTGTTATTCTAAAAAATTCCCAATAAACCAGAAATCTCCCATGTGGAGTACCACTCAGGATCAGTGCAACTTGGAGAACTTAGGGCAATAATATAGGCAATCCTTATGAGTGCAGACACTGCATCAATATTTTTTCAGATAGTAAGTACCCTGTCCAGGTTTCAAAAGCAATTGCCTGTGCAATTTGTAGACCCACAGGTAAGCGTATTGATTAAGCTCTCCAGACCCTTAAGGATCTTATATAAAACAGGAAACATCCATGGTACATCTCGCATGTGAAATCCCATGCTGGGTTGCCTGGATTCATTGCTACAGGCAACTCTCAAGTGGACAAACTCATCTCCAATGGGTATAACAACTCTATACTGCAAGAAACATACACATTTATTTCCTGCTGTGCTGTGTCATTGGACTTACTGGAGCAAGCCTGTATCCCCCACTAAGTTTAACATGTCTGCAAATAATTTGAAGGCCTTGTTTACTGATCTTGCTGTGACATAATGCAAACATCTAGTCCAGGCTTGCAAGAACTGTGCCCCTCTTGCACCACTTGGACCTCTGCAACCACAAGGACTGAACCCTCAATTCCTCTCCCCTAATAAACTTTGGAAAATGGATGTCACTCACATCCCCTCCTTTGGTAAGGTCAAGTATGTCCATGTTATCGTGGACACTTACTCCAAATATAAACATGCTATACCACAGTCAGGAGAGATAGCTTCAAAATGCCATAAAGGCAATGAAAGCAGCAATGTTAATGCTTGGAGTGCCTTGTTCTCTAAACACAAACAATGAACCAACCTATACCTCATATGAGTTGCAAAATTTTCTGGTGTCCTGGAAGATCACTCACACAACAGGCACTCCTTATAACCCACAAGGGCAAGGTATAGTGGAAAGGACTAACCGGACACTTAATAAAACATTGCAGATACAAAAGAATGCTCACACATGTCTAGATCCTCACCTTGCGTTGAGGCATGCTCTCATTGCCCTCAATTTTCTTGCATTTGACTCAAATGGGATAAGCCCTGCATATAAGCACTGGGGCTTAATTCCCTCCCTGACTCAAGTACCCCTGCTATGGTGGAAGGATCCATTCACTAATTCATGGAAAGGGCCACACCCTTTGATAACCCAGGGTAGAGGCTTCACTTGTGTTTTTCCAGAGGACGCCTCTCACCCCATTTGGGTACCAGCAAGATATGTCAGACCAGCCACTGACAGGCAGGCCTCAGAAACTGAGCCAAAAAGAGAAGAAGAAATCATCACACCTCCCCACTGAAGGCCTCACAAGATAACTTGAGGTGATATAAATGCCCAATCATATCAAGCTCAGACTGTGTCATCTGCTGGAGACCAGAACCCTGGAACTCTCCTCTTGCTTATGTGTGCAATTTAACCTGCAACTCACAGGTAAGTGCACAACAGGTAAGTATGGAGGAAAAAGACCTCTGCCTAACGGCCTGATAATTCAAGACCCAAACAAAATGGACACACTTCAATGTATGTCCCATAAGGGAAAAATTGCTTTGCAGATAGCTATCACTCATGAACTGCTGTATGTGCGACAGTTCTTCTCTAGTGGAGATCCTTTAGTGGTATTTAGTGGCAAAACCCTTCAGTGAGCAAAATACTCATTCCACTGCAATTTAAAAAAAAAAAAAACATCAGAGGATTCCATGCTCAATTAATCATGATCAGGATGTTGTACATACTTCTTTCTCAAATCTTGCAGAATGCATCCCAAGGACAAAACTCAGGAGGACAACAGGAGCCCCCTGGATAAACATCATAATAAGTCTGGCAGTCCTCACAGTCACGACTGCAACTGTGACTCTCATCACTGTCCTGCACCAGACCAGAAGGACCACATCCAACCAATTGAAAAAAACTTATGCTGTTGCTGGGACTTTAATTGGACTTTCCCTTATTTTGCATCAATGCAGAAAAGGACCCCCTTTATATTATTGTGCATCATTTTGTCCTTCAGCTTGCAAGTACATGCTTGGTAGGTGGGACCTCTATCTCCTGGGATTATTTTACCTTTTGGTTTGGATGATACTGTATTGTCTTTCTTGTTTGCTACTAATGTTTCCTCAAGATGCCCAGTTACATCTGAACCAATAATGAGGCATCCTTGGAATATGTCACTCTCAATTGATCATTCATAGGCTTTTACTGTATTAAGGAATTTATCTAGGGCACAGAGGTTGTGTCAGTCTACAATTTGCCTTCACAATAATGTTCTTTGGGAGCCAGGAATAGGAGGCATTATAGGTCTTAGGCCACTTTCCTTAGAAGGAGAAGCAAAAGTAGTCTCTGTCAGTGATCTGGCTAGTGGCATGACCATGCCCCCTCATGCAAGAGACTCACGTTATTGGCCCTAACCCTTTCTGTAGAGATGTCATGGAAAAAAATTAAAGACATCAATGAAGGTGTACCTCTAAGAGCTATAACTTGGAGAGATTGTTTGCTCCTTTCCAGACCCTATTTCATTTCTGATGAGCTTATTAGTTCGTCCAGACTCTATACAAAAGGTGGGTGGAGAATAAAATTTTTAACAGAAACAAATGCAATAATATTTAAATATCATACAGATTGGATGACAAATGCTCAAAATACAAAAGAAAGACAGTCAGGAGACTTTTTGCATTTAAGCAAACAATTGTTATATTGTGCTTACAAATGTATAGATATCAGTCCTATTGTCACCATAGATGCCACTTGGTTTAACTGTTCTTTTGAAAAACCCTCAGCTAAACATGCTACTAAAGACCATGTATGTGTTAAGCTACCCTTCTTCTGTGTAACTTCCACTCAAAATCACAAAAATGATCATCTTAATTGTGATGATTCCCAATGAGAACACCCTCCATGTTATGGTTTCCAATGGAGGATGACTCCTCCATTAAAGAGGTTCACTTTACAAAAGCTATTTGCATTCCCAGAGTTAGGCAAGATGTTTGGATTACTGTTCCTATTGTAGATGCCTCCCTACTGCTGCTTGTGTAATTTTGACCCAGTCCACAGCAAATGCTGCAACCATTAATCAGGTAGTGCCATGCTACATTAAAGCCCTGACCTCTAAAGAGTGACTAAACCTGCACTTGCAAGAAGGTATCTTAATGTTACAACAACAGATTGACCTTATTGATGAAAAAATTGATATGCTTCAATTGAATGTTAGAGTACCCTGCAGTCCTCAATTTCTGTATGTTTGCCAAACTCCTGTCTCAGTAAGAAATGTAACAGATGATCAGCTTGAACTAGCAAATAGACATAAGAGACCTTGGGATATGACTTTTAGAAATTTCACTATGATGCTGCATGCTCAGATTTTCAGCCTAAATGAAACCAGGGAAGAGCTAATCCTTAACTCCTCAATATTTACAGCAACTATTTGATAAATCGTCAGCTTTAATTTACCCTATTAATTGGATCCTTGCTAGTATTGGCAGAGTTTTTCTTGTTTTAGTATATGTTATTTTAAGATGTTTCAAAAAAAGGCTCAATGAAGTAGAAACAAAATAAGCTATGTTAGTTCATGCATATAAGGAAAGTCCAAAGGAAAATAATGATTCTCCTGCATCTGTATGGATGGTGGCTATGTACAGGATCTAAATAGTACAAACTAAGGGCCAGTTTTCTATGAGGGATCATGCTCTGAGTCTTATCACTGCTCTCTTTTTCATCTATCTGTCACTCTCTCAGACAGCTCTGCGACTATATTACTGTTTGTCTGTCTATAGCTTTTATCCTTTCTTCCTGAATGCAGCCTCACCAGCCCAGTGCTGTTATCTGGGCTCTGCATGGAGAAGAAACCTAAATTTCCTGATACTAAAGTAAATGCTGGCATGGAGGCCATAAAGGCATTATCTATCAAGGAGACAGAGAACCCTCTTGGGGGCAAGGCCTTGAATACTACACATGACCCTGTTTAGCCCAGGAGGATTGCTGGTTAGTCAAAGATTGGTAATATCTCTCAAGGGAAGAACAACCTAACATAGGCACAGCTGCAGAGGGGCCATCAGGAGAAAACTTTGGGGCCAACAGAGATGAGGCACAGAACCTCACTCCCCCACCTTGCAAAGGCCTAAGTCTTCACCCCTTCTGACAGAATCTCCAGCCCCTATGGCTGCTTAGCTCCCCATGTCCAGCCCATATCAGGACCCAAGTGACAGTCAGAGATCTAGTCAGCAGCAGGTGTCCTCTCACCACAGCAAAAATAACTGCAGTTACAGAAATGGGCCATATCTATATCTTTCCCTCTTTTCTCTTTCTTGTTTCTTTTACCTTTTTCTATGCTTTTCCCTTTTCCTTTCTTTTCTCTTCATGGTTCTCCTTCAGCAACAAATTTAATATAAATGGAAAAAATGTTGGAATAACTTTCAGTTTACAGCTAACAGATAGCAGGTATGAGCAGCTCAGAGTGCTTGAAGAATCTACACTTGTTCAGACATGATAGGAATGCCTGTTCCAGATAGGAACAGCATGAGATGCTCTGCTCTAGCGAGTCATGAGTGAAACCACATCCTTAGCACTTGTGGTTAGGGTTGCCAAGCTGCCAGGCCAGGAAACTGATAGCCAGGAGCTTCGACATGGAACTTCTAACTTATAAATACCCTCCCCTAGAGTCAAAGACCCTTCCTGATGATAGCAATATTTAGAACATCCTCATAGTGTGGTTACATTAGGCATAAGATGATTGGCTTATGGAAAATATCTTGCTTGTAAATGATTGATGGGAAGTCCCCATTCAGACCCTATAAAAATTGTATGCATTTCAAAAATGAACTGAGCTACTGAACAATGACCGGTGGCAGAAATCCAGCCAGTTCTCTCACCAACCCCTGGAGTCTGTGTGTTGATTCTGAATCTCTAACCCATGCAATAAGGTAGCCGAGCAACTAGTTGATCAGAACGACAACACCACAGGAGCCAGAATAGTACACCCCTCATCCAGGGTAGAGGGAAGTCACCACTCTAGGCAAGAGACCCTGCACAACTGGGTATCAGGGGAAGCTCCTTAACCACTGTAGCCGGGGTAGAGTGGACTCTCCTCTCCAGGTGGAGGACCATTCCCACCTGGGTGCCATGTGGAGCTCATATTCCCCAGCAGCCAGGATACAAGCATCTCGCACATCCAGGCCAGAAACACCTCCCAACTGAGAATGGGAGCAACTCCTATACCATCTGAGCCCAGGTAGAGAAAATTTGCCCCTCCAAGTGGACCCCAGAAGCCAGGGAAGAGGCAACTTCCACCTGAGGCAAGAAACACCTCCCAACTGAGAATTGGAGTAACTCATACACAGCCTAAGCAAGGAGAGGGCACTCGCCCCTCTAGGAGGAACTCACTTCTCACCTGGGTGTCAGGTAGCTCATATACCCCAGAAGCCAGGGGTATATGATCTCACCTGACAACTCACACCTCCAGGAGGAAGATACCTACCACTTGGGGATGGGGTAACTCCTATAGTGCCTTAGCCTATGTAGAGGGGACTCTCCCCTTCCATCAGGTGACCCCAAAACCTGGGTGTTGGGAGAGAAGAATATCCCATTAACCCAGTTGTCATTGAGTTTATGTATTACCACAAGCATGGTAGATGGGACTTGCCACTAGAGGCTGGAGACCACTTCCACCTGGGTGTAGGGTGGACCTCCTACACCATTTCAGCCAGGGAAGAGGGGACTTGCTTCTCCAGGCATGTGTTCCCCCCACCTGGGTGTCAAGGGGAGTTTTTATACCTTAGCAGCCAGGGCAGAGTGGACTCGTCCCTTCATGTGAGAGACACACCTATCCTGGTTGTCAGGGAAAGCTAGTAAACCACTGCACTCAGGGTAGAGGGGACTCGCCCCTTCAGGCAGGAGAACCCTCTCATCTGGACATGGCGGGGAGCTCCTATACCACAGCAGCCAGAATAGAGTGGACTCTTCCAACCAAGCAGAAGACCCCTCTCACCTGGGTGTCTGGGAGAGCTGGTGCACCCCTCATCCAGGGTAGAGGGAAGTTATCTTTCTAGGAAGGAGACTCCTCCCACATGGGTATCAGTGGAAGCTTCTTAATCACTGCAGCTAGGGTAGAGTGGACTCTCTCCTCCATACAGAAGACCCTTCCTACCTGGGTGTCAGGTAGAGCTCATATTCCCCAGCAGCCAGGATAGAGCAACCTGCACCTGAGTCAAGAAACACCTCCCAACTGGAAAATGAGTAATTTCTTCCCTGCCTTAGCTAGTAGAGGGCGCTCGCCCCTCCAGGTGGAATACCCTCCCCCTGGGTGTCACTTGAGCTCAAATACCCCTGCAGTTAGGGTAGAGAGAATTTTCACCTCCAGGACAAAGACATCTACCACGTGGGGATGGAGGTAACTCCTATAATGCCTTAGCCCAGGTAGAGGGGACTCACCCCTTTAGTCGGGTGACCCTATAATCTTGGTGTTGGACAGCTCCTATACAGCCAGTGCAGGGGGAGAGTATACTTGAACCTCTAGGCAGAAGATCCGATCCATGTGCTTTTCAGCAGAGTTCATATACTGCCATAAAGGATAGAGGGGACTTGCCATTCTAGGTGTTAGACACCTCACACCTGAGTGTAGAGGGGAGTTCCTATACCACTGCAGCCAGGGTAGAGGGGGATCACCTCTTCAGGCCACAGACCCTATCACCTGTGTCTCCAGTGGGTATCCTTTACTGCCACAGCCAGGGTATAGGGGAATCGCTCCTCCAGGAGAGAGACCCAACCAACCTGGGTGTCAGGGAAAGCTACTAAACCACTGCAGCCAGGAGAGAGGGGACTTGACGATTCAGACGGGAGACCGCTCCCGTCTGGGTATGGCGGGGAGGTCTTATACCACAGCAGCCAGAAGAGAGGGGTCTTATTCCTCAAAACAGGAGGCTCCTCTCACCTCGGTGTCTGGGGGAGCTGGTACACATCCTCAACCAGGAAAGAGTGAAGACACATCTCTAGCCATGCAACCCCTCCCCTGATGTCATGGGAAGTTCCTTAACCACTACAGCCAGGATAAAGTGGACTCGCCCCTCTAGGCAGAAGACCCTTCCCACTTGGGTGTCAGGTGAAACTCATATACCTCAGCAGCCAAGAGAGAAGCAACTTGTACCTCCAGGTGAGGGACACCTCCCATCTGGCAATGGGGGTAATTCCTATATGGCTTTAGCAAGGGGAGAGTGGACTTAAACCTCCAAGCGCAAGTTCCTGTCCACCCAGTTGTAAGGGGAGTTCATACACTCCCACAAGCAGGGTAGAGGGGACTTGCCACTAAAGGCTGGAGACCACTCCCACCTGGGTGTAGGGTGGACCTCCTACACCACTGCAGCCAGGGTAGATGGGACTTGCCTCTCCATGCTGGAGTTCCCTCCACCAGGGTGTCAGGGGGTATTCGTTACCACAGCAGCAAGGTTAGAGTGCACATGTTCCTTCAGGGAAGAGACACATCCATCCTGGTTGTCAGGAAAGGCTAGTAAACCACTGCAGCAAGAGTAGAGGGGATTTGCCCATTCAGGTGGAGACCCCTCCAATCTGAATATGAGGGGAGAGCTCCTATTCCACAGCAGCCAGAATAGAGCAGACTCGCCCACCCAAGCAAGAGAGCCCCCCGCCACCTGGGTGACTGGGAGAGCTGGTAAACCCCTCATCCAGGGTAGAGGGTAGTCACACCTCTAGGTGGGAGACAACTCCCTTGGGTGTGAGGGTAAGCTCTTTAACTGCTGCAGTCAGGGTAAAGTGGACTCAGCTCTCTAGGCGGAAGACCAATCTCATCTGGGTGTCAGGTGGAGCTCATATTTCCCAGCTGCCAGGGTATAAGCATATCACACCTCCTTCAGTTGAAAAACACCTCCCACCTGGTAATGAGAGTAACTTCTATATCCTCTTAGCCCAGCTAGAGGAAACTCGCCCCTCTAGGAATATTAGGTGGAACTCATATATCTTAGCAGACAGGGTAGACGCAACTTGCATCCCCAAGCTAGAGACATCTCATTTCTGTGGATGGGGGTAACTGCTATAGGGCCTTGGCCAGGGTAGAGGGGACTCGCCCATCCAGTTGAGAGGTACCTCCCACATGGGTGTCTGGCGTGAGGGGTTTCATACACAGCTTCAGTTGGGTTAGCAGCAACTCTCCCCTCCAGGCAAGAGACCCATTCCTATGGAAGGTTGGAGGGGGCCCTTATACCCCCAAAGACAAGGTTGATAGACCATCCAACCTGGGTGTCAGAAAAATCTAGTAAACCACTGCAACCAGGGTACAGGCGACTCACCTTTCAGGCGTGAGACCTGTCATATGTGTGTATGGGGGTGGGCTCCTATAAACAGCAGCCTGAATAGAGAGGACTCAGCCCTGCAAGCTGGAAACCCCTCTCATCAAGTGTCTGTTAGAGCTGGTACACCCTCTCAGCCAGGAAAGAGGAAAGTCACCACTCTAGGTGGGTGACCTCTCCCAACTGGAATCAGGGGAAGCTTTTTAACTGCTGCAGCCATGGCAGATTGGACTTGATCCTCCAGAGGGAAGACCCGTCAGATGGGGTTCATATACCCCAGCATTCATGGTAGAGGCAACTTGCTTATGAGGCTGGGAATTGGAGTAACTCCTACACCACCTTAGCCCAGTAAAAGGCACTTGCCCCTCTGGGCAGAAGGCCCCTCCCAAATGGATATAAAGTGAGCTCATATACTCCAGCAGCCAGGGTAGAGGAAACTTGTACCTCCAGGAGGAAGACACCTACCACATGGGGATGGGATAACTCCTATAATGCCTTAGACCGAGTAGAGGGGACTTGCCTCTCTAGTTGGGTGACCCCATAACCTGGGTTTCGGTAGATATAGGAGTATACCTCCAGAGCCAGGGGAGAGGGGACTTGAACCTCCAGGCAGAAGATCCAGTCCACCCAGTTGTCAGGGGAGTTTATATACTCCCACAAGCAGGGTAGTGGTACTTGCCACTAGAGGTGGGAGACCCCTCCCACCTGGGTGTAGGGGGACCTCCTATACCACTGCAGCCTGGGAAGAGGGAACTTGCCTCTCCAGACTGGAGTCCCACTCTACCTGGATGTCAGGGGTATATTATATACTGCAGCAGCCAGGGTAGAGTGGACTTTCCCCTTCAGGCAGGAGACTCACCCATCCTTGTTGTCAGGGAAAGCTAGTAAACCACTGCATCAAAGGTAGAGGAAACTCGCCCCTTCAAGCTGGAGACACCTCCCATCTGGGTATGGCAGGGAGCTCCTATATCACAGAAGCCTGAATAGAGCAGCCAGCCAGAATACAGCAGACTCGTCCCTCCAAGCAGGAGACCCCTCCCACCTGGGTGTCTTGGAGAGCTGGTACACCCCTCATCCAGAGTAGAGGGAAGTCACCCTTCTAGGCAGGAGACCCCGCCCACCTGGGTGTCAGGGGAATCTCCTAAACCACTGCAGCCAGGGTAGAGTGAACTCTCCTTTCCAGGCGGAAGACCCCTCCAACCGGGTGTCAGTTGGAGCTCATATTCCCCAGCAGCCAGGGTACAAGCATCTCATATGTCCAGGCGAGAAACACGTCCTTCCTGGGAATGGGAGTGACTCCTATAACCCCTTAACCCAGCTAGAGGAAACTTGCCTCTCCAGGTGGACAACCCCTCCCACCTTGATGTCTGGGAGAGCTTGTATACAGCCACAGCCAGGGTATTGGTGACTCATTGCTCCAGCAGGAAGACCGTCCCCATCTGGGTGTCTAGGCTTCTCCTATACCCCCACAGCCAGTGTAGCGGAGACTCACCGCTCCATTCTAGAGACCCCACATCTAGGGTGTAGGGGGAGCTCCTGTAGAGCCAGAGCCAATGGAGTGCGGATTCGACCCTCCAGGCAGAAAATCCTTTCCATGTGCTTGTCAGCAGAGTTTATATACTGCCACAGTCAGATAGAGGGGACATGCCAGTTGAGGCGGTAGGCCCCTCCCACCAGGGTGTAGAGGGGAGCTTCTATATCACTGCAGCTATGCTAGAGGGGAATCACCTCTTCTGGCCATAGACCCTCCAAACTCAGTGTCCAGGGGTATCCTTTACTGCCACACCCAGGGTAGAGGGGAATTGTCCCTCCAAGCGAGAGATGCATTCAACATGTTTGTAGTAGGGAAAGCTACTACTACTAAACTACTGTAGCCAGGAGAGAGGGGACTCACCCCTTCAGGCGGGAGACCCTTCCCATCTGTGTATGGTGGGGAGCTCCAATAACTCAGCAGCTAGAACAGAGGAGTCTCGCTCCTCAAAGCTGGAGATCTCTCACTTAGGTGTCTGGGAGAGCTGGTACACCCCTCAGGCAGGGTAGAGGGAAGTCACCAATATAGGCAGGTGAACCCTTCTCAGGGTGTCAGGGGAAGCTCCTTAACCACTGCAGTCAGGGTAAAGTGGACTTGCCCCTTCAGGCTGTAGACCCATCCTGCCTGGTTGTCAGGTGGAGCTCATGTACTGGTGCAGCCAGGGTCGACTCAATTGTACCTCCAGGTGAGAGACACCTCACACCTAAGAAAGGGGGTATCTCCTATATGGCCTTAGCCAGGGTAGAGGGGAGTTTCCCCTCCAGTAAAGAGACATTCCCCCACACAGGTGTCTGGCATTGGGGATTTCGTATACAGCTTCAGCTTGGTTAGGAGCAACTCACATCTCCATGCAGGAGACCTATCCCTACTGAAGGTAGCAGCGATCTCTTATAGCACCACAGCCAGGTTTGAGGGGACTCATCCCTCCAGGTGAGAAACCCACCCAAACTGGGTATGAGGGATAGTTATTAAACCACTGCAGCCAGGGTAAACTGGACTCACCATTTCAGGCGTAAGACCCCTCTCTTCTCTGTATGGGGGGAAGGGGTTGTATAAAACAGCATCCAGAAAGAGGAGACTCGAACCTCCAAGCAGGAGACCCCTGTCATCTGGGTGTCTGTGAGAGCAGGGTGGTTGGAAGTCACACCTCTAGGTGGGAGAACCCTCCCACCTGGGTTTCAGGGGAAGCTCCTTAACTGCTGCAGCCAGGGCAGAGTGGACTCAATACTCCAGGCAGGAGACCCTTCCTACCTGGGTTTCAGATGGAGCTCATATACCCCATCAGCCAGGGAAGAGGAAACTTGCACTTGAGGCAAGAAACACCTCCCAACTAGGAATGGGAGTAACTGCTATATCGCCTTAGCCCAGTAAAGGGCACTTGTCCCTCCAGATGGAAGATCCCTTCCACTGGGTGTCAGGTGAGCTCATATAAACCAGCAGAGAGGGTACAGGCAACTCCCACCTCCAAGAGGAACACACCTTCCACTTGGAGATGGGGGTAATTCCTATAATGCCTTAGCTCAGGTAGAGGGAACTCACCCCAGCAGTTGAGTGACTCTATCACCTGGGAGTTGGGAAAGCTCCTATACCGCTAGAACCGGGGAGAGGGGACTTGAACCTCCAGGATGAAGATCGCATCCACCCAGTTGTCAGGGGAATTTATATACTCCCACAAGCAGGATAGAGGGGACTTACCACTAGTGGCAGGAGATTCCTCCCATGTGGGTGTAGGTGGATATCCTTACTGCCACATCCAGGGTAGAGGGGAATCGCCCCTCCATGCAAGAGACCCATCCAACCCGGGTGTCATAGAAAGCTACTAAACCACTGCAGCCAAAAGAAAGAGGATCTAGCCCCTTCAGGTGGGAGGCCCCTTCCACCTGGGTATGGCAGGAGCTTGTATACCACAGCAGCCAGAAGAGATGGGTCTCACTCCTCAAAGCAGGAGACCCCTCCCACCTGGGTGTCTGGGAGAGCTGGTACAGCCCCTCAGCCAGGGTTTAAGGACATCACACTTCTAGGTGGGTACCCCTTCAACGTGGGTGTCAGGGGAAGCTCTTTAACCACTGCAGCCAGTGTAAGGTGGACTTGCCCCTCAAGGCAGAAGACACCTCCCACCTGGGTGTCAGGTGGAGTTCATATACCCAAGCAGCAAGGGTAGATGCAACTTACACCTCCAGGTGAGAGACACCTCCCACCTTGGAATGGGGGTCACTAGTATACCCTCAGCCAGGGTAGAGGGGACATGCCCCTCCAGTAGAGAGACACTTCCAGCATGGGTTTTTGTCAGGGGGGGTGGTTTTAGTACAGCTGCAGCTGGGTTATAAGTGACTCACCCCTCCAGGCAGGAGGCCCATCCCTACTGAAGGTAGAAGGGGGCTCTTAGACTCCCACAGGCAGGTTTGAGGGTACTTACCCCTCCAGGCGAAAGACCCCTCCAACCCGGGTGTCAGGGAAAGCTAGCAAACCACTGCAACCAGGGCACAGGGTATTCACCGTTTCAAGCATGAGAACACTCACATCTGTGTATGGTGTGTGGGGGGGCTCTTATACAACAGCAGCCAGAATAGAGGGGACTAGCTCCTCCAAGCAGGAGACCCCTCTCACCTGGGTGTCTGTGAGAGCTGGTGCACCCTCTCAGCCAGGAGAGAGGGAAGTCACCTCTCTAGAAGGGAGACCCCTCCCAACTGGGTGTCAGGGGAAGCTCCTTAACTCTGCAGCCAGTTAAGATCGAGAGTGGACTCGATCTTCCAGGCGGAAGACCCTTCCTACCTGGGTTTCAGATAGAGCTCATATAATCCAGCAGTCAGAGTAGAGGCAACTTGCACCTGAAGCAAGAAACACCTCCCAACTGGGAAAGGGAGTAACTCCTATACCGCTTTAGCCTGGTAGAGGGCACTTGCTCCTCCAGATGAAATACCACTCCCACCTGGGTGTCAAGTGATCGCATACACCCCAGCAGCCAGGATAGAGACAATTCGCATCTCCAGGAGGAAGACACCTACCACTTGGGTATGGGGGGTAACTCCTATAATGCCTTAGCCTGAGTAGAGAGGACTCACCTCTCTAGCTGGGTGACCCCATAACCTGGGTGTAGGGAGATCTCTAATACCGCCAGAACCAGGGGAGAGAGGACTTGAGCCTCCAGGAGAAAGATCTTATCCCCTCAGTTGTCAGGGGAGTTTATCTACTCCCACATGCTGGGTAGAGGGGACTTGCCACTATAGGAAGGAGACCATTCACACCTGGGTGTAGGAAGGACTTCCTACATCACTGCAGCCAGGGTAGAGCGGACTTGCCTCTCCAGCTGAGTCCCCCCACCTGGGTATCACGGCGAGATTCTTTACCACAGCAGTCAGGGTAGAGTGGACTGACTCCTTCAGGTGAGAGACACACCCATTCTGGTTTTCAGGGAAAGATAGTAAACAACTACAGCCGGGGTAGAGGGGACTCGCCCCTCAGGCAGGAGAACCCTCCCATCTGAGCATGGGGGGGAGATCCTATGCTACAGCAGCCATAATAGAGCAGACTCGCCCCTCCAAGCAGGAGACCTCTCCCACCTTGGTGTCTGGGAGAGCTGGTCCACCCCTCATCCAGGATAGAGGGAAGTAACACTTCTAGGCAGGAGATCCCTACCACCTTCATATCAGGGTAAGCTCCTTAACCACTGCAGCTAGGGTAGAGTGGACTCTACCCTCCAGGGAGAAGACCCCTCCTACCTGGATGTCAGGTGAGCTCATATGCCCCAGAAGCTAGGGTACAAGCATCTTTCACCTGCATGGGAGAAACACATCCTACCTGGGAATGGGAGTAACTCCTATACCTTCTTAGCCCAGGTAGAAGAAACTCGCCCCTTCAAATGGACGAACCCTCCTACCTGGTTGTCTGGGAGAGCTTGTGTACAGCCACAGTCAGTGTAGAGGTGACTCATTGGTCTAGGAGTGAGACTGTTCCCATCTTAGTGTCTCGGGGATCTCCTATAACCCCACAGCCAGTGTAGAGGAGACTCGCTCCTCCATTCAGGAGTCCCCATATCAAGGGTGTGGGGGAAGCTCTTATATAGCCAGAGCCAAGGGATTGGTGACTTGACCCTCCAGGCAGAAAATCCCCTCCACATGCTTGTCAGCGAGCTCATATACTGCTATAATAGAGTAGAGTGGACTAGTCATTCGACCAGTTAGACCCACCTGGATGTAGAGGGGATCTCCTATACCACTGCAGCCAGGGTAGGGGGGAATTTCCTCTGCAGACCACAGGCCCACCCACCTGGGTTTCCAGGGGGTTATTCTTTACTGCCACAGCCAGGTTAGAGAGGAATTGCCCCTCCAGGCAAGAGACCCATCCAACCTGGGTGTCAGTACTAAACCACTGCAACCATAAGAGTGGGGAGTATCCCCTTCAGGTGGGAGACCCCTTCCATCTGGGTATAGCAGGGAGCTCCTATATAACAGCAGCCAGAAGACAGCATTCTCACTCCTCAAAGCAGGAGACCCTTCCCACCTTGGTGTCTGGGAGAGCTGGTACACCCCCTCAGCCAGGGTAGAGAAAAGTCACACCTCTAGGTTGATGACCCCTCACCTGGGTGTCAGGGGAAGCTCTTTAAGTGGTGAAGCCAGGGTAAAGTGGACTCAATCCTCCAAGCGGATGACCCTTCCTACCTGAATTTCAGGTGGAGCTCATATATCCAGGAGCCAGGGTAGGTGCAACTTGCTCCTCCAGGTGAGAGACATCTCCCACCTGAGAATGGGGGTAACTCCTATATGGCCTTTGCCAGGGTAGAGGGGACTCGCCCATCCAGGCAGAAGACTCTTCCAACATGGTGTCTGGTGTGGGGGTTTTGTATACTGTTGCAGCTGGTTTAGCAGCAACTCTACCCTCTAGGCAGGAGACCCATCTCTATTGAAGGTAGGAGGGGACTCTTATACCCCCTCAGCCAGTTTTGAGGGGACTGGCCCCTCCAGGTGATAGATCCATCCAACCTGGATTTCAGGGAAAGCTAGTAAACTACTGCAGACAGGGTACAGGAAATTCACACTTTCAGGCGTGATAATCATCACATCTGTGTATGGAGGGGGCTCATATACAGCAGCAGCAAGAATAGAGGGGACTCGCCCCTCCAAGCAGGAAACCCCTGTCACCTGGGTGTTTGTGATTGCTGGTACATCATCTTAGCCAAGATAGAGGTAAGTCAACCCTCTAGTTGGGAGACCCCCACACACCTGGTTGTCAGGTAAAGCTCCTTAAATTCTGCAGCCAGTGCAGTATGGACTTGATCCTTCAGGAGTAAGACCCTTATCCAGGTAGAGGGCACTTGCCCCTCCAGGTGGAGGACCCCTCCCACCTGGGTGTCAGGTGAACTCTTATACCCTGGAAGCCAGGGTAGAGGTAACTGGCACCTCCAGGAGGAAGACACCTACCACTTGTGGGATGGAGGTAACTCCTATAATGCCTTAGCCCAGGTAGAGGGGATTTACCCCTCCAGTCCGGTGATCCCATAACCTGGGTATTGGGATGAAGTGGCACCCCTTTCCACACAGAAAATACCTCTTCACCATGGATGATTTTAGGACTGTAAACAAAAGCAACAATTGTATACAGACTTCCTATTTTCATGTCGCCCTGTTTACTTGGTCACTGGCCAGGATGATACTCACACTCCAGGTGCTGGATAACCCCTTACTAGTTTTTCACAAATTTATTCATATAATATTTTAAAGAAATGTGCAAAAAAGGCTCTGTCCTTGAGCTGTGCTTCACAGAGATGTCTTTTTTTTTTTTTTTAAGAAAAGTTACAAATGGGCTCCATGGTAGCAGCTGTTAGGGGTATGAAAGAAAGAGGTAAAGAGGCTCTCCTCTTTTCAGGTGTTGTCTTTGAAGGGTTAACTCTCCCAGAACAGTAAAATAAAAAGCTACTTTTATGTGAACTTCTGCAAACTGTGAACTTCTGAGCCCCTCCCCTTACATACTGGGTGTAAAATTCTGAAACTCCCTGATCTCGGGGTTCAGGAGATTAATTGATTACAGCAAAACCTGTGCCCCCTGAACCTGGATGCAGTCAAATAAACTTTCCTGCTATCTTCTGTGCCTTCTCTCATTTTTCCCTACAACATTTTTGGTGACACAGATGAGACAGAGGAGGTAAGGAAGGCTATTCTGCCTCTCTTGTCTCCAGAAACTGGTTTCCCTGGTCCCCTTGGCACATCCAGGCCACTTTTGGCGTGAAGGATGATTGACTTACCCAGCAACCTTGGGCTGCCACCCAGGAGCACAATGGAACCCACAGGCAGCAGGAACCAAAATTAGGGTTTTGGAGCATGGCCTGGGTGAACAGGTATGACCTGGGTCCATTTGGTTTTGTAGCCCACCTGACTTCACCTTCGAGGCCTAAGTGGCTGGAACAGAGGCTTGATCAACATCTGTTGGGTCTGAGTACCCTCCAAAGTGGTTGGAGCTGAAATGGACCCAGGGAGTAGCCTGAGTAGTCTCTGTTCAGGGTCAGCGAGCAGACAGAAAACTGTGACTCCCTTATTGTTAGGTTTGGAATTGTTGGAATTTGGGCGATATAGAAATTCTGTCCTGGCCATGTCTGTGTGAAAGTGTGTAAATGAGACAAAGGGAAAGGTTGCAACCCAATCTGAGGGCCCAAGTGAGTACAGAATCCTGATCCGCGGTTCCGTAGCACCTCATACAGTCTATGGCAGAATTTCACCAACCAACGTTTAGGTGAAAGCTCCAGGTTAGGTTGATACTGACCCTGCAATGCTAAAAGGGCCCTAAGTCTCCATGAGGGAAGTGGTCGAAGATGGACGAAGCAAGCCTTATCCTAAGTGTGTTTTGTTCTAAGTGTGTGACACCGACACAGGGTGGAACATTGGAGGCACACTGAAATTTGTGTTAGAAACCGTTAGGAAGGTTTTCCTAGTAACTGTGGGGTGAAACTCACTCCAAAAATGTTGCATACTCTGTGAATTAGAGTGGCTCATCCAAGATGTGGGCTCACCACCAGAAGGATTTTTAGATAAGAGAGTCATTACTGAGGTCCTTTTTGATTGTTGTTGGAGCCTCTGAACCAATTTTTTTATATTTATTACTGTTAAGAGATAGTACAGAAATAGCCCCCTTGGTTGAAATCCTGTCTAAATGGACAGTCCAAGATGATGTTATCCAGGAACTTAGTGGTCTCTAAGATGCAGCGGAAAGCAGCTAAACAGAAAATATGACTAGGAAAGACAGGAAAGAAAACAGTATTCCCTGTGAGCCAGAAGAAGACTCACGACCTTATGTGCCACTCTACCCAATTTTGCCAAGACCACTGGGACAACAGATTGTCCCCTAGCTCCCTTGTCCTCAGAGGCAACAAATGATGGCCCCCCAATACTCGCTATTTCTTCCTCTGTGGTGTCCTAAGAGCCAAAGTCTCTTTCACCTCCCAAGATCAAGGTGGGAGATTTGTCCCAAGAGTACAGCCACAACTCAGATGAGAACTCTCCAGATATCCCTGCAAAGGTCTCAAGGACTTTTTCATATTGACCAGAGGGAAACATCTGAGAGAGACAAGGCAGTTTTGTGTGCCAGCCTTTCACCAACCTTGAGCTCATAAGCTGGAAATATCATACTACCTCCTACATGGAGAAACCCTGGACCATGACTGATCTAATGCAGCCCATTATCCAGACCTAGGATGTGGCCCCAACAAAGAAGAAGGTCTAAAGATAAAGAGATGTCAAGGAACCCTAATAGAAAGTTTTAACGAATAGAAAAAAAGAGCAAAACATAAAGTCTGTTCCCAATAATTAGATGGAATTGGAGCCAGCCCTGAGCCTCAGCCTAAGCTGAGTGTATCTTCAAACAAACAAAGCCCATATAAGCCTCCTGCTGCTTCAGCATCTCCCTCTCACACCCTCAATAGCCCTGAACATTTTTCTCAGTCCCACATCTTCCTAAAGTCCCTTTGCTCTATGAAACTGGCAGCAATGATCAAAAGATATGTGCCCAACTGACTCAGAGCTAAATGTCCATTCCATGGCCACTGCCACCACTCTCCTTTTCCAGAGGTGCCCGGGGAGAAGGGGCACATACAAGTGTAGCAGCCACAATGCAAGTTTGTCAATGAAGAAATGCAACAGGTGATGAATGCAGCCTTCGTGGGACAGGCTCAGTGAGCCTTTTGCCAAAAATTACAATCCTAGAGGACTTTACTGAGAAGTGTGTCAGTGAACTTATTAAGCTGGCCACGATAGTTTTCATCAATCAAGACCCAGAGGCTCAAAGACAGGCAGACCAAAAAGATAAAAAGGAGGATGGATTCCCTTACAGCTGCCCTCAACACAAACCCAGAGGTCACCCAAAGGGGGGTCTCAATAGAACAAAGCCAGTGGTCCAAATGTTTATAAAGAAAAAAATGTGTCCAGACAAAAGGGGAAGCCTTCAATGGCCCGGGCAGACAAGTACCCACTGCTATGCTCAAAAGCTAAGACTTGAACAGATAAGGAATGAATGTTTTGGCCCCAGCCCCTTTTTTCAGTTGATTCCCACTTGCTCAGAAGTTGATGATTGACGAATATGGCAGGGGTCCTATACACACACTCAACTGCATCTGATGTACAGGACCTAGCGCCTCAGGAGGGCTCAGATACTGCAAGCCCCCAAATGAACCAGGAATATGCCATGTTAACTGCCATAGTGGGCCATAGGGTGCACACTCCAAAAGGACATGCCACCCTGGCTCCAAGTCACATGCTGTGAGCCACTAGCAGGAAGGCCACAGAGACCCATGCAACCAGGCATACTTAACAAAATCAAAGGCAGGGCAGCTACTGTATACAATTAGAGCAGGCTCCCACCGACAGGAGGATGAAGCCATGCAGACAAAGAGAAACACCTAGGTGGGCACAATGTGGCTGCTACACTGGTACCTGTATGGGACCACACCACTGCCCTCCAACCTTGGCATATGACCCACTGAAAGATTTACATAGATGCCTTTAAACAAATGATGTCCCAGATCATCAGTCTCTGATAAGATTTACATTAGATTTAAGAGTTGTACAATCCTAACAGTCAACATCCTGCACTGGGAGATAACAACAAAAAAATTCCTGCATCTTAAAGCACCAGAGGCTCTACATACATTTCCTTTCCCTAAATGACAGTTCCTCCCAGGAGCTTGAGTACAGCATCCTTGGGACAGCATTAGAATCTGACTTAAAATCCCTTATCTATCAATAAAAATGTCAAATACTTTGGTTACCACCTGATACAGCAACAGAACTGAAAATAGCCATTGGGCCTCAAAAGAAACAGGAAATCTGATCAATTCCAGTCCCTTTAACCTGCCATCAGATGAGAGAATTCTTGGGGCCTACTGGGTTTAGCCATATATGGAACCTCAACATTCAGTTATGACAAAACCCCTCTATGAAGCCACAAAGTGGGAAGAATGAGATCCTCTAATGTGGGTGCCATCTAAGCAAAAGGCCTTTGAAGACATTAAACAAGCACTCACCAGTGCACCTGGATTAGGGCTCCCTGACATCACAAAGCCTTTCTTTTTATATATCCATGATCAGTCTGGAGTGCCTGTAGGAATTTTGATTCAGATGCTGGGGACATGGCACTTTCCAGTGGTCTATTTGTCCGAACAGCTAGATTCTGTAGCCCAGGGCAGGCCACCTTTTTAATGGCCCTTGCAGCCATAGATCTTCTGGTGGAAGCTGATAAACTGGCCATGGGGCAAAAACTGGTTGTCAGAGTTCCCAATTCAATTCCTTTATATTCATTGTTAGGATATAAAAGACACTATTGTTTGACTAATGAAAGAATGGTCAAATATCAGGGCATGTTATGGAAAACCCATGTATCCACATTGAGGTAATCAGAACTCTTAACCCAGCAACTTTGCTGCCCATTGGACCTGGAACACCTGATCACAAATGTGTTGAGATCAAGGATGAAGTGTTCTCCAGCAGACCAGACCTAACAGACCAGCCTCTCAAGGCTGATGGAGAGTACTTCACAGATGGAAGCAGTTTTATAAAAGATGAGGTACGTTTTGCTGGATATTTAATGGTCACTCTGGACTCCACTGTCAAGCTAGAACCTCTGCCTCAGGGAACTTTAGAACAAAAAGTAAAATTTATTGATTTGATTCAAGCACCTCAGCTGACAGCAGGAGTCTGTGTGGATATTTTCATAGACTTAAAATATGCGTTTGCTACCCTTCATGTTCATAGGTGCTTATGAAGGCTAACTAAATCAGGAAAGAACAAAAGGGGCATGATATATGGGCAAGAAATTCTTAAAATTTTGGATGCACTGTGGGCTCCCAATAAGGTTGTGATTATATAGTGCCAAGGTCATCGGAAGAGAAACACTGTGGTTTCTCAGGGAAACTGGAGAGCTGACAGAGAGGCCCAGGTTAGCTGTCTGCAAGAAATGGGAAGAAAATCTAGTCCCAGGTTTAAATGCTGCCCTTCTGTTTGGCCGACTAGCCAACATATTCCCAACATGAAAGTAAGTGATAAGACTGAAAAAAAAATTATCCCAGGTGGATGATGGCAAAGCCATTCCAGAGATTATGGCCCCAGCCTTTATTAGACACTTTTGCAGGAAAACATGTTGGACATAAAGCACTTGAGACAGTTCTGAGTTGACTTTTCTATGTCCCCTGGATCACAAGCAACACCTGGATGATCTGCAAACAATGTGAGGTTTGTGCTCACAACAATCCTTGTCAGGAGCCAAAGATCCCACCAGGAATCCAAACTATAGGAGGAGCACCTTTTGAAGACTTTGAAGTAAACTTCACTGAACTATCACACTCACTGGCCTACAAATAACTTTTCGTTTCTGTGTGTTCACACTCTGATTGATGGAAGCCTTTCCCACCCACACTAAAAAGGCTAGGGAGATACTAGAATGCTTCTGTGGGAAATTATTCCCAGATTTGGTGTCCCAATAAATATTGGCTCAGACAATGGGTCAGCTTTTGGGCAGCGGCAATATGACCACTGACCAAGGGTGTAAACATCATATGGAAGTTACATATTGTCTATATGCTGCAGAGTTCTGGTAAAGTTAAAAGGATGAAGAGAACTTTAAGGCTCAACTGGGTAAGCTGTGTCAGGAGACTCAATTACATTGTGATGAACTTCTCAATATTAGATTGTTAAGGATTAGATCCACTCCCACTAGGAGGACTGGATTCTTTTCTTTTGAGATAATATATGGGAGGACCCCTCTTATTAGGGAACTACAGGGAGACTTAAGAGACACAGGAAAATTAATCCTGAGATGACAGCTTCAGGTCTTAGGGAAAACTTTACAGATTCTCAACCTATGGGTTAGAGAAAGATTTCCAGTAAGTTTGACCCAAGTTCACACTCCTTCAAGCCTGGAGATTGAGTCTTGGTCAAAGAATGTAATATTCAACCCCTGAACTTCTTGGAAGGGCCCTTTCACTGTTATTTTATCCACCCCAACTGCAGTAAAGTTTGCAGAGATAAGTCCCTGAATTCACTACCCCAGAATCAAGCCTGTAGCTGTGGACTTGGTGTGCACTCCAGATGCTGCTACACCCTTGAAGCTGACTTTACCCAAAGATAAAGGAGCACCAGAGAAGTTTGTGGATCAGAAGAACAACATCTCTGCTCCAGTCACTCTGGAAGCTGACTGGTCTACACATGGCCAAAGCTTGAGGAGACTACTGCTTTGTTTAAGCCACAGAGGAGGGACTGGCTGATCAATTCACTGTGACATATAAATGTGCCACCAGGACTAATGAACTCTTTCAACCACTAAGATAGTTCTCGTAGAGTTGCCATCCCTTTCTTCTAGATATATACATAATTCTCTGATTGTTTTTTGCTACTGTTTGATAACAGTAACTCCTACTGAGTGGACTCTGGGTAACGAATTTTCACTTACACTTTTTTATCTTGCTTATATAAGTTTTCTAGGATTTGTTTGGTGTTATTAGTTTGGCTTTGTTAATTTATGCTGTTTAACCTATGCTAATCAAAATGTCTATTACTTAGTTTGGTTTCATTTTATAACCTTAAGGCTTTCTTCCCTACTCCTATTCCAACCATGGAGAACGTATAAACCATGAATAAAGCCAATCCAGTATAACCAAGAGGTGTTAAAACATATATTTAGGACCTGTCCTGCAAGAGGAATGAGGTGGATGGATGCTTGTTTGGAAAGGAAAAAGAGGTTCAGTGGAACGAAACTTGATTTAGGAGGTCACCAATCATGGGGTAAAGATATCTGGCCACATCAGAGGATTTATTGCCACATTTTCTCCCACTACCTGAGCACAAAATGGATGTTGGAGCTATAGAACTCCTATTTACATGTTAAAAAGATTTATTCACTTACAAACTGTACTAGAAATTATTATTAATCAGACTGCAACAGCCTTTGACCTCCTAGCCACACAACACACCAGATGTAAGTAGCTAATTATCAAAAACGCTTGGCATTAGATTACTTACTGTCTGAGGAATGAATATATGTGGAGAGTTTAACAGCTCAGATTGTTGCATCCAAATGGATGAAAATAGACAATCAGTTAAGAATATAGCCAACAACACAAGAGAACTGGCAAATGTGCTAGTTCATACCTAGAAGGGCATTAATATTTGGGTCTCAAACATGATTTTAGGAAATGGTCTTCAACTCTTGGTAGATTTAAAAGCTTAACTGATGTAGTGGATATTCTGCAGTTAACCTGTTAATTGCTCCTATGTTTGGCTCCACTGTTCATTAAAACTATTGGGTCCACTATAGAAGCTGCTGTTGAAAGGATGACAACAACTAAGGTTTTGGCATTATATAAGGCGTTAAGCCAAGATAATGGCAACGATGCTCTTAAATTTAAAGGATTAAACTATGGAGAGCGTCATTGAAGGGGGGAATTGAAGTGGCACTCCCTTTCTCCACAGAAAAGCCCTCTTCACCATGGCTGATTTTGGGACTGTCAGCAAAAGAGTTTATTGTAGATAGACTTCCTATTTTCATGTCCCCTTGTTTACTTGCCCACTGGCTGGGAAGATACCAACTCTCCAGGTGCTGGACACCCCCTTACTAGTTTTTCACAAATGTATCTAGTATAGTACTTTGAAGAAATGTGCAAACAAGGCCTCTGTGCTTCAGAGAGATATCTACATTTTTAAGATAAGTTACCTTTAGATGCTGGGTATAAAATACTGAAACTCCCTGAATCGGGGTTCAGGAGATTAATTGATTACAGCAAAAGCTGTCCCCCCTGAACCTGTGTATGGGGAGGGGAAGCTTGTATACAACAGCAGCCAGAATAAAGGAGACTCAAACTCCCAGCAGAAGATCCCTTTCATCTTGATGTCTGTGAGAGCTGGTACACCCTCTCAGCTAGGGTAGAAAGAAGTCACCCCCCTAGGTGGGAGACCCCCCCACCTGAGTATCAGGGGAAGCTTCTTAAATGCTGCAGCCAGGGCAGAGTGGACTCGATTCTCCAGGTGGAAGACCCTTGTACCTGGCTTTCAGATTGAGCTCATATAACCCAGCATCCAGGGTAGAGGCAACTTGCACCTGAGGCAAGAAACACCTCCCGACTGGGAATGGGAATAACTCCTATACCGCCTTAGCTCAGTAGAGGGCACTCTACCGTCCAGGTGTAAGACCCCTCCCACCTGGGTTTCAGGTGAGCTTGTATACAGAAGAGGTGGGGTAGAGGTAACTCACACCTCCAGGGGGAAGACAGCTACCACTTCGGGATAGAAGTAAAACCTATAATGTCTTACCCTTGGTAGAGGAGACTCTCCCCTCCAGTCGGGTGATCCCATAACCTAGGTGTCCAGAGAGCTCCTATACCGCCAGAGCCAGGGGAGAGATAACTTGAACCTCCAGACGGAAGATCCCTTCCACTCGGTTGTGAGGGTGTTTATATACTCCCACAGAAGGGTAGAGGGAACTTGCCACTAGGGGACGTAGACCCCTCCCACCTGGTGTAGAGCGGACCTCTAACACTACTGCAGCCAAGGAAGAGGGAACTTGCCTTTCCAGACCGGAGTCCACCCACCACCACCTGGGTGTCAGGGGGAGATTCTTTACTGCAGCAGCCAGGGTAGAGTGGACTTGCCCCTTCACGTGAGAGGCACACCCATCCTTTTTGTAAGGGAAAGCTAGTAAACCACAACAGCCATGGTAGAGAGGACTTGCCCCTTCAGGCAGGAGAACCCTTCCATCTGGGTTTGGGGGCGGGAAGCTTGTATACCACAGCAGTCAGAAGAGAGCGGACTCGCCCATCCAAGGAGGATAACCCTCCCACATGGGTATCTGGGAGAGCTGGTACACCCCTCCATCCAGGGGATAGGGAAGTCACCCCACTAGGCAGGAGACCCTTCCCACCTGGGTATCAGGGGAAGCTCCTTAACCACTGTAGCCAGGGAAGAATGGTCTCTCCCCTCCTGGAGGAAATCCCCTCCAACCTGGGTGTCATGTGGAACTCATTCTCCAGAAACCAGGGTACAAGCATCTCGCACCTCCAGGTGAGAAACACCTCCCACCTGGGAATTGGAATAAGTCCTATAACCCCTTAGCCCAGGTAGAAAAATGTCGCCCGTTCAGGCAGACGATCCCTCCCACTGGGTTTCCAGGAGGGTTTGTGTACTACCACAGAAAGGGTAGAGGTGGCGCATTGCTCCAGGTGGGAGACCATTCCCATATGGGTTGGGGGGGTCTCCTATATCCCCACATTCATTGTAGAGGAAACTCGCCCCTCTATTTAGGAGACCCCAGATCTAGGGTTTGGGGTCTATATAGCCAGAGCCAAGGGAGTGGGTACTCGACCCTCCAGGTGGAAGGTACCTTCCATGTGCTTGTCAGCGGGGTTCATATACTGTCATAGCATTGTAGAGGGGACTCCCCATTAGAGGCAGTAGACCCCTCCCACCTGGGTGTAGACGGGAGTTCCTATGTCTACCTATATGTCTACTGTCATAGCATTGTAGAGGGGACTCCCCATTAGAGGCAGTAGACCCCTCCCACCTGGGTGTAGACGGGAGTTCCTATGCAGCCAGGGAAGAGGGGAATCGCCTCTCCTGGAAAGAGACACTCCTACCTGGATGTCCTGGCAATATCCTTTACAGTCAGGATAGAGGAGAATTGCCCCTCCAGGAGAGAGACCCATCCAACCTTGGTGTCAGGGAAATCTATTAAACCACTGCAGCCAGGAGTGAGGGGACTCGCCCCTTCAGGTGGGAGACCCCTCCCATCTGGGTATGGCAGGGAGTTCCTATACAACAGCAGCCAGGTCTGCTCCTAAAAGCAGCAGACCACAACTACCTGGGTGTCTGGGAGAGCTGATACACCCTCTTAGCCAGGGTAAATTGAATTCACATCTCTAGGCAGACAGTCCCTCCCCTCTGTTTCAGGGTAAGCTCCTTAACCTCTGCAGCCAGGGTAATGTGGACTAGCCCCTCCATGCAGAAGACCCCTCCCACCTGGGTGTCAGGTGGAGCTCATATACCCCAGCAGCCAGGGTAGACGCAACTTGCAACTCCAGGTGAGATACACCTGAAGCCTGGAAATGGGAGTAACTCCGATACGGCCTCGCCCCTTCAGTTGAGAGATGCCTCCCACATGGGTGTCTGGCTTGGGGGGGTTCGTATACAGCTACATCTGTGTTAGCAGAGACTCACCCCTCCAGGCAAGAGACCCATCCCTACTGAAGGTAGGAGGGGGCTCTTGTACCCCCACAACCAGGGTTGTGGGTACTTGCCCCTACAGTCAAGAGACTCATCCAACCTGGGTGTCAGGGAAAGCCAGTAAACCATTGCAGCCAGGGTACAGGGGACCTACTCTTTAAGGCATGAGAACCCTCACATCTGTGTATGGGGGGGGGCTCATATACAACAGCAGCCAGAATAGATGGGATTAGCCCCTCCAAGAAGGAGACCCCCCTCCCACCTGGTTGTCAGGTGGAGCTTATATACCCTAGCAGCCAGGGTAGACTCAACTTGCACCTCAAGGTGAGAGACACCTCCCACTTGGATGTGGGGGCAACTTCTATATGGCCTTATCCAGGGTAGAGGGAAATCGCCTCTCCAGGAGGAAGACCCCTCCCACATGGGTATCTGGTGTGTGGGGGATTCATTTACAGCTCCAGCTAGTTTAGCAGCAACTCACAGCTCCAGGCTGGAGACCCATCACTATTGAAGGTAGGAGGGGCCTCTTATACTCCTGCAGCCAGGGTTGAGGGGACTTGCCCCTCCAGGCAAGGGAGCCATCTAACCTGGGTTTCAGGGAAAGCTAGTAAACCACTGCGGCCAGGGTACAGGTGACTCACCCTTTCAGGCTTCAGTCCCCTCACGTCTGTGTATGGGGGGGCTCATATATAACAGCAGCCATAATAGAGTGGACTCACCCCTCCACTTCTCACCTGGTGTCCATGAGAGCTGGTACACTTTGTCAGCCAGGGTAAGAGATGTCACCCCTCTAGGTGGGAACCCCTCCCACATGGGTGTCAGGGGAAGCTCCTTAACTGCTGCAGCCAGGGCAGAATGGACTGGATCCACCAGGTGGAAGGCCCTTCCTACCTGGGTTTCAGATGCAGCTCATATACCCCAGAAGCCAGGGTTGAGGCAACTTACACCTGAGGCAAGAAACACCTCCCAACCAGGAATGGGAATAACTCTTATACCGCCTAACCCAGTTGAGGGCACTCACCTTTCCAGGCGGAAGACCCCTTCCAGCTGGGTGTCAGATGAGCTCATATACACTAGCAGCCAGGATAGCAGCAACTAGCACCTCCAGGAGGGAAACACCTACAACTTGGGTATGGGGTAACTCCTATAATGCCTTAGAGCTGATAAAGGGGACTCGCCCCTCTAGTTGAGTGACCCCATAACCTGGGTGTTGGGAGAGCTCCTATAGCACCAGAACCAGGGGAGAGGGGAATTGAACCTCCAGGTGGAAGATAATGTCCATCCACTTGTCAGGGGAGTTTATATAATCCCAAACTAGGGTAGAGGGAACTTGCAGCTAGAGGCTGGAGACTCTTCCCACCTTGGTGTAGCGGGGGATCTCCTACACCACTGCAGCCACGGTAGAGGGACTTGCCTCTCCAGGCCGGAGTCCCGCTCTACCTGGGTGTCAGGGGGAGATTCTTTATTGTAGAGTGGACATGCCCCTTCAGGCAAGAGACACACTCATCCTGGTTGTCAGGGATAGCTAGTAAACCACTGCAGCAACGGTAGAGGGGATTTGCCCCTTCAGGTTGGAGATGCCTCTCATCTGAGTATGTGGGGGAGCCCGTATACCACAACAGCCAGAATAGATGGACTCGCCCATCCAAGCAAAAGAACCCTTCCACCTCGGTGTCTGGGAGAGGTGGTACACCCCTCATCCAGGGTAGAGGGTAGCTACCCTTCTAGGAAGCAGACTGCTCCCACCTGAGTATTAGGGGAAACTCCTTAATCACTGGAGCCATGGTAGAGTGGACTCCCCACTCCAGGTGGAAGACCCCCTTCAACCTGAATGTCAGGTGGAGCTCATATTCCCCAGCAGCCAGGATACAAGCATCTCGAACCTCCAAGCAGGAAACACCTTCCAACTGAGAATGGGAGTAACTCCTATAACCCCTTAGGCCAGGTAGAAGAAACTCACCTCTCCAGACGAACTACCCCTCCCACCTGGGTGTCTGGGAGAGCTTGTGTACAGCCACAGGCAGGGTAGAGGTGACTCATTGCTCCAGAAGGGAGACCGTTCTCATCTAGGTATCTTGGGGATCTTCTACATCCCCACAGCCAGTGTAGAGGAGACTCGTCCTCCATTCAGGAGACCCCATAACTAGGGTGTGGGGGGCTCCTATATAGCCAGAGCTGAGAGATTGGGGACTGTACCCTCCAGGTGGAAGATCTCCTTCAAGTGCTTGTCAGCAGAGTTCATATACTGCCATATCAGGGTAGAGGTGAATCCCTATTATAGGCGGTAGACCCCTCCCATTTGAGTATAGAGGGGAGTTGTTGAGAGCCACAGCTGAAGGGGACCCAATAAACTTCCAGCTGCCAGCAAACTTTCAGCTACCAGCTGATGATTGGCTCAGAGTGGCCCCAGGAAACTTCTAGCTGCCAACTGATGATTGGCTCAAAGAGGCCCCAGGAAACTTCTAGCTGCCAACTGATTGGCCACTCTGTGGTGATGCTCATTGAGCTGTTTCCCCACCCTTTCAGACCACGGAGCTGCTCATTGGGGGACTTTTTTTTGGCTCTGCCCATGCAACCCAGCCAATTGTCCCCAAGAGCAGGAGAAGTGAGGGGGGGGTTGAGAGGCTTGTGGGAAGCCAGTGGTGGCAGTTGGGCTCTGAGGGAATTCCTGAAGAGCTGTGTGGCATGGTGTGTGTGTTCTAAAAATAAAGTTCGTTTTCTTTGACAAGTGGCTCCTGAATTGTGCCCAGCCAAACTGCAGCACTTGGTGGCCCAGACGGGGAATGACTAAGGGTAAGTGATAACATAAACTGCTCGCCCCTGAGGGAAGGGCAAGAGGATGGGTAGCCATTTTAAGATTCTTCTTTTGTTTTGCTTCACTTTTGTTTTAAGTTGCCTGTCCCTGAATATGTGTAAGATGAAAGAAAAATCTCTCATATCTGAGGAACAGATAAGGAGAAAGGATGGATGGACTTTTCAGAAAGCTATTATAATGATTTTCTGTTGTTTCAATTTTGTTTCAGTTTTGTTAGGAGTTAACTTGTTGGGTTGTATTATACTTACAGTAGAAATATTCAAGTAAAAGAGAAGGTCTCTCGAGCTAGTCAGAAAGAGGAAGAAAGTTTAGAGCAGAAAAAGCTATCAGGAGACATATTACAACAGGAGACTGCTACAAACACCTTTCTATCACCAGAAGGCATAAGTGTCCAACCAACAGAGCCACCTCTAAAGGAGACTGCTACTAACACCTTTCTATTACCAGAGGTTGTAAGTGTCCAACCAAAAACACCACCTCCATATGCTAGGAGGTCCCCAACCACCGCAGTTGAAAGATGGGATCCTGAGACAGGACCTCAAACATTAACATGCTCTGTATTTGAGCAGGCAGGAGGGCAGCAAATTTACCATGCTTTAAATTTCAAAACAGTGAAGCAGATAAAAGGCTGTAACAACCTATGGTCCTCAAGCACCCTTCACTGTATGCATGGTCGAATCCATTACAAACTTCAACATGACACCAGCAGATTGGGCTAATATGTGTAAAGCTATGCTAAATGGAGGACAATATTTGTTATGGAAGATTGCCAATGAGGAATTTTGCAAGGATATGGCTAGGCAAAATGCAGCAGCTGGTTAACCTCAGTGAAATCTAGATAGGCTTTTAGAAAAGGGACCTTATGAGAATCAGCAGCAACAAATTGCATGTGATCCTGGTGTATACTCACAAACTGCTGCGGATGCGGTTAGGGCATGAAAGACTTTACAAGGAAATGGAGATTTACAAGGTCAATTATCTAAGGTAATACAAGAAGGTAATGAACCTTGCACTGAATTTATAGATATGCTTATTCAAACAGCTAACAGAGTTTTTGGGAATACAGAACAAGCAATGCCATTAATAAAACAACTGGCTTATGAGCAAGCAAATTGTTAGTGTAGAGAAGTCATTAGACCATGGAAACATGAAGAATTAAACCCATATATTGAATTATGTAGAGACATTAATGAACCAGGGCAAGTCCTGTCAGCTGCAGTAAAACAGGTTTTAGATGCCAGGCCAAAAACATGCTACAATTGTGAACAAACAGGACATTTTTAAAGGAATTGCCCCATAGGAGGAGGTTTTAACAAAACTAGGTATAAAAGGAGTACAATACTGGGCATTTGCCCACAATACCATAGAGGGAATCATTGGGCTAATGAATGCCATTCTCAAACCACGAAGAGCATACTCTATTATCAAAAAGGAGCAAGGACCAGGTGTCTATCCACAATATCATGGAGAAAGGCATCAGGCTCCATTGCCAAAAAGTGGACAGTGGGGCCCAATGCTCCAGGGCCCAAGACCAAATATATACGGGGAACTGGAGGAACCCAGCAAACCCATAAGTGTAGTGACCAGGATACATTGTCCATTAGATACCTCACTAGACAAACCAGCGGAAGTGAAGTATTGGACATCTGTGCCTCAGCCATAACAGTACTAACTCCAGAGATAGGAGTTCAAATCATTCCCACAGGGGTAAAAGGACCTCTTCCCAAAGCAACAGTAGATTTATTATTGGGATGCAGTTCTTCTACTCTAAAAGGACTTATGATAAGTCCTGGGGTAATTGAGCCCAATTATAAAGGTGAAATAAAAATTATAGCCAGTTCTCCAAAGGGTATATCAGTAATTTCACCAGGAGATAGAATAGCAGTTACTAATAATACCCAGCCTACATGATAAATTTTTCAGTCATACTGTACAAAGAGGTTCCAGGGGATTAGGTTCCACAGGTGTAGATTGGGCTATGCTTTTCTAAATTTAGACTCTCACCCATGCTAAAACTAAATATTAAAGGACATGAATTTAATGGGCTGCTGGATACAGGTGCAAACCTTAGCATCATCTCTCGTAAAGAATGGCAAAAATATTGGCCATTACAACAAGCTACTCGAATGCTTTGAGGCCAAGGAGTTGCGACTAATCCACATAGAAGTGTGGTGAGCCGTTTCTGCGGACCATAGCCACCATTACAGTATGGCGCTGGCTGCCACTGTGGTCAGTGATAAACGACTCCTTATTAGGGAGAGTTGGCGCATTTTGAGATAACACCCTATGAGAAAGATCCACGTGGCAGCTTTGCATTGGGGCTTAGGATGCTTTATTAAGGCTAGGAGGCATGGGTGGAGGAGGAGAAGGTTGAAGATACATTTTAAATAAAGGCCTGAATAAACTGCTGAAAGAAGAATCCTGTGTTGCGTCTCCTTTGCCTGCCGGGGGTCGCGGCAGTTGGCGGCCCATACAGGGACTTCCTCGGACCCAGGATCCAGAACTTTCAGCAATCAGGGTGGTGCACCGGTAAGTTCCCAGGTAAAGTGGGAATCCGCAAGTAAATAGTGGGGCGCTCCTCTGTAGATAAAGAGAGAGTGGGAAAAATAATAAGAACAGAACGCTCTTCGGTAGATAAAAAGAGAGCGGGGCTTTGTACATTCACTTTCTTTATAACTTTAAGAACATTATGGGCACTACCTCTTCTAGCCCAATTTTGTTGGCCCTGGATGGGCTGCTACGTTCAAAAGGACTTAAGGTAAAGCACAGCACTTTGCAGATGTTTCTAAGAGAAGCTGATATAGCTGCTCCTTGGTTTGCCCTTTCTGGGAGTCTTACGATTCCCAGTTGGGACAAATTAGGAAAGGAGCTAGATTTTGCTCACGAGCAAGGGACGTTAAAAGGTGGTATTATTCCAGTATGGAAGTTGGTTAGAGGATGTATAACAGATGGTAAATGCCAGGAAGCTCTGAGTGAGGGTCAGGCCGTTCTTGAACAATTGCACGAGGAGAGATCTGAGGGATCCCACAGCGAAGTGGCAGAGAGTATTAAGAGTAAGAGTGGTGAAAAGGCACGAGAGCCTGAAAATAAAAACAGGAGAAGGCTCTATCCAGACTTGACCGAATTGCAAACACCCAAGGACACAAGTGACTCGGAGAATTCTGAGGATCTTGACACATTGTTGCAACAATTACATAAGATAAGATTAAAAAGAAAAAAACGGGAGACACCAAGTATGAAGGCCTACCATGTAGAGGGGGGTAAGTCTAGCTCTGAAGAGGAGGTTGAGAATTTAGAAGAAGAGCCAGTATCTGAGGCTGCTCTACTTTTTCCTGCGCCTCCTGTAGCTCCGCCCCCATACGTGGGTGGAGTCCAAAACTCCGGGAGGACTTTCAATTCCCAAGTTTGGAGAACAGTTAATACAGATATGGGATTAGCATACCCGGTTTTTCAAGACAACAATAGAGGAAGATACCATGAGCCTTTAGATTTTAAAATAATTAAAACTTTGGCAGAATCCGTTCGTACTTATGGTATAGATGCTGCTTTCACCCTTACTCAGGTGGAAGGACTTACTAGATTTTGCATGACCCCCTCAGACTGGGCTAGCTTAGTTCGAGCCTGTGTCTCCCTGGGAAAATACCTAGATTGGAGAGCATTTATGTTAGAGGGTGCCATAGAACAGGCTGCCCAAAATTATGCAGCAGGACGTCCTGCCTGGGATAAGGATATGCTTTTGGGGCAGGGCAGGTTTGCCAATCAACAAACAGGATATCCTCCTGAAGTATATGAGCAAATTAATAACATTTGTATTCGTACATGGAAATCACTCCCAAATAGAGGAGAAGTGTCTGGCAATCTGACTAAAATTATGCAGGGCCCTACAGAACCTTTCTCAGACTTTGTTGCTAGAATGGTGGATACTGCGGACAAAATCTTTGGTGATCCCGATAGAGCCATGCCTTTGATTAAGCAACTTGTTTTTGAACAATGTACTAAAGAGTGTAAGGCAGCCATTACTCCGTATAAGAATAAAGATATAGAGGCTTGGATGAAAGTCTGTAGAGAAATAGGTGGGCCGTTAACTAATGCAGGCCTTGCTGCTGCTGTTCTTCAGCTCTCTCATAAGTCCAGCCCTGTTGCCAGAAAGTGTTTCAGGTGTGGTCAAGGAGGGCATGTTAAACGAGAATGTCCTAATAAAAGGGAGCATCTGAAATTGAGTCCAATTCTTCTAGCCATCAGCCAGGCTTATGCCCTAGATGTAAAAAGGAAAAACATTGGGCTAATGAGTGTAGATCTGTCAAAGATATCCATGGTCAACCTTTACAAGATAGAAACATGTCAAAAAATGGCCGGGGGGGCCCCCGACCCCAGGGCCCACAAATATATGGGGCAATGGAAAATGGGACAATGGAGAACGAGTCGTGGCCGTCCCTACGTCATTCCAAAAACCGCGGAGAACCACTGCAGGTGCCGCGGGACTGGACCTCTGTTCCGCCACCAGACTCATATTAACACCTAAAATGGGAGTCCAATTGGTGGAGACTAAATTTAGGGAACCCCTGCCATCTGGTACTGTGGGCTTACTCATTGGGCGTGCTTGCTCTATTTTACAAGGCCTTCATGTTTTCCCTGGGATTATTAATCCGGATATGGTGGGAACAGTGAAGGTAATGGTGGAAGCTCCAAAAGGTATTGTGTCCATTTCCCCAGGAGACCGGATTGCTAAATTGTTGATTTTACCCAGTTTACATCCCCATTTTTCTGCTGATCCCCTTTTGAGGTCAAATGATGAGATTGGAAACACCGGAGGAAATTGTGTTTACTTGTCCTTAGATATGAATGACCGTCCTACCTTAAAGTTAACCATAGAAGGCAAATCAATTTTGGGATTACTAGACACTGGGGCGGATCGTAGTATCATTGCCCTAAAGGACTGGTCAAAGGGGTGGCTGGTGCAACTTTCAGGCCAATCTCTAAGGGGTTTAGGATATGCTCAAGCTCCACAAATAAGTTGCAGACATTTATCATAGAAAAATCCTGAAGGACATTCTGGCACTTTTCAACCATATGTACTAGACCTCCCAATCTCCCTGTGGGGAAGAGATCTAATAAAAGACATGGGTTTCCAGCTTAGCAACAAATACTCAGTAGTTGCCCACCAGATGATGCTAGACATGGGATTTAAACCAGGACTTAGATTAGGAAAAAACTTACAAGGATGTAAATATCCCTTAGAGCCACGACAAAAATTTAACAAATTTGGATTTGGTTTTCCTTAGGGGCCGCTGAGGAACAGGTGCCCATCACCTGGAAATCAGAGGAGCCAGTATGGGTGCCTCAGTGGCCGCTCTCCTCTGAAAAACTGACCGTGGCTCGTACCCTGGTACAAGAACAATTACAGTTGGGACATATTAAGTCTTCCACTTCCCCATGGAATACACCCATATTTGTTATCAAGAAAAAATCTGGAAAGTGGCGGTTGCTACATAATCTATGGGCTATTAATGCTCACACGCAGCTCATGGGACCTATTCAGAGAGGATTGCTTTTACTTTCAACTATCCCGACAAATTGGCCAGTGATTTGCATAGATATTAAAAATTGTTTCTTTTCTATTCCATTACATCTTCGGGATACAAAACGCTTTGCTTTTACTCTGCCTTCATGTAATCATGAGGAGCCTGATCAGAGGTTTGAATGGGTGGTTTTGCCTCAGGGCATGGCCAACAGTCCTACAATGTGTCAGATGCTTGTTTGGGCGATCCTTGCTCTCCTCAGACAAAAGTATCCATTGCTAAGGTACGTACATTATATGGATGATATTTTATTGACGGCCAAAAACAAAGATACATTGGAGGCCGCCTATTCTGATTTGACAAAATTGTTGAAATCAAAAGCTTACTCATCTCATCAGAAAAGGTACAAACTGGAGATTCTATTAAATATCTCGGTGCTAAAATTTCTTGCAAAACTATCATACCCCAAAAGATAACTCTTAGAACTAATGATTTACGTACTTTGAATGACTTTCAGAAATTATTAGGTGACATAAATTGGATAAGAAGCTACTTGCATATTCCCAATGTTGAATTAAAACCCTTGTATAAAATTCTTAAAGGTGATTCAGATCTTACTTCCCCTCGACATCTTGCTGAGGAAGCCAGGTTAGCGTTGCTTAAAGTGGAAAAGGCTATACAACATGCTAGCCTTTGTAGGCTTCAAGAGGATAAGCCTTTTCAATTATGTGTGCTTGCCACTGTACGGCAACCTACTGGAGTTTTGTGGCAAGATGGTCCTGTTGTGGATACATCCACGCATGTCCCCTGGAAAATCCCTTGAGTATTATCCTGATGCAGTTGCTTCTTTAGCTATGTTAGGGATACAACAAAGTATACAATTTTTTGGCTTTTCTCCAACGTCTGTGATTGTCCCTTATACGTGTCAACAAATTCAAGTTTTGTGTGCTAACCTGGATAATTGGGCTATACTACGATGCTCTCTTCCAGGAGAGATAGATAATCACTATCCTTCACATCCTCTTATTACATTTGTTAAAGAACATCCTATCATTTTCCCTAAAATCACTTCTTCTACACCTATCCCAGGAGCTGCAAATATATTTACAGATGGATCTAAAACTGGTATTGGAGCCTATGTGGTAAATAATCAACCTCCTATCCAACATCAGTTTGCTCCTGGTAATCCACAATGGGTGGAGCTACAAATTGTCATTAAAGTATTTAAACAATGTCCATTTCCTTTTAATCTAATTTCAGACTCTGTTTATGTAGTTCAAGCTTTGAAAGTATTGGAAGTAGTAGGTCCCATACGCTCATCAAAAGTTATGTCCTCCCTTTTCCTTCGTCTTCAAACATTGATTTGGAATCGCTCCGCCTGCTTTTACCCTTTGCATATTCGAGCCCACACAGGTTTACCAGGTACTCTTTCTGCCGGCAATACCCAAGCTGATCTTGCTACTCGTCCTTCTTGGATGTTCCCTGTTTCCTCCTTAGATCAAGCTAGGAACTTTCATAGTAAATTTCATATTAATGCACGAGCACTTCAAAAGCACTTTACTATCTCCCATGCTGATGCTCAACAGATTGTATTGAATTGCCCTAATTATATTATTTTACATCATCCCCCTTCTGTGGGCGTTAACCCTCGTGGTTTGCGGCCTTTAACTATATGGCAAATGGATGTCACTCATGTTCCCGACTTTGGCAAACTTAAATATGTCCATGTGTCTGTAGATACTTGTTCCGGCATTATTCATGCTTCTGCTTTGTCTGGTAAAAAGGCTGGAAATGTTATCACTCATTGTTTGGAAGCCTGGGCAGCTTGGGGACTGCCACAGTCCATTAAAACAGACAATGGCCCAGCTTATACTGGACGACAGTTTTCTTCCTTTTGCAACCAGATGGGTATTCGGCTCGTCCATGGTTTGCCCTACAATCCACAAGGTCAGGGTATTGTAGAGCACGCTCATAAGACTCTAAAAGAGATGTTAATAAAACAAAAAGGGGGAATTGGCTTAGGCCACACTCTGAAAGAGCGCCTCTCCCTGGCTCTATTCACTATTAATTTTTTGAATCTGGACATCCCAGGGCGCTCTGCTGCGACTAGGCACTGCTCACCCTCTGCCCCGAACTTTGGGCATGTTAAGTGGAAAGATGTACTTTCTGGTCAATGGTATGGACCTGATCCCGTGCTGGCATGGGCACGAGGCTCTGTCTGTGTTTTCCCTCAGGACCGAACGGAACCGGTGTTGGTCCCCGAATGCCTGACAAGAAGAGTCTCGACATCTACCAATCAGCATCAAGAGAGACCACAACAATCTCGTGATGAGGATCTTCATCCTGCTGAGTGCCCTGGTGCTGATGCTGGTGCCGATGGCACAGACGTCACCAATGCAGTGATTTAATGATTCCAGGAATGCTTCCCGCATCATCGGTGACTATTTGGCCGGGAATTGGTCCATGGCAGCAGAAGACATGATCCAGTCTGAACTAACTCAGATAGCTGTTTTGAACAACACTCGTGTCGAACCAGTGAGTTTAGATATCTTCTGCTTTTTCCTTTTCTAAAGAGTGGGTGGGAGTAGGCATTTTTGGGGCAGTATGTTGCTTCGGTGTGATACTCTGTTTGTGGCTTCTCTGTAGCCTTAAGGCTCGCAGTGCTCAAGAAAAGGCTATGATCGTACAAGCTCTTGCAACTTTAGAAAATGGCAACTCGCCACAGGTCTGGCTTGTGCAGTTAAAACAGTAAATCTTTGACATGGTTGTTGCACCCCAAGTTATTTTAACATTGAACTGGGTTCGACATGTTCTTCTTTTGCTATCTTTCTAGTGTTGAAAAGCCCTTGCACTCTGCAGGTCTTGATACCATTGCACGCAGAATGGATTTCCACTCTGGTAAAGGTCTATTGCTTTAAAGTCCGTGTCTTTGTCTCAGGGTGTTGCCAACTTATTTGTGGTCTGACTACAAAGGCTGCCTAAGTTACCTTCCTTTCTTTTATCATCCTCACGATGCAGGATGCGAGGCAAGGTACTGCACTTGAGTGATTCCGCAGTGGACCG
Organism: Ictidomys tridecemlineatus; assembly: GCF_052094955.1. Taxonomy (NCBI): domain Eukaryota; kingdom Metazoa; phylum Chordata; class Mammalia; order Rodentia; family Sciuridae; genus Ictidomys; species Ictidomys tridecemlineatus. Next base: position 85,110,320 of record NC_135485.1, read on the forward strand.
GGACCTCAAGGAGAGCATGTCCTATTGCATGCGGGTTTGTTGCATCCATGCCCCGCCCCACGAAAAAAGGCGTCGGCTGATATGGAGTCAAATCTAGGGAAGGCGCCTCTTTGGGGCTGAGCCATACTATGCAGCCACTTCTGCACAGTGGGATAGGACCTCTACTCTCGCCTGTATTGTTTTAGTAAAACAAAAAGGGGGAACTGTGGTGAGCCGTTTCTGTGGACCATAGCCACCATTACAATATGGCACTGGCTGCCACTGTGGTCAGTGATAAACAACTCCTTATTAGGGAGAGTTGGCGCATTTTGAGATAACACCCTATGAGAAAGATCCACGTGGCAGCTTTGCATTGGGGCTTAGGATGCTTTATTAAGGCTAGGAGGCATGGGTGGAGAAGGAGAAGCTTGAAGATACATTTTGAATAAAGGCCTGAATAAACTGCTGAAAAAATAATCCTCTGTTGCGTTTCCTTTGTCGGCCAGGGGTCGCGGCATAGAAGTCCAATGGTATTAGCTTGGAAGGATTCTGAAGGATGTGAAGGAACTATAGAGCCATATATATTGGATCATCTTCCCGTAAATTTATGGGGACAAGATGTCCTAGATCAATTAGGAATAAAATTAACAAATAACATAAATTCAAATGCGCCCACTATTAGGGCTAGACAATGTTTTAGGAAAGGAAAAAGAATAGAAGAACAAAAACAAGGTATAGCAGCACCAAAACAAATAGATCAAGGAATGGCAGACATGGGCTGGATCTTCAGAAGGGGTACTGAAACAATGAAAATTACTTGGAAATCAGAAAGACCAGTATTGGTTCCTCATTGGCCCCTGACTAAAGAAAAGATGCAAGCTGTCAATGACCTTGTCAAACAACAAATAGTGAAAGGACATATACAACCTTCTGTATCTCCCCATAATACTCCCATTTTTGTCATCAAAAAAAAATCTGGTAAATGGAGATTATTGCAAGATTTTAGAGCCATTAATAATGAGATGGTTATTATGGGACCTGCTCAATCAGGTATTCCTCAATTGTCTGCTTTGCCAAAAAAACCTTGTATGTTTTATTTATATATATTAAAGATTGGTTTTTTTTTTAATTCCAATTAATCCTGAGAATAGTCCACGTTTTGCATTTACTATTTCTGCACTGAATCATGAAGGTCCTGATCAGAGATATGAATGGAAAGTACTCCCTCAAGGGATGGCTAACAGCCCAATTATGTGTCAAATTTATGTTAACAAAGTAATCTAGCCACTTAGAAATCAAAATACTGAACTACAAATATTTCACTATAGGGATGATGTATTATTAGCACACAAAGATAAATCACATTGGCAGAATATTATGCCACACTTACAAACTTATTAAAAATTTATAGTCTAGAGATAGCAATAGATAAAGTACAATTAAGTTTTCCAATTAATTATATAGGAGTTCTATTATCCTCAACCTTGATCCATCAACCAAAAACTCAAATACGAGTAGATCAACTCAAATCACTTAACAACTTTCAAAAGTTATTAGGAGACATAAATTGGATAAAGCCTTATCTAGGAATATGAACAGGAGAGTTGGGACCTTTATTTGATATCCTAAATGGTCCATCAGATACAATTTCACCCCGAATGTTAATGCCTGAATCAAGAAAAGCATTAAAAATCATTGAAACATATATGGAAAATATGTTTTCAGATAGAATTGATATAAGTTTGCCTTTATTATTTATTGTACTACCAACAAAAATATTCCTACAGGAGTATTTTGGCAAGAAGATTTATTATTATGGATACATTTATCTTATTCTCTTAACACTATTCTTACTAGGTGTCCTGAGGCTGTAGGACAATTAAAACTCAAAGGAATAAAAGCAGCAAAGGGAGTGTTCAGAATTTCTTCCAATATACCATGGATCAAATTGATGAGTTAGCTAACGAGTTAAATCCTTGGGCAATAATCATGTGCAAATCTAATGTTTCATTTGATAACCACTTACCATCTAATCCTTTATTGTCTTTTTGGTCATTGCGTCCTGTAATTTTTCCAAAAATGACAAGAAATACGCCTATCATGAATGCTCCAAATATATTCACTGATGGGTCAAATAATGGTAGAGCAGCAGTAGTTACACCTGATCAACCTTTTACATTTTTAGCACCCAAACAATAAGCTAAAAAGGTAGAGCTTAATGCAGTATTACAAGATTTTGTGATGTTTAAAATTATGTATTTAATTTATTTTCTGAGAGTAAGTATATAGTTAATGCTATAGTATCCCTTGAAGATGCTGGTAGGATTTCCCCTTCCTCTACTGTTTTCACTTTTCTTTCCACTATACAAAGTCTAATCTGGGACAGAAAAGATCCATTCTTTATAGGACATATCAGGGCACATACAGGATTGCCTTTAGCCCTTATTTTGGGCAATAATTTAGCAGATAAAACTACACATGACATACATATTTTCTCTACACTAGAAGAAGCTACAAATTTTCATAAAAGTTCCATGTCAATGCTAATAATTTACAAAGGCATTTAAAAATAACTAAGGAACAAGCTAGACAAATAATAAAACAATATCAAAATTGTGTGACCTTTTTACCACAAGTTAATCTTGGAGTCAATTCTAGAGAACTGATACCTAACCATATTTGGCAGATGGACGTCACACACTTGCCAGGATTTGGAAAATTAAAATATTTGCATGTTACAGTTGATAGTTATTCCAGATTTTTGATGGGCTCCCTTCATGCCACAGAAAAAACTAAAGATATTATAGCTCATTGCTTATAAAATTTTTCTACTGTGGGCATTCCAAAACAGTTAAAAACAGATAACACCCCTGGTTTTACTTCTACCTCTTTTAAACAACTTTGCTCATCATTTGACATTACTCATATAACAGGAATCCCGTACAATCCACAGGGACAAGGCATAGTTGAAAGAGCTCATCAAACTATTAAAATGTACTTATTAAAGCAAATAGAGGAAATTGGGAAGGGGTATATATTCCCCAAAGATAAACTTAAAAATAACCCTTTTTACTCTAAACTTTTCAAATTTGGATTCATCAGGGTTTAGTGCTGTAGAAAGGCATATGTGTCCAAAAAATGTACATAAGCCCAACGTACTTTGGAAGGATATTCTATCAGGAAAATGGAAAGGTCCTGACCCAGTAATTGTCTGGAGTTGGGGGTCTGTTTGTGTGTTTCCACAGGGAGAACAGCAGCCAATTTGGATTTCATAAAGATCAACTAAGGTCCTGACCCAGTGATTGTCTGGGGTTGGGGGTATGTTTGTGTATTTCCAAAGGGAGAACAGCAGCTGATTTTGATGCCAGAGAGATTAATTATAGCGATTCCTACAGACCAAAAAGAAGATTATTTGGCTCAAGTACATAACAGCTAATATCCAAAACTCCAGTTTGGCTATCCTTACCTCTGCAACTGAACCAGGATGCTTTTTTTTCAATATCTATTTTATTATTACCCTTTACCACATCATGAAGTTCTATTTTATTTTTTTAGCTCATGCAGACCTAGGTTAATGTTTTGCTCATCAGATTTATTTTTTGACTATAGAGTGTTTAAACATTGCAATGGAGATTTCACCTGTAAAAAGTATAAGGCCTCTACTATTATGTTACATGTTGTATGTATTATATTGTGTGTGCACAGTTGTGTTTTGTGTTGTATGTTTGTATGTACATATGTCCATATATAATATATGATGAGTGCTCATGAAAAATTGATCCACATATTATTTTTTATCCCCATGATTTAAATGGTATAATTTAAATTGGGTAAACAGCTGTTGAGGATTGTTTTAATATGTGAACAAAAAAAGAGGTTAACACATCTGTTTGTTTACTTTCACCTTTTCTGTTCATTATATTTAATAATTCTGTTCAAGATAATGTAAATTGTTCAGAAAATTGTTTTCTTTTAGTGGCTTATGGAATGTTACATAATTTTTTCTTTAGCCATTGTTGCCACAATTCCTATCTTAATCCCAGTGCTGGTGAAGACAAAGATAAAACCAATCTACAGCTTCTGCAATAGCTATCACTGAACTGCTTGCAGAACTTGCCTGGACTATGTCTCACTTGTATGCATTGTGAACTCACTTGTATGGATTGTGAACTATCTCTTGGTGCAGTGACTTGTGGTAGTGTTGGGGTATTTTTGCTGATGGTGTCATCAGTGGTACAATATTTCCAAAAGGAGCCCTGAATTAGCTTGGTGTATCTTCCTCCTTTCTGCTTGTGATGGTCGTTCAGCTAAAATTTGAGGGCCAACAGGGGTGAAGCAAAGAACCTCACCCCCCTGCTGGTACAAAGACTATCCAGAGGTGTGGCTGCATGCTGGCCTGGTAGTCAATGACGGGTAAGATCCAATTGCAATGGTACCAACCTAAGACAGGAGGCTGATGCCTTGAGGTCAGCTCATCCGATGACGGGTAAGGACCATATGTAATATTGGACAACCTAAGGCCAGTGCGGTCCTTAAGCCACACACTTGTTGTTTAAACAGAGAGAGGGAGAAGTAGAGCCACATCTGAAGGAGCCCTAGCAGACTTCCAGCTGCCAGCTGATGATTGGCTCACAGTGGCCTCAGCAACCTTCTAGCTGCCAACTGATTAGTTCCTCTGCGGTGATGCTCATTGTGCTGTTTCCCCGCCCTTTCAGACCACGGAGCTGCTCATTGGGGGACTCTTTTTGGCTCCACCCACATGACCCATCCAATCGGCCTCAAGAGCAGGAGGAGTGGGGGGGGGGTTGAGAGGCTTGTGGGAAGCTGGTGGTGGCAGTTGAGCTCTGAGAAAATTCCTGAAGAGCTTGTGTGGTGTGGTGTGTGTGTTCTAAAAATAATGTTCATTTCTGCTTGATGAGTGGCTCTTGAATTGTGCCCAGTCAGAATGCGGCACCTGGCTGCTGCTATATAGGAGCTCCCCTGAAATCCAACTGGGAGGAGTCTGCAACCAGGAGGCTAGAGTCCCCTCTACCCTGCTGTAGTGGTACAGGAGCTCCCCATCACACTCAGGTGAATGAGGTCTCCAGTCTGGAGGGTAGAGTTCCCTCTACCCTGCCTGAAGCAGTACAGGCACTCCCCCAACAACCAGTTGTGAGCGGTCTTCCACCTGGAGGGACAAGTTCTCTCTTCCCTGACAGTAGAGGTATGGGAGCTCCCTACAACACCCAGGTGGGAGGGTTCTCCTGCCAGAAGGGGAAATTACCATCTATCATGAATGTGGTGGTATAAGAGCTCTCCCTGTCACCCAGGTGGGAGAATTTTCTGCCTGAAGGGGTGAGTCCCCTTTATTCTGGCTGTGGCAGTATATGAGCTTCCCCTGCCATCTTGTTTGGAGGGGTCTCCCTCCAGGAGGGGCAAGTACTTTCTTCCCTGGCAATGATGGTATAAGAGCTCCCACTGACAGCCAGTTTGGAGGGGTATTCCGCCTGGATGGGCAAGTCTCTTCTACCCTGGCTAAGGTGGTGTACAAGTTACCTCTGACACAAAGGTGGGAGGGTCTCCCATCTGAAGGGGTGAGTCTCCTCAACCCTGGCTGTGGGGATATAAGAGCACCCTCTAACCCTTAGTTAGGAAGGGGTCTTCCGCCTGAAGGGGCGAGTCACTGCTACCCAAGCTGCAGCTGTATATGAACCTCCCCTCACCAGACCTTCATGTGAAAGGTGTCTGCTGACTGGAGGAGCGAGTCCCCTCTAACCTGGCTATGGTCATATGGGAGTTATCATCATTCCCGTGAAGGAGGTGTCTCTTGCCTGGAGGTGCGTGTTGCCTCTACCCAGGCTGCTGGGGTATATGAGTTCCACCTTACACCCAGGTGGGAGGGTTCTTCTGCCTCAAGGGGCAAGTCCACTCTACCCTGGCTGCAGAGATTAAGGAGCTTCCCCTGACCAACAGGGTGGACAGGTGTCCCAACTAGAGGGTTGAATTCCCCTTTCCAAAGCTGCAGGGGTTTACCAGCTTTCCCAGAAAACCAGGTGGAAGGGATCTCCTGTTTGGAAGGGCAAGTTCCCTGTATTCTGGCTGCTGTGGTACATGAGCCACTCCTGTACCCAGATGGGAGGGATATTCTACTTTAAAGGGCGAGTTCCCTCTACCCTGGCTGCAGTGGTTTACTATATTTCCCTGACCCAGGAGGGTGGTGTCTCTTTCCTCGAGTAGTGAGTCCCCTATACCCTGGCTGCAGTTGTATAGGAGGTCCCCATACGTCCAGGTGGGAGGAGTCTCCCACCTTTAAGGGAGAATGCCCTCTACAATGGCTGCTACAGTAATCAAGCTCCTTCAGACACTAAGGTGGGAAGTGTCTCCCGACTGGAAGGCAAGTCCATTCTACCCTGGCTGCAGCAGTGTAGGAACTCAGCCAGACACCCAGGTGGGAGGGGTGTTCTGGCTGGAGGGGAGAGTTCCCTCTATATTAGCTGCAGCGGAATAAGAGCTAACCCTGAAAGCCAGCTGGGTGGGGTCTCCAGCCTGGCAAGGCAAGTCCCCTCTATCCTGGATGCTGCAGTAATTTAGCTCCCCCAGACACCCAGGATGTCAGGTCTCCAGATTGGATGTGCGAGTCCCCATTATTGTGGCTGAAGAGGTATAGGAGCTCTCCCAGTTGCCCAGGTGGGAGGAGTCTCCCAACTGGAAGGGCAAATCCGCTCTACCCTTCTACCCTATCTGTGGCAGTATATGAACTCCCCTGACAGGCAGGTGGAAGGAGAGGAAAGGCCCCTGTACCCGGCTGCAGTGGTATAGGAGGACCCCCTATACACAGGTGGAAGGAGTCTCCCGCCTCCAGTGGCGAGTCCCCTCTACCCTGCTTGTGGGAGTATATGAACTCCCCTGACAACCATGTGGGAGGGATATTCAACCTGGATGGCTGAGTCCGCTGTCCCTGCCTCTGACAGTATAGGAGCTCCCCCGACTCCCAGATTATGGGGTCACAAGCCTGGAGGGCGTGTACCAGGTCTTCCAGACACCCAGGTGGGAGGGGTCTCCTGCTTGGGTGGGCGAGTACCTTCTATTCTGGCTGCTGTGGTATAGAAGCTCCCCACCATACCAAGATGGGAGGGGTCTCCCACCTAGAAGAGCAAGTCCCCTCTACCTTGGCTGCAGTGGTTTACTAGCTATCCCTGTCACCCAGGTTGGATGTGTCTCTCGCCTGGAGGGTCAAGTCCTCTTCAACCTGGCTACTGTTGGATCTCCCACTGACACCAAAGTGGGTGGGCCTCCAGCCTGGAGAGGCGAGTCCACTTTACCCTGGTTGTAGTGTTACAGGAGGTCCCTCCTACACCCAGGTGGGAGGGATATCCCGTCTCCAGTGGTGAGTCCCTTCTACCTTGCCTGTGGCAGTAAATTAACTCTCCTGACAGGCAGGTGGAAAGAATCTTCCACCTAGAGTTTCTAGTCCCCTCTCCCATGGCTCTTGAACTATAGGAAATTTCTCCGACACCCAGGTTATGCAGTCTTTGACTGAAGGGATGAGTCTCCTTCACACTTCCATGGGGTATATGAGCTCCCACAGACAACCTGGTGTTAGGGGTCTCCTGCCAGGAAAAATAAGTCGCCTCTACCCTGCCTATGGCTGTATAAAATCTCTCCCAGACACCCAGGTTTTAGGAGTATCCTGCCTGAAAGTGTGTGTCCCCTCTACCCTGGCTGCTGCAGTAATCAAGATCCCCCAGACACTCAGAATGTTGGGTCTCCAGATTGGAGGTACGAGTCCGCACTATCGTGGCTACAGAGGTATATGAGCTCAACCAGAAACTCTGGTGGCAGGAGTCTCCAACTGGAAGGGCAAATCTGCTCTACCCTGGCTTCAGTGGTAGGAACTCCCTCGGACACCTATGTGGGGGGAATTTCCTGCCTAGAGGTGGGAGTCCTCTCTGTCATGACTTCAGTGGTACAGGAGCTCCACTGACAACCAAATGGAAGGAGTTATTGGCCAGGAGGCTAGAGTTCCCTCTAACCTACTGGAGCAGTATAGGAGCTCCAAGGAACCCAGGTGGGAGGGTATCCTGCTTGGAGGAGTGAGTCCCCTCTTCCCTACATGTGAGGGGTTTCCCGCCTGCAGGGGAAAGTACCCTCTATCATGTCTGCAGAGATATAATAGCTCCCCCTGACACTCAGGTGGGAGGAGTATCCTGCCTTGAGTGGCTACTCCCCTTTATCCTTGCTGTGGTAGTATATAAGCTCCCACTGACAACCAGGTTGGAGGGGTATCCCGCCAGGAGCGACAAGCACTTTCTTCCTTAGGGGAGTGGTGGTATATGAGCTCCCACTAAAAGCCAGGTTAGAGGGGTCTCCCACCTGAATGGACGAGTCTCCTCTACTTTCACTAAGGTATTATACAAGTACCCAGCAACATCCAGGTGGTAGGGTCTCCCACCTTAAGGAGAGAGTCCCCTCTACCCTGGCTGCAGATATATAAGAGCCCCCTCCTATGGTCAATAACAAGGGGTCTCCAGCCTGGAGGGAAAGTTGCTGCTCCCCAAGCTGCAAGTGTATACAACCCCCCCCCTCTCCAGACACCCAGGTGGGAGGGATCTTCCTCCTGGAGGGGAGAGTTCCCTCTATCATGGCTAAGCCAGTATAGGAGTTACCCCCATTTACATGTGGGAGGTTTCCCCACTCCTGGGAGTGAACTTGCCTCTACCCTGGCTGCTGGAGGAAATGAGCTCCACCTGAAACCCAGTTGGGAGGGATCTTCTGCCTGGAGGTGTGAGTCCCCTCTACTGGGGCTGAGGGGGTATAGGAGTTACTCCCATTCCCAGGTGGGAGGTGTTTTTTTTCCTGGATGTGCAAGTAGCCTCTACCCTGGCTACTGGGGTATATGAGTTCCAGCTGACATTCAGGAGGGAGGGGTCATCTGCCTGAAGGGGCGATTCCACTTTACCCAGGCTACAGAAGTTAAGGAGCTTCCCCTGACACCCTGGTGGGAGGGATCTTATGCCTATTGGGGTGACTTCCCTCTACCCTGGCTGAGCGGGGGTACCAACTTTCCCAGACACGTGGTAGGGGTCTCCTGCTTGGAGGAGTGAGTCCCCTCTATTCTGGCTGCTGTGGTATAGGAGCTCCTCTTCATACCCAGATGGGAGGCGTTGCCCGCCTGAAGGGGCGAGTCCCCTCTACACTGCATGCAGTGATTTACTAGATTTCCATGACACTAAGGATGGAGGAGTCTCTTGCCTGAAGGAGTGAGTCTTCTCTACAATGGCTGCAGGATAAAGGATCTCCCCCTGACACCCAGGTGGGAGGGACTCTGGCCTGGAGAGGCCAGTCACCTCTGCCCTGGCTGCAGTGGTATAGGAGGTTCTCCCTACACCAAGGTTGGAGGGGTCTTCTGCCTCCAATGACAAGTCCCCTCTACCCTGCTTGTGGGAGTAATTAAGCTGCCCTGAAAACCAGGTGGAAGGGATATTCCGCCTGGAGGGTCATGTCCCCTCTCCTCTAGTTCTGGCAGTATAGGAGCTCTCCCTACATGCAGCTTATGGGGTCAAAACACTGGAGGGGTGAGTCCCCTCTACCCTAGCTAAGGCAGTATAGCAGTCAACCCCATTCCTACTTGGGAGGTGTTTCTTGCCTTAGGTGCAAGTTGCTTGTATCCTGGCTGCTTGGGTATATGTGCTCCATCTGAAACCCAGGTAGGAAGGGTCTTCCACCTGGCGGTTAGAGTCCATTCTGCCCTGGCTGCAGCAGTTAAGGAGCTTCTCCTGACACCAGGGTTGGAGGGTTCTCCCACTTAGAGGGGTGACTTTCTTTTACTATGGCTGAGAGGGTGTACCAGTACTCACAGACACCCAGGTGAGAGGGATCTCCTGTTTGGAGGTGTGAGTCACCTCTATTCTGGCTGCAGTTGTGTCGCAGTCTGGCTGCAGCAAAATAACCGGGGGGTGACGAGCAACTTGTATAGATTGATACAGCTGGAGTGGGAGCCATTTATTATAGGACCAGAGGCGTATTTATACATTCCACACAGCTTATCTTAATTAACATAACTAGATACAGCAGTCAACCAATAATAAATCTCCACACTTAATTGCTTGCTGGTGTTACTTCACAAACCACTCCCTCTGGCATTTTGCCAGGCACCATCTTGACTTGTTTACAAACCCTAACACAGTTGTATACAAGCCCCCCCCATACACAGATGTGAGGGGTGTCAAGCCTGAAAGGGTGAGGCCCATGTATTCTAGCTGCAGAAATTTAATATCTTTCACTGACACGTGATTTGGGTGGGTCTCTGGCCTGGAGGGGCAAGTCCCCTCAACCCTGGTGGCAGGGCTATAAGAGCCCCCTCCTAGCTTTGGTAGGAATGGGACTCTGCCTGGAGGGGTGAGTCACTGTTAACCCAGCTGCAGCTGTATACAAACCCTCCTAAACCAGACACCCATGTCTTCCACCAGGAGGGAAGAGTATTCTCTACCCTAGCTAAGGCCATATAGGAAAATACTTCAATTCCCAGGTAGAAGATGTCTCTCGCCTGGAGGTGTAAGTTACATCTACCCTGGCTACTGGGATATATGAGCTCCACCTGACACCAAGGTGGGAGGAGCCTTCCGCCTGGAGGGGTGAATCCACTTTACCCTAACTACAAGAGTTAAGAAGATTGCCCTGACATCCAGCAAAAGAGTAAACCGCTTGGAGACACATGTTTCATCCACCTGGGCTAAGGCAGTATAGGAGTTACTCCCATTCCTAGGTGGGAGGTGTCTGTCGCCTGGAGGTGCAAGTTGCTTTCACCCTGGCTGCTGGGGTATATGAGCTCCACCTGACACTCAGGTGGGAGGGGTCTTCCACCTTAAGGGGTGAGTCCACTTTACCCTAGCTGCAGCAGTTATGGCACTTCCTTTGATACCAAGAGGAGAGGTTGCCCACCTAAAGGTGTGACTTTACTCTGCCCTGGCTGAGGGCATGTACCAGCTCTCCCATACGCCCAGGTGGAAAGGGTCTCCTGTTGGAGAAGCCAGAGCCCTCTGTTCTGGCAGCTGTGGTATACAAGCTCCCTGCCATTCCCAGAAGGAAGGGGTCTCTCGCCTGAAGGGGTGAGTCCCCTGCCTCCTGGCTGCAGTGGTTTAGTAGCTTTTCCTGACACCCAGGTTGGATGAGTCTCTCACCTAGAAAAGTGATTCCCCTCCACCCTGTCTGTGGAAGTAAATGATAAACCAGGACACCCAGTTGGGAGGGTCTGTGTCTTGGAGAGGTGATTCCCCTCTACACAGGCTGCAATGTTGTAGAAACTTCTGCCACAGTCTGGCTGGGCACAATTCAGGAGCCACTTGTAAAAAGAAAAAACTTTATTTTTAGAACACACACACCGCACCACACAGCTCTTCAGGAATTCTCTCAGAGCCCAACTGCCACCACCGGCTTCCCACAAGCCTCTCAACCCCCCCCCACTCCTCCTGCACTTGAGGCCAATTGGCTGGGTCGTGTGGGTGGAGCCAAAAAAAGTCCCCCAATGAGCAGCTCCGTGGTCTGAAAGGGTGGGGAAAAAGCACAATGAGCATCACCACAGAGGAGCCAATCAGTTGGCAGCTAGAATTTTGCTGTGGCCACTGTGAGCCAATCATCAGCTGGCAGCTGGAAGTGTGCTGGCAGCTGGAAGTTTGCTGGGGCCCCTTCGGCTGTGGCTCTCAACATCTCCCTCTCTCTGTTTAAACAACAAGCATGTGGCTTAGGGACTGTGCCGGCCTTAGGTTGTCCAATACTACATATGGTCTTTACCCATCATCAGATGAGCTGACCTTAAGGTGTCAGCTTCCTGTCTTAGGTTGGTACCATTGCAATTGGATCTTACCTGTCATTAACTACCAGTCCAGCATATAGCCACACCTCTGGATAGGTCCTTGTACCAGCAAGGGGTGAGGTTCTTTAACTCACCTCTGTTACAAGCAGAAGGGAGGAAGAGTCACCAAGCCAATTGACGGCTCCTTTTGGAAAACACCAATGACACCATCAGCAAAATTACCCCAACACTACCACAAGTCGCTGCACCAACAGATAGTTCACAATGCATACAAATGAGTTCACAATTCATAAAAGTGATACATAGTCCAGGCATGTTCTGCAAGCAGTTAAGTGATGGCTTCTTTTGGAAAAATTGTACCACTGATGCCACCATAAGCAAAAATACCCCAACGCTACCACAATTCTCTGCACCAACAGATAGTTCACAATGCATACAAGTGAGTTCACAATGCATACAAATGATACATAGTCCAAGTAAGTTCTGCAAGCAGTTAAGTGACAGCTATTGCAGAAGCTGTAGATTGGTTTTATCTTTGTCTTCACGAGCACTGGGATGAAGATAGGAATTCTGGCAATAATGGCTAAAGAAAAAATAATGTAACATTCCAGAAGCCACTATAAGAAAACAATTTTCTGAACAATTTACTTTATCTTGAACAGAATGTTCATGAACAGGCTTGGAAATACCAGGGTGGCTAGTGATAACATCCAGTGGCTATAGACAGGTACCTCAGAAAGGCCAATCCATAAAGTTTCCTTTAAGCCATAGGTTATCAACAGCATGAAACCATTTCTGAGTGGAGGAGATCCTTGGTATCAGCAATTAGTCCTGTTGTAGGGACTCTAGGAAGTATTGGAGGTGGCTTGGTTGAATTCAGTACTGTTAAGGGTGACTACCTTATTGCAGCTAGTGGAAGAGCAATCACCTTGACTCATAAATTGAGAGTGGGTGGTGTTATCCTGGTGCGAAGTCACTTAGATTTTAAAGCGCCATCTGTGGTTGGGATAGAAAATGAGAATTGGGGTTGGTGGGAAATGTGGAGCCTCTAAATGTTGTTGAGGCCTTTGGAGACAAGTTGAAAAAACTGAGAAGTAAAGGCTGGAGCATTGTCTGACTAGATGGTGGTGGGAAGTCCAAATCTGGGAATGGTCTCAATGACGATGGATGCCATGGTGTCAGAAATTTCTTTGGATGTAGGCAAGGCTTCTATCCAACCTGAAAATGTATCAACCAAAGTAAGTAGGTAGTGAAGATTTTTGTGAAGCCTAGGCATGTGAGTGAATTTGATCTACCAGTCTTCATCTGGTAGGTGGCTCCTCATCTGATGTGTGGGTAGTTTAGGTTTGAGGCTTCCTTGTGGGGATACTATAGAGCAGACAGAACAAGAAGAGTGGACCTGTAGGAGAATAGTTATCATGCCTAGGAAGTCAAAGAGGGGTTGTAAATACTGGAAAAGGGGTAAGAGAGGGTTTTAAATGGGGGCAGAATCTCTGGAGCCAGAGGAGTTGGTCATGGGTTGTAGCTCTCTGTGTTGTGCATCAGGGCCGGTAGTCTTAAAGAAGTAGTTTATTGACCTGCTGGTTGGTGAATTCGTGTATCTGATCTTGCAGGAATTTCTGTAGGCAACTTAATGGTCATGGTCCTAAGAGGAGAAACAGAAATTTAACTAATAGTTATAATGTGAGGGGGAGGATCCAAAGCCATACTTGACTGACCATTCCCTATGGAACCTGTTGGCTTAGTTGCTGTCTCCTCTTTTCTAGCTGTTCTTGTCCTTCATTACTCCCAGGAATGACTGTGTTTTTGTTTAATTCTTTTTTGTAAGTGTTTAAGATCAAGTTGGTCAAAACTAACTTTGTTTCTATCTATTGTTAAGAGTCAGCCGAGTTCCCATAGGGGTCGCTCATGGGGGAACTTGAGAGGAGCTTCTTAGTTCTTCTAGTGGCATTTGTGCTAGGATGGGTCCAGGTCTTGCTTGACCATGTGACTTCCCTTGGAAGCATCAGGGATGTCTCCTGTCTCCAATAACCCTCCTATTCATAGCAAGTGCACTGATTGGCTTTTCATTCTCCACTGGTCTCATTAATCTTCCTGATCAGGAGGCTATGTGGCCCAGAGTTGCAAAGCTATTTAGAGAAGTGCTCTGTTCCCTAGATTCAGACTGACTCAGAGAGTAAGAGTCAAACATTCTTTGTTTTTTTTTTTTTTTGTTTGTTTGTTTTGTTTTGTTTTGTTTTGTGGCCATTTTAATTTAAGTCTTGGTCTTAAATATCCTGCATAGTCAGTTTCATTAGTCTTAAATTAAGAGTCCTGGGCTTTAGCTGAAGTCTGGTCTACTTTGGAGTCATTCTTTCATGTAGTAAAATGGTAAAGAGAGCCTTATCTCAGATAAGGCGGGGCTCTTTATAAATCTTAGGTAAATTTTTCTAGTATTGAAGCTGATCTTTGCTTTTAAATATCATTTTATAAATTTACATATGTTGTTGTTCATGGTCACATGAATATTAGAAAACACAAGATAATATTACATTTAAATTGCAACCGAGTGTATAGAACTTTATGTTAATCTTTTTTGATAAAAGGTCCCGTTATTGAAAATTAAATTATATAAGTAAATCTCCAATATGATATTTTTATAAGCCTAAAATTACCATGCAATCTTTAGAAGAACACCAGCTTGACATAATATTTTTTAAAAGCTTATATCTTAAAGATTTATATACCTGGAAAAAATAAAAACATTTAATATTCAAAGAAGAGTAATAGTTCCACAATTACTATTGATGTTTTTACATTAAACAAGTTTAGCACTTAAAGAAATAACATACTACAATATTGCAAAATAACAATTGCTGTTTAACCATAGTTGTATAATGCTTAATTCCTTCAAGATTACTTGCTCAAAAAACTTACATATATAACCAACTTACTCAGACCTTATTTATCACTTACTTAAATCTATATAGCCAACATATACAGAACTTCTTTATCACTTACTTAAACCCTCTTATTTACTTAGTCATATAGACTGTCTTATCCAGAAACCTTTTTTTCCCTTCTATTAAATCCATACCTAGAACATTCTAATTTCTATTTCCCATCTGTTAACACTTTCTTTATTCACATTTTGAAACAGTCCTTGTAAATTTCTGAATTAACCAAAATATTCCATTTTAATAAGAGATATTTTGTTATTTGCGGTACTTACATCTGTTTCCCATTTCATGAAAACATAAACAATGTTTAAGTATATAGAATTATACTGTTGTATGGATGGACAAGAGGCAAAGCACCTAAGATAGTACCAAAAATACGGAAACAGTTTTATTTGGTTGCAGCCAGATTCAGAGGGCACAGGTTATACTCTAATCAATTAATCCCATGAACCCCAAGTTTAGATAGTTTCATAATTTTGTAACAAACATGTAAGGGGTGGGTCTCAGAAGTTCACATAAAAGCAGTTTTTTCTCTGTACTGGGCAAATTAACTGTTGGTAAATACGGCGCCCAGAGCACTTCCTCCTGGGCCCAGCTTCCAACCTATGGAAATGAGGAGACAACAACCCCTACAAAGAGGATCCCCTATTCCCTGCTTTAAGTGTGGTGATGAAGAACATTGGGCTAGTGCTTTACCTAACTCCAGGGCACCACACAAACCGTGCCACAGATGCAGATGTCCTGGCCACTGGGGATCAGACTTCCCAAATTTCCGAAAGGGAACTGAGGTCAGTCACCCCACCAGTGACTTGCTGGGCCTAGCAGCTGAGGATTGACGGGGCCCTGGGTCTTCTGTCTCAACCTATCCAATCACCAAGCAGGAACCCAGGGTGGTTATCCGAATGAATGGGCACCCCACAAACTTTTTGTTAGATACTGGGGCCACATTCTCGGTTCTGAGAGAGTTTTGGAAAACTACGTATCCCTCTGAATCTCCTATTGCTGGGGTAGGAGGTCAAATCATCATCCCGCACAGAAATCCTCCCCTCACGTGCTCCTTACCTGACTTCTCCTTTTCACACCATTTTTTGATTATGCCTCAGTATCCAGTCCCCTTGTTGGGAAGGAATATATTATCCATCTGGAATGCCTCCATAACCTTACCCTTATTGTCTTCTCCTATTTATATCTTCATTATGGCTTTACTCCCCAATGAAGAAGAGACTTTACCCCTTTGTATCTTTTGTGGAGACCCTTAGGACCACCAGAATGCATTTTCCCCACCCCTGTAAAATAGTAGATCCAATCGTATGGGACACTGAAGCCCCGTCCTCTGAAAATTGCTCTCTCATGGAATTGCATCTTAAAGACCCTAACCACTTCCCAAACCAAGCCCAATACCCACTGCCAACTGCCAGTCCTAAGGACCTAAAGCCAATCATTCAGAGCTTACTAAGAAAGAGGTTACTCCATCCCACACACTCTCCATTCAATACCCCCAATTTGACAGTTAAAAAGCCTGATGGAACATACAGTTTGGTGCAGGACATAAGGTTAATAAATTCATCAACCAGGCCCATACATTCCCTTGTCCAAAACCCTTATACTATCCTTTCCTCCATTCCTGCAAACTCTACCTGTTTTTCAGTTATTGACTTTCAAGATGCCTTATTTTCAATTCCACTATCTGGCTCTTCCCAAGACATATTTGCTTTCACTTGGACTTAGCCAGAAATTAGACATTCTTGACAGTTAACCTGGACTGTCCTGTCCCAGGGGTTTCAAGACAGTGCACATATTTTTTGACGAGTCCTCGCTGGAGATCATGAAGATTTTTTTTCCTCGATACCCCAACTCAACCCTCCTACAATATTTTGATGACCTCCTCCTCTGTAGTCCCTCATTAGAACTCAAAGTCTGACACAGCCACCCTCCTGAATTTTCTTGTTCACCATGGATATAGGGTTTCTCCGCAAAAGGTTCAACTCTCTCTCTCCCTAAGGTTGTTTACTTAGGGTTCCACATTTCCCAGGGAAGAATGCTATCAAAACCGTTAGAAAAGGCCTTATTAAAAGCCTTCCAGTACCAAAAACTAAAGAGAAGATTCTCTCATTCGTGGGTCTGGCAGGCTATTTTAGGGCATGGGTACCAAATTAGTCATTACTTGCCAGAACATTATGTGATCTAGCAAAAGGAAACAAGCACCCTTGTTACTTTCAGCTGCACCAAATTTCAGAACCCTCCAGTAGGCCCTTCTAAAGCACTGGCTCTATACCTGCCAGATGTTAATAGACCTTTTACTCATGATGTTCATGAAAACAAAGGGCAAGCCTGGAACAAATGTATGGGCCCACCTTCACTCCAGTGACATATCTCTGGAAACAGTTATATCCAGCTGTCTGGAGACTGGCTCCTTGTCTCTGTGCCTTGTGGCCTCTTATGTTTTATTAAAGGAATCACAAAAGCTTACCTTTGAAACCCAAATCACTATCACCTCTCTTCATCACCTCAGGACTTGCTAACATAGAAAGGACTGCAAACCCTACCTCCCTTTTGAATTCTCTCTCTCTTGGTCTCTTTCCTCTATGACTCCTGCATGTCCTTCCAAACCTGCACAGCTCTCCACCTGGCAACTCTGTTACCCATTCAGGCTCAAGGTCAAACACAGTCCCCAATTCATAAATGGAGAGAAATTCTAGAAAACTTCTTCCCATGCTCAATTAATATCACTGAGAGACCTCTAGACCAAGCTGATTACACCTGGTTCACTGTTGGCAGCTCTTTTATGCATGAGGGGATCAAAAAAGCTGGATATGCAATAGTGTCCCTATCATGAGTAATAGAATCCAATCCCCTGCCTGCAAATACCACCAACCAACAGGCTGAGCTGGTAGCTGCAATGTGAGCCTGCAAATTGGCAGTAGGAAAAAAACTTAAACTTTATACTGATTCCAAATATGTTTTCCACATTCTTTCTTTTATCTCATGCAGCAATTTGGAAAAAGAGAGGTCTCCTGAACTCAAAGGGAACCTCTATAACCAATTCTACAAACATCATCCAGCTACTAGAAGCCTCCCAGCTTCTAAAAACATGGAGTTGTCCATTGCATATCACACCAAAATGACACCTCACCCATTACACAGGGGAATTCAAAAGCAGATCAAGCAGCCAGGTCAGCTGCCCTTTCAGACCCCACTGGATCTCTCATCACCACGTTGTCTCCATCATTACCCAATAATAGAGACCCACCAAAACTTTCCCTCTTTACTAATCTCCACTCCATTTTACACTCCAGTCCACAGACCCTCAAAGTTTTTCTCCACTTTTTCTTTACTCTAACTCCCCAGGATAAAGAAGTGATACAGCAAATCACAGCCTCATGCTAGGTAAGCAAAAGAGTGCATCCCAAAATATCTTTAAAACCTGGAACCTTCCATTCTCATCAGGTTAGGGGTCAATTTCCTGGAGCAGATTGGCAAATTGACTTTACCAACATGCCCAGAGTAAAAAACTTAAAATACATAGTAGTTATTATAGACACATTCTCGGGTTGGGTAGAGGACTTCCCCACTTTAAATAAGCGGGCTACCACAGTTGTTAACATTCCCCTAACTGAAGTAATCTCTCTGTTTGGGATGCCCACTTCAATCCAATCTGTCCATGTCCTGAGTTTGTCTCTCAAGTAACCCAGAATGTGGCAAAGACATTGTCCAACCCATGGCACTTTCGTTGTCCCTATCACCCCCAAGTCTCAGGTAGGCTTGAGCGAGCCAACCACACAAGAAAGACATCATAATGAAACTAACTTTAGAGACTAATTTAGATTGGGTGAAACTCCTGTCTCTTGCCCTACCATGCCTGAGGGCTTTACCAAAAAAGCCATCCCTTGCCTTCCCCTTTGAGATAATATATGCTCTTCCCCTTCTACCCCTTCTCACTAGAGCCTTGATCCCTCCCTGAACAATATACACTCCCCCTCCTCTTCCTTATACATTCTGAGATATGGAAGCTAGAAGATTTGTTGCTTCTGGATCCAGAGAACTCAGCTGTCTCCTTTCCACTCAAACCAGTAGAATGGGTCTACATTTCATCCCCAGGGAAATATCCCCCTAACCCCAAAATGGGAAGGGCCATTACAGGTAGTCCTGTGTAAACCCCATGCTGCAAAACTCCAACAGGAAAGACAGAAACTAACCCCCTGGATTCATATTTCTAGGTTAAAACCAGTGGAAAATCCTCCAGAGGACAATCCCACCACAGCTCCCAACCTTGCAGGACCTCCACAATTGCTCAGATTTACCTGTGAGACATGCCCTGATAACCCTCTGAAGCTCCCTTTTTCACAGTCACGCACCTCCCTCCCTCCCATTTCTGAGAAGAAGAACATACATAACAATGGGCCTCCTGATACGATCTAGGAACCCATAGCAACACAGTACATCCACACCCTTTTTAGAAATCAGCAATTGGCACAACAATCCTATCGGAATCTCTTCACAAACCCTGTCAGCTGCTGGATTCTCCCAATTCTGGGTCCTCAAGATGGGGTCATTTTATTCTGTTCCTTCCTTCCTTGATTTTAAAAATTCCTTCAAGGACAAATTAACAATATCTCTAACCAAACTGTAATCAGCTTCTCCTCAGGGATTATCAGCTATTTGTCAATTAGCCAGACAACAAGCCCATCCAGTCATCCAAAGAAACCTCCACCAAGTGCTGAAAGATAAAGATTCCAAATGACAACTCCACTGAAGGGCCATCTCTACCCCAACATGCCAAAAAAATAAGCCCTTGGTTTTCAGCTTTATAAGTTCTAATCTGCCTTCTCCTGGGCATAGGCTTTTTCTACCAGCCATACAGACTGGATGACATGCCAGAAATTAATGCTGTTTATTTTCATATTTGCAGGGCACGTTCATGGACTTCTCCCCAGAGGAAATCCATGCCTTCAATGCATGCATATGGGAGCTCCTGGCCCTTCTTTTCCAACCAACTGACTTCCCTCCCACCCTCTAAATGATGCTCCTACTCAGCAGGAAGCAGCGAGATAAAGTACAATGCCCCTAAACCAAAACAAAAAAGGGAGGAATGTTGGTAAAGATGGCGCCCGGAGTGCTACTCTTCCAGGAACTCAAGTCCATGATGCACTGAATGGTGCTTTAACCATCACTTTCAATTCCCATGAATGGCAAGACCTTTGAATGGCACACCTCAAATCCCTGAAGTGGAGGAAACTCTCAGCCAATGAAGAAGTAGCAGCCCACTCGCGTTTCTCTTCCTCATGCTTCATTAAGCCCATGAATATCAACACACTGTTCATGCTCACTCTCTTACTCTCTTACTCTCCGTCTCTCGCTTACTTCTTCTCTCTTCCCCCCCCCATCCCCTTCTCTTCTGTTACTGGCCACTATGGTCCTGCTAATAAAATCTCGGACAGGTAAATGGTTGTTTTGGCTTGTTGAGTTTAAGAAGCATAACTTTCCACCGTTCCTTACATTAACCCTTCAAAGACACCTGAAAATGGGAGAGCTTCTTTTTCCCTTTCTTTCCTTTCCCTGCCAGCTGTTACCATGGAGCCCAGTTGGTAACTTCTCTTATTTTTGAAATTTAGCAATCTCTGTGAAGCCCAGCTGAAAGCCAGAGGCTTTGTTTACATATTTTTGTGAGAAACTAGTAAGGGGGTGTCCACCACCTGGAGTGTTGAATTTTTTTTCCCATGCAGTGGCCAATTATAACAGTGAAACATGAAAAGTGGAAGTTTATCTACATTAAACTTTTCTGCAGAGATTCTTTGCTGACAATTTTAAAATCAGCTATGGAGAAGATTTATGGAGAAGGTCAGTAAAGACTTTTCTGTGGGCCTAGGTAGGGAGGGGGAAGATGAGAAGGTGGGTCTGAGAGCAGCTAGGATGGATCTGAGAATGAGGAAGGAGATGTATACTAATAATTAGAAAGGGGTTTGGGATTTTCCCCATCAAGGCAAACTTGAGCAGTAGAACAGGTAGAGTAGAGGGGAGAATGGGAGTGAATATCTCAAAAAGCCTCTAAGGGATGTTAAATTCTTAGTAACCTGTTTTCAGTGATGACAAATAAACTTTAAAGGTTTTGTAGGTCTGATTTTCACCAGCTCTCAGGTAGGCATCCCAGGGCTCTCTTCAGCTAGTTTGAGCTTTGGGTTAACTGCTAAGAGGACATGCTGGGACAAGTTGTGGGTACTGACAGGAGAAAAGTGGAGTGAGTGGGTGGAGGGATAACTTCAGTATCTGCTATCCCAACAAAGGGAAAACAGTTTGAGTAAGAGCAGTGGTTTGGGTTTTTGATGTAGAAATTGGAGGGGAGAAAGCAGGTTACTGAGGTTGGGGAGCTGCTGGAGGGGCTGATGGAGAAGGTTGAGGGTGATGATCTATTTGAGCCAGGTGATAGGATGGAGGGTCATCAGCAAGGTCAAAATAGTGTATGAGTCTAGAGGAGAAGAAGATTGGGTATCAGTTGTTGTGGGGGTTGGTTTGCAAGCTAGAAAAATTTGTAGAGATTTGCAAGAGGTACAGAGAGCAGAATTGGATCAGAGTAAAAAAAAAAGCTTAAGCAAAGGGGCTCTTTACTCATTTTTTTCCAATGCTCACAGTAATTTTAATGATCCCTTAGAATGGAGGAATTAAGAGACCCAAAGGGGGTCATTTATTTTGCTTATCTAGGGGAGAAGTTGGCCAATCCTGGGTGCTATACTTGATCAATATTTTTAGTTTAATGTCTGGTATCAAGGAGAGGGTTTTGAGGTTATCAAGAAGCATTTTAAGAGATAGTCAACCGACAGAGTGGATGCATTACCCATTTTGGTGTCTGGGAAGCTTATATACAGCCAAAGCCAGGGTATAGGCGACTCGCCAGTGCATGCAGAAGACCACTCCCACCTGTGTGTAGGGGGGTACTTGTATATCGCCTTAGCCAGGGTAAAGAAGGCTTTCCCCTCCAGATGGGAGAACTTTTCCACCTTGGTTTCTGGGAGAGCTTGTATATTGCCACAGCCAGGGTAGAGGGGACTCATTGTTCCAGGTAGGAGATTACTGCCACCTGTCCAGGAGAGTTTGTTTACCTCTTCAGCCAGTGTAGAGGGCACTCGCCACTCTAGTCAGTAGACCCCAAAACCTGGGTGTCCAGGGGGAGCTCCTATACTGCCAGAGCCAGGGGAGAGGGGACTCAACCCCCCATGTGGAAGATTCCTTCCACTTTGTTGTAAGGAGAGTTCATATATTGCCACAGGCAGAGTAAGGGGGACTCACAACTAGAGGCCACTCCACCTGGGTTTTTTGGGGAGACCCTATAAAACTATAGCCAGGGTAAAGGGGTTTGCCTCTTCAGGCTGGAGGCCCTCTAACCTGGGTGTCAGGAGAAGACCATTTACTGCTGCAGCCAGAGTTGAGGGGACTTGCCCCTCCAGGGGAGAGACCCATTAAACCTGTGTGTCAGGCAAAGCTATTAAACCAGTGCAGCCAGGGTAGAGGAGACTCACCCCTTCAGGTGGAAGCCACACCCACCTGGGTATGGTTGGGGAGCGCTCATATACTTCTGAAGCCAGGTTAGTGGGGACTCCTCCCTCCAGGCAGGAGACCCCTCTCATCTGGGTATGGTGGGTGGAGCTCATATAACCCAGCAGCCAGGGAAAAGAGAACTCGTCCCTCCAGGCAGAATACCCCTCCCACCTGGGTGTCAAGGGGAACTCATATACAGTCCCAGACAGGGTAGAGGTGACTCATCCCTAAAGGTGTGAGACCTCTCCCACCTAGTGTCATATTTGGGGGGGGGTGCTCTTATACAGCTGCACGCAAGGTAGCAGGGACTTGAAACTCCAGGCAGAACACCACTTTCACCTGGGTGTCTGGGGGAGTGCCTATCCTGTAGCAGCCATGGTAGAGGGGAATCGCTCCTCCAGGCAAGAGTCCCCTCCCACCTGGTGGTCAGGGGGAGTTCATATACCTCCACATCCAAGGTAGAAAGGACTCATCTCTCTAGGCCAGAGAGCATCCCACCTGAATGAATGAGGGAGCTCCTATACTGCTAAAGCCAGGATATAAGGTACTCGCCCCTCCAGGCCAGAGACCCTCCCATCTGGGTGTCAGGGGAGCTCATTTACTGCCACAGCCAGTGTAGAGGGAACTCATGCCTCCAGGAGGGAGACCCTCCCTCCTGGGTGTCTGGGAGCTTCCATACAGCATTAGCAAGGGTGGAGGGTACTCTCTCTTTCAGACAGGAGATCTATTCCATGTTGCTATGGGAGGGTACTCATATACCCTCTGCAGCCAGGAGAGAGGGGACCCAAACCACTAGGCAGTAGACCCCTAAACTCTTGTTGTCAGGGGATCTTATATACCAGCAGATACAGGGAACAGAGGACTCACTATTACAGGCAGAGACCCTCTCACCAGGGTAGTGGTGACGTCCCCCTCCAGAAAGCAAACCCCTCCCTCCTGAGTGTCTCTTGGAGCTTGTAAAACAACTTTAGCCAGGGTAGAGAGGACTAGCTGCTTCAGGCGAAAGATTCCTCTCACCAGGGTGTCTGGGGGGAGCTCCTATACTATCAAAGCCATGGTATAGCGTATATGCCACTAAAGTTGGGAGATCCATCCACCTGGCTGTTAAAGGGACCTCTTGTATAGCTGCAGCCAGCGTACAAGGGTCTTGCCCCTCCAGGCTGGAGTTGCCTCCCACCTGGATATTGGAGGAATCTAGTGTACCTATGCAGCCAGGGTAGAGGAAACTCACCCCTCCAAGCTCTAGACCCCTCTCTCGGGTGTCAGGGTGAGGGAGCTCTTATACCACTTCATCCAGGGTAGTGGGGACTCACCCCTCCAGACAAGAAACCCCTCCCACCAGGATGTTGCGGGGATCTTGTATACACCTTATTCAGGGTAGAGAAGACTTGCCCCTCAAGACAAGAGACCCTTCCCACCAGGGTGTGAGAGGGAGCTTTTATACTACAGCAGCCAAGGTAGAGGGGAATTGCCCCTCCAGTCAGTAGACCCCTCCCACTTAGGTGTCCGGTGGGGGGTCTCCTATGTTGCCCTAGCCAAGATAGAGGAGACCCGCTACTCTAGTTAGAAGAGCCCTCCTTCCTGGGTGTTGGGGAAGCTCCTATACCTCTGCAGCCAGGGAACCAGGGATTTGCTCCACCAGGCAGGACACCCCTCCAACCTGGGTGTTGCATGGAGCTTGTATACCAAGTTAGCCTGGGTAGAGAAAACTGGGGTGCAAGTCACCTCTACCCTGGCTGTGGATGTTTTGAGCTTCCCCCGAAACCCAGGTGGAAGGGGTCTCCTGCGTGGAAGAGGGAGTCCCCTCTACCCTGGCTACTGGGCTTTAGGAGATCCCCCAACACCCAGGAGGGAGTAGTCTCCAGTCTGGAAGGATGAGTCCCCTATCTCCTGGCTGCAGCAGTATATGTGGAGAAAGGGGAGTAAGGGAAATGGGTGGCACTGTGAGAGCAGGGCTCAATTCCTAGATTCACTGCAGGTTTTCAGGATTGAGGAGCAGGCCTCAGGCTGAAGGAGGCCAAAGCCCCCAAGCAAGTGGCACTGCTACCTTTTTCAAAGGAAGACCACAGGGGTAAACATGGTGAGCATCCTGAGAAAGGAATCTGAAAAAGGAATCCAGCAGTGCCAAGGAAAACAGGAGGACTGAAGGAGGGTCCCATCGTGAAGTGCTGGATGAACGGTATTGTGAGGTGCAGGCCAGGACCACAGAAAACAGCTCAGACTAGGGACCTAAAGGAGGGGCCAGGCTAGGAGAGATCAGGGAAGGGTGGGGTCAGACAGGCAGGTACTGCACTAGGGTTGTGAGATGCAGGTAAGACAAGTGGAGTGGGGAAGTGGCCCCAGCAAGGCACACATTTCAATCCCATGAAAGCACGGAGCAAGAAGGACACGCAGAAGCTCAAGAGAGGAGCCAGTCCAGGAAATGGAGAGCCAAGGGCCAGCGCTGGGGCAGTGGGCTCAGGACATAGGATAGTGCTGGGGAAGAAGGCAAGGGATCCAGCAAGGGAGAGGGATGCTCGAGGCCCAGCACCACTTCCAGGTGTCAGGGTTCCTGGTGCTGCCCCAAGGGCCTAGGGAGAGCAAGTAGCTCAGTCGAGGGTCAGGGTTCTGTTTCCCATAAGAAGCCCTGGATGAGATGAGGATCAAGGAACTGAGACCAGGCCAAAGGGCCTGGCAAGGGACAGGGGCCTTTAGGAGTGTGATTTGAGGGCACAGTGGGGGGTCACGGTAGGTGCAGAGAGGGGCAAGGTATATGACCAAATGAAGGATCACAGGTAAGGGACTGACCCCACCAAAAGATATTAAGGACTCAATGAGCAGGAGCCCCCTGCTACAGGAAAAAGTGGTATGGAAAGGAGAGGTAGGTTCAGTGCTAGGATGAGGAGAGAGAGAGCTGTGCAAAGGGCACAGAGGGGAGCCAGCTAGGGGGCCAAATCAAGGGACGCCAAGATAAGACATGACTGGGAGAGACACCACAGAAAGGAACACAACCTGAGTAACGGATAAGGAGCTCAGGTAATCAGCAGGCCAGGGGACTGTAGGGCAAAGGGTCAAGGTCAAGAATGGCTGGTTTGGCTTAGGGATAGCTTGCAAGGCTAGAGGGCAGGAGAGAGAAGGCACGGGATCACCCAGGGCAATGTTATCACTAGGCCCAAGTCTACTACCAGTTGTCAAGTTTGGGCGGCAATGGAAGCCTAGAGGAGAGGCCCATAGAGATCCTTGGGGACCCAGAAGCCACCAATTCAACTCCTTCGCCCCAGTTGAGTAGATCTTCAGAGAGAGACCAAGACCAAAGGAGGTCAATGTAAGGAATATCTTTGGTCCAGGTTTGTGGGGGGCGGGGGGGGCGGGGGATGTTGGTACGAAGCAGGCAGCCATTGGAGAATATCAGGCTAGGGAGAAGCAGGAGAAAGGGTGTCCTGGCAAAGACAAAATAATACAGTACAAGAGGAACAGAGGGGAGGCACAGGAGGTGGGCCCATCAAGGGGCCGGAAATCAAGGGACAGGGACAGCGTCCTGGAGAATGGTGACCGGGGGCTCCAGCAAGGAGCCAGGCACAAGGATGGGGAGCCACGTACCAGGACCCAGTCCTTGTTCCCAAGTGAACAGACAGGTCTGGGGAGGGGAGAAAATGGAACAAGGGTAGTTGGTGGCACTGGGAGAGGCTCACTACTGGGTGAACTACTGGGTGTCAAGATCGAGTATCAGGGCCCAGGTTGAGAGAAACCTCATGGTCCAGGCAATGGGCACAGCTATGTTTTCCCAAAAGGAGCCCTCAGGGCCAAATGCCCAGTTCCAGTCCCCTGAACATGGTGAGCATGATGTGAAAGGGATCTTGAAAAGGGGCCCAGAAGGGAGAGGGAGAACAGGAGGGATAAATGAGGGTACAGCATGAAAGGTCAGAGGAAGGGTGTTGACGGGGTACAGGCCAGGACTCCTGAAAGGAGCCTATGCTAGGGACCAACAGGAGAGCCCAGGGAAGTATGGAGCAAGAAGGGCCCCCAGAGGCTCAAGCGAGGAGGCCGGCCAGGAAATAGAAAGCCTCTGGGTGCCCTTCTTGCTCAATGCTTCCCTGGGCTTAGACTGTGGGCCTCATTGGGGCCAGTACCCTGCTCGGCATGGCTTCCCTGAACCACAGAGTCCTATTGTTGCCAATCTGCCTGGCCCTGACCTTCACTGACCTTTCCTGGCCTGGGCTCCCCAGGAGGTGGGGAAAGGTAGGCTGCCAGAACCCAGGACCAATTTGAAGACCTGAGAGCACAAGCTGAAGGCTGCAGATCTGGTGTGAGTGGGGTAGGGGCAAGGATCCCAGCAAGGAGCCCAGACAAGGGACTTCAATGAAGGCCCAGTTTTGGAGAGAGAAGGGAATACAGGACCATGAAGGTGCAAAAGGCACAGAGGGGAGCCAGCACTAGAATACTGTAGTACAGGGATGTGAGCTCATGCACACAAACAGTTAAGTTTTGCTGTGCTTAGCAAAACAAGGAGTTTTGCGAGAAAGTATAAACTCTTTGAACCGTGTCCTTGTTGCTGTCTTAATAAGATAAGAGAAAAAAATGTTCTGCCAAGTGTAAAATTTATATATATATATATATATATATATATATATATATATATATATGTATATATATATATATATGTGTGTGTGTGTGTGTGTGTGTGTGTGTGTGTGTGTTTGCCTGGGAATGACCACAAGTTAATTGATAAGAAATATGGAGCACTGTGACCATAAAAAAAGTTTTTCTGAGAGTGTTTTTCCATGCATGTAAGGATTAAGCTGTTGAAAGGATGTTTTTTCTTTTCCATTGTTTTAATTAACAATGCTGTAAAGAAGAAGAAGTGAGAAAAGTAAAGGTGGTGCTCATTTCTATTAGATGCGTGCATGTGCATCTCTTTCTTTAAGCATCTCTCTTGCACCAGGAATTATGATTGTCAGCGGGTCTGACACAGGGAATCCCAGGGTATAAGGGAAGCGGCCCCAGCGAGGGGCCCTCAGACAATGCTCAGAAAATAACTGAGCAAGAATGGCCACCAGAGGCTCAAGCCAGGAGCCAGGCCTAGGAATGTAGAGCTAAGGGCCAAGGCTTGGGTAGAGAGTTCAGGACAGTGGACAGGGCTGGGGAGGGAAGGCTGGGATACAGTCGGTGGGAGTCAGGTTCAAGTGCCAGCGACCCTGCCAGGTGTCATGGTTCCAGATGGAGGACCAAAGACCCAAAAAGAGCAAGGGGCCCACATGAGGGGCATTTTTCTGTTTCCACAAGATGCCCTGGTGCAGATGAGAATCAAGGGCCAGGGACCAGGCCAAGGGTCAGTGTGGAGCCAGGACCAATTCTAGCATTCCAGCCTAGGGAGAAGCAGTGGGAGCAGAGAGTCTGGGAAATGCCAGGATAGCATAGTACTATTGTAGGGTCAAATTAGGCAAGGCATCAAACATAGCATGAAACAGTTTTATTTGGCTGCAGCAAGGCTCAGAGGGCACAATTTTGCTGTAATCAATCAATCCCATGAAACCCGATTTCAGCAGTTTCAGAATTTTATAACCAGCATGTAAAGAGAGTGGCTCAGAATTTCACAGTCTGCAGAAGTTCACATAAACAGCTTTTTCTTTCACTGTTTTTGGCAAGTAAAGTCTTCAAGGATAACTTCTGAGATGGGATGAACTTCTTTTCCCCATTTTTCCTCTCCCAGCCAGTTGTTACCATGGAGCCCAGTTGGTAACATATCTTACAAATGTAGACATTTCTGTGAAGTCCAGCTCAAGGCCAGAGGCATTCTTTGCACATTTCTACAAACTACTATACATGATATGTTTGTGAAAAACTAGTAAGGGGGTGCCCAGCACCTGGAGTGCTAGTATTTTCTTGGCCAGTGGTCCTGTGAAACAGGGCTACAGGAAAATAGGAAGTTTATATACATTTAACTGTTTTGCAGAGACTCTTTTGCTAACAATAAAAAAGTCAGCCATGGTGAAGATATCTTAGAATCCCAGGTAAGACTTTTCTGTGGAGAAAGGGGGAGTCAATTAAATCCCCCCTTTAATGATGCTCAGCATGATTTAATTCTTTAAATTTACAAACATTATTACCATTATATTGGCTGAAGGCCTTATATAAAGTCAAAACCTTAGTTTTTGTCATCTTTTCAAAAGCAGCTTCCTTAGTGGACCCATTAGTTTTAATGCACAGTGGAACCACATATGGGAGCAATAAACAGGTTAACAGAAGAATACCCACTAGAATAGTCAAGTTTTGAAATCTACCAAAGATTGACAAACATCTCCGGAAAGTATGTTTGGGACCCGAAGTTGAGTGCCCTACTAGGCAAGCACTAGCACATGTGCTAGTTGTCTTGTGTTATTGGCTATATTCTTAACTGTTTGTCTATTGTCATCATTTGAATGCAACAATCTGAGCTGTTGAACTCTCCACATATTTCTCTTTCCTCAGCCAGTAGGCAATCTAATGCCAATCGGTTTTGATAGTTAGCCACTCACATAAGGTCGGTATTGTTGCTAGGAGGTCTAAGGCTGTGGAAGTCTAATTAATAATAATTTCTAGTACAGCTTGTAAGTGAATAATTCTGTTTAACATGTAAATAAAAGTTCTATAACTCCAACTGCCATTTTATGCCTGGGTAGCAGCACCATAGGTGGCAATGATCCTCTGAGGTGTCCACTTATATTCAATTCAAGATTGGTGACCTCCTAAATCAAGTTATTTCCTAATGGACCTTTTTTGTCTTTCTAAACAGTCATCCATCCATTGTGTTCATTTGGCAGAAGAGGTCCTAAATATATGTTTTACCACCTCTCGGTTAGAATGGATTGTAGTGACTTATTGTTCCCATGATCTCCATGGTTGGAATAGAAGTAGAACAGAACCTCTTAAGGTTATCAAAAGAAACCAAACTAAATAATAGACTAACATTTTGGTTAGTATAGGTTAAAGAGCATAAATTAACAAAGTGAAACTAATAACACCAAACAAATTATAGAAATTTTACATAAGCAAAATAAAAAAGCATAAATGAATTGTTTTTACCCAGTGTCCAGTCAGTAGTAGTTACTATTATCCAACCAGTAGCAAAAACAAGAGAATTATGTATATATCTAGAAGCAAGAGATGGCAATGCATTATAGTATAAGAACTATCTTAGAGGTTGAAAGAATTCATTAGCCCTTGTGGGAAGTTTATTTTTCAGTGTGCATTGATCATCCAGTCCCTTCCGTGTGACTGAAGCAGGGCAGTGGTATCCTCAAGTTTTAACTGAGCATACACTATTCAGCTTCCAGAGTGCCCTTCTGATCCTCAAGCTTTTTTAGTGCTCCTTTTTTTTTCTAGACAGTCAGCTTCAAAGGTGTAGGAGCATTTGGAGTGCACGCCCAGTCTGCAGCTGCAGGCTTGAGTCTGTTGTAGTCAATCAAGGGATCTATTTCTGCAAATTTGACTGAAGTTGGGGTACATAAAATAACAGGGAAAGGGTCTTTATAAAGAGGGTTAAGTGTTTGAATATTCCATTCTTTGACCCAGAACCAATCTCCAGGCTTGAACGAGTATGCACCTGTGGTCAAACTTAGTGGCAATCTTTCTCTAACCCATTGGTTGAGAACCAGTAACGTTTTCCCTAAGGCTTGAAGGTGTCATCTCAGGGTGAATTTTTCTATCTCTCTTAAGTCTCCCAATGTTCCTCTAATAAGAGGAGCCTCACATGCATTATCTTATAAAGAGAGAATCCAGTCCTCCTAGTGAGAGTGGATCTAAACCTCATCATTAGTAGGGAGAAGTTCATCTCAATGTAAGTGAGTCTCCTGACACAGTTTACACAATTGAGATTAAAAGTCCTATTCATCCTTTGAACTTTACCAGAACTCCACAGCCTATAGGCACTATATAACTTCCATCTGATGTTTAAACTCTTGGTCAGTAATCATATCACCTCTGTTCCAAAGCTGGCCATTGTCTGAGCCAATAGTTATTGGTATTCCTAAGAAGATGCAAGGAAAAAATATTATTTAAAATTCTTTGCCTTGCTTCCACAAAAATCCGAGTTTACTGGAAAATCAGCAAATATTTTTTCACCCGATCTTGTTGATAATGGCAGGAATGTTCGGTACTCCAGTCGCACTTGGCCCCCCAAATTTTGTTCTTCTATGTTTTAATGTTCGTTTGCAGGAACACTTTGAATTTTTAGGTTTCAATTTTTTTTTTTCGCTTAAGGATAGATGCTGTTGGAACTCTAAATCAAACACAGTTTGAGCAAGCTGCTTGAAACTTCACACACTCCATTAGTTCTCAGTACACCCTCTATGCTTTATTCCCTATTGAAGTAGCACTAAGTAGAGAGCACTGAGTAGAGGTAAGGAAAAAAACACGTTCATTTGAAATCATTTGCCTAGCTTCCACAGAATCTGACTTTACTTGAATCTAAGCAAATATTTTTTCACCTGATCTTGATGATAATGGCAAGAATGATCAGTACTCCAGTCGCAGCAGACCCCCAAATTTCATTCTTCCAGGTTGAAGTATTCATTTGAAGGAACACTTTGAATTTTTAGGTTTCACTTCATGTTCTCCCTATTGGAATACATGGAGTTGGAACTCTAAATCGAACATGGCTTGTGCTAGCTGCTTGAAACTTGACACACTCAATTAGTTCTCATTGTGCTCTCTATTTTTTTTGTTCCCTGAAAAATTAGCCCTAAGCAGAGGCAAAGAAATTATACTTTCACTTGAAAGCATTTGCCAAGGTTACTCAGAATGCCAAGTATACTGGAATCTCAGTAAATATTTTCCCCACATATTCTGTGAAAACTTGGCAGGAATGATTGGTACTCCAGTCGCACTTGGACACCAAGTATCAGTCTTCTATGTTGAAGCATTCATTTGCAGGAACATTTTGAATTTTTAGGTTTCACTTCTTTTTCCCCTATAGGGATAGATGCAGTTGGAATTCTAAATCAACATAATTTGTCCTTGCTACTTGAAACTTGACACACTCAGTAAGTTTTCAGTTCACTTTCTATGCTTTGTTCCCTGTTGAAGAAGCCAAAATTAGAGTCAAGGAATATACACTTTTAATTGAAATCATTTGCCAAGCTTCCACAGAACTCCGAGTTTACTGGAATCTCTGTAAATATTTTTTTCACCAAATCTTTTGATACATGGCAAGAATGATCGGTACTTCACTTGCACTTGGCCCTAAAATTTCATACTTCTAGGTTGAAGAATTCATTTGCAGAAATACTGTGAATTTTTAGGCTTCACTTCATTTTCCCCTATAGCAATAGAGGCAGTTGGAAGTGTATATTAAACAAGGTTTGTGCCAGCTGATTGAAACTTGACACATTTAGTTTGTTCCCAGTGTGCTCTCTATGCTCTGTTCCCAATTGAAGTAGAATGAAATAGAGGCAATAAAAAAGTACTTTAAACAGTTTTCCTAGCTTGCATAGAATTCCGATTTTACTGGAATCTCAGGAAATATGTTTCCCTCCATATCTTGTTGATACTTGGCAAGAATGATGGGCAGTGCAGTCCCACTTGGCCCTCCAATTTTTGTTATTCTAGGTTGAAGCATTCGTTTGCAGGAACACTTCAAATTTTTAGGTTCCACTTCACTTTCTCGCTTTTGGATAGATGCAGTTTGAACTCTAAATCAACATGGTTTGTGCTAGCTGCTTGAAACTTGACACACTAAATTAGTTCTCAGTGTATCTCTATGCTTTGTTTTTTCCTTTGAAGTAGCCCTACATAGAGGCAAGAATAAAACACTTTTATTGAAATTGTTTGCTTAGCTTCCTCAGAAATCTGAATTTATTAGAATCTCAGCAAATATTTTTTCACCCAATCTTTTTGATAATGGCAGGAATGATTGGGACTCCAATCGCACTTGGTTTCACAAATTTTGTTCTTCTAGGTTGAAGTGTTCGTTTGCAGGAACACTTTGAATTTTTAGGTTTCACATAGTTTTCCCCTATAGATATAGTTGCAGTTGGAACTCTAAATCAAACATGGTTTGTGCTAGCTGCTTGAAATTTGACACATTCAATTATTTCTCATTGTGCTCTCTATGCTTTATTCCCTATTGAAGTAGCACTGATTAGAGTAAGGATAAAGCACTTTCATTTGAAACCATTTGCCTAGCTCCACAGAACTCTGAGTTTTTTGAAATCTCAGAAAATATTATTTCACCCTATCTTGTTGATAATGGCAGGAATGGGGCTGGGGATGTGGCTCAAGCGGTAGCACACTCGCCTGGCATGCGTGCGGCCTGGGTTCGATCCTCAGCACCACATACCAACAAAGATGTTGTGTCCGCCAAGAACTAAAAAATAAATATTAAAAATAAAAAAAAAATTCTCTCTCTCTCTCTCTCTCTCTCTCTCTCTCTCTCTCTCTCTCTCTCTCTCTCTCCCTCCCCCCGCACTCTCTCAAAAAAAAAATAATGGCAGGAATGATCAAAACTCCAGTCACACTTGACCTCCAATTTTTTTTTTTTTTTTAGTTTGAAGCCTTCATTTGCAGAAACACTTTGAATTATTAGGTTTTCCTTCATTCTCCTCTATTGGAAAAGATGGAGTTGAAACCCTAAATCAAACACGGTTTTGCTAGCTGCTTGAAACTTGACACAATCCACTTGTTCTCATTGCATTCTCTATGCTTTGTTCCCTAGAAAATTATCCCTAACTAGAGGCAAGGAAATTATATTTGAAAGAATTTTCCAATTTCCACAGAACTCCATGTATACTGGAAACTCAGCCAATAATTTCCCCCATATATTGTTGAAACTTGGCAGGAATAATTGGTACTCCAGTCACTCTTGGACCCCAAATTTTAATCTTGTATGTTGAAGCATTCATTTGCAGGAACACTTTGAATTTTTAGGTTTCACTTCTTTTTCCCCTATAGATAGATGCAGTTGGAACCCTAAATCAACATGGTTTGTGCTTCCTGCTTAAAACTTGACAAACTCAATAAGTTCTCAGTATGATCTCTATGCTTTGTTCCCTGTTGAAGTAGCCCAAGTCAGAGGCAAGGAAAAAACACTTTCATTTGAAAGCATTTGCCATGCTTCCACAGAACTCTGAGTTTATTGGAATCTCTGTAAATATTTTTTCACCAAATCTTATTGATACTTGGCAGAAATCATCAGTACTTCATTTGCACTTAGTGCTACAAATTTCGTTTTTCTAGGTTGAAGCGTTCTTTTGTAGGATCATTCTGAATTTTTAGTTTTTCACTTCATTTTCTCCTATTGGGATAGATGCATTTTGAACTGTAAATCAACATGGTTTTTGCTAGCTGCTAGAAACTTGACACACTCAATTAGTTCTCAGTGCCCTCTCTATGCTTTGTTCCCTGTTGAAGTAGCTTATGTAGAGGCAAGAAAAAAACACTTTAATTTGGAAGCATTTGCCAAGCTTCCACAGAACTCTTAGTTTACTGGAATCTCAGCAAATATTTTTCATCCAAACTTGTTGACACATGGCAGAAATGATCAGTACTCTAGTTGAACTTTCCACCCAAATTTTATTCTTCTAGGTTGAAGCATTCATTTGCAGGAACATTTTGAATTTTTAGGTTTCACCTTATTTTTTCTTATAAGGATAGATACAATAGAAACTCTAAATCAAACATGGTTTCTACTAGATGCTTACAAATTGACACACTCAATTAGCTAGCTCTCAGTGCACTCTCTATGTTTTATTTCCTATTGAAATAGCACTGAGTAGAGATAAGGGGAAGATACTTTCATTTAGAAGCATTTCCCTGGCTTACACAGAATCTGAGTTTACTGTAATCTCAGCAAATATTTTTTTCACCCGTTCTTATTGATAATGGCAGGAATGATCAGTACTGAATTTGCATTAGTCCCTCAAATTTTGTTATTCAATATTGAAGAGTTCGTTTGCAAGAACACTTTGAATTTTTAGGCTTTACTTCCTTTCCCCCTATCAGGATAGATGCAGTTGGAACTCTATTAAAAAATGGTTTGTGCTAGATCCTTGAAACCTGAAATACTAAATTAGTTCTCAGTGTGCTATGTTTTCTTCCCTGTTAGGTATCCCTACATAGAGGCAAGAAAAAAACACTTTCATTTGAAATCGTTTGCAAAGTTTCACAAAACTCCAAGTTTATTGGAATCTCAGCAAATATTATTTCACCTGATCTTGTCGATATTTGGCAGTACTTCACTTGCACTTGGTCCACCAAATTACATTTTTCTAGATTGATGTACTCATTTGCAAGAACAGTTTGAATTTTTAGGTTTCATTTCATTTTCTTTCTTTGGGATAGATGTAGTTTGAACTCTAAATCAACATGGTTTGTGCTTGCTGCTTGAAATTTGACACACTCATTTAGTTGTCACTGC
Source organism: Ictidomys tridecemlineatus (assembly GCF_052094955.1). Taxonomy (NCBI): domain Eukaryota; kingdom Metazoa; phylum Chordata; class Mammalia; order Rodentia; family Sciuridae; genus Ictidomys; species Ictidomys tridecemlineatus. The sequence continues at coordinate 85,144,929 of NC_135485.1, forward strand.
ACTCTCTATGCTTTTTACCCTATTGAAAAGGCCCTATGTAGAGGAAAGAAAAAATCATTTTTTTGAAATTGTTTGCCTAGCTTCCACAGACATCTGAGTTTACAGGAATCTCAGCAAAAATTTTTTCTTCCAATCTTGTTGATAATGGCAGAAATAATTGGTACTCCAGATACACTTTGCCCCCCCCCAATTTTTATCTTGTAGGTTGAAGGGTTAGTTTGCAGAAACACTTTGAATTTTTAAGTTTCACTTAGTTTTCACCTATAGGGATAGTTGCAGTTTGAACTCTAAGAAAAAACATGGTTTGTGCTAGCTGATTGAAACTTGACACACTCAATTAGTTCTCAGTGCAATCTGTTGTTTCTTCCAAAATTAAGTAGACCAAAGTAGAGGGAAAAAAAATTATTTTAAAACATTTGCCTAGCACTCACATAACTCTGCATTTACTGAAATATCAGCAAATATTGTTTCACCTGATGTTGTTCATATTTGGCAGGTATGATTAGTACTCCACCTGCACTTGGCTCCACAAATTAAATTTTTTTTAGGTTGAAGCAATCGTTTGCAGAAACACTTTGAATCTTTAGGTTTCACTTTCTTTTACCCTATATGGATAGATGTATTTGAAACTCTAAATCAAACACGGTTTGTGCTAGCTGGTAAAATCTTGACACACTCAATTATTTCTCTGTTTACTCTCTAAGCCTTGTTTGCTGTTGAAGTAGACCTAAGCAGTGGCAAGGAAAAAACACTTTCATTTGAAAGCATTTGGCAAGCTTCCACAGAACTCCAAGTATACTCAATTAGTTCTCACTGAGCTCTCAATTTTTTTTTTTACTGTTGAAGTAGCCCTAAATAGAGGCAAGGAATAATACTTTCAATTGGAAGGTTTTGCCAATATTCCACAGAACCCCAAGATTAATGGAATATCAGAAAATATTTTTTTCAACTGATCTTGTTGATACTTGGCAGAAATGGTTGGTAATCAAGTCACACTTGGCCACCCAAATTTCGTTCTTCTATGTTGAAGCATTCGTTTGCAGGACCACTTGACATTTTAGGTTTCACTTCATTTTCCCCTATACAAATAGATGCAGTTTGAATTCTAAATCAAAATGGCTTGTACTAGCCGCTTGCAACTTGACACAATTAATTAGTTCTCAGTGCATCCTCTATATTTTGTTAACTTTTGAAGTAGCCCAAAGCAGAGACAAAGAAAAAATACTTTCATTTGAAAGCAGTTGCCAGCTTCCAAAGAACTCTGAGTTTACTGGATTCTCTTTAAATATTTTTTCACCAAATCCTGTTGATACTTGGCTGGAGTGATCCATACATCAGTCGTACTTGGCCTCCAAAATTTGGTTTTTCTATGTTGAAGCCTATGTTTGTTGGAACACTTTGAAATTTTAGGTTTCACTTCATTTTCCCCTCTAGGAATAGATGAAGTTTTAACTCTAATAAAACACGGTTTTTGCTAGCTGCTTAAAACTTGACACACTCAATTAGTTCTCAGTGCACTCTGTGTGTTTTGTTCTTGTTGAAGCTACGCTAAGTAGAGGCAAGGAATTAATACTTTCATTTGAAATCGTTTGCCTAGCCTCCACAGAACTCTGAGTTTACTGGAATCTCAACAAATATTTTGACACCCAACTTGCTGATAATGGCAGAAATTATCCATACTCAATTTGCATGTGGCCCCTCAAATTTCCTTCTATAGGTTAAAGCGTTTGTTTGCAGGAACACTTTGAATATTTAGGTTTTACATCATTTTTTCCAATACGGATAGACGCTCTTGTACTCTAAATCAAACATGGTTTGTGCCAGGTGCTTGAAACTTGACACAGTCAATTATTTCTCAGTGTGTTCTCTATTCTTTATTTCCTGTTTAAATAGCACTAAGCAGCGGCAAGTGGAAAACACTTTCATTTGAAAGCATTTGGCAAACTTCCACAGAACTCAGAGTTTACTGGAATCTCAGCAAATATTTTTGCACCCAATCTTTTTGATACATGGCAGGAATTATTGGTACTACAGTCACACTTATTCCCCCACATTTTGTTCTAGGTTGAAGCGTTTGTTTGCAAGAACACTTTGAAATTTTTGGTTTCACTTTGTTTTCCTCTATATGGATAGATGCAGTTGAAAATCTAAATCAAACGCGGTTTGTGCTACCTACTTGAAAATTGACACTCTATTAGTTCACATTGCTCTCTCTATGCTTTGATCCCTGTTAAAGTAGCCCTAAGCAGAGGCAAAGATGAACCAGCTTTGGCCAAGCTTCAAAATAAATCCACGTTTATTGGAATATCTGCAAATATTTTTCACCCAAACTTGTTGTTACATGGCAGGAGTGATCCATACAACAGTTGCCCTTAGACACCCAAAATTCATTTTTCTAGGTTTAAGCATTCATTTGCAGGAACACTTTGAATTTTTTGGTTTCACATTGTTTTCCCCCAGAGGGAGAGATGCAGGTGGAAATCTACATCAAACATGGTTTGTGCTAGCTTCGAGAAACTTGACACACTCAATGAGTTCTCAGTGCACTCTTTATGCTTTTTTTTCCCTGTTGAAGTAGCCCTAAGTAGAGATAAGGAAAAAAAAAACTTTCATTTGAAACTATTAGCCTATCTTCCAAAGAACTCCAAGTTTATTGGAATCTCAACAAATATATGTCACCCAATCTGGTTGAAATGGCAGGAATTATTGATACTACAGTGTCACTTGGCCCCCAAATTTCATTCTTCTAGGTTGAAGCATTCATTTGCAGGAACGCTTTCAATTTTTATGTTTCACTTCATTTTCCCCTAAAGAGATAGAGGCATTTGAAACTCTAAATCAAACACGGTTTGTGCAACCTGCTAGAAAGTTGACACACTCCCTTACTTCTCAGTGCACTCTCTATGCTTTGTTCCCTGTGGAAGTACTCCTGCCATGTAACAAGGCAAGGAAAATTCACTTAATTTAAAAGCATTTTCCAAGCTTCCACAGAAATAAGAGTTTATTGGAATCTCAGCAAGTATTTTTTCACCCAATCTTGTTGAAAATTGGTAGGAATGATCGGTACTCCAGTCACATTTGGCCCCCTAAATTTCATTCTTCTAGGTCCATGCGTTCTTTTGCCTGAACACTCTGATTTTTTTAAATATTTATTTTTTTATTTTTTATTTTTCGGTGAACTCAACATCATTGTTTGTATGTGGTGCTGAGGATCGAACCTGGGCCACATGCATGCCAGGCAAGTGCGCTACCGCTTGAGCCACATCCCCAGCCCAACACTTTGAATTTTTAGGTTTCACTCTGTGTTCCCCTATAGGAATACATAAAGTTGGAACTCTAAATCAAACATGGTTTGTGGTACCTGCTTGAAACTTGACACATTAAATTACTTCTCATTGTTCTCTCTATGCTTTATTCCCTCTTTAAGTAACCCTAAGCAGAGGTAAGGAAAAAAACACTTTCATTTAAAAGCGTTTGCCAAGATTTCACATAACACCGAGTTTACTGTAAATATTTTTTCACCTGATTTTCTTGATACTTGAAAGGAATGATTGGTACACCAGGCGCGCTTGGCCCATCATATTTTGTTCTTCTAAGTTTAAGCATTCATTTGCAGGAACACTTTGAAATTTTCAGTTTCACTTAAGTTCCGCCTATAGGGATAGAGGCAGTTGGAACTCTAAATCAACATGGTTTGTGCTAGCTGTTTGAAACTTGACACACAGAATTAGTTCTCATTGCACTCTCTATGGCTTGTTCCCTGTTGAAGTAGCCCTAAGTACAGGCATGGAATAAATACTTTCATTTTAAAACCATTTGCCTATCTTCCACAGAACTCAGAGATTACTGGAATCTCAGCAAGTATTTTTTGACCCAATCTTGTTAAAACATTGTATAAATGATTGTTACTCCAGTTGCACTTGCCCCTCTCTGCCAATTACATTCTTCTAGGTTCATGCATTCTTTTGCAGGAACACTTTGAATTTTTAGGTTTCACTTTGTGTTCCTGTAGGGATAAATAAATTAGGAACTCTAAATCAAACATGGTTTGTGGTATCTGCTTGAAACTTGACCCATTCAATTATTTTTCATTGTGCTCTCTCTGCTTTATTTCCTCTTGAAGTAACCCTAAGCAGTGCTGAGAGCCATAGCTGAGTTGAAATGAAACATGGCATTTTGCCAGAATGGAGTGGTTGAGAGGTGACACCAGCAAGCCATTGAGATGATAATGGTTATGTTAAACTGTTTATTTAATTGTATATTAGACCCCTGCTGTCCACCTCTGCTGGCTACTTTGGAATTCTCACACTACTCTGGAGTTCTCATGAGGATCCCTGGAGAATTCCCATTGGTTTGGGAAGTGAGGAAGAAGGTATTTTTGGAGGAGGTATTTCTGGTTGGTTTGTAGTGTGTCCAAGGAGAAGGCCACGTGTGTGGCATTCTCAGGAGTGTGAAAAATAAAGTAGTTACTCTTTTGAACCTACAAGACTGTGTGGCGGCTCGGTTATTTTGTGCCTAGCCAGACTGCGGCAAAGCAGAGGTAAGAAAAAAAATTTTCATTTGAAAGCGTTTGCCAAGACTTCACATAACACTGAGTTTACTGTAATCTCAGTAAATACTTTTTCCCCCAATTTTCTTGATACTTGGAAGGAATGATTGGTACACCACTCACACTTGGCCAACCATATTTTGTCCTTCTTGGTTGAAGCATTCATTTGCAGGAACACTTTGAAATTTTTGGTTTCACTAAATTTTCCCCTATAGAAATAGATGCAGTTGGAACTCTAAATCAACATGGTTTGTGCTAGCTGTTTGAAACTTGACACACTGAATTAGTTCTCATTGCACTCTTTATTGCTTGTTCCCTGTTGAAGTAGCCCTAAGTATAGGCAAAGAATAAATACCTTCAATTTAAAACCGTTTGCCTATTTTCCACAAAACTCTGATTTTACTGGAATCACAGCAAATATTTTTTCACTTGATCTTGTTGATGATGGCAGAAATGACAAGTACTCCAATTGCACTTTGCCCCCAAATTTTGTTCTTTTAGGTTGAAACGTTCATTTGCAGGAACCCTTTGAATTTTTGGATTTCACATCATTTTCCTCTATTGGGATAGGTTGATTTGGAATGTTAAATCAAACACGGCTTATGCTAGCTGGTTGAAACTCAACAAACTCAATTAGTTCTCATTGTGCTCTCTATTGGTTGTTCCCTGAAGAATTAGCCCTAAGCAGAGGCAAGGAAATAACACTTTCAGTGGAAAGCATTTGCCAAGCTTCCACAAAACTCCAAGTATACTGGAATCTCAGCACATATTTTTCTTCCCATACCTTGTTGATACTTGGCAGGAATGATTGGTACTACAGGAACACTTGGTGCCCCAAATTTCAGTATTCAAAGTTGAAGGTTCATTTTCAGAAATACTTTAAATTTTTAGGTTTCACTTTGTTTTCTGCTACAGAACTCTAAATCAAACATGGTTTGTGCTAGCTGCTTGAATCTTGACACACACAATTAGTTCTCAATGCCCTCTCTATGCTTTGTTCCTAGTTGAAGTATCCCTAAGTTCAGTCAGGAAAAAAACACTTTCATTTGAAATCATTGCATAGCTTCCACAGAAATCAGAATTTACTGGAACCTTAGGTAATATTTTTTCACCCGATGTTGTTGATAATGGCAGCAATGAGCGATACTCCAGTCTCACTTGGCCCCCCAAATTTTGTTCTTCTAGGTTGAAGCATTCATTTGCAATAAAAGTTTGAATTTTTATGTTTCACTTCATTTTCTCCTATAGGGATAAATGCAGCTGGAACTCTAAATCAAACACGGTTTTTGCTCTCAAATTAACACACTCAATTACTTCTCATTGCACTCTCTATCCTTTCTTCTCTGATGAAGTACCCCTAACAAGAGGCAAGGAAAAAATAATTTCATTTGAAAGTGTTTCCAAGATTCCTCAGAACTCTGAGTTTACTAGAATCTCAGCAAATATTGTTTCATCTTTTCTTTTTGATACTTGGCAGAAATGAATGTTACTCCACTTACACTTGACCTCCCAAATTATGTTATTCTAGTTTGTAGTATTCGTTTGTAGAAACACTTTGAATTTTTGGGTTTTACTTCATTTTCCTCTATAGGGATAGATTCATTTGGAACTCTAATCAAACACAGTTTGTGCTAGCTCTTTGAAACTTGACATACTCAATTAGACCTCTTTGCGCTCTGTATGTTTTGTTCCTGTTGAAGTAGCCCTAAATAGAGGCAAGGAAAAAACACTTTCATTTGAAATCATTCACCAGGCTTTCATAGAAATCCGAGTTCTCTGGAATCTCAGCAAATATTTGTTCACCCAATCTTGTTGATACTTAGCAGGAATGATTGGTACTCTACTTACACTTGGCCCCCCAAGTTTTGTTATTCTAGGTTGAAGTGTTCGTTTGAATAAAAACTTTGAATTTTCAGTTTCACTTTGTTTTTCCCTATACAGTTAACTGCATTTGAACTCTAATGAAACACAGTTTGTGTTAGCTGCTTGAAAATGAAATATTCAATTAGTTCTCACTGAGTTCTCAATGTTTTTTCACTGTTGAAGTAGACCTAAATAGAGGAAAGGAAAGATACTTTCATTTGGAAGCATTTGCCAAGATTCCAGAGAACTCCAAGTTACTGGAATCTCACTAAATATCTTCTCATCTGATCTTGTTGATCCTTGGCAGAAGTGATTGGTGATCAAGTCACACTTGGCCACACAAATTTTATTCTTCAATGTTGAAGCATTCGTTTGCAGGAACGCTTGACAGTTTAGGTTTCACTTCATTTTCCCCTATAGGGATAGATGCAGTTGGAACTCTAAATCAAAACGGTTTCTACTAGCTGCTTGAAACTTGACACCATCAATTAGTTCTCAGTGCACTCTCTATGCATTGTTAATTTTTGAAGTAGCCCAAAGCAGAGACAAAGAAAAAATACTTTCATTTGAAAGCATTTACCAGCTTCCAAAGAACTCTGAATTTACTGGATTCTCGGTAATTTTTTTTTTACCAAATCCTGTTGATATTTGGCAGGAGTGATCCATACCTCAGTCACACTTGGCTGCTCAAATTTCATTCTTCTAGGTTGAAGCATTTGTTTGCAGGAACACTTTGAAATTTTAGGTTTCACTTCATTTCCCCCTCTAGGAATAGATGCAGTTTAAACTCTAATCAAACATGGTTTGTGCTAGCTGCTTGAAACTTGACACACTCAATTAGTTCTTAGTGCACTCTGTGTGTTTTGTTTTTGTTGAAGTAGTGCTAAGTAGAGGTAAGAAATAAACACTTTCATTTGAAACCGTTTGCCTAACTTCCACAGAACTATGAGTTTACTGGAATCTCAGTAAATATTTTTTCCTTCTTTGTCTTGTTGATAGTTAGCAGGAAGTATTGTTACTCCAGTCCCACTTGGTCCCCCAGATTTTGTTTTTCCCAGTTGAAGCATTCATTTGAAGGAATAATTTTTTTTCTTTGTTCCACTGTGTTTTCTCCAACAGGGATACATGCAGTTTGATCTCTAAATCAAACATGGTTTTTGTTGGCTTCTTGAATCTTGACACACTTAATTAGTTCTCAGTGCCCTCTGTATGCTTTGTTCCCTATTTAAGTAGCCTTAAGTACATGCAGGGAAAAAAACACTTTCATTTGAAATACTTTTGCCTAGCTTCCACAGAAATCTGAGTTTTCTGGAATCTCAGCAAATATTTTTTCACCTGATATTGTTGATTATGGCAGCAATGATTGGTACTGCAGTCTCACTTTGCTCCCCAAATCTTGTTCTTTTATGTTGAAGTGTTTGTTTTCAGGAACACTTCAAATATTTAGGTGTCACTTCATTTTTCTCTATAGGAATAGATGCAGTTGGATCTCTAATCAAACTCAGATTGTCCTAGCTTCTTGAAACTTGATACACTCAATTAGTTCTCAGTGTACTCTGTATGTTTTGTTTCTGTTGAAGTAGCACTAAGTAGAAGCAAGAAAAAAAAACACTTTCATTTGAAATTGTTTGCCAAGCTTCCACAGAAATCCAAGCTGACTGGATTCTCAGCAAATATTTTTTTCACCAGATCTTGTTGACACTTGGCAAGAATGATTGGGACTCCACTTACCCTTAGCCCCCCAAATTATGTTATTCTAGGTTGAAGTGTTCGTTTGAAGGAACACGTTTAATTTTTAGTTTCACTTTGTTTTCTCCTATAGGGATAGATTCATTTGGAACTCTAATCAAGCATGGTTTGTGCTAGCTGCTTGAAACTTGACACAATCAATTTGTTCTCACTGTGCTCTCTATGATTTGATACCTTTTGAAATATCCCTACGAAGAGGTAAAGAATAAATGCTTTCATTTTAATCAATTTGCCTAGCTTCCACAGAACTCCGAGTTTACTGGAGTATCAGCAAATATTTTTTTTCCTTATCTTCTTGATACTTTGCAGAAAATATTGTTACTCCAGTCACACTTGGTTCCCCAAATTTTCTTTTTCTAAGTTGAAGCATTCATTTGTAGGAACACTTTAAATACATAGGTTTCACTTCATTTTTCTCTATAGGAATAGATGCAGTTGGAACTCTAACCAAACTTGGTTTATGCTAGCTTTTTGAAAGTTGATGCACTCAATTAGTTTTCAGTGCACTCTGTATGTTCTGTTCCTGTTGAAGTAGCACTAAGTAGATGCAAGGAAAAAAAACCAAGCACACAAAATCACAGTAGACCAATGCCAAGACACATTGTTATGAATATAGCCAATATACAGAACAAAGAGAAAATATTAAAAGCTACAAGAGAAGAGAGGCAGATTACATTTAGGGGTAAACCAATAAGGTTAACCAGAGATTTTTCATCACAGACGATGAAAGCGAGAAGATCCTGGAACAACGTATTTCAAACACTGAAAGACAATGGATGCCAAAAAAGAATTCTGTATCCAGCAAAATTAAGCTTCAGGTACGACAATGAAATAAAAATCTTTTATGATAAACAAAAGCTAAAAGAATTTGTAGCCAGAAAACCAGCATTGCAAAGCATCTTGAGAAAAACACTACACGAGGAAGAAATGAAAAACAATAACCAAAACCATCAGTGGGAAGTGCCTCGGTAAAGACAGAGGACGGGAGAAAAGCTAATCATGGAGAAACAAACTACATTAGAAGAAAAAAAGATAAATAATTAAACATGGCAGGAAGTACAAAGCATATATCAATAGTAACTCTAAACGTTAATGACTTAAACTCTCCAATAAAGTGACATAGGCTGGTAACATGGATTAAAAAGAAAAACAAATCCAACAATATGCTGCCTCCAGGAGACACATCTGATTGGAAAAGACATACACAGGCTCAAGGTAAAAGGTTGGGAAAAAATATACCACGCATACGGTCCTCGTAAGCAAGCAGGGGTGGCCTTTCTCATATCGAATAAAATCAACTTCAAGACCTAGTTAATCAAAAGGGATAAGGAAGGACATTATATACTGTCAAAAGAAACCATTTACCAACAATACATAACAATTATCAATATTTATGAACCAAACAATGGCGCTGCGACGTTCATAAAACAAACTCTCCTCAAGTTCAAGAATCAAATAAACCACAACATAATAATCATGGGTGACTTCAACACACCTCTCTCACCATTGGACAGATCCTCCAAACAAAAGTTGAATACAGAAACTATTGACCTCAATATCACAATCAATAACCTAGACTTAACTGACATATATAGAAAATATCAACCATCATCAAGTGGATATACTTTTTCTCAGCAGCACATGAATCCTTCTCAAAAATAGACCATATATTATGCCATAGGGCAACCCTCAGTAAATATAAAGGGGTGAAGATAATACCATGCATTTTATCAGATCATAATGGAATAAAACTGGAAATCAATGATAAAAGAAGGAAGGAAAAATCCTACATCACATGGACAATGAACAATACGTTACTGAATGATCAATGGGTTACAGAAGACATAAAGGAGGAAATTAAAAAATTATTAGAGATAAATGAAAATACAGACACAACATACCGAAATCTATGGGACACAATGAAAGCAGTTTTAAGAGGGAAATTCATCTCCTGGAGGTCATTCCTCAAAAAAAGGAAAAAACAACAAATAAATGAGCTCACACTTCATCTCAAAGCCCTAGAAAAGGAAGAGCAAAACAACAGCAAATGTAGCAGAAGACAAGAAATAATTAAAATCAAAGCAGAAATCAATGAAAGTGAAACAAAAGAAACTATTGAAAAAATTAACAAAACAAAAAGTTGGTTCTTTGAAAAAATAAATAAGATCGACAGACCCTTAGCCATGCTAATGAAGAGAAGAAGAGAGAGAACTCAAATTACTACCATACGAGATGAAAAAGGCAATATCACAACAGATGCTACAGAAATACAGAAGACAATTAGAAATTATTTTGAAAACCTATATTCCAATAAAATAAAAGATAGTGAAGACATTGATAAATTTCTTAGGTCATATGATTTACCCAGACTGAGTCAGGAGGATACACACAATTTAAACAGACCAATATCAATGGATGAAATAGAAGAAACAATCAAAAGACTACCAACCAAGAAAAGCCCAGGACCGGATGGGTACACAGCGGAGGTTTCCAAAACCTTTAAAGAAGAATTAATACCAATTATTTTCAAGTTATTTCAGGAAATAGAAAAAGAAGGAGCTCTACTAAATTCATTCTATGAGGCAAACATCACCCTGATTCAGAAACCAGACAAAGACACCTCAAAGAAAGAAAACTACAGACCAATATCTCTGATGAACCTAGATGCAAAAATTCTAAATAAAATTCTGGTTAATCGGATACAAAGGCACATCAAAAAAATTGTGCACCATGATCAAGTAGGATTCATCCCTGGGATGCAAGGATGGTTCAATATACGAAAATCAATAAATGTTATTCACCACATCAATAGACTTAAAGATAAAAACCATATGATCATCTTGATAGATGCAGAAAAAGCATTTGACAAAGTACAGCATCCCTTTATGTTCAAAACATTAGAAAAACTAGGGATAACAGGAACTTACCTCAACATTGTAAAAGAAATATATGCTAAGCCTCAGGCTAGCATCATTCTGAATGGAGAAAAATTGAAGGCATTCCCTCTATAACAAGACAGGGATGCCCCCATCACCACTTCTATTCAATATAGTTTTTGAAACACTGGCCAGAGCAATTAGACAGATGAAAGAAATTAAAGGCATAAAAAGAGGAAAAGAAGAACTTAAATTATCACTATTTGCAAATGACATGATACTATACCTAGAAGACCCAAAATGGTCTACAAAAAAACTACTAAAACTTATAAGTGAATTCAGCAAAGTGGCAGGATATAAAAGATAGTGAAGACATAAATACATAAATCAAATGCATTTCTGCATATCAGCGACAAAACTTCTGAAACGGAAATGAGGAAAAGCACTCCATTCACAATATCCTCAAAAAAATAAAATAAATAAAATACTTGGGAATCAAACTAACAAAAGAGGTGAAAGACCTATACAATGAAAACTACAGAACCTTAAAGAGAGAAATAGAAGAGGATCTTAGAAGATGGAAAAATATACCTTGTTCATGGATAGGCAGAACTAACATTTTCAAAATGGCGATATTACCAAAAGTTCTCTATAGGTTTGATGCAATGCCAATCAAAATCCCAATGGCATTTTTTGTAGAAATAGATAAAGCAATCATGAAATTCATATAAAAAAATAAAAGACCCAGAATAGCAAAAACAATTCTAAGCAGGAAGTGTGAATCTGGTGGTATAGCAATGCCAGATTTCAAACTATATTACAGAGCAATAGTAATAAAAACAGCATGGTACTGGTACCAAAACAGGCGGGTGGACAAATGGTACAGAATAGGGGACACAGAGACTAATCCACAAAGCTACAACTATCTTATATTTAATAAAGAAGCTAAAAACATGCAATGGAGGAAGGATAGCATCTTCAACAAATGGTGTTGGGAAAACTGGAAATCCATATGCAACAAAATGAAACTGAATTCCCTCCTCTTGCCATGCACAAAAGTCAACTCAAAGTGGATCAAGGAGCTAGATATTAAATCAGAAACTCTCCATCTGATAGAAGAAAAAGTTGGCTACGACCTACATACTGTGGGGTCGGGCTCCAAATTCCTTAATAGGACACCCATAGCACAAGAGTTAATAACAAGAATCAACAAATGGGACTTTCTTAAACTGAAAAGTTTTTTCTCAGCAAGAGAAACAATAAGAGAGGTAAATAGGGAGCCTACATCCTGGGAACAAATTTTTACTCCTCACACTTTCGATAGAGCCCAAATATCCAGAGTATACAAAGAACTCAAAAAACTAGACAATAAGAAAACAAATAACCCAATCAACAAAGGGGCAAGGACATGAACAAACACTTCACAGAGGACATACAATCAATCAACAAGTACATTAAAAAATGCTCACCATCTCTAGCAGTCAAGGAAATGCAAATCAAAACCACCCTAAGATACCACCTCACCCCAGTAAGATTGGCAGCCATGATGAAGTCAAACAACAACGAGTGCTGGCGAGGATGTGGAGAAAAGGGTATACTTGTACACTGCTGGTGGGACTGAAAACGGGTGCTGCCAATTTCGAAAGCAGTATGGAGATTCCTGGGAAAGCTGGGAATGGAACCACCATTTGACCCAGCTATTGCCCTTCTCGGACTATTCCCTGAAGACCTTAAAAGAGCACACTACAGGGATACTGCCACATCGATGTTCATAGCAGCACAATTCACAATTGCTAGACTGTGGAATCAACCCAGATGCCCTTCAATAGATGAATGGATAAAAAAAATGTGGCATTTATACACCATGGAGTATTATGCAACACTTAAAAATGACAAAATCACGAAATTTGCAGGGAAATGGATGGCACTAGAGCAGATTATGCTTAGTGAAGCTAGCCAATCCCTAAAAAACAAATACCAAATGTCTTTTTTGATATAATTAGAGCAACTAAGAACAGAGCAGGGAAGAAGTACAGGAAGAAAAGATTAACATTAAACAGAGACATGAGGTGGAAAGGAAAGGGAGAAAAAAAGGGAAATTGCATGGAAATGGAGGGAGACTCTCATTGTTATACAAAATTACATATAAGAGGTTGTGAGGGGAATGGGATAACAAACATGGAGGGGAATGAATTACAGTAGATGGGGTAGAGAAAGAAGATGGGAGGGGAGAGGAAGGGGGATAGTAGAGGATAGGAAAGGTAGCAGAATACAACTGTCACTAATATGGCAGTATGTAAAAATGTGGATGTGTAACCTATGTGATTCTGCAATCTGCATTTGGAGTAAAAATGGGAGTTCATAACCCACTTGATTCTAATGTATGAAATATGATATGTCAAGAGCTTTGTAATGTTGTGAACAACCAATAAAAAAAACTGATCTTGTTGATACTTTGCAGAAAGGATCAGGTCTCCTGTCACATTTGGCACCCCCCAAATTTTATTCTTCTAGGTTGAAGCTTTCATTTGCAGAAACACTTTGAATTTTTGGGTTTCATGTTGTTTTCTCCAACGGGGTAGATGCATTTGGAATTGTAAATGAAGAATGGTTTGTGCTAGCTTCTTGAAACTTGACACACTCAATTATTTCTCAGTGCACTCTCTTTGCTTTGTTCCCTGTTCAAGTAGCCATAAGCAGAGGCACATATCAGGCAAGAAAAATAAAACTTTCATTTGAAAGCATTTGAAAAGCTTCCAGAGAACTATGAGTTTACAGAAATCTCAGTGAATATATTTTCATCTGATGTTGTTGAACATGGCAGTTATGATTGGTCCTTCTGTCGAACTTGATTCCCCAAGTTTTATTCTTTTAGGTTGAAGCGTTCATTTGCAGCAACACTTTGATTTTTTAGATTTCTTTTCACTTTCCCCTATAGGGATAGATGCAGTTGGAATTCAAAATTCCAAATACGGTTTGTGTTAGCTGGTTGAAACTTTACACACTCAATTTGTTCTCAGTTCACTCTCTATGCTTTGTTCCCTGTGGAAGTAGCCGTAAGTAGAGTTTAAAAAACTTTCATTTGAAAAGCGTTTGCCATGCTTCCACAGAACTCCAAGTTTACTGGAGTCTCAGCAAATATTTTCTCACCCAATTTTGTTGATACATGGCAGTAATGATCAGTTCACTAGTCGAATATGGCCCACAAATTTTGTTCTTCTAGGTTGAAGCATTCCTTTGCAGGAACACTTTGAATTTTTAGGTTTCATTTCATTTTTCCCTATAGGGATAGATGCAGTTGGAACTCTAATCAAACACTGTTTGTGCTAGATGCTTGAAATTTGACACACTCAATTAGTTCTCAGTGCTCTCTCTAGGTTTTGTTCCTGTTGATGTAGTGTTAAGTAGAGGCAAGGAAAAAACAGTTTCATATGAAATCATTCTTCAAGCTTCCACAAAACTCCAAGTTTACAGGAATCACAGGAAATATTGTTTCACCCGATCTTGCTGATATTTGGCAGGAATGATTAGTACTCCACTTGCACTTGTCCCCTCACATTTTGTTCTTCTATGTTGAAATGTTCTTTTGTAGGAAAACTTTGAATATCTAGGTTTCACTTTATTTTTCCCTATTGGGATAGAGAATTTGGAACTCTAAATCCAACACGGCTTTTGCTAGCTGCTTGAAACTTGACACACTCAGTTAGTCCACATTGCACTCTCTAGTCTTTGTTCTGTTAATAATTAGCTTTAAGCAGAGGCAAGGAAATAACATTTTCATTTGAAAGCATTTGCCAAGCTTCCAAAGAAATCCACGTATACTGGAATCTCAGGAAATATTTTTTCTCCCATATCTAGTTGATATGTGGCAGGAATGATAGTTACTCTGGTCCCACTTGGTCCTCAAAATTTTATTCTTCTTGATTAAGGCATTTATTTTCAGAAACACTTTGAAATTTTAGGTTTCAATTCCTTTTCTTCTACAGGGACAGATGAGGTTGAAACTCTAAGTAAAACATGGTTTTTGCTAGCTGGTGGATTCTTGACACACATGATTAGTTCTCAGTGCCCTCTCTATGCTTTGTTCCCTGTTGAAGTAGCCTTAAGTACAGGCAGAAAAAAGACACTTTCATTTGAAATCATGAACCTAGCTTCCACAGAAATCTGAGTTTATTGGAATATCAGCCAATATGGTTTTACCCGATCTTGTTGATTATGGCAGCAATGATCATTACTCCAGTCGCACTTGGCACCCAAAATTTTGTTCTTCTAGGTTGAAGCGTTCGTTTGCAGGAACAATTTAAATATATAGGTTTCACTTCATTTTCCCATATAGGAATAGATGCAGTTAGAACTCTAATCAAACAAGGTTTGTGCTCACTTCTTGAAACTTGATACACTCAATTAGTTCTCAGTGTGCTCTGTATGTTTTGTTCCTGTTGAAGTAGTGCTAAGTAGACACAAGAAATAAACACTTCCATTTGGAAACATTTGCCAAGCTTCCACAGAACTCCGAGTTTACTGGAATCTCAATATATATTATTTCACTGGATCTTGATGATACATGCCAGGAATGATCAGCATTCCAGTTGCACTTGGCCTTCCATATTTCATTCTTCTAGGTTGAAGAATTTGTTTGGAGGAACTCTTTGAATTTTTAGGTTTCACTTCTTTTTCTGTTATAGGGATAGATGCTGTAAAAACTCTGAATCATACAGGATTTCTTATAGTTACTTGAAGCTTGACACACTCAATTCATTCTTAGTATACTCTCTATGCTTTGTTCTCTGTTGTAGCCTTAAGCAGAGGTACTTGTCAGAAAAGGAAAAGACACTTTCATTTGAAAGCATTTGCCAAGTTTCCACAGAACTCCAAGTTTACTGAAATGTCAGAAATATTTTTTACCCCATCTTGTTGTTAATTGTCAGGAATGATCTGTACTCCAGTCTCATCCCCCCCCCAATTTTTTTCTTCTAGGTTGAAGCGTTCATTTGCAGGCGCACTATGAAATTTTAGGTTTCACTTCGTTTTCCCCTATAGAGATAGATGCTATTGGAACTCTGCATCAAACACAGTTTGTGCTAGCTGCTTGAAATTTGACACACTAAATTAAGTGAAGTCTCTGTGCTTTGTTTCCTGTTAAAGTATCACAAAGCAAAGGCAAGGAAAAATCTTTTTCATTTTAAAGCTTTTTCCAACCTTCTACATACCCCCGAGTTCACTGAAATCTCAGCAGATATTTTTCCAACAGATCTTGTTGATACTTGGCAAAACATAAGTGGTACTTCATTTGAACTTGGCACCCTAATTTTTTTTTCTAATAGGTTGAAGCATTTGTTTGCAGGAACACTTTGAATTATTACATTTGACTTACTTTTCCCATATACAGATAGAAACAGTTGAAACTCTAAATCAAACATGATTTGTGCTTCCTGTCTAAAACTTGAAACACTCAATTACTTCTCAATGGGCTCTCTATGTTTTGTTCCCTGTTGAAGTAGCCTTAAGGAGAGGGAAGGAAAAAACACTTTAAATTGAACATGTTTGACAAACTGCCACAGTACTCTAATTTTACTGAAATCTCAGCAAATATTTTTCACCTGATCTTGTTGATATGTGGAAGGAATTATCCATACTCCAGTTGCACCTGGTCCCTCAAATTTTATTCTTCTAGGTTCAAGTGTTCATTTGCAGGAACACTTTAAATTTTTAGGTTTCACCTCATTTTCCCCTATAGGGAGAAATGCCATTGGAACTCTATATCAAAAAAAGGTTTGTTCTAGCTGCTTGAAACTTGACACTCTCAATTAGTTCTCCATGCACTCTGTATGCTTTGTTCTCTGTTGAAATAGCCCTAAGCAGAGTCACTTGTAAGCCAAGAAAAATACAATTTAATTTGAAATCATTTGCCAAGCTTCCACAGAACCCCGAGTTTACTGAAATAGCAAATGTTTTTTCACCCTATTTTGTTGATGCTTGTCAGGAATGATTGGTACTCGACTGGCTCTTGGCTTCTAAATTTTGTTTTTTAAAGTTGAAGCATAAGTTTGCAGGAACACTTTGTATTTTTAGATTTCACTTCTTTTCCTCCTATAGGCATAGATGCTTTTGGAACTCTAAATCAAACATGGTTTTTGCTAGTTCCTTGAAACCTAAGACACTAAATTTGTTCACAGTGCACTCTCTCTGCTTTGTTCTCTGTTAAAGTAGCCCTAAGCAGAAGTAAAGAAAAAACATTTTCATTTGAAAGCATTTGGCAAGTTTAAACAGAACTCCAAGTTTACTGAAATCTCAGCAAATATTTTTTCACCCGATCTTGGTGATACTTGGAAGCAATAATCGGTCCTCCAGTCCCACTTGGCACCCTAAATTTTTTCCTTCTACGTTTAAGCATTTGTTTGCAGTAATACTTTGATTGTTTTATGTTTCAATTAGTTTTCCCCTATAGGGATAGATGCAATTGGAACACTAAATCAAACAAGGTTTGTGCTAGCTGCATGAAACTTGACATGCAGCTAGCACAAATTTAACACACTCAATTTTTTCTCAGTGTGATTTCTGTGCTTTTTTCCCTCTTGAAGTGGCCCTAAGCAGAGGCAAGAAAACACACTTAATTTGAAAGCATTTTCCAATGTTCTACAAAAGTCTGAGTTTACTTCATCTCAGCAGATATTTTTTTTTCTTTTTTATTTGATCTTGTGGATACGTGGCAGGAATGATCCATACTCAAGTCACATTTGGCTGCCCCAAAATTTCTTTTTTGTAGGATGAAGCATTCATTTGCAAAAACAATTTGAATTTTTCGGTTTCTCTTTGTGTTGCCTTATAGGGAAAGATGCAGTTGGATCTCTGAAACAAACACTGTTTCTGCTAGCTGCTTGAAATTTGACACACTCAATAATTATCAGTATGCTTTCTTAGGTTTTTTCCCTGTTGAAATAACCCTAAGCAGAGGCACTTGTCAGCCAAGGATATAACAATTTCATTTGACAGCGTTTGCCAAGCTTTCTAAGAACTCTGAGTTTACTGAAATCATAGTATATATTTTTTCACCCAATCTTGTTGATGTTTGGCAGAAATTATTGGAACTTGAGTTGCACTTGCCCCCCAAATTACTCTTTTCAAGGTTGAAGCATTCGTTTGCAGGAGCACTTTGAATTTTTAGGTTTCACTTCATTTACTCCTATAGGGATAGATGCAGTTGGAACTCTAAATCAAATACAGTTTATGCTAGTTGCTTGAAATTTGACACACTCAATTAATTCTCATTGTGCTCTCTCTGCTTTATTCCCTGTTAAGGTAGCCGAAAGCAGAGGCAAGGAAAGATCACTTTCATTTGAAAGCATTTACCACATAACACCCAGTTTACTGAAATCTGAGCAAACATTTTTTCATCTGATCTTGTTGATACTTTGCAGGAATAATTGGTACTCCATTTGCACTTGGCCCCCCATATTTTGTTTTTCTAGGTTGAAGCATTTGTTTGTAGGAACACTTTGAATATTTAGGTTTCATTTTGTTTTTCCTTATAGGGATAGATGCAGTTGGGACTCTAAATCAAAAACAATTTATGCTAGCTACTATAAACTTGACACATTCAATTATTTCTCAGTGCACTCTCTCTACTTTGTTCTCTGTTGAAGTACCATAAGCAGAGGCAAGGAAAAAACACTTTCATATGAAAGCATTTTCCAAGCTTCCACAGACCTCCGAGTTTTCTGAAATTTCAGCAAATATCTTTTCACCTTATCATGTTGATACTTGGAAGGAATGATGAGTACTCCAGTCAAATTTGCACCCCAGATTTCTTTCTTCTAGATTGAAGCATTCGTTTGAAGCAATACTTTGAATTTTTAAGTTTCACTTTGTTTTACCCTGTAGGGATAGATGCATTTGTAACTCTAAATCAAAGACAGTATGTGCTAGATCTTGAAATTTAACACACACTCAAATAACTCTCAGTCCAATGTCTAAGCTTTGTTCCTTGTTAAAGTAGCCCAAAGTAGAGGCAAGGAACTTTCATTTGAAAGTGTTTGCCAAGCATCCACAGAACTCTGAGTTTACTGAAATCTCAGCAAATATTTTTTTCACCCAATCTTGTTTATATTTCGCAGAAATGATTGATTTTCCATTCGCCCTTGGTCCCCTAAATTTCATTTTTCTAGGATGAAGCATTCATTTGCAGCAACACTTTGATTTTTTTTTTTTTTAGATTTAACTTCGTTTTTCACTATAGGGATAGATGCAGTTGGAACTCTAATTAAAACACAGATGTGCTAGCTGCTTAAAATTTGACACACTCAATTAATTATAACTGTGCTCTCTATGCTTTTTTCCCTATTAAAGTAGCCCCAAGGAGAGGCAAGGTAAAAACACTTTCATTTGAAAGCGATTGCCAAGCTTCCACAGAATTCCGAGTTTACTGATATATCAACAAAAAAATTTTCACCTGATCTTGATGATACATGGCAGAAATGATTGGTACTACAGTTTCACTTGGCCCCCCAAATTTTGTTCTACTAGATTGAAGCGTTCGTTTGCAGGAACACTTTGAATTTTTAGGTTTCACTTTATTTTTCCCTATAGGGATAGATGCAGTTTAAACTCTAAAACAAAACCAATTTGTGCTAGTTGCTCGAAATTTGATTCACTCAATCAATTCTCAGTGTGCCCTCAATGGTTTGTTCCCTGTTGAAATAGTCCTAAGCAGATGCAGTTGTTAGCCAAAGAAAAAAACACTTTCATTTGGCAGAGTTTGCCAAGCTGCCAGAGAACTCTAAGTTTACTGAAATCTAAATAAATACTTTTTCACCTGATCTTGTAGATTCTTGGTAGAAATTATTGGAACTCCAGTCACACTTGGCCCCCCAAATTTTATTTTTCTAGGTAGAAGCATTCGTTTGCAGGAACATTTTGAATTTTTAGGTTTCTATTCATTTTCCCTTATAGGGATAGATGCAGTTGGATCTCTAAATAAAACACTGTGCTGACTCTTGAAACTTGATTCACTCAATGACATCTCAGTGTGCTCTCAATGCTTTTTGCCTGTTGAAGTAGTCCTAAGAAGAGTCAAAGAAAAAACCCTTTCATTCAAAAGCATTTGCCAACCTCCACAGGATTCCAAGTTTACTGAAATCTCACGAAATTATTTTTTACCTGAACTTTTTCATACTTAGCAGGATGATTGGTACTCCAGTTGCACTCTGCCATACACATTTTGTTGTTCTAGGTTGAAGGGTTTGTTTGCAGTAACACTTTCATTTTTTTAGGTTTCACTTCATTTTTTTCCCTATAAGGATAGATGCAGTTTGAACTCTAAATTAAATATGAAGGTGCTAGTTGCTTGAAATTTGACATACTAAATTAATTCTCAGAGTGTTCTCTCTGCTTTGTTTCTTGCCGAAGTAGCCCTAAGAAGAGGCAAGGAAAAATACTTTCAATTGAAAGTGTTTTCCAAGCTTCCACAAAACTCTGCGTTTACTGAAATCTCAGCAAATATTTTTTTTTCACTCAATCCTATTGAACTTGGTAGGAATGATCTCTACTCCAGTCACATTGGCCGTCAAAATTTTGTTCTTCTAGGTTGAAGCGTTATTCTGCAGGAACACTTTGAATTTTTAGGTTTCAGTTTATTTTCCCCTGTAGGAATAGATGCAGTTGGAAATCCAGATCAAACTCAATTTGTTCTAGCTACTTGAAACCTTACACATTCAATTTGTTCTCTGCACTCTCTATGCTTTTTTCCCTGATGAAGTACCCAAATTAGAGGCAACAATAAAACATTTTTATTTGAAAACATTTGCCAAGCTTCCACAGATGTCTGAGTTTACTGAAATCTTTGCAAATATCTTTTCACCCAATCTTATTGATATTTGGAAGAAATGATAAGTCCTCCAGTCGCACTTGGCCCCCTAATTTCTGTCTTATAGGTTGAAACGTTCATTTAGAGGAATACTTTTAATTTTTAGGTTTCACTTTGTTTTTCCCTATAGAGATAGATGCATTTGGAACTCTAAATCAAACAAGATGTGTGCCAGCTGCTTGAAATTTGAAACACTTAATTAATTCTCAGTGCACTCTTTATATTTTGTTCCCTGTTGAAGTAGCCCTAAGCAAAGGCAAGAAAAAAACACTTTTATTTGAAAGCCTTTGCCAAGTTTCCACAGAACTCTGAGTATACTGAAATCTCAGCAAATATATTTTTTACCTGAACTTGTTGATACTAGGCAGGAATGATCAGTACTCCAGTTACATTTGGCCCTCCAAATTTTGTTCTTGAAGGTTTAAACGTTTGTTTGCAGAAACAATTTGAATTTTTATGTTTTACTTAATTATCCCCCATAAGGTTAGGTGCAGTTGGAACACCAAATGCATGATCCTTAGTGCTGGCTGCTTGAAATTTGACACCCACAATTACTTCTCAGTGTGCTCTCTAAGCTCTGTGCCTGTTGAAGTATCCTTAAGCAGAGACAATGAGAAAACACTTTCATTTGAAAGCATTTGCCAACCTTCCACAGAATTCCAAGTTTACTGAAATCTCATCAAATATTTTTTCACCTGTACTTGTTGATACTTGGCAAGAATGATCGGTAATCAAGTCTCACTTGGCCCCCCAAATTTCTTTCTTCTAGGTTGAAGTGTTCATTTGCAGGAGCACTTTGAATTTTTAGGTTTCACTTTGTTTTACCATATAGGGATAGATGCAGTTGGAACCTATATCAAACAGAATTTTTGCTAGCTGCTTGAAATTTGACACACTCAATTAATTTAGTGCACTCTAAATGTTTTCTTTCCTGTTAAAGTAGCCCAAAGAAGAGGCAAGAAAAAAAATAACTTTCATTTTAAAGCGTTTGCGAAGCTTCCACAGAACTCCATGTTTACTTAATTCTCTGCAAATATTTTTTCTTTGAATCTTGTTGACACTTGGCAAGTTAATCAGTACCTCATTGGCACTTGCCCCCCAACTTACGTTCTTCTAGGTGGAAGTGTTCGTTTGTAGGAACACTTTGATTATTTAGGTTTCACTTCATTTTCCCCTATAGGGATAGATGCAGTTGGGACTATAAATCAAACACAGTTTGTGCTAGCTGCTTGAAACATGACACACTCAATTAGTTCTCAGTGCGCTCTCTCTACTTTGTTCCCTGTTGAAGTAACATAAGAAGAGGCAAGGTAAGAACACTTTCATTTGAAAGTGTTTGCCATTCTTCCACAGAACTCAGAGTTTACTGAAATCTCAGCAAATATTTTTCATCCAATCTTGTTGATACGTGTGAGGAATGATTGAGACTCCAGTCACTCTTGGCTGCTAAATTTTGTTCTTCTTAGTTGAAGCATTTCTTTGAAGAAACGCTTTAAATTTTCATGTTTCACTCCTTTTTCCCATATAGGGAAAGATGCAGTTGGATCTCTAAATAAAATACGTTTTTGCTAGCTGCTTAAAATTTGACACAGTCAAATTTTTCTTACTGTGTTCTCCATGCTTTGTTCTCTGTTGAAGTTTCCCTAAGAAGAGACAAGGAAAAAACAATTTCATTTGACAGTGTTTGCCATACTTCTCAGAACTCTGAGTTTACTGAAATCTTCAGCAAATATCTTTTCAACTAAGTTTGTTGATACTTGGCAGGAATGATCGGTAATCAAGTAACACTTGGCCCCCCATATTTTGTTCTTCTAACGTTGAAGCATTCATTTTTAGGAACACTTTGAGTTTTTAGGTTTCAATGAATTTTCCCCTATAGGAATAGATGCACTTGAAACACTAAATAAAACACAGTTTTTTATAACTGCTTCAAACTTGACACACTGAATTAATTCGCAGTCCACTTTGTCTACTTTGTTCCCTTTTAAAGTATCCCTAAGCAGAGGCAAGAAAAAATTTGTCATTTGAAAGCATTTGCAGAGCTTCCACAGAATTCCAAGTTTATTGAAATCTCAGCAAACATATGTTCACTTGATCATGTTGATACTTAGCAGGAATGATTGATACTCCAGTTGCACTTGGACCCCCAAATTTCATTTTCATAGGTTTTAGCCCTCAATTGCAGGAACACTTTCAATTATTAGGTTTCAATTTATTTTCCCATGTATAAATAGATTCATTTGGAACTTTAAATCAAACATGGTTTGTGATTTCTGCTTGGAACTTGACACTCTAAATTAGTTCTCAGTGCCCTCTCTATACTTTGTTCTGCCCGGAGCAGAGGCATGGAAAAAACACTTTCATTTGAAAGTGTTTACCAAGCTTACACAAAAATCCGAGTTTACTGAAATCTCAGCAAATATTTTTTTCATCTAATTTTGTTGATACTTGGCAGGAATGATTGGTATTCCAGTCACCCTTGGGCTCCTAATTTTTTTCTTCTAAGTTCAAACATTTTTTTGCAAGAAGACTTTGAATTTTTAGGTTTCATGTCATTTTCCCCTATAGGGATAGATGCAGTTTTTACTCTAAATCAATCACAATTTGTGCTAGCTGCTTGAAACTTGAAACACTCAATTTTTTTCCAGTGCACTCTCTATGCTCTGGTCACTGTTGAAGAAGCCCTGAGTAGAGGGAAGGAAAAACACTTTAATTTGAAAGAATTTGCCAAGCTTCCACAGAACTTCGAGTTTACTGAAATCTCAGCAAATATTTTCACCCAATTGTGTTGTTACATGGCAGCAATGACTGGTACTCCAGTCACACGTGGCAACCCAAATTTTGTTCATTTAGGTTGTAGCGTTCGTTTTCACAAACATTTTGAACATTTAGGTTTCACTTTGTTTTACCCTATAGGGATACATGCATTTAGAATTCTAATTCAAACATTGTTTGTGCTTGCTGCTTGAAACTTGACACACTCAATTAATTACTAGTGAGCTCTTCATGCATTATTCCCTGTTGAAATATCCCTCAGCAGAAGCACTTGTCAGACAAGGAAAAAACAGTTTCATTTAAAAGGTTTTCCAAGCATCCACAGAATTCCGAGTTTAATTATATATCAGCAAATATTTTTTCACTGTATTTGTTGATATGTGGCAGGAATGTTCAGTACTCCAGTCGCACTTGTCCTCCAATTTTTTTTTCTTCTAGGATGAAGCATTCATTAGCAGGATCACTTTATTTTTTTAGGTTACAATTTGTTTTCCTAAATAGGGATAGATTCAGTTAGAACTCTAAATAAAACCCAGTTTGTGCTAGCTCCTTGAGACTTGACACAGTCAATAAGTTCAGAGTGCACTCTCTATGCTTTGTTCCCTGTTGAAGTAGCTCTAAACAGAGGCAAAAAACACTTTAATTTGAAAATAATTTCCACGCTTCCAGAGATCTCAAAGTTTAGCAAATTCTCAGCAAATATTTTTTCACCTAAAGTTGTTGCTACTTGGCAGAAATGGAAAGTGTTCCAGCCCCACTTGGAACCCCAAATTTCATTCTTGTAGGTTGAATCATTTCTTTGCAGAAACAGTTTTAATTTTTAGGTGTCACTTTGTTTTCCCCTATAGGGATAGAAGCAATTCAAATTCTAAATCAAACATGGTTTGTGCTAGCTGCTTGACATTTGACACACTCAATTTTTTCTAAGTGCCCTCTCTATGCTTTTTTTTCCCTAGTGAAGTATCCCTAAGCAGACACAAGAAAAAAATATTTTCATTTGAAATCCTTTGCCAAGCTTCCACAGAACTCCAAGTTTACTGAAATCTCAGCAAATATTTTTTCACCCGATCTTGTTGACACTTGGCAGGAATGATCAGTGTTCTAGTTGCACTTGGCTATTCAATGTCATTTTTCTAAGTTGCAGCATTCCTTTGCAGAAAGAGTTTTAATTTTTAGATTTCTCTTTGTTTTCCCCTATAGGGATAGATGAATTTGGAACTCTAAATAAAACACGGTTTGTACTAGCTGCTTGAACGTTGACACACTAAATTAGTTCTTGGTGTGCTCTCTATGCTTTTTTTTTCCTGTTGATGTAGCCCAAATCAGAGGCCAGGAAAAACACTTTAATTTCAAAGCATTTGCCAAGCTTCCACAACATTCTGAGTTTACTTCAATCTCAGCAAAACTTTTTCACCCAATCTTGTTGATATGTGGCATGAATGATCTATATTCCAGTCGCACTTGGCCCACCACATTTTGTTCTTCTAGGTTGAAGCATTTGTTTGAAGCAACACTTTGATTTTTTAGGTTTCATTTCGTTTTCCCCAATAAGGATAGATTCACCTGGAACTCCAAATAAAACACGGTTTGTGATAGCTGCTTGAAACTTGACACAGCCAACAAGTTCTCAGTGTGCTCACTATAGTTTGTTCCCTGTTAAAGTAGCCCTAAGCAGAGGCAAGGAAAAATTTAATTTGAAAGCGTTTTCTAAGCTTCCACAGAACTCCAAGTTTCTTGAAATCTCAGCAAATATTTTTTCACCTGATCTTGTTGATACTTGGCAGGAATGATCAGTGCTCCAGTCACACTTGCCCTCCCCCCAATTTCGTTCTTCTAGGTTGAAACATTTCTTTACAGAAAGAGTTTTAATTTTTAGATTTCACTTTGTTTTCCCCTATAGGGATAGATGCAGTTGGAACTCTAAATCAAACATGGTTTTTGCTAACTGCTTGAAAGTTGACACACTCAATTATTTCTCAGTGCACTCTCTATGCTTTGTTTCCTGTTGATGTAGCCCTAAGCAGAGACCAGGAAAAAACACTTTCATTTGAAAGTGTTTGCCAAGCTTCCACTGAACTCCGAGTTTACTGAAATCTCAGCAAATATTATTCATCCAATCTTCTTGATACTTGGCAGAAATGGTTGGTACTCTAGTCATGCTTGGAACCCCAAATTTTGTCTTTCTAGGTTTTAGCATTCGTTTGCATGAACACTTTGAAATTTTAGGTTTCACTTTGTTTTCCCCTATAGGGATACATGCATTTGGAACTCTAATTTAAACATAGTTTGTGCTAGCTGCTTAAAACTTGACAAACTCAATTTTATCTCAGGGTGCTCTCAATGCTTTGTTCCCTGTTGAAGTAGCCGTAAGGAGACAAAAGGAAAAAACACTTTAATTTGAAAGCATTTGGGAAGCTTCCATAGAACTCTGAATTTAATGAATCTCAGCAATTTTTCTTTTTCCCATCCTTGTTGATACATGGCAGGAATGATCAGTACTTCAGTCACACTTTGCCCCTGAAAGTTTATTCTTCTAGGTTGAAGCTTTCGTTTGCTGGAACACGTTGATTTTTTAGGATTCACTTCATTTTCCCTTATACAGATAGATGTAGATGGAACTCTAAATCAGACATGGTTTGTGCTAGCTGCATGAAGCGTGACACAGTCAATTAGTTCTAATTGCACTCTCTCTACTTTATTCCCTATTGAAGCAGCTCTAAGCAGAGTCAAGGAAAAATTACTTTCATTTGAACGGTTTTTTCAAGTTCCCACAGAACTCCGAGTATACTGAAATCACAGCAAATATTTTTTTCACCCTATCTTGTTGATATTTGGCAGGAATACCAGTGCTTCACTCACACTTGACCCCACTAATTTTATTCTTCTAAGTTGAGGAGTTCCTTTGCAGAAACAGTTTTAGTTTTTAGGTTTCACTTCATTTTCCCCTATAGGGATAGATGGAGTTGGAAATCTAAATCAAACACGGTTTGTGACACATGCTTTGAACTTGACACACTAAATTAGTTATCAGTGCCCTCTCTATGCTTTGTTCTCTTTTGAAATAGCCTGGAGCAGAGGCATGGCCAAAACATTTTCATTTGAAAGTGTTTGCCAAGCTTCCATAGAATTCCGAGTTTACTGAAATCTCAGCAAATATTTTTTCACCTGATCTTGTTGATACATGGCAGGAATGATGAGTACTCCAGTTGCCCTCTGCTTCCCAAATTATTTTCTTCTAAGTTGAAGCCTTCCTTTGTAAGAAGACTTTGAATATTTAGGTTTCACTTCATTTTCACCTATAGGGACAGATGCAGGTTTACTCTAAGTCAATCACTGTTTGTGCTAGCTGCTTGAAAATTGACGCACTCAATTAATTCTTCATGTGCTCTTTATGCATTTTTCCCTCTTGAAATGACCCTCAGCAGAGGCATTTGTCAGAGAAGAAAACAAAAGTTTCATTTGAAAAGCTTTCCAAGCATCCACAGAATTCTGAGTTTACTGATATATCAGCAAATATTTTTTCACCATATTTGTTGATACATGGCAGGAATATTTATTACTCCAGTCACCCTTGTCGGTCCAAATTTTGTTCTTCTAGGATGAAGCCTTCCTTTGCAGGAACTCTTTAATTTTTTAGGTTTCAATTTTTTTCTCCTTTAGGGATACATTCATTTGGGACTCTAAATCAAACCCAGTTTGTGCTACCTACTTGAAACTTGACACAGTCAATAAGTTCTCAGTGTACTCTCTATATGTCATTCCCTGTTGAGGTAGCCCTAAGCTGAGGCAAGAAAAAGACACTTTATTTTGAAAGTGATTTCCAATCTTCCAGATAATTCAAAGTTTAGTGAATTCTTAGCAAATATTTTTTTCACCAGAACTTGTTGCTACTTGGCAGGAATGATAAGTGTTCCAGTCTCACTTGGCACCTTAAATTTCATTCTTCTAAGTTGAAGCATTCCTTTGCAGAAAGAGTTTTAATTTTTAGGGGTTTCTCTTCATTTTCCTCTATAGGGATAGATTCTTTTTAAACTGTAAGTCAAACACATTTTGTGCTAGCTGCTTGAAACTTGACATACTCATTTTTTCCTAAGTGTCCTCTCTATGCTTTGTTTTTGGGTAAAGTAGCCCTAAGAAGACACAAGGAAAAAAATATTTTCACTTGAAAGCCTTTGCCAAGCTTCCAAAGAATTCTGAGTTTACAGAAACCTCAGGAAAACTTTTTCACCTAATCTTGTTAATACTTGGCAGGAATGATTGGTACTCCAGTCACACTTGGCCCCCTAAATTTTATTATTCTATGTTGAAGCATTTGTTTGCAGGAACACTTTGAATTTTTAGGTTTTACTTTCTTATCCCCTATAGGATAATTCAAACATGCAGTTTGAATTCTAAGTCAAACACTGTTTGTACTAGGTGCTTGAAACTTGACACATTCAATTAGTTCTCAGAGCACTCTCTGTAATTTGTTCTCTGTTGAAGTAGCCCTAAGCAGAAGAAAGGAAAAAAAAAACCCTTTAATTTGAATGTGTTTGCCTAGCTTCCACAGAAGTCTGAGTTTACTGAAATCTCAGTAAATATACATAATTTTATCTAATCTTGTTGACACTTGGCAGGAGTGATTGGTACTCCAGTGTCACTTGGAATCCCAAATTTCGTTCTTCTATGTTGAAGCATTTGTTTGCAGGAACACTTTTAATTATTAGGTTTCAATTTGTTTTCTCCTGTAGGAATAGATGCAATTGGAACTCCTATGGAACATGGTTTGTTCTAACTGCATGAAACTTGACACCCTAAATTAGTTATCAGTGAGCTCTCTAAGATTTGTGCCTGATGAAGAAGTCCTAAGCAGAAGCAAGCATAAAAAACACTTTCACTTGAAAAACTTTACCAAGATTCCACAGAACACCGAGTTTACTTAAATCTCAGCAAATATTTCTTTACTAAATTTGTTGATACTTGGCAAGAATAATCAGTCCTCCAGTTTAACTTGGTCCCCCAAATTTCATTCTTTTAGGTTGAAGCATTCGTTTGCAAAAACACTTTAAATTTTTAGGTTCCACTTCCCTTTTTCCTATAGGGATAGATGCTGTTGGAACTGTAAATCAAACATTGTTGTTCTAGCTCTTTGAAATATGACACACTCAATTAATTCTCAGTGAGCTCTCTATGCTTTGTTCCCTGTTGAAATAGCCCTAAGCAGAGGCAATTGTCAGCAAAAGAAAAAAAAAAACTTTCATTTGAAAGCATTTGCCAAGCTTCCACAGAACTCTGAGATTACTGAAATCTCAGCAAATATTTTTTTCACCTGAACTTGTTGATACTTGGTAGGAATCATCAGTACTCCTGTCACACTTGGTCCCCCAAATTTTGTTCTTCTAGGTTGAAGCGTTCGTTTGCAGTTAATACTTTGAATTTTTAGGTTTCACTCCTTTTTTTGATTTAGGGATAGATGAAGTTGGTACTCTAAATTAAACAGGTTTTATCTGCTGGCTGCTTGAAACTTAACAAACTCAATTAGTTCTCAGTGTTCTCTTTATGTTTTTTTCCCTGTTGAAGTATCCTTAAGCTGAGGAAATAAAAAAAAAAAAAAACACTTACATTGAAAGCGATTGCCAAGCTTCTGCAGAACTCCAAGTTGATATTGTTGATTTGTGGGAGTAATGATCTTTACTCTAGTTGCACTTGGCCACCCCAAACTTCATTCTTCTAGGTTGAAGCATTCATTTGCAGGAACTCTTTGAATTTTTAGGTTTCATTTAGTTTTCCCCTATACGTATAGATGCAGTTGGAACACTAAATAAAACACAGTTTGTGCTAGATGCTTGAAACTCAACACACTCAATTAGTTCTCAGTGCAGTCTCTAAGCTTTGTTTTCTGATAAAATAGCCATAAGCAGAGTCACTTGTCAGCCAGGGGAAAAACACTTTCATTTGAAAGCCTTTGCCAAGCTAACACAGAACTCAGATTTACTGAATTCTCAGCAAATATTTTTCACTAGATCTTGCTGATTCTTGGCAGGAATTATCTGTAATCCAGTCACCAATGGCCCTTCAAATTTCTTTCTTCTAGGATGAAGCATCGTTTTGCAGAAAAAATATAAATTTTTCGGTTACACTTCATTTTCCCATATAGGGTTAGATGCAGCTGGAACTCTAAATCAAACACAGTTGGTGCAAGCTGCTTAAAACTTAACACACTCAATTAGTTCTCAGTGCACTCTCTCTGCTTTGTTCACTGTTGTAGTAGCCATAAGCAGAGGCAAGAAAAAAAAAAAACACTTTCATTTGAAAGCCTTTGCCAACCTTCCACAGAACTCCATGTTTACAGAAATCTCAGCAAATATTTTTTCACCTGATCTTGCTGATACTTAGCAGGAATGATTGGTACTCAAGTCACACTAGGCCCCCGAAATTTTGTTCTTCTAGGTTGTAGCATTCTTTTGAAAGAACACTTATAAATTTTAGGTTTCATTTCATTTTTCCATATAGAAATAGATGCAGTTGGAACTATAAATCAAACACCATTTGTGCTAGATGCTTGAAACTAGACACATTCAATTAGTAGTTAGTGTGCTCTCTATGCTTTGTACCCTTTAAGTAGTCCTAAGCAGAGGAAAAACAAACAACAACAAAAACAAACAAAAAAAACCACATTCATTTGAAAGTGTTTGCCAAGCTTCAACAGAACTCTCAGTTTTCTGAAATCTGAGCAAATATTTTCTGACACAATCTTGTTGATACTTGGCAGAAATGATCAGTAATCCAGTCACACATGGACACCCAAATTTCGTACTTCTAGTTTGAAGCGTTCGTTTACAGGAACACTTTGAACTTTTAGGTTTCACTTTGTTATCCCATATAGGGATCTAAATCCAACACGGTTTGTACTAGCTGATGTAAACTTGACACACTAAATTAGTTCTCAGTGTACTCTATATGCTTTGTTCTCTTTTGAAGTAGCCCTAAGTAGAGGCACAGAAAAAGAAAATTTTAATATGAAAGCATTTACCAAGAATCTGCAGAGTTTACTGATAAATCAGCAAATATTTTTTTACCCCATCTTGTTGGTACTTGCCAGGAATTATTGGTATTCCAGTTGTACTTGGCCCCCCAAATTTTATTCTTCTAGGTGAAGCATTCATTTACAGGAACACTTTCAATTTTTAGGTTTCACTTCATTTTCCCTATAGGGATAGATGCAATTGGAACTCTAAATCAAACATGGTTGTGCTACCTCCTTGAAATTTGACACATTCAATTAATTCTAGTGCACTCTCTATACATTTTTTCTTGTTGAAATAGCTCTAAGCAGAGTCAATTGTCAGCCAAGGGAAAAAAAATCATATGAAAGCTTTTGCCAAGCTTCCACAGAACTCTGAGTTTAATGAAATCTCAGTAAATATTTTTTAATTTTATATTGTTGATACTTGGCAGGAAGGATCAGTAGTCCAGTCACTCTTGGCCCACAAATTTTGTTCTTCTAGGTTGAAACGTTCATTTGCAGGACCACTTTCAATTTTTAGGTTTCACTTCATTTTCCCCTTTAGGGATATATGAAGTAGGAACTCTAAATCAAACAGGGTTTTAATTAGCTGCTTGAAACTTGAAACAATCAATTAGATCTCAGTGTCCTCACTATGCTTTGGACCCTGTTGAAGTAGCCATAAGCTGAGGCAAGGAAAAAACACTTTCATTTGAAAGCAATTGCCAAGCTTCCACACAACTTCGAGTTTACTGAAATCTCAGCAATTAATTTTTCACCAGTACTTGTTAATCTGTTGGAGGAATGATCCATACTCAAGTATCACTTGGCCTACCAAATTTATTTCTACTAGGTTGAACTGTTCGTTTGGAGGAACACGTTGAATTTTTGGGTTTCACTCATTTTCCTATATAGGGATAGATACAGTTGGAACTCTAAATCAAACACGGTTTGGGCTAGCTGAAAGAAACTTGACACACTTAATTAGCTCTCAGTGCACTCTCACTACTTTGTTCCCTTTTGAAGTTTCCCTAAGCAGAGGCAAGAATAAACACTTTTATTTGAAAGCTTTTGCCCACCTTCCACAGAACTCCGATATTACTGAGAGCTCAGCAAATATTTTTTCACCAGAACTTGTTGATACTTGAATAGAATGATCAGTACGCCAGTCGCACTTGGCCCCCAAAATTTGATCTTCTGGGTTGAAGATTTCATTTTCAGGAACACTTTTAATTTTTAGGTTTCACTTCCTCTTCCGATATAGGGATAGATGCAGTTGGAAATAAACACGGTTTGTGCAACCTACTTGAAACTTGACACACTGAATTAAATCTCACTGTGTTATCTATACTTTCTTCCCTGTTTCAATAGCCATACGCAGAGGAACTTTTCAGACAAGAAAAATAAACTTTCATTTGAAATATTTGTCAAGCTTCTACAGAACTCCGAGTTTACTGAAATCTCAGCAAATATTTTTTCATCCAATATTGTTTATACTTGGCAGGAATTATCAGTACTCCAGTTTCACTCGGCCCCCCAAATTTTGTTCAACTAGGTTGAAGCATTTGTTTTTAGGAACACTTTGAATTTTTAGGTATCACTTCATTTTTCTTTATACGGATAGATGCAGTTGAACCTCTAAATCGAACAAGGTTTTGTTAGCTGCTTAGAATTTGAACACACTCAATTAGTTCTCAGAATGCTCTCTATGCTTTTTACCTGTAGAAGTAACCCTAAGGGGAGGAAAAAAAAACACTCTCATTTGAAAGCATTTTACACACTTCCACAGATCTATGAATTTACTGAAATCTCAGCAAATATTTTTTATCCCAATATTGTTGATACATGGCAGAAATGATTGGTAGTGCAGTCTCATTTTGTCCCTCATTTTTTTTTTTTAGGTTGAAGTGATTGTTTCCAGGAATATGTTGAATTTTTAGGTTTCTTTTCATTTTCCTCTATACGGATAAATGCATTTGGAACTCTAAATCAAATATGGTTTGTGCTAGCTGCTTAAAATAGACAAACTCAATTAATTCTCAGTGTTCTCTCTAAGCTTTGTTCCCTGTTTAAATAGCACTAAGCAGAGGCACTTGTAAGCCAAGGAAAAAACACTTTTATTTGAAAGCATTTTCCAAGCTTCCACAAAACTCTGAGTTTACTGAAATCTCAGCAAATATTTTTTTTCACTCAATCTTCTTGATACTAGGCGGTAATGATCAGTACTTTATTCGCACTTGGCCCCTCAAATTTCGTTCTTCTAAGTTGAAGCATTCATTTACAGGAACTCTATGAATTTTCAGGTTTCACTTCTATTTTCCCTATAGGGATAGATGAATTTGGAACTCTAAATCAAACACGCTTTGTGCAAACTGATTGCAACTTGACACAGTAAATTAGTTCTCAGTGTACTCTCTCTGCTTTGCTCCCTGTGGAAGTAGCCCTAAGCAAAGGGAGGAAAAAAAAAAACACTTTCATTTGAAAGTGTTTGCCAAGCCTCCACAGATCTCTGAGTTTACTGAAAACTCAGAAAATATTTTTTCACTCAATCTTGTTGATATTTGGAAGAAATGCTTGGTACTCCAGTAGCACTCTCCCCCCAAATTTCATTCTTCTAGGTTGAAGCTTTCATTTGCGGGAACACGTTGAATTTTTAGGTTTCATTTTGTTTTTTCCTATAGGGATTGGATCTCAAAATCAAACACAGATTTTGCTATCTGCTTAAAACCTGACAAAATCAATTGGTTCTCAGTGTGTTCTCTATGCTTTGTTTCCTGTTGAAGTAGCATTAATCAGAGGCAGTGGTCAGCCAAGAAATAAAAACATTTATTTGAAAGCATTTGCCAAGCTTCCTCAGAACTTGGAGATTACTTATTTCTCAGCAAACATTTTTTCACCCAATCCTGTTGATACATGGCAGGAAAGATTAGAACTCCATTTGCACTTGGCCACCCAAAATTCGTTCTTCTAGGTTGAAACATTCGTTTTCAGGAACACTTTAAATTTTCAGGTTTCTCTTTATTTTCCCCTAAAGGGATAGATGCAGTTGGAATTCTAAATCAAACATGGTTTGTTGTACCTGCTTGAAACATGACACACTCAATTTTTTCTCAGTGTACTCTCTATGCTTTGTTCCTATTGCACTAGCCTCAAGCAGTGGCAATTGGCAGCCAAGGAAAAAAACACTTTCATTTGAAAGTGTTTGCCAATTATCCACAGATCTCTGAGTTTACTGAAAACTTAGCAAATATTTTTTTCACCCGATCTTGTTAATATTTGGTAGTAATGATTGCTACTCCAGTCGCACTTGGCTCCCCAAATTTTGTTCTTCTAGGTTGAAGTGTTCATTTGCAGGATCACATTGAATTTTTATGTGTCACTTTATTTTTCTCTTTAGGAATTGGAACTCGAAATCAAACATATTTTGTGCTATCTGCTTGAAGCCTGACACATTCAATTAATTCTCAGTGTGCTCTCTATGCTTTCTTCCTGTTGAAGTAGCCCTAAGAAGAGACACTTGTTAGCCATGGAATAAAAACTTTTATTTTAAAGCATTTTCCAAGCTTCCACAGAACTCTGATTTTACTGAAATCTCAGCAAATATTCTTTCACCTGATCTTGTTGATACATTTCTAAAATGATCTGTACTCCAGTTGCACATGGCCCCCATAGATACAGTTGAAACTCTAAATCATACATGGTTTGGGCTACCTGCTTCAACCTTGACACATTAAATTAGTTCTCAGTGTGTTCTATCTGCTTTGTTTCATGTTGAAATAGATCTAATAGAAGGAAAGAAAAAAAAAACCACTTTCATTTGAAAGTGTTTGCCAACCTTCCAAAGAACTTCTAGTTTTCTCAAATCTCAGCCAGAGGAAATGATCGGTACTCCAGTCTCACTTGCCCCCAAATTTCACTCTTCTAGGTTGGATCGTCCTTTTGCAGGAATACTTTGAATTTTTAGGTTTCACTTCCTTTTCCCATATAGAGATAGATGCAGTTGGAAATCTAAATCAAACATGTTTTTTTCTAGCTTTTTGAAACTTGACACACTCAATTAATTCTCAGTGTGATATCTATGTTTTTTTCCCTGTTGAAATAGCCCTAATCAGAGGCACTTCGCAGTCAAGGAAAAAAAAAACTTCTATTTGAAGGTGTTTGCTTAGCTTCCACAGAACTCTGAGTTTACTGAAATCACAGCAAACATTTTTTTTACCCAATTTTGTTGATACTTGGCAGTAATGATCAGTACTCAAGTCATATTTGGTTACCCAATATTGGTACTGCACAAGTTTCATCTATTTGCTGGGTTTACTAAGCTCTACACTTGGGAATCCTAGGATCAATGGTTCCTTGATCAGTTTAGGGATACAATTACTGTTAGGGTTAGGGTTGGGTCCAGCGTTAGAGATAGTGTTAGGGTTACAGTTAATTTTCTGCTAATTTTTTGATACTGGGTAGGATTCATCTTTCACCTTGCCTAAATATTGTCACCATGTTTGGTAATTCTAGGTTAAACTATTCACTGTCAGGAACCATTTGTATTTTCAGGTATCACTGAATTTTGACCTATATGGGTGAATGAAAAGCCAGCTGAAAATCAAACAGTGTTTGTGCTAGCCACTTGAAAATTCACACATTCAATCAGTTCTCCATGAGCATTGTCTGATTCGTTTTTAGTGGAAGAAGCTCAAAACTGAAGCACACAAAAACAAATTTATTCAAGAGCACTCTATAAGAAAACAGGGACATAACCAGTTACTCTAATTCATTCCCTAATTTTTTGGTCAGATTTCTTTGAAAATGTGCAGGAATTCATCTGTTTGCTAGCCCACTAGGCTCACAAAGTTTGTGATTCTAAAGATCAATTGTTCTCTAAAGGGATTTAGGTTAATTTCAGGGTTTTTTTTTAGTTTTAAGGCTAGAGTGACAGCTTTTGTATCGAAAGAGTTAGTTTTTGTCTAGTTTCTTTTACACTGGGCATCATTCATATTTTTCCTAGTCTAACTATGTTGTCCAAGTTTTCGCCTTCTAGGTGCAAGTATTCATTGTTAGGAATAGTTTGTATTTTCAGGTTTTAATTCATTTTGACGTACATGGGTTAGGAAAATTGAGCTGGGAGTTGAAGAGGGTTAGTGCTTGCTGCTTGCAACTTGACACACTCAATCAGATCTCCATATATGTTTTCTTGTTTCTTTCTTGTTGAAGTTACCCTAAGTTGAAGCATGCAAAAATACTTTTTTTTTCTGAGAGCTCATCATGAAAAAAAGCAAAATATCCATTTACTGAAATACCTAATCAAATTATTTAGTCAGAGGTCTTTGATACTGCACAGAATTCAACTTTTTGCTGGCCCGAGTATGCTCCAAACTTTTCAGACTCTTAGGATCAACATATCTCTAATCAGTTTAGGAATAGGATTATGGTTATGGTTAGGGTTAGGGCTAGGCTTAGAGCTAGTATTAGTGTTAGAGTTAGTTTTAAGCTAATTTCTTTGGGCAGAATTGATCTGTTACCTAGCCTAACTATGATAGCCAAGTTTGATCTTTCTAGGTGCAACTGCTCACTGTCAGGAACAGTTTGTGTTTTCAGGTATTACTGTATTTTGACCACTATGGGGGAATGAATATATAGCTGGAAAAGAAAGAG
This sequence comes from Ictidomys tridecemlineatus, assembly GCF_052094955.1. Lineage (NCBI taxonomy): Eukaryota > Metazoa > Chordata > Mammalia > Rodentia > Sciuridae > Ictidomys > Ictidomys tridecemlineatus. The sequence goes on from NC_135485.1 coordinate 85,181,237, forward strand.
GGTTTGTGTTAGCCACTTGAAACATCACCCATTCAATCAGTTCTCTGTGAGCATTGTCTGGTTTGTTTCTTGTAGAAGAAGCCCAAATTTGAAGCACACAAAAACAAGTTTATCCAAGAGCACTGTATAAGAAAACAGGAAAATTCCCAGTTTCTGAAATTCCTGCCCCAATTGTTTTGTCATATTTCTATTATAAGGCAATTTAGTTCATCTGTTTGCTAGCTTTCTAGGCTCTTCAATGTTGGCATTCCAAATATCAATGGTTCTCTAAAAACTTCATTGTTAGTGTCAGGGTTTATGTTATTTTTGGGCTAGGGTGACATCTTGTGTTATCATTAGTGTTAGTTTTTCTCTAGGTTTTTGATTCTGAGTAGAATTCATCTTTTACCTATCCTAACTATGCTCTCCAAGTTTGAACCATCCATGAGCGAGTAGATGAAACATTTTGTATTTTCAGGTTTCACTGCACTTTGACCTATATCAGTGTATGGAAATCGAGATGGAAATCGAACAGGATTTGTGATTGTTGCTTGATACTTCACACACTCAATTAGGTCTCAGTTGAACTGTCTTGTTTTATTTTTTTTGAAGTAGCCAAGCTGAAGCATGCAAAAACACCTTAATTCGAGAGCACTTTAAGAAAAAACAAGAAAATACCCATTTACTGAAATACATAAGCAAATTATTTAGTCAGATGTCTTTGTTAGAGCACAGGATTCATCTCTTTGCTGGCCCCACTATACTCCACACTTTTGGGACTCCTAAGATCAATGGTTCTTTAAATAGTTTAGGGATAGAGTTAGGGTTAGAAGTAGTTTTAGGGTTAGAGTTAATTTTTCACTAATTTCTGTGGTACTGGGTAGGATTGATCTTTTACATACCCTAACTATGCTCACCACATTTCAACCTTCTAGGTGTAAGTGTTCACTATCAGGCAGTTTGTATTTTCAGGGTTCACTGCATTTTGACTTGTACAGGTGAAGGAAAATTGAGCTTGAAATGGAACCGATTTTGTGCTTGCTGTTTGATACTTCATACACTCAATCAGGAGTCAGGATGTATTGTCTTGCTTCTTTCTTATTGAGTAGGCCTAGGGGGAAGCATGCATAAACAAGTTAATCCTAGATCACTCTATGAAAAAAAAAAACAGCACATACCAATTTACTGAAATACCTAAACAGATTATTTAGTCAAATGTCTTTGATACAGCACAGGATTCATCTGTTTACTAGCCCCACTATGCTCCACACTTTGGGGACTCCTAGGATCAATTGTTCTCTAATCAGTTTAGGGATAGTATTAGGGTTAAAGTTATGGTAAGGGCTAGGGTTAGAGTTAGTGTTATGTTTAGAGTTAGTTTGGGGCAAATTTCTTTGATACTGGAAATAATTTATCTTTTACCTATCCTAACTATGTTCACCAAATTTGGTCCTTCTAAGTGCAACTATTCACTGTCTAGAACAGTTTATATTTTCAGGTATCACTGCATTTTGACCTATATGGGTGAATGTAAATCTAGGTGTAAATAAAATAGGATTTGCCATAGCCGCTTGAAACTTCACATACTCAATCAGTTCTCTATGAGCATAGTCTTGTTTGTTTCTTGTAGAAGAAACACAAAGCTGAAGTACATAAAAATAAGTATATCCAAGGGCACTCTATAAGAAAACAAGAAAATACCAAGTTACTGTAATTACTCCCCTAATTCTTTATTCAGTTTATTTTGACAGCACACAGACATTCATCTTTGTGCTAGTCCACTAGGCTCCTCACGTTTGGGATTCCAAGAATCGAAGGTTCCCTATACAGGTTAGGTTTAGTGTCAGGGTGTGTGTTAGGTTTTGGGCTTGGGTTACATCTTGTGTTATGGATAGAAGTACTTTTTGTCTATTTTCTTTAATACTAAACAGGATTTATCTATTGCCAACCCTAACTATGCTCGCCATTTTGAGCCTTCTAGGTGCAAGTTTTCATTGTCAGTAACATCTTGTATTTTCAGGTTTCACTGCAATTTGACTTATGTGGGTGAATGGAAATCGTGCTGGAAATAAAACAGGGTTTGTGCTTGCTGATTGAAACTTTACACTTAATTATTTCTCAGTATTCATTATCTTGTTTCTTTCTTGTTGATGTAGCCCAAAGCTGAAGCATGCAAAAAAAAAAAAAAAAAGGCATTAATCCGAGAGCACTCTATGAAAAAAATAGGAAAATACCCATGTACTGAAATATCTAACCAAATTATTTAGTCAAATGTCTTTGTTACAGCACAGGATTCATCTGTTTGCTGGCCCTACTATGCTCCACACTTGTGGGAATCCTTGTAACAATGGTCTCTAAACTGTTTAGGGATAGGGTTAGATTTACACTTAGGCTTAGGGCTAGGTTAGAAGTAGTGTTAAAATTAGTGTTAGTTTGGGGCTAATTTCTGTGATACTTGTAAGAATTTATCTATTACCTAGCCTAAATCTGCTCACCAAGTTTTATCCCTCTAGGTTTAACTGTTTGCTTTCAGGAAGGGTTTGTATTTTCAGGTTTCACTGCATTTTGACCTATATGGGTGGATGGACATCATCTAGAAATCAAACAGGGTTTGTTCTTGCTGTTTGAAACTTCACACACTCAATCAGGTTTCTGTATACATTGTCTTGTTTCTTTCTTCTTGAAGTAGCCTTAAGCTGAAGCATGCAAAACAACTTGTTCTAAGAATACTCTATGATAACACAAGAAAATACCCATTTAATGCAGTTATCAAAATTATTTTGTCAGATGTCTTTGATGCAGCACTGGATTCATCTGTTTGCTGGACTCACTATGCTCCACACTTTGGGGACTCTGAGGATCAATGGTTCTCTAAACAGTTTAGGGATAGGGTTAGAGTTAGGCTTAGGCTTAGGGCTAGCATTGGATCTAATTTTAGGATTAGTGTTTGTTTTGGGATAATTTGTCTATTTACTAGCCCAAAAGTCTCCCCAAGTTTGGGACTCCATGGAACAATGGTTCTCTATACAGGTAAGGGTAATTGTCAGCATTTGTCTTTGTTTTAGGGCTAGGGTTAAAGCTTGTGTTATGGATATAGTTTTTGTCTAGTTTTCTTGATACTAGGCAGAATTAAACTTTTTCCTAGCCTAACTATGCAAACCAAGTTTGAGTCTTCTAGGTGCAACTCTTCGCAGTCAGAAACCATTTGTATTTTCAGGTATCACTGCATTTTTTACCTATATGGGTGAATGGAAACCAAGCTAGAAATCGAACAAAATTTGTGTTTGATGTTTGAATCTTCACACACTGAATCAGATCTCAGTATGCATTGTATTGTTTTTTTCTTGATGCAGTATCCATAATCTGAAGCATGCAAAAACAACTTAATCTGACACCACTCTATGAAAAAAAATCATAAAATACCCATTTACTGAAATACCTAATCAAATTATTTAGTCAGATGTCTTTGATAGAGCACTGGATTCATCTGCTTGCCTGGCCCACTATGCACCACAGTTTTGGGATTTCTTGGTCAACAGTTCTATAAACAGTTTAGGGATAGGGTTTGGGTTAGGGTTAGGGATAGGGTTAGGCTTAGATCTAGTGTTAAGTTTAGAGTTAGTTTGGGAAAAGTTTTTTTGATACTGGGCAGAATTCATGTTTTTCCTAGCCTGAGGATGTTCACCAAATTTGGGCCATCTAGGTGCAATTGTTCCATGACAGGAACAATTTTATTTTTGGGTACCACTGTATTTGACCTATATGGGTGAATGGAAATCCAGCTGGAAATTGTACAGGTCTTTTGATACCTGCTTAAAATACACTCAATCAGTTATCCATGAGCATTGTCTAAATTGTTTCTTGTAGAATAGCCTAAAGCTAAAACACAGAAAAACAAGTTTTTCCAAGAGCATTCTATAAGAAAACAGGGAAATACCCAGTTACTGAAATTTCATCCCCAATTGTTTGCTCATATTTCTTTGATAAGACACAGGAAATCATCTGTTTGCTATCTCACTTGACTCTCTAACTTTGGTACTTCAAAGATCAATGGTTCTCTAAACAGGTTAGTGATATTGTTAGGGTTTGTATTAGTTTTATGGCTAGGGTGACAGCTTGTGTTATGGTTAGAGTTACTTTTTGTCTAGTTTCCTTGATACTGGGCAGGATTCATATTTTACCTATCCTAACTATGTTCAGACACTCCTAGGTGCAAGTGTTTGCTGTCAGGAACAGTTTCTATTTTCAGGTTTCACTACATTTTGACATTTATGGGTTAATGGAAATAGAGTTGGAAATCAAACAGGGTTTGGACTAGCTCCTTGAAACTTCACACACTCGAACAATTCTCCTTGAGCATTTTAGGCTTCATTTCTTGTAGAAGAAGCTAAAGCTGAAGCACGCGCACACACACACACACACACACACACACACACACACACACAGAGTTTATCCAAGAGCACTCTATAAGAAAACAGGGAAATACCCAGTTTCTATAATTCCTTCACTAAATATTTGGTTAGATATCTTTGATACTGCCCAAGAATTGATCTGTCAGCTAGCCCACTAGGCTCCTCAAATTTTGGACTCCAAGGATTAATGATTCTCTGAACAGGTTAGGGTTAGTGTCAGGGTTTGTGTTAGTTTTAGTGCTAGGGTGAGAGCTTGTGTTGTGGTTAGAGTTAATTTTTCTCTAGTTTCTTTTATACTAGGCAGGATTTAAATTTTACCTAACCTAACTATGCTCACCAACTTGGGCCTTCAAGGTGCAAGTGTTTGTTGTAAAGATTAGTTTGTACTTTCAGGTTTCATTTAATTTTGACCTATATGAGTGAATGGAAATAGAGCTAGAAATTAAACCAGGTTTGTGCTTGTGGCTTGATACTTCACACACTCAATCAGTTCTCAGTATACATTGTCTTTTTTCTTTCTTGTTGAAGTAGTCCTAAGCTGAAGCATGCAAAATTATGTTCTCTGAGGGCACTCTGTGAAAAAAACAGGAAAATACCAATTTACTGAAATACCTAAACACATTATTTAGTCAGATGTCTTTGATACTACACAGGATTCATGTGTTTGCTGGCCCCACTATGCTCCAGACTTTGGGGACTCCTAGGATTAAAACTTCTCTAACCAGTTTAGGGTTAGAGCTAGGGATATAGCTAGTGTTAGGGTCAGAATTAGTTTTGGGGTAATTTCTTTGATATTGGGCAGGATTTATCACTTATCTAGTCTAACTGTGATCGCCAAGTTTGGGCCCTCTAAGTGCTACTGTTCACTGTCAGGATCATTTTGTATTTTCAGATATCATTGAATTTTGACCTATGTAGGTGAGTGGAAATCAAGCTGGAATTCAGAGTTTGTGCTAGCTTCTGGAAACTTCACACACTTTATAAGTTCTTCATGAGCATTGTCTATTTTTTTTCTTGTAAAAGAAGCCAAAATTTAAAGCACACTAAAACAAGTTTACCTAATACCACTCAACAAGTTAACATGGAAATACCCAGTTACTGTAATTCCTCCCCTAATTCTTTGGTCAGATTTCTATGATAATGTGAAGGGATTCATCTTTTTGCTAGCCCACTAGCCTCCCCATTTTGGTAATAAAAGTATCAATGATTCTCAAAATAAGTTAGGGTTAGTATCAGGGTGTGTGCTTGTTTTAGGTCTAGGGTGACAGCTTATGCTATGGTTATATTTAGTTATATTATTGTTCCTTTGGTACTGAGTAGAATTCATCTTTTACCTATGTGAACTATGCTTGCCAATTTGGACCTTCTAGGTGCAAGTGTTCGCTGTCAGGAACAGATTAAATATTCAGTTTCCTCTGCCTTTTGACTTATATGTGTGAATGAAAATCGAGCTTGAAATTTAACAGGGATTGTGGTTGCTGCTTGAAAATTCACACACTGAATCAGGTCTCAGGATGAATTGTATTGTTTCCTTCTTGTTGAAGTAGCACTAATCTGAAGCATGCAGAAACAACTTAATATGAGAGAACTCTATGAAAACACAGAAAAGTACCCATTTACTTGAATACATGACCTAATTATTTAGTCAGATGTCTTTGATATAGCACAGGTTTCTTGTTTGCTGGACCCACTATGCTCCACAATTTTAAGACTCCTTGGTCAATGGTTCTCTAAACAATTTAGGGATAAGTTTAGGGTTAGGGTTAGGGTTAGGGTTGGGTTTAGGGGTAGATCTAGTGTTAGATTTAGAGTTAGTTTTAGGCTAATTTCTTTGATACAAGGCATAATTTTTCTTGCCTAAGGATGTTTGCCAATTTGGGGCCTTATAGATGCAATTGTTCCATGTCAGCAAGAATTTTTATTTTTAGGTACCACTGCATTTGACTTATATGAATTAATGGAAATCCAGCTGGAAATAATAGAGGTCTTTTGCTACCTGCTTAAAACTTGACACACTCAGTTATCAATCAGCATTGTCTGGATTGTTTCTTGTATCTGTGGCACACAGCAGAAACACACAAAAACAAGTGTATCCAAGTGCACACTATAAGAAAACAGGAAAATACCCAGTTACTGTAAGTCCTCCCCTAATTCTTTGGTCAGATTTCTTTGATAATTTGAAGGAATTTATCTGTTTGCTAGCCCACTAGGCTCCCCAAATTTGGTAATCCAAGGATCGATGGTTCTCTAAACAGGTTAGGGTTAGTGTCAGCATTTGTGTTAGTTTTAGGGCAAGGCTGACAGCTTGTGTTTTAGTTAGAGTTAGTTTTTTCTAGTTTCTTTGATAATGTGCAAGATTTATTATTTACCTAGTACAACTATGCTCGCCACTATTGGGCCTTGTAAGTGCAATTGTTCTCTGTCAGGAACAGTTTATATTTTTAGGTTTCACTGCATTTTGATCTACACTGATGAATAAAAATCAAGGTAGAATTTGAACAGGGTTTGTGCTTCCTACTTGAAACTTCACACAATCAATCAGTACTCTGTGAGCATTGTCCATATTGTTTTTTGTAGAAGAAGCCCAAAGCTGAAGCACACAAAACAAGTTTATCCAAGAGCACTCCGTAAGAAAACAGGGAAATACAAAGTTCATGAAATTTCTCCCCTATTTTTTTTGGGCAGATTTCTTTGATAATGTCCAGAAATTTATCTGTTTGCTAGCCCATTAGTCTCCTCAAGTTTGGGATTCCAAGGATCAATGGTTCTCTAAAAGGTTAGGGTTAGTGTCAGGTTTGTGTTAGTATTAGGGCTAGGATTAGAGATTTTGTTATGGTTAGAATTAGTTTTTGGTTAGTTTCTTTGAAACTGAAAAGGATTCATCTTTTCTTTAGCATAATTATACATGACAAGTGTGAGCCTTCTAGGTGCAAATGTTGTCTGTCAGGAACAGTTTGTATTTTCAGGTTCACAACATTTTGACTGATATTTTTGAATGGAAATTGAGACTAAATATGAACAGGGTTTGGGCTTGCTGCTTGAAACTTCACATACTCAATCAGGTCTTAGTATGCATTGTCTTGTTTCTTTCTTCTTGAAATAGCTCTTAGCTAAAGTATGCAAAAACAACTTTATCCAAGAGCACTCTATGAAAAAACAGGGAAATACCCATTTACTTTAATACATAACAAAAATTATTTCGTCAGATATCTTTGACACTACACAGGATTCAGCTGTTGCTGGCCCTACTATGCTCTAAATTTTTGTGACTCCTAGTATCAAAGATTCTCTAAAGAGTTCAGGCATAGGGTTAGGGTCAGGGCTAGAGTTAGAACTAATATTATGGTTATAGTTAGTTTGTAGCTAATTTCATTGATGCTGGGCAGGATTCATCTTTAACCTAGCCTTACTATGCTTGCTAATTTTTGGCCTATTAAGTGAAACTGTTCTCTATCAGGAACAGTTTGTATTTTCAGGTATCACTGCATTATGACCTATATGGGTGAATGGAAATCAAACAGCGTTTGTCCTAGCTGCTTGAAACTTTATGCATGCAATCAGATTTCTATGAGCATTGTCTCGTTTGTGTCTTGTAGATGAATACAAAAGAAGAAGCACACAAAATCATGTTTATCCAAGAGCACTCTATATGAAACTGGGAAATATCCAGCTACTGAAATTTCTCCCCCAAATCTATTGTCAGATTTCTTTGATAATGCCCAGGAATTCAACTGTTTGCTTGACCACTAGGCTCCCCATATTTGTGTCTCTAAGAATCACTGCTTTTCTAAACAGGTTAGTGTTAGCATAATGATTTGTGTTAGTTTTAAGGCTGGGATGAATACTTGTGTTATGGTTAGACTTAGTTTTTTTCTAGATTCTTTGATACTGGGCAGGATTTATCATTTACCTAGCCTTACTATGCTCACCAAGCATGGGCCTTCTAGGTGCCACTGTTTGCTGTAAGGAACAATTTGTATTTTCCGGTTTCACTTCCTTTTGACTTATACAGGTAAATGAAAATTGAGCTGAAATATGAACAGGGTTTTTGCTTACTGCCTGAAACCTCACACATTGAATCAGATTTTAGTATGCATTATCTTATTTCTTTCTTGTTGAAGTAGCCCTAAGCTGAACCATGCAAAATAGCTTTATCTAAGAGCATTATATGATAAAACAAGATAATACCCACTTACTGAAATACCTAACCATATTATATAGTCTGATGTCTTTTATAATGCAAAGGATTTATCTTTTGCTGGCCCAACTCTGCTCCACACTTTTGGGACTCCTACTATCAATGGTTCTCTAAACAGTTTTAAAATAGTATTATGGTTAGGGTTAGGATGAGGGTTGGGGTTAGAGCTAATGTTAGGGTTAGAGATATTTTTGATCCTATTTCTTTGATACTGTGCAGGATTTAACTTGTACATAGCCTAACTATGCTCACCAAGTTTGGACCTTCTAGGTGCAACTCTTTCCTATCAGGAATAGTTTGTATTTTCAGGTATCACTGCATTTTTCTTTATATGGGTGAATGGAAATCCATCTGGAAATCAAACACACATTGTGCATGCTGCTTGAAATTTAATCCTTTTTCTGCAAGCATTTTCTCATTACTTTCTTGGAAAAGACACAAAAAACTAAAGCACACAAAAACAAGTCCATCAGATATCTTTGACACTGCACAGAATTTATCTGTTTTCTGTCCCAAATATTCTCCACAATTTTGGGACTCCTAGGATCAAAGGTTCTCGAAATAGTTTAAAGACAGGTTTAGGGTTATGTCTAGGATTAGAACTAGGCTTAGGGTTATAGTTAGTATTGGAAAAATTTCTTGGATACTGTGCAGGATTTATCTTTTACCTAGCCTAATTATGCTCTCCAAGTTTGGGGCTTCTATGTGCAAGTGTTTGCTGTCAGTAACAGTTTGTATTTTCATTTATAACTGCATTTTGACTTACATGGGTAAATTGAAATCCATTTGGAAATAAAACAGTTTTATGCTAGGTGCTTGAAATTTCAAACACTCAATCAGTTCTCTGTGAGCAGTATCTGGTTTTTTTCTTGTAGAAGAAGCCCAAAGCTGAAGTACACAAAAACAAATTTATCCAAGAGCACTCTGTAAGAAAACAGGGAAATACACAGTTATTGTAATTTCTCCCCTAATCTTTGGTCAGATTTCTTTAATAATGCGAAGGAATTCATCTGTTTGCTAGCCACAAGTCTCCCCCAATTTTGGAACTCCAAGGATCAATGGTTCTCAAAACAGGTTAGGGTTAGGGTCAGAATTTGTATAAGTTTTAGGGATAGGGTTACAGCTTATGTTATGGTTAGAGTTAGTATCTTTTTTTTTCTATTTTCTTTTATACTCAGCAAGATTCAACACTTACCTTACCTAATTGTGCTCACCAAGTTTGGTCCTTCCAGGTGAAAGTGTTTTTTTAGTTTTTTTTTTTGTCAAAAATTTTGTATTTTCAGGTTTCACTGTATTTTGACAGATAGGGCTGAATGGAAATTGAGCTTGAAATCGAACAGGTTTTATGATTGGTGCTTGAAACTTCACATACTCAATCAACCTCAGAATGCATTGTCTTGTTTCTTTCTTGTTGAAGTAGCCCTGAGCTGAAGAATGCAAAAACAACTTAAACTGAGAACACTCTATGAAAAAACAGGAAAATACCCATTTAATAAAATACTTAACAAAATTATTTTGTCAGATGTTTTTGATACAGCACAGGATTCATCTGTTTGCTGACCCCACTATTCTCCACACTTTTGGGACTCCTAGGATCACAGGTTCTCTCAACAGATTAAATATAGGGTTGGGATTAGAGATATGGTTAGGGCTAGGGTCAGTGCTAGTGTTAGGTTTATAGTTAGTTTCAGCGCTATTTTGCTTGATACTGAGCAGGTTTCTTCTTTTCCCCAGCTTAGCTGTTCTCGCTAAGTTTGAGCATTCTAGGTACAACTGTTCACTCTCATGAACAGTTTGTATTTTCAGGTATCACTGCATTTTCACCTATATGAGTGAATGGAAATCCTGCTAGAAATCAAGCAGGGTTTGTGCTAGCTACTTCAAACTTCACACACTCAATCAGTATGCCATGAGCATTGTCTTCTTTGTTTCTTTAGAAGAAGCCCAATGCTAAAGCAAGCAAAAACAACTTTTTCCAAGAACACTATATAAGAAAACAGAAAAATACCCAGTTTCTGAAATACCTCCTCCAATCGTTTTGTCAGATTTCTTTGATAAGGCACATGATTTCATCTGTTTGATGGTCCACTAGTCTCCTCAAGTATGGGAATCCAAGTATAAATGGTTCTCTAAACAGATTAGGGTTACTGTCAGGGTTTGTGTTAGTTTTAAGGATAGCATTACAAGCTTGTGTTATGCTTACAGTTAGGTTTTGTATAGTTTCTTTGTTACTCTGCAGGATTTATCTTTTACTTATCCTTACTATGCTTGGCAAGTTTGGGCAAACTAGGTGCAATTGTTCACTCTCAGGAACAGTTTATATTTTCAGGTTTCACTGCATTTTGAACTATTCCAGTGAAAGGAAATCAAGCTGGAAATAAAACAGGGTCTTTGCTTGCCACTTGAAAATTCTCAGTCAATGAGGTCTCAGTTTGCATTTTCTTGTTTCTTTCTTGTTGAAGTAGCCCTGAGGTGAAGCATGCAAAATCAACTTAATTCGAGAGCACTCTATGAAAAAAAATACCCATTTACTGAAATACCAACCAAATTATTTAGTCAGATGTCTTTGATACTGCACAGGATTAATCTGTTTGCTGGCCCAACTCTGCTCCACACTTTTTGTACTCCTACCGTTAACAGTTCTCTAAACAGTTAAGGGATAGTTTTAGTGTTAGGTTTAGGGTGAGGGCTAGGGTTAGGGCTAGTGTTAGGGTTAGCGTTCATTTGGGGCTAATTTATTTGCTACTGTGCAGGATTTATCTTTTACCTAGTCTAATGATGCTTACCAATTTGGGCCTTCTAGGTGCAACTTTTTGCTGTCATGAATAGTTTGTATTTTCAAGTTTCACTACATTTAGAACTACACGTGTGAATGAAAATCAAGATGGAAATCAAACAGGGTTTGTGTTAGCTAATTGAAACTTCACACAATCAGTAAATTTTCCATGAGCATTGTCTCATTTGTTTCTTTTAGATGAGACCCAAAGCTGAAGCACACACAAAAAAAGTTTATCCAAGAGCACTCTATAAAAAATCAGGGAAATAACCATTTACTGAAATTCCCCCACCAATTGTTTTATCAGATATTTGATAAGGTGCAGGAATTCATCTGTTTGCTTTCCCACTGTGCTCCCTATGTTTGGGACTCTGAGTATCAATGGTTCTTTAAACATAATAGGGTTAGAGTAAGGGTTTGTGTTAGTTTTAGGGCTGGGGTTACTAAGTTTTGTTGTGGATAGAGATAGTTTTTTTTCTAGTTTCTTTGATATGGGGAAGGATTTATCTTTTACTTTTCCTAATTATTCTCACCAATTTTGGGCCATCTATGTGCAATTGTTTGCTGCTGGACCACTTTGTATTTTCGCATTTCACTGCATTTTGACCTATACTGGTGAATGGAAATCAAGCTAGAAATATAACAGGTTTTGTGCTTGCTGCTTGAAACTTCACACACTCAATCAGGTGTCAGAATGCATTTTCTTTTTTCTTGCTTCTTGTAGTAGCCCTAACCTGAAGCATGCAAAACAACTTAATCCGAGAGCACTCTATGAAAAAAAAAAACAGGAAAACACCCATTTAATGAAATACCTAATAAAGTTATTAAGTCAGATGTCTTTGATATTTCACAGCATTCATCTGTTCGCTGGACCCACTCTACTCCATAGTTTTTACACTCCTAGAATCAATGTTTCTCTATACAGTTTAGGGATAGAGGTAAGGTTAGGGTTTGGGATAGGGTTAGAGCCAGAATGAAGGTTAGAGTTAGTTTGGGGCCAATTTCTTTGATATTGGGTGGGATTCAAGTTTTACCTAGATTAACAGTGATTGCCAAGTTTGGGCCTTCTAGATGCAATTGTTTGCTTTCAGGAACACTTATATTTTCAGGTATCACTGCATTTTGACATCTATAGGTGAATGGAAATACAGCTAGAAATCAAACAGAATTTTTACTAGCTACTTGATACTTCAAACATTCAGTTACTTCTTCATGAGCATTGTGTTGTTTGTTTCTTGTAGAAGATACCCAAAGGAGAAGCACACAAAACAAGTTTATCCAAGAGAACTGAATAAGAAAACAGGGAAATAACAAGTTACTGAAGTTTCTCCCCTAACTGTTTGTTCACATTTCGTTGGTAAGGTGCAAGAATTCATGTATTTTCTAGCCCAGTATGATCCCCATGTTTGGGACTCCAAGTATCAATGGTTCTCTACACAGGTTAGGGTTAGGGTCAGGGTTTGTGTTAGTTTTACGGCTAAGGTTAAAACCTTCTCTTATGCTTAGAGTTGGTTTTTGTCTAGTTTTATTGATACTGGGCAGAATTCATTTTGTACCTATCCTAACTATGCTCTCCAAGTTAGGGCCATCTAGGTGCAAGTGTTTGCAGTCCAGAACAGTTTGAAATTTCAGGTTTCTCTGCATTTTGACCTATATGGGTGAATGGAAATCGAGCAGCAAATCGAACAGGATTTTTGTTTGCTTCTTGAAATTTCAAACGATAAATCAGGTCTCAGAATGCATTTTCTTGTTTTTTGTTGTTGAAGTAGTCCTAAGCTGAAGCATGCCAAAACAACTTAATCTGAGAACACTCTGTTAAAAAAAAAAACTGGAAAATACCCATTTACTGAAATACCTAAACAAATTATTTAGTCAGATGTGTTTGATACTGCACAGGATTCATCTGTTTGATGGCCCCACTCTGCTCCACACTTTTTGGACTCCTAGAATAAATGGTGCTCTAAACAGTTTACAGACAGGGTTAGGTTTAGGGTTAGGGTTAAAGCTACGGTGAGAGCTCATGTTAAAGTTAGAGTTAGTTTTGGACCAAATTTTTTGATACTGGACAGGATTCAACTTTTGCCTGTTCTAACCAGGCTCACTTAATTTGGGCCTTCCATGTGCAACTTTTAATGTCAGGAACAATTTGTATTTTCAGATATCAGTGCATTTTGACCTATATAGGTGAATGTAAATCCAGCTGGATTCTTCTGATTGCTGTCCCGACAGGATTCCACACTTTCTGGACTCCTAGAATCAACAGTTCTCTAAAGAGTTTAGGGATATGGGTAGGGTTAGTGTTAGGGATAGGGCTTGGGATAGAGATAGTGTTAGGGTTAGAGTTAGATTGGGGCCAATTTTTGGGGTACTGCGTAGGATTCCACTTTTTTATTGCCTAACAATGCTTGCTTCATACACTCAATTAGTTCTCTGTGAGAATTTTCTGGTTTATTTTTTTTAAAGAGGTGCAAAGCAGAAGCACACACACACACAAAAAAAATGGTTATCCAAGAGCACTCTACAAGAAAACATAAAAATAACAATTTACTGAAATTCATCCACCAATTATTTTGTCAGATTTCCTTGATAAGACGGACACAGGAATTTATCTGTTTGCTAGCCCACTATGCTCCTCATGTTTGCAAATCCAAGTATCAATGGTTCTGTACACAGATTTTGGTTTGGTCAGGGTTTGTATTAGTTTCAGGGCTAGGGTTAAAAACTTCAGTTATGCTTAGAGTTAGTTTTGGTCTAGTTTCTTTGATACTGGGCAGGATTCACTTTTTTCTTTCCCTTACTATGCTCGCCAAGTTAGGGCCATCTAGGTGTAAGTGTTTGCAGTTAGGAACAGTTTGAATTTTAGGGTTTCACTGCATTTTGACCTATACGGGTGAATGAAATTTGAGCAGCAAATCAAATAGAGTTTTTGCTTGCTTCTTGAAACTTAACACACTGAATCATGTCTGAGAATGCATTTCCTTGTTTCTTTATTATTGAAGTAGTCCTAAGATGAAGCATGCAAAAACAACTTACACCACGAGCAATCTATAAAAAGTTTCAAAATACCTATTTATTGAAATACCTAAGCAAATTATTAAGTCAGATGTCTTTGATACTATACAGGATTCATCTGTTTGCTGCCCCACACTGCTCCACACTTTTCAGACTCCTCGGATCAATGAGTCTCTCAACAAGTTATAGAGAGTGTTTGGGTTAGGCTTAGGGTTATAGCTATAGTTTTGGTTTGGGTTGGGGTTATGGCTAAGGTTAGAGCTAGTGTTAGGTTTCGATTTAGTTTTGGACCAATTTCTTTGATACTGGACAGTATTCATTTTTTACCTTTTGTAACTATGCTCGCCAAGTCAGGGCCAAGTAGATGCAAGTGTTTGCTTTCAGGAACAATTTTTTTTTCAGGTTTTAGTGAAAAAACAATATGAAAGCACTCTATGGAAAAACCAAAAAAACACTAATTTATTGGAATACCTAATCAAATTATTTAGTCAGATGTCTTTGATATTGCACAGGTTTCATCTGATTGCTGGCCTGACACGATTCCACACTTTCCAGTCTCCTAGGATCGACAGTTCTCTAAAGAGTTTAGGGATACAGTTAGGGTTAGTGTTAGGGATAGGGCTTAGGATAGAGATAGTGTTAGGGTTAGAGTTAGTTTTGGGTCAATTTTTCTGGGTACTGGGTAGGATTCCACGTTTTTCTTGCCTAACAATGTTCGCCAAGTTTGGGCCTTCTAGGTGCAAGTGTTGGCTGCCAGAAACAGTTTGTATTTTCAACTTTCACTGCATTTTGACCTATACAGGTGAATGTAAATCGAGCTGGAAATCAAACAGGGTTTATGCTTGATCATTGTTACTTTACACATTCAATCATGTCTCAATATGCATTGCCTTGTTTCTTTCTTGTTGAAGTAGCCCTAAGCTGAAAAATGCAAAAACAAGTTAATCCGAGAACACTCTATGAAAAACAGGACATACACATTTATTGAAATACCTAACCTAATTATTTAGTCAGATATATTTTATACAGCACAGGATTCATCTGTTTACTGGCCGTACTATGCTCCACACTTTTCGGACTTCTAGAATAAATGGTTCTCTAGAGAGTATACCTATAGTGTTAGGGTTAGAGTTAGTTTTCAGGCTTTGGTTAGATCTAGTGTTAGGGTTACAGTTAGTTTTGGGAAAATTTCTTTGATACTTGGTAGGTTTCATAGTTTTCCTAGCCTAACTATGCTCGCCAAGTTTGGGAATTCTAGGTGCAACTCTCCATTGCCAGGAATAGTTTGAATTTTCAGGTATCACTGCATTTTGACTTATGTGGGTGAATAGAAATCCAGCTGGACATCAAACAGGGTTTGTGCTAGCTGCTTGAAACTTCACAGACTCAATGAATTCTCCATGCATTTTGTCTGTTTTTTTTTTCCTTTTTGAAGTGTCCCAAAGTTGAATAACACAAAAATAACTTTGTCCAAAAGCACTGTATAGGAAAACAGGGAAATACCCAGTTACTGAAATTCCTCAGCCAATCGTTTCCTCAGATTTCTTTGATAAGACACAGGAATTCATCTGTTTAATAGTCAAATACCTGTCTCCTGGAGCTTGAGACTCCAAGGACCAATGATTCTCTAAATAGGTTAGTGTGAGGTTCAGGGTTTGTGTTAGTTTTAGGGCTAGGGTTACGAACTTGTGTTATGGTTAGAGTTGGTTTTTATAAAGTTTAATTGATATTGGGAAGGATTCATTTATCACCTATCCTAAGGATACTCCCCAAATTTGGGTTATCGAGGTTCAAGTGATCACTGTGATGAACAGTTTGTATTTTCATGTTTCACTGCATTTTGACCTAAAAGGGTGATGGAATTCGAGCTGGTCATTGAACAGTGTTTGTGCTTGCTGCTAAAACTTCACACACTCAAGCAGGTCTCAGAGTGCATTGTCTTATTTCTTTCTTGTTGAAGTAGCCCTAAGCTGAACCATTAAAATACCACTTACTCTGAGAGCCCTCTATGAAAAAAATAGGAAAATATACATTACTGAAATACCTAGCCAAACTATTTAGTCAGGTATCTTTGATAATGCACAGCCTTCATCTGTTTGATAGCTCCACTCTACTCCAAACTTTTTGGACTCCAAGTATCAACAGTTCTCTCAACAGTTTATGGATAGGGTTAGGGTTACTGTTAGGCTTAGGGTTAGGGTAAGAGCTAATGTTTGGGTTAGAGTTGGTTTTGGGCCAAAATCTTGGATACTGGGCAGAATTCAATTTTACCTTTCCTAACTATTCTCGCCAAGTTTGGTCCTTCTAGATGCAAGTGTTCGCTGGCAGGAACAGTTTGTATTTTCAGTTATCACTTCATTTTGACCTATATAGGTGAATGGAAATGCAGCTGGAAATCAAACAGGGTTTGTACTAGATGTTTGAAATTTCACACATTCAATCACTTTTCAATGATCATTGTGTGGTTTGTTTCTTGTAGAAGATGCCCAAGGCTGAAGCACATGAAAACGAGTTTATCCAAGAGCACTCTATAAGAAAACAGGAAAATAACCAGTTATGGAAATTCATCACCCAATTGTTTGGCAAGATTTTTTTGGAAAGGAGCACGAATTCATCTGTTTTCTATCTCAATAGGCTATCCAAGTTTGGTACTCCAAGGATCATGGTTCTCTAAACAGGTTACAGTAAGTGTCAGGGTTTGTGTTAGTTTTAGAACTAGGGTTACAAACTTGTGTTATGGTTAGATTTCGTTTTTGTCTAGTTTCCTTGATACTGGGCATGATTCTTCTTCTATCTAGCCTAATTATGCTTGACAAGTTTGGGCCTTCTAGGCCCAAGTGTTTGCTGTCAGGACCTTTTGGTATTTTCAGGTTTCACTGCATTTGGACCTATATAGATGAATTGGAAACCAGACTGAAATCAAACAAGGTTTTTGATAGCTGCTTGAAATTTCACACACTTAATCAGGTCTCAGTATGCATGATATTGTTTTCTTCTTGTTGAAGAAGCCCTCAGATGAAGTATTAAAAAACAATGTTATTTAAGAGCTCTCTATAAAAAAAATCAGAAAAATACCCATTTACTTAAATACCTAACTAAATTATTTAGCAATGTTTCTTTTATACTGCACAGGATTTATCTGTTTACTGGCCCCATTATGCTCCACACTTTTGAGACTCCTAGGATCAGTGGTTCTCTAAACAGTTTAGGAATAGTAGTATGGTTATGGTTATTGCTGGGTTAGATCTAGTGTTAAGGTTAGAGTTAGTTTTTGGCTAATTTTCTGGATACTCGGCAAGTTTCATCATTTACCTAGCTTAACTATGCTTGCCATGTTGGGGCCTTCTAGGTGCAAGCATTCACTGTCAGGAACAATTTGAATTTTCAAGTTTCACTGCATTTGGAAATATATGGGTTAATGGGAATTGAGCTTGAAATCAAACAGTGTTTGTGCTAGCTATTTGAAACTTCACATACTCAATCAGTTCTCCATGAGCATTGTCTGCTACTTTTCTTGAAGAAGAAGGCCAAAGATGAAGCACACAAAAAAGTTTAAACAAGACACTCTATAAGAAAAAAGGGAAATGCCCAGTTACTGAAATTTTGCCCCCAATGTTTGGTCAGATGTCTTTGATAATGTGCAGGATTTCATATTCTTGGTAGCGTACTTGGCTCCCAAAGTATGAGACTTGAAGGATCAATGGTTCTCTAAAAAGATTAGGGTTACTGTCAGCATTTGTGGTAGTTTTACAGATAGGGTGACAGCTTGTGTTATGTTTAGAGTTAGTATTTGTCTAGTTTCTGTGTTAATGGGCATGGTTCAACTTTTACATAGCCTAACTATGTTCACTAAGTTAGGGCCTTCTGGGTGCAAGTGTTAGCTTTCATGAACATTTTGTATTTTCAGGTTTCAATGCATTTGGAAATACACAGGTTAATGGAAATCAAGCCTGAAATCAAAAAGAGTTTGTGCAAGCTGCTTGAAACTTCACACAATTAAGCTCTTCTCAATGAGCATTCTCTGGTTTGTTTCTTGTAGAAGAAGCTCAAAGCTAAAACACACAAACACAAGTTTATTAAAGAGCAGTCTATAAGAAAACAGGGAAATACATAGTTAGTGAAAATTATCCAAAATTTTTGGTCATATTTTTTAATAATGTGCAGGAATTGATTGGTTTGCCAGCACACTAGGCTACCTAAGATTGGGACTCTAAAGAAAAATGTTTCTCTATATAGGCTAGGGTTAGTGTAAGGCTTTGTGATAGTTTTAGGTCTAGGGTGACAGTTTGAGTCATGGTTAGAGTTTGATTTGGCTTGTTTCTATCGTACTTGGAAGGATTCGTCTTTGACCTAGCCTAACTATGCTCACCAAGTTTTGGCCTTCTAGGTGCAAGTGTTCGCTGTCAGGAACAGTTTGTATTTTCAGATATCACTGCATTTTGACTTTCATGGGTGAAAAGAAATCAATCTGAAATTGAAAAGGGTTTTTGCTTGCTGCTTGAAACTTCACACACTCAATCAGGTCTCGAAATGCATGTGTTGTTTCTTTCTTATTGAAGTAGCCCTAAGCTGAAGCATGAAAAAAACTACTTTTTCCATGAGCACTGTATTACAAAACAGATAGATACACACTTACTGCAATACCTTACCAAATCATTTTGTCAGAAGTCTTTGACACTACAGAGGATTCATCTGTTTGTGGGCCAGATTATGCTTTACAAATGTTGGACTCTGAGAATCAAAGGTTCTCTAAATAGTTTAGATATAGTGTTAGGGTTGAGGTTAGAGTTAGTTCTATGGTAAGAGCGAGTGGTAGGGTTAAAGTTGATTTTGGGCTAATTTTTTTGATACTGAGCAGGTTTCATCTTTCCCCTAGGCTAACTGTGGTCACCACATTTGGGACTTATAAATGCAAGTGTTTCCTATTAGGAACAGTTTGTATTTCCAGGTATTACTACTTTTTACCCTACATGGGTGAATGGAAATCCATTTGGACATCAAACAGGGTTTGTGCTAGCTGATTGACACTTCACAAACACAATCACTTCTCCATGAGAATTGTCTGGTTTATTTCGTGTTGAAGAGGCCCAAAGCTGAAGCACACAAAAATAAGTTTATCCAAGAGCACTCTATAAGAAAACAAGAATATACCAGTTACTGAAATTCCTCTCCCAATTTTTAATCAGATATCTTTGATATGGTGCAGAAATTTATCTGTTTGATAGGCCACTAGTCTCCCCAAGTTTGGGACTCCAAAGATCAATGGTTCTCTGAAGAGGTTAGGGTTTGAGTCAGGGTTTGTCTTAGGTTTATTGTTAAGGTGAAAATCTTGTATTATGGTTGAGTTAGTTTGCATGTTTGCATCTAGTTTCTTTGATACTGGGTAGGATTCATCTTTTTCCTATCCAAACTATGCTCGCCAAGTTTGAACCATTTAGGAGCAAGCGTTCACTGTCAGGAACAGTTTGTATTTTCAGGTATCACTGCATTTTGACCTATATGGGTGAATGGAAATTTAGATGGAAATCAAAAAGTGTTTATGCTGGCTGCTTGAAACTTAACACATTCTATGAGTTCTTCATTAGTATTGCATGGATCGTAAGTTGTAGAAAAGGCCCAAAGCTGAAGCACATAAAACTAAGTTTATCCAAGAGCAGTCTATAAGACAACAGGGATATACCCAGTTATTGTATTTATCCCCCAAATGTTTGGATAGAATTTTTTGATTCTGCACATGAATTCATCTGTTTGCTAGTTCACTATGATCCCTATATTTGGGACGCCAAGTGTCAATTTTTGTCAAAACAGGTTAGGTTTAGTGTTAGATTGTGTATTAGTTTTAGGGCTAGTGTTACAAACTGGCTTTATGGTTAGAGTTAGTTTTTGTATATTTTCTTTGATACTGGTCAGGATTCAACTTTTACCTATCCTAACTATGCTAGCCAAACTTAGGCCATCTAGGTGCAAGTTTTCACTGTCAGGAACAATTTGCATTTTCTGGTTTTCCTGCATTTTGACTTTAATGGGTGAATGGAAATTGAGCTCGAAATCAAACAGTATTTTATCTTGCTTCCAGAAACTACACACCCTAAATAAGGTCTCAGAATGCATTGTATTATTTCTTTCTTGTTGAAGTAGCCCCAAGATAAAGCATGCAAAAACAACTGTATCTGAGATCACTCTTTGAAAAAACCAGGTAAATATCCATTTACTGAAATATGTAACTAAAATATTTAGTCAGATTTCTTTGATTCTGCAGAGAAACCATCTGTTTACTGAACCCACTATGCTCCATACTTTTGGAGTTGATCAATGGTTCTCTAAACAGTTTAGGGATAGCCTTAGGGTAAGGGTTAGGTTTAGGCAAGGGTTACAGCTAGTGTTAGTGTTTGAGTTAGTTTGGGGCTACTTTCTTTGATACTGGGCAGGATTGATCTTTTACCTAGCCTAAATATGCTCATCAGGTATGGGCCTTCTCGGTGCAAATGTTCAATGTCAGGAACGGTTTGTATTTTTAGTTATCACTGCATTTTGACTTTTGGGTGAATGGAAATGCACCTGAAAATCAAACAGGGTTTGTGGTAGTTGCTTAAAACTTCACACATTCAATCAGTGCTCCATGAGCATTGTGTGGTTTGTTTCTTGTAGAAGAAGCCCAAAGTTGAAGCATAAAAAACATGTCTTTCCAAGAACAATCTTTAAGAATACAGGGAAATACCCAATTACTGAAATTTCTCCCCCAAATTTTGATCATAATTCTTTGATAAAGTGCAGAAATTTATCTGTTCTCTAGCCCACTAGCCTCCCCAAGTTTGTGAGTCCATGGAACAATGGTTCTCTATACAGTTTAGGGTAAGTGTCAGGGTTTGTGTTAGTTTTAGAGCTACAGTGATATTTTGTTATGCTTAGAGTTAGTTTTTTTCTAGATCCTTTGATACTAGGAAAGATTCGTCTTTTATCTAGCCTAACTATGGTCGCCATGTTTGAGTCTTCTAGGTTCAAGTGTACTCTGTCAGGAATAGTTGTATTTTCAGTTTCATTGCAGTATGACCTCTATGGGTGAATGAAAATCGAGCTGGACATAAATGACAGTTTGTGCTTGTTGATTGAAACTTAACACACTCAATCATGTCTCAGTATTCATTATCTTGCTTCTTTCTTGTTAAAATATCCCTACACTGACGTATGCAGAAACAACTTTTCACAAAAGCAGTCTATGAAAAAACAGAAAAATACCCATTTACTCAAATATATAACCAAATTGGTTAGTAAGAAGTCTTTGATACTGCACAGGATTCATCTTTTTGCTGTCCCCACTAAGCTCCAAACTTTTGGGACTATTAAGATCAATGGTTTTCTAAACACTTTTGGGATAGGGTTAGGATTAAGACTTGGGTTAAATCTAGTGTTAGGGTTAGAGTTAGTTTTGGGATAATTTCTTTGATACTGGCCAGGATTTGTATTTTACCTCTCCTAAATATGATCACCACGTTTAGACCTTCTAGGTCCAATTGTTACTTATCAGGTTCAGTTTGTAGTGTCAGGTATCACTGCATTTTGACCTAATGGGAGAATGAAAATCTACCTGGAAATCTAACAGGGTTTGTGCTACCTGATTGAAACTTCACACACTCAATCCATCTTTCATGAGCATTGTCTGTTTTTTTTTTTTCTAATAGAAGAAACCCAAAGCTTAAGAACACACACACAAAAAAAGAGTTTAAGAAAACAGAAAAATATTCAGTTACTGATATTCCTACCCCAATTGTTTGGTCAGATTTCTCTTATCAAGCATAGAAATTCATGTGTATTCTATCACACTAGGTTCCCCAAGGTTGGGACTCCAAGGAAAAATTTTTCTTTAAACAGGTTATGGTTAGTGTCAGAGTTTGTTTTAGATTTAGCTCTAGGATAAAAGCTTGTATTATTATAAGAGTTAGTTTTAGTCTGGTTTCTTTGATACTGGGCTGGATTCATATTTTAACTATTCTAACTATGCTTGACAATTTGGGCCATCTAGATGCAAGATTTTGCTGTCAGGAACATTTTTTATTTTCATGTTTCACTGCATTTTTACTTATATGGATGAATGAAAATCGAGCTGGAAATTAAACAGGGTTTGTGCTTGTTGCTTGAAACTTTACACACTCATTGAGGTATCAGAATTCATTCTTTCTTCTTTCTTGTTGAAGTAGCCCTAAGCTGAAGCATGCAAAAACAACTTAATCAGAGAGCACTCTATGAAAAACAGAAAAGTAGCAATTTAATAAAATACCTAACCATATTATTTAGTCAGATGTCTTTCATACTGCACAGCATTTATATGTTTGCTAGCTCCACTCTGCTCCACACTTTCTGCATTCCTAGGATCAATGGTTCTCTAAAGAGTTTAGGTATAGGGATAGGGTTAGTGTTAGGGTTAGATCTAGAGTTAGGGTTACAGCTAGTTTTGGGATAATTTCTTGGATACTGGACAAGATTCAACTTGTACCTATCTTAACTGTGCTCACCCAGTTTGGTCTTTCTGGGTGCAACTGTTATATGTCAGGAATGGTTTGTCTTTTCAGGTATCATTTTGTCCTATATCAATGAATGAAAATCCAGCTGGAACTCAAAGAGTGTTTGCACTAGCTGTTTGAAACTTCACACACTCAATCATTTCTCTATGTGCATTGTTCTGGATGTTTCTTGTGGAAGAGACCCAAAGCTGGAGCACACAAAAAATGTTTATAGAAGAGCACTGTATAAGAAAACAGGAAAATACCCAGTTACTAAAATTTCTCCCCCAAATGTTTGGTAAAATTTTTTTTGACCAGATGCAGGAATTCAGGTGTTTGATAGCCCACTAGTCTCCCCATGTTTGGGACTCCAAGGATCAATGGTTCTCTAAACAGGTTAAGGTTAGTGGCTGGGTTTGTGCTATTTTTAAGGTTATGGTTACAAGCTTGTGTTATGCTTAGAGTTAGTTTTTGTCTAGTTTTGATGTTAAAGATCAGGGTTCATATTTTATATATCCTAACTATGCTTGCCAATTTACAGCCATCTAGGTGAGAGTGTTCCCAGTTAGAACAGTTGGTATTTTCAGGTTTCACTGCATTAAGACCTATACGCATGAATGGAAATTGAGCTGGAAATCAAAAAAGATTTATGCTTGCTGCTTGAAACTCCATAAACTCAATCAGGTCTCCGAATGCATTGTGTTCTTTCTTTCTTGTTGAAGTAGTCCTAAGCTGAAGCATGCATAAACAACCTTTACCATGAGCACAATATTAAAAAAACAGATAAGTACCCACTTACTGAAATACCTAACCTTATTATTTAGTCAGATGTCTTTCATACTGCACAGAGTTCATGTGTTTGTGGGCCAGACTCTGCTCCACACTTTTTGGACACTGAGAATCAATGGTTCCCTAAAGATTTAAGATTAAGTGTTAAGGTTAAGAGTAGGGTTTGGTCTGGGGTTAGAGATAGTGGTAGGGTTAAAGTTAGTTTTGGGCTAACTTCTTTGATACTGGGCAAGTTTCATCTTTTTTTTTAGCCTAAATATGCTCACAATGTTTGGGACTTCTAAGTGAACTGTTTGCTATGAGGGACAGTTTGTGTTTTCAGGAATCACTGCTTTTTAACCTATATGGGTGAATGGAAATCCACCTGGATATTAAACAGGGTTTTTGGCTACCTGGTTGAAACTTCATACACTCAATCACTTCTCCATGAGACTTGTCTGGTTTCTTTCTTGTTGAAGAGGCCCAAAGGTGAAGCACACAAAAATAAGTTTATCCAAGAGCACTCTATAATAAAACAAGAAAATACCCAGTTACTGAAATTCCTACCCCAATTTTTATTCAGATATCTTTGATATGGTGCAGGAAAATACACATTTACTGAAAGATCTAACCTAATTATTTAGTCAGATGTCTTTGATAATGCATAGGTGTCATCTGTTTGCTGGCCCCACTCTGATTTACACTTTTGGGTTTCCTAGGATCCATGGTTCTCTAAACAGATTAGAGATAGTGTTAGTTTTAGGGTTAGGGTTAGAGTTAGTTTTAGTTTTAGAGCTAGTTTTGCTTTAATTTTTTTGATACTAGGCAGGATTCATCTTTTCCCTAGCCTAACTATGCTAACCAAATTTTGGCCTTCTAGGTTAAACTGTTCACTCTCAGCAACAGTTTGTATTCTCAGTTATCAATGCATTTTCACATATATGGGTGAATTGTTATTCACCTGAAAATCTAACAGGGTTTGTGCTAGTAGCTTGAAAGATCACACACTTAATTAGTTATCAGTGATTGAGTTTATTTTTTGTAGAAGAAGCCCAAATTTGAAGCACACAAAAATACACAAGAACTCTCTACAAGAAAACAGGAAAATACCCAGTTACTGAAATTGCTTCTTCAATTGTTCAGTCAGATTTCTTTGATAGGCACAGTAATTCATTTGTTCTCTAGCACACTAGTTGCACCAATTTTGATTCCAAGGATCAATGTTACTCTAAACAGGTTAGGGATACTTTCAGGGTATGTGTTAGTTCTAAAGCTAGGATGAAAAGTTTGTGTTATGGTTAGAATTAGTTTTTGTCTAATTTCTTTGATACTAGGCAACATTCATTGTTTACCTATCTTTACTATACTCTCCAAGTTTGGAGAATCTACATGCAAGTGTTTGCTTTCAGAAACAATTTGTATTTTCAGGTTTCACTGTATTATGACCTATATAGGTGAATGGAAATCGAACAGGGTTTGTGCTTGCTGCTTGAAACTTCACACACTCATCAAACCTCAGAATGCATTGTCTTTATTCTTTCTTATTAAAGTAGCAAAAAACTGAATAATGAAAAAAATTAATCCAAACACTCTATGAATATAAAAAGAGGAAAATACCAATTTAATAAAATATCTAACCAAATTATCTAGTCAGATGTCCTTTATATTTCACAGGATACATCTGTTTGCTGGCCCAGCTGTGCTCCACACTTTTGGGTCTCCTAGGATCAATGGTTCCCTAAACAGTTTAGGGATAGATTTAGGGTTAGGATTAGGGTTAGGACTAGGGTTAGAACTAGTGTTAGGGTTAGGGTAATTTTTGAGCCAATTCATTTGATACTAGGCAGAATTCAACTTTTACATAGCCTAAATATGCTTGCCAATTTTGGTCCTTCTAGGTCTAACTATTCCCTATCAGGAACAGTTTGTATTTTCAGGTATCACTGGATTTTGACCTATGTGGGTGAATGGAAATCTAGATGGAAAGCAAAAAGTTTATGCTGGCTGATTGAAACTTCACAATCTCTATCAGTTCTTCATTAGCATTGTATGGATTGTTTCTTGCAGAAAATGCCAAAAGCTGAAGCACATAATAAAAAGTTTATCCAAGAGCAGTCTATAAGAAAACAGGGAAATACCCGGTTGTT
Organism: Ictidomys tridecemlineatus; assembly: GCF_052094955.1. Classification (NCBI taxonomy): domain Eukaryota; kingdom Metazoa; phylum Chordata; class Mammalia; order Rodentia; family Sciuridae; genus Ictidomys; species Ictidomys tridecemlineatus. The sequence goes on from NC_135485.1 coordinate 85,207,027, forward strand.
GAATTTCTCCTTCAATTGTTTAGCCAGAATTCTTTGATTTGGCACAGGAATTTATCTGTGTGCTAGCTCACTATGCTCCCCGCATTCGGAATGCCAAGTATCAATTGTTCTCAAAACAGGTTAGGTTTAGTGTCAGACTATGTGTTAGTTTGAGGGCTAGGGTTATAAACTGGTTTTATAGTTAGAGTTAGTTTTTATATACTTTCTTTGATACTGGGCAGGATTCAACTTTTACCTATCCTAACTATGCTGACCAAGTTTATGCCATCTAGGTGCAAGTATTCACTGTCAGGAACAGTTTTTATTTTCAGGTTTCCCTGCATTTTGACTTTTATAGGCAAATGGAAATTGAGCTCAAAATCAAACAGGGTTTTAGCTTGTTTCTTGAAACTTCACACCCTAAATCAGGTTTCAGAATACATTGTATTCTTTCTTTCTTGTTGAAGTAGCCCCCAAGCTAAAGCATGAAAAAACGACTGTATCTGAGATCACTCTTTGAAAAAGCAAGAAAAAAATCCATTTACTGAAATATGTAACCAAAATATTTAGTCAGATTTCTTTGATTCTGCAGAGGAAACATCTGTTTACTGGCCCAATATGCTCCATACTTTTGAGATTCCTAGAATCAATGGTTCTCTCAACAGTTTAGGGATAGTCTTATGGTTAGGGTTAGGGTTAAGGCCAGGGTTACAGCTAGTGTTAGCATTTAATTAGTTTTGGGCTACTTTCTTTGATAGTGGGCAGGATTCATCTTTAACCTAGCCTCAATATGCTCATCAGGTATGGGCCTTCGTGGTGCAAATGTTCAATGTCAGGAATAGTTTGTATTTTTAGTTATCACTGCATTTTGACTTTTTGGTAAATGGAAATCCACCTGAAAATGAAACAGGGTTTGTGGTAGTTGCTTGAAACTTGACACATTTAATCAGTTCTCCATGAGCATTGTCTGATTTGTTTCTACTAGAAGAGTCTCAAAGCTGAATCACAAGTTTATCTAAGAACACTCTACCAAAAATAAAAAATAAAAAACATAAAATACCCAGTTACTGAAATTCTTCCCTAATTTTTTGCTCAGATTTCTTTGATAAAAACAGGAATTCATCATCCCAAAATTTGAAACTCCAATGATAAATAGTTCACTCAACAGCTTAGGGATAGAGTCAGGATTTGTGTTAGTTTTAGAGCTAAGGTATAAGCTTGTGTTATGGTTAGAGTTAGTTTTTGTCTAGTTTTCTTGATACTGGGCAGGATTCATCTCTTACATATCCTAACTCTGCTCGCCAACTTTAGGCGATCTAGGTGCAAGTGTTTCCTGTCAGAAACAGTTTGTATTTTCAGGTTTCACAGGATTTTGGCCCATACACATGACAGAAATCCAACAGGGTTTAAGCTTCCTGATTGAAACTGGCTTGTGATTGAAACTTCACTCACTCAATCAGTTCTCAGGATGCATTGCCTTGTTTAATTCATGTTTAAGTAGCCCTATGCTGATGCATGCAAAAACAACTTAATCGGAGAATATTCTGTGAAAAAAAACAGGAAAATATTCATTTACCAAAATATCTAACAAAATTATTTAATCAGTTGTTTTTTGATATTGCACATGATTCATCTGTTTGTGGTTCCACTATGTTCCACAATTTTGGGTCTGCTCACATCTACATTTCTCTAAACAGTTTACAGATAGGGTTATGTTTAGGGTTAGGTGTATGGGTAGATTTAGTGTTAGGGTTAGAGTTGATTTTGGCCTAATTTCTTTGGTACTGGAAAGGTTTCACGTTTTCCCTTGCCTAATATGATCACCAAGTTTGGGCCTTCTAGGTGAAACTTTTCACTGTCAGAAACAGTTTGTATTTTCAGGTATCAATGCATATTGATCTGTATGGGTGAATACAAATCCAGCTGGAAATCAAACATGGTTTGTGCTAGATGCTTGAAAATTCAAGAACTCTATCAGTTCTCCCTAATCATTGTCTGTTTTTTTCTTGTAGAAGAGGGCCAAAGTGGAAGCACACAGAAACAAGTTTTTCCAAGAACACTCTCTAAGACAACATGGAAATACCAAATTACTGAAATTCCTCCCACAATGGTTTGGTCAGTTTTTTTTTTGTTTTTTTTTTTGTTTGTTTGTTTTTTGATAATGGAAGGAATATGTCTTCTTGTTAGCTCACTAGGTTTCCCATGTTTGGAATACCAAGGGTCAATGAATCTCTAGACAGGTTAGGGTTAGTATCAGGTTTCTGTTAGTTTTAGGGCAAAGGTTAAAAACTTGTGTTATGGTTAGAGTTAATTTTTTTCTAGTTCTTTTGATACTCTGCAGGATTCATCTTTTACCTATCCTAACAATGCTTGCCAAGTTTTGGCTATTTATGCACAAGTATTCCTTGTCAGGAAAAGTTTGTATTTTCAGGTTTAACTGCATTTTGACAAATACAGATGATGAAAGTAGAGATGAAAATCCAATAGTGTTTATGGTTGCTGCTTGAAACTTTACACACTCAATCAGGTCTCAGAATTCATTGTCTTGTTTCTTTCTTGTTAAAGTAGAAAAAACTGAAGCATGCAAAACAACTTAATCTAAGTATGATAAAATATCATAAATTGTATCACTGTATGATAAAAGCAGGAAAATACAAAATTACTGAAATACCTAACCAAATTATTTAATCAGATGTCTTTGACACTGCACAGGGTTCATCAATTTGCTGTCCCCACTATGCTCCACCCTTTTGGAACTCCTAGAATAAACAGTTCTCTAAACAGTTTAGGGTTAGGGTTAGGGTTAGGATTGCAGTTAGTGTTGGGGCTAGAATTAGATATACTGTTAGGGTTAGTGTTAGTTTGAGGCTAATTTCTTTGACTATAAGCAGGTTTCATAATTTACCTAGCCTAACTATTCTTGCCATGTTTAGGCATTCTAGGTAAAACTATTCTCTGTTAGGAATAGTTTGTATTTTCAGATATCAATGCATTTTGAACTATATGGGTGAATGGAAATCCAGGTGAAAATCAAACAGGATTTTTCCTACCTGCTTGAAACTACACACACACAATCAATTCTCCATAAGCATTGTCTGATTTTTTTTCTTGTAGAGGAGGACATAACTTGAAGCACACAAAAACAAGTTTATCCAAGAGCATTGTATAAGAGGAAAATAAGGAGTTATTGAAATTTCTTCCTCTATTGTTTGATCAGATTTTTTGATAAGGTGCAGGAGTTCATCTTTATGATAGCCCAATAGGTTTCCCAAGATTGGGACTCCACGGGTCAATTGTTCTCTAAACAGGTTAGGGTTAGTGTCAGGGTTTGTGTTAGCTTTAGGTCTAAGGTTAGAGGCTTGTGTTATGGTTAGAGTTAAATTTTGTCTAGTTTATTTGATTCTGGGCAGGATTTACCTTTTACCTATCCTAATTATTCTTGGTAAATTATACCCATCTAGGTGCAAGTGTTCACTTTCAGGAACAGTTTGCATTTTTAGATTTCACTGCAATTTGGTCTATACAGGTAATGGATATGAAGATGGAAATTGAACAGAGTTTGTTCTTTTTCTTTGAAACTTCACACACTCAATCTGGTCTCAGAATCCTTCTTGTGATTCTTTCTTGTTGAAGTACCAAATAGCTGGAGCATGAAAAAATAACTTAATCTGAGAATACTCTATGATAAAAGCAGGAAAATACACATTTACTGAAATACATAACCAAATTATTTAGTCAGATGTCTTTGATACTACAAAGGATTCATCTGTTTACTAATGCCACTATGCTCTATATTTTTGGAGCTACTAGTGTTATAGTTAAAGCTTCATTCCAAGATTTTATAAACTGACTCCCAGACCACTCATGTATAATCAAATCAAGCTTTATTGAAGCACTCCGGTGGTGGCTGACCAGAACTTAAATCTGTTCCCCTGATTAGCCCTGAACAATTGCAAGGGCACTCCTGATAAGCCTGAAAACCATAAAAGGGAAGTTCAGGGGTTCTAGCCAATGCAAGCAAGTCAGGTTACAGAAGCAGGACAGTGCAGTCAAGTGGAGGGAAGCCTAACCAATCACAGTTATCCCAATCACCCCAGTTACAGAAAAAGAGCCCCGTTATCCTAGTTACAGAAACAATACCCTATTAGGTAGTTTTGTGTTCTTAAAGGTTTCTATAGCAAAACGAAAAAAACATCTTGCCACAGCCATGTCTCTTCTACTTGGCATGGCTGTTTCACAGGATGAAATTATGAAACAAAATAGAGTCACATTTGCTCCTACTATCACATTCCCCACTGGTTTTAGTAGGTTTGATGTCAATCTTGCACATCATTAGGCCTCAGTTTCTTTTTTGTCCTCCTGTGTCTAGGGGACTATATTGTGCTTGCAAGACCATAAATCTGACCTCACCTACAATCTTTTGTATGATTTAGGAGGGTTTTTAAGTGGCAGGGTCCTACAGTAATACCAATGAGGAGAAGAACTGGGGGCCCAACCCCAGTGAAATGATGGTAGTCAAAGAAAGGGACCAAGAAATAGGTTTTAGAACCAATTACCTGAAGTTTAAATTTATATCTATTTGGTGTCTGAGGGACTTAAAATCTTTAGAGCCTGTAATAAGAGTTTTGTTTTCCAAAGCTGTAGATACCAGCCAGGAGAGGAACTAAAATGGGGGTAGCCAGTCTATGTTGATAAATCAGTGGGGCCTGGCTTTTTAGTAAGTCCAGGTGTTCTATTTCCTTTACTCCATCAAAATAGTAGGTTGCATAGTTCAGAGTTATTGATAGTTTGGAGATTTAATCAAGGAGTTCAAAGTGGGACCCGGGAAGCACAATTTTTGGTGAACAGGGAGTTGTTCCTTTTAAAATTTGGGTTGTGGAAGCAAGTGTCTCTTTCTGGGAGATCACCCAGTGTAATCTTGGGAGTAGTTTTTCAGTTACATTCTTCTGAAACAGACATATTGGCGAACATCTATATTGACCATAAGTTTTCCTCTAATATTAGGGAACTCCAACTGCCATAAGGGAAAAGGGTGAGTACCGTTCTTGACACTTCCAGCTAAAAGGGGGTGATGTGCAGTGGGCAAGCAGTTTGGAGTCCCTTTTTAGAAACTGAGTGGGTCAAGAAGTCCATGGTAAAAAATCTGGTTCAGGAAGAACAGGATGTAAATTCACCTGGGTGGGAACTTCTATGAGAGAAACAAAAAGACATGAGTGCTGAAATAATATTAATAAAAAATAGCAGTTGTAGTATCTGGAACCTGTCCATGAATATCATGAAAATGTAAGAAATTAATAATGGTTTACCAGGAGGTGGAATACCTGAGAAATTGTCCCCATAACAAGGCCTAACAAAGCCCAATAAGGCACATTTTTTAGGGAACATAAATCTTTAACATTGTCAGAATTATCAGGAATGTAGACACAACATTTAGTTAAATTAGTTAACGTCATCTGATTTTTGTAAAAATACCTTTTTGGCATGACCTCTGTGTTCAGTAAAGATTTCTTTGTTACTTAGGGATAGATAATTATATTAATTAACATTGATTACATCTACCTGTGTAGGAAGTTAGGAAGATCTGTAGGCCTTAAACTGACAAAACTTCTGGCAGTTTTTTATTGATAGTTATCAGGCATTTTGCCTAAGAATTTTTCTTTTGTTGTTTCCACTTACTTATTTTGGGGTATGCTAACACTAGTATATATTTTAAGTTACATTAAAATACCTGTTGTTTCTTTTTAAATAACCAGGAATGGCTGTGATTTGGTTTTAACTGTTTTTGTTAGGTGTTTAAGACCAAGCTGGTCAAACTGACCTTGTTCCTATCTATTGGTAAGAGTCAGCTGAGTTTCCTTGGAGGACACTCTTGGGGAACTTGTGAGCAGAATTTTAGCTCTGTTAGTGTCATCTGCATTAGGATGGGTCAAGGTCTTGATGACCATATGGCTTCCCTTGGAAGCATCAGGCATGTCTCGCTTTTTCAATGACCCTCCTTTTTGCAGCATGTACACTCATTGATTTTCTGTTCTCCAAAGGTCTCATTAATCTCCCTTATTGGGAGGTTATGTGGCCTGGAGTTTCAAAGCTTTTTCCCTTGTCCTGGGTTCATGCTGACTTAGAGGGCAAGAGCCAAATATTGATTTCTTTGGTCCCTTTATTATAACCTTAATAATTAAATTTGGCCTTAAACATCCAGAAAGTCAGTTTTACCAGATTTAAAGAAAGAATGCTGGGCTTTAACTTTAATGTCGATGGGTTAGAGAGAGAAGATGGGTGGGGAGGGGAAGGGGGATAGTAGAGGATAGAAAAGGTAGCAGAATACAACAGTTACTAATATGGCATTATGTAAAAATGTGGATGTGTAACCAATGTGATTCTGCAATCTTTGTAATGTTTTGAACAACCAATAAAAAAAGAAGACAAAAAAATTATTATTTTATTTATTAATTTATGTAATGCTGAAGATCTGCCTGAAGGCAGAATATGACATCTTAGCATCTACTGTATGATCCAAGCACTGTTCACCAACAAGGCAGCTGGCAGACCCAGAGACCCCATTATATTTTGGCTATAAAATCTCTCTCTTGCCAGTTCCTCGTCTCTTGCTCTCTCCTTTTACTTTCACTTTCTCTCATTCACCCTCTCACGTTTTCCCTCTTTCTCCTCTCTCTCTCTCTCTCTCTCTCTCTCTCTCTCTCTCTCTCTCTCTCTTTGTGTTTTATCAAACACTGTCATGGTAAGGGTCTCTTCATTGCTCTAAGTGAAGTGGTAACTATTTTTAGTTATAATGAAAATACAAAGTAAAATTAACAGTAGTAAAAACATATTTAGCTTGTATATAATTTTGATCCTTGGCTGAGTAATACATTATATTTTTTTATTGGAGATCACAGTAATCTTTCTAATAAATTAATCTTTGAATGTAACATTAAATTAACTGAAATCTGGCCTACTTGAAGTTAATTTGACATGCTGAAAGGTGGGAGCCACAGCCTTCTCTCAGGTAATGCAGTGCTCTTCACAATCTTAGGTAAAGTGTTTTAGTTCTAAAGATAACCTGTGTCTTTCTTTTTAGATCTCATTTTATAAAGTTTACATATATTGTTTTCTGACTCAGTATGAATGTTAGCTATCACAATATGACATAGATCTGAAACATTAATTTAAAAAAAGCTGAGAGACCTTAACATTTTTTCCATGTGGAAATGTGGCAAAATGTTTCATAATATTAATTTTTAAATAGATTAGTCTCCCATTACTTTTTAAAATATTTTTTAAAATTTTATATTTTAGTGTAAAAGGTAACAAAATTTGATTACAAAACATAAAATAATATAAATAAATCCCCAATAAAATTTGTTATCTTTATAAGTTTAAATTACCATTTCAGACAATTTTAGTTTGAAGAATACAAGCTTGATAAAATGTTGATTTAAACCTTTTACCTTAAAGACTTGTATACCTGAAAGATAAAAACAAATTTAAACTGTAAAGGAGAGTAATGTACCACACTTTTAATGATTTTTTTATTAACCAAGGTTAGTATTTAAAGGAAAATCTAGACTTTGTAATGTAGGACAATACATTAAAATAACAGTTGTTGTTTGGCCACAGATGGACAAACCTTAATTTCTCCAAGATTACTTGTTCTAGGGGATAAAACTTAGCAGACATAATGTAATTAATATTTTTAGAAGTTTTTGTCATTTTAACATATAAATATATAAGTACATTATTATTTGTCCTTAGGAAACAACCTTGAATAGTTTTAAATATTTGTGTTACATATATAACCAACTTAGTTACATATAAACCTATTAATATTTGTCTTTTATTTATAGACCTTTATATTACTTAATTAGACACTTTTGTTATTTACTTAAATATTTTACCACATAAAGACTTTTTTTTTAACCTGGAAACATATTTTATTAAATATATTTTTTATTTTTAGAACTGTTTAATAATTTTTAACCCATTGATCCTTTTTTGTTTGTACCTTGAAATAACCCTTATAAAATTTTGAATTTAGATAAATTACCATTTTAATAAGATGAAATATTTGTTATTTACAGTACTTTAGTTGAAATACAGTTGAAACCCCTTGACATTTTGTATGTAGAATTATACCTGTTTGGACTTTGTAATTTATAGTAACCTTGGTTTTATAATAACACAAAATAATTCAAATTTGTTTTAGTTTACCAATTTATGAAAACACCAACATTGTTTAACTATTTTACCTTATGGAATTTAAGGAGTTAAGAGTACTTGATATTATATTTAACAGCCTTTTAGCTTTGTAAACCAATTAGATGTTTCTAACAAACACATCCATAATTAGTTTCATACACTTTTAGATAAAATTTACATATCTTATTTTAAAAAAACAATGTATCAGACAAGTGCATTGAATAATATTAGTAATCTTTTTTGTGTTGTTCAATAAAAATTCTAGAGACAATGGATGTCAGACACTTTATAGATATTAACATTTTAATAGCTGTTTAACCATCTAGAAACAAAACTGTGCATTAGTAATTTTAAAGACATTTGTACTTTATTTATTATCCCAATTTAAATTGAACCTTTTAAATTATATTAACCAATATATTTGGATCCATTTTTTAAAAATGTTAATTTATGGGCTCATATGTCATTTTTTTCTACCAAATATATGTAAACATGGCAATACATGTAGACACACAGTACACAGGTGCACCCACACAAAGCAAACAGACAAACAAAAGCCTTGTAGCTTATTTTTTAAAACCAATTAGATTGAGAGTTAACCCTTGTAAATTGGCCTTAGAATAAAGCAGAGTGTAATCAGAAAAGCATATTAACCTAGGAATATTGGATCAAAATTAGAAGTTTAACAAATATATAATTTTAAAAGTTTTCAGACCTTTTTCCTGAGGTGGTCCTGTTCATGAAAGCTGAAAATAGTTGAGGGAACATAGACAAATGAAGGGGGCTTATTTCTCCCTGGAGGAACTTCCCAAAGATGCAGCTTCATTGGTCTCCTTGGGAGAGTCCCCCAGGTTGGGGTACCATTCTAAACTGGTTTTACTGGTTTCTTGGATAGCAGCCACCAACTTTTAGCTTGACATTGAAAAACTTTTAGATATTTTTTTAATATTTGGGAGTTACACATGCTTGCAAATACTGAGAGGCAAAAGCCAAATTTTCTAGACAAAATTATTCTTTTTGTTATACAATTTAGGAATAATAATCTTATAAAACACTTTACTTTTGATCTGTCCTGTATAGGAACTGACATGATTTACCAGTTGGCCACCTGACCCAGTTCCTAAATGAAGACAATCTCTAGAATGCTTTTTTTTTTTACCTTTAGTTTTTACTTTTGACAATTCTTTATTCCAGTTGGCAGCACTTTACATTTTAATGTAAGCTACAGTGAGCACAGTTATAACTGTTTTAACCATTTTTTCCCATTAGAAACAAACTGAGGTAGAAATTAACATAGAACACAAAACAGACCAACAGAGAAAGTCCTGAAAATTGTTAAGAAAACAATTAAAGGTGTCCAGGTAGAGATCTCTGTAGTGCTTTCTTGTCTCATGATGTCAGTGGAGCGAAGGAGTCCTGATAAAAGAAGAGCGGTTATGAGAACAAGAAAAGGGCTCACACACAATACACGGACAGATTAACACAAGACAAATGGCCAGCAAACAGACACGGGACAAATGACAAACAGCAATAGGACGCTGGAGAAACGACAAACAGCAGAACAGATACAGGACAAGCAACAATCGCTGAGACCACAAAGGGAGACCTCTAATGGGGCAGAGACCACGCAAACAGAACAAACGGATGGTGAACTGACAATGGACAAATGACAAAAAGCAGAAGACACTGGAGAAATGCAAAACAGCAGAACAGACACAGGACAAGCAACAATCGCTGAGGTCACACAAGAAGACCACTTATGGGGCAGAGACCACGTCTTGTCCTGCCTCCAGACAGATGAGGACTCCCAGGGAATCCTCCAGTGGGCCCCAGATACAGAGAGATGAGGTCACACAGGGAGACCTCCAGGAAGACAGTGACAACATCTCGTCCTGTCCTGGGGAAGATGTAAGTGACTGCATCCAATATGACCTTTTCCCTCATGAAGAGTCCACTCAACAGAACTGACAGGCCAGCAGGAGGCTTTTCAGAGTGTCCTAGGATGGACTGGAGGCATCCTCAGAGTGAAGCTGAGGAATGTCTCTCAGGAGCTCCCCTCTACTCCAGGAACAAGATCCAAAGGACCATTGTTAGAGGCTAATTTGGCTTAAGGGTAGGGAATAAATGAATCCAGGGTGAGCCCCCAGATGTTATAGTTAAAACTTCCCCCCAGGGTTTCATAAACTGACTTCCAGACCACTCATGTATAATCAAATCAAGCCTTTCTTGAAGCACACCAGTGGCCACTGACCAGAACATAAAGCTATTCCCCTGATCAGCCCTGAACAATTGCAAGGGCACTCATTACAAGCCTGAAAATCACAAAAGGGATGTTCAGGGAGTCTAGCCAATGCAAACAAGCCAGGTTGTAGGACAGTGCAGTCAAGCAGAGGGAAGTCCAACCAATAAGAGTTAGCCCAGTCACCCCAGTTACAGAAACAGGGCACCATTACCCTAATCACAGAAAAAATACCCTATTAGGTAGTTTTGTGTTCTTTAAGATTTCTATAGCAAAAAGAAAATAATATCTTGCCCCAGCCATGACTCTTCTACTTGGCATGGTTGTTTTACATGATGAAATCATAAAACAAAATAGAGTCACATTTGCTCCTACTATCACACTGGGATCAATGTTTATTTTAACAGTTTAGTAATAGGGTAAGAGTTACCATTAGAGTTAGAGCAAGATTTAAAGCTAAAGTTTGATTAGTGTTTGCTTTGAGCCTTTTTTGGACACTGGGTAATATTCAACTTGTACCTAGGCTAAATATGCTAACCAAGATTTTTCCTTCTACATGCAACTCTTCACTGTCAGGAACAGTTTATTTTTAGGTTTCACTGCAATTTGACCTATATGGGTGATGGAAACTGAGCTGGAATTTGAAAAATGTTTGCTCTAGCTGCTTGAAACTTCACACACTCAATAAGTTGTCTATGAGCATTGTCTGATTTGTTTAATGTAGAAGAGGCCTAAAGCTAAAGCACACAAGTTTATCTAAGAACACTCTACAAGAAAACAGAAAATTCTCAGTTACTGAAATTCTTCCCATAATTTTTTGTCAGATTTTTTTAATGAAGCACAAGAATTGAGCTATTTGATAGATCACTAGCTCCCCAAAGTTTGAACCTCCAATGATAATGGTTCTCTAAACAGGTTAGGGGTAATGTCAGGATTTGTGTTAGTTTTAGAGATAAGGTACAAGCTTGGGTTATGGTTAGAGTAAGTTTTGGTCTAGTTTCTTTGATACTGGGCGGGATTTATTTGTTACCTATTCTAACTATGCTTACCAAGTTTGGGTCATCTAGGTGCAAGATTTTTCTATCAGGAACAGTTTGTATTTTCAGGTTTCACAACATTTTGACCCATACAGATGATGGAAATTGAACAGTATTTGTGCGTCCTGCTTGAAACTTCACAGACTCAAACAGGTCTCAGGATGAATTGCCTTGTTACTTTCATTTGAAACACCCCTAAGCTGATGCATGCAAAACAACTTAATTTGAGAATACTCTATGAAAAAAATCCAGGAAAATATTCATTTACTGATACACCTAACAAAATTATTTAGTAGAATGTTTTTGATATTGCACAGGTTTTATCTGTTTGCTGGCCCCACTATGCTCCAAACTATTGAGAGTGCTCGTATCAACAGTTGTCTAAATATTTTAGGGATAGTGTTAGGGTTAGGTTTAGGTTTAGGGCTATGGGTAGATTTATGGTTAGTGTTATAGTTAGTTTTGGCCTAATTTCTCTGATACTGGACAGGTTTCACATTTTTCCTTGCCTAACTATACTCGACAACATTGGGCCTTCTGTGTGTAACTCTTCACACTCAGGAATAGTTTGTATTTTCAGGTATCAATGCATTTTGACCTATATGGGTGAATGCAAATCCAGCTGGAAATCAAACATGGTTTCTGCTAGCTGCTTGAAATTTCACACACTGTCAGTTCTCTGTAATCATTGTCTGAATTTTTTTTCTTGTAGAAGAGACCCAAAGTGGAAGCACACAGAAACAAGTTTTCTTCAAGAGTACTCTCTAAGACAACATGGAAATACTAAGTTACTGAAATTCCTCCCCCAATAGTTTTGTCAGATTTTTTTGATAAGGGGCAGGAATACATCTGCTTGTTATCCCACTAAGTTCCCCAAGTTTGGGATTTCAAGGGTCAATGATTCTCTAAACAGGTTAGAGTGAGTGTCAGGTTTGTGTTTGTATTAGGACAAAGGTAAAAAACATGTGTTATGGTTAGAGTTAGTTTTTTTTTCCTAGTTTCTTCAATATTGGGAAGGATTCATCTTTTCCATATTCTAACTATGCTGACCGAGTTTGAGCCACCTATGTGCCAGTATTCACTGTCAGGAATAGTTTGTATTTAACTGCATTTTGACAAATAAAGGTGATGGAAATAGATATGGAAATCCAATAGTGTTTATGGTTGCTGCATGAAATTTCACACACTCAATCATGTCTCAGAAAGCATTGTCTTGTTTTGCCACAGTCCGGCTGCAGTAGAATAGCCAGGGTGATGAATAACTTGTGTATGTTGATACAGCAGGAGTGGGAGCCATTTATTGTAGGACAACAGAGCTATTTATACATTCCACACAGCTTATCTTAATTAACATAAACTAGATACATCAGTCAACCAGTAAGGAATCTCTACACTTAATGGCTTGCTTTTGTTACTTCTCAAACCTCTCCCTCTGGCATTTTGCCAGGCACCATCCAGACTTGTTTAAAAACTCTAACATTCCCCTGGCAAAATACCAGGTGTTATTTTGACTTGTTTACAGACCTTAACATTTCCCCCTTTTGTTTAATTTAAATAATGACCATAGTGGTTTTTACAGAAACACCATAAATAATCTGCCACAAGCAGAAAGGGAGAATACAAAATGCCACAATACCAAGCCAATTGATTGTTCCATGCAAGAAGCCCTTGGAAAAATTATACCAGCAATAACTCCTCCATTAGAAAAAATACTGAGTTACAATTTGTTGTAGATTACAGTTTGTCTCAGTCCAGATAAAACAGTGTCTCAACAGATTAACTCACAGTCCAGGTAAATCACAGTCCAGGTAAGTTGTGCCAGCAGCTAGCTTGATCCGAAGTCTCCTCCGGTTCTCAGCAACACTGAAAATTCTTCCATCCTCATGCTCGCTGGCACTGGGAGGAAGGCAGAAACTCTGCAACGCTGGCTAAAGAAAATCCTGTAGCATTCCACTAAGAAAACAACCTTCTGAACAATTTAGTACATTATCTCAAAGTTTTTTACATTTGAAATAGGCCTTAATGGCGCTCATTACTCATCAGCCTTCAGGTGTGGGTGAACCATTGTAGCTTAGTTATTGGCATTGAAAATGATCAAACATCAGGGACACTGGTAGTGTCTTCTGCCAGCTGTAGCATCCTGGGCAGCCCCAGATGGCCCCGAGAGTGTCCTGGACTCAAACTGGTACTGGACACAGGGAGCAAGAGCCTGTGAGACTGTGCCTCCAGGTCAGGTCTAGATTTGGGCTCTTGCAATGGCGTCCCGCTCCCCAGGGAAGAACCGGCTGCCGCTGCTTGGAAAGCCCTTGCTGCGCCATGACCGGCTTGCGCTCCTGGCAGCTGCCGCTCCAATTTATGCACCCTCCGGTAACAAAAAGTAATCAGTAATAGCCTTTTGCTGCAACTTTTTTCTGATAATCCTTCTTCTGAACTTTCTTTTTCTTTGTGACTAGAGCTCCTGGGCTCTTATCAACACATGCCCTAATTGCTCTTGGTTCCATTGGGGTGCCTCTTTCCCTTATCAATTTACTTCTCACCCCTTCCATATTTTCATCACAAAGACAACACAATACACTGAGACAAAACAAGACACAAACATACTGTATCAATCTTCTCCATTTTTTCAAAATGGCCATTTTTCCTCTCGCCCTATCTGCCTAGGGACGAGCAAATTGCTCCCGTCCTTTCTATGGACTGGCAGCTTTTTTTCGTCACTTTCCCCTGAGTGTCCCGGGGCTCCCCATAACGGGCCACCATCTGCCGCAGCCCAGATGCAGCAGAATAGCCGGGAGGTGATGAATAACTTGTGTACGTTGATACAGCAGGAGTAGGAGCCATTTATTGTAGGACAACAGAGCTATTTATACATTCCACACAGCTTATCTTAATTAGCATAAACTAGACACATCAGTCAACCAATAAGGAATCTCTACACTTAATTGCTTGCTTTTGTTACTTCTCAAACCACTCCCTCTGGCATTTTGCTAGGCACCATCCAGACTTGTTTACAAACTCTAACATTCCCCTGGCAAAATACGAGGTGTTATTTTGACTTGTTTACAGACCTTAACATTGTTTCTTTCTGGTTAAACTATAAAAAAGTTGAAGCATTGAAAACAGCTTAATCTGAGAACACTCTATGATAAAAGCAGGAAAATACACATTTACTGAAACACCTAACTAAATTATTTAGTCAGATGTCTTAGATACTGCACAGGATTCATCTGTTTGCTGGACCCACTATGCTCTACCCTTTTGGAACTCCTAGGATCAACAGTTCCCTAAACAGTTTACGGATAGGGTTAAGATTGGGGTTAGAATTAGGGCTAGGGTTGGATTTAGTGTTCAGGTTAGTGTTAGTTTTAGGCTAATTTCTTTGATTATGGGAAGGTTTCATCATTTACCTAGCCTAACTATTCTTGCCATGTTTAGTCATTCTAGGTGAAACTGTTAGCTGTCAGGAACAGTTTGTATTTTCACAATTCACCATGACATACATGGGTGAATGGATATCCAGGTGGAAATCAAACAGGGTTTCTGCTACCTGCTTGAAACTACACACACACACACACACACACACACACACACACACACACACACAATCAGTTCTCCATAAGCATTGTCTGTTTTTTTTTTTTTGTTTACCTTATAGAAGGGCCAAAACCTGAAGCACGCAAAAACAGGTTTATCCAAGAGTACTGTATAATAAAACAGGGAAATAAGCAGTTATTGAAATTTTTCTCTGTATTATTCAGTCAGCTTTTTTTGATAAGGTGCAGGAGTTCATCTATTTGGTAGCCCACTAGGTTTCCCAAGATTGGGACTCCAAGGACCAATGTGTCTCTAAACAGGTTATATTTAGTGTCAGGATATGTGTTAGTTTTAGTTCTAAGGTAACATGCTTTAATTATGGATAGAGTTAGTTTTTGTCTAGTTTCCTTGATATTTGGGAAGAATTTACCTTTTACCTTTCGTATTTATGCTTGCCAAGTTAGGCCCATCTATGTGCAAGTGTTTGCTGTCAGGAACAGTTTGTATGTTTAGGTTTCACTGCAATTGGGCCTATAAAAGTGATGAATATCAAGATGGAAGAGTTTGTGCTTACTCCTTGAAATTTCATACACTCAATCAGGTCTTAGAATGCATTTTTGTGATTCTTTCTTGTTGAAGTACCAAAGAGCTGAAGCATGCAAAATAACTTAATCTGAGAGACCTCTATGATAAAAGCAGCAAAATACACATGGGCTGAAATACCTAACCAAATTATTTTTTCAGATGTCATTGATACTGCAATAGATTCATCTGTTTGATGCCTAACTATGCTCTATATTTTTGGAACTACTAGAATTAATGTTTTCTTTCAACAGTTTAGTAATAGGGTAAGAATTTCAGTTAGGGTTAGGGCAAGGTTTACAACTAGTGTTAGGGTTATAGTTTATTTCTGGCCATTTTCTTTGACACTGGGTAATATTCAACTTGTACCTAGACTAAATATGCTCGCCATAATTGTGCCTCCAACGTGAAACTCATCACTGTCAGGAACAGTTGTATTTTCAGGTTTCACTGCAATTTGACCTATATGGGTGGTGAGAATAGATCTGGAATTTGAAAAGTTTTTGTTTTAGCTGCTTGAAACTTCACACACTCAATCAGTTGTCCATGAGCATTTTCTGATTTGTTTTATGTACAAGAGGCCTAAAGCTGAAGCACATAAAACAAGTTTATCCAAGAACACTTTAAAAGAAAACAGAAAATACCCAGTTACTGAAATTTCTCACCTTAATTTTTGGTCAGATTTCTTTGATAAAGCGCAGATATTCATCTATTTGATAGGTAACTAGCTTTCCAAAGTTTTAAACTCCAATGTTAAGTGGTTCACCATGGTTAGTTTCAGGATTTGTGTTAGTTTTATTTTCAAGATTTGTGTTAGTTTTAGAGCTAAGGATACAAGCTTCTGTTATGGTTATTGTTAGTGTTTGGCTAGTTTTCTTGATACTGGACAGGATTAATTTTTTTTACCTATTCTAACTATGCTTGCCAAATTTGGGCCACCTAGTTGCAAGGGTTTCCTGTCAGGAACAGGTTGTATTTTCAGGTTTTGCAGGATTTTAACCCATACACGTGATGGAAATCCAACAGGGTCTGTGCTTGCTGATTGAAACATTACAGTCTCAATCAGGTCTCAGGATGCATTGCCTTGTTTCTTTCATTTTTAAGCAGCCCTAAACTGATGCATGCAAAAACAACTTAATCCAAGAATATTCTATAAAAAAACAAGAAAATATTCATTTACTGAAATACCTGACAAAATTATTTAGTCAGATATTTTTGATATTTCACAGGATTCATCTGTTTGATGGCCCCACTATGGTCCACACTTTTGGCACTGCTCGAATCAACATATCTCTAAACAGTTTATGTATAGGGTTAGGGTTATGGTCAGAGCTACGGGTAGATTTATTGTTAGGGTTAGAGTTCGTCTTGGCCTAATTTCTTTGATACTGGACAGGTTTCACCTTTTCCCTTGCCTAACTATGCTTGCCAAGTTTGGGCCTTCTAGGTGCAACTCTTTTCTCTCAGGAACAGTTTGTATTTTCAGGTATCAATGCATTTTAACCTATGTGGGTGAATGGAATTCAAGCTGAAAATCAAACAGGGTTTGGGCTAGTTGCTTCAAATTTTACACACTCTATCAGTTCTCCATAACCATTGTCTGTTTTTTTGTTTTTTTTTTTTTTTTTTTTTTTTTTTTTGTAGAAGAGAACAAAAGCGGAAGCACACAAAAACAAAATTTTCCAAGAGCAATCTCTAAGCCAACATGGAAATACCAAGCTACTGAAATTCCTTCCCCATTTGTTTGGTCAAATTATTTTGATAAGGGGAAGGAATACATCTGCTTGTTAGCCCACAAGGTTCTCCATGTTTGTGATTCCAAGGGTTAATTATTATCTAAACAGGTTAGAGTTAGTCTCAGATTTGTGTTATTTTTATGGCAGAGGTTACAATCTTGTGTTATGGTGAAAATTAGTTTTAATCTAGTTTCTTTGATAATGGGTAAGATTCATTTTTTACCTATCCTAATTCTGCTCACCAAGTTTGGGCCATCTATGTGCCAGTATTCACTGTCTGAAAAAGTTTGTATTTTCAAGTTTCACTGCATTTTGACAAATACAGATAATGGAAATAAAGATGGAAATCCAATAGGGTTTGCGTTTCCTGCTTGAAACTTTACACACTCAATCAGGTCTCAGAATGCATTGTCCTGTTACTTTCTTGTTGAAGTATAAAAAATCTAAAGCATGCAAAGACAACTTAATCTGAGAACACTGTATGATAAAAGCAGAAAAATACACTTACTGTAATACCTAATAAAATTATTTAGTCAGAGGTGTTTGATACTGCACAAGGTTCATCTGTTTTCTGGCCCAATTTTGCTCCATCCTTTTAGAACTCCTAGGATAAATGGTTCTATAAACAGTTTAAAGATAGGATTAGGATTGCCATTACTGTTAAGGCTAGGGTTAAATGTAGTGTTAGGTTTAGTGTTAGTTTGGGGCTAATTTCTTTGATTATGGGCAGGTTTCATCCTTTACCTAGCCTAACTATTCATGCCATGTTTAAGCATTCTAGATGAATCTGTTCACTGTCAGGAACAGTTTATATTTTCAGTTATCAATGCATTTTGACCTATATGGAAAACCAGGTGGAAATCAAACAGGTTTTTTTTTTTCTGGCTGTTTGAAACTGCACACATACACACACACACACACACACACACACACACACACACACACACTCAGATCTCCATAAGCATTGTCTGTTTTTTTTCCTTCTTGTAGAAGAAGCCAAAACCAGAAGCACACAAAAACAAGTTTATTCAAGAGCACTGTATAAGAAAACAGGGAAATAAGCAATTATTGTAATTCCTCCCTCTATTGTTTGGTCAGATTTTTGTGATAAAATAAAGGAGTACATCTGTTTAATAACCCACTAGGTTCCCCAAGATTGGAACTCCAAAGATCAATGGTTCTCTAAACAGTTTACGTTTAGTGTCAGGGTTTGTTTTAGTTTTAGGTCTAAAATTACAGGCTTTTGTTATGGTTAGAGTGAGTTTTTGCCTAGTTTCTTTGTTACTGAGCAGGATTTACCTTTTACCTATCCTAATTATGCTTGCTAAGTTAGGCTCATCTAGGTCCAAGTGTTCACTGTCAGGAACAGTTTGTATTTTTAGGTTTCATTGCAGTTGGGTCTATATGGGTGATGGATATCAAGATGGAAATCGAACAGAGTTTGTGCTTATTCCTTAAAAATTCACACACTCAATCATGTCTCAGAATGTATTTTTGTGATTCTATCTTGTTGAAGTACCAAACATATGAAGCATACAAAAATAACTCAATCTGAGAACACTCTATGATAAAAGCAGAAAAAATATACACTTACTGAAATACCTAACCAAATTATTTCGTCAGATGTATTTGATACTGTAAAGGATTCATCTGTTTGCTAAACCCACTATGCTCTATGTTTTTGGAACTACTAGGATCAATGTTTTGTTCAACAGTTTAGTAATAGGGTAAGAATTATGGTTAACGTTAGGGCAAGATTTACAGTTAATGTTAGGGTTAGTATTTGTTTTGGAGCAATTTCTTTGACAATGGGCAATATTCAACTTGTATCTAGCCTAAATTTGCTAACCAGGATTATGCCTACTACGGGCAACTCTTCACTGTCAGGAACAGTTGTATTTTTAGGTTTCACTGCAATTTCGCCTATATGGGTGAAGGAAATTGAGCTGGAAATTTAAAAGTATTTGTTCTAGATGCTTGAAACTTTACACACTCAATCAGTTGTCAATGAGCATTGTCTGACTTGTTTTATGTACAAGAGGCCTAAAGCTGAAGCATACAAAACAAGTTTATCCAAGAACACCCTTCAAGAAAACTGAATATACCCAGTTACTAAAATTCCTCTTTTTATTTTTTGGTCAGATTACTTTTATAAAGGGCAGGAATTCATCTGTTTCATATATCATAAGCTTCTCAATGTTTGAAGCTCCAATGATAAATGGTTCTCTAAAAAGGTTAGGGTTAGTGTCAGGATTTGTGTTAGTTTTAGAGCTAAGGTTATAAGCTTGTATTATGGTTACAAGTTTTTGTCTAGTCTCATTGATAGTGGACAGAATTCATCTGTTACCTACTCTAACTATGCTTACCAAATTGGGCCATCAAGGTGCAAGTGTTTCCTATCAGGAACAGTTTGTATTTTCAGGTTTCACAGCACTTTGACCCATACAGGATATGGAAATTGAACATGATTTGTGATTGCAGCTTGAAACTTCACACACTCAATCAGATCTCAGGTTGCATTGTCTTCCATGTTGAAGCAGCCCTAAACTGATACATGCAAAAACAACATAATCCTAGAATACTCTATGAAAAAATGACGAAAATATTCATTTACTGAAATACCTAACAAATTTATTTAGTCAGATGTTTTTGATATTGCACAGGATTCATATGTTTGCTGACCCCAACATGCTCCACACTTTTGGGACTGTTCATATCAACATTTCTCTAAACAGTTTAGGGGTAGTGTTAGGATTAGGGTTAGTGCGATGGGTAGATTTATCATTAGTGTTAGAGTTAATTTTGGCCTAATTTTGTTAATACTGGGCAGGTTTCACATTTTTCCATTGCCTAACTATGCACGCCAAGTTCAGGCATTCCAAGTGCAACTCTTTGCTGTCAGGAACAGTTTGTATTTTCAGGTATCAATGCATTTTGACCTATATGGGTGAATGGAAATCGAGGTGGAAATCAAGCATGGTTTGTGCTAGGTGCTTGAAACTCCATGCACACAATCAGTTTTTCATAAGCATTATCCGTTTCTTTTCTTTTCTTTTTTTTTTTCTTGTAGAAGAAGCCAAAAGCACTGTATAAGATAAGAAGAAAATAAGAAGTTATTGAAATGCCTCCCTCTTTGTTTGGTCAGATTTTTTGATAAGGTGCAGGAGTTCATCTGTTTGGTAGCCAACTAGATTCTCCAATATTGGGACTCCAAGGATCAATGGTTCTCTAAACAGGTTAAGGTTAGCATCAAGGTTTGTGTTAGTTTTAAGTCTAAGGTTACTAGCTTGTGTTGTGTTTAGAATTAGTTTTTGTCTAGTTTCTTTGATACTGGACAGGATTTACTTTTTACCTATCTTAATTATGTTTGCCAAGTTAGGTTCATGTAGATTCAAGTGCTCTCTGTCAGGAACAGTTTGTATTTTTTGTTTGTTTGTTTGTTTCACTGCAATTTGGTCTATATGGGTGATGGATACCAAGATGGAGATCAACAGAGTTTGTGCTTACTCCTTGAAACTGCACACACTCAATCAGGTCTCATAATGCATTTTCATTATTCTTTTTTGTTGAAGTACCAAAGAGTTGAAGCATGCGAAAATAACTTAATCTGAGAACACTCTATGATAACAGCAAAAATATACAAATTTACTGAAATAACTCACCAAATTATTTAATCAAATGTCTTTGATACTGCAAAGGATTCATCTGTTTGCTGACCTGACTATGTTCTACACTTTTGGGACTACTATATCAATGAGTTATACTTGAGTGTGTGAAGCTTTAAACAGCTAGCTCACACCCTGTTTGATTTCCAGCTACATATTCATTCATCCATTCTAGTCATAATGCAGTGATACCTAAAAATACAAACTGTTAGTGACAGTGAACCATTGCACCTAGAATGCCCAAACTTTGTGAGCATATTTAGGCTAGGTAAAATGTGAATCCAGCCCAGTGTCAAGGAAATTAGCCAAATCTAACTCTAACCCTAACACTAGCTCTAACCTAAACCTTATCCTGAACTTAACCCTAACACTCTCCCTAAGCTGTTTAAGGAACCATTGACCCTAGGAGTCCCAAAAGTGTGAAGCATAGTGGGGCCAGAAAAACAGATTAATCCTGTGATGTATTAAAGATGTCTGACTAAATAATTTGGTAAGGTATTCCATTAATTTTGTATTTTCCTTTTTTTTCATAGATTGCTCTCAGGAAATAGTTGTTTTGTGTGCTTTAGCTTAGAGCTACTTCAACAAGAAAGAAACAAGACAATGCATACTGAAACCTGATTGAAAGTGTAAACTTTCAAGCAGCAAGTACAAAACCTATTTGATTTTCAGCTTGATTTCCATTAATGCTTATAAGTCAAAATGCACTGAAACTTGAAAATTCAAATTTTTTCTGACAGTGAACATTTGCACCTCGAAGGTCCAAAATTAGAGAGCATAGTTAGCTTAGGAAAAAATTAATCCTTCACAGTATCAAAGAAACAAGACAAAAAATACCTCTAACCATTACAAAACTGTCACCCTAGTCCTAAAACTAACACAAACCCTGACAATAACCCAAACTTGTTTTGGGAACCTTCATCCTTGGAGTCCCAAAATTGGAGAGTCGAATGGGCTAGCAAATAGATGAATTCCTGTACTTTATCAAAGAAATCTCTCTAAAGAATTGTGGAAGCAATATAATTAAATTGGTATTTCCAAGTTTATATATATATATATATATATATATATATATATATATATATATATATATATATAGTGCTCTTGGAAAAACTTGTTAATATGTGCTTTTTTGGGTTCTTCTACAAGAAACAAACCAGACAATGCTCACAGAGAATTTATTGAGTGTATGAAGTTTTATGTAGCTAAGACAAACCCTGTTTTACTTCAGGTATAATTCCCATTCATGCATAGAGTTCTAAATGCAGTGAAACCTAAAAATACAAATGGTTTCTGACAGTGAACAGTTGCACCTAGAAGGCCCAAACATGGAGAGCATAGTTAGCATAAGCAAAAGATGAAACCTGCTCAGAAATTAGCTCAAAATTTTCTCTAACCCTAACACTACCTCCATCTTTAGCCCAAACCCTAAAACTAAACCTAACATTATCCCTAAACATTTTAGAGATTCATTGTTCCTTGGAGTCTCAAAAGTGTGGGCATAGTGGGGCAAACAAACAGATAAATCTTGTGCTGTATCAAAGAAATCTGACTAAATAATTAAGTTAGGTATTTCAGGAAATGAGTATCTTTCTGTTTATTCACAGAATGCTCATAGATAAAGTTAATTTTATATGCTTCATCTTAGGTCTACTTCAACAAGAAAGAAACAAGACAATGCATACTGAGACCTGATTGAGTGTGTGAGGTTTCAGGAAGCAAGCACACACCCTGTTTGTATTTCAGATTGATTTTCATTCACTCGTATAGGTCAAAATGCAGTGAAACCTGAAATACAAACTGTTCCTGACAGCAACCACTTGCATCTAGAAAGCCTAAACTTGGCAAGCATAGTTAGGGTTGGTAAAAGAGGAATCCTACCCAGTATCACAGATACTAGACCCAAACTAACAATAACCCTAACACAAGATTTAACCCGAGCCCTAAAACTAACACAAACCAAGAAGCTAATTCTAACCTATTTAGAGAACCATTGATCCTTGGAGCCTAGTAGGCTAGCAAACAAAAGAATTTTGGGGATTTTCATACAAATCTGACCCAAAGGTTGGGGGAGGAATTTCAGTAACTTGGTATTTCCCTGTTTCTCTATTTCAGTAAATAGAGATTTTCCTGTTTTTTTATACAGTGCTCTCAGATACATTTATTTTGCATGCTTCAGCATAGGACTACTTCAACAAGAAAGATACAAGACAATGCATACTGAGATCTGATTAAATGTGTAAAGTTTCAAGCAGCAAGCAAAAACTCTGTTCGTATTTCACCTCAATTTGCATTTAACTTTATCTGTCAAAATGAAGTGAAATCTGAAAATACAAATTGTTCCTGACTACGAACAGTGGCACCTAGAAGGCACATGCTTGGCGAGTATAGTTAGGCTAGGTAAAAGATGAATCCTGCCCAGTATCAAAGAACTTATACAAAAAAAAAAAAAAAAAAAAAAAAAAACCAACTCTAACCATAACATAAGCTTTCACCCTAGCACTAAAACTAACACAAACCCTGAGGCTAACCCTAATCTCTTTAGTGAACCAGTTATTCTTGGAGACACAAACTTGGGATGCCTAGTGGGCAAGCAAACAGATGAATTCCTGCACATTATCAAAAAAATCTGACCAAAGATTTGGAGTAGGAATTTCAGTAACTGGGTATTTCTCGGTTTCCTTACAGAGTGCTCTTGGATAAACTTCATTTTGTGTGCTTCACAATTGGGCTTCATCCACATGAAGCAACCCAGACAATGAACACAGACAACTGATTTAATTGGTAAAGTTTTAAGCAGCTAAAACAAACCCTGTTTGATTTCCAGCTGGATTTTTATTACCTATATAGGTTATAATGCAGTGATACCTGAAAATACAAACTGTTCCTGACAGCGAACATTTGCACCTAGAAGGCTCAAACTTGACGAACATAGTTGGGCTAGGTAAAAGATGAATACTGCCTAGTATCAAAGAAATTAGCCAAAAATTTACTCTAACCCTAACACTAGTTCTAACCCTAGCCCTAACCCTAACATTATCCCTAATCTCTGTAGAGAACCATTGATACTAGGAGTCCCAAATTTTGGAGCTTAGTGGGGACAGCAAACAGATGAATCCTGTACAGTATTAAAGAGATCTGACTAAATAATTTGGTTAAGTATTTAAGTAAATGGGTATTTCTCTGTTTATTCATAGAGTGTTCTTGGATAAAGTTGGTTTTGCATACTTCAGTTTAGGGCAACTTCAAAAAGAAAAAAAAAAGACAATGCATACTGAGATCTGATTGAGTATTTGAAGTTTCAAGCAGCAAGCACAAACCCTGTTAATATTTCACCTAAATTTCCATTCACCCATATAATTCCAAATGTCAAAATGCAGTGAAACCTGAAAATATAAACTGTTCCTGACATTGAACTTAGATGGCGCAATCTTGGCGAGCATAGTTAGGCTAGAGAAAAGATGTATACTGCCAAGTTTCAAATAAATTAGACAAAAACTAATGCTAACCATAACACAAGCTCTCCCCCTAGTCCTATGCTAACACAAACCTGACCCTAACCCTATCCTGTTTAGAGAACCATTGGTCATTGGAGTCCCAATCTTGGGGAACATAGTGGGCTAGAAAACAGATTAATTCTTGAAAATTATCAAAAAAAATCTGATCAAAGAATTAGGGGAGGAATTTCAGAAACTTGGTATTTCCCTGTTTTCTTACAGAATGCTCTTGGATAAACTTGTTTTTGTGTGCTTCAGCTTTGGGCTTCTTCTACAAGAAACAAATCAACAATGCCCACAGAGAACTGATTGAGTGTGTGAAGTTTCAAGTGGTTAGCACAAAGAGTGTTTGATTTCCAGTTAAATTTCCATTCACCCATATAATTCCAAATGCAGTGAAACCTGAAAATACAAACTGTTCTGAAGAAAATCAGTTGAACTTAGGAGTACCAAACTTGGTGAGGCTAGTTAGGCTAGGTAAAAAGTTATTCCTGCCAAGTTTCAAAGATATTATGCTGAAATTAACTCTAACTCTAACACTATTTCTAACCCTAGCCCTAACCCTAACCCTAACCCTAATTCTATCCCTAAACTGATTAGAGAAATCTTGATCCTAGGAGTCCCCAAAGTGTTGAGCATAGTGGGGAATGCCAACAGATAAATCCTGTGCAGTATAAAAGACATCTGACTAAATAATTTGGATACGAATTTCAGTAAATGAATATTTGTTGTTTTTGCATACAATGCTCTCGGACAAAGTTGTTTCTGCCTGATTCAACAAATGGGTACTTTAACAAGAAAGAAAAAAGACAATGCATACTGAGACCTCATTGAGTGTGTGAAGTTTCAAGCAGCAAGCACAAACCCTGTTCAATTTCCAGCTCAATTTCCATTCACCCATATAGGTCAAAAAGCAGTGCAACCTGAAAATACAAACTGTTCCTGGGGGAAGAATACTTGCACCTAGAATGCCCAAAATTGGAGAGCACATTTAGGCTAGAAAAAAGATAGATCCTTCCCACTGTCAAAAAAAAACTAGACAAAAACTAGCTCTAACCATAACTCAAGTTGTCTTCCTAGCCCTAAAACTAACACAAACCCTGACACTAACCTAAACCTCTTTAGAGAACCATTGATTTTTTAATCCTAAAATTTCTGAGCATACTTGGCTAGCAAACAGATGAATTCTTGCTCATTATCAAATAAGTCTGACCAATGAAAAACTGTGTATTTCCTTGTTTTCTTATACAGTTCTCTTGGATAAATTTGTTATTGTGTGCTTCAGATTTGTGCTTTTTCTACAAGAAACAAACCAGACAATGCTCACAGAGAACTGATTGAGTAAGTGAAGATTAAAATCGCTAGTGAACACTTTATCCTAGAAGGCCCAAACATTGTTAGTATAGTTAGGATAGGTAAAAGATGTAACATGCCCAGTATCAAAGAAACTATGCAAAAATACTAACTCTAACCATAACAATCTTTTACCCTAGCTCTAGAAATAACATAAACCCTGAAACTATCCCTAACCTGTTTAGAGAACCATGCATCCATGGAGTCCCAAAATTGTGGAGCCTAGTGGGCAAGCATACAGATGAATTCTTGCACATTAGCAAGAAATCTACAAAATATTTGGTGGGAAAATGTCAGTAACTGTGTATTTCACTGTTTTCTGATGGAGTTCTCTTAAATAAATTTGTTTTAGTGTACTTCAACATTGGGCCTTTTCTAAGGAAACAAACCAGACAATGAACATGGAGAACTGATTTAATGTTTGACATATCAAGCAGCTAGCACAAACCCTGTTTGATTTTCAGCTACATTTGTATTCCCCCATAAATGTCAAAATGAAGTGATACCTGAACATACAAACTGTTCCTGACACTTATAGTTGAACCAAGAAGGCCCAAACTTGGTGAGTATAATTACTCTAGAAAAAAAAATGAATCCTGTCCAGTATCAAAGAAATTAGCCCAAAATTAAATTTAACCATAAAATTATCTCTAACCCTAGCCATAACCCTAACCCAAACATAGATCTTTCCCTAAATTGTTTAGAAAACCGTGGTTAATACATGTCCCAAAAGTGTCAAGCATAGTGGGGCCAGCAAACAGATGAATCATGTGCAGTATCAAAGGCATCTGACTAAAAAATTTGGTTAGATATTTCAGTAAACAGATATTTTCCTGATTTTTCATAGATTGCTCTTGGATTAAGTTGATTTTTATGCTTCAGCTTAGGGCTATTTCAACAAGAAAGAAAAAAGAAACCATAGACTGAGACCTGATTGAGTGTGTGAAGTTTCAAGCAGCAAGCACAAACCCTGTTCAATTTCCAGCTAGATTTCCTTTAACCCATATAGGTCAAAAAGCAGTGAAACCTGAAAATACAAACTTTTCTTGCCAGATGGCCCAAACTTGGCAAGCATAGTTAGACTACGAAAAAGATGAATCATACCTTGTTTCAAAGAAACTAGACAAAAACTAACTCTAACCATAACGCTAACTGTGACCCTAGTCATTAAACCAACACAATCCCCTGACACTAACCCTAACCTTTTTAGAAAACCATTGATACTTGGAGTCCCCAACATGGTGAGAATACTGGACTAGCAAAGAGATGAATTCCTGTGCATTATTAAAGAAATCTGACAAAACAATTGCGGTAGGGATTTCAATAATAGGATATTTCCCTGTTTTCTTTTAGAGTGCTCTTGGATAAACTTGATTTTTTTCTGTTTCAGCTTTGGGCCTCTACTAAAAGAAACAAATCAGACAATGCTAACTGAGAACTGATTGAGTATGTGAAGTTTCAAGTGGTTAGCACAAACCCAGTTTGATTTCCAGCTGGATTTCCATTCACCCATATAGGTAAAAATGCATTTATACCTTAAAATACAAATTGTTCCTGACAGTGAAAATTTGCACCTAGAATGCCCAAACATGGTGAGCACATTTAGGCTAGATGATAGATGAATCTTGCCGAGTAGAAAAGAAATTGGCCCCAAACTAACTCTAACCCTAACACTATCTCTAACCCTAACCCTAACTGTAACCTAACCCTAATGCTATCCATAAACTGATCAGAGAACCTTTGATCCTTGGAGTCCCAAAATTGTGGAGCTTGGTGAGGCCAGCAAAGAGATGATTCCTGTGCAGTATCAAAGATATCTGACTAAATAATTTGGTTAGGTATTGCAGTAAATGGATATTTTCCTGTTTATTTTTTTAATACAGTGCTCATGGAAAAATTTATTTATGCATTCTTCAGATGAGAGTTATTTCAACAAGAAAGAAATAAGATAATGTGTATTGACACCTGATTGAGTTTGTGAAGTAGCAAGTAAAAACTCTGTTTGATTTCCAGCTTGTTTTTCCTTCACCTGTATAAGTAAAAATGTGGAGAAAACTGAAAAAAAAAAACACAATGTTTTTGACAGAGAACAGTTGCACCTAGAAGTACCAAACTTGATGAGCATAGTTAGTTTAGGGAAAAGATGTATCTTGCCCAGTATCAAAGAAACCAGAAAAACTAACTCTAAACATAACACGAGCTTGTAACCCTAGTCCTAAAACTAAAAGAAACCCTGAAACTAACCCTAACCTGTTTAGAGACCCAGTGATTTTTGGAGTCCCAAATATGGGGAGACTAGTGGGCTAGCAAACAGAATAATTTCTGTGCCTTATCTAAGAAATCAGAACATAAAATTGGGGGAGAAATTTCAGTAAATGGGTATTTCCCTGTTTTCAAATAAAAAGCTCTGGAATAAACTTCTTTTTGTGTGCTTCACTTTTGACCTCTTCTAAGAGGAAAAAAGTAGACAATGTGCATGGATAACTGATTGAGTGTGTGATGTTTCGATCAGTTAGCAAAACCACGTTTGATTTCCAATTGGATTTCATTAATCCAGATAGGTCAAAAGGCAGCGATACCAGATAATACAAACTGTTTCTGACAGCAAACATTTGTACGTAGAAGGCTTGGCTTGCATAGTTATGCTATGTAAAATTTTATTCCTGGCCAGTATCAAAGAAATTGGTCCAAAACTAACTATAACCACATGACTAGATCTAACTATAGCCTTAACCCTATCCCTATCCCTAAACTCTTTAGAAAACCATTGATCCTTGGAGGTAGAAAAGTGTAGAACAGAGTGGGGCCAGTAAATAGATGAAGGATGTGCAGTATCAAAAAATCTAACCCTAGCCCTAACAATAACCCTAACCCTAAGACTATCCCTAAATTTTTTTAGAGAACCATTGATCCTTGGAATCACAAAACTGTGGAGCAGAGTGGGGCCAGCAAATATAGGAATCCAATTCAGTTTTAAAGAAATATGACTGAATAATTTGGTTAGGTATTTCAGTAAATGGGTATTTTCCTCTTTTTTTTTCTTAGAGTGTTCTCAGGTTAAGTTGTCTTTGCATGATTCAGCTTAGGGCTACCTCAACAAGAAATAAACAAGTCAAGAAATCCTGAAAACTGATTGAGTGTGTGAATTTCAAGCATCAAGCTCAAGTCCTGTTCGATTTGCATTTTGATTTCCATCATCTGAATAGGTAATAATGCAGTGAAACTGATAATACAAATCTGTTCTAGACAGCAAAAAATTGCACCTAGATTGCTTAAACATGGCAAGCATAGTTTGGATAGGTAAATGATGAATCCTACCCAATATCAAAAAACTAGAGTAAAACTAACTCTAACCATAACAAAAGTTTTGTAAGCTTAGCCCTAAATCTAACAGAAACCCTGACACTAACCCTAAATTCTTTAGAGAACCATTGACACTTGAATTCCAAAACTTGGGGAACATAGTGGGCGAGAAAAGAGATGAATTCGTGCTCCATATCAAAGAAATCTGAGAAAAACAATTGGTTAGGAATTTCAGTAACTGTGTATTTCTAAGTTTTCTTATAGAGTGCTCTTGGACAAATTTGTATTTGTGTGCTTCAGCTTTGGGACTCTTCTACAAGAAACAAACAAGACAAAGCTCATGGAAAACTGACTGAGTGTGTTAAATTTCAAGCAGCTAGCACAAACACTGTTTTGCAGCTCGATTTCCATTCACCCATGTAGATCAAAATGCAGAAAATAAAAACTGTTCCTGCCAGTGAACAGATGGACCTAGAAGGCCTAAATTTGGTGAGCAGAGATAGGCTAGTTATAATTTTAATCCTGCACAATATCAAAGAAATTGGTCAAAAACAAACTGTAAACCTAACATTAGTTCTACCCCTAGTACTAACCCTAACCCTAAACCTAACACTATCCCTAAACTGTTTTGAGAACTATTGATCCTAGTACTCCAAAAAGTGTGGAGCTGAGTGGGGACAGCAAACCAATGAATCATGTGCAGTATCAAAGACATCTGAAAAAATAATTTGGTTAGGTATTTCAGTAAATGGGTATTTTCCTGTTTTTTCATAGAGTGCTCTCAGATTAGGTTGTTTTTGTATGCTTAAGGTTAGGGCTACTTCAATGAGAAAGAAACAAGACAATGCATTCTGATACCTGATTAAGTGGATGTAGTTTCAATCAGGAAGCACAAACCCTGTTCAATTTCCAGCTTTATTTCCATTGACTCATATATGTCAATATGCTGTGCAACCTGAAAATAGAAACTGTTCCTGACAGCAAAAAAAAAAAATTGAATCTGCTGCTATATTAGTAAATGGGTATTTTCCTGTTTTATTTTTTTTCATGGACTGCTCTCAGATTAAGGTTTTTTTTTATTTTTTGTATTTTTCAGCTTAGGTGTACTTTAAAAAGAAAGAAACAAGATAATGTATTCTGAGACTTGATTCAGTTTGTGAAGTTTCAGGCAGCAATCACAAACCCTGTTCGAATTCCAGATGAAATTCCACTTCACTCATGTAGGTCAAAATGCTGTGAAGCCTGAAAATACTGTTCCTGACAGCAAACACTTGTACCTGGATGGCCCAAACTTGGCAAACATAGTTAAGATAGATAAGTGATAAATTCAGGCCAGTATCAAAGAAACTAGAAAAAAACTAACTGTAACCATAATACAAGATTGTAACCCTAGCCCTAAATCTAACAGAAACCCTGACACTAACCCTAACCTACCTAGAGAACCATTGATTCTTGGAGTACCAAAATTGGGGAGCATAGTTTACTAACAAAGAGACAACTTCCTGTGCATTATCAATAAATCTTACCAAATAATTATAGGAGGACTTTCAGTAACTGGGTATTTTCCTGTTTCATCATAGAGTCCTCTTGGATAAAATAGTTTTTGTGTGCTTTAGCGTTGGGCTTCCTCTGCAAGAATGAGACCAGACAATGCTCATGGAGAACTTATTGAGTGTGTAAAGTTTCAAGAAGCTAGGACAAATCCTTTTTTGATTTCCAGCTGGATTTCTTAATACTCATATAGTTCAAAATGCAGTGGTACCTGAAAATACAAACTGTTCCTGACAGTGAATAGTTTCCCCTGGAAGACCCAAGCTAGGCAAGCATAGTTAGGTTAAATAAATGATGAATCTTGCCCAATATATAAAAAAAAATTATCCCCAAACCAACTTTAATCCTAACACTAGATCTAAACATATCCTCTAACACCAGATCTAAACATGTCCCTAAACCTAGCCCTAACCCTAAAACTATCCCTAACACTATCCCTAATATCTTTAGAGAACCTTGATCCTAGGAGTCCAAAAAGTGTGGAGCATAGTTGGTCCAGCAAACAGATGAATCCTGTGAAGCATGAAAAACACCTAACTAAATAATTTGGTTAGGTATTTCAGTAAATTCGTATTTTTCTGTTTTTCATAGAGTGCCCTCAGATTAAGTTGTTTTAACAGGCTTCAGCATAGTGCTACTTCAACAAGAAAGAAAGAAGACAATGTATACTGAGACCTGATGGAGTGTGTGAAGTTTCAAGTAGCAATCACAAACCCTGTTTGATATTCAGCTCAATTTCCCGTCACTCTAATAGGTCAAAATGTAGTGAAACCTGAAAATAAAAACTGTTGCTGAGAGCAAACACTTGCACCTAGATGCCCTAACCTTGGCTAGAATATTTAGGATAGGAGAAAGATAAATCCTGCCTAGTATCAAAGAGAGTAGACAAAAACTAACTCTAACCACAACACAAGATTGTAAACCTAGCCCTAAAACTAACACAATCACTGACCTTTACCATAACCTGTTTAGAGAACCATTGATCCTTGGATTTCCAATCTTGGAAAACCTAGTGGGCTAGGAAACAGTGGAATTCCTGTGCTTATCAAAGAAATATAAATAAACAATTGGGGAAGAAATTTTAGTAACTGTGTAATTCCCAGTTTTCTAATACAGTGCTCTTGGATAAAGTTGGTTTTGTGTGCTTCAGCTTTGAGCTTCTTCTACAAGAAAAAAAAAAGGCAATGTTGATTGAGAACTGATTGACTGTGTGAAGTTTCAAGCACTTAGTACAAATCCGGTTTTATTTTCAACTGGATTTCCATTCACCCATATAGGTAAAAATGTAGTGATACCTAAGAGTACAAACTGTTCCTGACAGTGAACATTTGAACCCAGAATGCCCAAACTTTTGGAGCATACTTATGCTAAAGAACGTATGTAACAGCCCTGTATCAAAGAAATTGGCCCCAAACAAACTCTAACCCTAATACTATCTCTAACCCAAGCCAGAACCCAACCCTAACCCTACTACTACCCCTAAACTGTTTAGATAACTGTTATTTCTAGAAGTTCCAAAAGTGTGGAGCATAGTGGGGCCAGCAAACAGATAAATCTTGTGCCGTAACAAAGACAACTGACTAAATTATTTGTTTAGGTTATTTCAGTGAATGGGTATTTTTCTGTTCTTTTTTTTATATACTGTTCTTGAATTAAGTTGTTTTTGGATGCTTCAGCTTAGGACTACTTCAACAAGAAACAAACAACACAATACATTCTGAGACCTGATTGAGTGTTTAAAGTTTCAAGCAGCAAGCACAAACCCTCTTTGATTTTCAGCTCAATTTCCATTCACTCTTATAGGTCAAAAGGCAGTGAAAACTGAAAATATAAACTGTTCCAGAAGGTGAACTCTTGCAAATCTATAGCCTAAACTTGTCAAACATAGTTAGGATAGGTAAAAGGTGAATCCTTCAGACTATCAAAAAAACTAGACTACAACTAACTCTAACCATAACACAAGCTTTTCCCTGGAGCCCTAAAACAAACACAAACCCTGAAATTAACCCTAAACTGTTTAGAGAACATTTGACCCTTGGAGTACCAAACTTGAGGAGACAAGTGTGATATCAAACAAATGAATTCCTGTGCCTTTTCAAAAAAATATGACCAAAGAGTTGAGGGAGGAAATTCAGTAACTATGTATTTCCCTGTTTTCTTATTGAGTGCTCTTGAATAAACTGGTTTTTGCGTGCTTCACCTTTGGGCCTCTTCTACAAGAAACAATGCAGACAATGAACATGGAGAATTGATTGAGTATGTAAAGTTTCAAGCAGCTAGCACAAACCCTGTTTGATTTCCAGGTAAATTCCCACTCACCCATATATGTCAAAAAGCAGTGATTACTGAAAACACAAACTTTTCCTCACAGGGAAGAGTTGAACATAGAAGACCCAAACATGATGAGCAAAGTTTATTTTGGTAAAAGATGAATCTTGCCCAGTATAAAAGAAACTTGCCCCAAACCAACTCCAACCCTAACACTACCTCTAACTCTAGACCTAAACCTAACCATAACTCTAACCCTATCAATAAACTGCTTAGAGAACCATTGATTTTAGAAGTACCAAATGTGTGAAGCAGAGTGGCTCCAGAAAAATGATAAATCCTTAGCTGAATCAAACACATCTGACTAAATAATTTGGTTAGGTATTTTAGTAAATAGGTATGTTTCTGTTTTTTTTTTTTTTTCACAGAGAGTTCTAAGATTATTGTGTTTGCACGCTTCATCTTAGGGCTACTTCAATAGGAAGGAAACAAGACAATGAATTCTGAGACCTGATTGAATGTCTGAAGTTTCAAGCAGTATGCACAAATCCTGTTCAATTTTCAGTTCAATTTTTATCACCTTTATCGGTCAAAATGCAGGGAAACCTGAAAGTACACAGTTCCTGACAGCAAACACTTGCACCTAGATGGATCAAACTTTGCAAGCATAGTTTGGGTAGGTTAAAGATGATTCCTGCCAATTATCAAATAAACTGGACAAAAACTGAATTTAACCATAACACAAGCTTGTAACATTAGCCTTAAAGTAACACAAACCCTGAAACTAACCCTAACCTATTTAGAGAACTATTGATAATTGGAGTCCAAAACGTGGGGAGCCTAGTGAGCTAGCTAACAGATGAATTCCTGCACCTTATAAAAAACTTACCAAACAATTGGGGGAGAAATTTCAGTAACTAGATTTTCTCTGTTTTCTTATAGAATGCTCTTAGATAAACTTGTTTTTGTGTGCTTCAGCTTTGGGCCTCTTCTACAAAAAGCAAACCAGACAATATTCATAAAGAACTGATTGAGTGTGTAAAGTTTCAATCAGCTAGAACAAACCCTGTTAGATTTCCAGGTGAATTTTCATTAATTCATATAAGTCAAAATGCAGTGATATCTAAAAATACACACTGTTCCTGACAGTGAACAGTCTTACCTTGAAGGCCAAAACTTAGTGAACATTGTTAGGCTACGGAAAAAAAGAACCTGACCAGTATAAAACAAATTAAAAAAAAAAACTAACTCTCAGACTCATACTTATCTCTAACCCTAGCACTAATCCTAAACCTATCACTAATTATCTCTAAACTTTTTAGAGAACCGGTGAACAAAGAAGTTCCAAAATTATGGAGCAGAGTGCAGCCAGTGAACAGCTGAATTCTGTGCAGCAGCAAAGACATCTGACTAAATAATTTGGTTAGGTATTTCAGAAAATATGTATTTTTCTGTATTTCATAGACTGTTCTTGGATTAATTTGTTTATGCATGCTTCAGCATAGAGCTACTTCAACAAGAAAGAAAATGTATACTGAGACATGTATACTGAGACAATGTATACTGAGACATGATTGAATGTGTGATGTTCCAAGCAGCAAGCACAAACAATATTCAAATTCCAGCTCAATTTCCTTTCATTTATATAGATCAAAATTAAGTGAAACCTGAAAACACAAAATGTTCCTGACATCAAACACTTGCACCTAGATGGTTCAAATTTTGTGAGTATAGTTAGGATAAGATAAAGATGAATCCTGCCCAGTATCAAATAAACTAGACAAAAATTAACATAAACAACAACACAATTTTGTAACTCTAGCACTAAAAATAACACAAACCCTGACACTAACCTTAACCTGTTTTGAGAATGACTGATACTTGGAATCCTAAATTTGCAGAGTCTAGTGAGGTAGAAAACAGATGATTACCTGTGCCTTACAAAACAAAACTGACCAAACAATTGGGGGAGGAATTTTAGTAACTGCATATTTCCCTGTTTTATCATAGAGTGATCTTGAATAAACTTGTTTTTTGTTCTTCACAAACAAACCAGACAATGCTCACAGAGAACTGATTAATTGTGTGAAGTTTCAAGCAGCTAGCAAAAACCCTGTTTGATTTCCAGGTGGATTTACATTCAACAATATAGGTCAAAATGCAGTGATATCAGTAAATACAAACTGTTCCTGAAAGGAACAGTGGCACCTAGAAGGCCCAAATTTGGTGAGCCATGTTTGGCTAGGTGAAAGTTGAATCCTGCCCAATATTAAAGAAAGTGGCTTAAAACTAACTCTAAACCGAATGCTAGTTCTAATCCTAACCCTAAACCTAACCATATCGCTAAACCTATCCATAAACTGGTCAGATAACCATTGATCCTAGGAATCCTAAAAGTGTGGAACATAGTGAGATGAGAAAACAGATTAATCATGAGCAGAATGAAAGACATCTGACTAAATAATTTGATTATGTATTTCAGTAAATAAGTATTTTCCTGTTTTTTTTTATAGAGTGTTCTCAGATTAAGTTTTTTTTTTTTAATTTTTGCATGCTTCAGTTTAGGGCCACTGCAACAAGAAAAAAATAAGACAATGCATCCTGAGACCTGATTCAGTGTGTGAAGTTTCAAGCAGCAAGCACGAACCCTGTCATATATCCAGCTCAATTTACTTACAACTGTATAGGTCATAATGAGTGATGCATTAGAAACAAACTGTTCCAGACAGGGAGCACTTGAACCTATTAGGCCCATCTTGGAGAGCCTATTTAGGCTAGAGAATAGATGAATCTTGCCCAATATCAAACAAACCAGAAAAAAAAAAACTAACTCAAAGCATAAAACAAGCTTTTAACCTTAGACCTAAAACTAACACAAACCCAGACACTCAACCTAACCTGTTTAGAGAATCATTGATCCTTGGAGTCCCAAACTTGGGGAGACTAGTAGGCTAGCAAATAAATGCATTCTTCCTCCTTATCAAAGATATCTTACCAAACAATTGGGGGAGAAATTTTAGTACCTTGGTATTTCCCTGTTTTTTTATAGAGTGCTCTTGGATAAACTTCTTTTTGTGTGAATTAGTTTTGGCCTCTTCTACAGGATACAAACCAGACAATGCCAAAAGATAATTGATTGAGTGTTTGAAGTTTACAGCATCAATGACAAACACTGTTTGAATTCCAGCTGGATTTCCATTCACCCATATAGGTCAAAAATCTGTGATACCTGAAAATACAAACTGTTCCTGACAGCAAACAGTTGCACCTAGAAGGCCCAAACATAGTGAGCAGAGTTTGGCTAGGTAAAAGTTGAATCCTACTTAGTATTTAAGAAATTGGCTTAAAACTAACACTAAACCTAACACTAGCACTAACTCTAGTCCTAACCATAATTCTAACCCTAAATCTATCCCTAAACTGTTTGAGAACTGTTGATCCTAAGAGTCCCAATAGTTTGGAGCAGAGTGAGACCAGCATAAAGATGAATTCTATGCAGTATCAAAGACATCTGACAAAATAATTTGGGTAGGTATTTCAGTAAATAGGTATTTTACTGTTTTATTCATTGAGTGTTTTTGGATTAAGTTCTTTGGGCATGCTTTAGCTTAGGGCCATTTCAATAATAAAGAAACAATAAAATGCATTATGAGACCTAATTGAGTGTGTGAAGTTTCAAGGAGCAAGCACAAACCCTGTTCGATTTCCATCTCAATTTTCATTTGCCCACATAGATCATAGTGAGGTGAAACCTGAAAATACAAACTATTCCTGACAGAAAACATTTGTGCCTGTATGTCTCACACTTGGCAAGCATATTTAGGATAAGTAAAAAGATGAATCCTGCCCAATATCAAAGAAACTAGACAAAAGTTAACTTGAACCATAACACAAGCTTGTCACCCTAGACCTAAATCTAACACAAACCCTGACACTAACTCTAACCTGTTATTGAACCATTGACACTTGGAGTCCGAAATTTTGGGAGCCTAGTGATGTAGCAAACACATGAATTTCTGTATCTTATCAAATAAAACAGACCAACAATTGGGGGAGGAATGTTAGTAACTGGGTATTTTCCTTTTCTTGTATAGTGTTCTCTTGGATAAACTTGTTTTTATGTGCTTCATCTTTGGCTTATTCTACAAGAAACCAACCAGACAATGCTCATGGAGAACTGATTGAGTGTTTAAAGTTTCAAGAAGCTAGTAAAAAAAAATTTTAGATTTTCAATTGGATTTCTATTTACCCATACAGGTCAAAATGCAGTGATATCTGAAAATACAAACTGTTCATAACAGCAAAAAGTTACACCTAGAATTCCCAAACGTGTTGAGCACACTAAAGCTGAGTAAAAATTCAACCCTTCCCAGTAGTAAAGATATTAGACTAAAACTAACTCTAACCAGAACACTAGCTCTAAACCTAGCCCTAACCCTAATGCTAAAACTATTTCTACACTGTTTAACAGTTGTACCTTGAAGGCCCCAAAATGGTGAGCACAGTTAGTTTAGGTAAATGTTGAATCCTGCCCAGTATAAAAGAAGTTGGCCCAAAACTAACTCCAACCCTAACACTAGCTCTAACCAAAGCCCTAAACCTAACCATAACTCTAATCCTATCCCTAAACAGTTTAGAGAACCTTTGATTTTAGGAATCCCAAAACTGTGGAGCAGAGTGGAGCCAGTAAAAAGATAAATCCTGAGCAGTATTAAAGACATTTGGTTAGGTATTTCAGTAAATGTGTATTTTCCTGTTATTTTCTTAGACTGTTATTTGATTAAGTTTTTTTTTTCATGCTTTAGCTTAGGGCCACTTCAACAAGAAAGAAACAAGACAATGCATACTGAGAACTGATTCAGTGTGTGAAGTTTGAGCAGCAAGCACAAACTCTGTCAGATTTCTAGCTCAATTTCCATTCAACTGTATAGGTCATAATGAGTGGAACATGAAAATACAAACTGTTCCTGATAGGGAGCACTTGCACCTAGATGGTCCAAATTTGGCAAGCATATTAAGGCTAGAGAAAAGATGAATCATGCCTAGTATCAAAGAAATTAGAGAAAAACTAACTCTAACCATAACACAAGCTTTTAACCTTAGACCTAAAACTAACACAAACCCTGAAACTCACTCTAACCTTTTTAAAGAACCATTGATCCTTGGAGTCTCAAACCTGGGGAGAACAGTGGGCTAGCAAACAGATGTATTCCTGCACCTTATCAAAGAAATCTAACCAAACAATTGGGGGAGGAATTTCAGTACCTTGGTATTTCCCTATTTTCTTATGGAGTGCTCTTGGATAAACTTCTTTTTGTGTGCTTCAGTTTATGCTCTTCTACAAGAAACTAACCAGACAATGCTAACAGAAAACTAATTTAGTGTTCGAAGTTTCAAGTTACAAACCCTGTTTGATTTCCAGCTGGACTTCCATTCACCCATATAGGTAAAATTGCAGTGATACCTGAAAATACAAACAGATTCTGACAGTGAAGAGTAGCACCTATAAGACACAAACATGGCAACCAGAGTTTGGCTAGATAAAAGTTGAATACTACCCAGTATTAAAGAATTTGGCTAAAAACTAACTCTAACCCTAACACTAGCTCTAACCCTAGCTGTAACCCATATCCTAATTCTAAATCTATCCCTAAACTATTTGAGAACTATTGATCCTAGGAGTCCCAAAAGTTCAGAGCACAGTGGGACCAGCAAACAGACGAATCCTGTGCAGTATCAAAGATATCTGACTTAATAATTTGGTTAGATATTTTAGTAAATTAGTATTTTCCGGTTTTTTTTTGTTGTTGTTGTTGTTGTTTTTCTTGTTGTTCATAGAGTATTCTTGGATTAAGTTGGTTTTGCATGCTTTAGCTTAGGGCCACTTTAATAAGAATGAAACAAGACCATGCATTCTGAGACCTGATAGAGTGCGTGAACTTTCAAGGAGCAAGCACAAACTGTGTTAGATTTTCAGCTCAATTTCCATTCACCAATATAAGTCATAATGCAATGAAATCTGAAACTACAAACTGTTCCTGACAGCGAACACTTGCATCTAGATGGCCCAAATTTGGCAACCACAGTTAGAATAAGAAAGAGATGAATCCTGCCTAGTATCAAAGAAATTAGACATAAACTAAGTCTAACCATAACACAAGCTTGTCACCTTAGACCTAAAACTAACACAAACCCTGACAGTAAACCTTACCTTTTAGTAAACCATTGATACTTGGAGTTCGAAATTTAGGGAGCCTAGTGAGCTGGAAAACACATGAATTTCTGTGCCTTCTCAAAGAAAACTCACCAATAATTTGAGGAGAGATTTCAGCAACTGGGTATTTCCCTGTTCTTATAGAGAGTACTCTTGCATAAACTAGTTGTTGTTGTTGTTTTTTCTTCATCTTTGGGCCTATTCTACAAGAAACCAACCAGACAATGCTTATAGAAAACTGATTGAGTGTGTAAAATTTGAAGCATCTAGCACAAATAATTTAGATTTCCAGGTGAATTTCCATTTACCCATACAGGTCACAATGCAGTGATATCTGAAAATACAAACTGTTCATGACAGCGAACCTTTGCACTTAGAAGCCCTAAACATGGTCAGCATACTTAAGCTAAAAAAAGGTGAATTCTTCCCGGTATTAAAGATATTAGGCCAAAACTAATAGTTATCAGAACACTAGATCTAACCCTAGCCCTAACCCTAACCCTAAATCTATTCCTAAACTGTTTAGAGAACCACTGATCCTAGGAGTCTCAAATGTGTGGAGCATAGTGGGGCCTTCAAGCTGATGAAACCCTTGGTGTATCAAAGACATCTGACTAAATAATTTGGTTAGGAAATTCAGTAAATGTGTATTTTCCTGTTTTTTTTTTTTTTTTTTTTTTTTTTTTTTTTAGAGAATGATCTAGGATTAATTTGAATTTGCATGCTTAAGCTTAGGGATACTTAAACAAGAAAAAAAAGACAATGCACATTGAGATCTGATTGAGAGTGTGTAGTTTCAAGTTGCAGGAACAAACCCTGTTCGATTTCTAACATGATTTCCATTCACCAATATAGGTCAAATATAGTGAAACCTAAAAATACAAACTGTTCCTCAGAGTAATAACTTGCACGTAAATGTCCCAAACTTGGCTAGCATAGTTAAGATAGGTAAAAGATGAATCAATCCCAGTATCAAATAAAGAAGCCAATAACTAACTCTAATCCAAACACTCTTCTAACCCTAGCCCTCACCCTTACACTATTTCTAAACTGTTTACAAATCTGTTGATCCTAGGAGTCCCAAAAATGTGGAGCTTGGATGGCCCAGCAAAAAGATGAATCCTGTGCAGTATCAAAAACATCTGACTAAATAATTTGAATAAGTATTTTCCTCTTTTTCATAGAGTGCTCTTGGATTAATTTGTTTTTACATGCGACAGTGTAGGGCTACTTCAACAAGAAAGAAACAAGACAATGTATACTGAGACGAGATACAGTGTGTGAAGTTTCAAGCAGCTAGCTTTGTGCTTCCAGCTTGAAACTACACACTTTCAACCTTGTTTGATTCCCAGCTAAATTTCCCTTCACTTGTTTAGGTCAAAACGTAGTGAAACCTCAAAACACAAACTTTTCCTGACAGCGAACACTTGAACCTAGATGACCCAAACTTGGCAAGCATAGTTAGTTTAGGTAAAAGATGAATCGTTCCCAGTATCAAAGAAGCTAGACAAAAACTAACTGTAACCACAACACAAGTTTGTAAAGCTAGCCCTAAAACAAACAAAAACCCTGACACTAATCATAACCTGCTTAGAGAACAATTGATACTTGGAGACCCAATCTTGAGAAACCTAGTGGGCTAGGAAATAGTGAAATTAATGTGTCTTATGAAAGAAATATGATGAAACAATTGGGGGAGGAATTTAAGTATCTGGGTACTTCCCTGTTTTCTAATAGAGTGCTCCTGGATAAACTTGTTTTTGTATGCTTCAGCTTTGGGCTTTTTCTGGAAGAAAAAAAACACAAAATATTTATGGAGAACTGATTGAGTGTGTATAATTTCAACAAGTTAGCTCAATCCTCTTTGATTTCAGGCTGGATTTTCATTTACCAATATAGATCAAAATGCAGTGATACTGAAAATACAAACTGCTCCTGACAGTGAACATTTGCACCTAGAAGGCCCAAACTTTGTGAGAAATGTTAGGTTATGTAAAAGATGAAACCTGCCCAGTATCAAAGAAATTGGCCCAAAACTAACTTTAACCCCAATACTATCTCTAACCCAAGCCCTAAACCAAACCTAACCCTAATATTATCCCTATATTGTTTAGAGAACTGTTAATTCTAGGAGTTGGAAAAGTGTGGAGCATAGTAGGGCCAGCAAATATATGAATCCTGTGCAGTATCAAAGAAATTTGACTAAATAATTTGGTTAGTTATTTCAGTAGATGTGTATTTTCCTGTTTTTTTTTTTTCTTATAGCATTCTCGGATTAAGTTGTTTGTTGATGCTTTAGCTTAGGACTAATTCAACAAGAAAGAAACAAGACAATACATTCTGAGACCTGATTGAGTGTGTAATCTTTTAAGGAGCAAGAACAAACACTGTTTGATTTCCAGCTCAATTTCCATTCACCCTTATAGGTAAAAATGAAGTGAAACCTGAAAGCACAAACTGTTTCTGACAGTGAACTCCTGCAACTATATGGCCCAAACTTGGTGAACATAGTTAGGATAGGATAGGTAAAAGATGAATCCTGCCCACTATCAAAAAAACTAGACAAAAACTAATTCTAATCATAACACAAGCTTTTCACTCTAGCGCTAAAACAAACAAAAACCCTGACAGAAACCCTAATCTGTTTAGAGAATCATTGATCTTTGGAGTCCCAAACTTGGGGAGACAAGTGGGATAGCAAACAGATAAATTCCTGTGCCTTATTAAAGAAATATGATCAAACAATTGGAGGAGGAATTTCAGTAACTGTATATTTTTCTGTTTTCTTATAAAGTGCTCATGAATAAACTTGTTTTTTTGTGCTTTAGTATTGGGCCTCTTCTATAAGAAACAAACAAGACAATTTGCATGGATCAATGATTGAGTGAGTGAAGTTTCAAGCAGCTAGCACAAACCCTGTTTGATTTCCATTAAATTCCCATTCACCCATATAAGTCAAAAAAAAAGTGATTCCTGAAAACACAATCTGTACCTGACAGGGAATATTTGGACATAGAAGGCACAAACTTGGTGAGCAGAGTTAGTTAAGGTTAAATTTGAATCCTGCCCAGTATAAAAGAAATTTGCTGAAAACCAACTTCAACCCTGAAACTAGCTCTAACCAGACTCCTAAAACTAACTATAACTCTAACCTTATCCCTAAACTCTTTAGAAAACCATTGATTTAGGAGTCACAAAAGTGTGCAGCAGAGAGGAGCCAGTAAAAATATGAATCCTGAGAACTATCAAAGACATCTGACTGAATAATTTGGTTAGGTATTTCAGTAAATGGGTATTTTCCTGATGTTTTTTTTTTCAGAGAGAACTCAAGGGTTATTGTTTTTGCATGCTTCATCTTAGGGCTATTTAAACAAGAAAGATACAAGCCAATGAATTCTGAGACGTTATTGAATGAGTGAAGTTTTGAGCAGCATGTACAAACCCTGTTCGATTTTCAGTTCAATTTCCATCACCCATATAAGTCAATATGCAGTAAAACCTGAAAATACCCTGTCCCTGACAGCAAACACTTGCACCTAAATAGATCAGTATTTTCAAGAATAGTTAGGGTACGAAAAAGATAAATTCTGCCCATTATCAAATAAACTAGGAAAAAAAAAACTTAATTTAACCTTAACCCAAGCTTTTGACCTTAGCCCTAAAACTAACATGAACACTGACACTAACCCTAAGCTACTTAGAGAACGATTGATATTGGAGTCCCAAACTTGGGGAGCCTAGTGAGCTAGCTAACAGATGAATTCCTCACCTTATCAAAGAAAACTGACCAAACAATTGTGGGAGGAATTTCAGTAACTGGGTGTTTATCTGTTTACTTATAGAGTACTTTTGGATAAACTTGTTTTTCTGTGCTTCAGCTTTGGGTGTCTTCTACAAGAAACAAAATGGACAATGCTCATTGAAAACTTATTGGGTGTGTGAAGTTTCAATCAGCTAGCCAAAACTCTGTTAGATTTCTAGATAGTTTTCCATTCACCCATATAGATCAAAATACAGTGATATCTGAAAATACACACTGTTTCTGACAATGAACAGTTTACTTTGAAGTCCCAAACTACATAGGCTAGGGAAAAGATGAAACCTACCCAATATAAAAGAAATTAGCAAAAAACTAACTCTAAGATTAATACCTATATCTATCCCTATCCCTAACCCTAAACCTATTACTAACTCTATCCCGAAAGTGTTTAGAGAACCATTGAACATAGAAGTCCCAAAAGTACGGAGCAGAGTGTGGCCAGTGAACAGCTGAATCCTGTGCAGTATCAAAGACATCTGACTAAATAATTTGGTTAGTTATTTCAGGAAATGTGTATTTTCCTGTTTTTGATAGAGTGTTCTCAGATTAATTTGTTTTTTCATGTTTCAGGGTATGACTACTTCAACAAGAAAGAAACAAGATTATATACTGAGACATGATTGAGTGTGTGATGTTCCAAGCAGCAAGCACAAACTCTGTTTGATTTCCAGCCCGATATCCATTCACAAATATAGGACATAATGCAGTGAACCTGAAACTGCAAACTGTTCCTAACATCAAACACTTGCACCTAGATGGTCCAAACTTGGCTACCACAGTTAGGGTAGGTAAAAGATAAATCCTGTCCAGTATCAAAGAAACTAGACAAAAACTAACTATATCCATAACACAAGCTTATCACCCTATACCTAAAACTAACACAACCCCTGACAACAACCCTAATTTATAAGTGAAACTTTGACACTTGGTGTCCAAAACTTGGGGAGCCTAGTAAGCTAGCAAACACATGAATTTCTGTGCCTTCTCAAAGAAAACTGACCAACAATTGGGGGAGAAATTTTAGTAACTGGGTATTTGTCACTTTTCATTTAGAGTTCTCTTGGATAAGCTTGTTTTTGTGTGCTTCAGCTTCAGGCCTATTCTACAAGAAACCAACCAGACAATGCTCATGGATATCTGATTGAGTTTTTGAAGTTGGAAGCAGCTATCACAAACACTATCAGATCAGCT
Source organism: Ictidomys tridecemlineatus (assembly GCF_052094955.1). NCBI lineage: Eukaryota > Metazoa > Chordata > Mammalia > Rodentia > Sciuridae > Ictidomys > Ictidomys tridecemlineatus. The sequence continues at coordinate 85,251,189 of NC_135485.1, forward strand.
TCAGGCCTATTCTACAAGAAACCAACCAGACAATGCTCATGGAGAACTGATTGAGTTTTTGAAGTTGGAAGCAGCTATCACAAACACTTTCAGATTTCCAGCTAAATTTCTATTTACCCATATAGGTCAAAATGCAGTGATATCTAAAATTCAAACTGTTTCTGACAGCAAAGATTTGCACCTAGAAGGCCCAAATATGTAGATCATACATAGGCTAGGTAAATGTGAATCTTTCCAAGTATTAAACATATCATAGCAAAATTAATTCTAACCAATACACTAGAACTAACCCCAGCCCTAATCTTAACACTAACCCTAAAAATATCCCTACACTCTTTAGAGAACCATTGATTCTAAGAGTCTCAAATGTGTGAAGCATAGTGGAGCCAGATAACAGATTAATCCTTTGCTGTATCATAGATATCTGACTAAATAATTTGGTTAGGTATTTCAGTTAATATGTATTTTCCTGTTTTTATACAGTGCTCTAGGATTAATTTGACTTTGCATGCTTCAGCTTAGGGATACTTAAACAAGAAAGAAACAAGACAATGCAAATTGAGACATAATTGAGAGTGTGTAGTTTCAAGCTGAAAGCACAAACCCTGTTCAATTTCCAGCTCAATTTTCATTTACCCATATAGGTCAAAATGCAGTATAACCTGAAAATACAAACTGTTCCTCACAGTGATTACTTGCACCTAAGTGTCCAAAACTTGGCAAGCATATTTAAGATAGGTAAAAGATGAATCCTGCTCAGTATCAAATAATTTAGCCAATAAGTAACTCTAACCCAAACTCTACTTCTAACCTTTGCCCTCACCCTAACACTATCCCTAAATTTTTCAGAGAACCATTGATCCTAAAAGTCCCAAAAGTGTAGAGAAGAGTGGGGCAAGCAAACAGATGAATCCTGTGTATTATCAAAAACATATGACTAAATAATTTGGATAGGTATTTCAGTAAATTTGTATTTTCATGTTTTTTTCATAAAGTGTTCTCAGATTAAGTTAGGGCTACTTCAACGAGAAAGAAACAAGCAATCCATTATGAGAACTGATTAAGTGTATAAAGTTGCAAGCAGCAAGCACAAACCCTGTTTTATTTCAAGCTCAATTTATCTTTACTAGGATAGGTCAAAATATAGTGAAACCTAAAATTACAAACTGTTTTGGACAGTGAACTCTTGCACCTAGATGGCCCAAACTTGGCAAACATAGTTAGGATAGGTAAAATATGAATCCTGCCCATTATCTAAATAAATAAATAAATAAATAAACTAGACAAAAACCAACATAAAAATAACACAATCTTTTCACCTTAGCCCTAAAAACCACAAACCCTGACACAAACCCTAACCTGTTTAGAGAATCATTGATCCTTGGATTCCCAAACTGGGGAAGACAAGTGAGATACCAAACAGATGAATTTCTGTACCTTATCAAAAAAAATATGACCAAACAATTGGGAAAAAAAAATTTAGTAACTGTACATTTTTCTGTTTTCTTATAGAGTGCTCTTGAATAAACTGGTTTTGTATGCTTCAGCATTGGCCTCTTCTACAAGAAACAAACAAGACAAAGAACCTGGAGAAATGATAGAGTGAGTGAAGTTTCTAGCAAGTAGCACAAACCCTGTTTGATTCCCAGGTAAATTCCCATTCACCCATATAAGTCAAAAAGCAGTGATTCCTGAAAACACAAACTGTTCCTGACAGGAAACAGTGGGACATAGAAGGCCCAAACTTGATGTGCACAGTTAGTTCAGGTAAAATTTTAATCCTGCCCAGTATAAAAGAAATTGGACAAAAACCAACTACAACCCTAAAACTAGCTCTAATCATAGCCCTAAACCTAAACTCTAACCCTATCCCTAAACTCTTTAGAGAATCATTGATTTTAGGAATCCCAAAATTGTGGAGCAGGGTGGAGACAGTAAAAAGATGAATCCCAAGCCATATAAAAGACATCTGACTAAATAATTTCGTTAGGTATTTCAGTACATGGGTATTTTCCTGTTTTTTTTTTTTTACAGAGTGTTCTAAGATTATTGTTTTTGCATGCTTCATCTTAGGGCTACTTCAACAAGAAAAAAACAAGACAATGCATTCTGAGACTTGCATGAATGTGTAAAGTTTCAAGTAGCATGCATTAACCCTGTTTGATTTTCAATTCAATTTCCATCACCCATATAGATCAAAATGCAGTAAAGCCTGAAAATACCCTGTTTCTGACAGCAAACACTTGCACCTAGATGGATCAAAATTTGTGAGCATAGTTAGCGTATGAAAAAGATGAATTCTGCCCATTAACAAAGAAACTGGACAAAAACTGAATTTAACCATAACACAAGCTTTTAACCTTAGCACTAAAACTAACACAAACCCTGACACTAAATCTAACCTATTTAGAGAGCCATTAATATTGGCGTCCCAAACATGGAGAGACTAGTGAGCTACCTAACAGATGAATTCCTACAGTTTATCAAAAAAACCTGACAAAAAAAATTGGGAGAGGAATTCCAATAACTGGTTGTTTCTCTGTTTTCTTTAGACTGCTCTTGAATAAACTTGTTTTTATGTGCTTCAGCTTTGGGCCTCTTCTGCAAGAAACAAGCCAGACAATGCTCATGGAGAACTAATTGAGTAGGTCAAGTTTCAATTAGCTAGCATAAACCCTATTAGATTTCCAGGCAAACTTTCATTCACCCATATAGCTCAAAATGCAGTGATACCTGAAAATACACCCGGTTACTGACACTGAACAGTTATACCTCGAAGGCCCAAACTTGGCAAGCATAGTTAGGCTAGGGAAAAGATGAAACCTGCCCAGTATAAAAGAAATTAGCAAAAAACTAACTCAAAGACTAATACCTATTATAAACCTATCCCTATCCCTAAACCTATCACTAACATTATCCCTAAACTGTTTAGAGAACCATTGAACCTAGAAATCACAAAAGTGTGGAGCAGAGTGGGGCCAGCAAACAGCTGAATTCTGTGCAGTAGCTAAGACATCTGACTAAATAATTTGGTTAGGTATTTCAGTAAATGTGTATTTTCCTGTTTTTCATAGAGTTCTTGGATTAATTTGTTTTTTCATGCTTCATAATACTGCTACTTCAACAAGAAACAACATAATGTATAATGAAACATGATTGAGTGTGTGATGTTCCAAGAAGCAAGCACAAACACTGTTCTAATTATAGCTCAATTTCCCTTCACTCATATAGGTCAAAATGCAGTGAATCCTGAAAACAGAAATTGTTCCTGATATCGAACACTTGCACCTAGATGTTTCAAACTTGGTGAGTATAGGTAGAATAGGTAAAAGAAAAATACTGCCCAATATCAAAGAAACTAGTCAAAAATTAACAATAACCATAACACAAGATTGGAACCCTAGCACAAAAACTAACACAAACCCTGATACTATGCCAATTCTCTTTAGAGAACCACTGATACTTGGAGTCCCAAACTCCGGGAGACTAATGAAATAGCAAACAAATAATTTCCTGCACCTTATGAAACAAAACTGACCAAACAATTGGGGGAGGAATTTCAGAAACTGCATGTTTCCCTGTTTTCTTATAGAGTGCTCTTGAGTAAATTTGTTTTTAACCATTTGAATGGTTTGGGGCTCTTCTACAAGGTACAAACCATAGAGAACTGATTGAGTGTGTGTGGTTTAAGCAGCTAGCACAAACATTGTTTGATTTCCAGGTCTATTTACATTCACTCATATATTTCAAAATGCAGTGATATCAGAAAATTGAACTGCTCCTGACAGGAAGAGTTGCACTTAGAAGGCCTCAACATGACAAGCAACTTAGGCTAGGTAAAAGATGAATCCTTCCCAGTACCAAATAAATTAGCACAAAACTAACTCTGACCCAAAAACTAGCTCTAATTCTAGCAGTAACCCTAACCCTAACCCTAAATCTATCCCTAAACTCTTTGCAGAACCATTGATCCTAGGATTCCAAAAGTGTGGAGCAGAGTGGGTCCATCAAACATATGTATCCTGTACAGTAGCAAAGATATCTGACTAAATAATTTGGTAAGGTATTTCAGTAAATGGGTATTTCCCTGTTTTTTCTTTGAGTGTTCTCAGATTAAGTTGTTTTTGCATGCTTCAACTTAGGGTATCTTCAACAAGAAAGAAACAAAAAAAATGCATTCTTAATCCTGATCAAGAGTGTGAAGTTTCAAGCAGCAAGCAGAATTCCTGTTCGATTCCCATTAACCCATAAAGACAAATACAGTGAAACCTGAAAATTTTAACTATACCTGACAGCAAATCATTAAAATTAGAAGGCCAAACATGGCGAGCATAGTTAGACTAGGTAAAAGTTGAATCCTGCCTAGTAATAAGAAATTGGCATTAAACTAATTCTAAACCTAACACTACCTATAATCTTACCGCTCAACCTAACACCAACCCTAACACTATCTCTAAACTGTCTAGAGAATCGTTGATCCTAGAAACCCCAAAAGTGTGAACCATAGTAGGTACAGCAAGCTGATAAATAATTCTGCCATATGAAAGACATCTGAGTAAATACTTTGGTTAGACCTTTCAGTAAATGGGTATTTTCCTGTTTTATCATACAGTGTACTTGGATTAAGTTATTTGTGCATGTTTCAGCCTAGAACTATTTCAACAAGAAAGAAACAAGACACTACACTCTGAGACCTGACTGAATCTGAAGTTTCAAGCAGCAAGCACAAACCCTGTTTGATTTCTAGCTAAATTTCCATTTACCTGTATAGGTCATAATGCAGTGAATCCTGAAAATACAAAGTGTTTCTGACAGCAATCACTTGCAGCTACATGGCCCAAACTTGGCAAGCACAGTGAGGCTGTACAAAAGTTGAATCCTGCCCAGTATCAAAAAAACTGGACAGAAACAAACTCTAACTGTAACACAAGCTCTCACCCTAGCCCTAAAACTAACACAAACACTGACACTATCCCTAACCCATTTAGAGAACCATTGATACTTTGAGTCTCAAAACTGGGGAGACTAGTGAGCTAGCAAACAGATGAATTTCTGTGCCTTATTAAAGAAATATGACCAAATGTTTGGGGGGAGAATTTCAGTAACTTGGTATTTCTTTGTTTTCTTATAAGTACTCTTGAAAAGTAAATTGTTTTTGTGTGATTCAGCTTTAAGACTCTCCTACAGGAAAAAAATCTGGACAATGCTCCTGGAGTACTGATTGAGTGTGTAAAGTTTCAAGCAGCTACCATAATCCCTGTTTAATTTCCAGATGGATTCCCATACACCTATATAGGACAAAATGCAGTGATACCTGAAAATACAAACTGTTCCTAACAGTGATCATTTGCACCTAGAAGGCCCAAACTTTGTGACCATAGTTAGGCTAGGGAAAAGAGAAATTCTGCCCAGTATCAAAGAAACAAGACCAAAACTAACTCTAAGGATAACACAAGTTCTACCCCTGGCCCTAAAGCTAACAGAAACCCTGACACTAGTCGTCAGGTGCTTATAGAATCATTGATACTTGTGGTCCCAAATTTGGATAACCTAGTGGGCTAGAAAAGTAATAAATTCCTGCACCTTATCAAATTAATCTGACAAAATAATTGGGGCAGGAATTTCAGTAACTGGTTATTTACCTGATAACTTATAGAATGCTGTTGGATACCCATTTTTTAGTGTGCTTAAGCTTTGGGACTCTTTTACAAGAAATAATACAGACAGTGCTCATGGAGCACTGATTGAGTGTGTGAAGTTTTAAGCAGCTAGCACAATCCATGTTTGATTTCCAGCTGGATTTTCATTCCCCTATATAGGTCAAAATGCAGTGATACCTGAAACTACAAACTGTTCCTTACAGCCAACAGTTGCACCTAGAAGGATAAACTTTGTGAGCATACATAGGCTAGGTAAAAGTTGAATCCTGCACAGTATAAAAAAAAATTGGCCCAAAACTGACTCAAACTCTAACACTACCTCTAACCCAGGCTGTGACCCTAACACTAACCCTAACACTATCGCTAAACTGTTTAGAGAACCATTGATCCTAGGAGTCCAAAAAGTGTAGAGCACAGTGGGGCCACAGAACAGATGAATCCTGTGAAGTATCAAAATTTATGACTAAAACCTTTGGTTAGATATTTAAGTAAATGTGTATTTTCTTGTTTTTTTTTTCATAGAGTGTTCTCAGATTAAGTTGCTTTTACATGCTTCAGCTTAGGGCATATTCCACAAGAAAGAAAGAGGACATTGCATTTTGAAAAGTGATCTAGTGTGTGAAGTTTCAAGCAGCAAGCAGAAACCTTGTTTTCCATTCACCATATAATACAAAACGCAGTAAAACCTGAATATTCTGACAGTTTCTGACACCAAACCATTTTGTTAGCAGTCAAAACATAGTGAGGAGAGTTAGGATAGCCAAAAGTTGAATCCTACCGAGTAATAAGAAATTGGCATAAACCTAACTCTAACTCTAACCCTAGCTCAAACTCTAGCTGTGACCCTAACCTAACCCTAACTCTAATCCTATCCCTAAACCGATTAGAAAACCATTGATCCTAGTAGTCTGAAAAGTGTGAAGCACACTGGATCCATCAAACAGATGACTCCTGTGCAGTATCAAAAAAAATTTGACTAAATAATTTGGTTAAGTATTTCAGTAAATGGTATTTCCCTGTTTTTTTTTTTCAAAGAGTGTTCTCAGATTCAGTTGTTTTTGCATGCCTCAGCTTAGGGCATCTTCAACAAGAAAGAAACAAGACAATGCATTCTGAAATATGATCAAGTGTGTGAAGTTTCAAGAAGCAAACACAAAACCTTTGTATTTACAGCTTGATTTCCATTCACCCATATAGGAAAAACTGCAGTGAAACCTGAAAATACAAACTGTTCCTGATAGTGAACACTTGCACATAGATGGCCCAAACATGGCAAGCACATTTAGGACAGGTAAAAGATGAACCCTGTCCAGTGTCAAATAAACTAGATATAAACTAACTCTAACCATAACAATAGCTTTTATTCTTAGCACTAGAACTAACACAAACCCTGGCATTAACTCTATGATGTTTAGAGAACCATTGATAATACTTGGAGTCCCGAATTTGAGGAGCATAGTAAGCTGGCAAACAGATAAATTCCTGCATCTTATCAAAGAAATCTGACCAAAAAATTGAGGAAGAAATTTCATTAACTGGGTGTTTTTCTGTCTTCTTATACAGTGCTCTTGGATAAACTTGTTTTTGTGTGCTTCAGCTTTGGGCCTCTTCTACAAGAAGCAAAACAGACAACCCTCATGGAGAACTGATTGAGTGTGTGAAGTATCGAGCATCTAGCCCAAACCCTATTTGGTTTCCAAGTGGATTTCCATTCACACATATAGACTAAAATGCAGTGATACCTGAAAATACAAACTGTTCCTGATAGCAAACAGTTGCACATAGAAAGGTCATACGTGGAGAGCATACTTAAGTGACGTAAAAGAGGTACCTTACCAGTATCAGAGAAATTAGCCCAAAACTATCTCTAAGCCTATCTCTATATCTAACCCCAGCCCCAACCTATCCCTAACCCTAACCCTATCCCTAAACTATTTAGAAAACTGTTGATTCTATTTGTTCCAACAGTGTGGACCATAGCGGGATCAGAAAACAGATGAATCCTGTGCAGTATCAAAGGCATCTAACTAAATAACTTGGTTAGGTATTTCAGTAAATGGGTATTTCCCAGTTTTTTCATAGAGTTTTCCTCAGATTAAGTTGTATTTGCATTCTTCAGTGTAGGCATCTTAAAGAAGAAAGAAACAATACAATGCATTCAGAAACCTGATCGAGTGTGTGAAGTTTCAAGCAGCAAGCAGGAAGACTGTTTGATTTCTAGCTCGAATTTCCTTCACCCATATAGGACAAATGCAGTGAAACCTGAAAATTCTAACTGTTTCTGACAGTGAACTGTTGCATTTAGAAGGACAAACATGGTGAGCATAATTACACTAGGTACAAGTTCAATCCTTCCTAGTAATAAGAAATTGGCATAAAACTAACTCTAACCCTAACACTAGCTCTGATGCTATCCCTAAATCTAACACTCTCTAAATGTTTAGTGAATTGTTGATCAAAGGAACCCCAAAAGTGTAAACCATAGTGCTGCCAGCAAACATATGGATCATGTGAACTATCAAAGACATCTGACTAAATAATTTGGTTAGGCATTTCAGTAAAAGGGTATTTTCCTGTTTTATCATAAAGTGTTCTTGGATTAAGTTCTTTTTGCAAGCTTCAGCCTAGGACTATTTCAACAAGAAAGAAACAAGACACAGCATTCTGAGAGCTGGTTGAGTCTGTGAAGTTTCAAGCAGCAAGCACAAACCCTGTTTGATTTCCAGCTCTATTTCCATTCACCCATATACATCATAATGCAGTGAAAACTTAAAATACAAAGTGTTCCTGACAGGAAATACTTGCACCTATATGGCCCAAACTTTGCAAGCACAGTTAGGCTAGTTAAATTTGAATCCTTCCCAGTATCAAAGAAACTAAACAAAAACAAAGTATAACCATAACACAAGCTGTCATTCTAGCCCTGAAACTAACACAAACCCTGACACTAATGGTGACCTGTTTAGAGAAGCATTGATCCTTGTAGTCTCAAACATGGGGAACATAGTGGGCTAGCAAAAAATTAATTCTTGCACATTATCAAAGAAATCTGACCCAACAATTTGGGGAGAAATTACAATAACTGGATATTCTCCTGTTTTCTTATACAGTTCTCTTGGATAAACTTGTTTTTGTGTGCTTCTGCTTTGAGCTACTTCTATAAGACAAAAAAAAAATAGACAATGCCTATGGAGGGCTGATGGAGTGTGTAAAGTTACTAGCATTAACCGTGTTCAATTTACAACTGGATTTTCATTCATCTCTATAGGTCAAACTGCAATGATACCTGAAAATACAAACTGTTCCTGATAGCGAACTGTGGCATCTAGAAGGCTCATTCTTGGCCAGCATAGTTAGGCTCAGTAAAAGTTGTATCCCATTGAGTGTCAAAGAAATTGGCCCAAAACTAACCCTAAACCTAACACTAGCTCTAACCCTAGCTGTATCCCTAAAACTAAATATAACACTATCCCTAAACTCTTTAAAGAACCATTGATCCTAGGAGCCCAAAAATTGTGGAGCAGAGTGGGGACATCAAAGAGATAAATCCTTTGAATTATCAAAGATATATGACTAAATATTTGTTTTAGGCATTTCAGTAAATGTGTATTTTCCTCTTTTTCAATATTGTGTTCTTGTATTATGTTGTTTTTACAGTTTCAGCTTAGGGCATCTTTAACAAGAAAAAAGCAAAACAATGCATTATAAAACCTGATCCAGTGTGTGAAGTTTCAAGCAGCAAGCACAAACACTTTTGATTTCCAGCTTGATTTCCATTCACCAACATAAAACAAAATGCAGTGAAACCTAAAAATAGAAACCTTTCCTGACAGGAAACACTTGCACCTAGATTGCCAAACATTGTGAGCATATATACAATAAGTAAAAGATGAATCCTGCCCAGTATCAATAAAACTATACATAAACTAACTCTACCCATAACAAAAGCTTGTATCCTTAGCCCTAAAAAATAACACTAACCCTGATACTAACCCTGACCTGTTTAGAGAACAATTGATACTTGGAGTCCCAAATCTGGGGAGCCTAGTTAGTTGGAAACAGATGGCTTCCTGCTCCTTATCAAGAAAATCTGACTAAACAATTGTGGGAAGAATTTCAGTAACTGGATATTTCCTTGTTTTCTTATACAGTGGTCTTTATAAAATTTGTTTTGTGTATGTCAGCTGTAAGATTCTCTGCAGGAAACAAGCAAGACAATGCTCATGGAGCACTGCATGAGTGTGTGCAGTTTCAAGCAGCTAGCACAAACCCTGTTTGAATTCCAGCTCAATTTCCATTGAGGTGAAATATATAACTCAAAGTGCAGTGATACCTGAAAATGGAAACTGTTCCTGACAGGAACCAGTTGCACCTAGGAGGCCCATACTCAGTCAGAATACTTAGGCTAGGTAAAAGAGGAATCCTTTCCAGTATCAAAGAAATTAGCCCAAAACTAACACTAACCCCAACACTAGATCTAACCTTAGCCCTAACCCTAACCCTAAACCTAACACTATCCCTAATCTGTTTAGAGAACAGTTGATCCTAGGTGTCCCAAAAGTGTGGAGCATAGTGGAACCAGCAAAAAGATGAATCCTGTGCAGTTTCAATGGCATCTAACTAATTTTTTTAGGCAAGGTATTTCTGTAAATGTTATTTTCCCTTTTTTTTCCACAGAGTGCTCTTGGATTTAGTTGTTTTTTCATGCATCAGAGGAAGGCTATATCAACAAGGATTAATCAAGATGATGCATTCTTATACTTGATTGTGAGCATGATGTTTCAAGCAGCAAGCACAAACCCTGTTTGATTTCCACCTTGATTTCCATTCACCTGTATAGGTCAAAATGCAGTGAAATCTGAAAATACAAACTGTTCTTACCAGCAAAAACTTGCACCTAGAAGATCCAGACTTGGTGAGCATAGTTAGGATTGGTAAAAAAAAAATGCTTCCTGCACAGTATCAAAGAAACTAGACAAAAACTAATTCTAAGAATAACTCAAGCTGTCACCCTGGCCCTCAAATGATCAGAATCATGGACAGTAATTGCAACGTGTTTAGGAAACCATTGATACTTGCAGTCCCAAATATTGGGTACCAAGTGGGCTAGCAAAAAATGAATGTCTGCAACTTATAAAAGAAATCTGACCCAACAATTGATGGAGAAATTTTATCAAGTGCATATTTTTATGTTTTCTTAGAGTGCTCTTGGATACACATGTTTTTTTGTGCTTCATCTTTGGAGCTCTTCTTCAAGAAACAAACCAGAAAATGCTCATGGAGCATTGATTGAGTGTATAGGTCAAAATACAGTGGAATATGAAAATACAAACTCTTCCTGACAGCAAACACTTGCGCCAAGAAGGCCCAGACTTAGTGAGCACAGTTAGGAGAGGTAAAAGATGCATTCTGCCCAGTAACAAAGAAACTAGACAAAAACTAATTCTGGAATAACACAAGCTGTCACCCTGGCTCTAAAACAAACAGAAACACTGACACTAATCGTTACCTGCTTAGAGAACCATTGATACTTGGAGTCCCAAATATGGAGAACTAAGTGGACTAGCAAAAAATGAAACCTGATCGAGTGTGTGAAGTTTCAAGCAGCAAGCAGAAAGACTGTTTGAATCTGACCCAAAAATTGGGGGAGAAATTTTATTAACGGAATATTTTCATGTTTTCTTATAGAGTGTTCTTGGATACACATGTTTTTGTGTGCTTCACCTTGGAGCTCTTCTTCAAGAAACAAACCAGACAATGCTCATGGAGCATTGATTGAGTGTGTGAAGTTTCAAGCAGCTAGCACAAACCATGTTCATTTTACAGCTGGATTTGCATTCATTTATATAAATCAAAATACAGTGATACCTGAAAATACAAAGTGTTTCTGACAGAGAACAGATGGAACTGGAAGGCCCAATCATGGCGAGCATAGTTAGGCTAGGTAAAAGTTGAATCCTGCCCAGTATCAAAAAAATTGGCCAAAAACTAACTGTAACCCTAACACTAGATCTAACCCTAGCTGTAAACCTAATCCTATATCTAAACTGTTTATAGAACCATTAATCCTATGAGTCAAAAATGTGGAGCAGTGTAGGGCCATCAAACAGATACATCCTGTGCAGTATCAATGACATCTGACTAAATAATTTGGTTAGGTATATCAGAATATGGGTATTCCCCTGTCTTTTCTGTTCTCAGATTATGTTGTTTTTGCATGCTTCAGCTCAGGGCATCTTAAACAAGGAAAAAAAAAAAAAACAAGAAAATGCATTCTCAAACCTGATCTAGTGTGTGAAGTTTCAAGCAGCAAGCAGAAACCCTGTTCAATTTTCATTTCAATTTCCATTCACCCATATAAGTCATAATGCAGTGAAAACTTAAAATTCAATGTGTTCCTGACAGAAAACACTTGCACCTAAATGGCCCAAACTTGGCAAGCACAGTTAGGCTAAGTAACAGTTGAATCCTGCCCAGTATCAAAGAAACTAGGAAAAAAATTAACTCTAAGCAAAACACAAGTTTTCACCCTAGCCCCAAAACTAACACAATCCATGACAATAATCATAACCTGTTTTGAGAAACATTGGTTCTTGAAGTTGCAAACTTGTGGAACCTAGTGGGCTACCAAAAAATGAATTCTTGCACCTTATCAAAGAAATCTGTCCCAAAAATTGAAGGAGAAATTTCAGTAACTGTATATTGCCCTGTTTTCTTATACAGTGCTCTTGGATAATTTTTTTTTTTGTGTGTGTGTGTGTGTACTTCAACGTTGAACTACTTCTACAAGAAATAAAACAGATAATGCCTAGGGAGAACTGATGGATTGTGTGAAGTTTCAAGCAGCTGGAACAAATCATGTTTGATTGAAAGCTGGATTTCCATTCATCTACATAGGTCAAAATGCAGTGATATCTGTAAATACAAACTATTCCTGGCAGCGAACAGTTGCACCTAGAAGTCCCAAACGTGGTGAGCATAGTTAGGCTAGGTAAAAGTTGAATATTTTCCAGTATCAAACAAATTGGCTCAAAACTAACTCTAACCATAACACTAGCTCTAACCCTAGCCCTTAACTTAACCCTAACCATAGCCCTATAAACTGTTTAGAGAACCATTGATCCAAGGAGTCCCACAAGTGTGGAGCAGAGTGGGGCCAAAAAACCGATTAATCCTTTGCAGTATCAAAGACATATGACTAAATAATTTGGTAAAGTATTTCTGTAAATATGTATTTCCTCCTTTTTCATAGAGTGTTCTTGGAATAAGTTGTTTTTGCATGCTTTAGCTCTTATCTTTTTCAAAAAAAAAACCAAAAAACATAAAGACAATGTATTCTGAGACCTGATTGATTTTCAAACAAGTTTCAAGCAGCCAGAACAAACACTCTTGGATTTTCAGCTCCATTTCCATCGCCCATATCGGTCAAAATGCTGTGATATCTGAAAATACAAACTGTTACTGAAAGCAAACATATGCACCTATATGGTCCAACCTTGGTGAGCACAGTTAGCATACGAAAAAGATGAATCCTGCCCAGTATAAACAATACCTGAAAAAAACAAACTCTAACCATAAAACAAGCTTATAACCTTAGCCCTAAAAGTAACACATGCCCTAACACTAACCCTAATGGGTTTAAGACGAATTGATACTAGGAGTCTCAAATCTTCAGAATATAGTGGGCTAGCAAACAGTTGAATTTCTTTGCCATAAAAGAAATCTAACAAAACCATTGGGGGAGCAATTTAAATAACTGGGTATTTCCCTGTTTTTCTGTAGAGTGCTCTTGTACAAAAATAAATTTATGTGCTTCAGGTATAGGCCATTTCTACAGGAAACAAACTAGATAATTCTTATGGAGAACTGATTGATTTTGTAATGTTTTAAGCAGGAAGCACAAAACTGTTCACTATCCACCTTGATTTTCATTATCGCTATAGGTCAAAATGCAGTGATACCTGAAAGTACAATCTGTTCCTGACAGTGAGTAGTTGAACCTAGATGACCCAAACTTAGTGAGCATAGTTAGGGTAAGAAAAAAGGTGAATCCTACCCAGTATAAAAGAAACTAGAAAAAAAAGCTAACTGTAAACATAACTCAAGATTGTAAGACATAAATCTAACACAAACCCTGACACTAACCCAAAACTGTTTAGAGAACCATTCATCTTTAAAGTGCCAAACTTTGGGAAAGTTGTGGGCCATCAAATAAATGAATTTCTGCCTCTTATCAAAAAAATCTGAAGGAAACAATTGTGAGAGGAATTTCAGTAACTGGGTATCTCTCTGTTTACTTATAGAGTGATCTTGAATAAACTTCTTTTTGAGTGTTTCAGCTTTGGGCCTCTTCTACAAGAAAGTAACTGGGCAATTCTCCTGGAAAAAAATATTAAGTCTGTGAAGTTTCAAGTAGCTAGTACAAACCCTGTTTCATTTCCAAATTGATTTCCATTCACTCCTATAGGTCAAATCCTGTGAAACCTGAAATTATAAACTGTTCCTGACAACGGACAGTTGCACATAGAAGTACCCAACTTGGCGACCATATTTAGGTTACGTAAGTGATGAATCCTGCCTAGTATCAAAGAAATAAGCCCCAAACTAATTCTGACTCTAACACTAGCTCTAACCTACCACTAACCATAACCATAACCCTAAAACTATCCCTAAACTGTTTAGAGAATATTTGATCTCAGGAATCCCAAAAGTGTAGAGCATAGTGAGGCAGGCAAACACATGAATTCTGTTTATTAACAAAGATTTCTGACAAAATAATTTGTTTAGATATATCAGTAAATGGGTATTGTCCTGTTTTTTCATAGAATTATCTTGGAAAAAATATTTGTGCAAGCTTCAGTTTAGGGCTACTTCAACAAGAAAAAAAAAAGACAATGTATGCTGAGAGATGATGGAGTGTGTGAAGTTTCAAGCAGCAAGAACAAACCCTGTTTGATTTCCAGCTCGATTTCCATTCAACCATACAGGTCAAAATGCAGTGAAACATGAAAATACAACCTGTTTCTGAGAGTGAACTCTAGCACCTAGAAGGCTCATACTTGGTGAGCATAGTTAGGATAGCTAAAAGATGAATCCAGCTCAGTATCAAAGAAACTAGACAAAAATTAACTCTAACCATATCACAACTATCAGCCTAACCCTAAAACTAAACAAACCCTGACACTAACACTAATCTGTTAGCAACAATTGACATTTGGACTTCCAAACTTGGGGAGCCTAGTGGACTAGCAAACAGATGAATTCCTATGCCCAATCAAAGAAATATGACCAAAAATTGGGGAGAAATTTCAGTATCTCATTATTTCCCTGTTTTGTTTTGTTTTTTATAGATTGCTTTTGGATAAACTTATTTTGTTGTGCTTCTCCATTGTGCTTCTTCTACAAGAAATGAACAAGACAATGCTCATGAAGAACTGATTAAGTGTGTGAAGTGTCAAGCAGCCAGCACAAACCCAGACAGTTTTCTATCAGGATTTATATTCACCAATATAGTTTAAAATGCAGTGATATCTGAAAATACAAACGGTTCCTGAAAGCGAACACTTGCACCTAGAAAGACCAATCATGGCAAGCATTGTTACCATATGTAAAAGATAAATCATGCCCAATGTCGAAGAAACTAGACAAAAACTAACTCTAACCATAAACAAGCTTGTAACGTTAGCCCTAAAAGTAACACATACCCTGACACTAACCATAACGGCTTTAGACAACCAATTACACTTGGAGTTCCAAACTAGAGGAACCTAGTGGAATAGCACACAGATGAATTCCTATGCCTTATAAAGAAATCTGACAAAAACATGGGGGGAGCAATTTTAGTAACTGGGGATTCCCCTGTTTTTTTTACAGAGTGCTCTTATACAAACTATTTTTATGTGCTTCAGCTTTGGACCATTTCTACAGGAAACAAACCAGACAATTCTTATGGAAAACCGATTGATTGTGGATGTTTTAAGCAGAAAGCACCAACCCTGTTCTATTTCCACCTTGATTTCCATTATCCGTATAGGTCAAAATGCTGTGATACCTGAAAATACAATCTTTTCCTGACAGCAAACACTTGAAACTAGATGAGCAAAACTTAGTGAGCATAGTTAGGCTAGGTAAAAGATAAATCTTCCCCAGTATAAAACAAACTAGAAAAAAACTAACTGTAACCATAACACGAGATTTTAACCTTAGACCTAAATCTAACACAAACCCTGACACTAACCCAAACCTATTTAGAAAACCATTGATTCTTAAAGTCCTCAACTTTGGGAACCTACTGGGCCACCAAATAGATAAATTTCTGCCCCATATCAAAAAAAATCTGATGAAACAATTCTGGGAGCAATGACAGTAAATGGGTATCTCTCTTTTTTCCTATAAAGTGATCTAGAATAAACTTCTTTTTGTGTGTTTCAGCTTTGGGCCTCTTCTACAAGGAAAAAAAGAGAGAATTCATACAGAGATCAGATAAGTCCGTGAAGTTTCAAGCAGCTAGAACAAACCCTATTTGATTTCCAGCTGGATTTCCATTCACCCATATAGTTCAAAATGCAGTGATACCTGAAAATACAAACTGTTCCTGAGAGTGAAGTGTTGCACCTAGATGGCCCAAACATGGAGAGCATAGTTAGGCTAGGGAAAAGATGAAATGTGCCCAGTATCAAAGAAATTAGGCCAAAACTAACACTAACCCTAACACCAAATCTAACCCTAGCCATAACCCTACACTTAATCCTAACCCTATTTTTAAACTGTTTGGAGAAACATTGATATGACGAGTTCCAAAAGTGTGTAGCACAGTGGGGCCAGCAAACAGATGAATTCTGTGCTGTATCAAAGGCATCTAACTAAATAATTTGGTTTGGTATTCCAATAAATGGGCATTTTCTTGTTCTTAATCTGAGAATGCTCTCAGATTAAGTTGTTTTTGCATGCTTCAGCTTAGGGCTACTTCAATAAACATGAAACAGAACAATGCATACTGAGACCTGATTGAGTATATGAAGTTACAATCAGCAAGCAGTAACTCTGTTTGATTTCCAGTTTGATTTCCATTCACTCATATAGGTCAAATCCTGTGAAACATGAAATTATAAACTGTTCCGGACAGCAAACATTTGCGCATAGAAGTACCCAACTTGGTGAGCATATTTAGGCTATGTAACTGATGAATCCTGCCTAGTATCAAAGAAATGAGCCCCAAACTAATTCTTACCCTAACACTAGCTCTAAGCCTAGTACTAACCATAAAATAACCCTGACATTATCCCTAAACTGTTTAGAGAATATTTGATACCAGGAGTCCCAAAAGTATGGAGCATAGTGATGCGGGCAAACACATGAATCTTGTTTATTAACAAAGATTTCTGGCAAAATAATTTGGTTAGGTATTCCAGTAAATGGGTATTTTCCTGTTTTTTCATAGAGTAATCTTGGAAAAATATTTTTGCATGCTTCAGCTTAGGGATACTTCAACAAGAAAAAAAAAACAGGACAATGTATGCTGAGAGATGATGGAGTGTGTGAAGTTTCAAGCAACAAGAATAAACTCTGTGTAATTTCCAGCTCGATTTCCATTTACCCATAAAAGTCAAAATGCAGTGAAACCTGAAAAACAAACTATTTCTGAGAGTGAACTCTAGCACCTAGAAGGCTCATACTTGGTGAGCATAGTTAGGATAGCTAAAAGATGAATCCTTCCCAGTATAAAAGAAACTAGACAAAAATTAACTCTAACCATATCACAACTGTCACCCTAGCCCTAAAACTAACACAAACCCTGACATTAATCTTAATCTGTTTAGCAATGATTGACACTTTGGATCCCAAACTTAGGGAGCCTAGTGGGCTACCAAACAATGAATTCCTGTGCCTAATCAAAGAAATGTGACCAAAAATTGGAGAGAAATTTCAGTATCTGGTTATTTCCCTGTTTTTTTTTTCTTTTATAGATTGCTTTTGGGTAAACTTGTTGTGCTTCTCATTGTGCTTCTTCTACAAGAAATGAACAACACAATCCTCATGATGAACTGATTAAGTGTGTGAAGTTTCAAGCAGCTAGCAGAAACCCTGTTTGATTTCTAGCTGGATTTACATTAACCAATATAGTTCAAAATGCAGTGATATCTGAAAATACAAATGGTTCCTGACAGTGAACAGTTGCACCTAGAAGGTCCAAACGTGGTAGGCATATTTAGGGTACATAAAAGATCTTGCCTGCCTTGGAACAAAGAAATTAGCCTAAAATTAACTCTAACCCTAACACTAGATCTAACCTTAGCTGTAACCCTAAACTTAACTTTAACACTATCATTAAACTCTTACAGAACCTTTGATCCTAGGATTCCAGACCTGTGGAGCATAATGGGGCCAGCAACAGATGAATTCTGTGCTGTATCAAAGGCATTTGACTAAATAATTTGGTTAGGTATTTCAGTAAGTATTTTTTATTTTTTTCATAGAGTGCTCTCAGATTAAGTTGTTTTTGCATGCTTCAGCTTAGGGCTATTTCAATAAGAATGAAATGAGACAATGCATACTGAGACCTGATTTAGTGTTTGATGTTACAATCAGCAAGAAAAAAATCTGTTTGATTTCCACCTCGGTTTCCATTCACCCAAAAAGGTCAAATCCAGTGAAATATGAAATTTCAAAAGTTTTTTGACAGCAAAGACTTGAATCTAGGAGTGTGTGAGCATATTAAGAATAGGTAAAAAAAATGAATACAGGCCAGTATCAAAAAAAAAAAAAACTAGAAGAAAACTACTCTAACCATAACACATAGCTGTTACACTAGCCCTAAAACCAACACACACCCTGACATTAACCCTAACCTCTTAAGAGAACCATTGGTCCTTGGAGTCACAAACTTGGGAAGCCTAGTGTTCTAGCAAGCAGGTGAATTGCTGTGAATTATAAGGAAACCTGAGCAATGAATTAGGGATGAAATTTCAGTAACTGGGTATTTCCCTGTTTTCTTACAGAGTGCTCTTGGGTAAATAGTTTTTGTGTGCCTTATCTTTGGGCTTCTTCTAAAAGAAACAAACCAGACAATGCTCATGGAGAACTGATTGAGTGTGTGGCTTTCAAGCAGCTACCACAAACCCTCTTTGATTTCCAGCTGAATTTCCATTCACCCATATAGGTCAAAATGCAGTGGTACCTGAAAATAAAAACTATTCCTGACAGTGAACAGTAGCACCTAGAAGGTTCAAACTTAGTGATCATAGTTAAGCTAGGTAAATGATGAATGCTGTACTGTATCAAAGATATTAGTCTAAAACTAACTCTAACCCTAAACATAGCTCTAACCCTAACCATAGCTCTAACCCTAGACCTAACTTTATTCTTAACCCTATTTCTGTCCCTAACATGTTTAGAGAAAAGTTGATACTAGGAGTCACAAAAGTGTGAAGCATAGTGGAGCCAGCAAATAGATTAATCATGTGCAGAATCAAAGACATCTAACTAAATAATTTGGTTAGGTATTTCAATAAATGGGCATTTTCCTGTTTTTTCATAGACTGCTCTCAAAAAAATTTGTTTTTTCATGTGTCAGCATAGGGCTACTTCAAAAAAAAATCAGGACAATGTATACTGAAACCAGATTGAGTGTGTGAAGTTTTAAGCAGCAAGCACAAACCCTGTTTGATTTCCTGCTCAATTTCCCTTCACTCCTATAGGTAAAAATGCTAAGAAATCTGAAAATACAAACTGTTCCTGACAGTGAAAACTTGCACCTGGATGGTCTAAACTTGGCGAGCACACTTAGGCTAGGAAAAACATGAGTCCTGTCCAGTATTAAGAAACTAGACAAAAACTAACTCTTACTGTAACACAAGCTGTCACCTTAGTCCTAAAGCTAACACAACCCCTGATGATAACCCTAAACTCTTTAGAGATACATTGATCCTTGAAGTCTCAAACTTGAGGAGTTTAGTGGGAAAGCAAACAAATGAATTCTTGTGCATTATCAAAGAAAACTTACCAAGGAATTAGAGGAGAAATTACAGAAACTGGGCATTTTCCTCTTTTCTTATACAGTGCTCTTGGATAAGCTTGTTATATTGTTCTTCAGGTTTGGAATTCTTTGACAAGAAACAAACCAGACAATGCTCAAAAAGAACGGATTGAGTTTATGAAATTTCAAGCGGCTAGCATAAACACTATTTGATTTCCACCTGGATATCAATTTACCCACATAGGTAAAAATTCAGTGATACCTGAAAATACAAACTGTTCCTGACAGCGAACAGTTGCACCTAGAAGGATCAAACATGGGAAGCCTAATTAGGCTAGGTAAAAGATTAATCCTTCCCAGCATCAAAAAATTAACTGAAAACTATCTCTAACCATAACATTATTTCTAACCCTAGCCCTACTCTAACCCTAACACTAACCATATCCCTAAACTGTTTAGAGAGCCATTGATCTTTGGAGTCCCCAAAGTGTGGAGCATAGTGAGGCCATTAAACAAATTAATCATTGGCAGTGTCAAAGAAATCTGACTATATAATTTGGTTAGGTATTTCAGTGAGTGGGTATTTGCCTGTTTTTTTCATAGAGTGCTCTCAGATTAAGTTGTTTTTGCATGCTCCAGATAAGGTGTACTTCACCAAAAAAGAAACAAGCCAATGCATACTGAGATCTGGTTGAATGTGTGAAGTTTCAAGCCACATGCACAAACACTGTTTGATTTTGAGCAGAATTTCCATTCCCTCATATAGAAAAAAATGCAGTAAAAACTGAAAAGGAAAAAAAAAAAACGTTCATGACAGCAAACACTTGCACCTAGAATGCCCAAACATGGTGAGCATACTTAGGATAGGTAAAAGATGAATCCTGCCCATTATCAAAGAAAGTATACAAAAACTAAAATTAACCCTATCACAAGCTGTCACCCTAGCCCTAAATCTAACAAAAACACTGACATTTTTACAAACCTGTTTAGAGAACCATTGATCCTTGGAGTTAAAATTTGGGGATCCTAGTGGGATAGCAAACAGACGAATTCCTGTACTTTAGCAAAGAAATCTGTAAATACAATTGGGGGCAGAATTTCAGTAAATGGATATTTCAATATTTTCTTCTAGATTGCTCTTGGATGAACTTGTTTTTGTGTGCCCCACCTTTGGGCCTCTTCGACAAGAAACAAACCAGACAATGCTCATTGAGAATTAAAAGAGCATGTGAAGTTTCAACCAGCTAGAACAAACCTTTTTGGATTTCCATTTGAATTTCTATTCACCCATATAGGTCAATTGCAGTGGTACCTGAAAATAAAAACTGTCCCTGGCAGCGAACAGTTGCACATAGAAGGCCCAATTTTGGTGAGCATAATTAGGGTAAAAAAGATGAATCCTTTCCAGTATCAAAGAAATTAGCCCCCAAATAACTCTAAAACCCTAACACTGGATCTAATGCAAGCCCTAAGCCTAACCCTAACTGTATTCCTAAACTGTTTAGATAACCGTTGATTCTAGGATTCTCAAAAGTTTGGGGCATAGTGGGTCCAGCAAACAGATAAATCCAGTGCTGTATCAAAAACATTTGACAAAATAATTTAGATATGTATTTCAGAAAATTTGTAATGTCATGCTTTTCATAAAGTGCTCTCAGATTAAGTTGATTTTTGCATGCTTCAGCTTATTACTACTTTAAAAAGAAAGAAAAAATGCATACTGAAACGTGATTGTATGTGTGAAGTTTCAAGTAGCAAGCACAAAATGTGTTCAATTTCTGGCTCGATTTCCATTCACCCATATAGGTCAAAATGCAGTGCAACCTGAAAATACAAACTGTTCCTGACAGTGACCACTTGTTCCAAGAATGTGTGAGCATAGTTTGGATAGGTAAAATATGAATCCAGCCTACTATGAAATAAATTATACAAAAACTAACTCTTACAATAATACAAGCTGTAACCCTAGCCCTAAAACTCACGCAAACTCTGACCCTAACCCTAACCTCTTTAGAGATCCATTGATCTTTGGAGTCTCAAACTTTGGGAACCTAGTGCACCAGCAAACAAATGAATTCCTGCACATTATCAAAAAAATCTGACCAAAGAATTAGGGGAGGAATTACAGAAATGGGTATTTCTCTGTTTTCTTATACATTGCTCTTGGATAACCTTGTTTTTGTGTGTTCCAGCTTTTGGCTTCTTCTACTAGAAACAAATCAGGCAATGCTCACAAAGAACTGAGTGAGTGTGTGAAGTTTCAAGCGGCTATCACAAACCCTTTTTGATTTCCACCTGAATTTCCATTCACCCATGTAGGCCAAAATGCAGTGGTGATACCTGAAAATACAAACCATTTCTGACAACAAACAATTGCAGAAAGAATGACCACACTTGGCGTTCATACTTAGGCTAGGTAAAAAAATAAACAAACAAAAAAATCCTTCCCAGTATCAAAATAACTCAAACTCTAACACTCGATCTAACCTTAGCCCTAGCTCTAACCATAACTATACTGCTATCCCTAAACTGATTAGAGATTCACTGATCCTAAGAGTCTCAAAAATTTGGAGCATAGTGGAGTCAGCAAACAAATGAATCCTGAGCAGTCTCAAAGACATCTGACTAGATTATTTGGTTAGTTATTTCAGCAAATGCATATTTTACTGCTTTTTTATTAATAAAGTGCTCTCAGCAAAAGTTGTTTTTGCATGCTTCAGCTTAGGGTTACTTCACAAAGAAAGAAAAAAGAAAATGTATACTGATACAAGATTAAGTGTGTGAAGTTTCAAGCAGCAAGCACAAACTTTGTTCAACTCCCAGCTCGATTTCCCTTCACCCATATATATCAAAATGCAGTAAAACCTGTAGACACAAACTGTTCCTGAGAAACAACACTTGCAAATAGAAGGCCCAAACTTGGAGAGCAGAATTAGGCTAGAAAAAAAATCCATCCTTCCCTGGGTCAAAGTAACTAGACAAAAACTAACTAAACATTACAGTAGCTGTCAACCTAACCCTAAAAGTAACATAAACCCTGACACTAACCCTAAGCTCTATAGAGAACCATTGTTTTTTGATTCCCAAATGTTGTGATCTTAGTGAGATAGCAAACAGAAGTATTCCTGCACATTATCAAAGAAATGTGACCAAAGAATTGTGGGAGGAATTACAATAACTGGGTATTTCCATGTTTTTTCTAGAGTGCTTTTGAATAAACTACTCCTTTTTGTATATTCAGTTTTGGGCTTCTTCTAAAAGACACAAACCAGAAAATGATCATGGAGAATTAATTCAGTGTGTGAACTTTCAAGCAGCTAACACAAACTCTGGTTGATTTTCAGCTGGATTTCCATTCACTCATATAGGTCAAAATGCAGTGATACCTGAAAATACAAACTGTTCCAGACATTGAAAAATTGCACCAAAAAGGTCCAAACTTGATGAGCATAGTAGGGTAAGTAAAAGATGAATTCTACTCAGTATAAAAGAAATAAGTCCAAAACTAACAATAACCCTAACACTAATCCTAACCCTAACCCTAATTCTATCCTTAAACGGATTAGAGAACAGTTGATCCTAGGAGCCCCAAAAGTTTGGAGCAAAGTGGGGCCAGAAACAGATGAATACTGTGCAGTATCAAAGATATCATTCTAAATAAATTGGTTATGTATTCAAGTAAATGGATATTTTTCAGTTTTTTTATACGGTGCTCTCTGAAAAAGTTGTTTTTGCATGCTTTAGCTTAGGGTTATTTCAACAATAAAAAAAAAACAAGACAATGAATTCTGAGGCTTGATTGAGTGTGCGAAGTTTGAAGCAGCAAGCACAAAACCTGTTCGATTTCCAGATCAATTTCCATTCACCCAAATAGGTCATAAGGCAGTGAAACCTAAAAATACAAATTGTTCCGGACTGTGAACACTTATACCTAGAAGGCCCAAACTTGGCAAGCACAGTTAGGCTAGGTTAATGATTAATCCTGCCAAGTAACAAAGAAAGGAGACAAAAACTACCTCTAACCATAACACGGGCTGTCACACTAGTCCTAAAACTAACACAAACCCTGACACTAACTGCAAACTGTTTAGAGAAACACTGATTTTTGGAGTCCCAAAGTATGGGAACCTAGTGGGATAGCAAAAAGATGAATTCTTAGTCCTTATCAAATAAATATTACCATACAATTGGGGAAATAATTTCAGTAACTGGGTATTTCCCTGTTTTCTTTTACAGTGCTCATGGATAAACTTGTTTTTGTGTGCTTAAGCTTTGGTCTTCTTCTACAAGAATAAAACCAGATAATGCTTAAGGAGAGATAATTGAGTCTGTGAAGTTTCAAGCAGGTAGCAAAAATGCTGTGTGATTTCTAGCTGGATTTTAATTCACCCATATAGGTCAAAATGCAGTGATACCTTAAAATACAAAGTGTTCCTGAGAGTGAAGTGTAGCACCTATGATAAGTTGCACCTACAAGGTAGAAAATTGGCACGTATACTTGGGCTAGGGAAAAGATGAAACCTGCCCACTTTGGAAGAAATTGGCCCCAAACTATCTCTAACCTTAACAGTAGCTCTAACCCTTGTCCTAACTCTAACACTAACACTAACATTATGTTTAAACTCTTTAGAGAATTGTTTATCCTAAGAATCCAAAAGTGTGGAGCATAGTGTGGTCAGGAAAAGATAATTCTCATATTGTACCAAAGACATCTGACTAAGTATTTGGTAAGGTATTTCAGAAAATTGATATTTTCATGTTTTGTATTGAGTTTCCTCAGATTAAATTTTTTTATGCTTTATTGTAGGGCGACATCAATAAGAAAGAAATAAGACAATGCATTCTGAGACCTGATTGAGTGTGTGAAATTTAAAGCAGCAAGCACAATCCATTTTTGATTTCCAGCTGAAATATCATTCACCAGTATAGGTCAAAATGCAGTGAAACCAGAAAATACAAACTTTTTCTGACAGTAAACACTTGCACATAGATGGCCCAAGCTTGGCAAGCATAGGAAAATAGGTAAACAATGAATCTTGCCCATTATCAAAGAAACTAGACAAAAACTAACTCTAACTGTAAGACAAGTTTTTCACACTAGCCCTAAAACTACAAAAACCAGATATGAACTTTAACCTGTTTACAGGACCATTGTTATTTGGAGTCCCACAATTGGGGATACTAGTGGGCTAGCAAACAAATGAATTTCTGCACCTTTACAAAGAAATCTGACCAAAAAACGGGGGAGGAATCACACTAACTGATTATTTCCCTGTTTTATTATAGAGTGCTCTTGGATAAAATTGGTTTTTTGTGCTTCAGCTTTGATCCTCTACTACAAAAAAAAAAAAAAAAAAAAAAACACGCCAGATAATGCTCATGGACAACTGATTCAGTGTGTGAAATTTCAAGCAGCTAGCACAAACCCTGTTTGATTTCCAGCTGGATTTCCATTCATCTATATTGGTCAAAATGCAGTGATACCTAAAAATACAAACTGTTCCTTACAGTGAACAATTGCACCTAGAAGGCCAAACTTGGTGAGCATAGTTAGGCTGTCTACAAGTTGAATTCTGCCCAGTGTCAAAGAGATTGGCTCAAAACTAAATGTAACCCTAACACTAGATATAAACCTAGCCAGAACTGAAACCCTAACACTAACATAATCCCTAACCTGTTTAGAGAACCATTGATCCTGAGGCTCCCAAACATGTGTAGCAGAGTGGGGCCAGCAAACAGAAGGATCCTGTGCAGTATAAATGACATTTGACTAAGTAATTTGGTTAGGTATTTCAGTAAACGGGTGTTTTCCTGTTTTTTCATAAAGTGTTCTCGGATTAAGAAATTTTTGCATGCATCAGCTTAAGGATAGCTAATTCAACAAGAAACAAAACAATGCCTTCTGATATCTGATTCAGTGTATGAAGTTTCAAGTAGCAAGCTCATAAGTATTTGATTTCCAGCTCAATTTTCATCCACCTATATAGGTCAAAATGCAGTAAAACCTGAAAATAAAACTATTCGTGACAGGGATCAGTTGTATCCAGAAGGCCCAACCTTGATGTGAGCAGTTAAGATAGGTAAAAGATAAATCCTGCCCAGTATAAAATAAACTGGCCAAAAAATAACTCTAACCATAATACAAGTTTTAACTTTAGCCCTAAAACTAACACAAACCTTCACACTAACCATGACCTATTTATTGATACATTGATCCTTGGAGTCTCCAACTTGGAGAGACTAGTGGGCTAGCAAACAAATAAATTCCTGTGCCTGATCAAAAAAATCTGACCAAACAATTGGGGGGAGAAATTTCAGTAACTGGGTATTCTGCTGTTTTCTTATATGGTACTCTTGGATAAACTTCTTTTTGTGTCATTCAGCTTCAGGACTCTTCTACAAAATAAAATTCAGCCAATGCTCTTTGGGAAATGATAAGTGTGTAAAAAATTTAAGCAGCTAGCACAAACCCTGTTTTATTTCCAGGTGGATTTCAATTTACCCATTTAGGTTAAAATGCAGTGAGACCTGGAAATACAAACTGTTTATGACAGGGAACAGTTGCACCTAGAAGGCAAATGTGATGAGCATGTTTAGGCTAGGTACGACTTGAATGCTGCCCAATATATTAAAAAAAATGGCACAAAACTAACTTTTACACTAACACTAGCTTTAAACCTAGCTCTAACCCTAACTCTAACCCTAAGCCTATCCATAAACTATTAAGAGAACAGTTGGTCCTAGGAGTCCCAAGAGTTTGGAGCATAGTTGGGGCAAAAAAATGGATAAATCATCTGAAGTATCAAAGACACCTCATTAAATAATTTGGTTAGGTTTTCAGTAAATGTTGTTTTCCTGTTTTTTTTTTTAAATTAACTATTCAGAAACTTGTTTTTGCATGCTTCAGCTTAGGACTACTTCAACAAGAAAGAAACATGACAATGCATTCTGAGACCTGATTGAGTGCGTGAAGTTTAAAGCAGCAAACACAAATGACTTTTGATTTCCAGCTGTATTCCCATTCATTGGTATAGGTAAAAATGCAGTGAAACTGGAAAATGCAAATTGTTTCTGACAGTGAGTACTTGCACATAGATGGCCCAAGCTTGGGGAGCATAGTTAGGATAGGTAAAAGTTGAATCCTGTCCTGAACCAAAGAAACTAGGCAACAATTAACTCTGACCTTAACACACGTTTTAATCTTAAGCCCTCAAATTAACACAATACTGACACCAATCCTAACCTGTTTATAGAACCATTGATACTTGGAACACCAAACTTGGGCAACTTAGTGGGATAGCAAAAAGATGTATTCCTGTACCTTATCAAAAACAACTTACCAAACAGTTGGGGGAGGAATTTTATTAACTGGGTATTTCCCTGTTTTCTTACAGATTGCTCTTGGATAAACTTGTTATTGTGTGCTTCAGCTTTGGGCCTCTTCTACAAGAAACAAACCATACAAAGCTCATGAAGAATTCATTGTGTGTGGGAAATATCAAACAGCTAGCAATAACCCTGTGTGATTTGCAGCTAGATTACCATTCACTCATATAGATCAAAATACAATGATACCTGAAAATACAAACTGTTCATGACAGGGAACATTTGAGTCAAGCATGGAGAACATAGGTAGGCTAAGTACAAGTTGAATCCTGCCCAATATCAAAGAAACTTGCCCAAAACTAATTCTAAACCTAACCCTAACTCCAACCCTAGCCATATCCTTAACCCTAACCCTATTGCTAAATGGTTAAGAGAAACATTGATCTGAGGAGTCCCAAAAGTGTGGTGCAGAGTGGGCCAGCAAACGGATGAATCCTGTGCCATATCAAAGACATCTGACTAAATAATTAGGTTAGGTATTTCAGGAAATGTTTATTTTCCTCATTTTTTATAGAGTGCTCGGATTAACTTATTTTTGCATGCGTCAGCTCTTTGCTACTGTAACAAGAAAGAATCAAGACAATGCATTCTGAAGAACTGATTGAGTGTGTGAAGTTTCAAGCACCAATAACAAACCCTGTTCGAATTCCAGCTCAATTTCCAAAACCCATATAGGTCAAATTTTATTAAAACCTGAAAATACAAACTGTTTCTGACAGCAAACACTTGCACCTAGCTGGCACAAACTCAGTGAGCATACTTAGGATAAGTAAAGGTTGAATTTTTACCAGTATCAAAGAAACTATAAAAAATTAACTCTAACCATAACACAAGTTTGTAACCTTATTTCTAAAAATAACACAAACACTGACACTAACCATAAGCTGTTTAGAGAACTATTGATCCATGGAGTGCCAAACTTGAGGAATCTACTGGAGTAGCAAACAGATTAATTCCTGCACCTTATCAAAGAAATCTGACCAAACAATTAAGGTGGAATTTCAATAACTTGGTATTTTCCTGTTTTCTTATAGAGTGCTCTAGGATACATTTGTCTTTTGTGCTTCAGCTTTGGGCCTCTTGTACAAGAAACAAACCACTCAATGTTCACGGAGACCTGATTGAGTGTTTGAAGTTTCAAACAGTTAGCACAACTGTGTTAGAATTACAGCTGGATTTCCATTCACCCATAGAGGTCAAAATGCAGTGATAACTGAAAATATGAACTCTTCCTGGCAGCGAACAGTTGCTCCTAGAAGGCCCAAACTTGGCGAGAATAGTTAGATTAAGAAAAAGATGAATTCTGCCCAGTATCAAGGAAATTACCTCAAAACTAACTCTAAACCCACCAATAAATCTCACTCTAAACCTAAACCTAACCATAACCTTAAACTTATCCCTAAACAGTTTAGAGAATCATTGATCTTCGGAGTCACAAAAGTGTGGAGCATAGTGGTGCCAGCAAACAGATGAATCCTGTGCAATTTCATAGACATCTAATTAAATAATTTGGTTAGGTATTTAAGTAAGTGGGTATTTTCCTCTTTTTGGATTGAATGTTCTCAGATTAAATTGCTCTGCATGCTTTAGCTCTTTGTTACTTAAACATGAAAGAAACAAAACATCTGACTAAATAATGTTTTTTTTTTTCACAGTGCTTCAGCTCTTTGCTACTTCAAAAAGAAAGAATCAAGACAATGCATTCTGAGAACTGATTGAGTGTGTGAAGTTTCAAGCAGCAAGAACACACCCTGTTCGATTTCCATCACTCGTATATGTCAAAATGCATTGAAAACTGAAAATACAAACTGTTCCTGAAAGCGAACATGTGCACCTAGATGGCCCAAATTTGGCGAGAATGGATAGGATAGGTAAAAGACAAATCCTACCCGTATCAAAGAAATGACACCAAAACTAACTCTAACCAATACATATTTTTAACATTAGCCCTAAAACTAAAAAAAAAGTGACACTAACATTAACCTGTTTAGAGAACCATTGATACTTGGAAGCCCAAACATGGAAAGCTGAGTGAGCTTTCAAACAGATGAATTTCTGCATCTTATCAAAGAAACTTGACCAAACAATAAGGTTGAATTTCAGTAACTGGGTATTTCTCTGTTTTCTTATAGAGTGCTCTTTAATAAACTTGTTTTTGTTTTCTTCAGCTTTTGGCCTCTTCTACTAGAAACAAACCAGACAATTCTCATGGAGAACTGATTGATTGTTTGAGTTTCAAGCAGCTAGCACAAACCATGTTTTATTTCCATCTCGAATTCGATTCACTCTCCTAGGTCAAAATGCAGTGATACCTGAAAATACAAACTGTTCCGAACAGCGAACAGTTTCACCTAAAAACCCCAAACATGTCGAGCGTATTTAGGTTAGGTATACTTTAAATCCTACCCAGTATCAAAGAAATTGGCCGAAAACTAATTATAGTCTAACACTAGCTGTTACCCTAGTACTAACCCTAACCCTAACCCTAACAATATCCCTAAACTATTTAGAGAACCATTGATCCTAGAAGTCCCAAAAGTAAGGAGCAGAGTGGGGCCTGCAAACAGATAAATGCTTTGTAGTACCAACGATTAATGACTAAATAATTTGCTTATGCATTTCAGTAAATGTTTAGTTTTCTCCTTTTTTTATAGAGTGTTTTCAGATTAAGTTATATTTTCATGCTTGAGCTCTTTGCTACTTTAACCAGAAAGAATCAAGATAATGCATTCTGAGACCCGATTGAGTGTGTGAAGTTTCAAGCAGCAAGCACAAACCCAGTTCAGTTTCCACCTTTATTTTCATCACCCATATAGGTCAAAATGTAGTGAAACCTCAAAATACAAACTGTTCCTGAAAGTGAACACTTGCATTTGGATGGCCCAAATTTGGCAAGCATGGTTAGAATATTAAAAAATGAATCCTACACAGTGTTAGAGAAACTAGACAAGAACTAACTCTAACCATAACACAGGTTTGTATCCTTAGACCTAAAATAAACACAATCCCTGACACTAACTGTAACCTGTTTAGATAACCATTTAATTTGGAGTCCCAAACTTGGGGAGTCTAGTGAGCTACCAAACAGATGAATTTCTGTGCCTCATCAAAGATATCTGTCCAAACTATTGGAGGAGGATTTTCAGTAACTGGGTATTTCCCCTCTTTCCTTATAGAGTGCTCTTTGATTCCCTGGTTTTTGAGTGCTTCAGCTTTGGGCCTCTTCTTTAAGAAACAAACCAGACTATGCTCATAGAGTACTGATTGAGTTTGTGAAGTTTGAAGTAGTTAGCACAACCTAGTTTGATTTCCAGCTGGATTTCCATTCACCCATATAGGTCAAAATGCAGTGATTCCTGAAAATACAAACTGCTCCTGACAGCAAACAGTTGCACCTCAAAGGCCCAAACTGGGCGAGCATATTTAGACTAGGTTAAAGTTGATTCTTGCCCAGTATCAAAGAAATTTTTCTAAAATTATCTCTAACCCAAACACTAGCTCTAATGCTAGAACTAACCATAACCATAACCATAACACTATCCCTAAACTGTTTAGAAAACATTTGATCCTAGGAGTACCAAAAGTGTGGAGGAGAGTAGGGCCAGCAAACAGATGAATCTTGTGCAGTATCGAAGACTTCTGACTAAATAATTTGGTTAGTTATTTCAGTAAATGGGTATTTTTCTCTTTTTTATACAGTGTTCAGATTAAGTTATTTTTGCATGTGTGAGCTCTTTGCTATGACAACAAGAATCAAGACAATGCATTCTGAGACATGATTGAGTGTGTGAATTTTCAACCAGCAAGCACAGACCCTGTTCGATTTCTACCTCAATTTCTATTCACCCTTATAGTCAAAATGCAGTGAAACCTGAAAATATAAACGGTTCCTGACAGTGAACACTTCCTCATAGGTGACCTAAATTGGGGAGCATATTTATAATAGGAAAAAGATGATTCCTGCCTAGTATCTAAAAAAACTATACCAAAACTAAATCTAACCATAAGACATGCTTGTAACCTTAGCACTAATGCTAACACAAATTATGATATTAACCCTACCCTGTTTAGAGAACCGTGGATACTTGGAGTCACAAACATGGGTAATCTTCTGGGCTAGCAAACAGATGAATTCCTGTGTGTCATCAAAGAAATCTGACCAAACAATTGGGAGGAATTTCAGTAACTGAGTATTTCTCCATTTGTTTATAGAGGGCTCTTGGATAAAGTTTTTTTTTTTTTTTTTTTTTTTCGTGCTTCAGCGTTGGGCTTCTTGCAAAAGAAACACACCAGTAGACAGAATCAGTAAAAGACGAATTTTTCCCAGTATCAAAGAAACGTGAAAAAAAAAAACTATTTCTAACCATAATACAATCTTGTAATCTCAGCCTTAAAACTAACACAAACTCTAACACTCACCTTAACCTGTTTAGATAACCAGTGATTCTTGGTGTCCCAAACATGGGGAGAGAAGTAGATAGCAAATAGAATAATTCCTTTGCCTTATCAAAGAAATCTGACCAAACATTTTGGTTCAGAATTTCAGTAAGTGCAAATTTCCCTGTTTTTTTTTTTCTTTTAGAGGGCCTTTGGTTACACTTTTTTTGTTTGCTTCAGGTTTTTGGCCTCTTCTACAAGAAATAAAACAGACAATGCTCATAAAGCACTGATTGAGAGTGAAGTTCCAAGCAGCTAGCACAAACCATGTTTGATTTCCAGCTGAATTTCCATTCACCTATACAGGTCAAAATGCAGTGATACCTGAATATACAATCTGTTCCTAACAGTGAACAGTTGCTCCTCAAAGGCCCAAACAAGGTGAGCATATTTAGGCTATTGGAAAGATAAATTCTGTCCAGTATCAAAAAAAATTAGACCCAAACTAACTCTAAACTTAACACTAAATCAAACCCTAGCCCTAACCCTATCCCTAACAGTAAACCTATCGTTAACAGATTATAGAACCATTGATCCTAGGAGTCAAAAAAAGTGTGGATCATAGTGAGGACAGCAAGCAGAGGAATCCTGTGCAATTCCAATGACATCTGTCTAAATAATTTGGTTACATATTTCAGTAAGTGGATATTTTTCTGTTTTTTTATAGAGTGTTCATGAGTTTAGTTGTTTTTGAATGTTTTTGCTTATTGCTAATTCCACAAGAAGCAAACTAGGCAATGCTTATGGAGAACTAATTGAGTATGTGAAGTTACAAGCAGCTAGTACAAACTGTGTTTGATTTCCAGCTAGATTTTCATTCACCCATATAGATAAAAATTCAGTGATACTTGAAAATACGAACTCTTCCTGAGAGCAAACAGTTGCACCTTGAAGGCACAACCTTGGCTAGCATATTTAGGCTAGGAAAAAGATAAATTATGCCCTGTATCAAAGAAATTACCCCAAAATTTACTCTAACCCTAGCCCTAACACTAAATCTAACCATAAAATTATCTGTAAACAGTTTAGAGAAACTTTAATCTGAGGGGCACAGTGGTGCCAGCAAACAGATGAATTCTGTAAAATATGAAAAACATCTGACTAAATAATTTGGTTAGGTATTTCAGTAAGTGAATATTTTCTTTTTTTTGCATAGAGTGTTTTTGGATTAAGTTTTTTTTGCATGCTTCAGCTCTTTGCTACTTCAACAAGGAAGAAATAAGACAATGCATTCTGAGAACTAATTGAGTGTGTGAAGTTCAAAGTAGTAAGCACAAATTCTTTTTGATTTACAGCTCGATTTTCATCACCTTTATAAATCAAATGCACTGAAACCTGAAAATACAAACTGTTCCTGAAAGTGAACACTTGCACTTAGATGGCTGAAATTTGGTGAGCATGGTTAGGTCAAACATGAATTTTGTTGAGTATCAAAGAAACTAGACAAAAACTAACTCTCACCATTACACAATTTTTAACATTAGCCCTAAAACTAACACAAAACCTGACATTAACACTGTACTGTTTGGAGAACCATTGACACTTGGAATCCCAAACTTGGGGAGCCTAGTGAGCTATCAAACAGATGAACTCTTGCACCTTATCAAAAAAATCTGACCAAATAATTAAGGTGGAATTTCAGTAACTGGGTATTTGCCTGGTTACTTTTTGAGTGCTCTTTAATACACTTGTTTTCATGTGCTTCAGCTTTGTTCTTATTCTACAAGAAATAATGCAGACAATTCTCATGAAGTGGTGATTGAGTTTGTGAAGTTTCAGGTAGCTATCAAAAAGAGTATTGATTTACACCTGGATTTCTATTCACCCATATAGGCCAAAGTGCAATGACACCTGAAAATACAAACTATTTCTGATAGCGAGCAGTTGCACCTAGTAGACCCAAAATTGTCAAGCATAGTTAGGCTTGGTCTAAGTTCAATACTGCCCAGTATTAAAGAAATTGGCCCCAAACTAACTCTAACTCTAACACTATCTCTAAGCCTAACACTAAAACTAATCATAGCCCAAAATAGATCCCTAAACTGTTTAGAGAACTGTTGAGTCTAGGAGTCCCAAAAGTATGGAGCAGAGTGAGCTAACAAACAGCTGAATCCTGTGCAGTATCAAATGCATCTGACTAAATAATTTGGTTAGGTATTTCAGTAAATGTATTTTCCTCTTTTATCATAGAGTGTTCTCAGATTAAATTATTTTTTATTCTTGATATCTTTGCTCCTTCAACAAAAAGAAACCAAAAAAATGCATTCAGAGACATGATTGAGTGTGTGAAGTTTCAAGCATCAAGCACAAACCCTATTTGATTTCCAGCTCGATTTTCATCACCCATGTCAGTCTAAATGCACTGAAACCTGAAAATACAAACTGTTCCTGACAAAGAACACTTGCATGTATATGGTCCAAAATTGATGAGCCTAGTTAGGATAGGTAAAAGATGAATCCTGCCCATTATCAAAGAAACTAGACAAAAACTAACTGTAACCATAACACAAGTTTTTCACTTTAGCCCTAAAACTAACACAAACCCTGACACTCACCCTAACCTGTTTAGAAAACCATTGATCCTAGGAGTCCCAAACATAAAGAGCCTAGTGAACTAGAAAACAGATAAATTTCTGTGTCTTATCAAATAAATCTGACCAAAAAATGGGGGAATGAATTTCAGTAACTTGGTATTTTCCTGTTTTTGTATTGAGTAATCTTAGATATAATTGTTTTTGTTTGCTTTAGCTTTGGGCCTCTTCTACAAAAAAAAAAATACTGACAATGCTAATGGAGAACTGATTGAGTGTGTGAAGTTGCAAGCAGCAAGCAAAAGCCCTGTTTGATTTCCAGCTAGATTAGCATTCACCCATATAGGTCAAAATGCAGTGAGTGATACCTGAGAATGCAAACAGTTCATGATAGAAAACCCTTGAAACTAGGTGCAGTAAACTTTGCGACCATAGTTAGAATATGTAAAAGATGAATCCTGCCCAGTATCAATTTAACTGTACAAAACCTATCTCTTACCATAACACAAGTTTGTAACCTTAGTCTAAAACTAACAGAAACCCTGACACTAACTCTAACCTGTTTAGACAACAATTGATACTTGGAGTGCCAAATTTGGGGAACATAGGGGGCTAGAAAACAGATTAATTCCTGTGCTGTATGAAAGATACTTGACCTAACAACTGGGTTAGGAAATTCAGTACCTGTGTATTTCCAAGTTTTCATATACAGTGCTCTAGGATACACTTGTTGTTGTGTGCTTCAGCTTTGGGCCTCTTCTACAAGAAACAAACAAGACAATGCTCATGGAGAGTTGATTGATTGTGTGAAAATACAAGCAGCTAGCACTAATGCTGTTTGATTTACAGATGGATTTCCATTAACTCATATCAGTCCAAATGCAGTGACACCTTAAAATACAAACTGTCCCTGACAGGGAACAGTTGCACCTAGAGGGCCCAAACTTGGCGCGCATACTTAGGCTAAGAATAAGTTGAATCCTGCTCAATATCAGAGAAATTGGCCAAAAACTAACTCTAACTCTAACACTATCTCTAACCCTAGCCCTAACTCTAACGCTAACCCTAAACCTCTCCCTTACCTGTTTAGAGAACCGTTGACCCAAGGAGTCTAAAAAGTGTGGAGGATATTGGGTCCAGCAAACTGATGAATCTTGTGCAGTATCAAAGACATTGGACTGAATAATTTCCTTAGATATTTAAGTCAATTGGTATTTTTCTCTTTTTTTTCATTGTGTGTTCTCGGATTAAATTATTTTTGCACGCTTAAGCTCTTTGCTACTTCAAAAAGAAAGAATCGAGACAATGAATTTTTGAGATCTGATTGAGTGTGTGAAGTCAAGCAGCAAATACAAACCCTCTTCTATTTTCAGCTCAATTTCCATCATCCATAAAGGTCAAAATGAAGTGAAACCTGAAAATACAAACTGTTCCTGATAAAGAAAACTTGCCTCTAGATGTTCCAAATTTGGTGAGCCTAGTTAGGATAGGAAAAACATGCATCATGACCAGTATAAAAAAAAATAGACAAAATCTAACTCTAACCATAACACAAGTTTGTCACCTTAGCCCTAAAACTAACATAACCCTGACAATAACCCTAACCTGTTTAGAGAACCATTGACACTTGAAGTTCCAAAATTGGGGAACCTAGTGGGCTGGCAAACAGATGAATTCCTGTGCCTTATCAAAAAATCTGACCAAACAATTGAGGGAGGAATTTCAGTAACTGAGTACTTATCTGTTTTCTTATAGAATGCTTTTGGATAAACTGGTTTTACTGTGCTTCAGCTTTGGGCCTCTTCTACAAGAAACAAACAAACAAACAAACAAACAAAAAAGACAATGCTCACAGAGAATTAATTGAGTTTGTGAAATTTTCAAGCAGCCAGCAAAAGCCTGTTTGATTTCCACTGGATTTTCATTCACCTATATAGGTCAAAATGCAGTAATTTCTGAAAATTCAAAATGTTCCTAAGGGGGACTAGTTGCACCTAGTATGTCTAAACGTGGTGAGCATAGTTAGTCTAGTTAAAATTTGAACCCTGCCCAGTATCAAAAAAATTGGCCCAAAGCTAATACTAACACTAACACTATATCTACCCCTAGCAATAACCCTAACCTGAACACTAAACCTATCCCTAAAGTATTAGAACTGTTGATCCTAAGAGTCCCAAAATTGTGGAGCACAGTGGGACAAGCAAACAGATGAATTCTGTAAAATATCAAACACATCTTAGTACATAATTTGGTTAGATATTTCATTAAATGGTTATTTTTCTATTATTTTTCATAGAGTGTTCTCAGATTAAGTTGTATTTGCATGCATCAGCTTAGGATACTTAAACAAGAAAGAAACAAGACAATGCATTCTCAAACCAAATTGAGTGTGTGAAGTTTCAAGCAGCAAGCACAAACCCAGTTCAATTTCCAGCTAGATTTCCATTCACCTGTATATGTCATAATGCAGTAAAACCTGAAAGTACAAATGGATCCCATACCTGTTTAGACAACCATTGATCCTGGGAGTCCCAAATTGTGGAGACTAGTGGGCTAGCTAAAAGATGAATTCCTGTGCCTATCAAAGAAATCTGACGAAATAATTGGGGAAGGAATTTCAATATCTGTTTTTTCCCTCTTTTCTTATAGAGTTCTCTTGGATAAACTTTTTGTGTGTGTGTGTGTGTGTGTGTGTGTGGTGTGTGTTTGTGTGTGTGCTTCAGCTTTGGGCCTCTTCTACAAGAAAAAAAAAAGCTGACAATATTCACAGAGAACTGATGGGGTATGTAAAGTTTCAAGCAGCTAGCACAAACCCTGTTTGATTTCCAGCTGGATTTTCATTCACACATATAGGTCAAAATGCAGTGATACCTGAAAATGCAAACTGTTCCTGACAGTGAAGAGTTACACTGAGAAATCCCAAACTTGGTGAGCATAGTTAAGCTACATAAAAATTTAATGATGCCCAGTATCAAAGAATCTGACCAAAAACTAACTCTAATCATAACACAAAATTTTCACCCTAGCCCTAAACTTAACAAAAAACCTGAGCCTAACCCTAACCAGTTTAGGCAACCATTGATCCTGGGAGTCCCAAATTGGAGAGACTAGTGAAATAGCAAACTGATGAATTCCTGTGCCTATCAAAGCAATCCTACCAAACAATAGGGGGAGGAATTTCAGTAACTGTGTATTTCTCTGTTTTTGTATAGAGTATTCTTGGATAAACTTGCTTTTGTGTGTTTCAGTTTTGGGCCTTATATAAAGAAACAAACCAGAAAATGCTGATGAAGAACTGATTGATTGTGTGAAGTTTCAAGCAGCAAGCATAAACCCTGTTCATTTTCCAGCTCAATTTCCTTTCACCCTATAGGCATAAAGCAGTAAAAACTGAAAATACAAACTGTTCCTTACAACGAACACTTGCACTGGGAAGGACCAAATTTGGTGAGCATAATTAGGATATATAAAATATGAATTCTACCCAGTATCAAAGAAACTAGACAAAAACTAACTAACCATAAAACAAGATTTTCACCTTAGTCCTGAAACTAACACAAACCCTGACACTGACCCTAACCTATCAGAGAACCATTGATTCTTGGAGTTCCAAACTGGGGAGTCTAGTTGGCTATCAAACAAATGAATTCCTACACCTATTAGAGAAATCTGACCAAACAACTGGGGGAGAAATTTTATTAGCTGGGTATTTCTCTATTTTCTTATAAAGTACACTTGATTAAACTTGTTTTGTGTGCTTCACCTTTGGCCTCTTCTACAAGAAATGGACCAGACAAGTTTCATGGAGAATTGATTCAGTGTGGGAAGTTTCAAGCAGCTATAACAAACATATTGGATTTCCAGCTGAATTTTTTCCACCCATATAGGTCAAAATGCAGTGATACATGGAAATACATACTGTTCCTGACAGCAAACATTTGCACCTAGAAGGCCCAAACATGGTGAGCATAGTTAGGCTAGGTAAGAGTTGAATCCTGCCCAGTATAAAAAAAATGGCTCAAAACTAACTCTTACCCTAACACTAGCTCTAACCCTAGCCCTAAGAACAACCCTAACTCTTACCCTATCCCTAACCTGTTTAGAGAACCATTGATCCCAGGACTCCCAAAATTGTGGAACAGTGTAGGGCCAGCAAACTGATTAATTCTATGCAGTATTAAAGACATCTGACTAAAAAATTCAGTAAGGTATTTAAGTAAATATGGTATTTTCCTGTTTTTTCATAAAGTGTTCTCAGATTAAGTTGTTTTTGCATGCTTCAGCTTAGGGCTATTTCAACAAGAAAGAATCAAGACAATGCATTCAGACACCTGATTAAGTGTGTGAAGTTTCAAGCAGTGAACACAAACATTGTTTGATTTACAGCTGGATATCCATCACTGGTATAGGTCAATATGCAGTGTAACCTGAAAATACAAACTGATCCTGACAGCAAACACATGCACCTAGATGGACCAAACACAGTGAGCACAGTTAAGATAGGTAAAAGATGAATTCAGCCAGGTATCAAAGAAATTAGATAAAAACTAACTCAACCCATAACCCAAGCTTGTAATCTTAATCCTAAACATTACACAAACCCTGACAATAACCCTAACCTGTTTAGAGAACCATTGATACTTGGAGTCCCAAACGTGGGGAACCTAGGGGTAGAGAACAGATGATTTCTTGCTCTTTATCAAAGAAATCTGACCAAAAAACTGAGGAAGAAATTTCAGTAACTGTTTATTTCCCTGTTTTCTTATAGAGTGATCTTGTATAAAACTTGTTTTCTGTGCTTCATCTTTGGTCTAGAATCAAGACAATGCATTCTGAGACCTGATTGAGTGTGTGAAGTTCAAGCAGCAAACACAAACCCTGTTCAATTTATAGCTCGATTTCTATCACCTGTATATGTCAATCTGCAGTGAAACCTGAAAATACAAACTGTTTCTGCCAGCTAAAACATGCACCTAGATGGCCCAAACTTGACAATCATTGTTAGGAGATAAAAAATATGAATCTTTCTCAGTATCAAAGAAACCAGACAAAAAACTAACTCTAATCATAGCCCTAAAACTAACACAAACCCTGGCATGAACAGTAACCTGTTTAGAGAACTATTGATACTAGTTATCCCAAAACTGGGGAGCCTAGTGAGCTAGCAAACACATGAATTTCTGTGCTTTATCAATGAAATCTGTCCAAACAATTTGGG
Source organism: Ictidomys tridecemlineatus (assembly GCF_052094955.1). Taxonomy (NCBI): domain Eukaryota; kingdom Metazoa; phylum Chordata; class Mammalia; order Rodentia; family Sciuridae; genus Ictidomys; species Ictidomys tridecemlineatus. The sequence goes on from NC_135485.1 coordinate 85,290,396, forward strand.
GAGGAATTTCAGAAACTAGGAATTTCCTGTTTTATTATAGAGTGCTCTTGGCTAAATTTGTTTTTGTGTGCTTCAGCTTTGGGAATCTTCTACAAGAAACAAACAAGACAATGCTCATGGAGAACTGATTGAGTGTATGAAGTTTCAAGCACCTAGCACAAACCTGGTTTGATTTTGATCTGGATTTTCATTCAACCATACAGGTCCAAATGCAGTGATACTTGAAAATACAAACTGTTCCTCACAGCAAACAGTTGCACCTGGAAGGCACAAACTTTGTGAGCACATTTAAGCTAGGTAAAAGTTGAATTTTGACCAGTATCAAAAATTGACCAAAACTAACCCTAACTCTAACAGTAGTTCGAGTCCTAGCACTAAACTTAACCCTATACTTAACCCTATCCCTAACCTTTTTAAAGAACAATTAATCCTAAAAGTCCAAAAGGTTTGGAGAAGATTGGGGCAAGCAAACAGATAAATCCTGTGAGTCTCAAAGACATCTGTCTAAATAATTTCATTAGGTATTTCAGTAAGTCAGTATTTTCCTGTTTTTTCATAGAGTGTTCTCGGATTAAGTTGTTTTTGCATGCTTCATCTTAGGGCTAATTCAACAAGAAAGAAACAAGAAAAATGCATACTGAGACCTGATTGAGTGTGTGATGTTTCAAGCACCAAGCACAAAACCTGTTCGATTTCCAGCTCAATTTCCATTCACCTGAGTAGGTCATAATGCAGTAAAACCTGAAAATACAAATTGTCCCTGAAAGTGAACACTTGCACATAGAGAGCCCAAATTTGGTGAGCATTGTTAGGATAAGATGAATGTTGGCCCCTATCAGAGAAACTAGACAAAAACTAACTCTAACCATAACACAAATTTTTTTATGCTAGTCCTAAAACTAACACAAACCCTGACACTAACCCTAAACTGTTTATACAACCATTGATCCTGGGATTCCATAGTTGGGGAGACTAGTGGGTGAGCAAACAGATGGATTCCTGTGCCTATCAAAAAAATCTGGCCAAAAAATTGGGGAAGGAATATCAGTAACTGTGTATTTCTCTGTTTTCTTTAGAGTTCTCTTGGATAAACTTATTTTTGTGTATTTCAGCTTTGGGCCTCTTGTACAAAAAACACAAAATTCAATGCATTCTGAGAACTGATTGACTGTGTGTATTTTCAAGCAGCAAGCACAAACACCGTTCAATTTCCAGCTCAAATTCCATTCACCCATTAAGTTAATAATGCAGTGAAACCTGAAAATCCTGAAAAGTATAAAAGAAACGAAAAAAATGTAACTCTAAACATAACACAAGTTTTTCACCATAGCTCGAAAAATTAACTAAAACCCTGAAACTAACCCTAAGCTCTTTAGAGAATCATTGATAGTTGGAGTACAAAATTGGGGCAACTAGAGGTTTGAAAAAAGAAGAATTCCTGTTCCTATTAACAAAAAATCTGACCAAAAATTGGGGAAGGAATTTCAGTAACTGGTTAGTTCCCTGTTTTCTTATAGATAAATTTGGTTTTGTGGCTTTAACTTTTCACTTCTTTTACAAGAAACAAACCTTAAAATGATTATGAAGAACTGATTGAGTGTGTGAAGTTTCAAGCAGCTAGCAACAATCATGTTTGATTTCGAGATGAATTTCCATTCACCCATACAGGTCAAAATGCAGTGACACCTGAAAATACAAACTGTTCCTGACAGTGAACAGTTGCACCTAGAAGGCCCAAGCCTGGCAAGCATAGTTAAGCTATGTTAAAGTCGAATACTGTCCAGTGTCACAGAAATAGGCCCAAAACTAACTCTAACCCTAACACTAGTTCTAAGTCTAGCACTAACCCTAACCCTAAAACTATCACTATCCTGTTTAGAGAACCATTGATCCTAGGAGTCCAAAATGTGTGGAGCATAGTGCGAACAGAAAACAGATGAATCCTGTGCAGTATCAAAGAAATCTGACTAAATAATTTGGTTAGGTATTTCAGTAAAGGGGTATTTTCCTGTTTTATCATAGAGTGTTCAGGATTAAGGTGCTATTTTCATGCTTCAGCTTAGGGTTACTTCAACAAGAAAGAAACAAGACAATGTATTCTGAGAACTGATTGTGTTTGTGTGAAGTTTCAAGCAGAAAGCAGAAACCCCGTTCGATTTCCAGCTCAATTTCCATTCACCTGTATAAGACATGATGCAGTGAAACTTGAAAATACAAAGTGTTCCTGACAGCGAAGAGTTGCACTTTGAAGGCCCAAACTTGGGAAGCATAGTTCGGCTAAGTCAATGTTGAATACTGCCAAGTATCAAAGAAATTGTCCCAAAACTAACTCTAAACTTAACACTAGCTCTAACCCTAGCCCTTACTATAACACTAACTTGAAAGATATCCCTAAGCTGTTTAGAGAACCCAGGATCCTAGGACTTCCAAAATTGTGGAAAAGAGTGGGGCCAGAAAACATATGCATTCTATGCACTATCAAAGATATCTGACTAAATAATTTAGTAAGGTATTTCACTAAAAGGGTATTTTCCTGTTTTTTCATAAAGTGTTTTTGGATCAAGCTGTTTTTTTTTTCATTCTTCAGCTTATGGATACTTCAACAGAAACAATCAAGACAATAGATTCTGAGACCTTATTGTGTGTGTGAAGTTACAAGCATCAATCACAAACCCTGTTCGATTTCTATGTAGATTACGTTCATTCTTATAGGATTAATGCAGTGAAATCTGAAAGCACAAACAATTGCTGACAGCAAACAACTGCACCTATATGGTCCAAACTAGGTGAATATAGTTAGGTTAGGTGAAAGATGAATCCTGACCAATATCAAAGAAACTAGAAAAAAAGTAACACTAAACATAAAAAAGAAGTTTGTCACCCTAGCCCTGAAACTGACACAAACCCTGACACTAATCCTAACGTTATTAGAGAAAAATTGATACTTGGAGTCCCAAATTGGGTCACCACCAAGGGTGTTGGAAACAGATGAATTTCTTCACCTCTCAAAGAAATATGACCAAACAATTGGGGGTGGAATTTCAGTAACGGAATATTTACCTGTTTTCTTTTATAAAGTGCTCTTGGATAAACTTTTTTTGTGTGTGCTTTAACTTTGGGCCTCTTCTAAAGGAAACAAACCAGACAATGATTATGGAGAACTTATAGAGTGTGTGAAGTTTCAACCACTAGCAAAATCCCTATTTTATTTTCAGCTGGGTATTTATTAACCCATATAGGTGAAAATGCAGTGATAACTGAAAATACAAACTGTTATTGACAGCAAACAATTTCATCCAGAGGGCCCAAACTAGGTGAGCATTGTTAGGCTAGGAAAAAGATGAGACCTTCCCAGTATCAAAGAAATTAGCCCAAAACTGACTCCAACACTAACACTAGCTCTAACCCTTGCACTAACCCAAACAATTAACCCTAAACCTATCCCTGAATTGTACAGAGAACCTTTGTTATAGGAGTTCCAAATGTGTGGAGCCTTGTAGCGCCAGCAAACTGATGAATCCTGTGCTGTCCAAAGATATCTTTCTAAATAATTTGTTTAGGTATTTCAGTAAATTGGTATTTTCTTGGTTCTTAATAGAGTGCTCATGGTAAAAATTGTTTTTGCATGCTTCAGCTTAAAGCTACTTGAACAAGAAAGAAACAAGTCAATCCATTCTGATACCTGATTGTGTATTTTCAAGAAGCAAAAAGAAACACTTTTTGATATCCAGCTTGATTTCCATTCACCTACATAGGTCAACATGCAGTGAAACCTGAAAAACCAAACTGTTCATGACAGCGAACTCTTGCACATAGATGTGTAAAACTTGGTGATCATGGTTATAATAGGTAAAAGATGAATCCTGCCTAGTATCAAGAAAGTAGACAAAACTAACTCTAACCATAAAACAAACTTGTAACCCTAGCCCTAATACTGACACAAACCCCTATCACTAACCCTAACCTGTTTAGAGTAAAATTGATATTGGAGCCCCAAACATGGGGAGCCTAGTGAGCTAGCAAATAGATGAATTCTTGCATCTTATCAATGAAATATGACAGTAAATTTGGGGAGAAATTTCAATAAATTTGTATTTCCCTGTTTCTTATACAGTGCTCTTGGATAAACTTGTTATTGTGTGCTTCAGTTTGGGGCCTCTTCTACAAGAAAGATACCAGAAAATTTTCATGGAGAACTGATTGATTGTGTGAAGTTTCTAGCAGCTAGCACAAACCCTGTTTGATTTCCAGGTTGATTTCCATTTACTCATTTACGTCAAAATACAGTGATACCTGAAAATACAAACTGGTCCAGAAAGGGAACATTTGCCCCTATAAGGCCCCAATGTTGCATATTTAGTCTATGGAAAAGATGAAACCTGCCAAGTGTCAAAGCTATTAACAAAAATTAACTCTAACCCTAACACTAGCTATAACCCTAGCCCTAACCTTTACCCTAACCCTAAAGTTATCCCTGAAGTTTTTAGAGAACAGTTGATCTTAAGAGTCACAAAAGTGTGGAGCATAGTGGAGCCAGCAGAAAGATAAATCCTGTGCAGTATCAAGACATGTGACAAAATAATTTGGTTAGGTATTTCAGTAAATGGGTGTTTTACTGTTTTATCATAGAGTATTCTCATATTATGTTATTTTTGCATGATTCAGCTTAGGACTACTTCAACAAGAAAGAATAAAGTCAATGCATTCTGAGACCTAATTGAGTGTGTGAAATTTCAAGAATGAAACACAAACCCTGTTCAATTTCCAGCTCGATTTTCATCACCCGTATATGTCATTATGCAGTGAAACCTGAAAATAAAAATTGTTCCTGAGAGCAAACAAAGGCACCTAGAAGGCACAAACTTGGTTAACACAATTAAGCTAGGTTACAGTTGAATCTTTCCCAGTATAAAAGAAATTGGCCCAAAACTACTTCTAACCCTAACACTAGTTCTAATCCTAGAAGTAACCCTAACCCTAAGCCTAACACTATCGCTAAACTGTGTAGAAAACCACTGAACCTAGGAGTCCAAAAATATTGGAGCAGATTGGGGCCAGCAAATAGATAAATCCTGTAAGTCTCAAAGATATCTGTCACAATAATTTGGTTAAGTATTTCAGTTAATTGGTATTTTTTCATTATTTCATAGAGTGTTTTTGGATTAACTTGTTTTTGCATGCTTCAGCTCTGGGCTACTTCAACAAGAAAGAAACAAGACAATGTATTCTCAGACCTGATTGAGTGTGTGAAGTTTCAAGCATCAAACATAAAACCGGTTCAGTTTCCAGCTCAATTTCCATTCTCTTGAATTGGTCATAATGCATTGAAACCTAAAAATACAAATTGTCCCTGACATTGAACACTTGCACCTAGAGAGCCCAAAACTAAAACTAACACAAACCCTGACACTAACCCTAACGATTTTAGAGAAAAATTTTTACCTGGAGTTCCTAATTGGGGCACTGAAGGTGTTGGAAACAGATGAATTTCTGCACCTATCAAAAAAATATGACCAAACAATTGGGGGAAGAATTTCAATACTTGGGTATTTCCTCGTTTTCTTATAGAGTGTGCTTGGATAAACTTGTTTATGTGTACTTCAGCTTTTGGCCTCTTCTACAAGAAACAAACCAGATAGTGTTTATGGAGATCTTATTGAGTGTGTGCATTTTCAACCACTAGCAAAAATCCTGTTTTATTTCCAGCTGGATATTCATTAACCCATATATGTGAAAATGCAGTGATGTCTGAAAATACATAGTGTTCGTTACAGCAAACAGTTGCACCTAGAAGGCCCAAACTATGTGAGCATAGTGAGGCAAGGATAAAGATGAGGCCTGCCCAGTATAAAAGAAATTAGCCCCAAACTAACTCTAACACTACCTCTAACCCTATCCTTAACCCTAACAAGTAACACTAAACCTATCTCTATATTGTATAGAAAACCATTGATGTAGGTGTCCCAAATGTTTGGAGCATAGTGAGGCCCACAAAAAGATGAATCCCGTGCTGTCTGAAAGAGAACTGACTAAATAATTTGGTTAGGTATTTCAGTAAATTGGTATGTTCCTGTTTTTTTTTTTTTTCATAGAGTGCTAACAAAAAAAGTTGTATTTGCATGCTTCAGTATTGAGCTACTTCAAGACGAAAGAAAGAAGACAATGCATTCTGAGACCTTATTGAATGTCTGAAGTTTCAAGCAGCAAGTACGAAATATGTTTGATTTCCAGCTCAATTTCCATTCACTTGAATAGGTCATAATGCATTGAAACCTAAAAATACAAATTGTCCCTGAAATCGAACACTTGCACCTAGAGGGCCCAAATTTGGCAACCATTGTTAGGATACGTTAAAGATGAATGTTGTCCAGTATCAGAGAAACTAGACAAAAATTAACTCTAATCATAACACAAATTTTTCACCCTAGACTTCAAACTAACACAAACCCTGACACTAAGCCTATCCCGTTTAGACAACCATTGATCCTGCGAGTCCCAAATTGGGGAGACTAGAGAGCTAGCAAACAGATGGACTTCTGTGCCTATCAAAAAAATCTGGCCAAAAAATTGGGGAAGGAATATCAGTAACTGGGTATTTCTCTGTTTTCCTTAGAGTGGTCTTGAATAAACTTATTCTTGTGTGTTTTAGCTTTAGGCCTCTTCTATAAGCAATACACAATTCAATGCATTCTGAGACCTAATTGACTGTGTGTATTTTTCAAGCAGCAAGCACAAACACTTTTTGATTTTCAGCTCTAATTCCATTTACTCTTTTAGGTCATAAGGCAAGTGAAACCTGAAAATACAAACTGTTCCTGACAGGAAACACTAGTACCTAGATGGCTCAAACGTGGCAAGCATAGTTAGGATAGGATAAAGATGAATCCTGACAAGTACTAAAATATCAAGACAAAAAGTAATTCTAAACATAACACAAGTTTTTCACTCTAGCTCTAATACTAACTAAAACCCTAAAACTAACCCTAACCTCTTTAGAGAATTATTGATACTTAAAGTCCAAAACTGGAATGACTAGAGAGTAGAAAATGGAAGAATTCCTAAGCCTATAAATAAAAACTGACCAAACAATTGGGGGAGAAATTTCAGTAACTGGGTAGTTCCCCCTTTTCTTATAGACTGCTCAAGGATAAAATTTTTTGTGTATGCTTTAACTTTTTGTTTTTTCTACAAGAAACAAAACAGAAAATAACTGTGGAGAAGTGATAGAGTGTGTAAAGTTTCAAGCAGCTAGAAAAAACTATGTTTGATTTCCAGATGGATTTCCATTTACCAATGCAGGTAAAAATGTTGTGATTCCTGAAAATACAAACTGTTCCTGACAGTGAACAGTTGCACCTGGAAGGTCCAAACTTGGCAAGCATAGTTAAGCTAGGATAAATTTGAATCCTGCTCAGTATCACTGAAATTGGCCCCAAACTAACTCTAACCCTAACACTAGTTCTAACCCTAGCACTAATCCTAAATCTAATCCTAAACCTATCCTTAACCTGTTTAGAGAACCATAGATGGTAGGAGTCCAAAACATGTGGAGCATTGTGGGAACAGCAAACAGATGAATCCTGTGCAGTATCAAATACATCTGACTAAATAATTTGGTTAGGTATTTCAGTAAATTGATATGTTCCTGTTTTTTTATAGAGTCTCCTTGGATTAAGGTGTTTTTTACATGATTCAGTTTGGGGCTACTTTAAAAGAAACATGAGAATGCATTCTGAGACCTGATTGTGTGTGTGATGTCTCAAGCAGCACGCACAAAACCTGTTCGATTTCCAGCTCAATTTCCATTCACCTGTATAGGTCACAATGCAATAAAACTTGAAAATACAAACTGTTCCTGACAGTGTACAGTTGCACCTAGAAGGCCCAAACTACACAAAATGAGTTAGGCTAATATAAAAATGAGACCTTCCCAGTATCAAAGAAATTAGCCCAAAACTAACTCTAACTCTAACACTAGCTCTAACCCTACCCCTAACCCTAACAATTAACCCTAACCCTATCCCTAAACTATATAGAGAACCTTTGATGTAGGAAGCCCAAATGTGTGGAGCACAGTGGGGCCCACAAACAGATGAATCCTGTGCTGTCTTAAAAAGCACTGACTAAATAATATGGTTAGGTATTTCAGTAAATTGGTATTTTCCTGTTTTTCATAGAGTGCTAATGGAAAAAGTTGTTTTTGTATTCTTCAGCTTAGGGTTACTTCAACAAGAAAGAAACAAGTCAATGCATACTAAGACCTGATTTGCTGTGTGTATCTTCAAGCAGCAAGCACAAACACTTTTTGATTTCCAGCTCAAATTTCATTCACCTGTTAAGGTCATAATGCTGTGAAAACTGAAAATACAAACTGTTCCTTACAGGGAACACTTGCACCTACGTGGAACAAACTCGGTGAGCATAGTTAGGTAAGGTAAAAGATGAATCCTGACCAGTGTCAAAGAAATGAGACCAAAAGGAATTCTAAACATAACACAAGTTTGTCGCCCTCTGTCTAAAACAACTAAAACCCTTACACTAAACATACCTTCTTTAAGGATTCATTGATACTTGTAGTCCAAAACTTGGGCAACCAGGAGGTTGAAAAAAGATGAATTCATGCACCTATCAACTAAAATGTGAACAAGCAATAGTGGGAGGAATTTCAGTTACTGGGTAGTTTCCTGTTTTCTTATAGAGTGCTCTAGGATAAACTTGTTTTTGTGTGCTTTGACTTTTTGCATCTTCAACAGGAAACAAACCCAGAAATGATTATGGAGAACTGATTGAGTGTGTGAAGTTTCAAACAGCTAACACAAACCATGTTTGATTTTCAGCTGTATTTCCATTCTCCAATACTGGTCATAATGCAGTGATACCTGAAAATACACCCTGTTCCTAATAGCGAACAGTTGGACACACAAGGCCCAAACTTGGCAAGCATAGTTAAGCAAGGTTAAATTTGAATTGTGCCCTGTATCACAGAAATTGGCCCAAAACTAACTCTAAACCTAACACTAGTTATATGCATAGAACTAACCCTAACCCTCAACCTAAAACTACCCCTAACCCGTTTAGAGAACCCTTGATACTAGGAGTCCAAAAAGTGTGGTGTATATTGGGGCCAGCAAACAGATGAGTGTTGTGCAGTATCTCAGACATCTGTCTAAGTACTTTGATTAGGTGTTTCTGTAAATATGTATTTTCCTGTTTTATCATAGAGTGTTCTCAGATTAAGGTGTTTTTTTATGCTTCAGCTTAGGGCTACTTCAACAAGAAAAAGACATGACAATGCATTCTGAAACCTGATTTAGTGTGTGAAGTTTCAAGCAGCAATCACAAATCCTGTTTGATTTCCAACTCAATTTTCATTCACCTGTGCATAATGCACTGAAACTTTAATTTACAAACTGTACCTGGCAGCTAACAATTGTGCCTAGATGGCCCAAACTTGGCGAGCATACATAGGTTAGGTAAAAGATGAATCCTGACCAGCATCAAAGAAACTAGACCAAAAGTAACTCTAAAGTTTGTCACACTATCCCTTAAAATAACACAAACCATGACACTAACACTAAAGTTTTTAGAGAAAAATTGATACTTGGAGTCCCAAATTGGGGCATCTAGGGTGTTGGAAACAGATGAATTCCTGCACCTATCAAAGAAATATGACCAAACAATTGGGGGAGGAATTTCAGTAACTGTGTATTTTGCTGTTTTCTTATAGAGCACTCTAGGATAAACTTGTATATGTGAGCTTCAGCTTTGGGCCTTTTCTACAAGAAACAAACCAGACAATGCTCATGAAGAACTGATTCAGTGTGTGAAGTTTCAACTGCAAGCAAAAACCATTTTTTATTTCCAGCTGCATATTCATTAACCCATGTAGGTGAAAATGCAGTGATAACTGAAAATAAAAACTGTTTGTGACAACAAACAGTTGCATGTAGAAGGCCCAAACTAGGTGAGCATAGTTAGGTTAGGAAAAAGATGAGACCTGCCCAGTATCAAAGAAATTAGCCACAAACTAACTCTAACAGTAACACCAGCTCTAATCCTATCACAAAAACTAACAATTACCCCTAATTCTATCCCTAAACTGTGTAGAGAATCATTGACATAAGACCCTCAAATGTGTGGAGCATAGTGGGACCAGAAAACAAATGAATACTGTGCTGTATCAAATTCATATGACTAAATAATTTGTTTAGGTATTTCAGTCAATTTATAATGTCCTGTTTTTTCATAGAGTGTTCTCAAATTAAGTTGTTTTTGCATGCTTCAGTTTAGGGCTACTTCAACAAGAAAAAATCAAGACAATGTATTTGGAGACCAGATTGAGTGTGTGACGTTTCAAGTATCAAGCACAAAAACATTTCAATTTCCAGCTAGATTTCCATATACCATATATGTTAAAATGCAGTGAAACCTGAAAATACAAACTTTTGCTCACAGCAAACACTTGCACCTTGAAGGGACAAAATTATCAGTCATAGTTAGGATAAGTAAAGGTTGACTCCTGCACAGTATCAATGAAACTAGACACAAACTAACTCTAACCATAATACGAGTTTGTAACCTTAGCCCTAGAACTAAGATAAACCTGACAGTAACCCTAATCTGTTTAGAGAACCATTGATACTTGGAGTCCCAAAATTGGGATACATAGTGGGCTAGCAAAAAGATAAATTCCTGTGCCTTATCAAATAAATCTGACTAAATAATTGGGGGAGGAATTTCAGTAACTCTGTATTTTCCTGTTTTCTTATAGAGTGCTCTTGAATATACTTATTTTTGTGTGCTTCAGCTTTGGGCCTCATTTTCAAAAAACACACCAGAAAATTCTCACAGAGAACTGATTTAGTGTGTGAAGTTTCAAGCACCTAGCTCAAATGCTGTTTCATTTCCAGATGGATTTCCATTCACTCATAAAAGTGAAAATGTCATGATACCTGAAAATACAAACTGTTTCTGAGAGTGATGAGTTGCACCTAGAAGGCCCAAACTTGCTGAGCATAGTTAGGCTAGGTACAAATTGAATCCTGCCCATTATCAAAGAAATTGGCTGAAAACTTACTCTAACCCTAACACTAGATATTCCCCTAGCATTACCATCACCCAAAATAATTCCATAAACTGTTTAGAGAACCATTGATTCAAAAATATCAAGTGTGGAGCAGAGTGGTACTAGCAAACAGATGAATCCTGTTCAGTATCAAAGATATCTGAGTAAATAATTTAGTTAGGAACTTCAGTAAATGGGCATTTTCTTCTTTTTCATAGAGTGTTCTCTGATTAAGTCATTTTTGCATGCTTCAATTCTTGCTACTTCAAAAAGGAAGAAACAAGAAAATGCATTCTGAGATCTGAATGAGTGTGTGAAGTTTCAAGCAGCAAAGAAAAACCCTGTATGATTTCCAGCTCAATTTTTCATCACCTATATAGGTCAAAATGCAGTGAAACAAGAAAATATAAAACAGTTCTTGACAGCGATCACTTGAACATAGATGGCACAAACTTGGTTAGCATAGTTAAGATAGGTAAAAGATGAATCCCACCAGGTGTCAAAGAAACTAGACAAAAACTAACTCTAACCATAATACAAGTTTGTAACCTTAGCACTAAAATTAACAGAAACTCTGACACTAACCCTAACCATTCGGAGAACCATATATAATTGGAGTCCCAATCTTGGGGAACTTCTTGGTCTAGCAAACAGATAAATCTATGTACCTCATCAAAAAAATATTACTAAGAAATTGGGGGAATAAATTCAGTAACTGAGTATTTCCCTGTTTTCTAATAGAGTGCTCTTGGATAAATTTGTTTTTGTGTTTTCAGTTTTGGGCTTTTTTTTAATAAGAAACAAACTAGACAATTTTTATGGAGAACTGATTGAGTGTGCTGCCACAGTCTGGCTGGGCACAATTCAGGAGCCACTTGTCAAAAGAAACAAACTTTATTTTTAGAACCACACATGCCAAACAAAACAGCTCCTCAGGAAAACCTTCAGAACCCAACTGCCACCACCGGCTTCCCACAAGCCTCTCACACCAACACAAGCCTCACCACCTCCCACAATCCTCCTACTCTTCTGGCCGATTGGCTGGGTCATGTGGGCGGGAACAAAGAAGTCCCCCAATGAGCATCACCGCAGTGGAGCCAATCAGCTAGATGTTGCTGGGGCCCCTGTGAGCCAATCATCAGCTTGCAGTCTGAATGTTTACTGGGGCCTCTTCGGCTGTGACTCTCAACAATGCAAAATTTCAATCAGCTAGGACAAACCTTTTTTTTTTTTTATTTCAAGCTGGATTTCCATTCACCCAGATAGGTCAAAATGCAGTGATACTTGAAAATACAAACTGATCCTAACAGTGAAGGCCCAAACTTGGTGAGCATAGTAAGGCAAGGGTAAAGATGAAACCTTCCCAGTATCAAAGAAATTATCCCAAAACTAACTCTAACCCTAACACTAAATATAACACTAGCCATAACCCTGACCATAACCTTATCCCCAAACTGTTTAGAAAAATGTTAATGTGAGGAGTCCCATTGTGTGGAGCATAGTGGGGGCAGCAAACAGATGAATCCTGTGCAATATCAAAAATATCTGACTAAATAATTTTGTTAAGTATTTTAGTAAATAAATATTTTCCTGTTTTTTTATAGAGTGTTCTCAGATTAAGTAGTTTTTGCATTCATCATCTTATAGCTACTACAAGAAAGAAGCAACACAATGCATTTCTAGACCTGATTGAGTGTGTAAAGTTTCAAGAAGTAAGCACAAACACTGTTTGATTTACATCTCAATTTCTATCACCCATATAGGTCAAAATTAGGTGAAAGCTAAAAATACAACCCGTTCCCCACAGCCAACATTTGTACCAAATGCCCAAAATTTGGCAAGCATAGTTAGGATAGGTAAAAGATGAATACTTCCCAGTATCAAAAATCTATAAAAATGTTTCAAGCAGCAAACACATACCCTGTTAAATTTTCACCTCTGTTTCTAGATTCCATATAGATCAAAATGCAGTGAAACCTGAAAATACAAACTGTTCCTGAAAACAAACACTTGCAGCTAGATGGCCCGAACATGGCGAGCATAGTTATGATAGGAAAATGATGAATCATGACAAGTATCAAAGAAATTAGACAAAAACTAACTCTAAACATAACACGCATTTGTCACACTAGCTCTAAAACTAACAAAAACCCTGACACTAATTCTAACCTTTAAAGATAATCTTTGATACTTGGAGTCTAAATTTATGGCAACTAGGGAGTTAAAAATAGATGAATTCCTGCACCTAAAAAAATACTTCTTACCTAACAATTGGGAGAGGAATTTCAGTAACTGGGTAGTTTGCTGTTTTCTTATAGAGTGCAAATGGAAAAAATTTGTTTTTATGTGCTTTAACTTTGGGCTTCTTCTACAAGAAACAAACCAGAAAATGCTTATGGAAAACTGATTGAGTGTGTGAAGACTCAAGCAGCTATCAAAAACCATGATTGATTTCCAGCTGGATTTACATTCACCCATACAGGTCAAAATGCAGTGATACCTAACAATACAAACTGTTAATGACAGCAAACAGTTGCTCCTAGAAGGCCCAAATTTGGCAAGCATAGTTAAACTAGGTTACAGTTGAATCCTGCTAAGAATCACAGAAATTGAACCCAAATTAACTCTAACTCTAACACTAGTTCTAACCCTAGAACTAACCCTAACCCTAACCCTAAAATTATCCCTAACCTGTTTAGAGAATCATTGATCCTAGGAGTCTAAAAAGTTTGGAGCATAGTGGAATCAGCAAACAAATGAATCTTGTGCAATATCAAAGACATCTGACTAAATAATTTGTTCAGTATTTCAGTAAATTGGTATTCTCCTTTTATTATAGAGTGTTCTTGGATTAAGTTGTTTTTACATGCTTCAGCTAAGGGCTACTTAAACAAGAAAGAAACATGACAATGCATTCTGAGACTTGATTGAGTATGTGAAGTTTCAACCAGAAAGCACAAACCATGTTCGATTTCCAGCTCAATTTTCATTCACTTGTGTAGGTCATAACTCAGTGAAACTTGACAATACAAACTGTTCCTGACAGCGATCAGTTGCACATAGAAGGCTCAAACTTGCCAAGCATAGTTTGACTGGGGAAAAATTGAATACTGCCAGGTTTCAAAGAAATTGGCCCCAAACTAACTCTAACCCTAAAATTAGCTCTAAACTAGCACTCACCCTAACACTAAACTTAAACCTATCCCTAAACTGTTTAGAGAACCATTGATCCTACGACTCCCAAAATTGTGGAACATAGTGGGGCTAGCAAACATATGAATCCTAAGCAGTATCAAAGACAACTGTCAAAATAATTTGGTAAGGTATTTCAGTTAACGGGTATTTTTCTTTTTTTCATAATGTGTTCTCAGATTTATTTTTGTATGTTTCAGCTTAAGGCTACTTCAACAAGAAAGAATCAAGACAATGCATTCTGAAACCTGATTGATTGTGTGAAGATTCAAGCATCAAACACAAACCCTGTTGGATTTCAGCTCAATTTCTATCACCCATATACAATTAATGCAGTGAAACCTGAAAATACAAACAGTTCCTGACAGTGAGCAATTGAACCTAGATGGCCGAAACTTGGCGAGAATAGTTAGGTTAGGTAAAAGATGAATCCTGAACAGTATAAAAAAAATTAGACAAAAAGTAACTGTAAACATAACAAACTTTGTCACCCTAGCCCTAAAACTAACACAATCCTTGACACTAATCCTAAATTTTTTAGAGAAAATTTTACTTGGAATCCCAAATTGGGGTAACTAGGGTGTTGGAAACAGATGAGGCCCTGCACCTATCAAAGAAAACTGACCAAGCAATTGGGGGAGAATTTCAGTAATTGAGTATTTCCATGTTTTCTTATAGAGTGCTCTTGGATAAACTTGTTTATGTGTTCTTCACATAAACATAGAGTGTTCTCGGAATTAAGTTGTATTTGAATACTTAACCATGAGGCTACTTTTACAAGAAAGAAACAAGACAATGCATTCTGAGACCTGTTGAGTGTGTGAAGTTTCAATCAGCAAGCAGAAACCCTCTTTGATTTCCAGCTTGATTTCCATTCACCAGTATTGGTCAAAATGCAGAGAAACCTGAAAATACAAACTTTTCCTGACAGTGAACACTTGCACATAGCTGGAAGGCTTGGTGAGCGTAAATAGGATAGGTAAGAAAAGAATCCTTCCCAGTATCAAAGACACTAGAAAAAAATAACTCTAACTATATCACAAGCTTGTAACCTTTGCCCTAAACCTAGCACAAACCCTGACACTCACTCTAAACTTTTTAGAGAAGCATTGATCCTTGGAATCCCAAATTTGGGAAGACTAGTGGGCTATCAAACACGATGAATACTTCCACCTTTTCAAATAAATATAACCAAATAATTGGGGGAGGAATATCAGTCACTGAGTATTTCCCTGTTTTATTATAGAGTGCTCTTGGATAAACTTTTTTTGTGTGCTTCAGCTTTGGGGCTCTTCTGCAAGAAAAAAAAATAAATGATGATAATGGAGAACTGATTGAGTATGTGAAGATTCAAGCATCTAGCAAAAACCCTGGTTGACTTACAGCTGGATTTTCATTCACCCATATAGGACAAAATGAAGTGATAGCTGAAAATACAAACTGTTCCTAACATTGAACAGTTGCAGCTAGAAGCCCCAAAGTTCAAGCATAGTTAGGCTAGAGAAAAGTTGAATCCTGCCCAGAATCAAAGAAATTGTTCCAAAACTAACTTCACCTCTAACACTAGCTCTAATCCATACTCTAACCTAGCACTAACCTAACACTTTTCCTAAATTGTTGAGAGAACTGTTTATCCTAGGGGACCATAAAGTGTAGATCAGAGTAGGATCAGAAAACAGATGAATGCTGTGCAGTATCAAAGACATATGATTTTGTTAGGTAATTCAGAAAATGTGTATTTTTCTGTTTTTTTTTTCATAAAGTGCTAAGGGATTTCAATGTTTTTGCATATTTCAGGTTGAGATCTTTTCAAGAAAAAAGAAACAAGAAAAATGCATTCTGAGACCTGGTTTATTGTGTTAAGTTTCAAGCAGCAAGTACAAACACAGTTCGATTTCCATCTTGATTTCCATTGACCATATAGTTCAAAATACAGTGAAACCTGAAAATAAAAACTCTTCCTGACAGCGAATACTTAATACTTGCAACTAGATGGCCCAAACTTGGAAAACATAGGTAGCATAAGTCAAAAATAAATCCTGCCCAGTCGCAAAGAAAGTAGACAAAAACTAACTCTAACCATAACAAAAGTATGTAATCATAGATCTAAAACTAACACATACCCTCACCCTTAAACTCACCTGTTTAGAGAATAATTGACACTTGGATTCCCAATTATAGGGAGCACAGTAGGCTAGGAAACAGATAATCTAAAAAAACAATTGTGGAGAAATTTCAGTAACTGGTTATTTTCCTATTTTCTAGTAGAGTACTCTTCGATAATCTTGTTTTTGTGTGCTTCTATTGGGGCCTCTTCTACAAGAAACAAACAAGACAATGCCCACAGAGAACACATTGAGTGTGTGAAGTTTCAAGCAGGTAGAACAAACCCAAAACTAACTCTAACTCTACACTAGATCTAACCCTAGTACTAACACTAATCCTTATCAAAGTAATCTAAATAAACAATTGTGGAGAAATCTTAGTAACTGGTTATTTTCCTGTTTTCTAGTAGAGTACTCTTGGATAAACTTGTTTTTGTGTGCTTCTGTAGGGGCCTCTTCTACAAGAAACAAACAAGACAATGCCCACAGAGAACATATTGAGTGTGTGAAGTTTCAAGCAGGTAGAACAAACCCTGTTTGAGGTCTATCTGTGTTTCCATTTATCCATATAGGTCAAAATTTAGTGATACCTGAAAATACAAACTGTTCCTGACATTGAACAGTTTCACCTAGAAGGCCAAAACTTGATGAGCATACGTAGGCTAGGTAAAAGTTGAATCCTGCAGAGTATCAAAGAAATTAGCCCAAAATTATTTCTAACCCTACACTAGATCTAACCCTAGCACTAACACTAATCCTATCCCTAAATCTATCTCTAAAATCTTTAGGGAACCATGTATACAAAGAATCCAAAAAGTGTGGAGCAGAGTGGGGCCATCAAACAGGTGAGTTCAGAGCAGTGCCAAAGATATCTGACTAAATAATTTGGTTAGGTAGTTCAGTAAATGGGTATTTTTCTGTGTTTTTACATGCTTCAGCTTAGGGCTACTTCTACAAGAAAGAAACAAGTCAATGCATTATGAGACCTGATTTATTGTATGTATTTTCAAACAACTGTTGATTTCCAGCTCGATTTCCATTCACGCATATACATCAAAATGCAGTGAAACCTGAAAATGCAAACTGTTCTTGACAGTGAACTCTTGCACTTAAATCCCCAGTCTTGGCGATCATACTCAGGATAGG
The DNA here is from genome assembly GCF_052094955.1 of Ictidomys tridecemlineatus. NCBI lineage: Eukaryota > Metazoa > Chordata > Mammalia > Rodentia > Sciuridae > Ictidomys > Ictidomys tridecemlineatus. The sequence continues at coordinate 85,307,904 of NC_135485.1, forward strand.
GAAAAGAAGAATCTTTCCCAGTATCAAAGAAAGTCGATAAAAACTAACCCTAACCATAACACAAGCTTGTTACTTTAGCCCTAAAACTAAAAAACCCCTGACACTCACCCTAACTTGTTTAGATAACCATTGATCTTTGGAGCCCCAAGCATGGTTGAACCTATCATCATCCAAACAGATGAATTCCTGCACCTTATCAATGAAATCTGATCAAACAATTGGGGGAGCAATTTAAGTAACTGGGTATTTCCCTGTTTTCTTATTGAGTTCTCTTGTATAAACTTGTCTTTGTGTGCTTCATCTTTGTGCCTCTTCTACTCGAAACAAAAGAGACAATGCTCAGAGACAACTGATTGAGTGTGTGAAATTTCAAGCAACTAGGAAAACAATGTTTGATTTCCAACTGGATTTCCATTCACCCATATAGGTCAAAATGCAGTGATACCTGAAAATACAAACTGTTTGTAACAGGGAAAATTTGCACCTAGAAGGCCCAAACTTGGGGAGAAATGTTAGGCTAGGTAATAGTTGAATATTGTCCAGTATCACAGAAATTGGCCCCAAACTAACTGTAACCGTAACACTAGTTCTACGCCTAGTACTAACCCTAATGGTAACCCTAACACAATTCCTAAACTGTTTAGAGAACAGGAAATTCTAGGACGCCCAAGTGTGAAGCAGAGTGTGGCCAGCAAACATATTAATCCTATGCAGGTCACTGATAACTAACTAAAAAATTAGGTTATTATTTCTATAAAAGGATATTTTTCCATTTTTAATAGAGTGTTTTTGGATTAAGTTGTTATTGAGTGCTTCAGTTTAGGGCTACTTTAACAAGAAAGAAAAAAGAAAATTCACTCTGAGACCTGATGGAGTGTGTGAAGTTTCAAGCAGCAAAAACAAACCCTATACAATGCCCACTCAATTTCCATCACCCATATAGGTCAAAATGCTGTAAAATCTGAAAATACAAATTGTTCCTGACATTAAACACTTGCACCAAGATGGTCCAACATTGGCAAGGAGAGTTAGGTTAGGTAAAAGATGAATCCTGCCCAGTATCAAAGAAACTAGACACAAACTAACTCTAACTATAACACAAGCTTGTAACCAAAGCCCTAAAATTAAAACAAACCCTGACCCTAACCCTAACCTGTTTAGAGAACAATTGATACTTGGAGTCCCAAACTTAGGGAAACTAGTGGGCTAGCAAACAGATAAATTCCTGAGCCTTATCAAGGAAATTTACCAAACAATTGGGGGAGGAATATCAGTAACTGGATATTTCCTTGTTTTCTTATAGAGTGCTCTTGGATAAACTTTTATTGTGTGCTTCAGCTTTGGGACTATTCTACAAGAAACAAACCAGACAATGCATATGGAGAACTGGTTTAGTGTATGAAGTTTCAAGCAGCTAGTACAAAATCTGTTTGATCTCCAGCTGGATTTCCATTCAACCATATAGTGCAAAATGCAGTGATATCTGAAAATGTAAACAGTTCCTTATTGAAAATAGTTGCACCTACAAGGACCAATTTAGGTGAGTATAGATAGGCTTGGGAAAAGATAAAACCTGCCTAGTTTCAAATAAATTAGTTGAAAACTAACTCTATCCCTAACCCTAAATCTAACCCTAGCCCTAAACTTTACACTGAAACTAACCCTATCCCTAAACTGCTTAGAGAATTATTGATCTGAGGAGTCCAAAAAGTGTGGAGCATACTGGGGCCAGCAAACAGATGAATCCTGTACAATATCAAAGACATCTGACTAAATAATTTGGTTAGGTATTTCAGTAAATGGGTATTTTCCTGTTTATTCATAGACTGTTCTTGCTTTAAGTTGAATTGCATGATCCAGCTTATGGCTATATCAATAAGAAATAAATAAGACAATGAATTCTGAGACCTGATTGAGTGTGTTAAGTTTCAAGCAGCAAGCACAAGCCATGTTCGATTTCAAGCCTGATTTCCATTTACCGTATAGTTAATAAGGCAGTGAAACCTGAAAATACAAACTGTTCCTGACAGTGAACACTTTCACCTACATGGCCAAAATTGATGAGCTTAGTTATGATAGGTAAAAGATTAATCCTGTTCAGTATCAAAGAAACTAGACACAAACTAACTCTAACCATAACACAAGCTTTTCACCCTAATCTGAAAACTAACACAAAACCCGAGAGTCACAATAACCTGTTTAGAGAACCAATAATCCTTGGAATCCCCAATTGGGGAGACTAGTGGGATAGAAAACACTTGTATTCCTGCACATTATCAAAGTAATCTGACCAAATAATTGGGGGAAGAATTTCAGTACCTTGGTATTTCAATGTTTTCTTATAGAGGGATCTTGGATAAACATGATTTTGTGTGCTTCAGCTTTGGCCACTTCTACAAGAAACAAACCAGACAATGATCACCAGGAACTGGTTGAGTGTTTGAAGTTTCAACCAGCTAACCCAAACCCTGCTTGATTTCCAGCTAGATTTCCATTCAGCCATGTAGGACACAATGCAGAGATACCTGAAATACAAACTATTTGAGACAGCAAACAGTTGCACATAGAAGGCTCAAACTTGGCATACATAGTTAGGTTATGTAAAAGATGAATGCTGCCAAGTATCAAAGAAACTAGACAAAATCTAACTCAAACCATATCACAGACTTTTCACCCTAGCCTTAAAACTAACACAAACCCTGGCATTCACCCTAACCTGATTAGAGAACCATTGATTCTTGAAATCCCAAAATTGGGGAGACTATTGGGCTAGCAAATAGATATATTCTTGTGTCTGATCAAAGAAATCTGACCAAACAACTAGGGGAAGAATTTCAGTAACTGGGTGTTTCCCTGTTATTTTTAGAGTACTCTTGGATAATCTTGTTTTTGTGTGGTTCAGCTTTGGGCCTCTTCTACAAGAATCAAACCAGACAATGCTCATGAAGAAGTGGTTGAGTGTGTGAAGTTTTAAGCAGCTATTAAAAACACTGTTCGTTTTACATCTTGATTTCCATCACGTGTATATGTCAAAATGCAGTGAAACCTGAAAATGCAAAGTGTTCCTGACAGCGAGAACTTGCACCTAGATTCGCCAAACCTGGCAAGCATAGTTAGCATAGGTTAAAGATGAATCCTGCCCAGTAACAAATAAATTGCCCTGAAAATAATGCTAACCCAAAGACTAGCTCTAACCCTCGCCCTAAACCTAAGCTTATCCATAAACTGTTTAGAGAACCATTGATGCTAGGAGACCCAAAAATGTGGAGCAGATTGTGGCCAGCAAAGAGATAAATCCTGTGCAATGTCAAAGACATCTAACTAATTATATTTTTGCATATTTTAGTAAAATAACATTTACTTTTTATTCATAGAGTGTTCTCAGAATAAGTAGTTTCTTGTTCTTCAGCTCTTTGCTACTCCAAAAAGAAAGAATCTAGAGAATGCATGCTGAGACTTGATTGAGCTTGTGAAGTTTCAAGCAGCAAGCACAAACCCTGTTGGATTTTCATTTTTATTTCCATCACTGCTATGGGTCAAAATGCAGTAAAACTCGAAAATACAAACTGTTCCTGGCAGGAAACACATGCACCTAGATGGTCCAAACATGACAAGCATAGTTAGGCTAGGTAAAAGTTGAATCCTACGCAGTATCAAACAAACTAGGAAAAAAACCTAACTCTAACCATTACACAAGCTTCTAACCTTTACCCTAAAACTAACACAAACCCTGACCTAACCCTAACCTGTTTAGAGAACCATTGATCCTTGGAGTCCAAAACTTGGGGAACCTAGTGGGATATCAAGCAGATGAATTCCTGCCCCTGATAAAAAAAACATATGACCAAGTAATTGGGGAAAAATTTCAGTAACTTTGTATTTCTATGTTGTCTTACAGAGTGCTCTTGGATAAACTTGTTTTTGTGTGCACCAGCTTTGGGCCACTTCTACAATAAACAAACCAGACAAGGATTTTGGAGAACTGATTGAGTGTGGAAAATTTCAAGCAGCTATCACAAACCCTGTTTGATTTCCAGCTGGATTCCCATTCACCTATATAGGTCAACATGCAGTGATACCTGAAAATACAAAGTGTCCCTCACAGAAAACAGTTGCACCTAGAGGGCTCAAATGTGGTGAGCATAGTGAGGCTTGGTAGAAGTTGAACTTTGCCCAGTGTCAAAGAAATTGGCCCAAAACAAATTCTAGCCCAAACACTAGCTGTAACCCTTGCCCTAACCCTAACCCCAAACCTAACCCTATTCATAAACTTCTTAAAACACCAGAGATCCTAATAATCTCAAAAGTGTGGAGCATAGTGGGGTAAGCAAACAGATGAATCATTTGCAGTATCAATGACTTCTAACTGAAAAATTTGGTTAGGTATTTAAGTAAATGTCTATTTCCCTGCTTTTATCATAGAATGTTCTCAAATTAAGTTAATTTTCCATGCTTTAGTTCTTTGGTACTTCAACAAGAAAAAATAAAGACAATGCATTCTGAGAACTGATTGAGTGTGTGAAGTTTCAAGGAGCAAGCACAAACTCTGTTCAATTTCCATCTTGATATCCATCACCCATATAGATTTTAGTAAAACATCAAAATACAAACTGTTTCTAACTGCGAACACTTGTACCTAGATGGGCCTAAATTGGCGAGCATATTTAATATAGATAAAATGTGAATCCTGGCCAGTATGAAAGAAACTAGACAAAAACTTACTCCATCCATTAGACAAGCTTGTAAACTTAACCCTAAAACTAACAAACAACCTTACACTAACCCAAACCTGATTTGAAAACCATTGATACTTGCAGTCTCAAAGAGGGAAACCTAATGTGCTAGCAAACAGATAAATCCCTTCCCCTTATCAAAAAAAACATCTGAGAAAAAAATAGGCGGACAAATTTCAGTAACTTGGTATTTCTCTGTTTGCTTTTAGATTGCTCTCGGATAAACTGTTTTTGTGTGCTTCAGGCTTGGGCCTCTTCAATAAGGAAAATATCAGACAATGCTCAAGGACAACTGATTGAGAGTGTGAAGTTCCAAGCAGCTATCAGAAACCCTGATCGATTTCCAGCTCGATTTTCATCATCCATATATGTCAAATGCAGTGAAACCTAAGAATACAAACTGTTCCTGACAGCGAACCCTTGCACTTAGATAATCCAAATTTGGAGAGCATAGTTAGAATATATACAAGATGAATCCTGCTCAGTATCAAAAATGCTAGACAAAACTAACTCTAACCGTAACATAAGCTGGTACCCTTAGCCTAAAACTAACACAAACACTGACACTAACTCTTACCTGTTTAGAGAACCATTCATGCTTAGAATCCCCAACGTGGGGATTGTAGTGGGCTATCAAACAGATAAATTCCTGCCCCTTATCAAAAAAATCTGACTAAATATTGGAGGAAGAATTTCACTAATTGGGTATTTCCCTATTTTCTTATACAGTACTCTTGGATAAACTTGTTTTTGTGTGCTTCAGGTTTGTGACTCTTCTATAAGAAACAAACTAGACAATGCTTATGGATAACTTATTGAGTGTGTGAAGTTTCTAGCAACTAGATCAAACAGGGTTTTTCAACTGGATTTCCATTCACCCACATTGTTCAAAATGCAATGATACCTAAAAACACAAACTATTCCTGACAGCGAACAGTTGCACCTAGAATGTGCAAACTTGCCAAGCACAGGGAGGAAGGGATTAGACTAGTCCTGACCAGTATGAAAGAAATTAGCCCAAAAGTAACTCTAACCCTAACACTAAATCTAACCCTAGCCCTAAACTGAAACCCAATCCTAACCCTATCCCAAAACTCTTTAGAGAACTGTTGATCCTAGGAGTCCCAAAAGTGTGGAGGATAACAGCAAACAGATGATTTCTGTGCAGTATCAAAGACATCTGACTAAATAATTTTGTTAGGTTTTTCAGTAAATGTGTATATACCTGCTTTTATCATAGAGTGTTCACAGATTAATTTATTTTGCATGCTTCAGCTCTTTGCAACTTCAACAATAAAGAATCAAGACAATGCATTCTGAGACCTGATTGAGTGTGTGAATTTTCAAGCAGCAAGCTCAAACCTTGTTCAATTTCCATCTTGATTTTCATCACCCATATGTATCAAATTGAAGTGAAACCTAAAAATACAAACTGTTCCTGTCAGTGTACGCTTGCATCTAGATGGACCTAAATTGCCAAGCATAGTTAGAACTGGTAAAAGAAGAATCCTTTCCAGTATCAAAGAAACTAGAAAAAAAACTAACTCTAATGATAACACAAGCCTGTAACCTCAGGCCTTAAACTAACATAAACTCTGACACTACCCCTTACCTGTTTAGAGAAGCTTTGATCCTTGTAGTCCCAAATTTGGGGAAACTAGTGGGCTAGCAAACAGGTAACTTCCTGTGCATATCAAAGAAACCTGATAAAAAAATTGGGGGAGGATTTTCCCTGTTTGCTAATAGATTACTTTTGGATAAATTTGGCTTTGTGTGCTTCAGCATTGGGCTTCTTTTATAAGAAACAAACTATACAATGCTTATGGAAAACTGATTGAGTGTGAAGTTTCAAGCAGATACCAAAAACTCTGTTTGATTTCCAGCTGGATTTACATTCACCCATATAGGTCAAAATGCACTGATACCTGAAAATACAAAATGTTCCTGATAGCAAAGAGTTGCACCTAGAACACCCAAACTTGATGAGCATAGTTAGGCAAGGGAAAAGGTGAAACCTGACCAGTATCAAAGGAATTAGGTAAAAACTAAATCTAATTTTAACACTAATTCTAACCCTAGCCCTACACTAACACTAACCCTATCTCTAAACTGTTTAGAGAAATGTTGATGCGAGGAGTCCAAAAAGTGTGGAGCATAGTGGGGTCAGAAAACAGATGAATCCTTTGCAATATCAACAATATCTGATTAAATAATTTTGTTACGTATTTCAGTAAATGAATATTTCCCTGTTTTTTTTCATAGAGTATTCTTGGATTAAGTTGTTTTTGCATGCATTAGCTTACAGCTGCTTCAACAAGAATGAATCAAGACAATGCATCCTGAGACCTGATTGAGAGTGTTAAGTTTCAAGAAGCAAGCAGAAACACTGTTGGATTTCCATCACCTGTATGGCTCAAAATGAATTGAATCCTGAAAATACTAACTGTTCCTGACAGAAAACCCATGCACCTAGATGTCTGAAACTTAATGAGCATTGTTAGGATAGGTTAAAGGTGAATCCTGCCCAGTATCAAATAAAGTAGACAAAAACTAACCCTAAACATAACACAAGATTGTAACCTTAGCACTAAAACTGACAAAAATTCTGACACTAACCCTAACTTTTTTAGAGAACCAAAGATCCTTGGTGTCCCAAAATTTGGGAAGCTAGTGGGATATCAAACAGATAAATTCCTGTGCTTTATGAAAGAAATCTGACCAAACATTTAGGGGAAAAATTTTAGTAACTGAGTATTTCCTGTTTTCTTGTAGAATGTTCTTGGATAAACTTCTTTTGTATGCTTCAGCTTTGGGCTTCTTCTACAAGAAACAAACCAGACAATACTTATGGAGAACTGTTTGAGTGTGTGAAGCTTCAAGCAGCAACCACAAACCCTATTGGATTTTCATCTCTATTTCCATCACATGTATGGGTCAAAATGCAGTGAAACATGGAAATACAAACTCTTTCTTACAGAGAACACTTGCAAATACATTGCCCAAACTTGGCGAGCTTAGTTAGAATAGTTAAAGATGAATCCTGCCCAATATCAAAGAAATTAGACAAAAAATAACTATAACCATAATACAAGCTTTTAACCTTTGCCCTAACACTAACAAAACCCTGACACTAACAACAACCTGTTTAGAGAACCATTGATTTTTGGAATCCCAAATTTGGTGTACCTAGTGGGCTATCAAGAAGATAAATTCTTGCCCCTGATAAAAAAAAAAAATTGTCAAAACAATTGGGTAGGAATTTCAGTAACTGGGTATTTCCATGTTGTCTTATAGTGTGCTCTTGTATAAACTTGTTTTTGTGTGCTTCAGCTTTGGGCCTCTTCTACAAGAAACAAACCAGACAATGATTATGGAGAACTGATAGAGTGTATGAAATTTCAAGCAGCTAGCACAAATACTGTTTGTATACAGCTAGATTTCATTCACCCATCTAGGTCAACATGCAGTGATATCTGAAAATACAAACTGTTCCTGACAGTGAATAGTTGAACCTAGAAGGCCCAAAACTGGTGAACATACATAGGCTAAGGATAAGTTTAATTTTTTCCAGTGTTAAATAAATTTTCCTAAAACAAACTCTAACCTAACACTAGCTGTAATTTTTGCTCTAACCCTAACTGTAACCCTAACTCTATTTCTAAACTGTTGAAAAAAATTGATCCTAGTAGTCCAAAAAGTGTGGAGCATAGTTGGGGCAGCAAACAGATGAATCCTTTGCAGTATCAAAGACGTCTGACTAAATAAATTGGTTAGTTATTTCAGTAAATTTGTATTTTTCTGCTTTTATCACAGAATGTTCTCCAATTAAGTTGTTTTGCATGCTTCAGCTCTTTGCTACTTCAACAATAAATAATCAATACAATGCATTCTGAGATCTGATGGAGTGTGTGAAGTTTCAAGCAGGAAGCACAAACCCTGTTCAATTTTCATCTTGATTTCCATCACCCATATAGGTAAAATTGCAGTTAAACCTAAAAATACAAACTATTCCTGACAGTGAACACTTGTATGTAGATGGGCCTAATTTGGCCAGCATAGGTAGGATAGGTAAAATATAAATTCTACCCAGTATGAAAGAAACTAGGCAAAAACTTACTCTAACCATAACACAAGTCTCTAACTTTAACCCTAAAACTAGCACAATCCCTTACACTAATGCTACCCTGTTTAGAGAACCATTAGTACTTGGAGTCCAAAATAGGGGATCCTAGTGTGCTTACAAAAAGATAAATCACTGTGCCTTATCAAAGAAATCTGACCAAACAATAGGGGGAGGAATTTCAGTAACTTGGTATTTCCCTCCTTGCTTAATGATTGCTCTTGGATAAACTTAGTTTTGTGTGCTTCAGGCTTGGGCCTCTTCTACAAAAAAAAAAAAAAAAAAAAAAAAAGACAAGGCTCACAGACAACTGATTGAGTTTGTGAAGTTTCAAGCAGCTAGCAGAAATCCTGTTGGATTTCCAGCTCAATTTCCATCCATATATGTCAAAATGCACTGAAACCTAAAAATACACACTCTTCCTGACAGCGACCACTTGCACCTAGATGTCCCAAATTTGGGGAGCATAGTGAGGTTATATACAAGATGAATCCTGCCCAGTATCAAAGAAACTAGACAAAAATTAACTCTAACCATAACACAAGGTTTTAACCTTAGCCTAAAACTAAAACAAATCCTGACATTAACCCTAACCTGCTTAGAGAACCATTGATCCTTAGAGTTCTAAACGTGGGAAACCTAGTGTGCAATTAAACAGAAAAATTCCAGCTCCTTTTCAAAAAAAATCTGTTCAAACAATTGGGGGAGGAATTTCAGTATCAGTGTGCTTCCCTTGTTTTTTATACAATGCTATTGGATAAACTTGATATTGTGTACTTCAGCTGTGGGCCTCATCTAAAAGAAATAAAACAGACAATGCTTATGGAGAACTGATTGATTGTTTGAAGTTTTAAGCAGCAAGCTCAAACCCTGTTTGATTTCCAATTGGATTTCCATTCATCCATAAAATTCAAAATGCAGTGATACCTGAAAAAAAAAAAAACTGTTCCTGAAAGTGGACAATTCCATCTAAAATGCACAAACGTGGCTAGCATAGGTAGTTAGGCAAAAGATTAAAACCTTCCCATAAGAAAAGAAATTAGCCTCAAACTAACTCTAAACCTAACACTAAATCTAACCCCAGCCCTAACCCTACCCTAAAACTAACTCTATCCCTAAACTCCTTAGAGAAATGTTTATCACAGTAGTTCCAGAAGTGTGGAGAATAGTGGGGCAAGCACACAGATGAATACTGTGCAGTATCAAATATATCTGACTAAATAATTTGGTTAGTTATTTCAGTAAATGTGTATTTTCCTGCACTTATCATAGAGTTTTTTCAGATTAAGTTGTTCTTGCATTGTTTAGCTCTTTGCTACTTCAACAAGTAAGAAATAAGACAATGTATTCTGAGAACTGAGTATGTAAAGTTTCAAGCAGGGACCACAAACCCTATTGTATTTTCACCTCTATTTCATTCACCTGTATGTGTCAAAATGCAGTGAAACTTAAAAATATAAACTTTTCCTGACAGGAAACACTTGCACATAAATGTCCCAAACTTGATGAGCATAGTTAGAATAGATAATAGATGAATCCTGCCCAGTATCAAAGAAACTAGACAAAAACTTACTCTAACCATAAAACAAGCTTGTAACCTTAGCCCTAAGACTAACATGAACACTGACACTAACCATAACCTGTTTAGAGAATCATTTACCTTTGGAGTCCCAAACATGCAAAACGTAATAGGCTATCAAGAAGATGAATTTCTGTCCCTATCAAAAAAGTCTGATTAAACAATTGGGGGAGGAACTTCAGTAACTTGGTATTTCCATGTTTTCTTATAGAGTGCTCTTGGATAAACTTGTTTTTGTGTACTTCAGCTTTGGACCTCTTCTAGAAGAAACAAACCAGAAAATGATTATGGAGTAATGATTGAGTGTGTGAAATTTCAAGCAGCTACCTCAAACCTGTTTTGATTTCCAGATGGATTTCCATTCAACCATATAGGTCAACATACTGTGATACCTGAAAATACAAACTCATCCTGACTGCAAACAGTTGCACTTAGAAGGCTCAAACTTGGTGAACATAATTAGACTAAGTACAAGTTGAATTTTGCCCAGTATCAAAGAAATTTTCCCAAACTCTAACCCTAACACTAGCTGTAACCCTTGCACAATCCATGACATTATTTCTAAACTATTGAGAAAACCATTGATCCTAGTAGTTCCAAAAGCATGGATCATAGGGTGTGAGCAAAGAGATGAATCCTTTGCAGTACCAAAGACATCTGACTAAATAATTTGGTTATGTATTTCAGTAAATATGTATTTTTCTGCTTGTATTATACAGTACTCTCAGATTAAGTTATTTTTGCATGCTTTAGCTCTTTGGTACTTCAAAAAAAATCAAGAAAAAGCATTCTGAGACCTGATTAAGTGTGTGAAGTTTCAAGCAGCTAGCACAAATCCTATTGTATTTTCATCACCTGTGTGGGACTAAATGCAGTGAAACCTGAAAATACAAACTGTTCCTAGCAGGAAACAATTGCACCTAGATGGCCCAAACTTGGCGAGCATGGTTCGGGTAGCTAGAAGATAAATCCTTCCCAGTATCAAAGAAACTTGAAAAAAAAAAAAAAAACTAACCATAACACAACTTTGTAACCTTGGCCCTAAAACTATCACAAATCCTAACACTAACCCTAACCTCTTTAGAAAACCATAGAAAATTGAAGTCCCAAGAATGGCAAAGCTAATAGGCTATCAAACAGATGAACTCTTTCTCTTTATCAAAGAAATCTGACCAAAAAAATAGGGGAGGAATTTCAGTCACTGATTATTACCTGTTTGCTTTTAGGGTGTTCTTGGATAAACTTGTTTTGTGTGATTCAGCTTTGGGCTTCTTCTAGAAAAAAATAATTTAGACAGTGCTAATGGAGAAATTATACAGTGTGTGAAGTTTCAAGCGGTTAGCACAAACAATGTTCGATTTCCAGCTCAATTTCCATCACCAATATAGATTAAATGCAGTGAAACCTGAAAATACAAACTTTTCCTGACAGTGAATATGTGCACCTAGAAGGCTCAAACTTGCTGATCATAGTTAAGATAGGTTAAAGATAAATCCTGCCCAGTATCAAAGAAAGTAGACAAAAAATAACTCTAACCATAACACAAGTTTGTAACTTTAGCCCAAAAACTAACATAAATCCTGACACCCTAAAATGTTTAGAGAACCATTGATTTTTGGAGTCCCAAATTTGTGGAAACTAGTGGGCTATCAAAAAAATGAACTCCTGCCCCTTACCAAAAAATATGGACAAAAACATAGTGGGAGGAATTTCAAAAACTGCTTATTTCCCTGTTTTCCTATACAGTACTCTTTTATAAAATTGTTTTTGTTTGCTTCCATACTGGGGCTCTTCTATGAGAAGAAAAAAAACAACAAAGAAACAGAGAATCCTTTGGAGAACTGATTGAGTATGTGAAGTTTCAAGCATCTAGCACAAACCCTGTTTGATTTTCAACTGGATTTCCATTCACCCATATAGGTTAAAATTTAGTTGTACCTGAAAATGCAAATTGTTTGTGACAGTGAACATTTGCACCTAGAATGCTCAAATTTGGCAAGAATAGTTAGGCTAGAGAAAAGATGAATCCTGCCCATAATCAAAGAAATTAGCCCCAAACTAACTCTAAACCTAACACTAACCCTAACCCTAGCCCTAACACTAACACCAACCCTAACACTATTCTAAACTGTATAGAGAACCATTGATCCTAGGATTTCCAAAAGTGTGATGCATAGTGTGGCCAGCAAACAGATGAATTCTGTGCAGTATCGAAAATATCTGACTAAATAATTTGGTTAAATATTTTAGTAAATATGTATTTTCCTGCTTTTATCATAAAGTGCTCTCAAATTAAGTTGTTTTTACATGCATTAGCTTAGGGATACTTCAACATGAAAGAAACAAGACAATTCATTCTGAGACTTCAATGAGGATGTGGAGATCCAAGAAGCAACCACAAATTCTATTACATTTCCATCTCGATTTCCATTACCTGTATGGGTAAAATGCAGTGAAACCTAAAAAAAAAAAAAAAAAAAAAAAAAAAAAAAAAAAACTTAGTGAGCAGAGTTAGAATAAGTAAAAATGAATCGTGCTCAGTATCACAGAAACTAATTCTAACAATAACACAAGCTTGTAACCTTTTCCCTAAAACTAGCACAAATCCTTACACTAACCCTAATCTGTTTAGAGAACCATTGATCCTTGGAGTCCCACAATTTGAGAACTTAGTGGGCTATCAAACACATGAATTCCTGTGCTTTATCAAAGTAATTGGATCAAACAATTGGGAAGAAAATTTTCAGTAAAAGGATATTTCCTATTTTCTTATAGAGGGTTCTTAGATAAACTTGTTTTTGTGCACTTCAGCTTTGGGCTTCTTTTACAAGAAAAATATCAGACAATACTCACAGAAAACTGATTGAGTATGTGAAGTTTCAAGCAGCTAGCACAAACACTGTTCCATTTTCAGCTCGATTTCCATCACCCATATAGGTCAAAATGCAGTGAAATCTGAAAAATACAAACTGTTCCAGACAGCGAAACCTTGCACCTAGATGGCCCAAATTTGGAGAGCATAGTTAGGGTAGGTGAAAGAAGAATTCTGCCCAGTATCAAAGAAACTAGCCAAAACTAACACTAACCATAAGACAAGATTTTAATCTTAGCCCTAAAATTAACACAAACCATGACACTAACCCTAACCTGTTAAGAGAACAATTGATGCTTGGAGTTCCAAACTTGGGGAACCTAGTCGGCTATCAAACATATGAATTATTTTTCAAAAAAAAAAACTGATGAAACAATAGGGAGAGGAATTTCAGTTACTGTATCTTTCATTGTTTTCTTATACAGTGCTCTTGGATAAACTTGTTTTTATCTGCTTAAGCTTTGGGCCTTTTCTAAAAGAAATAAACCATTCAATGCTTATGGAAAATATCTTGAGTGTGTGAAGGTTCAAGCAACTAGCACAAACACTGTTTGATTTCTACCTGGATTTTTATTCACTCATATAGGTCAAAATGCAGTGATACCTGAAAATACAAACTGTTCCTGATAGAGAATTGTTTGCACCTAGAAGGCCCAACCTTGGCATACATAGTTAGGCTATGTACAAGTTGAATCCTGCCAAGTATCAAAGAAATTGGCTCAACAATAATCTAACCCAAACACTAGTTTTAACCCTATCCCTAACCCTAACCCTAACCCTAAATCTATCCCTAAACTATTTAGAGAACTCATGATCCTAGGACTCCCAAAAGTTTGGAGAATAGTGGGTCCAGCAAACAGTTGAATCCTGTGCAATATCAAAGATATCTGACTAGACAATTTGGTTATATATTTCACTAAATGGGTTATTTCATCTTATTTTAATACAGTGTTTGGATTAAATATTTTTTTGCATGATTCAGGTCTTTGCTACTTTAATAAGAGAGAATCAAGACAATGCCTTCTGAGACTTTAATGAGTATGTGAAGTTTTAGGCAGCAAGCATAAACCCTGTTCGACTTCCAGCTCGATTTCCATTCACCCATATAGGTTATAATACAGTGAAACTTGAAAATACAAACTGTTCTTGTCAGCTAACACTTGTACCTAGATGGCCTAGATTGGCAAGCATAGTTAGGAAAGGTAAAAGATGAATCCTGCCATGTGTCAAAGAAACTAGACAAAAACTATATCTGACCATAACACAAGCTTGACACTGTAGCCCTAAAGCTAACACAAACCCTGACACTAACTTTAACCTGTTTAGAGAACCCTTGATCCTGGGAGTTCCAAATTTTGGAGGCTAGTGGTCTAGTAAGCAGATGATCTCCTGTGCCTATCAAAGAAATCTTACCAAACAATTGGGGGAGGAATTTCAGTAACTGGGTATTTCTGTTTTCTTATAGAGTGCTCTTGGATAAACTTGCATTTTCATGCTGCAGGTTTGTGCCTCTTCTACAAAAAACAAAAAGAAAATGCATTCTGAGACTTGATTGAGTGTTTCAAGTTTCAAGGTACAAGCACAAAAGCTGTTCATATTCCAACTCAATTTATATTCACCCTTATAGGTCATAATGCAGTGAAACCTGAAAATACAACCTTTTCCTTACAGGAAAAACTTACACCTTGATGACACAAACTTGGCAAGCATAGTTAGGATAGGTAAAAGATGAATTCTGCCCAGTATCAAAGAAACTAGAAAAAAACTAACAATAACAAGACATCTAACCCTAGCTATGACTAGAACACTAACCTAACCATATCCCTAAATAATTTAGAGAACCGTTGATCCTAGGACTCCCAAAAGTGTGAAGCAGAGTGAGACCAGCAAAAAGATGACTTCTATGCATTATCAAAGATATCTGACTAAATAATTAGATTAGGCATTTCAGTAAATGTGTATTTTTCTTTGTTTTCATAGAGTGTTCTCTGATTAAGTTGTTATTCCATGTTTCATCTTAGGGCCACTTCAAAAAGAAAAAAAAAGATAATATATTCTGAGGCCTGATTGAGTGTGAACATTCAAGCAGCAAGCACAAACCCTGTTGAATTTCCATCCCAATTTCCATTCACCCGTATAGGTCATAATGCAGTGAAACCTGAAAATATAAATTGTTTCTTACTGTGAACACTGCACCTAGGTGGCCCAAACTTGGCAAGCATAGTAAGAATAAGTAAAAGATAAATGCTTCCCAGTATCAAATAAATCAGGAAAAAACTAACTCTAACCATAACACAAGCTTTTCACCCTAGCCCTAGAACTAATGCAAACCGTGACACTAACCCTAAACTGTTTTGAGAACCATTGATCCTTGGAGTCACTAATTGGGGCAACTAGTGAGCTAACAAACAAGTGAATTCCTGCACCTCTCAAAGAAATCTGACCAAACAATTTGGTGATTAATTTAAGTAAATGAGTATTTCCCTGTTTTCTTATAGAGTGTTCTTGGTTAAACATGTTTTGTGTGTATCAACTTTGAGGTTCTTCTACAAGAAACAAACCAGAAAATGCACATGGAGAACTAATTGAGTGTTAAAGTTTCAAGCCACTAGCACAAATACTGTTAGATTTCCAGCTGAATATCCACTCACTCATATAGGTGAAAATGCAGTAAAAACTGAAAATACAAACTGTTCCTGACAGCAAACACATGCACCTAGAAGGCCCAAACTTGGTGTGCATAGTCAGGCTAGGGAAAAGATGAAACTTGCCCAGTATCAAAGAACCTAGCCCCAAACTAACCCTAATCCTAACACTAGTTGTATCCCTAGCCCTAACCCTAACCTTACCCCTAACCCTATCCCTAAACTGTTTAGAGAACCATACAACTTAGGAGTCCCAAAAGTTTGAAGCATAGTGGGGCCATCATGCTGTATCAAAGACATCTGACTAAATACTTTGGGTAGGTATTTCAGTAAATCAGTATTTTCCTGTTTTTTAATAGAGTGCTCTCAGAAAAAAAATGTTTTTACCTTCTTCAGCTTAGGGCTACTTACTTCAAAAAGAAAGAAACAAGACAATGCATTCTGAGACCTGATTGAGTGTGTGAAGTTTCAAGTAGTAAGCACAAATTTTCAAGCAGAAAGCACAAACTCTGTTTCGATTTCCAGCTCAATTTCCATTTACTCATATAGAACAAAATGCATTGAAACCTGAAAATAAAAACTGTTCATGACAGCGAACACTTGCACCTAGATTTCCAAACTTGGCAATCATTGTTATAATAGGTAAAAGATGAATCCTACCCAGGATCAAAGAAAACAGACAAAGACTAACTCTAACTGTAACTCAAGATTGTAACCATAGCCCTAAAACTAACACAAACCCTAACATTAATGCCAAGCTCTTTAGAGAACCATTGATACTTGGAGTCCCAAACTTGTGGAGCCTATTGGGGGTAGCAAACATATGAATTCCTGGACCTTATGAAAGAAAAATGACAAAATACTGGGGGAGGAATTTCAGTAACTGGGAATTTTCCTGTTTTCTTATAGAGTGCTCTTGGATAAAGTTGTATTTGTGTGCTTCAGCTTGGGATCTTCTACAAAAAAGAAATCAGAGAATTCTCATAGTGAAGTGATTGAGTGTGCAAAGTTTGAAGCTGCTAGCACAAACTTTGTTTGATTTCCAGGTGGATTTCCATTCAACCATAGGGGTTAAAATGCAGTGATACCTGGAAATACAAGCTGTTCCTGACAGCAAACAGTTGCACGTAGAAGGCCTCAATATGGTGAGCATAGTTAGGCTAGGAAAAAAAGACATCTTCCCAGTATCAAAGAAATTATCCCAAAACTAACTCTAACACGAACACTAGCTCTAACACTAGAAGGAATCCTTACCTTTATCTTAAATCTATCCTTAAAGTGTTTAGAGAACTGTTGATCCTAGGAGTCCCAAAGGTGTAGAGCATAGTGGGACCAGCAAACAAATTAATCCTGTGCAGTATCAAAGACATCTGACTAAATAATTTGGTTAGGTATATCAGTAAATGGGTATTTTTCTATTTTTTTCATAGAGTTCTCTCAGAAAAAGTTGTTTTTGAGTATTTCAGCTTAAGGCTATTTCAAAAATAAAAAAAAAAAAACCAAGAAAATGCATTCTAAGACCTGATTGAGTGTGAAGTTAAAAGCAGCAAGCAGAAACCCTGTTCCATTTCCAGCTCAATTTCCATTAACCTTTATAGGTCATAATGCAGTGAATCCTGAAAGTACAACCTGTTCCTGACAGCAAACAAGTGCACATAGATGGTTCAAATTGGCAAACATACTTAGGATAGGTAAAAGATGAATCCTGCCCAGTATCAAAGAAATTACACAAAAACTATCCCTAACCACAACACAAGCTTTTCTCTCTAGCCGTAAAACTAACACAAACTCTGACAGTAACCTTAACTTGTTTAGAGAACTATTGATCCCGGAAGTTCCAAATTGGGGTGACTAGCAGCCTAGCAAACAGATCAATTCCTGTACCTATCAAAGGAATCTGACCAAACATTTGGGGTAGGAATTTCAGTAACTGTTTTTTTCCTTTTTTTTTTAATAGAATGCTCTTGAATAAACTTGTTTTGATGTGCTACAGCTTTGGGCCTCTTCTACAAAAACAAACCAGACAATGCTCAAGGAGAACTGATTAAGTGTGAGAAGTTTCAAGCAGCTAACACAAACCTGGTGTGATTTCCAGCTGGATTTTGAATTCACCCATATAGGTCAAAATTCAGTGATACCTGAAATCACAAACTGTTCCTGTCAGTTGCACTTAGAAGGCCAAAACGTGGCAAGCATAGTTAGGATAGATAAAAGTTGAATCCTATCCAGTATCAAAGAAATTGGCACAATATTAACTCTAACACTATCACTAGTTCTAAACCTAGCAATCTCCCTATCCCTGCCCCTAACGTTATCCCTAACTTGTTTAGAGAATCCGTGTTCTAGGACTTCCAAAAGTGCAGAGCATAGTGGGTCCAGCAAAAAGATGAACCTATGCAGTATCAAAGAAGTCTGACTAAAAAATTTGGTTAGATATTTCAGCAAGTGTGTAGTTTCCTGTTTTTTCCAAAGAGTGTTCTTGGATTAATTTCTTTTTCCATGCTTCACCTTAAGGCTACTTAAACAATAAAGAAATAAGACAATGTATTCCAAGACCTCATTGAGTGTTTGAAGTTTCAAGCAGCAAGCACAAACCCTGGTCAATTTCCAGCCCAATTTCCATCACCTGTATAGGTCACTATGGGGTGAAACTTGAAAATACAAACTGTTTCTGACAGAAAACACTTGCACCTAGATGACATAAACTAGGTGAGTACAGTTAGGGTAGGGAAAATATGAATCCTGCCTCTTATCAAAGAAACTAGACAAAAACTAAGTCACATCATAACACAAGCTGGTAACCTCGCCCCATATAACTAACAAAACCCTGACACTTTCCCTACCCAAGTTAGAGAACCTTTAATCCTTGGAGTCCCAAACTTGGGAAAACTATTGGGCTATAAAATAGATAAATCCCTGTGCCTTATCAAAGAAATATGACCAAAAACATTGGGGGAGGAATTTCAGTAACTGGGTATTTTCCTGTTTTCTTATTGAGTGCTCTTTGATAAACTTGTTTTTGTGTGCTTCAGCTTCTGGGCTCTTCTACAAGAAACAAACCAGAAAATGGTCACGGAAAACTGACTTAGTGTGTGAAGTTTGAAGTAGCTAGAACAAACCTTGTTTGATTTCCAGCTGAATATCCATTCGCTGATAAAGGTCAAAATGCAAACTGTTCCTGACAGAAAATAGTTGCACCTAGAAGGCCCAAACTTGGTGAGCATAGTTAGGCTAGGTAAAATTTGAATCCTTTCCAGTATCAAAAAAATTGGCCAAAAATAACTAACTCTAATACTAGCTCTTACCTTAGCCCTAACCCTAACCCTAACCCTAACCTTAACTCTAATACTAGCTCTTACCCTAGCCCTAACCCTAACCCTAACCCTATCCTTAAACTGTTTAGAGAACCGTTGATGTAAGTGTCACAGAAGTTTGAGCATGGGGGGGGGTGGTCAGCAAACAGATGAATTCTGTGCAGTATCAAAGACATCTGACTAAATAATTTGGTTATATATTTCAGTAAATTGTATTTTCCTGGTTTTTCATAGAGTGCTCTCTGAAAAGGTGTTTTTGCATGCTTCACATTAGGGGTACTTCAAAAGAAAAAAACAATTCAATGCATTCTGAAATGTGATTGAATGTATGAAGTTTCAAGCAAATATGATTTAAAGCTGGATTTCCATTCACCTATATAGGTCAAAATACAGTGAAACCTATAAATACAAACTGTTCTTGTCAGCAAATACTAGGACCCAGATAGCCCAAACTTGGCAGGCATACTTAGGATAGGTAAAAGATGAATTGTGCCCAGTATCAAAGAAACTAGACAAGAACTAACTCAAACCATAACACAAGTTTTTAACCTTAGCTCTAAAACTAACACAAATCCTGACACTAACCCTAATTTTTTAGAGAGCCATTGATAAGTGGAGCCCACAAATGGGGAGCATAGTGGAGTAGCAAACAGATTAATTCCTACACCCTATCAAAGAAATCTTACCAAACAATTGGAGGATGAATTTTCATAACTTGGTCTTACCCTGTGTTCTTATAGAGTTCTCCTGGATAAACTTGCTTTTCTTTTGGTCAGCTTTGGTCCATTCTACAAAAAACAATCTAGACAATGCTCCTGGATAACTGATTAAGTGTGTGAAGTTTTAAGAAGGTAGCAAAAGACCTGTATGATTTATAGCTGGATTTCCATTAATCCATGTAGGTCAAATACAGTGGTATCTTTAAATAAAAACGGTCCCTGGCATTTAACAGTTGCACCTAGAAGGCCCAAACTTAGAGAACATAGTTAGGGCAGGTAAAAGTTGAAACCTGCCCAGTAACTCTAACCTTTACCCTAGATCTACCCTAACTCTACCCCTATCCCTAACCCTAACCCTAACACTATCCCTAAACTGTTGAGAGAACCATATATCAAAAGAGTCTAAAAAGTGTGGAGCAGAGTGGTTCCAGCAAAATTATGAATCCTGTGAAGTATAAAAGATATCTGACTTAATAATTTCTTTAGATATTTCAGTAAATGGGTATTTTCCAGTTTATTAATTGAGTGCTTTCAGAGTAAGTTGTTTTTGCATGCTTCAGATAGGGCTTCTTCAACAAGAAAGAAACAAGACAATGCACTCTGTGACTTTATTCAGTGTGTGAAGTATCAAGCAGCAAGCAAAAACCCTGTTCATTTATCAGCTAGATTTCCATGCACCAATATAGGTCAAAATGAAGTAAAAACTGTAAATACAAAATATTCCTGATAGCGAAGACTTGCACCTAGAAGGCCCAAACTTGGTAAGCATAGTTAGCCAAGGTAAAAGATAAATCCTGTCCATTATCAAAGAAACTAGAAAAATACTAACCCTCACCATAACACAAGATGTCACCCTAGCCCTAAAACTACCACAAAACCTGACAGTAACCCTAACCTGTTTACAGAAACATTGATACTTGGAATCCGATACTTTGGGAGCCTAGTTGGCTAGCAAAAATATGAATTCCTGTGCATTATCAAAGAAATATGATCTAAGAATTATGGGAGGAATATCTGTAACTAGTTATTTCTCTGTTTTCTCATGGAGTGTACTTGTATTAACTTGTTTTCTGTGCTTCATCTTTGGTCTTCTTCTACAAGAAAAAAAAAAACAACCAATGCTCATGGAGAATTAATTGAGTGTGTGAAGTTCAAGTAGCTAGCACAAAACCCATTTTATTTCAAGCTTGATTCCCATCCATCCGAATATTTCCGAATGAAGTAAAACCTAAAAATACAAATTATTTCTGACAGAGAACATTTGCACCTAAAAGGCTTAAACGTGGCAAGCAGAGTTAAGCTAGGTAAATGATGAATTCTGGCCAGTATCCAAGATATTAGCCCAAAACTTACTTTAACCCTAACACTACATGTAACCCTAGCAATAACCCTAACACAAACCATACTACTATCCCTAAACTGATTAGAGAACCCTTGATCCTAGGAGTCTCAAAAGCGTGGAGCACAGTGGGGCCAGCAAAGAGATGAATCCTGTGTAGTATAAAAGAAATCTAATTAAATAATTTGGTTAGGTATTTAAGTAAATGGGTATTTTCCTGATTTTTCATAGTGAGCTCTTGGTTAAATTTCTTTTTGCATGCATTATAGGAGGGCTACTTCAACAAGAAGAAAACAAGACCATGCATACTGAGACCTGATTGAGTGTGTGAATTTTCAAGCAGCAAGCACAAACTCTGTTTGATTTTCAGCTCAATTTCCATTCCTGCAAATAGGCTACAATGCAGAGAAACCTGAAAATACAAATTGTTCCTGACAGTGAATACTTGCACCTAGATGCCATAAACTTTGCCAGCATACTTAGGATAGGTAAAACTTGAATCCTGCCTAGTATCAAAGAAACTAGACAAAAACTAACTCTAACCATAAAACAAGTGTGCAACCCTAGTCCTAAAACTAACACAAAACCTGACACTAAACCTAGCCTGTTTAGAGAACAATTGATACTTGGCATCCCAAATAAGGGGAGCATAGTGAGCTAGCACAAATATGAATTACTGTGCTGAATCAAAGAATACTGATCAAAAAATTGGGGAGGAATTTAGTTACTGGATATTTTTCTGTTTTTTTATAGAGTGCTCTTGGAAAAACTTTTTTTTATGTGATTCAGCTCGGAGCTTCTTCTACAAGAAACAAACCAGGTAATGCTAACAAAGAACTTATATAGTGTGTGAAGTTTCAAGCAGCCAGCATAAACCTTGTTTAATTTCTAGCTGCTTTTCCTTTCACCCATATAGGTCACAATGAAGTGATACTTGCAAATACAAAATGTTCTTGACAGTGAACATTTGCACATAGATGGCTCAAACTTGGCGAGCCTATTTAGGATAGGTAAAAGATAAATCCTGCCCAGTATCAAAGAAGCTAGACACAAACTAACTTTAAACATAACACAAGTTTGTCACCCTAGCCGTGAAACTAACTCAAACCCTGACACGAACCCTAACCTTTTCAGAGAACCATTGATCCTTGGAGTCTAAAATGTTGGGTGACTAGTGGCCTAGCAAACAGATTAATTTCTGCACCATATCAAAGAAATCTGACCAAATAATTGGGAGAGGAATTTCAGTTACTGGGTATTTTCTTGTTTTCTTATAGAGTGCTCTTGGATAAACTCAATTTTGTGTGCTTCAGCTTTGGGCCTCTTCAACAAGAACGAAAACAGACAATTCTCATGGAGAAGTGAAGTTTCAAGCAGCTAGCACACACCCTGTTTGATGTCCAGGTGGATTCCCATTCACCAATATAGATTAAAAAGAAGTAATACCTGAAAATAAAAACTGTTCCTGATATCAAACAATTGCACTTTGAAGTCCCAAATGTGGCGAGAATCGTTAGGCTAGGGAAAACATTAAACCTGCCCAGTGTCAAAGAAATTAGCCCAAACCTAACTCTAATCCTATAACCAGCTCTAACATTAGACCTAACCCTACCCCTAACCATAACACTATATCTAAACTGTTTATAGAACCATTGATACTTAGAGTCCCAAAAGTGTGGAGCAGTGTCAAGCGAGCAAACAGATTAATCCTGTGCAATATCAAAGACATATGGCTAAATAATTTTATTAGGTATTTCAGTAAATATGTATTTTTTCTGTTTTTTAATAGAGTGCTCATGTAAATAGATGTTTCTGCATGCTTCAGCTTAGGGCTACTTCAATAATAAAAAAAGAGAATGCATTCTGAGACCTCATTGAGTGTGATAAGTTTCAAGCAGCAAGCACAAACCTTTTTTTGATTTCCAACTCCATTTCTATTTATGTGTATAGGTCATAATGCAGTGAAACCTGAAAATACAAAGTGTTCTAACATGGAACACTTGCACCTGGACAGCCTAACTTGGCAAGCATAGTAATAATAGGTAAAAAATAAATCTTTCCCGTGTCAACAAAACTAGACAAAAACTGACTCTAACCGTAACACAAGCTTTCACTCTAGCCCTAAAACTAACACAAAACTGACCCTAACCCTAACCTATTTACAGAAAAATTGATCTTTGGAGTCCCAAAGTTGGGGATCTTAGTATGCTAGCAAACATATGAATTCCTGCACATTATCAAAGACATCTGGCCAAAGAATTAGGGGAGGAATTTCAGTAACTGGTTATATCCCCATTTTCTTGTAGAGTGCTATTGTATAAACTTGTTTGGTGTGATTCATCTTTGGTCTTCTTCTACAACAATAAAAAACACACAATACTAATGGAGAACTGATTAAGAGTCTGAAGTTTCAAGCAGATAGCACAAACCCTGTCGATTTCCATTCAACCATATTTGTCAAAATGCAGTAAAACCTGAAAATACAAACTGTTTCTGACAGAGAACAGTTGTAACTAGAAGGTCCAAAGCAGGCAAGCATCATTGTGATAGGAAAAAGATGAATCCTGCCCAGTATTCAAGTAACTAACCCTAACCCTAGCTGAAACCCTAGCCCTAACCTTTACACTATCTCTAATACTATCCCTAAACTCTTTAGAGAACCATTGATTCTTGGAATCCCAAAAGTGTGGAGAACAGTTGAGCCAGTAAACAAATTAGTACAGTGCATTATCAAAGACATCTGACTAAATAATTTGGTTAGGTATTTCAATAAATTGGTATTTTCCTGTTCTTTTTTTTTTTTCATATACTGCTCTCGGAATAAGTTGTTTTTGCATACTTCAGCTTAGGGCTACTTCATCAAGAAAGAAACAAGACAATGAATTCTGAGATTTGATTGAGTGTATGAAGTGTCAAGCAGCAAGCACAGACCCTTTTTGATTTCCAGCTCAATTTAAATTCACCCATATATGTCAAAATGCAGTGAAACCTTAAAATATATACTATTGCTTACAGCAAGCATTGCACCTAGATGAACCAAACATGATGAGCAAAGTTAAGATAGGTAAAAATAAATCTAGGCCAGTATCAAAGAAACTAGACAAAAACTAACTCTAACCATAACACAAGGTTATCACCCTATCACTTAAATTAACAACAACCCTGACACTAACCCTTTCCTCTTTAGAGTACGATTGATCCTTGGAGTCCAAACATGGGGAGAGTGGTGGGAGATCAAACAGAAGAATTCCTGCACCTTATCAAAGAAATCTGACGAAAGATTTGGGGGATGAATTTCAGTAACTCAGTATTTCCCGGTTTCCTTACAGAGTGCTCCTGGAAAACTTGATTTTGTGTGTTTCAGCTTTGGATTTCTTGTACACTAAATAAACCAGACAATGCACACAGAGAACATACTGAATGGTTTGAGTTCCAGGCAGCTAGGACAAACCTTGTTTGCTTTGCATCTGGATTTCTATTTACCCATACAGGTCATAATGCAGTGATACCTTAAAATACAAACTGTTTCTGGCAGCGACCAATTGGACCTAGAATACCCAAACATAGCAAGCATAGTGAGGCAAGGTAAAAGGTGAACAAAGGAAACTAACTTTATTTTTAGAACTACACACGCCAAACAAAACAGCTCCTCAGGAAAAAACCCTCAGAGCCCAACTGCCACCACCGGCTTCCCACAAGCCTCTCACCTCAACACCAGCCTCTCCACCTCACACAATTCTCCTGCCAATTGGCTGGGTCGTGTGGGCGGAACCAAAGAAGTCCCCCAATGAGCAGCTCCGTGGTCTGAAAGGGCAGGGAAACAGCCCAATGAGCATCACCACAGAGGAGCCAATCAGCTAGATGTTGCTGGGGCCGCTGTGAGCCAATCATCAGCTGGCAGTCTGAAGAGTGAAGAAACAGCCCAATGAACATCACCACAGAGGAGCCAATCAGCTAGATGTTGCTGGGGCCGCTGTGAGCCAATCATCAGCCAGCAGCTGGAAGTTTGCTGGCAGCTGGAAGTTTGCTGGGGCTCCTTTGGCTTCCTGCCCAGTATCAAAGAAATTAGCCCAAAACTACCTCTAACCCTAACACTAGCTCTAACCCTAGGACTATCCATAAACCTAACCATAACCTATTTGTGAACTGTTTAGAAAGAGTTAATCCTACGAGTCCAAAAAGTCTGGAGAAGAGTGGGGCCAGAAAACAGATGAATCCTCTGCAGTATAAAAGATATCTGACGAAATAATTTGGTTATGTATTTCACTAAATATTTATTTTCCTGTTTTTGTAGAATGCTCTTGGATTAAGTTGATTTTGCAATCTTCAGATTAGGGCTACTTCAAAAAGAAAGAAAGAACACAATGCATTCTGAGACCCGATTGAGTGTGTGAAGTTTCAAGGTAGAAAGCAAAAACCTTTTTTGATTCACAGCTCAATTTCCATTCATGTGTATAGGTCATAATACAGTGAAACCTGATTATACAAATTGTTCTAACAGGGATCACTTGCACCTAGATGGCCATAAATTCGAAAGCATAGTTAGGATAGGTAAAAAATGAATCCTTCCCTTTATCAATGAAACTAGACAATACTAACTCTAATTATAACACAAGCTTGTAACCCTACCCCTAGAAATAACACAACTGCTGACACTAACCCTAATCTATTTAGATAACCATTCAGCCTTGGAGTCCCAAACTTGCAAGACTAGTGAGCTATCAAAGAGATGAATTACTGTGCCTTATCAGAGAAATTTGACTAACAATTCAGGGAGGAATTTTAGTAACTTGGTATTTCCCTGTTTTCTTAAGAGTACTCTTGTATAAACTTATTCTTGTGGGCTTCATCTTTGGGCTTTTTTTTACAAAAACAAACCAGAACAATGCACAAGGAGAACTGATTGAGTGTGTGAAGTTTCAAACAGCTAGCACAAACACTGTTTGACTTCCAGCTGGATTTCCATTCAACTATATATGTCAAAATGCATTCATACGTGAAAATACAAACCATTCCTGACATTGAATCGTTGCACCCAGAAGGACCAAACTGTTCAAGATTAGTTAGGCTAGGTAAAAGTTGAAACCTGCCCAGTATCCAATAAATTGTCCCAAAAGTAACTGTAATCCTAACTCTAGATCTAACCCTAACACTAAATCTAACACTAACCCTAACACTATCTCTAAACTGTTTTAGAGAACCATTGATCCTAGGAGTCCAAAGTGTATGGAGCAGAGTGGAGCCCAGAAACAGATGAATACTGTGCAGTATCAAAGATATCTGACTAAATAATTTGTTTAGGTATTTCATTAAATTGCTATTTTCCTGTATTTTCATACAGTTTTCTCTGATTAAGTTGTTTTGCATGCTAAAGCTTAGGGACACAAGAAAGAAACAAGAATGCATTCTGAGACCTCAATGAGTCTTTGAAGTTTCAAGCAGCAATCACAAACCCTGTTTGATTCCAGCTTGATTTTCATTCACCCATATAGGTCAAAATGCAGGAAAACCTGAAAATACAAACTTTTAATGACAGTGAACACTTACACATACATGGGCCTAAATTGGCAAGCATAATTAGGATAGATAAAAGGTGAATCCTGCCCACTGTTATATAAACTAGCCATAAACTATCTAGACTCATAACACAAGCCTGTAACCTTAGCCCTAAAACTAACACAAACCCTGACACTAACCCTAACCTGTTTAGAGACCCAGTGTTCCTTGGAGTCCCAATCTTGGGGAGCTTAGTGCAGTAGAATACAGATGAATTTTTATGCTTTATCAAAGAAATCTCACAAAAAAATGGGGTAGGAATATCAGTAACTTGGTATTTTTATGTTTTCTTATACAGTGCTCTTGGATAAAATTTATTGTGTGCTTCAGCTTTGTGCTTCTTCTACAAGTAAGAAACCAGACAATGCTCACAGAGAACGGATTTAGTTTGTAATTTTCAGTCTGCTAGCACCAACCCTGTTATATTTCCAGGTGGATTTGCATTCTGCCATATAGGTAAAAATGCAGGGATAACTGAAATTACAAATCGTTCCTAATAATGAATAATTGCACCTAGAGGGTCCAAACATGATGATAATATTTAAGATAGGTGAAATATGAATCCTTCCCAGTATCATAGAAATTAGCCAAACTAACTTTAACCCTATTACTAGATCTAACCCAAGTCCTAACCCTAACCCTATCCCTAAACTGTTTAGAAAACCATTAATCTTAATAGTCCTGAAAGTTTGGAGCAGAGTGGGGTCA
Organism: Ictidomys tridecemlineatus; assembly: GCF_052094955.1. Lineage (NCBI taxonomy): Eukaryota > Metazoa > Chordata > Mammalia > Rodentia > Sciuridae > Ictidomys > Ictidomys tridecemlineatus. The sequence continues at coordinate 85,335,489 of NC_135485.1, forward strand.
GGAAACAGATGAATCGTGTGCAATATAAAAGAATTCTGACTAAATAATTTTGTTAGGTATTTGAGTAAATGGATATTTTTTGTTTTTTCATAGACTGCTTGTGGGAAAAGTTGTTTTTCCAAGCTTCAGTGTATGGCTACTTCAACAAGAAAGAAGAAAGAAAATGTATTCTGAGACCTGATTTAATGTGTGAAGTTTCAATCAGCAAATGCAAACCTGTTTGATTTCCAGCTAGATTTTCATTCACACATATAGGCCATACTGCAGTGAAACTGAAAATACAAACTGTTCCTGACAGAGAATACTGAACCTAGAAGGCCCAAACCTGGTTATCATAGTTAGAGGCTAGGTAAATAATGAATGCTGCCCAGTATCCAAGAATCTAGACAAAAACTAACTCTAAGCATAACACAAGATATCATCCACCGTAGCCTTAAAACTAACACAAACCCTGACACTAACCCTAAACTGTACAGAGAAACGTGGTTCCATGGAGTCACAAACTTGGAAAGACTAGTGGGCTAGAGAATAGATGAATTCTTGCACTTTATCAAAAAAATGACAAAAAAAATTGGGGGACAAATTTCAGTAATTGAGTATTTTTCTGTTTTCTTAAAGATTGTTCTTGGAAAGACATGTTTTTTTTTTTTGTTTGTTTTTGTTTTTTGTTTTTTGCTTCAGCTTTGGGTTTCTTCTACAAGAAACAAACCAGACAACGCTCACAGAGAACTGATTGAGTGTGTGAAGTTTCAAGCAGCTACCAAAAAGCCTGTTTGATTTTCAGGTAGATTTCCATTCACCCATAAGTAAAAATGCAGTGATAACTAAAAATACAAAATTCTCCTGACACTGAACACTTGCACCGAGAAGGCCCATATTTGGTGAGCATATTCAGGCTAGGAAAAAATGAATCTTTTCCAGTATCAAAGAAATTGGCCAAAAACTACTGAAACACTGACTCTAACCCTAGCCCTAACTCTAACCCTAACCCTAATGCTATCCCTAAACTATTTAGAGAACCATTAATCCTAGGAGTCCCAAAAGAATGGAGCATAGTGGGGCCAGTAAACAGATGAATCCTCTGCAAAATCAAAGAAATCTGACTAAATATATTGGTTACATATTTCAGTAAATTGATATTTTTCTGCTTTTTCAAAAAGTTATCTCAGATACAGTTGATTTGTATGCTTCAGCTCAGGGCTAATTCAACAAGAAAGAAAGAACACAATACATTCTGAGACCTGATTGAGTGTGTGAAGTTTCAAGTAGCAAGCACAAACCCTGTTTGATATATAGAGAAACATTGGTCCTTGGAGTCCCAACTTAGGGAGCCTAGTGGGCTAGCAAATAGATGAATTCCTGCACATTAGGAAAAAAAATCTGACCAAAGAATTGTGGAGGAATATCTGCCAATGGGTATTTTCTTGTTTTATTATAGACTGTTCTTCAATAAACTTGTTTTTGTGTGCTTCAACTTTGGGCTACTTCTATGAGAAACAAACCATAAAACACTCATGGAGAATATATTAAGTGTGTGAAGTTTCAAGAAGCTTGCACAAACCCTGTTTGATTTCAGGCTCCAAATCCATTAACCTGTGTAGTTCCAAATGTATTGAAACCTGAAAATACAAAATGTTCCTGACACCGAACACTTGCACCTTGAAGGCCCAAATTTGTTGAGAATAGTTAGCCTAGATAAAAGTTAAACCCTGCCAATTAACAAAAAAAATAGACAAATACTAACTCTAACCATAACACAAGCTGTCACCCTAGCCTTAAAACTACCACAAACTCTGACAATAACCCTAACCTGTTTAGGGAACCATTGATACTTGGATTCCCATACTTTGGGAGCCTAGTAAGCTAGCAAGAAAATGAATTCCTGTGCATCATTAAAAAAATATGACCAAACAATTGGGTGCAAAATTTCAGTAACTTGGTATTTCCCTGTTTTCTTATAAAGTGTTTTTGTATAAAATTGTTTTGTGTGCTTCATCATTAGGCTTATTCTACCAAAAAATTAAAAAAAAAAGACAATGCTAATGGAGAACTGACTGAGTGTGTGAAGTTTCAAGTAATTACCACAAACACTGTTAGATTTCAAGCTCAATTTCCATTCACCTGTATATTTCCAAATGCAGTGAAACCTGAAAATATAAATTGTTCTTGAGAGTGAACACTGGCACCTAGAAGGCCAAAACGTGGCAAACATAGTGAAGATAGGTAAATGAGGAAACTTCCCCAGTATCCAAGAAATTAGCCAAAAACTAACTCTAAACCTGACACTACATCTAACCCTAGTAATAACCCTAACACTAACCATACCACTGTTTAGAGAACCATTGATACTAGGAGTCTCAAAAGTGTGGAGCATAGTGGGTCGAGCAAACTGATGAATCCTGTGCAGTATAAAAAAAATCTGACTAAATAAATTCGTTAGGTATTTCAGTAAATGGGTATTTTTCTGATTTTATAGAGAGCTCTCAGATAAAGTTGTTTTTTAATGCTTCATCTGAGTACTACTTCAAAAAAAGAAAAAAATATCATCAATACTGAGACCTGATTAAGTGTGTAATGTTTCAAGCAGCTATCAAAAACCTTGTATGATTTCAATCTGGTTTCCCATTAATCCATATAGTTCCAAATGCAGTGAAACCTGAAAAAACAAAGAGTTCCTGAGAGTGAACTTAGAAGAAACAAATTTGTCAAGTATAATTAGCCTACACAAAATAAGAATTCTGCCTACTGTCAAAGAAACTAGAAAAAAATAACTCTAACCATAAGACAAGTTTGTAACCCTAGCGCTAAAACTAACACAAACCCTGACTCTAACCCTATCCTGTGTAGAGAACCATTGATACTTGGAGTCCCAAATATGGGGAGCATACTGGGCTAGCAAATACATGAATTCCTCCACCTTACAAAAAATATTAACAAACAATTGGGGGAGTAAATTCAGTAACTGGATATTTCCTTGTTTTCTTATAGAGTGCTCTCATATAAACTTTTTTTTGTGTGCTTCAGATTTGGGTATCTACTAAAAGAAACAAACCACACAATTCTCATGAAGAAGTGATTAAATGTGTGAAGTTTCAAGCATCTAGAACAAACCCTGTTTGATTTCCAGCTGGATTTTCAATCATCTATAGAGGTCAAAATGCAGTGATACCTGAAAATAAAAACTGTCCCGACAGCAAAAATTTGCATCTGGAGGGTCCAAAGGTGGTGAGCATAGTTAGACTTGGTAAAAGTTGAATCCAGCCCAGCATCAAAGAAATTGGTGCAAAACTAACTCTAACCTTAACGCTAGCTCTAACTTTAGTCCTAACCCTAACCCTACCTCTATTCCTAAACTGCATAGAGAAACATTGATCCTAGGAGTGTGAAAGTGAGGAATGGAGTGGGGCCAGCGAACAGATGAATGCTGTGCAGTATCAAAGACATCTGACTTAATAATTTGGTTAGGTATTTCAGTAAATGGGTAATTCCTGTTTTGTTTTTTTTTCTTCTTAGAGTGATCTCAGATTAAATAGTTTTGCATGTTTTAGCTTAGGGCTATTTCAAGAAGAAAGAAAAAAGTTAATGCATTCTGAGACCTGATTGAGTGTGTGAAGGTTTAAGCAGCAAGCACAAAACCTGTTTGATTTATAGCTTGATTTTCATTCACCAGTATAGGACAAAATGCAGTGAAACGTGAAAATACAAACTGTTCCAGACAGCAAACAATTGCAACTAGATGGCCGACACTGGGCTAGCATACATAGTATCAGTAAAAAATTAATCCTCCCCAGTACCAAAGAAACTAGACAAAAACTATCTCTACCCATACACAAGATTTTAAGCCCTGCCTTAAAAATAACACAAACCCTGACTGTAACCCTATCTTGTGTAGATAACCATTGAAACTTGGAGTCCAAAACATGGGGAGCATAGTGGGATAGCAAACAGATAAATTCCTGTAGCTTATCAAAGAAATTTGACCAAACAATTGGTGGAGGAATTTCAGTAAATTTTTATTTTCCTGATAACTTTTAGAGCACTCTTGGATGAATGTTTTTTTTGTGTGTGTGTGTGTGTGTGCTTCAGCTTTGGACCTCTTCTACAAGAAACAAACTAGACAATGCTCATGGAAAACCTATTGAGTGTATGAAGTTTCAAGTAACTAGCACAAACCTTTTTTGATTTCCACCTAGATTACCATTCACAAGTATAATTCCAAATGTAGTGAAAACACAAACTGTTCCTAACAGTGAAAAGTTGCACCTAGAAGTCCCAATTTGTTGACCATCATTAGGCTAGATAAGAGATGAATCCTGCCCAGTATCAAAGAAATTAGTCCAAAACTAACTGTAACCCTAACACGAGCCCTAACAATAGCCCTTGCCCTAACCCTAACCCTAAAAATATCACTAAACAGTTTAGTGAACTGTTGATTTTGGGGGTCCGAAAAGTGTGGCACAGAGTCGGACAAGCAAACAGATGAATCCTGGGCAGTATCAAAGATATATGAATAAATAATTTGGTTAGTTATTTTAGTAAATTGGTATTTAATTTAATTTTTTCATAGAGTGCTCTAGGATTAAGTTGTTTTTACATGCTCCAGCTTAGGGCTACTTCAACAAGAAAGAAACAAGAAAATGCAAACTGAGACCTTATTGACTGTGAGAAGTTTCAAGTGGCAAGCATAAACTCTGTTCGATTTCCAGCTTGATTTCCATTCACCTGTATAGGTCAAAATGAAGTGAAACCTGAAAATATAAACTATTCCTCAGAGTTAACACTTGCGCCTAGTTTGCCCAAACTTGGCAAGCATAGTTAAGGTAACTAAAAAATAAATCCTATCAAGTATCAGAGAAACTAGACAACAACTATCTGTAACCATGACACAAGCTTGTAGTCCTATCCTTCAAACTAACACAAACCCTGATAGTAACCCTAAATTTTTTAGAGAACCATTTATTCTTGGATTAATAATCTTGGGGAGACTAGTGGGCCATAAAACAGATGAAATCTTGTGCCTTATCAAAGAAATCTGACAAAACAACTGGGAGAGGCATTTCAGTACCTGAGTAATTCCATGTTTTCTTATATAGTGTTCTTGGATAAAGGTGTTTTTGTGTGCTTCAGCATTTGGCTTTTTCTACAAGAAACAAACCAGACAATGCTCATGGCGAAATGATTGAGGGTGTGAAGTTTGAAGAAGCTAGCAAAAACTTTTCCAGATGGATTTCCATTCACCCATATAGGAGAAAATGCAGTAATACCTGAAAATACAAACTGTTCCTGAGAGCGAACAATTGTACCAAGAAGGCTCTAACTTGGGGAGTTTACTTAGTCTAGTTACTAGATGAATCCTGCCTAAAATCAAAGAAATTGACCCAAAACTAATGCTAAACCTAAAACTAACTCTAAGCCTAGCCCTACCTCTTAACCTGACCCCTAAGACTATCCCTAAACTGTTTAGAGAACCCTTAATCCTAAAAGTCCCAAAAGTCTGGAGCAGAGTTGGGCCAGCATACAGATGAATCCTGTGCAGTATCAAAGACCTCTGACTAAATAATTTGTAGGTAAAAAAATAATTTTTAGATATTTCAGTCAATGGGTACTTTCCTTGTTTTTCATAGAGTGTTTTTGACTTAAGTTGTTTTTGCATGCTTCAACTCTTTGCTACTTCAACAAGGAAGAATGAACACAATGCATTCTGAAACCTGATGAGTGTGTGAAGTTTCAAGCAGCAATCACAAACTCTATTCGATTTCTAGCTCAATTTACATGACCCATATAGTTCAAAATGCAGTGAAATCTGAAAATACAACCTGTTCATGACACTAAACACTTGCACCTAGATGTCCAAACTTGGAGAGCATAGTTAGCGTAGGAAAAAGATGAATCCTGCCCATAAACAAAGAAACTAGACACGAATTAATACTAACCATAACACAAGCTTGTAACCTTAGCACTAAAACAATAAAAAACCCTGACACTAAGCTTAACCTGGTTTAAGAACCATTGATAGTTGGAGTCCCAAACTTGGGGAAATGATAGGCTAGCAAACAGATGAATTATAGAGCCTTATCAAAGAAATGTGACCAAATATTGGGAAAGGAATTTCAGTCATGGGTTATTTTCTTATTTTCTTATAGAGTGCACTTGAATAAATATGTTTTTGTGTGCTTCAGCTTTGGGCCTCTTCTTCAAGAAGTGAGCCCTGTCGACCCTAAGTGCAGTGGTGTATGAGCTCCACCCGACACCCCTTTACAAGACATCTCGCCCACGGAGGGTCATGTCCATTCGACCCTGGACACAGTGGTTTATGAGCTCCCCCCACCACCACCCCACTCCCTGGTTTGTGAGTCTCCAGCTTTGAGGGACAGATCCCACTCGACCCTGGATGCAGTGGTGTAGGAGGTCCCTCGAACACCCTGGTTAAAGGCGTCTTCCTTGTCGAGTTGGGAGGCCCCAGAGATCCTCGATGCAGTGGTGTATGAGCTACTCTCGACACGACACCCCGATCTGAGGCTTCTTCCCCCTCGAGTGGGGAGCCCTCTCGACCCTGACTTCGGTGATATATGAGCTCCCTCCGACACCCTGGTGTGACGCGACTTCCACCTTGAGGCATGAACCCCTGTGAACCTGGGGTGGTGTTGTACGAGCACCGCTGACACCCCAGTTTGAGGTGTCTTCCTCGTAGAGGGTGGAAACCACTTGATCCTGGGCATAGTGTTGTAAGAGTTCCCCCTGACACCTCAGTGTGAGGCATTTCCCGCCTCAAGACCTGAAGCCCCTTCAACCCTGTGGGCGGTGGTGTGTGAGCTCCCCCTGACACCTCGGTGTAAAGCGTCTCCTGCCTAGAGATGGGAGCCTTTTTGACCCTGGGTAGGGTGGTTTACGAGCTCACCCCAACACTCCAGTTAGAGGCATCACCCGCCTTGAGGTTGGAGCCCCTTCCACCCTGATTGCAGTGGTGTACTTGCTTCCCCTGACCCCTGATGCAAGGCTTCTCCTGCCTCGAGGCAGGAGCTCTAGACCCTGGGAGCAGTGGTGAACGAGCTCCTCCCCCACACCCCAGTGTAAGATGTCTTCCCCATTGAGTTGGGACCCCTGTAACCTTGGGTGCAGTGGTATATGAACTCCCACAGACACCAGGTGTGAGGCTTTCCTGCCTTGAGACGGGATTCCCCTCAAACATGGGTGTGGTGGTGTATGAGCTCCCCCCGGATACCCCTGTTCAAGGTGTTTTCCCCGCGAAGTGGGGAGTCCCCTCCACCATGGGTGGCATGGGAAGAGCTCTGTCCAACACCCTGGATCAAGGCGACTCCATGGTCGAGTCAGTAGCCCCCTCCTCCCTGTTTGCAGGGAAGTACAGCTCCCCCCTACACCCGGTTCGAGTTGTCCCCCCCCCCGCGTCGGGGTTGGAGACCACTTGACCCTGGGTGTGGTGTTGTGTGAGCTCCCCCCCAACACCACGGTTGGAGGCGTTTCCCGAGTCAAGGGTGAAGACCACTCTACCATGGGTGCGGTGTGTAAGAGCTCTCCCCAATAGCCCAGTGCAAGGCATTTCTGGGTTCTAGGCGGGGAGCCCTTGTGAATCTGGGTGTGGTATTGTATGAGCTCCCCGCAACACACCCAGTTTGAGACATCTCTCCCCTCGAGGGAGAAGCCCCCTAGACCCTGAGTGCGGTGGTGTATTATCTCCTCCCGAAACCCCCGTTTGAGGCATGTCCCCCATCTAGGAGGAGCCAACTCGACCCTGGGTGCGGTTGTGTAAGAACTCCTCCTGAAACTCTGGTTGGAGGCATCTTCCTTGTCAAGGGGGAAGGCCCCTCAACCTTGGGTGTGGTGGTTTTTGAACTCCTCCTGACTCCCCAGTTCAAGGGGTTTTCTCCATTGAGAGGGGAGTCTCCTCGATCATGGCTGCAGTGGTATAGGAGCTCCTACCTACACCCTGGTCGAGGTGTCTCCTGACTTCAGGCAAGAGCCCCCTCGACACTAAGTACGGTGATATACTGCTCCCCCAGACACCCTAGTTCTAGATGAGACGTCTCCCCCTTCGAGGCGGTAGACTCTGGACCCTGGTTGCAGTGGAGTAGGAGCTTCTCCCGACACCACAATGCAAGGTGTGTTCCGCCTCAAGGTGGTAGCCACAACAACTCTAGGTCTGGTGGTGTATGAACTCTCCCCAAGAGGTATCTTCCCCTTCAAAGCGGTAGCCCCATAGACCCTGGTTGAGATGGTGTACTAGCTCCCCCTGACACCCTGGTGCAAGGCATGACCTGGCTCCAAGTTGGAGCCCCCTCAACCCTGGGTTCAGTGGTGTAAGAGCTCCATCTTTCATCCCGATTAGAGGTGAAGCCTCCATCGAGGGCAGAGCCCCCAGGACCCTGAGTGCAGTGTACAAGTTCCCCCCAACACCCCGGTGCAACATGTCTCCCCCTTCAAGGAAGGAGCCCCCTGAAGCCTGAATTCAGTGGTGTACGAGCCCCACCTGACACCCTGGTATGACACATCTCCCCAGTCAAGAGGGGCGCCCACTCGAACGTGGAGGCGATTGTGTACTAGCTCCCCTTGACCCCCCAGTGCTATGATCTCCCCCCGTCGAGGGGGGAACACCCTCGACCCTGGGCGAGATCCCTTCAACACCCCTTTTTGAGGCATTTCCTCCATCAAATGGGGGGCCCCCTTCACCCTGGACGTAGTGGTGTAGAAGCTCCCTGGGAGACCCCGGTTGGAGGCATTTCCCCCATAGAGGGGGAGCCCCCTGGACCTTGGTGCGGTGGTGTACCAGCTCCCCCCAACATCCCAGTTCAAGGTGCCTCTCCAGTCTAAGGGGAGCCCACACAACCCTGGGTGTGGTGGTCTACAAGCTCCCCCCAACACCCGGGTTTGAGGTGTTTTCCCCATCGAGGTGGTAGCCGATTCGACCCTGGATGCATTGGTATACTAGCTCACCCTGACACTCCGGTGCAACGTGTCTTCAGCCTCAAGTGGGGAGGGCCCTCGACCATGGGTCTTGTGGTGTATGAGTTCCCCCCAACATCCCAGTTTTATGGGTCTCCCTCGTTGAGCAGGGAGCCCTATTGTCCATGGTCTATGAGCTCCCCTTGACAACCCGGTTTGAGGCGTCACCCGCCATGAGGCAAGAGACCCCGACCCTGGATGTGGTGATATACGAGCTGTCCCCAACACCCATATGTGAGGCATCTCCTTCCTTGTGGTGGGAGCCCTCTAGAACCTGGGAGTGGTTGTGTATGAGCTCCCCACAACACCCTGGTTCAAGGCATCTTCCCTGTCAAGTGAGAAGCCCCCCCTGGAACCTGGACGCAGAGGTTTATGAGCTCCTGCTGACTCCCTGGTATCCCCAGTTGAAGCACAAGCCCCCCCAACCATGGTTGCAGTGGTGTACAAGCTCCCCCTAACACCCACTTGCAAGGTGTCTCCTCCCTCACACGGTGGGAGCCCTCTGAACCTGAGAGCAGTGGAATAGGAGATCCCCCCAAAACAACTGTTCTGAAGCTTCTCCCTCGTCAAGGAGTGAGCGTCCTCAACCTGGGCACAGAGGTGGACGAGCTCCCACTGAAATCCTAGTTTGAGGTGTCTCACCCATCAAGGGGGGAGCCCCATATACCCTTGGTGAAGTGCTGTGCAAGCTCATCTTGACAACCACGATTGAGGGGTCTCCCTGTTGAGGGGGTGCCCCTTTGACCCTGGACACAGCGTGTACAAGCTCTCCCCGACACACCAATTGGAGGCCTCTCCCCCATCAAGGGGGAAACACCCTTTACCCTGGGCGAGGTGGTTTATAAATTCTCCCTGACACCCCTGTTCGAAGCATCTCCCCCATCTAGGAGGGAGCCCCCTCTAACCTGGGCATGGTGGTGTACGATCTCTCACAAACAAGCCAGTTAGAGGCATCTCCCCTTTCAAGGCGGTATCCACTTTGACCTTGGGCACAGTGGTATTTGAGCTACCCCTGACACACCAGTGGAGGCATCTCCCACCTCAATGCCGGAAACCCCTCCACCCTAAGCGCGGTAGTGTAGGAGCTCATCCTGACACCCCAGTTTGAGGCAGCTCCTCCTTCGATGGGGGAGCCTCCTTGACCCTGGGTGCAGTGGTGAAAGTGCTCCTCAGTATCCCAGTTTGAGGTGTCTACTCTGTTGAGGCTAAAGTCTTATTGACCCTAGATGCTGTGGTGTAAAAGTTCCCTCTGACACCCCGGTTCAATGCATCATCCTCATTATGGAGGGAGCCCCCTCAAACCTGGGTGTGGTGATGTACAAGCTTCCCCCTACACCCTGGTTTGAGGCATCTCTCGCGTTGAGGCAGGAGCCCCCTCGACCCTCAGTGCAGTGGCATATGAGCTCCCCCTGACACTAGTTTGTAACATCATCCTAGTCATGGGGGAGCCCCCTCCTCTCTGCTGTGTTGTACGAGCTCCCTCTGACACCCTCATTCAAGGCAACTTTCCCTTCAATGGGGGCCGCTGTGGTGTACAACTTGCCATGACACACCCTTTAGAGGTATCTCCACCTTCAAGGGTGAGCCCCCTCGACCCTGGGGTGGTTGTGTAAGAACTCCCCCCCCACACCCTGGTTTGTGGTATCATCCCTGTCATGGGGGAGGCCCCTCGTCTCTGTGTGCTGTTGTGTAGGAGCTCCTTCCGACACCCCAGTTTGAGGCATCTCCCCCGTTAAGGGAGTACCCCCTCGACCCTGGGTGTGGGGGTGTAAGAGGTCCCACTGACACCCCAGAAGAGGCATCTCCCCCTAGAGGGAGGAGCCCCTTGACCCTGGGCACGGTGATGTATGACCTCCCCCTGACACCCCCATTCAAAGCATCTCCCCCATCAACAGGGCCCGCCTTGACCCTGGGATCGGTGGTGTACAAGCTCGCCCCAACACCCCTGTTCGAGACGTTTTCCCCATCGAGGGGTGAGACCCCTCCACCCTGGGTGCGGTGGTGTATGACCTCCCTCAGACAACCTGGTTCGAGGCATTTCCACCTTCTAGGCCGTAGCCCCTTCGAGCCTGGGTGCTGTGGTCTATGAGATTCCCCCAACACCCCGGTCAAGGCATCTTTCGCCTCAAGGCAGGAGTCCCCTCAACCCTGGGCGCAGTGGTGTGCAAGCTCGCCCAGACACGCTGATTTGAGACGTCTCCCCCGTCGAGGGGGAAGCTCCCTCGACAGTTGACTCATAGTATACTAGCTCCCCCGACATCCCCATCCAAGGTGTCTCCCCCATCATGGGGTTGCCCGGTCGACTCTGAGCTGAGCGCAGTGGTGTACTAGCTTTCAACGGCAACCCGGTTTGAGGCATCTCCACCGTTGAGGTGAGAGCCCCCTCACACTATGTATAGTGATGTTCGAGATACCCCCAATATCCCGGTTTGAAGCATCTCCCCAGTTGATGGGGAGCCCCTAAAACCTGGTGCAGTGGTGTATAAATTCCCCCAGACATTCTGGTTCAAGGCATCACCTGGTAATAGGGGGATCCCCTTCGACCCTGGACACGGTTGTGTACGAGCTCCCCCCAACACCCTGGTTTGAGGCGTCTCCTCCGTCGTGGGGAAGACCCTCAACACTGAGCACGATGGTGTATGATTTCCCCCTGATATCCCCGTTCGAGGTGTCTCTCCCGTCCAGGGGGAGTCCCTTCAATCCTGGCTGCATTGAGTATGAGCTCCGCCCCACACCCTGATTTGAGGTGTCTCCATCTTTGAGGCGTGAACCACCTTGACCCTGGGCATGGTGGCGTACGAACTCCCCCCGACACTGCAGTTTGAGGCACCATCCCCGTTTAAGGGGAACCCCCTTGACCCTGGGCACAATGGTATATGAGCTCTCCAGACACCCCAGTTTGAGGCATCATCCCCGTCATGGTTGTAGCCCCCACAAACCCGGGTACTGTGGAGTACGAACTTCCCTGGAACCCAGGTTCGAGTCAACTCCCTCTTCGATGGTTTAGGAGCACCCTAGACACCCTGGTTTAATGCATATCCCCCATCAAGGGGGGAGGTCCCTTGACCCTCTGTGTGGGGGTGTATGAGCTCCCCTTGACACACCAGTAAGAGGCATCTCTCCTGTGGAGAGAGGAGCCCCCTCAACCCTGGGTGCAGTGGTGTATGAGCTCCGTTTGACTTTCCCATTTGAGGTGTTTCCCCTGTCAAGGGGGAAGCCCCCTCGACCCTGGGCACAGTGGTGTGTGACTTCGCCCTGACACCCCCACTCCAGGTGTCTCCGTATAGAGGAGGGAGCCTCCTAGACCCTGGATGCAGTGGTGTACGATCTCCCCCAGACAACCAGTTTTGAGATGTCTCCCTCGCCCCCCAGCTGAGGCAGTAGCCACTTCGAACCTGGGTGCAGTGGTACACAAGCTTCCCACGACACCCCAATCAAGATGTCTCCCTGCTCAAGGCGGGAAACCCCTTGACCCTGGGTGTGGTGTTGTAGGAGCTTCCCCCTACACCCTGGTTTGAAGCATCTCCCCCTTCAATGGGGGAGCCCCTTCAACTCTATGTGAGGTGGTGTTTGAGCTCTGCAATACCCCATTTTGAGGCATCTCCCCTGTTGAGGTGGGAGCCCCCTCAAACCTGGGCACAGTGGTGTATGAGGTCCCTCCAACACCCCGGTTCAAGCCATCTCTCCAGTCAAGGGGGAGCCCCCTCGACCCTGGATGCGGTGATGTATGAGCACCCTCTGACACTCCAGTTCGAGGCATCTCCCCTTTCGATGGGGGAGCTCCCTCGACCCTGGACATGGTGGTGCATGGGCACCCTCCAGCACCCGGTTTGAGATATCTCCCCCATCGAGGCAGGAGCCCCATCATCCCTGGGCACTGTGGTGTACAGCTCCCTCCAACAAACCCTGGTTCCAGGCATCTCTCTTGTCGAGGGTGGAGCCTCCTCAACCTTGGGTGTGGAGGTGTACAAGCTCTTTCCAACTTGCCGGTTCACTAGTCTCTCCCTCCTCCTGGCAGTAGCCCCCTCAAACCTGGGTTCAGTGGTATACGAGATCCTCCATACACCCCGGTGCGAGGCATCTACCATGTTGTGGTGGTAGCCCCCTCAACCTTGGGTGTGTAGCTCTCCCCAGTGCCTTGGTTCAAGGTGACTCCCCCTTTAAGGGGGAAACCCCAATGACTCTGGTTGCAGTGGTGTATGAGCTCCTTACAACACCATTCTGTGAGGCATCTCCCCACTCGAAGCAGGAGCCCACTCCTCCCTGGGCACTGTGGTGTATGAGCTGTTCCCGACACCCCAGTTCAAGGCGTCTTCCCTGTCAAGGAAGAGCCCCCTCTACACTGGGTGTACTGGTGTACGAGCTCCCCCTGACACGCAGTTTGAGGCATCTCCCCCATTGAGTGGGAGACCCCTCAACCCTGGGCATGGGGGTGTACTAGATTCTCCCATCAACCCGGTTCGAGATGTCTTCCTCATTGAGGGGTAGCCCCCTCAACCCTGGGCACTGTGGTGTTAGAGTACCCCTATACACCCCGTTTTGAGACATCTCCAACGTTGATGGGGGAGTCCCCATGACCCTGGATGCGGTGTTGTAAGAGCTCCACCTGACACCCTGGTTTGAGGCATTTCCTTGGTAGAGGGAGGAGCCCCCTCGACCCTGGGTGCAGTGGTCTAAGAGTTCCCCAGACTCCCCAGTTGGAGGCATCTCCACCGTCAAGGGGGGAGCCCCCTTGACCATTGGTGCGGTCATATATGAGCTCCCCCTGACACCCCAGTTCAAGGCATCGGCCGCTTCGATGTGGGAGCCACTTCGACCCTGGGTGCGGTGGTGTATGAGCTCTCGTGACACCCCAGTACAAGGCGATCCACCATCGAGGGGGGAGCCCACTCGACCCTGGTTGCAGTCGTATACGAGCTCCTTCCAACACCTTGGTGAGAGGCGTCTCCCCCCTGGAAACGGGAACCCCCTCGTACCTTGGCACGGTGGTGTACGAGCTCCCCCTGAGGCCCCCATTTGAGGCATCTTCCCCATCAAGTGGTAGCCCTCTCAACCCTGGGTGCAGTGGTGTTCTTGCTTCCCCCAATAACCCAATTTGAGGAATCTTCCCCAGCGAGGGTGGAGCCCCCTCCACTCTAGTCGCAGTGGTGTACAAGTTCCCCCCAATAAACAGGGTCAAATGTGTCTCCCGTTGAGGAAGGAGCCCCCTAAACCCTGGGCACAGTGTTTTACAGGCTCCCGCTGACACCCTGGTTGGCGGCATATCCCACGTCAAGGGGGGAGCCCCTTAAACCTTGGCATGGTGGTGTACAGGCTCCCCCTGACATCCCATTTTTAGGCATCTCCCCCTTTCCAGTAGTGTAAAATCTTCTCGGACACCTCTATTCAAGGCATCTTTCCCATCAAGGCAGTAGCCCCCTTGACCCTGGTTGCAGTGATGTACAACTCCCCACAACACTCCGGTGCAAGGCGTCTCACGCCTCAAAGCAGGAGCCCCCTCAAACCTTGGTGCGCTGGTGTATGAGCTCCCCCCAACACCCATGTTAATGGCATCTTTCCCGTTGAGAGACAGCCCCCTCGACCCTGGGCACTGTGGTGTTCAAGCTCCCCCCGACACCCTGGTTAGAGGCATCTTCCCCATTGAGGAGGGAGTCCCCTCAACCCTGGGTGTGGTGGTATAGGATCTCCACCTGACACCTTGGTCGAGTGTTTCCTGCTTCAAGGTGAGATCCCTCTCAACCTCGGGTGTGGTGGTGTAAAGTCTCCCCCTGGGACCCCGGTTGGAAGTATCTCCCCTGTAGCTCGGGGAGCCACATCGAGCCACATGACCCTGGTTGCAGTGGTGTACAAGTTCCCCCCACACCCAGTATCAAACTTGTCTCCCTTCAAGGGGGGTGCCTCTAAACACTGGGCAGGGTGTTTTACATACACCCCTGACACCCTGGTTCAAGGCATGTCCTCCATCAAGGGGGGAGTCCCTTCGACATTGGGCGTGTTTGTGTACATGCTCCTCCCGACACCCCAGTTTGAGGCGACCCCCCCTTCCATGGGGGAGCCATCTTGACCCTGGTTCAGTGGTGCACAACCTCCCCAAAACCCCAGTTGGAGGCATCACCCCAATCGAGGGGGGATACCCCTCAACCCTGGGTGCTGTGGTGTAAGATCTCCCCAGAACAACCCAGTTCGAGGCGTCTCCCACATTGAGGCAGTAGCCCCTTCGATCCTGGGCGTGGTGGATACCAGCTCCCCGCTAAAAACCCTGTCCTGGTCGAGGCATTTTCCGCCTCAAGGAGGGAGGCCCCCATCACCCTAGGTGTGGTGGTGCCACCTCAAACCTGGGTGCAGATGTATACATGCTCCCACCAACATCCCTGTTCCAAGCGTCTCTCCCTTCAAGGGGCTACCCCCCTCGACTCTTGGTATGGTGGTCTACAAGTTCCCTCTGACACCCCGGTTGGAGGCATCATCCCCATCATGAGGAGAGCCCGATTGACACTGGGCGCTGTGGTGTACGAGCTCCCTGACACCCCGGCGAGGCAATGACTCCTATGATAGGGGAGACACTTCTACCCTGGGTGCAGTGGTGTACGAGCTTCTGTTACACCCTGCTTTAAGGAGTCTTCCCCATCGAGGGGGGAGCTGCCTTCATCCTGTGTGTGGTGGTGTACGAGCTTCCCCATTCATCACAGTTCATGGCATCATCCCCGTAATGGAGGGAGCCATCTTGTCCCTGGGTGCTGTGGTGTACGAGCTCCCCCTGACACTCCGGTTGGAGGTGTCTCCCTCATTGAGGGGGAAGCCACCTCGACCCTGGGAACGGGGGTGTATGAGCTTTCTCGACACCCTGGTTCAAGGTATTTCCCCTGTCGAGTGGGGAGACCCCACGATTCTGGGAGAGGAGGTGTATAAGTTCCCCCTGACACCCCTATTTGAGGCATCTCCCCCAGCCTGTTGGAGCCACCTCGACCCTGCCTGTGGTGGTGTTCGAGCACTCCCAGATACCACGGATCGAGTAGTCTCCCCAGTCAATTCTGGAGCCTCCTTGATATTGAGCACTGTGATGTAGGAGCTTCCCTGGAAACCCCAGTTCAAGGTATCATATCCCTCATGGGAAGAGCCCCCTCAAACCTGGGTGCAGTGGAGTAGGAGCTCTTACACACACACGCCGGTTGGATGCATCTCCCCCTTTGAATGGGGAGCCACCTCGTCCCTGGGTGCGGTGGTGAAGAGGTCGTCTGACTCCCCAGTTAGAGACGTCTCCCCCACTGAGTGGGGAGCTCCCTTGACACTGGGTGCAGTGGTGTACGAGCTTCCCCTTTCATGCCACTTCGAGGAGGCTCCCCTGTCATGCAGAGAGCCCACTCAACCCTGGGCTCAGGTGTTTATGATCTCCACCCAACACCCCAGTTTGAGGCGTCTTCCCCTTCGAAGAGTGGAGCCACCTCGACTCTGTGTGCAGTGGTGTACAAGCTTCCCTGACACCCCGGTTTGAGGCTTCTCACCCATTGAAGAGGAAGCCCCTTCGACCCTGGGCTTGGGGGTGTACAAGCTCCTATCAATACTAGCATTCATAACATCTCCCCTGTCTTGGAGCTAGGCCCCTTCGACCCTGAGCGCAGTGGTGAACAAGGTTGCCCCAATATCCCCATTTTAGGTGTCTTCCCCATCGAGGGGGAGCCCCCTCGACCCTGAGCACAGTGGTTTAGGAGCTCCGCCTGACACCCCGGTTTGAAGCATCATCCCCATCATGGGTGTACCCTCTCGACCCTAGGTGCTGTGGTGTATGAGCTCCACCAGACACCCCGGTTCAAAGCGGCTCCCCCTTCATTGGGAGAGCCACCTTGATCCTGAATGTGGTGGTGTATGAGCTCCCCCCGAAAACCGGGTTCCAGGCGTTTCCCCCATCTAAGCAGGAGCTCCCTCAACCCTGGGCATGGTGGTGTAGGAGCTCCCTCTGACACCCAGGTTCAAGGCAACTCCCCCTTAATTGGGGGAGGCACCTTGATCCTGGATGTGGTGGTGTATGAGCTCCCTTGACATCCTGGTTCAAGGTGTCTAACCCATCAAGAGGGAGCCCCCTCGACCCTGGGCATGAAGGTGTACGAGCTTCCCCCGACACCCTGGTAAGAGTCATATCCCTTGTAGACGGAGGAGCCCATTGGACCCTGGGCATGGTGGTGTACAAACTCCCCCAAAAACCCCCATTTGAGGCATTTCCCCTGCGGAGGGGGAAGCCCCCTTGACCCAGGGTGTGGTGGTGTACAAGCTTCCACCGACAACCTGGTTTGAGTTGTCTCCCCCATTAAGGGGAGAGCCTCCTTGACCCTGGACATGGTGGTGTACCAGCTACCGCCAATACCCTAGTTTGAATCATCTGCCCTGTCGAGAGGGAGTCACCTAGGCCCTGTGGGCGATGATGTACGAGCTCCCCCTGACACCCCATTTTGAGGCATCTGCATCTCCTCTGTCAAGGTGGAAGCCCCCTAACCCTAGGCTCAGTGGTGTACCATCTCTCCCTGACACCCCAGTTCAAGTTGAATCCACCTTCAATGTGGGAGCCATCTCAAAATTGGGTGTGGTGTTTACCAGCTCCCCCAACACCATGGTTTGAGGCATCTCCCCCATCGAGGAGGGAGCCCCCTCCACCCTGGGCACGGGGTTGTACAAGCTCCCATTTGTTTTTTTTTGTTGTTTTTGTTTGTTTTTTGTTTGTTTTTTTTTAAGAGAGAGTGAGAGAGAAGAGAGAGAGAGAGAGAGAGAGAGAGAGAGAGAGAGAGAGAATTTTTTTAATATTTATTTTTTAGTTCTCGACGGACACAACATCTTTGTTGGTATGTGGTGCTGAGGATAGAACCCGGGCCACACGCATGCCAGGCGAGCGCACTACCGCTTGAGCCACATCCCCAGCCCGCTCCCACTTGTTGAGAGCCACAGCCGAAGGGGCCCCAGCAAACTTCCAGCTGCCAGCAAACTTCCAGCTGCCAGCTGATGATTGGCTCCTCTGCGGTGATGCTCATTGGGCTGTTTCCCTGCCCTTTCAGACAATGGAGCTGCTCATTGGGGGACTTTTTTTGGCTCCACCCATGCGACCCAGAGCAGGAGGGGGGTGTTTAGAGGCTTGTGGGAAGCCTGTGATGGCAGTTGGGCTCTGAGGGAATTCCTGAAGAGCTCGTGTGGTGTGGCATGTGTGTTCTAAAAATAAAGTTTGTTTCTACTTGATAAGTGGCTCCTGAATTGTGCCCAGCCAGACTGTGACATTTGGTGGCCCGTGCAGGGAACTACTGAGGGTAAGTAATAAGGTAAACTGCTCGCCCCTGAGGGCAGGGCTAGAGGATGGGTAGCCATTTTAAGATTCCTCTTTCATTTTGTTTTGCTTTTGTTTTAAGTTGCCTGTCCCTGGAGATGGGTGACACGGAAGAAAAACCACTCACATCTGAGGAAAAACTATTTGTGTGTGAGGAACAGATAGAGAGAAAGAACTGATGTACATTTCAGGAGAATAGAAAGGCTGATATAATGATTCTTTGTTGTTCCATTTTTGTTTTGTTCTGTTTTGGTTTTGATTGGCCTCATCTTGTTGGGTTGTATTATAGTAGAAATATGGGATCATAAATTAGTAAAAAACAAACTGAAAGAGTGTGAAGTAAATTGTTACAGGAAGGAGGCATTCCAGTAGAATCAAGAGCAGTTGAGGCATACGTTGATACAATTCAAAAATGTAGCCCATGGCTTCTTAAGAAGGAGTTCTTAAATATATTATAAAGGGATCATCATGGTGAAGATTTAAGGGAAAAAGAAAAGAAAAACCCAGGAACTCTGCCAGTTTGCATATTGCCATTGTGGGTGTTGGTATCGGTTATTTAGTCCAAAGCCTTCAGTTCAGACAATGGTAGAGGAAGGAGAAGACATATTGATTTAAGTAAAAGAGAAGGTCTCTCAAGTTAGTCAGACAGAGAAAAAAATTCAAGTAAAAGAGAAGGTCTCTCAAGTCAGTCAGAAAAAGGAAAAAAAAAAGGTCTCTCGAGCTAGTAAGACAGAGGAAAAAATTCAAGTAAAAGAAAAGGTCTCTCGAGTTAGTCAGACAGGGGAAGAAACTTTAGAGCAGAAAAAGCCATCAGGGGAAAAGTTAAAACAGGAGACTGCTACTAACACTTTTCTATCACCAGAGGGTCTATATGTCCAACCAACAGTGCCACCTCCATATGCTGGGAGGCTCCCAACATCAGTAGTTGACAGATGGAAATTTGGGACAGGAAATCAAATATTAACATGCCCTATATTGAGCAGGCAGGAAGGCAGCGAATTCACCATGCTTTAGATTTCAAAATAGTGAAGCAGCTAAAAGAGGCTGTAACAACCTATGGTACTCAAGTACCCTTCACTCTAAGCATGGTGGAATCCATTACCGACTTGAACAAGACGCCAGCAGATTGGGCTAGTATGTGTAAAGCTGTGCTAAATGGAGGATATTAGGTTGCCAATGAGGAATTTTGCAAGGAGACGACTAGGCAAAATGTAGCAGCTGGTTATCCTTAGAGAAATATAGATATGTTGTTAGAAAAGGGACCTTATGAGGATCAGCAGCAACAAATTGCAAATGATCCTGCCATATACTCACAAATTGCTGCAGATACAGTTAGGGCATGAAAGACTTTACAAGGACATGTAGGTATACAAGATCAATTATCTAAGGTAATACAAAGAGCTAATGAACCTTACGCTGAATTTGTAGATAGGCTTATTCAAACAGCTACCAGAGTTTTTGGGAATACAGAACAAGCAATGCCATTAATAAAACAACTGGCTTATGAGCAAGCGAATTGTTGTTGCAGAGAAGTCATTAGACCATGGTAACATGAAGATTTAAATACATATATTAAATTATGTAGAGCCATTAATGAACAAGGGCAAGTCTTGGCAGCTTCAATACAACAGGTTTTAGATGCCAGGCCAAAAACATGCTACAATTGTGAACAAACAGGACATTTTAAAAGGAATTGCCTAATAGGAGGAGGGTTTAACAAAACTAGGTATCAAGGGAGTAGAATATGCATATTTGACCACTATGCTGTAGAGGGAGACATTGGGATAATGAATGCCTTTCTCAAACCACCATAGAGGGTACTCCATTATCATAAAATGCTCAAGGACCAAGTGTCTATCCATGATATCTTGGAAAAAGGCATTGAACTCCATTGCCAAAAAATGGACGGGGAACCCAATGCTCTGGGGCACAAGACCACAAATATACAGAGCACTTGAAGAACCCAGAAACCCCATCAAGGTACTGCCAAGGACACATTGTCCATTAGATACCTCACTAGGCAAACCAAAGGAAGCGCATGATTGGACCTTTGTGCCTCTGCCAGAACAGTACTAAATCCAGAGACGGAAGTTCAAATCATTTCCACAGGGGTAAAAAGACCTCTTCCTAAAGGAAAAGTAGGCTTATTACTGGGATGCAGTTATTCTACTCTAAAAGGAATTATGATAAGTCCTAAGGTAATTTATCATGATTATGAAGGTAAAATAAAAATTATAGACAGTTTCCAAAGGGTATATCAGTAATTTCACCAGGACATAGAATAGCACAGTTACTAATAATACCCAGCCTACATGATAAATTTTCCAGTCATACTATAGAAAGAGGTTCCAGGAGATTAGGCTCTACAGGTGTAGATTGGGCTATGCTTTTTTTTTAAATTTAGATTCTCGTCTCATGCTAAAACTAAACATTCAAGAACATGAATTTAATGGGCTACTGGATACAGGTACAGACCTTAGCATCATCTCTTATTAGGAATGGCCAAAACATTGGCCATTTCAACAAGCCACTCAAATGCTTCGAGGCCTAGTAGTGGTGACTAATCCCTATAGAAGTGCAATGGTATTAGATTGGAAGAATCCTGAAGGATGTGAAGGAATTATAAAGCCATACATATTGGATCATCTTCCCGTAAATTTATGGAGATGAGATGTCCTAGATCAATTAGGACTAACATTAACAAATAACATCAATCAAAATGTGCCCACTATTATGGCTAGACAAGGTTTTGGGAAAGAAAAAAGATTAGGGGAACAAGAACAAGGTATAGCAGCACCAATACAAAGAGATCAAGGAAAAGAGAGACATGGGTTGGATTTTCAGAAGGGGTCAATGAAACAATAAAAATTACTTGGAAATCAGAAAGACCATTATGGGTTCCTCAGTGGCCCCTGACTAAAGAAAAAATACAAGCAGCCCATGACCTGGTCAAACAACAATTAGAGGAAGGACATATACAATCTTCTGTTTCTCCCCATAATATTCCCATATTTGTCATCAAAAAGAAATCTGGTAAATGTAGATTATTGCAAGATTTAAGAGCCATTCATAATGAGATGGTTATTATGGGACCTGCTCAATCAGGGATTCCTCAATTGTCTGCTTTGCCAAAAACCTGGTATGTTTTAGTTATAGATATTAAAGATTGTTTTTTTTTCAATTCCAATTCATCCTGAGGATAGTCCAAATTTTGCATTTACTATCCCTGCACTGAATCATGAAGGACCTGATCAGAGATATTAATGGAAAGTATTCCCTCAAGGGATAGCTAACAGCCCAACTATTTGTCAAATTTATGTTAACAAAGTAATCCAGCCACTTAGAAATCAAAATCATGAACTACAAATATTTCACTATATGGATGATGTATTATTAGCACACAAAGATAAAAACACATTGTTAGAATGTTATGCCACGCGTACATACTTATTAAAAAATTATAATCTAGAGATAGCAATAGATAAAGTACAATTAAATTTTTCAATTATTTTTTTAGGAGCTCTATTATCCTCAACCATGGTCCATTCACTAAAATTTCAAATACGAGTAGATCAACTCAAATCACTTGACGACTTTCAAAAGTTATTAGGAGAATAAATTGTATACGGCCTTATCTAGGTATATGAACAGGAGAGTTGGGAGCTTTATTTGATATCCTAGAAGGTCCATCAGATCCAAATTCACCCTGAATGTTAATGCCTGAAACAAGAAAGGCATTAAAAATTATTGAAACATATATTGAAAATATGCATTTGGATAGAATTGATGTGTTTGCCTCTATTATTTATTGTACTACCAACAAAAAATATTCCTAAAGGAGTGTTTTGGCCAGAAGGTCCATTATTATGGATATATTTAACTTATTCTCCTAACACTATTCTTACTAGGTATCCTGAGGCTTTAGGACAATTAATACTCAAAGGAATAAAAGCAGCAAAGGGAGTGTTTGGAATTTCTCCCAATAAAATTATTATTCCATATATTATGGATCAAATTGTTTAGTTAGCTAATGAGTTAAATACTTGGGCAATAATCATGTGCAAATCCAATGTTTCATTTTATAACCACTTACCATTTAATTCTTTATTGTCTTTTTGTTCATTGCATCCTGTAATTTTTCCAAAAATGACAAGAAAAACACCTATTATGAATGCTCCAAATGTATTCAATGATGGGTCAAATAATGGTACAGCAGCAATAGTTACACCTGATCAAACTTTTACATTTTTAGTACCCAATCAGCTCAAAATGTAGAGCTTAATGCAGTATTACAAGCTTTTGTGATGTTTAAAGAGTCTGTTTTTAATTTATTTTCTGACAGTTCAGTATATAGTTAATGCTATAGTATCCCTTGAAGATGCTGGTAGGATTTCCCATTCCTCTACTGTTTTTTATTTGTTTTCCATTACACAAAGTCTAACCTGGGACAGAAAATATCCATTCTTTATAGGACATATCAGAGCACAAACAGAATTGCCTGGAACCCTTAGTTTGGGCAATGATTTAGCAGATAAAACTACACATGACATACATATTTTCTGTACACTAGAAGAAGCTACAAATTTTCATATAAGGTTCCATGTCAATGCTAATACTTTACAAAAGCATTTTAAAATAACTAAGGAACAAACTAGACAAATAATAAAATAATGTCAAAATTATGTGAACCTTTTACCACAAGTTAATCTTAGAGTCAATCCTAGAGGACTGATACCTAACCATATTTGGCAGATAGACGTCACAAATTTGCCAGAATTTGGAAAATTAAAATATTTGCATGTTACAGTTGATACTTCTTCCGGATTTTTTATGGGCTTCCTTCATGCTGGAGAAAAACCTAAAGATATTATAGCTCATTGCTTACAAAAATTTGCCAATGTGGGAGTTCCAAAACAGTTAAAAACAGATAATGCCCCTGGTTATCCTTCTACCTCTTTTAAACCATTTTGCTCATCATTTGGCATTACTCATATAACGGGAATCCCATACAATCCACAGAGACAAGGCATAGTTGAAAGAGCTCATCAAACTATTAAAATGTACTTATTAAAGCAAAAAGAGGTAATTGGAAAGGTGTATATATCCCCCAAATATAAACTTAAAATAACCTTTTTTACTCTAAACTTTTTAAATTTTAGATTCATCAGGGCTTGGTGCTGTGGAAAGGCACATGTATCCAAAAAATGTACATAAGCCCAAGTTATTTTGGAAGGATATTTTTACAGGACAATGGAAAGGTCCTGACATAGTGATTCTCTGAAGTTGGGGTTCTGTTTGTGTGTTTCCACAGGGAGAACAGCAGCTGATTTGAGTTCCTTAGAGACTAACCAAAGCAATTTCTACAGACAAAAAAGAAGATGATTTGACTCAAATCCATAACAGCTGATATCTGGAACTCTAGTTTGGCCATCCTTACATCTTTGACAGTGGTTCTCCCACACCTGGAGGCTAATGAAACCAGGATGCTTTTTTTGATATCTAATTTATTATTGCCGTTTCCTACATCATAATTTTCTGTTTTAATTTTTTTTTTAATTTTTGTATTTTTTTATTAAATCACCTGTAATTTCAGGATCCAAAAGAGTCACCTTTTAGCCAACATTTTTTCTGTAAATACAGGTAAATATATGCATACATACACACATTCATATAATTCATATATCATTTGGAAAGACTATTCTATACATATTCTACTCATTCTGACATTGTAAATTTTGCATGTTATTAAATACCCTTCTACAACAAAATGACCTTAAAGGGACACAAACATACACACACGAATTTTGTACTGTTTGCCATTTTCTATTTCTACATTTCATTATTTTTAATTTCTACTATGTTCCCAACAGAACTCTCTTGCATGTACTTTTCTTTTTTTTTCCATTTTTTTATTGATTGTTCAAAACATTACAGAGCTCATGATATATCATCTTTCATACATTTGACTCAATTGGGTTTTGAACTCCCCAAATACATAATGCAGACTCACTTCTGTTACATACTCACATTTTTACATAATGGCATATTAGTGACTGTTGTATTCTGCTACCTTTCCTATCCCCTACTATCCCCCCTCCCCTCCCCTCCCCTCCCATCTTCCCTCTCTACCTCCTCTGCTGTTGTTCAATTCTCTCCCCTTTTCCCCCTCCCCCTTGCCCCTTATAACCTCTTATAATTTTGTGTATCATTGAAGGTCTCCTACTAATTCCATATGTTTTCCCTTCTCTCTCCCTTTCTCTCCCCCCATTCATCTTAGTTTACTGTTAGTCTTTTCCTCATTCTCTTCCTTCCTGTTCTATTCTTCATGGCTCTCTTTATATCAAAGAACACATTTGACATTTGATTTTTAGGGCTTGGCTAGCTTCACTTAGCATAATCTGCTCTAATGCCATCCATTTCCCTGCAAATTCTATGATTTTGTCATTTCTTAGTGCTGCATAATACTCCATTGTGTATAGCTGCCACAATTTTTTTTATCCACTCATCTATTGAAGGGCATCTAGGTTGGTTCCACAGTCTAGCTATTGTGAATTGTGCTGCTATAATCATTGATGTGGCTGTATCAGTATAGTGCGCTCTTTTAAGGTCCTCAGGGAATAGTCCAAGAAGGGCAATAGCTGGGTCAAATGGTGGATCCATTCCCAGCTTTCCCAGGAATCTCCATACTGCTTTCCAAATTGGCCTCACCATTTTGCAGTCCCACCAGCAGTGTACAAGTGTGCCCCTTTCCCCACATCCTCACCAACACTTATTGTTGTTTGACTTCATAATGGCTGCCAATCTTACTGGAGTGAAATGGTATCTTAGGGTGGATTTGATTTGCATTTCTCTGATTGCTAGAGATGGTGAGCATTTTCTCATGTGCTTGTGGATTGATTGTATGTCCTCCTCTGAGAATTGTCTGTTCAGGTCCTTGGCCAATTTGTTGATTGGATTATTTGTTATCTTATTGTTTAATTTTTTTGAGTTTTTTGTAGATTCTGGATATTAGGGCTCTATCTGAGGTGTGAGGGGTAAAAATTTGTTCCCAGTATGTAGGCTCTCTATTTACCTTTTTTACTGTTTCTCTTGCTGAGAAAAATCTTTTTAGTTTAAGTAGGTCCCATTTGTTTATTCTTGTTATTAACTCTTGGGCTACGGGCATTCTATTAAGGAATTTTGAGCCCGACCCCACAATATGTAGATCGTAGCCAACTTTTCCTTCTATCAGACGCAGTGTCTCTGTTTTTATATCTAGCTTCTTGATCCATTTTGAGTTAACTTTTGTGGCTGGCGAGAGAAAGGGATTCAATTTCATTTTGTTGCATATGGATTTCCAATGTTCCCAACACCATTTGTTGAAGATGCTATCCTTCCTCCATTGCATGTTTTTAGCCACTTTATCAAATATAAGATAGTTGTAACTTTGTGGATTAGTCTCTGTGACCTCTATTCTGTACCATTGGTCCACCTGCCTGTTTTGGTACCAGTACCATGCTGTTTTTGTTACTATTGCTTTGTAGTACAGTTTGAGCTCTGGTATCGCTATACCTCCAGATTCACACTTCCTGCTTAGAATGGCTTTTGCTATTCTGGATCTTTTGTTTTTCCATATGAATTTCATGATTGCTTTATCTATTTCTACAAGAAATGCTTTTGGGATTCTGATTGGCATCGCATTAAACCTGTAGAGAACTTTGGGTAATATCGCCATTTTGATGATGTTAGTTCTGCCTATTCATGAACAGGGTACATTTTTCCATCTTCTGAGATCTTCTTCTATCTCTCTCTTTAGGGTTCTGTAGTTTTCATTGTATAAATCTTTCACCTCTTTTGTTAGGTTGATTCCCAAGTATCTTATTTTCTTTGAGGATATTGTGAATGGAGTGGTTTTCCTTATTTCCATTTCAGAGGTTTTGTTGCTGATATACAAGAATGCCTTTGATTTGTGCGTGTTGATTTTATATCCTGCCACTTTGCTGAATTCATTTATTAACTCTAGCAGCTTCTTTGTAGATCCTTTTGGGTCTGTTAAGTATATTATTATGTCATCCGCAAATAGGGATAATTTAATTTCTTCTTTTCCTATTTTTATGCCTTTAATTTATTTTGTCTGTCTAATTGCTCTGGCTAGTACTTCGAGAACTAAATTGAATAGAAGTGGTGATAGAGGACATCTCTATCTTTTTCCAGATTTTAGAGGGAATGCCTTCAGTTTTTCTCCGTTTAGAATGATGCTAGGTTTAGCATATATAGCTTTTACAATGTTGAGGTAAGTTCCTGTTATCCCTAGTTTTTCTAGTGTTTTGAACATAAAGGGATGCTGTATTTTGTCAAATGCTTTTTCTGCATCTATCGAGATGATCATATGGTTCTCGTCTTTAAGCCTATTGATGTGGTGAATAGAATTTATTGATTTCCGTATATTGAACCAGCCTTGCATCCCAGGGATGAATCCTACTTGATCATGGTGCACAAGTTTTCTGATATGTTTTTGTATTCGATTTGCCAGAATTTTATTGAGAATTTTTGCATCCAAGCTCATTAGAGATATTGGTCTGTAGTTTTCTATCTTTGAAGTGTCTTTGTCTGGTTTTGGGATCAGAGTGATGTTGGCCTCATAGAATGAATTTGGAAGAGCTCCTTCTTTTTCTATTTCTTGAAATAGCTTGAAAAGTATTGGTATTAATTCTTCTTTGAAGGTTTTGTTGAACTCCGCTGTATACCCATCCGGTCCAGGGCTTTTCTTGGTTGGTAGTCTTTTGATGGCTTCTTCTATTTCTTCCTTTGTTATTGGTCTGTTTAAATTGTGTGTGTCTTCCTGTCTCAATTTGGGCAAATCATATGCCTTAAGAAATTTATCGATATCTTTGCTATCTTCTATTTTATTAGAATATAGGGTTTCAAAATACTTTCTGATTATCTTCTGTATTTCTGTAGTGTCTGTTGTGATATTGCCTTTTTCATCCCGTATATTAGTAATTGGAGTTCTCTCTCTTCTTCTTTTTGTTAGCATAGCTAAGGGCTTGTCTATCTTATTTATTTTTTCAAAGTACCAACTTTTAGTTTTGTCAATTTTTTCAATGTTTTTTTTGTTTTTGTTTCAATTTCGTTTATTTCTGCTCTAATTTTAATTATTTCTTGTCTTCTACTACATTTGCTGTTGTTGTGTTCTTCCTTTTCTAGGTTTTTGAGGTGTAGTGTGAGTTCATTTATTTGTTGGTTTTTCCTTTTTTTGATGAAAGAACTCCAGGAAATGAATTTCCCTCTTAAAACTGCTTTCATTGTGTCCCATAGATTCCGGTATGTTGTGTCTGTATTATCATTTGAATCTAAGAATTTTTTTATCTCTTCCTTTATGTCTTCTGTAACCCATTGATCATTCAATAACATATTGTTCATTTTCCATGTGGTGTAGGATTTTTCCTTCCTTTTTTTATCATTGATTTCCAATTTCATTCCATTATGGTCAGATATGGTGCATGGTATTATCTCCACGCCTTTATATTTACTAAGAGTTGCCTTATGGCATAATATATGGTCTATCTTTGAGTAGGATCCATGTGCTGCTGAGAAGAATGTGTATCCACTTGATGATGGATGGTATATTCTATATATATGTCGGTTAGGTCTAGGATATTGATTGTGCTGTTGAGTTCCATAGTTTCTTTATTCAGTTTTTGTCTAGAGGATCTGTCTAATGATGAGAGCGGTGTGTTGAAGTCACCCGTAATTATTGTGTTATGGTCTATTTGACTCTTGAACTTGAGGAGCGTTTGTTTTATGTACGTTGCAGCTCCATTGTTTGGTGCATACAAATTGATAATTGTTATGTCTTGTTGGTGGATGGTCCCTTTTAACAGTATATAGTGTCCTTCTTTATCCTTCTTAATTAACTTAGGTTTGAAGTTGATTTTATTTGATATGAGTATGGCCACTCCTGCTTGCTTCCAATGGCCATGTGAGTGGTATGATTTTTCCCAACCTTTTACCTTCAGCCTGTGTATGTCCTTTCCTATCATATGAGTCTCCTGAAGGCAGATTTTAGACGGGGAAGGAAGTGGTACAGTCTCATCCCCCATAGCAGACACTCCACCAAGGCAATCAGCAGCCAGCATCTTGAAAAGCTGAAATATCCACTGCCACTCTCCGACAGATCTCAACAAAAAAAAAGGTGTGTGGCACCCAGACCATCCCCCATACATCAGGAACTCGCATAAAATCTCTCCTAGGCTTGCCGGGGGAGGGAGTATCAGAGTGAGCCTGCATAAACACTAGGGGAGAACTAGAGGCACCTGACCTGCAACCCCCCTTCCCCATCTGAAGCCAAAACGAAACATATCTACCTAGCACT
Source organism: Ictidomys tridecemlineatus (assembly GCF_052094955.1). Taxonomy (NCBI): domain Eukaryota; kingdom Metazoa; phylum Chordata; class Mammalia; order Rodentia; family Sciuridae; genus Ictidomys; species Ictidomys tridecemlineatus. Next base: position 85,364,105 of record NC_135485.1, read on the forward strand.
GGGGGAGGGGCAAACAGGAAAAATCAAAAGGACAGAATGCCTGGGATCCCAATTGCCAAGTGTGGGACCCCGGAGATCCAGGCCAACTGATTCGCGCGGCCTGCCCCGCGGCTACAGAAGGCATGGCACTTCAGGGAAGCGATTAATTAGCAAGCAGGGAGAGGCGCGGCTGCGATCAGGTGGAATCCCACCAGCCAAGCCCGCACTGACCCCCGGGCTGAGTACGGGATTTTAGACGGGGAAGGAAGCGGTACAGTCCCATCCCCCACAGCAGATACTCCACCAAGGCAATCAGCAGCCAGCATCTTGAAAAGCTGAAATATCCACCGCCACTCTCCGACAAATCTCAACAAAAAAGCAGGTGTGTGGCACTCAGCCCATCCCCCATACATCTGGAACTCGCATAAAATCTCTCTTAGGCTTGCCGGGGGAGGGAGAATCAGAGTGAGCCTGCATAAAGACTAGGGGGAAACTAGAGGCACCTGACCTGCAACCCCCCCTCCCCATCTGCAGCCAAAATGAAACCTGTCTATCTGTTTTAATTTTTGAGCTCATACAGTCCCAGGTTAATCGTTTTCTGATCAGTTTTATTTTTTTGACTGGAGTTTTTATACATTGCAATGGAGATTTCGCCTGTGTAAAGCTACAAGGCTTTTACTAATGTCTTATGTGTTGTATGTTATGTGTGCACACTTATGTTTTGTACTGTATGTCTGTATGCGCATATGTCCATATATCATATATGAGGAGCACTCATGAAAAAATGGATCCAAAATTTTTATTCACGTGATTTAAATGGTTTAATTTAAATTGGGTAAAGAGCTGTTGAGGATTGATTTAATATGTGAACAAAAAAGGAGGTTAACAGATCTGTTTGTTTACTTTCACCTTTCCTTTTCATTATATTTAATAATTCTGTTCAGGATAATTTAAATTGTTCAGAAAATTGTTTTCTTAGTACCTGTTGGAGTGTTACATAATTTTTTTTAGCTATCATTGTCAGAATTCCTATCTTCATCACAGTGCCAGTGAAGACAAAGATAAAACCAAACTACTGCTTCTTCAATGGTTACCACAACAAACTGTATAAACTGATGCATCAATGTATAATAACTCAACAAGTAATGCTCAATCAAGGAGTGAATTTACTTTGGGAAAAAATGGACATATTGATGGATTCCTCTGCTTTGAACTGCTTGCAGAACTTGCCTGGACTATGTATCACTTGTATGCATTGTGAACTATATGTTTGATGCAGCAAATTGTGGTACTGCTGGCGTATCTTTGCAGATGGTGTCATCGGTGGTTCAATTTTTCCAAAAAGAGCCCTGATTTGGCTTGGTGTCATGGCATTTTGCATCCTCCTCCCTTCTGCTAGTGATGGTCTAAAATTTGGGGGCCAACAGAGGTGAGGCAAAGAACCTCAACCCCCCCACTGGCACCAAGGCCAAATTTGGGGGCCAATAGAGGTGAGGCAAAGAACCTCAAGCCCCCCCACTGGTGCAAAGGCCTATCCAGAAGTATGGCTGTGTGCTGGACCGGTAGTCAGTGACGGGTATGATCCAATTGTGTCAGCCTTGAGATCAGCTCATCTGATGATGGGTAAGGACCATATGTAGTGGGTAAGGACCATATGTAGTATTGGACAGCCTAGCAGGTAGGGTCCCTAAGCCACATTGCTTGTTGTTTAATTAAATAGAAGGGGGAAGATGTTGAGGGCCACAGCCGAGTCAGGATGATGCATGGCATTTTTGCCAGAAGTAGTGGTTGAGAGTTGATGCTAGCAAGCCATTAAGATGATGACTTTTGAATTCTGGCAGAGTTCCCGTTGAGTTCCACTTAAGCTCTCATGGGGATTCCCGGAGAGTTCCCATTGGTTGGGGAAGTGCCGGAGGAGGGATATTTCTGGTTGCTGGTTCTTGGAGGAGCCGCGTGGAATTCGGGGGTAGTTCCCGGGAGTGTGTGTGGAGTGTGCTGGTGGAGTTCAGAAATAAAGTTTGTTCCTGCTTCAGTGGCTCATGATTTGTGCCCAGCCAGACTGCTGCAGGGTCCCCCCTGGAGTGTGCAGTTCCCCTCAAACCTGGGTGCCAAGGCAGCTCTCCCTGAAACCAAGGATCGAGGGGTGTTTCTTCTGGAAGATGGGTCCCCTTGACCCTGTGTGGGGTGGCATCTCCTCCTGATACCCAGATTCGAGGGGTTCCCCCCTTAAATTGGAGAAGGCTCCCTGGACCCTGGGTGTGTTGCCAGCTTCCCCTGACACGCAGGTTCAAGGGATGTTCCCCTGGAGGGGAGCCCTCAACCCTGGGTGCAGTGGAAGCTGCCCCAGACACCCAGGTTTGAGGGGTGTCCCCCCTGAGGAGGGGTCCCCTGAAATCTGTGTGTGGTGGCGGCTCTCCGCAACACCCAGTTTCCAGAGGTATCCTTTCTAGAGTAGGAGGGTCCCCTTGACCCTGAGTGTGGTGGCAGTTCTCTCCAACCCCCATGTTCCAGTGGAGTCACCCCTGGAGGGGGCGGTCCTCTGGACCGTGGGTGTGATGGTGGCTCCCCGTGACAATTAGGTTCAAGAAGACCCCCCCTAGAGGGAGGTCCCCTGGACCCTGAATGCAGTGGGGCTCTTCTCAACACCTAGGTTCGAGGGGTGTCCCCCCTGAGGAGGGGTCCCCTGGACCCTGGGTGTGGTGGTGGCTTTCTTCAACCCCCATGTTCCAGTGGTGTCAACCCTGGATTTGGGGTCCTCTGGACCCTGCATATAGTGGTGGCTCACCCTGACAATGAGGTTTGAGAAGTGTCATGCCTGGAGGGAGGAGGTCCCTTGAACCCTGGATGTGGTATTAGCTTCCCCTGACACCCAGGTTCAGGGGGTGTCCCTGCTTAAGGGCAGGTCCACTGGTCCGTGGGTGTAGTGGTGCCTCCCCCCAACACCCAAGTTCAAAGGTTGACCCTTCTAATTGTGGGGGTACCCTCGACTCTAAGTGCATTTGCAGCTTACCCCATCGCACAGGTTCAAGGTGTGTCCCCACTGGAGAGTGAGGGTCCCTCGGACCTGGGTGCGGTGTAAGGTCCCCCTGGCACCTAGGTTCGATAGTGTCTTCCCTGGAGGGGGGAAGATCCCCTGGACACTGGGTGTGGTGGCAACTTGCGCAGGCAACCAGGTTCAAGGGGTGTCCCCCATAGAAGAGGGTGTCCCCTGGTTCCAGGGTACCATGGCAGCTCCCCCTGACACTCAGGCTTGAGGGGTATCCCCACTGGAGTGGGGTGGTCCCCTGGAACCTGGGTGAAGTGGAGGCTACACCTGACACCCACGTTCTAGGGGTGTCCCTGAGGAGGGGTGGTCCCTTGGACCCTGGTTGTGGTAGTGGGTCCCCCCAACACCTAGGTTTGTTGGGTGTTTCCGCGGGATAGAGTCAGTTCTTTGGACCCTGGGTGTGGTAGTGGCTCCCTCCAACACCCAGGTATGAGGGGTAACCCCACTGGATTGAGGAGACCCCTGGACTCTGGGTGAGGTGCAGCTTGCCCCGACATTCAGGTTTCAGTTGTTTCCCCACTGGAGTGAGTCCCCTCAACCCTGGGTGCAGTGGCAGCTCCCCCAACACCCAGGTTTGAGGAGTGTTGCTTCAGGAGGAGGCATCCCCTCAACCCAGGGTGGGTGTGGATGCAGCTCCCCCTGACACCCAGGTTAAAGGTGTGTCCCCCCTGGAGCAGAGGTTCCCCTGCACAATGGGTGTAGTGGCAGTGCCCCCACACACTCAGGTTTGAGAGGTCTCCACCTGGAGGCGGGAGTCCCTTCCACCCTTGAAATGGTGACGCTCCCCCTGACACCCAGGTTCGAGATGTATCCTCACTGGAGATGGTGAGGTCCCCTCAATCCTGGGTGTGGTGACAGCTCCCCCCGACATCTAGGTTCAAGGGATGTCCCTCCTGGAGGGGGCTCCTTTGGACCCTGGGTGGGGTGGTGGATTACCCAACACCCATTTTCAAGGTGTTTCCCCCCTGAAAGTGGGGGATTCCCTCGACCCTAGGTGCAGTGGCGGCACCCCCGACACCCAGTTCGAGAAGTGTCTTCCCTTGATAAGGGGTACTCACGACCCTGGGAGTAGTGGCAGCTCCCTTTGACACCCTTTCTAAGGGTGTCCCACCTGGAAGGGGGTCCCCTCACTTTTAGGTGCCATGGCAGCTTTCCTAGACATTCTGATTTGAGGGTTTTTTTTCCTTGAGATGTGGGGGTATTCTCGACCCTGAGTGCCATGGCAGCTCCCCTGACACCCAGTTAGGAGGAGTGTCCCTCCTAGAGGTGAAAGGGTTCCTCTTGACCCTTGGTTCACTAGAAACTTCCCCAATTCCCAGGTTCGAGGGGTGTCATCAAAGCAGAGGTGGTAATCCTCTCGACACTGGGTATGGTGGCAGATTCCCCCCCAAAACCCAGGTTTTTGGGGTGCCCCTCTTGAAGAGGTTTCCCCTTGACCCTGGGTGAGGTGGCAGCTCCCCACTATGCTCAGTTTTTAAAGATGTCCCCCCTAAATGGAAGGGTCCCCTGGACCCTGGTTGCAGTGAGAGCTCCTCCTGAACCCAGGCTCAAGGGGTCTCCCCACTGGAAGGAGTTTCCTCCCCGCTGGGTGTGGTGGTGGCTACCCCAGACCCCCAAGTTGGATAGGTGCCCCCCTGGATTTGGGGGGCTCCCCTCAAACCTGGGTGAGTTGGCGGTTCCTTCAACACTTAGGTTCTAGGGGTGTTTTCCTTCAGGTGAGGGTTCCCTCAACCCTGAGTGTGGTGGCAGCTACCCAAAATACCCAACTTCGAGGGATGTCCCCTATTGAGAGGCATCCCCTGGACCCTAAGTATGGTAGGAGCTCCCCTCAATATCCAGGTTTGTGGGGTATTACTCCTGAGGGAGGGTCTCCTCGACTCTGAGTACATTTGCAGCACCCCCCAACACACAGGATCTAGGGATATCCCCCCTGAGAGGGGGTCCCCTTGCCACTGGGTGTGGTGGAAGCTACCCTCAACCCCCAGGTTCAATGCATTTCCCTCCTGGAGAAGAGGGGTCCCCTCACCCATGGGTGCATTGAGAGTACCACCAGACCCCCAGTTTCGAGGGGTATCCCTCTGAGGGTTGGGGTACCATCCACCCATGTTGTGCTGGGAGCTTCCCTGAAACCCAGGTTCGAGGGATGCCCCCCTGGAGGGCAGAGTTCCTTCAACCCTGGGTGTGCTGGGAGCTCCCCCCAACATCCAGTTTGAGGGGTGTCCCTATAGAGAGTGGAATCCCATTGACCATGGGTGTGGTAGGACCTCGCCCACACTCTCAGTTTCCTGGATATCACTGTTGGAGGGTGGAGTCCCCTCGTACCTCGGTGTGGTCTGAACGTCCCCTGACTCCCAGGTTCGAGGGGTGTTCCCCCCTGAAGGGCAGAGTCCCCTCTATCCCAGGTGAGTGTGAAAACTCCCTTGACACCCAGGTTCAAGGGGTATCCCCCTGGAGGGCAGAGTCCCCTCAACCCGTGTGTGGTGGGAGCTCCCACAGACACCCATGTTCAAGGGGTGTCCTCCATGGAGTGCAGAGTCCCCTCTACCTTAGGTGTGGTGGCAGCTTTGCCCAACACCCAGGTTTGAGGGGTTTCCCCCCTGGAAGCTGGGGTCCCCTTGACCCTTGGTGCAGTGGCAGCTTCTCCCGACACCCAGGTTCGAAAGGTGTCCTTCCTGGATGGTGGGCCCTGGAACCTGGGTGCAGTTGGAGCTCCTTTGAACATCCAGGCTCTAGGTGCCTTCCCCATGAAGGAAGGAGGGTCCTCGACCCTGGGTGCGGTGGTGGCTACCCCCGACACCCAGGTTAGAGGGGTGTCTCGTCTGAAGGGGTTGGTTCCCTGATCCTGGGTGCGGTTACAGCTCCCCTTAACACCCAAGTTCGAGTGGTGTCTTCCCTGAATGAAGGGGTCCTCTGATCCCTGGTTACAGTGGCAGCTCCTTCCGACATCCAGGTTCAAGGGGAGTCCCCCCTGGAAAAAAGGGGTCCCTTGAAACCTGGGTGTGGTGGTGGCTTTCCCAGTCACCCACATCTGAGGGGTGTCTTCCCTGGACGTGTTGGGTCCCTTGGACTCTGGGTATAATGGTGGCTCACCCAACACCCAGGTTCGATAGGAGTCAACCCTGGTGGGGAGTGGACTTTGAGTGCAGTGGTGGATACCTCTGAAACTCAGGTTCGAGAGGTGTTGCCCGTGGATGGGGGGTCTCTTGGACCCAGTGTGCAGTGGCTGCTCCCCCTATACCTAGGTTTGAGGGGTGTCCCCGCTGGAGTGGGGGTACCCTGGACCCTGGGTGAGGTGGCAGCTACCTTCAACATTCAGGTTCGAGGGGTGTCCTCCCTGACTGGAGGGGTCCCCTAACCCTGTGTATGGTGGCAGCTCCCCCCAACACTCAGGTTCGGGGGGTGTCCCCCCTAGTGGATGGTGTCCTGTCACCCCTGGGTGCTGTAGTACTTCCCAGGGGGTATAAACATTGGAGAGCGGAGTCCCCTTGAACCTGGGTGTGGTGGGAGAGCCCTGCACATACAGGTTCAAGGGATGTCTCCCCTGAAGGGCAGAGTCCCCTCAACCCGGGTGAAGTGAAAACTACCCCTGACACCCAGGTTTGAGTCATGTCCCACATGGAGGGCGGAGTCCCTTCAACCCTGGGTGAGGAGGGAGCTCCCCCAGACACGCAGGTTTCAGGGGTCTCCAACCTGGAGAAGGGAGTTCCCGAGACCCTGGGTGCAGTTGGTGCAGCATTCAACATCCAGATTCGATCAGTGTCCTCCCTGGAGGGTGGATTCCCCTCAACCCTGGGTTGGAGGAATCTCTCCAATTGACACCCAGGTTCGAGTGGTATCTCCCGTGATGGGTGGAGTTCCAACAATCCTTGTGTGGTAGGACCTATCCTCATACCCAGGTTAGAGGTAAATCACCCTTGGAGGGCGGAGTCCCCTCAAGCCTGGAGGCGGTGGTAGCGCCCCTTGACACCGAGGTTCGAGGGGTGTCTCCACTGGAGGGCAGAGTTCCCTCAACCCTGGGTGTGGTGGCAGCTCCCCCTGACACACAGGTTCGAGGGGTCTCTCCCCTGATGAGGGCGACCCCTGTATCCTGGGTGTTGTGATGGCTCCCCTTAACACCCAGTTTTGAGATGCACCCCCTTGAAGTGGGGTGTTCTCTGGATCTTGGGTGTGATGGTGGCTCCCCATGAGACTGAGGTTCGAGGGTGTCTGCTTTGGAAGGGAGGTGTCCCCTGAACCCTGAGTGCAGTGGCAGCTTCCCTCTACACCCAAGTTTTAGGGGTTTACCCTGGAGAGCAGGTTCCCCTTGACCCTGGGTGCAGTGGTAGCTTTCCCCAACACGCAGTTTCAAAGGATATCCGCAATGAGGTGGTGGTCTCCTTGACCCTAAGTACAGTGGCAGCTCCTTCTGACACCCATGTTTTAGGGTGTCAGAGAAGGGCAGGTAACCTGGAACCTGGGTGCGCTGGAAGCTGCCCCTGCCACCCATGTTCAAGGGGTGTTCCCCCTGAAGGTGGGAAGGTCCCCTGAACCCTGGGTGCAGTAGCAGCTTCCCCCAACACCCAGGTTTGAGGGTACCCACCCTGGAGAGGGACAGACCCCTGGACCCTGAGTGAGGTGACAACTCCCCCAACAACTACTCAAAAGTTGATGTGGTGCCATCTCCCCCTGACATCCAGGTTCAAGTGTTGTCCCCTTTGGAGGGAAGAATTCCTTGGACACTCAGTGCTTGTCAGCTCCCCCTGACTCCCAGGTTTGAAAGGTGTACCTCTGGAGGAAGGGTCCCCTGGACCCTGGGTGTTTTGGCAGCACCCCCTGACACCCAGGTTCAAGCACTATCCCTTCTGGAGGTGGAGTGCCCTCTACCATGGATGCACTGGCAGCTCCCCCCGACACCCAGGATTGAGGGGTGTCCTCCTGGAATGGTGGAGGTCCCCAAGAACCTGTGTGTGATGGAAGTTTCCTCTGACACACAAGTTTGAGGGGTGTCCCCAATGGAGGGGGTTCCCTTCGAGTTAGGTGTGGTGGCATCACCCCCCAACACACATGTTTGAGGGGTGTCACCACTGGAGGGAGGGTCCCCTCGATCCTGGGTGTAGTGGCAGCTCCCCAGAAATCCAGGTTTGAGGGGTGTCCCCCCTGAAGAATGAAGCTCCCCTCAACCCTGGGTGTGGTTGCAGATTTGCATGACACCCAGGTTCGAGGGGTGTCCCACCTGGATGGGAGGTCTGCAAGACACTGGGTGTGGTGGCAGCTTCCCTCAACACTCAGGTTTGATAGTTGTTCCACCTGGAAGGGAGCATCCCCTCAACCCTGGGTGAGGTGGGAGCTCCCCCCAACACCAAGGTAAGAGGGGTATTCCCCCTGGAGTACAGAGTCCCCTCAATCCTAGGTGTAGTGGGACCCCCCCCCCAAAAAAAAAAAACAACCAAGTTCCAGGATTGTCTTCCCTGGAGAGAGGAGTCCCCTCGACCCTGGATGTGGTGGAAGCCCTCTCCAACAAACAGGATTGAGGGGTGTCCTCCCTAGATGGAGGGTCCCCAGGAGCTCCCATGACACGAAGTTTCAGGGGGTGTTCCCCTTGTAAGGGGGGAACCCCTGGTCCCTGGATGTAGTGGAGCTTCTTGACACCCAAGTTTGAGGGGTGCTCCCCCAGGAGAAGTGAAGGTCCCTTGGACCCTGATTGTGGTGGGAGCTCACCTCAACACCCAGGTTTGAGAAGTGTCCCACTGGAGGGGGGAAGGTCCCCTGGACCCTGGATGCGGTGAAAGCAAAGGTAATTGGGCACTGTAGCCAGAATAATTAAATCTAGTCACATGATTGGGAGTGATATGAGTATCTATAAATCCTCTCATAATGAATGAGTCATTAGTAAACACTGGAATAGATTCTCCAGTCCACACTGCTGGATGGATAAGGGAAATATGTCCAGTAAGTGTCTGCTTGACTCCCTTTTACCTGACAGCCCAGCAGGGCAATCACTGTAGTTACCAGCATCAATGGGGGTCTTATTCCTTCCTAGGAGTCAAATTCGAGAAGTGTGTGTTGTCAGATTCTTCATATCTTCCTATGAGATCAGCTTTTCAGCTGGGTCTTGCTGGTTCCTTTTCATTCTTCTTGAATATCTTTTCCTTTTGAGTGAAGGCTACTCCGGGTTGATTTTAAGTTGCTTGAATCTCGACTCTATCTCTTCCATGTCTGATCGTGCATTCAGGCAACCAGATAGGGTGGAAAGCACCTTCTGGAAAAATACAAGTATTACCTCTAGCCCACATAATCACTGGATCTGGGCCTTTCCATTGACCAGTCTGTAAGTCTTTCCACAAAACTCTGCCTAAAGGACCTACTGTTGTGGAAGACATATGTCTCTCAGCTACAGTGTGAGCTTCTGCATCGCAATTTTAAAAAATTAAAACAAACAAGGCATAGTTAAGGATATTTTGGAAAGTCATAAACCTATTCCCCCCTTTTAATTTTTATAATTGCAGCTTAATAGATAAATGAGCTCGTTACACAATGGCTTGACCTTGGGGGTTATAAGGAATCCTTGTTTTATGGTCAATTTGAAACTCTTGGCAAAATTGTTGAAAAGAAGACCTTACGTAAACTGTGTGTTATCTGTTTTAATCTGTAAAGGGGATCCTAACACAGCAAAGGCTGCTAGGCAGTGAGAAATTACATGTTGAGTATTTTTCTTTGTACATGCTGTGGCAAAATAAATCTGGAATGTGTATCAACTAGTACATGTACATAACATTGCTTACCAAATTGAGGAATATGAGATACATCCATTTTCCATATTTGATTTGGTTTTAATCCACAGAGATTTACCCCTAATGGCAGAGATGGAGTGTGAATAACACACTTAGGGCAGTGACTTACAATTTGACGAGCTTGTTCTCTGGTAATATTAAGATTTTTTTTTTATGTAAGCTAGAAGCATTTTGATGATGTAAAGAACGTGAAGCTGTCAGAATAAATACTAATAGGATCATTTGTAAAGTAATTTAAGGCACAAATGAGAGCTTGTAGCTCTGCTCTTTGGGCAGAAGCATAGGAAGTTTGTATTACCTCTGTGTGGACGTGGCTATAAAAACCTGCTTTACCTGAGTTTGAACTCATTAGAGCCCCATCTGTGGGCTGGGCATGTACAATCTTTGAAAAAATAAGCAGTGTTATTGATGCAAATTGAATAATTTTATCACAAGGGTAATGACTTTCTTTCTGACTAGGAAAATCAGCAAAAGCTATTTGCCATAAACTAGAAGCTTGAAAAAGCCAATTATTTTGTTGAACAGAAAATGGAATAATTATAATATCGAGTTCAGATCCAATTAATTGTAAAATTATCATTCTACCTTTAATTACTAATTGAGCAATAGAGTCATGTAAAGAAATTAATGTCTTGTGGGGAGAGTGGGTTAAATGAATCCACTCAATAGCTCCCAATATTTGCCATGTGGCTCCTGTAGGAGCATGAGCAGTTAGAGATATTAATAAATATACCAGCTCTTAAGGATTAATTCTGGTAAGTTTTGCATTTTTAATTACACTTTCAACTTTTTTTACAACTGCTCTAGCCTCATTGTCAGCTGACAAGGAGAAGTTGGAGAATGATCTCTTTTTAATATCTGGAATAAAGGACTTAAATCAGAAGAAGTTTTAAGGATGGCTTCAGCCAATTGATATCTCCTAGTAGTTTTTGAAAATCATTAAGGGTACTTAACTCCTTAACTTTTATCTGGTGGGGGTGGTCCCCTGGATCCTTGGTGAAGTGGCCACTGCCCCTGACACCAAGGTTCGATGGGTGTCCCCCTGGAGAGGAGGGATCAACTCGACCCTTGGTGTGGAGGCAGCTCCTCCTGACACCAAGGTTTGAGCAGTGTCCCTTCTGGAGGTGGGGTTCCCTTGACCATGAATGCGCTGGAAGCTCTCCCCGATACCCAGGTTCAAGGAGTGTCCCCTCAGGAGGATGGGAGTCCCCAAGACTTTGGGTGTGGTGGCAGCTCCCTATGACACCAAGGTTCGAGGGGTGTTCCTTCAGGAAGGGGGGTCCCCTACAGTTGGGTGCAGTGGCAGCTCCCCAGAAACCCAGGTTCAAGGAGTCTCCCCCCTGGAGGAGTGGGTCTTCAAAACTGGTTGCGGTGGCAGTTCCCCCTGACACCCAGGTTCGAAAGGAGGGGGGTCCCCTGAACCCTGGGTGTGGTGGGAGGTCTCCGGACACTAGGTTTGAGGGGTCTCCCTCCTGGAGGGCTGAGTCACCTGGTCCCTGGGTGTGGCAGTAGTGCCCCTGATACCCAGGTTCGAGGGTTGTCTTTCCTGGAGGCCAGAGTCCCCTCGACCCTGGTGTGGTGGGAGCCTTCTGTCGCAAAGAACTCAAATACAAGTCAGCATGAGCAAGGAAGAAGAAGAGGAAGAAGGAGAAGGAGGAGGAGGCGGAGAGAAAGAAGAAGATCCCTTTATTGAATATAGCAGTCTTTATATAGGATTGTGAATAAAGAAGACAGCATTCCAACAGCAATGACTCAGGTTTATAAGCTAGCAAAACGTTATGTGCAGAAGTAACTTACTAATCAGAAGTAACTTGCTGATCATGTCTTAATCTACTCTTGGGCTGGAGCATTCTGAGCTCTGTTCCTTAAGAACAGATAAACATTATTGTTTGCAAGTAATGTTCTTTTCTCAGAGTCCTTCTAGCCCACTTGGCAGAACATCCTGTTTGCAAGCAAACTTCACCAAGAAATTCAAAGCGTCTTGTTTGCAAGCACGCAAGCAGTCTCGTCTGATTCTCTACATCTCCCTCCTTTTGTTTTTATAAATGAGCCAAAGCAGAAGTGATTAGAGAGGTTTTATATTTCAGTTGCCTTAACCTTTTCCAATGTTGGAAGACTATATACAAAACAAACATAAAATAAAAATTATTACAGTGTTACCAAAAGAAGTTGACAAGAAGGTAGAGAAATAACTTAAATGATTCAAATTAGAAATACTTGAAGGCAATCCTTGTAAAATGTCAGATCCTGTCAAACCAGGTAACTTCTTACTAAAGGTGTCCATAATAGTTTTTTTTTTCAAATTCATAATTTCTAAAGTAAAATTTTGATATCCAATTACCTTCTTTTAATAGGTTCCCATGTATCACCAGTCTTATATATTACAGTAGTCATACAAATATGAGAAGAATTCCAGTCACACTTCAGAACACTTCTGGTAGCCAAAATAGTTGCTTGATCGCCAAGCCAGGAAACAGTATGTTTTAAATTTATCACATCCGTAGCTAATTGGGAGTATAAATCTTTTTGTTGTTACCATAATAAATGAGCATCTTGATGTCATGTTCTCATGAAGTCCACAGTTTGAATGACTTGATGTAAAGCAACTACAGCTCGCAGTTAATAACTGCAAACATAGCTAATAAAATATTAACAGGATTTAAAGGCTGATTTGCCTTTTGAAGGGGTTTTTCAGCTTCTTGAGTCAACCTTTTCATCTGTCCCCATGTTGGAGGATCCGCGGTTCTCATCGTCATCGTAAAGGTTCTCTGCATTGACAGCTCCTGAAATTGTCTGACAAACGGGTTGCTCATTCTTCAATTTGATAAGTCTTGAAGGTCACCCCAAAAAGTATTTTACCTGTAGAAGTAAGAGCAAACCCCCTTCCCATGTCTTGCAATGACTCAGAAATCCATTCTTTATTTTCATCCCTATACCATATAGGTATTTCTGATTTTTAAAATAATGGCTGTGATTTAAATGTTGAGAAATATTGATGGGATGCAGGAACCTTGGAAGCTGATGAAACATTTAAAAAATTTAAAGTTAGTAAGGTTTATGAAGTATATTTTGAGGTGTATAAGCCATAGACATCTCCCTCTTTTGTATTATGTATATATTCTTGTAACATATTATTTGCCCTTTCTATAATAGCTAAGCCATAGCCATCTCCCCCTTTTGTATTATGTATATATTCTTGTAACATATTATTTGCCCTTTCTATAATAGCTTGAACCTGATTATTATATGGTATACCAAATGTATGTGTAATGCCATATTTCTGTAAAAATGAATGTAACATTGTAACGTATATACAGATGCATTGTCAGTTTTAAGTTCTTTGGAATTCCCATGATTGCAAAACAAGATAATAAATGAGAAATGACTGCATCAGATTTTTCGAAAGAAAATGTTGTGGCCCATAGTTGCAAAGTCCTTTAGAGAAGTCCCCTGTTCCCTGGATTCAGACTGACTCAGGGGGCAAGAGTTAAATATTGCTTTTCTTTGCCCTTTTAATTTAACTTTAATTTTAAATTTTAATCTTAAACATTCAGCAAATCAATATCACCAGAGTACTGGGCTTTAATGTCTATCTCTCTATCCTGTAGGTAATAATTTATTATCTTAAATTAGCCCAGGTTTTGTGTTCTAAAATCAGTACCTCTGCAAAACGTTAACAAGCAATCTTTAGAACATTTATAAAAAACTACAAAATAAAATTAACAAGAGTAAAAGCATATTTAGTTTGTGTAATGGGTACCTTGAACTTTGGCAGAGTTATATATATCATATCTCCCCATTTGAGATACTATTAACCTTAACAAAAACCAACTTTTAGACACATCCTTAAATGTACTGAAATCTGGCCTAATTTTTTCGTAGTCATTTTCATATGTAATGAAATGGGACACATATCCTTATCTCAGGTAAGACGGGCTCTTCATAAATCTTAAGTAAAGTGCTGTAGTTCTGAGGCTGATCATTTTTTTTAATTTTTTAAGACAGAGAGAGAGAGAGAGAGAGAGAGAGAGAGAGAGAGAGAATTTTAATATTTATTTTTTAGTTTTTGGTGGACAAAACATCTTTTTTTGTATGTGGTGCTGAGGATCGAACCCGGGCCGCACGCATGCCAGGCGAGCGTGCTAGCTCTTGAGCCACATCCCCAGCCCTGACCTTTGCTTTTTAAACATCATTTTACAAAGGTTACATAAACTGTTGCTCAAGTTCACATGAATATTAGCTAACATAATATGATATCACATTTAAAACATGAATTAAAGAAAGGCAACTCCTCCCAACACCCAGGTTCGTGCGGTATCCCCCCTGATGTTTGGGGTCCCCTTGACCCTGGGAGCAGTGGCAGCTCTCGCCGACACCCAGAGTCTAGGTGTGTTCCCTGAGTTTGGGTGGGTCTGCTCGAACCTGGGTGTGGTGGCAGCTCTCCTCAACACCCAGGATCGAAAGATGATTCCTGGATAGGTGTTCCCTTCTACTTTTGGTGGGTTGGCAGCTCATCCCAACACACAGGCTCTAGGGGTTTCCTTCCTGATGAGAGGGGTCCCCTTGACCATAGGTGCAGTGGCAGCTTCTCCGAACAACTAGGATCGAGGGGTGTCCCCCATAGAAGGAGGGTTCCTTGACCCTGTGTGCGGTGGCAGCTCCACCCAACATGTTTAAGGGGTGTCTTCCCTGGAGAAGGGGGGTTTCCCTGGAACCCTGGTGAATTGGTGGTTCCCCCAACACACAGATTCGAGTAATGTCAACTCTGGAGTAAGGGTCCCTTGGACCCTGGGTGTGGTAGTGGCTCCCCCCAAAACCCAGGCTTGAAAGGTGTCACATCTGGAAGGGGGTATACCCAGGATACTGGGTGCATTGACAGCTCCCCCTGACACTCCGGTTCTAGAGGTGTTCCTCCTGGATGGGAGGGTCTCCTGGACCTTGGATGTGGTAGCAGATTCCCCAGGCACCCAGGTTCAAGGGTTGTACCCTGCCACAGTCCGGCTGCAGCAGAATAGCCAGGGGGTGACGAATAACTTGTGTAGATTGATACAGCAGGAATAGGAACCATTTATTGTAGGACAACAGAGCTATTTATACATTTTGCACAGCTTATCTTAATTAGCATAAACTAGATACATCAGTCAACCAATAGGGAATCTCCACACTTAATGGCTCGCTTTTGTTACTTCTCAAACCACTCCCTCTGGCATTTTGCCAGGCACCATCCAGACTTGTTTATGAACTCTAACATTTCTCTGGCAAAATACCAGGTGTTATTTTGACTTGTTTACAGACATTAACAGTACCCCATGGAGTGGGGGGGTCCCTTGGTCCCTGAGTGTGGTGAGGCTCCCCTCAATACCCAGGTTTGAAGGGTGCCACCCCTGGAGTGTGGGGGTCCCCTGGAACCTGGGTTTGGTTGCAGCTTCCCCAAACATCCAGGTTCATAAGGTGTCCCCCTGGAGGGAGGATCCCCTGGACCCTGGGTGCAGTAGGGGCTCCCTCCAACACCCAGGTTTGAGAGGTGTCCCTCCTGGAGGATGGGTTCCCCTGGACCATGGGTATGGTGGTGGCTCTCACCGACAACTATGTTCTAGTGGTGTCCCCTTGGATGGGGGGATCCCCTGGACCCTGGGGGTGGTGGTGGGACACCGTGACACCCAGGCTCAAGGGGTGTCCGTCCTGGAAGGAGTGGTCCCCTGGACCCTGGATACAGTTGCAGCTTCCCCCCACATCTAGTTTCAAGGGGTGTCCCCCCTGAAGGGGGAGTCCCCTGGGGGCTGGGTGTAGTGGGAGCTCCCCCAAACATGCAGGTTCGAAGGTTGTCCCTTCTGGTGGGGGGGTTCCCTGGACCCAGGTGCAGTGGGAGCTCCCCTCCACACCCATATTTGAGGGATGTTCCTCCTAAAGGGGGGTTCCCCTCAACTCTGGGTGTGGTGGAATCTCCCCCCAACAACCATGTAAGAGGGTTGTCCTCACAAGAAGGGGGTCCCATGGATCCTGGGTGCTGTAGCAGCTTCCCCTGACACCCAGGTTCAAGGGTGTTTCCCCTGGAGTTGTGGGGGGGGTCTCCTCAACCCTGGATGCCATGGCACTATCCCTGATACCCAGGTTTGATGGGGTATCTCCTTTGAGGGTTAGGGGTCTCCTCAACCCTTGGAGTGGTGGTAGCTAACTTCAACACCCAGGTTTGAGGGGTGTTCCCCTGAGGGGCATGGTCTCCTTGACCCTGGGTGTGGTAGCAGCTCCCCTTGAAACCCAGGTTCGATGGGTGTCTCCCCTGGAGGTGGGGGGGTTCCCTCAACCCTGGGTGTGGGGGCAGCTCCCCCTGACACCCAGGTTTGAGGTTTGTCTCCCCTGCAGGTGGGGGTGTCCCCTAAACCCTGGGCATGGTGGCAGCTCCCCCCAATACCCAGATTTGAGGGGTTTTCCCCATGAAGATGGGGGGATCCCATGATGCTGGATGTGGTGGCATATCCCCTGAACACCAGGTTTCAAGGGGTATCCTTCTTGATGACTGGGGTCCCCTCACCATAGGAGCAGTGGCAAATCCCCCCAAACACCCAGGATCGAGGGTTATCCTTCTTGAGGGTTGGGGTACCCTCACCTTGGGAGAATTGGTAGATCCTTCCAAACACCCAGGATAGAGGGTCGAGCCCCTGGAGGGGGGGGTCACACTTCAACCCTTGGTGGTGTTACAGCTCCCCCCACACTCAGATTCGACCAGTGTACCCCTAATGGGAGAGATTCCCTCAACCCTGGGTGCAGTGGCAGCTCCTTCCAACACCCAAATTTGAGGGTTGTGACCCCTGAGGGGTGGTTCTCCTGGTTCTAGGGGTGTTTCCCCTTCACGGGGATTCTCCTGGACCCTAGGAGCTATTGCAGCTCCCCCCAACACCCAGTTTCCAGGGGTGTCCACACTGGAGCAGGGGACCCTGGACTCTGCTTGCTGTGGCAGCTCCCCCCAGACACACAGGTTCCAGCGGTGTCCCCCCCTAGAGGGGGGTCCTCTTGACCCTGGGTGAAGTGGCAGCTCCCCCCGACACCAAGGTTCGAGGTGTTTTTCCTGGAAGTAGGGGGTTCCCTCGACTCTGGGTGTGGTAGCAGCTCCCACCAACACCCAGATTTGAGCAGTATTCCTCCTGAGTATTGGAATCCCCTTGACCCTGGAAGTGGTGGCAGCTCACCCTGACACCCAGATTCGAGAGGTGTCCCCTCTAATGGGGAGTGGATATTCTAGGCCCTGGACGCAGTTGCAGCTCCTCTGACACCCAGGATCGAAGGGTGACTCTCTGGCAGTGGAGGTCCCCTCCATCCTGGGTAGAGTGGAACGCAGCTTTCCCCGAAACATTGGTTCAAGGGGTGTAACCCCTGAAATGAGGGTTCCCCTCGACCCTGAGTGCAGTTGCAGCTCCCCCCATTACCCATGATCGAAGGGTGACCTCCTGGTGGTGGGGGTCCCCTCTACCCTGAGTGGGTGGCAGCTTTCCCGACACACATGTTTAAGGGGTGTCCCCTCTGAAATGAGGGGTCTCTTAGACCCTGGGTGCAGTGGTAACTTCCCGACACCCAGTTCTGAGGGGTGTCACCACGGAGGTGGGAGTCCCCTGGACCCTGGATGTGGTGGAGCTTCCCCTAACATCTAGTTTCGAGGGGTGCCCCACAAAGGGGGTCCCCTAGACACTGGGTGCAGTGGGAGCTCCCCCTGACACCCAGGTTCTAGGGCTGTCCCTTCTGGTGGGGAAGATTCCCTTGACCCCATGTGCAGTGGGTGCTCCCCCCAACATCCATGCTTGATGGGTGTCCCTCCTAAAGCGTGTATCCCCTGAAGCTTGGGAGCAGTGGTAGTTCCTCCTGACAATCAGGTAAGAGGCATGTTTCCAATGATAGGGAGTCCCCTCTACACTGGGTGTGGAGGCAGTTCCCACAATACCCAGGTTCAAGGGGTGTCTCCCCTGTAGAAGGGGGAGTTTCCTGGACCCTTTATGTGGTGGCAGTCTCCAGGACACCCAGGTTTGAGGGGTGTCCCCACTGGATAAGGAGTTTTCCTTTGGACCCTGGGTGTGGTGGTAGCTCTCCCCAATACCCAGAATCGTGTGGTGTCCCCACCCAGTGTGGGCGTCCCCTAGATCCTGGGTGTGATGTGAGCTTCTACAGACACTCAAGTTCAAGGGGTGTCCCACCTGAAGAAGAGAAAGTCCCCTGGACCCTGTGTGTGATGGGATCTCCCCCTGTCACCATTGGAAGGGAAGATTCCTTGAACCCTGGGCCCAGTGGCTGCTCTCCCTGACTCCCAAGGTCGAGGGGAGTTCCGCATGAAGGATTGGGTACTCTGGACCCTGGGTGCAGTGGAAGCTCCCAAAGACATAAAGGTTTGAGGTGTGTCTTCTCTGGAGGGTGGGGTCCACTGGACACTCTATGTGGTGGCAGGTCCTTCAGACACACAGGTTCCCGTGTTGTCCCTGCTGGAGGGGGTTATCTCCTCGACCCTGGGCTCATTGGCAGCTCCCTCTTCCACCCAGGTTCAAGAGTTGTCCCCAATGGAAGTGGAAGTGTCCTCTTGACCCTTTTTGGGGTGACAGCTACCACTGAAACTCAGGTTCTTGTGGTATCCCCAAAAAGAGTTGTGGTCCCCTCAACACTAGGAGTGGTGGCAGCTCCCCCCAATACCCAGGTTTGAGGCGTGTCCCCCCTGAAGGTGTTGGGTCCCTTCGACCCGTGTGCAGTGGCAGCTCCCCTGACACTAAGGTTTGAGGGGTGTCCCCTTGAGGGTGGGGGTCCCCTCAACCGTGGGTGCATTGCAGCTCTCCCTGACACCCAGGTTCAAGGGGTGTCACCCCTGGTAGGTGGAGGTACCCTCAACCCTGGGTGTGGTGGCAGCTCCCATTGACACAAAGCTTTGAGTGGTGTACCCCCTGGAGTTTTGAATTCCGTCTACCCTGGGTGTGATGGGAGCTCTCCCAACACACAGGTTCAAGGGGTGTCCCCCCTGGATGGTGGAGTCCCCTTGACACTGGGTATGGTGGGAACTCCCCCCAGAAACCCAGGTTAGAGTAGTTTCCCCACTGGAGGGCAGAATCCCCTCCATTCAAGGTGAGGTGGGAGTTTCCCCTGACACCCAGTTTCGAGAGGTGTCCCCACTGGAAGGTGTAGTCTCCTTGACCCTGGGTTCGGTAAGAGCTCCCCACAACACCTAGGTTCAAGGGGTGTCTCCCTTGGAGTTTGGAGTCCCCTAGACCCTGGGTGTGATGGGAGCTCACCCTGACACCCAGGATTGAGGGGTGTCTCCCATGGACTGGGGAGTGCCCTCAATCATCGGTTCGGTGGAAGCTTGCCCTGACACCAAGGATAGTGGGGTGTCCCACTTTGAGGGCGAAGTTGCCTCAACCCTGGGTTTGGTGGTGGCTTTCCCCGACACCCAGGTTCAAGAGGTGTCCCTCATGGAGTGGAAGTAGTCCCCTGAACTCTTGCTGTGGTGGCGGCTCTGACTGACCCCCAGGTTGAGTGTTGTCTCCCATGGGGGAGTTCTTCTGGATCCTAGGTGTAGTGGCGCCTCCCCCAGAGACCAAGGTTGGAGGAGTGTCTTTCCTGGATAAAGGGGGGTCACCTCCCTGGGTGTGGTGGCAACTTCCCTTGACACCCAAGTTCGAGGGGTGTCTCCACTGGAGGGTGGTGGTCCCTTGGACACTGGGTGCCATGGTGGCTCCCCAAGACATCCAGGTTCAAGGGGTGTCCCCCCTGGAGTGGGGTGGTCCCCTGGACCCTGGATGCTGTCGTGGCTCCCCCCCACCAACACCCATTTTTATGAGGTGTCCCCCCTGGAGGAGGGATGCCCTGGACCCTGGGTGTGGTGGCAGCTCCCACTGACACACAGCTTTGAGTGGTGTCCCCCTTGGAGTTTTGAGTTCCATCTACCCTGGGTGTGATGGGAGCTATCCCAACACATAGGTTCAAGGGGTGTCCCCCCTGGAGGGTGGAGACTCCTCGACACTGGGTATGGTGGGAACTCCACCCAGAAACCCAGGTTAGAGTGGTTTCCCCACTGGAGGGCGGAATCCTCTCCATTCTAGGTGAGGTGGGAGTTTCCCCTGACACTCATCCCCTGGATGCAGTGGAAGTTCCTCCTGACACCCAGATTTGAGGAGTGTCCCCTCTAAGGTGGAGGTCATCTAGACCCTGGATACAATGGTGGATCCCTCTGACACCCATGATCGAGGGTGTCCTCCCTGGAGAAGTGGGGTCCCATGGACCCTGGGTGTGGTGGTGGCTCCTACAAACACCCAATTTGAGGTGTGTCACACCTGGATGGGGGTCGTCTGGACCCTGCGTGTGGTGGCAGCTTTCCCCGACACCCAAGTTCAAGGGTTGTCACCCCTGAGGAATGGTCCCCTGGACCCTGGGTGCAGTGGTGGCTCCTCAGGCAAACAGGTTCTAATGGTGTCCCCCCTAGAGGGGGCAGTGCCTTGGACCCTAGTTGTGGTGGCAGCTCTCCCTGACAATTTGGTTCTAGAGTGTCCCCCCTGGGTAGGTAGTCCTCTGGAACCTGGGTGCTGTGGCAGCTCCCCCCAACACCCAGGTTTGAGGGGTGTCCCCACTTGAGGTGAGGTCCACTGGACCATGGTTACAGTGGCATCTTCACCTGACACCCAAGTTTACAGGGTGCTCTTCGCGGAGGTGGGGGTCCCCTTGACCCTGGGTGTGGTGGCAGCTCACCAGATACCCAGGTTTGAGCGGTATCACCCCTGAGGTTTGGGGTCTCCTCGACCCTGGGAGCAGTGGCAGCTCCTCCCAACACCCAGGTTTGAAAAGTGTCCCCCATGAGGTGTGGGGGTCACCTCGTCCCTGGGTGCGGTAGTAGATCTCCCCTATCCCCAGTTTGGAGGATTGTCCTCTGTCCTCGGTGGAGGTGGGGCGTTCCCTTGTCTCTTGGTGTGGCTGAAGCTTCCCCCAACACCTAGGTTTGAGGGGTTTTTACCCTGAATGTGGGGGGTTCCCTTGATCCTGGGATTGGTGGCAGCTGCCCCAGACACAGGTTTGAGAAGTGTACCCCTGGGCAGAGGTCCCTTGGAACCTGGTGCAGTAACAGCTTCCCTCAACACTTAGGTTCAAAGGTGTCTCCCCTTGAGAAGGGTGGTCCCCTGGATTCTGGGTGTGGTGGTGGCTGCCCCCGACACTCAGGATTGAGGGGTTTCTCCCCTGGAGGTAGGGGGATCCCCTTATCCCTGGGTATTGTGGCAGCTCCCCCCAACACCCAGGTTTTGGGGGTGTACCCCATGGAGGTCATGGGGTTCCCTCATCTCTTGGTGCAGTGCAGCTCCCCCTGACACCCAGAGGTGTTTTTCCATAAGAAGGTTGAATGCCCTGGACCCTGGGTTTGGTGGAGGCTCACCCGACACCAAGGTTTGAGGGATTTCTCACCTGGATTTGGGGGGTTTTCTGGACCCTGGGTGCTGTGGTGGCTCCTCCAGACACCCAGGTTCCACGGTGTCCCACTTGTAGGGGGGTGTCCCCTGGACCCTGGGTAAGGAGGCGATTCCCCCTGACACCCAGGATCAAGGGGTGTCCCCCTCCAGGGTTTCCTGGATCCTGTGTGCAATGTGACCTCCACCCAACACCCAGGTTGGAGGGATGTCACCCCTGGAGGGGGGAAGGTCCCCTGAATTCTGGGTGCAGTGAAGGCTCACCATAAATGCCAGGTTTGAGGGGTGTTCCCCCTGGAAGTGCAATGGTCTCCTAAACCCTGGGTGCGGTGGCAGCTTTCCCCAACACCCAGATTTGTGGTGTGTCCCTCCTGGAGGGGTCAGTCCCCTGGACCCTGGGGTGGGCTGAAAGCTCTCCCTACACCCAGGTTCGAGGGGTATCCCTCCAGAAGGGGCTTCCCCTGGAAGCTGGGTGTGGAAGCAGCTCCCCCTGACACTCAGGTTTGAGGGGTATCTGCCCTGGAGGTGGGGGGCCCCCTGGACTCTGGTGAGGGGCAGTTCCCACAGACACACAAGTTCCCATGGTGTCCATCCTGGAGGGGGATCCCCTTTACTCTGGGTGTGGTGTAAGCTCCCCCTAACACCCAGGTTTGAGAGGTGTACCCCCTGTAGGTGGGGTATCCTCTCGACCCTGGGTGTGATGTGGTGGCAGCTTTCCCTGACACCCAGGATCGAGGGATGTTCTTATTGGATATGGGGGTTCCCCTTGACCCTGGGTGTGGTGGAAGCTCCACCTGACACCCAGTTTCTAGCAGTATCCCTCTTGAAGATTGGAGTTCCTTTGACCCTGGGAGCTGTGGAAGTTCTCCCAGACACCCAGGTTCGAGGGGTGTCACCTCCGAGTGGGGCAGTCCCTTGAACCCTGGGTGCAGTGGCAGCTTCCCCAGACACACAGGTTTGAGGAATGTCCTTCTGAATGGGTGGTCTCCTTGACACTTGATGCATTAGCAGCTTTCCCCTACACAGAGGTTCTAGGGGTTTCCCCCGATGGGGCGGTTCCCTTGACCCTGAGTGCAGTGACAACTCCCCCCAACACCAAGGTTTGAGGGGTGTCCCCTCTGGAGGTGGGGAGGCTCCTTCAACCCTGAGTGCAGTGGATGCTCCCCCCCGGACACCAAGGTTCTAGGGATGATCCCCAGGTTGAGGCGTACTGCACTCTTAGGGAGAATACTTCTTGAATCTGGGTGTTGCGGGGAGTTTTTACTGCACCCAGGGTCGAGGAGACCCCCAATATCCAGAGGGGATACCCCTCAAACTTGGGTGTCAAGGAGAGCTGCCACCACACCCAGGGTCCAGGGAACCTCACCCTCCAAGGGGAATACCCCCAAACCTGGGTGTCAGTGGAATCTCCCATTGCACACAGGATCATGGGGACCCCTACTTCCAGGGTGGACACCTCTCGAACCTGGGTGTCAGGACGAGGTATCACCACAAACAGGGTCTTGTGTACCCCCCATCTTCAGGGGAAAAACCCCTCTAATCTGAGTATTGGGGGATGCTGCCACCATGCTCAAAGTCGAGGGGAACTCCCACCTCCAGAGGGGATACCCCTGGAACCTGAGTGTCAGGGGGAGCTCCCATCACACACAGGGTCCAGGGGATCCCCCCTTCAGTGGGGACACCCCTTGAACCTGGGTGTCAGTGGGAGCCGCCACTCCACCCAGGGTCCAGGGGACCCACCCTCTAGCGGGGATACCCCTCAAACCTGGGTGTCTGAGTGAGCTGCCACTGCACCGAAGGTCCAAAGGACCCCCCTTCCATGAGGCACACACCTCAAACCTGGGTGTCAGGAGGAGCAGCCATCACACCCAGAGTCCAGGGGACCCTGACCTCCAGGGTGAACACTCTTGAATCTGGCTGTTGGGGGGAGTTGCCACTGCACCCAGGGTCCAAGGACCTTCGCTCCAGGAGAGACACATTTCAAACATGAGTGTCAGGTGGTGCCACCACAGAACCCAAGGTCCAGTGAACACCCCTCTCTAAGGGAGACACCCCTCTCTAAGGGTGACATCCCTCAAACCTGGGTGTTGGAGGAAGCAACCACCTCACCAAGGGTCAAGGGAACCCCCCTCCCGGGGTGACACCCCTCAAACCTAGGTGTCGGGGGGAGCCGTCATCACATGCAGCATCCAGGGGACCTCCTTCTCTAGGGGGTGCACCCCTCTAACCTTGGCATTAGGGGGAGGTGCCACTGCACCCAGGATCCAGAAGACCCCCTCTCAGGGTGGACAATCCTCCAACCTGGGTGTCGAGGGGCACTGCCACCCCACCCAGGGTCAAGGGGACCCCCTTCCAGGGGATGACCCCTCGATCCTGGGTGTTGGAAGGAGCTGTCATCCCACCCAGGGTCAAGGCAACTCACGCCCTCTCAGCGGGGACAACCTTAAAACCTGGGTTTGGGGAGGAGCTGCCACTGCTCTCAGGGTCAATAAGACTCCAACCCTCAGGGGGAAACCCCTTGAACCTGGTTGTCAGGGGGATTTGCCACCACATCAAGGGTCGAGAGGATCCCTCACCTTCATGGGGAAGATCCCTTAAACCTGAGTGTCAGATTGAGATCCCTCCACACCCAGCATCAGGGGACCCCCCCTTCAGGGGGATCACCCCTTGAACCTGTGTGTCTGGGGGAGCTGTCACCACACCCAGGGTCCAGAGGACCTTCCCTCAAGGGGGGGACACTCCTCAAACCTTGGTATCAGGGTGAGCTGTCACTGCACCCAGGGTCCATAGGATGCCCCCTTCCAAAGGGGACACCCCTCAAACCTGGGTGTTGAGGGGAGATCCCAATGCACCCATAGTCCAGGGGACCCTTTCTCCAGGAAGGACACCCCTCGTACCAGGGTGTCCGGGTGAGCTCCCACGGCAACTAGGGTCGAGGGGACTCAGCCCTTTTGAGGGGACACCCCTCGAATATGGGTGTCGGGGGAAGCTCCCATCACACCCAAGATTGAGTGGACTCCGCCCTCCAGGGAGGAAACCCCTCGAACCTGAGTGTTGGGAGTAGCTCCCACCACACCCAGGGTCGAGGGTACTCTGCCCTCCAGGGGGGACACCCCTAGAGCCTGGGTGTCAGGGGGAGCTCTTAACACACCCAGGGTCCAGGAGACCCACCCTCAAGTGTGGATACCTCTCAAACCTTGGTGTTGGGGTGAGCTGCCACTGCACCCAGGGTCAAGAGGATGCCCCCTTCCAAAGGGGACCACCCTTGAACCTGAGTGTGAGGGGGTGCTCCCACTGCACCCATAGTCCAGGGGACCCTTTCTCCAGGAAGGACACCCCTCGAACATGGGTGTCGGGGAAAGCTGGCACTGCAACCAGGGTCCAGGGGAACTTCCCCCTTCCAGGGGGGACACCCCTCAAACCTGTTTGTTGTGGTAGCTCCCAATATACCAAGCAACCAGGGGACCCCCCTCCAGAGGTGACACCCCTCAAACCTGGCTGTAGGTGGGAATTCCCACTACACTCAGGGTCAGGGGACCCACTCTCCATGGGGGACACACCACAAATCTTGGTGTCGGGGAGAGCTCACATGGCACCCAAGGTTGAGGGGAATCTGACCTTAGGGGGGACACCCCTTGAACCTGTGTGTCGAGGGGAGCCATCACTGCTACCCAAGGTCCAGGAAACAGTTTCACTTTAGAGGGGTCACCCTTTGAAACAGGGTGTTGGGGGAGCCACCACCACACCCAGGGTACAGGGTACACCCCCTCCAGGAGGGACACCACTCGAATCTGTATGTCCAGAGGTGCTGCCACCACACCTAGGTTCCAGGTGACCCATCCCCTACAGGGGGGACACCCTCAAACCTGGGTTTCTGGGGAGCCAGCACAGCACTCAGGGTCCAGGGCCCCCAACTCCAGGGAGGACACCCCTCGAACTTGGGTGTTGGGGGGAGCCCACTGCACTCAGGATCCAAGGGACCACCCCACTCCAGAGGAAACACCCCTAGAACCTGGGTGTGTGGGGGGGCCACCATCACACCCAGTTCCAGGAGATGCCCTCAAACTTGGGTGTGGGGCAGAGCCACCACTGCACCCAGGGGACTGAGGGACACCCCCCTCCAGGGGTGACACCCCTCAAACCTGGGTGTCAGGGAGCTGCCAAAACACTTAGGGTCCAGGAGACCCCGATTTTCCAGGGTGTCAGGGGAGCTGCCACTGTACCCAAGTTTCAGGGGACCTTCCCCAATCCAGGTGGGACACCCTTCAAACCTGGGTTTTGGGGGGAGCTGCCACTGCACCCAGAATTAAGGGGACCTTCCCCCTGCAAAGGTGACACACCTTGAACCTGGGTGTCGGGGGTAGCTCCCATGGCACAGAGTCCAGGGGACCTTCCTCCTTTCAGGTGAAACACCCCTCGAACCTGGGTGTTAGGATCAGGGGAATATCCCACCGCACCAAGGGCTCATGGGATGCCCTCTCAAGAGGGGATACCCCATAATCCTGGGTGGCGAGAGGAGCTGACACCACACCCAGGGTCCAGGAAAACCCCACACTCCAAGGGGGACACCCCTTGAACCTTGGTGTCAGGGGAGCCACCATCACACCCAGGATCCAGGGGACTCCCCCTTCTCCAGTGGGAACAGCCCTACAACCTGAGTGTCGGGAGGAGCTCCCACCACATCCAGGTTCGAGGACAACCCCATTCAGGATGGACACCCCTCAAACATGGGTGTTGGGTGGAGCTCCCACCGAATCCAGAGTCCAGTAAAATGCCTCTCCAGAAGAGACACCCATTGAACCTCGGTGTCAGGGGGAGGTCCCACCACACCAGAACCCAGGGTACCCCCCCTCCAGAGGAATGTCAATACCTCTCCCAGATTTCTGATCTTATCTGAAATGATGTCTATTTTGTTCTGTCCTTCATCCTTACCCAGGATTAGCAAGCCCACATCCAGCAGGCTCAATTAACTTATGATATTAGAAAAAAGCTCAAACAAGCTGAGGAGGGGCCTCAGACTCCTATCCAAGATCTGGTGAAAATGGCCTTTAAAGTTTATAATGCCCAGGAGGAGTCAGCTGAACTATGCAGGCAGGCCCAATTACAGAAAAATATAACACTCCAAACCCAGGCCTTACCATTGGCCCTGAGGCCTACAGCTCAAGCAAGAGCTTCATGGGGGATTCAGCATTCCTCTCTGCCAGGGACTTGCTTCAAATGTGGATGTGAAGATCACTGGGCTAACCAATGCCCAAGTCCATACACTCTTTCCAGGCCATGCTCCATCTGTAAGCAGACAGAATATTGGAAATGTGACTGCCCCATGACTGGCCCTTCCTTAGTGCCTCTACCTGGAGGTATGACCAGCTAGGTGGTCCCTTCTCTTGAACTATTGGTGTTCACAGAAGACTGAGAAAGCCCAGACTCAAGGACCCCCATTTCACTCATGGAGCCCAGGATAATGGTCC
Source organism: Ictidomys tridecemlineatus (assembly GCF_052094955.1). Classification (NCBI taxonomy): domain Eukaryota; kingdom Metazoa; phylum Chordata; class Mammalia; order Rodentia; family Sciuridae; genus Ictidomys; species Ictidomys tridecemlineatus. Next base: position 85,390,788 of record NC_135485.1, read on the forward strand.
AGGTGGTGGTTAAGTCTAAAACCTTTCTTGTGCACACAGAGGCTACAATTTCTGTCTTGCCTGCCCACTCTGGGCCTCTATTTTCTTCCCAGGTCTCAGTTATGGAGATTGACAGCAAATCTTTCTACCAAAACTGAAAGTGCTCAGTTTACCTGTGCCCTGAAGTGACACCCATTCACAAACTCTTTTCTGGTCATTCCATCCTGTCCACTTTCTCTCCTAGACAGAGATGTTCTCCAATTACTAGGAGCCATGGTCCAAATACACCAGAAGAATACTACCACCCATGTCCTTCTGCTGCTAATCCTTACCCTCTCTAATAACCTGAAAGTACCTACTGTGCCATTGCCCCTTGACCTACTCGATCCCCAGGTCTGGGACATCTCTAAGCTGGTCATAGCCTCCCACCAGACCATAATTGGCTGAAACTACAAACTAAACTTTCTTTATGTCCTCAATTTTCCATCTCCAAAACCCATAGGGAAGAACTTAGACCCATCATAGACTGGTTAATTCCCAGGGACCCGTTCTTACTGACTCCCCTGAAACACTCCCATATTGCCAGGATGCAAACCCTCAGGAACCTATCACTTAGTTCAGAATCTCCGCCTAACTAAACAGACAGTTATTCCCATCCACCTGGTAGTTCCAAACACTTACACTCTTCTTTCTCATGTCCCCCCTTTGAGCACTCAGTTTACTGTCCTGGATCTTAAAGATGCCTTCTTTACAGTGGCCCTCCATTCTAACACTTATTAGCTCTTTGCCTTCACATGGGTAGACCCTACATCCTTTAGGTCTCAACAGATGATATGGACAGTCCTACCTAAAGGCTTCAGGGATAGTCCTCATCTATTTGAGAAAGCCTTGGCATGGGAACTAGCTGCTTGTAACTTGGGGGGCAGCAGGCTCTTAAAGTATGTGAATGACCTTCTCCTATGCAGTTCATCACTCAAGGCTTCCTGAACTCACACTGCTCAGCTCTTCAATTTCTTGGGGACCCTGGACTATCTTGTCTCTCCAGCCAAAGCCCAGCTTACTACCTCTTCAGTTATCTATTTAGGTACACTTCTCACTCCAACCTCTCAAAGCCTGACAACGGACAGAATTCAAGCTCCTCATGACCTACAGCCACCCAAACAGTGGACTACATCCTCTCCTTCCTGGGTCTGGCAGGCTTTTTTGGGCATTGGGCTCCCCACTTTGCACTTCTTGCCAACCCCTTATACAAGGCTGTTAAGGAGACCACTCACAGGCCCTCACCTCCACTATCCTAGTAGCCAATTTTTTTCACAAGCTCAGGGATGCTCTTATATCTCCTCACACTCTCTCTCTCTTCCTAACCCTAACCATCCTTTCTACCTCTTTATGGGTGAAAGACAGGGTATAACCAATGGTCTCCTCACTCAACCAACTGGACACTCCTATAAGCCAATGGCATACCTCTCCAAGCATCTTGACTCTATGGTTCATGGATGGCTACCGAGAAATGTTATAAAATTTTATATTCCTCTCTACTGAGAAGTCAACTTAAATATATTTCTAAAAGACAACAAAGAGAGCCTAACTTATTTAAAGATTAAAAATATGGGACATAAAAATGTTTTAACACTTTCCCTTAAAACGGAATTAAAACTTCTCTTACCTATTCCATGTTTCATATATAATGATAAATTATGTTTACTAATTCATATTAATTCAAAAATTATATACATATATAAATTCTATAAAATAATATTCAGGCAAAAACTAAGATTATTTCAAAATCAAAACATCTTGCCCAAGGTTGACCAAGAGTCCACCCTACCTAAGTTAAAATTCTTTCATCTCATTCCAAGGTAAGATAATTATTCAAGTTTATTTAAAATTAAGTTCAGAAGATAGGCTTTTGTTATAAAGATTACTGTATTCCTAAAGTAAATAGAAATACTATATGTAAATGAGTAAATGTTTCAAATTATATAAAATTATATCCCTTTATTTATAACTATTATAAAATTAAATGTTTTACTCTTATTAGTTTTATATTGTATTATCCTTATAAGTTTTAAAACTATTATCTGTTAAAGACTTACACAAGTACAAATTTTAATGTAACAACTGAAGTTAATTTATAATAATAAGGTCATTACCTATAAGACAAACAAGTTGTAAAACTGTATTTCAGTATCTATACTGGCCCCTTTTATAATTTTATTACTTAGCCCATTAATAGACACTAAGGAAAATCAAAAAACTCATAAAAACAACAAAAATCTAGGCTTCCTTTTGCTGTGATGCCCTCTTTGGCTCGACAGCATGGACTTTAACAATTCTCACATGCATCACAGGTCACTTTTAATGATTTTTCTGGCCAAATAAATATATTTATTGTCACTTCTTTCTGTTTAAATACGTGTAAAGTGCTGGGCCATTCTCTAATTTAAGCTAAGTATGCTCCAGCTTATATCAACTTTTTTCTACAATTTTAAAAATAAAAAGGAGGAAACAAAATCGCATATAATCCCACTAAATCATACAATTATTTTTAAAAGTTTAAAAATTGTGAAATTAAAATCTCACTCCTTCCGAGTGACACAAGGAACACTAGAATAAATCAGATTCAGTAATAACTTAGGGTAGAGGCTATGCATGTATGTTTCCAGAAAACCCAACCTGTCATTGGGGAGACAACTAAAGGACCTGGCCTTTCAGGCTGAGCAGATAATTTAACAAGGAGGTAATAAGTCTCAACCACAATGTTTGTGGCTATGCTGGTTCTGTTGAGTTTCCATGTGAGTGGAGTCTATGGAGAAACTTATTGGACCTATTTCCCAGATCTACCTTTGTGGACTGAAGAATCCATCCCAGTATCTACTAATGATATTCACATAATGGGAGGTTTTACAGATGAATGCATGTGCCTAGATTTAATTACATTGGCTACAGTAGGAATCCACCTATGTTAGTCCCATGATAAACATGGTGGCTGTTTTAAAAGTAACTTTTAAGGAAAAAAGAGCATACTGGACCCTGGGACTTAAGGTCAAATGAATGGACAGTTATTAAAATGGGAGTTGCCCATAAAAAGCCAGCCATTCCCATGGAAAATCCATCAATTATTTACTGCCCTAATTATTCTGCAATAGAATCTGGCACCTGTCCTAAATCGACAGAGTTTGTTAATGTCTTGCCATAACAACATAATGCCTCTAGAAATGTGGATATATTTTGGATTGGACTCCAAGAAATGATAAATACCACATCAGGATGCTATGACCCCTGTAGGTTCCATTGGTAATATTTTAACTTTCATAAGGGTGGTATTCCAAAAGATATCTGGCATTTATTTGCTGCCTCAGATTTTCTCAATTTTACTGATGGCTGCTCCGTGTCTGACTTTATAGACAACAATTGCAAAGAGGGCTCCTATTATGGCCTAGGAGCCTGAGTTCAATCTCCTTAGGCTTTAATTACTGGAAATATAAGAGTGAGGAGAAAAGGTGATAAATATCATGGAACTTTTTAAGAAATGTAATCTAATGAAGCTCATTGCCTCAATAATTTGGCTCAAAATACTTCCAAAGCCCTTACAATTGGGAGACTATTGAAGAAAAGATTGAGACTAAATTAATGCTTTGAAAATTTATGTAGGAAATAAACTTTCCACACTCAAATTTGAAAAAAGGATTAGATGCCATGCTGGCTATAAGCATATCTGTCATAACTGCAGACAAATAATATGCTTTCCAATAGGGTTGGGAAAAATTATCTAATGGTGTTTGGCATAGCAATAATAATAGCTTGGACCTTATGAACCTTAGCTCAGAGCCCTAGGGTCAAACACTGCCACCCAGAGATAGGAATAACCTGTGAAGCCTCAAACAATTTGTTTTCCCCACTCTTATCCTGTTTTTTCTTATTATGCTCCTCACTGAATACCTTTGGTGTGTTTCATTATAAATGAAGCATTCCCAGGCTTTTCTCCTTGTTAACATCAGACCCATTAGTTCTCTTCTACTTGTCAAGCCACTGCTTCCAATATTGTCCTGCATCTTTTGTGTTTAGTTCTTAATATTAATTATTAATATTAATAATTATTAATAATACTATTCTGGCCTTTATTTTCAGCCAGCCCACACTTCAGTGGTTTCCTCCTCCCTCCCCATGCAGATCATGAGCAGGTATGATGTATTTCAAGCACTGAAAGAACAGAGGTGCAACCTAGATTACTGCACCCAGGAACATAGTACTAGCCTTCAGAACTGGAAGAGAATTAGAGATCTTCCAAAATGAGAAGATCCTAACAGAATTCATGGGCACTAAACCAGCTGGACAGATACTTAAAGGAATCTTACACACAGAAGAGGAATAAAGATGAACACAACTGTGAGAGCTCAGGAAGTGTCTCAAGGAGAATAGATACACAATTGAGAAATGAGAGTGTCACATGTTATCAATTTAGAAAACCCTGAAACATCTGAGCATTCCATGTTTCCTTCTTCACCAAAAAGACAAGCAAAAAAGAAAGAAAGAAAGAAAGAAAGAAAGAAAGAAAGAAAGAAAGAAAGAAAGAAAGAAAGAAAGAAAGAAAGCCAACAAAAAATAATCAACATTCCATACCTTTCAGAATAACCTCTAATACACATGGTCTTTATTCTTCAATTTAAAGATAGAGCGATAGATTGAATTTTTTTAAATCTACTTTCCACAAGAAACTCCCTTCCCCTGCAAAAGTGAGCAAGAGTGAAAATGGAAAGATGGAAAATAATTTTCCAAGCAAGTGGAGTGTGGAGGTAGGGAGAAGTCACTATGCTTATATGACAAACACACTGAAGCCAAAGCCAGGCACAAAAGACAAACAAGGTTACTCTATGTTCATCAAGGGAAACACAGCAAGAAGGTATCATATCACAATGTTATATATATATATATATATATATATATATATATATATATATATATATATATATATATATATACCAATGTTGGAGTACCCAATTTTATCAAACACTTCTAGACAAAAAGAAAGCCTTAAGCTCCAGAAAAAAAAAAAAACTGGGGGACATCAGAGCCCTTCTCTCGAGGAGGTTAATCTTCCAGATGAACAATCAAAAAGGGAATGTCAGAGTTAAGTGGCACTATGGGACAAGTGGACTTAACAGATATTGATAGAATAGGCCATGCAACAGGTGTGGGGTACACATTTCACTCACCAGCACAAGGAACATTCCCCGAGGTATATTATGTATTAGGTCATAAAGCAAGTTTTTTAAAATACCAAAAAATCTTATATACTTTCCAATCACGATGAAATTAAACCAGAAACTAAGAGCAGAAGAACCTACAGAAACCTCACAAACACTTGAAGATTATGCCTCACACCATTAAACAAGTGAAAAACCCCTAGAATCAGAAGAATATGGAAAGAAAACATATCAGAACTTGTGGGATCCAGAAACAGCACTATGAAAAGGAAAGACTACAGAAAACTGCACCTAAAGACAAAAGAGAGAGACCTCAAGTAAATTTCCTGGCGATGGCTCAGGAAAACAAAAATCAGTCTAAAATCAGGAGAAGGAAAGAAATAATCAAGATTAGGGTGAAAAATGCAATAGAAAGTAGAGAAGCACCACCAAAGTTCAAGGGAACAAAGAGTAGTTATTTGAAAGCATAAAGCAAAGGTGGCAAAACTCTAGCTAAACTAACAAAAGAAAAAGACATTAGACCCAAACCAATACAATGAAACTTGAAAAGGGAGGTATTACAACAGACACCAAGGAACTTCAAAGGATCATTAGGGAGAATTTTGAACAACTACATGTAAATATGTTGAAAAATCTAGGAGAAACAGACAAATGTAGGGACCCAAAATGAATCAAGAAGATATAAGCATTCAGATAATAGGAGGCACAAGAAAGGACACTGCAGCAAATTCTTATGACAGAGATAAGCTCAGGTCCCAATGATGTCAATGCTGAATTTTACCAGATTCTAGAAGAAGCAATAACACCAGTATCATGTTACCCAAAATATTCCAAATCCTAGATCTGGAAGGAACTTGTCTAAACTCAGCCTCCAAGTTCACTGTGTTTCTGATTTAAAACCTGACCAGGACAGAACCACAACAACTATGAGCAGAACAATGTAAGGGGGGACATCCCTGACCAGGAATGGAATAAGGTGTTGTGGGGGATGGAGACAGTGGTGAGTGCAGTGCAGGTCTCCTAAGTGGTTCTGGGAGGCTGCAGGGGAACCTGCTACTGGGGCTTTTCTGCTGCTCCTGTAACAGGCACAGTCTAATTAGATTTCAGTTGGACTGGGGAGTATTGGGATGTCAGCCTGGTGAAGGACAAGAGCCTCCACTGGGCTTTCTGGAGAGATGAGTCGTTTGCAGTTTGTAAGCTATAATTACGACAGCATTAGACAAAGATGTACCAAAAGAGTTCCATCATTTTCAGGGTCGTCATGGTTAAAAAAGTTAAAATTCTTTGTGTTTAGAGACAAAAAGTGGAGAGGAAGTGTAGGTTGAGTCAGAGCAAGTGGCTGACCTTGGGATTGTTCCCATGGGTTGTTGTCTTAGGGGACATGGTCCTGCCCCAATGAGGTGGGTGCCCTAGCCAAAGTGCCCTCACAAGTCTTCAAGGGGCAGAGCATGCCAGACTCACCATCCTATGGTGGATGGGATAGGATGCCCAGTGACCCCATGGAATGGAGGGAGCTGAGGCCAGCTGAGGCCAGCTGAGGGCAGTGGAGGACTGTTGGCTTTTAGGCCGTGTCAGTCCTTAAAGAAGTTAGCATCACCCTATCTGGGTAGTGGGGCTGAAGGTGTTAAAGCCCAAGTGTGCTCTTAGCACTTTCTCACACTTCTTGTTTCTCCACTTGGGCTGATGACCATGGCCCCAAAGGCAGAGATCAGATCTGGGAGGCAATCTGGACTCCCAGGTCTCATGGATGGATTATGGGTGGACTTCAAAGTAGAGGTCAATTTTGGGGGTGTGGTGCTGGTTCCCCCAGGAGAGCTTAAGCCTTTCTGTATGGGCAGACTTTGGGAGATGGCAATAACTGTGGCCACACCAGTGGTCGCTTTCCCTAGTGAGTGACTTGCTTTCTGTCCCTTGGTCCTCATGGTGGTGCTCTGGCTAGGGGCACTGGAGGTGTTCTGTTCTAACTGTGCCCCATGTTGCTGCCTGTTGCTTGTGGTCCTTTTTCTTTGGGAGGAGATACACAGGGCCTCAAAAGCTATAATGAGTTCAGGGAGCAAGTCTGGGCTCCCAGATCCTCTCCATGTCATTTGGACCAAAGGGAAACTAGAGGTATCCTTTCTGGCTGTACTGCTTGTCCCACAAGGTGAGCTTAGGTGTTTCTGGGTGAGCAGGCTTTGAGGAAAGGCAATCGGGGTAGGAATACTACTCTTTCCTTGCCCCTTTTTATCCTCTTTTGTGTGTTTTTCTGGTGCCATGGTGGTGCTCTGTCTAGGGGCAGTGGAGGTGTTCTGTTCCAACCTTGCCCCATGTTGTTGGCTGTTGCTTGGGGTTTCTCCTCTTTGGGAGGAGCTACACCAGGACCCAAAGGCTGACATCAGTTAAGGGAGCAAATCTGGGCTCTCTGATCTCTTTGATGTCCTAGGGACTGAAGGGAAACTAGAGATATCCTTTGTAGTGCTTGTCCCCTTAGGTGAGCTTTGGTGTTTCTGTGTGGGCAGGCTTTGAGGGATGGCACTCGGGGTGGGAACTCCACTCTTTCCTTGCCCTCTTTTACCCTCTTTTGTGTGTTTTTGGGGTGCCAGGGTGGTGCTCTGGCTAGGGGCAGTGTAGGTGTCATTTCCCAAATTGGCCCCTCGGTGCTCTCTAGTTTTGGGGGTTTCCCTACTTTCTGAGCTTGATAGTTTCTTGGTTGATGTCTGACCCAAGGACAAGTCTGTCCTTGCAGCTGCCATCGAGATCACTGAGTGTGTCTGGGTTCTGGCATGAGCACCCACGGTGGTGTTTCTATGTTTGTCAGCCCCAAGGGCTGAGTAGTTTAGGCTGCCCAAGGTTGTTGGGCCCACAGTCAAGGGTGGCATCGGAGCTGCCCCTGGACCTGGAGCTCCCAAGTGTCCAAGCTGATGACAGCTGACAAAGCTGGGTGCTCTGGGCTTCATCCCACCAAGAACCCCAGGGACTAGTGGGACGGTGGCTGCAGGGTGAAAGGCTGCTTCCCCTGTGGAATGTGTCCTCGCACCCTTTGAGCTGGAGAGCTGAAGCTTGCTACAGGTGAGGGCCTGTGTGTACAGTAGGGCTTTGGGCCCTGGTGAGAGTGTGGAAAGCACCTACCCAAGGTGGAGGGAGGCCCCAGATGTGGCGGCTGTGAAGGCATAGTGGTGTTCAAGGGTGTGACCCCAAAGGGGGCCACTGGCTGTGCAGCCAAGCCTGCCAATGTGCTGAAATAGGGCCTGGGAGGAAGGGCTAAAGCAGCAATTGGCAGGCTGGGGAAGAGCGGTCCTGTAAGATTGGAGATGGGAGGATGGCTCTGGGAAGAGACAGCAGAGCTGACCCACACTGGGGTGTGGGCCATCACTGTTGTGCTGTTGGGGGGATGGGGAGAGATCTGACTTAGGCCCACTGATGCCAGAGGCCTGGCCCCTCCCAGTAGAGAGGGATCCCCCCATGGGCTTGTGGGGCCATGGTACAGCTGCCCCCAATGGCCTGGGTCTCACCCATCAGAAGACGGTTGATGCGCTGCAGAGCTTTCTTCCTCTCCTTGTCTAGGTCCTCAACAGTCACTGGACAGGCCAGTTTCAGAGGTGGTGGCAGCTTCAGAGGTTCCCCTTGGCGGCGTCGCAGGAGAGGAAACTTGCATTTCCGTGGCCTACCGGTGTCTCTTGTGAGTGAGGACGGATCACTGCAGAACTCCCAAATGCTGCTCTGCTCCCACAGAGGACACTTATCTGCTACCTACCCACAAAAACTCAGGCTTCCACTCCCCTGTGGACCCCCATCTATCTACAACTGCCTTGAAAGAAAGATATCCAATGAACTTTTAACTCCTGAAAGACTCCATCTTCTCACAATAGTACAGAGTTAAACACATTGTTCTTGAAGAACATTGCAACTCTAAACTACAGCAAAAGCTACCTTTAGAAATGAAGGAGATAAAGATATTCCCTGGTAAATAAAAACTCAGGGAATTTCTTCACCAGACCTGTCCTGTAAGAAATACTGAAAGAAGTTCTTCAAATTGAAAGTAAGTAATATTAAGAAATAAGAAGAAAATATGGGAAGGTATAAAACTCACTGGTAAAAGTAACCATACAAATTCAGAAAGTTTTTAATATTTTAAACGGGTTTAGTAAACCATTCATGTCTCCGATATGTAAGCTAAAAATCAAACCAATTTAAAATAATAATGACTATGTTAATATGTGAAAAGACAAGAAATATAGAAAACATGACATCAAAAATTTTAAGTGTGGGGAAGAATATGACAGAAGTGCACAGTATTTTTCAGTATATTTACCCTCTCTCTTTTTTACTGCCTTTAATATCATGGTGTTAATATCATTTCAAAATAGTTATAACAATAAGATTTTTTTGCAACTCTCATAGTAATCTCAAAGCGAACATATGATAAGAAAACCAGAAATCATTAGCAATGAATCAAAATATACTACAAGAGTAAATTAAAAGAACGACTAAAGTGGCTGGGAGAAGAAACCTCCCAATTTTTTTCCCAATAATACAAAACAAGTTACAAAATGTCTATAATACGACCTCACCCATTAGTAAACACCTTAAATGTAAATGGATGAAATTCTCCAGATAAAAGATATAACATGAGTGAATGGATAACAAGACACAATAGTATGTTGTTTATGAGAAACTCACTTCACCTCTTAGGATACACAGAGAATAAGGTGGAGGGATAGAATAAAATGTTGGATGCAAACAGAATCCAAAGGAAAGCCCAAGTAACCATATTTACTTCAGATTAAATAGACTGTAAATCAAATGAAATAAAGAGACAAAGAAGGTCATTATATAATGATAATGGGATCCAATAAGCAAGAAGAAATAAAAATTCTAAATATATATTCACCTAGTAGTAGGGTACACAAATATATAAAGCAAATAATAATTAACCAGAAAGAAAAGAAAAATTTCATTGTAATAATATTAGGGGATTCTTAACACCTTCATTTAGTAATAGATAGATAATCAAGACTGACAATCAGCAAGGAAATGGCAGTAAAATTGTACCCTAGATCAAATAGACCTGACACATCTACAGAATAATCCATCCAACCACTGCAGAATACTTATTCTAACATGAAACATTCTCCAGGATGAATCATAAGGTAAGCTACTAACATGTCCTTACACATTTTTTTTAAATCAAGATGTTTTCATGTGTCTTTTCTGACCATGATGAAATACAACTAGAAATTAAAAACGAAATATACTTTAAAACTATAGAAATACATAAAAAATAGACCACTTACTCATGAACAATCAATGGATAAAGGAAAAAATCAGCAAAATCAAGGATTTCTTGAAATAAATGAAAATGAAAAATAATAACCGAAAATTATGAGATACAGCAAAAGCAGTACAGAGAGGATTAGTTGTAGTAATCAACATCCACATGAAGGAAACCAAAAGAACTCAAATAAAAAATCTACTGGTGCATCTTATTAAGATTAAAAAAAATGAGAAAACCAAATCCCCAAGAGTAGAATGAAAGAAATAATAAAGATTACAGCATAAATAAGAGATAAAAAGGATATAAAAGATCAACAAAATAAAAGACCTGGATTTTCAAAAAAAATAAAATTGATAAATCTCTATCTAGATTAACTAAGAAAACAAATAAGAAAATGCAAATTAATAAATTCAGAGATGAAAAGGGAAATGTTTCAAATGACAACAGAGAAATACAAAGGTTCATTAGAGATTATTATGAACAACATTGCTCAAGGCAATTAATAACCTAGAAGAAACTAACTAATTCCTGGACACATACATCTTACCAATATTGAATTGGGTAGAAGTAGCATACTTGAACCTAAAAGTAACAAGTAATGAGATTGAATCAGTAATAAAATGTAGCCCATCAAAATAAAGCTCTGGACCAGAAGGTATCAATACTGCAATCTATCAAACAGTAAAAAAGAACTCATGCCAATTCCTCTTATATTATTTCAAAAATTGAGGGAAAAAAAGGAAATTCTTTCAAAATTCATTCTATGAGACCATCATTACCCTGAAACTAAAACCAGACAAGAACACAAGAAAAAAGAAAATGGCAGGACACTATCCCTGATGGACATAGACCAAAAAATACTCAACAAAGTACTAGCCAACTGAATCAAAGAATACATAAAAAGTACTATTCACTATGATCAAGTGGGATGCACTCCATATTGATAAGGATCTTTCAGTACATGCCAATAAATAACCATGTTTCTTATTCAACAGATGAAGGACACACACTATGTGATTATATCAACAGATGCAAGATTTTCCCTTCACAACAAAAATGACAAACAATTAGTCATAGCAGGAATGTACTCCAACATAATAAAGAGTATATTTAATAAGCCAACAGTTAGTATAATACTGATTAAGGAATAGCTCTAAGCTTTCTCTTAAAATTTGGAAAAAAATAAGGATACCTACTGTTATCATTTTATTCAACATAGTCTCAGAAGTGCTTGAAAAAGCAATAAGACAGCTGGGTACAATAGCACTCACCTGTAATCCCAGTGCCTCTGGAGGTTGAGACAGAAGGATCCTGAGTTTAAAGCCATTAACAGCAAAAGTGAGCTGCTAAGCAACTCAGTAAGACCCTGTCTCTAAATAAAATGCAAAATAGTACTGTGGTGTGGCTCAGTGGTTGAGTTCCCTGAGTTCAATATGCAGTAACCCTCCAAAAAAGTAAACAAGAATGAAAAGAGCAATAAGACAAGAAAAAAAAAAAAAAGTAACGGACATCCAAACTGGAAAAGGGGAAGTCAATTTGTCACTGTTTACAGATAACCTGATCTTATATGTAGAAAGCCACAGATTCCACAGAAACTATTAATATGCATCAATAAATTCAGAAAAGTTGCAGGATACAAAATCAATGTACAAAAATCAGTAGCATTGCTACATTTGAACATCAAATTATCTGAACTAGAAACCTAGAAATAGTACCATTTACAATAGTTACAAAAAGTAAAATAAAACACAAAGAGTACATTTAATGAACAAGTGAAAATTATCTAAAATGTAAACTACAAATCACTGAATTAGAATAATCAATACTGTTATAGTGTGCTTATCACCCAAAATGAACTATATATTTATATTCAATGTAATCCTTATGAAAATATTAATTATATTTTTCATAAAAGCAGAAAAACACAATGTTAATTTTATATGGAACCACAAACCATTCAACCATCTTGAATAAAAATAAATAAATAAAGGGCCAGGTCTTGGCAGAGGTGGTTGAAATTTACTAGAAAAGTATATTTTTTGTTTCTTTTCTGATTTTCCAAATGGTTGCATAAATGCTCCTTTCCAGGAAAGGATTGCTGTTTATAACTCAGATACTGAGACTGTGAGCTCTAAAGCTGAAAGTGTCCACCTGCACGGGAGATCCCATTGGAGATACTGGAAATTGTCTACTGCTTTGATTGCAACTGTATAAAAAGTGCCAGTGAGAATGCACTATTTTTTTTCCATAAAAAGTAGACAGAGACAAATGAAACTGATTTGATTGCCCTTTTTCCTTGTACTTCTCAGCCTTATCAATGCCACGCAATTGAGCATGTTTCCATAGAACATTGACTGCACTCATCTGTTGGTGGAGCCAGGACAATATTTGCCTAACACTTCCAATAGTAGCCATTTTTTAGCATTTTAGAAACTCTTGTTAACATTAAGGTACTTATTTTTCACTTCCATACAGTTAGTAGTGTATACATTTACATTATGGGCATCAGGAAGATAAATAAGACAACAAAAATTATTAGATTGAGGAAAATGTATAGCTTTGTCCTCAAGATACTAAATAGTTTCTTACAACATGGGGATTGACTATTTGAATTATTTGAATTTTGCAATTTCTGAAATAGTTTATTATATAAAATTCACTGGGTTTTAATCCAAGAAATGTTTTTCAAAACTTTAAAGAGTAACCAATAATCTAAAATATCTGAAAGTATGTCAACTCCTGATATTAATCAGAATATTACTAAATATTCAATACAAATATTAACCTCACATTTTTTAATAAAACTTATTTTTTATTTGTTTGGTTTTTGTATTTTCATCATTATAACTCAGATACTGAGACTCTGAAACAAACGGGTTCCTAATGGAATTGGCCTATGTTCCATCAAGTAGGTCAATTCAAATCATAGTAAAGAGAATTGCAAACTAGATTTCTATAAAGATGAATGAAATATGGAGATGATTTTGCCTTTGCACATCAGATACTTAATTTTGTTTATTTGTTCTTTCTAAAAATTTTGGACCTATGAAGGCAAAGAGATGTTCTGTTTTCTTAGCTAACTTTTTTTTCCTGGTTAAAAAAAATTAAACCCTGCAGATGCACTATGGGTGTGAAGTGCTATGGACAGGGCAAAGGTAAAAATGTGTGCCTTAAATATGTCTATGTGCTAGTGCACAGAGCCCAGTTTTGCCAGCTACATAGCATTATTTAGTCAATTTTTATGAAATTCTAAATGGTATCATGGGGAAGGAAAAGCTCTGAAGAAACAAGATGTGGACAGAATCTGCCCTGGAGTCATAAAATGAAAGGGAAATACTCACTGGTTCTTTCCTGTTCCTCCTCTAGTTTCAGAGCCTCCATACTCTCCATCGTGCTGCAGTTACCAGATGAGAAAAACAATAAACTGGCCAGGTTTGTTGTCGTTGGCAGCCTTTAAAGAGGCAGTGTTAGGTGTGACTTGCCTACCAACTATGACAAATTATAGAATTAACCCCAGAATCTGAGATCGGATGGACTAAATTGCTTCTTTTGGATGGTTAAATGCTTTCCAGAAATACTCAGATTTCTTAATGCTGTTTCTTCCTCACAAGATGGTATTTGGATGCACAGTAGAGTCTTCTGCCTTTGTAGAACTGTCTGATAGGAGGAGACATCCTGGTGTACATCAGGTCCTTATGCTGGTCCTTGGCTCTTGCTGTGTGGTTTGGGAGTTTGTCTGGCCTCAAATCTGAAGACCAGTTGACTTATGTTCTTGAAGCTTGTAGACGTCTTAAGTATTCCCAGGGAGCAGACATCATTCTATGCTGAATGGGTCCCATGTAACTTCACTTCTTGCTGATGGTGTGACCTCAATGAGGTCTGTGAGTCTCAATTAAGGCCTGAGAAGCAAGTCAGGGACTTGATTATGTTTATTTTGTGTGAACGTCTAGTGCGTTCGGGTCTCTGGGTAAGGGTCACGAAATAACCGGGACACCGGGGATGCAGAGCCAAGGCAGCAATTGCAACTGCATGTTGAGGTTTATTTGCAAGTTCCTTTTATATTCTTCTTCTAACAAAGCAAGCAATTCTTCAATAACATTTCATCTACATTGCCCAAATATCATGCCTCAGCGGGTACGCAGAGCTAAATTCAGATTGTTCCTGTTCATTTGATAAGTACCCTCCCAAAGTTCTTTGTAGACATTATCTAATCCCTGAATGTACTGTTCCCAGGTCCAGTGTGCAGAAAGCTTCTTCCTCTAGGCCAAACCATGTACTGTTCCCAGGTCCAGTGTGCAGAAAGCTTCTTCCTCTAGGCCAAACCATACAAAAGCTTGTGTCTTGTGATAAGGGAAAGAGAACTTTTCCTCCTCCTAGCGAGGCATGCCTTCAGCTGACCTAAATCACAGCCACAGCTTCTTACAAAGTATCAGGCTGAGGGAGCTAAACTCTGCACACTTAAACCCCAACAATTTTGCCCCTGTAAAATTGACCTTCTGTTTAGATTCTGTTAGACTCAGCTCACTTTTTTGCCTCCTTTTCATGACCTCTTGGGAATTCTGGATCACTATGAGGAATTGGAAAAAAAAATATTGATAGGTTTTTTCCTGGAAGGTTAGGCTCAGAACAGACCTATCAACTCAGCTGCAACAACTAGTCACTTTGCCCTATGAAATCACAGAAGGCATGGAAGAAGGAAGCTTTACATTGCTAGGGAGTGGGAAAACCAGAAACGGCAGACTGTCTCTCACTTGGCATGGTACAACATGCGATTGTTTCAACTTATCATAATGTGGTAGTGATATGCATTCATTCTGTAGAAATTATACTTTGAATTTTATATTTTAGTCATTCCTTGGGCCATGTGATCTAATATCGAGGTTGAACAACCCTCACTCTATAACATATTTGGTAGGTTATGTATATTTAATAAATTTTCCATTTACAATATTTTCTTTTTTTAAAAGAGAGAGTGAGAGAGAGAATTTTAATATTTATTTTTTAGTATTTGGTGGACACAACATCTTTGTTTGTATGTGGTGCTGAGGATCGAACCTGGGCTGCACGCATGCCAAGCGAGCATGCTACCGCTTGAGCCACATCCCCAGCCCTATTTACAATATTTTCAAATGATGGATTCATCAGGATGTAATGCCATGGTAAGTCAGGGAGTTTTAGTATTTGGAAAAGGGTGGTAGTGGCTTATGACTATCTTGCTCCTACAAGGTCATATCCCTAAATACCACAGGGAAGCAGATCAAAAGTCTGCATATGTTTTTCACATATTTCTCTCACTTTTCTGATCCTCTTGGGCTTTGTTTCTGAGCAAGGAGTATGGATTACTGTCCCACCATGTGATAGGCAGTTTCTCCTCCTGTGCAGCAGGAAGTCATCACATACTAATTTTCTCTTTTCTCAGTTTTACTCTTTCTGGCTTCTCTGGAACTTAAAAGTGTAAGGATCCCTGGCAAACTGTAATAACTAAATTTGACAAATAAAAATTATAATAGCTTACTTCAAAATTATTTCTGTGTATATGACCTGTGTGGACAGTATATCATGGTGACTACAATTTTGCCATGAATATTTTCCAATTAGGTACGACTTCTGAGAGTGAGTAGTACCTAAGGCTCATTTGTTACCTTCAAAAATGATGTTGGGAGGCCATGTTGGGACCACCCAAATTTCTAACCAAATTGGGTAGCAAATTCTATTTATTTTCCCTTTCAAAATAACTATTCGTAATTTTTATCTTCTTAGATCATTTATGATACAATGTAGGACATTGAGAATATTAGTGTGTGCCATTTATGTACCAAGATGTCTTTGTTCACTTAGTGTGTTTAAGAATTAACTGCTTGTCCCTGTGAAGGTGTCTTTTTCCCATGGCTTTCCATGCTTTCCATGGCTTCCCACTATGCACAAACAACTTCATCGCCTCCTCTAAGGAATGAGAGATCCCCCCTTTTCCCTTTTCGGGGATCCTGATAAAAGGCCTACCAATGAAGGTAGCCTTTATTCCTGGCCAAAGGGTGAGGTTGAATTAGCAATCATGAGGCAGCTGGGATCCTACTTAAAATCAAAGCACCTGGAATTCTCAAACAGCAGGTCTAATTTGTAGCATATTGTACCAGAATAATGGAGTGTTTCAGTTTTCTCTGATCGTTAGAGGAGACCTTTCTGAGTAGGGGTTGACTAGAAAACTGTTTCTGAGACTCCCTCATCTCTCTTTCCCATATTCCTTAAAGTTGGACACCTATGACGTTGCTCCATGGAAATCAGTCAAAAGGATTTTGTTGGGACATTCTATGTCACACTGGTGAGATAAATGCCCCCACTAGGAATGTTCCTTTATCCGTGGCATTCACCATTTGTGCTGCTTGGACCTCTTTCATTTTTGCACGTATAATATTAGAGCACTGTATATCCTACGAGAGGAAATAATCTACTTTTGCCTCTTCTCTTCCAAGACCTTCATAGGCACATTTAAAAATTGCAGTAAATTAACCTATCACTATCCTTAGGGAAAATGTTTTTCTATCAATGAGATTTCCTTCCCAGAATCATTTGGCAGACTGAGCCAATAAATGGATAATAATTTAGTTATCATGGCATTATTTCCAAGTGCCTCACCCTTGAATTTCCTGCCATGATCCTATACTACATTTAATTTTTGAGAAAAGAGTGACTTACTAACTTCCTTAGGAACAGTGACAGAAAGCTCTCAGAAGATGAAGTGGGGTACCTGGCTTCACATTGCAGGACAGACTCAGTATTGTTATGAGGACATCAGGATAACTCTGGAAGATGAATACACATCCTTTTATTGAGCATGATCAGATCTCTGAACAACACGTCATAAATATGAAGACTTTATATGATAAAATCAGAAAGCTTGGTGATGCATCTTATTCACTCATGAATGAGATATTGTATATTCAGATCATCTATAGGCTTGCTGGGCAATTCTATATTATTTATTTATTTGTTTGTTCATTTGTTTTTATTGATTCAAAATAATAAATGACAGCATACTGCATTACAATTCTTATTACACATATACAACACAATTTTTTATATCTCTGGTAGTATATAAAGTACGTTGACACCAATTTGTGTCTTCATACATGTATTTTGGTTAATGATCTCTATCACATTCCACCATCCTTGCTAATCTTTGCCCCCTACCTTTCCCTCCCAATCCTCTGCCCTATCTAGAATTCATCTATTTCTTCCAAGCTCCTCCTCCCCACCCCACTTTATATCAGAGAATACATTTGGAATTTTTTTTGGGGGGGATTGGCTAACTTCACTTAGCATTATCTTCTCCAATGCCATCCATTTACCTGCAAATGCCACAATTTTGTTCTCTTTTATTACTGAGTAATATTCCATTGTGTATATATGCCACATTTTTTAATCCATTCATTTACTGAAGGGCATCTGGGTTGGCACTACAGTTTGGCTATTGTGAATTGTGCTGCTATAAACTTTCCTGTGGCTGTGTCCCTTTAGTATGCTGTTTTTAAATACTTTGGATATAGATCTAGATCGAGGAGAGGAATAGTGGGTCCAATGGTGGTTCCATTCCCAGATTTCCAAGGAATCTCCATACTGCTTTCCAAATTGGCTGCACCAATTTGCTGTCCCTCCAGCAATGTATGAGTGTACCTTTTTCCCCCACATCATCGCCATCACTTGTTGTTCTTTGCCTTCATAATAGCTGCCATTCTGACTGGAGTGAGATAATATCATAGAGTAGTTTTGATTTGCATTTAGCAATCTAGAAACAAGCTAAAGACGATGAACATTTTTTTCATATATTTGTTGATTGATTGTATATCCTCTTCTTAGAAGTGTCTGTTCAGGTTCTTGGCCCATTTGTGGATTGGGTTATTTATTTTCTTGGTGCTTAGCATGTGAGTTCTTTATGTACCATAGAGATTAGTACTCGATTTGATGTGTAAAGGGTAAAACTTTGCTCCCAGGATGTAGGCTCTCTGTTCACCTCACAGATTGTTTCTTTTGCTGAGAAGAAACATTTTAGTTTGATTCTATCCCATTTATTGATTCTTGTTTTTAATTCTTGCATAATAGGAGTTTTATTAAGGAAGTTAGGGCCACAAGATGAAAATCAGGGCCTCCTTTATTTTCTATTAGATGCAGAGTCTCTGGTTAAATTTCTAGGTCCTTGATCCACTTTGAATTGAGTTTTTTGTGCATGGTGAGAGATGGAGTTTAGTTTTATTTTGTTGCATACTTTTTTTTTTAATTTTGCCTATCCAAGGGCAAGGTAGATCTTTCCATCTTCTAAGGATTTTTTTTCTTTAGGGTTCTGTAGTTTTCACTATAGAGATCTTTCACTTCCTTCATTACATTGATTTCCAAGTATCTTATTTTATTTGAGGTTATTGTAAATGGGGTATTTTTTCTCATTTCCTTTTCAGAGGATTTGTCACTGATATACCAAAATGCCTTTGGTTTACCTGTTTGATTTTATATCCTGCTACTTTGCTTGATTAATTTACTTGTACTAGAAGTTTTCTGGTAGAGTTTTTTGGGTCTTCTAGGTAAAGAATCATATCATCAACAAATAGAACTAATTTAAGTTCTTCATTTCCTACACATATCCCTTTAATTTCTTTCATCAGTCTAATTGCATCCTTGACTTGTTCCAATTTTTAGAGGAAATGCCTTCAATTTTTCTTCATTAGAATGATGTTGGCCTGAGGCTTAGCATAGATAGTCTTTATAATGTTTAGATATGTTCTTGTTATCCCTAGTTTTTCTAATTTTTTGAACATGAAAGGGTACTCTATTTTGTCAAATGCTATTTCTGCATCTATTGAGATGATCATATGATTCTTACCTTTGAGTCTGTTGATGTGATGAATTACATTTATTGATTTCTGTATATGCAATCTTGCATCCCTGGGATGAATCCTACTTGATCATGGTGCAAAATTTTTTTAATATGTTTTTGTATTCAATTTGCCTTACATTTTTTTGTATCTACGTCCATTAGAGATATTGGTCTAAAGTTTCTTTTTCTATGTATCTTTGCCTGTTTGGGGGATCAGGGTGATATTGTCCTCATAGAATGTGTTTGGAAGTGCTGCTTCTTTTTTCTATTTTTCTGAAATAAATTGTAAGATATGGTATTAGTTCTTCTTTAAAGGTCTTGTAGAACTCGGCTGTGTATCCATCCAGTCCTGGGCTTTTCTTTGTTGGTAAGCTTCTGATGGCATCTTCTATTTCTTCACTGGATATTGGTCTGTTTAAATTTTATATATCTTCCTGATTCAATCTGGGCAAATTGCATAAGTTTTCAAAATAATTTCTAATTATTCTCTGCATTTCTGTAGTGATATATTTCTGTTGTGATATTACCTTTTTCATCATGTATGCTGGTAATTTGAGTTTTCTCTTTCCTTATTTTCATTAGGGTAGTTAAGGGTATGTGAATTTTACTTATTTTTTCAAAGAACTGAATTTTGTTTTGTCAATTTTTAAAATTGTTTCTATTGTTTTGATTTCATTGATTTCAGCTCTAATTTTAATTATTTCTTGCCTTCTACTGCTTTTGCTGTTGATTTGTTCTTCTTTTTTTAGGACTTTGAGATGTAGTTTGAGGTTATTTATTTTTTGACTTTTTCTTCCTTTAATGAATAAACTCCATGCAATTAATTTTCCTGTTAATACTGCTTTCATTACTTCCCAGAGATTTTGATATGTTTTTCTATGTCCTCATTTATCTCTAAGAATTTTTTAATCTTCTCCTTCATGTCTCCTGTAACCCATTGTTCATTCAGTAGCATATTGTTTAGTCTCCAGGTGATGGGAAATTTTTATTTTTTATTTTGTCATTGATTTCCAATTTCATTCCATTATGTTCTGATGAAATGCATGGTAGTGTCTCTACTTTTCTGTATTTGCTAAGAGTTGCTTTGTGGCATATTATATGGCCTATTTTAGAGAAGGACCCATGTGCTGCTGAGAAGTGTATCCACTTGATACAGGTTGATATATTCTATATAAGTCAGTTAAGTTTAAGTTATTGGTTGTATTATTGACTTCTATAGTTTCTTTATTCAACTTTTGTTTGGTAGCTGTATCCAGTGGTAAGAGAGGTGTGTTAAAGTTACCCAAACTTATTGTGTTGTGGTCAATTTGGCTCTTGAACTTGAGAAGAATTTGTTTGATGAACATAGCTGCCCAATTGTTTGGGGCATATATATTTATGATTGTTATGTCTTGTTGGTGTATGTTTCCCTTGAGCAGTATAAAATGTACATTTTTATCCCTTTTTATTAACATTGGCTTGAAGTCTACTTTATTTGATATGAGGATGGAAACCCCTGCTTGCTTCTGCAGTCCATGTGAGTGGTATGATCTTTCCCAGCCTTTCACCTTTAGTCTTTGGATAGCTTTTCTACCAGATGTGTCCCCTAGAGGCAGAATATTGTTTTATTTAATCCAGTCTGCTAACCTATGTCTTTTGATTGGTGAGTTTAAACCATTAACATTCAGGGTTTTATTGAGACATGGTTTGTATTTCCAGCCATATTTGTTTATTTTTGTTATTTAACTTGGCTTGATTTTTTTTTATTAGTTTTTCCTTTAGGGTACTCCCTCCCTCTGTTTTTTTATTGTTGTTTCCTCTTTATGAAATATTTTGCCAAGGAGGTTTTGTAGTACAGATTTTCTAGCTATAAATTCTCTTAACTTTTATTTATCATGGAAG
This sequence comes from Ictidomys tridecemlineatus, assembly GCF_052094955.1. Lineage (NCBI taxonomy): Eukaryota > Metazoa > Chordata > Mammalia > Rodentia > Sciuridae > Ictidomys > Ictidomys tridecemlineatus. Next base: position 85,411,972 of record NC_135485.1, read on the forward strand.
GCTTTTATTTTATCTTCAAATCTAAAGCTTATTTTTTCTGGACACAAGATTCTTGGTTGGCACCCATTTTCTTTCAGAGCTTGATATATGTTGTTCCAGGATCTTCTAGCTTTCAGAGTCTGTGTTGAAAAATCTACTGTTGTCCTCATTGGTTTTCCCCTATATGTAATCTGATTCATTTCTCCATGGCTTTTAAAATTTATCCTTATTCTGTATGTTTGTCACTTAAATTATAATGTGTCTTGGTGTGGATCTGTTGTGATTTTGTACATTTGGCATCCTGTAGGCTTCTTGAAGTTGGATTTCCAATTTATTCTTCATGTTTGGAAAGTTTTCTAATATTATTTCATTGAATAAATTGTTCACTTCTTTGGTTTGGACCTCTATGCCTTCCTCTATCCCAGTAACTCTTAAATTTGGTCTCTTATGCTATCCCAAATTTCTTGAATGTTCTGTTCATGGATTCTTACCATTATTGCAGTGTGGTCTATGTTCTTTTTAAGATTATATATTTTATCTTCATTGTATGGTGTCCTATCTTCTAAGTGGTCTACTATGTTGGTGATGCTTTTTTTGCTTTTAATTTGGTTTATTGTTTCTTTAATTTCAATGATTTCAGTTTTGTTTTGTTTTTAGAACCTCTATATCCCTTTTGAGGTGATCTTTTGCTTCTTGGATTTGTTTATGTAGCTCCTTGTCAAAGTGATATTTCACTGCTTGTATTTGTTTTCTTAAATCTTCCTTGAGTTCACAGAACATTTTAAATATGTATATCCTGAACTCTTTCACTGTACATTTTTTTCTGCTGTGGCTACCAATGATTCTTTGATGTAGTGTCTTGATTTGTTTTTGGTACTTTCTTCCCTTGTGTTTTCATGGTGATTTTGTATCTTCCTTTCCAGATTTGTGGATCTGGAGTGTTATTGTTTTTACCCTATATGTTTGTAGTGCTCTTGTAGGCTTCCAAGATCCCTCTTTTGGAGGGATTAAAGGATAAGGACAATATTAAGTGATTCCAATATCAACAATATACCACCTATGAACAATTTGTTGTTATTAAAACACTTATAATTTAGTCTCAATGTAGAGAAATGTTAGATTCAATTAAAATCTAAAATGTAATCAGTAGTTTCATAAAAATGTTTATAGTTTCTGACGAGGGACAATAAACTGGGGGTTGGGGTGTAGGACAATATGCTGAAGGAAAAATATGTGAGGGTATAAAGTTAATATATCTTTAAAATATGTGAAAGAGAAATCTAATGAAGAGGGTTAGTAGTAAGAAAGTAGAAAGGAAGTAATTTTAGGGTAGACAAGTACGTGGGAAGACAATAGAGTACACAAAACAAACACAGATATTTATTTAGAAAAAACTTAAACAAAAGAAAAAGTCATCTGATATCATCAGACCAGGAACTGAACAGACACTTCTCACAAGAGGATATTCCATCAATGAACAAACATATGGAAAAATGTTTAACATCTCTAGCAATTATAGAAATGCAAATCAAAACTACTCTATGATTTCATCTCACTTCAGTCAGAATGGAAGCTTTCAAGAATACAAACAACAATAAGTGTTGTCCAGAATGTGGGGATAAAGGCACACTCATACATTGTTGGTGGGACTGCATATTGGTGTAGCAATATGGAAATCAGTGTGGAAATTCCTTGGAAAACTTGGAATGAAACCACCATTTGACCCAGCTATCCCATTTCTTGGTTTATACCAAAAGGATATAAAAACAGCATACTACAGGGAAAAAGTCTTATCAATGTTTATAGCAACATAATTCACAATAGCTAAATTGTGGAACCAATCCATACGTCCTTCAGTAGATGAGTGGATAAGGAAACTTATGTATATATACACAATGGAATATTACTCAGCATTAAAGAAGAATAAAATCAAGGCATTTGCAAGTAAATGGATGGAGTTGGAGAACAAAATGCTAATAAAGTGAGCCAATCCCCCATGCCAATACAAGGCCAAATGTTTTCTTTAATATGAGGATGCTGACTCATAATGGTAATTGAGGGAAGCATGGAAGAAATGGAGAAACTTTAGATAGGGCAAAGGGGAGGGAGGGGAAGGAAGGGGTAAGAGGGTAGGAATGATGGTGGAATGAGTTAGACATCATGACCCTAAATATATGTATGAACACAGGAATGGTGTAAAAATACTTTGTTTACAATCAGTTTAAGTTGAAAGGGAGCCACTTTAAGTGTTCATCTGCCACTTTGATTTCAGGGCAAGTGCCCCCATAGAAATACTGTCAAGAATAGTGATGTTCATGGTGGTTGCTGTGTAAATGCTTCTTGAAACAATGGATTAACTTCTGTTATAATTTGATAAGTGAATTGGCTGTGAAGGATTCATATTTCAGAATCCATTGAAAATTGTGATTGATTTTGAAAGTTTATTTTTAAAAATGCAAAATATAATGACCATACATGATGAAAAGAATAAATCTAAAAATATAAATAATTTCAGTTGATGATAAATTGACCAAGCACCCTGTTTTTGTTATTCTTTTCTGATGTAAAATCTTAAAATTATGAAAAGTTGATATTGAGGTAGCAAGTACCTAAAATATTTTAATTTTCAAGTTCTTACTATTAAATAAATTTTATTTCTTAATTTATACATGGACAGATACCTTTATTTGTTGATTTATTTTTATATGGTGCTGAGGATCAGACCCAGTGCCTTACATGTTCAAGGCAAGCACTCTATAGCTGAGCCACAATCCCCGCCCCTATTAAATGATTTTAAAAATAAAAATGGGAAACATTGTTAAGCCTAGATGATGTGGGTGAGGAGAATGCTGTCCACCTCTGACCTTGTCCAGCACTGTGTGTTTAGGCTTTGTTACAGAATGGTGTCAGGAGCTGGCTATGCTCAGTGCATCCTTAGCACTGTATGAGGCTTGGTAATGTAATGTTAGCTGAACTAAAAATGAGTGAAATCTATAACTCTTGATCCCCAAATCGAATTAAATGGGGACTTTAGGTTTTTATGTCACAATGGCTTCACCCTTAGGTGTGGGATGAGTGCCTTATAAAGAGCTGGTGGGGACTACTCCCTCGGCCCTTTCCCTTCCAACTCTGTAGGAGGCCACATTATACTGAGGAACTGGGCTTCATAAGGGACTGAGTCTGCTAGCCCTCTGTTCTTGGGCTAGAAAATAAACATAGTACTTTTTATAAGTAAAAGCAATAAGCATATCTTTGTCACTGTATTGTTTTTGTTACTTTGTCACTGTATTGGTTGCTATTCTTAAAATGATTTAAAATCAGTGGCTTCATACAAGATACAATTATTAGCTTTTAACTTACACAGGTCTAATGCCTGGGTTGATGTAGATGAATTCTGTGTAGATGTCAACAGGGCTGATTTTTTTTTGTGTTTATTTTTAGTACAGGGCTTGAACCCTGGAATTCTTAACTACTTAGCCACACCATAGCACCTTTTTATTTTTTCATTTGAGACAGGGTCTCACTAAATTGTTCAGGGCCTTACTAACTTACTGGGGAAGGCTTTGAACTCTGGATCCTTCTGCCTCAGCCTTCTGTACTGCTGGAATTACATGCATGTACCACTGTGCCTGGCTTATTTGTTTTACTGAAGACTCTGAAGAATTATTTTCCAAGCTGTATCATGAATGCCCTACGAAACTTCCCGAGGTTCACTGGTTTACTGGAAGAGATTATAGGTCTCAATTTATGGTCATTCCTATGGCTGTGTTTTAGTGCAACTCGGGGTGCAAAGTTAGTAAAGGCAAAAATCTTTGGGGGCAGGGGCCTAAGATCAGAAAAAGTCTGATACATCTCTTCCCTTGCAGTGAGTCACACTGGAGATACTTTATTCCTCCAGAATTAGGTGATGAACCGATGAATCATGACCCTCCAGGGAAACTCATTAGTGTTTTTATTGTTTCCATTTTGGAAAGTATGAGGCAGATGTGGCCAAAATGGATTATCAGAAGGAAAGCAGGTGTTGAATGTCAATTTCTCTGTTTGTACAAACTATTCAGGACCAGTCAGACACTTTCATCCTCCAGGGCTGAGGGAGTGAATTCAGATGTCAGCCTACAGACTGCTTTGCCACCCCTCCTACACCACTAAATTGGGTGACTGGACAAATGTCACACCTTGTGATTGTAGGTCTAATGGCTGTCAGTGAGGTGGCAGGTCTCTCAGCCCTTAGATATTTCCTCTTATGCCTTCTTCTATCCCAGTGGCCCCTCCATAAATGACTATTGAAGAGCCTTCCATGATACAGATCATGATGCCTTCTCCTGCTGCATCTCCTTGTCTTCTGCTAACAGCTAGAAATAATTTTCTTCTTTAAGAGCTTGAGGGCTTAGGCTGAATCATCATGGTCATCCAGGGTCACCTACCTAACCTCAGTAAAGTGTAAATCCTACCCTCCACTTTTTTTTTTCAGTTATCTTATATTCACATTTTCCACACATTAGGGAATGGACATCTGTGGGAACTTTCTGCATGCTATGCCATATTTACACATCCTGATTGTTGTTTTATCCCTGTGTTTCATTTGCTTCCTACCTGCAATTACCTGCATGGCCTAACCCTAGAAACTAGCAAGCAATGATGGAGGATTAAGAAAAACACACAAACACTTATAGAGAGAAAGCTGGAACCTGATAGGACACTACCTCTAATGGGGGAACAGTGACCCCGAGGTAGCTCAGCAATTTATTATATAGGGTTTCAGAATCAGTTAGTGGTCACTGTTGTTTGTGCACTGAAAAGTTACAGAACTAGAAACATGTTTGTAGCTATTCTACTTTTTAAATGCTGTAAACATCCTATTATTATCCTGCTGCACCTAGGAAGCCCATTGTCCACAGTTTCTGCAGAGCAGGCCAGCATGAAAGTTGTGGCACATGAAAGATATTGTGGTTATGTTGTGCTCAAAATTCTCTATTCCCTGCAGCTTATGTCTGGGCTCAGAGTCAAAACTGTTATTGTCCTGTATCTTTGCACAGAACTTCCTCAGGCAAGGAATTACTAATGCCTTAGGGCAATCATATCCTGTACCTTTGCACACAAAGTTCCCAGGGCAAAGCACAGCCACAGCTCTGAGACAAAGAACATGATCCAAGTAACTGCTCTTCACTCTACAAAACAACATTTTCTGCTGGACCTCATGATACTTACAAGTGTTGTATAAAATAAGCTCACAATGATATCAGAGCACTTGATCAGGGTTTGTGAGGTTGAGTCATCCCTGTGACTGGTTGCTGGTCACTGGTTCAAGGCCTGGTTCACCTAACCTGAATCTCAGAAGGGTACTGTGTATTTAATTGCTCTCTAGGATGTGAACTTTCGTATATTTTAGAATTACCAAATAAATGCTTATTCTCCAGCTTCAATTTATTTTGGATACTCTTCTTGGCCTATTTTTTTCCTGGTTCTATCTATACTCTGTGCTAACTTTATCTAATACTGTGTGCCAATTATCATTCAAAAAAAAACTATTAAAAAGATGTATTATAACTCCAGATCTTTACTGGAAAAGGGCAATGTTAATGGCCTTTATTTCTTTCTGTCACTGGGGAAACTGTTCCTATGTTTTGCTATATGTTTACCTTTTGCATATTAATTGGTACATGAAACACAATATATGAACAAACCCAGTATAGGCACAATAATTCTAAACTGACACTTGGTTGGTCACAATCTGCAGGTAAAAGGTTTGGGCCTGTAGGACTCTTATGAAAGGGACATTTTTTTTGTAAAGCATATTTTTTTATTGGTGTTCTGTTGCACATTGATATTCTTTTCTTGAGGAGTGACTTCTTCAATAGCTAAACCACCTTTATTTCTGAAAACAATTATATTGAAAAGATATTCAAACTTGTAGAATCTATTCCAAAAGGAAGAGGATTTTTTTTTTCAGAAAAATTTAGATATGTGTTTGAAGTTTAAAAAAGACTTTACCTTCTCATATCAGGGGTTAAAGTATGTCTAAGAAAGTTTAAGCTCTTTTGATGTGCAGAGTAAATGTTCTCATTTAATACATTGTTGAAGAAGAGGATCAACTGTTTCAACAAAGTCAGATAAATGATTATAGCAGAGATAACACATTTCCTTAAAGATATATTTTCTTATTTTTTTAAACTAGTAACTTGGTTTAAGAACTTGCCTTATTTCATTGTGCTTTATTTTATTTCATTTTTCAACTTTGCAGAAATTTCTTTTTTTAACAAAGTGAAGGTTTCCAGCAACACTGCTGAATAATTGTGTAAGTAACATTTTTTTTCAACATTGAGTGCTTTCTTCCTATGTTTGTGTTATGTTTCAGTATGTCGCACAGTATAAAGATTTTTTATTATGATTCTACATGTAACAATAATCTGTGATCTTTTATGTTACTGTAATTGTTTTAGGGAAACACTGAACTGCATTTATGAAATCGTGAGATTAGTAAGTGTGATATATGTTCTGATTCTACATCAAGGTGTTGCTCATCTTACTTTCTTCTTGGACCTTCTTATTCTCTGAGACAGAAACATGTTTAAATTAAGTGATAATAATTCTAGTCATGGTATTAGCAGTAAATTTTACTCTTTGGAAACTTACTGTATACCAGATAATTGTAAATTGTTTTACAAACCTTATTATCATTTTCCAAATAAAATATGGCATCATTTGTCTACAAAAAATTAGGGGATTTAGTAATTGTACAATGGTTTATAAGTGTTTAAGTTAAAGAAGAATTGATTTGTGTCACATATTGTAATCAAAAGATAGAAATACTTAAGTTGAGTGAAGAAGGAATGTCAAAAGGCAAGGTAGAGCAAAAGCCATGCAGACAAGCAAGCTGAAATGCAAAGAACAGGTTTTTTTGAAAAATGAAGTGCTACTTCTCTAAACATGAAAATGATATGAGAGTAAAACAGCATCATTACAAAATGGAAAAAGTTTTTGTTGTTGCAATTTGAGAGCAGACCATCCACAGCATTCCCTAAACCTAACCCTGACCCACAATAAGGACTTAACTTTCTTCAATCCTATGAAGACTATAAGAGTCAAGGAAGCTCCAGAAGAAAATTCTGAAGCTAGCAGGGGTTGGTTAGAGGTTTAAGGAAATAAGCTGTCTTCACAACTTGAAGGTGAAGCAGCAAGCACTGGTGGAAAAGCTGCAGCAAGTTACCCAGAAGATCCAGCCATGACCCCTCAGGATGGTGGCTACACTTCACAGCATGTTTCAGTCACAGACTGGGCAGCCTTGTATTGAAGAAAGAGGATGTCTAGGACCTTTAAACCTAGAAAGGATAATTCAATGCCTAGATTCAAAAAAAAAAAAAAAAAAGACCGACTCCCTTTTTGAAGACCAATGCAGGAGTAATTTTAAATTAAAAGTCCATTTTTATTTACCATTCCAAAAATCTCTACAAGAGAAAGGCCTTAGGTAACCATGAAGCCCACTGCTCAGTAGGTGGTCCACAGACCAGCAGTTTCACCTGGGATATTGATAGAAATATGGAATCTCAACCCATACTATCATATGGCTAGGCAGTCACTTCTCCTGTCTAGCTATGAAAGTCATACAAAGTTTCTTATTCCAGTAGAAAGCTGTCTAAACTGAAAGCCTGTTGTGTAGTGTAGCTTCCTTTATCAATTGTCTTGGCTAGATCTTCTTAGTAACTTGCTCCAGCTTTACATCAGCATTTGCTGTATCTAGCATCAGTTTCTGGGTTCTGAATTAACCATGAGATTCAAGTAAAAGTTAGACAATGAGAAACACTGACCAAAACAAACTAATTTTATCTGTTGGAAGGATTGTGCAGCTCCACCTAGAACCTAGGGGACTGTGCCATCAGCTTAAGGAAGTGGCTCGTTCTTTATATGTGTTAGTGAAAGTGGAAGATACTCTCTGCAACTGGACTTTAAGACTATCACTTTCAAGAGTCATTGACCTAGTAAATCAAAGCCCACTGGATAAATGCTTATCCAGTGAGATTATAATTGCTTTTATCAATAAATAACAACCAAATTGCTTAGATTTTTCCCTGTCTATGAGGACTATAACATTTTCTGAATATCACATTTTATATTAAGCATGGTTTTCCTCTTTCCATTAAAGCCTCATCAGAACTCTAGTTTAGAAGGTTATATCCCTATGAATTTAGAATGAGAGCTATGATTCACAATATAATGACAATTTTCAGTTTATGTAGGGATTTTTCTTCTGCACAGGTTGTATGTAAAAAAAAATCATTCTTTGAAAAGACTGCTAAAAAATATAGTTAAGAAAAAAATCAGAAATTATTGTAAATATTTATATGTTCTAGTATAAATAATAATTCTATTAATAAATTTATTTTGTATTGAAAAATAACAGATCCTTAGATAAAAATAAAATACAAATAGCAAACAATTTGAAATATTCTTTTGGGAATATATCCCAGCCTGGAAAAACAAATAGGAAAAATGGACTGATTTATGAAGCTAATTAATATGGTATTGAATGAGATGTGATGGTTTTCTAAAAGACCTCAAGGGTGACTCCAAAAATTTAAAGTAGAAGAAATGACAGGGGAATATGTAAGCATGAGGGGTAAAATGACTGCTTCTCTTGTATCTGCAAGGCTTTATGTATTAAGAGAAAAAGAGTCTGGTGCTCTCTGTTAAATGTAGATTGTAGGTACATGAAAAGCTGTTATTTGTGGTGTTTTAAAACATTAATGTGGAGGCCTGGGTCAGTGGCATATGCCTGGAATCCCAGCATCTCAAGAGGCTAATACAGGAGGATCACAAGTTCATAGCCAACCTCAGAAACAGAAAGGTGCTGAGCAACTCAGTGAGACCATGGCTCTAAATAAAATATAAAATAAGACAGGCTCAGCAGCCAAGTGCCCTTGAGTTCAATCACTGGTACCAAATAATTGCATTATTTAAAAAGATAATAAAGGGCTGGGGATGTGGCTCAAGCGGTAGCGTGCTCGCCTGGCATGCGTGTGGCCCGGGTTCGATCCTCAGCACCACATACCAACAAAGATGTTGTGTCCGCCGAGAACTAAGAAATAAATATTAAAAAAAAACATTCTCTCTCTCTCTCCTCTCTCACTCTCTCTTTAAAAAAAATAAATAAATAAAAAGATAATAAAGAATACTGGTTTTATGCTTAAAAGAACCATGGATACTAAATCAATAAGAAGATCATATGACACAAGTGAAATCAAAATAAGGAGGATAATAAAGGTGTCAAATCAAAGTATGAATAACATGAGAATCACAGATAAGAAAAAAAAATGTTTCGAGATCAAAGATGGTAGATTAGAGGAGAACTTGTTAAGTGACCCCGAGTTGGTGGACAGACACTCCCCCTCATAGGAGCCTTCATCCATGAATTTAAACTTCATAGATTCTGTAACAGGATTATAAATAGGGGCTGGTCAAAAATGCAGTCCAGAACTCTATAAACTTCATGTTGCTCCTTGTGCAAAATCCAGCCAGAGGAATTGAACACTGCCAGTAGAATTGAACACTGCGGAGTGCTGGTAGCACCAGAGCAACCCAAAGAGACCAGGATTGGAGAGGCACCCTGCAGAAGAGGGAGAGCTACCCCACACAGATTGCTTCCTATATCCTGAGGGCAGAGACTCAACCTGGAATGCACAGTGCCATCTACTGGTAAAGAAGAAAACAGAACTCTAAGAGTGCATTTTTTTCTTTCTTTCACTTTCTTCTTCTTTTCTTTCCCCTTCTCTTCCCCTCCCAACCTCTCAAGCATTACTATTTCAACTACACATAATTAATTAATGCAAATAGATGAATGTTTAAATGCTTCTTATAGTCCTCCCAAGTACTTAGCTACCCCAAAATACTCCTGTCTATTCTCCTGTTAATAACCCCTTCATTAGTGCTCTCCTCCAAAATAGCTATGAAATATTAAACCACATATTCTCACATCTTTCCTTCTAAACATAAAGTCCTATGTCAAACCCTCAGTTCTCCATATGCCACAAGAACCTGTATGCCTTATATGAAGCTAATGAATTTACTTTAAATTAAAATTGAACCAACATCTCTAGACATTATTTCCCATCACAAAGGAGAGACCTCAGAGATATACAAAAACAACACAAATTAATAGGAGTAAATAATAACACAGCAGTCACGCAGAGCTGGAAAGAAACATGAGCATTATGAAAATAAAACAAGGGAAAAAAGGAACACGAACAATGCAGGACAACTTAACAATAGAGGAGTTGTTAGCTGCAGCAGAAAAAAATGTCAGATAAAGATTTCAAGATATACATGCTTCAGTTGATCTGGAGTCTCAAGGAAGACTTTAGACAGCAAATGCAGACAATGAAAGATCACTTTCACAATGAATTACATAAGCAAACCCAAGAAACAAAAGATCAACTCTACAGGGAGACAGAGGTTATACAAAAAAAAAAAAAAACAGAAATCCTAGAAATAAAGGAAATTACAAACCAAATTAAAAACTCAAATGAGAATATCACCAGTAGAGTAGACCAATTAGAAGTCAGAACATCAGACAACGAAGACAAAATGTATCATCTCGAAAAGAGCCTAAACATCTCAGAAAAGCTGATAAAAAACCAAGAGCAGAACATCCAAGAAATCTGGGATACCATAAAAAGACCAAATTTAAGAGTTATTGGGATAGAGGAAGGTATAGAGGTCCAAAAGAAATGAATGAGCAATCTGTTCAATGAAACAATTTTAGAAAACTTTCCAGACATGAAGAATGAAATGGAAATCTAAATCCTAGAGGCCTACAGGATGCCAAATGTACGAAACCACAAGAGACCCACACCAAGACACATTATAATGAACATGTACAACATACAGAACAAGGAGAGAATCTTAAAAGCTACAAGGGAAAGGAGGCAGATTACACTTAGGGATAAACCAATGAGGTTAATGGCTTATTTTTCATCACAGATGCTGAAAGCTAGAAAATAGTGTAACAATGTATTTCAAAAGCTGAAAGATAATGGGTTCCAACCAAGAATCTTGTATCCAGCAAAATTAAGCTTCAGATTTGACAACGAAATAAAAAGCTTCCACAATAAACAAAAGTTAAAAGAATTTTTAGCTAGAAAACCAGCTCTGCAAAGCATCTTGGGCAAAACATTAACCAAGAGGAAATTAAAAGCAGCAACAAAAATCAACATTAGGAAATAATACAGTAAGGAGAAAACCTAATCAAAAAGGAAAAACAAATCAAGTTAAATAACAAAAATAAACAAACATGGATAAAAGTACAAACCATATTTCAATAGTAACCCTAAATATTAATGGCTTAAACTCACTCACCAATCAAAAGACATAGACTAGTAGACTGGATTTAAAAAAAAAAGATCCAACAATATGCTGCCTACAGGAGACTCACCTCATAGGAAAAGACATATATATATATACTGAAGGTTAAAAGTTGGGAAAAATCATACCACCCACATGGACTTCAGAAGCAAGAACAGGTGTCCATACTCATATCAAATAAAATAAACTTCAAGTCAAAGATAATCAAAAGAAATAAAGAAGGGCACTACATACTGATCAAGGAAACCATTCACCAACAAGACATAGCAATCATTAATATATATGCCCCAAACAATGGTACAGCTATGTTCATCAAACAAACTCTTCTCAACTTCAAGAGACAAATAAACCACAAAACAATAATCATGGGTGACATTAACACACCTCTCTCACCACTGAACAGATCTTCCAAACAAAAGTTGAATAAAGAAACTGTAGATCCCAATAACACAATTAATAACTTAAACTTAATTGACATATACAGAATATATCAACCAAAATTAAGTGAATACACTTTTTTTTCAGCAGTACATGGATCTTTCACAAAAATAGACCATATATTATGCCATAGGACAGCTCTTAGCAAATATAAAGGAATAGAGATATTGCCATGCATTCTATTTGATCATGATGGAATAAAATTGAAAGTCAATGATAAAATAAAGAATAAAAATTCATACATCACTTGGAGAATGAACAATATGCTGACTGAATAAACAATGGATTACAGAAGACATCAAGGAGGAAATTAAAAATTCTTAGAAAAAAATGGAAACACAGACAAAACATATTGAAATCTATGGGACACTATGAAAGCAGTACTAAGAGGAAAATTCATTGCATGGAGTTCATTCCTCAAAAAAAGAAAAAGCCAACAAATAAATTATCTCACACTACATCTCAAAGCCCTAAAACAAGAAGAGCAAATCAACAGCAAATGCAGTAGAAGGCAAGAAATAACTAAAATCAGAGCTGAAGTCAATGAAATCAAAATAAAATAATTGAAAAAATTGTCAAAACTAAAAGTTGTTTCATTGAAAAAATAAATAAGATTGACAGACCCTTTGCCAAGATAATGAGGAGAAGAAGAAAGAGAACCCAAATTACTAGCATACAGGATGAAAAAGACAATGTTACAATAGACACTACAGAAATATAGAAGATAATTAGAAATTATTTTGAAACCTTATATTACTATAAAATAGAAGATAGCAAAGGCATCCATAAATTCCTTAAGTCATAAGATCTGCCCAGATTGAGTAAGGACGATATACACAATTTAAACATACCAATATCATGGGAGAAAATAGAAGAAGAAATCAAAAGATTACTAACCAAGAAAAGCCCATGACCAGATGGATATACAGCAGAGTTTTACAAGATCTTTAAAGAAGAACTAATACCAATACTCTTTAATCTATTTCAGGAAATAGAAAAAGAGGGAGTACTTCTAAATTCATTATATGAGGCCAATATCACCGTGATTCCAAAACCAGACAAAGACACTTCAAAGAAAGAAAATTTCAGACCAATATCTCTAATGAATACAGATACAAAAATATTCAATAAAATTTTGGCAAATTGGATACAAAAACATATCAAAAAGATTGTGCACCATGATTAAGTGGGTTTCATCCCACTTAACCCAAGGCTGGTTCAACATCAATAAATATAATACACCACATCAATAGACTTAAAGATAAGAACTATATGATCATCTCAATAGGTGCAGAAAAAACATTCGACCTTTATGTTTAAAACACTAGAAAAACTAGGGATAACAGGAACTTACCTCAACATTGTAAAAGCTATTTATGCTAAGCTTCAGGCCAGAATCATTCTAAATGGAGAAAAAATGAAGGCATTCCCTCTAAAATTTGGAACAAGACAGGGATGACCTCTCTCACCACTTCTTTTCAACATAGTTCTTGAAACAATGGCCAGAGTAATTAGACAGACAGAAGAAATTAAAGCATAAACTTAGGAAAAGAAGAACTTAAATTAGCACTATTTGCTGATGACATGATCCTATTCCTAGCAGACCCAAAATGTTCTACCATGAAATTTCTAGAACTAGTAAATTAATTCAGCAAAGTGGCAGAATATAAAATCAACACCCATAAATCAAAGGCATTCCTGTATCTCAGTGATAAATCCTCTGAAATGAAAATGAGGACAACTACCCCATTCACAATATCCTTAAAAGAAATATATGTGGGAATCAACCTAACAAAAAAGGGGTAAGATCTATACAATGAAACCTAGAACAATAAAGAGAGAAATAGAAAAAGACCTTAGAATATAGAAAGATATACCTTGCTCATGGATAGGCAGAACTAATATTATTAAAATGGCTATATTACCAAAAGCACTTTACAGATTCAATGCAATTCCAATCAAAATCCCAATGGCATTCCTTGCAGAAATAGAAAAAGCCAATCATGAAATTCATCTGGAAAATAAGAGATCCAGAATAGTTAAAGCAATTCTAAACAGGAAGATTGAAACAGGTGGTATAGCGATGCCAGATTTTAAACTATACTACAGAGCAATAGTAACAAAAACAGCATGTACTGGCACCAAAACAGTTGGGTAGACCAATGGTACAGAAGAGAGGACACAGAGACCAATCCACAAAATTACAACTACCTTATATTAGACAAAGGTCCTAAAAGCATGCAATGGAGGTAGGATAGCACCTTCAACAAATGGTGCTGCGACAACTGGAAATCCATATGCAACAAAATGAAATTGAATCCCTTTCTCTCACCATGCACAAAAGTTAACTCAAAATGGATCAAGGAGCTAGGAATCAAACCAGAGACTCTGTGTCTAATAGAAGAAAAAGTTGGCCCTAATCTCCATCTCCTGGGGTCAGGCCCCAAATTCCTTAATAGGACACCTATAGCACAAGAAGTAAAACCAAGAATCAACAAATGGGATAAATTCAAGGTAAAAAGTTTTTTCTCAGCAAGAGAAATAATAAGTGAAGTGAATAGGGAGCCTATATCCTGGGAACAAATTTTTACCCCTCACACTTCAGATAGAGTTCTAATCTCTAGGGTATACAAAGAACTCAAAAAGTTAAACAATAAAAAAAACAAATAACCCAATCAACAAATAGCTAAGGACCTGAACAGATACTTCTCGGAAGAAGATATATATGAAAAAATGCTCATCATCTCTAGCAATCAGAGAAATGCAAATTAAAACTACTCTAAGATATTATCTCACTCCAGTAAGAAGGGCAGCCATTATGAAGTCAAACAACAAGTGCTGGGGAGGATACAGGGTAAAAGGTACACTCATACATTGCTGGTGGGACTGCAAATTGGTGCAGCCAATTTGAAAAACAGTATGGAGATTCCCTGGAAAACTGGGAATGGAACCACCATTTGACCCAGCTATTTCTCTTCTCAGAATATACTCAAAAGACCTCAAAATGGCATACTACAGGGACACAGCCATATCAATGTTTATAGAAGCAAAGTTCACAATAGCTAGTCTGTGGAGCCAACCTAAATGCCCTTCAATGAATTAGTGGATTAAAATAAGGTGGCATTTATAAACAATGGAACATTACACAGCACTAAAAAATAACAAGTTCCTGGCATTTGCAGGGAAATGGATGGCAATAGAGCAGATTATGCTAAGGAATGTTAGCCATTCCCACCCCCCCCCAAAAAAAAAACAAATGCCAAATGTCTTCTCTGATATAAGAGAGGTGACTAAAAATGGAATAGGGAGGAAGAGCATGAGAAATAAAATACTTCTAGATAGGGAAGAGAGGTGGGAGGGAAAGGAGGGAGAAGGGAAATTGCATGTAAGAAGGAAGAAGACCCCCTTTGTTATACAGAATACAGGTATGATGATGTGAGGGGGAAAAAAAGCAGGTTACATCAGATTGGGTAGAGGGAAGTGATGGGAGGGGAAGGAAGGGGAAGGGGTGAGTGGAAGGACTGCAGAATAAAATAGACATTATTATTATTACTGTGGGTATATACGTGACTGCATGACCAATGTAATTCTGCAACCTGTACACTCAGAAAAATGAGAAATTATATCCTACCTGATTCAAATGTATGATATGTCAAGATCATTGTACTGTCATGTGTAACCAATTAAAACAAAATAATAAAATAAAATAAAACCTCAAAAACTAAAAGAAAAAGAAAAAGAAAAGAAAAAAAATGTTTCTCCTTTGGGAATAGGAGGAGGGAAAATTCACTTGACAGATTATTCAGTTATTTATGTGGTTTATTTCAGGTCTAGGTGTATCATCATAACACATCCCTGTTTCTAATTGTATTGCTAACGAACAGATGACCCAAACAGACCCATGTGCCACATCATCCAGGAAGTTGCACAGAAGGTTCTCCAAGGTCTCCAGAGTCTGGTCTGTCTGTCAGAGACCTCTATTAGGTCCATGTTCTCCAATTCCAAGTACAGCTCCAAGACTGGCTGGTCTCTTACAGAACAGCAGAAACACTTCAACTGTTCTATACAGACACTTTGATGTATTTTAATTCATCTGCTTCCTACCATGTGCCTTACCACATTGGAAGTCATTGATCCCTTGCAGGATTAGCTTTGTTCCTCAGACAGTCTTCTTGATGGCACATACCATGGTGGACTGCAGTTACCTTGTCCATATGGTTTCTTCCCCTGGACTCTGATAACTATTTGAACTGGGATCAAGCTTCTTAGAGGGTCAGGTCCATTATAGTTTCTCAATACAGTTTTGTTGCATTGAATTAAGAAAAAGACTTCAATCAAGACAGGCAGTTTAGGAAAACCAAAAGCTTGCCAATCACAAGGTCCTGTTTCTAGGATTTGGGTGCCAGATGCAAAAATAACAAGAGATTTAGCCTTCTTCATCCTCCTCCTCCTCCTCCTTCTCCTCCTCCTCTTCCTCATCTTGCTATTGCCATTATTATTTCTTTTTACTTTGTTTTAATTAGTTATACATGACAATAGAATGCATTTTGACACATTATACACAAATTGAGCACACCTTCTTCTTCCTCTGGCAGAGTCACATGATACTTCATTGGACTTCTAGAGATTTAGGAATTTTTTCCCCACAAAACTGGACAAAATAGAATGAAACTAAGAGAGGTGTTCCCATTTACACTGGACCATGGGTGTCAGTGACAATAGAGATAAATGCTGGACTGAATTAAAAAACTCAGAAAGCTGAAAAGGTTAAAAAACTGAATGGCCCTCTGATCTGCATCCACCCAATAACAGAAAACTCTCCAGGGCCCATTGATTCTTTAGCACAAACCTCCCATGATGATTTCCTGCTCTGAGAAGATCTGTTCTTCCATCTAATATATTTCTCCCCAGTACATTAAACTGCTCAAAAGCCCTTCCCTTTGCAAAAAAAAAAAATGGCTTAGATGTTCCCTTTTCTACTCCTAGGACTTTTTATTTTTATTTCTTGCATCATACTCTTTCACTTTGTTTACCTTTTGATTATTTCACAAAAATTCTGAAGTCTGAGGCTATCGTGTGTTTATTTTCTGTATCCATGGTAACTGATCCATTGCTTTGCAAATGTAATCATTTTTTCTCATTTGAACTGTGTTTTCAGTTGTGGGGTGAGGAAAGTGATAAAGTAATGGCATGTGCAAGTAAATGGATGGAGTTGGAGAAAATAATGCTAAGTGAAGTTAGCCAATCCCCAAAAGACAAATGCCAAATGTTTTCTCTGCTATAAGGTTATTGTCTTATAGTGGAGTAGGGAGGGGGCACATTGAAAAAAGAGACGAACTCTAGATAAGGCAGAGTGGTGGGACGGGATGAGAGGGGTAGGGGTTTGCAATGATGGTTGAATGTGACGGACATCATTACCCAAAGTACATGTATGAAGGCATGAATTGGTGTGAACATACTTTATATACAGAATATTAAAAATTGTGCTGTATATGAGCAATAAGAATTGTTAATGCATTCCGCTGTCATGTATTTAAAAAAATAAAATAAATTTTAAAAAGAAGAAATTTAAATATCTAATAAGATAGGTAACAAATCTCAAGACATTACAAATTACAGCTTTGCTTTTTATATAATGAAAAGGTTGCTAAATTAGTATTACTAGAGACACAAAGAAATTAAGATATGAGTTTTAAACAACATGAGTGGAGGCTGGCAGACTCACAGGAGAGAGTGTTAAAATTAGGATTTTAAAAATTCATTCAGAAGAACAGGAAATTGAGGGGTTTTTTTTCATTTTAAACAAGACAATGAGTGATGGGAAAATTAAATGTTTAACAAAAATGGTGCTCAACATACACAAATGTGACAAATAGAAAAAATATGAACTTATTTCCAGTTTTGAACATCTGTACATTGCTATTCAATTAAATATTGGGTTTTGAAATGATTAAAGAGAAAAAAACAGAAAGAACACTAAAGAACTTTTTGTCTTTCAAATCCTATAGAAAAATTAATTGTAGCTATAAATCAAAATTACAGTAATAACTGTTCTTAAATTTATCCATGTCCAATTTATTCATAGCCCAAGTGTGCCAGAGCAGTAGGGTAGGTTGAAAACAGACCAAAAAAGTGACTGAGGATAGTATGGGAGTCATGTGGTTCATTGGAGAAAGCTTGTGAGAAATCAGTGACTGCTTCAAGAAGAGTTCAGTTCTAACAGACTGAAAACACCCCTGCTTCTCACCCCTGTTCTTCTCTGTTCTTCTCTCTCAGAGTTTTGTTCATTGGTGGCTGGCTGGACAAGTGGTATATATCCTTTCCACAAAGCTGTCTGTTCTATGTCTATCCCCACTCAGAGAAGAGTTTTGTTTGTGAGGCTTCAGAAGCAATGGCATCACCAGCATTAGAAGGCTTAGCCTGACTAGCATCCAAAGGAGCAGCTATCCTGGTTATTGCAAGAAAATAGCTTTCTACAGAAAGCACTGGAGTGCTGCAGTTCCCATTGTGCATCAGAGTAAGCCAGTGTTCTTTGAGATAGTATGCATCCAAACTTTCTAGTTCAGTCTTGCTTTCATTATTCCCTTAACCTGGTGAGGTATTTTGGGAACAGAGATGGAACACTCAGGAACATAATGTATCATTGAACCTCTTTGCTTTAGGGAATTTTCACCCTGTACTTACATTTCCTGGAGAACTTGGTACTCTTGTATGTCTTTGAGTTACTTTCTAGTATCCTTTCATTTCGACTTGAAGAACTCTGTTCAGCACTTTTTGTAGGGCAGGTATAATGATAATGGTCTCTTTCAGCCATTGTTTATGTGATAGGATGATGCATATTAATTGCAAGTTCAAGTTTATCCTGGCCAGCTTAGTGACATCTGAGTCAAAATAAAATTCCAAAAGGACTGGGCATGTAGTTCAGTAGTAGAATACTTGCCTAGCATGAATGAGGACCTGTGTTTTAACCTGAGCATGTCAAAAGAAAGAAAGAAAAAAAAAACATTTTGTTTTCTAGTAAGTCAAAACCATATGATTTCAGGAGCTTTGTTTTGTTCTTTTGAATAGAACAAGTTTTATTGTTTCTTTGTATGTCTTGTGATCTCTTGTTGATAATTGAACATTAATGAAAATAGCCACCACAGTAGTTCCATGAATGACTAGCCCTCACTAGCCAGCCTGCTTGAAGGCTTGTGCCTTCTGAGAATTCTTGTCCAATAACTTCCCTACCTCTTTGTCCCTCTTGCCTCCTTCACATGCCTGTATGTCATCTTAGGGCCTACGTGTGCCTTTTTTTCCTAAATGCTCCTTATTTGCAGCTGCTTCCACCTTGTTTGTATTTCTCTGAGACTCTAACTATTTTTTCTAGGTACCTTAATGATAAGATAGGTAACAAATCTCAAGACATTACAAATTACAGCTTTGCTTTTTATATAATGAAAAGGTTGCTATTTTAAGTAGTATTACTAGAGACATATGGAGATTAGGATATGAGTTTTAAACCACCATGAGTGGATGCTCACAAATATTCATATTCCTCAGTCAGTGGTCTTCTACCTTAGGCATCTGTAATGTCTATTAGAATGGTTTCCATGAATTGTACCTATTACTTCCCGTGGTTTCTCCTATTCTGAGCTATTTCTGGTTTGGGCTTTAGAGACAAATTCCTCAGGCAGACTTGCAAATCATTCTTCTCTGCTGTCTCTGGGTTGTGGAAGTAACTGAGAATCCAGCTGCTGCTTTCCCCAAACTGCAAGATAAGGCAGGGGTAAGTATAAATGTCAATAATTTCTTATAATTTTAAATTCAGCTGCTTTTTGAATTTTCTTTTCTCCCCTGTGAAGTTATTTTAGTGTCTCTAATTGTTCAATGTTTCTGTGAGAGATGAAGGGCCTCGATTTCACTTGTCCAACATCTTATTGCCATTATTCTCCTTTATTTTTAGAATCATAGTTTTAGTAGCAAGTCTGCTGCAAAAATGCACTGCATATATTTTAGTATTCTATATTTTTATTTGCCTTTTTTCATGTTATTCAACTGGAAACAAACATATAGATTCCAGTCACTGCTGAATGAAAAGCATCTTTGCTTTGTCTACCTATCATGTGAAAGACGGCTTTTTAGCTTGCACCTGGTTAATATCACTTGTACAGAGAATGAGTAGGCTGTTCTTAACTGTACCTGCTTCCTCTGGAGCAGCTCTGCTCCTCCCATTGTGGGATGGCTCAGTACCTCCGGACACTGCTGGAGAAAGAACATGTTGCCAAGTAAGAATTCAAGGAAACTGAAGATGCTCACAGTTACCCAAATCTAAAACCTTCCTCTTCCTCAATTCTTCCCAATCTGTGCCCGTCTTTGTGACCTACACTTAACTATTTTTTTGTCTGACTTTCCCGAGGGGCATGTGGTCATGACATTCACTCAGGGTTAAGGGAGGCCACTTCACAGACTCACTAAATAAAACATATCTTTTAATCATTCAATTATTTATTTTATTTTCTCAATTCCAGTATTGAGGGTGGACTCTAGTACCCTAGTGCTTCACCACTGAGTTACATCCCCAGCCCTTTTTATTTTAAGTCAGTCTTGCTAAATTGCCCAGACTGACCATAAACTTGTACTTCTTCTACCATAGCTAAATAACCATTTCTGCAGGGTCATGTTCTTAAACCCCCTTGTAAAAAAAGCCTCTGGCCTACACATTTTTAAGTAGTATTACTTAAACTAGTATTATTTAAAATAGCCCTTCATCTTTCACAAGCCTCTGGCCTATGCTTCTGGCAACTATAAGTCATTAGGTTTGAGGGGTCCTGTTTGGAGTGTTTTCTCAGGGCTTGGTCCATATGCCTTCCAAGCAGAGACTTGGAGTCCGGAAGACAGTTTCTCCTTAGCTGGAAAGCCTGGCTTATCACCTAGACAGACTCTGCAGGGCTTAGGTGATGAACCCAGTCCACAGAGGAGGTGGAGAGCAGGCTGGCCTGCATCCTCCCCCAGGAGGAAGAGTGGTTAACACCACTTTGATATAATTTTAGCTGTTTAGGAAAGAAGGTAACCCCGAAACACAAAATGTAATTGTGTTTGAGGAGCTAACCCAACTTGGAACTGCAACAGCTTCACAGAATTCTATTCCAAATAAAAGAGTCTCTGTTGCCACCAATTCTTGATTGTCATTATCTCATCTTCTGACACTATATTTAAAAGCAGTTTCCTAATCTCTTTTTATAAACAACCCCCTCCCCCAATCTTGCTCCCTGCAAGGCCCTCAGGATCTTTAGTCCTTACCTCCACTAGATATTTTCATGAGGACCAATACTACCTTTGTCCATGCAGCCTGAAAGACTCCCATGGCTTCACCTTGCCACGGGATACAGTCTCCATTTCTTGTTTTGATATTCAAGAGTCCCTATAATATGTCCATAATCCACCTCCATGGACTCAACTTTCTCCTTTCTCTGTTTTTTAAATAACAGTGAAGTTTCATCCAGTGCCTGTTGCTCCCATAGTCACACCATCTCTTTCCATGTCTCAGTGTCCTGCAGAGATTCCCACTGCCTGAAATGTCCCCCTGCTTTCCAACTGTTCAAACTACACTTTACTAAAGTCCTAAGTCCTTTCATGGAGAAAGAAACAAGGCAGTCTCATCCTCTGAGGAGTGTTGCCTGACCTCACAGTAAAAGTCATCTGTTGCATTTCAGCCTCTGGTGCTGTGTTGTGTGTAACTTTTAACTTGCCTCAGACATTAGCCATAGCATCCCAGAATCATGTTTCATAACCCATTTCTGTTCCCAGAGCATCTCCTCACTGGTCAGTCTTGTGAATGAAATAATGACTGCATTTCTAGATGAAAGCTGCTTGCTATTCTAAAAGCAGTGGTTCACTGTGTATAGAACATATTACAGTTTAATTCTCAGACTACTATAGGGAGCAGTTGATACTCAGTATTTCCTAGAATGAGTTCACCAGATTGTTGTTGAAAGGAAAAGAATAGCTATGTTAACAGAATGATGTTTAATTCAAAAAAGACTGAACAGTGGTGATAAGTATATGATTAATACATCCAAGAAGTAAAACTTTGCAGCTCCTAAGAGTATTGTGAATCACTTACAACCTTTTTGACCAGTTTGGCATTTAAGCTGCACTGATAATGTCTACATCACAGACAATTATGCCCGCAAAAGACATTTCTGGTAGTAATGGGCCATGTGTATGATAGTGGTTCCATAGGATTATAAGGCAGCTGAAAAATTCCTATCACCTAATGATGTGGTAGCTGGAGTAGCACAGTGCATTACTCACATATCAGTGGTGTTGCCGCTGTAAACAACCTACTGCGCTGACAGTCTTATAAAAATGTGGCACATACAAGTATGTAAAGAGTATAATGCTTAAGAATGATAATCACTATGTTACTGGATTATATATAGGATTACTATACTATACATTTTATCATTATATTAGTGTGTGCTTTTTGGTTTATATTTTAATAAGTTTACTATATAATGTGTTAAGTCAGCAGCAGCCTCACACAGATCATGTTTACCATGTCTCTTGATTGCATGAAGTGGTGACATCAAACAATTGTCCTACATCATCTATTTTTGTAAATGCACTCTGTGACGTCTGCACAATGATGGAATACTCTGTGAAACATTTCTTAGAACATGTTCCCATTATGTACGGATGCAGGACTGTGTTATTATACACCATAGTTTTATAGCTCATAATGAGCTATAAAACTATGGTGTATTATAACACAGCTATGAGTTAGCTCAAGCTAACTTTATTCATAGTGATAAAAAAGGTGATAGATAGTTGGAAGTCTTTTTAATAAAACATACCAAGTTCAATAAGTGAAATTCCATTCACTTGAGAAAAAAAGGTCTTTTATTAAATTGTAAGCACTAAAGGACACAAAGGTGGCATGTGCACAGTTTTATTTTCATATTCACTTATGCTTGACTGAATATCTTTGACACCTCTTTTAATTCATGTTACAAAATGTTATTCTGTATTAGAATAAGGTAGCAGAAAGATGTATTCTTCTGCTTAAATTATTTGATGTGTCAATTCTTCATTTAGTGCATTTATTTATTTATTTATTTATTTTTACACAGTAGGATTCTAGGAGCCATAAACTGAAGCTGATGATTATGAGCAACAAGGCAAATGTGGGATTATAAGTAAAGGTGGCAGAGAGAACATGATTGGGAGCCAGTGCCCAGGAGACTGGCTTCCTGATAATTCATTTGATATCTGGGAGTCAGAAAAGTCTAGAAAGACTGTCTAGAAAAATATTTTCATTTTTTAGTTTCTACCTTATTTTTCTTACAAAAATTAAAACCTTACTCCCATATTATTCAGCACAGGTCCAAAACATACCCACCTTACTTTTGTGTAAATTAGGGAAGTGAACTGTTTTCTGTTAGCTGATGGCGAACTCAGCACTCTTCTGATGTTCCCAGGTATCATCTCACCTCAAAGATGAGTGCTGTTTTCTGATGGTCAGTTGATCTCTGGTGAGAATAAAGGATGCTGGAATGTAAGCTCCTATAGGAAAACAGGTGTACCTGCTATGCTTGCCCTGGTCCTGCAGCCCAGTCATCACCTGCTCAGGCTGGTCACTATATGAATACCTGTGGAAGGGCACATGGATGTGAGACCCTAAACTCTGAGATGCCCCATCTATTTCAACTAAAGCCTTCTGAAGATTGAAAAGCTTTTAAGACTTGGGCAAATTATGATTTTAACATCATAATAGCTCCTCAGACACTATAGGGAAAAAATGAAGGGACATTTGGAGACAGAGTGACCATTTTCCTGTGTACAACAAATCATAATTTGCCCAAGAATTATAAAGTAGATTTTGTTAACCTGTATAATCCTTTCTTCCTTTTTTCCTTTCATCTTTTCTCTGTCTTCTTCCCTCCATTTCTTCTTTCTTTTTTTTTTCTGTTTCTTGAAGTGACATATATGCTTTTGTGAAATAAATTTAATTTCACTTTTATTGACGTGAAAATATTGACAAGTACATACTTGTGACATAGAGTGTAATATTTTCACACATGTATATACACTGTAAACAAGGTAATTACTAGCTGTGGTGGTACACAACTACAATACCAGTGACTTGGGAGGCTGAGACAGAAAGACAGCAAAATCAAAGTAACCTCAGCAATTTAGTGTGGCCCTAAGCAACTTAGCAACACTTAAAGACATCCAACCTTTTCTTTTGTAATCTTGTCTCAAAATAATAAATAAGTAAATTTAAAGGTCTGGGGATGTGTCTTAATAGTTAAGCATCCTGTTTTAAATTCCCAGTACAAATAAATAAATAATTGACAATAAATAATAATTTATTTATTATAAATATATATGTCAATAAATAATTGACATAACTATCATTTCTAACATTTATCATGTCTTTGTGGTAAACCATTCAAAATCCTCTCTTCTAGCTATCTTGAAATCTACATTAGTTGTCATCATAGTCACTGTATTTTTAATAGAACTTTAGAGCTTGTTTTTCTCATCTAAATTTAATGTTTTTTTTCCATCAAAATTTAACTAAATTTGACTTTGTATCCATTGAATAACCTTTCTCACATCCAATTCTACTCTCACTGGCTCAGGTAATTATTATTCTACTCTCAATTTCTAAAAGATTTCACCTTGGAGTGAGATTATGCTCTCTCTCTCTCTCTCTCTCTCTCTCTCTCTCTCTCTCTCTCTCTCTCTCTCTCTCTCTCTCTCCCTGGCTTATTTGTCTTAAGGACCTCCAGGATCTTCTTTTGTAATCCTATGTTTATCTGTTTAAGCCTATAGTCAACCAGGTGACAACTCAAATTTAAAATGCCAAGAAAAAATCCATATTATTTGATCACTAAAACTATAAGATTAGTTTAGATACACAATTAGAAAAACAGTATTTTATATTGACATATTTTTTAATATCTGGCTAAATATTTTTTCAATGAACACTTTTTTTGAATGCAGAGCTGGGACCACCACTCTGAAATGTTTTTTTTTTTTTTTAATAAATGCTACCAAATTTGGTGATAGTCAGCATATTGGCGTAAAATCAGTGTAGGATAAATCTAAGAATTTGTCCTACCATACATTGCATACACTCGTCTATCAAAATATTACAGTTAGTAAAAGCATCAGTGCACTCATTTATTTGCATACTTTATTGTAAGCAAAATAGGTCATTCTGAGAAGCATGAACTAGCCAAATGAGCAACATGTTCAGAAAGATATAGAAGTGCCCCAGGATTGTTACTCAAAGTGCATGAATCCAGGGAAAGGATCCTCTTAGAACAGGGTAATCATTTTAATACATCATCACTACAATCATGTTTCAGATTGCAATAGACAAGGATAATGAAACAGATAACAGTGACATCTAGGTCTGCTCACAAGAAATCCAGTATTTTTTGGGGGGGGTCTTTTTCTGTTAAAAAAAAAAAGAAATGTGAAAAGTTTGTTTTAGTTAAATGATATGTTAATAACTACCAGTGCTTTGAAACCAACAGATGTCACATTTTAGCATATATTTTTTATATGATTTTTTAAACTGATTTTGAATCAGGAAAAGCTGTCTGACCGCTAGCATTTAGGATTCCTTCTCTTATGTCTCTTGTGGATATAGACATTCCCATAACAGAAAGTAAAAACAGTAACAAAAGAATTTTATAAATATTTCCTGGCAGACATTAAGCTCCTAACTTTGTGTCTCAAACATTTGGTATATGTAGTCAATAAAAAATAATCAAAATATAACATGCATTCCAAATTGTCTTTCTTGTTATGATTTAACAGCTGAACTGTTTGACAAGGTTAGGTGATCCTGGAACATGTTAAAGTTAAGTTTAAATGAATATAAGACACAACAACAAGAAAAGAAACTATCTCTACTTGAGTGATGCAATGTTTTTGATTATAATAACCCTTGCTTCTATTATCCTTCAAATGCATACTTTTGTTGTCATTGGATGGTTTATATATAATAAAGAATACTGTTCTTGGTAAAAAAAAAAATACAAAGAAAAGCTCATCTATGTAAGGTGAAAGAAAGGATTCTGAAGCAGAGCTTGTCATATGTGGCTCTCACCAAGATAGAGCTTGTATTAGGCTCCTTCAGTTCTGAGTCTTTGCCTCTGGAAGTTACACTTGATAGGTCCTGTGTCAGGAGTTTCCAAGACCACCTCCAGGTTCAGTGATTCACCAGGAGACTCACAAATCTCAGCACACAAGTTTTACAACTCTAGGGCACACAGCCTGATCAACTAGAACAAGCTGTGTAGGAAACCAGATGCTAGCTCCCCAGATTCCTTCCCCAGTGGAGATGAATGGGACATGCTCAGATCCTGCAGCAGTGACCTGTGTGGACAAATGTGAAATGCTGACAATAAGCATATTAACCTAAGACTTGGAGATGATAGCTTAATGAAGGGGTCAGTCATGTAGCATCCTCTGTGTAGCAAATATCAAACTCCCAGAAACAAAGCAGATGTTCAGCAAAATACAAATTCTTTTAACAGCTCAGGCAAAAATATGCTGGGTAATGGTAGTGAGCCCAGCTCAGTCATTCATGCATCTCATGGGGAACCAACAGCTACCCTCTCTTCAGTGTTTTGAGTTGATATACTGTGTTTGGTGGATGAGGTGTATTAAATGCCTTTTTGAATCACATTTTTTTTCACTGTACAGTGGATTCATTGGGGAAATAGCCGCATTATAAGTCAAGGAACATCTATCCTGCAGCATTTCCGTTGAATGCCTTTCATTTGCCGAAACCAAATTAATCATGGATAAACTTTAAATATCCTGGGAAATAAGGGAAACATAATTGACAATGATGAGTTCACGCCATGCATGGCAGAAAAAGGACGTTGTCCTTTGTGAGGTGCTAAGGATGTGAGCATAAATGGATCAGGACTCTGAGAAGAGCCTCACTGATCAAAGGGACTCTCCAAATCCACCCCAGACTGATCCAGATGGTAAATAAAATAAATTTCCTACCTTTTGGAGCATCATAATGCTGAACAAAATGCAGAATTTTATTATTTACAGTGAATAGCATTTCACAGTGAGAAATTTTCCTAAATTTTGTCCAAATATCCTATTTTATATGTTAACTATATTTAATGTATAGAGAAAGCTAATGGGAAAATGCTATTGTCTGAATTGTTAAAATGTCCTCAAAACTATATAACTATAGTTTAATGCTTCATTTAGTTTCTTCAGGTTGCCCATAAGATGTGCAAACTATTAAACACTCCTTTACAGCATTGCATTTTATAATGCTAAATAACTCATATTTTATTCTTTTGCATAATTTGTCAAATATGGGAACCTAAATTATTTTCCAGAAAATAGATTTATGGCCATATATTAAGTTACATGCACTTTTTATTTGCAATGTTTCTACCATTGTTTTCAATATACATACATTATTTTATATATACAGTCTTGATGCCACTGGAAATCTTTTTTTCTAGATTTTTCTCTATTTACAACCTCTTTGCAAGCAAACACTAGATTTCCAAATGTCTTATAAAATGTGTTTCTCCTATTTGGGAATAGAGTAGTATTGACAAACCTGAGCTATTCACCTTCTGCTGAGTAAGGGAAACTGGTCTTCTTTCTTGGTTTAAAATTTCCAACAGGAGGTATAACTAAGAACTAAAAATATACAACTTGGGCTGGGGCTGTGGTTCAGTGGAAGCACACTTGCCTGGCATGTGTGATGCACTGGGTTCGATTCTCTGCACTACATAAAAATAAATAAAATAAAGGTTTGTCAACAACTAAAAAAAATACAAAACAAACAAAAAACCCTCCAACTTAATATTGTATTTTAGAAATGTGTTATTTCAGCAATATTCTACTGATGCAGTTCTTTAAACAACAGAGATTATAAAAACAGGTCAATCCCAGAGGCACTTAGTACCCTGTTTCCTATATCCACATTGGCCCTGGGCTTTTATTATTCCAGGGTCATGCAAGTGGGTTCCTGTGTTTCTGTTGCTATGCTTGAAGAATAGTGAAAGGGACTAGAGGATGAACTACTTTCTAAAAGCAAGAGTTTATGAGTATTATGTGTATGGCTGGTTTAATGATGCTGGTGAAGTTTAAACCATCCTGGAAATAAGGGAACTTGGACAGTGGATACTAATTCTAGGACTAGGAAGAAGGGGTCATATCTGCTAAAATAATAGCACCTTTTATATATTAACAAGGTGAACCAAGCATTTCTCCTTGATAAGGAGATAGCATTTCACAGATTTGTTGATACCTTTTCCTGTCTTCTCCCAGGACTTTCCAGGACATAAATTCAGACAGTGTGTGCACTGCAGACTCCAGCCTTCCTTGGAAGCCAGGTTACTGCATTTCTTGCCTTCAGTATGGAATCTCAAAGACAGAATTGGGATGTGGATCCAAGTGTATCAATGTGCATACAGTAACTGTTCTTCTCCCAGCCACAACATTAGAGTGACATTTTGTAAAAGCCACACTGAAAGTGAATGCAACTTTTCATCTTTTACACTGCTTTTCAAGTAATGTTTTTTTAAAAAAAAAAACAGAAAGCCTCCATAATACTTTTTGTAATACAGTTGATTTCAAAGGAGGACTTGAATGGAGCTTTATTTATGTTTAGATTTTCAGAGGTTAGCCAAATAACCGCTTCAGAGTCAGCACTTTAAAAAAGCAATAATGTTCAAGTAAACAACAGTAACATACTATGACTGATGGTTCTGTTTCTGATGCTGACATGGTCCTCAGTGGGGACACACTATGACTGCTGAGTCTCAATGTCCTGTCTTCCATATACCTTAGAATCTCTTGGTTCTCCCTCCATTTTTTTCTGCTTTCCTGTGGAACCTTCTTTTGCACAATGCACTTCAAGTTAGTAATTTCTTTTTAACTTGAAAATTCCATTTGCATCTTATGTGTCCTCTCTTTTCTCAACTGATGATAAAAGTTGTGAAATTTTCAACCAAGGTGAGCATGAAGCACAGACTAAAAACATTCAGAAAAACATAGGTGCAAGTCAGTTATATAGTTGTCATTTTGGTTTCTTAAATTAACACAAAAGGAAAAAAATATTAACAAAATACTTGTCTAGAAAACTGGTGTTTGCTATTCAGTCAGGTCAGCCTTCCACACTCCATGTCCAAGCTATTTCATATTGGATCTAGTGTTTAAGAACAGATCTGCATATTTTTTTTCAAATTTGATTCTCACTACTACTATATTATTTATCTAGTCATTTCTTTATTCCCTCATGTATCACATAAAAATTGATTGAAAATTGACTCCTTAAGAGAACTATGCCTGGTGTAGGGTATGAGGAATGATTCTAAAATTCTTCATTTGCTTTATCAAAATTTAATGAGAAGTTATTAAATTATGTAAAATGAGCAAAGGGCAAGAATAGTGAAATAGGAGCTAGAGAGAGTATGAGTCAGGTTTCCATTACTGTGAAAAATTCTGAAATAATCAACCTGAAAAGAAGAAAAGCTTATTTTGCTCAAAGGTTCAGAGGTTTCACTTTATGGTCACTTGGCCCTATTTCTTTGGGACTCTGGCAGCACAGTATACAATGGCACAAAGTGTGTTGTGGCACAAGGTTACTTACCTCATGTTGACTGGGAAGCAAAGAGAAAAAGGACAGTTTTGAGGTTGCAATATCCTACTTGAGAGCACATCTTCAAAAAGCCTAACTTATTCTTACTAAACTTCACCTCTCAAAGGTTCTATGACTTCCTAACAGTGCCCAGCTGAGGACAAAGCCTCTTAACATGTGGGCCCTGAGACAGCATTCCAGATGCAAACTGTAGCCAGTACTCATGGCAACAAAAACATGGGAGCAGGAATTGATGGGTTCTGTTGTTGTAGGGATAGATAGTATGGCATTTTGGGACACAGTAAGTTGTTGAACAGTATTCTGTCCTTTTTGGAAGCCTCACACACAATGATTGGTTTCAGAACATGAGGTTAACCTAAAGCACTTTATCTCAGGGTGAAGCCCTGCATTAGCTTGTCTTCATTTGCACTTCCTGATTACTATATATATATATACCTCTTTTCAATTGATTTTCTAACTCTGCCACTGCTTTCTGAAAGCATTTAACACAGATGCTACTGTGTCACTGACATGGCCTTTTCATTCTTTCCATTGTCATTTCCTTCCTTTCGTTTTTGTGTCTCTTGGACTTATCGAGGTGCTACCTGAGGAAGTGTCTTAGATGCCTAATACTTAGAGTTTCGCTTGCTCCCACAAAAATAGCCTCTTATTTCTCCCATTAGTTTGGAAATAGATTAAGTTTTTATTTTTTTCAAATCAGAATATGGTCTTTGATGGAGATAAATCATTAGCTTTATGATCTTCAAGAGAAGACATTACTCTTCCTCCTTTGGTTAAAAAATGGTACTTAAAGCAAAATTGTGAGCCTTATCCCTGAAAGGCCTGCAGCTGTCATGATATCTTTGTGAACTCTTAAGTTCATCAAGCATGAGCTATTGGCCACAAGAAGCTCCTACTATAAAAAAAAAACATATATACAGGTACAATAATCAGCACTATTTGTAAAACAGCCACAGTGTATCCTTTAATAGTAGTGATTCTGCCTTGTCTTGATTTCATTAGTAGTAAAAATAATGATTCAAACAGAGAATTTTGCACAATAATTATTGTAAAAATCTTATTTTCACAACAATTTAATACAATATGATTTATAACCAAAAGTGATAATTACTTTCTTTTCAATTTGTATTTCCACTGCTGTTTTTAGTACAAATAGCATCCAAATTATTTTTCTTGGCGTATAAAGACTCTTAGATGAATATTTTCTTTTCAGTTATATTTCTTTAAATTCCACTTGAAATGCTATTAGTTATTGCTTTGAACATTGTATATTTTCAGGGTTACTGGCTTGGCATGTGCTTTCCCTATCTCAAAAGTCCTTCTAACTTTTCAAAACCAAGGATGAGGAGGGGAAGGGATGGCATTGCTGTTGTGGAGTCCCCTCTCTGGAAGCCCCATCTGTCTAATTTAAGCATTCCCTGCAGACTTATCCCCAGACTTGTATTTTTTCAAAAATGTTCTCTCTTTTGTTTGTCATCCACTTCTCATAAGCTTTTAATAACATTAATATATTTTCTGAGAACTTCAAATCCACATTCTCTATGATGCTGGGCTTTGAAGACCCACCCTCCCAGACCTGCCCATCATTACTTCAGTGAGTTTGATCATCTTTTCCATGTCTTCTGCCCCTTATTTTCTGCCTTCTTTTTTAATATGCAGAGTTCCTGTGCAGCGTCATTCTCTAGTGATTCTGCAGCAATACATTTTTTTCATATCGAACTAGACTCCATCATTTTTACTGTATTTTTATTTTTTATTAATATGTTTATTCTTTGAATAAGACCAGGAAGAAGGAAGCAAAGTTGAGTAAATTGTTGGGAATGTGGAATTGATAGATGCAGAGGTGGTGAGTGCCCTGGGGTTTGTGATTTCATCATTCATATATTGACACATTCTCCTTGTTTCTAGTCAGGTGTTAAGAATACAATTAATGCCTATAATCCCAGTGGCTCAAAAGTGAGGCAAGAGGATTGTGAGTTTAAAGCCATCCTCAGCAACGTGACACAGTCATGCTTCAAAATAAAATATAAAGAGGACTGGGAATGTGGCTGAGTGGTTAAGTGCTGCTGCGTTCAATCCCTAATACAAAAGAAAAAAGAGAAAATAATAAAATAAATGGAATAAAATGTGTAATTGACTTTTAAAAAATTTTTAATTATTGACTATTAAATGGAAAAATTAGCTTTATATAATAGTGGCCATATATGTTAATATTTGTAAGCCAGTTGGGTTAGTCCATAAAAAAATAAATGTTTATTTGAAAAGTTTGAAGAAAATTTTGCAGAAGAGGTTACATATAATACTCGTCCTACTCTTCATAGACTTGAATAA
The DNA here is from genome assembly GCF_052094955.1 of Ictidomys tridecemlineatus. Classification (NCBI taxonomy): domain Eukaryota; kingdom Metazoa; phylum Chordata; class Mammalia; order Rodentia; family Sciuridae; genus Ictidomys; species Ictidomys tridecemlineatus. The sequence goes on from NC_135485.1 coordinate 85,443,725, forward strand.
ATTCAGCAAAGTGGCAGGATATAAAATCAATACCCATAAATCAATAGATTTTTGTACATCAGTGAAAAATCCTCTGAAAAAGAAATTAGAAAAACTACCCATTATCAGTAGCCTCAAAAAAATGGGAATTAATGAGAAGGGTGAAATAAGTGTACAATGAAAACTATAGATGCTAAAGAAAGAAATTAAATAAGACCTTAGAAGATGGAAAGATTTCCCCTTTCCTTGGATACACAGAATTAATATTGCCTAAATGGACATATTACCCAAATTACTATACAGATTTAATGCAATTCCAATCAAAATCCCAATGATTTTTCTCATAGAAATAGAAGAAAGCAATCATGAAATTTATTTGGAAAAATATGAGACACAGAATAGCCAAAACAATCTTTAGGAAAAATAGTGATACAGGTGGAATCTCAATATTAGGCATTAAACTATACTGCATAATTATAGTAACAAAATGGCTTGATATTGACACACAAAAAAAGACTTAAAGACCAATGATGCACAATAGATGATGCAGAGACAAACCCACATAAATAGAGTTATCTCATACTAGACAAATGTGCCAAATGCATACATTGGAGAAAAGATAGCCTCTTCAAAAAATGGTGCTGGGAAAACTAAAATTTTATATGCAGAAAAATGAAATTAATCCTATTTTTCACCATGTACAAAATTCAACTCAAAGTGGATCAAGGACCTAGGAATTAGACCAGAGACCCTGCACATAAGAGAAGAAAAAGTAGGCCTAAATCTTCATCATGTCAGAATATGCCTCTATTCCCTTAAAAACACTCCTAAAGCACAAGAAATAAAATCAAGAATCAATAAATGGAATAGATTCAAACTGAATAACTTTTTTTCAGCAAAAAAAAAAAATCATCAGTGAGGTGAATAGGAAGCCCACAGAATGCAAACAAATTTTTAACACTTGCACATCAGAGCACTAATCTGCAGGATTTATAAAGAACTCAAAAAACTTAACACTAAGAAAACAAATAACCCAATCAATAAATGGTTTAAGAATTGAACAGACACTTCAGAGAAGAAAATATAAAATTAATCAACCAATATATGAAAAACTGCTCAACATCTCAATTAGAGAAATATAAATAAAATCTACTCAAATATTTTATCTCACACCAGTGAAAATGGCAGTTATCAAAAATAGAAGCAATAATAAATGTTGGTGAGGATTTTTGGGAAAAGGTATATTCTTACACAGCTGGTGGGACTGCAAATTGGTGGTGGGACTAAAAATTTGTGTAACCAATCTGAAAAGCAGTATGGAGATTTTTTAGAAAACTTGGAATGGTTTGACTCAGCTATCCCACTAATTGGTCTATACCCAAAGGACTTAAAATCAGCATACTATAGTAATTAAGGCACTTCAAGGTTTATAGCAGCTCAATTCACAGTAGCTAAACTGTGGAACCAATCTAGATACCCTTCAAAAGATGAATGGATACATACAAAATTGAATATTACTGAGTATTGAAAGATAATAAAATTATGGCATTTTTAGGTAAATGGATTGAGTTAGAGAATATCATGCTAAGTGACAAAAGCTAATCACAAAAAAATAAGGCTGAATGTCCTTATCTCTTATAAGTGTATTCTGATCCATAATGGGGGACATGGTAAAAATGGAGGAGCTTTGATGCAGCAAAGGGAAGGAAGTGGTGGGGAATGGAGTGGGGATAGGAAAGATGGTGGAATGAGATAGACATAATAACTTTAGGTACATATGTGACTGCACATATGGTATTATACTACATCATGTACAACCAGAGAAATTAAAAGCTGTGCTGTGATTGTGTACAATGAATGAAAATGCATTCTGCTCTTATATGTACCTAATAAAAATTAATTAATTAATTAATTAATAAAAAAGAAACTTGGTCTGGGGATGTGGCTCAAGTGGTAACACGCTCACCTGGCATGCGTGGGGCTCTGAGTTCAATCCTCAGCACCACATAAAAATAAAATAAAGATGTTGTGTCCAATGAAAACTTAAAAAAATAAATATTGAAAAAACTCTCTCTCTCTCTCTCTCTCTCTCTCTCTCTCTCAAAAAAATATATAAATAAGTAAACAAATATAAAAAGAAACTGAATGTGGTTTTGGTTATCATAATTACAGTTATATGACAAATAACATTAAAAGCATTTTTAATAACCAAACACACATAGGGGCTTGAAAACAAATCTCATCTCATTGAATGGCTCTTTTCAAATAATCTCAAGCTTCATTCATTCTACACACTAGCAATGTGCCATATGATGGCATTATACTGTGGTGTTCTTATATTAATGTTCTACTTTGTCTCCTCTGGTATGCTTTTTAATGGCAATCTTGCATTGTTATATTGCACTAAGCAAACAGAATGTATGGCATCTAATGACATATGTTCCTGCTGTCAAAACACTTTATATAAAGTCTTAGAAAATATTTTACTGTTGCTAAAGTATGTGTATGCTCATAAATTTTTTTTAAAAAGTTAGTATCATACAGAGGATATAAACATGATTATGTAGACAACCCACGGAACGCTCTTGCGATGAGAATCTTTTGCAACTCTCAAGTTACAGTTTATGCAGGTTTCTGATTTCAAGTTTCTTCCTCCACTTCTTGCCTACTAATGAATTGGTGACGGTAGTGCTAAGGTTACCAGATGTACTTCTTCATTTTTGATGGCTGAATCTTAGAGAGCAAGTTAAAATATTTTTTCCAATTTCCCTGAATCTTTGTGTTTTTTTGACATTCAGTTTCAGCTGTACAGCTTTGTCTGTTCACTCTAGTGTGTTAACAATCAGACAATGTGTGAAATGACACCTGATGAAGATTACTGATAGTACAGGCAACATGTGGTACATCCAAGAATATACCCTCTTCTTTCAAACCACAATCTCTCTTCCAAAGAGATTGATTTTAACATCAGAACTAAGTTAGTCCTCTGTCTGGGCTTATTCTTAACAAAAGTTCCTTCATCATGCAAGTGACAACAGAGGACAGTGTCACCAAAAACTTAATCATCAATTAAACACTTTTGCCCTGGATAGAAACCTTACTCCCTCTTTTAAAATACAATGGCAGAAATGGAGTTTCAAATGTAACACTGCTTAAATGGCACATGAATGTTACTTTGCCTGTTAGGTATGACTCTTTTTCAAGAAAAGCAGTTTGTAACGTTTTATGAGTGGCTGATGGAGTTGTCTGAGATATCCAGAACTGTGTTGGAGCTGCAGATGTTAAGGAGTTAATGTCCTCTGAGCTTTTGGCAGTCCAGAGAAAACAAGAACAGCAGACTCTTCTCAGGACATGCTCAGTTGACATGGTGAGACTTGCCACAAGTTCCTCTTGAGACTGTGGACTTTATGTTTTTTTTTCCTTGTGGTGGAGTTATTTGGGGAATCTTGCTGTTATTTTATGCTTAGCTGCTAGTATAGATCTAGGACAAAGGTTGAGAAAATAAATGTAAATGCAACATTGTTTTTAAAAGGATATTTTGGTATTTTGCTTTTCTAAATTTGAGGATGCATTCCACAGTTGGGAACCCACTGTAAACTATAAAATGTTGTGATTATCAATAATAGACATCCTTATCTCTTCTCTTGTCTCACTTGTCTCTTCAGTCCACATTAACAAATAGCCATTCCTTTTTGCTTTTTCATTCTCATTAATAATTTTATTAAGAAATAATTTCCCATTTATATGTTCTTTACCTTCTTAGTGATCTGTAATTATTAATTTCCATATTTTAACTTTTCATCTTCATAAGCCTTCAGTGTTCCCATATTAGATCCTACTTCTTGGTCAATGGAGTTTATGTTATTGATTTTTTTCCATCTTGCAAAGTATCTTAATCATTATCTGATATTGGTAACACTAAGCACAGAAATGCAATTTCAGTAGAGAAAAACTAGTATAATATTGTACTAAAATGATAGACATTCATCACTGAAAGTCTTTCAACATCATCTTTCTTAATATTTACTGTATTGGTGTTGGTTAAATTGGAAGCATTTGAAAAAACATCAGACCATCAATGCAGATATATACACATGATGCTCACAACTCTGCACTATTTAATGAACTCTTCTCTCACCCTTAGCAGCATTCTGAGTTTATTCCACCCTCAATCATCCCACACCCATGAACCTCTGGTCACCATTCACCTTTATCCCACTGCTAGGAAGAAGTGGGCTATGGATAAAGAGAACAGAATATTCATTCCATGGCCTTTTTTGTCTTTCTTAAAGTTACTAAGGCAACTACTGAGGTGTCAGCAGTTCTTCAATGACAGCCTCAGGCCAAAGCCCAGGAATATGTCCTTCCCTGCCCCTGATACCTGGAAATGCAACTATCTTTCTGTAGTTGCAGGTCCATCAATGGGCTCCTTACAATTGCTCACACCTCTGTGAAATATCCCGGACTCAAAGGCAATTCAGTAATCACTTTGCATGTGCCTTCTATTCCAAAGTAAGATGATTTCACTTATAATTTTCACTTAAAATCCTTTCTTTTCCAATGAACCTTGGAAGGACCACAAATAATCTCTGAGAAAACATTTATCTTTCATCCAGTTGTGAAGCTGACCCATGAAAGACCATTTCTATCAAAAAAATAGTTATTCAAGGTTTCTTCTATATTTTTTTAAATAATATTCAAATTACATGGAAATAAATACACTTTCTTCAGCTTACTTAGAGAACCAGAATGAAGACAAAGCACTGAGTGCTACTGTAAGAATGTAAAGCAAACATTTTGTGGGATAAACCTGAGGAATTCCTTATCCAGATGTTTATTTAGACATAAATATCATCTATGTCAGAGCGATCTGGAGTGACCGATTCCACCTTTACCACTTATAGTCTGTTGTTTCATGGCTCCAAAGAGCATGGCTGTAGGGGTTATTGCCACAACCTGCATGACAGTTAATTCCAAAACTGGTGAGGATCAATGAATTAGAAAAGACAAACAAACAACATAGATAGAAAGCTAAGTCCAGATGGATTATTATACTCTGAGGAGGTATAATGACCCAGAGCTAGCTCAGCACATTTATTATGTAGGTTTTAATATCAAAAAATTTTTTGTGAGAAAGTTTCTTCAAAGCATGCAGGATGAATGACAAAGTTCTAGGCATTACAATTATAATTATCAAATTTTATTCATAATTCTCTACTCCCAGCAGCTAGTGTCTGAATTCAGGATCAAGACTCATAGTGCCATGGCATTCATGGGGCCTTCTTTAAGCAGGACATCACCATAGCATCTGGGCAGTCCAGTGCTTTTGCATGAAGATTTGCTCCTATGCTCTGCCATTCAGAGATTGTGATTCAAGTCACCGCTCTTGGCAGATTGTTACAATATTGAAATACTTCTAGAGTGGTTTATTAAGAGTCCTGGATGATCCCCTGTTGCTGACCTTCCCCTGCCTGTCTTATGGCACCATCTATAGCTCTATGTTCTCCTTGTAGCTAAAGCCTTCTGGGTAAACTCCAGCTCTGCAGATGGGGTCTATTCTCATCTGCTGCAGTCTATGCTATTCTTTGGTAAAGTTTCTGAATATCATCAATGGAGATCCTGTTTTTATTTAAATTTTTCACATTTTGGAATTCATCAGTCTTTACATCAATTTGGATTTTTGTAACTATTAAACTAAATATCATTTATTTCACTGTTAATATTGTGCACCCCTTAAATTTTCTACTTGAGCTTTATTATCTTCACTCAGAACTCTCCAATCTGTACATACTATAGCATTCAGTTTTCAAATTGGATAGTGCTAATTGATGACATCAAAAGCATTAAAATAATAAGGATGCTGTTAGTTACTTCTGAACACAGTGAAAGACTCATATGAGACCTTGAATTTCAGAGATATAGACCAAGGTTTGTTGTGAGAGAATGAATGAGTCCACCTTCTCTGGTTAGACCTATCTGCAGAAAGGTGTATTAGGCAACTTGGGTTGCAAAAACAGAGTGTCAATACAGGGTTGCTTGAACAACATATATTTTTTTTCCAATAAGTATAATTTAGTTTATTTAAATTTATTGCTTTACAAAATGCCTCCACATCATAACATGTGACAATATAGAAAACAAGGAAATGGTTATAGAAATTTATTTATTTATTCATTTATTTATTTATTTATTTTATTAGTTGTGCATGACAATACAATGGTCTTGACATATCATATATTTGAATCATATGGGATATATTTTCTCATTTTTCCAAGTGTACAGGCTGCAGGATCACATTGGTTATACAGACACGTGTATACATATGACAATACTAGTGTCTATTTTATACTGCTACCCTTCCTATCCCCAGTTCCCCTCCCCTCCCCTCCCATCACTTCCCTCTACCCAATGTAATGTGACACATTTCTTTTTTTTCCCCTCATATCATCATACATGTATTTTGTATAATGATGGAGGGTCTCCTTCCATCTTCCATGCAATTCCCCTTCTCCCTCCCATTCCCTCCCACCTTTCTTCCCTATTTAGTGGTAAACTTCTCATGCTCTTCCTCCCTACCCCATATTGAGTCACCCCCCTTATATCAGAGAAGACATAGGGCATTTGTTTTTTTTAGGGATTGACTAACTTCACTTAGCATAATCTTCTCTAATGCCATCCATTTCCCTGCAAATGCCATGAACTCGTTATTTTTAGTGCGGCATAATATTCCATTGTGTATAAATGCCATATTTTTTAATCCATTCATCTTAAAGGGCAGCTACTTTGATTCTACAGTCTAGCAATTGTGAATTGTGCTGCTATAAACATTGATGTGGATGTGTCCCTGTAGTATGCTCTTATTAGGCCTTTTAAGAAGAGGAATGGCTGGCCAAATGGTGGTTCCATTTTCAGCTTTCCAAGGAATCTCCATACTACTTTCCAAATTGGCTGCATCAATTTTCAGTCCCATCAGCAATGTCTGAGTGTACCTTTTCCCCCCACATCCTCGCCAGCACTTGTTGTTGTTTGACTTCATAATGGCCGCCATTCTTACTGGAGTGAGATGGTATCTTAGAGTAGTTTTAATTTGCATTTCTCTGATTGTTAGAGATGGTGAGCATTTTTTCATATATTTGTTGATGGATTATATATCCTCCTCTTAGAAGGGTCTGTTCAGATCCTTGGCCCATTTGTTGATTGGGTTATTTGTTTTTTTGTTGTTTTACTTTTTGAGTTCTTTGTATACCCTGGAGATTAGAACTCTATCTGAAGTGTGAGGGGTAAAAATTTGTTCCCAAGATGCAGGCTCCCTATTCACTTCACATATAATTCCTCTTTCTGAGAAAAAAACTTTTTAGCTTGAATTCATCCCATTTGTTGATTCTTGGTTTTACTTCTTGTGCTATAGGTGTCCTATTAAGGAATTTCGGGCCCTACCCCAAGTGATGGAGATTAGGGCAAACTTTTTCTTCTGTTAGACACAGAGTCTCTAGTTTGATTCCTAGCTCCTTGATTCATTTTGAGTTAACTTTTGTGCATGGTGAGAGAAAGGAATTCAATTTCATTTTGTTGCATATGGATTTCCAGTTGTCGCAGCACCATTTGTTGAAGGTGCTATCCTACCTCCATTGCATGCTTTTAGCACCTTTGTCTAATACAAGTTAGTTGCAATTTTGTGAATTGGTCTCTGTGTCCTCCATTCTGTACCATTGGTCTACCCAACTGTTTTGGTGCCAGTACATGCTGTTTTTGTTACTATTGCTCTGTAGTATAGTTTAAAATCTGGTATCGCTATACCACCTGTTTCAATCTTCCTGTTTAGAATTGCTTTTGGTATTCTGGGTCTTTTATTTTTCCAGATGAATTTCATGATTGCTTTTTCTATTTCTGTGAGGAATGTCATTGGGATTTTGATTGGCATTGCAGTAAACCTATAGAGTACTTTTGGTAATATGGCCATTTTAATGATATGAGTTCTGCCTATCCATGAACAAGATCTACCTTTCCATCTTGTAAGGTTTTCTTCTATTTCTCTCTTTAGGGTTCTGTAGTTTTCATTGTATAGGTCTTTCACCTTTTGTGTTAGGTTGATCCTCAAGTATTTTATTTATTTTTATTTGTTTGAGGATATTGTGAATGGGATGGTTGTCCTCATTTCCATTTCAGAGGATTTGTCACTGATATACAGGAATGACTTTGATTTATAGGTGTTGATTTTATATCCTGCCACTTTTCTGAATTCATTCACTAGCTCTAGAAGTTTCTTGGTAGAACCTTTTGGGTCTTCTACGTATAGGAACATGTCATCCGAAAATATTTCTAATTTATGTTCTTCCTTTCCTATTTTTAATACCTTTAATTTCTTTCATCTATCTAATTGCTCTGGCTATTGTTTTGAGAATTATGTTGAATAGAAGTGGTGAGAGGGCATCCCTGTCTTGTTCCATTTTAGGGGAAATGCCTTCAATTTTTCTCCATTTAGAAGGATGCTAGCCTGAGGTTTGGCATAGATAGCTTTTACAATGTTGAGGTAAGTTCCTGTTATCCCTAGTTTTTCTTGTGTTTTGAATGTAAAGGGATGCTTTACTTTGTTGAATGCTTTTTCTGCATCTATCTAGATGATCATACAGTTCTTATATTTAAGTCTATTGATGTGGTGAATAACATCTATTGATTTCCGTATATGGAACCAGCCTTACATCCCAATGATGAATCCTACTTGAACATGGTGCATGAACTTTTTGATGTGTTTTTGATTTGCCAGAATTTTATTGAGGATTTTTGCATCTATTTTCATTAGAGATATTGGTCTAAAGTTTTTTTTTTCTTTGAAGTGACTTGGTCTGGTTTAGGAATCAGGATGATGATGGCCTCATAGAATGAATTTGGCAGTGTTCCCTCTTTTTCTATTTCCTGAAATAGCTTGAAAAAGTATTAGTATTAGTTCTTCTTTAAAGGTTTTGTAAAACTCTGCTGTATACCCATCCAGTCCTAGGGTTTTCTTGGTTGGTAGTCTTTTGGTGGCTTCTTCTATTTTGTGAATTGATATTGGTCTGTTTAAGTTGTGCGTATCTTCCTGACTCAGTCTGGGCAGATCATATGACTTAGGAAATTTATCGATATCTTCTCTATCTTCTATTTTATTGGAGTATAAGGTTTCAAAATAATTTCTAATTATGTTCTGTATTTCTGTAGTGTCTGTTGTCATATTGCCTTTTTCATCCCTTATGCTAGTAATTTGAGTTCTCTCTCCTCTTCCCTTCATTAGCATGGCTAAGGGTCTATCCTTATTTATTTTTTCAAAGAACCAACTTTTAGTTTTGTCAATTTTTTCAATTGTTTCTTTTGTTTCAACTACATTGATTTTAGCTCTGATTTTAATTATTTGTTGCCTTCTACTACATTTGCTTTTGTTTTGCTCTTCTTTTTCTAGGGTTTTGAGATGAAGTGTGAGATCATTTATTTTTTTGAGGAATGAACTCCAAGCAATGAATTTTCCTCTTGGAACTGCTTTCATTGTGTCCCATACATTCAGATATTTTGTGTCTGTATTTTCATTTATCTCTAAGAATTGTTTAATTTCCTCCTTGTTGTCTTCTGTAACCCATTGATCGTTCAGTAACATATTGTTTATTCTCCAAGTGATATAGGATTTTTTCTTCCTTCTTTTATCATTGATTTCCAGTTTCATTCCATTATGATCAGATAAGATGCATGGTATTATCTCTACTCCTTTATAATTTCTAAGAGTTTCCCTATGGCATAATATATGGTCTATTTTTGAGAAGAGTCCATGTGCTACTGAGAAAAAAGTACATCCACATGATGTTTGTTGATATATTCTATATATGTTGGTGAAGTCTAGGTTATTAATTATGTTATTGAGTTCTATAGTTTCTTTATTCAACTTTTGTTTAGAAGATCTGTCTAATGAAGAGAGAGGTGTGTTGAAATCACCCATAATTATTGTGTTGTGGTCTATTTGTCTTTTGAACTTGAGGAGAGTTTGTTTTATGAACATTGTAGCACCATTTTGGGGGGTATATATATATTGATAATTGTTGTATCTTGTTGGTGAATAGTTCTCTTTAACAGGATATAGTGTACTTTTTTATGCCTTTTGATTAACTTAAGCTTGAAGTTGATTTTATTTGATATGAGTATAGCCACCCCTGCTTGCTTCCGAGGTTCATGTGATTGGTATGATTTTTCCCAACCTTTCACCTTCAGCCTGTGTATGTCTTTTCCTATCAGATGAGTCTTCTGAAGGCAGCATATTGTTGTATCTGTTTTTTTAATGCAGGTTACCAGCCTATGTTGCTTAATTGGTGAGTTTCAGCCATTAATGTTTAGGGTTACTATTGATATATGGTTTGCACTTCCAGTCATGTTTGTTTGTTTGTTTTTAATTTGGTTTGTTTTTCCCTCTTTGATTAATTTCCTACACCCTTTACTGAGGTACTTCCCACTGTTGGTATGGTTGTTGTTTTTCATTTCGTCTTCATGTAGTGTTTTGCCCAAAATGCTTTGTGGTCCTGGTTTTCTGGCTGCGAATTCTTTTAACTGTTTATTGTGAAATTTTTTTTTTATTTTGTCATCAAATCTGAAGCTTACTTTTGCTGGATACAATATTCTTGGTTGGCACTCATTATCTTTCAGCATTTGAAATACATTATTCCAGGATATTTTTGCTTTCAGTGTCTATGATGAAAACTCACCTATTAACCGAATTGGTTTACCCCTGAATGTAATCTGCCTCCTTTCTCTTGTAGCTTTTAATATTCTCTCCTTGTTCTGTATGTTGGATATCTTCATAATAATGTGCCTTGGAGTTGGTCTGTTGTGGTTGTGTACATTCAGCATCCTGTAGGCTTCTATGATTTGGACATCCAGTTCAATTTCATGTCTGGAAAGTTTTCTAAAATTATTTTATTTAACAGATTGCTCATTCCTTTGGTTTGGACCTCTATACCTTCCTCTATCCCAATGACTCTTAAGTTAATTTTTTATAATATCCCATATCATTTGGATGTTTTGCTCCTGGTTTCTTAACAGTCTTTCTGAGTTGACTAGACTCTTTTTGAGATGATATATTTTGTCTTCATTGTCTGATATTCTGAATTCTGCTTGATATACTCTACTGGTAATACTCTCATTTGTGTTCTTAATTTGGTTTTTAATTTGCTTCATTTCTAGGATTTCTGTTTGATTTTTTTTTATAAGCTCTATCTCCTGGTAGAGTCATTCTTTTGTTTCTTGAATTTGTTTATGTAATTCATTGTCGAAGTGATCTTCCATTGTTTGCATTTGCTGTCTAATGACCTCTTTAAAATTCCATCCCATCTGAGTCAGATAAGCCTTGAGTTCTTTATCTGACCATTTGTCTGATGCCTCTAGATTCTCCTGTAAATTTTAGCTGTCCTGCATTGTTTGTGATCCCTTTTTGTTTGTTTGTTTGTTTTTTTATGATGCTCGAGATACTTTCCAGCTCTGTTTGACTGCTGGGTTACTATTTTCTTCTATAAATTTGTTTTGGTTTTGTATATATCCAGGATCTCTTCTTTGTGATCAGAAACAATGTCTAGAGAGGTTGGGTTTTATTGTGCTTTAAAGTAAATTCATTTGCTTCATAAAAGCCATACAGATTCTGATGGCATATAGAGAACTGCGGTTTGTTCTGAGGATTTTACATTTAGGTAGGGTGATGTGAAGGTATGGGGGTTAGTATATCTTGACTACCTTGGAAGATTGCTGTACTGAAGGGGGATATTAACTGGAGAATATACTGTAGTATTTGGGTAGCTAGGGACTTGAGAGCACTATAGACAGCCTCAGAACATTCACCAATTTGCATTTAGTAAATTACATGTAATAGAAGCTATAATGCTTGAGAGGAAAGGTAGGGGAAGGGGAAGGGGAAGGAAGATGTCACTAAAGAGAAAGAGAGAGAGAAAAACAAGTAGAAAAAAAGAAAATGAAAAAATAAAAATTATAAAAGAAAATAAAAGAAAAAATGCACTCTTAGAGTTCTATTATCTTCTCTTCCAGTAGGTGGAGCTGTGGTTTCTGAGCCAAGTTTCTGCCCTCAAGATGCAGGAAACTATCCATGTGAGGTGGCTCTTGCTCCCCAGCTGGGTGATTCTCCAATCCCGGTTGCCCAGGGCTGCTCCTGGGCTCCAGCCCCGATGCTTTTCCTACCAGCCAGGCCCCACTCACTGGTGCCATTCTCCACAGATCTAGCTACACTCCCAGCTTGCAGCCTCCTGGATGCCCTGCTCTCTTGAATGACTTGGGCTCTCTCTGTCTGCATTCACCCACACCCCAAGTTTGTGGAGCACGGGAGTTGGGGACCAGCAGCTTATTCTGCCTGATTCCCTCTGATAGCCATGCCCCCTAGAGCTGGAGAGAAAGGTTTCAGTTTCATATCTGGTGGGAGGGGGAGTTGGAGGTCAGGTTCCTTTCCTGTTTCCCTTGGCTCCCATAATCATGCACATGGAGAGTTGTTGAGAGATTTTTGAGTTTCCCCAGCTGTATCCATATGGTGGGCTGAGGGTCACACACCTGTTGTCACTGAATTTGCTGCAGAGCAATCCCATCCACCCAACTCTGATGACATCAGTTCTCTGCTATGGTGGACTCTGGTTTTCTTGCCGGGGTTTCCAATGGGAAGGGTGGATCGGGGCTCTTTCCTAAGTCCCAGCTTCAGATTTCTGTCTGTTGGCCTGTGGAGGCGAGGCTGGCATCTCTTCACTAGCTCCGAAGTTTCATTTCTCTATGACGTTTGCAGGTCACCATAGTGCTGAGTCGCTTCTGGCTGCAGCGGGTTGGATCATACAGCCAGTACCTCTGCGCATGGGGTGGCTTGGATTCACTGGCGTTTGAGCACGCTGCAGCCTCGGAGATGTTCAAACTCCTCCCCTAGGTTTCACTCTAGCACAACTTTGCTGGAAGTTCCTGACAATACCACATCTGGCTGTTCTGAACTCGCTCTCTGCCAGGGGAGCAGAGCAGGTCATGGGAGTGCCACCTCCCCACCTGCAGCCATGTTGAATCCTCCTTCTTTTACTTTTTAATTTTTTTTATTTGTAGTTGGATACAACACTTTTATTTTATTTATTTATTTTTATGTGGTGCTGAGGATCAAACCCAGTGCCTTACATGTGCTAGGAAGTGCTCTACCACTGAGCCACAGCCACAGCACTTACTGAGTTTCTTAGCACTGTGCTTTTTCTAAGGCTGACTTTGAACACAGGATCCTCCTACCTCACCCTCCTGAACTGCTGGGATTACAGGCATGAGCCACTGTGCCTGGCTGTGGTTAAGGTTTTGAATAGCATCCAATGCATCCTGCTCTTATTTAAATTTTTGACATTTTGGAGTTCATCATAGAGTTTTTGCATTAATTTGGAATTTGAAAAATTTTACATTCATCATCTTGACTGCTACATTTTGGCATCTCTTAAGTTTTTCATCCTAACTTTATTTTCTTCACTCTGGAACAGGCCCATCTGTACCCATTATGCCATTCAGTTTTCAAGTTGTTAAAGCTGTTCTGATATCAAAAATATTAAAATAATAAGAAAGATGTCAGGTGCTCCTGTACTGTGATGGACTCATGTGAGGGCCCCATCTTCCTGGGACATAGGGCCAAGCGTTACCATGGGAGAAGGAAGTGTCCACCTTCTCTTTCTCTCTGGAGAAAGTGGTGTGTAATAGTTTTGGCTGTCATAACAAAGTGTCACGTCAGAGTTGATTGAATAATAAAAATTATTGACTCAAAGTTTTGGAGGTTGTAAGGCTGAGATCCAGATGTCATTAGGATATTTCCTTCTCAGAATTATCTTATTGAATTGTGTATGCCATCTTCTCCCTATATCTTTACCAGTTCCTCCCTCTTGCTTGTCTTTGTTCTAATCTTCCATTTTTCATATGTGCATATATTAATTTATTTATTATAATCACATTTAAATTTATGTGTTTCCTTGTGTCATTTTCATATATGCAAATATCATGTGTTAACCTTTTTCCCTTGCTCACTCTCTCCTCTCCATGCTACCTACTTCCTGGTCTCAAATGATCCTTCTTTTTGGATATCTTTTTTGGTTTTTAATTTTCACATTTAACTGAAAACATGCAATACTTGCCTTACTGTATGTGATTATTTCATTTAAGAAAATTCGCTTCTATCTGCTTTCCTATAAATGATAGGCTTTCATTATTCCTTGACTGAATAATACTCCATCATGTATACATAGTATATTTGCTTCGTTCATACATCTCTTGATGGGCACCTTGGCTGAGTTCATGTCTTATCTATTGTGAATGCTGTCACAATATACATGGTCATTAACATGTCTTTTTTATTTGCTGATTTTATTTCTTTTTTATTTATTTATTTTTTTTTATTTTTTATTTTTTTTTTTATTGTTGGTCGTTCAAAACATTACACAGTTCTTAATACATCATCTTTCACAGTTTGATTCGAGTGGGTTATGAACTCCCAACTTTACCCCGTATACAGATTGCTGTTTCACATCAGTTACCCTTCCATTGATTGACATATTGCCTTTCAAGTGTCTGATGTATTCTGCTGTCTGTCCTATTCTCTACTATCCCCCCTCCCCTCCCCTCCCCTCCCCTTTTCTCATCCCTGTTTAATGTAAATCTTCTTCTCAAGCTCTTCATCCTTACCCTGTCCTTGTTTACTCCCCTTATATCAAAGGGGTCATTTGGTATTTGTTTTTTAACGATTGACTAGCTTCACTTAGCATAATCTGCTCTAATGCCATCCATTTCCCTCCAAATTCTATGATTTTGTCGTTCCTTAATGCAGAGTAATACTCCATTGTGTATAAATGCCACATTTTTTTTATCCATTCATCTATTGAAGGGCATCTAGGCTGATTCCATAATCTTGCTATAGTGAATTGTGCTGCTATGAACATCGTTGTAGCAGTGTCTCTGTAACATGCTCTTATTAGGTCTTTAGGGAATAGACCGAGAAGGGGAATAGCTGGGTCAAATGGTGGTTCCATTCCCAGCTTTCCAAGAAATCTCCATACTGCTTTCCAAATTGGCTGCACCAATTTGCAGTCCCACCAGCAATGAACAAGAGTGCCCTTTTCCCCGCATCCTCTCCAGCACTTATTGTTGTTTGACTTCCTAATGGCTGCCAATCTTACTGGAGTGAGGTGGTATCTTAGGGTAGTTTTGATTTGCATTTCTCTAACTGCTAGCGATGGTGAGCATTTTTTCATGTACTTATTGATTGATTGTATGTCCTCCTCTGAGAACTGTCTGTTCAGGTCCTTGGCCCATTTATTGATTGGGTTATTTGTTATCTTATTGTCTAATTTTTTGAGTTCTTTGTATATTCTGGTTATTAGGGCTCTATCTGAAGTGTGTGGATTAAAGATTTGTTCCCAGGATGTAGGCTCCCTGTTTATCTCTCTTATTGTTTCTTTTGCTGAGAAAAAAGACCCAGAATAGCAAAAACAATGCTAAGCAGGAAGAGTGAATCAGGCGGTATAGCGATACCAGACTTCAAACTATACTACAGAGCAATAGTAACAAAAATAGCATGGTACTGGTACCAAAACAGGCGGGTGGACCAATGGTACAGAATAGAGGACACAGAAACCAATCCACAAAACTACAACTATCTTATTTTTGATAAAGGGGCTAAAAGCATGCAATGGATGAAGGATAGCATCTTCAACAAATGGTGCTGGGAAAACTGGAAATCCATTTGCATAAAAATGAATCTGAACCCCTATCTCTCGCCATGCACAAAAGTTAACTCAAAATGGATTAAGGAGCTTGATATTAAATCAGAGACACGGCATCTGATAGAAGAAAAAGTTGGTTATGATCTACATACTGTGGGATCGGGCCCCAAATTCCTCAATAGGACACCCATAGCGCAAGAGTTAACAACTAGGATCAACAAATGGGACTTACTCAAACTGATTTTATTTCTTTTGAATAAATAACCAGCAGTGGTATAGATGGGGCATATGGTAGATCTTAATTTTCTGAAGAACATCTGTACTATTTCCTATAGAAGGTATACTAATTTGATTCTTACCAACATTGTTTATGGTTCTGTTTACTCCACATCCTTATCCATGTTTCTTTGCACTGTTTTTTTTAATAATAACAATTCCAAATGGAATAACCATCTTACCCAAATGGGTAAGATGTAATGTCATTGTAGGATTAATTTGAATTTCTGTAATGGCTAAAGATGTTATGAATTTTCACATATATTTAATGGCAATTGGCTTTTCTTTTTTTGAGAAGTGTCTATTCGGGTCATTTTTCCATTTTTATTATATTACTTGCTTTTTCATTGTTAAGTTTTTTCTATATTAAACCTCAGTCAGATGAATAGTTACCAAAGATTGTCTTTCATTCTCTTTGTTGTCTTTCACTCTGCTGATTGTAGTCTTATCTGTGCAGAAGTATTTTTTTAATTAAATTCACTTTTGTTTGTTCATTCTCATCCTGATTTCCTGCGCTGTTGGAGCTGTACCTTGGAAATCATTGCTTTTGATATGATCTTGAAGTGTTTCCTCTATGTTCTCTATAGTAGTTGCAAAGGATTCATTTTACATTAAGGTATTTAATCCTGAGTTGGTTTTTGTACACGGTGAGAGAGGGGGATCTAATTTCAATGTTCTGCATTTGAATAGCCAGTTTTCTCAACACATTTTGTTGAAGAAGCCTGTTTGTTTTTGAATATTTTGGCACCTTTGTTGATAATCAGTTATAATGTGTACTTCTTTCTGAGTTCTCTGTCCTTTTCCATTAGTGTACCTGCCTCTCTTTATGCCAATACAATTACTGTTTTTGTTACTATGGTTCTCAGGTATGATTTGAATTCAGATATTGTGGTGCTTCTAACATTGCTCTTTTTGTTCAAAATTTCTGCATCTATTCTTGGTCTTTTTGCTTACATATGAATTTTAGATATTTTTTTCTAATTATATAAAGAATGCCATTGGTGTTCGGTTGGGGATTGCAGTGAATTGTAGATTTATTTGGGTATTATGGCCATTTATTTTAAAGAGAGAAAAAACTATATATAGTTTTTTTGGTGGACACAACATTTTTGATTGTATGTAGTGTTGAGGATTGAACCTGGGCAACATGCATGCCAGGCGAGCGCACTACTGCTTGAGCCACATCCACAGCCCAATATGGCCATTTTAACAGAAATGATTCTCCTGATTCATGAACATAAAAAGGTGTTTTCAACTTCTAGTGTGTTCTTCAATATCTTTCTTCAGTATTTTAAAATTTGCATTGGAGGAACTTTTCATGTTCTTATTCCTCCACATTTCTTCTGCTTCTTTGTGGTGAGCCGTTCCTGCAGACTGTGGTCGCCATTACATGATGGCGCTGGCTCCGTTGTGGTCTGTGAAGGACAACTCCATATCAAGAGAGTTGGCGTGTTCCAAGCTCCTTATCAGAGAAAGTTGGCGTGTCATTTTCTAGCACCCTGTGAGAAGGGTACACGTGGCAGCTTTGCATTGGAGTTCGCGGTGCTTTATTAAGGCTGGGAGGGGCATCCGAGGTAGTAGTAGAATTATTAGAAGAATATCAAGGGCCTGAATAAACTGCTGAAAGAAGATTCCTGAGTCGCGTCTTCCTTGCGGGCAAGGGGGGTCGCGACAAGTGGTGCTGAGACCCGGGAAAAAAGAAACAAAGAAACACCCAGGAACCAGAACTTTCAGCAGTCAGGGAGGTTCACCGGTAAGTCCCAGGTAACGTGGGACCCGCTGTTAAAAAGCGGGAAGCTCCTCTGTAAAGAGAGGGTGCTACATCTTATAGCAATTGCACTCTGAATTTTTGTTCTCCTTCTGTGTATTTTCGTTTTGTTTTGTGTACTTTCACTTTCAATTTCTGTGTTTTCTTGTGTTGCGTCATGGGAGCTGTGACTTCAAGTCCACTCCTTCTAGCCCTCGATGGCCTTTTACGTTCCAAGGGACTGGAGGTGAAGCATCGCACCTTGGAAAAATTTTTACAGAGAGTAGATGTCGCTGCACCGTGGTTTGCATTTTCAGGCAGCCTCACTACACCCAGCTGGGATAAATTAGGCAAAGACCTTGACTTTGCTCGTGAGCAGGGCATGCTAGAGGGCGGGGTGATACCCCTCTGGAAGATGGTCCGTAGTTGTCTTACGGATGGCAGATGCCAAGAAGCACTTGTTAAAGGGCAAGAAGTTTTAGAACAATTACATGAGGAAAAATCAGAAACAACAGAGAGTGAAGTGTCTCAGGAAGAGGGGAGTGTGTGGGGCGTGGAGAACGGGAGGAGACTGTATCCAGATCTCAGTGTGCTGCGCACGCCCCCATGCGAAAGTGGGTCAGAGGTAGAAGATAATGAAGAGGAGGAGCTGGAGACGCTGTCTCGGCAGTTAGGGAGTTTAGGTACAGGGAACAGAGATAAGCAAGGGCTCAAGAATGGACAGCCTCCCGATCCGCCTCCGTATGGCGGGGGTGTTTCAGGCTGCCGCTTCTTTCATCTGTTCCTCAGGGCTGGCATATCATTGCTATTGACATTAAAGACTGTTTCTTTTCTATTCCTTTACATCCTAAAGACTCACAGCGTTTTGCCTTCACCCTTCCCTCGTGTAATCACGAGGAACCAGATCAAAGGTTTGAGTGGGTTGTTTTACCACAGGGAATGTCTAACAGTCCTACGATTTGTCAGATGTATGTAGGGAAGGCACTCACACCTCTCAGACAAAAATATCCTTCCATCAAGATTATTCATTATATGGATGATGTATTATTGGCAGCCAAATTAGAGCAGTCAGTTAATGAGGCCTATAAAGACCTGGTGAAGTTGTTAGCTCAGTATGGATTACATATTGCACCTGAAAAGGTTCAAGCAGGGGATTCTATTCAGTATTTGGGAGCAACGATTGTATATGACATGTTAAAACCACAAAAAGTTACTATAAGAACTCAAGATCTCCAAACTTTAAATGATTTTCAAAAACTGTTGGGAGATATTAATTGGATAAGAGGTTATTTACATATTCCTAATATCGTGCTCCAGCCTTTGTATGCTGTTCTTAAGGGTGATCCAGATCTTACTTCCCCTCGTACCCTCACTACAGAGGCCAGAGTAGCCCTTATAAAAGTAGAAGAAGCTATACAACATGCTACTCTATGCAGGCTCCAGAGTGATAAACCTTTCCAGTTATGTGTGCTTGCCACTATACGGCAGCCTACTGGAGTACTGTGGCAAGATGGGCCTTTACTATGGATCCACCCACATGTATCCCCAGGAAAATCTTTAGAATACTATCCTGATGCTGTTGCAGCATTAACACTTAGAGGGATTCAACAGAGCATTCAATTTTTCGGACAAGCACCTTCTTCTCTTATCATACCCTATTCTAAAGTTCAACTTAATGTTTTGTGTGCTACTCTAGACAACTGGGCCATTCTATGTTTCTCGTTTCAAGGGGATATTGATAATCATTACCCTTCTCATCCGTTACTCCATTTTGTTAAAGAGCATCCTATCATTTTCCCTAAAGTAACTTCACCCACTCCAATTCCGGGGGCTGTTAACATTTTTACTGATGGCTCTAAGTCTGGAATGGGAGCTTATGTGATTAATGACTCTCCCCCTGTCCAGCATCAATTTGCTCCTGGAAATCCACAATGGGTAGAACTACAAATTGTCATTGAAGTTTTTAAACAGTGTTCTTTTCCTTTCAATCTCATTTCGGACTCCATCTATGTGGTGCAGGCGCTCAAAATTTTGGAGGATGTAGGAGCTATTAGTGACACCCATAATGTGTCTGCTTACTTTAATCAGCTTCAACAGCTTATCCGTAGCCGTACTGCCCCTTTCTATCCAATGCACATTCGGGCTCACACCTCTCTTCCTGGCCCGTTATCACAGGGTAATGCCTGTGCTGACTCGGCAACTAGAAGCCAGTTGGTATGCTTGGCATCCTCCTTAGAAGAAGCTAAATTGTTTCATTACAACTTTCATGTCAATGCTATGACACTGCATAGATGTTTTTCCATCTCCAGAGCAGATGCTCGTCAGATAGTATTACAATGTCCCCATTGTGTCACATTTCTTCATCCTCCTACTTATGGTGTAAACCAACGAGGATTGAAGCCATTGGTCGTCTGGCAAATGGACGTAACTCACGTGCCTGACTTTGGTAACCTCAAATATGTACATGTTTCTATTGACACATACTCTGGAATTATTCATGCTTCTGCTTTATCGGGAGAAAGGGCACGTAATGTTATTACTCATTGCTTAGAGGCATGGGCAGCATGGGGTGCACCTGCATCCCTTAAGACTGATAATGGACCTGCTTATACTGGCAGACAGTTTACATCTTTTTGTTCTACTATGGGAGTACAACTTGCTCATGGGTTGCCTTACAATCCTCAAGGGCAAGGCATTGTTGAACGTGCCCACCGCACCTTAAAAGAAACCTTAGAAAAACAAAAAGGGGGAATAGGAGTTGACCACACTCCTAAAGAACGCCTGTCCTTAGCTCTTTTTACCATTAATTTTTGAATTTGGATATTCATGGCCGCTCTGCGGCCGATAGACATGTGTCCCCTCAGCCCTCTGTGACTGGCTATGTTAAGTGGAAGGATGTTCTTACGGGCCAATGGAACGGCCCTGACCCCGTGCTGACATGGGCACGAGGATCTGTATGTGTTTTTCCCCAGGATCGCACGGAGCCGCTGTGGATTCCTGAACGCCTGACAAGAAGAGTCTCGAGATCTACTAACCAGCAGCAGGAGGTGCCACAACAGTCCCATGATGAGGAGCTTCATTCTGATGAGTGCTCTGGCTCTGATGCTGGTGCCAACGGTACAGATGGCACCAATGCAGTGGTGGGCAGTGGCACGGGCATGGCCAATGCCAATGCCAGTTCATATTTATTCTAGTGTCCTCCCCACTCTTTTTTATACCTCATGTGAGATGTCTGCTCCTTGTACCTCTCCTAGAGGGGACATAAAAAATATTTTTAATCAGTCTCAAGTTAATCTCACAGGAGTTTTTTGTTTCAGCCTTGGGAACACTAATTGTATTAGCCTTAAGACCAAAAATTTGACTAACTGGGAGGACCCATTGCGGTCCAGTCGAGTCTCAGGGAGTATTCTCAGTGCTGTATTGAGCCAAGTAGTTTCAGGGAAGCAATCAGGCTCAGGGACCCCCGCAACTAGCTCTGTTTTAAACATAACTACTTTAGCTATTATCTCCGAGGTATTAATCCCAATGCCTCCTTCTTCTAATAGTACTTGCTATGCCACTCATTTCAAGGCCTCTCCCTACTGTACCCCTAATTTTGGTTTTCCCCCGACATTTACGCCTTGTCAGGATCATTCTTGGGAGAAACATCAAGTTGCTAAAGGTTTCTCCTTTCCCCCCCCCTCTAAAGAGATATGTTTATAACTTTAACAACAATGCCAACTCCTCTACAGGAACAGGTTGGTCCTGGTTTCAATGGCTCATTTCCAATGAGAAGGGGGCTTCAGCCGATATTTCCGCATTGGCTCAATTACTAGGAGCCAAAAGCTGGCTGGCTAATGTTTCTGGCACTACTAAGGAGAGTGAACGAGGTAATAGGCTTACATCTGTTTCGTTCAACTCTCTGTTACATTATGCCACATTGCCTCCTGCAATGGTCTGTATCCAATCCCCGTTCCTGTTCCTTTTAGCAAATCACACCTCATCGGGGATGCTGGATTGTTCTATTATTACCTGTTTCTTATCTGAGTGTTGGAATGGTTCTTGGACTGTAGCAGTAATTATGAAAATTCCAACTTTTGTACCAATCCCAGTCACTGCGGATCCAGATAAATTTCCTATTGTAGAGCTACTTAGAGTCCGCAGAGATTTTGGAATCACAGCAGCTATAGTGACAGCTGTGGCGGCATCTGCTGCTGCAGCAGTTACGGCCGGAGTAGCCATGGCCAGTCAAGTACAAACTGCTGCCACTATTAATCAAGTTGTTCAACAAATGTCCACTATACTTGAATCGCAAAATGCGATTAATCAACATATTTTGTCAGGGATTTTAGCTACCAACCAGAGAATAGATTTTCTTCAAGCTCAGGTAGAAGAATTGGCTGACCTCGTACTTTTAGGCTGCATTGACCAACGTGCACATTTATGTATAACCTCTGTCAGATTTAATGATTCCAGGAATGCTTCCCACATCATTGGTGGATATCTGGCCAGAAATTTGTCCATGGAAGCGGAAGACATGATCCAGTCTCAACTAACCCAGATAGCTGTCTTAAATAGTACCCGTGTCGATCCCGTGACTCTGGGTCAATTCACCAATTGAATATCTTCTACTTTTTCCTTTTTTAAAGAGTGGGTGGGAGTAGGCATTTTTGGTGCACTGTGTTGTTTTGGTATGTTCCTCTGTTTGTGGTTTCTCTGTCGCCTTAAGGCTCGTAGTGCTCAAGATAAGGCTATGATCATACAAGCTCTTGCTGCTTTAGAAACTGGCAACTCGCCACAGGTCTGGCTTGCGCATCTTAAGCACTAAACTTTTGACATGGTCATTGCACCCCAAGTTATTATAACATTGCACTGGGATTGACATGTCTTTCCTCGTTATTCTCTTAGTGTCAGAAAGCCCTTGCACTCTGCCGGTCTTGCTACCATTGCACGCAGATGGGTTTCTACACTAGTGCCTTTGACATGGTCGTTGCACCCCAAGTTATTATAACATTGCACTGGGTTCGACATGTCCTTCTTTTGTCTTTCTCTTAGTGCTGGAAAGCCCTTGCACTCTGCGGGTCTTGTTGCCATTGCACACAGAAGGGTTTCCACACTGGTCTTTATCTATCACTTTAAAGTCCGTGCCTTTCTTTCAGGGTGCTGCCAACTTGTTTGTAGTTGTACTTTTGCATGGCCACAGTTCAACCTCAGCTATTCCCTCTTACTCACCATCGTCACGATACAGGATGCGAGGCAAGGCACTGCACTTGAGTGATCCATTGAGAAGAGGGACCTCAAGGGGAGCATGTCCTATTGCATGCGGGTTTGACGTGTCTCCGCCCCGCCCCATGAAAAAAGGCGTCGGCTGATATGGTGTCAGATCTGGGGAAGGCGCCCCCTGGGGCTGGCCCATACTATGCAGCCACTTTTGCACAGTGGGATAGGACCTCTACTCTCGCCTGTATTGTCTTAGTGAAACAAAAAGGGGGAGCTGTGGTGAGCCGTTCCTGCAGACTGTGGTCGCCATTACATGATGGCGCTGGCTCCGTTGTGGTCTGTGAAGGACAACTCCATATCAAAGAGAGTTGGCGTGTTCCCAGCTCCTTATCAGAGAAAGTTGGCGTGTTATTTTCTAGCACCCTGTGAGAAGGGTACACGTGACAGCTTTGCATTGGGGTTTGCGGTGCTTTATTAAGGCTGGGAGGGGCATCCGAGGTAGTAGTAGAAGAATTATTAGAAGAATATCAAGGGCCTGAATAAACTGCTGAAAGAAGATTCCTGAGTCGCGTCTTCCTTGCGGGCAAGGGGGGTCGCGACACTTCTTTTTCTTCTCCTTCTCTTTCTTCTCCTCTTCCCTTTCCCTCTCCCTCCTCCTTCTTCATGCTTTTAAAAGAGATTGTTTTCTTGATTTTTTTCTCAGAGAATTTATTATTAGTACATACAAAGTGATTGATTTTTGCATGCTGATATTGAATAATACTTCACTGAATTTATCAATTTTAAAAGCTTTTTTCATGGATGTTTTACCCCAATTTTCTAGGTATTCAATCATATCATCAAAAAAACAGGGATAATTTGACTTCATACTTTAATGTGTATAAACGATTCACTTTCTCTTGCCCAATTTCTCAGGATAAGATTTCTGGTTGAATAAGGGCATCGTTTTTGTTGTTGTTGTTGTTGTTGCTGTTCCTGATCTTATAGGAAATGCTTTCAGCTCTTCTCAAGTTAGTATGTTATATTGTCTTCAGTGTATTGAGACATTATCCCACTATATGTAATTTATTCATGATTTTCATGATAAAGAGTTGCTAAACTTTATCAAAGGAGTTTTTACATCAATTGAGATAATCATGTGATTTTTATCCTTGATTTTACTTAGTGCTTTATTACATTTATTGATTTGTATTTGTTGAATCATTATTTTGTCCTTGGAATAAAACAAACTTGCTCATGGCAATTATCTTTTTTAATGCACTATTAAATTAAGTCAGAAAGCATTTTATCAAAGATTTTTATATCTATGTTTCTAAGAGATATTAGTCTGTAGCTGTCTTTTTCTGTTGTGTCCTTTGAAGGTTTTGCTAGCATGGTAATACTGGTTTCATAGAATGATTTTAAAAGCTTTTTTCCATGTGTTAAAAATTTATTTGTGCATTATTTTTGTTAGTTTTTTAAAGATTTGGTAAAATCCACCAATGATTTCATCTGGTCCTAGGATTGTTCTTTTCTATTACTGTTGAATCTCAATACTTGTCATTAACTTATTTGTGTGTTTTTCATCCTCTTGTTTCAAATTTGGCAAGTCATATGTATGCAGAAATTTTTCCATTTCTTCTAAATTTTCTAATTTATTAGTCATTTATTTTTTGTTTGTTTTTGTTTTTTCACCAAGATTTTCCTACTAATTCTTTGAAGTTCACTGTATCTTTTGTTAAAACTCATTCTTTAAGTCTAACTTTGTTCATTTGGGCCTTGTTTCTTTTTGACAGTTTAACTACGGATTCATAAATAGTATCATTTCAGTGAAACAACTCTGTTTTATTGATGCTTTGTATTATTATTTTGGTCTCCAATTCATTTATTTTTTTCTCTGATCTCTACTGATACTTTCCTTTCATGGATTATGGATTTGTTTTTTTGTTTTTTTGTTTGTTTGTTTATTTGTTTTTGTAACATTTTGTAATATGATGATGAATCATGATCTTATTGTTTATATTTTTAATTTTTTGAAATTGTTAATATAGGCATTCATTTCTACAAAGTGCCTCTTAGTACTCCTTTTCCTGTTCTGGTAGTTGTGATTCCTTTTTTTAATACAAGAAGTTTTGAAATTTTCCCTCACATTCATTTTGTAATGTGTTGCTCAATGTCCTTATGTTTGTGTGATTTCTGTGGTTATTTCTATTTTGTTTTCATTGTAATAATATTTTTAAAAAGAAATTATTTCATTTAAAAAAAACTTAGTAGGATTTGCTTTATGACCTAATATATTGTTGATTTTGGAAAACATTCTTTATTTGTGTGTGTGTGTGTGTGCTGAAGAAAATTATGTATATTTTGCAATTGTTGGACTATTTTGTAGATGTTTGATAAGTCCTTTCAATCTATAGTTTACTGTAAATCTGATGTTTTTGGTTGATTTTTTCATTTTAATATAGATGATGTATTTATTGTGGCCTATCTTTCTATTTATATCTAATTATGTTTGTTTTTTAAAGTTGGTTGCTCCAAGGCGTATTGCTTATGTATTTACAATAATGATGTATATTGTGGATGAATTTATCCCTTGATCAATATATAGTGACCATTTTTTCTTTTCTAATTTTGTTTTAAATTCTCTTTTATCAATTATAAATGTAGCTATTCCTTTTTGGCTTGGAACATCACTTTTCCTTTGCTTGGAACATCATTTTCTATTTTTTCAATCTTGGTATGTGTATTTCTTTGCACATGAGGTAAGTTTCTCATAGGTAGAATACTGTTAGGTCTCATTTTTTAATCCATTGAGCCAATCTGCACCTTTTAAATTGAAAATTAAAAGTATTTAAATTTAGGTTTATTATCAAAAAGTACATATTTTTTTCCTGCCATTTTGCTCTTTTTTCTTCTGGTGGTTTTGAATATTCTGTGTTTTCTCTCCCCGTGTTGTTAATGTTAAAAGTTTGACCATTTGATATATTGATAATGTATGATACTTCACTATTAATCATTTGCATGTCAACTTCTCCAGTGGGATCTACTTTTATTCACATTTACTGACAATTTTATTTTCCTCTTCTGGGTAAACTATTTTCTTTTGTATTATCTTAACTTTTTATTACTTTGACAAAATACCTGGAAAAAAACTCTTACTTTTCCTCTTGGTTACAGATGTTATATTCTGTAGTTTGCCAGCTCCATTACTTTGTGCCTAAGGTAGAGGGAGAACATCATAGCAGATGGGATTGGCAGAAAAATTTGCTCATCTCCTCCAGCTAGGAAACAAGAGGGTGACAGTAAGGAGTTGGTGATAACATATAATCCCGTAGGGCCTGCCACTAGGGGTCATACTCTCTTCAACTAGATTCCACTTCCTACAGATTCCACCATCTCCAAGTAATCCATTCATATTATAAAGTCATCAATCCACTTATAATGTTCTCTTGATTCAATCATTTCCTAATAGCCCCACCTCCAAATACTACTGAATTGTGGATCAAGCCATCAAAATATGAACCTTTTGTGGACATTATGGATTTAAACCATAACAAGGATCTTCAATGATTCTGGTCTAGTGGTCATGCCTTCTCCTAATTGATTATTAAATTATCTTTCCTTCTTTTCTTGAAGACTAACATGCTGAGCACACCAATCTTTTTTTGGCACTCCACCCCTTATCCAATATACATTTTTCTTTTTAATGATCACCAGTCAGTATGAATTATAGTCATTCATAAGGACCTTATTTTACCTTAACTACTTCTTTAAAAGCCTTGTTGCCAGAGCAAGTCACATTCTGAAGTATTAGTGGTTAAAACCACATATGAATTTGGTTCCACATAACTCAAATATAAGAGGCAGATATGGAGAGTTGTCTGTGGTGAACATCATGTACCTCATAAACACCACAGTGTTTGTAGCAGGGATACTCATGGTGCCTGTGGATGAGGGCGCAGTGGCATGGATGGAGAAGCTCTGCCTTTGTTTCTCCAGCAAGTAACAATAAGTGATCTCAAGTATGAGTTAGTTAGTATACAGCCTAAAGACAACTATGGTCTCTGAGACTTGTCAAGTGGTTGATTTCTTTATAAAAATGAATGATGTTGTGTACATTACTAGTAGTCATAAATAATGTGGGCTTAAATCCAAAGTGGATGTGCAGAATATTATGAATTATGAGTCCATGTGAAATAAGTTAGAAGACAAAACTACTGTGATGTCACTACTTGAATGTAAAATGCTGATTTAATTTATCCATGAGAAAAATCTGATGCTCATAGTGATGTTGTGAGAGTAATAAATATTTTAAATCTCCAAAGTAGCTAAGATATATTCACCCCATACCCTCACATCTTTCCCCCTTAACATAAAGTCTTATGCCTGACCTTAGTTCTCTATATGCCACCGTAAACTGTAGGCCTGTTATGAAGTGAATGAATATATTTTAAATTATAATTAAATCCAACATCTCTGGACATAGAGACGAATTATAAATATATTAATAACAAAAAGTAGCTCACAGATGATGAATACTTGATATTGGGAATTGTTTACATTATCTCCCATGACAAAGAAGAGATCTCAGAACTATACAAGAGCAATACAAATCAATAGGAGAAAAACAATAACACAACAGTCACACAGAGCTGGAAAGAAATGTGAGCAACATAAAAAAATCAAGGAAATAAAGGATCACAAATAATGCAGGACAATTCAGCATTTAAAGGAGTTAACAGCTACAGCAAAAAAAAAAGTCAGATAAAGATTTCAGGATATACATGGTTCAGATGATCTAGAGTCTCAAGGAAGTCTTCATACAGCAATTGCAGACAATGAAAGATCACTTTGACAATGAATTACATAAACAAATCCAAGAAGCAAAAGATCAACTCAAAAGGGCAATAGAGTTTATACAAAAAACAAAAAATAAAAACAGACAGGAATCATGGAAATGAAGGAAATAATAAACCAAATTAAAAACTCAAGTGAGAGTATCACCAGCAGAGTAGAACGCTTAGAAGACAGAACATCAGACAATGAAGACAAAGTATATTATCTCAAAAAGAGTGTAGACAGCTCAGAGAGACAGATAAGAAGCCAATATAAGAACATCAAATAAATTTGGAATAGCATAAAAAAGACCAAATTTAAGAGTTATTGGGATAGAGCAAGGTATAGACGTCCAGACCAAAGGAATGAGCAATCTGTTCAATGAAATAATTTTTGAAAACGTTTTAAACATGAAGAATGAAATGGAAATTCAATTACTAGAAGCCTATAAGATATCAAATAAACAAACCACAAGAGATCCACACCAAGACACATTAAAATGAAGATGCCCAACATACAGAACAAGGAGAGAATTTTAAAAGCCACAAGAGAAAGGAAGCAGATTACATTTAGGGGTAAACCAATTAGGTTAATGGCTGATCTTTCAACACAGACTCTGAAAGCCAGAAGGTCCTGGAATAACATATTTCAAAAGCTGAAAGATAATGGTACCAACAAAGAAACTTTAATCCACTAAAATTAAGCTTCAGATTTGGAGATAAAATAAAAACCTTCCATAAAAAACAAAAATTAACAAATATGGCTGAAAATGCAAACCATATCTCAATAGTTACCCTTAATGTGAATGGCTTAAACTCACTGATAAAAATACATAGGCTAGTAGACTGGATTAAAAAAAAAAAACAGATCCAACAATATGTTGCCTACAGGAGACTTATCTGAAAGGAAAAGACATACACAGACTGAAGGTGAAAGGTTTGGAAAAATCATACCACTCACATGGACCACAGAAGAAAGAAGGGGTGTCCATACTCATATCAAATAAAATTGACTTCAAGCCAAAGGTAATCAAAAGGATTAAGAAAGGAAAATACATACTGATCAAGGGAACCATTCACCAACAACACATAATAATCATGAATGCATATGCCCTAAACAATGGTGCTGCCATGTTCATTAAACAAACTCTTCTCAAGTTCAAGAGTCAAATAGACCACAAAACAATAATCATGGGTGATTTTAACACACCACTCTCACCATTGAACAGATCTTCCAAACAAATTTTATCCAATCATAATGGAATGAAATTGGAAATCAATGATAAAATAAGGAAGAAAAATCCTACATCACATGGAGAATGAACAATATGCTACTGAATGAATAATGGGTTACAAAAGACATTAAGGAGAAAATTTTAAAAAAATTCTTTGAGGTAAATGAAAACACAGAAACAACATATCAAAATCTCTGGGACACTATGAAAGCAGTACTAAGAGGAAAATTCAATGCATGAAGTTCATTCCTCAAAAAAAGAAAAAGTCAACAAATAAATGATTTTATACTACTTCTCAAAGCCCTAGGAAAAGAAGAACAAATCAGCAGCATAGCAGTGGAAGGCAAGAAATAATTAAAATCAGAGCAGGAATTAATGAAATTTAAATAAAACAAACAATTGAATAAATGGACAAAACTAAAATTTGGTTCTTTGAAAAAATAAATTAGATTGAAAGACCCTTAGCCATGCTAACAAAGAGAGAGAATGCAAATTACTAGCATAAGGGATGAAAAAGGCAGTATCACAACAGACACTACAGAAAT
Organism: Ictidomys tridecemlineatus; assembly: GCF_052094955.1. Lineage (NCBI taxonomy): Eukaryota > Metazoa > Chordata > Mammalia > Rodentia > Sciuridae > Ictidomys > Ictidomys tridecemlineatus. The sequence continues at coordinate 85,473,248 of NC_135485.1, forward strand.
ACAGAAGATAATTAAAAATTATTTGGAAACCTTATACTCTAATAAAATATAAGATAGTGAGAGCACCAATCAATTCCTTAAGTCATATGATCTGCCAAGATTGAGTCAGGAAGATATACACAACTTAAACAGACCAATATCAAGTGAGGAAATAGAAGAAGCCATCAAAAGTTTACCAACCAAGAGAAGCCCAGGACTGGACAGATATACAGAGGAGTTTTACAAGACCTTTAAAGAAGAACTAATACCAATACTCTTCAATCTATTTTAGGAAATAGAAAAAAGAGGGAGTACTTCCAAATTAATTCTATGAGGCCAATATCATCCTGATTTCAAAACCAGACAAAGATACCTCAAAGAAAGAAAACTTCAGACCAATATTGCTAATGAATATAGATGCAAAAATTCTCAATAAAATTCTGGCAAATCAGATACAAAAACATATCAAAAAGATCATGCACAGTTGGATTCATCTCCGGGATGCAAGGTCGGTTCAACATACAGAAATCAATAAATGTAATCCATCACATCAATAGACTTAAAGAACCATATGATCATCTTGATAGATGCAGAAACAGCATTTGACAAAATAGAGCAAAATAGTTCAAAACACTAGAAAAAATAGGGATAACAGGACCTTACCTCAACATTGTAAAAGCTATCTATGATAATCCTCAGGCCAGCATCATTCTAAATGGAAAAAAAAAACTGAAGGCATTTCCTCTAAAATCTGGAACAAGATAGGGATGCCCTCTCTCACCACTTCTACTCAACATAGTTCTTGAAACACTGGCCAGAGAAATTAGACAGATTAAAGAAATCAAAGGGATATGTATAGGAAAAGAAGAACTTAAATTAGCACTATTTGCTGATGATATGATTCTATAACTAGAATACCCCAAAAAATTCCACTAGGAAACTTTTAGAACTAGTAAATGAATTCATCAAAGTGGCAGAATATAAACTCAACACTCATAAATTAAAGGCATTTCTGTATATCAGTGACAAATCCTCTGAGAAGGAAATGAGGAAAACTATCTCATTCACAATAACCTCAAAAAAAAAGTTACTTGGGAAACAACTTAACAAAAGAGGTGAAAGATCTATACAATGAAAACTATAGAACCCTAAAAAGAGAAACAGAAGACCTTAGAAAATGGAAAGATCTACCTTGCTCATAAATAGGCAGAATTAATATTATTAAAATGACCATATTACCAAAAGCACTTTACAAGTTCAATGCAATTCTTATTCAAATACCAATGGAATTCTACATAGAAATAGAAAAAGCAATTATTAAATTCATCTGGAAAAATAAGAGACCCAGAATAGGTAAAACAATTCTAATCAGGAAGAGCAAAGCAGGTTGTATCTCTATATCAGACCTTAAACTATACTACAAAGCAATAATAACAAAAACAGAATGACACTGGCACCAAAACAGGCTGATAGGCCAATGGTACAGAATACAGGACACAGAGACTAACCCACAAAATTACAACTACCTTATACTAGACAAAGATGCCAAGACCATGCACTGGAGAAGGAATAGCCTCTTCACCAAATGGTGGTGGGAAAACTGGAAATCCATATGGAAACAAAATGTAATTGAATATCTATCTCTTACCATACACAAAAGTTAACTCAAAATGAATCGAGAATCTAGGGATTAAACCAGAGACTCTGCATCTAATAAAAGAAAAGTAGGCCCTAATCTCCATCACATGGGGCTAGGTCTCAACTTCCTTAATAAGACACCTATAGCACAAGAATTAAAACCAAGAATCAACAAATGGGATGGATTCAAACTAAAAATATTTTTCTTAGCAAGAGAAATAATATGTGAGGTCAATAGGGCGCCTACATCCTGGGAACAAATTTTTACCCCTCAGACCAAATAGAGCTCTAATATGTAGGGTATATAAAGAGCTCAACAAGAAAAGCACCAGAAAAACAAATAATCCAATCAATAAATGGGACAAGGACCTGAACAGACACTTCTCAGAGGATATACAATCAATTAACAAATATACGAAAAAAATGCTCATTGTCTCTAGCAATCAGAGAAGTGCAAATTAAAACTTCTCTAAAATACCATCTCACTCAGTAAGAATGACAGCCATTTTGAAGACAAGAACAAATGCTGGTGAGGATTCAGGGAAAAAGTTTCACTCATACACTGCTGGTAGGCTCCAAATTGGTGCAGCCAATTGGGAAAGCAGTATGGAAATGCCTTGAAAAGCTGGGAATGGAACCACCATTTGACCCAGCTATTCCTCTTCTTGGACTATACCCAAAGGACCAAGAAACAGCATACTACAGGGACACAGCCACATCAATGTTTATAGCAGCACAATTCACAAAAGCTAAACTGTGGAGCCAACATAGATGCCCTTCAATGGATGAATAGATTTTTTTAAATGTGGTATTTATACACAATGGAATATTACTCAGTACTAAAAAATAATAAGATCATGGCATTTGCAGGGACATGAATGGCATTAAAGCAGATTATGCCAAGTGAAGTTAGTCAATCCCAAAAATACAAATGCCAAATGTCTTCTCTGATGTAAGGAGGGTAACTCAAAATAGGGTAGGGAGGAAGAGCATGGGAAGAAGATTACCTCTAGATAGGGAAGAGGGATGGGAGGGAAAGGGAGGGAGAATGAGAATTGCATGGATGGTGGAAGGAGACCCTCATTATTATACAAAATACATGTAAGAAGATGTGAATTTGGTGTCAACATATATTATATACAGAGATATGATAAATTCTGTTATAAAGGTGTATTAGAATTGTAATGCAAAATAATAATAATAATAATAATAATAATAATAATAATAATAATAATAATGAGAATTCATGTAAAAATAAATAAAAAATTTTAAAAATGCTGAATTATATTTAAGATGTTCTATATCAAAACTTTTAGCATTTTAGACATTAATTCGCTTTTAATAAAATATCATATTTGAGACTTAAAATAAGTAAACATTCTTACAAAACAAAAAAAAAAACACATCATAATTTAATTTGGTAATATCAAGTGTTTTCTTTATTTAGAGGCTCCCATAAATGTATAAAGTTTAAAATTATTCTTATAAAGCAGCATCCTGGCCTTGTGCCTGCTCCAGGAGCTGTGCAGTGTGGGCAGCTTGGGTGGGGAAGAAAGTGTTGGAACCTGTGTGTGCATAGGAGGTAGAAGGTGTGTCCTTGTCTTCCTCATTGTTAGTGAGCCGGGTTTAGGATACCTCGCTGGCCTATAGCAGTCCTGTAGATCCTGGGGTCAGCAGTGAAGAGGAGCATCTTCCATGCTGAAGGTCTGAAGGAGGGGTTTCTCTCAATTACTCCCTTTAAGCAGAGGGTGATGACCCCACTTGTGGGTGTCCTTCTACAGGACTTGTGAGTGACATTTTCTAGTTATAATTGAACACCCAAGAATGGCTTTGTGGCTTAACAACATTTCTGCCAAGAACCTACAGACTATAATGGGAACAAGCAGGACCATGATAAATTCATGCTCTTTGCAGGAGGACTTCATCTGTCAATTGACTAGTAAAACCAATGATAAACTAATCACAACTGCAAGAAATGAGACATTGCCAAGAGACTTTTGAAATGTATTTATTATCCTTCCAGTGGCAAGGAACTTGCCCCAAGGGTCATAGAAAAGTCATTAAAAACAGAATATTTTAGTTATATTAAATACTGAGCAGTCCCTTTTGTATAATGCACTGTGGTTTATATAATAAGTACTGTTAACCTTCTTTGTCTGCTGTCCCCATCCATGGATTCAACTAATCTCATATCAAAAATATTGAGAAAAAAATTGTCTGTATTGAGCACATATAGACTTTTCACCCTTGCTATTTTTCCTTTACAAATACTGTATAACAACTATTTACCTGGGCCCCCAGGCCATGGGAGACATGAGTGGGCAAGACACAAGGCCTCTAAGAGCACATTGGGAACACTCGTTTAGTGTAATGTGACTATGAACCTTGGGCTAGGGAGAATTCTTTTTTTGCATCTCTTGAGGCAGTGACTGAGACTAAATTCGGACCTGTGTGGAGGTGTCCTCTCTCAGGAAGAGTGCTCAGGGCACACTGGAATATACCTGGGAGAGAGGTCTTGACTGGTATGTCTGTAACTGATTTATGGATAGCAAGCCAAGACCTGAGGTGACAATGATGGCCCACTGGTATCACCCACCAGACAGTTTTTACCATTTCACATGAATTAAGTAAATTACCATATTCTTAGAATTTAGGTGTGAAAATAAGAGGCTTGCCATGAATCTCACAGTTGGTGTGGAGTGAGGAAAATTGGAGGTGCTAAACCTGCCAGCTTGACCTCTTCTCCAGACTAACTATGGGTTTATGGACCCTCTGGGTGTGTATCTGGGACTTCTGATCCTAAAAATATGCTCAGGGGGCCCTTGGCAGCTAGTGTTCCCCTACTGACTCTAAATGAAAACAAACAAACAAACAAACAAAAACCAGTTAACTCCCTTTGCTTACCCAGAGAGCAGCCCTGGAGACAGGAGGTTGTTAATTGTTCTCCACCTTCCATGGAATAATCCAGAATTCCCTATGAAAAGGACAAGCCTCCTGGTTGTGGGGAGCACATACACTTTAAAGTTGAGAGATGCCTGATTTTTTATTTAGCAAAGCATAAAAAATCTCTAGTTACCTTTGTGAACAGTGTTAATGAACAAGAAGATGATTCAAGAAGTAGATGTTTCAAGAACACTTTGATTACCCTGTTGTTAACACCTTAAAACGAAAAGTCCCTCATGCAAATGAGATCTGTGCAAAGACACATTTCTTCCCTTAGGTGATGTTGAGTGTGTCATTCATACCTAGGGAGGTGCCAGCACTGCAGGTATCCTTGGGTGCATCTGATGACAGAGGACAGAAAGGAAAAACTGCTGTTTCACTAGTCTGTGGGGTTAAACTATCCTTTCTTTAAAGAAAAAAGAAACATTTTTCAATAAACCTGAAATCTATGATACCACTATAAAAGCACAGAGAGTAAAGGGTAGATCATATTTTTACCAATAAAATATGTCTTACATTCTGCATAATTCTGATTATAAAAATTTTTGGTTAGAGAACCTGAGCACACAATGCATTATTGGAGGAAAATTCTAAGAAAATCACCTTCATCGCACATAATGGTTTAGTATGAGTTACTAATATTATTTAAGGAAATATTTTGGTGAAATATTTAGTAAAATAGAATCAAGAGTTGAATCCCACTGGCATTATTAAGTAAACATTAATGAATTGGGATAAGATATATTTAGATTGATTGCATTTTTATTATCATTTTATTCATGAATTTTAGTAAGGTTAACAAGATAAAGACATCAGAATGTAAACTTTGTTCATAATCATAATCACCCCAAAACTCAATTTTGAAAATTTAATAAGATTTTGATTAATGATCATAGAAACTTTATTTAGGTTCCAATGGGCCAGGAGGTGGTTATGGGCCAGGAAAAGTGATAAGGACAGGAGATGGCAGTGGGACAGGAGATGACATTGCTATGGGAGAAGGCAACGGACCATTGTTGGGTGGTGAGAAGTTCTGTGGGTTGGTTCTCAGTGTGAGTGTCATTAAGTCACATGGAGGAGGAGTCAGATTCGGGCCTGACAGAGATGTAGAGCAGACTATTATATCAGGAAGATGAGATGGGAGAGAGAGAAAAGTCTATGTGGCTTAGGTGAATGTCATTTCAAAGGCATCAATGACTCTACTTACTGAGAACACTCAGGGATGAGGTGACCCAATAAAAACTGAGAAAGTCATTAGGTCTGGTGAGAAAGTAGAGGCCAAAAGAAGAGGGTGTTTACTCAAAAAATTCATGTCAGCCAAAGAGAAGAAGGAAGTGGCCAAAGCATCCTCCACAGGCAGTGTACATGATTGGTGGACTCTAACTGACTCTGGTTTGCACATATCATCTGGGTGGCCTTCTTTTAAAAGCTGGTGAAAAGTTCTGTAATCATGGAGCTTCCCAAGGTGGCTGCAAGAGATAAAAATCACAGGCTGCAGCCAAGAGCAGATGGTACCAGGAGATTGGGCATCTCTGGTCCATAATCCCTTGCTGCCCCATACCCTCAGTTTACAAAGCCTTTGCTCTCCCATCCCCAGCATTATAGTCCAATCCTACCCAAACTGAGAACTCCCCTCCTACCCTATAAGAACTTTGTGTTGTTGGGTCATATCATAGGCAGGGGTAGAAAGGACATAGGAAAAAGTGGAAACTTACTCATCTTTGTAAAAGTGAAACCAGGTCTTCAGTCTCTTCTACTTTCTTACAGCAATCATTGTGGAGAAGGGAGGGTGAGTGTCACACCTCACCATGAAAAGATTGTCCACATAAGGGAGATTGGGACAGTAGACTCTGGAGGGAAATCACCAGTATTCAAGATCACAGGACAGGTGAAAGGGATAGCAAGTCACACAGAGGGCCAGCACTTTTTCACTTACTTACACCTTCACCAGCCTGCATTATACTTATAACCACCCTGTGAGGAGAAAGATTGGGCCATCTCAAAGAGAAATGTGTCTTATGGAAGTGAGAGCTTGTCTACACTTTGATCAGGAAGCCTCACCTCCATATCCATTTGGAGGGGGGCAAGGAGACAAAAGGCAGTCAGTGTAGATAATAAATAATTGAAACACATCAGAAAGATATGGACTGGTTGGAAATGACATAAAATCAAATGCTGACCTCTACAAAGTCTTTCTCCCTCCTCTTCCAAAATGTTGCATAGTTAACCTGCCCCAGGAATTGTTCTTTGCTGCAGGGAGTTGTAGGAGTTGTTAATTATTGCTTCTTGTGGTGCTACTTTTCTGCCTGGATCACTCCACAATCTTGCCCACATTTACACAGGATGAGGAGAGAAGAAGGTCAAAATAAAGGGAAAATGAGAACAAAGGACTTATAAAATATATAAAAGGGACAGGAAACTGCACATTTTTTGATACCCAATTCTGAAACCCCTTCACTGGGGCAAAGTCTATTTCTGTTCTATCCTTTAAATAAAACTTGCTTTCTATGCTCACATTGACATTTCTCAATCTTCATCTCTGGGAAAAGGGAACTCAGCCCTTATTGATTCTCATCATCATCAGTATCACAGACAGCATGGTATTGATGAGGGGGTTATTGTAGGTGATAAAAGGAGGAGAAGTGGAAGTGAGAATGAGTGTGGGAGAGAGCTCCATATGGGAAGATTAAAGTAAATGACTGAGCTGAATTTACTTAGGAGATCTCCACCTAGTAAGAGAGAAGGCCATTGGGGAATAGTGAGGAAAGATTGGGAGAAAGGGATCTCATGAATGGAGCATGGGAGAGGTGGGGTTCTTAGTGGTTAATATGTTTTGGCTTCCACCCTGACAATGGAGGTCATGGAAGTAGAGGTGGGTCCCCCAAATTGGACTTATAATGAGAATGTATCCCCAGGAGTCTAAAAAGAAAGAGATGGGCCTACCTGCTACCACTATGGTTTATCTCGGTTCCTACTTTATGATGGTAGTCATTGGATGTTGAAATCCCAGGTCACATCAGTCTTTCATAGCTAATCTCAGAAGGTCTGCTTGGGATGTGGTGGGGGCTGTGTGACCTCCTGCCTCACTGGGAAATGGCACAATAAACAACCAAGTGTCCCCACCTGTTGGCATTTAGGACAGGTACTAGGAGGTTTTTAAATTTTGGAACAAGATTTACCCAGTGGATCAACTGACCACACCTATGCCATGTTCCAGGGGGTCTACTTATGGTTATAGGGTTAGTGATTGTACCTGAAGTTTGTTAAAATATTTTGGCCAGCATTTGATTATTAGCCTTGAAGTCCTTTTCATCTCTGCCATTGTACACCTTGAAGGCCACTTCAAATACTTGAGCCTTTGGGTGAGGAGACCTATCTTCAACTTTTTAACTTTAGCTTTAATGTTGTGAAGCTCTGGGAGAAGAAGTAGGTTATGAGAAAGTTCTGACCATCGGGTGACTCGGGATCTAAATTTGCTTATTGGAATTTAAAAAGAAAGAGGGGTTTTCACTTTTATCCTGAAATGACCTCTTAGAGTTTATCATAATTGATGACTTTATGAGGCACCCTTTTTAAACCGGTCAGTAAGCAGGTAATAAATTGATTTTTTGTTTGGACTCCAGGGATATTTTTAGTTTCAATTGGTGAACATTATTTGCATAGTTTCAGGCTTGTTCCCAGACTCATCATTAAAGGTGAGGTTTTAGGCCTGTTGTATACTCCTTGTTATATATGGTAGTGTTGGAGGTAAAGGATCCTAGACATTTCTCAATTTTGGAGAGATCACCAGGAGAGAAGGGCACATGGACTCTGCCTACCCACACTGACCCAGCATATTCTAGAGAGTAAGTAAAGGGGCAGGGTCTCAAATGGCTATGTGAGATTGGGTGATGGGAGAGCTGAAGGGTGGCTAGGATGGTGGTGTGAAGGATGCAGGTGCGTTTGGTGGAACTTAGTAAGGGGAAGTCTCATGCGTGGGGTCAAAAAAGTGTTTTGGGTCCCTTGTTTGTGTAGAAGTAGTGTCTCTGGATGAATCTAGAGCCTTAGTGGCAACTAAAAGCTAGGCAGGAGAGTAGGAAGAGCAAAGGGAAGTCTTAGAGCAAAGGATATTGAAGGATGTAAGGTAGGTGGAAGAATGGAAGCCATTGTAGCTGCCTCAGAGGCTTCTTCCCCATCATTGTTGGCATGATTCTCAGAGTCTAAAGTCCAGGAGTGTTGACCTTGATGGGTCTAAATTCTGGTGTCATTTGGTTAAAATAAAAGTGTATTCTATCATCTTGTGAGTTTTTAGAACCTGTATGAAAGTAGAATTTTAACTTTTCATCATCTTGCTTTTAATGAAGACCAGAAATAAAGCAATTTTAAACTTTCCATTGAACAACAATTTATGAAAATCACATTTGTAATATTTATCCCATTTATGTTAAATCTGATTTATTTTAAGTTACTCATGAAAATCAAGTTTAGTTACATTTTAAGGCAATTGTTGTTGTTGTTCTTGTTGTTGTTGTTGAAGAAAAGTCTTAGAAGCAGCAGACATTATATTTAAGACATTTAATAGAAAATGAGATTTTCCATTGTCTGATCATCTGGAAAGACAGTGTATTAATGATTTTGAAAACATCATTACCTTTGTTTGTTTAACCAATATAAATTGAACTTTAAATCATTTGAATCAAAGGGTTTTGGACCCATTTTGTTTTAAATTAGTTTATGAATGCTCTACATGTTGATTCTTATAGTCTTACACATTTAGACAAGACAGAACAAAGAACAAAAAAGTAAAGGTCTTATAACGTTTAAAACTTCTTAGATTAAGATTAAAACCATGTAAATTGGCCTCTGAGCAAAGCAGAATATTAAAAATTAAAAAATTTTAAAAAATTATAGTTGGACAAAATAAGTATGATCATAAATTATGGTTTGGGCATGAAGATCAAAATTATGAGCTTAAAAATTTAGATTTTTTATAAGAAGAGTCCTAGAAAAAAATGATGTAACCATTAATTATTTGATTTAAGAAACAGATAGAAAGAGAGAGAGAGAGAGAAAGAGAGAGAGAGAGAGAGAGAGAGAGAGAGAGAGAGAGAGAGAGAACAATAAGTTTTAAAGTCATTTTTCTGTGTTGCAGCCAAGGAAAAAGTTAAATTGGCACTTTGTTTTATTTATTTATTTTTCTTTATTCTTAGGGCTCTTATCAAGCCTGCTGAGTCTTCGTATTTCAATGTCAGCTCTAGTGTGAGAGATTGCTGCCTAGAGCTTTTAACCCTATTTTTCCTGTAGGAATGGTAGAAAAATGTTCCATAACTCAACAAGCTGAAACAACCATTTACCTGTCCGAGATTTTATTAGCAGGACTGCAGCAGCCAGTCACAGAAGAGAAGGGGATAGAGAAATGGAGAGAGTGAGAGAGAGAGAAGAGAGAGGAGATAGAGGAGGAGGGGAGAGAGAGAGAGAGAGAGAGAGAGAGAGAGAGAGAGAGAGAGAGAGAGAGACTGAGAGAACAGAGTGTTGATATTTATGGGCTCAATGCAGGATGGGGAGGAGCAGGGAGAGTGGGCTGTTACTTCTTTATTGGCCGAGAGCTTGTGCCACTTCAGGGATTGAAGGTGCACCATCCAAAGTTCATGCCATTCAGTGTGTCATGGACCTGAGATCCAGAAGAAAATCACTCTGGGCACCATCTTTACCAACAATTCCCAGTGGGTATTTTGGCCAGGTTTGGATGTAGAAAATTATTTAACATTATTGGTAGAGATGAGGAAGAGTGATAGCAGTAGGAGAGCAGTGAGGTAGACAGTTGAAGTTGTCAGGCAGGGCCCATTAGAGTGAGTATGAGGAGGGATAAACAAGGAAGAAGGAGAAGTTGTAGTAGGAGACGTGGTATTGAGATCAGAAGAAAAGAAGAATCCCTATGTAGTGAAGGTGCATCTGAGTAAGTTGATGAAAGTGGCTGGGTGGGACAGCAGAACAATATCAGGTGGAGATCCAAAAAGTGAGAAGTGATCTTGTGGGTTAAAAGTGGGAAAACTGGTAGAATTGGGAGGGGAAAGGGTTAAGAGAGAGTGATAAATGAGACCTATTTAGAGCAACAAGATATTGACAAGGAGAGTAAGAAGAACAGAGGCAATGTTTAGAACAAAGAAAAGAGAAAGCTTACATACAAGGAATTGTTTTACCGTTTATCTGAGCACTCACAAGAGATGTAAAGATCCCACAAAATGTTGGGATTTAAGGTGCTATTAGGTGGCCATTTGGACCTATTGTCCACATCATAGAAAGGTCCTGACTGAGTGAAAAATTGAATTAGCTGATGGACCTTTGGATCTGGAGCCAAACAGAGGGGGACAAGGAGGCAGCTCAGAGGTGAATAAAATGGGGTTTGGGATTCAGAGTTCCCCCATGGCAAGTTAGAGTGCTAAAGTGGCTACAGGCAGGCATCCCTGGCTCTAGACCAAACCAGAGTAGAAATGAGAGAGCACAATGATAACACTGGTTATCATGACAAGTCCTGCTTCCCCACATGTTGAAGTTTGAACATTAGAAAAGCATACTGAGGCAAGAATATGAAGCAGGGTTTATTTAAAAGGGGTAACATAGACTTCTCCCATGAGGGAGAAGGGGGCCATAGCTGGTATCATGGTAACCCAAAAGGCGAGGTGTTCTGCCCATTTTATATATCCTAGGCTTCCTTTGTTCTCCTGCCTTTCCCCCCTTATCTTTCTCCTTCCTCTGTATGTGATTAGGCCCAGGAATGCTCAGTGGGATGGCCAAAAGATGGGAAATAAGTGAGCTGAAGGGGGAAGAGTGGGTGGAGTAGCCAAGGACACATTAACAACCTTTTATCTCCCTGTAGAGAGGGAAAAATCCTGGGACAAGTTACCTTGGCAACAGGTTGAAGCAGGGGCAGGTTCTTGATATTATCCCACAGGAGACAGTATTCAACTTCCCAGACTCAAAATTGGCCTCGTTAACCTGACCTGACTTGATTTACCTGCCTACACTGACTGCCTGTCTAAATCTGGTTTCAACAACAGTGAACTGGTTGCTCATCACTACATAATTCACAAGCCCCAGGCTAAAACCTTTCTGGGACTGAGAGAAGGGGGATTATCACCCACTATTTCACTAGTCCCAGGCTTGTGAAGCCTGTCAAGAGTCTTGGTGACTGGGACCAGGGCTTTTGTAAACAGTATAGTGCCAAGACCCAAGTAAAAATTTTCCAAGGGGGAAGGGGTGGGAAAGTAGTGTCAGTTTTAGTGATCCTTGGTGCTGAACCAAGACTAAAATTTAGTGAGTCTCCAGAGTGGAGACATATAAGTAGGGGAGGGAAAGAGCAAGGTCCTGTACTCAAAATAGACAGGTGTGGGAATGTAGAAAAGCCCTTAGTCAATGGAAAGAAGTATACTGTGACTTTTTTGGGGCCTCAGGCCAGAATTTCACAGCAGCTCATGCCCCTGAGGGGAGAGCAAGGTCAAGGGGAGAGCCTCTATCAGAGCCTGTATCAGAGTCACTGGCAGCAATAAATAAAAAGTAGTGCAGGACTGACCACAGAAACACCAACAACTGTTGTGGGCCAGGCTATATGGGCAATGACCAAACAGACTCCATTTTACCCTGAGACTTCATATCATGTAAGAAATGCCCCAACATCAATACTCTTTACCTTGGAAACCGCATGCCCTACTCAAGAAGCAGCTGCTTATTGCTGCCACCAGAGCCCTCCATTTCATTATGTTGCTGCTGCAATGACTGAAACCCAAGGCTGCTGTTGTGCCACACAGGGCTGCCAGAGCTGGGCATGCTACATAACAGTGGCCTCACTAGTGTCCATCGCATGCCACCTGCCTTTCCTCTCCCAGGACCAGCCACCAGTCCTTCTAGACCCTTGAGGTGTTGTGGTGCTGAGGAACTGATGAGACTTCATTTTTTAAATAAATAAATAACATCAGATTCTACCTCAAGGCCTGTCCTAAGAAAGGGGGCATGACCCTTGTCCTTGGAAAAACCCACAGAGCCTTTCTAGGCACATACCTACCCTGCTGAGTTGCTTGTCTGTAATAACAGGAGAGATCTGTGGAGCCAGGTGTCCCTGACCCAGTTAGGCTAGATGAGGACCCAAAGCAGCCCCCCAGCAACCACCAATCATCATGAGACAGGGAAATTACCTGGGATGCCAGATGACCCCTCAGTAGTTTATGGTGGTTGAGAGCATGTTGGGAAACCATGTAGTTTAGCACGTACATCCCTCACAGATTAAAACAATCAGTTCAAATGAATCCCCCTCTTATACTAACCAATCACCCCTACCCAATTTGTTCCCACCAGTGAATGTGCTAATCAATTTTAAGAGTTGTTGTTTGACTTTCCTGTGGTGTGAAATTATTTGCTGCGTGATGTTGTAACACATAGAGTATCCCCCCAAAACCTATAAAATCTATTTGAACAAAGGACTGGAACTCACTCCCTGGGACTGCTGCATTGGGAATGCTTGTGAATCCAGGATCAAGCTTGCAATAAAGACTCTTGTGTGATTGCATCAGATCCAGCTTCTGGAGTTCTATTGGGGTCCCACAAATCTGGCATTACAGTGCTAACTCAGGGAACTTGTCCAAGAAAAATAAAGTGAGTATTTTAAATAAAGTCTGTGGTCCTCACAGCAGGTGGCAGGCTGGCCTAGGTGGGTATAGCCAGCTGGAATATGGGCAGGGGAGAAGCCTGGGGATTGCTGGCAAGGTCTGTACCTTGACCGTGTGAGGGAAAGCTGAAGAGGGAACTCTGGTTGATCTGTCCGTTCATCCCTGGGAGCACCTTCTGATCCTTTCTCCTGTACCCTTCCTCTAACCCCTACTCATTCTTGATCAGTAGTCTGGGTCCTGGAAATAGGGCCAATGGGCATTGGGCCTCAGGGCACTGATGTGAAGCCTGGGGACATTGCACCCACATGGGGACGACCTAACTGGCCAGATTGCACACATCTTAACTTGGGGAAAATCAGTCTCTTTGGCAAATATCCACCTAGATCTGTCAAATTTAACCTGACATAGACTTCTTCCAAGAGATTATCATTATCAAGAAAGGAAAAAAGTTAGCAAGTTTTGTTTTGATAAACAGTAGTGTGAGGAGTGGAAAAGTCTTCAGAGTTGGTAGAACTGGATTCAAATCTCTCTTACCTTGGTTTTGCATCCTGTAAAATAAACATGCTGAGGATGATTAAGCCAGGGGTAAATTAAACTGTGCAGCACTACCTAAATTTGTGGGTCAGGTAGGCAGGCATTCAGCATTATTTCCATGCAGAAATATATACTGAGATTAAATGTGGCACACTGAGAAATGCACCTTTGGAAGAAAACTAACATCTGAGGTAGGAAAATAAAATTGACTTCATATTTTTAGATGAAATAGTAATATATGAAAGATCCTTATCCAAAGCTAAGGATCAGGCTCATAAAATTATAAGTTGTTTTCAAATTTGTTTAAATTTACATTGAGATTAATCTATGTACTTTAAGCCTCTTGAGGATGTCCCCCACATCTGCCAAACATACAAGGATCACTTTCCAGAATTCCATATTCTTCTTTACAGTGCCACCAAATATATCAACATATGTATGTACAAATACACAGATAAATGTTTTGTAATATTTTGAACATTTTGGCCTGTTTTGGGAACTTTGGAAAATATAAACATGTATCCTCTTACACATTCTTTTGCAGCTTTCCTCCCTTAATTTGCATCCCTTCAGCTGACCATAAGGAAGAAGGAAAGAGTAGATAAACTGGAAGATCAGAAGGATACCATCCCTGCTTTGGTCACTAAAATCTGACTATTCTGTGTATGCCCAAAGTTTGAGGAAACATCATCTCTGCTTCAGCCACTTTAGGGCTGATTGATCAACAAAAGGTGGATGATAAACTAACCAACAGGAAAAATGGACCATTCCATCTGCTGATATAGCTCTTATACTGTGATTAATTGCCACCCCTTAGTTCTATCATGTACATAGTTCTTTCCTTGGTAACAATCGAGGAAAGCTCGATAACAGGACTTACTAAAGGACTGATAACAATCAAACACACAGTTGACAATATCAGAAAACTAGTGCATGTACCAGTTCAAACCTGAAAGAACATTAAGCCTTAGGATCCAAGCTTACTATTTGAAGAATGGTTTTGATTTCTTAGTGGATTTAAAAGCTGAATTGATATGCTATTAACTTGTTTATTGCTTTCATGTTTGTCTTCCCTTTACATTATAACTATTAGGTCTACTTTAGAAGAAACTATTAAAGAGAGAGTGAGAGAGAGAGAGAGAGATAAAAACTAAGATATGACATTATATGAAGTTTTAATCCAAGAAGATAATGATGGTCTTTGATTTAAAGGAATAAATAATGAGAATCAAAGGGAGTAATAATTAGTCCCCAAAAGACTCTAAATGGTGTAGTCCCAAAAGGACTCCTACCAATTGTAATATATAAGCCTCTATTCTAGCCAAGAAGATATTTTTTTTTTATAAAAAGTCAGCAGGATTTCTAGAACACTCATTGTGGTTTGAGTTTGTCTTTGTTGTAAAGGTCAGGTTTCTCTTTCTTGTAAAAGTTAGGTCTGCAGGATTTGGATTATGATTCAGTAGTATAACACTTGCCTAGCATGTGTGAAACACAGGGTTTGATTCTCAGCACCACCTAAAAATAAATAATAAAATAAAAGTATTGTTCCCATGTACAACTGAAAAAAAATAGGTCTGCAATCAAGCTTAGTAATGTACAAAACTTACTGTTTCTGTTTTCTTAGTAAAAACTTGTGAAATCTCTGTCTAACCTAAAAACATGCAACAAAAAACAACTATTATATTAACCACTATGTTGTGTAAATCTCATAAATTATCTAGACCTAGGGTCCAGAGACTTTTTGGCAATAGCCCCTCTGAATTGCTGTAGCTTAAATAAAACTGTTTCTCAAAAGTTCCACAAGTGATGAGCCTCTTATGTCTTGCATCAATGCCTATTTAAAATGCTAGAAAGTCCCTATTATTGAATAGCACCCAGAGACTCTGTCACAGTATGAATTCTATTCAGTCATTAATCACAAAAAAACATAAAAGATGATTACACTATAGTGACCTCCTGGAAGTAAAGTTAATGTTGCATAATAAAACTTGTATACACATATTGAATTGTTGGCTATACCCCATAAAGATATACAAATAATACATCTGAACAAAATATTTTAATCTGGAGGAAAATGTGTTTTGTGAGAAATCTGAATGCCATGTTTTCATTATTGTTGTTTCTAATATTATGCTATAATTGTATATAATGATGTCATTATATTTTTTTAATCTGAAAAAGACATCCACATTCTGTACAGTAATATTCTTAATAAAGGGAATATTTCAGTGATTAGAATGTATGCTTTCCTGTTTTTAAAATTAGTATGTTGAAATAGAAATTTGCAACAGACACCAACTCCATCAGAACCTCAGTCTGGTGAAGCCACAGCTTTGTGCCTGCCCAGGCCCTTTGCCACTCAGTAGATTTATACCCCAACTCAGGGTGGGGGAACCTACATTCCAGTACCCCTACTGGTTTATATTGGGACAAACTTGACTGTTGTGCTCTGCTGTAATTTCTCATCTGTGGGAATTTTTGCCCTATCTGCCCATGGGGCTGTTGAAGATCAATATATTATAGTAACACAGACACATCAATGTTCATAGCAGCTCAGCTCAAATCACAATAGCTAAACTGTGAAACCAACCTAGATGCCCTTCAATAGATGAATGGATAAAGAAACTGCAGTATATATAAACAATGAACTATTATTTAGCATTAAAAGTGAATAAAACCATGACATTTGCAGGTAAATAGATGGAATTAAAAATGTAGTGAAATAAGCCAATTGTAAAAAAAAAAGGCCAAATTTTTTCTCTGATATAAGGTTGCTGACTTATAATGTGGATGAGGGAGCATGGGTGGAATAGATGAAGTATAGATAGAACAAAGGGGAGGGAAGATAAGAGATGTGGCAGGGAGTAGAAAATGCAGTGAAATGAGATAGACATAATTACTCTAAGTATATGTATGAATATACAAATAGTGTGATTATACTTTGTGTAAAACCAGAGATATAAAAAATTGTGCTATATATGTATAATGTGAATTGAAATGTATTCTTCTGTCATATATAACAATTTAGAATAAATTTTTTAAAAAGAAAAAATAAGAGAGAAGAAGAAGCAATACACAGGGCATACACCCAAGTCTTAGATTTCCTTCTGACCTTGAGTGCTGGGAATAGTTAGTCTTTTCATTCTAAAGTGTTTGATGGACAGTGTTGAAACCACAGTGATATTCTCTATCTAGACTCATACAAGGGCTAGTTTTGTTTCCAGAAGCTCACCTCCTTCAGAGGGCTTTGGGAGTCCAGCACTTCAAAATGGTTTTCCAGGAAGAACCATGACCTGCAGAAAAAGGGAAACTTCACCCCCATGACAAGGCACAAACCTGAACCTAAGCAGGGTGAACCATCTCGGAGAGGCTGGGCAGCAGAAAAAAAAAGGCTCACATCTCCTGGCTTACAGGACTTCAGGTGGCTTCAGTGGTCCTTGTGAAGTAAGGGGTTGACATCATAACATACCATAAACTGATTGCCCACAGCATAAAGCTCCCCTCACATTCTGGAGGATAGAGACTAAAATAAAATTCTCAGCTGGGACATGGGTCCTCTGGAACACTGGGCAGAATAGTTCCTTGTAACTCCCTGGCTTTTGTTGGTGGCCGCTGTCCATCAGTACCCCATGACTTGTGGCTACATCACTCCAATCTCTGTCCCTGTTATCACATGTTGATCTTCCCTTGGACCTTCACACTAGCTTCTTATGAGGATACCAGTCAGATTGGATTAAGGGCTTACCCTTCTCCAGTGTGACCTCATCTTAACTAATTACATCTGCAGTGGCACCATTTCCAAATAAGCCCCACCTTCTGACATACTGAGAATCAGGAGTTTGACATGCTGCAGGGAGACAGAATTTACCCTACTGCAGTGAGATTCTGACTTCCAGATTGTTAAAGAAAAATAAGAAGTGGGAAGTAGCTTCTGAGTGGCAGAGCTGGAATTGTGAACCAGGGGACCTGATCTAGATCTCCTGCTTTTGCATGCTGCTCTATTTTGTTTCATACATGCAGGATTTAGCTCAGCACCAGCCACATAGAAAGTGTTTGGTCAACATTAGCAAGAATCATTAAATGTCTTACTATTTCTTAATAGCACCTACTAGAAAGCAAAATAGTAAGTTTATTTAGTTGATAACTGCTTTATTGTGGGATTTTAAAAATTTTATCCCTAAGGCCTTCCTTGATGTGTTCTAAGTTTAAGCACCACCAGCCAGGAAATCCAGAGTGAATACAGGTACAGTATCCTATAACCAAAATGCCTGGGAACAGCAGCATTTTTTATTTCAGATTTTTTTTAATATTAGCATGGACATAATAAGATATTCTGAGGATGAGATTTAAGTCTAATCATAAAATTTCTTTGTTACATATGTTCCTTAAATATGTAGACTGAAGACAATTTTATATCATTTATTTAATAATTTTGTGTATAAAATAGATTTTTTTACCATTTGGAGCATTGTGTTGGCACCCAAAATATGTTGGGTTAGGAGTTTTTCCAATTTTGGATTTTCAGATTGGGAAGGCACAACCTGTTCTAACAGCTAACACATATGAAAGCAATGTCTACATCATGCACTCCAGTGAAAACTAAATGCACTACCTTGATTAAAAGCCTACCAGCCATAATAGATCATATCACCCATTTTACAGATGGAAAAACTGAGGCAGTGAAGAAGCTGGACTTTGTTTCTTTCCCAAAGGCAAATAACTAGAAAGTGACAGAGCTAGGATTTGAACCCATGTATACAAGTCTCACCTCCCACTCTCCAACCCATGGTGGGTGAAGACCTGGCCCTTATGTGTACCAGGTGATGGATGACAGGGAAAGTGTTTTATTTAACCACACAAAAACTCTCTCTGAATATGGTGGTACTTCCTAGGTATGTTTAGTAATTTCTACTGCAACACTGCCCTCAGCAGCTTCTTGTCTCCCCCAAGTTCTTCAGCGGGGGTCTTTCTTCCTGTTTTAAGACGTTTAAGTGTGGGGACACGAGCCCATGCCTGATATAGTTTTAGATATACAATTGATAACAATGACCTGGCTCCAGCCTGACCCTGAAGAGAAGAAAGGAGAAAAAAAAGCAACAACAAATTCTTCACAAATTAGTACAATAATAAAGGTTTTTTCAAGTGTTGGGGCATATTCTTAGCAAGAATATAAAACCTAAATCAAGTCCAGGCTATAAAAATGGCACAAAGCCAGAAACCAAATTACATGCTTGATTTCCTTTAGGAAAACAGGGTATTTGCTGTGTTCTGGAGACTGGGTGGCAGGAATGGAGCCAGGCAGTGCCCAACTCCTGGCATGTGCACACCTCTGTCTGTCCCCCACTAAGTTCCATCTGGGGCTACCCATACACCCCTGGTAGAAAGTTCTGTGCTCATCATTATGTCTCTTGCTCACCTTTCCAGCTAACCTTGAAACAGCCCAAGTGCACATCTACAATGCCATCCAGGCAAGCAACATGAGGATGCACCTTGCAGACCAGAAAACAGGGAGCACAGTAGACTGAGGGGTGCTGTTTTGCCTCTTTCAAAGAAATGATACTATGGTACTAACAAGCACCCAGGGCCTCCTTCTGTACCTGATGCTGAATCAGCACTTAGAACACAGTTGATTTGCTGGCTCCAGCCAACAGATACTTTCTATAGATAGCCTCAGTCAGTTCCACAAGAACCCTGGAAGGTGAACCTGGTTATTCTCCATTCCTCTCCCCAAGGTCTGAGGTGACTGGGGAGAAAAGGGCTGCATTTCTTCCATTTCATTCCTAACTCAACACCATTCCCAACAGTGGTAATATCCTCCCTGCCAGGGGCTCAGCTACTGTGATGCCAGCCTTAACTGTGCTCCAGAAACCTGTCTTACTGTCTCTCACTTCTTCAGCCTCTGGAGTGAACTGATACCTGCAAGACATGCTCATATGCACAACCCTGCATAACCCTGCTCATCCTCATTTGTACCAGACAGGTATATTCTGTTGCTGACAGGAAGCATGACTAGTATAAACATAGGGACACATCATTTCATTTTGCAGATGAGAAAAGAGGCCCAGAGACTAGAGGAAGAACAAGTAGCCCAAGGACACATGACCTGACTAAGCAGCAGTATGCAGGTTCACCTGCCCCCAACCATCTGCTCTGTTCACTTATGTAGCTCATCTTGACCAAAGACCATCTGGACCCATAGGTGAGAGAGTGGTCTTTGCAGTCTCATAATCCAATTTTGTGACCTTGGGCAAGTTACTGACTCTCCCTGAAAAGTTCAGACAATAATAACATTGTTTCTTATTTTCCAGGGATATTGTTAGAGTTAAATGTCACTTATAGAGCAGACAGCCCTGAACATAGTAAGTGTACAATAAATCCAGCCAGGCATCATCTGTCTCCCTTTTATATGTTGTTATTGAGACCTCCCAATCAATGTCATTCCAAGGCTCATTCTTCTCAGAACAAGTGAACAATTCAGAAAGCTAGGATGACTAGGATGACTCAAGTTGCTTGCTGATAAGAACATTCCAAGGACATTTTGGGGTGCACATATGGACACATTTCTGTTCAACAAGGATACAGTTGAAGAACAGGATCCTTGTTCTTTTTCAAAACTCCAAATTCCTTTCTATTAAATTCTGGAATACTACTCAGATTTAAAGAATTAAATTATAGCATTTACTGGTAAATTCATGGAATTGAAGAATATCATGCTAATCAAAATAAGACAATCCTCCCAAAACAAAGGCCAAATGTTTTCTCTAATATGCAGATGCTTATTCACAATAAGGGGGTGGGTACAAGAGAAGAATAGTTACCTTAGATTAAGTAGAGGGAAGTGAAGGGAGGAAAGTGGAAGGAATGTGGGGATAGGAAGGATAGTAAAAAGAAACAGACTTCATTACTTTATGTATATATATATATATATATGACTGCATGAACAATGTGATTCTAACAACATGTATGCTCAGAAAAATGAGAAATTATATCATGTCTATGTATAATATATCAAAGTGCATAAATGCATTTTACTGTCATGTATAACTAATTCTAAAAAATTAAAATAAAATAAAATAAATTCTACCTGAAGCATTAACTCCTGACCAAGTTCTCAATCTTACAGTCTTCCCTATGGTTTATGGACTTACCAGCCCCAAATCCATGTAATCCAGTTCCTCAAATTCATAAAATAATTATTTTTATGAAGAGACACATGCATGTACACACACACTCACTAATGGTTTTGTGTCTCTGGAAAGCCCCTAACTGATACACTCTAGAGAGTGCACCTCAATCCAAATTCTCACTTCAACAATATAGGAAAGGACCCAAGCATCAGTGACAACTTTTATGAGCTTGAGCTTTGAGGAGAAAAATAAATGATAGAAACATAAAAAAAAAAAAACTTGGTATGAAAGAAAGAGAAACTCAGAGAAAAACCAAAAGCACATCTTGCTTTTCAAGAGTTCACTTCCCTGATAATGGGAAATAATGAGTGAGTACTCACCTGGTATGCACCAGACTTGTGACCATTTTACAAATACCAGAAACTGAGGTTCTGAAAAGGGATCCCTGTCATTTTCCCAGAGACTTAAACACTGAGACCTTTCACCGTGCCCACCCAGGGATGCCATTTGTCAGGTTGCATGTGACTAAAACATTCAGGGGCCACTCCAGGGGAACTGGGCTAATTGGGCCATGCAAAATAATCACACAACAGACAAAAATGCCTTTGCATTTGAGGGTGCTGTGATGGCTCCTCTGAACTTAAGGATGGGAGTGGAGAGGGAGAGAGGGAGAGAAGGGGAGAGAGAGAGAGAGACGAGAGAGAGAGAGAGAGAGAGAGAGAGAGAGAGAGAGAGAGAGAGAGAGAATCAGAGCACACACAAAGAGAGAGAGAGAGAAAATGAGAGCACACACAAAGAAAGAGAGAGAGAGAGAGAGAGAATCAGAGCACACACAAAGAGAGAGAGAGAGAGAAAATGAGAGCACACACAAAGAAAGAGAGAGAGAGAGAGAGAGAGAGAGAGAGAGAGAGAGAGAGAGAATGAGAGCACACATGTGCCAACCCCTTTTATTGAGGAGAAGCTATTCAAATGAGGCAAGGGGTAAGGTTTTAGGGTGCAGAGTCTAGCTTTTTTTTAATTTTTTTTTTAAAATATTGTTTTAGTTGTAGTTGGACACTATATCTTTATTTTATTTATTGTTATGTGGTGCTGAGGATTGAATTAGCTTCTTGATGTCTGCTGTCAGCAGGCTGACTGACATTTAGGTAGGCCACACCCAAGGAAAGAGTAAGAAAAGGGGACACACAAAAGGGTTTCCATGGAACATTCTATCCCAAACAGGGCAAGGGATAATATCATGAAGGAACAGGTGAACATAGCTCCACCAATGGGGATGTAGGAAGGCACTCCCATGCACAAAGACACAGTCACTGGCACCCTAGAAGACCAGAGCTATCCAAATAACAGCATGACCGCCGGATGCCACACCGTTTATCAAGGGAGTCAGACACAGTCATGTGCTAGTTTGGCCTCCCACAGATCCCCAATTATTAAAAGACAAAGGGTAAATCAACTCATGCTCTTAATAAGGAAACGTTGTGTCCTCCTATTGAAGAGATGTTCTTGAAACCCCAAGAAGCTGGCATTCACTTTTTAAGTCCACTTTCTCATATGTCTCTAGGCATAAGTACACAGCCCCATGCCCAGTTACATATGCAAAGTCACATCCAGCAAGGAGAATTGTGTGGCAGATCTGATTCTTGACCCCAGTTTAATCCCATCTCTCTGATAATCTATGATTAGTAGGACTATAATAACATGGGATGAGAGTGAAGATGTTTCCATCATTGATGAAGAAAAATATGGCAAGTAATAATGATCCTTATTGTTTAGAGAATGCTGGTCTATGTTTTCCAGGCCTGTTTGTAGAAAATATACAAAATAGTCAAATTAAGTTACAAGTACTAGTTCTATTCAGTATGGTACCCACTCACAGACCATTTACTCTGCACAAATCAAGAGACTAAAGAAGATCCATAAAGCTTGACTCCTGCACTCCAGCTGCTAAAGAGCCTGTCTTCTCCAGAAGACAGAAAATGTGAATTCCTCAGAGAGAGGCTAAATATTGGAACAGGCTTCTGATTCTCACTTTGTGTCACAGTATAAATAGAATATACATTTTAATCTAAGAAAAAAAATAAATTGCTCTGAGCTACAATCATACAGCCTTAAGTTATTTTTATTCAATATTAAGTAGAAAAGTATTAATACTTACCCCAGAATCATATGAGACAGAATAGCTTCTCATGTTTTGGGGTATAATAGTGTTGAACCATGACGCAAGAAAAGACCACCAACTCCAATTTTAAATCAAATTAAAGAAAGCTTCCATTGTGTACAAAAATGCTGGCCAGCAACCATCTCACCTGAAACCCAGGCCAGAGAACAGCCTCCAAGCTCTCCAGGAATAAGATTTTATAGTACAAAAAATTGCAAAGAGGGATGTCTTGAGAACTTACAGCTAACAGGATTTTGACAAGCAGGATACAAAGGCAGATAGCAGATTAATATCTACATGGCATGATATTTTAAAGTACGGACTAAATTAAATCCCAACATCAGAATTTATGGGATGTCACTGAGGTTTCAGAGAAGTTTGTTATCTGGTCAGGGCGAGCCAAGATTTATGAGGCACAACTAAGGTTTTAGAGAGGGTTCTTATCTGGTCAAAGAAACCTAGGCATGTGAGTCAGAGCACAGGCAAGAATTCCAAACAAGTTTAGAAATCTCAGTAATTTATAGTAAAGCAGAAATTAACTTTTCATGACTAGATGGCTTCCAATATTAAGATGTAATTAGACTAGGTTCATCAATAGGCCATATTTTAATGCTTTTTAATTTTTCTAATTTCCATTGATATGCTCGAGTTCAAGATCGCCAAAAGACCACCAGAGACCAAGATCGATGTAAGCAGAAAAAAGGCATTATTGTGAGCTAGCTGGGTCCTCTAAGCACACAGCAACTGGTGACACTGAGAAGCCCTGAGCCCATGGTTTGCAGCAGTTTTATACACTATTTGGGGAAGGCAGGGACTTCACATGCATCACTCCATCTCTTAGCAAATCATCAAACACCACTTGAAAATCATAAAACAACTCTAAAACATGATTAGCATATTCACTGGCGGGAACAAGTTGGGTAAGGGTGATTGGTTTGTACCAGAGAGAGATTTGTTTGAACTGATTGGTTTAAGCCATGAGGGAGTATATGCTGAACTACTATGTGGTTTACCATCATGTTATCAACCACCATACAGACAAACAACTCAGCAGGGTGTCTATCTGCCTAGAAGTGCTCTATGGGTTTTTCCCAAGGACAAGGGTCACGTCCCCTTCCTTGGACAGCTTTGCTCTGAGGTAGAGGCTGGTTTCTCAAAAATGGAGTCACATAAGTTTCTCACCATCACAGTTATTGAATAACCAAATGCATTTGTAATTGCCTCCCCAATAAAACTTATTAGAAAACTATTAGATCTAAAAAGAGTTTAACTAAATATTTTGCTGAAAGTGAATGTTGGAAAATGGCAATACATATTTAATAAATTACAGTGGAACGGGTAAATTAGATTATGACAACTATATTAATTTAAATGCATAGTAATTTTAAGCATTTAAAATGCTATTTTTAAATATCAAAAATTACTACCATAATTTGTGGTCTGAAATAATCTGTGGATCTCAGTGTTAGACAGTAGGTCCAATTATAAAGAAAACAGATAATATTTGACTAGAGAAATTGCTGCCTTACAAGTGCTTAAATTTATTGAGTCCCAGATTTCTTTCTTGATCTGACTCACCCCAGCCTAAAATTACTCTTCCTGTGATATTCCTTATCTTGGTCAATGATTCAATTGTTCAACAGGAACTTACACTATAAATATGGGTATCATCCTTGACATATCTCTGTATCTACACATGAAGTGAATAACAAATTCTGAAAACAGTATATCCAAATTATTTCTTAAATCATTTCAATTTTCTGTAGCACTATTCACATACATCTAGACTTTCCTGGAATATGATAATTGCTTTCTGATTTTAGTTTTCCTGTCTCTATTTATTACACTGCTGCTAAGCTGTCTTGAAAATACACATCTGATATAACTGATTACCTGTTTACAATTTCTGCCTTCATTGCTTCTAAGATAGCATCCACACTTCTCAGTAGGGCTCAGCAGAGGTTGAATGACCTTACTCCTGCATACTTCTCTAGTTTCACTTCCTGCCATCCCCACATCCTGATCTGTCCCCACTATGGCTTTCTTTGGATCCCTGTGCCATGAACTCTCCTCACTTTTGGACTTGGCAAATCTAGTTTATAGCCTTAGAATGCTTCTTCCTAATTTATCCATCTATCATTCAGATCTCTGCTCATTTATGTATTCCCTGACTTCCAGTAGAAATTTGATTCCTCATTATTCAGTAGCAAGCAGCTCAGCAAGTTAGTTGCTGCTGTCCAACTGCTATTTAAATCTCAGTCTAACTGAACTAGTGTATTTTCTAATGTGCCCTACTCCCCATCCCTAGTAGAGGTTTAGTGCCAGAAAGGTGTAGTGGCAGGCTCTGGGTACAATAACATAGGATCCCACTATTATTACTGAGATTCAACAGATTTTTTGAGCAAATGCTTCTCAATTTATTTCATGTCTGTGTTAGTTTTCAGATTCCTTAAATAACCTTTTTTTAACCTTGCACACCCCATTTTTATCATTGCTTTTGGGGGGGGAGAGAATTTTATGGGTACATACCCCTTCACCTATGTTGTAAAAAAATCTTAGCACATGCATACACACACACACAAAAAAAAAACGTCCTTTTTTTTCTTTTACAGACCAATATTCCTCCTAATAATTTTTATTCTTTCTCAATTACTTTGTTTTAACATTTCTTGTAGTGTTGTCTGCCAGTGCAAAACTCTTTCAACTCTTGGTATGTTTTGAAAAGTGTTTATTTTGCCATCATTTTTACAATTATTTTTTCACTAAGCACAGAATTCTAGGTTGATAGATTTTGTTTTTCCTTTCAGTATTTTAACATGGAAGCTCTAGTATTTTCTATGTCACATCATTCACAGTGCACATTCTGCAGCCATCTGTATTGATGTTGATTTCACATTAAATGTTTTTTTTTGTTGCTGTTCTCCAGCTGTTTTTGAGAATTTTTAGCAATTTTCTTCTGTACTCCTCCTTTTATTTTCTTCTATATCTTGTATTTGGAATTCTTTGGGCTATTTGGATATGTGGGTTTATAATTTTCACCTAAATTAAGAAGTGTTGAAGCCAGAATTCGATAGGAAGTCAGTATAGATAGGTAAATTGAGTCAGGTAGGATCAAGAAGTCAAATTTTGAGTGATTCTTGAAAGTTGGAGACTGTTCCCTGAGGGACTGAAATGCCAATTCCTTCATAAACCTTCTTCCACCCTTATCAAGAACCTGCCCCTGCTCCAACCTGTTGCTAAGGTAACCTATCCTAGGAATTGCTTCTTCCTCCAGTGAGGGACAATTCCTACGATAGGTTACCTAAAATGTGTCCTGGGCTATTCCATCCTGCCCTTCCACCTTCAGTTCTCCTGGTTCTCACCTTTTGGCCATCTCATGGAGAATTTCCTAGGTCTAGTCGCTTACTCAGGAAGGAGAAAGATAAGTGAAAGAAGGCAGGAGAACAAAGGAAGCCTCAGATATAAAAAGGGCAGAACACCTCACTTCTTGGAATACCAGGATATCACCCCTCTTTCCTCCTGGGAGAGGATAAGTCTATGTTAACCCTTTTTAAATAAACCCTGCTTTATATGCTTTCCTAGATGTGCTTCTCTAATGTTCAAACTTCAACATGGAGGAAGCAGAACTCCTCACCCATAATTGATGGTATCAGTGTCAGCCATTGTTTATTTGGCTATTTTTTATAACCAATCCCTTATCTGTTTTTTCTTAAGGGGCTCAATGACCACACATTACATAATTGGATTTTGTTAGTTGAACTTTACTAATGCTCTGTTCAATTTTTTTTTCCCTTTCTCTTCATTTCAATTTGGATTTTTCTATTGATGTGTTCAAGTTCATGGATCCTTTCTTCAGTATTTAATTTCTTTTTTAATGATTTATTAATTTATTTTGCATTACAATTCTTAATACACCATTATACAATAATTTATCATATCTCTGATTATATATAATGTATGTTGACACCAAATTCACATCTTCATACATGTATTTTGTATAATGATTAGAGTCTTCTTTCACCATCCTTGTTATTCACCTTCTCCCTCCCTTTCTCTCCCACCCCTATTCCCTGTCTAGAGGTAATCTTCTTCCCTTTATAACCCTCCCTCCTCCCATTATGAGTCACCCCCCTTATATTAGAGAAAACATTCGGCATTTGATTTTTGGGGATTGACTAACTTCACTTAGCAGAATCTGTTCTAAATCCATCCATTTCCTTGAAAATGCCATGATCTTATTATTATTATTATTGTTTTTTTTTTTTTTTTTGCTGAGTAATATCTCATTGTGTATAATAGCCACTTTTTAATCCATTCATCCACTGAAGGACATCTAGGTTGGCTCCACAGTTTAGATATTGTAAATTGTGCTGCTATAAACATTAATGTGGCTGTAATTCTATAGTATGCTGTTTTTAGGTCCTTTGGGTATAGTTTGAGAAGGGGAATAGCTGGGTCAAATGGTGGTTCCATTCCCAGCTTTCCAAGGAATCTCCATACTGCTTTCCATATTGGCTGCACCAATTTGCAGTCCCACCAGCAATATATGAGTGTACCTTTTTCCCTGCATCATCACCAGCACTTGTTGTTTGTCTTCATAATGGCTTCCACTCTTACTGGAGTGAGATGGTAACTTACAAAGTTACAATTTGTACTTCTCTGATTGCTAGAGATGATGAGCATTTTATTGTATATTTCTTGATTGATTGTATATCTTCTTCTGAGAAGTGTCTGTTCAGGTCCTTGGCCCATTTATTGTTGGATTATTTGGTTTTTTTTTTCTTTTTTGGTGCTTGTTCAGCTCTTTACATACCCTAGAGATTAGAGCTCTATCTGATGTGTGAGAGGTAAAAATTTATTTCCAGGATGTAGGCTCCATATTCACCTCACATATGATTTCTTTTTCTGAGAAAAAACTTTTTAGTTTGAACCATCTGATGTGTTGATTCTTGATTTTAATTCTTGTGCTGTAGACGTCTTAAAAAACTTGGGGCCTAGCCCCACGTGATGGAGATTAGGGCCTACTTTTTCACAGATTCTCAGATTTAATCCCTAGATCCTTGATTCATTTTGAGTTAACTTTTGTGCATGATGAGAGATAGGGATTCAATTTCATTTTGTTGCATATGAATTTCCAGCTTTCCGAGCACCATTTGTTGAAGATGCTATCCTTTCTCCAGTACATGGTTTTGGCACCTTTGTCTAATATAAGGTAGTTGTAATTTTCTGGGTTATTCTCTGTGTCCTCTATTCTGTACAATTGCTCTACTAGCTTGTTTTAGTGCCAGTACCATGCTGTTTTTGTTACTATTGCTCTGTAATATAGTTAAAGTCTGGTATAGCGATACCATCTACTTCATTCTTCCTGCTTAGAATTGCTTTAGCTATTCTGGCTCTCTTATTTTTCCAGATGAATTTTATGATTGCTTCTGCTATTTCTATAAGGAATGCCATTGGGATTTTGATCGGAATTGCATTGAACCTGTATAGTGATTTTGGTAATATAGTAATTTTAATAGTATTAATTCTGCCTATCCATGAGCAAGGTAGATGTTTCCATCTTCTAAGGTCTTCTTCTATTTATTTCTTTAGGGTTCTATAGTTTTCATTGTAAAAATCTTTCACCTCTTTTGTTAGGTTGATTCTCGAGTATTTTATTTATTTATTTATTTAAGGATATTGTGAATGGGGTAGTTTTCTTTATTTCCTTTTAAGAGGATTTGTCACTGATACACAGAAATGCCTTTGATTTATGAGTGTCAATTTTATATCCTGCCACTTTGCTGAATTCATTTTGAATTTGTTTACTAGTTCTAGAAGTTTCTTGGTAGACTTTTTTGGGTCTTCTAAGTATAGAATCATATCATCAGCAAATAGTGCTAATTTAAGTTCTTCTTTTCCTATAGCTATTCCTTTAATTTCTTTCATCTGTCTAATTCCTCTGGCCATTGGTTAAAGAACTATGTTGAATAGAAGTGGTGAGAGAGGGTATCTGTGTTGTTCCAGATTTTAGAGGAAATGCCTTAAATTTTACTCCATTTAGAATGATGCTGGCCCGAGGCTTAGCGTAGATAGTTTTTACAATGCTGAGATAAGTTCCTGTTATCCTTAGGTTTTCTAGTGTTTTGAAAACACTAGAAAGGTACTATATTTTGTCAAATGCTTTTCTGCATCTACTGAAATGATCATATGGTTCTTATTTTTAAGTTTATTGATGTGATGAATAGTGTCCTCTTTATCCCTTTTGATTGACTTTGGCTTGAAGTCTATTTTATTTGATATGAGTATGGACACCCCTGCTTGCTTCTGAGGTACATGTGAGTGGTATGATTTTTCCCAACCTTTCTCCTTCAGTGTGTGTATGTCTTTTCCTATCAGATGAGTCTCCTGTAGGCACCATACTGTTAGAATTATTTTTAAATCTAGTATACTAGCCTATGTTTTTTGATTGGTGAGTTTAAGCCATTAATATTTAGGGTATCTATTGAAATATGGCTTATATTTCCAGCCATATTTGTTTATTTTTGTTATTTAACTTTATTTGTTTTTCCTCTTTTATTAGTTTTTCCTTTACTGTACTACCCCCCACTGTTGGTTTTCACTGTTATTTTTTATTTCCTCTTCAGGTAATGTTTTCCAAGGATGTTTTGAAGTGCCTGTTTTCTAGCTGCAAATTCTTTTAACTTGCTGGATACAAAATTCTTGATAGGAACACATTATCTTTCAGCATTTGAAATATGAATTTTCCAGGATCTTCTAGCTTTTAGAGTCTGTGTTGAAATATCAGCCATTAACCTAATTGGTTTATCCCTAAATGTAATCTGCTTCCTTTATCTTGTTCCACAGTCTGGCTGGGCACAATTTAGGAGCCAATTGTCAATAGAAACAAACTTTATTTTTAGAACACATACACCACACCACCGGAGCTCCTCAGGAAAAACCCTCAGAGCCCAACTGCCACCACCGGCTTCCCACAAGCCTCTCAACCTCCCCCACTCCTCCTGCTCTTGAGGCCAATTGGCTGGGTTGCATGAGCAGAGCCAAAAAAAGTCCCCCAATGAGCAGCTCTGTGGTCTGAAAAAGCGGGGAAACAGCCCAATGAGCATCACCACAGAGGAGCCAATCAGTTGGCAGCTAGAAGTTTGCTGGGGCTGCTGTGAGGCAATCATCAGCTGGCAGCTGGAAGTTTTCTGGCAGCTGGAAGTTCGCTGGGGCCCCTTCAGCTGTGGCTCTCAACATCTCCCCCTCTCTATTTAAACAACAAGTATGTAGCTTATGGACCGTGCCTGCCTTAGGTTGTTCAATAGTACATATGGTCCTTACTCATCATCAGATGAGCTGACCTCAAGGCGTCTGCCTCCTGTCTTAGGTTGGTACCATTGCAATTGGATCTTACCCGTCATTGACTAACGGTCCAGCATACAGCCACATCTGTGAATAGGTCTTTGTACCATCATCGGGGATGAGATTCTTTGCCTCACCTCTGTTGGCCCCCAAATTTTAGCAGAACAACCATGAAAAGCAGAAGGAAGGAAGATACACCAAGCGAATTTATGGCTCCTTTTGAAAAAATTGTACCACTGATGACACCATGAGCAAAAATACCCCAAAACTACAACAAGTTGTTGCACCAACAGAGAGTTCACAATGCATACAAGTGAGACATAGTCCAGGCAAGTTCTACAAGCAGTTCAGTGATGGCTATTGCAGAAGCTGTAGATTGGTTTTATCTTTATCTTCACTGGCACTGGGATGAAGATAGGAATTCTGGCAATAATGGCTAAAGAAAAAAATTATGCAACATTCCAGAATGCACTAAAAGAAAACAATTTTCTGAACAATTTACATTACCTTGAAGAGAATTATTAAATATAATGAAAAGGAAAGGTGAAAGTAAACAAACAGATCTGTTTACCTCCTTTTTTGTTCACATATTAAAACAATCCTCAACAGCTGCTTACCCAATTTAAATTAAACCATTTAAATCACGTGAATAAAAAAAAATGTTTGGATCCATTTTTTCATGAGCGATCATCATATATGATATATGGACATATGTACATACAAACATACAACACAAAACACTAGTGTGCACACATAATATAATACATACAACACATAACATAATAGTAAAGGCCTTAGAACTTTTAATAGGTGAAATCTCCATTGCAATGTTTAAAAACTCTATAGTCAAAAAACAGAACTCATCAGCAAAACATTAACCTAGGTCTGTATGAGCTCAAAAAACAAAATAGAACTTCATGATGTGGGAAAGGGTAATAATAAAATATATATTGAAAAAAGTATCCTACTTCTGTCACAGATGTAAGAAAAGCCAAACTGGAGTTTTGGATATCAGTTGTTATGGATTTGAGCCAAATCATCTTCTTTTTGGTCTATAGAAGTCGCTTTAGTTAATCTTTCTGGAATCCAAATCGGCTGCTGTTCTCCCTGTGGAAACACATAAACAGACCCCCAACTCCAGACAATCACTGCGTCAGGACCTTAGTTAATCTCTCTGGAATACAAATTGGCTGTTGTTCTCCCTGTGGAAACACACAAACAGACCCCGGAATCCAGACAATTACTGGGTCAGGACCTTTCCATTGCCTTGTTAGAATATCCTTCCAAAGTACCTTGGGCTTATGTACATTTTTTGGACACATATGCCTTTCCACAGCACTAATCCCTGATGAATCCAAATTTTAAAAGTTTAGAGTAAAAAGTGTTATTTTAAGTTTATCTTTGGGGAATGTATACCCCTTCCCAATTCCTTCTTTTTGCTTTAATAAGTACATTTTAATAGTTTGATGAGCTCTTTCAACTATGCCTTGTCCCTGTGGATTGGATGGGATTCCTGTTATATGAGTAATGCCAAATGATGAGCAAAATTGTTTAAAAGGGAGATCCTCATTGATATACAAAATTACATATAAGAGGTTGTGAGGGGAATGGGAAAATAAACAAGGAGAGTAATGAATTACAGAAGATGGGGTAGAGAGAGAAGAAGGGAGGGGAGGGGAGGGGAGGGGGGATAGTAGGGGATAGGAAAGGTAGCAGAATACAATAATTACTAATTGGGCATTATGTAAAATTTTGGATGTATAACCGACGTGATTCTGCAATCTGCATTTGGGGTAAAATTGGGAGTTCATAACCCACTTCAATCTAATGTATGAAATATGATATGTCAAGAGCTTTGTGGGGCTGGTGATGTGGCTCAAGCGGTAGCGCGCTCGCCTGGCATGCGTGCGGCCCAGGTTCGATCCTCAGCACCACATACCAACAAAGATGTTGTGTCCGCCGAGAACTAAAAAATAAATATTAAAAATTCTCTCTCTCCTCTCTCTTTCTCCTCTCTCACTCTCTCTTTAAAAAAAAAATATTTAAAAAAAAAGAGCTTTGTAATGTTGTGAACAACCAATAAAAAAAATAAAAAATTTAAAAAAAAAGAGGTAGAAGTATAACCAGGGGTATTATCTGTTTTTAACTGTTTTGGAACGCCCACAGTGGCAAAATTTTGTAAGCAATGAGCTATAATATCTTTAGTTTTTTCTAGAGCATGAAGGAAGCCCATCAAAAATCCAGAAGTATCAATGGTAACATGAAAATATTTTAATTTTCCAAATTCTGGCAAGTGTGTGACTTCCATCTGCCAAATATGGTTAGGTATCAGTTCTCTAGGATTCACTCCAACATTAACTTGTGGTAAAAGATCAAACAATTTTGACATTGTTTTATTATTTGTCTAGGTTGTTCCTTAGTTATTTTAAAATGCTTTTGTAAAGTATTAGCATTGACATGGAACTTTTTATGAAACTTTTTAGCTTCTTCTAGTGTAGAGAAAATATGTATGTCATGTGTAGTTTTATCTGCTGAATCATTGCCCAAACTAAGGGCTCCAGGCAATCCTGTATGTGCCCTGATATGTCCTATAAAGAATGGATCTTTTCTGTCCCAGATTAGACTTTGTATAGTAAAAGCAAAGAGAAAACAGTAGAGGAAGGGGAAATCGTACCAGCATCTTCAAGGGATACTATAGCATTAACTATATACTGAACTGTCAGAAAATAAATTAAAAACAGAATCTTTAAACATCACAAAAGCTTGTAATACTGCATTAAGCTCTACCTTTTGAGTTGATTGTTTGGGTACATAAAATGTAAAACTTTTATCAGGTGTAACTATTGCTGCTGTACCATTATTTGACCCATCAGTGAATATATTTGGAGCATTCATGATAGGTGTTTTTCTTGTCATTTTTGGAAAAAATACAGGACGCAATGACCAAAAAGACAATAAAGGATTAGATGGTAAGTGGTTATCAAATGAGACATTAGATTTGCACATGATTATTGCCCAAGTATTTAACTCATTAGCTAACTTATCAATTTGATCCATAGTATATGGAGTAATAATTTTATTGGGAGAAATTCAAAACACTCCCTTTGCTGCTTTTATTCCTTTGAGTATTAATTGTCCTACAGCCTCAGGATACCTAGTAAGAATAATGTTAAGAGAATAAATTAAATGTAGCCATGATAATGGACCTTCTTGACAAAATACTCCTGTAGGAATATTGTTTGTTGGTATTACAATAAATAATAAAGGCAAACATATATCAATTCTATCCAAATGCATATTTTCCATAAATGTTTCAATGATTTTTAATGCCTTTCTTGCTTCAGGCATTAACATTCGGGGTGAATTTGGATCTGATGGAACTTTTAGGATATCAAATAAAGGTTCAAAATCTCCTGTTGGTATACGTAGATAAGGCCTTATCCAATTTATGTCTCCTAATAACTTTTGAAAGTCATTAAGTGATTTGAGTTGATCTACTCATATTTCAATTTGTGGTGGATGGACCTGGTTGAGGATAATAGAACTCCTAAATAATAAATTGGAAAATTTAATTGTACTTTATCTATTGCTATCTCTAGATTATAATTTTTAATAAGTTTGTGAGTGTGGCATAACATTCTAGCAATGTGTTTTTATCTTTGTGTGCTAATAATACATCATCCATATAGTGAAATATTTGTAGTTCATGATTTTGATTTCTAAGTGGCTGGATTACTTTGTTAACATAAATTTGGCACATAGTAGGGCTGTTATCCATCCCTTGAGAGAATGATTTCCATTCATATCTCTGATCAGGACCTTCATGATTCAGTGCAGGGATAGTAAATGCAAAACGTGGACTATCCTCAGGATGAAGTTGAATTGAAAAAAATAATCTTTAATATCTATAACTGAAACATACCAGGTTTTTGGCAAAGCAGACAATTGAGGAATCCCTGAATGAGCCGGTCCCATAATAACCATCTCATTATTAATGGCTCTTAAATCTTGCAATAATCTCCATTTACCAGATTTCTTTTTGATGACAAAAATGGGAGTATTATGGGGAGATACAGAAGGTTGTATATGTCCTTCCGCTAATTGTTATTTGACCAGGTCATGGGCTGCTTGTATCTTTTCTTTAGTCAGGGGCGACTGAGGAACCCATACTGGTCTTTCTGATTTCCAAGTAATTTTTATTGTGTCAGTGGCCCTTTCTGAAAATTCAACCCATGTCTGTCTGTTCCTTGATCTCTTTGTATTGGTGCTGCTATACCTTGTTCTTGTTCCCCTAAACTTTTTCCTTTCCTAAAACCTTGTCTAGCCATAATAGTGGGGGCATTTTGATTGATGTTATTTGTTAATGTCAAACCTAATTGATCTAGGACATCTCGTACCCATAAAATTACGGGAAGATGACCCAATACATATATGTATAGTTCCTTCACATCCTTCAGGATCCTACCAATCTAATACCATTGCACTTCTATGGGGATTAGTCCCCACTCCTAGGCCTTGAAGCATTTGAGTGGCTTGTTATAATGGCCAATGTTTTGGCCATTCTTGACAAGAGATGATGCTAAGGTCTGCACCTGTATCCAGTAGCCCATTAAATTCATGTCCTTGAATATTTAGTTTTAGCATGGGGCAAGAATCTAAATTTAAAGAAAGCATAGCCCAGTCTACACCTGTGGAGCCTAATCCCTTGGAGCCTCTTTCTACAGTACGACTGGAAAATTTATCATGTAGGCTGGGTATTATTAGTAACTGTGCTATTCTATCTCCTGGTAAAATTACTGATATACCCTTTGTAGAACTGGCTAAAATTTTTATTTCACCTTCATAAACGGGATCAATTACCTCAGGACTTATCATAAGTTCTTTTAGAGTAGAACTGTGTCCCAATAATAAGCCTACTGTTCCTTTGGGAAAATCCTTTTACCCCTGTGAGAATGATTTGAACTCCCATCTCTGGAGTTAGTACTGTTCTGGCAGAGGCACAGATGTCCAATCCTGCACTTCCTCTGGTTTGTCTAGTGAGGGATTTAATGGATAATGTGTCCTGGGCACTACCCTGGTGGGATTGCTGAGTTCCTCTAGTGCTCCATATGTTTGTGGTCTTGGGCCCCAGAGCACTGGGCCCCCCTCTCCATTTTTTGGCAATGGAGCCTGATGCCTTTCTCCATGATATTGAGGATAGACACCTGGTCCTTGTTCATTTTTTGATAATGGAGTACCCTCTACGGTGGTTTGAGAATGGCATTCATTAGTCCAATGTCTCCCTCTACAGCATTGTGGGCAAATACCCAGTGTTCTACTCCTTTGATACCTAGTTTTGTTAAACCCTCCTCCTATGGAGCAGTTCCTTTTAAAATGTCCCGTTTGTTCACAATTGTAGCATGTTTTTGGCCTGGCATCTAAACCTGTTATACTACAGCTGCCACAACTTGCCCTTGTTCATTAATGTCTCTACATAATTTAATATATTTGTTTAAATCTTCATGTTTCCATGGTCTAATGACTTCTCTGCACCAATGATTCACTTGCTCATAAGCCAGTTGTTTTATTAATGGCATTGCTTGTTCTGTATTCCCCAAAACTCTGGTAGATGTTTGAAAAAGCCTATCTACAAATTCAGTGTAAGGTTCATTAGCTCCTTGTATTACCTTAGATAATTGACCTTGTAACCCTCCATTTCCTTGTAAAGTCTTCCATGCCCTAACCACATCTAGAGCAATATGCAATTTGTTCCTGTTGATCCTCATAAGGTCCCTTTCCTAACAACATATCTAGATTTATCTGAGGATAACTAACTGCTGCATTTTGCCTAGCCAACTCCTTGTAAAATTCCTCATGTCAACCTTCCATAACAGGTATTGTCCTCCATTTAGCACAGCTTTACACATATTAGCCCAATCTGCTGGGGTCATGTTCAAGTTGGTAATGGATTCGACCATGCTTACAGTGAAGGGTGCTTGAGGACCATAGGTTGTTACAGCCTCTTTTAGCTGCTTCACTTTTTTGAAATTTAAAGCTTGGTGAATTCCCTGCCCTCCTGCCTGCTCAAATACAGGGCATGTTAATATTTGAGATCCTGTCTCAGGATCCCAACTATCAACTGCGGGGGTTGGGAGCCTCCCAGCATATGGAGGTGGTGTTGTTGGTTGGACACTCACGCCCTCTAGTGATAGAAAGGTGTTGGTAGCAGTCTCCTGTAGAGGTGGCGCTGTTGGTTGGACACTCACACCCTCTGGTGATAGAAATGTGTTAGTAGCACTCTCCTGTTGTAACTTTTCCCCTTTTGGCTTTTTCTGCTCTAAACTTTCTTCTTCTGTCTGACTAGCTCAAGAGACCTTCTCTTTTACTTGAATCTTTTCCTCTGTCTGACTAACTTGAGAGACCTTCTCTTTTACTTGAATCAATATGTCTTCTCCTTCCTCTACCATTGTCTGAACTGAAAGCTTTGGACTAAGCAAACAAGAAAAGAACGTCCACAATGGCAATGTGCCAACTGGCAGAGTCGCTGGGCTTTTCTTTTCTATTCTTTTTAAATCTTCACCATGATGGTTCCATTGTGATATATTTAACAACTCCTCCTTAAAAAGCCATGCTCTACATTTTTGTTTTGTATCAATGTATGCCCTGACTGCTCTAGATTTTACTGGGATGCTTCCTTCCTCTAACAATTTACTTAACACTCTTTTGGTTTGTTTTTTTACTAATTTCTGATCCCATATTCCTACTATAGTACAACCCCAAAAGATAACACCAAACAAAACTGAGACAGAATGAAACAAAAATGGAACAACACAAAATCATTATAGCATTTTTATCCTCCTGAAATATCCATCCGTCCTTTCCCCCTATCTGTTCCTCAGATGTAAAAAGTTTTTCCTCAGATGTGAGCGGTTTTTCTTCCACCTCACTCATCTCCAGGTACAGGCAACTTAAAACAAAAGTAAAACAAAACAAAAGAAGAATCTTAAAATGGCTACCCATCCTTTCACCCTGCCCTCAGGGGCAAGCAGTTTACCTTACCACTTACCCTCAGTCATTCCCCATGCAGCCCACCAAATGCCACAGTCTTGCTGGGCACAATTCAGGAGCCACTTGTCAAAAGAAACAAACTTCATTTTTAGAACACACACACCACATCACAGAGGCTCCTCAGGAAAAACTCTGAGAGCCCAACTGCCACCACCGGCTTCCCACAAGCCTCTCAAGCTCTCTCACTCCTCCTGCTATTGAGGCCAATTGGCTGGGTTGCGTGGGTGGAGCAAAAAAAAGTCCCCCAATGAGAAGGTCTGTGGTCTGAAAGGGCAGAGAAACAGCCCAATGAGCATCACTGCAGAGGAGCCAATCATTTGACAGCTATACGTTTGCTAGGGCCGTTGTGAAGCAATCATCAGCTGGCAGCTGGAAGTTTGCTGGCAGCTGGAAGTTTGCTGGGGCCCCTTCGGCTGTGACTCTCAACAATCTTGTGTCTTTTAAAATTCTCTACTTTTTCTGTATGTTGTACATCATTATTATAATGTGTCTTGGTGTGGATCTCTTGTGATTTTACACATTTCTGTGTACTGTTGACTTCAAGGATTTGAATTTCTGTTTCATTCTTCATGTCTGGGAAGTTTTCTAATATTATTTAATTGAACAGATTGTTCATTCTTTGGTTTGGACCTCCATATCTTCCTCTATCCCAATAACTCTTAAATTTGGTCTCTTTATGCTATCCCATATTTCTTGGATGTTCTTCTCATTGTCTCTTATCAGTCTCACTGTGCTGTCTACACTCTCATTTCAAGATGATATACCTTGTCTTCGTTTTCTGATGTTCTATCTTGTAAGTGTTCTACTCTGCTGGTGACACTCTCATTTGAGTTTTAAATTTGATTTTATTATTTCCTTCATTTCTTTTTTTTTTCTGTATAACCTCTATCTCCCTATAGAGTTGATCTTTTGCTTCTTGGATTTGTTTATGTAATTCATTGTCAAAGTGATCTTTCATTGTCTGCATTTGCTGTCTAAAGTCTTCTTTGAGACTGCAAATCATCTGACCATGTATATCCTGAAGTCTTTATCTGACATTCCTTCTGCTGCAGTTGTTACCTCTTCTAATGTCTAATTGTCCCTACATTGTTTGTGGTCCTTTCTTTCCTTTTCATACTGCTCACGTTTCATTCTAGCTCTGTATGACTGTTGTGTTAATGTTTTTCCCCTATATTATTATATTTCTCTTGTATAGTTCCAAAATCCCTCTCATCAGCTGCAGAACCATTCTGGTAGCCTCGCCCCCCGATAGATGTCGAGTAAGGTTTTCCAAGAAGGATTCTGTCTGTTTCCCATGTAGGATGTTTGGTTTGGTGTGTTAACATGGTGTTACCATGTGCTGTGTTCAGAGTATAAGCAAAGCCTCTGCCTTCTGCGCTGCCTTCCATCTGCATCACCCGTGCCACACTGGACCACCTTTCATATGCACCACCCACACCAAGCCAGACCCTTAATTTCTTTTGAATCCCAATAAATATATCTTGAATTTTAGACTTTTAGATTTTTATATTTTAAAGTACCATTCTTGTAACTACTTAATTATTTTTCTTTTTTTGGGTACTTATGATTGAACCCAGGACTGCTCAGCCACTGAGCCACATCGCCAGCTCATATATATATATATATATATATATATATATATATATATATATATAATTTAGAGACAGGGTCTCACTTAATTGCAAAGATGCTGAGACTGGCTTTGATCTCAAATCCTCCTGCCTCAGCCTCCCAAGCCTCTGGGACTACAAGTGTGCAACACCTCAATGTTCTTCTCTGGCAATTATATTTGTCAATTCTGTGTAAATTTGGATTGATAATTTTTCCACATTAAGGTCCCACTTTCCAGCCTCCACATGTGCTCTATTGCCTGCTGGACATTGTGATTTTTGCCTTGTTCGATGCTAGATATTTTTGCATCTTTAAATCCCTTTGCTTCATTCAAAAACATATCAAATTGAAGCAAGACAACAATTTGAGGTCTGAATTTTCTAGGGGCTGTTCAACATGCTCAGGGATGCGACAAATGTCTATCTACCACATAAAGAATAGATGTTTT
This sequence comes from Ictidomys tridecemlineatus, assembly GCF_052094955.1. Lineage (NCBI taxonomy): Eukaryota > Metazoa > Chordata > Mammalia > Rodentia > Sciuridae > Ictidomys > Ictidomys tridecemlineatus. The sequence goes on from NC_135485.1 coordinate 85,512,716, forward strand.
GACTCAGAAGTCATTTTTTTTTGCTACTCTTACTTTGAATGTCTTGCTTCCTGGACCAGATTCTCACTCCAATTGTCATTTAAAGCACCAAACCTACCTACCCATTTCTGTGGTTCAGTGCCTTCCATTTTTCTTCATACCCAATGAGGCTTCTTCCTGGAAGTTCCTGGTGTGCCCTTGCCCCTCCTAGCTCCTTACCCACCATTATCTGGGAGACAGAGCTGACCCATTTCTGCTAATCTCCCAGGTATCAGGCTTTGCATCAGTCATAGCACTAAAATTCTAGTATTAGTCAAATTGAATTAACCCATCCACAACAGAAATACAGATGATGGTGAGAAATTACTATGAAATTTTATACTCCAATAAAATAGAAAACATTGAAGGCATCAACAATTTTCTTAAGGCATACAATTTGCCCAGACTGAGTCAGGAAGATATACACAATTTAAACAGACCAATATCAAGTGAGGAAATAGAAGAAATCATCAAAAGCTTACCAACCAAGAAAAGCCCAGAACTGGATGGGTACATAGCCGAGTTCTACAAGACCTTAAAAGAAGAACTAATGCCAATACTCTTCAATTTATTTCAGGAAATAGAAAAAGAGGCAGCACTTCCATACACATTCTATGAGGCCAATATCAATCTTATTCCAAAAGCAGGCAGACACATCAAAGAAAGAAAACTTCAGACCAATATCTCTAATGAACGTAGATGCAAAATTCTAAATAAAATTCTGGCAAATCAAATACAAAAACATCAAAAAGATTGTGCACCATGATCAAGTGGGATTCATCCCAGAGATGCAAGATTGGTTCAACATACTGAAATCAATAAATCTAATTCATCACATCAATAGACTTAAAGATAAGAATCATATGATTATCTCAACAAATGCAGAAAAGGCATTTGACAAAATACAGCACCCTTGTATATTCAAAACACTAGAAAAACTAAGGATAACTGTAACATATCTCAATATTGTAAAGGCTATCTACATTAAGCCTCAGGCCAACATCATTCTAAATGGAGATAAATTGAAGGCATTCCCTCTAAAATCTGGAACAAGATAGGGATGCCCTCTCTCACCACTTCTATTTAACATAGTTCTTGAAACACTGGCCAGAGAAATTAGACAGATGAAGTAAATCAAAGGAATATGTATAGGAAAAGAAGAACTTAAATTAGCAACTATTTGATGATGATATGATTCTATAACTAGAAGACCCCAAAAAATTCCACCAGGAAACTTCTAGAACTAGTAAATGAATTCAGCAAAGTATCATGATATAAACTCAACACCCATAAATTAAAGGCATTTCTGTATATCATTAATAAAGCCTCTGAGAAGGAAATGAGGAAATCTAGCCCATTCATAATAACCTCAGAAGAAAAGATATTTGGGAATCAACATAAAGAGGTAAAAGACCTATACAAGAGAAACTATAGAACTCTAAAGAGAGAAATAAAAAAGATCTTAGAAGATGGTAAGATCTACTTTGTTCTTGGATAAGTAGAATTAATATTATCAAATTGTCCATACTACCAAAAGCACTACACAGATTTAATGCAATTCCAATCAAAATCCCAATGCAACAAAATGAAATTAAACCCTTATCTCTCACCATGCAAAAAAACTTAACTCAAAATGGATCAAGGACCTAGGAATTAAACCAGAGACTCTGTGTCTAATGAAAAAAAAAGTGGTCCCTAATCTTCATCATGTGGGATTAGGCCCAATTTCTTAATAAGACTCCTATAGTGCATGAATTAAAACCAATAATCAATAAATGGGAGGGAATCAAACTAAAAAGTTTTTTTTCTCAGCAAAAGAAACAATCTGTGAGGTAAATAGCCTACATCCTGGGAGTAAATATTTACCCTTCACATATCAGATAGAGCACTAATCTCTAGGGTATTTAAGAACTGAAAAAGCTAAGCACCAAAAAAAACAAATAACCCAATTGATAAATGGGTGAAGGACCTGGACAGACACTTCTCAGAAGAGGATATACAATCAATCAACATATATGAAAAAAATTCTCATCATCTCTAGCAATCAGAGAAATGCAAATCATAACTATTCTAAGATATCATCTCACTCCAGTCAGAATGGCAGCTATTATGAAGATAAACAACAATAGTGTTGGCAAGGATGTGGGGAAAAAGGTACACTCATACATGCTGGTGGGACTGCAAGTTGGTGCAGCCAATATGGAAAGCAGTATGGAGATTCCTTGGAAATCTGGGAATGGAACCATCATTTAACCCAGCTATTCCTCTTCTCGCACTATACACAAAGGATTTAAAAACAGGATACTACAGGGACACAGCCACATCAATGTTTATAGCAGCACAATTCACAATAGCTAAACTGTGGAGCCAAACTAGATGCCATTCAGTGGATGAATGGTTAAAAAATATGTGGTATATACACAATGGAATTTTAATCAGCAATAAAAGAGAATAAAATCATGGCACTTGCATGTAAATGGATGGCATTGGAGAAGATAATGCTAAATGAAGTTAGCCAATCCCAAAAAAACAAATACCAAATGTTTTCTCTCATATGGGGTAGGGAGGGGGAACATGAGAGAAATAGATGAATTCTAGGTAGGGAAGATGGGAGGGAGGGAAAGGGAGGATGCAGGGGATTAGCAAAGATGGTGAAATGTGATGGACATAATTATCCAAAGTACATGTATGAAGACAGAAATTGGGTGTCAACCTACTTTATATAAAAACAGATATATGAAAAATTGTGGTATGTATGTGTAATAAGAATTGAAAGCAAAAAAAAGCACATGTATAAAGACATGAATTGTCATTAACATACTCCCTATAAAAAGATATGAAAAATTGTGCTATAAATATGTAGTAATAATAATAGTAATGAATTCCACTGTCTTGTAGAAATACAAATACCATTCTGTTCTACCCAGTAAACTTCCTTTGATCATAAAAAAAAAATGAACCCATCCATCTCATCTGTGGAAGGGAGGGAGTAGACTGACAGGTTGGATGCTGCATTGATGTGTCTGTTTATGGCCTGCATCACTGCCTTTGGGTTCTGCCCTAGAGGAAGAGCTGGGCTGAGGGGAGTGACATACCTTGAACAATTATTTACTTCTGAGTTGGCAGGTTTGGCAAGATGAAGAAAGGACCCTGCCAGGTCAGAGTTTTGCATGGAAAATGAATACCTAGCCCCGTCTCTAGGAGTACAAATGGGGCAAGGTCTAGATGTGAGCACAGAAGTAAAGTTACTGTCCTTATCAAGAGGCATGGTACTATGGGCTAGACCTATGGCCTTGGCCAACTCTGTGTAATTATTAGGATCTGGAGGCAGGAATTTTCAAAACAGCAGTATTTTGTGCCAGAATGGGGCACTGCTAACTTCCTCAAGGGCAAGTGAGAGACTCAGAGTGCGCAGTGTTAACTCCTCAATATAGAGACACTGTGAGGGCTGAAACTCTTCCTTCTTGACACTCACAAGAGGGTCTGGGAAGCCAGACTGGTTTTCGGGAATTCAGTTCTGGCGTCTTTTCTGAAGATGGGAGCAAGTGTCCAGGTGATTTCATTAACTGCACTGGGTAGCTAGATGGATGTCCCAGGTGAGGTGGGTGGGGAAAGGATCACAGGAGCCCTCAGGCTGAGAAAATGAGGAATGAGGGGCGCAACCTTGGGCAGGGGTCACTTTTCCAAGGACAGCGTTTCCCCTTGGAGCTGGAATGGGCAGAGAGCGGAAGTGCGTTGGGCCCCCCCATGGTGGCCCTGGGGCTAGCCGAAGTCAGTGGGGAGGAGCAACCACTCAGTACTTGGGCTTCACAGTTTAGCTGTACAACAGATGGAGTCCCTGAAATGAGGGGGCGGTGCTGGCCAAAGGGCGCCAGCGGTGCTAAGGAGGCTAGGCCTGGCCTAGGTTGGGGGAATCCTGCTAAGCATTTAGATTTCTCAGCTGAGAGGGGACCATGGAACAGGGTGCAGCTGCTTCATTGAGGTAGGAAGTGCGCTGTCGCCAGAGGAGGCCAGCAGGAGCAGTACCAAGCCAAGGCAAAACTCAGTGGCCCCAAGACCCCGCCATCCTTCTTCTCTTTGCTTAAGGCATTCGGAAAGCAATCCTGCCTCCTCAGGAACCTCGGGGCGCCCCATGGATAGCTCCAGTTGCACAAGTGAGCCCAACCTCGCTGCTGGGGGAAGGGTGGGTGGGGGAGGGGTGAGGCATTGAATGAAAGACACACTGGACACTAGAAGTGGGGGCCAAAAACTCAGCCTGGAGAGTCCCAGGCATGACATTGCTGGAACTTTGCACCACTCTAGAGGGTGCTGGAGGGTCTATGAATGGCAGTGCTTTGTCTATTGTTTTTAAATCCCTGAAATTAAGGCTAAGATTAATATTCTTTAATATTTTAAACTACTAGGGCTAGTGCAGGAATCGCTGTGATTAAGAACTTTACAAAATCATGGAATTAGCAGGGAAATGGATGGCACTAGAGCAGATTATGCTTAGTGAAGCTAGCCAATCCCTAAAAAACAAATACCAAATGTCTTCTTTGATATAAGGAGAGCAACTAAGAACAGAGCAGGGAGGAAGAGCAGGAAGAAAAGATTAACATTAAACAGAGACATGAGGTGGGAGGGAAAGGGAGAAAAAAGGGAAATTGCATGGAAATTGAGGGAGACTCTCATTGTTATACAAAATTACATATAAGAGGTTGTGAGGGGAATGGGATAATAAACAAGGAGGGAAATGAATTACAGTAGATGGGGTAGAGAGAGAAGATGGGAGGGGAGGGGAGGAGGGATAGTAGAGGATAGGAAAGGTAGCAGAATACAACAGTCACTAATATGGCAGTATGTAAAAATGTGGATGTGTAACCAATGTGATTCTGCAATCTGTATTTGGGGTAAAAATGGGAGTTCATAACCCACTTGATTCTAATGTATGAAATATGATATGTCAAGAGCTTTGTAATGTTGTGAACAACCAATAAAAAAATAAACTTATTGTTTTAAATTTTAAAAAAATAAAAATAAAAAATTAAATTAAATTAAAATATTGCTTGTTGATACTGCTCTCCATGGCTCCTCCAATCCAGATATAAATTTTTAGTAAAGTTCTGGAATCAGTTGAAAAATTAGTTATTAAATATAATAAAATTGCTTTAACATTATATAGGGGCTGAAAGGGAAAGGAGAGAAAAATTGGGCCAAAGAAGAAAGAAGAAAACAAACGGAGGAAAAAAGTATTATATTCCAAGGTAAAAACAAGAAAAAGATGAATAGTGGAAGGGGGTGAAGCAATAGTGGGGAATATAGGGAAAAGAGGAGGTAAGAGAAGCAAGTGTGAACCTGAGCTAGGAAGACAGAGATAGACTCATTCAAATTAATATTTCTAAACATTAGAATAAATATAATTAAATGGGTTAAGAGCACAATATTGGATACTAGATTAACAACTATCAAAAAAATGAAGAGTGATATATTTAAGGATAAATATGAACATTAGGACTATTTATAGTAAATCATGGCAAGGTGAATAATACTCTTATTGAGTCTTGGTTTGGATTTCATCAGGATTTGGGAGCTTTAGAAGATTCCACATTCTTTGGCTTTGGATCCCTCCAGAGCCACACCTCCTCTGTCTTATTATTCACCAGCTGTTTCTTGATTCTCATTTGTCAGTCCAGAGACCTGAGGCTGGGTGCTTGAAGAGTGCATTCCCATGGGATCCTGTTGTCCTCCAGAGTTCTCTTTAAAGTGTCATATGCTTTGGTGGCTGTCTACAAACATAGGGCCTGTGTTAGTGGGTAGGTAGTCTGTGGGCTGTCCATAGGTAATCTGTAGTGCACAAGCATCCCCCATGTCCAAAACAGATCATCTGGGTGCTATCCCTACTCCTGGCTAAAGAGACTCAACTGGTTTGTCTAGGTTCTACCTTCCTCTGCCCAAAGTGGGAACCATGGGCACTGCTTCTCTCCATTGCCCAGGACAGAGACAATGTCCCATGCCCATGCCCAAGATCCCACCAACTGGGACTGGGACTCTAGGCACAGACTAGTAGCAATCTCTCTACAAGTTTCTTCTAGACAGATTTTTAAGACATTCCACTTCAGGGGTTCTTGGTCTGGTTTTATTTGTTGTTATATGAAGGTGGGAATATGAATGTTGATTTGATTTCTTCTTGGGTGGGTGGCCATGCATGGGCTCCATGGAATGACCCCCAAGCCTTGTATGGCTTCGTCCAAGATTTGGGTCAAATTGCTTGATTTCCTTCAATGACTCTATTGCTCCTCTTGTCTTTAATTTGGCCTGCTTTTCTTTCCAGTTGACATTTAAAGAGTGAGCCTGTGTGCTTTCCCTCTCCCTCTTTCTTTCCCTGTTGCCCATCGCCCTCTCACCCCATCCTAGTTTGATTTAAGGGCTAATAAATTTTGTCCATATTTTGTGCTCTGATAACAGAACTTCATGTCTCTCCAGAGTTGGACTGTCTAATATTGAGTCTTAGAGGATTCCTTCTATCACCCACCTGTTTGGTAGCTGTTCCTTCATTCACTGCCTCCTTTCTGTACTGTGGACAGGTCCGCCATCTCCACCTAACTTTGTTCTGCCATCTTTGTTTATCTCCATCTCCAATTTTTAGTTTACAAATACTTCCTTTGTACCCCATTTGTACTTAGCTTTGCTTCCTCTGTACCTCAGTCCTCCCTGCTCTCTGGTTCAGGTTTAACATAAAACATTTAGTTGTGAAATTATGCCTATAATGAACTACACAAATCAATTTCTTCTCAAGTCATTAAATTGTATTATTGTAATGAAGAATGTTTTGTCATTTTTATTCAAATGTTAATCTTGAATATATCATTAATGTGATTGCTTATACAATTAAAATGATACACTTAAAACTAAAAAAAAGAACTTTTGTTATACCAACTTTGCCATGTATGTATATGCTTATTTGATTGATCACTCATTAAGCTTAAAAGTATCTTCAACTTCCATTTTAATTTTACCTTATAAGATACATTTTGGTGATTAACATGTGGTTAATGGTTCAGACATCACATTATAAAATGTCGCAAATAACTCACATGCAGGTCAGCATGAGCAAGGAAGAACAAGCAGAAGAAGCGAAGAAGCAGAAGAAGAAGAACTTTTATTGTATACAGCAGTTTTTTTTATAGTATTGTGAATAAAGAAGGCAGCATTCCAACAGCTATGAATCAGGTCTTTAAGCTAGCTAAACTTAGTATACAGAAGTAACTTACTAATCAGAACTCACCTGCTTCTCATGGCTTAATATACTCTTGGGCTGGAGCATTCTGAGCTCTTCTCTTTGTTAAAAACAGATGAAAATTTTTCTTAGAGCCCTTCTAGCCCATTTGGCAGAACATCCCATTTGCTGGCAAGCTCCACCAAGTACAGCAAGCACACTCGCAGTCATGTCTGATTCTCTGCAGAAAAAAAGCATTAGGACAAAAGTGTTTTAAAATCATTATTTGGTGTCTTGGTTACTCAATAAAATTTTAACTACTCCATTTTGCCTGAGGAGAATCTTCCAAGAAATATAATTTTCGTGGTTTAAAGTGGTGGATCTCAAAGTATGATCACCAGCTCAAGCAAAGGGACACCAGGAGGGAATTTGTTTGAAATGCAAATTCTCAGGTTCTACCTAAGACCTGTTCAGTCAGAAATTCAGGCCCACTTCTTATCTATAAATGTTCAGCAAATGCTCCAGAAGATTATGATGCTTTGATCATTTAACTACTGAACCACAGTGGCAACATGGAAGATGAGGGTAAAATCTTTTTGGCTAAAATAATCTTGGCAAAATCATGTACAGAACAAACGTTTCCTTGCTGGCTGATTATAAAAGCAAGCCTTAATTATTTTAATGCCACCAGTGATATACAGAGGAATATGTACTGCTAAAATGTGAAATCATTTAAATTCTTCATTATCAGAGTTCCATTATTATATTGTCATCTAATAAGCTAGAGAACTTCATTTGAACTTGACTAATTATATTCTTACTTTGTTCACCATATTGTTATATTCACCACTTTAACCAGTGGTGCCAGCTTGACTGTTGGCACATATTCTTTCCACAGTGCCCTCAATCTGGGGCAGTCTCTGAATTCAGAGATGGGTTTTATATCTTAGACTGCAAAAGCAGTGACATCATCAGCATTAGCTGATTAGTTAGCTCGTCTGACCAGCAACCTAAAAAGAACTGTCCTGGTGTACATGAAAGAAAATAGCTTTCTAGAGATAGCACATAGCACAAACTCTTCCTAGTTCTCATTGTGCATAAGAGAAAGCCCAGGTCTTTTAAGATAATACATATGTGGATTTTCCTGCTGAGACTTGCTCTAAGTGTTCCCTTAACTTGGCAAGATTTTGGGGAATAAATAGTGGCATTCAGGAACATGGAGTTTTATTGTCCCCCCCCTTTTAGTAATGATATACCTGGATAAGCTGTTATACAGATAACCATGGAAATAATGGTACAATATTCTCATCTAAAAATAATGACAAGAATCATATTACTAGAAATTATAATAAAGGGATTGAGTCTCTCTATAATGAAGACAATGGTAAATCTGCCTTTTAAAAATGCATTTGAAACAAATATGACAATATAATATAAAAAGCAAATTTGAAGAGAATTATTGTATCTGTAAATCATTAATATTTTGGGCAGATAATCAGAAAATAATTAAACAATATTACTTATAACATTTTTTTTTCTTTCTAACATCTTCTTTGGAAGGATTCCTGGGCATGGAAAATTAATGGTGTTGCCAACAAAAGTTTCCACAGGTGTTTTGAAAATCTCTATTATGGAGTGGATATCATTGATTTGTCCAAGAAACAGAAACCATAGATGCTCATTATGGTAAGAAAGTCCTAGTTTGTGCTTAGTAGAGAAGAGAGATGCAATTTGTATTATTGATTCGGTTATAAAATATATTACTTCTAAATGTATAAATTATACTTTTTATGTTTGATGTATTTTTTACACATGTATGAAATGGATGCAAGTTACGAAATCATTAAGTATAATCATATAATAGTTTTGAATACGTTTGTTGTGGTGATAAGAACACTCAACATGAGTATGCTTTCTTAACAAATTCTAAGTTTGCAATAACTAGGTTTAATGTTGTAAAGCAGATCTCTAGAATTTATTTATCTTTAGTAACTGAAATTTTACATGAGTTACATGGCAACTCTCCGTTTTCCTTTGCTCTCAGGCTCTGGTAACTACCATTCTATTCTTTGCTTCTATGAGTCTTACTATTTTACATATCCCATCTAAGTGGAATCATGCAATAATTGTCCTTCTGCAAATGACTTATTTCATTTACCATATGGTTCCCCTCATTCTGCAGATGGCAGGATTTCCTTTTCAAATGTTAAATAATATTTCAGTGTGTGTGTGTGTGTTCTATATCCACTCATCCATTGATGGATGTTTATATTATTATGCATTGGTGGATGTTTATATTGTGAATAACACTAGAATCAAAATGGGAGTGAAAAGTCTTTTGAGATCCTTATTTCAAATCTTTTGAATAAATACCCAGAAATGTGATTTCTGGATAATTTAGTAGTTATACTCTTCATTTTTGTAAGAACCTCCACATAACTTTCCCTAGGGACTGCATAAGTTCACATTCCCACCAACACTTTAGGGTTCCATTTCTTTCCATGTCTTCATCAACACATTTATTTGTTTAGATATTAGCCATCCTAACAAATGTGAGGTTATATCTCACAATTTTGATTTTCATTTCCCTGATAATTAGTGATGTTGATAGCATTTTCATAAGCCTGTTTGCCATCTTTCTTAATATTGCTTTGGCTATACAGGGTTCTCTATTGTTCTGTGTGAAATTTAAGTTTTTTTTTTTCTATTTAAACTAAGAAGGCCATGGGTGTTTTGGTAAAGAATGGATTAAGTCTGTATATGACTTTGTATTACATTGCCATTTTAATAGTATTGTTAATTGTATATCATCCATGAACATGACATGTATTCTTGTCTTATTTACTTTATTGTGTTTTGGAGTTTTCTATATACTTCAAGTTTTTTTTAACCTCCTTCATTAAGTTTATCCTCAGTATTTTATTCTTCTTGATGTTACTGTAAATAAGAATGCTTTCTTAATTTCTCTGTCATCTTTCTGTTATGGTGACAATACACTGTGATAATGAATTTATAAGGAGAAAAAGGTTATTTTGGCTCATTGTTTCACAGGTTTCAGTTAATGTCTTCTATTTCTTCTGAGACCTTTCTTTTATAGTCATTTGGGGGGGGGGGTTACAAGGGATTGAACTCAGTCAATGGACCCTGATGTGTTTGGTCTAAGGCAGCAAAATATATCCTGCTGGATGGTATGGCAGAGGAAGCCTGTTTGCCTCATGGTAGCTAGTTGGAAAAGAGGGATAAAAGAGGGGGCCAGGATCCCAATATCCCTTTCAAGAATACACACCCAGTGACTCAACTTTCTTCCGCTAGGCCCCACCTTCCAAAAGTTCTACCCCCAGGCAGTAGAACCACAGGCTAATAACCAGGCTTCTAACACATGAGCCTTTGAAGCCTAGGGGTGGAAAACTATAGGTTTAATCTTGAATGTCCCCCAAGGGCCAATGTGTTGAAGGCTTGATCCCCAGCCTGTGGTACTATTGGGATGCAGTGGAACCTTCAAGAGATATGACTTATTAAAAATAGGCTAGGTCATTGGGGGTACATTGAGGGAGCACTGGTACTCCAGCTTCTTCTATCTCTCTATTTGTTTCCCATATGCCATGAGGTGAACAGTCCTCCTTAGTCATGTGCTTCCACCATGATGAAATTTCTCATGATAGGCACAAGGCAACAGAGCCAAGCAACCACAGAATGAAACTTCTGAAATCTAAGACAAAATAAATCTTTTCTCCTTATAAGTTGATTATCTCTGGTATTTTGTCACAGTATCAGAAAGCTGACTAACAGAGTTTCCTTAGGAATGCAACAGTTTTTTTGTGTGTGTTAATTTTTTTATCCTGAAACTTCATTATATTTTTCACTAATTCTAATTTTTAAAATGTTTAGTATTTTATCTCTAAGATATCACCTGGAAGAAGAGATAATTTTACTTCTTCCTTTCCAACTTGGATGCTTTTTATTTCCTTATCTTGCCTAATTGCTGACTATGGGTTTTACTAAGATTTTTGACTACAAATGGTAAGAGTGGGCATTGTTGCTTTGTTCTTTTCTTCTCCAGTTTCCAAAATTTTATTATCAATTTTATAAAATTGATAATAAAATTTTCTTATTAAAATTATTAAACAAACAAACAAACAAAAAGACCAGACAGAGATGAGCAATTTTCCAGCCCCATAATCAAGCAAACTGCAAATATATTCTTGTCATAGAGCAAGAGGACACTTAAGATCAACCCAAGAAGAGATTTAAGTGTCCACAGTAGTACATCTACTTGTCACTCTAGGTCTAGACAGTCCCTTTTTAATTGTCTAACTCTTCACCCATATGCTTTTTACAATCTGAAAATATGAAATCACTCAAGTGAAGTACCCCTTCAGAACATTGTTGAAACAGATTAAACATGGAGATATTGCAGATCCTTGTTCTTAAATGTTAAAAATATTTATATTAGTACATATAATATTCTTTACTCTTAGATATATCCTGTTACATTCTAAAGAGCTTTTGTTCTGCCATTTTTGATAATGTCTTCCATTTCTTCAGAGACTTTTCCTTTATAGTCATTTGGTTCTATTACCGTTTTTTTTTTTTTTTTTTTTTTTTTGAGGGGGGTACCAGGGATTGAACTCAGGAGCACTTAGTCACTAAGCCACATCTCGAGTTCTATTTTTTTTTAAATTTAGAGACATTTATCACTAAATTTCTTAGTGACATGCCTTTTCTGAGGCTGGCTTTGAACTCCCAAACCTCCTGCTTGAGTCTCCTGAGTCATTGAGATTACAGGCATGTACCACTGCATCTGGCTTGTTCTATTGCTTTTAGCCTCTCCAGTGGCAAACAATTTTATTTTGTACACATGCAAATACTTTTATATATAGTGGGGATGGGGAAGCATACTCATGATTTGTCATTAGAAAGATTTGACAGGTTCTTTCCCTTCTTGAGTTGAAATTTTCTCTTCTATTACAAAATATATTCAACTTTTAACCTCCCTTTTCCCCCATGTGACCACTGACTTATTTTGCCTTGGTTATTGCCAAAGTCAAGCTTAAAATTCTGCAGGTGGGTCATGAAGCAAAGAGTGGACAAAGGGTTTTGGGGATGGATCCTCTCTGTCATTAAGTTGCTGCCATAGGTGAAATACAGAAAACCTTCCTTCTCCTGGCATTCAGAGACAGAGTCTCACTGAGTTGCTTTGCATCTCGCTTTTGTTGAAGCTGGGTTTTAACTCACAATCCTCCTGCCTCAGCCTCTCAAGCTGCTGGAATTACAGGCATATGCCACCACACCAGCACTTTTTTTCTAATTTTTTTTAGTTCTAAACAAACACAATACCTTTATTTATTTATCTTTATGTATTGCTGAGGTTCAAATCAAGTGCCTTACGTGGTAAGTGAGCTTTCTACCACTGAGCCACAACTGCAGCCCCGCCCTTTTTTCTTTAAAGATCCATTTATATACTATGCTGTTGTCATGGATCATGGTTGAGTATCTTATCTTTTGGAGATTATTGGTATTTTTAAAGATTTTTCTTTCCTTGCATAGTTTTCCACTTCATCCAATTTGCTTCTCTCTGTTGGCTTTTCCCCCTTTCGTTTCTTTATTGCATGCTGAGGATAAAACAAACCTAGCCTTTTCTTTTTTTATGTGGCACTGAGCATTAAACCCCATGTGTCACACATGCTAGGCAAGCATTCTACCACTGAGCGACATCAGCCCTATTGGTTTTTTGGTATGTTCCCCATGTTAAAGCTTTTTCTATTCTGGTTGGAGATTTTTGTTTTTCTGTATCTATAAAGACAGTCACCACAAGTGGATTGACAAGCTAAGGGCTTCTGGGCCATGGCCCTGAGGCTCTGTGGCTGCCCTTGAATTGACTTGGTCCTTAAGGGCTTCTCTTGTGGGCTGGTCACTTTTGCAGCCCTCTGCCTGCTGCCATGTTTCTGGATGCAAGAGGGAGTGTAGGAGGGTGAGCTCCTCTACTCCAGTTCTCCTGCCCTGGTGGCTGTGTAGTCCTCTTGGGTATTAAATTGAATATTCCCTGTTTTTTGTAACTGCCCAAGACAGGTATATGTGTAGAAGTGGCCTCCAGGCCTGAGAGCCCTACAGGTGGTCCTTCCTGTTCCTTACGAGGCAGAGGGCAGCCTCCGTGGTGGGGATGAACTCTTACCAACTGCTTCTTAAACAGACTTTGAACTCACTTCCTGTTCCCTCTCTGCATCCTCCAGTCTAGGGTGACCTTAGAAACTAGTGCCCTTGCCTACCAGGAGCTTGTACTTGGCCTGGCTGAGCTCATGTCTACTGTGGCCTCAGGGTCTGTGTTTTCAGGCCCCAGGAGTATCATTTGGTGTGGTCATCTTCTACTTTCCAGTGTATGTTGCTATTGGTCTTCTTTTCTACTCTCCTCATTCCTGCTGGTTATGATCTTTGAAAAAGAAATTTCTAATCTGTCACTGGAGACAGATTTGGGAGGAAAGGAGATGGACATGTGTTTCCAATTGTCCTTTCCACACAAGAGATTACAATCTGTTATTTATCTTGAAAACTGATGAATGAGCCACAACAGGGTAGAGGGGAGGAGGGATGAATTCTTCCTGTGACAAAAATCCCAGCAATGGTGTTTACTTAGTTTTCTTAAGGCAGTGATTAGAAATACTGGAAAAGTAAAATAGGATGCTACCATGACTAGCAGTTTAACTTCCATGTTTCCTCATGGTTTCCAAAGTGGATTTTGGAGAGATTGAAGCAAGACACCTGTAAGACCTGAATTGCAAAAGACTGAATGAAATCATGAGTTTGAGCCAGCCATTGTCCTCAGCCTGTAAGCAGATGACACACTACAACCTAGGCCCCAAGGTCCAGGAAATGGCTGAAAGGATAGACTCACTGACAGACAGCCACATCTTCCATATCTTCTGGGAAGAAGCCACAGAGTCATTGAATGATCCCAAAGGGGAATATGAAAGTCGACCCCTTGCACTTACAGAGGCCTATGAGTACTTATATTTGCCTTGTTACCAAAGGTTCATGAAACTATATCAGGATCTGAAGTCAGGAGATGTCATCTTTGCAGAAATTGATGTCATCTTCAAAGACTTTGTAGATAAATACAATGACCTGACTTTGGACCTCCAGATCATGTGTGAAGTACATCCTCAGGCCCAGAGAGGCTGGATCTCAGAGCGTGTTGAGCAGATCAAGGAGTACCATAGCCTGTACCAGGCAATCAGCTCAGCCAAAGTCACCTGCAAGTCAAAAAGAATTTTGGATTGACTGGTGACTTCAGTGTTCTTTACACTTTAATAAACTTTGTAAGTTATTTTCTGGGGACTCCTGTGAGGTGGGAGCCTACCTCAGACTCCTTTGAAGCCCCAGGGATTCTGGGACGGGCAGTGTGGCAGCCCCCTGAGAGGCTCTGTCTGGGCTGCACTGAGGCTGGAACATTCCATGGCCTGCATTTTTACCTTTGCTTGAGATAGTGTGACTGTTCCTTAGCTAGTGAGTTTTCTTGGGTCGATCTGAGAACCAAAAATCCAGGATAGAGAAACCATACTCTTTCCAGAGGAATCTTATTTCATTAGGTTATAAAAGCACAAAAGGAAATATTTTGTCAATTGTCCAGGTACCTTTCCTAGTTCCAGCAGGAAGTACCAAATGATACGTTAATCCTGTCATAGGTCAGGCCTGAGTTTCTCCCTCCTGTTTCTTAGACTCACATTTTTAAAGTGTGTGTGGCCTATGTTTCAATAGAGACAGGCATGATAGTGCTTAAAATTTAGCAGAGTGTGGAATTGTCTATACCTAATCTTGAAACTTTTAGCACATCTGTAACTCTCACAAACAGAGAAGCCCGGAACTGGCAGGGCTGCTGTGCAGAACAGGTTTCAAAGTCCTTGAAGGCTTCTTCTTGGCACCTGGGTAACTGTGGACAGTAGCTTCTGCAGCGTAGCAAAGAGGGCCATGGAGGTCATACTATTTGTGGTGCAAGAGTGTGTCACACTCTTGCTGTAGCATCTTCTTGTCCAGGCATGTGGGAAGGCAGACATGGGTGGTCTCTGGTATAGCCCTCAGCAGAGTTTCATCTTGCAGACTGATGACTTCAAGGCCACCCGCCATGAGAGACTGGACCAGATCAGCCCACAGCTCATCCAGGCCAAGAAGCTGCTACAGGACATTAGTGAGCCCCACTGCCAGTGTCTGGAAGAGCTGGCCCTGCAGAAGGAGCTGGTCAGCTGGCTGCATGAGGCTCTGGGAGGTATGGGGGTATCTCAGTTTCAGGTGTTTGCCAAGTTTTGTTCCTGAACTTGAGGACATCCTCCCTCAATCACTTGCATGTGTTAGTTGGTGGGCAGTGTCTGCTTCCAGGAATTTGCATCTGGGCGGCTTTTCAGAGTTCTGGTTAAAACTGTTTTCTTTTCTGCTCTCTCCATCTTTGGATGCTGGCATCATTTTCTTCAGTATCTTGACTCCTTTTGTGCCTCCCAACTCATTCTGATAGAGGACTAGGCAAGCTCTTGCACATAAGGGGCTGTTGCTGCAGCAAGCTTGTGGAAGCTGTGCATTTCTCTCCCAGTCTAGGGCTGGGCAGCCTATGTGGTTGTATAGATTACATAGAGCGTGGGGGAGGGGAGGTAAGAAAGGCCAAGTAGATGGAGCAGGAGCAGCACTGGTGCATTACAGAGGCCTGGCAGGAATCCCCCTGATAGCATCCAGAACTGTGCTGCTTATAATCCTGAGTCTGCTTTGATATACAATCTTTGATTGGTAATTAACTCAAGAGAATTATCTCAATTTTTAAAAATATTTAATCATCTACATATTTTTTACCAACTGAACCTGTTTTTTTGTTTAAGTGATGATGTTTGTGGATTAAAGGAAATAAGGTACACACAAGCCTAGCACAGTGCCTGGGAATTGTTTGGTAAAGGTTAGATGTTGGTCAGTGGTGTCATCATATCCTGCAAAAGAAAAGGTATCCTGGAGTCCTAACTGAAGGCAGGAAGTGGAGCAGGCCCTAGATGTTTACTTAGTGTCTATTGATGGCCTCACTAAGGATCATGCCCCAGGTATGAGTTGTGCAGCTTCGTGGAGTTGTTCTGTGCTAGCCCCCTTTCTGTCTCAGGCATCAGAGTTCCAGGTGTTTGTGGACCTCGCCTCCATCTTGGCTGGAGAAAATGACATTGATGTGGACCGGGTGGCCTGCTTCCATGATGCTGTGCAGGACTATGCATCCCTGCTGTATAAGCTGGACAAGAAGGCAGGTTTCAGCGAGTTCATGGAACTGCTGAAAGAACTCCGGAAGGCTCTGCAAAACGACCCTCACCTGCCCAGTAAGCTGGTGAGTCTTGTTCCTGGTTCCAAGGCATGGTGATCTTGCAGCCCTAGGGAACTGCTCTTCTTTGAGGGCACATGGATAGCCATTTAAACTGATGTTGAAAACCAGGTTTTTTTCATAAATGGAAATGCTTTTTTTGTCTTGGGTTTGGAGAGAGCTATGGAACTGCATGTCAAGAGTACTCTCCACCCTACAAGACAAGTGTGGAAAGAGCCAATAGGAGGTGTAAATGAGGGTGTACAGTGGTTTTCTCTGAATGGTAGTAATTATCCTTTATTTTATTACTTTTGGGTATTTTTCACAATTGATATTGATAAATTTTTTTATCAGAAAATAATAAACATTTAAGTATATTGCCTGTACCAGAGTCTTAGTAACTAGCACTACATAACTCACCCAATGAGCAGAGATGTCTAGAGGCCTGCACCCTCCTCAGGATGGCTGGTCCTGCATGTGGTTGGAGGGTGGGGAGTCAGAGAGAGCAGTTTATAGTTTTCCTGCTAGAAGCTCATATTCTCTTAAAATTTTCCTAAGTTGTTCTGGTCATGCTCAGGTACCATGGCAGGACATTAAGAACTTAGGGCTCCTGTTCAGTCAGGCATCTCTCCTCAGAGGGCCTTTGTTCTGAGAACACAGCAGGATGGTGGCCTCCCACCTGGCAGTATGTCCTGTGGCCATCCACCCAATCATCCATAAGTGCAGGCCACGTGCACTCCATTTGTCAGCTAGGAACCAGGCATCAGTGCAGCTACACTGAGTGGCCAGGGTCCTTGGGACCAAGCAGGGTCCTGAGGGATCAGGCAGAGGCACCTGAGTCAGCCTTAGGCACTGGGTGAGCAGCTACACCCAGAGCCCTGGAGGAGAGTGGCTGGAGTTTGCCCAGCAAGGGCAGAGGCAGGAGGAGGACAGGGAGGAAGATAGTTTTTCAAACCCTGGCTCATGTTCTCTGCTTTTGTCCCAATAGCAAGATTCTGCCAGGAACTTGGAGTGGCTGAAGACAGTGAAGGAAAGCCATTGATCTCTTGTCCCTGTCCCTGGCCACAGCAATCAACAGCAGAGGCATCTATGAGATCAGGGCACCCATAGGTGACCAGAAGGTGAGCCCTCCCAGATTCTAGGTGCACTGTTGGTGGCACGCACTGGCCTGCTGCAGAGTCAGGGTTTCAGCCACTAGAAAATGACCTCTAAACATGTTGTGCCTCCCAGATCTCCCCAGATGCCATCTTGCACTTGATACTCCCTGGGGGTCACAGTGGCCTAGAGCCAGATGGCTCCTACACTTTGGAAGAGCTGAGGGATCTTTTAAACAAGCTGCTGCTGCTGTCTGGCAAGAAAGACCACAAGAGTATGGAAGTAGAGAGGTTTTCTGAGGTGAGCAGGTGCCCTGTTGCCTCAGGCTGGGCATGCTCACTGCCCTGAGGCCTGCAAAGGGAAATAGGCAGGGGTTGGCCTCTGGTGGACAGAGGGCTCCAGAGAGTGGAGCTTATGGGTCTGCAGGGTGCACCTTGCGTGGAGTCACATCTGAGGTGGGTCAGGCCCTGGGGCCATCAGCTCCTCCTTAAGAGCATCAGAGGGATCTGTCACCACTGGTGGTTAATCCATTTCATTTAACAGCAGGTGACCAGCTAGATAGTTCTTAGGAAGTATTAATGGCTTCATTTACTTTGTAAATTGGCAAAATCAAACATCTCAAGATTCTAATGGGCACTCTTCATCAAAACTAAAGTAACCAGGGCTGGGATTGTGGCTCAGCAGTAGAGCGCTCGCCTAGCATGGGCAGGATCCCGGTGCAATTTTCAACACCACATAAAAATAAAGGCATTGTGTTGTGTCCATCTACACCTAAAAAGCAAATATTAAAAAAAAGTAATCAAGCCAGGTGTGGTGGCACATGCTTGTAACACCAGCGACTCAGGAGGTTGATGCAGGAGGATTGCAAGTTAAAGGCCAGCCTCAGCAGCTTAGTGAGATCTTGTCTCAAAATAAAAAGGACCGGGGACATAGCTCAGTGGTAGACTACCCTGGATTCAATCCCCAGTACTAAAAATAATCTGAAGTAATTGTTGACACAGGTTATTGGTTTATATAATAGTCTCTCTCTTGTGTAAAGTTTCTTTTCTTACAGTTTATTTGTACTTCACAATTGACATTTTTTTCCCCAGTGCTGGATACAGGGCCAGGGCCTGGCACATACTAGGCAAGTGCTCTACCACTGAGCACAGCCCAGCCCACAGTCGACATTCTTATCTGCCACTTGATCACTTCCCAAAGATGGGAACCCACTCCTTAGGCTGATCGTGCTTCCCAGTGTCCCTGAGGGAGGAGTGAACCCAAGCCCCTTCAATTAGAACCTGTGCGTGTCTAGATTGGCATGGCCCCCTCCAGTAGTTTACTGTGATATATGCGTTATGCCCCTGTTTCCCCCAGTTATTCTGCCATGTGCAGCAGCTCATGCAAGCCTTCCTGAACCTGTACTCTGTGGGAAACATGCTGTTCCGGACCTGGACTGCCAAGGTCTACTGCTGCCCCAGGAATGGCATCTCCATCTGCATGGACTTCCACTTGGAGTTGGTAAGCCAGCTGACAGAGAGTGGAGACGTCACCCAACTCCTGGATGCCCTCTGCAGGCAGATGGAGCACTTCCTGGATGACTGGAAGGAGCTGGTGAGCAGGAAGCGCAGAGAGCACTTCTACCTCAACTTCTACATGGCTGAGCAGCTGGTCCTCCTGAGCACTGAGCTCAGGAAGCAGAGTCCCAGTGAAGCTTCCCTCATGATGCTGTCCTTCATCAAAGTCAACTGCATCCCAGCTGACATCTTAAGAGCCACCGAGGGGTTCAATGAGGCCCCCAGACACCACATGAGGACAGTAATAGAAGAATTACCACCATTGCAATCCTCTAAGATCAGCCTGGTGACCAAGCTGAGGGCCATCATGGAACAGTCCCTGGAGTGCATGAGTGTCTTTCTGCCTGGCTGCCTGGACCTGGAGACCTTGGGCCATTGTCTGGCTTGCCTGGCCAGGATGGGAAGGCCTCCTGTGGAGCGGTCTCTCCCTGTGGGCCTGCAGGCTGCCCAGCCCAAGCTTGTTATGTGTGGCCACTCTGAGGTGCTGTTGGCTGCCCTGGCTATCTACATGCAGGCCCAAGGCCAGCCCCTGCCCCCTTCGATGAGGTGCTACTCTGTACCCCAGGGACCACAGTTGAAGAGGTAGCCCTGCTCTTGCACCACTGCCTGGCCCTGGTTTCCCAGGGGCACAAGGTCTACAGCCTGCTGTTTGCGGACCAGCTGAGCTATGAGGTGGCCTTCCAGGCAGAGGCCCTCTTCTACAGCCTGTGCACACAGTGTCCCCAGGAGGACTACCAGCTAGTACTGGTCTGTGATGCAGCACGGGAGTGCTGTTACCTGCCCTCAGCCTTCAGCCAGCACAAAGTCCATGTCATCCCCCAGGCGCCCCTTCATGCCATCCAGGCCTACTTGGCATATCACTACCAGGTCCCAGCACAGACCTTGTCAGTGGCAGCTGTGTTCAGAGACCAGATGTGTGAGGGGATCGTGGCTTCAGAGAGAGCAGGAGTTGGTAATGAGAGTGCTGGAGTGGAAAGGCAGTCTCTGAGGGCTTCCTAGTGTCCTGTAGCAGAGGGCACCTCAGCTGACCACCCTCTGCAGGTGGGAAAGTGAGTCTCAGGAGGGTCTGACTCCCTGTGATCAGTGCTTCTCCTAGAAGGAGCCCCCTTTCGACTCAGGTTGCAGTTCCTGGAAGCCCTGATCCTCTCCTTGCATGGACTTCTCTGCAGGTACTTTTTTCCTTCATAACCTCCTTTGATCTATCCGGGTTGTGTTGGTGTGAGCAGAAGAGGCACAGCTGCTCTGGCACCAGGAGAAGAGTGCCTTTGCACCTTCCCTTTAGTCAATGTCATGTTTCCTTGGAAAGAGGTTGTGACTTCCATTCTGTTGACTTCAACCTGTGAGCATCACTGTGCCCTGTCCAGATACAATCTGTTCTTTCTCTCCCCCACTGGGGGACATGCCTCTGCTTTTACTTTATTACACTTACACCATTGTCATCATGGGGAATTTGAGGATGCTGGGTGGGTGACAGCTCTGGACTTTGGCTTCATGGTGGAGTTGTGCTCTAATATGATGTTTTGTTGCATCAGTTTTGAATTTTATACAGAGAAGTAACTTTTTAATTTTTTTCAACTGGTGATTTACCCCAAGAATGCCCTACCCCAGCCTTTTTCATTCTTTATTTTGAGATATGGTCTCACTAAGTTGTTTGGGGCCTTACTAGGTTACTGAGGCTGGCCTTGAACTTACAATCATCCTATCTTGGCCTTCCAAGCTCCTGGGATTATAGGCATGTGCCACTGCTCCTGGCTGAGAAGTAATTTCTAATCTCTCTGGAATCTGTTCTTCTTGGTCCATAGGCTTAGGATCTAATTTCCTTGTTTTAACATTATAGGGAAATCTCTCTATGTGAAGAGATTGCGTGAAAAATTGAAAAAAAGTTAAACAGTGAAGAGGTGCCTTTAAAGATTGTTCGGTTGACTGATGCTCAGGTGGATGAGGGCCAGGTCCTGGGCTCTCTCCTATCTTTCTGGGATGCTTAGTATTAGAAAATGCCCATGATATTCCACTTTGATGTGACTGCTTCGGTAAGTGCCCACATGGCAACTGAATAGCCACATCAGAAGGCTCACATTCCCAGGGCCCCATCTGCTTCTCCTTGAATGAAGAGTCCCTTCCTTCTATACTTGTCTGTAGTCAGTACTCTTCTCCCAAGGAAGAAGTCAGGAGGGTCCTGGGGGTTGGGAGGAATGGTTGGCAATTGTGTGTTTTCAAACCCATGCTTCTCTGTCTTTAGGTACAGACTGGAACTTGGGTCTTTCTTTTCAAGATCCTGATTTTACAATACCTAATGGATATAAGTGGGAAAATGTGGCTTCGGAGCCCATGCCATTTATATATCATTGAAATTACAGAAGGAAATTCAGTACTGCCAAAGAGATATACAAAGCTGGTATGTACACAGGGCATTTTCAGGTGGTCATGGCACACCTTTGACTCTGTGGCTTGAAGCCTGGGTTGACATATCTTGGTTGTTTTCCACTTTCACCTTAGGGTAGCTGTGAGTCCATGTTAGGGGAAATGCATGCTTGGACTTAGATCTTAATGATGTCTAGAATGAGAATACTCTCATGTTGATTGGTAGCATCTTTTATTCATCTGGATATGTCAGATTGGTTCCTATGTCTGGGGTTGAATTCCAGGGGTGCTCAGTGTGGAGGATTCATCTGTTGATGGCCACTGTCTCCCTGCCAGTGAAGAAGACAGTGAGACTTTATTCATGGAAACCTGTTAGCTGGTGGGAATTCTATTGTTACACATGTGTTCATGCTTGGTGAAGAGAAAAGCCACAGGATTGGATATAGCTTTCTGGTTCATAATGCAGCTTCCATAGTTGAGCTTCTGTAATACTCTAACATGCAGATGCCAGCCTCTGTGAACAAGAGGCTGCAGAAAGCCACATGCATTCAAGTAATTGTTTTCATAAAGGTCTATCCACAGGAGACCAGACCACATGGAAGGTTAACACATATGGGCATCTTTCAGGAAATCAAATTCTAACTTCTATTTATGTCTCTTCTTTGCAGAATCCACGTGCCCCCCAGATCAGTTTTCTTGACATCTTCCCCAGAGTCACCTGCAGACCTCCCAAAGAAGTGACAGCCATGGAGCTGAGCCCTGAGAGGAGCTTCATAGAGCCTGGAATGGATGAGAGAGAGTTCTGCAGTGCTACTTTCCAAAGACCTTACCAATATTTAAAAAGATTTCATCAAAAACAAAACCTAGACACATTTCAATACCAAGCAGGCTCTGTTGAAGGTACCCCAGGGGAGTGCATCCAGCACCTCCTCATATATTGTGGGGTCATCAACCCCTCCTGGTCTGAGCTCCAGAACTTTGCTCGGTTCCTCAACTCTCAGCTCAAGGACTGTGAGGCCTCTGTGTTCTGCAATCAAGACTTTACTGGAGATACACTACAGGGCTTCAAGAACTTCGTGGTCACCTTCATGATTGTCATGGCAAGAGATTTTGCCAGACCAGCACTTCATATCTCTGACCAAAGTCAAGGGAAGCACATAGTCACCATGGATGGGGTTGATGAAGAAGAGCTCACCCCCTTCACTCTCCGGAGGAGGTGGGAGTCAGAGCCTCACCCATATGTGTTCTTCAATGGTGACTGTGAGACCATGACATTCATAGGCTTCTATCTCCAGCCCAATGAGAATGGCAGCATTGATGTCATCAACCATCTCAATGGGGAGATAATCAGGAAAGATGTTATGACAGAAGAACTGTACAGGGGGCTGTTGCTTCAGGGGATGCCCTTCAATGTTGACTTTGATAACCTGCCCAGACATGAGAAACTCTTGAGACCCTGCTGGCCGCTAGGAATTCCTCAGTCCCCTGACCCTAATGAAATATATGAGCTTACAACAGACAACATGCTCAAGATTCTGGCCGTTGAGATGCGATTCCGCTGTGGGATCCCAGTTATCATCATGGGAGAAACCGGCTGTGGGAAAACCAGGCTTATTAAATTCCTTAGTGATCTGCGGTGTGCTGGTACCCAGGCTGAGACCATGAAGTTGGTCAAGGTTCATGGAGGAACAACTACAGCCATGATTCACTCCAAAGACTTAGAGGCTGAGAAAACTGCCTTATCCAATAAGGACTCACACCAGTTGGACACCATTTTGTTCTTTGATGAAGCCAACACAACAGAAGCCATAAGCTGTATTAAGGAAGTCTTGTGTGACCAGACTGTGGATGGCCAGCCCCTGGAGGAGGACTCAGACTTGCACATCATAGCTGCCTGCAACCCTTACAGGAAGCACTCCCAGGAGACCATCTGCCATTTGGAGTCAGCTGGTTTTGGGTACAGGGTCAGTGCAGAGGAGACAGCAAATAGGCTGGGCTCCATTCCCCTCAGGCAGCGGGTGTATCATGTCCACGCCCTGCCCCCAAGCCTGATTCCTCTAGTGTGGGACTTTGGCCAACTAAATGACACTGCTGAAAAGCTCTACATCCAGCAAATTATTCAGAGACTGGTGGACCATGTCAGGATCAGTGAAGACAAGACTCATGTGATCACAGAAGTGCTCTCCGCCTCTCAGAGGTTCATGAGGAACACTGAAAGTGAGTGCAGTTTCGTCAGCCTCCGGGATGTGGAGCGCTGTGTGAAGGTGTTCACATGGTTTCATGGCTGTAGCAAGATGCTCTTGGTGAAGCTGAACACCTTTCTCTGATAGACCAGTGTCAGCAAAAATAACTTCAGGAGAGACCCTGTCCTCTGGTTCCTGGTGATGGCTGTGGGGGTATGTTACCATGCCTCTCTAAAGGAGAAGGAGTCCTAACGCAGAGCCATTTGCAGGTATTTTCCAGAATCATATGACCACAGCAGGGTCATCCTGGATGAGATCACACACGCACAGGATCTTTTCCTGAGTGGGGTGCCTCTGAGGAAAACCATAGCCAGGAACTTGGCTCTGAAGGAGAATGTCCTCATGATGATCATCTGCATTGAGATGAAGATACCCCTCTTCCTGGTAGGAAAGCCTGGAAGCTCCAAATCTCTTGCCAAGACCATTGTGACAGATGCCATGCAGGGCCAGGCCGCACACTCCGCTCTCTTCCACAGCCTGAAGCAAGTCCACCTGGTGTCATTCCAGTGTAGCCTCCACTGCACCCCACAGGGCATCATAAACACCTTCAAGCAGTGTGCTCGCTTCCAGCAGGGGAAAGACCTGCAGCAGTACGTGTCTGTGGTGGTGTTGGATGAGGTCAGCTTGGCAGAAGATTCCCCCAAAATGCCCCTGAAGGCTCTGCACCCACTGCTGGAAGATGGGTGCATTGAAGGTGATCCTGCCGCCCACCAAAAAGTCGGCTTCATAAGTATTTCCAACTGAGCCCTCGACCTTGCCAAGATGATCCAGGGCATCTTTGTGTCCTGCGGCAGCCCCAGTGAGAAGGAGCTCATAGAGAGTGCCAGAGGGATCTGCTCTTCAGACAGCCTGGTGCAGGACAGGGTCCGAGGGTACTTCGCTCCTTTTGCCAAGGCCTATGAAACAGTGTGCAGCAGGCAGAATAAGGAATTCTTCGGGCTTCGCGACTACTATAGCCTCATCAAGATGGTCTTCGCCACCGCCAGAGCATCTAACAAGAAGCCTTCTCCACAGGATATTGCACAGGCAGTCCTTCGGAACTTCAGTGGCAAATATGACATCCCTGCTTTGGACATCTTCATGGCCAATTTACCTGAGGCCGAGTGTGTGGAAGAGGTCAGCACCCTGGAGCTCATCAAGCAGAACATTTGTGAGAGTATGCAGATCATACTCCCAGCAGTGGAGGAACAGGAAGAAGCTGAATCCCGCTACTTGCTCATACTGATAAAAAACTACATGGCCCTGCAGATCCTGCAGCAGTCATTCTTCAGTTAGGACCAGCATCCCGAGATCATCTTTGGTTCCAGTTTTCCCTGGGACCAGGAGTATACCCAGATCTGCAGAAACATCAATCGGGTGAAGTTCTGCATGGAGACTGGCAAGATGGTGGTGCTGCTGAACCTGCAGCACCTATATGAGAGCCTGTACGATGCGCTCAACCAGTACTATGTCTACCTCGGAGGCCAGAAGTACGACGTGGACCTCGGGCTCAGCACCCATCGTGTCAAGTGTCGGGTCCACCCTGACTTCCACCTGATTGTCATCGAGGAGAAAAATATGGTGTACGAGCAGTTCCCTGTGCCCCTCATTAACCAGATGGAGAAGCACTACCTGGACACCAGCTCAGTGCTGAAGGGGTGGCAGAAGAGCATCGTGCAGGAGCTCACGCAGTGGGCAAAGGACTTTGCTGATGTGAAAGCCCATCAGTTCCTGGCTGGGCACAAGTTCAGCCCTGCTGATTTCTTCATCAGCTACCACTCCGATGCCTGTGCCTCCGTGGTGCTGCAGGCTGTGGAGAGGCAGGGCCCCGGGGACCTGACAGAGGAGCTATACCACAGGGTGTCTGAGGAAGCCAAGCTGATCCTGCTGGACTGTGCCACACCAGATGCTGTGATGCGGCTGAGCAACTCTACACTAGGCTCATTTGCTGCTCAGGTGCTGTCGCAGGAATACTGGTACAAGCAGCAGCATCATTCATTTGCAGATTTCCTCCAGGCCCAACTTCACAATGGGGACTCGAAGTGCCATGCCATCTTCACAGAGGTGACTGCCCCACAGCCTTTCCCTTCCCTCTTTCACCCAAGAGCTCTGGTCCCTGGGACCCAGAGATTTTGACTCTCTTCAAGATAGTGTGCAGTCTAGGAAATGGGTGTGTTTCATACAGGCACAAGGAGGATAAGTTCAGTTAGGCCTCTTTTTGACTGTGAGTACAGCTCTGCTCTGAGAGCAGCATTGGGCAAAACATTCAGTTCCCAGAGTGCTGGGTCCACCTGGGATGTAAGTGAATTGGTCTGCTTCCCATCCTTTGACAGAGTAAGAGTAATGGATGAGAATGTCTCCCATGCAGGTGTCTTAGTGTCATAAATGAAAGCTGTGCTCCACGTAGGGACATGGATCTTAGGTGGTTCTTCTTAAGAGAGGCTTTTTGAGCTGAGAGAGCGGGCTGGCTGGGCCAGTGTCAGAGGCAGAGGCCTCTGTGGGACACAGGTGTTGTGTCTGAATCTGCATCTGTGCAAGAGACCTGGAGGAGATCACTGACAGACGGTAAAGTTCAAGCTTTGAGTGCTAGGTCTCACAGGGATGGAATAGGTGGAGAGACATGTGGAGGGCCTTGTCAGCAGCCTTGAGCTTCATCTTGCTTGCACAGAGAGGAGCTATGAAGCAATATGTATATGGACATACCCCACTGCCCCAGTGATGGAAATACAGTGGAGAAAGAGACTGACATTGAGAGGATAGAGCTGTCAGGAGGCTGCTGGCATGGTGAAAACTGCAGACAGTTAGCAGGCAATAAGGGGAGTAAAGAGGTGGAAGACAGCCTTCTTGAGCTCACTGCAGCTTTGTGCAATCACCATAAAGAATCCAGGAACAGCAGTGGGTTTGGCAGCTAGTGGTGGTGACATCCATTTGGGGTAGGTTTGGATGTCTGCTTTTTGGTTGGATGTGGGAACCTGAAGCCTATTCATAAAGACAGGCCCAGAGAAGGGGTCTGGAAATGAGTGCAATAGCACATGCCTATAATCCTAGTGGCTTGGGAGGCTGAGGCAGGAGGATGGGAAGTTCAAAGCCGGCCAGCCTCAGCAACTTACGGAGGCCCTAAGTAACTTAATGAGATTCTGTCTCAAAATGAAAATTAAAAGGGCTGAAGGGGTTGGCTTGTAGCACAGTGGTAGAATGCTAGCATGTGTGAGACACTGGGTTCAACCCTCAGCACCACATAAAAATAAATAAAAAATAAAGGTCCAGTAACAACTAAAAAATAAATAAATTTTGAAAAGGGGCTGGGGTTGTTGTTCAGTGGTTAAACACTCCTACATCTAATCTCTGGTACTAAAAAAAAAAAAATAGAAGGGGTCTGGAGAGCTGAGGTCCTACATGCCTAGGAACATCTGGGTTTGCACCATGGGGTGTGGTCCATGGAAGAGACTTGGGAACTACTGAGGGGAGGAAGAGTTGCCAGTGGCTAACTCCATCTGATAGCAGGAAGCCAGATTACAAGAAGAAATGGCATTGTGTTGAGCCCTAAAGTATCAGGAGGCTCTCAGGTAGGGACCAAAACAGGAAAAGAGACATTGGCTTCTCAGAAGGCATCTGAGGCATCTTCTGGCCGGGGCAAGTCTTCTCTCTGTCATCTGTTGACCCTGGAGGTTCTGCTTGCCTCAGCCATTCCTTGTATGTAAAACCTGCTCGGGGTCGGGCTTCTTTTTGTCCCAGTGTCCTGGGTTCTAACCCACCACACTGTGCCCTCGCTTGAATTCTGGCTGATGGCATGTGCACCCACATTGCAGATCACCACCTTCTCCAGGCTGCTGATGAGCCGTGATTGCGAGGCCCTAGGGGAGGAAGTGAAGAGCTTGGCCCCGAAGCCTGTGATCCTGTCACTGCAGCAGTTCGACACCGAATACTCATTCCTCAAGGAAGTCCGGTGAGGTGTCCTGCCTGGCCATCACCCTCAGCCCCCATCCTAGGTATATGGTATCCCATACTGAGGCATGGTAGCCACTCAAAAGGAACTCTGAGCGCTGGACACTGTGAGAAGGTCATTGCTCAGCCTCATGGTATGCCCTTCCAGCCCCTGTCATAAGTGGCCTTCTCCACAGCTGTGTCATCTGTCTCTTGATATTTGTGTAGCCCTTTCCTTTTCCAGTGGATTGCCTCCTCACCTTGTGGAAGGAGACCCTACTTATTATTCTGCATGACCTGTGTTTCCCTTCACTTTGTGGAGTGTTGTGATCCATGTTTATGTTTTGTTTTGTTTCACTTATGCTAGGAACTGAACTCATGGCTGCTCTACTACTGAGCCACATCTCCAGCCCTTTTATTATTATTATTATTATTAATTTGCAGACAGGGTCTTGATGAGTTGCTGAGGCTAGCCTGGAACTTGTGACCCTTGTGCCTCAGCCTACAGAGCCATGGCTGCCTGTGTTTTAGGACAGAGGATTCACTTGGGTGATTCCATTTTTCTTTCAGAAGCAGCTTAATGAAGACAGCCAGACATAAAATCCTCATTGTCCAGTTGGATTTTGATGATGGCGCTCACAATGCTCAGCTCATTGCATCAGCTAAGTATGTTCTTAGTATTTTTCTCAGGAAACACAGGAAGCCAAAATCTACCCAGGACCTCCTGAAGAATTTCTTTCCTGAAAACAGTGTGAAAATAAGAATGACTCTCCCTCCCAGCTCCTGACATGGGCTAGGGAAGCTAGAGAGGAAAGGATGAAGAAAAAGGCCAGTAATGGCACAGAATTGGTGAAATGCAAGAAGTGTCAATAATGGAATATTTGTAGTGTGTAGAAGAATGTGTTAAAGCTATGTTTGCAGTCATTATTTGGTCATTTTAATTTTTAATCACACAATTAGGATTAAAGTTTAGTCTGGGATGTAGCCTTGTGGTACAGCACTTATATAGCATGTCTGAGGCCCTGGGTTTAATCTGCAGCACTGCATAAAAAGAAAAAAAGTACTTATCATAAGTTTAAGGGCAGTAAGACTATGTAAATAAATTAATATTTATTGGACATTTTTTATGATGACTATAAATATGTTGCTTTCATAATTGCTGTGTTCTGTTACTCATGTAATGTAAGAGTGACTTCTGCCCCTCTAAAGCACTGGGAGCCTAGTACAAAGTTAAGGCTAGCCAGATCCTGCTAGGAGGTGGTCTGTGACCACTGGGGGTGTAAGGGGCACTGTACCTCACTGTACTCTCTCAAAATGGGAAGGCCAACAAGCCCCACCCTCTGGCATGTGAGGGCCCTGAGATGTGCCGGGGTTCTGATCAGCAGTGAGAGGTAGAAAGTGACCCCACCAACAAGAAGCCATCCTCCTCTCACAAGAGATGTGGTGGCCCCTGGCATTGTGTGGAATGTGGTAAAGCCCCTGACAGCTCCAGGGACACCCAGCAGCCATCTCACACCTTGGCTTTTGCTCAATTGCTTGCTTTGTTTTGATTTTTGTTTTCTAAATAGATACACTGCTATCAATGAAATCAACAAAATACAAGGAACTCAGGGCTGCATCTTTGTTTATTTCATCACAAAACTGTCCCGGATGGGGAGCAGAGCATCCTATGTGGGATTGCATGGAGGTAGGGCCAAAGATGAGTGACTGTCTTTAAGTATGTCTGGGTTGATTCTCAGGGGTCCCATGCTGCCTGCGTGTCTAAGTCAGACACCAACTCCAGCTGTCTCTGGGCTTCTTTGGCTCACTGTTCACAGCCATCACCCTGGGACTTGCTGCTGCTCTGTCACCATGGCCTGGGCTGTGTCAGGTGTGCACAGGATGAGCTCCTGCTCCAACTCTTCATTGTACAAATGACTCAAAGATCTTCCCCTTACAACCAACCCTAGTGCTGACTCCTTGTGTCTGCTCCTTGGGGGAAATCCTGCCTTCAAATCAGCCCAACTCTTTTTCTGTGGAATGATCATAAACTGGATTATGTAAGACAATTGGTATTCTGAGAAGAGGGAAATCAGTTTAATAATTTTACAGATGGAAAGCCAACCTGTCAGTATCTTGAAGCACTTTCTAACTAAGTGACAGTAAGTATGCTAAGATGCACGTAAAGAACCATAGACAGGATCCAGGTAGCCTTTGCACACCAGTTAATCAGTCTCAACACACAGGTTGATGGTGAGCGTGCTGATATGATGTAGTGGAACTGATGGGTTTTGGTGTGTTCAGGGACATAGACTTTGAGGTACTGATCATTCCTCTGTCAGTAGTGTGATTAATAATCTAGACACAGGTGTGTCCCTGCTCATGGCTGAAAAGAAGAAAGTGAAAAGACTTGGGAAGACTTGGTAGCTTTGTTCTTCACAGGGCTATGGCGGTCTGTGCACATCGATGACCTCCGGAGGTTCCCAGCCATGTCCTCTGATGTGACTAAGCTGCAGAGTGTTACCATCAGCCAGCTGTTCATGCCAGGAGACAGCCTTGAGCTTGAGTTGCAAGATTTCAGTCTGGGAAAGTGGGGGCAGAGAGACAGATGGAAGGTGTCAATTTAGACAGCTTCCTGTGGGGCTGGAGTCAGGGTTGCCACACTTGAGTTACCTTGGAGTCTCGGCACCTGGCCTCAGCCAGAACTCAGGATGTGGCACTGAACTGCTTGGCTCATGGTCAAGATCACCAGGCCCATGGGAAGGCCAAGGAGCAACACCCAGTGTATCAACTGGTGTGTTGTGGGTCATGTGCCCCAGGCTGTGGGACACCTGAACAGTAGATTTTGTGCTAAACTGGGTGACAAATGTCCCCATGACTGGGCCTGCCACTGAAGCTTGGGACAGGAAACCTTGGTGAAGCTCTCAGCCTAGGCACAGACTTGGTGCCACCCCATCCTTTTCCTTCTCCAAATGGTGACTTGATTGTGTTCCCTTTGCTTGCATCAAAAGGCAACCAGGAGGAGGTGATGGAGGCAGAGAGTAGCAAGTCAGGGGAGGTGGCGGAAATGGAAATGGAAGAGGAAGGTCCCAAGGAGATGGAATGGGAGGCCATGGACCTGAGAGGTGGTGATGTGAGTTCTGTGTTCCCCTGTTGGCTGCAGGTGGCTGAGCTGGAGGAGCCCAGGCAGCTGTGCCAGGGTCAGGCTGAGCCCTGCCTTCTCTTTATGCTGGAAGTATAAGGGACTTACCAGGACAAGATCTGTCATTCCCTTCTTTATGAAGACTCCTAGTTAGCTCTACCCTGTCCCTCAACCACTGATGTGGTTAGCTCTGCCCTGTCCCTCAACCAAATCCCTGATGTCAGCCACCACCTTGCCAGTGGTCCTCAGGGTGGTTGGGCAGCACACAGGGATCAGATGGGAGAGGTCAGTAGGTCAGCTTCACCATGGAGACTTGTCACTGATGCTTTGGGCACATGGACACGAGGCCACCTTCTTGTGTGGGTAGCATAGCTTTCACCCACCCTGGACATGGTAACAGCAGATGACGTGCTGTCTCCCTTGGCAGGCACAAGTCCTGGACACCACCAGACTGCTGAGGAGCTGTGTGCAAAGTGCTGTGGGGATGCTCAGGGACCAGGAGAGCAGCACACGCAACATGAGGAGAGTCACCATCCTCCTCAGCCTCTTGAATGGGGACAGTGTGTGCAGTGGTATGAGTCATGTCCCTGCTTCTCATCAGGGAATCAGGTGACTTAGTGTGGCGAGCTGCCCTTCTGGGTTTCTGTGGCTTGGCAGATGCAGCTGGCATAGTGGGAATCTCAGGACATCTCTAGAATTCTTCTCTAGAGTTGGCCTAGCCAGAGGACCTGTGGCTTCCCTCTGTGGGGGAAATGGTCAAGCAGCACAGCAGAGCCTCCAACTTGGTGCCCACAGGAGGACCAAACTATGTCCCTTCTGCCTTTTCACAGCCTCATTCTTGTGGATATCCAAGATGCGCCTCTCCGTCCTTCTAAAGAAGTAAGAAGAGAACCAGCTCTGCAGTCTGAAGGAGTGGGTGGGGCGAGAGACTGTGAACCAGGATGCGCTCCAGGAGGCAGGCACCTTCAGGTACTGTGAGCAGCGGGCAGTGCAGGAACCTGCCATGCCATCCCAGGGGAAGGAGCACACCAGGTGTATCTTTCTCCACCTCTGGGGAGGGCAGAGCTATGTTTTTTCTCCAAGAGCCCAAAACAGACCTGGATGGTGGTCATGTGTGGTTGTTGGCCATGTGGGTGGTGGTCCTGAGGTGTTTATCCACCTGGATATTGGTCAAAAGGGGTTGTTGGCCACTTGAATGGTGCTTATGGGGGATTGTTGGCTTCCTTTCGCTGCTTTTGTGTGTTTAACTTTTTTCATAATAGCAAACTTAAAAAAAATTGTTCTCATAGGATGTAAAAATTGGCCTCATAGGATGTTTGTCATAAACCACAGCTAGGGTTGCCATTCAAGGTTATTAAAATTGAGATGGTGATGTGCAGGGAAGTAACAGAAATCATCTTCCTAGACCTACTGCTTGAAGCAATAGCAAGTACAAAATAGGACCCAGAAGTGCCATTTATTATCTGTGGTCTTTTTTCTACAAAACCATGACCCTTTTCTTTAGACCCTTTGAAGAGCCTGGGCTATGGAGTTAGGAGGATTGCTCACAGTCTCAGATGGAGGGTCTGAGGGTCATAAACCACCTGTTGGCAGAGTGATCTTAGGCCACTGAGGTCCTCCATGGTCCCTTCAGTTCTGCCCTTCTGATGCCCTGGCTCCAGGCCTGCTGCCACATGTGGCCCACAGGGGGAATGTGGGCGACGGCAGAGTCCTGGGTGGCCAGGGCCCATAGGTGCTGGCTTCCTCACCACAGGAGCTTTTCCATTTCAAGTTCTCTCTGCAGTGCTCCTTGACTTCTTTCCTCGTTACACCTTCTGAAGGAAGTTTGTGAGCCCAGAAACTGTACATGATTTTGTCTCCCTGGATGGTCTTCCTTTCCTAGCACATGTCCAAGCCATGTTCCCATTGCCCCTCTGCCACTGTTGCTCTGTCCTTGCTGGGTTTGCCAGCCTCCCTTTTCACTACCCCATGGTGTTCACAGTACTCAGGACCAGTTTTTTACCCATGGTCACAAGCAACACCCAGGAACAACTGGACCTGCTTGCACTGCACCCTCAATGCCCATTTCTGGGGCTAGCAGAGCCTTAGGACCGTACTGGATGTTATGAGTCTTCACTAACACTGTGTGTATGGGACTTAACATCACATATCCTTGGGGCTACAGCGAGCCTCCTTGAAGTCCTTTACACCAGAAGTCCTCTGCTTTTTAGTTAACTGTGTTAAGTAGCCTTGTCTTATTATTCTTTTTGATTCTCAAGTTGTTTGAATTTAGTCTCTTGGAATCCCTTTGAGGTGACTGCATTACTCTGAGAGCACTTCCCAGGGCTCTCAGCTCCTCCAGCCCAGAACCTCTTTCACCACCACCCCTTCCCAATCCTCTGTGCATGTTCTAGTTTGGGGTCTTAAGTCAAGTGATGTCCTTGACTAGTGGGATGTTTGTTTTCTCAGTAGATGTTTTTAAGTTCTCTCTAGAATCCTGTGTACTATATATTCAGAAAAAAAGTTCATACAAAAGGCCTTACTTTATTTTCCAACACAATTACCTAGTAATTCTTGTCCTTTACCATAAGAAATTATAGAATTTTTGTTATTATGTAAAAAACATATCTTTGTAACATGAAAGTGAGATGTAGTTAATTCAACCAATTAAGTGCTGTCACTCTAAAGTACTCAGGGTCATTTACAGAAACACCCACAATGAAAGCTGAATTCTAGATGAACATGTTTTCTTACTTAACTTCATCTAGATCAAATTTACATTCATCTCTTCATCTTTATTATATGGTATCCACAGCTGAGTTTTTTCTTTCAAAGTTTATTTATTTAGTGAAGTTCATTATTATTTGATTTGTTTAAAGAACCTAGTTGGCTTGTTCTAAAAAAACATTATATACAAAAACAGCAAATATTTCTTCATCTTTTCAAGGCACTAGTTGCTGTTATTAGATGTAAAATTAAGTTCCATCCAGTCCTGCTTCTAATCTAAGACAAACGCATTTGTGAGTCTCTTACACTTAAAAGTGATGAGAAATTCAATTTGCCGCCCTGGCTTGTAGGCTAGAAGGCTTGTTGACACAGAGGAAGGAGGCATCAAGATCATAGTACTGATTGTGGTGCTGAGCCATTGTCCCCTGTCCTCTGTCCCACCGTTGCTGCAGGCATATCCTTTGGAAGCAGGTCCAAAGCGCAGTCACTCCTCTGCTGGCCAGCATGATCTCTCTCATTGACAGAGATAGCAACCTCGAGCTTCTGATCAGACCAGACTCACCAGCCTGGGCCCGGGACCTGTGGATGTCTATTTTTAGTAACACTAAGTTGCTGAACATTCCGCTTATGATGAATAACATAAGGTGAATGAAAATCCTCACAGCACCCTCAGTAGCTCTCCTGGGCTTGAGAATGTAGGCTCTGCTTTCCAAGGAATGTTTCTCCAGCTTTTTCTATAGCCTAGCAGTCATGGCATCCTGGCAGGTCTTTGTTCCATTTCCTTTTTCCTCATTTTCTTATCTGAGGGCATCTGTGATAGTTCAGAAAGCCAGGCTGGATTCTGTGTGCAGTGGGGACACTGCCCTTTGGAGAGACTATGTCCTTAATCATGCTTGTGTTTCCTTATGCTGTTCCCCTGTTCTGTCAGGGAACCTCCCCAAATTTTCTGTTCAGATTACAGGGACTTCAGTTCTGGAATGTAGGCCAATAAGATGCAGGAGAGGGGCAGGCACAGGCACTGGAGACTTGGTCCTGCCTGAAGCGTTGGGCCCTTTCTAGGCCCTGCACAGGTGGCCTGCTTTCATTCTGCCTGTAAACAAGGGTTATGAGGTAGCCCTCGAGTTTCTGTGCACTGGGAGCCCTGGCCAGGAAGGCAGACAGCAGCTGTCTACACAGCCTCAGGACCTTGTCTTGTTTTGATGTAGTGTGGGGGTTGGAACCTGAGGCCTCACACTTGCCAGGAAAGCACTCTACCACAGAGCTACCCCCTCACCCCTGACCCACAGCACCTTCTGAGAATTGTGGCACATGTCCTCTGGTGTTTGGAGCACCATCTCAGGAACTGATTCTCACTAACTTCACCTCACTGCAGATCCAAGAGTGAGATATCCTCCATGGTGGTACAAAACCATATGAGCCTTCCCGAGGGTGCTTGCAACAGTGTACCCTTCATCTGGAGAATCAGGGACTATCTGGAAGACCTCTGTGTCCAGGCCCAGTACATCACAGATGCAAAAAGTGAGTCATGCTCAAGATGGGCCTGATGCAGCCCTGGTGAAGCAGCCTTTACCCATAAAGACACTGCCTGACCATCAGCAGGCAGACAGCACCTAGCACCTGGTAAATTCTGGGACTTGTAGTTCTCACACTTTGAATGTGGAATAGACTCAAGTTCATGTCTTGCCTTCATTTTGAAATGTCTGCTGAAGAAATGAGAGTCTCCAGGAGATCAGAAGCCTTTAAGTCATGCCATGAAGGGAGGCTGTGAAGTGATTTCTAGTGGCTCACTGGCTGGTAGTCTGGTGAACTAGAGCATGTTCCAGCAGGGATGAAGCTTACTTCCTGCTGCAAGTTGACCATTCCTGTTCTGAGCTTAAACCCAGGAAACAGCCCCTTTAAGCTTTCTCAGCAAATGCTAGCAATGAAAGGAACATGGCCCCTTTCCCTTTACCCATGTTGAGCCCCTTTCCCCATGCTGAGCCATTGTTTCCTCCTGAGTCACACAAGCTGAGTCATTTCAGAAAAGCCAGTGGCAGTGTTATGATTTTGAAAAGTCACCTTTCAGATACATGTGAAATCATCTTTTCAACATGTACTTAGAGAACCAGTATGCTCAATGTGAACTTGCATTCCTGGGCTTGCATTCTGCTACTTGTCCTAAACCAAGTGAAGCACTTGGTCTCCTGCTGAGAGGGTGTTTCTTCACCTGGGGGAATGCTCTGCCTGGACCTGCTTGTCCAGCTGAGTGTGAAGTGGGGAGCCAACTCCCCATCTGCTGGATGGCAAGTCTCTCTGATTGGTGTAGTCTCTGACCCCAGCCCTAAAGAGAAGCCCACTCAGTCATGATTCCCTGGGAACTTACTTGAGCCCATTACACTGAACAGACTTGCAGCACAAAACTCAGGCTACCTCATATGTTTTTTTCCTGTTGGAGCTAGTGTGGATTTTGTGACTTAAATTGAATGTTGACTCTGCCTTCCTTTCTATGCCTCCTAGGCTACACATCCACCATTCTCTATTCCCATAATGGAACTTTGTCTTTGAAATGTCCCAGGGTGCTACACTAGCCTGTGGCTCCTTACTGGGGAGCAAGTTTCTCTCATCTGTGGCTTCACTTGTCTCAAGCCGCTCTGGCTTCCTCTCTGCAGGATGGTCAGAGAAGTTAGTGGAAATCTTCCAGCAGACTCCCCTGGGTGTGTTTCTTGCCCAGCTTCCTGGAGATCAACAGCAGGAGCTGGTTCAGTGCTACTTGAGAGACTTCCTGCTATTAACCATGAAAGTGTCCACCTGGGAGGAGCTGAAGGTAGGTATCCACTCAAGGTCAAGTGTGAAAATTGTATGGTATAGACTGGGGACAAACACAGGAACTAAACTTCTGAGAGCTGGTGTTGCCATGTGGGGGAACAAAATGAAGCCACACAGGATGCTAGGCTGAGAATGTCCCCCAAGGTGCTCAGAACACAGGGCCAGTCCTCATCACTCCCCAAGGCCTCCTGGAATGGGATGTTCTAGTACCTTGAGAAGCTCTCCAGGTTCCTTGTAGCACCCTCTTGAAATTGTTGAGTTTCTCTTGACAAATTTAAGATAAATAGGTAACTGATGTCTTAAGGTAAGAATAATAAGTGAAATTCAATGGGAAAGTTGATACTTTTTTGTTTCTGGAGCTGGGGAGAAAATCAAGAGCCTCAGGCATGCTAGGCAAGTGCTGACTGCAGAGCAGCAGCCCACCGCAAGATGGAAACTTAAAGAACATTGAAGAACATACTCTAGCCAGCATGAGGGAAGGTTAGCAAGATCTTTTGAGGAATGAGCAGAATTATCCTGATTTCAAAAATGGGTATAAGTTACAAGCCAGCTACACAGGGCATAATTGTGCAGGAATCTAGAAAGCTTTGCTCACATGCTCAGCCCCACCAGTCAATCAAAAGAAGATAAGCAATCTCCAGATGCCAATTGTACCTGCTCATCTGGAAAAACTGAGTTTTCAAAAAGAAGGGCAGGCTCACAGGCTTCCTGGGCAGGTACTGAACAGTGGTCACATGGCAATGTGGTTGGACAGTGCTCACAGCAAGGCTTTCCAGCTTTGTTTCTGATCACAAAGAATTAAAAACAATTTAAGTGTTCAAATAAATGAAGGAGGGACAAATTAAAGTAGGACCATACCATTGAAAACAATATTTTCACAGATAATGAGTGGTAGAGGAATTCTCATAACCTAATCTTGAGTGGAAAAAATCAGGAACACAGTGATTCTGATTTGAGGATGATTCTGAGGAAAGGAACAGTTAGGAAAATGCCTAGAGAGTCTACTAAAAAGCAGTCAGGAAATAGGAAGTCTGGTTTGTAATTTTATTTTTTGTGGTTTTTAATAGTTCTGAATTCCTACAGGAAAACATCTCTTTATGATTCAAAAATACATACTGAAAACCCTTGAAAACCCCGGATTCTGCAGATGGCCCTGTGGTCCTGTGTCTGTGAGCAGCAAGCAGCCTCAGGGAGTCCTGAGGATGGGCTCTGCCTGCCGTGGGTGCACCTGGCCTATCAGCATTTCAGGATCCGGCTGCAAAACTTCTCCAGAATCTTGAACATCCACCCACAGGTTCTGCAGAGCCTCACTGAAGTTGCACAAAAGCACAACATGGCTGGAAGTGTGATGGTACAGCCCTTCGAGAGGCTCAGGCCCTTGGCCTGTCCCTGAGAGCAGAAGGAGAAACCCTTTAGGGGTGTGTGAATCAGCATAGCCCAGAGGTGTTGGGAACAGCTGGTTGTGCTTCCTGTATCCCAAGACCCAAAGGAGCAGGTTAAGAGCCTGGAATACAAGGTCACACTGCCTCTGCTAGGACCTCTAGCCTAAGGAAGCCTCAGCCAAAGAAGAGGGTGGGTAGAAGGGCAGGGGCCCTGTGGGGTCATGTGACTGTTCTCCTCTTCCCAGACACTGGATGCATTTGCTGCAATGGCCTGTGCTGAAATGCTGACAAGAGACATCTTGAAGCCAAGTCCCCAGGCCTGGCTGCAGCTGGTGAAGAAGCTGTCCATACCGCTGGAGCTTGTCTGCTCTGATGGGTACTTGCAAGGCAGTGGGAGCACAGCCAGAGCTGTCACTGCAGAGGTCAGGTGAGATTCAGAGTCAGCTCTCCCTGGCATGCTCAGCCTGTGCTCATCAGTGGACTCCAGGTCGTGACCCACCTGGCAGCAGGGAGAGCAGGTGGTCCTGCCATAGGAGGGGCTCTTTGTGCACTCAATCTGCCCTTGATGAACCCTGTCAAGTGCCAGGCACCTCGTTAGATGCTGGAGAAAGAGGCCATGGTGCCCCAGAGCCACAGAAAGGCAGGCAGGTTATTAAGCTGCACCTTGAGAACCACTGTGGTGGCAGGGAGCCATTAGAAAGGACAAGGTTGGGCAGGGCAAGCAGAAGGGCAGGCCTTCAGTGTTGGGGAGAGAATCAATCCATGCTGGGCTGTGAGAGTCAAGAGGGATTTACTGTATGCAGGATTGTCAGAGAGTAGGCACAGTGGCTGAGCATGCTGAGGTAGCAAAGTGAGATTCCAAGTCCTGCCTGCACAGAGCACTGGGGGAGTGCTGAGGGCAT
Source organism: Ictidomys tridecemlineatus (assembly GCF_052094955.1). NCBI lineage: Eukaryota > Metazoa > Chordata > Mammalia > Rodentia > Sciuridae > Ictidomys > Ictidomys tridecemlineatus. Next base: position 85,551,316 of record NC_135485.1, read on the forward strand.
GGCTGGTGGATAACCCCTCCTTTCAGCTCACTTTCCCATGCTGCCTTACATCTGCTCTCTTGTCCCCTCCTCCTGTCTCAGAGTCCTCTGTTAGAGCTGAGTGTGTAACACCCTCTTTTGACAGAACCCAGTGGAATCGTGTTTTCCCCATTGCATTCTTTGTGGAGCATGTGCTCCTGGGAACCAAGAGCCAGATTCCTGAGCTGTGTCAGCTGGTGACCAAGTAGGTCTTTTCACTAGACAAGGTGAGCACTGGGCACTTCTCTTGGTCAAATGCAGAGTTCGGGAGCCCACTCTGCCCTCATCTGCAGGTCAATGCGGGGCTCTCACCCAGTCGCACAGGGGAATGTGGCTCATCAGCCAGCCATTGCATGGATAAGCTCAGTTGTTCAAGAGTTTGCCCTCCCTGATTGCCGAGTTGGGGCATGTCACTTAGGAATAGGAATGATTGTACAGAATTGGACTTCTTCAGGGAACATGCTTGTGAATGCTTTGCAAGAGCTGAATGGTTAGGTTCTACCCACCTCTAGGATGACCTATGGCAGGCCAGCAGCCTAGCCCTTAGGGGCAAATTCACCACCATCCTCCGCAGGTGGCAGGAGAATGCCACTGGAGCTGGGACTTCAAAATACATGCTGTCCATGGGACCATGGGAACAGGAAAACATTGAGCCTCTGCCCCAACACCAGATAAAGCTGATGATGTCGCAACCAGTACCCCTCAGAGAAAGCCACCATCTCTGTGGCTTTCCACCAAAAACAGCCACTCAGCACAACATGGTTCCTACCTGTGTCACCCTGTGACCTTGGGCTAGCTCATGAGCACATCCTGTGAGTGTACAGCCATTGGTCTCCAGTGTACCCACTGTCAGGGTGTTTGAGAAAGACCACTTAGGTGTGCAGTCTTTGAAATGCAGGTAGGTACACCAAAAGGAGACTGGCATAGATGCCAGGTGCCAGCGTATTCAGACTTAATCAGAATGTCACAGGACTTGTGCAGGATGGCCTATACGGGCCAGAGCTTGCTAACACTCCTAGGGTGCCAGGGGCCCACACTGCTTCTCGCTTACTCTTCTGTCCTCCTCAGCAGCTACCTTCCACCTACTTGTCTTCAAAGTCCATTCCTGCTGTCATAGCCTGGAGAGCAAAAGAAGGGAGTGGCAGTGCCAGGGATGGAACCAGGGCCTCACATATGCTAGGCTGGAATCCTGCCACTGAGCCACACCCCAGCCCCTGCACACAGTGCCTTTAAGAAAACAGCCCAGGCTGGGCATGGTAGCAACTGCCTGTAACCCTAGCAGCCCAGGAGGCTGAGGCAGGAGGATTGTGAATACAAAATCAGCCTTAGATACAGCAAGGCACTGAGCAACTCAGTAAGACTCTGTCTCTTAATAAAATACAAAATAGGGCTGGGGATGAGGTTTAGTAGTTAAGTGCCCCTGAGTTTAATTCCCAGTACCAAAAATTTTTAAAAAAGAATGCAGCCCAGGACACACACACACACACACACACACACACACACACACACACACACACACAGAGTACAGCTCATATTTCATTGCCCTAAACTAAGTCCCTTGGCCTCATCTAGGTGAAAAAAGATGGGAAACCTTTCTCAGAGTATGCTTATGTGCTATGTAACTTAGAGAATTTTTTAAATAATTTTTTGGCTTTTTGTTGTTGTTTTGAGAAAAAGGAAAAAGAAATTTTATTGATTTGCTAGCAAAGGAGAAACACAAGGGACTCCTGTCTCAGAGGCTGTGATTCCTCTATCAGGGGGAACAGAGTGTTTTTAAAGAGGCTATTCAAAGGAATTCTGTTTTCCCGGATTAGGAAAGAGATAATAGGTAGATCAGGGAGGAGAGAAAAACAGGGATGCTTTAGAGCAGCAAAGCTATGTTCAAAGTATGAACTGGACCACTCTTGTGGAGGTTCTTAAAGGAAAAGTAGAGAAAAAACCGTGAGAAGGAGCATGTATCTGCCCTATGGCCACAGGCATCCTGGACCACCTTCCCACATGGCCTGGACACAGCTCTCAACCAGCCTTTCCTGTACCATCCAGGAGCCTCAGACCCTGGGGATGCACTGGGTACTCAGCCAGGTCCAGTGTGTTCTCTGGTGGTCAGGTAGCCTGCTAGCTGAGAGATGGATTTTCTGGCCCTGAGAGCTGGCATGCTCCTGTTCATGGGAGACTTTTTCCCCAATGTAGTGACCTCAAAAACTTCACAGGTTTCTGGTTCATTTCCTTCTAATCAGATCCCTGTGCAACTAACCATAGTCACAGATGCTACCCAGTTAGTTCCTGAGCTTGAAACCTGTGTTGTATACTGGTCTGTGCTCTGTGCATTTCCTCCAGCTACAGGGAATCCCTACAGCTCCATTCATTGGCTACCTGAGCCTGGAAAGGGTGCTGCCCTGGATTGATGTTTGCTGTTCTCCTCCTTTGGTTAGAAGTTTAAGTGAAACTGTGGGGGATGTCTGGGGCCTGAGTCTTACCTCCTGCAGACTGCCACTTCAGAGATGACTCCTACACCCCTGGATATTGGTAAAAGCTGAAAGTAGCCAGCACATGATGGGTATTCGAGTCTTGTCCATCAGCTCTGACATGAGGTTAGACATGGCAGACAGAGTTAGGTCTTAGGTGAGTAGGTAGTCTGCAGAGAAAGATGCAAGGGAGATCAATTCTCATGGCTCATGTCTGTAATGCATATTTTTCCACAGGTTTCAGGGAACTGGCTTTCCCTTCTGTTCTAACATTAACCTCCCCAACCAGCACCCCACCACTGGGCCACTGCTGCTTTTTTTAAAGTGTGCTAAAATATACATAACACAGAATGCACCATGTAAACACTTTTAAACATATAGTCAGCGACATCAAGCACAAGGTGTTGCGCTGCCACCAGATCATGCTCCAGAGTGTCCTTACCTCCCTCCACACACACATATACTCCCCAGCCATGTAGATCCCTGCTCTACTTTCTATCTATCACTCTGATTACCACAGATAACTCACAAAAGTGGAGTTGTTCAGCATTTGTCTTTGGTTTCTAGTTTGTATCACCTAGCATGATGTTTTCAAGGTTCATCTGTATGGTGGCATGTTTCAGCATTCAACCTTCTTAGGGCTGGATAATGAATGCCACTGTATGGGTGGACACTGAATCTGTCCACTCATCTGTTTATGGCACTCAGGCTGTTTCCACCTTCTGGCTGTTGTGATTGCTGTGAATTTATTTGAGGCCTGCTTTTACTTCTTTTGGATGTGTACCTAGAAGATGACTTACTGTATCAATTTATTACATTTCTCTCTAGCTAGGAATGCTCCACCACTAAACTACATCTCAGCTTATTGTTTTACTTTAGGACAGAATCTGGCTTAGTTGCTGAGGCTAACCTTAAATATGTGATCCTTCTGCCTCAGCCTGTGACCTCACTGGGTATATACTACTGTGCCCAGCTCAGAGAGTTTTGATGTGCATTGCCATGATAATTAATGATGCTGAACATTTTTTCATGTTCTTCTCAGATATGTATGCATCTTTGGAGAAATGTCTAAGTCCTTTGCCCTTTGCTGAGTGGGTTGTTAATTAACAAATCAAATTTATCAGGATATTAAACACATATCATTTCCAAGTATTATCAACCCTGGGAATTCAAGGATGGCTCAAAAAATATCTACAAATGTCATCAGTTATATAAATGAAAAATAAACTCTAAATGATAATTTCAAAAGGTAGAGAGAACATTTGACAAAAAATTATGATTTAGAAAAAAATGCCCTAGGCAAAGTAGAAATAGGGAACTGTCCTTACTTGTATAATGCCCAGTGGACATTTGTGCTAACATCTGTACTAACATTTATGCCTGACTACAAACATTCAGAAACAGCATTAAATCACTAAATTCACTATCCTGTTCAGGTCCTTGGCCCATTTATTGATTGGGTTGCCTGTCTTTTTGGTGCTTAGCTTTTGAGTTCTTTATATACCCTAGAGATTAATGATGTGTGAGGGGTAAAGATTTGTTCCCAAGACGTAGGCTCTCTATTCACCTCAGAGATTGTTTCATTTGCTGAGAAGAAACTTTTTAGTTTGACTCCATCCCATTTATTGATTCTTGATTTTAATTCTTGCACCAAAGGAATCTTATTAAGGAAGTTGGGGCCTAATCCCACATGATGCAGATTAGGGCCTACTTTTTCTTCTGTTAGACACAGGGTCTCTGGTTTCATTCCTAGGTCCTTGAACCATTTGGGGTTGAGTTTTGTGCATGGTGAGAAATAGGGGTTTAATTTCATTTTGTTGCATATGGATTTCCAGTTTTCCCAGAACCATTTGTTGAAGAGGCTATCTTTTCTCCAACACATGTTTTTGGTGCCTTTGTCTAATATAAGATAATTGTAATTTTGTGGGCTAGTCTCTGTTCCTCTATTCTGTACCATTGGTCTACCAGTCTGTTTTGGTGCTGATACCATTCTTTTTTTTTTTTCTGTTACTGTCGCTCTATAGTATAGTTTAAGTTGTGGTATAATGATGCCACCTGCTTCACTCTTCCTGCTAAAAATTGCTTAGACACTTCTTAGACAATGATATACAATCAATCAAAAAATATATGGAAAATGTTCATTATCATTAGCAATTAGAGAAATACAAACCAAAACTACTCTAAGATTTCATCTCACTCCAGTCAGAATGGCAGCTATTATAAATACAAACAACAATAAGTGTTGGCGATGATGTAGGGAAAAAGGTACATTCATACACTGCTGGTGGGGCTGCAAATTGGTGCAGCCATTATGGAAAGCAGTATGGAGATTTCTTGGAAAATTGGGAATGGAACTACCATTTGACCCAGCTATCCCTCTCCTCAGTCTATATCCAAATGACTTAAAAACAGCATATTACAGGGACACAGCAATATCAATGTTTATAGCACCACAATTCACAATAGCTAAACTGTGGAACCAGCCTAGATGCCCTTCAGTAGATGAATGGATAAAAAAAAATGTGGCATATATACACAATGGAATATTACTCATCAATAAAAGAGAATAAAATCATGGCATTTGCAGCTAAATGGATGGAGTTAGAGAAGATAATGCTAAGTGAAGTTAGCCAATCCCAAAAAATCAAATGTCAAATGTTTCCTCTGATATAAGAAGGCTGATTCATAGTGAGGTAGGAATGGGGAAAGTGGGAGGAATAGATTAACTCTAGATAGGGCAGAGGGGTGGAAGGGAAAGGGAGAAGGTATGGTATTAGAAATGATTGTGGAATGTGATGGACATTATTATCCAAAGTACATGTATAAAGACAAGAATTGGTGTGAATATAATTTATATACAGTGAGAGATATGAAAACTTGTCCTCTATATGTGTAATAAGAATTGTAATGCATTCCACTGTCTTATATACATAGAAAAATTAATTAAAAAATATAATAATTTGAGAAAAAAATAAATTCTCCATGAATTGCTGGAGATGTGCATTTCTATGGTATTCTGGTGGAACTCAGGGCCTCACGCATGCCAGAAAAGTGTTGTACCACCCAGCTGCTTCCCAGCCCAACATTTTGTTTTTACTGAAGCAGACATACGCTAGATTATTTGTACAGGACTGTTCAGAATCACAAAAACTCAAGTACACACTAAATACTGGTTACTGGAAACAGGTATCTGGAAGAATATTCATTTGGACTGCTATACAGTGGTTAAAGCAGCTGAGCTGTTTACCAGGAAGTCACTGAAGGGGCCTGCAGTGAGGCCTCCCAGGCCTGAGGGCAGAATGGTGCAGGACAATGGCAGGGTGTTTACACAAGTGCACACAAGTCCTCAGAGAAGCTTAGAAATGTGGGGAGGGGCTTGACCAGAAAGGGTTGCCCATGTTGCCACAACTGGATGTATATGTGTTGTTCCTGTAAAATATGATCTAGCCAGTGGTGGTGGTACATCCCTATAGTCCCAGCTCCTTGGGAGGCTGAGGCAGGTGGCCTGCTTGAGTTCAGGAGTTTGAGAGCAGCTTAGACAACATAGCAATACCCCCTCTCTAAGTAAATAAATAAAACAAGATCTAAAGCAAATATTCCAAAAATGCTCAAGTCTCTTAGAGCTTAGTACACAATGGTCATTACATTATCATCATTTAAAGTTTGAAATACCTCATGATGAGGAAAGGGGGTAGACCTGAAAAGAAAAGGGAGGAAGATGGAAAATGACATTGGGAATTCAGTCCTTCTCTTTAAAAAGCAGTGGGGCCACAAGGATTTGAAAGGATGAAAAACCGCTAAGAATTCCCCAGGCTTTGGGCTGCCCCAGGGCACAGCTGATCCCTCTCCCTCCTCGATGGGTGCCACCCCTCACCAGGCCTTTCCCCTCCAGTGTCTTCAAGAAAACTCTGACCTCAAGACCCACAGGCCTTTTGTGGCTGTGCTGACCACTCTCTGTGAATGCAAGGAGCAAGCCAGCAAGAGTCTGGCCAGGTGAGAGGGGTCTGGGAGGAGGGAGCACTGGGAGGAGGGAGTGCTGCCCCGGGGGTGCACTGGCACCTCCAAACCAGTGTCTGCCTTAAACCCCATCACCTGCTTGAATTCTAGGTGTGGAGTGCAGCTGTGCCCCACCTGCCTGGGAGACGCTCATGATCCTGTGTCTGCCCTATTACCATGTGTACTGCCTGATGTGCATCAAGAGCTGGATTGTCCCTGGGCAGATGATTTGCCCCTCCTGTTTAACTGACCTGCCAGATAATTTCTCTGTGACACTTTCCCAAGAGCACAGGTAAAACACTCTTTCTCTTTAAAAGTCTTCCTCTTTTATCTTTTTTTCCAAATATAATATTCAGAAATTTAATTTCTATTAACCTTTGTGTGATTAAAGCCTGGCTTCAGAGAACTGTCTGAAGTAAGACTTGGGCACTTCTTAGATGATGGGTGTCTCTGAATTCCTCTATCCCCAAGACACACACATCTGATAAGATTTTGAGACTGCAAAATTCAGAAAATAATAAATGAAGCCCTTGAAAGAGATCCAAGAAACTTAGATACAGCTTCTCCATCCTCCTTTTGCATAGGTGGCAGGTGCAGGGGTGAATCCCATGCCTTTTGCATAGGCAAGCAAGCCCTCTACAATTGAGCCACACACCAGCTCTCTCCCAGCCTCTGGGAGGTCAGGAAGGGGAGCTGTGGGCTTCAGACAATGGTCATGCTTCATCAGTGGTTGCTTTTTCTTCTGTTTCCTCCCAATGGAGAGGATCTATGACAAGCTTAGGCAGGTTAAATGATGGAGGTGTTCCTGGAAGAGATGTATGTAGATGCTGCTGCAGTTTTTAAGACCAGCTAATCAACTGAAGTAGATATTTGAATCTCTTGATGTAAAACAACATGCTGTCCAAATCTCAAATCATTCTTCTTGCAGGGATTTGGGAACACAGTCTCTGAGTCTTCTGACCGGGTTTTCGCTGTTTCCTTAGGGTGGCCATTGGGAAACACGCCCAGTTCTGGCAGATGTGCAACAGTTTCTTCATGGACCTGATTTCTACGATATGCTTCAAAGACAATAACCCTCCTGAGAAGAACGTGATTGATGGGCTTCTGTCTCTACTCTTCATGCAGAAGGAGCTCTTGAGAGATGCTCCCCAACGTGAGTTGCTTTCTTCTTTCAAATCTTGATTCAGTTCCTCTCTGTTTTGTGCCATGATATGAGCAATAGCACCTTTCTCTTTCTGGCTAAGGATACCAGGAACACATGAAGTCTCTCTCACCATTTGATGATGCTGTGGATAAGACTCCTGTAGTCCACTCTGTGGTGCTGAAGCTGCTCCTGAAATACAGGTAGGAGCAGCTCCCTGAATGCACACTTCTCTGAGGCCTTGGCTTCTCTGGCCTGTGTTGTGCTTAGTCTTTGTGCCAACACATATCCTCATGCATGATTGGGGAAAGTTTATTCAGTTTGTTAAGACATGTCTCTGTGGGCATATTGTTATGCTCGAATTCGGGACCCCCAAAAGACCACCAGAGACCAAGATTGATGTAAGAAGAAAAGAGGTGTTTATTGCAAGCTAGCTCGGTCCTCTGCGCACACAGCAACTTGTGGCACTGAGAGGCCCCAAGCCCAGGGGTTGCAGCAGTTTTATACACTCTTTGGGGAAGGCAGGGACTTCACATACATCATAGCATCTCTTAGCACATTCACTGGTGGGAACAAGTGGGGTAAGGGTGATTGGTTAGTACCAGAGGGGAATTCATTTGAACGGATTCATTTAAGCCACGAGGAGTGTACATGCTGAACTACATGGTTTCCCAACATGTTATCAACCACCATAAACTACCAGAAGGGTCATCTGGCATCCCAGGTATTTTTCCTGTCTCATGCTGATTGGTGGTTGCTAGGGGGTTGCTATGGGTCCTCACCTAGCCTGACTGAGTCAGGGACACCTGGCATAGCAGATCTCTCCTGTTATTTGTAGATAAACAACTCAGCAGGGTGGGTATGTGCCTAGGAGTGCTCTGTGGGTCTTTCCAAGGCCAAGGGTCAAGCCCCCTTCCTTGGACAGGCTTTGCTCTGAGGTAGAGGCTGGCCAGGCATGGTTATGAAGTGAAAATACAGAGTGCTGGGAAAGGACCCTTGGTGTGGTGATGCATGCAGAACCCAGGAATGGTTGTTCTGACCTTAGCTCCATGGCCACCCCAGAGTGTGATTTTTGGTGTGGTAATTCAGAGTCTCCCTCACCCTCAATGTCCTCCAAGTCCAGATTCCACAACATGTGGACTCTGTGTTTTCTCAAATTAGACAGTCAGTGATGTCCAAGCATAGTGTCCTCTGGCTGATCCTTGTGTTCATTGAGCTTCAGTTCTCAGAGTGCTGGCAAGGACCCTTTGGTGGAAAGTTGGTTCCTGAACTCTGAATTTTTAAAAATAATACTGAGATAGTAATTTGCCTGTTCAAAGTGTCCATATTGGCAATAATATTGCCAAAGCTTTTCTGCATGAAGGAAATAGCAACCACAGTTATGGTCTTCTTCTCCACTGTGCATATGTAGTTTTTAAAATGCCAGTTTCACTATGAGCTTTACTAAATCTCAATCATTGAGTTTGAAATTTTAAAAACATTTTTTAGTTATAGTTGGACACAATATCTTTATTTCGTTTATTTAATTTTATGTGGTACTGAGAATTGAACCCAGTGTCTCACACCTAAGGGGCAAGCGCTCCACCATTGAGCTACAACCTCAGCCAGAGGTTGTGATTTTTAATGTTGTATAGAAGCAAGAAACTGACCCAGAACACTGCAAAACATAAGACAGTGCTTATCTCAAAGAATGCTTCTCCTAAAAGTCTCCAGATAACAACTGGCTGCTTGTCTCAGGCTTTGCCATTTTGCCTGAACCAGTGACCACCAGACTACAGATCTGTGGTGATGTTAATGCATGTAAGTAGGTATCTACAACAAGAGATTGTAGACTAAAAAGATGCCAACATCTCAAGATTTGCCTTGCTCAGAATACCAAGGCTTTTCCAAATGACCAATGCTTAATGTCACAGAATCATGTGTGTCAAAAAATGATCCAGTGGCTGGAGATGCAGCTCAGTGGTAGAGCTTTTGACTATCACACAGTGAGGCCCTGAGTTTGATCCATAGCACTGGGAAAAATCCATAAGAGAGTGGACTATGTGATTGTAATATACTTGATGAAAACAACTGACATGGTATCAGGTTCTATAACCAGTCTTCAGAAATGATCACTTTAAAAGTGTTGTTATGGTATTGAAAAAGAATAACCCCCAATATATGCAAGAACTATTAAATATTTCTCCCTTTTCCAACTATATCATGTGTAAGGCCAGATTTTCTTCAAATGCTTCAAAGTAGTATCAGAAGCAGATGTAAGAAGTCAGCTGACTTCTGTTAAACAGGCTTCCACGAATTATAGGAAAGCCACTCTTCTAAACATCATTAACACATGTGGGTTTATTCTTTTTATCTTAAATGAACTGATACACTCTTGAAACTTTTCAGTTTCTAATACTATAAGCATTGATAGATTTGACCCACATAAACAAATCAATAAGTTTTAAGACTGTAAAAGGACCTGAATCCAAAATGTTTGAGAACAACTGGTCTGCAATATGGAACTTAATATTCTTTCAAGCCTCTGCAAACATATTTTTAATAAAAAGCTGTTAAGGAATCTCTATATTGCTTTCTAGGTTAGTGGCACCAATTTGAAGTCCCACCAGCAATGTATGAGTAAGTGTGCCTTTCCCCCCGTATCCTCAATAAGACTTATTGTTGTTTGTATTCTTACAAGCTGCCGTTCTGATTGGAATGAGATGAAATATTAGATTAGTTTTAATTTACATTTCTCTAATTGCTAGAGATGTTGAACATTTTTTTCATATATTGTTGATTGATTGTATATCATCTTCTGAGAAGTTCTGTTCATTTCCTTGGCCCATTTTTTGATTGGGTCATTTTTTTTTTTTGGTGTCAAGTTTTTGAGTTCTTTATATATCCTAGAAATTAGTGCTCTGATGTCCATGTGGTAAAAATTTACTTCCATTCTGTAGGCTCTCTCTGTACCTCACTGATTGTTTCTTTTGCTGAGAAAAAGCTTTTGAGTTTTAATCCATCCCATTTATTTATTCTTTTTTTTAATTAGTTACACATGACTGTACAATGATCTTGACATGTCATACATTTGAATTAAATGGGACATAATTTCTCATTTTTTCTGAGTGTAGAGGTTGCAGAATTACATTGGTCATGCAATCACGTATATACCCACAGCAATAATAATAATAATTTTATTCTTAAAAAATAAATTTATTCTTAATTTTATTTCTTGTGCTATAGGAGTCTTGTTAAAAAATTGGGACCTAATCTGATATGAAGATTTAGGCCTACACTTTCTTCTATTAAGCACAGGGTCTCTGGTCTAATTCCTAGGTCTTTGATCCATTTTGAATTGAGTTTTGTGCATGGTGAGACATAGGGGCTTAATTTCATTTTGGTGGATATGGGTTTCCAGTTTTCCCAGCACCATTTGTTGAAGAGGCTATCTTTTCTCCAATATATGTTTTTTGACACCTTTGTCTAGTATGAGATAACTGTATTTTGTGGGTTGGTCTCTGTGTCTCTGTACCATTGGACTACAAGTCTAATTTGGTGCCAATACCATGTTTTTTTGGTTACTATTGCTCTGTAGTATAGTTTAAAGTCTGGCATACTGATGCCACCTGCTTCACTGTTCTATCCAACTCCTTGGTTTATACCCAAAGGACTTAAAATCAGCAGACTACAGTGACACATCCACATCAATGTGTATAGCAGCACAATTAGCAATAGCTAAATTGTACAACCAATCTAGATGCCCTTCAATAGATAAATGGATAAAGAAACTATGGTATATATATATATACACACACACACACACACACACACAAAGTGGAATATTACTCATCATTAAAAGAGAATAAAACCATGACATTTTCAGGTAAATGGATGGAGTTGGAGAATATCATGCTAAATGAAAAAAGCCAAATCCTAAAAAACCAAAGTCTGAATGTTTTCTCTGATATGTGAATGCTGATTCAGAATGGAGGTCGCGGGGAGCATGGAAGGAATGGAGATAGATAGATAGATAGATAGATAGATAGATAGATAGATAGATAGATAGATAGATTTGACAGCCCTTTAAATTAAAAAATCTATCTATCTATCTACATGTATTATACCTTTATACACACAGAGAAATAGATGGGAAGATGATTGGTTAATAGATGCTCTTTTGTATAAGGTGATTCTGCCATTCTAACATTATGAGGAATAATATTTATCTTTCCACAGCTTCCATGCAGTGAAAGATTACATCCAGGCCTACTTGTCCCTATTAGAGAAGAAGGCATTCATCATTAAAGATAAGACTGAACCCTACATGCTCTTCATCAACTGCCTGGAAGTAAGCCAGCTGCCACTTTGTTGCTTTTCTTCTACAAACTCTCTGAACCATATGATTTACACAGTAGCAGAGTTTCTGAAAACTGAAAAAATGCAGCTTTATTCAGTACAATTAATAGAGGCTTCTTTTCCATGTGAAAAAATAAAAAAGTTTCAAAGACTTTGCTCTGCTCTTAGATGTCCCACACACAGTCACAAGTCACTTGGTGATGTTTCCATCACTGCGTGTCTGATGTTGGTCTCGTGAGATCCTCACCTAGCATCTGAAAATGTCTGATGTTTGCACAGCAGTGAAATCCCCTTCAGATGCGTTTTTTGAAGGTGTCCCTGTTGTTAAGCAGTGTATAGAGTACAAATGAAATGCTAAATGAAAAAAGCCAATCCTAAAAAACTAAAGTCTGAATGTTTTCTCTGATATGTGGATGCTGATCCAGAATGGAGGTCGCGGGGAGCATGGAAAGAATGGAGGAACTTTAGATAGGGCAAAGGGGAGGGAGTCATGTGCAAGTGTGTGCAAAGCAGAAGAAACCACAGCCTGGATGAGTACACAACAAGTTTAGCAATGGTCATCCCCACCTGGCGAGATCCTGAATCCTTTTTATTTTTATTGCCTTCATATTTTTATACCCAAAACTTGTATAATGCATATTATAAAAAATAGATTATACACATTTTTCCTCATCAGTTTGCTTTTTCTGGTTGTTTTCTATAATTTTAGAAGGTTGGGGAGTTACCTGTTGAAAAGTATAATATTCTTTTCTTTCTTGTTCTTTGCTCCTTAGGATTCAATTCATGAGAAGACCAGTGCTTACTGTACAAGAAGTGATCATGACTGCCTGAGGGAGGAAGGCCATTTCCTACAGACCTGCTCCTCAGGGAGACAAGGCCAAGGACCTGCCACTACAGTGTCTGTTGAGTACCTTCAGGAGGTGGCCAGGACCCGCTTGTGTCTCGACAGGGCTTCTGATCTCCTTTTGGAGCTTCAGGAGGGCTCAGGCAGGTCTTCTTTCCCTTGGAGAAATTAGCTACAAGTTCAGAAGAACAGGAACTCTCCTTAGGGTCTTGCTTGCCCTTACCATGTTCCCCTGTTCTGGATGTTTTTTTTTTTTTTTTTTGTTTTTTTTACCGAGTTCCCCAGAAGCAGGCCCTCAGTCCCCAGTCACTGACCAGCTTTCTCCTTGCACTGTCAGAGCTGGCTGTGGAGGAGCAGTACTACCTGCGATGCGTCGAGCAGTTCTGCACTTAGGCAGGGAACAACTGGCACTGCATGTCTCTGGTCCAGAGGCTCGCCAGCCTGCGAGGGATGGAATTTGTGCAGAGCCTCTCCAGGCGGGGCCATCGATGCCAGTGGGTGTTTCCCAAGGAAGTCATCGCACATCAGGTGAGACACAGGTCCCTGGCAGAGCAGGAAAGCTGTGGGAACCACTCCTCACTCTCTCTTCCCTCATAATAGGCAGGACACAGGCAGGTATCTGGTCCTTGGTCTCTGCTTCAGGGTGGGTTTAGGCCACCTGCCATAGAGCAAAGGTAGGTATGGGCATGTTTGGTGTGCACATTTGTGTGTGTTTCTGGTTTGAAGTTCACCTGCATTTTATCGAAGCTTAATTTCTAATTGAATTCTACACAGGAAAAGTGAATGAATGTTTCTTTTAATATTTGCTTCCAGCAAAGTAAAGGTTACTCAGCTTGCAAGCTGTGTCTTGTGCTCTCTGCCAGGCAGAGGTGGGTAAGAATTGAGAGACAGTGCAATGAGTTTGGCTTTCAGGCTTCTCCATTCCCAATGCTCAGAAACTGTTAAATTCTTAGTGTCCTAGGGTTAAAAAATGGCACTGAAACTCTTGGCATCTTTAAGATGACTATCTGGGACTCAAAGATGACATGTTTTTGTCACTTTGCTTGGTGTGTTGCTGTGTGTAGAAAAAGCAAGAAGCTCCAGGGTCAGCCTCCCTTCTCCCCAGGCTCTCCGTCTCTGTGGAGGCCATGCTCCTGAAGACCTCCAGGATTGTCATGGCTGGAACTCACAGGGAGTTCCAGCTGAGTTGCCTCTCACCTCCAACAGTGTCTACTGTCTTTCTTTGCCTATGGAGAAGGGTCTTTTCAGAACACTCTACCTTGCCCCACCATGACTAACCCTCTTCTCCTGGGCTGCAGAAGGACCACACGGGCCAGATGGACCAATACCTGGTGCATGAGGATGAATACAAGGCACTTTGTGATGCAGTGGGCAAAGCCATGCTTGAGTGCAAGGCCTCCAGCCTCAAGACTGCTCTGATGGTAGGATGGGCTCACAGCTTCTCCCTGATTCCAGGTGGTATCCCTCACACCTGCATCTTCCCTGTCAAAAGATGCAGATGTGATGGAGAAGGTCTCTGAACAGCCCCAAGAATGACACTAATGCCAGGAGGCAGATGCCTATTGTCTTCATATCAAGTAAGAGATATTAACAATTAGCAAAATCCATTGCTATGTAGATTCATAGTCCACATACATACTATGTGTCTATTTTGATGTTGATACAGGGTTTTAGGGTTCTAATCATTTAAAAAAATATTTTGAGTTGTAGAGGAACACAATGCCTTAATTAATTAATTAATTTTTTATGTGGTTCTGAGGATTGACATCCAGTGCCTCACATATACTAAGCAAGCATTCTACCACTGAGCTACAACCCCAGCCCCAGGATTCTAATCTTTAAATTTTTCTGGTCTTGCATCTTTTTTGAGTCCCTGTTTATCCTTGCCTTACACCAGGAAGAGGAAGTAGAAAATCCTGTCTCTTCCCAGGACACATTTCTAAGACCAGTAAAGTAGTCACAGGAGAACAGGTGCTGACTTCTGTTTCTCCATCATGACTGCCTGTGCACTGAGGTTAACCTAGCTTGTCTCATGTAGCCCCGGTCATGTGCATGGAGGCCCATAGTGCATAGCCCAGGGAAGGTTGCTCTGGGTAGTGCTGTATCTTCTAAATACTTGCTCCACACCCCACCCACAGTCCTTCAAGAGCCCCAAAGCTCAACAGGCAGTCTACCTGCTGCTGATGCTCTTCCAAGAAGTGGCTGCTCTCCACTGTTCCCAAATCGCAGACCTCCACCCTAAGCCAGAGGTGAGTGACACGTTGGGGCTTTCATTCAGCCTCATGATTGGGAAGGACTTTCTAAGCACAGAACTCACAAATTTTATTTCCTATTTAGGGTAATAGGAATTATGACCTTCCATAATTTTCTATGTAGAATAGAGGGTGTACCCTTATTATGTGGAACAATTATTTTGTTTAATCCAAACCTTACAGACTCAGGAACCTTACTTAATGTTTACCAAAACAGAGTATTGAGATCTGTACTGAAGAATGTGGTTGCTGTGTTCTATATGAAAATTCTCTTTTCTGAAGCATTTCCCCTCCATTGGTGATCTTTTAACTATGTTTACCTGGATATTTGATGTGTACTCAGTATCATAATGTGTGACTTTCAAAGAGGAAACCCTAAATTCACAGTATTCCTTTTTGAAATATCCTAACATGAAAAACGTCTTTCGAGCCAGCAATGCGAGGCTGTGAGCAGGTTCGTTGAAAACAGCAGGATCCTGTCACCGACGGGGGTCAGGCCTTTCGCAGCATCCCTCGTGGCCAACACTCTGCCTTTGCTAAGCACAGGCCCTGGTGCCAACAGTCTTGAAAGAACAGTGACAGAAATGGCCATTCACACTGCAGCTGTCCTTCTGTGTGGACAGAGTGAAGTCTTGGTGCCCTTGAGGAACTTAACTTTCTCTCCCGCCAGCATGTCAGTAAGCTGCATGATGATAACTTCGATTTTACAGTGAAACTTCAATGTATTTTTTCCTGTTCAGACCTGGCCAGTGGCTGTGGGAACTCTCTAACTTGTCCACCTTTTAGATGCTCTGCCCCGTTGCCCCACTTGATCCTTCAGCACAGTGCTGGTGAAAACGCGCTTTGCCCTTTGCAGGTTCACACAGAGCTGTTGTACATCCTCTGTAAACAGCTCTGGAGCTGAGAAGAAACTGCCTCACTCTGTGCCTCTTGCTGGGCAGCAGCTGTAGCCCAGAGGCCCTCTAAGCAGGGCCATTTCTGCTCTTGGTCTTTCAGAATGCTTTTCTTCCAACAATGCCTGAAGACCTGCTGGCTCAAGCCCAGAAGTGGGAGGGTCTGGAAGGCATCCAATGGTATAGTGAGTACCAGTGTATGCGGAGGGGTCGCACTCTTCTCAGCTTGTAAGGTCTGCCTGTGGCCATGCCATACCTGAGGCTGGACCTGGGCTTCACTAGGTTCTGCTGAAAGCCCATGTTACTTGCCTCCTCCTGCCTTTGGCTTGAGGGCCACAGAGTTAATTGACTAGATGACCAAATAATTTCCCTGTGTAGTCATGGGATAAGAGCCATTGGGCTACACTGGTGCTCTCTAGAAATGTCACTTGGAAGAAGGGGGGCCTGGAGAACACACGGAGGCTCAATCAAAGGCCAGTCACAATCCAGAGGTTTTTGACCAGAGAGAGTTTCCCGCAGTCTACACCTGGGAGACAGCCACATAACCCATGACTTTATATGAGTTGTTCTGTTGCCTTAAGTAAATAATCTTCTAAAACTAGTTTTTAAAGTTGTACTGAAACATGCTTTTGCCAAAAAAGTAAAAATCCAAGAGAACAGAAAGATATATAGTGCTGTCACCAAGTTACCCCTGGTTTGTGTCTGGAATCCAATTTCTCTCTGCTGTGTAAACCAGACTATTTTCATGGGTGATATGTGTTCACTGAGCTCCAGGAACACACAAGTAATTTAGCTGATGACCATGGCTCGAGGCTTCTGGTGAGGTGCTTAGGACATGGGCTCTGTGTCCTGTTGGTCAGGGCAAGAGAGGAGGGCAGCAACTTCCCCTTCCCACATTTGGTAATTTGATGAAGACTTGCTAACATGTGTCCTGTTGTTCTTTGAACAGTTTGTCCCAATGGTCATCTGTGCACTGTAGGACAGGTGAGTCTTGGTGTTTGGGGGAGGCTCAAAATGTGCATTCCCATATGGGGTGGTGGGGAAAGACTTGGGAATAAGGGTCTTCACCTTCTGGGAGGCACAGGTGCATTCTGAGGACTACTCAGTGTGTTCCAACTGAGTCTCATTTAGAGATACCAAGGACATGATTCTTTCCTGCAGGTCATCTGTGTATTGTAGGATATTTAGCAGCATACCTAGCCTCAGCTCACTGGGTGCCAGTAGCAGTACCCCCCAGCCCAGTGTGATGCCCAAGAATGTCTGCAGGCATCACCCAAGTCTCCTGGGATGCCATAATGCTGCTGGCTGGGAGCACTGTAGCAGGGCTCAGCCACACAGACCCTCAGCTGGATCACTAGCCAGAGAGAAATGTGGGCTGAATACCAGAGAGCAGGAGAAGACAAGAAAGACTCATGGCTAATGAGCCCTGGGGGCCAAGCAGATGCTGCTCATCTGGGACTCTGAGGCATCTCCCTGGTTGTTCACAACATTGGCACTTGCTGCGCAACAGGCTGCTGGACTAGACCTATGCGTGCTTCTCCATAAAGTGAATAGGAGACAGGGATGGAGCCCTGATGTGACACTTCACCTTCCTGAATCCCACTTGCTTCCTTGTCCATGAAGTGAAATAGGAACAGATTCTAGGGCCCCTCTTAGTGCTGAGTTCTGTGGTCTGAACGCCTGTAGCTGGAGGGGCCTGGTGTGGCTGTGATTCATAGCATGCAGTGGGATGCCATTTGACTTGAAAACCTGGGCCCATTAGTGATGGCAAATCTTATGGTTGGGTTTTTGTTTTTGTCCAGTGGGTGTTAGGAGGTCTATTTGGAAGCTATTAACACCATAATTCCTGGTGTTAGATAATGAAGCTCTAGAGGTTGGCATGCCAGTCACAGGGATGAAGGAGGCAGTGAATATGAGAAAGGAAGATGGGGCTGTACACACTTGTCACTCTGCATGAGAGTAAAAAACCTTACTTTGGGAAAATAAAGCCACCTTTGCTCATGGACGGCACACTTGATTAAGTGCCTACTCTGTCCCCAGAGCTCCTGCTGCTTACTGATACACGCATGCACCAGATGCAGTCCGTGGCACATGCCACCTCCTATGCAAGGTGGCTTCTCCACATGTAGAATTGCTGGCTGCAGTGCTGACTCTGGGTCCCCTCTTTGTCCCAGTGTGGCAAGCCGATGGAGCTGAGTTCCTGTGTTGACTGTGGTGCTGTAATTGGAGGTGTCAACCACAGACCTTAAGACAGCTTCCAAAGCATCGGGTATGTGGGCTCAGCTTCTTTCCCTTGGAGCCTAGGGTTCCAGGCTGTCTGTTCCCGCAGATGAATCATACCAACTATAGGATCACTAACACCACAGCTGTACATCTGGACCTGTGTCATGTTGGGGATCCACATCAAACACACCTGTAGTCATGTGGCACTGAAACTTTTTGGTTGTTGTTGTTTTGCTTTGTTTTGTTTTTGTGGTGCTGGGGAGGGAACCTGGGCCTCACACATGCTAGGCAAGTGCTCTGCCATTGGGCTGCCCCCCAGCTCTCTTTTTTTTTTTTAATATAAGAAAAGTGAAAGATACATATAATCAGTCTTATCAAGTACATCCATCCCTCCATATCTGCAGGGACTGTTCCCAGGACACTGCCCTCCACAGATACTCAGATTCAGATGTTCTGTTCTTTTATATGTCATGAAACAATCTTGTTTGTGACCTACAAATAGGTAGGTCACAAAATTTTAGTATTATTATTAAAAAATAATAAAAATTATTTTTAAAAATATTTTTCCCTTTTGGTGAGGATTGAGCATAGAGGTTACATCCCCATCACCAGCCCATTTTTATCTATTTTTTTTTCTTTTTAGAGACAGGATCTGGATAAGTTGCTTAGGGTCTTGCTAAGTTGCTGAGGCTGAATTTGAAACTGCAATTTTCCTGCCTTAGCCTACCAAGGCACTGAAATTACAGGTGTGCACTACTATACCCAGCCTTCCATGGACTTTTAAAAAATTATCTCTGGGTTTCTCATGCAATGTAAATGCTACAAAAATATTCATTTATCATATTTTTTAGGAAATAGTGACAAGAAAAAAGCTGCTATTCAATTTAGATGCAGTTATTTCTGAATATTTTTATTCCACAGTTGCTTGAATCCACAGGTGCAGAACTGCAGATACAGAAGGCCCAATGTATCAGATTCAGAAACCAGATAAAAATTTGACCTCCAGCTAGACACAGTACATTCCTATAATCCCAGCTACTTGGGAGGCAGGAGGATGGAAATTTTGAAGCCAGCCTGGGAAACTTTGTGAGACCATCTCAAAATAAAAATAGAAAGGATAGGGGGCATAGTTCAGAGGTAAAGTGCTTTCTTAACATATGTGAGGCCCCCAGCTCAATTCCCAAAACTGAAAATATAAATAAAAATAAAAATCTGATCTCACAGTCCCATGCTTGGTTCTAAGATAAGTGTGGCTGTCAATGTTCCCTTAAGATGAAAGGCAGGACTTTCTACCATCATCATACATCTGGTTATTCTGTTACAAAATTTAAAATCATCTACCTGTTATCTCCATAAACCATCAATGTCATTAAATCTCAAAACATTTTTGCCAGACTGTATATCTCAGTTTTTGATTTGGGAATATTGAGAAAAATGTGGACAAACCCCATGAGGATGCAAAAATGCTCCAAACTTGCTGTCCTGATGCAGGTGTTGGCCTCCATCCCGACACCCTGCACTAATGGCCACATTAATGATCTGTAATGATCAGATCATAAAGTCTACTTGGTCCACTGCAGCCACTTAACACTGGGAATGTTGCAAGGTTTGGCCAGTCAGGAGGGTGGTTCTAAAAAGAAGAATTTGGAGGCAGGTGGTCTAGGCTTGGAATAACTTCAAAACTGGGTGTGGTGGTGCACACCTATAATCCCAGTGACTCAGTAGGCTGAGGCAGGATAATCAAAGCCAGCTTCAGCAACTTAGCAAGACTGTCTCAAAATAAAAACTAAAAAAGTGGGGGTTGAGAATGTAGCTCAGTGGTTGAGCCCCTGGGTAAAATCCCCAATACCAAAAACAAAAAGAAAAGAAAACAAACAAACAACAACAAAAAAAAAAAAACTGGAAACATAGTCATTAAGGTGTGAGACCCTGGCTGAGGAGAAACAGATATCTCCAATCTTCACCCTGTTTCCTCTCATCCTTTCCAGAGCCAGCACAGATAGAACCAAGACTGGCCATGTGCTGGGCCACCCGCAACCCAGAGATGTCATAGTGGTGTCTGACCGAGACCTGTCCCCAGTCGTCTTCATTCTCATCCGGCTACTCACTCATTTGGCTATGCTTTTGGGAGCCACTCAAAATCCTCAGGTATAAGATGCTACCGCTAGACTCTCTTATGTTGCCATAGGAAGAACCTGCTGTGTTTACAGTCAGTCCTTTTGTCTACAAAGTCCTAGACACCTAAGGATTTTACCTAGTCACAGGGTAATACAAAAGTTATAAATCCTGCTTTTTCCACTGTGACATATGATGCAATGGGATAACTATTCATCAGATTATGGAAAATCCTCTTCATTTTTTAATTTTAAAATCTGTTTTAACTGACACAAAGCAATTACACATACAGTGTGACACCTTAGCATGTGTATACAAGGTGTAATAATCAGCTCATAAAGTCTACTTGGTATGTACAACTCTTGTCCTCAGCCCAAACCTGGGCATGGGGAGGTGGTAGGACCCTGTCACCCCCTCATGGTGGTGGCTATTTGAGGTACAGGGAAGCATTCCCTGCTGCACCAGGATGACATGAGAGCCAGCAGTCTCTGGCTCCAACCACCTGCCTCCCTTCCTCTGCTGCCTGCATCATGAGATGCATGTGATTCCATCTGCTGCCTGAGAGCACCCTGACCTCATCTAGAAACCACCTTCTCCCCAATGCAGGTGCTTTGCTCCCTTGGCCTCTCACTGTGTCCTCTACACACAGATCCCACTGCACATCTTATTTTCTTGCTCTCTCAGGCTTTGATAAACATGATCAAGCCTACAGTGAGTGACCCAAAAAGATTCCTGCAGCAGCATATCCAGAGAGACTTGCAGCAGTTAACAAAGATGCTGGGGAAGAGTGCTGATGAGACCACCCATGTGGTCCACCTCATGCTGTGCTGCCTTCTCAAAGAGCAGCACCTACTCCCTAACCAGAGTAAGCAGGGTGAGGGCTGCACATGACTGCCAAGAGGTCAGGCTCCCTCAGCTCCTGGTGAATGGCATGACAAGAGTGGGAGCAAGCACTCTGCTCTCCTTGCTGGGGCTGCTGCACTCCTCCACATATCACCTACCTGCCTGGCGGGGGCCTGCAGCACTGATACCTGTTGCTTGTTCATGCAGCATTAACCTGTATCCTAAGACCACATGGCACCCCACCAGGTGATATGTGTTCCACTTCTGCTTTCCAGAGATGTCACACTTGTACCCTGACTTAATATGTGCATATCCACATTACACGAACAAAGGAGGCTGCAGAACACTGTCTGCCGAGCTAACTCTTCTACTCTTAAACATTTAAACCATGCCAAAAGCAAAGGTCTGTGAGGGGACTCTGTAAGTGGTTATCTGAGTGGCATTATGAGGGATTTCAGTTTCTTTTTGCTTACCTGCAAAAATCTTTTAAAATGACCATTGCAGAACAATGTTATTTAAAAGCATACAGATAATACAATAGCAATGAAAAGTCTGTTCCCACAACCAAAGAATCCCTTTCCCTTCAGGGATATCTTTGCCAGAAACCAACATTAACATGTGCTTTACATTTTATCAAGACTGATTTTGCTGAATGCCTCTTGTTCTGGTGTGGATTCCACAGCACACGGACTCGGGAGCCCAACAGGCAGCAGTGAGGTGGCTCTGGGTAGCTGTCAGCATCTCTGTGTCCCTAGGCTTTTGAGTTCATGTCCTGTCCTTAACCATTTGTTTAGAATGCCTTTAAGACCACGGCTTTGGGTTGGAAGGTTGTCAGAGACTCAAGTATCTTCACAAGGTCTGGAGGCTGGTGTTGGCAGTACCTGGCTAACTTAGAAAGTTATCACCTCAAAAGGAGGACTATCTTTATTAACATTCTTCAGTGTTTTCTGTATGGAGATTGCTGTTTTTTTTGTTTGTTGGATAACACACAAACTTTTTGGTTTTCTTTGTAGGGCATTTAAATTTTGATGCAAAATTGTCAACCAAAGGACAGAAAAACAATTGGGAAAAACATGTTGAAGCTCTTCTTCTACCTGAACTGGAGGTAAGTGGTGAGTGGTGACTACTCCTTAGCCCTGTGTCCAGGAGGGGGTCCCATTCATCTGTAGAGCACTGTTGGACCACTGTCCTCAGGAAGGTCATTAGAGGCCTCACCTGGAGAAACCGCTCCTTCTGCTATCCCCAGGTGTCCCTCCTATACTGCTCATAAGTTAAGCCAACGATTATCAGGAGTTCTCACAGGGCAGGTGGCCGCTTGTTCTCTATTGCTTTTTACAGCAGGATGTGAAACTAAGAGGCAGAGACCCTCCTGAAATAAATCGATATCTGGATTCATGACTGCTCTGGTGAGAACATCACAGAGCTGACTATCCACAGCATGACAGGAAAGTCAGGAAGCAAAAGGGAGGTGAAATAAAGGCCCCTAAAATAGTTTGCTCTGTTTGGGGAAGCAAAAACCCTATAAACAAAGAACCCCCCCAATCACCGTGAAAGACAGCAAAATCATGCATCCAGTGTGTGCAGACAGATTCCTAAAGAGCCACTGTGGGGCCATGAGCTCCCTGATTGTCTGTGACAATGTCTCACTTGCAGAATGCTGTGTCATTTCTTTATCCAGCATCTAGATAAGACCCTGCTGACTGTGAGCACACTCATCTGCCAGGATGAGCGCATCAGCTCTAGCCCTGTGGCCAAAATCATATATGGTGACCCTGCAAGCTTCTTGCCCCAGCTGCCCCAGAAAAGTGTGGTTCATTGCTCAAAGATTTGGAGCTGAAGGAAGAAGATCACAGTCGAGTACCTCCAGCATGTTGTGGAGCAGAAGAAGAGTAAGGAGGTGGTGCCCGTGCTCTGGCAGTTTCTACAGAAGGTGTGTCTGCTTCATGGGCTGCCCCCTTTTCCTGGAATACTTCTGCTGAGGACTGGGAGGCTCTGTGCCTGGGTTCAAAGTCATCATTCCTAGAGGCAGAACCCTAACCAACCCCATCAGCACTGTGATTCTGAATGCAAGACCTGTAGCACCAATCTCAGGGAGAGCACAAAGGTCTTAAGACACATCTGCTAAAATCACAGGTGAAATATGCACATGAATGGGGTTAGCAGTGATCTGTAAGGAACTTGAAGGCCAGGAGGGACCACCCTGGTCACTCAACTGTGACACTTTGTCTTCATCCCCAGAAGTTGAGCAGGTGGTTACCAGCAAGTACCTGGTGAACAGTCAAGAATGCACACTAAAACCAAACCAGAGCCCTCCCTGTGCCCTTCAGGCAGGAGGCAGCATGCTGAATGATGGGGCTGTGGGATCTGCCAGGCCCAGAAACCATCCCCAGCTTTTACCCACTTGAGCTCTCCTGGGCCACAGTAGAAGTTCTCACAACCTCCCTCATGGACCAGTACCATGGCAGGGAGCAGAATGATTTGGAAATATCTGGTGCTCACACTAGAAAGAATTTTATGATAGTGTTGTGATCTCTTTTTAAGACAACAGTTTTATTTGACTGAGGATGCTGGATTCTGGATCTTCAGAACAAAATCCAGGAATCACACCAGCTACCATTGCCCCAGGCCTTGGTCTTTCCT
The DNA here is from genome assembly GCF_052094955.1 of Ictidomys tridecemlineatus. Taxonomy (NCBI): domain Eukaryota; kingdom Metazoa; phylum Chordata; class Mammalia; order Rodentia; family Sciuridae; genus Ictidomys; species Ictidomys tridecemlineatus. The sequence continues at coordinate 85,575,084 of NC_135485.1, forward strand.
TCCAGCAGCATCACACACAACAGTGGGCCCAAGAGTCAGGTTTTAAAATTTTTTTCCAAATTATTTACTTTTATAAATTCATTAGCTTATACACATTAATGGGAATTGGTGCAATATTTCCGTGTATGCCTATAGCATGCACTGATCTTGTCTCTGTGTCTGGCTTCACTTAAAATAACATCCTCCAGTTCTATCCATTTTTCTGAAAATGATAGGAGTTCATTCTTCCTACAGCTAAAATCATATTCTATTATGTATATAAACCACATCTTTATCCATTCATCTGCTAATGGGCTTCTAGGCTGATTCCATGTCTTAACTATTGTAAATGGTGCCACATAAACATGGGTGTGCAGTACCTCTTTGATACGCTAATTTTCTTTCAAGTGGGATAGTTGAGTCACATGGTAGGTTTTTTTTTTTTTTAGTTTGAGGAACCTCCATACTATTCTCCATTATGAGGTACTAATTACATTTCCACTAGCAGTATATTAGATTTCGTTTTCCTCTTCATCTTTGTGAGCATTTGTTATTTTATGTTTGGGTTCATTTATTTTATAGGGTGGGATACTAGTGGCAATTGAACCTAGGGCCTTCTTGGGCTTGCTAGGCAAGAAATGCTCTACTACTGAGCTAAAATCCCCATCCCCAGCTCCCCCCCAATATGACAAGGTCTCACTAAGTTGCCCAGACTGGCCTAGAACTTGCTGAGGCTGGCCTTGAACTTGTGATCTTCCTGCCTCAGGCTCCTGAGTAGTTGGTATTACAGATGCCACCATGCCTATCTTATTTTTTATAACAGCCATTCTAACTGTGGTGGTATAGCGTCTCATTGTAGTTTTGATTTTCATTTCCTTGATGGCTACTGATATTGAGCATTTTTGCATATATTTGTTAACCACTTGTATTTCTTCTTTTAAGAAGTGTCTATTCAGACCATTTGCTTATTTTTAAATTGGATTGCTTTGATATTTTTGTTGTTAAATTTTTTGAGTTATATAGTCTGGGTATTTACCAGCTGTCAGGTAAAGGTGGTTTTGGTGTCCTATCCAGAAAACCATTGCCTGTGCCAATGTCTTGGAGTGTTTCCTCTATTTTTCTGCTGACAGCTTCAGATGTCAAGTCTTACATCTGGGTCTTTGGTCATCTAGAGTTGATTCTTGTCAAACTGAGAGATGGTGGCCCAGCTTAGCCCTTGAGGAAGCTTTTCATTGTAGAAAGGAGGGGACTTGGTCTTGTTCATCCTACATCTGTCGTGTGCAGGGCATGTCTAATATATTGAAGGCCCTCAACTTGGTGAGAGGATGGGCTTGCCCCTTTCCCATTTGCAAGTTTCAGGGTAAAATCATGTAAAACAACCCACTGACCACACAAACCACACAGAAAGTTCCCACCTGCCCCAAAATCTATACACCTCATGTTGTTTCTCAGTTAAATAGAGAAAGTGTTACTGAGCTGTTTTCCCTTTTCCAGGAGGCAGAACTAAGACTGGTGAAATTCTTACCTGAGATTTTGGCCCTGCAAAGGGATCTAGTGAAACAATTCCAGAATGTTCCAGAAGATGAATACTGTTCCATCAGGAGTTTTATTAGCAGTCACAGTTCAGGTACGACTGCTGCCTGCTCCAACAAAAGAACAGGACCATCCATGTGTCGTGGTTCAAAAGGATCATTCAGGTTGGGGCATGAGGGTGGGGCTCAGATTCTAAGCTAGAACATGAGGCAAAGGATGCCAAATCCCAGAGACATGCCTTGAGCCACTGCTGTGGCTAGAAAGCCCTCACCTTTTCCAGCTCTCACACAACCTCAAACTTGAAATGTGGCATGCTACTGAACATGAAGAAGGTGCAGGGTCAGATTCTTGGGAGCACACCTTGTAGTTTCTTGTCAGGGTAGTGCTAGGGGTTGTTTCCATGGGGATCTTACCAGGTGTTTTGTTCAACAGAGGGGCTGAGGCAGCTCTTCTACAACAGGATCACCATCTTCCGGTCCACATGGAATGCATAAAGGCGGTCACTGGAGACCAATGGTAAGTGTCCTCCTCCATGTGGCTCTTCCAGCTCCCTGCTGTGTGTGTGGCAATTGCAACCTATTGATGGAGGTGCTGGGATACATGAATCAATCTCCAAAGTAATCCTCAGTCCTCTTGAATCTATAAATATGTAATAAGAATAGAGTTGAGAGCACTTGAAACTTAACAGCCAGGGACCACCTCTATGGAAATGGCTGCCCCAGGCTGTGACCCAAATGCCTGGAGCAGAATCCCTCTGCTTAGGAATGATCCTGTTTTTTAAAGGTGAAATCAAGTTACCTAAAGAGTACTGCAGCTCTGACCTGGATCTGGACACAGATTTTGAGGTCATCCTACCCCGGCGTCGGGGCCTGGGTCTCTGCTCAACTGCGTTAGTCAGCTACTTGATTAACCTTCACAATGAAATCATCCACATGGTGAAGAAGTTCTCCAAAGAAAACAACAGGTACTACAGAAGCCCACCATCCCTGCCTCCAGGCTTGGCTGCAGACTCTGCCAGCAACAGCTCTTGTCCCCACTCTCTCAGCCTTCCTCAACAAAGCCCCGTGTTTACACATGGTTTTCACATGCTCACACTATGAAGGCAGAAGCAGGAGCCTTAGGCCCCATATACCTGCCCTGGACCCCAAGCATTGTATCTTGTGTCCCTCAGCTATTCCATGGATGCCTCAGAGGTCACTGACCTGCATGTTATCAGTTACGAAGTGGAACGAGACCTGATTCCACTGATTATCTCCAACTGCCAGTATCAAGTAGAGCAAGGTGGGGAGACGTTGCAGGAGTTTGACCAGGAGAAGATCCAGGGGCAGATTAGCAGCTGCTTCCTCCAGGGAAAGCCCCGGCTCACCCTCAAGTTAGGCTGCGCCCTCTGCCAATGATTTGCTTGAGTCAGTCAGCCCTGTGGGTTTCAGGGTAAACAGACTTAAGTGACAACCAGGCTCTTGTCTGTGTTATCTCCTCCCCACTGGTGGTCTGTGGTCCCTATGACTTCTTTGGGCTGGGAAGTGTTCCCAGCTCTCTTCCATATCACCATCACCATCTGCACCTGTCCCCCAGGGCAGCCTTAAGTCTCAGTGGACTGGGTTTCCACTACAGTTAATGGTACCACCAAGAAAACCCATCACTGCTGCCACCCCCTTCAGTTGCATATGTACTTGGTGCCCAGAAACCACTGCGCAGACCTTCCCATTCCGTCATCCTCGAACTGCCATGGCCGAGGCTTCACGTCAGAGTATTTAGCCTTTGGTCCAGCTGCCCAGTGCCAGCAGCACCACTTCATCTTAGTTTCCTACCAGAATGCCACCATGTAGGAAGTATCAGTGCAGGCACCCCTGGAAAGGGGCAGTCAGGAACCCCCACCCCCAGCCAGTCCACAGCGTGTAGACAGCATTACATGGCCTCCACCACACTCCCCCATCTGTAACAGAGGCCCTGTCACCTGACCCCAGCCCAACCTTCCAGCTGTCTCCAGGCCCTTCCTTTCTTACTGCATCAAACCCTGTGACCTGCCTTCTGACTCCCTGAGCACAGTGGCACTTCCACACTGTCCCTTCCAGTGGCTGCCCTCATCCTTCCAGGTCCAGTCAGGTGTTATACTAGGATGTATTTGTTCCCTCATTGCCTGCAATTAGGCTGTCAGTTGCTTAAGCCCAAAGCCATTTTTAATTCATCCTGAGAGTGGCTGCCTTGTGCACAGTGTCTGCTCAGTGTCACAAGATAGATCACAAATGTGCACATTCCCATTCCTGTTCCTCTAGTGCTCTTCCTCTCTTGTGGTCCTCAGACACACTATTCTACAGGGCAATATCTGCAAGGCCACTGTAGCCAGGCTGGATTTCTTGTGTTACTGTGTCCAAAGAGTGGGGGTGGAACAGAGTCATCAGGAGACAATAAAGCTACATTCCTTGCCCAGGAATATACTGTCCAGTTTGGTACTTAGTCACTGAGTCACTGCTGAAGAATATATCTGTCATCAGATGGAAACCTCCACTATAGATTTAATTTCCAAAAACTTTTTTTTTCCTTTCTCACCTTATGGAATACCCATGCTAGTATACAGACATGCTTGGAACTTTGAACATCTCTTTATGGACATCAAGAACAAAATGGCACAGGTGGTCATAATAAACCCTCACTTGCAAGGTGCTTTCATTCACATATACAAGGACATTTCAGTCCCATCTGTTGTGTGCTATGAGCACCAGGCTCTCTGGCTCTCTGAGAACCCCAGGAGCTCCTTAAGAGCCCAGTGTTTTCTGGAGAAGCAAACAGGATGGTCAATCACCAAACTTTCTTTTGAGTACAGACCAACCACTTGGGGGTTATTTTCTTAATGATGATATCATGACCATGGTGCTACAAGTTGAGAACTCAATTCTTCCTGCTCCTTAGGTTATGCTACTGACAGATGGAGAAGCTGTTGTGCCTTTCCATGTACTCATGGGTCATGTGGAGGATTCAGTTAGCTCGGGCCCATTTCTGTGCATCAGCTCAAGCACAAGCATCAGTTCTTACCACAAGTGTTGGATAGCTGGTCCTGCTGGCAGCTCACAGTTAGGCTCTTAACAAGTAGGAGAAGCAAAAACCAAGCCTCTGCTTTTGGTTTCAGTGCCTTCTCCCAAATTAGGCCATGGGTGCCATCAGTGGAGAGCTTCAGTCCTACAATGATGTCTGTGAAGCCCTTTCTGTTATAGAGGTTACTCTGGACTTTCTAGGCACAGCTGGTGGGGATCCAAATATGCATCTGAATGTGTATGCCCAAGACATCCTGCGAATGGGTGACCAAATGACTCCAATTTTAAAGGTGGGTCCCATATGCCTTTCAAGGAGAATCAGTATCACCTCATCTTAATTTCCTGACAGAATGCGACCAAACAGGGAGCATCAATGCAGGCACCCCTGGAAAGGGGCAGTCACGAACCCCACCCCTAGCCAGTCCACAGAATAGCAGCACACACTGGGGACAGGAGAGGAAGGGACACTCAGTGCTGACCATCTAGTAGAGTGGGATGCACAAGTGACTGAGGACATTGGCTACCTGTATGTTGCATGATGCTCACAGACACTGAGCTGCTGCAGGAGAAGTAATAGAAGTAATAGACTCATGTGTTTGTAAGATGAGACAGGTAGACTCTTGGATGGAACAGAGGTGGCCCCAAGACAGGATATGGAGGAAACAGGGAGGAGGGAGTGCCCTGGGGTAGTACCCAGAGTCCTTGGTGTGCACAAGGGAGGGTGTGAGCCTTTGCATTCTACTTGGGACCCTCTTCCTCTTCCAGGCCTTAAGCAGATGTCAGTTAAAACATGCCATTGCTCTCTGGCAATTCCTCTCTGCTCATAAGTCGGAACAGCTACTGGGACTGAAGAAAGTGAGTCTGCCCTGCCTCTGCCAGACTAAGGGAGATGCACCCTCTTCCCAGGCTTTGATGTTGCACTTGTTTATCTGTTTTAGGATCCCTTTAGGGAAATCAGTTCTAAGTACAAAGCAGACCTCAGCCCAGAAAGTGCTAAGCTCCTCAGTGCCTTCCCGAATTACACAGACCTGGATGCTTTCCTCCTAGAGCTTCATGAAATGATGGTGTTGAAACTAAGAAACACTCAAACCCAGGACAGCTTCAACCCTGAATGGAGGTATAGTGTGCATATCTGCTGGCAGGCAGGTGTGCAGAATATTTGCTTTTTCCCATTGACGTGAAGTAGTTCCAATTGTTAGACTGACTCTCTGTCTAACAAGTAGACATAACTATGTCAAAGAGATAAACATTTTAGATTAGGTACAAAAAGCCACACTAATGTGTGAAATCTAAGATATTCAAAACTATCTTAATTTTACATTTGTGTCAATCTAATGACCAAAAAATGGTATCTTATTTTCACTTGTTTCCCCACCTACTTTTGTGGTTGGGCACATTTTTAAATTTTTCACCACTTTTATCATCCTCTGAATTATCTCTTGGTAGCTTTTGGTTATTGGACAGGGCAGTTGATCTCTTTTTTCCTTTTGGTACCAGGAACTGAACCCATGGGTACTTAACTACTGAGCTATATCCTCAGCTCTTTATTTTTTGAGATAAGACCTCATTATTGTTGAGGCTAGCCTCAACTCTGCAATCCTCCTGCCTCAGCTTCCTTAGATGCTGGGATTATAGGCATATGCCACCACACCCAACCAGTTTCTCTTTCTTAATGATTTTTAAAAGATCTTTGTATAGAACAGATTAATCTGATGTACACATTACAAATGCACTAGAAGTCAATTGATGGGATTTTTTCATAAAGTCGTTATGGGGCCAGATGCAGTGGTACATGCCTGTAATCCCAGGAGCTCTAGAGGCTGAATCAGGAGGATCATGAGTTCAAAGCCACCCTCAGCAACTTAGTGAGGCTCTAAGCAACTCAGCAAGGTCCTATCTCTAAATAGAATATTAAAAAGGACTAAGGATGTGGCTCAATGGCTAAGCATCCCTGGGTTCAATCCTCAGTACCACCCCCCCAAAAAAGCCACCATGGGGACATACACTAAAGGCCTTCCTTATCACATTGCAGGGTGCTAAAATATCCTCATGTTTTCTCCTGCTGCTTTTATACTTCTATGTTGTGCATTTCTTTCATTAGTTCACTTTTATATGTGGTAAGAGGCAGGCATTTCACTTGACTTGGTTTTCTGGATGGACAGTCAGACTACACTTGCTATTTCTGATCTCAGGCCATATGGCACATGCCTGTGAGCAATTAAATTCCCCTTCCTAGAGAATTTACAAACTTTGGTAAGATAAACCATGAAAGGGAATACCTGCCTGTTCTGAATGGTAAAGCTTTTCTTCTGATGCAGCCAAGCAGGCCTGTCAGTGGAGTGCCTGAAGTGGCCTAGCTGAGCATCATCCAGGAAGCTCCATCCTCTAGATGCCTTGAGCCTGGGACTCCAGGTCTAGCTCAGGAACTGGGCAGCTGGCTGACCTTAAGCTGATGCTCAGTATTTCCCATCTTATTTAGCACCTCAGTCCTGTCAATGCCTGGAAAGAGTGAGAGCTGATAGGCTCCTGATGCTGTAAACACTATTTCTTGTGCTTGATTTTACAGCCTGAGGGACACTCTAATGAGTTACATGGAAACCAAAGAGAATGAAGTTCTTCTGGAAGTGGAATCCCAGTTCCCAGAAGAGATACTGTTGTCCAACTGTGTCTCTGTGTGGAAAGTGGCAGCTACACGGAAACAGGACAGGCAAGCAAAATAGGATCCTCCACTCCATCTCTTGATGTGCTGCAGACACAGCTCCCCTCCCCTCCACTGTGCCTCTGGGAGCACCTAGAAGGAAAGTGTTGGCACAGAACTGAATTCAAGGCCAGCATGTACTGTGCCAGCTGACAGCTTTTTTTTGAGAGTTAGGTTTCTGGAATACATGCAGATGCCAGAACTTCCATGTTACATTATGAATATCAAGTGGTGAGAATGGCAGTTACTTGAAACTGAAAATCAAACACCATCCTGTGCATTCAAGGAGCAACAGGAAGAGTCATAATTGGGGTCACACCCAGCAATGACCTGTGTCGGGCCTGCAGCCTGTTCCTCATGCTTCCTAATGTTGCCACACAGAGGCAGAATGTAGGGCTACTGGTCTTTTTTTTTTTCCCTATGCTATTCTGCATACGCAGAAGATAATCTGGTTTTCTCCTCTTTCCCAGTCCCTTAAATTCTGAGTATTATACTCATATTTCTTGGGTTCCAAGATGTGAAAAAAGTACCACACTCTTTTTGTCTTCTCACTAATGGAAAGCCAGGGTGTCTGCACATGCCTTAATGCCACGAGAACAAAGCCAACCCAGACCCCACTCTAAGTCACTGCCAGATGCCAAAGAGAGCCAACAACTCTGTGAAGAGCATGGGACTTGGGACACTGCTAGGGTTTTGGTTTCCATTTTGGTTTAAAATGGAGCGGATTGACAGCCAAAGTGCCTTCCAGTTCTCATATCTTGAGATTCTAAAGAAAATTCGACAGCATCAGCATGGATCAGAGCAGGTTCTTGGCAATGCCATGGGGAGTTTTTGGTTGCCAGGTATTATTATACTACATAAGCATGCAATCTTGGTGTGATCTCAGCTTCCCTTAGTATGTGCATTCCTTTCTTTCAGTCTCAACCATACCATAAAAACTGAGTCTCAGAGAGAGTACAAAACCAGTTCCATTTCTGAAAAAGGGAAATTAACTTGCCTCAATCTTGTGCTGTGTTTGTCATTGTAAGTTTTGTCTCTTTTTGAAACCTACTTTGATGTCCTGGACCTCCGGATAAATTCCTTTTCTTCACAGCTCAGAACCTGTTTGCCATAAGAGCCATCCACACATTGGAGAACTATTTCTCATGTACATTAAAGATCAACTTGAAATCAGGCCTGTGAACTTTTCAGCTACATAAATGCAAAATGGGGGCAAAGGGCACAGCTCAGTGTAAAGTGCTTGCCTCATATTCACAAGGCCATAGGTTCAACCCACAGCATTGCAAAAACAAAACCAAAAAAAGGTAACCTGGCACAGGCCCTGTGCACACCTGCAAAGGTAGGTACAGAAGGAACACTGCACTCCATTTCCATGTATCATTCTCACAGCATCTGATGAAGGAAGTGCAGTGACAGACCTCAGGTAGTAGCTCCTTTCACAACATGCACTTGCATTTAGTGAGCTGTGATGAACCTTCCAGACAATGTAGAGCCACCTCCTCCTCCCACCAGATGCCTGCCACCTGAGAGTAGAAGCACCTTGGCTTTAGATGCCTGGGAGTCAGGGTGCAGCTTGCCAGGGCCAGCAGGTGGCATTCAGACTCAACCTGTTCCTCACTGCCACACCTTCACAGGTAGAATCAGGTGTCAAGTCCTTGATATGAAGACCCTTATTTTCCCTTTGGCCTGGGTATCTTTTTCACTATTATGAATTGTTTCTAATTAAGATGTTTTATTTTGTATGCTATGCTTTCAAAGCCTCAACTGTCTTATCTAGCACAATTTACACAAAAATACACCAGGCTAGTACAAGTAAATGTCATTATACTTGTAATGCTGTTTTGATAAATGTGAGTTCTGCTGCTAAAAGATCCCTCTCTTTGGGAGCATGCTACTGTATATGCCATGTAGACCTCAGCTAGACTGTGGGAATGGTTATGGGTTTTTGTGGAAATGTCCTTGAATGTATTCATGAAGTAGATGGTTCAGAAGTGAAGAGCACACTCTAGAATGTGAGATGGTAAACTTCCACTAGACAGAACAACAACAGAACAGCTTGTCCACAGTAGATAAAGCTTAAGTCTCAGTGGGGAAGGGGGGGTGCCTTCTTCTTAAAGGGACATTACTGAAACAGCAAAGCCCCAGCTACTAAGGAGTAAGAATGAAAACTACCTAACTCAGGCAGGCAGGCTATGCATGGAGAAGACATCCTGGTAACAGAAAATAAAGGCAGTGAAAGAAATAGAACTTCAAGTCTTTGCCCTCAAACCCTTTCCATACCATCTCTAATACTTATGAAATTTTGCCACTTGTTAAGGGAGACAGACAGGGGTTATTTCAGCTTTCCTAGATGTTAAGCTAATTTAAACTCAAAAACAACCTTCCACTGATAATCACTGTGAGCAAAACATCAGTTCAAAGGGCCGAGGGAAACTTACCCATGTTCTGGTATGCCCACAAGCACCAGTGTGCCAATGGAAAGCATCTCTGATGTGATGCCAGAAGCACCAAGTAAGGCTGCATGTCACAGTGCCAGCAGAGTGCTCCATGGGACAGCAGCCCTGAGGCCTGGAGCTGGGTACCAGCAATTGGCAGCAATTGGCACTCACATCGTGTTCTGCAATGTTCTGACCCCTTGAAGTTCACTAAGCCTATGCTTAGAATCCCAGGTCCATTTGGAAAAACAAGCACAAGTGCTTTCTCCAGAGAGAAAATGCTAGCAAAACTCATACCTTCCCTATAGGGACATTAAGCCTGCTTCCTTCTCAGCTGGTGGAGTGCTTCAGAGAACCAACTGGGGAGGGCCCTGTACATGCAGCAGCCCCCTCTGCTGTGGAGGCTGCTTCTGCTTGGGGGCTCCACAGTCTGCAATGTGCTGTCTTTCCCTTCCCATGGCCCCACCAAGGTCAGTATTCCTTTCTCTTTAAGTCAGTAGCTGCAGAAGCATTTTCTCACTTCATTTTGAAGCTCAGATTTCTTTCATTTAAAAAAACTACTCCTGAAGACTTAAAGTCTTTTAAGAAAGACTTAAATCATTTACTCAAAGAAGGGGCAAAAAGTCAGGAGATGAAACCTGAGATATTCCTATTAGTTTTACATAACTTACTTTAAGTTGGAATTGATTCAGTAGTTCAAATAAAATCTTAGGTTTAGGCCCAAAGATGAACTCTTTGGTATACACCCTCCCCATACAAGATAAAAGAGTCTTTAAAAAGTGAAAGAATCTTACTCTTCTGATTTCTCAAATTAAAAGCACACACATACATCAATTAAGTGCCAACATAAAAATGCCATAATGGTTACACTTAAAATGAAAAACCCTGAACTCATCCTATGATATTTAAGTAAAGCTATAATTGAAAGCATTGGATATAATTTCAGAAAATAAATTAATTTCCTAACACTAATGTTTTAATATCACCCTGTAAGTAAGCATTATGTATTTAACAAGAGCTGCAAGGAATATCAAAAAGTGATTTTCAAAAGTAATAAGTATATGTTTTTATCCAACTTGTAAACATAACTCTGAAAACAAAAAGTTATAATTGTCCACACTAATTAGGTTGCTTTGATTATTGGAAATTATTCCTTCAAAAGTAAATATGTATCAGACTTTTGAAAAACATAAAGTTTACACAAGTGATTATCCTTACTATAAATAAGGCCCTTATTAAACTCAACTTAAAAGCTGTGTTAACTACATTTTACCATAGGGACACTTGAGCCCAGGTATAGTGTGGGCCAAATTTCTCGAATTGCTTTGGAAACTGCTGCTTGCTTAATCAAACACTGAAGTGTAGATTCACCTTTCTAAAAAGACTGAAAGCAAAACACCAAATTTCACTATCCTGTTTTCAAAAATGAACTATAGTTTGGGATTTCATGTTATCAAGGTGCCATCGCCCTCCTGAGGTATTTAATTACAATACCTTCTCTGTTTTCATTCAGCCACCTCAATTAGATTTTGATTAGAATCGGGCATATAAAAAGTTGGTTCCATGGCCTTGCTGACAATGTCCTCTGGATGTAAACCTTAGGATCCTGCATACATTATGGCTCTCAGAGCAAAGGGAAACAGAAAAAAATGTTAGACAATGTGGTGAAATTACCTTGCCTGTCTTGTGATACAACCAGAGGAAAGCATGGTTCCTTGTCAGTACTTTGCAATCAAAGACGGCATTACTCTGTGCTGGTTGACAACATGCCATTGAGTGGTGAACTCTGATGGGCTCATCCAGGTAGACATGATGCTCCTGAAACAGGTGCAAATTCACAAAGCAAGTGAAGATGACCAAGGTAGATGGCATGGAGGACAGACTAGGGGTGTCTCTCCTACCAGGGACAACAAAGAGTTCCCCCAGATTCAGAATGCTCTTCATAAGCCTATACCCCTATCCCCTACAACAAAAAAATAAATTTAAATTAAAACAAATTGTATACTGTCTAAGCATAAGCAGTGAACATCAAGATCTCTTCACTTGGGTGGGAAGACAAACAAGCATGACTCCCTTCACCTCCTTCAAAACACAGCAGTGCAAGGATCACAAACAGTCAACAACTGGCATCTTTCAATCCATCTACCTTGGAAAGAAAAGACTCAAACATCCAGCAGCTTTGGCCAAGAAAATCCCTGGAAGGCAGTTTGGGGACTGAAGGTACCTAAGCAGATGAGTCACACACTAATTCCTGGGTTTTGTTTGAGATATTGTAGCTTCTCCCCTTGGTGGAGGAAATGTTGCAGCACTGCAGCAAAGGAAGGGGTGGTTTGGTGTGGCCAGAAAGGTCCTTCAAGAAAGGTAGCCAAGCACCTCTGGGCAGCCACCACTGGTGCTCAAGGGCCTCTGTGGTGGAGAGGTAAAGGCAACAGGGAGGGGATCTAGAGGGCCAGTGGGACAGTCTGCATTGCTACTGTTGTGTGGAGGCCAGTAGTGGGCAGGGGTCCCCAGCCAGGCACTAGCCAAAGTAGCAGTAATCAGTACGAAGAAGGGGCTTGGGCAGCAGCAAAGTCAGGACTCTTGAGCACCTGGAAGATGTCTCCACAGCCAGTGTGATCAATGCAGGGATTCAGATCCACAGGTAGGTGCAAACCCAGCAATGCCCTACCCCAGGGAGGCTTGGGCGACCTGGAGGGTGTGAAGTAATTTCTTGGACACCTGGGATCCTAGCACTAATCTCTAGGGTATATAAAGAACTCAAAAAGCTAAACACCAAATAAATAAATAAATAAATAACCCTATCAATTAATGGGCCAAGAATATGAACAGACACTTCTCAGAAGAGGATATTCAATCAATCAACAAATACATGAAAAAATGTCCATCATCTCTAGCAATTAGAGAAACGCAAATCAAAACTACTTAAGATATCATCTCACTCCAGTCAGAATGGCAGCTATTATGAAGACAAACAATAATAAGTGTTGGCTAGGATGTGGGAAAAAGAGGCACACTCATACATTGCTGGTGGGACTGAAATTGGTGAAGCCAATATGGAAAGCAGTGTGGAGATTCCTTGGAAAACTTGGAATGGAACCCCCACTTGACTCAGCTATCCCTATCCTCAGTCTATACCCAAAGGACTTAAAAACAGCATACTACAGGGACACAGCCATATATCAATGTTTATAGCAGCACAATTCACAATAGCTAAACTGTGGAACCAATCTAGATGCCCTTCAGTAGACAAATGGATTTTTAAAAATGTGGCATATATACACAATGGGAAATTACTCAGCAATAAGAGACAATAAAATCATGGCATTTGCAGGTAAGTGGATGGCTTTGAAGAAGATAATGGTAAATGAAGTTAGCCAATCCCCCAAAAAACAAATGGTGAATGTTTTCTCAGATATAAGGTGACTGACTCATAGTAGGGTACGGAGAGGGGAGCATTGGAGGAATAGATGAACTCTAGATAGGGCAAAGGAGTGGGAGGGGAAGGGAAGGGTCGGGGATTAGCAATGATGGTGGAATGTGATGGACATCATTATCCAAAATACATGTATGAAAACATGAATTGGTGTGAACATACTTTACATAAAAACAGATATATGAAACATTGTGTTCTATATGTGTAATAAGAATTGTGATGCATTCTGTGTCATGTATTTAAAAAATAAAAGCAATTAAAAAATACACCTTAGTAATCAAAGACTTTATATAAAGAAAACTAATTTAAACTTTTAGCAATAAAATCCATGAGACTATGTAGATTCTGTGGTTTTGGAGGCATTCAAAAGTAGGACTAAACACTTCAAAGTTATGAAGAAATATATAGGTATATGCCTATATATTCATAAATAAATAAATAATCATAAATAAATAAATAAATACTCAATATATCCTAAAGTATTAAATGTAAAATTGATAAATCTGAAAAAGTAAGGTTATCAATGAAATATAATGCTCTATTATAAATTGAGAAGAAAATACAAAAACAAATGTAAAAATAAGAATGAACAATGATCAAAAATGCTAATCCAAATTGACAATTAACTTAGAGGAAGATTAATTTGCCAATAGTTAAATAACCGTGAACAAGAAAGAGACAATCCTTCAGTCCATTAAGCTGGAAAAGTCTACATGGTGCTTCACACATGTGCCTGGCTGGGACATGATAGACAGGCATTGCCACACTCTGCAGGTAAATTATATTCTTCCTGGGAAAAGCAATGGGACATTTATTCAAATGTAAACTATGTAAAACCTATTGGCTAAGAAATTCTACTCTGGAAACTTTATCTCATCAAAATAAAAGCCTCAATATTAGGAAACACATGTAAAAATGTTTGCAGTGGGAAAAAGTAGAGATAAGGTAAATACCCTCTATAAGAAAAAGAAGTAAACAATGGTATGCTACCATAATAGAATGTTACATAGCCATTATAAAATAAAACTATATCAGGAAACTCGAAACAATTCCCACAAGGTGTTACTGAGTCCGAAGATATAGAAAAACATATTTGTAAATATTGCCAAATTCAGACAAGTGTGTGTGAATGTGAGCCTGTGACAGATCTACATGGGATCTGATTATGCTGAATGCAACAAGGTAGACAAATTAGCCCAGTAACATGACAGTGTTGGGAAGAAATGCAGCTCCACAGGGAGAAAGCAGAAGGAAAGCAAAAGAAGCCAAGAAGAAAGAAAAACTAGGAGGTGAACTCAGAGAAATGGTATGGGAAGATCTGGCCTTTCCCTCCTTCAAGGACACACAGATTCAAAGACACAAATCCCTTGTGAACAATCAAGAACTAGATTTTGTGAGAAGCACAAAACTTCACATTGAAGCTGGTAGCAAAATCTATAAAACCCTAACAACATAAGCCTTTTCCCAGCACAGCACCAGAGGAGCACTAAGAAAGTGCAGCACCAGCTTCTTCCTGGAGAGAAAAGGAAAGGTCTGAACTATATATCCAATATCCTGACTTTCCCTTAGGGCTACCCAAGGGACTGGTTTAATTCTTGCTTTAATCTGAGCCATGACAGGAGGGGTCCCTGGGTGGGAGTCCCTGTGAACAAAAAGAGCAATATGAAGGATATCAAGGAATATTCCTGATAGCCCTTCTCCATGGCTCAGCAAAGAGTGCCTTGCTGAAACCCCCAAATCCCGGGTTCTTCATGGGGAGGGAATGAGATGGACTGTGTGTCCAACATTCCAAATTCTCTAAGTACTGGCTTCTTCCCAAGGGATTGGTTCCTTCTCACCAATTTTGAAGCAAGTTAGAATCTGGCATGTTATAGGCATCTGGGAGAAACCAAGAACAAAGATGGCTGCTTGGACTAACGAGTAAGCACCTGCCACAGCCCCTCAACTTCAGTAGAGAAGAAAAGCAAAAACTTGCCAACTTCCAATTTCTGGGAAGGAAAATGACTGAAGTATATGTACAAGTTTCCAACTTTTTCTGGGGTTGCCAGAGAGACTGGCTTCTGTCTTTTTTGTTTTTGAGCAAGGATGGGACCTGGCACATTTTAGATACTTGTGAGCCACTGGAGGAAAGGGTGGCATTTTGGACTATAATGTAAGAACTTATTATAGCATGTCTTTATTGTTCTAAAGTGGGTAAAGGAATCACGAAATCTCAGCTTTTCTCTGGAAGGAGAGAGCTGGGTCAAGTGTGTAATGTTCCAACATTTTCAGAGGCTGTCTAAGGGAATGACTTTTATCTCATCTGTCTCAGAACACTGATGGGACCCATCATATTCTAAATGCAGGAAGGGCCACTGAGAATAAAAGCAAAGGTTGGACTACCACACAGTCACCTGCCAGAGCCCCTCTTTTGGCATAGCAAATCAATGAGAATCCCAGAGCCTGGCTCATCTCTGGGAAGAAGAAAGAAGAAAGAAATACATGCCAAACATTCAGAACTGCCTTTGGTCTCAACATTTTCATAGCATGGATGAGACCTGGTGTAATCTAGAGGTCTGTGTGCCTCTGAGAACTCATGGTGTGCTGCTGCCTCAGAAAACCATTGGTACTGACACAGATACCAGAAGCTACAAGACAGAAAGAGAGAGAGAGAGAGAGAGAGAGAGAGAGAGAGAGAGAGAGAGAGAGAGAGAGAGAGAGGAAAGAAAGAAAAAATGAATGAATGAAAAAAGAAAGAAAGAAAGAGAAAGAAAAGAAAGAAAGAAAGCCAAGCAACAATAAAATGAAACAGGCAAATCCTCTAACTGGGAATTTACACAAGTAAATCCAGCAAAAACACACACAGAATTTGAAAGTTCCCCGACAATGCTTCCTACTGAGGATCTTGTTCTATACAAATTTTGCTCACAAAGAGTGGAAAAGTAGTCATTTTTTTTTCTAATGTGCAGGTACTAACACTAAGAGACAAGGAAAAGGAACAAATAGGAAAACATGCCTCTCCGAAAGGAACAAGATGAAACTTCAAGACCCCAATTTTACTGACATGTAATATATGAATTAGCTGGCAAAGTACTCAAAATGAACGAGGGAGAAAAATGCATGAATAAAATTAAAATTTTAGGAAAGATACATATGAGCTAAGAGAAGTCTTGTCTCTAAAGAAAAAAGTAACTAAAATGAAAAATTCAACGGAGAAATCAGTCTACATCAAAACATCATACTAGATCAAGCAGAAGAATCACTGAACTTGAAGACAGGTCATTTGATTTATCTTAGCCAGTCAATGGCATAAAAAGAAAACAAAAAGTGAAAGAAAATTGAAGAAAGCTTGGTGACTTATAGGAAAATATTGAGAAGACCAATGTATACAATTATGAATGTCCAAGAAAAGACAGAGCCAAAATACTTACTCAAAGAAATAATGGGGAAAAACTTCTGAAATCTGAGGGGAAAAAAAAGGAAGATCTAGGAAATTTAGGAAATTCAAAAAATTCCAAATAAGATGAACCCAAAGAATTCCACAGTGAGAGACATTATAATTGAATTGTAAAATATCAGACACAAAGAGAACTGTGAGAGCAGCCAGGAAAAAGTGACAAATCACATTTAAGGGAACTTGTCCAAGATAGTCAATGGATTTTTTTCAGAGAAATGTTGCAAGCAAAAAGGCAATGGAATATTTTCAAAATGCAGAAATGTAAAACTGCCAATAAAGAATATAATACCTGGCCAGAGAAGTCTTGTCCTTTAAATTGAAGAAGACATAAAGATATTCCCAGACAAAGCTGAAGTAGTCTATTATTACAAGACTAGTCTTACAAGAAATGTTAAAGAGAATTCTTCAACTGAAACAAATCAAAGCTAAATAACACTATCAATGCATATATAAGTATAAAACTTGCTGTTAAATTTAAATGCATAGAAAAATACAGAATAATATAACACTGCAACAGAACTGTGGAAATTGGTTTTCAATTCTAGTACAAAAGACAAAATTTTAAAAACAATTATATAAAATATGTGCATTTTTATATAATGTAAAATGATGTTAATTGTGACGTTAATAATATAAAGTCCATGGAGAGGATTAATAACATCGTTTTTATATGCAATTGAGGTTGTTGATGTAAACTGTAATAACTATACAATATCTTATGTAAGTCTGATTGTAATCACAATGAAGATATATAAAATAAAGAAATAAAGCATATCACTATAAACATCAATAAAATATAAAGAAAGAAAGTATAAAAGGAAAACAGGAACAAAAGATGTATAAGATACGCAGCAAACCTTTAACAAAATGCTAGTAATGTATTTCTGTCATACAATTAACAATAAACATTTGGTATTTCTACTGAATTTCTGACATATATCTCCCATAACTCTTAAAATCTCCAGAGGTCTAAGTGCCTTCTGTATGCTCAAGAGAAGACTGGAGACTGAGTGCCACCTCTAAGTACTTATTAAAAGGGAGCTGTTGCCAGAAAAAACAAAGAATCATTAGAGGCATGGAAATTTCCACTGCATTCTTAAAATCCAGGAAGGCAAGAAAGGATGAAGGTTGAACTTAATCCAAGGGCTAATGGCTTACTCTATTTACCTACATCCAAAACATTCATAAAAATCACTAAACAAAAAGAGCATGCAAGCATCCATGTGTTAGGAGTGTGGTATGTTCCAAACCATGATGTCAAAGGCTTTGTGTTTAGAACTCTTATCCTATATACCTCATGTGGTTGCTTATTAGTAGTTTTTAAAATAAATTGGTGATAGCAAGTGTCTTGCAGAGTTTGTGAGCTTTTGTAGCAAATTAGTGAACCCAACCTGGGGGTGCTGTGATGACTCTGTAGGCAACTCTGACAAAAGAATGCGTAACACAGAGACCTGATGCTTGCAAATGCCATCTTAAGAAAGGACAATCTTATAAGACTATTCCTTACGAGTGTGGAATATGGCATTAATTCAGGATACTGAGTACCAGAATTGCTCTGAATTGTAGGACATACAACTGGTCTTCAAGAGTTGGAGAAATGGTGTTAGAAAAGGCAACATAAATTTGGCATCAGAAGGAAAAATACCACACAAGTTTGGTGGTAAAAATGTTGTAAGCATAAATATTCACCTTCCTCATTAATTATTACTTTACCATGAATAAACTAAATTCCTCAACCAAAAGATACAGAGTGATTGAACAGATTGAAAATCAAGAGCCACCTATGTGTTGTCTACAGGAAATTCAGGTTTACATATAAGGACAGATATGGACTGAGTTAAGTAATGCAACAAAATAGCCCATGCAAATTATAACCAAAATACAGCAGGGGTGGCTGAACATGTCAGACAAAATGAATTTTGAGTCAAAAACTGTCACAAGACACAAAATTTGAACAATGTCAAAGGATAATAAAAGGATTAATTCACCAGGAAAATATCATAATTATAATGTACTAACATCAGAGACCTTAAATATACAAAACAAACACTGACAGAACTGAAGCAATTCAACAATAGTAGAATACTTCAGTACCCAACTTCCAATAAAGGATAGAACATCTGCACAAAAAAATCAATAAACAAACAGCATAATTGAACAACAATGTAGACCAAATAGATAAATTCAAATGATTCTACTCAACAACAGAAGAATACATTCTTCTCAAGCACACATGAAATGCTCTCCAGGGTAGATCACATGCTAGATCACAAAAAAAGTCATACAATTTAAGAAGACTGACGTCTTATAAATTTAAGAAGATTGACCTCTTATAAAAGTTCTTTTCTTATCACCATGGAACAAAACTGGAATCAATAGGTGAAGGAAGACTGGAAAATTCACAAATATGTAAAAATTAAACAGTATGTCTTTTTCTATTTGTTTGTTTTTTTGGTTTTTAAAATCCAAGGTACTATCTATGTAAGGTAAGCATTTTACCACTAAGCTACTTTTTTTTTTTTTTTTTTTTTTTTTTGAGACAGGGTCTTGCTAACTTTCCCAGGCTGGCCTTGATTTTCTGATCTTCCTGACCCAGCCTTCTGAGGATCCTGGCTGTAAACAACAATCCCTGGAACAATCAGGTGCATCAAAGAAGACATTTAGGGGAATTAGAAAACATCATGGGACAAATGAAAATGAGAACACTCTGTGCCAAAACTTATAGAATACAGCATAACAATATGTGCCTACTCTGAAATGAAGGAAGATCTGAAACAAACACCTAACTTTATACCTCAAAGATCTAGACAAACAAACAAAGCTCACCCACCATCATTTAAAAAAAAAAAAGGAAATCATAAACATGAGAAGAGAAATAAATGAAGTCGGGAAGAGAAAAATCAATGAAATTGAGCTAGATTTTTGAAAAAAAATTGAGAAAATTCATAAAATTTTAGCTACCCAAGAAAAAGACAGATTGAAATAAATAAAATCAGATATGAAAGGAAAAACATTACAACTGATGACATGCAAATAAAAAGAATCCTAGAAGACTGATAAAACCAAATAAATAAATGCCAACAAATTGGAGAGCATAGAAGAAATGCATAAATTCCCACAAAAATATAACCTATTAATATCAAGTAATGAAGAAAGAGACAATCTTAGTAGACCTGTAACTAGAATAGTAAAATATTGAATTAGTATTTTAAATCTCCTACTAAAGAATATTTAAAGAATTTAAAAATGATATTTTAAAAATATTTAAAGAATTGAAGCCAATTATTCTCAAACTCTTCTAAAAACATACAAGAGAACATTTCTAAACTCATGCTGAAAGCAGCAAAATTAAAGATGACTGAAAAAGCAAAACAACAAAACAATACTTTTGATGAACATAGAAGCAAAAATCTATAACAAAATACCAGAGAACTGAATTCAACAACACAATTTAAGGGATAACACATCATAACTAAGTGAGATTTATTCTTGGGAAACAAGGGTGTATCAATATATGAAAACCAATTAATATGATAAATAAACAAAACAAGGACTAAAAATCACTTAATTATCTTAATAGACGCAGAGAAGGCATTTCAGAAAATTCAACACCATTTCATGATAAAAACTCCAACAACTAAAAATAGAAGGATATTACCTCCACATAATAAAAATCATCTATGGAAAGCTAATATATTCAATGGTAAAAAAAAAATAAAAGTTTTTCCTTGAAGATCAAGAACAAATCAAGGTAGTCTTTCCCAGCCCCTGGGGGCAGTGCTGCAGATACCAGTCCTGGTCCGTTGGCAGCAGCACCATGTTACTGTGTGTTTCTTGCACTTCTGCTTCCCAACCCCCTGGATGGTGCATCTAATTAGATATGGCTAGCTCCTGTTGAGAGGAAGGCACAGGCCAGGAGGAGGAGAGTTTTCTGTACTTCACCTTGGCAGCAACTTAATGAAGGAGATGAGCCACCTCAAAACCTTTCTGCTTCATTGACCACCTGCAGAATTTAAGTCAGAGGTGGCATGGAGGCAAGATGGGGTTAAAAGTGGAATGTATGTTGTAGTCAAGGACCTGAACAGACACTTCTCAGAGGAGGACATACAATCAATCAATAAGTACATGAAAAAATGCTCACCATTGCTAGCAGTCAGAGAAATGCAAATCAAAACCACCTTAAGATACCATCTCACTCCAGTAAGATTGGCAGCCATTAGGAAGTCCAACAACAACAAGTGCTGGAGAGGATGTGGGGAAAAGGGTACACTTGTTCATTGTTGGTGGGACTGCAAATTGGTGCAGCCAATTTGGAAAGCAGTATGGAGATTTCTTGGAAAGTTGGGAATGGAACCATCATTTGACCCAGCTATTCCCCTTCTCAGTCTATTCCCTAAAGACCTAATAAGAGCATGTTACAGGGACACTGCTACATCGATGTTCATAGCAGCACAATTCACGATAGCAAGATTGTGGAACCAGCCTAGATGCCCTTCAATAGATGAATGGATAAAAAAAAAATGTGGCATTTATACACAATGGAGTATTACTCTGCATTAAGAAACGACAAAATCATAGAATTTGGAGGGAAATGGATGGCATTGGAGCAGATTATGCTAAGTGAAGCTAGCCAATCCTTAAAAAACAAATGCCAAATGACTTCATTGATATAAGGGGAATAACTAAGGACAGGGTAGGGACAAAGAGCTAGAGAAGAAGATTAACATTAAACAGGGATGAGAGGTGGGAGGGAAAGGGAGAGAGAAGGGAAATTGCATGAAAATGGAAGTTGATCCTCAGGGTTATACAAAATTACATATAAGAGGAAAGGAGGAGTAAGAGAAGAATAATACAAGTGGAAGAAATGATTTACAGTAGAGAGGGGAGAGAGAGAAGACGGGAGGGGAGGGGAGGGGAGGGGGGATAGTAGAGAATAGGATAGACAGCTGAATACATCAGACACTAGAATGGCAATATGTAAATCAATGGAAGTGTAACTGATGTGATACAGCAATCTGTATATGGGGTAAAAATGGGAGTTCATAACCCAATTGAATCAAACTGTGAAATATGATATATTAAGAACTGTGTAATGTTTTGAACTACCAACAATAAAAAAAAAAAGAAATGAAAGTTTCAACTCAAGAAAGGAAAGAACCTGTTGAAGCTATCTGATGACAAATTAGGAACACACTTACTCATCCCCACTATATAAAAAGTTTATTTGCATAAGTGCAAAAGAAAATGGTTTGCCACTGGAACATCAAGAGAGACTAAAAGCAATAGAACCAGTGGGGCACAGTGGCACATGCCTGTAATTCCCTTGGCTCCAGAGACTGAGAAAGGAGGATCATGAGTTCAAAGTCTGCCTCAGCAAAAGCAAGGCACTAAGCAACTCAGTAAGACCCTGTCTCTGAATTAAAAAAATACAAAACAGGTCTGAGGATGTGACTCGGTTATTGAGTACTCCTGAGTTTAATCCCTGGTACCCCTTCCAAAAAAAAAAAAAAGGCAATAGAATGACTACAAAGGAAAGGTCTCAGAAGAAATGAAAGACATTATCAAAAAGGGGGAACAAAAGCTCTTTAGAAGATAACAGAATATATTGAAGAATAAAGAATATTCTATGTACTAAATATAAAATATTTTTAACATTTAATAACAGGGATCTATGATATCTCCATGTTTGGTCTGTTTACAACCATGTTCTGAAGGGGAACCTCACTTGAGTGATTCCATAATTTCAAACTATAAAAAGCAGCTGGGTGAAGAGTTAAACATTTAAAAGGGACTGTGCAGTCCTGGAGTGACCAGTGGATGTGGGTACTCCTGTGGACACTTAAAGCTGTTTTCGTGGGTTGATCTTAAATGACCTCTTGTTCTATGATAAGGATAAATTCGCAGTTTACTTGATGATGGTGCTGGTAAATTGCTTGGCTCTGTCTGGACTTTTTTTAAAAATTAGTTTAATAAGAGAAAGGGAACTACTGACACAATTGATAATAAAATTTTAAAAACTGGAAAAAAAAGAACAAAGATAGCATGCCCACTCTTACCATTTGTAGCCAACATGGTAATAAAAACTGTAGTCAGCAATTAGGCAAGATAAAGAAATAAAAGCATCCAAATTTAAAGGAAGAAGTAAAATTATCTCTTCTTCCAGATGACATCTTAGATATAAAAAATACTAAATATTTTTTAAAAATTGGAATTAATGAAAAAAAATAATGTGAAGTTGCAAAATAAAAAAAAAAATCAACACAAAAAAATCTGTTGTGTTTCTAAGGAAACTGTGACAAAATACCAGAGATAATCAATTCATAAGAAGGAATGATTTATTTTGGCTCACAGTTTCAAGGTTTCAGTCTGTGGTTGCTTGGCTCTGTTGCTTTGGGCCTGTAGTGAGAAACTACATCATGATAGAAGCACATGACCAAGGAAGCCTGTTTACTTGAGGGCAGCTGGAAGCAAAGACAGAGACAGAGGATGCTGGAGTCTCAATGCCCCCTTAATGTGCCCCCAATGACCTAGCTTAGTTTCAATAAGCCATACCTTCTAAAGTATGGCTTAACCACAGCCTCCCATTACCACCACAGGCTGGGGATCAAGCCTTCAACATATTGGCCCTTGGGGGATGTTCAAGATCCAACCAATAGCAAGCTATACCTCCTGAAGTATGGCTTAACCACTGCCTCCCATTAGTGCCACAGGCTGGGGATTAAGCCATCAACACATTGGCCCTGGGGGACATTCAAGATCCAACCAATAGCATTCAAAAAAATTGAAACCTTTTACCCTCAAAGGATCATGTGTTAGAAGCCTGGTTCTCAGCCTGTGGTACTACTGACTGGGGGTGCAACTTTTGGAAGGTGGGGCCTAGTAGAGGAAAGTTGAGTCACTAGGTATGTATCTTAGGTATATTAGGACCCTGGCCCCATCTTTTCTAACTAGCTACAATGAGGCAAAGAGGCTTCCTCTGCCATACCATCCTGCAGAATATACTTTGCTTCTGCAGACCAAAGCAACAGGGTCCAGTGACTAGAGACTGAAACTTGTGAAACTATGAGGCAAAATAAACCTTTCCTCGTTATAAATTGACTATCACACAGGTGTATTGTCACAGTAACAGAAAGCAGACAGAGAAATTAATAAAGTACTTTCATTTGAAGTATCATCAAAAAGAATAAAATACTGAGCATGAATTTAACTAAAGAGGTTAAAAAAAAAACTTGGATTATATAGAAAACATCAAAACACAGATAAAAGAAATAAGACACAAATACATGTCATGTTCATGGATGATATAACAATACTGTTAAAATGGCAATGTAATCCAAAGTAACATACAGACTTAATCCACTCTTTACCAAAATACCCATGGTATTTTTTATTGAAATAGAAAATAACCTTAATTTCATATAGAATGACATAAAATCCTATATAGCCAAAGCAATCTTGAGAAGGAAGAAGAGAGCAGGAAGAATCATGTCTTTTTTTTCCAAAATATATTATAAAGTTACAGAATGGTATTGGATAAAGATAGAAACAGAATAAAGACCAGAAATAAATCCACAAATATGCAGGCAACAGATGTTTTAGAGGAGTTCCCAGAATATACAAAAGGAAAAGGATAGTCCCTTCAACAAATGGTATGGGGAAAATTGTATATTCACAGGTAAAAGAACACAATTGTACTCTTTTGGGAAATAAGGATCTTAAAAGACTTCACTCCCATGTTTACTGTATCATTATTCACAAGAGCCAAAATTCATTAACAATTTAACATCCATTGATAGGTGAGTGGATATAAAAGAGACACACACACATAAACCTTTAAAAAGGAAATCCTGTCACATGCAGAAACATAGATGAACTAGGGGAACTATATGCTAACTGAAGTAAGACATTTACAGAAGGACAAACATTGCATGAGTCCACTTAGATCAGGTATCTAAAACAGTCAAACTCATAGAAGCATAGAATAAGATGGTAGTTACTAGGGCTTGAGAGCGAAGAAAATGGAGAGTTGCCATGTACATGTAAAATTTCAGTTACTAGAGACAAATAAGTTCTAGACATCTATTTACAACATTGACCTAGTTAATTTGTTATTGCAAACTTACAATTTGTTAAGAAGGTGTACTCATGTTCAGTGTTCTTATCACCACAAAGAGTGTATTAAAAGCTATTATATGGTCATACTTCATGATTTTGTAACATGCATCCATTTCAAACATGTATAAAAATTATATCAAACATAAACAAAATTATGAATGATTTGTACTTTAGAAGAACTATATTTTAAAACTAAATCAATGAAACAAATTGCACCTCTTGTCTCTATTAAGTACACATTAGGAATTTCTTACCATGATAAGTATCTCTTGATTTGTGTTTCTTGGACAAATCAATGATATCCACTCCATTATAATAGAGATTTTTCAAAACACTTGTGGAAGCTTTTATGTGGCAACACCATTGATTTTCCATGTCCAGGAATCCCTCCAAAGCTGTTGTTCAAAAGGAAAAAATAATATAAATAATATTAATTATTTTCTGATTATACCAAATATTAATGATTTCAGATACAATAATTATCTTCAAATTTGATTTGCATATTATATTGCCATCTTAATTCCAAATGAAGTTTTAAGATGTAGATTGATCATTGTCTTCATTATAGAGAGACACAATCCCCTTACTACAAGTTCTAGTGATATGAAGCCTTCTCATTATTTTAGATGAGAATATTGTATCATTATTTCCATGGTGATCTGTATAATAGCTTATCAAAGTGTATCTACCCTAAAGAAAAGGGGAACAGTAAAACTCCATGTCACTGAATGCTCTCTTTCTGTTCCCAAAAACCTTGCCAAGTTAAGGGAACACTGAGAACAAGCCTGGGCTGGAAAGTCCACAAATGTATTATCTTAAAGGACTTGGGCTTTCTCTTATGCACAATGGAAACCAGGGCTAGTTGGTGCTATCTGTAGAAAGCTACTTTCTTACATGTACACCAGGACAGTTGCTCCTTAGGATGCTGGTCAGAGAAGCTAACTAATCAGTTAATGCTGATGATGTCACTACTTCTGCAGTCTAAGATATAAAACTCCTCTGAGTAGGGACCTGCACAGGCTGAGGGCACCATGGAAAGGATATGTGTCAACAATCCAGCTGGCCACTACTGGACAAAGTGGTGAATGTAACAAAGTGGTGAACAAAGTAAGAATATAATTAGTCAAGTTCAAATGAAGTTCTTTAGCTTATTAGATAGCAATATAATAATGAAACCCTGATAATGAAGAATTTAAATGATTTCCCATTTTAGCAGTACATATTCCTATGTATGTCACTGGCAGCTTTAAAAATAACTAAGACTTGCTTTGCAATTAGCCAACAAGGACATGTTTGTTCTGTACATGATTTTTCCAAGATTATTTTGGTCAAATGATTTTACCCTAATCCTCCCTGTTGCCACTATGGTTCTGCAAAGTTAAATTATTTAAGCATCAGAATCTACTGGAGCATTTGCTGCACAAAGATTGCTGAGCTGGGCCCTGAGTTTCTGTTTGAACAGATCTAAGGTAGAAGCTGAGAATTTGCATTTCAAACAAATTCCCTCCTGGTGTCCCTGTGCTAGCTGGTGATCATAATTTGAGATCCACAGCTTTAAACCGCCAAAATTATATTTCTTGGAAGATTCTCCTCAGGCAAAATGGAGAAGTGAAAATTTTATTGAGTAACTGAGACACAAAATAATGATTTTAAAACTCTTTTGTCCTAATGTGATGTCTAACACTATCCAGAACAATTACCATATGTTAATCACCAAACTATCTAATAAGGTAAATCTAAAATGTATGTTGATAAATATTTTTAAGCTTACTGACTGACCAAGTTAGCAGATAGACACGTGGCAAAGTGGGTGTAACAAAAGGACTTAATCACAGAGATTCCTGCAGCAGCCCTAGTAATTTAAAATCTTAAAGGATAATAAACTTAACCTCAATTTCAGGGGTTTAAAAATGACAGACAATGTACAACCGCTCGCAGGCCCTCTAGCGCCCCACCCCCATCAGCGCCCCCATCCCCACCCCCACCGTGCTCCCGCGACTCACCTGGCTGGGGTTTTTCGCCACCATTTCCAGTGTTCAGCGCGCCTTTGGATTCCATGCCCCAGATCCCCCAGCCGAGAAGGCAGGCTCACCTCTGCAGCAACAGCGATCTGCGGAGGCGCCCTAGGTTCCCAGGAGACACTGCTGTGCAGAAGCAAGAAGCGGAAAGAAGGCAGAGGATGCCCCGGTCTAGGGGCCACTGGGCACCGCTGGCCTCCTCTGGGCACTGCTCCTGTGGCTCTAGGCTCTGCAGGCCACAGCGTACCTCCTGCCTCCTGGAAGGAGCTGCGGCTCTCTGCCAAGACCCCAGCCCCGCTGAGAAGTTAAACTCTGAGCGGGATTCCCCCACTCAGGCCGCCCCGCCTCCTTGGCGCCGTGCAGGCGCCCATTGCCGGCGCCAACTCCTCACCTCCGGGATCTGGCTCTTGCGGAGCTGAGGAGCAGAGGGGAAGGACTGGGCTGCTGCTCTTCCCCAGTTGCTGCGACCCAGCAGGGGTCCTCAATGTTCCACACTCGGCAGCCCCCTCAGATTCAGGTAAATAAAAGGGATTCTAGACTTTCATCTTTGTGCCTTCTAGCCAAACCTGACCCCTGGGGCCTGAGAGGCACCAGGTGCCTCTGTGACCAATGGCCTTTGTTCCTCACACTTTCTCTCCCAAAGCCTCTCAGGTGGGATGGCCTTCAGAGGCCATAAGCGCTGTGAAAATTTGGGTCCCAGAGCTGAGGAGGAGGCGGGTGCAACTTTGACCCAGTTAAGTGACTGGGGGGGGGGCGGGGGAGCAGATGCAAAGGCCTTAAGGCAGAATCAACTTGGGGTATTCAAGGAACCACCAGAAGAGCACTAAGCTGGGGATAAGGTTAGTAGTTGTTACAGTTTGAATATGAGGTGTCCTCCAAAAGGTCAGATGCTGACACAGGAGGTGTGTGATTACACTTTGAGAGCTGTAGCCTAATCAGGGGATTATTGAGTGGCAACTGCAGGCACATCCTGTGTGGTTGGAGGAGGTGGGTCACCAGGGGTGTGCTAGGGATCTGTATGTTATGTCCCTGACTCCTTGTGCTGTCTGTTTCTGCATCACTATGAGATGAGTGGCTTTTCTCTGCTACATTCTTCTCCTATCATATTCTGCCTCATCTCAGGCCCAGAGCAATATTCAGCCACCACAGACAGAACCTCTGAAACTAGGAACTAAAGTAAACTTTTCTTCCTCTACATTGTTCTCATAAGGTATTTGGGTCACAGTAACAAAAAAGCCAACTAACACATTAGTCAAGTGTAGAGAGGTCCTTGACCTTGGAGACCAGTGCAAGGAATTTGCATTTGTTCTGCTGAGATAAGTAGTAGCTCCTAGAAAAGTGTAGCACTGAGAAGAGATATGGGGCTAGTCTGGGTTTGCAAGAAGCAGACACCAAGAGGGAATTAAATATGTAAGGGCTTATTAGGGGAAGTGCTTTATTGAAATAAAATGGAGCTGGGCAAGATAAGATCTGATTCCTAGTGGTCACTCAGTAAGCTTAAAAATATCTGTCAAATACATTTTAGATGGGTGGTCCCTGGTGGCCATGCAGTCTGAGGAAGATTCTACAAAGCCCCGGGGCATCATTGAGCTGTCCAGGTGATTCTATATCCTCCAGAAATGGGCCTGTCTTAGTATCCTGCCTTTTTCAGACTCTGGCTAGGGCTGGCCCCTGGGACACATGGCCTCTTATAAATGCAGGTGGCTTTCAGAGCCAGACAGCCACAGCCCTCAGGACCCAGGTTGCTGGTCCTCATGTTGCCCACCTGGCTGGCATGGTAGATGTGCCCTTGGGCTGTTTCAAGATTAGCTGAGAAGGTGAGCAAGAGGCATGATGATGACCACAGAAAGTTCCAGCTCCAGAACCCCACCCAGGGTTCCCAGATGGAACTCAGTGGGGGCCAGACAGAAGTATGTACCTGCCAGGGAGTCAGGCACTCTCTGGCTCCATCCCTGCCACCCAGCCTCCTGACACCCAGCAAATCCCCTGTCTCCCTAAAGGAAGTCAGGACTGTATCCTGGCTTCTGGCTTTTGTGCCATTTTTATAGCATGAACTTGATTTAGGTGTTAGGGTCTTGCTAAAAATATGCCCAGGCACTTGAAAGAACCTTTATTATTATTCTAATTTGTGAAGAACTGGTTGTTGGTTTTTTCTTTATTTCTTGCCCTTCTCCCCTTTCTTCTCTTCAGAGTCAGGCTGGAGCTAGGTCATTGTTGTTAATTTTAGATCTGAAACTATATCTGGCATGAACTGGTGTCCCCACACTTTCACTTCTTAAAACAGGAATGAAGGCCCCAGCTGGAGAACTTGGGAGACACAAGATACTGCTCAGGGAAGTGTTGCAGTGGAAATCATTAAATATACCTAGGAAGCACCAGATTCAGAGAGAGTTTTTGTGTGGTTAAATTAAAAAATCCCCCTGTTCCTCACCATCTGAGGGCCAGGTCTACACCTACCATGGGTTAGAGAGTAGGAGGTAAGACCTGAATGTGTGAGTTCAAATCCCAGCTCTGCCACTTTCTAGCCTACATGGTTCTTCTCTGCCTCAGTTTCCTCATCTGTTAAATGGGTGATATGATCTATTTTGGCTGGTAGGAGATTAATGAAGGTAGCCTATGTAGTTTTCACTGGAGTGTCTGAGGCAGGCATTGCCTTCATATGTGTTAGCTGTTAGGACAGGTTGAGCTTTCCCATTCTGAAAATCTAAAATTAGAAAAATCCAACATGTTTTGGGTAACAACACAAGGCCCCAAATGGAAAATTTTATACCATAAAATTCTGTTTCATGCACAAAATTATTAAATATATGATATAAAATTGCCTTCAGTCTCTATGTTTAAGGCACATATAAAAATGAAGAAATTTTATGATTAGACTTGAGTCTCATCCCTAGGATTTCTTATTATGTCTATGCATATATTCCAAAATCTGGAAAAAAAATCCAAAATTTAAAGTGCTGCTAGTCCCAGGCATTTTGAATACAATTAATTTCTTTTTTAGTTTTCTCAAATTCAAGACCATAAATCCTGTGGGGTAGAATAAAGGGTTTGGGGCCAGACCTTGCTGGATTCTCCCCAGCCTTGTTTTCTGATCTCTTACTCACCTATTTTTTTTCTTATTTAAAATGGGATCATAATTGCACTTACTTCAGGGATTTTTACAACACATAATTAGTGGTGTATTCAGGTCAAAGCACATTAGATAGGAGCTGATCTTGCACATCAGTGTTGTTTGATGGGGCAACACTTTCCTGGAGATTACTCCACAGTTCCTGTGAGGACTGGCTGGTGCTGGCTTCAGTGGAGCACTTAGTAAATGCTAACAGGTAGCACTCCCTCAAATCCAGGTATGCTGGAGATGGGCCTGCCCAGTGCTGTCCCTTCTTCCCTTCTTGCTCACAATGTGAGCACTCCCCACAGAACCCCTTACTTGCTGGGTCAGTATCTTCTTTTCCCTTCAGTGGGTCTTGAGCATACAGTCCTGGGCTGTTGGGAAATTTCCTTTGGATTCCAGCTTCAGGGAGCCAGCCCAATGCCCAGCAAGGTCTGGCTCCAAACCCTTTATTCTACCCCACAGGATTTATGATCTTGAATTTGAGATAAAGAAAAAAGAAATTAATTGAGGTGGGAGTGGGGACATGCCTGGAGTTACTTGAGACATTTAAAAACCAATTTATAAAATGACTCAGTTAAAAATTGCTGCAGGCCAAGTGGGTACTTGCTGCTGCTCAGATCATGTATGTTTTGAGCAAGAAGCAGGGAGACCATCAATTTCATTTTGACTGTCATGGTGTGTCAATTTTGAAGGATCACTAGTGTTACTGTGACCTCCTTGTTTGCAGTGAAGGGGATTCTTTGCTTCTCAGTCCTCAATGTGATGAGAAAATGGTGCTATTTGCTGGCATGCAAGAAGCCAGGGCAAGCACCCTAAGCCTCACCACAATGCAGGAGTCAGAGGCTTTGCTGGTTTTAAAAGCTAGACTTGCTGAAATTTAAGTTTTGATTTATTTTGTTCACCCATCACGTTTGGCCTTTGTTTTTAATTTGAAGAAAATTTGAAATTGCTTTATCTTGCACTTTTAACATCTCCACCAAATTGGCAAAAGAAAGAGAAATGCTCTGTTTCCTTTTTAAATGTTAATAAAGCCTTTCCTGACACATTTGAGGAGCTCCTCTATCTCCAGGGGCTTCTTAGGAGTGGTGCAGTGATGGGTTTAGTTCTGAATGGATGAAGAGTTCCTGAGAGATAGTGTTTGTAATTAGAACCATTACTTGGTATCTGTGCCTTATTTGACCTGTGGTTCCACATGCCTTGGATGTGCATGCACCATGACGGTTTCATAGGTATGAATACACACTCAGGTCGGTAGTACAGATTGTGAGGAAAAAAAAAATGGAGGCATCATTAAGGAGGAGAAAGTGTTTACCTTTAGTTCCTACATTACCCTATACAGGGGCTCTTGAGCTTTGGAAGACTGTTCCCAGTACAGGAGAACAAGTCCCCTGTTTGCAGCAGGAGACTTCGGTGCACAATGACAACACTGGAGTTCAAGAGGAAACCAGCAATGCTGCACCATAGGCTTTATACACCATGGTTGTTTGCCAATTTTAAACATAACTAGTTGCAGATGAAGACCTCCTTGAAATGCAGGCTTGTTGGGCTTGCTAAGAATTTTAAGCTTGAATGAAAGAGCCCTAGTGCTGTCTGTTTCCATGCAGGATGATGATTACTAGGCAACAGGTGATTATCAACCAAGGATGCCATGGTTATACTCTGCAAGGTGGTGTTCCAGTGGTAAACAGCTGTATCTCTTGTAAACAGGATCTACTGACAAAACTCTCTAGCCAACTTTGGAATCTGGCTTTATTATCCAACAAGTAAAAGCTGAGTTATAATTGGCAGACTTCTGGTACTGGCACTTGTTTACTTGTTTCTATAGAAACTGATTTGGAAGTCAGAGCTGCACAAAGGGAAAGGGTAAGTTTCTTTTAATTCTATATTTATAAACTCATATATTATTAACTGAGGCATGGTGTCATTTTCCACATAAAGATATACATAAGTGAAATAGATCTCAAATATGAAGTACATATTTCACTTGTGTGGAAACTGATATCAAGTCATTAAATATTAAAAAAAGGGTTTATATATGGATTTTTTTTCTTGTGACTCTGACTTCACATTTCTTCAAAGAATGAACAATTTAATTCTCACTTTCAGTTATTTTTAATTTGGGAGGTCATAAAACTGATTTTTATCCTTTTAGATCTGATTTTATTCTACTTTTCTGATAAGTGAAAGTTGGTATAAAATATGTACAGAGGACATTTTAAAAGTCTGCAAGAATTATTAAAAAAAAAAAAACTGCTGTACAAGAGAAGGAAATGAGGATTTCAGGGCCTGAGTGAGGGGGGCCTGGCTCTTGAGATTGCAGGGAAGGGAGTCTAATGGTGACTATTCTGCTTTTTCTTAGGCAACCTCTATCTTGGTGGACCTGCAAGCAGCCTACCCAGTAAATTGGCCCATGCTTTCTTGTTCTCAGCTCGTCAGGTGTCCATGCTGTTAAACACCTAAGCAGGTCTCAGTAGTGGTGCTCTGTTTCATCACCTATAGCCTTTCTCAGTCCCCATGGTGGAAAGTCCTTGCGATACTTGCTACACTGACTTGAAGCTGGCATGTTTCCCTGTGGCTTCCAATGTGGGTGCCTGTCTTTCTGATTCCCTCTTTTTACCCCAGATGTGCACTTCAGGCTGTGAGGACTATGTGAGGGGGACTTTCAGTTCTGATGTTGACATCATTAATTCCCAGGTAGGCCCCTGTGTGGATGATTCTAGATTCTTAGGCTACACTTGAATTAACATGACCCTGGACTTAT
Organism: Ictidomys tridecemlineatus; assembly: GCF_052094955.1. Taxonomy (NCBI): domain Eukaryota; kingdom Metazoa; phylum Chordata; class Mammalia; order Rodentia; family Sciuridae; genus Ictidomys; species Ictidomys tridecemlineatus. Next base: position 85,607,639 of record NC_135485.1, read on the forward strand.
GCAAACTTTTCTAAAAGTTCCAAGGTAGATTTTTAAAAAGATGACAGTAATTTTGCACTAGAGAAAGACAAAATGCACCCAGGCCCTCTGAATGTATTAGTATCTTAAGGATGGTGTAACAAAGCACCACAAACTGGATGGCATAAAACAACAGAAACAAATTTGCTAAGGCTGTCTTTGAACTTGGAATTCTCCTGTCTCAGCCTCCCCAACTGCTGGGAATTCAAGTATGCACCACTGCACCCAGCCAGGAATGCAGATCTTTCAGTTGTAAATGCAACACTCAGTCTGAAGATGGCACAAGTGCCACCCTGAGCTGCTGTAAGAACATCCAAGGTAAGAACACCGAGACCATTTGGTGTTGTAAAACAGCTTTTTTTTTTTTTTTTCATGAGTACCATGTTTGCATTAAGGAAAAAAAATGCCTTTCTTAGTGTCATTGAAATCTTTTTCAATATAGTTGGCAAAACCTTCCATGTACCACATTTATATCCTCTAGACCAATTTTTGGGATAAACTGTGAAGCTAAATGATCATACCAGTGAAAAAAAGTCCCCATCTATGCTTGAGACTGGGGATGTTTGCAGATTAACTTATTTTTTGTGTCCACCTCCTTGCATTCTTAGGTATCCAACAGTACATTTTTTTCATCCAGCCTGGAGGAACCCAGACCCATAAGTTAGTCCCACATATCCACTGATTCCCTTTAGGGGCTGGCCATCTAATTTCAGGTCTCAAGAACCAACTAGTCCCAAACCAGTCATAAGGCTATAAAATCACAATATGTTGACATCAGGATTTTGAGGTGTATCCTGACTTCTAAATCAAACTATGCCATGTATCCGAAGTGTGGTTATGTTTTTTGCAACAGATTGAGGTCGAACTTTCTCATAAGTAAAAAATAAAGTAAGACTCAAACAAAGAGCCTTCTCATGAGAGTGAGTCATCTCCCAGCAGAGAATAACTAATGAAATAGTGCTGTTTGTAAATGTACTGCTGTTTTATGGTTGCCTTGATAACTGGGGTCCACCTTTAGCACTCTTTACCAGTCGGGGTGTTCAGCTCCTTCATGTCAGGTGGTAGAGTTTTTCATCCTCGATGGTCCTCCCCAGAACTGTCATAGTGGCCATCATATTAAAGGGGGTGGTTATTTACAAGTCAGTCCTATGTTAATGTGATTTTTGAGGTCAGTGACTAATCAGAATTTACTTTTGTTCTCCTGAATTACTAAGAAAATTTCTCTTCAGGAATATTTTTAGGCACCTATGGTCATAAGAATGCATATGTGAATATAAAATTCTATTTTCAGAATATCCCATTGTTTAACTTTACAGTGACACCTGCTGACCCTGTCAAGAGTTAGTAATTACCCCACTAATCTTACTTGATATATTTCTTAATTGCCTCCTTTTTTGTGTGTTTATTTATATACCTGTTTTTTTTCTGCATTTTCTGATTACTCATTTGCCTTAAAAAATAATTTAAAGAATACCTTAAAGTAACTTAAAGAAAACCCATGATATTACCCTGTTATTGCTTTGCATTTCACTGTTTATTACTCACTACTACTTGATGTCTCCCACCCACTGAGAGAACTAACAATGACTACCTTTGGTTTGGGAAGGTACAGATCAGAGGAGGGTCCCTTTGCCTTGGAGCCGGCAAGCTGCATGGCAGATGAACAACATTCCCCCTGCCACCCTCAGGGACCATACAGGAAAGCAAGTAGAGTGTGGGGGTTAGTCACAGAGCTAGCTTTGGCATGATGCCCCTCCTCACACTGAATCAGCCAGACTTTGTTAAATGATGAATTTTCTCACTGATCTCCAACAGTTCCATGGGAAAATTGGACAAAAATCCTCCCAGATGAGAAATTAAAGCAGAGCACAACAGTCAAGTTTGCCCCAAGATAGACAAGTAAGGGGACTGTGCCCCGTAGTCCGGCTGCAGCAAAATAACCGGGGGGGGGGGGGGGGGGATGACGAACAACTTGTGTACATTGATACAGCAGGAGTGGGAGCCATTTATTGTAGGACAGGAGGGGTATATATACATTACACATAGCTTATATTAATTAACATAAACTAGATACAGCAATCAACCAATAAGGAATCTCCACACTCAATGGCTCGCTGGCGTTACTTCACAAACCACTCCCTCTCGCAAAATGCCAGGTGCCATCTTGACTTGTTTAAAGACTCTAACAGGACTGAAATGCAGGCTCCACCACCCTGGGTGAAAGCACTATCTACTAGGTGGCAAAGAACTAGGCACAACTGGGCACTTGCCTGGGCAGGCACAAAATTGTGGCTTCACCAGACTGAGGTTCTGATGGAGTTGGTATCTGCTGCAAACCTCCAATTAAACATATTAGCTTTAAAAACAGGAAACCATAAATTCTAATCATTGAAATATTCCCTTTGCTAATAATATTTACGGTATAAAATTTGGATGTCTTTTTCAGGTTTAAAAATGTAATGACATCATTAAATATAGTTACAGCATAATATTAGAAACAACAAAAATGCAAACATGGCATTCAGATTTCTCACAAAACACATTTTTCCTCCAGATTAAATTTTTTTTATTCAGATATATCATTTGTATATCTTTATGGGGTGAATCACAGCGATTCAATACATGTATACAAGTTTTATCATGCAATATTAACTTTACTTCCAGAGGTCACTAGAATGTAATCTCCCTTTAGTTTATTGTGATTAATGACTTTGAATAGAATTCACACTGTGGCAGAGTTGAGAAAGACTGTCTCTGTGGACCCTTCAAGAATGGGGACATTCTAGCATTTCAAACAGGCTTTGATGCAGGACAGATGAGGATTATCAACTGTGGAATTTTGGGGAAGCAGTCTTATTTAAGGTGCAGCAATCCAGAGGGACTAATGCCAAAAAAATCTCTGGACCCCGGGTATAAAAATTCTCTGAGATTTATACTCAGTTGGTGGTTACACAATAACAGGGTGGTTAACATAACAGTTACTTTTTCTTCAATGTTCTTAGGTTAAACAGAGATTTCACAAGTTTTTACTAAGAAAACAGAAACAGTAACTTTTGTACATCAAAAAGCTTGATTGCAGACTTTTTTCAGGTGTAGATGGGCAAAATACCTTTATTTTTTATTTATTTTTATATGGTACTGAGAATCAAAAACAGTGACCCACACATGCTAGGCAAGTGCTTTACTACTGAAACACAACCCCAGCCCTGCTGACCTAACATTTACAAGAAAGAGAAACCTGACCTTTACAACAAAGAGGAGCTCAAACCACAATGAGCTCTCTGGAAATCCTGTTAACTTTTTAAAAAATATCTTCTTCGCTAGGAGAGAAGCTTATATGTTACAATTGGTATGGGTCTTTTGGGGACTTCATCATTTGGAGTCTTTTGGGGATTATACCATTACTCCCTTTGATGCTCATTATTTAATCTTTTAAGTCAAAGGCTATCATTATCTTCTTGGTTTAAAGCTTTATGTGATATCATATCTTAGTTTCTCTCTCTCTCTCTCTCTCTCTCTCTCTCTCTCACTCACATACACGCAGGCTCACACACACACACACACACACACACACACACACACACACACACACATCTTTTTATAGAGTAGACCTAATAGTTTTTTTAAAAATATATTTTATTTTTTTTAATTTTAGGTGGACACAATATCTTTATTTTCTTTTATGTGGTGCTGAGGATCGAACCCAGTGCCTCACAGAGCCAGGCGAGTGCACTACCACCTGAGTCACATCCCGAGCCCACATATAATAGTTTTAATGTAAAGGGAAGACAAACATGGAAAAAATAAATAAGTTGATAGCATAAACTCTACTATGTCAATTATGATTTTGAATCCACCAAGAATAGAAAACCATCCTCCAAGTAGTGAGCTTGGATCCTAATCCTTAATGCCCTTTGAGATTTGAACTGGTACATGTACTAGTTTTCTGATATTGTCAGCTATGTGTTTTATTGTTATCAATCCTGAAGTAAGCACCAAGGAAATGACTATGTCCATGACAGAAGTAATGAATCATAGTATAAGAGCCATCTCAGCAGATGAAACAGTTCATTTGTCGTGCTGGTTAGTTTTATTTCCCACCCTCCATTGATCAGCCAGCCCCCAAGTGGCTGAAGCAGGGCTGATGTTTCCTCAAGCAGGTGTGCACAGGCTAGTCAGGTTCCAGGGTGACTAGAGCAGGGATGGTGTTCTTCTGATCCTCAAGCTTGTCTGCTGTTTTCTTCTTCCTGATTGTCAGGGGAAGGGATGCAATTAAGGTGGGAAAGCTGCTAAAGAATGTGTATGACAATATAAGATTATATTTCAAAAAATCCCCAAACAGGTCAAAAGGAACAAAATATTACAAAATGTGTATCTGTATATATGCATATACATATGTTGATATATTTGGTGACACTGTAAAGAAAAATGTGGAATTGTGGACAGTGCTCCATATATGTGTGGTAGAGCTGGGGGATATCCCAGGAAGCTTAAACTACATAGATTTATCTGAATGTAATTTTAAACAAATTTGTAAACAGCCTATAATTTTATGAGCCTGACCCAAAATTTCATGCTTTAGCTTATGATCTCCCATATATTATTGTTTCATCTAAAAAACATGAAGTAAATTTAAATTTCCTACCTCAGAGGTCAGGTTTCTTCTAAAGGTGCATTTCTAAGTGTGTCACATTTAATCTCAGCATATATTTCTTCAGGGAAATAATGCCGAATGCCTTCCTGGCTCCCAAATTGAGGTAGTGCTCAACAGCTTAATTTACCCCTGGCTTATCATTCTCACCATCTTTATTCTACAAGTTGCAAAACCAAGGTTGTACTTAGTTCTGTACTCTGGTCAAAATCACCCAGTTAAGAGGGATTTGGGTCCAGCTGTACCAACTCTGAAAACTTTGCCTTTCCTCACACTACCCTTTAGCAAGACAAAACTTATTAACTTATATTTTTCCTTTCTTAATAAATCTTTTGGAAGTAGCCCATGTTAGGCTACATTTGATAGATCTAGGGGAGTATTTTTCCCAAGAGACTGCTTTTCCCCATCCAGGTTTATGGAGTCTGGTCAGTCAGGCTGTCCCCCAACTGCTGCAATGTACTTAGGCTTCTCACTACTGCCCATAGGCCCATTGCCCATCAGCCCTGTCTCCAGTACCCAGAGTTCTGTTCAGGAAGGAGTGGAGGGGTGTGGGAGAAGGGGCAAGGGTAGAAAATTCAGGAGAAAGGACAAGAGGGTTCTCCCAGAGCAGCCAGAGATTCCTTCCCAGCTTGCCCCACAGGGTCAAGGTCCAGACCTGGCCCCTCACCAGCTGGCTGAACCCACCTAGCCCAGCATACTGCCTGCTTCAAGGACTGCAACCTTTATTTAAAGTACTTACTTGTTTTCCTTGCATGAATTCTCTGAGTTAGCACCACAATTCCTCAAGTGTCCAGAAGGACTGGTGCCTAGTCCTAGGGGAGGAAAGGCAGGTGGCATGCAGTAGACGCTAGTGAGGCCATTGTCATGTAGAATGCCCAGCTTCCCCAGCTTCTGCTATCTTGGGCAACACAGCAGCAGACTTGGGGCTGAGTTGCTATAGCAGCAGCAGCAGCATCACCAAATGGTGGCCTCTGGTGACAGCAATAAGCAGCTGCTTCCTGCATAGGGAATTGAGCATTGGTGTTGGGGCACCTGTGAAGGCATCAGCTGAATGGTTTGGGAGTGTGTTTGCAAGGTGGTCCGGTGGTAGTATCAGTGAAAGAGTCCAGAAGTGTGGTGGGGGCAACAGAGGCTTCCAGCCATAAGCGGTTTTGTCCTGCATTACTGACAGGAGTCCCGCTGCAGTTGCAATAAAGTTCGGCATCCAGTACTGAGTATCACTGTCTGGCATCCATGTTGGAGTCTGGTGGCAGAAGCGTGGAGCTCCAGAGTCTGGTGTCATTAGCAACATGCAGCTGCATCAGGGTCTGGTGTCAAGTATAGGACCTCCGGGGTGTCAGCATGGAGTGAAGTGCATTGACGTTGGGGCATAGGTGGGCAGCATAGGTGTCCAGCTGGGGTTTGGGAGTTCAGTTTATGTGTGATGGTGGTGGCACCAGAGAGTCCGGAAGCTGGTGCAGTGGTAACAGAGGCATCCAGCCCTGAGTGTCTTCATCCTGCAGCAGTGACAGGAGTCTGGCTGCAGTGGCAGTGAAGGCAGCATTTAGCAGCCATATGGGGAGACCAGTGGCTATGGTGAGGAGCTCCAGGCTGGCAGCAGCAGTGAGGGCTTGGGGCAGTGAGTGTCAGAGTCAGACAGCAACTAGTAGTTGGGATGGCTTCCATGGTGACTGCTCCAGGACCTTGATGTTGCTTCTGTCAGAGCCGGCCTACTCAGGAAGCAGGACATAGGAGGTGGTGGTACCCAGACAGTCTCTGAGGACTTTATCCTGCCCACACCTGCCCTGCCTGACACTGGCTATATCCCACTGGGCTGCTGCTCGCCCCATCCCCCATTATGGCCTCTGCAGAGGAACTACGTCATCTGCCAAGTGGGGCAGCCTTGGGAGACGACACCTGTTGACATAACTACAGCCATCTTCCTTACCCCTTGCCCACTTTATGAATACTATTCTTATTCTCAAAAGATAAAAACCTGAGTGTCTCTATTCTCTCCTTGAGAGATAAAAAGTTGCTCTTCTCTATTCTCAAGAAACAGTAACTTAGGTGCTGGGACTGTGGCTCAGCGGTAGAGTGCTCGCCTAGCATGGGTGGGACCCAGGTTCGATCCACAGCACCACATAAAAATAAAGGTATTGTGTTGTGTCCATCTACAAAAAAATCTCTCTCTCTCTCTCTCTCTCTCTCTCTCTCTCTTCTCTCTCTCTCTCTCTCTCTCTCTCTCTCTCTCTCTCTCTCTCTCTCTCTGAAAAAAAAAGAAATAAAATAAAAAGTAACAGTAACTTAGTCAGGGGTGGTGGAACATGCCTGTAATCCCAGCAGTTTAGGAAGTTAAGGAAAGAGGATTGGGAGTTCAAAGCCAGCCTCAGCAAAAGTAAAGCACTAAGCAACTCAGTCATACTCTGTCTCTAAAATAAAGTACAAAAAAGGCTGAGGATGTGACTCAGTGGTTGAGTGCCCCTGTGTTCATCCCTGGTACCAAAAAGAAAAAGAAAAAAGAAAGAAAGAAAGAAAATGCTATTAAGAGAAAAGAAAAGAAACAGTGACTTACCTTCTCCAAAAATCAGGTGATACCAGTCACAAAGGCTAAACCTGCCCCTGAAAGGTGTAATACCAGATACGTGGGACCCCAGTAGACCTCCAGGAACTGAATCTGATGCAGTCACACAAGAGTCTTTATTGCAAGCTAGAGCCTGGACTCTCAACTGTTTCTAATGCAGCAGTCCCGAGGAATGAGCCCCGGTCCTTTGTTCAGTGAGATTTTATAGGTTTTTTGGAGATACTCTGTGTGTCACAAGATCACATAGTGAATCATTTCATACCACGGGAAAATCAAACAACAACTCTTAGCATTGATTAGCACATTTATTGACAGGAACAAGTCGGGTAGGGGTGATTGGTTGGTACAAGAGGGGGATTCATTTGAACTGATTGGTTTAAACCATGAGGGGTGTACATGCTAAACTACATGGTCTCCCAACATGTTGTCAATCACCAAGACTACTGGGGAATTCATCTGGAATCCCAGGTTTTTTTCCCTGGCTCATGCTGATTGGTGGTTGATAGGGGGTTGCTATGGGTCCTCACCTAGGTAACTGAGTCAGGGACACCTGGCACTGTAGATCTCTCCTGTTATTTGCAAGGTGGCTATGTGCCTAGGAATGCTCTATGGATTTTCCCAAGGACAAAGGTCATGCCCCCTACCTCTGGACAGGCCTTGAGGTAGAAGCTGGTTTCTCAAAAAACAGTGTCACATCAGTTTCTCACAGGCAGCCATAATTCTGGCTTGTAAAAGATAATGCTCAAGGGGGAGTTGCTGCTGCTCTCACTTTCCTTTGCTTTCTCCCACTTGTTGCTGCTCTCCCTCTCTTGTTGTTCTCTCTGTGCAAGACAGCCATTGTCAGGTTCCTGACAATAAGTCTTCTTATGCCTCTGTAGTTGGTGTTCCTGTGTGGTCAGTCCTGCACCACTTTCTTTCACTGATGCCAGTGACTTGGATACAGGCTCTGAGACAAACTCTCCTCTTGACCTTGCTCTCCCCTTTGGGGATTTGAGCTGCTTCAGGATTCTGGGATGAAGGCGTAGGACACTTCCTTCCATTCACTGAGGGCTCTTTCTGTCTCCCCACACCAGCCTTATTTTGGTAAGTGACCTTGCCCTTTACCTCCCATCCTTCTCACAAGTCTCCACTCTGGAGACTCACTAAACTTAAGTCTTGGCTCAGCACCAACACTCACTACAAGTGACCTACTTTCCCATTTCCTCCCCCTTGGCGAGTTTCTACTCCAGTATTGGCTCTATTCTATTTGGGCCTACATGGCTATCTGGGAGAGCTACAAAAGCCCTGGTACCAGGCACCAAGACTCTTGACAGGCTTCACAAGCCTGGGACTAGTGAAGTACTGGGTGATGACCCCCTTCTCTCAGTCCCAGAAAGGGTTTAGCCCTGGGTCAGTGAATCATGTGTTGACAACCCCTCTTCACTCTTGTCCCTTCTTATTCGTCTGTGGTTTGTCCTAGAGCCAGGGACGCCTGCTTCTAGCCACTCTAACACTCCAACTTGCCATGGGTAACCCTCAATCCAAAACCCCATCTGACTCACCTATCAGCTGCCTCCTCACCCCCTCCATTTGGCTCCAGATCTAAAGGCCCATCAACTGATTCAATTTTCCACAAAGTCATGGCCTTTCTATGACTTGGACAATGGATACAAATGGCCACCTAATTGCACCTTCATTCTTAACATTTTTTGGTATCTTTACAACTTTTGTGAGTCTCTGTATAAATGGAAGGAAAACCCTTGCATGCAAGCATTCTCTTTTCCATTCTAAACATTCCCTCTATTCTTCTTACTCTTTGTGTCAATCCTGCTGCCCTACATAGGTTCTCCTTGCTCACTCTCCCTTAACCCTTTCCCCCTCTCAATCCTACCAGGTTTTCCCCTTTTTAACCCACAAGATAAGTTTTCACTTTCTCAGCTTCCACTCTATATTGCTGTGCTGCCCCACCCAGTCACACTCTATCACCTTACTCAGATGCACCTTCACCACATAGGGAGTCTACCTTTCTCCTGACCTCAACACCACATCTCCTACTCCCACCTCTTCTTCTCCCTCTTTCTTCCCTCCTCATACTTCCCACCTGACAACTTCAACAGCTCCCCTCACTCTCTTAATGGTACCACCCTCTCTTTCTCATCTCCAGTAATAAAGTTTCATATTTTTTTTACATCCAACTATGCCCTAATTACTGACTGGGAAATAGAGTAAGGTTAAAACGCCATAGGCAGCAATCTCCCTGGCAAGGATACACTGAAGCTAATATTGAACTACAAAGTCAGACCCAGCAGGCTTGATAAGAGGCCTAAGACTAAAGAAAAAAAAAGTCAATTTAATTTTTCCTTAGCTGCAACACAGAAAAATGACTTCAAAGTCACTCTTTCTCTCTCTCACTCTCTGTCTCATTCTCTCATATTGCTTTAATAAAATAATTAATGACCATAACATTCTTTCTAAGACTCTTCTTTTTAAAAAAATTCTATATTATTGAACTCATAATTTTGATCCTGCATGCCTAAATTATAATTTATGTTCAGACCTATTTTGTGCAAATATAAAAGTTTTTTTTATACTCTGCTTTGCTCAGAGGCCAATTTACAAAGGTTGATTTTTAATCTAATAAATTTTAAAAGTTATAAGCCCTTTACTTATTTGTTATGTGTACTGTCTTGTCTATATGTGTGTCCATCAGAACCAATATACAGAGCACTCATAAACTAAAATTCAAAAAATGGATCTAAATACCTTTGATTCTTGATTTAAAGTTCAACTTAAATTGGATAAACAAAAAAGGTAATGATGTCTTCAAAATCACTTATGCAGATGATCAGACAATGGAAAATCTCATTTTCTATTTAATGTTTTAAATATAATGCCCATTGCTTCTTATGGGATTTTTTTCCTTAGTAACAACAACAACAACAAAAAATGCCTTAGAATGTTAGCTAAACTTGGTTTTCATGGGTAACCTAATTTAAAATGAATGAACCAGATTTAACATAAATAAGATAAACATTATAAATATGATTTTTATAAATTGTTGTTCAATAAAAAGTTTAAGGTCTTTTTATTTCTAGTCTTACTAAAACCAAGATGATTAAAGGTTAAAATTCTACATTCATACATGTTCTAAAAACTCACAAGATGATAAAATACTGTGTTATTTTAACCAAGTGACACCAGACTTTAGACCCTTCAAGGTCAACACTCCTGGACTCTGGACTCTGAGAACCATGCCAGCAATGAGGGAGAAGAAGCCTCTGAGCCAGCTGTAGTGGATTTCACTCTTCCACCTTCCCTGCATCCTTCACCATTCTCTGCTCTAAGCTTTTCCTTTGCCCTTCTTGCTCTCCTGCCCAGCTGTTACTTGCCACAAAGGTCTTCCAGAGACCCTATTCCTATACAAACAAGGGACCCAAATCCTCCTTTCAACCCCACTGATGAGCCTTACGCTTACTGAGTTCCACTAAGCCCACCTGATCCTTCCACACCACCATTCCAAACACCCTTCAGCCCTCCCATCACCCAATCTCACATAGCCATTTGAGAGCCCACCCTTTTACTCTCTCTTCAGAAAGTGCTGGGTCTGAAGAGGTAGGCAGAGTTCATGTGCCCTTCTCTCTAGGTGATCTCTTCCAAATCAAGAGACACCTAGGATCATTTGCCTCCAATCCTAACACATCTATCAAGGAGTTTCAGTACATAACATAGGCCAAAATCTCAGCTTTCTTAATATGCACATGATCCTATCCAACACCCTCCTCCCAGAGGAGTATAGATAAGTCTGGAAACAAGTCTGAAAGTATGAAGTCCACCAATTGAGATTAAAAAAAAATTTCCTTGGGGGCCAAACAAGAAGGGACCAATTTATTACCTGCTTACTGACAGGTTTAAAAGGGCAGCTCATAAAGCCATCAATTATGATAGACTCCAAGAGGTCATTCAAGATAAAAATGAAAACCCCTCTTCCTTTTTAAACCACCTGAATCAGGCCCTACTCCAATACACCAATTTGATCCCAAGTCACTTGATGGTCAGAACTTACTCATGACCTAACTTCCCAACATTAAAGCTAAACTTAAAAAGTTGGAGCAAGGTCCGCTTACCCCATAGGCTCAAGTGCATGAGGTGGCCTTCAAGGTGTGCAATGGCAGAAAAGAAAAGGTACATGAGGCTAAATATCAAATGCTAACCAAAACATTTCAACAATCTTCCACTACAATCACTACCCCTATAACCCACAGAAGAACCCCTGGATCATGCTATAGCTGTGGTCAGTTGGGCCATTGAGCCAAATCTTATTCCAATTCTTGCCAACCTCCTAGTCACTATACTAAATGCCACCAGGTGGGCCATTGAGCTGTTGATTGCCCTTTTGCCCAGTGAGGCAGGAGGTCACACAGCCCCACCACAACACAAGCAGAACCTCTGATACTAGCTACGGATGACTGATAAGGACTGGGATACCAACATTGAACTAATGCCAGAACCCAGGTAGCCATTGTAGTAGCAGGTAGGCTCATCACTTTCCTTTTGGACCCCAGGCTACATTCTCAGTACTTGTCCACCTCTACTTCTATGACCTCCATTGTTGTGGTGGGAGGCAAATCATATCAACCACTAAGAATGCCACCTCTTACATGCTCATTCACGAGATCCCTTTCTCCCACTCTTTCCTTATTATTCCCCAATGCCCCACTCATTCCCTTACTAGGTCTAGATAGATCTTTTAAGTAACTACAGCTCATCCATTTTGTTTAATCTTCCAGCTGTACTCTCTCCAAGACGTATGCCCATTCCAACTTTTACTCCTCCTATCACTTACAATAACTCCCTCATCAATACTTTTGCCCCCATCCTTGGTCAATCCCCAGATATGGGACATACACAACCCCTCTGTAGCCACACACCAAGAGACCATCCACATCACACTCAAAAACCCATCTCTTTCCATTCCAATCCCAATAACCACTAAAATAGCCTTAGGGGACCATCAATTCTCACCTCCTAGTCAAAGGCCTATATCCTGCAGACTCCCCTCATAACACACCCATTCTCACCATCAAGAAAACCCTCAGGTGCCTTCCATTTGGTCCAAGACTTTGCATCCATCAACATAGCAGTAGTCACTTTACACACCATTGTTACAAATCCAAACACCGTCTTGTCCTCCACCCCTGCTTCCACAACACACTTTTCTGTTCTAGACTTTAAGGATGCCTCTTCACCCATTCCCTTACAAAAAGATTATAAAGCCCTCTTTGCTTTTACCGAACTGACCTAGACACCCAGGTATCCATTCAACTTACATGGACAGTCCTTCCTCCAGGTTTTAGAGATAGCCTCCACCTCTTTGGACAAGCCTTGGCCTGAGACCTCACCTACCTATCTTTGTCACCATCATTCCTCCTCTAATACATGGATGACCTTCTTGTAGATGAGCTTCTTTTCTGCAGCCCTTCTGTATACCATAGTAAGACCTACACAGTCAAATTATTAAAATTCTTGGCCTAGCAAGAATGTCTCATCTCCCCCTCTAAGGTTCACCTTTCTCTTCCCACAGTTACTTACTTGGGCTTCCAAATAACCCTGACCACAAGGCCATCACAGTGGATCTCAAAATCTTATTTCTCACCTTCCTGTTTCTACTACCATGGCTGAAGTACTCTCATTGTTCTTGGGACTAACAGGATACTTTAAGACATGGATACCCAGTTACTCTTTGCTGGTCCGACTCCTTCTCAATGCCACAAAGTCTCCCTTGAAGAGCTCCTCATCATACCCATCAACACTTCCTTTTGGGCCGTCAACCAAGCCCTCCTACAGGCCTCAGCCCTTCACTTACCCAACATTGGGTAAGCAGTGGCATTTCTCTCAAAGGCTTTTGAATAGCAATGGCATTTCTCTTAAAGTGCCTTGACCCAACAATAAAACAATACACCTTGCTTTGGGCTAATAGCCTCCTCGGTCATTTTAATCCAGGAGTCAAAAAAAAAAAAAAAACCTAGCATTGGGTCACCTCTAATAGTCCTCTCCCCTCAACACTTAACTGAATTACTCTCCTATAAGGGTTATCAGAGTCTGCTCCCTTCCCATATTTTTCCCCTTCAGATCTCACTGATTGAGGACCTCAATCTAACCTTCAAAACATACCCACCACTCAGTCACTTTACTCTACTTTCTCCTCCTAATGACTTTAATCTTCATCAACCTCTCCATTCCAGTTACTCCCCTATCCCTCCATATTCAGGAAGAACCCTTGCCAACTCCCTCATATACTTGGTTCATGGATGGGTGTTCCTTTTCTCATGATCACCATAGCTTTAGAAGTGATAGATGTAACTCCCTACCCCCCAGCACCACCAATCAACAAGTAAACTTAATAGCTCCAACCCAAGCATTCACCCAAGCTAAGAGTTAATCTTTGATCATTTATACAGATTCGAAACATTGCTTTCATATATTATTAGCTCATGCAGTAATATGGAAAGAGTAAGTACTCATGACTACCAAAGGCTCCTCCATCATCAACACTTCACACATCAATGCTCTCCTAGAAGTCTCCCTTCTCCCTTCTATAGGCATAGTACTTTGCAAAACCATCAGTGAGATAATTCCATTATTACAGCAGGTAGCAACCTGGCAAATCAAATGGCCCACAGGCAGCTCTATACCCACTCCCCAACAATGAATCCAACACCTTTCTCCTTTCTACACCCCAGACACTTCCCAAAACACATCTGCACCCCAATACCACCCAAGATACCTATCACATCCTCACCTATCTACACCACTTACTTCACCCTAAATTCTCTTCTTTAAGAGTCTTTATCAAACAATTTCTAATTGTCACCACAGACCATATCAAATTCTTCCAGGACCTCTCTTCATTCGGAGAGATATGTAAAAACAAAACAAACAAACAAAAAACTAATCCTTCCTCTAACATTTCATCCTCCCAGCCCAATGCAGTTACTCCACCTAAAGGCTTGTCCCCTAAATGGATGGGACCATATGAAGTTACTCTTAACACCTCAACTGCCGCCAATCTTAAGGGGTTCCCCAACTGGATACACATTTCAGCTCTCAAAACCTGCCCTCACCTTCACTTCACTGCAATGCCCACAGGGCCACCCACCTTGTGGCTCAAACAGACAAAAGCCTCCAAACTTCACCTGGTATCAGAACAACTCAAAGACCATACAACCCCAGATAAGTGACTCCCTCTTCCCTTCTCATTACTATCAATTTCTTCTCATCCTATGGACAGAGCTGGCCTCTGACCCAGGACTTCCAAGGCCTATGACTCCCACTTTCCTCTTCCAGCTAATTCAGGACTTACATTTTTAGGGATCCTTTTCCAACTTCACCCCAACTAAAATTTACCTCTTTTTTAAATGCCATTCTCTGTCTAGCCTTTTGTTGCCATGTGTTTTCAAGTTTTTACAGAAAACCATCATGGAAAGGACTAAGACCTACACCAACCAAGTGGTCAATAAGATGCTTCTGGGATAATAAACTCACTTGAAAGAAGAAACCTCCCTCTAGGACCTGTCTCTGCCCCATCACCACCCCCATGCCAGTAGGAATTAGCCATAAAAAGAAGAGACCTCCATCCATAAACCACCCTAAGCCCTAGTATTAAAAAAATAGAGGAATATTGACATAACTACAGCCATTTTCCTTTTCCCACTCCCACTCTATGAACTCTGTTCTTTTTCTCAAGAGATAAAGACCAGCAGGTCTCTGTTCTCTCCTTGAGAGAGAAAATATTTCTCTTCTCTGTTCTAAAGAAACAGTAACTTGCCTTCTGAAAAACCAGGTGATGCTTGCTATGCCAGTCACAAAGCCTATACTCTCCCCTAACAGGTGGCCATAATTCTGGCCTATAAAAGGTAATGCTCAAGGGGGAGTTGCTGCTGCTCTCTCTCTCCTGCTGCTTTCTTTCACTCATGTCACTCCCCTCTCTGCATGAGACAGACTTTTCAGGTGCCTGACAATAATTCTTCTTATGCCTCTATAATTGGTATTCCTATGGTCAGTCCTGCGCAACTTTTCTTCCACTCCCACCATCCCCAGCCACATCCCACATGGGCTGTGGGGCAAAGAGTAGATGACCTAGGACATCTTCATTCTCAAAGCACATTTCTGTGGGTGAAGGCAACAGAAGACCAAGACTGAGGGCTCTGCACCTTCAGGCTCCCTCTGCTGCCTATGCCCTCCACACTCCTCCCACCACAGGGATGTGCTTTCTGGGGGAGGATGTGCTAGCCCTCACCCTTTCAAAGCTCTCTCCCCACACAATCCATGGAAAATGTGTCTGGGGAAGGGGGTTCATCTCCAAATCCTGCCTCAGCTGACAGCTGGCCTACTCCCCCTGCAGAGGCCAAAACCCAGGGAGGAACAGGGCAAACTGGGGGTGGGGGCAATCAGACACCCAGTGGGCTCAAGGACAGTAGCAGGCAGGGAAGGCGTGGGCAGAATGTGGTTCTCAGAGGCTATCTGGGTATCACCACCTCCCATGTTCTACTCCCTGAACAGGAAGGCCCTGCCAGGAGTAAGACCAGTTGCCTGGAGCAGCCACTGCAGCCTACAAGCCTCCAGTTGCCCTCTGGCTCTGAGGCACACTTCCCCCAAGCTGTCACTGTCACTGCAGCCAGAGCTCCATGCTGCAGCAACTGGAGTTTCAACATGGCCACCAGCAATGCCATCCTCACTGCCATTGCACAGTAACCAGACTCCCACCACCACCAAAGGATGAGGAAGCTCCTACCTGGATGCCTTGCTTGCTGCTACCACTTCCAGACCCCTCAGTTGCCTTTGCCACCACTGCCATATCCAAACTTCAGACACTGAAGCCTCCACAAATGCCCAGTGCCAAGGCTGGAATTCCCATTGCTGCTGCCACCCATACAACTGGACTCCCCAAACCGCCTTTGGATACCTAGCCTTGCTGATGCTTTCCTCGCAGATAGATGACCCTGGTGCCAGATCCTGGCACTGCCTCTTGTTGTTGGGCACCTCAAATGTGGAACACTGTTGTGGAACACTGAGGAAGGTGCTATACACTTTTGCGTCTCTGCAACCAGACTTCTTTCACAGCCACCAGATGCCTCCACAGGTGCTGTCTACACCTCCAGGCTTGGAGAGAGTGGAAGGCATCCCCTTCCATGCCTCTGGCCTTTTCATCCCTGCCAGAGGATTAGTTCACTGACCAGTTAAGGCTCTCATAACTGAAAAATTTCACCTCTAAACTTTCTTGCATTATGAGTTTTTTGGGGGAAACCTAGTAACTAATCCATAATACATCTTCATCAAATAGCTTAGCAAGATCTTGATAACTTGCTGTAGCTGCTACATCAGCACTTGCTGCTTCACCTTGAACTTTTATTTTATGGAGATGGGCTTCTTACACCTTCAAACTTCTTCTGGAGCTTTCTAATTTCTCTTGGCATTAGAACAATCTAGATATGGATTTGACTTAAGAGAATGTTGCTTGTTTCGTCTGTTCTCCAGAAGATGAAAACTTTTTCTATAACAGAAATAAGACTGTTTTGCTTTCTTATGATTCACATATGCCCTGCAGCAGCACCTTAATTTCCTTAAAGAACATTTCCTTTGTATCCGTAGTGTGATTAACCAGTGTAAGAGTTAGAGATTTTTATTTAGAGTGCAAAACATGAGACTCTTCCTTTTATTTAAACAGTATAGGTCATTACTGAGTTATTAACTGGTCTAACTTCAATATTGTGTCTTAGGGAATAAGAGGATTGTGAGATATAATCCATAGAGCAATAATAACACACATATTAATTTTGCTATCTTATATGAACAGGATTTATAGTACCACATGACAATTAAAATAGTGAATATCACAGATCACATAAGACATATAATGGCCTGAAATGCTCACCACATTTTAGGCAGTTACCTCTTCCCCATACACAGGGGCCTCTATTTCACCTCCTCCAGGATGGCCTGTGGGTGACAACCCCCAAAGGACTCATGTTCTCTATGGAGGCTCCATCTTTACCTACATATTGTTGGTGGTAGCACAGCCTGGTGAATGGATTGAGCAGTGTTATGTCAACATAAAATTTTGTGGCTATAATTACTGACAGTGTCATCATAAACAATAAAAAATTACCATCACAAAAAATAAAACAGGCAATTTCATGGAAGAGTGGGCCTTCTCCATGATTATCTTTCAATACACCAATGTCACTGTCATGGTTGCACACACCTGTGATCGTAGAGGCTCAGGAGGCTGAAGAGAAGGATTGTGAGTTCAAAGTCAGCCTCAGCAACTTAGCAAGGCCCTATCTCTAAATAAAATATAAAAAAAGGTCTGGGGATGTGATTCAGTGGTTAAACATCCCTGTGTCCAATTCCTGGTACCAAAATAAAAAGTACACCAATATCTTGCATGCCATCTGTGGATATTTCCTTGGGTCTCTCAGAAACATGTCACATTACCCTAGTGCAGCTGGGCTATAGACCAAACAGAAAGGCAGCAGGGAAAGAAACTTGGCCACATTCTTGGGGTGATGGGTTCCTGATGACCTGAGAGACAGCCCAACATATCCTGACTAGAAGCAGCCCTCTTCCAGGCCCCTCACTCAAGCCAGTGTGTACTGAATGACACCCTTGAGGTGGGTCTACAGAAGCCTCTGAGAAAGCTGACCACCAGCTCTCACTTAGAACCTGTTTTCCTCAGCAGGTTTGGTGGGCATTATATGTGCAAATACCGATGAAGTCTCTTAGACATGCAGGAAATTCACAGTAAGTGAAGTGTGGATGAGCAGGATTCTAGTCCCAGGCTAGGCCAGGAACAAGATGGTGGGCAGAGGGCTTGAAACTGCCCTCTGAGCACCTGTGCATGGGTCAGCTTCCTAGTCAGGCCCCCTGGTGGAATTCTTTCAAGGGTGTGAAGAGAACAGGGCTATAGTGGAAGCACCCCAAGCTGTTCCCCTAAAATTTTATGTCACTTTCCCAGGCAGACCTGAGCAAAGTTCTCCAGGGGATACATGATTGACACAGGCTTGGGCAGGCACTGCACACATGGATAGCTAGGGAAAGGGTGGCATTCTCACCCAAGCTCAGGAGTAGACACACCTTTGAGCACCCCTTTCCACTAGGGATGGGAGACATTTGCCTGTCCCTTAAGGAGAGAGGGCACCTAAGTTGGCAGCAGAGGGAGCAGAGCCAGATGGGGAGGTATAGGGGCTCCAGGGGACCTGAGCAGGGAGCAACTAGTTGCAAAAGACACCAGCAGTGTCCAGATTCCTGTCTGTCTCCCCTCCGGATTCTCATGAGAAAGCTGCCACTTCATTCTACCCACCTGCTGGGGTGGGCTGGACCTGGTGCCCAAGACCCCTGCCAGAGTGCCCCAGCTATCAGGGTCCCCAGAAGGCACAACCCTGGCCAGCTGCCCACCACACCCCACACAAACTTCACACACACACACACACACACAAACACACACACTGGCACTCCCATAGAAGCCCAGACTGGAAAGCTTGCAGGTGGCCCCAGAAGCTGCCCTCCTAACTTCTTACAGATTTGGACAGACCTCCGTCAGGACCATGGGTCAGAGAAATTGGAAGCACAGGATTGAAGCTTAGAATAACTGGCTTGGATCTAATTGCCTCTCTCTAATAAACTGGGCACAACTCAGACATCAGGTGGGAACGATTCCTGTCCCACCTTCCCTGGGACTGAAAAGACTCCAGGAGGGGAGGAATCTAAGGATTGGCTCAGGCCTGAAACATGGTGACCAACAGTGACGAAGGCTGTTTGGAGAAGCAGGGCCCACAGAGGTCAAATGTGTTGACTGTCTAGCCACCAGGCCACAGATGGGGACTGAAGGGCAGACACTTCTCCTGGGGCTGTGGGAGCAGCGCTCAAGAGTCTCAGTTTTTTCCTGCACAGCCTTATAGGCCACCATGAGCTAAGTGTACCAGAGGTTGTAGGGGCTAGGAATATTATTGAACCTCTTAATAAATCAAGTCGAACTAAATAGACTTTCCAGTTTACCTGCTGGCCTCTGTGCTTCTTCCCAGCCCCCCACCCCAACCTGCCTAGAAACCCAGAGGGAGTGGCTTCCAGCAGTGGATTAGCTGGCTCCAGGGTTTCACCTAAAACCCCTCAGGGCTCTCCTATGATCTCAGGAACTCCAGCCAGGGCTGGAGTGGCCTGTATGATCTATCTAAGGCCAGCTTCAGTCTACCCCACCCCCAGACACTGGGCTGCTTGAGAGGGTCAAGCTGGGTCCCTTGGCCTCTTCCTCAACATCTCAATAGAGCCATGGGCCTCCTGGAGCCAACCCTGCAGGGCCTCAGAGCCAGCTCAGGCTGCAGAGAATTAATCTTCTCCTTATATCCCTAGCACACTCCCCCAGAAGAGTGCCTG
This sequence comes from Ictidomys tridecemlineatus, assembly GCF_052094955.1. Lineage (NCBI taxonomy): Eukaryota > Metazoa > Chordata > Mammalia > Rodentia > Sciuridae > Ictidomys > Ictidomys tridecemlineatus. Next base: position 85,627,276 of record NC_135485.1, read on the forward strand.
AAGGACTTTGCTTGGAGCTCTGTGTCCTGGTAGGGACAGCTGTGTGCAGGTTATAATTCAGGCTTCTGTTCTGTGTGCTGGGATAAGTTACTTCACCTCTCTGTGCCTCTTCCCCCATCAGTGGGATGGTAGGATCAGTATCTCCAGAATAAGCTGTGTGTTTGGGGGGCAAGAGGGGGTGTCTACACTTTCCCCTCCAGGCACAGTGCCCACACTGCAGACACCTCTCTGTTGCCCAAGGAAGCCCATTCTCTAGTCCCTCAGAAAGGTGAGGAACTTGGGGCACCACCAGGGGCCTGTGTAAGGTGTGGGCTCACTGACCTGGCCCACCTGCCCCAGCAGCAACCCAAGCAGCCCAACGGTTCCCACTGCACTCCCCTGGACAGGCACCTGATGGAGTTTTGTCAATTACTAATGACAGCAGAGGTGGCTGCACTGGCATGTGGGTGAGTTGCAGGTGGTTGGTGGGCGAGGAGTGTGGAAGGATGGCACAGCCTGCTCCGTGCCTCCCAGCCAGTGGACTAAGCCCCTCAGCTTCTGACACCAGAGGCCAATGTGGGCTGGTGATGAGGGAACTGCTTGCCTAGCTGGCTTCCTCCCTTTCTTAGGCTCCTCCCCACCTTGCAGAGGGCAGCCTAGATAGTGGCAGGCCTGGGGAGCAAGCTGAGGGCCAGGACAGAGCAGAAAGACCAAGGGCACCTGCAGCAGGGGAACGAGGACACTGGGGAGCCCAGACCCAGGAAAAGGCCTGGCTGTCTGCGCTCCTGCCCAGGCTGCAGGGAGCTGGGCATGGAAGGCAGCTTGGGTGCTATGGGTTTTGTTTTTGGTGATTTAAATTCCTTTGTGTTTTGTTCTAAACAAAGTGATAAATGTGCACAGTTTGGATGATCAGATAGTTCTGTAGGGCTTGGGATGGAGCCCATCTCCTCTTCTGTAGCTCCGTACTTTCTCCATCCTCCTCCTGGTATTTAGACTGGTTCTTTTAATATTTACTTCTCAATATCAATGTTGCTTCTGCTTTTTCCTTTTCTTTTCAGATTTAGAAATTACTCATCAATATCCTGCTATGGAGGGTCAAAATTTGTTCTCTCTTGGAGGCCAGATGCACACACATGTGTGCACATACACAGTACAGTCTTCCTGATTCCTCCCATCCTCATGAATCAGGATTCAGTGTGTAGGAGATGTTTCTTTGCATACATTGATCACTGCTGAGTAATATGTTGTAATTAATCTCTGTACAACTTCTTTTTTTTCCTTAATAATTGGGGGGGGGTGTTTTTCTCTATGGCTCTCTCCATGGCTCCAGGTTTAGGTTACACAGCATACTGTATCTCTTGTCTTGTTGGTGGTCATATTCTCTCTCTCTCTTTCTCTCTCTCTCTCTCTCTCTCTCTCTCTCTCTCTCTCTCTCTCTCTCTCTCTCTTCCTATCTCTCTCTCTCTCCCTGTCTCTCTCCTCTTTATTTCCCTCTCCCATTCTCTCCCTGTCTCCATTTCTCCCTCTCTTTTTCTCCCCAACTTTCCTCTTCCTCTCTGCTTTTCTCTCTCTCCCTCTCCTCTTTTACTTTCTTTCTTTCTTTCTCTCCCTCTTTCTCTCTCCTTCTCCCTGTCTTTAGCTACCTCTCCCTTTTTCTGTCTCTCCCCTCTTCTTCTCTGACTTCTTCTCTCACTCTTGTCATTTGTTTTGAGGGAGATCCCCTGCCCCATCATGAGCCACTATGTGAATGAGTCCACTTGGCTAGGATTGTAAGCATCCTGCCACTAGCCATGCTAGGGCACCATTTTGGAAGTAAGTGGTCTTTCAGCCCCCATCAAGACTTGAGAGGACTGTGCCCCGGCCATCCTCTTGACTGCAAGCAACCCCATGAAACCCAGAGCCAGAGTCCTCCACCATTCTTCTTCGGTCCCCCAAAAACTGTGCAATAGTAAACCTTTGTTCTGTGATAACTTGTTACACAGCAAAAGATAAGCAACACAGAGCCATTCGTCCTCAGGCATCCATATGTCTTGGTCACCTTCACACCTGCTGCACCAGCAGGGACTTCTCTCCACTCTAGCCTGGTAAGTTCTTCCATCAGCTTCTGGGTGGCATCCCCTCCTTCCCACATCTCACACAGCCCTATATTTTGGACAGCTCTTGGTTTTATCTTGAGTGGCAAGAGTGCCAGCCTACCATGATCTGCCTCAGAGCCAGCACCTCAGGCCTGATCTTCCATCAGGAAGGCCTGGAAGTGGAGCTGTTTTGTTAACTTCCATGAGTTCCTAAAGCACATGGACACATGACTTCAGGTGTCTGTCAACAGCCTTGATATGAACTGCACAGTTGCATGTTGAAAACCCAGCTGCCTGGAGGGCCTGCTGGCTCCTACACCGGGCCCACAGTTCTATGTGGGTTGAGCCCACCTGTGCTAGGCAGCTTTCTGTTATTGTGATAAAATACCTGAGAAAATCACCTTAAAAAGAGCGAACGTTCATGTTTGCAGAGGTTTCAGTTGATGATCATCTGTTCGCGTTACTTTTGGGCCTGTGGCAGGGAAGCACATCATGGCAGGAATGATGCTGCTCACCTCATGGTAGACAGAAAGAAAAAACATGAAGAGACCAGGGGCCCACTCTCTTCTGGAGAGCACACCCCTAACAACCTAGGACTGCCCACTAGGCCCACCTTCTACAGGTTCTACCACCTCTGGATAGGGCCATGGGCTGGAGACCAAGCCTAACACATGGGCCTCTCAGGGAAACTCAAGGTCCACACAATGGCACCACTGGGCTGGGCTGTCTGCCTGGGCTATGACGTGCTAGGGAACCTCCTGCAGCTTCACTGCTTATCAATTTCTGTTAGCTTCCCCTTTCTATGGCCCCCAGCATGGGCAGCAGACCCCTGAACACAGAGTAGAGCCATCCTCAAGCAACTCTGCTCTAGGCCTAGCCTTTGACCAGGTTGTCATCCTCCCTGGGGTCTCCTCACAGACTCTCATGTGGGTGAATCCTGTAGCAAGAGTGTGCAGGTGTACACTCCAAGTCATCCTGTGTGTGATCAGAACTCCAGGTCACGTGTGAAAGAAACTACCTGAAGCAAAAGTGACTCCTGTGCATTGACTCCAGGGTGAGCCAGACCCTGCAGGGCCTGACTGCCTCCTGGCTCTCCACCAGCCCTGCCCCATGAGTGCTCAGCAGCAACTCCATATTTCCTCCTTCCTGCATCTAGTGACCCCATGCATGGGGATGTACTAGCTGAATGGCTCCAGCTAAAGCCACAGATAGTGCACCTTGGCTGGCCCAGTCTGTCTCAGGCCTTTCCCTGAGCATGTCATTGTGGCTTGGGGCCAGAGTCAGGGGCAGAGCCAGCCTCCACCCACCCATGGAGATGGGGTTTCTCAGTGTAAAATCAAGGCTCTGTTACCAGAGGAAAAACACCAGGTGGGGAAACTGAGGTTGGGGCCTTCCGCAGAAGTGTAGAAGCTCCAGGGACTCATGAAGCTTTATTCCAAAGCCCTAGAAAGACACCGTCTCCTCCCACCAGCACTGTGTCCCATCTCCTAGTAATTCTCTTCCAATGCCAGCAGGAAACAGTGTGATTAGGGCCACATTATTAACTTGCCAATCTCATTTCTGGGGCACAAATGCTAAAGGCTTAGGCAACCCACTTGGTTATCTATTAACTATCTGGGAAAATGTCAGGCAGGACCTGTCATGCTCCTAGGAAGAGAGAGCCAGTCAACTGGAACATCAATTGGATCTGGAATCAGCCTCCAGCAGGGCCAAGAAGGAGGCCTCACTGCTCCCTCTACTGGAACCAGGGGCACTTGGCATGCACTCTGGTCTCTGCTCCCTCATTAATTCCTTAGTCACCTGCCCAAATGAGGCCTGGCTGAAAGAGGGGAACAGAGAAGTACTGAGGAGGGACAGATGCTCAGGCAGATGGGCAGAGACCAAGTGCCAAGCTCATCTCTTGCCTCTTTGGCAAGCAACACTCATGTGTTTTGGGTGCCTGATAGGTGCCCCCAGATGAGTACCAATGACCACACCCTCACAAGCCCTATCCATGGCTTTGCCCATGGTGGAGCCTCAGCAACCCCTCTGGTGCAATAGGTGACCCCACCCTGGTCTACTCAGCAAGAGATTGAGAATTGACAATTCCCAGCCCCAAGCCTTATGTCTATTCATGACATTGACATATGGTACCTCCACAGGGGTGGAGTGGTTCAAGGAAGCTGCTAATTGAGACAGTGAAGCATGTACTCATTTGAGCCCTGCTGAAGCAGAACAAATGTAAGATGCTAGGGAGCAGAGGGCAGCCTGGGGGTACTGTGTATCTGCATGCAGCACTGCAGAAGTGTGGGAGGTGGGAAGGGGGAACATGGGCAGGCTGAGGGGCTTGGCAGTGGGTTCTGGGCCTCAGAAGATTCCTGGGGCTCAGTTGGTGGGGTCCTAAGGAACTGAGCTGGCCATCCTGGCCCAGGCAGGCTGGCTTGTAGCAAGAGCTCAGCTGGCAGCAGACCTCATCTTCTCCCCTTCTCTCACACCAAAAGAATGCTAAGCCAGTGACCATAGATGCACCAGAGGCTCAGCAGCTCAGCAAATAGGTCCTAAAATATTCTAGTTCTTTCTGCAAGAAAGACATTCTATCTCATATTGAACCAAAGTTTTGAGAGCTCTGAGCCAGTGTCTTCTGTTTTTATTGGGAGTGGCCTGGCCTCATATCAGTTATTACGGTAATGCTGCCCACCAGTGCTTTCCCCACCAGGCCCCTGCTTACATGCTGGGCTCCCTCTCCAGTGCCCAGCTGAGGATCAACCACCAACCCTCCTGGGACTGGAGAGGGCAGAGCTGAGCCAAAGGCCAGGGTCCCAGGGTCCTCAGCAGCCTTTCCTCCCCACCTAGGTCTGGAGCTTGCTGCCTGGAAAGAGGCTTCTTTACCAACTGGCCACATGCATCCTAGATGACCAGTGGGTTTGAGATATATGGCCACCACCTCCCAGGAGGTGCAGGTTCATGATCCCCTGACCCAGTATGACCATATGCCCCTGCAGTGATAGAAGTCAGAGGAGATGGAGATGGGATCCAGAACACAAAAAGCTAGGATACTCAGGCTGTCTAGGAGGAGAGCGGGGGGTGGGGCTTGCCCTTGGGTCCAGCTGAGCTTCTGAGCCTCTGGGACACTAGAAAGTTCTGGATGCCCTTCCTTTGGCCTGAGCTTACTCTTTGTGCAGTGGCAGCCTCATGGGGAATGACTAAGGTGTCTACCTATTCCTTATTGGTAGTGGTAGGTCTGGGACCTGGAACTAGTACCCCAACACTGGGCTTTTCCAGGGAGTGAAGCAGTGGCAGTCTTATCCATCAAGGGCAAAGCCTGCTAGAGAGGGGCCCCGATCAACTCCCTCAGGCAGCTGGACTGAGGGGCTACTGCCAGGACAGCTCTGACTCCAGGTCCATCAACACCCTTATTCCAGCCCTGTTGGGCCATTTGGGTATTTTGACCTGCCCAGCCTCACCATGGACAATAAGCTTCTGTCTCAATGGAATGTTGGGGGGGGGGAGCTCTGCCCCTGGCCCTGACTTTGGCTGGCAGTGTTCACATCTGCTGCAGGTACGGGGCTGACCGCATGACAGGCACTGATGTGCAATAAGGCATCTGCTGCCACCATCTTGGGGCAGATGACTGACAGTGAGCTAAGTGTGTATGAGGGAAGGAATGCCCTAGAACCCCCTTTCTTCAGGGAGTATGGGGTGAGAGAGAAAGGAACTTGCTGGTGGAGGGAGCAGGGACCACATCTGAGGGAGAGTGCTGGGATCACATGGGCTCTAAGGTTGGGGTGGGGCCCAGGAGCCAGATCCTGGACACAGGTAGCTTGGACCCAGCCTTAGAGAGGGTGCAGGACCTTGCAGGACAGGATTGGAATGCCCCTGTCATGCCTCGCCAGGTGGTCTTAGGCAAACCCCTTCCTTCTCAGTTTTTCAGGGCCTGAAGGAGAGTATTTGGTGTTTTCTCATGCTTTCATTTCCTGATCCCTGAGCTCGGTAGGATAGGGGTTTCCTCAGCACACAGATGCCTGCCATCAGCAGGGTCCTTCATCCAGGATGTAATGGGGCCCCAGCACACCCTATCAGACTCCCCTCAGGGTGTAAAGGAAGGGCCTCTATCCTGAACTCAGAGACTGAGGCTCCCACAGAGCTTGGAGTAGCTGTCATTGAGGTCCCCATGCAGAGCAAGATCCTTTGTCAGGGTGGGTCAGTACAGCAAAGGGACACTCTCCATGTTCCACCTCCAACAACCTTGCCCAGAGCCAAATACTTGGCTCTGGTGCCCTGCAGTTTTCAAAGTTTCTTTTTTTGTTATCTATAACCATTAATGATCATTTTGATGCTCCCTATGAGAACTCACTTCCCCAAAGGATCTGGCTGTACAGCTGCACAAAGCCATAGCAGACACCAGCCCATCCTTGAGGTCCCATCTATACTATAGATTTTAGCAGACTTAAAGTATGAAAAAAAAACACATGCAAACATGAGAGATTTATTTCTCCCTCTTATTTAATGCATAGGACAAAATGCTCAGTGTAGCTGGGTATTAGTTTGCTATAAAAAAAATAGCACAATCTAGATGGCTTAAACTACAGATCAAGGTGTGGGCAAGGTTGATATTCTCTGAGGCTGGAAGTGAGAATATACTCCAGGCCTTCTGGAGGTTTACATCAGTCTTGCATTCCTTGGCTTGTAGAAGTATTACTGCACCTCTGCCTACATCTCACATGGTGCTCTCCCTGTGTACCTGTGTCCCAATGTCCCCTTTTCATAAGGACACAGTCATATTGGATCAGGGTCTGTAGTAATGGTCCAGTTAAGGCCACTTTTATAAGGGACATAATTCAACTTTTAATGAGCTTTCTTAATTTCTTTTCAGGGCCAAGATAATTTTGAGGGTTTCTATCTCACAACTTTATTTACCGTGAGCATGGAATGATTGATATTTCATACGTAAGCTTCTGCACAAGGTCACTGCAGAGTGTGTGTGCACCCTGTAACAAATCTCGTGAGCAATAATTAGCAATTATCCCGTGTGCAGATAGAGAGACTCCTTTTTGACTCAATCTGCTTTCCTCAAAGTGAACTCTCCTCAATGAACCATTAGTTGGCTGTGATTTCTGTAACCAGAGAGGCAGAAAAAGAGGCCAATATTTATTTGACACACAAATAAGAACACTTGTAAACATGAAAAACACATTACAGGGCTGAATTTAATTGATGTCTTTCAAACATGTGACTGTTCAAGACCATGTGATTTCTGCCAATAAGCTTTCAAAACAATGTGCAGGAGACAGACTATTTCTCTCCACACACTGATTGTGTTAACTGGATGTGTTCTATAAGCTGCCCTTAAAAAAGTGACCAATACAATTCTGTATTTGCTTGACAAAGTTGAGTACAGTAGCATTTGGTTTGCTTATTAATATCTCAAGTAATAATTTCAGTAAAGCAATGATCTCCAAAGTGCGACCTTCTAGTTTCAAATATAAAATTTATAAACTATTCATCTGAACTGACTTGTCTTTCACTCTCTGCCTTTGATATCCTTAAAGAGTCGAAGCCAGAGCCAGCAGCACTGCACAAGGCCTGCCCTTCCTCAGGCCCAAGGACTAACAAGCCACCCCACCACTCATATCCTTACGTTAAGATATTTCTATGCACTTAAAATTATTTTGTTGATTTTGAAGTTTTTCTCTGAAAAATTCCTGGTTTAAGAAATAAGCTAATATCAGAAAGTCAAGGATCCACTGTTTTCTTTCTTATGTTGACACTAGAACAAAAAAAAATTAAAAAGAGAAGAAAAAAGGAGAGAGACATTCTATGGAAATAGGAGGGAGATCAGTGGAGTCCAGAAAGGAGCTGGGGGCTAGGGATGGAGAAAGGGAGGAACTGCAGAATGAAACTGATCAAGTTATGCTGTGGACATGTATGAATATACCACATTGAATTTCATTTTTGTGTTTATCTATACAGCACAAATAAGAAGACCAATATAGAGGAAGGGGAACTGGAAAAGGAGGAGGAGAGGGGAAAGAGGAAGTACTTATTCCAGAATGGAGCAAATTATAGTTCATCCATACATGACTGTGTCAAAAAGAACCCCATTATTATGTATAACTATAATGAACTCATAAAAACCCTTAAAATACGAGCATTAATAACTCAAGTCTGTTAAGCATCTTATCATCAGGAAATATTTTATTTGCAGATATTTCTAGGAAAGGACAGTAATTAAAGTTACTGTGATCTTTCTTAAGAAATAGCAAACTCATGAGTTAGTCTTAAATGAATTATAACTATAAAAATGAATTAATAATAATGCCCCTTTCTTTTCATTCTTATTTCTGTGGAGTGGAGATATGAATTAAGATGGATTCCTATAAAATCCTCAAAAAGTTATGTGATTTTTCTCTTTACTATTAACTATTTCTTGGTTATAATCTGAGCTTCTGATAATGCTTGTTAGTTAGGGTTTTATCATTGTGAACAAAATATTTGACAAAAGCAACTTAAAGGAGGAAAATTTACCTTGGGCTCATGGTTTTAGATGTTCAAGTTTATGGCCAATTCTATAGCTCTGAGCCCTAGATGAAGCAGAGCATCAGGGCAGAAGGACATGGCAGAGAAAAGCTGTTCAACCCATAGCAGCCAGGGAGCAGAAAGAGAACAAAGCAACAGGTACAAAATACAAATATCCAGAGACACACCTCCAGTGACCTACTTCCTCTAGCTCTTCCCATCCTGCCTACAATTATCCCCAAGTTGATCCATTCAAATTATTAATTCAGAGAATGGATGAATTTACTGGTTAGGTCATGGTTCATAATATAGTTATTTAACCCCTAAGTATTCCTGCATTAACATAGGAGCTTTTGGGGGATCTCTCACATACAAACCATAACAATGCTAATATTAGTGCTTTTGGATCACATGAAATCCTCATAGTTCTGGGTTGTAGGTTGTGGTTTGAATGTAGTTTGTTCCTTAAAGGTTCATATGTTGGAATTTTGTCCTCAGTGGGAGGTAGTGGGACTTTAAGAGGTGGGGCCTAGTGATAGTGATAGATAATCAGGACATGGGAGTTCACCCTTGGAAGGGATTTATGCTATCTCTCAGGAATGGGTCAGGTCTGATAAAAGTGGATTTGTTCATATGACAGTAAGTTGTTCTACAAGAGAGAGCCTTATCCTGTCCAATCTCTTGATTCCTAGCCTTGCTATGCCACCTCTTCTGTCTGTGCTCCCACCTTTATGAATCCATCTGCCATGAGCACCTCACTAAAGCAAGTAGAGGCCAGCATCTGCCCTTGGCCTATGAGCTAAATACGCCTCTCTTCTTTTAAAAGAGTACATACTCTCAGGTATTTTATTATAGCAACACAGATTCAAGCAGAGTTTTATAGACAGATTTCTGTTGATAGGTACTTCTTCTCTTCACATAGGGAAGGTGGGTGAGTCCTTTGACTCTCCCACCAAAGAAGGCACCAAGGAGGGTGTTTTGGGCTAAGAAATAAAGGGAAGGGCACTCCCCTTATCCCCTTCTTCTCAGGATGGCTCCATTACTCTTTCCTTATCCCATTCTTCCCTGGATGGTTCCACTACTCTTTCCTTGCTGTGATAGGGTAGCAGCATATGGTATTGGTGCTGCCTAAGTGGGCACAGCATAATAGAAAAGGAATTTGGATAAAGTGGTCCTAAAGAAATTGAGGCTTTATCTGGGGTGATTCAGTGATTCTGTAGGGTATCTGGAGCCAGAAGCATCATTATCTCCTGGCAAGGTGTTAATAATCACACCAGAAATTCAGAGAAGGAGCTCCTGATCTCTTTCCACCAGCCTCTAGAGAATGTGTATGCAAGTTGCAGTATGTAAGCCATTATCCATCTGGGATAATAGAGATGCCTTTAGTGCAATATGGGCCTTTCTAATCATTTAAATCTTGTTTGGGGCACTTGTTCTCAACTGTTTTTTTTTTCCAGTTAGGGTCATTTGCAGGGTCTGGAGACCTATTTTGGTTGCCATGATTTCGAAGGGTTGGCAGAGGTCAAAGATCTCCAGCCACAAAGATGTGAAGGATCCACAGCACTAGATGTCAATAACAACAAGATCTAGAATTATGTGGGTATCGGGTCCTATATAGAACAAATTAGTTCTTATTTGCAGCAATTTAGGACTAGATTAGACCTTTACATTGTTTTTGTTCACAGCAATTGATGCCTTATTCTGTGGATTAGAGCAGTAGTGAAATTCAGTGTTTATTTAAGGACATTTATTCTTAAGGGAACGTCACAAGGAGGAAATCCATGTCTGGTCCTAGGCCCTCTGAGAGGACTGCACAGTTTTCTTTTGATACAGGCCCTTTCTGTAGGATGAGGCTTCAACAGAGGTTATTACCACCACCTTGTGGCCATCTTGTGCATATGGGATGCATAGGCTGGGTCTTCTATTGATTATTAATGATTTATTATGATTGATAAGACATAACTCAACCTTTATAGAATCTATTTACTTCCTGGCATAAATTTTATATAGAGTTGTTTTTCTTATTAAGTAAAATCTCAAGGTGATTTAGAGATTTTATTTAAATGAATAAGTTCCTCACTCTCATTTAAATTTGAAATATTAATTATGATGATAAAACATTAAAGTGTTTTGTTAAGGCAAGTATTCATTGTTAAAGACTTGGTAAAAGGCACAAAATGATAACAAAGATCTGAACATTGTTTTTATAAATTCCTAGTGATTGCAAGAACAATTTAATAATGAAAACAATAACATCAAATCATTTAAAAATACCCTTTGTCTTGGAAATATTTACTGAAAAGAATTCATATAAAACAGATATCCTTTTAGCTGTTATTTTTTATTTACTATGACAAAACTGTGACAGAATTTTTATAAGCTGTTGAAGTTTTTTTCTGAACAACTTCAATACACCTGTTCAAAATGTTCACTTAGTTTTGACCAATATAACCATAAAATCATGAAACCACTGAACATTTTCACTGCCCCAAAGTTCCTTCCTACCTTTAAGGAGCCATTCTCCCCATTCTGGCACCAGAAGATCACAGGTCTTATTTCTGTCACTAGATGGCTTTTGTCTCTTTAGAATTTCATATGAATGGGGTCATTAGTATGCATTCTGTTGTATCTTACTTATTTTGCTTGGAGTAATGGTTTTGAATTTCCTACCTTTTGCTTCTTTTTATTGTTGAGTAGGATTTTGTTGTATGGAACCACTAAAATTTGCTTTGCTTTTTACTTATTTTTTAAAATGTATTTTTGTTTTAGTTGTAGATGGACACAATGCCTTTATTTTTTATTTATTTATTTTTATGTGGTGCTGGGGATCAAACCCAGTGCCTCATGCATGCTAGGCAAGCACTCTACCACAACCTCATCTCATGCTTTTTACTTATTGATGGACACCTGAGATGTTTTCAGTTTGGGGCTGTTATGAATAAATATGATATGAACATTTTTGTTATAAGTATTTATGTGGATATATATTTTCATTTCTCTTGAGTAATTACTTATGAATACAATTTCAGGTCATGTGTTAAGGACATGTTTGTTTAATTACATGGGAAACTTCCAAATGACTACTAATTTACCTTCTCACCAGAAATGTGTGATAGTTCCAATTAAATACACATGCTTGCCAATATTTGTCATTTCTTGAGAATTTTCTCATGTGTAAATAAATACAGGTATTTTAATGGGCATGTAGTGATATATTAGTAAGGCTTTAATTCACATTTCCAGGGAACTATGTAATGATGTGAAATCTTCATATGCTCTTTGGCCTTCTTTATTTTCTTTTGTGAAACATTTCTTCCAATCTTCTGCCTAGTTTGCTAAAATTAAAATTGTATTGATAACTATAGATTGTCATTATACTTGGCATAGAGAAAAGTGATTGTAACTGTTGTTTGACTGATTTATATTTTCATTTATCTTCAAGGACAAAATATAACTTCATATCTAATCAGATACTAGTTGCTAGACCTTGTCTCTTTTATATATATATATATATATATATATATATATACATACTAGAGACTGAAACTGGGGCCTTTTATATGCTGCAAAATTGCTCTAATTATGCTTTAGTTATATTCTCAGACATTCTGAAATTTATTTTGAGACATGGTCTCACCAAGTTGCCCATTCTGGCTTTGAACTTGTGATCCTCCTGCCTAATGCTTTCTGAAAAAAAAAAAAAAAAAAAAAAAAAAAAAAAAACTTTGGTAAAAGAGACAACATAAAACTTATGCTGTCAGTTGTTTTTAAGTACACATTTCAATTGTGTTAAAGAGTTAAATATATTAATGTTGCTATGCAGTGATTGATATTTGTTTGTTGGCCTTGTGTTCTGCAACCACGCTAGAGGTTATTTCTGAAACATTGGCATTTTTACATGATTCACTACTTGGTTATGGCCCCATGTATAATAGATACCCACTAGATCATCCCAGTTCTAAATTATTCAGTGGAGGAATGATACAAATAAAAACTTTTAAACAGATTGAGAAATGATACATTTCACAACACAACTGATCTCAACCTTCAAAAATCAATGTAAATTCCCCAACAAATTCCCCAACAAATACAAATACCAAATACAAAAAAGCCACAAACAGAAAAGAGCACCAAAAATGGTAAAATGTACATAAATATAAAATACTCTTGTCTTATGTTTTACAAATTCTTGAAAAAATAATTTACTATTTAATCAAAAGCAATAACAAGAGTGCCATGGATTTTCTAACATATACAGAAATAATATGTGTGAATACATGGACATACACAAATAATGGGAGGAGGAAATGAATATATTGATATGTAATTTTTTAAAAAATTTATTTGCTGAGGGGCCTTTATTTAATTTATTTATATGTGGTACTGAGAATCGAACTCAGTGCCTCACACATTCTTGGCAAGTGCTCTATCACTGAGCTATAATCCCAGCCCCTATTATGTGATCTTTACAATATACATTAATTGATATCACTTTTGAAGATAAATGGTGATAATTTGAAGGTGAATAATATAAACTGCAAAGTAAACACACAAAAAAAGCCTTGAAAAGAGATACTGAGTAAAATCTAATAATGGGAAAAATGCAAGTGATTTACACAAATAATTTTTAAATGGAGTAATAAAAAGAAAAAACAAAATGACAAACAAAAATGAATGGTGCCTTTGAACCTAGGCATGTCAATATTTACATCAAATGTAAATGCTCAAAAATAATTTAATGAGAAGGCAGATATTTTAAGACCTAATGAACAGCAAGACCCAACTCTATAACATACATGTAAAGAGTGCACTTCAAATCTAAATAAACGTATAGATTAAAAGGATAAAAATGTATGTGATGCAAAAGTTAAGGAAGGAAAGCAGGGAGGACTATAGCAATAGCAGATCAAAGAGATTCCTACACCCAAGTATTGCTGTGGAGAAAAAGGAAATTTCCATAATGACAGCAATATCAATTAAACAACAAAAAAGCTATACTAAGTCTCTGTGAATACAATAAGAAAGCTTTCAAAAACATGAATCCAAGATTGCTTGTTATAAAAAAGAAAAATAGGAGAATCTTCAATCATACTGAAAGATTTTACCCTTTGTTTCTCAAGATAATTTGAAAATCTTGACAACCAACTTGTCTTAGTTGAATTATCTGACAAAAAATACTCCAACAATGACATCAAAATACACATTCTTTTCAAAAGCCAACACAAATGATGTTCTGGGTCATAAATTTAATCTCAACAAAATTTAAAGGACTCAAATTATGCAGAATATGTTCTCTGAACATAATGCAATTATACAGAGGAAAATGTTTATAACAGAAAGATATTATGGAAATCCTAGAATATTGGGAAGTTAAATAATGCTCCTCTAAAATGGTCATTGACCTAAGAAAAATAAAAAGGTAAATCTTAAGCTTTTTTTGAAATTGGATGATTAGAAAAACATAGCATACCAAATTTGTGAGGTTCAGTTGAAGCAAGCCAAAAAAGTTATTTACAGTTTTAAATGTATTAAAAAAGAAAAATAATTATAAAACAAAAGCAAATAGATTCAAAGTAAATAGAAGATTCTTATAAGGGCTAAACCAGCATGATAGATAAAAAGGAGAACTATGGAAGATCAATGAAATAAAAATTTAAATCTTCCAAAATATCAATGAAACTTACAAATCTTTATCTATACGCATTAAGGGAAAAAAGAGAATATCAAAAATAAAATAAAGACATCACTATATATCCTAAAAATACTGAATGTAATTGAATATGTATTGAAAGGGTAATAATTAAATATTATAAAACACTTTGCTAAAAAATTAAATAGCATAGATCAAATATAAAACTCCTTGAAGACATAATACATAAATAACACAAGAAGAAACAAATTACATGGCCATCCCATATGTATTTTAAAAGTTGACTTTGTAATAAGAAATTTCCCATGAACAAAACTCCAGACCCAGAAGACTTCACTGGTTAATACTGTTTAACATTTATATATATATATATATATATATATATATATATATATATATATATGGCTTTCGTAAATGCTTTCAGAAAATTAAGGAGGAGGGAACATTTTGCAAATTATTGTATGAGACCAGAAGTGTCATGAGTCTACAAAGATTATAAAACAAGAAAAAGTATGACTAAAATGTCATGAAAATTGAAAAAATATCTATGAACAATAGTAGCAATTCAAAACAAGCAATATAGAAAATTGATAATGCATCAAGATACAGAACACTTGCCTCAGAAATACTAAATTGAAAAACTAATTATTGTAAAACACCATTTTAGAATAAAGGACAAAAAAATATGATCATCTCAAAAGATGCTATGGTAACTTTTCATCACTATAAATTCATACATTTAAAAAAGTCTGTTTCTGGATCACAGTATGAAATTCCAGTCCATGTTCTGTTGGCATCATTGATTTGGGCCTGCCTGATGTGAGGTAGCACATCATGATGGAGGTGCCTTGTGAAGTAAAACCACTCCCCTCAAGGCCAGGGAGCAAAAGAGAGAAAGAGGAGGGTCTAGTCCCACTATCATCTTTGAAGGCACATCTCCACTGACCTAAAGACATCCTACTAGTCCCCGGCTCTTGAGGGTTTCACTATCTGTGAATAGTGTCACCCTGGGGACCAAACCTTTAACAATCCATGAACCTTTAAGGGGACATTTATTCCAACCACAGCAGATGTAGACTAAATATTTTAAAACTCCAATAACCATATGTAATACAACCTCATAGTAAATTTAAGTGGGAAGAAATTTTCCCAATGTGACAATGGGTGGCAAAAAAAATCCATTGGAAATATAATACTAAATCTTGTGCCTTGATTTCTTCTTCTATAATCTAGGACAAGGTTCTCACTTCTCCCATTCAAGATTTCATTGGATATTCAAGCCAGTCCAGTAAATTAAGACCGCCCTCCCCAAAAAAGAATAATCTACAGATTTTAAAGGAAGAAGTAAATATGTGTTTATTTGAAACAATG
The DNA here is from genome assembly GCF_052094955.1 of Ictidomys tridecemlineatus. Lineage (NCBI taxonomy): Eukaryota > Metazoa > Chordata > Mammalia > Rodentia > Sciuridae > Ictidomys > Ictidomys tridecemlineatus. The sequence goes on from NC_135485.1 coordinate 85,642,846, forward strand.
TTCTTATGGAAATAGAAAAGTCTATGGAATCTAGAAAAAAGTACTAGACCAGGTAAGTTTAAGTTAACAAAGACAAGATAAAAGGTCATTTATACAAAAATAAATTTTTATTTATATTAATTGGCAACCTACAATATAAGAATAAAAATGTAAAAGCCACAATACCACTGACAATACCACATTAGAGGTATTTCTAACTATAAAGAGAAAGATCATGAATTTGAAAGTGAAAAGACTAACCAGAGAGGGGGCAAATACATTTTCAGATGAGAAAGAATTGAAATGTGGAATGCAATACTTTCAATGTGTACAATCCACAAATGACTGTCATTGATAACAGAAAGAATCATTTTTAGGTGTCACTTTAGTGTGGCCATCCATGATCACTAGCCTTAAAATTCAAGTGTATGAAAATATACTATGAGGGGCCACTTGTGAAAGACTGGAAGCAGAGTTTGCTGGCACTGTGACTTGGGAAACAGTTTGGCATTATTCTTTCCTTCAGATGTGCACGCTCCCAGTGACCCAGAAACTCCACTCCCAAGCTAATAAACTCTAGAAACACTTTTGCCCACTTTCATAATGAAGATTATACACAATGGTATCACGTATAAGAACAAAATAATTAAATAAAAAATAAGTTGCAGTAGAGTCATGCAGTGGTGTATATGATGAAGTGCTTGCAATAACAAGGATTAATGCAAGTTTCTCAACTTTGACATTGGCATTTTGGGCTGGCTAACACTTTGTTGTAGAGGGCTGTCCTATGTATTGGGGGGTTAATCAGCATCTCTAACTTCTCAGGGAAAGGCCAGCAGCATCCTCACATAGAGACAGTTGAAAACATATAAATTTGCCAAATGTCTCTGGGGAGGCAAAGACACCTCTGCTTGAGAACCTCTGATGAAAAGTGAAAAATCAACCATAGAAATCTATTAAGTAGAATAATACTGTACTAATAATGCATAGAAAAAATAAAAAGTAAAATTGTCCTGTTGTCTCAACAAGTCACAATTGTGTAAATTGTACATGCACACATGTGTTTGTGTATGTTTGATATGTATATACATATCAAATACATACCTTCTCAGGACAGGCATATTTAAAATCAAGAGAATTATGAGCTCCACATCTGGATGGGTGCTCACTTGGGGTTGGGAGAAAATGCAGGAGAATGAACAGGTGGGGTGTACTCAGAGTTAGTGTTCTGGTCATGATGTTTGGCAAATTGTAGCTTTGGGGACTTGGCTTTGCTTGGTTGTTCTTCTGGTGGTCCTTCTCAGATAATGTGGTGACTCTGGGGATTGAACTGGAAACACAATCATCTACGCTGGCCTTACACCTGTCCAAGCTGGAATAGAGGGTCTTCCTATGTTAGGCTTTTCATTTCTGACTTCATCAGAGAGTGGTGTTTTCATATTTTCAAAAGGTAAGCACTAATGTGCACATGTTTATGAAGCTTCTGCTTCTGCCATATTTGCCAGTATCACCTTGGACAAAGGGCAATATTTCAGTATTTTCTTTTTCTTTTTCCACTGCAACCAAAATACCTGAAAAGAACAATTAGAGGAGGAAAAGTTTATTTTGAGATTCATGGTTTCAGAGTTCTCAGTCCATAAATAACCAACTCTGTGGCAGAACATCATGGCAGAAAGGTGTGGAGGAGGAAAGCAGCTCAGATCATGAAACTCAGAAAGCAGAGGGAGAGAGCCCTGCTCTCCAGGAACAAAATATATACCCCAAAGTCATACCCATTGTGACATACCTTCTCCAGCCAACACTCCCTTCCTACAGCTATCACCTAGTTAATACTTTCATGTGGATTAATGCACTGATTAGGGTAAGGCTCCCACAACCCAAATCATTTCACCTCTAAACTTTCTTTCATTGCCTCCCATGTGAGCTTTTTTGGGACACATAGTAAATCATAACAGAAACCCCTTGGCTAGGTCAGAATCAGTATATGAGGGGCTCACACAAGGTTGTGTATCATGGGTGTTATGGATAACTGAGGGCTATTAATGTGGCAGTTTATCAAAAGAATCTTGAGGAACTTTGGCTCAGCTGCACTGTAATCATTTATGGTAATAGCTTTTTCATATTTGATATGGCAGAAAAATAGAAGTAAAATTGCATCTCACACATTGCCTTTCTTCATCATTAGTTATAACAAACAAGAGGTAGCATTAGATATTTAAATATTTGTTGCATCCTTTCTTTTTGATCTCTCCATAGTTCATACAGAAGCTTCTAAAGATCAAGTGGAGCCAGAGTGACAATATATCAGAAATCAAGAGGTCTCCATTGTACAGTTTTCTAACGGGCCTATTTGACCCAAGAGATGTGTGCTAAGTTCAGAGGTATGTAGGAGGTTCAGGAGCCTAGCTTTCAATCTTGAAATCTGAGCAAATATTCCTATAATTTTGTACTTCTTTGGCTCCAAGGAACCACTTTGGAGGAGACCCTGGTTCAACCACAATACCAGGCTTCCTCTTTATAATTTTGCCTCAAATTGAAACTGTGCAAGTTAGGAGACTGAAGAAACTTGGAGTGGGAATCTTAATTACAGAATTGGTCTTAGGTAGCACGTCAAGGCTGAGGACATGACTGTAATTCAGACAGGGAGCCCACATCTGAGGATGAAGGTGGCAAAGGTACACTGAATCTAACAGCTCAGCCTAATTTTCTTGATTTCTTAATGGGACTGAGATAATAGCCTTATCATTTATTTATTAAAGAGAGGAGTAGAGAAGCCATCTCTTGTGGGTTATCATACTATCTGGAACATTTGAAGGCTTTTAATATACAATATCTAATAATAACCATACATCTGTGAGACAAAAAAATGATGATAGATAGCAAGAGGGAAAGAAATACAGGCAGATCTCCAAGGGGCCCTGATATTGAAATTGTTCTTTAACATGATCATGGTTAATGTGTTGAAGATGGTAGATGAAAACATAGTCAGAGGAGGTAGAATGACATACAATGTCATTAGGAAATTTGAGTCCATGTTAAAAATCAAGAGAAGATTATAGAATGGACATATAATATGTAGGAAATCAAGAATTAAGAAAATGAGTTTTTATCGCTGATTTGATATAGCAGAGCTTAGAATTACTGAAGTAGAAGACAAATCAATAGCAAATATCCAAACTGAAATAAAGAGAAAATTCATTTGGCTACATAATAGAAATCTGTGATACACATTCAAAAGTTAACATGCAAAATTTGAGTTCTAAAAAAGTGAAATAGAAATGACAAAGATAACATTAAAAGAGAATGATCAAAAATTTCAATAAGTTGATGAAAGGCATTAACCCAGAGATTCAGAAAATTCTGCAAAATCCACACCTAAGCACATACTAGTAAAATTACTTATAACCAAAGCTTCAAGGGAAATATTGAGAGTAGACAGTGAGAAAAGGCACAGTACACTGAAAGAACACAGTGACAACTCACTGCTGACAACTTACAAATCCAGGAGTCAATGGAATAACATTTTTTTAAGTGTTAGGGTTTTATATCCACCAAAATTTCTCCCAAAGCAAAGGTGAAATAAATGATTGCTGACAAAAAGAAACTCAAGAAATTGATTGCTATCATTCTTATACTAAAATAAATACTGAAGAGAATTCTTGGGACAGGAATAATGGGTGTCTGAGGTTGGGCCCTGCTTACAAGTTCCCTCTGTCAAGTGCAAGGCCTTTGGGTCAAAGACAAAAGTAGCCAGAGGAATATGTAGTGCTTCCAGGAGACCCAGTTCCCCCAGGACAATGCAATAAGTACTGAAGACAGTGCAGTGCTGGTAGGATCACTGCTGGTATAGATTGATGGAAAAGGAGAGTCCAGAGGAACCCTTTATATTTATGGTCTGTTGATATTTAACAACATTTCCAAGACAATTCACTAGAGGAAAAAAAGAATCTTTTCCACAGATGGTGCTGTGACAATAGTTATCCATGTTCACAAATACAGAGTTGGACTCCTTCTCACAACAGGTACAAATATTAACTCAAAATGAATCAAATACTTAAATTTAAATATAAAAAAATTATTTTACACTGAGTTAGGCAATGCCTTCATGGTGGCACAGCCTTTTCCCCCTGCAGCAGGAGTCACCTTCATCCCTCAGTTGTGAAAAGCCAAGTGCAGCCCCAGGGGAGGGTGCTTCTGGGACCAAGGGTTCAAAGCTTCTAGTTTCTGTTGCCCTGCCAGACCTTGTGATACACAGATGATACACAGTCCAGCAGCCTAACGGTCTGTGGAGCAAAGTGAAGCATTTAAGAGTCAGCTTAGCTATTGCTGAGGGATCACCCAAGTGATGTTTGAGACTGACATCCCACAGTGGGAGCACAAAATATTGGAGAAATGGAAACAGGCTATTTCAGAAAGCCAGGCACATCCTGATCTCAGTATTGTGTGGTCTGTCCCTGTATGTCTGTTTGTGATAAAACATTCTTTATCAAAAGCTATTCTTGAAGTGTTTTTTCTGTTAATAAAAATGATACACATTCTAAAAGAAATTTTTAGAAAATACGAATAGAAAAAATATCTCATAATCTTACTGCTCAACAATACACATTTCTAAGATTTTGGGTGCATTTCTTCATATGTATATGGGGAGATAAATATATGGATTTTACCATTTCATATTTCAAATGCACAATTTGTTTATTATTTTTTTTAATAAAGAACACCTTTATTGATTTCCTGATCAGGATACCTTCAATCTCCCTATCTAATCCATCCTGACATTTCTCCCAGAATATAACCACTAACCTGAATTTAATCTTCATTATTCCTGTATTTCCCTTTAGACTCTATTGTGTATTTATGCATTCCTAAACAGTCCAGAGACTTATTTTGTGTATTTTAAACAATTTATAAATAGGGTTATAATGTCCACAGCCCAGTTGTGCCAGGGCAGTGGAATAGGTTGCTGAACAACCAGGAAGAGACCTACAGATGGTGAGTGAGATGTAGGGAAAATGCTTTGGGGGGAAGGTCCAGTGGTGACAGGCTGAATGGGAGGCTTTACTAGAGTCCAGTAGTGAAGGCTGGACCTTCTTCCCTCATAGTGCTTCACCAAGGAGCACCTCCTGTCCCTCACAGTGCCACCCCAGAAAAGAATGTCTCCTATTCCTATGGCGTTTGTCTGGTGGTGGCCAGCTGAATGAAAGACACCTATCCTTTCTGCAGTGCCCTCAGTTCAGCACCAGTCACTGTATGGAGGGAGGTTTTGCAGGTTAGGCTGCAGAAGCAGTGACATCGTTGATACCTGCTTCACCACATGTAGAAGTTTGAACATTAGAGAGGCATGCTGAGGCAAGCATACAAAGCAGGGTTTATTTAAAAAGGGGTAACATAGACTTCTCCTGGGAATAATAAGGGGGCCATAGCTGGTATCATGGTATCCCAAGAAGTGAGGTGTTCTGCCCTTTTTATATGTCCTAGGATTCCTTTGTTCTCCTGCCTTTCCCCCCTTGTCCTTCTCCTTTCTGTGTATGTGACTAGGCTCAGGAATGCTGGAGGGATGGCCAAAAGGTGGGAAACAGGTGGGCTGAAGGGGGAATGGCAGGGTGGAGTAGCCAAGGACACATTAACAACCTTATAGTTCCCTGTAGGGACAGGTTACCTTGGCAACAGGTTGGAGCAGGGGCAGGTTCTTGATAGGATTCCTCAGGGGACAGTCTCCAACTTCCCAGACTCACTCAAAATTGGCCTCCTAGATCTGACCTGACTCAATTTTCCTATCTACACTGACTGCCTGTCTAATTCTGACTTCATCATCAGTATTAGCTTGCTTTGTTCTTTATATGACCAACATCCCAAGGAGAAGTTGTCCTGTCATGCATGCAAAAAAGTGGCTTTCTACAGATAATACTAACATGTCCCAGTTCCCAGCATACATGAGAGAATGTCAGTGTCCTTCAAAATAGCGCTATCTGGACATTCTGACTCAGGCCTGCTCTCCATGTTCCCTTAACTTAGCTTGGTTCCTGGGACCTTAAAGGAGCGTTCCAAGGATGTGGTGTTTATCATCCTCTTTTTCTTAAAGGATGTTGCAGGTGCAGTGTGTGTATCCTTCTGCAAGTTGCTCATTCTAGTCAATAAAATTATGGGTTACATTTGCCCTTGTTGAGACAATGTGGCTTATTATTTTTAACTTCCATTGAGTTTTCCACTAAATGGATATACCAACATGTAATTTAGTAAAGTTCAATTTGCATCTGAGTTTTTTTGCTAGTTGAAATAGTGCTGCTGCAGATGCAACTTTTATGTCTTTTTGTGTACCTGGGCACCAGAATAGATGTCTTGCTGAGTCACAGTGTTAGTAATCCATTCCAGTCCCTCCTTTAAGTGATGTGAGAAAGAATACAGCCCTCATCCAGCTGGGCCAAAGATTTTTCATTGCTCTAGTTCTTCAGCAATAATTATTGGTTTGACAGTCTGTCTCTCATCTTGCAGTCACACCTATGAAACCCTGTGCACACCTAGTTTATATTTCTCATAATTTATAAGTAAACACAAAAAAATTGTCTTACTTGAGAGTGAGTGTATGGGGGAGGGTGTGCTCCTGTGCACATGTCCACATGTGTATTTATCTAAGGGAAAAAAGTTGAGTAAATTGTAATCTTAAAAGTAAAGGTAGAAATTTTCCTAGAAAAGTTTGATTTCCTATTTTGTGTAATGAGTAGTATGCTGCATAGTACCCAGAGTTGGTTTTAAAAAAATTTTCCATTAACTATTTCCATTTAAAATGAACATTTGAAAAAAATAAAATTAGTATTTGAGAGAAATTACCAGGGCAGCTCTTTTCCTTAGAAATAACCTATTCATCTTTGAAATAACAACTGGGAATTTTTTTTCTTTCCCAGTAAATTCTAGTGGTGACTTTGCATTAAAAAATTAAGTACATAAGATTGAAGCCTGGGGGAGTTGATATTACCAAAGGCTACAAAAATAATTTAGATTAATTTTATGTTATTTTTTATGACAAAGAACTCATTGGTTCTATTCTGTTTTGTTTTTTTTTTTTTAAGAATACATGTTTTCTTGAAAGGTGTTTAATATTTCCCCCTCACTGCTGATCCTTGGACGGAAACCATTCTTTATATTTGATGAACTGTTTTCAAAAAACTCTCTTACCAACAAGTGTAGAGTAGTTATCTAAAATTGTACATTTAGAATGGAGTGTAAAATCTTAGTCTCAAAAGAGTGAAAAACAGCAAAAAAGACTGAATTTACAAAGTATGGTCTTGAATTGCTTGTGAGATTCTAAAGTAATGAAAATAAATGTTTCAGCTTTGCATTATAAAACTCCATTTATGATTTTTAAAAGTATACTTTAAATAAAAATGATTAAACTAAAACAAAACAAAAAACAGTGCAACAGCCAAACCTATTCACATTACACAAATGAAGTTAGAAAAGGGAAATAGAGAAACCAGAAACAGATGGGAAACAAATAATAAGTAGCTAAATCCAAATAGATCAATGATTTTATTAAATGCAAATGCCTAAGCACAGTAGTCAAAACACATACTGGCAGATTGCTTTTAAAGACAATAGAAGGGAGACCAGTACAATAGAGGAAAGGGAGCAGGAGGAGAGGATGGAAAAGGGAGATGCTGGGAAATAAAAGATCAAACAGATACATAGCAATGAAATCCACTATTATGTTTAATTATAACACATCAAAAAAAATGAAGTTCCTAGAATTAGAATTGTTGGCCAAAGAAAAACACACAAAAAAATTTAAAAAACAACAAAAACTGCCTAAGCAAAAATAAAATATACACAATAAAAACCCCACAAAAATGCGACTGGGGCTGTAGCTCAGTGGTAAAGCACTTGCCTCGCAAGTGTGAGACACAGGGTTCGATCCTCAGCACCACATAAAAAAACAAAGATACTATATGTGCTCATCTACAATTCAATAAATACTTTAAAAAAAAACACAAAACTATATATTGTTGCTTTACTATAGTAACAGTGAGAACCTAACTCTACATATAGAGAATATCCATGCACAAAGAATGTCAGAATTACTTTTAAGAATGACAATTTTAAATGCTTTGGAAGAAGCTGGAAGAAAACATACCATGCAAACACTAATGAAAAGAAAACTGAACCATCTATATGAATGGTACACACATAGACATCAGAACAAAGAACACCACCAGGGAGAATGAGGGGCATTCCATGATGAGGTAAGAGTCATTTTATGAGAAGACACAATAATCCTAAATGTGCAATGTCAGAGCTTGAAAATCAGGAAGAGAAAATTGAAAGAACTTGAAGAAGAATGTGACAAATTCATAAGAGAAAATGAAGATTTTGATCCTGTTCTCCAAGTCATCAATCAAACTGATAGAAAATCATCAAGGGTAGTGACCGGAACAATACCAGGAGCCAAGTGCACAGAGTGGACTTTCATAGACCCTCCACCCAATGCACAGGGTACATGTCCTTGCTAAGTGAACCAGGAGAGATCACATCTTGCATTTAAGATCAAATCTTAGTAGGTTTAAATAAATGAAAGTCACATAAAACACTTTATATGGTTTGATATTAATGGAGAAATCACTAAGAGAAAGATAACAATGAATTCTTTAAACACATATTGACCAGCTCAATTCTAAATGGTCCATAGAATTCTCATGGAAATTTAGAAAATATTTTCAACTAAACAAAATATCAAACTCTGGGTTACAGATGAAGGCAGTGATTAGAAGGAAATGTATAGTACTGAAATGCCCACATTATGAAAAAGATAACTCAATTAACTCTTTGCTCTGACCAAAAATTAAACCCAAAGACCAAAAATTAAACCCAAAGCAAGTAGGAAGAAAGAAACATTAAAGATAATGACAGCAATAAAATTAAAAAGCAGCAAAGAAAGATCAATGATACCAAAAGGTAGTTCTTTAAAAATATCAATACACTGATAAATCTGATTTATCAGAGCAAGAAACAAATAACCACAGAGCAGTGACCCTCACCAACTGTGTGCACCCACACCTTCTACAGAGCCAAAGAGAACATACAGGGATGGGACTCCACATTTTGGGATATAGCTTCATAGCATGATTGTACTAAAAGAGAAACCCACACATTTAGATGTTTGAAAAACATTCTCTGAAAAGATTGGAAATCTCTCTGAACCTTCATGGAGACAAAAGGTGTAAGCTCAAGAAACCACCTGTACTCTGCCACCAGGAATTCGCACCACTGCAAGACACAAGCAGTTACTTCCCAGAGAGGGACAGGGCCACAGACTTTCACAAGTGTCAGGACCCACTAGTTTGAAATGGAGTCATGTCTTCATAAGTTCACAAGTCCCTGGAAATCCCTGGTGTCCATGCCTCCTCAGGCACCCATCCTGGCTGAGGCTGCCCCTTGGTGAAGCTCTCAGGGAATCAGTTCCTCAGGGACCCAACATCCCATCTCTTCTTCATTTTGAGACCCTTGTAATGACATTGGACCCACCAGAATAATTGATAAATTATGAATAACGTTTATATTTGATGAATGGAAAAGAAACATATGATTTGAAATTATGGCCATTAATATCTCTAAACCATGATTCTGTCCATGGGTGGTTATAACAATAACTAAAGGATTGCAACAGCTGGCCCACCTGATGTGCCTCTCCTCAAATTTATATGTTGAAGTCCTAGCCTCCAGGCCCTCAGAATGCAATGATATATGGAGGCAGAACCTTTAAAGAGGGAAGTTGAAGCTCTTTCAGTGGTCCCTAATCCAGTCTTGCTGGTATCACTTTAAGAAGAGATTAGGACACAGACACTCACAGAGAGACCACCATGTGAGTACCTAGGAAGAAGACAGAATCTGCAAGCCATGGAAAGAGGCCTCAGGAGAAACCATGCTGCTGATACCTGGATCTCAGATTTGCAACATCTAGAGTTGTGAGGCAATACACTTCTGCTGTTTGAGTCACTCAATCTCTGGTGCTTTGTTACAGGCAGCCCTAACAAACTACAATAGCACCCATTTCTGGAAACCTGATCCCTATTCTAAGAGCAGCCTATATACTTTTTTGCCCATCCCCATCAGGGAATGGCAGGGAGTTTCATAAGAAGAAAATCTTCAGTCACTAAGCCCAGCCTCACTTGTTCTTAGAGGTCACCATGCTGTTCCCTCTAGATGTGTGAAGGGGGAAAAAGGGTGGGACCAAGGTGACACCTTCTCCTTAGGACAGACTTGGGATGGCCAGTCCTTCCTTTGGAATCTCCTACTCCAGCTAGGGAATGAAGGATTCCATCTCTCTGGGTCTTAGAATGTGGGTATTTGAGGCAAGAGTGTGCATCAGGAGTCCTCTCCTCTTCGTCCTGGAGTGGGAAGAGATTACTTCTAAGGTGCTTCCAGTCATCAGAGAAGTGTAGACTGCTGCTCAATTATTGACAGATTCTCATTCTGCATCATAAGTCATATGTTTCAGTACTCAAATTTCAGGGTGGCTAAGATAACAGAGAAGCATCCAGCAGGTGGGATACAGTGGTGCTTTTGGTCAAGGCACCTTCATGACCATGACCTGGCTCCCAGATCTGCAGGCTGGTGCAGTTGTATGTTCTGAGCCTGGAGCCGGTGAGATCATAATTAAGTCAATAGATGCCCCTAGCAGATCCTTGGCCAGAGCAGGAAGGTGAGCTCCCATCAAATGGCTGCCCAGAAATGCAGCAGGGCTTCCTGCCCACTGCACTGCCCACAATAATTTCAGGGTTTAAGTCTGAGGCTTTGATCCCAGCTCTGTATCTGTCCTTATTCAGCACAATGACCAAGTTGATAACTTTATAGCAGAGTAGCTTGGTTTGCCTAGGTCATCCTGTGAAGCAAGGTTTGTGTTTGTCCCTTCACTGCAGAGAGGAAAAGACCCATGCAAGCCCTGGCTTCACTCCTTTCTCTTCTGCTCCCTGGGGGTCAGTTTCCTGATAAACAAAGGTTTGCTCTTGATTTATTTTCCTTCTTCTCATTGTATTTCAGGTTACTTCTCCCATGTGCACTTATATAAAGATGCCAACTTTGTTTTAGGAGGAATACAGTGGTTCCCCCTCCCCACCTGCAAGGACGTACTTCAAGACCATTTGTGGATGTCTGAAACTGCAGGTAATACTATCTTCCACATATACTGTGTTTGTTCCTCCACATACACACCTAGGTGTCCAGAGCTAGAAGAAGATATTGCACAAGTAGATGAGCCTCAATTAACCTATTCCTGGTGCTCAACTTTGCACTTTGTTTATCTTGAAGAAGTTTCTCTCTTACAATAAATCTCTGTGATGTGCTTTCCTATAAATAAAAGGTGTTGGGCTTTTCTTCTTTGTTAAGAGATCAGACTCTTAAGATCTGATCCACCTACCATGCTCCCACTGTTAAACTATTTTCATGTTTTGTTTTTATTTCTAAACATTTCTTTAGACCTTTAATTTTCTCAACCAGTTCACACCTCCATTTGGTTTACTGATCCCTTGCTGTGTGGGACACAGCAAACTTTTCCTAGGGTAAAGTTTAATTTGTAAATGAGACACAGTCAGAGAGAAACAGTGCTAATAAAATAGAACAATTATAATAGCACACAGTAATAAGAGTTATGCAAACTACATGAATTGTTTATTTCTGGAATTTTCCAAATACTATATTTGGACTATAGTTGACTGGGTATACTTGTAACCACAGAAAGCAAAACCAAGGATAAGGGAGAACTACTTGATATAAATTGAATCCTATACCTATACAAAATGTTCAACTCGTCTTGAATCATTTTAATTCATAAAGCAGTTTTCTGTTATGAAATCAGTGAAAGTTTCTTGTTCTAAAAATTATTTGTAGCTCCTCCAACCAGCCTCCAACCTTTTTATTTGTATAGTGTATTGTCTCTGTAACTCTTTCCTCTTTTACATCTGAAAAACAGCTACTAGTCCTTTCTGGCTCAGCACAGACACCCTCTCCTTGGAAGCCCCCACAGCCTGCACCCAGCAGCCCTGGTTCCACCTTGTGCTCTCCTTTCACTTTTTTCACATTCCACTTCTGCCCTGGCCACTGACCCAGGCTTTGTTTTGTAGTTGTCTCTCAAGAGGATGTGATAAAAAACATTTTCTGTAAGGATAATATGATATTTGTACTTTGTTAATGTCTGTGAGAACCTTGGGGGAGAAGAGACACATGTGGATTCTCTGCCTTCCAGGTTAAGGCCAATCAAACTCCCTCAGCACACAGCAAGAACCAAGGACAAACATGAGGGGCTGACACACCAGGATGTCTCCTCCTATCTTGTAGTTCCACGAAGGCAGGAGACTGTCCCATGCATCCAAAAACCATCTTGCAAAGAAGAAGGAAAAGCACTAAGAAATCTGAGCATTCAGCCCTCCAGAAGAGGCAACTGAGTCCAGCAGAGCCTGGATTCTGGAAGTGATTCTATGATTTGGCATAGTTGTTAGAGAAACATCACACCCAACACTGCTTCTCTGAAGGTTGCTGACAACACTAAAAACAAATATGGCTGGTTATTTATGTTTGTCTCATCTGTTAACTTTGGCTTAATGGAGAATATGGAGGCTCTGAAGCTAGTGAAGTAGCTGGAAAGAACAGGAGCATTTCCCTTCCATGCTGTATCTCCAGGACATTCTTCCAAACTTTGTTGTTTCAGAGTTTTACCCCCAGGTGCTACTCTATCGCTTTTCATAAAAACTGACGAAATAAAGTTACATGGCTTCCAAGAGAGGCCTCTGTGCATCAGCACATGGACATATTTAACATACACGCTTTTAACCTTTAGCCTGTCCACAGCACTTCACACATGTAGTGCATCTGAAGGGTTTAAATTTTGTTTTTCAGGAAAAAAAATGGTAGCTTCAAATAGAACATTACTTGGCCCTCATAGGTCTAAAATTTTTAGGAAGAACAAATAAATGAAATTAAGTATTTGATATACAAAAACAAAAACTTCCCTGTATTTTATTTGCCTTTATACAAATCTGGTTTGCAAGTCCCTTTACCGTGATTTGAATTGATCCATTGGATAGAACACAGGCCAATTCCACCAGACTCCTGCCTATGCCTAACAATGGAATTACAAAAAAAAAAAAACCCAAAAACAACAACAACAACAACAACAAAAAAAAAACAAATAAAAAAACCAAAAAACCAAAAAACAAAAACCTAGATTCTGTGGGAAAAAAAAAATGTAAGGGAAAGATTTGCATTGAACATCTATGATGATATTGCTGATTTATAGCAGGAGTTTAGATAATTTAAATTATTTATTTCAAGTTTTTAAAAAACATTTCTTGAATTCAGTGAATTTTATATAATATAATATTTGGGAAATTTCAGAGTTCACATAATCAGAGTCCCATGTTGTAAGAAGCCATGTGATACCTTAAGGACAAATCTAAACATTTCTCCCAATCTAATCACTTTTATTTATTTATCTTGCTGATGTCTATAATATAAATTTATACTAATAACTATATGAGAATGAGAGATAAGTATCTTAATGCTAAAATAATTACAGTATTAAAAGTATTAGGCAAATTATTTCCTGGTTCCAACAACAGATGAGGACAATCTTCATGATCTGAGGAAATATGCTCGATGGCTCAGTGCTGAAAAGGCTGAGAATTACAGAGAAAAAAAAATAAACAATTCAATCAGTTCCATTTGTCTCCATCTACTTTATGTTGTGTCATAAATAATGTGCTTTTTTTTTAACTGGGAATTGAATTTAGGTGCACTCAACCCCTGAGATGCATCCCCAGCCCTATTTTTTACTTTATTTGGAAATAGAGTCTCAGTGAGTTGCTTAGCACTTTGCTTTTGCTGAGGCTGCTTTGAACTTGAGATCCTCCTGCCTCAGCCTCCCAAACCACTGGGATTACAGGCATGTACCGTCACACCCACCCATGATGATACTGTATTTTAAATGCTACTTTATAGAGTTCCAATCAAAGTAGTTGACAATTTCCACTGTCTCCATGGAGGTCTCCCCTGCAGGTGAGCACTTTTGGCTTTAGAGACCATGATTTCACCATCTGAGTTAAGAACAGAGCAGTCAATGCCTGTAACAGAGCATTTATGCAAGCATTTGGTGGTACGGAACAGTAAAAAAACTCTCAATATAATTCTTCTAATTGATTTCAACTACCTCTGCCAAAACTATGGCTCTCTTCACCAACCTGAACTCTCAGGCACCATGACTGATGGGATAAGAAAATGGCACTGAAGGTTTGAAGGTAGCAGCATCTGGAATGCTCTGAACCAGATGGATCCAGGATCCCTAGAGCAACAATAAACACAGAAAAAGGTACTCCTTGCACAAGCAAAATGTGGAATGAAAGTCTCAAATGGCTACTTTTGGAGATATTTTTCTGGGCACTTGATTTTTTACTTTTGTCTGTATAAATTTCGAATACAAGTTTTCTTGAGGAGGTTTTGGGTTTGTTTTTCTTATTGTTTGTTTGTTTGTACTGGGGAATGAACCCAGAAGCCCTTAAATTTTCAGCCATATTCTCAATCCCTTTTTAATTTTTTTAAACAGGGACTTGCTAAGTTACTTAAGGCCTCACTAAGCTGATGAGGTTGACTGAACTCTCATTCTTTCTACATCAGCCTCCAGAGCTGGTGGGATCAGAGGCAGGTGCCACCATGCCTGGCTTAAGGAGGTTATAAAGGAAAAACTAAATATTATAGCATGTTCTTGTTTAGAATGCATAAATTTCAGCAATCTTCTTTTGTATGAGACATATTAATTTTTTTTAATTTTAGGAAATATCAATTTAATTTTGACGGAAGCAAAATGAACAGTCAAAATCAATTTTTTTTAGAAAGTTACATTTATATCTAATGACATCAATTTTATTAGGTAGTTGTAAGTTTTACTTCTTAAAATCTAACAGTTTAAAATTTTTTTAGTTTACCATTTTGTGTGTGTGTGTGTGTGTGTGTGTGTGTGTGTGGTGCTGGGGATTGAACCCAGGATCTCAGACATGCTAGGCAAGCATTTTACTACTGAGCTATACCCCTAGCCCTAGTTCAACCATTTTGAGATGGTAACATTTTAAAATGTATGTTTCTTGGCATAAAAAGATAAGGCATATTGTGTCAGAAGAATCACATTAAAGTTTTTTTTTTCTTTTCCGCTTCCCCAAATGCTTGCATAAAACAAAAGAGCATTTAATTCTATATTGAATGATAATATTAATCCATTACTGTCTCTACAATAACCAGCTCTTCCATTAGGGAACTTGTAAAATACACTGGCTCAAGGGTGGCCACAAAATCACTGGCCATGATGCTCAGCCCTTTGGGAGCTGCCTATCTGCCCTTGGTACCTGGAGACACCTGAACTTTCCAAAATTCTCTACTCAGCCCTCTTAGTACACTTCATAATACCCCTTTCCTCTTTTGTCCCAAATGTGTTGCTAAGAAATATTTTATTACTTTTCATAAATCAACAGAATGCAATATAAATAAATAAATGAGTAAAAACACAAAATTATATAAATAAAACACATAGATAATCCTTCATAAGAAATATTGATATATTGAGCTTTGTAAATCACACTTCAGGAATGAGGATAAAGTTTGGTAGCAATACCAGGAATATTTATTGAAGCACACATTACATGCAATCAGAGTAGTAATCCTAAACATTAAACCTCATCAGCTAATTGCTACTGTCTTACAAAACAACTAATTTAAATATGCAAAGAAAGTAGTCTGAATACACAAGTTAAATTTTGTACTACCATTTCATAATGACTGCTTATCATTTTCTGAGCTGATAACTTTTAAAAATTGAATACAATGGAAATAAGTGGATCCTAAACTAGGAGATTTTTTTACAACCTTCACAGTACTCACTGTAGGGGAGCCTAAATCATAATGGGTTTCTGTCTCTGCATATCAGAAACATAACATGCAAAGCCCTTGGTATTCTTTAAAATTATTAAAGTGTTTACTTAGTTATTATAATCTTTACAACTACTGGGAAGTTTAGATGTTAAATTGGTATGAAAAAAGATCACCCATGAACAGCCAGGTAAAGGGTCTTGAGGGAAGGAAAAGAGTAAAAGAGACTGGGAAATCAAAGTTCTGACCCCAGCTACTCAGAGCCACAAGGACAGTTTCATAACAGCCCCTAGACATGACCAATCATAAAAGGTACTTGTGTTGTCTAAAAAGACCCTCACCCCAACCCTTGTGCTAACAAAGGCTTAGAAATCGCTTATCTCCAGATGTGAAGAATAAGACAGAACAAAGAAAGTTGACTGGCCATTTCTGAACTCTATAATTCCATCAATCAACTACAGGGACAGATCAAGCCCAGGAAAACACCTAGACAACAGACACCTCTTCATCTTTGGGAGTTCTGATTTATTTATGTTAGTCTGATAAATCCTGTTACTTTTCTCTCACCCTTGTGTTCATGGATTTCATTCTTCAACTTGGCAAGATAACGAACCCACCTGATATTCATGCTCCTTGTTACAATACTAAAGTAATCACCAGACCAAAAATAGCAATTTGATAACATACAGTTAGCTAAAATCTGGCTTCAGTGAGAATGTATCTTTATTGGCATGCTAGAAATGATTAAATGATACTTTAATCATAAACCTCAAGCCAAAAATGTTACTTTATGGCAAAAACTGATGAGAGTGGATAATGAAGGGCATGCTCTCCATTCCCTTGTGTCAACCCTTTCCTGCCAATCTATTTGACCACTTACTAAGTACAATGCTTGATTTATAAGAGATAAAATTAAACCCAAACCATACTTGAGCCCACATCTTTGGAATACTACATAAAGGGAGAAAATA
The DNA here is from genome assembly GCF_052094955.1 of Ictidomys tridecemlineatus. Classification (NCBI taxonomy): domain Eukaryota; kingdom Metazoa; phylum Chordata; class Mammalia; order Rodentia; family Sciuridae; genus Ictidomys; species Ictidomys tridecemlineatus. The sequence goes on from NC_135485.1 coordinate 85,659,693, forward strand.
CTCAACTCCAAGGCTACATCACCAATATTTACTTATCTCCAGATGTGTTGAAGAAGATAAAACAAAGAGAGTTGACTGGCCATTTTTTAACTCTATCATTTACAATATTTACAAGCACTCACTTAGAGGAGACAGATAGTTTTAAGCTCTACTGCTTGAATGAATTAGCTCACTTTTCATGGAAAAATTAGTCTACCTCTTTATAAGGTTGTAGAGCACTTTATTTTTAATTATATTCACTGATGTAATCCTCTGAACTACTACTTATCCAACAGAAAAGGTAATTTACTCAATGACACTGGAGTGTTGTGATGGAAAGAAACATCTCCACAAAGCAAGCCTGCAGCTTTCTTTACATTACCTAGGGAAAGAATTCCTACTGTCAGCATAGCCTTCCCCTGGCCTCCTCCCATGTGATGTCCTGGGATGGTGGTCAAATCCCATCAGCAGCCATGGACTCTTCCAGTCACACAGACATTGTGTGGCGACCTGTTGACTAACCCCAGTGGCACTGACATTGGCTCATTTATGTACTTACATATTTGAGTTTTTCATGATAAGCTTACTTGACGAGTAACATTTCTGTGGCCTCTTCTAGATGATATAATTGGAAAAAATGTAGAGCCCCTAATAATTCCCTCTGACTTAATTTTTTATGAGCATTTACTGGCAACCAATAAGGAAGAAATCTATCTAAAAATAAAATAAATAAAAATTGTGGTGAGCCATTCCTGCGGACTGTGGTCGCCATTACATGATGGCGCTGGCTCCGCTGTGGTCTGTGAAGGACAACTCCTTATCAGAGAGAGTTGGCGTATTGTCAACTCCTTATCAGAGAAAGTTGGCGTGTCCTTCTCTAGCACCCTGTGAGAAGGGTCCACGTGGCAGCTTCGCATTGGGGTTCGCGGTGTTTTATTAAGGCTGGGAGGGGCATCCAATTATTATTCTGGGGATTAGAAGAATTATTAGAAGAATGTCAAGGGCCTGAATAAACTGCTGAAAGAAGATTCCTGAGTCGCGTCTTCCTTGCGGGCAAGGGGGTCGTGACAAGTGGTGCCGAAACCCGGGAAAAAAGAAAAAAAAAAAAAGAAAAACCCAGGAACCAGAACTTTCAGCAGTCAGGGAGGCGCGCCGGTAAGTCCCAGGTAAGGTGGGACCCGCTGTTAAAAAGCGGAGGCTCCTCTATACATAAAGAGGGAGCCTTAAAAGGTACCTGCTCCTCTATAAATAAGGAGAGGGTGTTACATCTCATAGCAATTGCACTCTGTATTTTTGTTTTTGTTTTCTGTGTATTTTTGTTTTGTTTTTGTGTACTTTCACTTTCGATTTCTGTGTTTTCTTGTGTTGCGTCATGGGTGCCGTGACTTCAAGTCCACTTCTTCTGGCCCTAGATGGCCTTTTACGTTCCAAGGGACTGGAGGTGAAACACAGTACCTTAGAGAGATTTTTACAGAAGGTAGATACAGCTGCACCGTGGTTTGCATTTTCAGGCAGCCTCACTACACCCAGCTGGGATAAATTAGGCAAAGACCTTGATTTTGCTCGTGAGCAGGGCATGTTAGAGAGCGGGGTGATACCCCTCTGGAAGATGGTCCGTAGTTGTCTTACGGATGGCAGATGCCAAGAAGCACTTGTTAAAGGGCAAGAAGTTTTAGAACAATTACATGAGGAAAAATCAGAAACAACAGAGAGTGAAGTGTCTCAGGAAGAGGGGAGTGTGCGGGGCGTGGAGAACGGGAGGAGACTGTATCCAGATCTCAGTGTGCTGCGCACGCCCCCATGCGAAAGTGGGTCAGAGGTAGAAGATAATGAAGAGGAGGAGCTGGAGACGCTGTCCCGGCAGCTAGGAAGTTTAGGTACAGGGAACAGAGATAAGCAAGGGCTCAAGGACGGATGGCCTCCCGATCCGCCTCCGTATGGTGGGGGTGTTTCGGGACGAAGTTTCCACGCCCAAACATGGAGGGCTGTTAACGCTGAGATGGGTCTTGCTTATCCAGTTTTTCAGGATGATAATAGGGGAAGATTTCATGAGCTTTTGGATTTCAAAATTGTAAAGACCCTGGCGGAGTCTGTGCGCACTTATGGGGTCGATGCCGCTTTTACACTAACTCAGGTAGAGAATCTGTCCAGATACTGCATGACTCCCTCTGATTGGGCTAGCCTCGTTCGGGCTTGCATCTCCCCAGGCAAATATTTTGACTGGAGAGCATTTGTGCTAGAGGGCGCAGCAGAGCAGGCCGCCCAAAATCATGCAGCAGGACACCCCCATTGGGAAAATAAAATGCTTTTGGGACAAGGGAGATTTGCTACTGTTTCTTTTCTATTCCTTTGCATCCTAAAGACTCACAGCGTTTTGCCTTCACCCTTCCCTCGTGTAATCACGAGGAACCAGATCAAAGGTTTGAGTGGGTTGTTTTACCACAGGGAATGTCTAACAGTCCCACGATTTGTCAGATGTATGTAGGAAAGGCACTCACACCTCTCAGACAAAAATATCCTTCCATCAAGATTATTCATTATATGGATGATGTATTATTGGCAGCCAAATTAGAACAGTCAGTTAATGAGGCCTATTAAGACCTGGTGAAGTTGTTAGCTCAATATGGATTACATATTGCACCTAAAAAGGTTCAAACAGGGGATTCTATTAAGTATTTGGGAGCGACGATTAGATATGACATGTTAAAACCACAAAAGGTTACTATAAGAACTCAAGATCTCCAAACTCTAAATGATTTTCAAAAACTGTTGGGAGATATTAATTGGATAAGAGGTTATTTACATATTCCTAATATCGTGCTCCAGCCTTTGTATGCTATTCTTAAGGGTGATCCAGATCTTACTTCCCCTCGTACCCTCACTAAAGAGGCCAGAGCGGCCCTTATAAAAGTAAAAAAAGCTATACAACATGCTACTCTATGCAGGCTCCAGAGTGATAAACCTTTCCAGTTATGTGTGCTTGCCACTATGCGGCAGCCTACTGGAGTACTGTGGCAAGATGGGCCTTTACTATGGATCCACCCACATGTATCCCCAGGAAAATCTTTAGAATACTATCCTGATGCTGTTGCAGCGTTAACACTTAGAGGGATTCAACAGAGCATTCAATTTTTCGGACAAGCACCTTCTTCTCTTATCATACCCTATTCTAAAGTTCAAATTAATGTTTTGTGTGCTACTCTAGACAACTGGGCCATTCTATGTTGCTCGTTTCAAGGGGATATTGATAATCATTACCCTTCTCATCCATTACTACATTTTGTTAAAGAGCATCCTATCATTTTCCCTAGAGTAACTTCACCCACTCCAATTCCGGGGGCTGTTAACATTTTTACTGATGGCTCTAAGTCTGGAATGGGAGCTTATGTGATTAATGACTCTCCTCCTGTCCAGCATCAATTTGCTCCTAAAAATCCACAATGGGTAAAACTACAAATTGTCATTAAAATTTTAAACAGTGTTCTTTTCCTTTCAATCTCATTTCGGACTCCATCTATGTGGTGCAGGCGCTCAAAATTCTGGAGGCTGTAGGAGCTATTAGTGACACCCATAATGTATCTGCTTATTTTAATCAGCTTCAACAGCTTATCCATGACCGTACTGCCCCTTTCTATTCAATGCACATTCGGGCTCACACCTCTTTTCCTGGCCCGTTATCACAGGGTAATGCCTGTGCTGACTCGACAACTAGAAGCCAGTTGATATGCTTGGCCTCCTCCTTAGAAGAAGCTAAATTGTTTCATCACAACTTTCATGTCAATGCTATGACACTACGCAGATGTTTTTCCATCTCAAGAGCAGATGCTCGTCAGATAGTATTACAATGTCCCCATTGTGTCACATTTCTTCATCCTCCTACTTATGGTGTAAACCCACGAGGATTAAAGCCATTGGTTGTCTGGCAAATGGACGTAACTCACGTGCCTGACTTTGGTAACCTCAAATATGTACATGTTTTTATTGACACATACTCTGGAATTATTCATGCTTTTGCTTTATCGGGAGAAAAGGCACATAATGTCATTACTCATTGCTTAGAGGCATGGGCAGCATGGGGTGCACCTGCATCCCTTAAGACTGATAATGGACCTGCTTATACTGGCAGACAGTTTACATCTTTTTGTTCTACTATGGGAGTACACCTTGCTCATGGGTTGCCTTACAATCCTCAAGGGCAAGGCATTGTTGAACGTGCCCACCGCACCTTAAAAGAAACCTTAGAAAAACAAAAAGGGGGAATAGGAGTTGACCACACTCCTAAAGAATGCCTGTCCTTAGCTCTTTTTACCATTAATTTTTTGAATTTGGATATTCATGGCCGCTCTGCGGCCAATAGACATGTGTCCCCTCAGCCCTCTGTGACTGGCTATGTTAAGTGGAAGGATGTTCTTACGGGCCAATGGAACGGCCCTGACCCCATGCTGACATGGGCACGAGGATCTGTAAGTGTTTTTCCCCAGGATCGCACGGAGCCGCTGTGGATCCCTGAACGCCTGACAAGAAGAGTCTCGAGATCTACTAACCAGCAACAGGAGGTTCCACAACAGCCCCATGATGAGGAGCTTCATTCTGATGAGTGCTCTGGCTCTGATGCTGGTGCCAACAGTACAGATGACACCAATGCAGTGGTGGGCAGTGGCACGGGCATGGCCAATGCCAATGCCAGTTCATAGTAATTCTAGTGTCCTCCCCACTCTTTTTTCTACCTCATGTGAGATGTCTGCTCCTTGTACCTCTCCTAGAGGGGACATGGAAAATATTTTTAATCAGTCTCAAGTTAATCTCACAGGAGTTTTTTGTTTCAGCCTTGGGAACACTAATTGTATTAGCCTTAAGACCAAAAATTTGACTAACTGGGAGGACCCATTGCGGTCCAGTCGAGTCTCAGGGAGTATTCTCAGTGCTGTATTGAGCCAAGTAGTTTCAGGGAAACAATCAGGCTCAATGACCCCCGCAACTAGCTCTGTTTTAAACATAACTACTTTAGCTATTATCTCCGAGGTATTAATCCCAATGCCTCCTTCTTCTAATAGTACTTGCAATGCCACTCATTTCAAGGCCTCTCCTTACTGTACCCCTAATTTTGGTTTTCCCCCAACATTTATGCCTTGTCAGGATCATTCTTGGGAGAAACATCAAGTTGCTAAAGGTTTCTTCTTTCCCCCCCCCCCTCTGAAGAGATATGTTTATAACTTTAACAACAATGCCAACTCCTCTACAGGAACAGGTTGGTCCTGGTTTCAATGGCTCATTTCCAATGAGAAGAGGGCTTCAGCCAATATTTCTGCATTGGCTCAATTACTAGGAGCCAAAAGTTGGCTGGCTAATGTTTCTGGCAGTACTAAGGAGAGTGAACTAGGTAATAGGCTTACATCTGTTTTGTTCAACTCTCTGTTACATAGTGCCACATTGCCTCCTGCAATGGTCTGTATCCAATCCCCATTCCTGTTCCTTTTAGCTAATGACACCTCATCGGGGATGCTGGATTGTTCTAATATTACCTGTTTCTTATCTGAGTGTTGGAATGGTTCTTGGACTGTAGCAGTGATTATGAAAATTCCAACTTTTGTCCCAATCCCAGTCACTGCGGATCCAGATAAATTTCCTATTGTAGAGCTACTTAGAGTCCGCAGAGATTTTGGAATCACAGCAGCTATAATGACAGCCATGGCAGCATCTGCTGTTGCAGCAGTTAGGGCCGGAGTAGCCATGGCCAGTCAAGTACAAACTGCTGCCACTATTAATCAAGTTGTTCAACAAACGTCCACTATACTTGAATCGCAAAATGCGATTAATCAACATATTTTGTCAGGGATTTTAGCTGCCAACCAAAGAATAGATTTTCTTCAAGCTCAGGTAGAGGAATTGGCTGACCTAGTACTTTTAGGCTGCATTGACCAACGTGCACATTTATGTATAACCTCTGTCAGATTTAATGATTCCAGGAATGCTTCCCACATCATTGGTGGATATCTGGCCGGGAATTGGTCCATGGAAGCGGAAGACATGATCCAATCTCAACTAACCCAGATAGCTGTCTTGAATAGTACCCGTGTCGATCCCGTGACTCTGGGTTAATTCACCAATTGGATATCTTCTGCTTTTTCTTTTTTTAAGGAATGGGTGGGAGTAGGCATTTTTGGTGCACTGTGTTGTTTTGGTATGTTCCTCTGTTTGTGGTTTCTCTGTCACCTTAAAGCTCGTAGTGCTCAAGATAAGGCTATGATCATACAAGCTCTTGCTGCTTTAGAAACTGGCAACTCACCTCAAGTCTGGCTTGCGCATCTTAAACAATAAATCTTTGACATGGTCATTTCACCCCAAGTTATTATAACATTGCACTGGGATTGACATGTCTTTCCTCGTTATTCTCTTAGTGTCAGAAAGCCCTTGCACTCTGCCAGTCTTGCTACCATTGCACGCAGATGGGTTTCTACACTAGTGCCTTTGACATGGTCGTTGCACCCCAAGTTATTCTAACATTGCACTGGGTTCGACATGTCCTTCTTTTGTCTTTCTTTTAGTGCTGGAAAGCCCTTGCACTCTGCAGGTCTTGTTGCCATTGCACGCAGAAGGGTTTCCACACTGGTCTTTATCTATCACTTTAAAGTCCGTGCCTTTCTTTCAGGGTGCTGCCAACTTGTTTGTAGTTGTATTTCTAGACAGCCACAGTTCAACCTCAGCTATTCCCTCTTACTCACCATCGTCACGATACAGGATGCTGTGAGGCAAGGCACTGCACTTGAGTGATCCATTGAGAAGAGGGACCTCAAGGGGAGCATGTCCTATTGCATGCGGGTTTGACGTGTCTCCGCCCCGCCCCACGAAAAAAGGCGTCGGCTGATATGGTGTCAGATCTGGGGAAGGCGCCCCCTAGGGCTGGACCATACTATGCAGCCACTTCTGCACAGTGGGATAGGACCTCTACTCTCGCCTGTATTGTCTTAGTGAAACAAAAAGGGGGAGCTGTGGTGAGCCGTTCCTGTGGACTGTGGTCACTATTACATGATGGCGCTGGCTCCGCTGTGGTCTGTGAAGGACAACTCCTTATCAGAGAGAGTTGGCGTATTGTCAACTCCTTATCAGAGAAAGTTGGCGTGTCGTTCTCTAGCACCCTGTGAGAAGGGTCCATGTGGCAGCTTCGCATTGGGGTTCGCGGTGCTTTATTAAGGCTGGGAGGGGCATCCAATTATTATTCCGGGGATTAGAAGAATTATTAGAAGAATGTCAAGGGCCTGAATAAACTGCTGAAAGAATATTCCTGAGTCGCGTCTTCCTTGCGGGCAAGGGGGTCGTGACAAAAAATAAATTTATAATAAAAAGAAAGCAAACAGAAAATAACATAAAAATACAATTTCTTCAAATTCATTAAAATGCAAATAATTAATTTTTGACTATAGTAATGAAAAATAACTAAAGATGCAAGCTCTCTCTGAGGAAGGAGCAGAGACAGCAGCTGACTCACCGTCTCTTGGATTTACACTTGCAAACCCAAGGCCATGGCTGCTGGGCAGGTTGGATGAGCCACTGAAGGACCCCAGGCAAGGCAGAGGCCAAGAGAGCATCATGTTGTCTGCAGAGAAAAGCAACACATTCAGATAAGCACACTGGGAGAAGCTCTCCTCTCTCCTCTTCCTTCCTTCTCTCCTTTCTTTTTGTAGTTAATGGGCTAGAACTTGTAGCAGTCTTGATCATAAGCACATTATTGTATGTCTAACAACAGGCTAATAAGGAAAATCAAAGCCCAAGGCTTCCAGCCTCTGTCATTGAATGGGTATAACTGTTTCCAACATGGTCAAGTCAAAGCCCTCTGTGTGATGTTCCTGAACCCAGGGCTGGGAAAGCATGCAGTCACCCACAACACAACATTTCCACCATGCATGCAGAAGACATATAAACAGCCTGAAGAGCAGGGGTAACAGCAAGACTGCACAAAAGAAGCAGTGAGAGATGAGTTTTGATAATTGATTACCCATATTTTTTATAAGTACAAATAACACTTTATTTTATCCCTGAAAATGAAAACAAGAAACCAAAATGTCTACATCTCACCAGAGAGACCAATTATTCCAAACTTCACCTGGCAATGGTATATAATTAATTTGTTCACATAAAGGTACAGAAAAGACAGTTTGGAAATCACTTTTATGAAACAATATTTTCAAACACTTATTTTAACAAAACTTATAATTATTGCTGCTATTTATGGTAGCATATTATAATAATAAATATAATATCTAAAACTAAATTCAATGTAGCCTAAATCTAGAAGCTAGCTGCACTTCAGCAGGTATTACAGAGAATAAATAGTATGACATATAGGTCACCATATAGTGATTAGATTTGCTACAAGGGAAATTAAATAAAGGTGTATTTCATTCTACACTAGAATTATCCAAGATTGAGATTTCTTTTGCTATGTACAGTAGCTGTTTTAGTGAAAGGATAGGCAATCTTTATAACTTAAATTATATCTCAAATGTTTTAAATTATTTTAAGTGGTCATTATATAAAATGAAAGCCTAATCAGAAAAATTCATAAATCTTAATACTCAAATAACATCAAGTAATGCATTTTCTAAACAATTTTATGTAGCACAAACTCCTTTATTATGCATATCTGATTAAAATCCTCAAGTATCCCCTCTTTTTCACCAACATAACAAAAGCAAAATCATCCCAATGAAGAAATAATATGCATTCTACATCTCACAAATTCTCAAGAGGTTAAATGCTTTTTGCTTTGTTTTGTTTAGATAGGGTCTCACTATGTGGCCCAGGCTGGCCTTATACTCTTGATCCTCCAGCCTCAGCCTCCCAAGCAGCTGGGACTTCGGGACAATGCACCCAGCTAAGAGGTTGAACTTTTAAAGCAACACTCATGTATGTGAAAAATCATAAATACTTTAGTTACTTTTAATTTTATCATAAAAAAATCTCTCATTTTTTAGAATACATTCTAGAAATTTTTAACAATGAGATTAAAGAATATTAGTTAAATGTTGTTATTAAATTTCCCCAGTGTTCAGAATAGCTTATGAACAGTGACTGCTACCCATTTCAAGACTATACTCTTACAAATGTAATTTTTAAAACTATAGAATAATTAACCTTCAATTATTTTGAATGATAGTACACATAAAGACATTCTTTGAGTCATGATTTCAAAACATTATTTTTAACATTATACTACCTTTCTCTACTCATAATCTTAGTAACAAAATATACTACTGGAAGTAAGCACATTTTCTAATAGTTTTAGTCAAATAGTTACATCTATTGAGAACAAGTGATAGAATGAGTCAATAACAATATTTTCCACTTGTCTAAAAAATAAGTTATATACTTAAATAAATAATCTATAGAAATGAATGTCTTTTAGTGTTTTTATTCCAGATTGATCTCAAACATAAAATATTTATATAAGATCATCAACCTCCTTATTACTATATTAACCATGTTATCTAATTCCCTTTAAGAATATAATACTTGCCTGACAGTAAAATAATAATATATAAAAATTTTATATACAGATTTAAGAGTTCCATGAATCCAGAACTTCCTTGAAAATGCATGGAGCTTATATAAAGTATTATTTTTGTCCTAGACAGCAATTAAAAAGCCCTTTTGCCATAGGATAAAATCCATAGTCTATGCAGAAGCTCAGGGTGATCTTCAACTGCTATCTAATGGTGCCTGATGCATTTATCCTTTTGTTTGTGGTTAGTGGCACCAAATTCCCACTAGTTCCATTGTTTATGCTGGTGGAGAAGCCATTAAAACAATATAGCCAACGTTGTTCTCCAGCTTCACCAAGCATTGCAAATTATCATCTAAAAGGACAGGGATTGGTCTTTAATCTCATATCCTGCCACAGAAGCACCAGTCTCAATTTCCACTGTGTTCTTACTTTACTCTGCTAGAGCTTCGAAATATATTTTGCTTAAATCTGGTATACTGACACTGCTTTGATGTCTGGGTTGTTGAAAAGTGTAGTGCAGTTACATAAATCCTCAAATGAGCCCAAGCAACAGTAAACTCAATTTCTAGGATATTGTAAAACACATTTCTGATGAAGCAAACAGATTTGATTGAAAAGTGGTAATTGAAGACAATCTTCCAGTCAAGACTTTTGAAAGAAAAAAAAAACTCTTCTAATATTATGTAATATTCATCTTTAGCAAAGTTGCTTCAACTCTTATATTAACTCTGTAAAACAGTATCCAGGAGATGAATCTCAAAGAGCAAGTTTAATAAGGGCATTTGACTTCCTCTCTCTCCCAAAGTAGAACAGAACTGAGCTGGCAAAAGTTCACCCATTTACCAGTAGATCCAGGAATCCAGTATTTTTTCCCAAAGATCCAATTTATGTTTTACTTCAAATTTCTGTTAAGACAATTTATACATTGACTTATTGGAGCATAAGGTCCCATTTGTGAACAGTCTCTTAATTGTAGGGTAAGGAAAGAATATTTTGTCAGTTAAGATTGTTGTTCTAGGGCTGGGGATGAAGCTCAGTTGGTAGAGTTGTGTGCACAAGGCCCTGGGTTCAATCACTAGCACCACCAAAAAAAAAAAAAAAAAAAAAAGATCATTGTTCCAAGTTTGATTTTTATCATCCTAATTGAGAATTGACCCAAAGCATCAGCTCACAGGTGAGCACTTTAAGACAGTTCAAACAACCAAATTCTAGAGTAGAATTAGTATTAATTAACTAACTCTGCTTAACCTCTCTGGTCCAGTCTTCTCATTTGAAAAAAAAAGATAATAGCAGGACGAAATAATTGATAGGTATAAAAAACTGGTTACAAGTCTTGGTCCAAGACCAGAAGTTCAATGATAATAAGTAATTGAAGAAAGTGTGCAGATTCTTAGCCATATTCTCTTCAGATTTGAGACCTCCTCACCCATATAGAAATGCAGTATGAATGCAGTGGAAGATGGTGATACAGTAGGCATAAGAGCAATGCTAACCTGTCTATGTTCTCAGGCACAGAGCCCCCAAACCTCTGAATGCTATCTCACATGGAAAAATGCTCTGCAGATTAGTTTAAGGCTTTCAGGTTGGAGAGGTTTCCCTGGATTATCCATATGGGAACAATATAATCACAAGGGTTCTTATAATAGGGAGGCAAAGGCATCAGTTTCAGAGATGTGATGAGGGGAGCTGAGGTGGGAATGATGTGATCAAGAACCCAGGAATGCAGGTGTCCTCTAGAAACTGGAAGAAGAAAGGTAAAGATTCTCCCCTAGAGCTTCCAGAAGAAATGCAAACCTGCCAACATCTTGATTTTAGCCTCATAAGACCACCAGGGTTCTTGACCACCAAAACTAAAATGTGATATTTTAAGGAAAAAAAAACAGAACAAGAAGTGAGAACTATGGCTGTCTGGCTCCCCCATTCTACAACACTGGACTGAGCCCCCACTGGGCTCACACATGCAGAGACACCCTGGCTTCTCTGCTCACCCAGTTGCAGCAGAAACACCCCAGGGAAGAGGGAAGGGAGGGTCTTGGCCAAAAGGAAGAGACAAAGAGCTTCCCCTGCACAGCAGGGATTGCTGGCCCATCCTGAAGCCATTGCAGTGGCAGAGGCCCTGGGGTAGGATCCCTACCTGTGGCACTTACCTTATTTTTAATATGTTTGGCTTAGTTGCACACTTGTGTACCTTAATTTTAAATAATGGCTGTATTTTAACACTAGCTTACAAATCATGAAAATTTAGTGGTTATCTCTTCTAGCTGCTAAAAATTGATACCAGCACATGACTCAATGGAGACATATTAGAAGGATTTTCTTTAAATTCAGGAAGAAGACTCACAGGCATCACTACTTCTGTTAACACTGCACTGAGGGTTCTATAAGTTTATAGGAGAAAATTTAAAAATGAAGCACATAGGAACTGAAAAAATCCAAAAGCAACTGTCAGCACTTTCCAAATATGTGGCCATGTAGGTAAAAGACACAAAACTTGTTGCTTAGCTATTAGCTCAAAAACTAATGCTATATTTAAACACTAGCCAAACTTAGAAGATAAGAGAGAACATCAAATGGCAACAAAATATAATTGTTTCTAAGACTGCATCTGACAAAATGATGCAAGATATTTATGGAGATCATTATAAAAACTGTTGAAAATAGGAAAAAAACAACTACATAAATGCAGTCTACAAGAAACACCAGCAGAAAGACTCCATATTTTCAAGGTATAATTGTTCCTAAATTGAGCTAAAGATTCATTAGAAGGACAATCAAAAGCCCAGGAGGTTGTCCATAGTACTTTAAGGAGTACCCCATGTGGCTCAGGAAAGATTCTTAACACAGGGGGCAAATACCATTTAGGGGCTCTGCAAACATGGGTAAAAAACAATTACATCTTTATTTTCACTCACTTCTAACTAAACTCAACATTTATTTTAATCATGAAAGTAGACAGGCCATACAGGTTCAGCATGTCCTGTGCATTGTTATCCTCATAAATTGCAGATATTTTTATATCAATCACCATGTGGTTGGAAATATTGTTTGTGTCTCTCATAGTCAAAATAACATTAGTTATTAAGCTCCCCACCATATTTGTTATTTTACATGCTAATTAATAACCAAGGATGCCTACCATATTAAAATTTCTAGTACCCTCATTACTGCACTACAATAATTGCTTTTCTCTGTAATGCCAGTTGCAGGTGTTCAGTATATGCAAGCATTACTCTGAGAAGATGCTCATAGGCTTCAGCAAACTGCAGAATGTATTTGTTCTTGGCACACAAAAAGGGTTAAGGAGCTCCAAAGGAGTTGGGATGTTTCTGGGACATTAAGTTACTGGGCATCATGGGTATTTCAATGAATTCTGGAAAGTTATATGCAAGCCATGCTACCTTGAGTGTTACTGTGGCAATTTCTCAAATGCAACAAATTTAGCAGACCAGCCAGAGTCATTCCTATTGCATGCAAAGTGGTCCCTCCAATGGGAACCACATTGTTGGTCTGAGGCAAGTGAGGATTATCCCATAAACTGCTTAAGATAAAAAGCCTGTTCCCTTGCCCAGCCTGAGCCACAGCAGGCTTTTCTTATTTTTTTTAAAGAGAGAGAGAGAGAGAGAGAGAGAGAGAGAGAGAGAGAGAGAGAATTTTTAATATTTATTTTACTTTTTTTTTTTAGTTTTGGACAGACACAACATCTTTGTATGTGGTGCTGAGGATCGAACCCGGGCCGCATGCATGCCAGGCGAGCTCTCTACCACTTGAGCCACATCCCCAGCCCAGGCCTTTCTTTATAAATGTCCCCTGATTACCTTGATTACCTTGCCCCAAATCTCCCCTGTATTCCTCTGCTCAAACATTTTTCTTCTCACCACTTTGGTTAACTCCCCTCTCCCCACAATCATAATTACCTTGGCAAGGACCAAACACAGATTTCAGAAGCACATCACACAGGGTATGAGTGGGGAGCACTTCCCAGTTGATAGATCTTGTGATGTCTCTCAGCCTGCTTCAGCCTCAGCTTTCACATCTATACAATGGGGTTAATAAGGTCATACAACCAACAGGGTTTTGTGAGAATGCAAAGCATTTGCTTTGCTTAGTTTCATTATTGTGAAACAAGTCATCACATATTAAGACCATACAAATGATTCTGTGAGGACATTTTTCCTAGGTAGCCAGTGCATATCATTTTATGTTGCTTCCACATCCACTTTTAAGTATAACTTTCATACAAGAAGCAGGGCTTGGTCACCCTAACTGTTCCCAGTACTATAAGGCACCCCATGGCTCCTGCTGGTGGCCTCAGATTACAACTCTGAAGGCTTCCTTCTACTTTCCAGCTACTTCCCTTCAAGGGAAAAATTAGACATGGCCCAGGAGCTTAGGTGACCCTTCTCAGTCACATCATGATTTCCTGGAATTACTGCCTGCTTTCTTCAAACCACCAAAGCTCCCCTGGGGAACCTATGTGGATCACAAGCTCAGCCCAGTAAGTGTGTAGGCCCAGAAGTTCCTCTCTTCCTCTCTTCTGTGCTCTCTGACCTAAGTATGGCCTCCATATGTGCTATGCACTCCCCTCAGGGAGTCTGTAAGTCCTACAGACTCTTTAGCTTTCACACTGTGATTCTGTGCCTAGAATCTGAGCCCTGATGGTGAAGCCTCCAGAAGGGCCCCATGCAGGTGAGTCTTCTCTCTGTAGCTACCAGCTGAGTTGATAGAGATACTGAGAAACTCCAGGAGTTTCATCCAAAAGGAGAGAAAATAATAGATTCATTCCCCAAAATAAGGTATACAAAGCTTAGTCTAGGAAAAAAAAAAAAAGAGAATGACTTTTGCAGTGTAGTCTTTCCTGGGGAAGAATAATTGATGCATGATCAAAATATGATCATTTTTAAATGTTCATATTCTATATAACACTAACTTTGAGACCTAATAAACAACGATTCTGATATGCTCTTAATACTGAATTTTAAAGATTTAAACTACATGTAGATCATCAGCTGGAGAGCACCTTGATTATATACAATTTATATACAGTTTCAAAGATCACAATCTGTTAGTCTAAATGCAAATGTTATTGGACTTCATAAAATTCCCAAATTCCACATTTAAATTGCTAAAAAAGAGTTCAAGCATAAAATTGAAAACAAGTTTTGTCCACATACTTGTTCACATGAATTACCAAAATTTTGTAACTGTCAAAAATTCTGCTAATTACTTACAATAGTAGAAACACAAACGCATGTCAAAAGTGCATATTTATTTGAGTATATCTATCTATGTGTGTGTGTGTGTGTGTATACACACACACATATACATATGTGTGTGTATGTAGTATATGCTAAATTAACTGTTAATTATGTGATTGTAATCATGTTGATTTAATCATTCCATATTATACATTTAAACAGATTTTACTCCATAAAGTATACAACTATTACTTGCCAATTAAAAATAATATTGTTTTAGTTAGGTGTTTTTTTCTTTTCTTTTTTTTGTCACTGTAACCAAAGTACCTAACAACAACTACTTACAGAAGTATTTATTTTGGCTCATGGTTTCAGAGGTTTAGTCCATGATCAGCCAACTCCATAGCTCTGGGCACAATGTGAGGCACAGCGTCATGGTAAAAGGAACTTGGGATTTTATGGTAAAAGGAACCTGGGATTTCATGGTAAAAGGAACTTGGGACTTGACAGCAGGAAGGAGAGAGAGAGAGAGAGAGAGAGAGAGAGAGAGAGAGAGAGAGAGAGAGAGAGAGAGAGAGAGGGAGGGAGAGAGAGAGAGAAAGCTTCTCTCCCAGGGACAAAATATAAACCCCAAAGTCATGGTCCCAGTAACATACTTCCTCCAGCCACACCCTAATTGCTACCTACAGTTACCAACCAGTTAATCCAATCAGTGGGGTCACTCCACTGATTAGGTTACAACCCTCAAACAGTGATCATTTCTTATTTCACCTGTGAATGTCCTTGTATTGTCTCACATATGCAATTTTGGAGTTCACCTCATATCTAACCATAACCAATATTAATTTGAAAAATCATAGTTTCATTCAATAAATGTTGTGTCTAGATGCTACCTCATAGAGAAACATATTTCTTGTGTGAATAAATAATCTATTTTATAACTTTAGACACAATTTTTGCCCTGCAATACCTCAATTTTATCCAGTAAAAACTGAAGGGAAAATTATTTAATTCCTTCTCTCTTATATTATTGTAGAAATATTGGAAAATTGCTACACAATGTTTTTAAAGACCAGGAAAGACATGGAAGAGTTCAGGTAGTCATTTATGTAGAGGGATATTTTTCTAAATGACAACATGACTTTAATTACTTAAAAGAATTTAACAACTGTGCTATCGCATTTGGCCAATAAATGTATAACAACTGTTTAATATTCAGGACAAGAAAAAGGTTGCATGAGAATTTCTCTTCATATTTATTCTCTTGGAATGAATAGTAATTGGAGCATTTTGATTGAGAATTAAAACAACATAAAAACATGCCAAAGCTAGACTCCCTAAGTTAGAGACTCCCTACTTTATAATAAAATAGGAAAACAGAAGAATGCTGTTGCCAAGAAATATGTATTTGGTATTTCAAATAATCAACTAGGAGGTTCTAAAACTGCCCATATAAATTATCTTGCATTGTTTTGAGATTTTGATGTACTTATTTCTGTCTGTTGTTTCCTTCCTGTTCTGCTGCCCCTTCCTCTCTCTTTGAGAAAACTAGGCCCTTGCTAACTGTGGGCGTATTCCTGGAGAACAGACTCCTTTCTGTCTGAGGAGCTGCCCCTGGGAAGGCTCCTGTTTCTAATGAAGCATGTGGTTTTCCTCATGTGGTCTTTGTGGTCACTGTCTCTTCATGGGAAGAAAATACTGGATTTGGGGCTGTAATATGGTTTTATGTCAGCTGCTAGGAGCAAGTGCAATCAATCCATTCCTACCAAGCATATTTATAAATGAATCTGCCATAAAACATCGTATCTTTTTTAACCAAAATGGACAGTAATTTCTTTGAAGTATTCAAGAAATGTATAAAATGATAAAGAAAAAAAGAAGAATTTGACTTGATTTTACAGAATTTGGATCCAAATAATACTGAAAATTTTAATGTAACTAATTTATGGGAAATTATTTTTAGTTTCATACACTGGATTTTTGTTATATTATAGTTCCCTTATTTAATGCAATGTTTACCTAAAATTATTTAAATAGTAATTAAAAACTTCAATATGTGCCTAAAAACTTTCCATGAAACAATCACTTTCTTTAGCCAGGTGTGTAATCCTATAAAATTGTGCAGGCCTGTAGTCCCAGGAGCTCAGGTGGCTGAAGCAGGAGGATTACAAGTTCAAAGCCAGCCTCAGCAATTACCAAGGTTCTAAATAATTTTATGAGATCCTCACTCAACATTTAAAAATTTTTAAAAGGGCTGGGGGTGTGACTCAATGGAAAATCACCTCTGGGTTCAATTCCCCAGTACCATTACTTCCACTAGTTCTTTTTCAGGGTAGTTCATGTCATCATGTGTTTTGATTTTATTGTTGTGAGTTCATGTTTCCTAGACATCAGTCTGTCAGTGTTAGGGAACAGACAGATGATGATGGTGGAAAGCTCTCAGCCTGGAGAAGAGAACATAAACTACATCAGTCCTTAGAACCAAGTAAAATTTTTGGTTTTCAAATCATTGTCACCTCTCCTCATCACCTCAAGGACTTGCTAATGTACAAAGGACTGCAAACCTTCCCTCCCTGTCAAATTCTCTCTCTCTCTCTCTCTCTCTCTCTCTCTCTCTCTCTCTCTCTCTCTCTCTCTCTCTCTCTCTCTCTGTCTCTTTTCTCTACAACTGTTCCATGTCCTTCCAAACCTGTGCCCCTCTCAACCCAGCAACTCTGTTACACACTCAGCCTTAAGGTCAAACACAATACTCAATACATAAATGCAGGGAAAATCTATAAAACTTCCTCCCATGCAAAACTAGTTTCACTGAGGGACCTCTAGACCAATCTGATTATGCCAGGCTCACTGATGGCAGCTCCTTTATGCATAAGGGGATCAGAAAAGCTGGATATGCCATAGTGTCCCTATCATGAGTAATAGGAGCCAATCCCCTGCCTACAAATGCCACCAACCAATAGGCTGAGCTGGTAGCTGCAATGTGAGCCTGTGAATTGGCAGTGAGAAAAAATCTTACCTTTTATACTGGTTCCAAATATGTTTTCCATATTTTCTTATCTCATGCAGCAATTTGGAAGGATAGAGGTCTCCTAAACTCAAAGAGCATCTCTATAACTATCTCCACATATATCAACCAGCTACTACAAGCCTTCCAGCTTCCTAAAAAACTTGGAGTTGTCCATTGCATATCACACCAAAATGACTCCTTCCCCATCACACAGGGAAAATCAAAACCAGATCAGGCATCCAGATTAGCTGCCCTTTCAGACCCCAGTAGATCTCTCATTGCCACATGCTCTCCAACAATGCCCAATAATGGAGACCCACCAAAATATGCCCTCTTTACTTATCTCCACTCCATTTTCCATACCAGTCCACAGACTCTCAAAGCCTTTCTCCACTCTTTCTTTACTTTGACTCCCCAGAAAAAAGAAGAGCTACAGCAAATCACAGCCTCATGCCAGATATGCAAAAGAGTGAATCCCAATACATCTTTAAAACCCAGAAAATTCCCTTCTCATCAGGCTAGGGGCCATATTCCCAGGGCAGATTGGCAAATCAACTTTACCAACATTCCCAGAGTAAAAAACTTCAAATACATACTAGTTTTAATAGACACATTCTCAGGTTGGGTAGAGGCCTTCCCCACCTCAAATAAGCAGGCTACCATGGTGGATAACATCCTCCTAACTAAAGTAATACCTCAGTTTGGGATGCCCGCTTCAATCCATTCCCAAAATGGGCCTGAATTTGTCTCTCAAGTAACCCAGAATGTGGCAAAGACATTGTCCATCCCATGGCACTTTCATTGTCCCTATCACCCCCAAGCCTCAGGTAAGGTTGATCGAGCCAATCACACAATGAAAGTCATCATAATGAAGCTATCTTTAGAGACTCACTTAGATTGGGTTAAACTCTTCCCTCTTGCCATACTATGCCTGAGGGCTTCACCCAAAAAGCCATCCCTTGCCTCCTCCTTTGAGATAATGTATGGTTGTCCTCTTCTCCCCCCCTTGGAATTTCACCAGAGCCTTGGCCGCTCCCCAACCAATATGCTCTTCCCCTCCTCTTCCTTATATGCTCTGAGCTATGGAAGCAACAAGATTTTTTGCTTCTGGATCCAGAGAACTCAGCTTCCTCCTTTCTGCTCAAACCAGGAGAATGGGTCTACTTTTCTTACCCAGGGGAAAGATCCCCCTCTAACCCCAAAATGGGAAGGGCCATTACAGGTAGTCCTGTGTACACCCAATGCTGCAAAACTCCAACAGGAAGGTAAGAAACTAACACCTGATTCATATTTCTAGATTAAAACCAGCAACAAGCCCTCCAGAGGACAATCTCACCACAGCTCCCAGCCTTGCAGGACCCCCACAATCACCCAGATTTACCTGTGAGATATCCCCAGATAACCCTGGCAAGCTCTTTTTTGTTCACAGTCATGTACCACCCTCCCTCCCATTCCAGAGGAGAAGAATATACATAAGAATGGGTCTCCCAATAAGATCTAGAAACCCATAGCAACACAGTACACCCACACCCTTTTTAGACCTATGTGTACTGGCTTTATACCTGCTAACTCTCTTTAAAAGCGTAGTGCAGGGAAGGCTAAACCCTGTACTATCCTGTCCCACAAGCTGTAGCCAAACTTCTCCTAAGAAGAATTTTAAATTCTTCAATGAAACCCCTCAAAAGACTGTTACCACGATGATCTCCAGGCCTCTGAACACAATAACAATAGATACTGGATGGCCATTGGGAAAAATCCAGGCCTGTTTCCTCCCACACCATGCCCAAGTGGCTGGACATTCAATAGAAAGAATTGCTGGAAGAGAACAATTGGCTGCTTGATTTGGTTAAGGTAAAAATAGTCAAAGAACCTCTTCTCTCTGATAAACATGTCAATATCTCTCTCAATCTGTCAAAGGCTACTAATACAAACTATGTCCAGCAATGTTGGCTGTGTTTGAAGGCTAGAATTTAATCCCCAAAACTAATAGCAAACCTGATAAATAGTTCTCAGTCTGCACTCAAAGAGGCCTCTTCAATCCAAGACACCACAGCCAAACTCTCAGGTGTCCCTCTCTACCAGGCTGCTCCATTATGTTTTCAGTCATCAGGAAACATACCAGTAGGAGACTTATCTGAGAAGCAATGTCAACAAAAACCTCTCTACCAAAAGGTAGTAAGGCCCACTGCCCACCAGTCTCCGAGGCATCACTCTTATGTGGGATGACTGTATACCTGTCTGCCCCCTGAATGGGCAGGCATATGTACTCTTGTTTTCTTATTTCCCAATGTAGACATTGTTCCAGTAGATACAGAAATACCAATGCCCCTCATGACACACATAGACCCAAAAGGGTGATCCAATTAATACCTCTCATTGCTACTTTAGGAATTACTGCAGGTTTGGCAACAGCGGGTTTGGTTACCTCTCTCACATAATATGATCAATTGTCCAAATTATTCATAGATGACCTCCAACAGGTGACTGAGGCCATACTTACCCTCCAAAATCAATTAGATTTCCTGGTGGCAGTAGTCCTACAAAACCACTGAGGCTTAGACATACTCACAGTGGAGAAAGGAGTCCTCTGCCTGTTATTAAAGGAAGAATGTTGTTTTTATGTTAATCAGTCAGGGATAATGAAAGATAAGATTAAACAACTACAGGAACAACTAGAAAGAAGAAAGCTGCAATTGGCACAACAATTCTATTGGGACCTCTTCACAAACCCCATCATCCACTTGGTTCTCCTGATACTGGGACCTCTAGTTGGGGTCTTTTTATTCTGTCCTTCCTTCCTTGAATTTTAAAATTCCTTCAAGGACAAATTAACAAAATCTTTCACCAAATTTTTAATCAGCTCCTCCTCAGGGATTACCAGCTACTTGCCAATGAGCCAGATGACACTCACATCCACACATCCCAAGAAACCTCCACCAAGTGCTGAAAGAGGAAGATACCAAATGACAACTCCATCAAAGGTCCATCTCTACCCCACCATTCCAAAAAAATAAACCCTTGGTTTTCAGCTGTATATGTTCTAATCTGCCTTCTCCTGGGCATAGGCCTTTTTCTTTTAGCCCTACACATTGGACAACATACCTGAAATTAATGCTGTTTCATTTCATAGCTGCAGGGCATGTTCGTGGATTTCTCCCCTGAGGAAATCCATGCCTTTAGTGCATGGATATGGGGCCTCCTGGCCCTCCTTCTCCAACCAAGTGACCTACCTCCCTCTCTCTAAATGATGCCCCTACTCAGCAGGAAGTAGCCAGATCAAGCTCGGTGCCCCTAAACCAAAATTTAAAAAGGTAAGAATGTTGGTAAAGATGGCACCTGGAGTGTTTCTCTTCAGGAGCTCAGGTCCATGATGCATTGAATAGCATGTGAACCATCACCTCCAATTCCTCTGAATGGCACGAACTGTGAATGGTGCACCTCTAATCCCTGAAGTGGCAGGAGCTCTTGGCCAATGCCATGCTCCTCCTCATCTCACGTTGAGCCCATAAATATCAACACCCTGTTTGCTCGCTCTCTCTCTCTCTCTCTCTCTCTCTCTCTCTCTCTCTCTCTCTCTCTCTCACACACACACACACACACACACACATACACACACCTCCTCTCCTCCTCTTCCACCTCCCCACCTTTTCTCTCTCTCTCTCTCTCTCTCTCTCTCTCTCTCTCTCTCTCAACTCCCTTCTCTTCTGTGACTGGCCATTACAGTCCCACTAATAAAATCTCAGACAAGTAAATGGTTGTTTCAGCTTGTCGAGTTTATGGAGCTCTTTCTGCCATTTCTATAGTTTCATGCTGTTTTCTTATTTTCTCTCTCAATATTCTCATACTAATTTTAGGTTTTATTAGAACTTGAATTTTCTCAAAGACTAGACAAACCAGCAGCTTAGGTTTGGGCTCACAGAAGTCAAAAAGCATGATTTGTATATGTCAGATGTGACAAGAGAAAAACTACTGTAAAACAATGCTATCTTAGTGGTGGCTAATTCCTCATTTTCAGAAACAGGCCAGTGATTACATTTGTAAATATTTATTAACAATATCAGAACAATTTCTAAGTTTTCAATATAAATTTTATAAGATCCTGTACTCACAAGTATTCCCCACCACAACTGTGCAGCAGGTCTGTGTAGAGGAAAGAGCCAGCATCCTGAGCAAGATTCCAGCCACAGGGTCCAGCTCCACACTCTCTGGGGCACCCCAACCCCACACACAGTTTCCTGCTTGGTGCAGAGGTCTCCCTGCTCACACCCACTCTCCTCTCCAATGAGGTGTGGAGGTGAAACCTGCAGATGCACCTACTCATCTGCCACTCTGTTCTCCTAGCCCCAGACACCTGAGGAGCCGCACGGCTGTGGCTGCTCTAGGCCGGCTCTCCCCACGTGCCATTGGAGCCCCTGGTAGTAATCCAGGGAAGTACAGGCAGGGACAGTGAATCTTTTTTTAAAATTTTTATTGAGTTTTAAAATAAATGATAACAGAATGCATTAAATTCTTATTACACATATAGAGCACAATTTTTCATATCTCTGGTTGTATATAAAGTATGTTCACACAAATTTGTGTCTTTCATACATGTACTTTAGAATGAATGTCCATCACATTCCACCATCCTTCCTAACCTCCGGCTCCCTCCCTTCCCTTCTCATACCTCTGTCCTATCTAGAGTACCTCTTTTCCTCCCATGCTCAGGGTCAGTGAATCTTAAACCTGGCTGGGCTGGTGACGCAAGGGAGGGAGTCTACAGACCCACTTTCCTGGCTAGTTTGTCCTGTGTTTCCCACTTTCAAGAAAAGAACCATTCCAGGGCTGGGTTGGGGCTCAGTGGTAGAGCACTTGCCTAATGCATGGGGTTCCATCCCCAGCACCACATTAAAAAATATACATACACTAAATAAAGGTAGTGTGCTAATCAACAACTAAGAAATATATATTAAAAAGAAGAACCATTCCATATATTTTAGTTTAAAGAGGCCAGGTATGATGAGTGAAGCTTGCTCGTTAGCATTGTGTCCCACATAGTATATTGAGCATGGATGGTAGTAATATATTTAGTTGAAAAGAAGTTAGGACAGAAATAACTAATGAGGTTTGAAGAACATAATTATATACGATAAAAACTTGTACAAAAAAAGTATTTTTGTCTTCTCAGTTTATTTAATTATCCAGACTTGGGGAGGGGGGTAACCAGTCCATTTCAGTTGTAATGTCAGAATTTTATTATGTACACTCCTACTTGAAGACTTGAGAGTGATGGTCAGCAGATGTATTAAAAATCATAAACTGCCATCTGGAGATGAGGAATCAAAGAACAAATACCATCATAATAGTGACTTTACTAAGTTAGGGGACTGAACACTTTCAACTGATAAATGAAAAGATTTTGAGACTGTGGTATTGATTTCCACCAAAATATTACTCCCAAAAGAGGCATTTTGAAAAAAATATGGGATTTGAAGGGAAAGAAACTTGAAAAAAAGTGGTTTGTGATTAAAAAAAATCTAGAATCTAGTACCCAAATGGCCCACGGAAAGAAGAATCAAGAATTTCAAGATCCATGATGCTTGAAATAAATTGCCAGTTTACTGACCTCCTCTAATTCCTGAAGAGGCTGTGAGCAGAAGCAAATGAAAGGGTAATGAACCATGTAACCCTGGGATCAATACTCTCCCAAAACTTGGTACAAAATTAAGACTAATGAACTCAGCCTGTGGGAAAACATTCTTGCTGCATTCTACAATGTTAAATATTTTAACTTGTGTGTGTGTGCGCGTGTTGGTGGCAGAACATAGATGTTTTACCACCAAGCTACATTACAAGTCCTTTTTATTTTGAGATAGCATGTTGCTAAGTTGCTGAGGTTCTCACTGATTTGCTAAGGCTGGCCTGGAACTTCCAATCTTCCTGCCTTAGCCTCCTGAGTCTCTGGGATTACAAGTGTGTACTTTTGTGTCTAGATAAGACCTTTAATCCATAGAAAGTTCACACTTGCCTGAGATCAAAGCAGAAATTTTTGCACTCAAAATAATACCAACAGTAATAACAGGACTAGAGAATTTTCATAGCTTGCTAAAGTCACTGAGTTAATGCTAAAAGTGTTCAACATTTTGGCCAAAATATAAAAGTTTTGATACTTTTTATCTGTTTTCACTCATTCTCAGGTCTTCGGGGAATCAGGAAAGCTCCCCACCCAGCAATCAGCAGCAATAGAGACTAAAGAAGCAGAAGCAGGAAACCAGCGCCATTTTCAGGGTGCGGTCGCCAGCTCCCAACAGTTCCCCCTTTTCTAATTACAAGCAACAGGTAAAAGTAGAGGTCCTATCTCCATTGTCCAAAAATGGCCGTAAATAATGGCACACTTCTGAGGGGCGCCTCCCCAGGCGAGTCACCATTCTGACTGATGCCTTTTTCATGGAGGTGGGGCGTCGACATCAAACCCACATGCAATAGGACATGCTTTTCTTGGGACTCAAACCTAGAGCTCCCAAGTGCAGTGCCTTGCCTCACACCCTGTGCTGTGTCAATCACTTGAGCATGGTGAGCCATGCTTGAGGGGATTGTCCTGCCTCCAAAGCAGCAAAGGCTTGTATGAGCATAAGATTCCACACCCACTGCCGCCTGCGCATACGAACCAGACACCACAGGCACAATACAATGGCAAGTACCAGGACCACAGCCAGTGCACCCATGTCTGCCCATTGTTTTGAAAAACTAAAAAATTTAGATAACCATGAGATTACATCTTTCATGGGAGCGATGTGGACACGCGTATTATTCACTCTAACAATTTCTTGTCTCAACAGCATAGTCAGGTTATCAAACTCTGCTGACCAGACCCCTGTAAGCATAGCTCCCAGTTGTCTAGACAAATTAGCCGCCCTAGTCAAGTTATTGAAAGCTAAGGGAGTAATGCATAGTCCATCCATGGGCAGTAAACACCCATGAGTGAGCACTTGACTCAAAATGTCCACTTGGTCTTGTAGTAGATCTACCCGCTGGTTTAGAAGCACAATGCCACCATGTAGATGTTGATTCATCATAGTCTGAGTCTCCATGGCTGTTGCAGCAGTACCCGCAAGCTTGTTCACAGCATCTGCAGTAAGCACAGCAGTAGCGAGAGCCGCGGCGGCAAAGGCCGCCGCAACAGCAGAAGCTGCAACGGCCGCCACAATGGCTGCAGTTATACCAAGGTCTCTTTTGTTTCTTTGCAATAATACAGGCAAATTATCATCATCAATAGACACAGGTAAAGGCAAGTAGGAAGGCACACATACTACCACAACAGAGTCCTCCAGAGAGGCATTCCAGCATTGTACAAGTCTACACGTCTGGTTAGAACAATTGAGTAAAGGAGATGAATAATTGAACATCAATAACATGAATGGGGGCCATACACACACAGGTGTTGGTGCAAACCTAAATAGGTCACTGCAATTGACTTTCACTTGCTCTTCGAAACTGCCAGCAGAAGTATTGTAAGTGTAGTTACATTTTTGAACACTACCTCCATCAATAAATCTGAGGGCATTAAGTTGTGAGCAGGCGCCCAAACGAGTGCATAATACCCAGGATTCAAAAGGATTCGAGAAAGCAGCTTGAGTAGGATTATTATAAGTGAAATTGAACCCTAGAAAAGTAGCATTCTTGTAGGTGGTTGTTAAAGGAAAGGTAAAGGTTTTGTTAGAATTAATAAACTGAGGGGTCAATGAGCCCTGACATCCAGTCCAAGCTGGTGAACTAATTTTTATGGCTTTAAAACGGGGCAACAATGTCGGTTGTTGAGGAATAGAAGTACTGGCTCTCAATAGCATTACCATTTGAGGCCCGGGAACCATCACTATCAAACCAGCACAAAGATTGATTGGTTAACATAATACAAGGTATGGAATCAGAGTAATTAACATGTACAGGGAAACACAATGTGTCAAATAATGAAACAGTAGAAAAGTTATCAATAGCTGCTACAGTATCCATAGGCAAGGTCGGTCAGCCTGAGAAGTAATGGGCAATGGATATGGCCACGTCTTTACCACCACCCAGAGGAGTCGTTCTGCAGTCCAGACGACCTCATGTCCGATCACCATCAGGAGAAGCATCAAGCACCTCATCTTGTTCATCTTCATTCTTCCTTCCTGACGGAGCTTGAGGAACTTTCCGCACGAGGCTCTCTGGCACCCACAACGGTTCCATTCGGTCCTTTGGGAAAACACAAACAGAACCTCATGCCCATGCCAGCATAGGATCAGGCCCATACCATTGTCCAGAAAGTACATCTTTCCACTTAACGTGCCCAAAGTTCGGGGCAGGGGGCGAACAGTGCCTAGTCACAGCAGAGCGCCCTTGGATGTCCAGATTCAAAAAATTAATAGTGAATAGAGCCAGGGAGAGGCGCTCTTTCGGGGTGTGGCCTAAGCCAATTACCCCTTTGTGTTTTACTAACATCTCTTTTAGAGTCTAATGAGCACGCTCTACAATACCCTGACCTTGTGGATTGTAGGGTAAACCATGGACAAGCTGGATACCCATCTGTTTGCAAAAGGAAGAAAATTGTCGTCCAGTATACGCTGGACCATTGTCCGTCTTAATGGTCTGTGGTAATCCCCAGGCTGCCCAGGCTTCCAAGCAATGCGTGATAACATTTCCAGCCTTTTCACCAGATAAAGCAGAAGCATGGATAATGCCAGAACAAGTATCTACAGACACATGGACATATTTAAGTTTGCCAAAGTCGGGAACATGAGTGACATCCATTTGCCATATAGTTAAAGGCCGCAAACCACGAGGATTTACGCCCACAGAAGGGGGATGATGTAAAATGATACAATTAGGACAATCCAATACAATCTGCTGAGCATCAGCATGGGAGATAGTAAAGCGCTTCTGAAGTGCTCGTGCATTAATATGAAATTTACTATGAAAGTTTCTAGCTTGATCTAAGGAGAAAACAGGGAACATCCAAGAAGGATGAGTAGCAAGATCAGCTTGGGCATTGCCAGCAGAAAGAGCACCCGGTAAACCTGTGTGGGCTCGAATATGCAAGGGGTAAAAACAGGCGGAGAGATTCCAAATCAATGTTTGAAGATGGAGAAAAAGGGAAGACATTACTCCTGATGTGTGTATGGGACCCACTGCTTCCAACACCTTTAAAGCTTGAACTACATAAACAGAATCTGAGATTAAATTAAAAGGAAACGGACATTGTTCAAATACTTTTATGACAATTTGCAGCTCCACCCATTGTGGATTGCCAGGAGCAAACTGATGTTGGATAGGAGGTTGATCATTTACCACATAGGCTCCAATACCAGTTTTAGATTCATCTGTAAAGATATTTGCAGCTCCTGGGATAGGCGTAGAAGAAGTGATTTTAGGGAAAATGATAGGATGTTCTTTAACAAATGTAATAAGAGGGTGTGAAGGATAGTGATTATCTATTTCTCCTAGAAAGGAGCATCATAATATAGCCTAATTATCCAGGTTAGCACACAAAACTTAAATTTGTTGACACCTATAAGGGACAATCACAGACGTTGGAGGAAAACTAAAAAATTGTATACTTTGTTGTATCCCTAACATAGCTAAAGAAGCAACTGCATCAGGATAATACTCAAGGGATTTTTCCAGGGAGTAAGATGTCAAGGGGAAGTAAGATCTGAATCACCTTTAAGAATTTTATACAAGGGTTTTAATTCAACATTGGGAATATGCAAGTAGCCCCTAATCCAATTTATGTCACCCAATAATTTTTGAAAATCATTTAACGTATGTAAAGTATCAGTCCTAAGAGTTACCTTTTGGGGTGTAATAGTTTCACAAGAGATACTAGCACCAAGATAATCAATAGAGTCTCATGTCTGTACTTTATCAGGTGAAATAAGCAAACCCTTTAATTGTAGTAAATGTACTAAATCAGTGTAAGCCGCCTCCAACATACATTTGGTTTTGGCTGCCAGCAATATATCATCCATATAATGTATACACTTTAGCAATGGATACTTTTGTCTGAGTGGAGCAATGGTTGCTCTCACAAACATTTGACACATGGTAGGACTATTGGCCATGCCTTGGGGTAGAACCACCCATTCAGACCTCAGGTCGGGCTCCTCATGATTGCGCGAAGGCAAAGTAAAGGCAAAACGTTCGGAGTCCTGAGGATGTAATGGAATGGAGAAAAAACAATATTTAATATCTATGCATATCACTGGCCAATATTTAGGAATGGTTGAAAGTAAAGGCAAACCTCTCTGAATGGGCCCCATAAGCTGCATTTGAGCATTAATGGCCCGTAGATCATGTAATAACCGCCACTTTCCAGATTTTTTCTTAATAACAAATATGGGTGTATTCCATGGAGAAGTGGAGGGTTTTATATGTCCCAACTTTAATTGTTCTTGTACTAAAGTATGAGCCGCAGTCGATTTCTCAGAGGAGAGTGGCCACTTAGGCACCCATACCGGCTTTCCTGATTTCCAGGTAATGGGCACCTGATCCTCAGCGGCCCCTTAGAAAAACCCAGCCCATGCCTATTAAATTTTTGTTGAGGTTCTAATGCATGTCTACGTTCTTGCAATTTTTTTCCTAATCCTAAACCTGGTCTATATCCCATGTCTTGCATTATCTTCTGGGCAACTACTGAGTATTCATTACTAAGTTGAAACCCCATGTCCTTCATAAGATCACGTTCCCATAGGGAGATTGGGAGATCAAGCACGTATGGTTGAAAAGTACCTGAATGTCTTTCAGAATCCTTCCATGATAAATGCCTACAACTGACTTGTGGAGCTTGAGCGTATCCTAAACCTCTTAGGGATTGATCTGAGAGTTGCACCGGCCACCCTTTTGACCAGTCCTTTTGTGCAATTATGCTACGATATGCTCCAGTATCTAGTAATCCTAAAATTGATTTGCCTTCTATATTTAACTTTAAAGTAGGACGGTCACTCATATCCAAGGACAAATAAACACAATTCCCTCCGGTGGCTCCAATCTCATCACTTGTCCTTAAAAAGGAATCAGCAGGAAAATGGGTATGTAAACTGGGTAAAATTAACAATTGAGCAACCCGGTCTCCTGGGGAAATGGACACAATACGTTTTGGAGCTTCCACCATAACCTTTACTGCTCCCACCATATCCAGATTAATAATCCCAGGGAAAATGTGAAGGCCTTGTAAAATAGAGGAAGCACGCCCAATTAACAAACCCACAGTGCCAGGTGGCAAAGGTCCTTTAAAGTCAGTTTCCACCAGTTGGATTCCCATTCTAGGTGTTAATACGAGTCTGGAGGCGGAACAGAGGTCCAATCCCACAACACCTGTAGTGGCTCTCCGCAAATTTTGGGATGGCGCAGGGATGGCCATGACTCGTTCTCCATTGTCCCATTCTCCATTGCCCCATATATTTGTGGGCCCTGGGGTCGGGGGCCCCCCAGACCATTTTTTGACATGTTTCTATCTTGTAAGGGCTGACCATGTATATCTTTGACAGACCTACACTCATTAGCCCAATGCTATCCCTTTTTACATCTAGGGCACAAGCCGGGCTGACGGCTAGCAGAATTGGACTCAATTTTAGATGCTCCCCTTTTATTAGGACATTCTCGTTTAAAATGTCCTTCTTGACCGCACTTAAAACACTTTCCGGCAACAGGGCTGGACTTACGAGAGAGTTGAAGAACAGCAGCAGCAAGGCCTGCATTAGTTAACGGCCCACCTATTTCTCTACAGACTTTCATCCAAGCCTCTATACCTTTATTTTTATAGGGAGTAATAGCTGCCTTACATTCTTTAGTACATTGCTCAAAAACAAGTTGCTTAATCAAAGGCATGGCTCTATCGGGATCATCAAAGATTTTTCCCGCAGCATCCACCATCCTAGCAACAAAGTCTGAGAAAGGTTCTGTAGGGCCCTGTATAATTTTAGTCAGATTGCCAGACACTTCTCCTCTATTTGGGAGTGACTTCCATGCACGGATACAAATGTTATTAATCTGTTCATATACTTCAGGAGGATATCCCGTCTGTTGATTGGCAAACCTGCCCTGCCCCAAAAGCATATCTTTATCCCAGGCGGGGTGTCCCGCTGCATGATTTTGGGCAGCCTGCTCTACCGCGCCCTCTAGCATAAATGCTCTCCAGTCCAAATATTTGCCTGGGGAGACACAAACGCGCACCAGACTAGCCCAATCTGAGGGGGTCATGCAAAATCTGGTAAGCCCCTCTACCTGAGTAAGAGTGAAGGCAGCATCTACACCATAAGTGCGAATGGATTCTGCCAAGGTTTTAATTATTTTAAAATCTAAAGGCTCATGGTATCTTCCCCTATTACCATCCTGAAAAACAAGGTATGCTAGTCCCATGTCTGTATTAACTGTTCTCCAAACTTGTGTACAAAAGGTTCTCCCGGAGCTTTGGACTCCCCCCACATATGGGGGCTGTGCAACAGGCACTGTATCTTCTTCTAAATTCTCAACCTCCTCTTCAGAATTAGATTTATCAAAATTAGATTTATCCCCCTTCTCACGGTAGGCTTTCATGCTTTGTGTCTCCCTTTTTTTCTTTTTCATTTTTATCTTACGTAGTTGCTGTAACAATATATCAAGGTCCTCAGAACTCTCTGAGTCGCTGGTGTCCTCGGGTGTTTTTAGTTCGGTCAAATCTGGATAGAGCCTTCTCCTATTTTTATTTTTCAGGCTCTTTTGCCTTTTCACTACTCTTACTCTTAATACTCTCTGCCACTTCGCTATGTGACCCCTCAGATTTTTCCTCATGTAGTTGTTCAAGAACGGCCTGACCCTCGCCCACAGCTTCCTGGCATTTACCGTCTGCTATACATCCTCTAACCAACTTCCAAAGTGGTATAACGCCACCCTCTAAAGTACCTTGCTCATAAGCGAAATCCAGATCTCTCCCTAATTTGTCCCAGCTAGGAATCGTAAGACTCCCCGAAAAAGCAAACCAAGGAGCCGCTATATCAGCTTCTCTTAAAAACATCTGCAAAGTGCTCTGCTTTACCTTAAGTCCTTTTGAACGTAGCAGCTCATCCAGGGCCAACAAAATTGGGCTTGAAGAGGTAGCGCCCATAATGTTTTCAAAGGTATAAAGAAAGTGAAAGTACAAAAGCCCCGCTCTCTCTTTATCTACAGAGGAGCATCCCGTTCTATTAGTTCCCCGCTCTCTCTTTATCTACAGAGGAGTGCCCCGCTATTTGCTTGTGGATTCCCACTTACCTGGGAAACTTTACCTGTGCACCACCCTGGCTGCTGAAAGTTCTGAATCCTGGGTTCGAGGAATATTTCTCCCCGTACGGGCCACCAATTGTCGCGACCCCTCGCCAGCAAGGGAAACACAACACAGGATTCTTCTTTCAGCAGTTTATTCAGGACCCTTGAAGCATGATAAGAAAACAGGAAAGAGCGCGAGCGGTCGGTCTGCCCTAGCTTAAGTACCCAGCCCCCCCAATGAACTAGCACCACGTGGAAAAGTCTAATAGGTACAGCGCAGCGGAAGCAGGCCAGAGCCCAGCCCCACAGCCTTACAAGGAGTTGTTTACCTCTAACAACTCTAACTGCTAAAGAAGCAGAAGCAGGAAACCAGCGCCATTTTCAGGGTGCGGTCGCCAGCTCCCAACACTAGCTTCCTCAGAACCATTTCTTACATGGAGAAAGATGAGAGGCAGAGCCTTAAGTCAGGTTTGTCTGGCCCCTTGACAAATCTTAAAAATGTGCTTTATTTCTTAATCTGATTCTTGCCCCACTTTGTCATATTATTCTACAAATTTCTCATGTACCATTTCCTGAGTCTATCTAAGTATAAGTTTACATAATGAAACATTACCTCTGAAACATAATCAGAGAGGATAAGAGAGCTCTTAACTTTCTTTTTGTGGAAAAATTGGCAGAATGTTTTCATGTTCCACATTGTTAACCTTTGAAAAAATCTGGCTTTTCTTACTGCCTTTCAAAAATATAAATTCCCATCCCAGTGTACACAGTAAGACAACATTGTGTATATCACCTATTGACAACAGGTTACTTTATCGAGCTATAAAACATCAAGTGACATGAATAAACACCAACCAAATTTGTTATTTCTATAAAATAAGTTTTATTTTAAAAACTTAAGTTTTACCTAAAAACTTTTTTATAAACCTAAAATTACCTAAACTTATCATTATCAAAATACCATCAACTTTAAGTGAATTCCCCACTGTCAATTGAACCCATAGGCTCTTTTTAGGCCTTTTTCTTACATTAGGCATATTGCTATTCAATGTATTCAATGGAGGAGGCCATTTCCTTTCTTTTTTGTAGGCTTTCTTGAAGATCCCTTTGCAGAAGCTGCCAACAAAGCATGTTTTTTTTTTCCTTTTCTTTTTGTAGTTATTTACCCTGCCAGGCTCTCCATGCATTTAGTTTTACGGGATATAGTTAATGCCAAAATTGCTTTGCCCCAGTGATGTATATCCCCTGGCCAAATACTGTCCTTTCAGACCTTAAAAGGGGAGATTATTTCTATCCCTTGTTCATAAGCTGACAGTGTTGGAACTTACTGCCACATTCTTTCTGACCAGCTGCCTCCACTCCCTACCCCCATCATGGGCAAAAGGGACTAGAAGGCAGGGCAGAGACCAGGTTCTCTTTGTCCATTTTTCTACAGTCCAGGCAGCTTTTCTGGGATTTCTTTCCCCCAGTGTAGGACTGGCATTCTTAAACCACCGTGAAATGATCTGCAGCTGCCGGGATCAGCCTTTCTTCTGGTGTCCTGCTATACTGCATACCAAAGGCAGTAATTTAGGGCACCTTCAACTTAGTTTCTGATTGTTTAGACTCCTTATCATGCAACTGCATAAATGCCTGTATGTACAGAATCTCTTCTATATACTTTACACTTGAGAGATCAACTTCAACTAGAAGATTGTATAATATTTCAGAAAAAATATTCAAAAGCCAGATTATGTTACAGTAAACATCTTTCTCTTACATAGGCTTAAACCTATAAGTGGCCCATTCAGCCAAGATCTGTCTTCTGGAGACTTCTGATAAGATCAATGCAACATGGCCCATGTCTTAAAGGGTCAGTAACAGAGACAAAAATAAAGTCATACAAGAGAGAATCACTGAAACCAGGGTTGGCAGAATAGAACCTTTAAAACAGACAGACCTGCACATACAAATTTCTTCCACTTACTTCACCTTTGACAGACCAACTTCAACTTCAAGATTGTATAATACCCCAGAGAGATATTCAAAAAGCCAGATAATTACAGTAGAATATTATCTTAGATAGGCTTATATCTATAGGTGACCTTTTTTTCAACTCCCTTTAATTTTGAAAAACCAATTCCAGTTGCAAGATTGCACTAAAAAGAAACAGAGAGAGAAAAGAAGAGAGGAGTGCCAAAATGATGGCTGACAGCATGGAACCTTAAAATTGACCAGCCAAGATCTTTCCCAAGAGACTATAGGATAGGATCAATGCAGTGTTGGCCATGTCTTAAAAGGGGTAGCAACAGGTACAAACAAAACAAAAACACAGACAGACAACCAGGGAGGGGAGAATTCCCAAAGTCAATGCTGTCTAACAGATAATAACCTACAACAGAAATATCCCTAATTTTTTTTCTTAACAAGGAAAATTTTGTTTTTTCAAGTTATAAAAATATGAGCATGTCAAAAATAGTCAAGTCCATATAAGAGCAGTTCCAGCCATTTAAAAGTTTTACATATTTGGGGAGAAAGTAATTTACAACCATTCAATTAAGTTATTGCAAAATTATATGCAGGTTTTATTTGTGACTGTTCTCCACAAGGAAAAGTATTTGGGCATATTTTTTATAGTAGAGCTGTGGATTAAAAAAATCAAAATAAGGATAAGCTCACTTTGAGTAGAAAATAATGTGTAATTTTTGATCAGTACTAAAATAAGGTGTGCTTTAAATGTTAGTTCAACCCCCTTTTCACATTTAATTCTATTTGAGAGTATATCAGAAATATAGTGTGTAGCTTTGGGAAAGATTTAAATTTAAGTGATAGGAAACATTAACTTTGGTTGCAATGTAGAAACAAAGCAGGAGTATTTAGTGTTGACATTATAAATTGTAAATATTTTAAAAGGTTTGCCCCAGTCTTGGCTGGGCACAAGATCACGAGCCACCACACACCTTGTAGATTCAAACAGCCATTCTTTGTTCTCGAACTCACACCAGCCCTGTACAATCACGTTCTGGGGAAATCCCTGCTCTCCCGCCCAATTCACATCCCAAATACTTTCTCCATTCCATGAGAACTCAACGGGAACTCAGGCAGCAGGAACGCCCTATACCCAGCAGCAATAACCTTAAACCTGGAACTTCCCTAAACCCAGATTTTCTTAAACCGGGAACGCCTTAAACCCAAATTGTCTTAAACCAGGATACTTCCTAAAACCTGCAGGATACACCTTAAACCTGGATCCACCCTGGTCCTTGAGCAGGATCACCTTTCTCAAAGACACATGCAATGTCATAGCAAATTTCCATTTAACATGGGGTACGCTGGCAAGGAAATTTCGATGCATCATTCCTACTTGGCAATGGCCCTCAACAAAGGTTGACCAATAATGAGAGCTAAGTATTTTTTCTTTCCCTCTTATGTAGTCAAGACAAAATTCATCAATTTGTTCTTTTGAAGTTTATCATGAAGATCCATTTTTCTCTATTTTTATCTCAAAAGTGGTGATGAGAAAGTCATATAACAGAAACATTTTTTAAAATAAATGTGCCCAATGCCATATGGAAAAACGAATCATGAACTAAATAAAATTAACTTTAAATAATATATAATACAGTTGACAGTACAAAGTATGGAGGAAGGAAGTCACTCATTTTGGGGGTGGTTAATACATAGGAATATTTCAACTTAAAGTTCACTGGAAAACTTACGGGTGACATAAAGAGATAACAATGGCTTTGTTTCCAACTTTCCTCAAACCCTGTTACAAGGTTAGACTTATAGCTGACATTCAACCCATAATTTCTTGAATAAACAGAGATATATAATGGTGATAAGTATAAGGGGAATTGTCAAGATGTTAAAAAATTATTATTAGAACAAAAGTGAGAATCATTACATTTAGCAAGAATAAATATTAACAGTAATTTAAATCTTAAAAATAGGTTATATTTTTAGGAGGTAGTAAACAAGTACAAAAAATTTACCATTTGGTCACCCCCTTTACTTTTGGCTTCACCTTGGATATTTCTACATTTTTCATTTCTCATTCTCCCATTGAAGCTATTAGTTCTTCTACCATTCATTACCGAAATTTCTAGACCTGGAGCTGCCAAGATACATGTTTTTAAGAAATTGTAATCAACCAAAAACACCCCAAATTCAGGTGTCAATTGAAAACATATTTTAATCTATCTAGTTATCAATTCACTTATAAAGTAACAACTCAAACTAAGAAAACATAACGTGAAAAATCTATTAAATATTCCACCTGCAATTCTAACATGTCATAGTAGTTATGAACTGAAAAACTATACTCTATATTCCAATTACATTATCAGTGTTAACTGAAAATAGGCTTGTGCTTTATTAAAAATTAACCTATTAACAACAACAACAACAGAAACAAAAAAATCTCACTTACTCCCAGATAGATATATTGTGCTGATACTCCAGATACTACCACTAAAGGATTCCATTTTTTGTGATTGGCTGGGTTCACAGTGAGTATGTTAGTACCAAGATCATATGTTACTATTAGTTTAATAATGGCATTAGTGAATGTATATAAGGCATGTAAAAAACTAATATTAAAGCTCTTAAGGGCATTAAACTGGCAGCTGCCAGAAAAGGTGTTGTGAGGAATACAAAAACATATTGAAGAAACTTAATTTCAGCACAAACTGGTTATGTTTTTTTCTAATTAAAATGAACTAATTCACACAGACCTCTGCCTCAGGAACTAACAGAACAAATAATAGACCTTTTGCCTATTTAATGACTAGCCCAATCTTGAAAATGAAAGCAATTATTAGAAATCTCCCACACAGTGCTATTAGGAGTGGATTGAGCAATCATCAGAAATTTCTGATTGAAGTAATGTTGTTTGTTTCCATCAAACTTCATGGTTCCACTGATCAGAACAAGAACTCTAGGCTGGGACTGGATAGCTTGCTTCTTCTTCTTTTGACCATTGTCTCAAAATAACTATTGACAAATTCCTCAGTAGCTCTTCATGTCTGATGTACATAAGTTTTAAAATCCACTGACATGGTTCTAGGGGAGCCAGAATAAGTATGTTCCAAGAGTGGTGGTGTAACTACACTCTCATGTGTATGCCTCACAATGCTGCAGAATAAGCAAATATTTAGAAAATGAGCAAAACCCACTAAACACAGAGAATTTTCTACCCATCTAATTCTCTCCCTGAAGTACCTTGGTCCATTGTATAAGCACTCTGACCATCCTGAGGTTCTGGCTCTGCACCCATGGTGCCAAAAAGAAACCAGATATTTGTGGGGATAATGTGAAACCAGATATTCCCATGAAGAGAAAACAGACATGTAGGATCAAGGGTCTTGGCATGCATAACAGGGGACTTACCAGATGACTAAGGGTGTCACAAACTTATGGAGTTCAGTTTCATTTTTCTCAAAGTGGACCATGATGGAGCAATCTGTATCATTCAGGGAAGGAAGGTTGAAGTTCCCCAAAGCAGAAGGAGCTTCAGCAGCTGCTGGGATAATCTCTCAGTCCCTCCCTTTACTCACAGAAATAGCTCCTCTGTTTTGACCTGACTTACCTGTCTCCTTATTCTCCTATAATTAGCTCTCAACAAGTTCTCTAGCCACCCTGAATCTTCAGCATGGAAATAAGGTTCCTTAAAGAGCCAGATCTGCCCAAGAAATGTAGAGCAGAGACTGTTCTCAGGTCTCACCAAGAATATAAAATTTGTTACTGAAAACTCAGTTCTTGTCCCTGATGCCAATCCAATAATGGGGACATGGTTTTGAGAAAAAGTTAAAAAAGTTTATTTCTTTGCTAGCAAAGGAGAAGCACAGGGGACTCCTGTCCAAGAGGCTGTAATTCTTGTATTTGTTTTTCTGATAAGTGTTTGTTCAGTTTCTTTGTCCATTTATTAATTGAGTTATTTATGGTTTTTGGCATTAAGTTTTTCAAGTCTATTATATATCCTGGAAATAAGATGCAGGTGGCAAAAGACTTTCTCCTATTCTGTAGGCTCTCTCTTCATGTTCTTGATTATTTCCTTTGCTGTAAAGAAACATTTTAATTCGTTGCTATCCCACAATAATGCTACTTTTAAAAAGTGGAGAACATTGAGATTTTTTTTATAAATGGTGATATTTGTATTTCAGAATTCCAGATAATCTCAAAGCCATATTTTATTTTTCAAGATAATGAAGCATATGATATCATGAAAGACTCAACAAATTAAATGCACCCACTAACAAAATCTTCTGATCTTCAGCTCAACATTTGTAACCAGAAATGTCACTGAGTTTCCTAAGGAAGTAATTGTTCAACTCTCTTATGGACGACTCTTCTTTCTGGAGAATAAGGAATTATAGAATTAATCTATAATTCTGTAATTAATGTGGGAACTGTAGTTGAAAGTAAGCACTCAGCTAGAAGGTAGGGTCTTAATCCAGAGTTAACACCAGAGCTTGAATCCATGAACTGACCACAATTGGTGGCTGGATTACAGGTCAGGAGAGCAAAGTCATCCTACACAGTTGACGTGAAGCAGCTACCAAAGATAAAGTTCCTACAGCAAAACAAGTTTTCAGACCCCAGTCTGCAAGTAACAGATACAGAAAACATAATTTCACTTTCAATTTATTTGTAAGATATGCTCATTTAATTTTCAGATTATAAAGAATCAAACAGGGCTGGGCTCAGTGGCAGAGCACTTGCCTTGCACATGTGAAACATTTGGTTCAATCCTCAGTACCACATAAAAATAAATAAACAAATAAAGATACTTTGTCCATCTATAACTAAAAAAAAAATAAAATACTTTTTAAAAAAGAATCAAACAAAAAAAGGCATGGTGTTCTTATGATTGCTTTCAGCTTCTAGAACCCTCCAAACTTGATTGACAGTGTAGGGATGATTTCAAAATATTCTTACTAATTCCATGGATAAAATCAATGCTAGGAATCAAAACACATGTGTAGGCACTTCCTAACAATATGTGATAAATAACCCTGCATGCAATTCCCATGTCAGAACTCAAAGAAGTTGGATAGCATTTGAGAACAAAGGAGAAATAAAGACAAAATGAGCTGATTGGCATGGAAGAGAGAACCAAATCAATTCTGGGGAAAACTGGAGGTTCCTATGGGCCTGTGGAAAGATATGTTCTGTGGAGTCCATCAAACCAGGGAACAACAGAGTGGAGCTCAGTTTGACATCAAAGCTTTCTAAATCCCAGTGTCCACATTTTAATATGAATAAGGTCTTCTGTGTTTTATGAAAATAATTCATGAAAAGTGACCAGGGCCAGTAGCATAATAAGAATTAAATTTGTGTTTCATATTATTTCTAATAAAAAAGTACAAAAATTTCATAAGAACTCACTTGAAAATAAAATGCTTTTGGGATCACCAGGTTATTTCTCAAGGGTTTAACCTGTCCCACAAGCATGTTTAAAATTTGTTTTATATTATGTTTTCATGAGTTGGTGGGTAGAAATGTTAGTGTTTTCACTCTTATGGTTTCTGTCATTTCTTCTTTTAAGATTAAAGACATATTTTCCAGAGTATTTTTGTGGGAATAAACAATGAAACAAAAGTGTGAAGCATTCCTATAAACCCTTATTAAATATTAAAGCACAAGAAACAAGATTCCCTTTAGGATTAAGAGATGGTCATCTCTCAGAAAAAAATAAAATGGCCTAGTTATTTAATTAAAATTAAATTTAACCTTTAATTCTTATGAGGTTAACAGCCATAGTAGAAAATTTGGTGTTGAAAAGTGAACCAATCTTCAAGGATTTGAAGAGTAAAATAACATGCAAGGAAAAGAGAGACTGGAAAGGCATATTTTTTTGAGATTTTGTGGTTATTTAAAAGTGCCAGATAAGGCAGTCAAATCAGAGTCTGCTCTAGTTTGAAAATGATATTACAGCCAGTATCAGATAAGGGCAAAGTTCAGGTGATGAAGAGCAAATTCATGCATAAAATAGTAAAGTAACCACAGCTATATTTACTTCAGCATAGTGAAATACACATCTCTAACTGGAGATTTAAGATGACAATCAGACATATATTAATGAGCAAGATGAAATCCCACCTCTATATGTGAAGACATCAAGAAATGGAGTTCCTACCTAATCCATAGATGCCATAAAATCTGTGCATGTTTTGCATGTTTGTCCTTTGTTTGGGTCACTCTGAGGTTTTTGCCCAATAAATGTTGTCTCTCTTCTGGATCAAGCAAAAATTCCTAAATAAAATCTTGCCTATGCCTAAATCCTTTTTTTAAGTTTGTTATTTATTTCTACCACTCTAGGTCCAAGAACCCAAGTTCAGTTAGGAGAAAAAAAAAGATGAATTAAACATCACCTACCTTATAAACAAATTCCTTAAAAGCTATTTGATTTGGAATAAGGAAGCTGTCGGAAAGTATTACAAGCTCTTGATTGGTGGTCTTTTAATAAAGTACATTTAAATTAATGTAATTTTTAGTAGGAAAGAAAACTACACTTTGATTTTTGCAATGTCTAGAGGCAGTTTCCTGGGAGGACCATTATACCATTATAGAGATTTAATAGGAACCCCAAGGCATTAAAAGGGCTTCTTCAATAATGCATCTGGATGGTTTTTGGTTAAAATCATGACTTTAACAATTATGATTTGGTCAACACAGACCAAAATCAACAAAAATCAATAGCTTTTTTATGCACCAATAATTAACCCAGTAAGAAAGAATTCAGGAAAACACATTAATTCACAATAGCTTAAAAACAAACAAACAAAAAAAAAACCCTAGGGATAAATATTATCAAGGAAGTAAAAGACTTATACAAAGAAAATTACAGAAATATGAAGAAAAGAAATTAAAGAAGACACTGCAAGATGAAAATATTTTCTATCTTCATGGATAAGCAGAGTTAATATTGTTAAAATAACCATACTACCAACAGTGATCTACAAATTTAATGAAATCCCCATCAACATACCAATGGCATTTCTCACAGAACCAGAAAAAAATATTAAAATTTATACATTAAAAAAGTCTTAGAATAATTAAAGCAATACTGTTCAGAAAGAGCACTGTGGAGAGGTAAACCAAATTTTAAATTATAGTACAGAGTTATAGTGTCAAAAACAGTATGGTAGTAGCATAAAAACAGACATGTAATCAATGGAACAGAACAGAAAACAGGGCAAAAACCATTGGATTCATGAAAATTTTCCAAAAACATACAGTTGAGAAAAGACAGACTCTATAGTAAAAGGTGCTGGGAAAACTAGGAAGCAAAATGTGGAAGAATGAAATTATATTGCTATTTCTTGCCCTATAAAAAAGTCAGCTCAAAGTGGCATAAATTGCTAGGAATTAGACCAGAAACTTTGCAGTTCCTAAAGGAAAACATAGGGGCAACACTTCCAACATTTAGATGCAGGAAATGACTTCCTCAATAGGACTCTTAAAATTCAGGAAATAATACCAAAAATTGATAAATGGAATGGCATAAAATGTAAAAGCTTATGTATAACAAAGGAAACCAAAGCATGAAGAGAGAACTTACAGAATGGGAGAAAATTTTTTTCATCTACTCTTCCAAGAGAGGATTAATATCTAAATTATATAGAGAACTCAAAAAACTCAACACACACACACACACACACACACACACACACACACACACACACACAATAAATAGGCAAATAAACTGAACAGACACTTGTTGAAAAAGTACAAAAAGGCAAAAATTATAGAAGGGACGGTCATTATTTTTAGCCATTAGGGAAATGCAAATCAAAACTACATTGAGATTCAATATAACTCCAGTTAGAATGGCAATCATCTAGAACACAAATAACAATAAATTATGGTGAGAATGTGAGGGGAAAGGAGTTCTTAAACACTGCTAGTGGGAAAGTAAATTAGTGCAACCTTTATGGAAATCAGTATGGAGCTTCCTTAGGAAACTAAAAATAGAACTACCATATCATCCAGGTATATCATTGCTCAGAATTTATCCAATAGATTTAAAGTGAGCACACTTGAAATATATATCATACCCATATTCATTTCAGCACAATTCAAAACAGTGACGTTATGGAATCAGTCTAGGAACCCATAAACAGGTGACTAGATAAAGAAAATGGGGCATATGTATATACAATGAAATTTTACTCAGACATGACTAAGAATAAAATTATGTAATTTGCAGGAATCTGATGGAACTGATGATCATGTTAAGTGCAATAGACCATACTCAGAAGCCAAGTATTGCATGTGTTCTGTCTATAAGAATTTAGGAAGTAGAAGTAGAATATAGGAAGTAGAATATAGGAGGAAAAGAAGATGACATGAAGTAGTAGGGTGACTATCAGGGAAAGGCAAGGAGACAAGGGAATGTAAGAAGGAGGGTAAGAGTGTAGATACAATCAAAGCATGTTGAATGCATGTATGGAAATTTCACATTGAAACCAATTATTTT
Source organism: Ictidomys tridecemlineatus (assembly GCF_052094955.1). Taxonomy (NCBI): domain Eukaryota; kingdom Metazoa; phylum Chordata; class Mammalia; order Rodentia; family Sciuridae; genus Ictidomys; species Ictidomys tridecemlineatus. The sequence continues at coordinate 85,701,074 of NC_135485.1, forward strand.
TTTGCAATTTACATGTGTTAATAATTGTGTATTGACATAGTTTAAATACTTTAGGTCTGTCTTGAAAGAATTGTTGATTTGCCAGTGCCTGAGCAATTGCCCTGAAAGGACAGCTGCTTTCCCAGAGGAGCAAACTCTTTCCTTGTTACATTGGTTGCAGAGTCTTCATTGGTTTCCAATTTGCCTTCAGGATGAGTATTCCCTAGAATAAAAAGTTATTCTTTTTGACAGAAGACACACATATCCCAATTTTATTATTTATGAAATTTTATATTTCTTGTCCTTGTTCTTCATTGACAGCATGTTCTAGGTAAACAGGTTTTATTTACACTTCCCCTTTTCTAAAAAACAGTTTATTAAGATGAGTGTTGACTAACTTGAGAATTAAAAACTCCTGGGGGCTCAGTCTGAGGATGGCCCTAAGATTTTATGGCTTTTACTTCTTGAAGGCCTGCCAGCTTCATGAAGTGAAGCTCTAAAATCTCGAGTTTTTGCCAAAGGGAGGGGGAAAAGTAACATTTTAAAGTAAGCCAAGAGCATTCTACACACACAAAAAAAGATTATCCTACAAGGAAAAAGACTTCACCAAAGCCTTATCCAACTTGGTGAAAGGAAAATTTTCCACCTTTAGTCCTCCATATCCATTTTGGCTCACCTAAGAAGGGCATTAAAACTAAGAAGCACCTGACTGACACAGCCCAGAGGCCCAGGACTTCTAAATTACAGACCCAGAAGATTCCAGAAGCATCTCTTCTTCCAACACGACCTGAATAAGACTACTCTATAAAAATGGTGGATTACACCTGGAAGAACTTCAAGACTAGTATTTCATGTATGAGGTCATTCTAGTTAAACCCAAAACAACAGAGGAGATAGCCAAGAAAACAGAGGAGATTTTATCTTTTCAGAGGTATAGCTAATGCAAACAGCAAGCACAACCTAACTGCTGATAAAACCTCACACCAACATCTTATTTAGTCATCATCTTTGATCCACAGTAGATACTCCCAAGATCAACAGTGGATAGCAGAAACCACAAGAAGTAACAAACCCTATTTTTTTCTCTACATATATGCTCGTTATAAATTTTAGCTTATACATTAATCACAGTAAAAGATTAATAACAATAAGTAACAATAAATTAGAACAACTAAAACTATACTACAATAAAAATTATGCTAGTCTCTTTCAAAATATCCTAGAGTACTATACTCATACTTCTTATGATAATGATGATGTGAGATGACGCCAAACCTATGTGATGAGATGCCGTTGGTGAATTATGTAGGCACTGTAATACAGCATTGGGCTACCTGACAGTACATTAGAAGGAGCATCTTAGGTTTTGAGTGATCATCAAACCTTCATGGTGTTGGGTGTGTAGTGTATATGGTGTGTATATGCTGGCCACAGGGATGATTCACATCCTAATTAGGGCAGAGCAAGATGGTATGAAATTTCATTACACTACTTAGAACAGTACAAAATTCAAAATTTATAAATTGTTTATTTTTAGAATTGTACAGTTAGTATTTTCAGACCATACTTGACCACTGGTAAATAAAACTACAGAAAGTAAAATCATGGATAAAGGGAAAACACTCTTCTTTAGTTTCAGAATCTATAATGTCTGATGTCCAAAGAAAAATGACAAGAAATGCTAAAAGACAAGAAAAAAACACAATTTGGAGAGTTAAAGCAGCATGAAAAAAAGAATCAGATAAGGTAGAGTTGTGGGAATTACAAGACAAGGAATTTAAAATAATTACTATAGCAAAGATCTACTAGAAATAGTGGGGAAAATGCAACAATAGAGGGGTAATGCAAGCAGAAACATGAATATCCTAATAAATACTGAGAAATGATGGAAATAAAAATACTACAGGAAAACAAGAATATAATTGATTAGTTTATCAGTAAATTGGACATAGTCCAGGACAAGAAAAATAACCTTGAAAAGAGGTGAATAGAAGCATCTCAATCTGAATTGCAAAGAGAAAAAAAACATCTAAAAAAAAAAACAAGAATTTTCAAGATCTTTGTGACAATGTCAAAATGTATAACATGCTCAATGGGAATTCTAGAAGTTGAAGAAAGATGAAAAGGAACAGAGAGGGGTTAGGATTGTGGCTTAGTGGTGGAGCGCTTGTCTAGCATGTGCGAGGCCCTGGGTTCGATTCTCAGCACCACATAAAAATAAATAAACAAAAATTAAGGTATTGTGTCCAACTACTTTGAAAAAATATATATATTTAAAAAAGGAACAGAGAAAATTTAAAACAATATTGACTGATGAGTTTTCTGGCATTAGTGACCGACACCAAATCACAAATTATGAAAACCAGAAAAACCCAAAAAAATCTACACAGTAGGCAACTGCAGAAAACTAAAGACAATTTTAAAAAATGTTAAAATCCAGAGAAGGGGAACAAAACTTTATAATGAACCCAGGATGGGACTTGTATTAAACTTCTTGTCCAACCAAGAAGGTGGAGTGACAATTTACAATACCCAAACTGTGGAACCAACCTAGATGCCCTTCAACACATGAATGAATAAAGAAAACATGATAAAGATACACAATGGAATATTACTCAGCCTTAAAGAAGAATGAAATTATGGCATTTGCAGGTAAGCTGATTGGGCTAGAGAATATCACACTAAGCAAAATAAGCCAATCCCCCAATATCAAAGTCCAAATGTTTTCTCTGATATGTGAATTCCATTCACAATAAGGAGATGGGGGCTAGGGAAGAATAGAGGCACTTTTCATTAGACAGAGGGAAGTGAAGGGAGGGAAGAGGGTATGGGTATATGAATGATAGTAGAATAAAGTAGACATTATTACTCTCTGTGCATATATGATTACACATCCAGTGTGATTCTACATTGGGTACAACAAAAACAGTGAGAAGTTGTACTCCACTGATGTATGATGTGACAAAATGCATTCTGCTGTCATGTGTAACTAATTAGAACAAAATTTAAAAGGTCATTAAAAAGAACAAAAAAGGGGAAATAAAAGAAAGGTAAAGTGAAATATCTAAAATGCAAAACAAATCAATCAATATAATTATGAATATATTAAAAATAACTTTAAAAATGAAGGACAAATATTCATTGAAACATAATTTAAGAAAATTTGTTAGAAATAGTTTTATATTCAAATTAATATTACCAAAACAACCATACTTCCAAAAGCACTATACAGATTTAATGCAATTCCAATCAAAATTCCAATGGCATTCCTCATAGAAATTGAAAAAGCAATCATTAAATTCATCTGGAAAAATAAGAGACCCAGAATAGCTAAAGCAATCCTTAGCAAGAAGAGTAAAGCAAGTGACGTCACTATACCAGACCTTAAACTACAGAGAAATAGTAACAAAAACAGCATGGTATTGGCACCCAAACAGACTGGTAGAACAATGGTACAGAATAGAGGACACAGAGACTAACCCACAAAATTACAATTACAATATATTGGATATAGGTGCCAAGAACATATATTGCAGAAAAGATAGCCTCTTCAACAAATGGTACTGGGAAAACTGGAAATACATATGCAACAAAATGAAATTAAACCCCTATCTCTCATCATGCATAAAACTCAATTCAAAATGGATCAAGGACTTAGGAATACAACCAGAGACTCTGTGTCTAATAGAAGAAAAAAACATGCCCTAATCTCCATCATGTGGGATTAGGCCCCAACTTCCTTAATAAGACTCCTGTGGCATAAGAATTTAAATCAAGAATCAATAAATGGGATAGACTCAAACCAAAAAAGTTTCTTCTCAGCAAAAGAAGCAATCTGCCAGGTGAATAGAGAGCCTACATCTTGGGAGCAAATTTTTACCCCTCGCACATCATATAGAATACTAATGTTTAGGATATATAAAGAACTTAAAAAGTTAAACACCAAAAAAAGGAAAACTAAATAACCCAATCAATAAATGGGCCAAGGACCTGAACAGACACTTCATAGATGATGATATACAATGAATCAACCAATATATGAAAAAATGTTTATCATCAGTAGCAATTAGAGAAATGCAAATCAAAATCACTCTAAGTTTTCATTTCACTCTAGTCAGAATGGCAGCCATTATGAAGACAAACAACAATAAGTGTTGGTGAGGATGTGGGAGAAAAGGTACACTCATACACTGCTGGTGGGACTGCAACTGGGCAGCCACTATGGAAAGCAGTTTGGAGATTCCTTGGAAAATTTGGAATGGAATTACCATTTGACCCAGCTATCCCTCTCCTTGGTCTATACCCAAAGGACTTAAAAACAGCATACTACAGGAACACAGTCATATCAATGTTTATAGTGGCATATTTCACAATAGCTGCTTTTTGGAACCAACCTAGATGCCCTTAAAGAGATGAATGGATAAAAAAATGTGGCATATATACATAATGGAATTTACTCAGCAATAAAAGAGAATAAAATCATGGCATTTGCAGGTAAATGGATGGAGTTAGAGAAGATAATGCTAAGTAAAGTTAGCCAATCTGAAAAAAATAAATTCTGAATGTTTTCTTTGGTATAAGAAGGCTGATTCATAGTGGGATAGAAAGAGGGGGCATGAGAGGAATAGATGAACTCTAGATAGGGCAGAGGGGTTGTAGGGGAAGGGAGAGGAAATGGGGTTAGAAATGATGGTGGAATGTAATGATCATTAATATCCAGAGTACATGTATGAAGACACCAATTGGTGTAAATATAGTTTGTATACAACCTGAGATGTGAAAAATGGTGTTCTATATGTGTAATAAGAATTGTAATGCAGTCTTCTGTAATATATAAATAAAAAATAATTAATTAATTAAAAAAGAGTGCCAAGTAAAAAAGAAAGAAAAAAGAAATAGTTCTACCTTGCAAGAAATTTTAGAGGAGATTTTCTGAAGGAAGATAAATTAATAAGTAAGAAACTTGGATCTATATAAAGAAGGAATTATTTATCTATTTACATTAGACAAAAATAAATGAAGATAAAATAAAATCTTCATTTTATTATTCTATCTAGTCAAATAGAAAAATATTAATTAAATTGTATTGGGCAATAATAATACAAGGACAGGTGAAATGAATGACAACAATGTTATAAATTACAGGGGAAAGAAACTGGGAATAAACTGTTAAAAGGTAACTGCACAAACCATGAAGTCATACAATGGTATTTGAAAGCGGATTTTGAATAGGTGTGTGTGTGTGTGTGTGTGTGTGTGTTTGCACATACCATGCTAACACTGCTATTTATAATTATGCATCTAACAGCAAGGCATCAGAATGTGTAAGAAAAAAACTAAGAGAATTCCAAGCAAAAATAGGGGAGTTTATTATTGTATTTGGCAAACTCAACACACTTCATGAATAATTGACAAAACTATCATTGAACCAAATAGAACCATATTGTTATGGTTTTTATATGAGGTGTCCTCCCAAAGCTCATGTATGAGACAATGCAAGAATTTTCAGATGTGAATTGATTAGATTATATGAACTTTAATCTAATTTGTAGATTAATCTGCTGATAAGTGTTAACTTGTCAGTAACCGAAGGCAGGAAGGGTGTGACTGGAGGAAGGTCATTGGAGGCATGACTTTGGCATTTATATTATACTACATTTTGACAAAGAATTTGTCTAAGTTTGTTTATGTCCTGAGACTTTCTGGAAGGCTGAATTTAAAGGTGATGGACTAATTAATCTGATGGAGGAAATTTCAAGGCAGCACAGCATTCACACAAAGCCATATATATTGCTGGTGGCTTTAGGCCAAGTTTACTAGGATAATCAGGAGCAGAAAGCAGAGAAGAAACAGGTGAAAAACTTGCAGTGTAGTCAGAAATGTGCGAGTGAAACTGGAGCTAAGTTGTGGTTTTCAGAGACACTACAGCCACTAAAGAGAAACTGAGTACTTTAACCAGAAACAATAAGAAAGGTGACTTGAGGTCATCTCAGGAATTTGTAAGACCACATATATCTCAGGCTCAAAAATGTAAAAGTAAAAATTTCTTTTAAGAAGAAGCCATGTTGGGCTGGGGTTATGGCTCAGTGGTAGAGTGCTCATCTAGAATGTGTGAGGCTCTGAGTTTGATCCTCAGCACCACATATAAATAAATAAAATAAAGCTATTGTGTCCACTTTCAACTAAATATATATGAAGCAATGTTGTTGCAAATGAACTACTGCTGAACATTCAGTCCTACAATTATGCATGAAGACTGTGGGTCCTAAAATTGATAATTTGTTTATTGGAGGGAGCTGGGGAGCCTCCAAAACTTCGGACTGCTTTGTTCTTGCATAGCACATCTTTTATAGGACAGTGTGAAGTTCAATCTTAACTATGCCATAACATATTGGAAACAACTAACTTGTTTGCTAGTACTCAGAAAAGATTTTACCCAGTGACAAAACAGGATATGTTCTCATAAAATGCCAGGGAACAATCACCTAAAGTATGTATTAGGTAGTACAGTGGGGTTTTATTTTTTTCCTTCATCAGGGACATTGTGCCCAACAAGAATTAGCCTACCGTGAGGAGTTATTTCTGTCTTGTCACATTCAGCATTCCAGCTACCTTCCTTGGCTTTGGCTAATACATAGGATCTCTGCATTTGGATTCTTCAGGGTACACTCTCCATGGCTTCAGGATGGCACACCAATACCTGCTTATACAGGGGTCTAGGAAATTTTTTCACTGTGCTAAGCTGCCCAAGCACTTAGAGGATGCTTCAACCATGGCCCAGAAGTCTTGGCTACTGCTTAAGATGTTGGCAGACCTTGGTGTCAACCACATGGTGTTGGTTCTGCAGGTTTGCAGGATGCTGGGGTAAGGGAGTCATGGAAGATTCCATTAAAATTTCAAAGGAAGGTCTGAGAGGTCAGGCAAAGTGTAGATAAATCCCTGCAGGCATCCCCTGCGAGGATGATGCATGAAGATATGTGAAGGGAGCCAGAGCTCAAATGAGACCCCTAAGATTAAGAGATGACAATAATGTGGGATTATCTACAATGGAAAGCTGCAGAATCAAGGAGAGGCAAGACAGAGACTATGTGAACTGCAACCAACAATGCCATAAAGATGGAGCTGTGCAGGGTCTCTTTGCACAGAACATCAGGGTGCTATGTGCTTCAGATAGTGGAAATAGAACTACAGGACTTGTTTGCCAGCTGGATTTCATTCTTGCTTTCTTTGGTCTCATCCATGCTTTGCACAACTAGAATACATATCACTTGGTCTTGATATAGAATTGCTATTATATATCCCTACATGCTGTTTGCTAAAACTTTGTTGAGGATTATTTTTTATCTATGTTCATAAAAGATATTGGTCAGTACATTTTTATTCTGTTTATGTCTTTATCTTATTGACATTATAGTCCCATGGTGTAATTTGGAAAATGTTCTCTATTCATTTATTTTCTGAGAGAGATTATAAATAATTATTATCATTTCTTTCTTAAATTTTTGGTAGAATTTACACTGAAATTTTTTGTGCCTGGTGCTCTCTTCATTGGAAGGCTGTTTATTATTCACCTGTTCCCATCCCAGATATAGACTTACTCAAGATGATATATTTCTTCTTTTGTGAATGCTATAGACTGAGTTGTATCCCTTTAAAATGTATTAGTTGGAACATAATCTCCTATGTGATGGTGTTCAGAGGTGGGGCCTTTGAGAGAAGGTTATGTCCTGAGGGTGGAGCCTCATTAATGGGATTAGTGCTTTGGTTAAAGAGGCCACAGGGTCTTCCCCTCTTTTGCCATGTAAGAACACAGTGAAGAGATATCCTTCTATATTCCAGGAGGTAGATCCCCAAGAGACACTGAAATTGCTGACATCTTGAATAATTTTGAACCTCTTCATCTCCAGAAGTATGAGAAATAAGTTTCTGTGTCAATTCAAAATCATATCAAGCCACTCGGTTTATGGTATTCTGTTAGAGCAGCATGAATATATTAAAACACTGAGTTTTGGTGGTTTGCATCTTTTAAGGAATCAGTTCATTTTCAAATTGTAAGCATGCATAGTTTTCCCAATATTATTTTGTTAATCTTTTAATGTTCATGACATCAGTGGTGATGAACTTGTTTTATTTCTGATATTAGTAATTTTTAAATTTTTTATGTCTGTCTCCTCACTTCTCTTCTTTCCTCCTGCTCTACTTCTGATTTCTCTCTTGCCTGACCCTTTCTCTCTTCCATTACCTTGGTTTGAGTTTTATCAATTTTATAGATCTTTTTTAAAAAATGGCTTTGGATTTTGTTGATTTTTTTGATATTGATTTTAAAAAAACTTCATTGATTTTTGTTCTAATTTTTATATCTTTTCTTGCTTTATTTAGGCTCTTTCTCTATTTTTCTAAGACAGATACTTAAATTATTTATGTTACAGCTTTCTTATTTGAATATATGTATCCTGTGCTAAAATCTTCCTTCTAAGTACTGCTTTCTATACATCCGTGGTTGGCTGGCTCCATTTCTTGGACCTGAGATGAGGCAGAATATCATGGTGGAGGGCTTAGTGAAGAAGAGCTATTCAGTTCAGGGCAGCCAGGAAGCAGAGAAAGAGAGGGAGAGTATGGGCTGTGGAGAAGATAAATTTCAGGCCAAGTTCCAAGTGACCTACTTGCTCCAATTAGGTGTCATCTCCTAGAAGTTCATTCAGCTATCACTGGATTAATCCCCTGATGAGGTCAAAGCACTCATGATTCAGTTATTGGCTAATAACTCCAACTCTGAACCTTGATGCATGGGTGACCATGCTTTTAGCACATGAGCCCTGTGGGGGACATTTCAGATTCCAACCCTAACACTAACACAATCCTTTATCCTTTCAATTAATATTAACTGAACCTGTATCTTAGTCTAATTTTTATTACATTACTAACATTGTTTTGAATTGAGAGCTCATATATATTTATGGGATGCCATGTGATTTTATATACACACACACAGAATGTAGAATTATTCAAAAGTCAAGCTTATTAATATTATCTATCTAGTTCACTGCTGATCTATTATATTTTCGTGGTGAAACATTTTAAACTTACTTTTAGTTATTTTTAATTATATATTAAGGGTCTCATTTCATTATTCTGCATATGCTATCCATTTTCTCAACACCACTTGTTAAAATGGCTGTCTTTTCTCCAATGTATGTTTTTGATATCTTGTCAAGTATCAAATGATTCTAGATGTGTGGATTTATCTCAGTGTCTTCTATGATATTCCACTGGTGGATGTGTCTGTTTTGAGGTTAGTATCTGGTAACAATCGTTTTGCTCTTTTCTTCTATGAGTTAAATTTGTAGACATAAATTTAAACATAAAACTCTAAGACATTTATAAAATAACATGAGAAAACATCTGGGTATCCTTGCTTTTTACAGCATCTTTTTAATTCAATACCAAAATATAATTCATGGAAGAAAATACTGGTAAATTGGGACTTTGACAAAATTTAAAACTTTAAAAACCTGAGAGTTGAGGTAGTAGGAATGCATGAGTCCAGGAGTTTAAGACAAGCCTGTCAACAAAATGATATCCCATCACAAATAATGCATGAATCAATCAATGAATCAATAACTTATGGTCTGAAAAAGAAAATGTTGAGATAATGAAGAAACAATCCACAGACTGGGAGTAGATATTTGCAAAATAAATATCTCATTTTTTGTTATGTTCAATTTTATTTCTTGTGCATTGTTTGCATTTAATTGTGATTTTGCATTTAAAACATAGTAAATTTTCCTCACTACCTGTCACCAAAGCAGTTCTTTTTCTCCTACCAGATCCCCTGTGGAGTATAGGCCAACTGCTTTTCAGCCAGCCCCTGTGGGCAGCAAACCTTCTCAGAGGTGGAGAACCTTCAAGATATAAGGAACAGAACTGGGGTCTACACTTGGTGGCTCCTACTTTGACTTATCGGCACCAGAGCACTGCCCTTAAGGGAGTCACTAACTACATTTCAGGATGAGGAGAGAGACAAATCCTAAATGAGTCCACATAGACTAAACCCAGGCCTTGAGTTCAACATGGTGAACCTCTGCTTTTAACACTCCATCAACTGTACCCTGAGAAGGATCCCATCTGCATCAGGGCTGTCCTTTTATGCTTGGCTCCTAAGGACAGGGGGCTCAGGGCCTAACAAAACAGCAGCCGCTACTGCCCATGCTGAGTGTCAGGGAAGCTGCCTTCCTCCAGGACAGCCCTTATCCACATGATGACCCAGCCTCTCATGGCACTGACCCACGTCCTGAGCCTTCCTATGCAAACCCCATTTCTTGCCTCTTCCTTGAGAAGGGGAACACTGGGGCACTCCTCCCTTGGAGGGTTTCTGGCCTCTTGGTCTCCAATCTACAATGTCATTGGGCCCTTGGTTTGGGAGGCAGCTGGGGAGGGTGACTATGGACAGCACCATGCATGAGTCAGGAGAAACTGAGGTACAGACTGCTGGCCCTGGGGTTGAGAGTCTGTCCAGGACCAAAGTCCAAGGATGCCTCATCCCAGTATCTAATTATCAGCCACTTGGTGAGAGGAAGCCAGGGACATTCTTGGGCATGCATGGACTGAGGCCTGAGAGGAGGCCCTGCCAGTGCTGCAGAAGTCACCCTACCATGACTCAGTGGTGATGTCATACTTTGGAGAAGTTTAAAAAAAGGCAAGAACCATCAAACGGAAGGCTGAGTAACAGATGGACTGAGTCATGGCAGGCAGAGGCCTCTGGCACATGGTCAGTGGCTGGGGGTAGGTGATTGTAAGGTGGGAAGAGGGGAAATGGGCCTACCTGCCATGCTCCTTTGGACTTCTGGAGGCAGCTGGCAGACCATCCAAATAACGTGGGCTCTTCAGGTCTGGTGTTACAGGTCTACATACCTGGAGCTGCCTGGAAGCTGACCAGAACCTAGATTCACAGCACAGCTTGGCAATAAGTAGCCCTGAGTGACCTGGGCAAGTGACTCAGGCTTTTTAGCCTCAGTCTCCTGTCTGTCTAAGATAACAGGGGCTGGTCCTATAAGAGGGTGAGAGCCCAGGACTCCAAGTCCAGCATACTAGGTCTGAGTACAGGCTACCCTGCCATGTTCTCTGTCACCAAGGAGAAGCCCTACTGGCCTGGGTGGGTACTACTCTAGATCAGGGACTCTGGGGGTACCCATGGGGCCTTCCTTCCAGCCTCTGACCCTCCCAACCAAAACTAGGCTTTGGTGACTGGGCTATTTCCTTGATGACATTTCACACATCCTCCTGCCTTGGGGCCTAATATCTCTGAAGGGTTCTGGGTCCAGTGGACTGGGCTTTGCAGGCAGCCAAGGCAGGCAGGATCTCCTATTTCAGTCAGCTTCCTGGCCAGCAGCCTGGCCAGACCCCTCATTATGTGGCTCCTACTGCATCCTAGGAGGCTGAGGAAAGCTGACTAATGGTCTTGCTCTACATGGGGACCTCAATAACAGCCACCCCAAGCTCTGTGGGAGCTTCAGCCTCTGGTTGCAGGGTGGAGGCCCTTACTGCAAACCCTGAGGGGAGTCTGGCAGCATGGGGTGGGGCCCCATCACCTCCTGGCCAGAGTACCCTGCAGATGGCAGGCATCTGTGTGCTGAGGAAGCCCCTATCCTGCCGAGCTCAGGTATGAGGAAATGAAGGCACCTGTAGACACCAAATACTCTCCTTCAGGTTCTGAAGAACTAAGAAGGAAGAGATTTGCCTAAGACCACCTGGCCAGGCATGATAGAGGCAAGCCAATCCTGTCCTGCAGGGTCCTGTACCCTCTCTGAGGTTAGACTCAAGCTACCTGTGTCCAGGATCTGGCTCCTGGGCCCCACCCCAACCTTGGAGCCCATGTGATCCCAGCACTCTCCCTCAGATGTGTTCCCTGCTCCCCCAGCTAGCAGGTGCCTGCTTCTCCCACCCCATACTCCCTGCAGGAGGAGGTTCCTATAGCATCCCTTCCCTCATGCACATTTAGCTCACTGGAAGCCATCTGCCCCAAGATGGTAGCAGCAGATGCCTCATTGAACAGTGGTGCCTGACATGCGGTCAGCCCAGCACCTGCAGCAGATATGAACACTGCCAGCCAGGGTCAGGGCCAGGGGCAGAGCCACCCCAAACATTCTGTTGGGACAGAAGTACCTTGTCCAGGGTGAAGCTGAGCAGGCCAGAACACATAGATGGCCCAACAGGGCTGGAATAAGGGTGTTGATGGACCTGGAGTCAGAGCTGTCCTGACAGTAGCCCCTCACTTCAGTTGCCTGAAGGGAGTTGATGGGGGATCCTCTCTAGCAGGCTGCGCCCCTGAGGGATAAGACTCTGCCCTTTGGCCCCTTGGGAAAAGCTCATAGTGTTGGGGTACTAGTTCCAGGTCCTAGACCTACCCCTGCCAAGAAGGAGCAGGTGGACCCCTCAGTCATTCCCCATGAGGCTGCCACTGCACAGAGAGCAAGCTCAGGCCAGTGGAAGGGCATCCAGAGCTTTCTAGTGTCTCAGAGGCTCAGAGGCTCAGAAACTCAGCTGAAGCCAAGGGAAAGCCCCACCCCCAGCTCTTCCCCTAGACAGCCTGAGTATCTTAGCCTTTCCTATCCTGGATCCCATCTCCATCTCCTCTGACTTCCTATCACTGCAGGGGCAGGTGGTCATATTGGGTCAGGGGTCCATGAACCTGCACCTCCTGGGAGGTGGTGGCCATAGATCTCAAACCCACTGGTCATCTAGGATGCACAAGAACAGTTGATGAAGAAGCCTGTTTCCAAGCAGAAAGCTCCAGGCTTGGGTAGGGAGGAAAGGCTGCTAAGGACCCTGGGACCCTGGCCTTTGGCTCAGCTCTGTCCTCTCCAGTCCCAGGAGTAGGGCTTTTTGGTGGTTGATCCTCAGCTAGACACTGGAGAGGGAGCCCAGCATGGAGTAGGGGCCTGGTGGGGAAAGCACTGGTGGGCAGCATTACCCTAATCACTGATATGGGGCCAGGCCACTCCCAATAAAAACAGAAGACACTGGCCTAGAACTCTCAGGGCTTTGGTTCAATGTGAGATAGAATATCTTTGTTGTAGAAAGAACCTGAACATTTTAGGGCCTATTTGCTGGGCTGCTGAGCCTCTGGTGCATCTATGGTCACTGGCTCAGCATTCCTTTGGTGTGAGGAGGAGGGGAGAAGATGGAGCCTGCTTCCAGCTGAGCTCTTGCCTGGGCCAGGATGGTCAGCCCAGTTCCTTAGGACCCCATCAACTAACACCCAGTTATCTTCTGAGATCCAGAACCCACTGCAAGCCCCTCAGCCTGCCCATGTGCCCCCTTCCCTCCTCCTGCACTCCTGCACTCCTACAGTGCTGCATGCAAACACACACAGTACCTCTGCTCCCTAGCAACTTACATTTGTTCTGCTTCAACAGGGTTCAAATGAGTACATGCTTCACTCTCTCAGTTAGCAGCTTCCTTGGACCACTCCACCCTTGTGGTAGTACCATATGTCAGTGTATGAATTGACATAAGGCTTGGGGGCCGGGAATTGGAAGCTCCCAATCACTCACTGAGTAGACCAGGGTGGGGTCATCTACTGTACCAGAGCGGGTGCTGGGGCTCCACCATGGGCAAAGCCATGGGTAGGGCATGTGAGGATATGGTCACTGGTCCTCATCTGGGGGACATGTCCCAGGCACCCAGATCACATGAGTGTTGCTGGCCAGAGAGGCAAGAGCTGAGCCTGTTACTTGGTTTCTGCCCACCTGCCTGAACATATGTCCATCCTCAGCACTGCCATGTCCCCTATTATTCCCTCTTTCAGCCACAACTCATTTGGGCAGGTGACTAAGGAATGAATGAGGTAGCAGACTGGCTCGAGTAGAGGGAGCAGTGAGGCTCTGTCCTCCTTCTTGGCCCTGCTGGAGGCTGATCCCAGATCCAATTGATGCTCCAGTTGATTGGCTCTCTCTCCCTATGAGCATGATGGGTCCTGCCTGACATTTCCCTAGATAGTTAATTGATACCCAAGTAATTTGTCCTGGAGACCTCATTATATGCTAAGTGGTTTGCATAAGCCTTTAGCATTTGTGTCCCAGAAATGAGATTGGCAAGTTAATAATGTGCCCCTAATCACACTGTTCCCTGTTGGCATTGGAAAAGAATTACCAGGAGATGGGACAGGGTGCCGGTGGGAGGATATGGTGCCTTACTAGGGCTTTGAATAAAACTTCATGAGTCCCTAGAGCTTCTACACTTCTGCAAAAGTCCCCAGCCTCAGTTTCCCCACCTGATGCTTTTCCTCTTGTAACAGAGCTTTGATTATACACTGAGAAACCTCATCTCCATGGTTGGGTGGAGGCCAGCTCTTCCCCTGGCTCTGGACACCCCAAGCCACAGTGACATGCTCAGGCCTGTGCAGCCAAGTCACACCACCTATGGCTTTAGCTGCAGCCATTCAGCTAGAGCATCCACATGCAGGGGGTCACTAGACGCTGCTGGGCTGCTGAGCCTCTGGTGCATCTACAGTCACTGGCTCAGCATTCCTTTGGTGTGAGAGGAGGGGAGATGTTGGAGCCTGCTGCCAGCTGAGTTCTTGCCTGGGCCAGGATAGCCAGCCCAGTTCCTTAGGACCCCATCAAGGAAGGAGGAAATCTGGAGTTTCTGCTGAGCCCCCACGGGGAAGGGCTGGTGGAGGGCTAGGAGGCAGCCAGGCCCTGGAGTAGCTCACCCTGGAGTCAATGCTCAGGACTTACTTTTGCTTCAGGTAGTTTCTTTCACACGTGACCTGGAGTTCTGATAACACACAGGATGACATGGAGTGTACACCTGCAGACTCTTGCTCCAGGATTTACCCACATGAGAGCCTGTGAGGAGTCCCCAGGGAGGATGACAGCCTGATCAAATGCTAGGCCTGGAGCAGAATGTCCTTGAGGATGGCTCCACTCTGTGTTCAGGGGTCTGCTGCCCATGCTGGGGAAGCTAACAGTAGCTGATTAGCAGTGAAGCTGCAGGAGGTTCCCCAGCACCTCTCAACCCAGGCAGACAGCCCAGCACAGTGCTGTTATGGTTTGGACCTTGAGTGTCCCTGAGAGGCCCATGTGTTAGGATTGGTCCCCAGCCCATGGCCCTATCCAGAGGTGGTAGAACCTATAGAAGGTGGGCCTAGTGGGCAGTCCTAGGTTGCTAGGGGTGTGCTCTCCAGGGAAGAGTGGACCCCTGGTCTCTTTCTGTTTTCTTCCTGGCAGCCATTAAGTGAGCAGCTTCATTCCTGCCATAATATGCTGCCCTGCCATAGGCCCAAAAGTAATAAGACCAAGTGACCCAGAACTGAAACCTCTGGAAACATGAACCTTCCCTCTTTTTAAGGTGATTTTCTCAGTTATTTTACCACAAGAACAGAAAACTAGCTAGCACAGGTGGGCTCAGCCCACATAGAACTGTGGGCCCAGAGTAGGAGCTAGCAGGCCCTCCAGGCAGCTGGGTATCAACATGCGACAGTGCAGTTCATATCCAGGCTGTTGACAGACAACTGAAGTCACGTGTCCATGTGCTTTAGGAACTCATGGAAGTTAACAAAACAGCTCCACTTCCAGGTCTTCCTGCTGGAAGATCAGGCCTGGGGTGCTGGCTCTGAGGCAGATCATGGTGTGCTGGCACTCTTGCCACTCAGGATTAAACCAGAGAGCTATTCAAAATATAGGGCTGTGTTGGATGTGGGAAGGAGGGAATGCCACCCAGAAGCTAATGGAAGAACTTACCAGGTTGGAGCACAGAGAAGTCCCTGCTGGTGCAGCAGGTGTGAAGGTGACCAAGACATATGGGTGCCTGAGGACGAATTGCTCTGTGTTGCTTATCTTTTGCTGTGAACAAGTTATCCCAGAACAAAGTTTACTATTGTATATTTTTAGGGGGACAGGAATCTGGAAGCAAAATGGTGGAGGACTGTCTCTGGGTGTCATGGAGTTGCTTGCAGTCAAGAGGATGGCCAGGGCACCATCCTCCCAAGTCTTGATGGGGATTGAAAGACCACTTCCAAAATGGTGCCCTAGCATGGCTAGTGGCAGGATGCTTACAATCCTACCCAAGTGGACTCATTCACATTGTGGCTCATGATGGGTCAGGGGACCTCCCTCAAAGCAAATGACAAGAGGGAGAGAAGAAGTCAGAGAGGAAAAGGGAGAGGTAGGTAGAGAAAAACAGGGAGAAGGAGAGAGAAATAGGGAGAGAAAGACAGAATGGAAGAAAGTAAAAGAGGATAGGGAGAGAGAGAAAAGCAGAGAGGAAGAGGAAAGTGGGGAGAGAGAGAAAGAGAGGGAGAAATATAGATAGGGAGAGAATGAGGAGGGAGATAAAGAGGAGACAGGGATAGGGAGAGAGAAAGTTGGAGCGAGATAGGGAGAGAGAGAGAGAGAGAGAGAGAGAGAGAGAGAGAGAGAGAGAGAGAGAGAGAGAAATGATCACCACCAAGACAAGAGGTACAGTATGCTGTGTAACCTAAACCTGGAGCCAGGGAGAGATCCATGGCTTCTGCCATCCTCTGATGGTCATATAGACCCATCCTGTGCCATACAGCAGGACAGGGAAACAAGTTCCTGGAGGGCACATAACTGGGCCATCTTGGAGGCTTGCTATCACAGGATCCAGGAAAAAATAAGAACATAGATGGCCTGATATTTTCAGCACACACAAAAAAAAGATTTATATTTCATGGCAGGGTTTGGGGATAAATAAGTAATGGACACATGGAGAATAACCCCCCGCAATGAGTGAATTATTAAGTAAAAAAATAAAAGAAGAAGTTGTACAGAGATTAATTACAACACAATACTCAGCAGTGACCAATGTATGCAAAAAACATCTTTTACACACTGAATCCTGATTCATGAGGATGGGAGGAATCAGACATGTGTGTGCATCTGGCCTCCATGAGAGAACAAACTTTGACTCTCTACAGAGGAATGTTGACGGGTAATTTCTAAATCTGAAAAGAAAAGGAAAAAGCAGAAACAACATTGCTATTGAGAAGTAAATATTAAAAGAACCAGTCTAAATACCAGGAGGAGGATGGAGAAAGTACGGAGCTACAGAAGAGGAGATGGGTTCCATCCCATGCCCTACAGAACTATCTGATTATCCAAACTGTGCACATTTATCACTTTGTTTAGAACAAAACACAAAGGAAATTTAAATCACCAAAAACAAAACCCATAGTACCCAAGCTGCCTTCCATGCCAAGCTCTCTGCAGCCTGGGCAGGAGCACAGACAGCCAGGCCTTTTCCTGGGTCTGGGCTCCCCAGTGTCCTCCTTCCCCTGCTGCAGGTGCCCTTGGTCTTTCTGCTCTGTCCTGGCCCTCAACTTGATCCCCTGGCCTCCTACTACCTAGGCTGCCCTCTGCAAGGTGGGGAGGAGCCTAAGAAAGGGAGGTTGCCAACTAGGCAAGCAGGACCTCACTACCAGCCCACACTGGCCTCTGGTATCAGAAGCTGAGAGGCTTGGTCCCCTGGCTGTGAGGCAGGGAGCAGGCTGTGCCATCCTTCCACACTCCTCACCCATCACCCACCTGCCACTCACCCACATGCCAGTGCAGCCACCTCTGCTGTCATTAGTAATTGACAAAACTCCACCAGGTGCCTGGCCAGGGGAGTGCAGTGGGAACCGCTGGGCTGCTTGGGTTGCTGCTGGTGCAGGTGGGCCAGGTCCATGAGCCCCCATCCCACAAAGGCCCCTGGTGGTGCCCCAAGTTCCTCACCTTTCTGAGGGACCAGAGACTGGGCTTCCTTGGGCAAGAGAGGGGTGTCTGCAGCTGGGCACTGTACCTGGAGACACTGATCCTACCATCCTACTGATGGGGGAAGAGGCACAGAGAGGTGAAGTGACTTATCCCAGCACACAGAGCAGAAGTCTGAATTAGAACCTGTACACAGCTGTCTCCACCAGGGCCAGGAGCTCCAGGCAAAGGCCTTCAGGCACTTTTCTGAGGAGGCAGTAGAACAACCCCCTGGGGGAGTGTGTTAGGGATCTAAGGGGAAGATTGGCTCCCCTGCAGCCTGAGCTGGCCTTGAGGCCCTGAAGGGTTGGCTCCAGGAGGCCCATGGCTCTAGTGAGATGTTGAGGAAGGGGCCAAGGGGCCCAGCTTGACCCTCTCAAGCAGCCCAGTGTCTGGGGGTGGGGTAGACAGAAGCTGGCCTTGGGCAGATCATATAGGCCACTCCAGCTCTGGCTGGAGTTCCTGAGGTCATAGAAGAGCCCTGAGGGGTTCTAGATGAAACCCAGAAGCCAGCCAATCCACTGCTGGAAGTCACCCCCTCCCAGTTCCTAGGCAGGTTGGGGGACTGGGAAGAAGCACAGAGGCCAGCAGGTGAACTGGAAAGTCTATTTGGATCTGACTTGAATTAATAAGAGTTTCAATAATATTCTTAGCCCCTAAAACCACTTAACTCATGGTGACCTATAAGGATCTGTATCAAAGAGCTTAGACCCCTGAGTGCTGCTCCCACAGCCCCAGGGGAATGGTCTGCCCTACAGTTCCCACCTGTTGCCTGCTAGCTAGAAAGCCAACACCTGTGGCCTCTGTGAGCCCTGCTTCTCCAAACAGCCTTCCTCACTCTTGGTCACCATGTTTCAGGCCTGAGCCAACCCTTAGATTCCTCCCCTCCTAGAGTCTTTTCAGTCCCAGGAAAGGTGGGACAGGAATCGTCCCCACCTGATGTCTGAGTTGTGCCCAGTTTATTAGAGAGAAGCCATCAGATCCCTGCCAGCTATTCTCAGCTTCAATCCTGTTCTTCCAATTTCCCTGACTCATGGTCCTGATGGAGGTCTGTCCAAATCTGGAAGAAGTTAGGAGGGCAGCTCCTGGGGCCACCTGCAAGCTTTCCAGTCTGGGCTTCCATGGGAGTGCCAGGGAGTACAGTGTGTGTGTGTGTGTGTGTGTGTGTGTGTGTGTGTGTGTGTGTGTGTGTGTGTAGTTTGTATGGGGTGTGGTGGGCAGCTGGACAGGGCTGTTCCTCCTGGGGACCTTGATAGCCTGGGGCACTCTGGCAGGGGTTTTGGGCACCAGATCAGGCCCACCCCAGCAGGTAGGTGGACTGAGATGGCAGTTTTCCCACCCAGGGGGAGACAGACAGGTATCTGTACACTGATAGTGTCTTTTGCAATTAGTTGCTCCCTGATCATGTCCCCTGGAACCCCTATACCTCCCCACCTGGCTCTGCCCCATCTGCTGCCAACTTAGGTGCCTTCTCTCCTTAAGGGACAACCAAGTGTTTCCCATCCTCAATGGGAAGATGTCTCAAAGCTTGGGTGAGAATGCGACCCTTTCCCTAGCTCTCCATGTGTGCAATGCCTGCCCAAGCCTATGGCAGTCATGTGTCCCCTGGAGAGCTTTTCTCAGGTCTGCTTGAGGAACTGACATAAAATTTTAGGGGAAGAGCTCTGGGTGCTTTCACTATGGCCCTGTTCTCTTCACACCCTTGAGAGGATTCCAATGGGGGACCTGGATATGAGGCTGACCCATGCTCAGGTGCTCAGTGGGCAGGTGCAACCCTCTGCCTACCATCTTGTTCCTGGGCCCAGCCTGGGACTAGACTCCTGCTCATCCATTCTTCACTTACTGGGAATTTCCTGCATATCCAAGAGACTTTATATGTATTTGTACATATAATGCCCACCAAAACTGCTGGGGAAAACATGTTCTAAGTGTAGAGCTGGTGGTCAGTTTTCTCAGAAGCTGCTGTAAACCCACCCCAAGGGGGTCCTCAACACTCAATGCACACTGGCTTGAGTGAGGGGCCTGGCATCTGGGCTGCATCTAGTCAGGATATGTTGGGCTATCCCTTGGGCTCAGCAGGAACCCATCATTGAGCATGTGGCTGAGTCTCTTTCCCTGCTGCCTTTCTGTTTGGTCCACAGCCCAGCTGCACTAGCATAATGTAACAGGTTGCTGAGAGACCCAAGGAAATATCCACAGATGGCATTCAAGATATTGGTGTACTTTCTCTTTTGGTACCAGGAATTGGACACAGAGATTTTTCATCACTAAACCACATCCCCAGACCTTTTTTTTTCTATTTTATTTAGAGATAGGGTCTTGCTAAGTTGCTGAGGCTGGCTTTAACTCACAATCCTCCTGCTTAGGCCTCCTGAGCAGCTGGGATCATAGGTGTGTGCCATCATGACCAATGAAATTGGTGTATTTAAAGCTGCTCATGGAGAAGGCCCAGGGTAGCAGATTGGACAGGCAGTGGCTACCCCAGTATACCTACTGCAGCTCCATCCCTTTTCATACCTTGTCCAATGGAAGCTGGCTAACAAGAGGAAATTGTCATCTCCATGGCACCCAGGGAGAAGGATTTACTGGTCAGGCCACAGTAGTGACATTATTAGAGTCCTTTATCTGCTTTGATTCTTTCATGACCAGTATCCAAAGAAGAAGCTGTCCTAGTTTGTGTGCAAAAAAGCAGCTATTACTGATAATGCTGGTCTGCCCTATATACAGGTGTGAGAGTCAGTGTTCCTTAGGATGCCATTTACCTGGACATTCTGGTCTGGGCTTAATGTGTCTTGGGAATAGACTGGGGCACTTCAGGGACATGGTTTGTCACTGTCCTCCATTTCTTTATTTTTTTAATTAATTAATTTATTTCTTTACACATAACTGAAAGTGATGTTACAGTACATAAGTTATTTACAACTGTGCAGTAATGTGTTGCAAAATAAATTATCTAGAAGGCAGCAAAAGTACATTGTGAATGTATATAAAACTGTACAGCGTTCGTTCCCTGATACTCTCTATAGGATTATTGGCTCTCTCTATAGGATTAGTGTTTCAAGTTATGTTCTCAGAAAGAGAAACAAAATGCCCAAGATTAAAGGAAAAAAATATACAAACCAGGTGGATTTGACTCCATTAAAAACACTATTGGAGAGTCCTGGCTGAGTCCCTCTGTGGCCGGCAGGTGGCCCTCGCCTGGCACCAGCGACCTCAGTGTCCCAGCCTGTCCTGAGGACCGTGGCGGGCGGACACTCAGAAGTCACTGTTGTGCGAGGTGGACGCCTCAGTCGTTTCCTTTAGTTGATCAGAGGGGAGCAGGGACTTCAAAAGCACACTCTCCTGCTCCTCGGGTGGTGCCTGCGGCTGGCTGGAAGGGACCCAGGTGCCCCTCTGGATGGGCCATGGTCTCCTCCTCCTGCTGGGCCAACGAGGCACTGCAGCATGGGGGCCCTTTCTCCCTGCCACCGCTGGTAAAGACTCTGGTCTCCTGGCCTCCGGGCTGGTCTGGCAGGCGAAGCATGTGGCCAGGTGCAGTCTCTGGGCTCCTCCCACCTGGCCGGCACAGTGCACTCCTGCACTGCAGGCACGTCAGCAGCACTGGTGACTACGGCCCTTGCCGGTGTCCTACGACTTTCCCCTGGTGTCACGCTGGCAGCAGCACAAAGTCATCATTGACATCGACCATGGGCACGTAGAAAGAGGGTACCTCCTTCACACACAGCAACTTGTGCCCTGCGGGGTCCAGCTCCTGTGCCTTCAGCTGCCACTCCATCCTCTGCAGGGCATTGAGGGCTGCGGCCTCATGCTGCTGCCACATCAGGAGGCAGGTCTTCATAGGGTCGTACTTGTCATCCACGTCCTGTAGCCAGGAGATGAACTGGTGGGCGTTGAAGCGATCTCGTACGGACTTGTTCTCGTCGCCCTGGCTCTCCAGAGGCATGTTGTAGACCTCAGAGTCCAGCAGCATTGTGCAGGCACTGAAAGGCACTGCCTGGTTGCCGATGGTCCTGGCCGCCTGGCAATGCACCCGGAGGATCTCCTGCTCACACGACACGAACAGCTTCTCCCACTGGATGCTGTGCTGTAGAAGCAGCTTTCCCCGCACCGTCTCCTGCTGCTTGAACAGCTCCTTCAGGGGCTCCGCCAGGGAAGGGGGGATGCAATCACAGGGATGTGCAGCTTGCTGAGCGGCTTGCCGTCCAGGAGGTAGGACCCGGTGTAGGTGACGTACTCGTCGTAGCACTGGGGTGCCTGGGGCGTGATGTAGCAGAGGATCTTGCGCTTCTCCTCAATCTTCTTTTGGATCTGGAGGTACTCTAAGTAGGGGTTGGACCTGTCGCTGTGGTAGGGCTCAGTGTTGTCCAGCTTGATGGCGTCCACAATGGCGGCCAGCGTCTGCTGGATGACCTCCCGCATCTGCTACGTGCTTGTGTTCAGCTGCTGCTGCAGCTGCTGGCTGGAGCACTGGAAGCGGCGCTTGTGGGGGTGCTGGGCCTGGGCATCCTCCTCCTCAGAGGCACAGCCATTGGCCCTGGCAGCTGGAGTGGGCGTGGGGGCGGGCTCCTTATCCGTAGTAGGTGTGCTCTGCTTGCTCTGGCTGGCCAGCATTTGAGCGCAGTTCCTGGTCATGCGCTGAGGGACCTCCTCCACCTTGGGGGCTTTCGGGGGCTAGGCCGTGGGCTTGGGCTCTGGATCTGTAGCTTCTGGCTGGAGGCTGCCTGGGGTCCCCTCCACAGGGATGGCAGCAGGTGTGACCTCAGCACTGTCAGGCGTCTGTGCCGTGCCATCAGTGGCAGGGCCGTGGGGTACATGATGGGGAGGTAGAGGGGTCCTCAGTCTTGGTCTCCTCAGCTCCGACCCCCAGGGGACACTGTTCGGGAAGGCCAGGGGCCAGTGCCGAGCCAGAGTCCAAGTCCTCGGGGGTCCTCTCGCCTGCCACAGTCTCTGCCTCCACCGCGGCTTCGAGAACCACGTCCAGCTTTGGCTCCTCTGAGGGCTCAGACTCTGCGGGAAGTGGGGGAGAGGCCTGGTCAGGAGGCAGTATGGGCTGCCCCTCAGCCCCAGGGGCGCTCTCCTCTGGTGGGACAGGACTCCCTTCCACGGGCTCAATCTGGACATCTGAGGAGTCTTTGGGCTGGAGGGGGAGATCGGGCAGCAAGAAGGGCCGCAGGTCCAGGTCATCCTCGGGGCTGGTGAAGGCGTCATGCCAGGGCACTGGCTCCCCCTGGCTGAGGGCAGACAGGCTGTGGCCACCATCCAGGAAGCTGCTTTCCAGGGTCCCCAGAGCCTCCACTTGGGTCACCATGGTGACACACATGGGCTCAGGGGCCACGTCAAGGGGTGCCTCAGGAAGTGACTTGCAGCCACTGAAGAAAGACTCCAGTCTGGCAGGGGTGGCATACGCAGTGTCCCCTTCTGTGGTGGAGACGGCCACAGAGATGGCTCCCGCCCCATCATCTTTGACCTCCTCCAGGCCCGGTTCGGTGGCTGGCAAGGGGTAGGAGCTGGGGGATACGGGGTACAGGGCCTCTGAGGTGCTGAAGGGTCCTGGAACAGTGATATGCAGGGTCTCTGCAGGACAGAAGTGTTTGGGGGACTCTGGGAACCTCTGTGGAGACTTCAGCAGAAGGTCGGAGCCCACGGGCCAGCTGACGGGGTTTTCAGAGGCACTGGCCACCAAGGTGGAGGAAAGGGCCTGCTCCGCGGCAGGATGGGCCCACTCCACCAGCTCCTTGGTGATGACAGCGCTGAAGGGGCCCTCGTCCAAGGGCTCCAGGTAGCTGGGCTCCAGAGGGATGATGGCTGCTGTGGCCTGCTGGTCCTCTGTGGCATCCAGAGGAAGGCCCAGGTCCGGGGGCAGGGCCCCCTTGATGGCTGGGGCCAAGAGGTCGCCCCTAGTGGCAGGGGAGGGCTTGGCTGGAAGGCCAGGGAACATGGCCTCTGGGGAAGGTGCGCTGTTGACCATGGCAGCATTGGGTGAGGGGAGGCCATAGTCAGGGGAGTAGTAGCCAGGGGACAGGCAGGCAAACTTCTCTGCTGGAACAGGTGGCAGGGCAGCCTTGTCCTCCATCAAGTGCTGGCCGGGAGAGTTGAAGCTGGAGGCGGCAGGAACACTCTGCTGTCTGAACAGCTTGTCCCCCACACTGAACGCCTCCTCAGGGGTTCTCCTGATGTCCACGGAGATGGAGCAGTACAGGTTTGTGGGGACAGGCCTCATGGGCGTCTGGCCCTGGTGCTCTGAAACCCCACTTGAGGCCACAGAAAACCTGTCGTAGAGCAGGGGGAGCAAGCACTGGTGGTGGGCAGCGGGTGCTGGGTGTCGGTACAGTCGAACACCAGGTCGGGGTAGTCGTCGGCACTGCAGGACGGGGTCGGGGCGTGTGCAGCTCCTCGTAGCTGGGACCCGACACCAGCCAGGTTGGAGTGGGCACCCCGGCGAGCTGGCTCTGCTCGGTCCCGGGTGAGGCGGTCAGGGCCTCCTTCAGGGGCGGCCCTGCTGACCAGTCTTTGGCCTCAGCACCCAGTCCTGGTGGGGGCTTGCTTTCAGGAACAGGTGGCGTCGCAGCTGACTCCTTGGCCTTCTTCTCTTTGAAGGGCGGGTCCAGCCCCAGGGGCTTCTTGGGCGCGGCATCCAGGCCCTTCTTGCGCGTGTCATCCGTGGGCTTTGCCTTTTCCCGGAGCCTGGGGTCCCCAAACCTGTGCTGCAGCTTCTCCATCTGCCACATGCGCTCCTTGTGCTGCTTGTGCTGCTCCTCAATCTCCAGGTCCTTTTGCGACAGCATCCGCACAAAGCTGGTCATCACCAGGTTGCCGTCCCCCAGCAGCTTCTCCCGGGGCCTGGCATCCTTCTTGCCTGGGTCTCTGGGTGGCGGGAGCTTGTCCATGCCATTGTTGATCTTGGTGGGGTCGCCCCTCTCCTTCTCTGTGCCCTCTCGGGGCTTTTCCTTGGTCTTGGCCTCACCCAGCTTCAGGGCCTTCTTCCTGACCTTCTCCTTGTCCCGGACGGTGGGCCGCGGCTCCTCCTTGTGGTGCCTGTCCCTGTGCTTGTCCTTCTCCTCCCGCCACCACTCCCTGTACTTCTCCCTCCTCCTCTTCTCCTTCAGGGAGCTGAGGGCACTGGACCCGAAAGGCTTCAGCTCCTTCTCCACTTTCTTGGGAGGCTCCCTCTCGGGCTCGCTTCTCTCTCTCTCTTCTCAGAAAACCCGTCGGTAGCCTTGTCCAGCTCCTCCTCGCCGTCCACCTTTACAGCGTAAGCAATGCCATTGGCCTCGGCGTCCAGGAAGTCCTTCTCGTACTGGCCGGGCTCCCTCCTGCCCCCATCCTTGAAGTCCTCGGCCTTCTCCTTCCTCCCGGCTTTCTCCTTCTTGGCCCACTCGAGTTCATGGCTCATCTTGGAGAAGGAGGAGGAGTGCCGGTGCCGGGCCTTGTCCTCCAGCGGCTCTGAGAAGGACACCTCTAGGAGGGCGCTCAGGCTGGGCTCGGGGCCGCAGTCTGCAAAGCTGTCGGAGGAGCCCTCGCTGGCCTTGTCGTGCGCCTCCTCCCTGCCCTCATGCAGTGCCTCCTCCTCCAGCCGCTCCAGCAGGCTGTGCTCTGCCTCTGAGCCCCGCGAGGCCCTCTGCTCCTGGTCCAGCTTCTCCTTGTGCTTGCCCTTGGCCCTGTCCTCCCGGGGATGCTTCCTCTCCACCTTCTCGAGTGGCCTCTGCCTGCTTCGCCTCTCCTGGGTGGCGCCGGCCAGGACCCGGTCCTTGCGGTCCTTGTCCCTCTTCTCTCTGTGCTTCTCCAAGGCCTTCTCCTTCTTGTCTCTGCCTGCTTCAGGGGCACCCCTGTCCTTCCTCTTCTCTTTGGGCTCCTTGTCCCAGGTCTTCTCTTGGGGCCTGTCGGAGGGGCACTTCCTGTGCCTGTCTGCAACGAGCAGTTCCCTCCCGTCCTCCCTCTCCTGGAGGGCATCCGCCCTGGGGTCCTCGCAGGTCTCCCCTGACCGCAGCCCGCTGGCCAGGTACTCCTTTTTCTCCTCCTTGCTTTTGTCCGTGAAGATGTCTGCGACGTACCAGCTCTTCTCTTTCCCCTTCTTTTCCTCTCTCTTTTCAGAGGAGTCCTCGGAGGCGGCTGCAGGGAAGGCCTTGTCCTTCCTCTCCCGGGCCTGGTCGAGGCCGGCCCTCCTGTCTCGGTCTCTGCCGTGTGTGTCCTTGTACTTGCACTTCTCCTTGATATCCTTTCTCTCCTTGAGGCATCTGTCAAAGTCTCTGTCCTTCGGACACTTCTCGCCTCGGTCCCTGTCGCTGGACTTGTCCTTGTGCCTCTCGGAGCGAGCCTTCTCCTTCTTCTCCTTCTCCCGAGCTGCGTGGTGCCACTCCCAGGACTCCAGGCTCTTGGCGAGGTCGCAGTCGGGCTTGTCCTTGAAGGCGCCCTCACAGCCACACTCCTTCAGCTCCTCCCTGTGCAGCTCCTCTGGCCTCAGGCGGACATCCTTCCGCTCCCTGGAGCCCTCCAGGGTGACTCTCCGGTCCTGTGGGTCCCGTGTGCCTTCTGAGGACTCTCTCCTCTTCTTGTCCTTGTTGGGGAGGTAGCTGGTAAGGCCCCGGTGCTTCTCCACCTGGTCCCTCCTCTTCTCCGAGCTCTTGTCCAAGTAGTCCCGGTCCTTCTTTCAGAAGAAAGAGTCTCTGAGATCTCGTTTTTTCCAGGCCTTGTTGTCCCGCTTCTTCTCCTTACTATCCTCTTTCACCGTTTCCAAGATAAGTTTGGCCACAGAGTCACTCTTGATGTCCCTGTAATCTGTCACTGGAGAGTCCCAGCTGTCCTCCCCTTTGAAGTCAAAGGAGGAATCAGAGAGGTCTGAAAACCACCTGTCCTGCTGGTCGTCGGACAGGCTGAGTTTGGTGTCCTCGCTCTCCAGGAAGTGGCCCCGGTGGCAGCAGTTGTCGAAGGCTGCGTCCTCCCTGTAGACCTTCTCCCTCCGGAGACTCTCCTTGTCCTCCTTCAGGGCCTTCTCTTTGGCCTCGCCCTTCTTCTCCAGCTTGGGGGGCCGGTCCTGGGCCTTCTTCTTCCTCTCCTCCTTGTATGGCCGCAGCCTCTCTTCCTTGGGGGACTTCTCCTTGCCCAGCCTCTCCTGCTCAGCCCTGCCAGCCCAGTCCTTTTCCTCGTGGAAGGCCCTGCCGCCGTCCCTGCCCATGTCCTTGATCCTCTTCAGTGGCTTCTCTGTTTCTTAAGAGCCACTCCTTATCCTTGGGCTTCGTCCTGCCCAGCCTCTCCTCCCTCTTGAGATGGTCTCGGTCATGCTTCAACACCCGCAGCCTGGTTTATATTTAAAGGAGTAGACTGAGCAGGAGAGCTATGATGTTTGCACAGCTTTGGGTCCATTGGGCACATGAACCTGAATCATCTTCACATGTTCTAGGAGGGCAATTGCAGACACTTTCTGGTCTGGAACTGGCCCTGGGAAGGTCTGTCCTATTGGGGCACTGTGGCCACATCCACCAGACAGTGCTGCATAGGATAGGCTGCCACTGGCCATACTAGGTGTTCCAATGGGCATGTCCAGGATCCTCCTCCATGTTCTAATGGGCCTCCGCTTGTGGTTGGGTGGGTGAGGTCCTCATAGCTGCTGTCCTGAGGCTGGAGTGGGATGTCAGCAATCCAAGTGCTCATAGCACTCAGTTCTCTCCATCTGCCTGTCCCTGCTTCTCCTGGGAGCCTCCAAGCCTGTCCGGGGGCCTATGCTGGGGTCCTTAGGAGTCTACAGGATCTCCCAGGCCTCTTTTGGGTCATGCCATAGGACTCTGTGCCTTCTGGTTCCTGGTAATGACATGGAGAAAGGGATACCATCAAATGCCAGAGCCAGCCTAGAAGACACTGTGTGGTCCTTGGATAGCCTGAGGATGTGCCTGGCCAGAGCTTGACAGGGCTGCCCTGCACTTATATTGGCCAACTCCATCTGTGAAGCTGGGCAGTCCCAGTGGCCCATCTCTCAATTCTTAAAGTAGCTTACTAAGGCCTAGGAACAGTCACCAGAAAATGAGAATAGAGAGGAAATGAGTAGAGGGTGCACAGCCCTTGAATGACTTGTGCTGTCCAGGCCTGGGTACCACACCAGCATGGATCCCCACTGTGACCCACTATGGCTGGCTAAGAACAAGTTAAAAATGAACCCTAAAAGAAAAGACAAAGTCAGGTTTGTATTCAAAGGAGTGGACTGAGCAGGAGAGCTGTGGTGTTCACACAGCTTCCTTCAGGAGTAAGAAGTGCTGGAAATAGGGCCTGGAACCCAGGCTGCCACTGCAGCCTGCACTGTTGCTTATTAACACACTGGGCCTGAACTTCCTCAACTATAAGATCCAATACCTCCCTCCTGGTGAGGCTGTCATCAGGTTTTGCTAGCCCATCTACAGTCCTCACAACAGGACTGTGTTGTGACACCTGGGACCAGAACTACTGTGCTGCCTCACAGATGAGGAAAAGAGGGCCAGGATGCATGTGATATAGCTAGTTGTGAAGAGCTACCAGAGGCCATATCATTTCTGTGGAACCCAGGCCAGGGTCCCTCGAAGGTAAAGTGGACCAAGAGAAGAAGCTGGAATAACCCTGCTGGGAGACAAGCCTTGGGTCAGTTATTTCCAGAGAGTTCCTACCAATCCAGGAGTCTATCTCATTCTCCTCCCCTTTCAGAGACCTCTCCTGTATTTCTGGCCAATTCAGAGCCACAACACTGCAGCAGAAAGAAGCTGGCCACTGAAAGCAGCCACCTGTGAGTGGCCTGAACTTCTCTGGTGCTCATCTCTCCTGCCTTGGTGCAGATGGCCTGAAGTGACAGAGTTCTGCAAAAGTGTTCTCAAGAGCAGATGTCAGCCTGAAGGAGTCAGAGCTCAGTAAGATGTGATAGGCGATTCTGAGCCAGACTCTGGACACATCCTTCCTGCCCAACAGTCTGGGAAGCCCTCACACCTCAGGCCCAGCTTTCCAGATATTAGGAACAGCAGCCACTGGTGTGTGGGTGACAAAGATGCCAAGAACCTCAATGTTGAGGCTCTGAAACAGAGGAAGAAGGTCCTAGGGTCCTCCCCACATGAGCAGCTCTGCCCAGCTATTCTGAAGACTTCACTCACTGTGGCTGGTGGGGCACCAGTTAAAAATGAACCCTCAAACCACTGCTCTGTGACCCCAATTGAGCTGACAAATGGTGATAAGTATAGGAGCATGTGCTGGACCCCACCTGTTGCAAGGGCTCTGGGATCTGGAACCTGTAGCAGCATCAGGTTAGGTGCATGGCTGTCTCCATGCTCATCTTGTGGCCCACAGAGATGTAAAAAGGCTTGGTGCTATGGCTGCAACTCTTCAGGGCCTATAGCATGAAAGGTAGGTCAGAGAGGTATGGGACACATGCCCTTGGGTCCAGGCCAGCCACAGGGGCTAAAGGCTCTGATGAGGTCCTGGGTGGCAGCAGGGAACTCTTGGACTCCTGGCCCTTAGGCTCCTTCCCAGTGCCTGTCCCCAGGCACAGTGGGCAAATGCTGACAGCAGAGGGTCTGAGGTACATGTGTGTGAGTGCATGCACTTCCTCTGACCTGGCAGAGTAGGGTGAAAGTCCAGGAGAGTCACCATTCCCAAGACAGTACCAGAGTCTCCTGAGAGAAGGAATGCATCTTCTCCAGTCCACAGAAGCTGAATCTAGAAAATGGGGAGAAAACTTTCAGAAAATATTTTTTTCTTGCTGAAGGGCTGACGTAAGCCTCTTCCTCTTAAAAACCCAGTCACTAGCCAGGAAATAAAAGGGCTCTATCTTGGATGGATGCTGAATCTAAGCAAAGCCATCTGCTAAGATAGCCCTGAGTGTGCCTAAGGCCCCCATCTGACCTCACAACAGGGGCTTTGAGATGGGCAGCAGCTCACCAGGGGACACAGCACTGGTAAATAGAGGAGTGGACTAGGACCACTGGGCAATAGGCTGTGGCCAGGAATGAGCTTCTACCTTCCTTCCGCTTCCTCTCCTTCTAGGAAATTGGGCATGTGTGGGTCACCTCCATACTTTCCTTTGGAGGGGAGATGGTGGGGCCAGAGTGGGTCACATTGGCCTGGGTAGAGTCTGGACCTCCACACCCTCCACTGATGTTTATAATGTGAGTGCACCACATAGGTGCCTGAGCTGGAGGAAAGGACAGATGGGGTCTCTGCTCTTGGAATTTGCTGCCCAATGGACGAGCCAGAGTGTTAATGTCACCTCCCCAGTTCAGACTGCAGGGCCAGAGGGGGGAGATGCAGGGGTGAGAAAGGGTGTGGATGCAGTCACAGGCAGGAGAAGCAATCCAAATCACAGGCAGCCCCATGAGCAGGGTCTGGAGGCTGAGCTACGTGAGCACTCCAGGGGGACAGGCAGCTGGGATGGCATGGGGGTGACTGGAGAACATAACCTACAGTAACCTACAGAGGTGGAGATGGAAGAGATAATCACAACAGGGGGAGGAGTCCAGGAGCCCCAGGGGTTGAAAGCTATAGACTTGGATGTACCACCCAGGGCCTCATGGAGGGAGGCACTCAGAGAATACCAGGTGTGCTTTACTCCAGGCCAGGATCCAGGGACACAGGGGTATGCAGGAGGTAGCTGACCCATCCTTCCCATCCCCAGGGCCATTCCAGGCACATGCTGGCTGAACCCAGGCTGTCCAGGCCTCTTTATCTTCCTCTTGTGCAGGTATTTTTCTCCAACCCATCTACCTGCAGGAGTTTCTTGGCCACTTCAATGCAGAGCAGTTCTGTGAGAATGCCGAAGTAATAGGCCACCTCAAAGGTTGGCAGTGGGCAGAGGAGGGTGAACTGGGGCAGTGAGGTTGGCCAGCAGTAAGCTATGCTGCCTGCAGATGGGCAGAGGTTGAGGGATGAACAGAATCTCACCATCTGCAGAGGAGCAGAGCACTCAGAGACCAGACTCCAAGACCCTCTCTGCCCTGACTTCATTGGTGAGGATGGTGCAGAGGAAGCCTTCTGCATTTACAGGTCCAGTAGCCCAATTAGCAGGCTCACAACACTTCACCCTTTTCTTCCTTTCATTTTATGGCAATTTCCTTCTTCCTCTCCCCTTTGCTGCTGCCCTCAGTCCTATGCATTTGTTTCCATGGCCAGGGTGCCCATGCCCAAAAGCAGCCTGCTGGTCCCAGGACTAGCATCCAGATCAACATGAGTTTACCCTTTGGCTTTGGGGCCATGGGGTCCAAGGGTAGTGGCCAGGATGACCATCAACCTCAGCACCTTCCTGGGACAAGGTCCTGGCATCCACAGGAAATGACACTCCTGTCTGATTATGGACAGAGGCCTGACTGTCCAGCTCAGGGATGTTGGTGAGGGTGGGAACCTGAGCTCAGGCCCTGCGACTCTTCACAGTGGCCAGGTTGGCCCTGGACCATGTAGGTTGGCAGTGCAGGGCTGCTGTGGAGAAGAGAGGGTAAGCAATAAAGGTGGCATAAAAGGGGAGCTCTTCTCTGGGTGGGGGATCTGTCCTGTGTCTCATGGCTTTATGGTGAAAACGAGTTCAGAAAGGAGCCATCAAAGCCCTGCTGGCAGCAGGTGCTCTTTCCATGGGGTTGGAAGTGCCCTCTCTGGTCCTTCTCAGCACCCACCCTGACCTCTTTTGGGAACAAGATTACCTTGGTTGTAGAGCACCAAATTTCCATCCATAAGGAGAACCTACGGAGCCACAGGGGAGTCAGTCAGCTAAGCTGATCTTCATTCCTCAGTATGGGCTGTCCTTGGGGCAGCAAGAAGAGGAACTGCCACAGGGGTTCAGCTTTTTAGAAAATTCTCTTCTTTTCTGGTTATGGGTGTTGGTGACTCACAGGGGCTTCCCCCTTTGACTATGCAGAAGCAGAGGGGCCACTTTTCTGCCCTGAGATGAGGCACTTGCCTGGGGCATGAGGCCTGGCTCCTTCTCTGTAGCCATTACACCAAATACACCAGGAAGGGCAACTCTTGAAAGGCCATGAGGCTACCCATTTAGCTCTCTTCATACACCACCTGCCACCAGGCATGCAGGCCAGCAGGTGCCTGAGGCCATCTGCTTCCTGCCTCCATTTTCTCTGCCCTGTTGCTCACTGCCAACAACCAACCTCCCATCTCTGCCCCACCCATGGCTTCCTTCTCTGCCTCACCCATGGGTGGGTCATGCAAGGCAAAAGATTTGAAGGAAGTGACAAAATAACCTTTCCCAAAAATGGTGTTGGGGATTGAGTATGATCTCAGTTCAAAGGTGCCCACCTGGGACCTGGTATGTGTGAGGATCCCCAACCCTTTTCTTAGGAGCTCTTCTAAAGGTGGTGGTTAGCCTCACCCCTGCTTGCCCCTTCCCTCCTGGCCTTCTTGTAAGTCAACACTGACTCCTCCACCACCTGCACAGGCCACCGGAGGCTCAAAGATGAGGCACAGGAAGGCACTAGCATGAAGGCAACATCATGTGGATACTGAGAGAGATGGGGAAAGCTGGATCTCCTGGAGGCTGTGATAGTGAGGTAACCACACTGGCTTTATGAAGAGACCTCTAATCATTTATAAAGGTGGGAATGACCTCAGAGCTAGGAAATCTGAGAGAATAGGGGTTTCCAGGGACAGATCACTTAGAGACACTGAGGGAGGAAGGGAGTGCATATTGGTGTGGAGCCACAAGAACAGCAGATGAATTGACTCTGAAGAGTTTGCACATGTTTCTAGGAGGTGTGGATGTGGAGGACAGAGAGTCCAGATGGCCCTGGCTTTCTGGAATAACTGGGAACAACCCAGAGAGCTTTTAAATTTCAGCTCCTTTTCTTAGGACTTCTCTGGCAAAGAGACTGTTTCAAACCCAAAAGACCCTGCCCCACAGTGGAAGAGGGTGGCTGGTTATAACTGTAGAGCATATAGGTCAACCTCTGCTCTAGAGCATATAGGTCAACCTCTGCCTAGAGCACATGAGGGTGGGGCTCTTAACTCTGTCTTTTCATTAGTCTCACTGGTTGGAGCTACTTTGCAGCCTGGTCTGTTTCATTCCCCACAGTGACATCTGTAACAGGCTCCTCTTATGTCATGGGCATGGGAAATGAGAGGGGCTTTCCTTTCTTGCTCTCTGGTTTTTGGAGGTTGTGTGGAGAAATTCTAAGCAGTTACCACCATCCTATGGGGACCCAGGATGCCCCTTGTGTTCCTGTGGAAAGTCATCTGTAGGCTTCAGCAGTCCACCCTGCTTGGGTTCACTAAGAATAAGTTTCTCTGGTCTATCATTAGAGTGGACCCTCCCCACTTTGAGTCATTTGCAGCTAAATTTCTTACCAATTTTACTGATGAAAAGGATAAGAGACAAGTCAGCCTCCAGGCTAACAGAGAAGTCAGTTCTCTTAGGTGTTTTTTTTTTTTTTTCAGTTGCCAATCCAGCCTCCAGAGAGTGATATACCTAGCCTAATTCTCTCTTTAGATCAGGATCAAGCTTGTCACAGTTACAAAGGTTTCATTTTTGTTTTCTGAAAAAATATTAGGATGTCTGTATAAACTGGCCATAATTTAATGTTGTTAAGCTGCTTGTAATGCCTTCCCATCCCTTGAACTCACCCCTGCCTGGTTTTCCCTGACTGGATAACAGCCCTTTCTGAAACTTTAGTGGTGTATCATAAATCTTGGCTTTCCCTGGCCAGATAATGACCCTCTCTGAGGCTCTAATGGCCTTCCTTAATAAATTCTGATGTCAGGGCCAGCAAAAAATATGAACTAGCCTTTGTGTTATGCTTGTCATAATTTTTTTTTTTATCTGTAAGATCCTCGAACGTCCTTCTGTGTAACTTTCTGTACTATAAAGCTGGGCTTCTAGAAAGATTAGCTGCTGTCTTTGGCTCCCATGATTGTTGGGAGAGGCAGCCCAGCTGGTTGAAATAATAAGCTTGCTTTACTTTGATTTTAATTGGTGTCAGTGGTCTTTTCTTGTGTCATGGTCTAACAAGGGGACTCCTGTCTCAGAGACAGTGATTCTGCCCATCATGGGAAACAGGGAGTTTTTAAAGATGTTATTCAGAGAAAAATGAGATTAGGGAGGAGAGATCAAGGAGGATAAAGGTCAGGGAAAAGAAGTTTTAGAAAAAAAAAACATAAGTTTCATAGCAACAAGGAATATAGTCAAAAGCATCAAGTGAACCCCTGTTACACCACCATTTGCAAGGAAGTTTATCTTGCAGGTCCCACACATGGATGAGGAAGAGAAGGGAGCCATGGTTGGGTCAGAGAGAGGAAGTTGGTTATTGGCTGTAAACTGAGCAATAGGGCAGAGAAAATGGAGGCAGGAAGAAGTGGCCTCAGGCTCCTGCTGACCTGCATGCCTGGTGGCAGGTGATGTATGAAGAGAGCTGAATGGGTAGCCTGATGGCCTCCTATGCGACAGGCCTTTTTGGCCTTCTGAGAGTTGCCCTTTCTGGTGGATTTGATACAGTTGCTATAGGAGAAGGAGCCAGGCCTCATGCACCAGACATGTACTTCCTCCCAGAGGCAGGAAGTGGACCCTCTGCTTCTGCCTGGGGTAGGGAAGGCTCCCTGGAAGCCAATATCACTCAGAGTCAGAAAAGAAGAGGATTTTCTAAAAAGCTGGACCACTGTGGCAGTTCCCCTTTCTTCTGCCCCATGAACAGCCCAACCTGAGGAGTGAGGGTCAGCTTAGATGACTGTGATTCCCCTGTGGCTCTGTGGGTTCTTTTTCTGGGTGAAAATTGGGTGTTCCATCACTGAGGTAATCTTGCTCTCCCAAAAGAGAAGGTCAGAGTGGCCACTGGGAAAGACCAGAAGAGGGCGTGTCTGACCCCATGTAAGAGCATCTGCTGCCAGCTGGGCTTTGTTGGCTCCTTTCTGGACTCATTTTCACCATTGGCAGTAAGACCACAGGGCAGACCCCACCCAGAGAAGAGCCCCCCTTTCACCCCACCTTCACTACCTACCCTTCTCTTTCCCATAGCACCCTACATTGAGCCATCTCCAGGACCATGGTCCAGGGCCAACTTGGCCACTGTGAATAGTCACAGGGCCTGAGCTCAGGGCCCCACCCTCACCACCATCCCTGAGCTGGACAGTCAGGCCTCTGTCCATAATCAGACAGGAGTGCCATTTCCTAAGGATGCAGGGACCTTGTCCCAGGAGGGCTGAGGTTGACGGTCATCCTGGCCACTGCCCTTGGACCCCATGGGCCCAAAGACAAAAGTTAAATTCACGCTGACCTGGATGCTAGTGGTGGGACCAGCAGGATGCTCCTGGGCATGGGCACCGAGGCCATGGGAACATATTCATAGGCCTGGGGGCAGCATCAAAGTGGAGAGAAAGAAGGAAATTGCCAGAAAATGAAAGGAAGAACAGGGTGACATAGCGTGACTGTGCTGATTACGCTGCTTGGGCTGCCCCAACCTCACCCATGAAGTCAGGGCACAGAGGGTCTTGGAGTCTGGGCCCTGAGTGCTCTGCTGGTCTGCAGATGGTGAGATTTTGTTCAGCCCTCATCCTGGGCTCACCTCCAGGCTGCATGGCTTACTTCGGCCCAGCCCCACTGCCCCAGTTCACCCTCCTCTGCCCACTGCCAAGCTTTGGGGTGGCCTGCTACATTGGTGTCCTCACAAAGCTGCCCTGCACTGGAGTGGCCAAGAAACTCCTGCAGGT
The DNA here is from genome assembly GCF_052094955.1 of Ictidomys tridecemlineatus. Taxonomy (NCBI): domain Eukaryota; kingdom Metazoa; phylum Chordata; class Mammalia; order Rodentia; family Sciuridae; genus Ictidomys; species Ictidomys tridecemlineatus. The sequence continues at coordinate 85,736,443 of NC_135485.1, forward strand.
AGACATGCTAGAAAAGAGTGCCCTGCAAAAGGAGAAGGTAAGGAGGCCTGGACAGCCTGGGCTCAGCCAGCAGCTGCCTGGAATAGTCCTAGGAGGAAGGACAGGTTAGCTACCTCCCAGACACCTCTGTGTCCCTGGATCCTGGCCTGGTGTAAAGCACATCTGATGTTCTCTGGGTGCCTCTCTCCATGTAGTCCTGGGTGGTGTATCCTAGCCTGTGGCTTGCAACCCCTGGGGCCCCTGACTCCTCCCTGTGCTATGATTGCCTCTTTCATCACCACCTCTGTGCTGCTGCTGCACTCATGTAGATTATTGTAGGTTATGTCCCCAAGTTACCCCCATGCTATCCCAGGTGTCAGTCTTTGGACCACTGCTCCTGCCTGTGACTGCATCCATACCCGTTATCACCCCTGCATCTCCCTCCTCTGACCCCACAGCATGAACTGGGGAGGTGACATTAACACTTTGGCTCTTCTATTGCAAAGCACATTCTGAGAGCAAAGATCCCATCTGTCCTTTCCTCTGGCAGAGGCACCTGTGTGGAGCACTCACTTCATAAACATCTGTGGAGGACATGGGGGTCCAGACCCTTCCCAGGTCAATGAGGCCAATCCTCTCCCCTCCAGAGGAAAGTGTAGAGGTGACCCACACATGTCCAAGTTCCCAGTAGGTAGGAAGCAGAAAGAAGCTAGTAGCTGAGTCCAGGTCACAGCCTGCTGCCAGGGTGGTCCTGTGTGCTCTAACCCACTCCTCTACTTACCAGTGCTGTGGTCCCAAGTGAGCTGCTGCCCATCTCAAAGCCCCTGTTGTCAGGTCATATGGGGGCCTTGGGCACACTCAGGGCTGTCTGAGCAGATGGCTTAGCTCAGGTACAGTATCATCCAGGATAGGTCCCTTCCCTTTCCTGGCTTGTGACTGGGTTTTAAAGAGGAAGGGGCTTGCCTCAGTCCTTCATCAAGAAAATACATTTTTTACAAGTTTTCTCCCCATTTTCCAGAATCAGCTCCTGCAGGTTGAAGGAGATGCGTCTTCTGACAGGAGGTTCTGGAACTGTCCTGGGAATGATGACTGGCCTGGGTCTTCACTCTACTCTTCCAGGTCAGAGGCACTGCATGCACTTGCACGCATGCACCTCAGACCCTCTGATGCCAACACACACTCACCCTGCCCAGGAACAGGCACCAGGAAGGAGCCTAGGGGATGGGAGTCCAAGAACTCCCTGCTACAACCAAGGACCTCGTCAGAGCCTCCCTGTGGCTGGTCTGGACCTAGGGGCATGTGTTCCTGCAGCTCTGACCTCCTTTCCATGCTGTAGGCCCTGAAGAGCCATAGCCTCAGCAACAAGCCTCTCTACATCTCCGTGGGCCACAAGATGAACCTGGAAGCAGCTGTGTACCTGATCCAATGCTGCTACAGGTTCTGGATCCCAGAATCCTTGTGCCAGGCAGGGTACAGCACATCTCCTCTACTTCTCACCATTTGTCAGCTGAGCTGGAGTCACAGAGCAGTGGTTTAAGGACAAGATGGCTCTGGGCTGAGGGTAAGTCCATGAGCCCCTTGCTGGGGAACCTTGTGTGGACATATTGGGCCCTGGAGGCAGGAAGGTAGACAGAAGGATGCAGAGTTCCTAGGATTCTACCTGAGATTTCCTGCCTGTGCCTCAGAAGCTACTTAGCCTAACACTCAACTTCTCCCTTACTTGAGCCTCCGGCACCTGGGTACCAGGTTGTCTGGAGGATCATTTTATGTAAGCTCTAACGGCAGAGTGCTCCACTAGTCCCCAGTCAGGAGCAGCCCTCAGCTGGAGACCCTTGCAGAAACACTGGGGGCGAGTGCTAAGGAAGACCCGTGGCAGCAGCAGCCTGCAAACCACCAGGCACAGGCTCCTGGGGCAGATGTGCCAAGAGGTGGTGGATGAGTGGGCTTGTGGGTGTCCACCAGCAAGAGCCTTGCTCTCTCCCCATCCAGGCTGTTGCTGGAGTCTTAAGCACATGGGATGCCAAACCTGAGTGTGTTGTCAGCCCTAAGAGGACTTTCCTCTTCCATTTCCATTTCCCAGTGGCATAATAAGAAAAAAAAAAGGAGATTCTCTCAGAGACCCTCAGCCCCAGAACTTTGGGCAGTACTCTCCCAGACCTGCTGGGCAGGCCTCTGTCCTCTTCTTAGCTTACCACAGAGCGGCCTCCTGTTCTTGCAGGTGAGGGGTCAGCCACATGAGATGTCCTTTTACCACCTAGAATTCGGCAGGGTCATGTGCCTTGAGCTGAAGAAGAGCCCAGCAAGTCCTGGACCCACACTTCAGAGACAAGCCACCTGCTGGAATGGGTGAGTGTCCTACAGGCTCGACATTTTCTTCCTGGGCCCACTGGCCTCTCAGCCCTCCTAGATAGTGTGAGAGAGGGTCTTGGAGTTAGGTCTCCCTCCCGCTTCTCTGGTGGGCCCCTGGTCATAGATGCTGCTCCTCTGCCAGTGCCAGGTGCAAATGCTCCTGCCACGCTGGGCTGCTGCCTGCCAGACACCCACCACCCACCCCAGCTACTTTCTCACTAACTGAAGCAGGGGCCATCTGGGGATTAGCTGCTCCTGCCCATGAGTCACAAGGCCCCAGAGGTCAGCTAAACCAATCTGAGCCAGGATTGGAAGGCTTCTTGAGGCCAGGGTCCACTTGGGACTCTGTCCTGTTCCATATTCCTCCCCACCTGGGTTGTCCCAATCTCCACCTGCAACCCACAAGGCCTCTTTCACTGTGGTAAAAGGTAACCTTGCTAAACTTTCTAGAGATGGCAGGAGGCACAAGCAACACTAGTTGGAAGGTCAGACTAGCTCTGCTGGGCGTCCTTCAAAGAGAGTGAAGTCCCCAGTAAAGCCGGGCAGAGCTGCTCATGTGGGGAGGACCCTAGGACCCTCTTCCTTCATGTCAAGACCTTAACACTGAGATTCTTGGCATCCCTGTCACCCACACACCAGTGGTGACTGTTCCTAATATCTAGAAGTCTGGGCCTGAGGAGGACTTTTTGTGAGAAGTGTGAGGGCCTCCCCAGGCTGTGGGGCAGGTAGAGTTTGTCCAGAGTCTGGCTCAGAACCAGTCAGTACATGTCACCGAGTTATGTCTCCTCTAGGCTGTCATCCACTATCAAGAACATTTGCAGGACTCTGGGACACTCCAGGCCATCTGGACCAGGGCAAGAGAGGTGAGCACCAGGGGACGTTTAAGCTGCCCACAGGTGGTGCTTACAGAGGTCCAGTCTTGCCCTGCTGCAGTGTTGTCGCTCATGACTGGCAGGGAACACAGGAGAGGTCCTGAAGGGGGAGGAGAGTGAGATGGACTCCTGGCTTCGTGGGAACTCTCTAGAAACATCTGGCCCAAGTACTGTCCCCCAGCAGGGCTACTCCAGCTTCTCATCGCCTATTTTATCTTCAAGGGACCCTATCCTGGGTTCCACAGAAAGGGCATGGCCTCTGGAGACCCTTCACAGCCATCACATGCATGCTGGCCCTCTTTTTCTCACCTGTGAGGCAGCACAGTAGTTCTTGTCCTTGGTGTCACAAAGCAGGCCTGTTTAATGACTGTCAATGGGTTAGCAAAGCCTGATGGCAGTTTTACCAGGAGGCAGGTATTGGGTCGCACCGTATGATTGAGGAAGGTGAGGCCCAGGGTGTTGATAAGCAGCAGTGCAGGCCACAGTGGCAGCCTGGGTTCTAGACCCTGTTTCTGGCACTCCTCACTCCCTGAAGGAAGACTGTGTGAGGTGTCCAGGGCTGGATGGCACAAGTCTTTCAAGTCCTGTGTATCCTCTGTGCTCATTTCCCCTCTGCCCTCATTTCCTGGTGACTGTTCCTCGGCCTTATTAAGCTGCTTGGAGAACTGCCAGATGGGCCCCTGAGACTGCCCAGCTTCACAGTCAGGTCTGGCCAACCCAAGTGCAGGGTGGTCCTGTCAAGCTCTGACCAGGCCCATCCTCAGGCCTTCCAGGGACCTCATAAGGTCTCCTGGGCTGGCTCTGGCATTTGATGGTAGCCCTTTCTCCATTCCATTACCAAGAGCCAGAAGGCACAGGGTCTAAAAGTATGCCCCCAAAGAGGCCTAGGAGAGCCTACTGACCCTTAAGGACCACAGCAAAGGCCCCAGGATAGACTTGGAGGCTGGAATGGGTGAATGTCTTACAGGCTCGACATTTTCTTCCTGGGCCCACTGGCCTCTCAGCCCTCCTAGATAGTGTGAGAGAGGGTCTTGGAGTTAGGTCTCCCTCCCGCTTATAGGGCTAGGGCAAGAGTAAACTGGGTGCCATGAACACTTGGGCTGCTGGCTTTCTATCCCAGCTGAGGACCTCACCCACCCAACCTCAGGTAGAGACCCATTGGAACATAGAGGAGGACCCTGGACATGCCCATTGAAACACCCAACATGGCCAGTGGCAGGCCATCTTCTCCAGAATTGGTTGGTGGGTGTGGCCACATTGTCTCAATAATACAGACCTTCCAAAGGCCAGCTCCAGGACCAGAAAGTGCCTGCAATTTCCCTCCTAGAGCACATGAAGGGGTTTCGGGTTCCCGTGCACCATGGACCCAAAGCTGTGTGAACACCACAGCTCTCTTGCGCAGTTCACTCTTTGAATATAAACCTGCCTCCACCTACTCTGTCTTTTCTTTCAGGGCTCATTGTTAACTGGTGCCCTACCAACCATAGTGGGCCACAGAGGGGGTTCATGCTGGTGTGGCCATGTTTCAGCACCCACAAGTCTGTCCTCATCCAAGAATGAGGCCAAGGGTAGGAATGGGCAGCTAGGTTTCAGAGGATGCCAAAAGGGAAGGAAGGCAGTTGAGGTCCCATGCTCACTGCCAGAGAGCCAGGGCTACTCCTGCCACCCTCACTCAGAGACACAGCCTCAAGCCTCGTCTCCACTGTGGGAAGGCAGCCCTTCCCCCACCCCATCTGGCCACTTCCTCTCTTGGCATGGGCTTGAAGAGGCAACTGAGAGGAAGGGCACAGTGGGTGACCCACCTGCAGCCTGTCTCATCCGCCATCTTTGTTTTTCCCTCAGTCTCCAGGCTCCCAGAGTGGATTTGACAGAGGGTAGGCAGGGCTGGCTGCCAGACCTGTGGGCCTTGTTTCCCCAGTTCCAGATCAAGATGGAAGAATGTGGCCAACAATGGAAAAGAGGAGGGAAGTGTGCTGTCCTTAAAGAAATAGAGAATGGTGAGAAACCATGTCCCTGAAATGTCCTGGTCTATTCCCAAGCCACATTGAGCCCAGACCAGAATGTCCAGGTAAATGCCATCCCAAGGGACACTTACTGCCACACATGGTAAATAGGGCAGACTAGTGTTATCAGTAGGATCTGCTTTCTTGCACACACACCAGGACAGCTGCTTCTTTGGATGCTAGTCATGCAGGAATCAAAGCAGATGAAACACTCTAATGACATCACTGCTGTGACCTGACCACAAACCCCTCTCCCTGGGTGACTGGCCTGGTGTTGGCACCAGGGAGATGACAAGTTCCTCTTGTCCAGCCACCTGCCACGGGACAAAGTGTGGGAAGGGATGGAATCCCAGGAGGGGTGGGTGCTGCCTTTTCTACCTTCTGCCCTGAGCCTTCCCCAAGAGCAGTTTTCAATACACTGATATCCCTGGGCACAGTGGCACATAACTATAAGGCTCAGGAGGCTGAGGCAGAAGGATTGTGAATTCAAAGACAGCCTCAGCAAACTTAATCAGGCCTTAGCTCTAAATAAAATATGAAAAATGGCTGGGGATATGGCTCAGTGGTATCTGGCTTCAGCCTCTAGCAGGGAAGGGGAAGAGGGAAGGGCCTGAGGGGCCCAGTGGGGGTGGGCCTCACTCCTCCCTCTACCACTGCCACAAAACCTGGGCACACACTCTGGCCTATGCTGCCTCAGTCCCTTCATTCATTACAAATGAAGGGTGGCCAAGAGAGGGGATTGACAAGGGACGGAGCAGTGCAGAGACAGCTGTGCAGGCAAGTGGTGTTTTTTGCTCTGTAGGAATCAAGGGTGGCAGACAGCATCTTCAGGGCAAGGAGGAGGGCAGAGCAGGAGGAAAGGAGGAGCTGGGCCCAGGGAAAGGGTGGCATGGGGCTGGGTAGGCCATGAGGTGCAGAGAAGACCTGGCTTGGCTCAGAGACAGGCTACCCCGGGAACTGTGCCTGAACCAGGTGTCACACACTGGCAGACCAGAGCAGGGTCTGTCCTCTGCTGCTGTAGGACTGAATCAGCTTCTGAAAATCTTTAAGAGCCTTGTTTTCTCCTCTTAGGATGGGGATGCTAAGCCCAGTTCCAAGAAGTGCTGTGAACATGAACAGGGTCCCCCAGCAGGCACTTACTGAACTTGGTTTCCTCTCTGCCTCTCATTGGTGTGGCTTGGGCTCCCCCTCACCTGGTGAAGCTCAGTGGAACATTCTTATGTCAGAACCAGGGACAAGGGTGCATTCCTGTGGGCTGGTCAGCTGGCACTTGGTGGGCAGAGACTAAGTGCCAGGCTTAACCCTGGCACCTTGGACCAGTAACACTCATACTCTGGGTGCCTCTGCTGGATGTGTCCCCCAGATGAGGACCAGTGACTATATCCTTACATGCCCTATCCCTGACATTGATCATGGTGGAGCTGCTGCATGCCCTCTGGTGCAGTAGATACCCCCACCCTGATCTACTCAGAAAGTGTCTGGCAGCTGCCACTTCCCAATCCTCCAGTCTCATGCCTTTTCATGACACTGACATATGATACCTCCGGGGTGGCAGAATAGAGTTCCGAGGATGCTGCCAATTGCTAATGCAGCATGTCCCCATTTGTCTCGGGGCAGATGGCTGCCAGTGAACTAAGTGTGTGCAGGAGAACGGGTGCCACAGGAACACCTTCCTTCAGGGAGTGTGGGGAAGGAGGTGCAGGCACCCACTGGTGGAGGAGCAGGGACCACATCAGAGGGAGGGGCCTGGGATCACATGGGCTCCAGGGTTGGGGAAGGACCCAGGGGCCAGATCCTGAACATGGGGCTCAGGGAGCTTGGGCCCAGCCTCAGAGAGGGTGCAGGACTCTGTAGTTCAGGGTTGGTATGCCCCTGTCATGCCTAGCTGGGTAGCTGTAGGCAAGTCCCTTCCCTCTCAGTTCCTCAGGGCCTGAAAGAGAATGTTTGGTGTCTTCAGTCACCTTCATTTCCTGAGCCATGAGCTTAGCAGGACGAGGGCTTCCTCAGCACACAAAGGCCTGCTATCTGCAGGGGCCTCTTGCCAGAAGGTGATGGGGATAGGGGACAGGGATCCACCTGCCATGCTACACCCTACCAGACTCCCCTAGGGTGCATGGGCAGGGACTTCACCCTGCACTTGGGGGTTTAGCCTCCATAGAGTTTGGGATGGCTATCAGTGAGGTCCCCTTGAGGAGCAAGACCTCTTACCAGCTTTCCTCAACTACCTAGATTGCAGCAGGAGCCACTCATTGAGGGGTCTGGCCAGGCTCCTAGGCAGGAAGCTGATTGAAGTAGGAGACCTTGCCTGCCTTGGCTGCCCTCAAAACCTAGTCCACTGGACCCAGAACACCTCAGAGACACTGAGCCTCAACGAAGAAGGTGGTGTGGAATGTCACTGAAAAAATAACCCAGTCACCAAAGCCTTGCTTTGGTTGGGAGGGCCTGGCAATGGAAGGAAGGCCCCATGGGCACCCCCAGAATCTCTGCTCTTGAGTAGTGCCCACCCAGGCCAGGAGGCTTCTCCTTGGTGACAGAATACATAGCAGCATAGCCTGTACTCAGTCCTAGTGTACTGGACTTGGATTCCCAGGATTTCAGCCTCCTGTAACCGGCAGAGGCATCCTTGGACTCTGGTCCTGGACCAGAGTCCAGGAGCAGCCCCTGTCACATTAAACAGACAGAAGACTGAGGTGAAAAATGCCTGAGTGGCTGGCCCAGACTCTGGGGCTGCTTAGTGCTGAGCTGTGCTGAGAACCCAGGTTCTGGTCAGCTTCTGGGCAGCTGGAGGTGTGTAGATATGAAACACCTGGTTAGAAGAGTCCACATTCTTTGGAGAGTCTGCTTACTGCCTAAAGAAGTCCAGGGGAGCATGGCAGGAAGGCCCCTTTCCCCACTTCCCATCCTCTTATACTATGGCTGGCTCCTACCCTCACACTGACCATGGGCCACAAGCCTCTGCCTGCTGTGACTCAGCCTCCTGTTTGCTGGTTGTTGTCTTTTTTAAAAAAAATTCCAGAGTATGACATTGCCACAGAGCCATGGCAGGGTAATTTCTGCTGCACTGTCAGGGAACTCATCTCAGGCCTAAGTTCATGAGTGCCCAGGAGGATCCCTGGCTTGTTCTGGCCAAGTGGTTGATAATTAGATTCTGGGATGAGGCATCCTTGGACTCTGGTCCTGGACAGACTCTGTCACCTCCAGGGCCAGCAGTCTGCACCTCAGTTCCACCTGACTCAGGCATGGTGCTGGGACACCTGACCAAAGTCCCACCCCCCCAACTGCCTCCCAAACCAAGGGCCCGGTGTCTTTGATGTTGTAGATTAGGGACCTAGAGGCTAGAAACCCTCCAAGGGAGGGGTATCCCAGAGCCCTGCTTCTTAAGGAAGGGGTAAGAAACGGAGATTTGTCCTGGGAAAGCCCAGGAGGTGGGTCAGTACTATGCATGGCTTGGGGGTCAAGTGGAGAAGGGCTCTCCCTGGAGGAAGACAGCTTCCCTCACACTGGGCAGTGGAGGCTTTTGTTTTGTTAGGCACTGAGCCTGGTCCTTAGGAGCAAAGCAGGGAAGGACAGCCCTGATGTGGATTTGGACCAGCATGGGTCAGTTGGTGGAGTGTAAAAAGTGGAGGTTGCCATGCTGGACTTCAAGCCTGGGTTCAGTCTGTGTGGAGTCATTTAGGTTTTCTCTCTCTCCTCATCCTGAAGTGGAGTTAGCACCCCCTTTGAGGGCAGTGCTCTGGTGCAAAAGAGACAAAGTGGGAGCCACCAAGTGTAGACCTAGTTCTGACCCCTACATTTGGAAGGTTCTCTGTCTTTGAAAAGGTTCGCTACCCATAGGAGCCTGCTTCAAAGCAATGGCCTATACACCACAGGAAATCTGGGAGGACAAAAATAAGTGCTTCAGTGAAAAGCACTGAGGAATTCACTGTCTTTGTTTTAAATACAAAATCCCAATGAGATGCAAATAATGCACAGGAAATAAACCTGAACATGACAAAAATAAATAAATAAAAGATATTTGTTTTGCAAATATCTTCTCCCATTCTGTGGTTTGTTTCTTCATTTTCTTAACACTTTCTTTTTCAGATCATAAGTTATTGATGGATTGACTGATGGATTATTTATGATCGGATCTCACTATGTTGCCCAGGCTTGTCTTAAACTCCTGAACTTATGTGCCCAGACTCCCAGGTTCTTAAAAGTTTTTAATTTTATCAAAGTCCCAATTTACCAGTACTTTCTTTCATGGATTTTGAGATTCAATTAAAAGAACACCATCAAATGCAAGATTATCTAAATACTTTCTCATGTTATTTTATAAATGTCTTATAGAGTTTTAAGCTTAAATTTAGGTCTTCAGGTTTAACTCGTAGAAGTAAAGAGTAAAATAATTGTTACCAGATTCTGGCATTAAAACAGACACATCCACCAGTGGAATATCATAGAAGATGCAGAGATAAATCCACACATGTATAATCATCTGGTCCTTGACAAAATGTCAAAAGTGTATGTTAAAGAAAAGACATCCTTTTTAACAAATGTTGTTGAGAAGACTGAGTAACATGTACAAAAGAATAAAATGAGACCCTTATTATATATTTATATATTTCAAAATAAAAGTAATTTTAAAATGTTTCACCACAAAAATAACATAGATCAGGAAAGGACTAGATAGATATGTTAATGAGCTTGACTTTTTAATAATTCCACATTGTATACATATATTAAAAAAATCACATGGTTCTCCATAAATATTCATAATTATAACTGCTCCTTCAAACAATGTTAATAATAAAATGTAATAAAAATTAGATCTAAGATATAGGCTGAGAAAATATTCATTGAAAGGAGAAAGTCTCTATTCTATTCTATAGATCAATTTGCATGTCTACAACTTTTTCCTTCATCTCTAGTACTGTTGACTAGTATGGGTGTTTTTCCTTTCTATACAAACTTTAGATTAAGTTTGCATCTATACAACACTTCATCCAACAACAGCACAATTCACATTCTTCTTAAGTGCACATAGAATGCCAATCAAGATAGAACACATACTAGAATACAAAACATAGCTGAACAAATTAAAAGAATAATTATCATACAAAATATGCCCTTAGACAACATGGAATAAAGTAGAAACATATAACAGAATAATACACCAAAATTCCCAAAATATCAAAGACTGAACAATATATTTATAAATAGCACATGATCCTGTCTCAAGAGAAATTCAGAATTATTGAAAATTAAAACAAAATTTGAGGGATATAGAGAAAGCAGTACTTAGAATGAAGATTTTAGCACTGGATGCATACATTTTTTAAAAAGTTATAACATTAATAATTTAAGCATCCACCTTAGGAAAATAGAGAAAGAGCCTAAATAAAGCAGAAAAATAAATAAAAATTATAATAAAAATCAATGAAGTTTCAAAAAAATCAACACAAAAAAGTCAATGAAATCCAAAGTAATTTTTTGAAAAGATCAATACAATTAATAAAACCCAAACCAAGGTAATAGAAAGAGAAACAGGAAAGAGAAAAAAAATGAGGTAGGAAAGGAGGAAAGAGAAGTGAGGGACCAGACATAAAAGATTTTAAAAATTACTAATATCAGAAATAACAGATGTTTATCACCACTGATGTCATGAGCATTAAAAGGTTAACAAAAGAATATTAGGAAAAAACTATGTATGCTCATGATTTGAAAATGGACATATTCCTTGCAAGATGCAAACTACCAGAACTCAATGTCTTAATATATTCATGCCACTATAACAGAATACTGTAAACCAAGTGGCTTTATATTACTTTGAATTGACACAGAAACTTATTTCTTATCCTCCTGGAGATTGAGGAGGTTCAAAATTAATTCAAGATGTCAGCAGTTTGAATTAAGGATCCACTTCCTGGAATATAAGGATTTCTTCTTGCTGGTTCTCACATGGCAGAAGCAGGGCAGGACACCCATGGCCTCTTTAATCAAAGCCTTAAACCAATTCATGAGGCTCCATCTTCAGAATATAACCATCTCTCAAAAGTCCCACCTCTTAGTACCATCACAAAGGAAATTATGTTCAACTAATACATCTTGAAGGGATACAAATTCAGTCTATAGCATTCACAAAAGCAGAAATAGAATTTCTTGAGTAGGTCTATATCTAGAAAGGAAACAGGTGAATAATAAACAGTCTTCCAATAAAGAAAGTACCAGACAAAATATTTCATTGTGAATTCTACAAAAAATTAATAAAAATTAATAAACAATTATTTACAAATCTCTCCCAGAAAATGGATGAATACAGAACATTTCCCAAATCATCTCAAGGGGCTATAATGCCAAAATAAGATAAAGACATAAACAGAAAAAATATGTGCTGACCAGTATCTTTTATGAACATAGATTTAAAAAATTCTTCAACATAGTATTAGCAAACAGAATCTAGCAAAACATAATAGCAATTCTACACCAAGACCAAGCGATATTTATTCCAGGTGTGCAAACATGGATGGGACCAAGGAAAGCAAGAATGAAATCCAGCTGGGCAAACAAGTCCTGTAGCTCTATGTCCAGTGAAGCACATGATACCCTGATGTTCTGTCCAAAGAGATTGTGTAGCTCCATCTCTGTGGCATTTCTTGTTGCAGTTCACATGGTCTCTCTCGTCTTGCCTCTGCTTGATTCCTGCAGCTTTCCTTTGTAGATACTCCATATTACTGGCATCTTTTAATCTTGGGAGTCTCATTTGAGCTCTGGCTTCCTTCACATATCTTCATGCATCATCCTCTCAGGCGCTGCCTGCAGGGATTTCGACCCTTCTACACTTTGCCTGATTTCTCATACCTTTCTTTGAAATCTCAATGGAAGCCTCTATGACCCCCTAATTCCAGCATCCTGCAGACCTTCAGCACCAACACTATGGGTTTGATTCCAAGGTCTGCCACCATTTTGAGCTGTAGCCAAGGCTCCTGGGCCACATTTGCAGCCATCTCTAAGTGTCTGGGTAGCTTAGCACAGTGAAAAAACTCCCTAGATCCCCTGTGAAAGCAGAGTGCACCCATGGTGGTGAGGCCCAATCTTCTGAAGTCACGGGGAGTATACCCTGAAGAATCTGAATGCAGAGATACCCCAAGGAGGCTGGAATGCTGAACAGGGCAGGACAGCAATAACTCCTCATACTCGGCTAATTCTTGATGAGCACAATGACTCTGAATAAGAAGAAAAATAAGGCCCCAACTGTACTACCTAATATGTATTTTAGGTTGTATGTTTCCTGGCATTTTATGTGATGTTTAGTACTAGCAAACAATTAGTTGTTTTCAATATGTTGTGCCACAGTTAAATATTTAACCTCACACTGCACTATAAAAGATGTTCTGTGCAAGAATAAAGCAATCTAAAGTTTTGGAGGCTCCCCCACTCCCTCCAATAAACAAATTGTCAATTTTAGGACTCAGAGTATACATGCATAATTGTGGGACCAAATGCTCAGAAGTAGTTATTTGCAGCAAGGAATTTTTACTTTTACACTCTTGAACCTGAGGTATGTGTGGTCTTGACAATTCCTGGTATGTTCTCAGGCCATCTTATTGTTGCTAGTTAAAGTACTTAGCTTCTCTTTAGTGGCTGTAGTGTCTCTTTAAACCACAACCTCCTTAGTACCAGTTTTACTGTTCCTTTTCTGGCCACACTGCAAATTTTTCAAATATTTCTTCTCTGTTTTCTGCTCCTGATTAGCATAGTAAACTTGGCTAAAAGCCACCAGCAACATATATACATCTGTCTCAATGCTGTGCTGCCTTGAAATTTCCTCCACAGATTAATTAGTCCAACACCTTTAAATTCAGGACATAGGCAAGCTGTAGACAAATCCTTTGTCAAAAAGTCATACCTCAAATGACCTTCCTTCGGCTACACCCTTCCTGGTTTCAGTTACCATCCAGTTAACCATTGTCAGTGGATTAATCTACTAATTAGTCTAAAGATCTCATTATCTAATCAATGCATGTTTGAAAATTCTTGCATTGCACTTTGGGGAGGCACCTCATATCTAAACCATAACAATATGGTACTATTTGATTCAATATTAGTTTTGTCAATTACTCACGAAGTATGTTGAGTTTGCCAAGTAAAATAATGTACTCCCCTATTTCTGCTTGCAATTATATAAGTTTTTCCTTACACATTCTAATGCCTTGATGTTAGATGCATAAGTATAAATAGATTAGTATTAGCGTGGTACATGCACACATGTGCACACACACACAATTCAAAATCCACTTTCAGTGGATTTTATCTTAATGATTTGTGCAGTTATCTTTTAACAGATTATTTCCAGTTTCTTTCTCTCCTAATTTATAACATTGATGTCATTCATTTCACTTATCCTTGTATTATTATTGCCCAATGCAATTCAATTAATATTCTCATATTTGTATAGAATAAGAAAAATGAAGATTTTATTTTACCTTTATTTATTATTCATCTGATGTAAATATATAAATAATCCCTTATTTATGTTTATATTAGGTTTCTTACTTATTAATTTTCCTTCCTTCCAAAAAATTTCTTAAAATTTCTTGTAAGGTAGAGCTATGACAAATTTTCTCAATTTATGTTTCAACAAGTCTTTGTCCCTCATTTTTAAAGGATAATTTTCACTAGATTCATAATTATTGATTGATTTTTTAACACTTTAGATATTTCCCTCCACCTTTTTATTTCCTTTTTATTTTATTCTTTTTAAATGGCTTAAAATTTTGTTTGAATTAGTTATACATGACAGTAGAATGCATTTTTACACACTATACATAAATGGAGTACAACTTCTCATTCTTTTAGTTGTACATGATGCAGAATCACACCAGTCATGTAATCATATATGCAAATAGGGTGATAATGTCTAATTCATTCTATTATCCCCATGTCCCCTTCCCTCCCTTCACTCCCCTCTGTCTAAACCAAAGTACCTCTATTCTTCCTTAGCCCACACCTTCTTATTGTGAATTAGCATTCTCATATCAGAGAAAATATTTGGCCTGTTGGGGGGTGGGGGATTGGCTTATTTCACTTAGCATGATATTCTCCAGCCCATTTAATTTACTTTCAATGCCATAATTTTGTTCTTCTTTAAGGCTGAGTGTGTATATGTACTATGTGTATATTATATATATATAAATATATATATCATATTTTCTTTATCATTTCATCTGTTGAAAGGTTTCTATGTTGGTTCCATAGTTTGACTATTGTGAATTATCCCTCCACCTTTTTGATTGCATAGTATCTGACAAGAAGTTTGATATAAGTCTCATCCTGGTTCATTTTTTAAGTTTTGTTCCCCTTCTCTGGCTTTTGATAGTTATTTCATTGTTCTGGTTTTTTGAAGTTTGAGTATGAATTGCCCCATGTGTGGATTTTTGTTTTTAGTACTTTTTTGGTCTTCATGATTTGTAGCTTGGTATCTGTTGTTAATATTAAAAAACTCTTCAGTCAATATTGCTTTAAAATTTATCTGTTCTTTTTATCTTTCTTCAATATCTAGAATTCTCATTGTGCATGTTACATCTTTTGCTGTCATGAAGTTCTTGGAAATTATATATAATTTTTTTCTCTTTGCAATTTAGATTGAGATGCTTCTATTCACCTCTTCAAGATTATTGATCCTGTCCTTGACTGTGTCCAATTTACAGATGAACTAATCAAGGACATTCTTGTTTTCCTGTAGCATTTTGATTTCCATAATTTTCAGTCTTTATTAGAATCATCTACTTTTCCTGCTTGCATTACCCCTCTAGTATTGCATTCTGTCCACTATTTCCAGGAGACCATTGCCATAGGAATCATAGTTATTTTAAATTCCTTGTCTTATAATTCTCACAACTCTACCTTCTCTGATTCTTATTTTCATGCTGCTTTGACTCCCCATATTGTGTTGTTTTTTTTTTTTGTCTTTTAGCATTCCTTGTCATTTTTCTTCGAGAATCAGACATAATATATCTGATTCTGAAACTAAGGTAGAGTGGTTCCTCTTTATCCATGATTTTACTTTCTATAGTTTTATTTACTAGTGTTCATATATGGTATGAAAACACTAAATGGAAAATTCTAGAAATAAGCAGTTCATAAATTTTGAATTGTGTACTGTACTGAGTAGTGTGATGAAATCTCATGGAATCCTTTTCTGCCCAGCTTAGGATGTGAATCATCCCTGTGGCAATCATATCTAACTACACACCCAACACCATGAAGGTTGGATGATCCAGGGTCACTCAAAATCCACGATGCTCCTTCTTATGTACTGACACGTCAATAGAAGCCTAATGATGCCTCACAATGCCTGCATCATTCACCCACAGCATCTCATCACATAGGCCTGGCATCACCTCACATCATCATCATCATCATAAAGATGGATGAGTAGAGTACTCTAAGATATTTTGAGAGAGACTATCTTAATTTTTATTGTAGTGTAGTTTTAGTTGTTCTACTTTATTGTAGTTATTGTTGTTAATCATTTACTGCACTTAATTATAAGCTAAAGTTTATCATATAATGTAGAGGAGAAAACATAGCATACACATATAGGGTTTGGTACTTCTTGTGATTTGTGCCATCCACTGTTGATCTTGGGCATATCTTCCATGAATAAAAGAAAAAGACTAAATAAGCTGTCAGTGTGAGGATTTATCAGCAGTTAGGTTATGCTTGCTGTTTACATTAGCTCTCTATTTGAAAGGTTAAAATTTTCTCTAGTATTTTTGGTTTTTTATATCCTCTGTTTTTTGAATTTCACTAGAAATGACCTCATATATGAAATCCAAGTCTTGAAGTTTTTCCAGGTATAATCCACCATTATTATACAGCAGCCTCATTCATGTAGTGTGGGAAGAAGATGCATGTGGAATCCTCTGGGTCTCAGTATTTTAGTAGTCCTGGACCTCTGGGTTGTGCCAGTTGCAGGTGCTTCTTAGATTTACTGCCCTCCTTAGGTGAGACAGGTTAGATATGGAGGGATAGAACTGGGGTAGAATTTCCCTTTCATCAAGTTGGACAAGGCTTTGGTGAAATATTTCCCTTTTAGGATAGTCTTTGTGTGTGTGTGTGTGTGTGTGTGTGTGTGTGTGTGTGTGTGTACAATACTCTTGGCTTACTTTAATATATTGCTTTTGCCCTCCCTCTGAAAAAAAACATGAGGCTTTAGAGCTTCATGTTAAGAATCTAGCAAGCCTTCAAGAAGTGAAAACAATAAAAGAGCCCTCCTCAGACTAAATCCACAGGAGTTTATAATTCTCAAGTTAGTTAACATTCAGCTTAATAAGCTCTTTTTTAATGAAAAGGGGAAATGTAAATAAAATCAGTTTACCTAGAACATTGTGGGGACAAATGCATGGGGCACTATATACATTGCATATGTTAAGGGCATCTGAGTGGCAAACCACTCCCCTGTGCTAAGAATGTGACTGGCAGACACCTAACCCTACAGGCACAGCCCTGGGCATGAGGCCTTGTTGCATTCCCTGCACTTGCTCCACTGCATGCTCATCTGTTGGTCACTGCAAGGACAGTTGGCCAGAAATTGCATTGGTGGCTGCCTGTACTCTGCTTAGCTACTGCCTCAGTATATGTACATGGTAACCGCACAATAAAATCAGACCTGCTTTCCTGCTTGGTCTCTAGAGGTCTTGAATAGTGAGTGACTCTGCAGCCACAGTCTCCTCTAACCTGTTTTATGGACCTCCTCATTGGAAGAAAGAGAGCCCATGCAGAACATGTTGCAAGTGAAGAACAAGAAAAAGAAACAAAAAGTTTCAAAAATAATGAAATTTGGACATGAGATTGACTTGTCTTCTGTCAACAAGAGTCAATTTTTATTCTAGGTAATTCTCACTCCAAAGGCAAGCTAGAAACCAATAAAGGCTCTGCAAAAAATTTAACCAGGAAACAATTTCCTCCTCGGGAAATCAGCTGTCTTCTCGGGGGATTGGCTTAGGCACTGGAAAATGGCTCACTCATCTACAAGTTCTTTCAAGACAGACTTTAAGGGTTTTGCCTTGCTGTGCCCTAAACCAAAACTATTTCAATACATTTATTATAATTATTAGCACATGTGAATTGCAAAAAATAATTGGTTTTAATATGAAATTTCCATACATGCATTCAACATATTTTGATTCTATCTACTCTCTTAACCTCTCCTTAACTTCCCTTGTCTCTTTCCCTTTCCTGACAGTCTTCCTCCTACTTTCATGTCATCTTTTTTCCTTCCTATATTCCACATGTAGAAAGAACACATGCAATACTTTTCTTTCTGAGTCTGGCCTATGTCATTTAACATGATCATCTCCAGTTCCATTCATGTTTCTGCAAATGACATAGTCATCTGTTTATGGGTTCCTAGACTGATTCCATAACTTCACTATTTTTAATTGTGCTGAAATAATTATGCCAACAAGTTCCAGCAAACAGGGGAGTGATGGACCATATAAGTTGGAGCATCAGTCAGCACTGAGGTGAGCTGGGGCAAGCTGATCCATCACCCTGTAAGATCCCCCCTGCACACATGGGTGATGCCCACTGCAGAAGCACACTCCACACAGGCTCTGCAGTTCCTGACATACCACTAGGAATGCACAATTCAATGACTCAAATTCTGGCTTACCAAAGCATACAGAAAATAAAAGTGAGGAAAACCAGAGTGGGATTGGGGTTAACTAATAGTGTTAGTGGTTCTCCAAACCCTAATTAGCATAAATTGGGAACAATAGCATCTGTATGTTTCCAGAGACTAACCAGCATAAGCTTGGACACAACATTGTGACCCAAGAGTAATATAAACCCCTAGACTAGCTCAATCAGGCAGAGAAAGCCTGCTATTGGGTCCCCTCTTGCACTGTAAGAGTTTTATACCTGTTTTTCAATAAATCCTACCATTACACTCACTCTTACTGGTCTACAGAATTCATTCTTTTAATTTGAAAGAAAGATCCCAGGAAGAAGGAATTGATGGTGAGCAACTGGGGTCTGCATCAACATAGGAGGGTATAACCCACACTTGAGAGGGGCACCACTTCTTAGCTGCAGAGATCTGCACCTTACACAGACTTTGCTGGCCGGAAGAAGCAGAAAACCCCCAGTGTCCCTTGCTAACAAAAGTAGAGAATCAAGTTTCATGTTTCCATGCCCAATCTGGGGCTTCTTTGGAGATTGAGTGAAATGGAACAACAAACTATCCTCTTATTTTCTGGATTCTATACTCCTTTTAGAAATCTCGCTCTCTCTTTCAAAAATAATTAACACCTGTCACCCACCTAAAATCCGATTGTGCAGCTGCTGGTCAAAAGCAACAGGTGACAGGTGACAGACTTACTGGAAGAGGCTTGTTAAATTCCTTTTGTCTCTAAAGGAGGAATGTTGGTCAAGCTCAACTTCAGCTTCTCTCTGAGGAATACAACAGGTCAATAGATCCATTAAGTGTTTGCTTGCTTCTTCCTTCCACTTTCAGACTGACTGGACTCAATGGTAAGAAGAGGTCCTTTACCCTGTGTATCTTGGATCATAACACAATGTGTTAGTCCCACTAATCCCCAGAGAATGAGCCACATGGTCTATTACTCCTGTTTTATTCCCTTCTCTCTCTCTCTCTCTCTCTCTCTCTCTCTCTCTCTCTCTCTCTCTCTCTCTCTCTCTTTCGTGCTCCAAACACCAAGTAGATTCTGATTTCTTATACCCCTTGGAACACATGGTTGAGGTTTTGGGGAAATTTCAAACCTTGGTGCACCCGTTAGGACTCAAACCCCATGCTGTCTCTAGTAAGCTCCACCCAGGATCAAGGTCCCATTCTCTAGGTTTCCAAACCCTGCCAGTTCAGAGAAGAACCATGCCAGTTCATCCTTCTCTTAATGTATACTTCAGATTTGGAACTTTGCCTAGCCTACGCCAGGGGAAAGAGCTAAGAAAAGGTTTTTTGTTTGTTTGTTTTTTTGTTTTCCCATACCATGGAGTGGACTCTGCTGCTCAGAACCCAGGGAAGAAGGAGACACAGCATGACAATCCACAATCCAAACAAAGTCTCTTAAGCCATATTAGATCCAATGTTTGTGGTAAATACAACAGGACTTTAGTGACTCTGAGTATGATGGCAAATATATCAGGAAAGGCTAGAATCTTCTTCAGGGCACATGACTTGAAGGGACATGGTTCTCTTTTAGCATAATAACTGAATTCCTCCAGGACATGCAACCCTGTCTATAGTGCCCCCACAATGCATGGCAAAACAGTACACAAAAACCAGGGTCATTGCTTTTAAGAGGGAGATGACACAGGAAAGAAATTTTGGATAATGCATTGGTAAGCACAACTGATATGACCATCCAAAATCCTATGAAGGCCTTGAAATGTGGTTGCTCATGTCCTGAGGATCACAGGACTTTGTGGTGCTAAGAGCAACTACTCCACCTAGAGGATTCAAGGGGTTGTTGTCCATGGCTTTCAGGTCCACATAGCACTGAGTGATACCTCAATCTGACAATGGAGGGATGCCAAGGGATGTCTTTTTCCCCTTTGTCTTTCATATAGGTAATACTCCATCTGGCACTTGAAGAAGTATTTTGAAACATTGGGATTCCTTTGACACGCAGACCCTAAAGAAGTGTCTGGTATTTTTCTGAGCCCAAGCTTGGCCTGAATACCAGATGGAGGATGTAGAAAAATAGCTCCCTGAGGGAAGTATAAACTGTAATACCAGTTTACACTTACATTAAATTGTAAAAGGGAGAAAAAAGTGGCCACAGGTACCCTATATATAACAAGTTTTTTTTTTTTTTTTCCACCTGGAGACACAACCCAAAATTATGCAACCAAGGTAAATTAGATTCTTCACTCTTGGCTACACTAAAAAATGCAATCCACAGATTCTAAAGCTATATTAGCACCAATATTTGCAGCAAATAAAATAGAACTTTACTGGCTGTAAGTATGAGTATGATGGCAAATACATCAGGAAAGGCTAAAATGGAAAGCAGTTTCTCTTAGAGAAAAATCAAATACAGAAAAGCCTTTTTCTAAGCACTTATGTCCTCCTTATTCAGGGTTTGCCAACAGAGCCCCAACATTCTGAGGGAACACAAAATCAGGAGAAATTCACTCCAGCCTCCTTCCTACACCTACAAGTCATAGGAAAAGGTCCCAAAGGACTCATTATGGTACAAGTCACTTTTTCTCTCCAAGACTTGAGACAAATTACGAGTGATTTAGAAAGGTTCCCAGATGACCCTGATCAATATACAGAATATTTCAGGGCCTTAACCAAATTTTGATCTAACCTGGAAAGACAAAATGATGTTAATGAACCAAATTCTCTCTATCACTGAATGCTATGATGCTTTATGGGCAGCTAAAACCCCTGGGGATGAAAGATATGTAGTTCAAGGCCCAGGAGACCTACTCCTTCCAACTGAAGTGGACTCAGAAGAAACAGCCAACAGAGCAACAGGCAGTTCTCTAGGCAGATGGTCACATGGGGCATTGGAAGGGAAAGTATTTTCAGAATTGTGTGGTACAGGGCTTTAGGAAAACCCATACTAAATCTCTAAATTATCCAAACTCTCTGGTAACACAGTAGAATGAAGAAACTTCCATAACCATTTTAGAAAGACTCAGGGAAGCATTAATTAAATATATCTAAATGTCCCCAGCTTCCCCAGCATAACAGCTTAAAAAAAACAAATTCATAACTCAGTCAGTTACTGACATTAGGAAAAAATTACAAAAAACAACTTCAAAAAGGAGACAAAACTTTAGATAATCTCTAAAAAATGCCACTTGGGTGTTTTACAATCAAGACTAAGAAGAGGAGGAGGAAAAAGATGAGGGGAGAGAGAGAGAGGAGGGGGGGAGGGAGGGAGGGAAGAAAAAAGTAAGGCAACTGCCCTTGTGACAGTTCTATAGATGAATAAATCTAGTAGACAAGGTCCCCAGAGTGATTTTGCTCCCACCATAGCCTGCTAGAACTGTGGTCAAGAGGGTCATTACAAGAAAGCCTGCCCATGAAAGAAGTCATGCCATCAACACCCTAACCAGTCACTGAAGGGGATCACAGGTGGTTGGACTACACTCACAGACAAGGCCCAATGGTCAAATATTTCACTTCAAACAGTCCAACAATAAGACTGATGGGTCCTGGGGAATCCATCTTAGATTCCCAACTATTCAGACTCTTATTTCTGTACAAAAGCCCAGGGTGATATTAACTGTCAAGGGAAAGAAAATTTCTTTCTTGACACTGGTGCCATTTTTTCTGTGCTCCTTTCAAACCCAGGCCTCCTCTCCTCTCACAGTTCAACCATAAGGGGAGTGTCAGGAAAGCCTGGATATTTCTCCCAACCTCTTAGCTGCTCTTTGGATGATCTCTTCTCAAATGTCCTTTTGATAATGCCTGAAAAGTCCCACTCCCCCATGGAAAGAGATATTTTGACCCACCTATGCATCACACTTCTCATATGATATCAGGACTAGTAGTTTGCCTGCCCCTAGTAGAAACTGACATTAAGCTAGAAGTCTGGGCTACACAGTAAGGAAAAAGTCAGGAGCAAAAGGACCTGCTCCTGTCCAGATTCATCTCAAAGATTCTATATCCTTTCTCCACCAAAAACAGTATCCGCTGAAATCAGGGACTAAACAATGGTTACAAGTTATAATAGTGACAGGGCCTCTTGAGTCGCTGTGACAGTCCATGTTATACACCCACAGAAGTACAATGGTGAATGGAAACTAGTATAGTGTTGAGAGCCACAGCCGAAGTGGCCCCAGCAAACTTCCAGCTGATTGGCTTACAGCAGCCCCAGCAAACATCCAGCTGATTGGCTCACCGTGGCCCCAGCAAACTTCCAGCTGCCAGCTGATTGGCTCCTCTGCGGTGATGCTCATTAGGCTGTTTTCCCACCCTTTCAGACCTTGGAGCTGCTCAATGGGGGACTCTTTTGGCTCCGCCCACAAGACCAGCCAATCGGCCTAAAGAGCAGGAGGAGTGGGGGGTGAGAGGCTTGTGGAAAGCCTGTGGTGGCAGTTGGGCTCTGAGGGAATTCCTGAAGAGCTTGTGTCGTGGGCGTGTGTGTTCTAAAATTAAAGTTAGTTTCTGCTTGATAAGTGGCTCGTGAATTGTGCCCAGCCAGACTGCAGCATTTGGTGGCCCATGAGGGGGATGCCTGAAGCTTGGGGGGGGTAAGTAAAATTGCTCGCCCCTGAGAAAAGTGAGAGAATGGGTGACCATTTCAAAAAACAATATGTTTTTGTTTTGATTTGTTTTGTTTTTGTTTCAAGCTGCCTGTCCCTAGAACTTTCTCAGGCAAACTGGGAAAAATGGTAGGCTCATGGTATTAAGTGGTTCACCACTGAGGAAGAGATAGAGATAGACCACAAATATACATTTCAAGAAAATAGGAAAATTGATACAATGATTTTTGTTTCATTTTTGTTTCATTCTGTTTCAGTTTTGTTTTGTGTTATCTTTGTTGGGTTGCGTTATCCTTGTAGCACAAATATGGGATTAGAAATTAGTAAAAAACAAACCAAAAGAGTGTTAAATAAAATGCTAGAGGAAGGAGGCACCCCAGTAAAACCAAGAGTAATTAGGGCATATGTTGATACAATACAAAAATGCAGCCCATGGCTTTTTAAGGGGGAGTTGTTGAATATATCACAATGGGACCATCATGGTGAAGATTTAAGGGACAGGGAAAAGAGAAACCCAGGAACTCTGCCAGTTGGCACATTGCCATTGTGGATGATATGATTTTTTTGCCTAGTCCAAAGCTTTCAGTTCAGATTATGGTAGAAGACATATTAGATGAGGAAAAAGAGGAGGCCTCTCGAGATAGTCAGAAAGGGGAAGAAAGTTTACAGCAGAAAAAGCCATCAGGGGAAAAGTTACAACAGAAGGCTGCTACTAACACCTTTCTATCACCAAAGGGCATAAGTGTCCAACCAACAGTTCTGTCTATGGAGACAACATATGCTGAGTGGCCTTCAACCCTGTAGTTGACAGATGGGATCCTGAGACAGGACCTCAAAGATTAGCATGCCCTGTATTTGAGATGGCAGGAGGGCAGCAAATTCACCATGCTTTAGGTTTCAAAACAGTGAAGCAGCTAAAAGAGGCTGTAACAACCTATGGTACTCAAGCACCCTTCACTGTAAGCATGGTCAAATCCATTACCAACTTGAACATGACGCAAGCAGATTGGACTAGTATGTGTAAAGCTGTGCTAAATAAAGGACAATACCTGTTATGGAAGGTTGCCAATGAGGAATTTTGCACAGAGACGGCTAGGCAAAATGCAGCAGACAGTTATCCTCAGAGAAATCTATATATTTGTTGTTAGGAAAGGGACCTTAGGAGGGTCAGCAGCAACAAATTGGATACGATCCTGCCACATACTCACAGATTGCTGCAGATGCAGTTGGTGTGTTGTATGTCCTGGAGAAAGCCACGTGGGTGGCGTTCGAAGGAGTTCGGAAATAAAGTTTGTTCCTGCTTGAGTGGCTCGTGATTTGTGCCCAGCCAGACTGTGGCAGTACAGGACCTCAGATCAACAAATGAGATAGTGATTCCCATACATCCTTGGTCTCTGATCCTTACACCTTGTTATCCCATATTCTTAAACATTCCAAATGGTTCCATTTTTAGACATAAAAGATGCATTTTCCTATATATCTCTGCATGCAAATCCTTAATATCTGGTTGTTTTGAGGGTCCCTCTGACAAGTCCATCTAATTGACTTTGACTGTTCTACTCCCTGCCTCAGGAAGACTTGAGGCTGGCAGGCCAGCACCAAGGTGAGCTGAGGCAAGCCAATCTGTCATCTTGCAGCAACCAAGCCTGCCCATAGTGGGGATGCCCACTGCAGAACTTTTCCAAACCCCAATTAGCATAAATTTAGACCAATAGGTATTCCTTCCAATTAATAAAGGCAATAACTATTTTTTACTCAGGAAAAAAAGTGAAGTTGAACCAATGGAATTCCCAGGTGCAAAACAATTTCTGACTAGTAACCTTACATTTTTTTGGAATATTTATTTTTTAGTTATAGGTAGACATAATATCTTTTATTTTCATGTGGTACTGAAGATCAAACCCAGTGCCTCATGCATGCATATGGACCTCTGAGCCAAAACCCCAACCTACAACCCTGCATTTCCATGAATACTAAAGAAAATGTGCAGTGTGAAAGAAATGTTGCCAATTGATGCATTTCACATGGTGTAATAGGGAAATGACACATTAAGATATCATTAAACAGTGCATAAATACTTTTCTCTCTTTCCTGAATTGAAGAGATTTAAAAATGCATGAAATTTTGAAGCATTTTGGTGATGGCTTTCCATGATAGAGAGTTGCTGGCTCAGGGTGCCAGGAACACTATGGTGAGTGCTGCTAATGCTACAATCTGAGAGCTACTAGCATTCCAACCTCAGAACTTCTAATACTAAGGGAGCTAGTTGTACTCTTTCTATTCGTGATTGCATCTAAATTAACACCCAAAAGCGTAAGATATATGAATATCTCTATTCTTTTGATGCTAATTCTGAATTTCTTTCCTGCCCCATGTATACCAGGACATGTAAGTTTTAATGCTTAGTGGGTTAGCAACATGCAGAAAGCTCACTAAGAGAACAACTTCCTCTGTAAGCAGCCCAAACAAGTGTTCACGTAGGTTTACTCATCTGAGAGTTTTTCAGTTCTTCCAAATAATGTTCTCTCTGCACATCACCATATGAGCCTACATCTACCTGGAACAGGCCACATTTTCTTGCAGCTGTGCACTTTGTGCTTACTTCTGAATCTAGGCCTCAGGTGCCTCTTCTGCATATTGACAATTCTTCCTTATTCACTTTCCCTTGTCCCTTGGGAACAAAGCTCTATTACATCGTGTGGTTCTCATTTACACTTTCAGAATTATCCATACTTCACATATGCAACTACACATAAATATAAACATATATATGTATAGATTCATTTATCTACTTATACACATAAATATGTTTTAATTCAAATTACAATAATGAATATTGTATACTGACTATATCATGAATGATATGCTCAATAGAATAGTGGCCTTCTGGGGTGGAGCTTATTTCTAGTTACCATGGGCATGCCATGGAATCAAGGAGAGTGATTAAGAAATAACAGTAGAAATTAAGAAAATTATTTGTGAGAAGATGTTTATCAAAATAGCCCCCAGTCTTCAAGACTTAAAATAACCCTTGTATTCCCAACTATCTAGAAGCAGGACTCTGGATGAGAAACATAATTAGTCTAAGGAAGATAAGGACATATTGTTCAATACTTACTTAAGAAAAGGCCAATGGGCTGGGGTTGTAGCTCAGTGCAAGAGTGTTGCCTAACATGTGTGAGGCCCTTGGTTTGAGCCTTAACAATACATCAAACAAACAAACAAACAAACAAATTCTGCCCATCTGCAACTACAAAAAAATTTTAAAAAGACAAAGCCAAGATAACAACAGAAGGCTTTCTCAGAGAAAAGACCCAAGAACTCTAAAAAAGATGGAGATAAACCATAATGTGAAAGAACTATTGTCAAATTGAGTAATAAGCTCTACTCAGTAAAAGACAGCATTAAAATATCTGCCCTGCAACATCTAAGAAGTGTTGCAGGGCAGGTATTTTAATCTTTAATCTGCCTCACTACATTAGTCAGCTTTCTGTGTCTCTGAAAGAATATGTAAGGTAAACAAATTACAAGGAAGAAAACTTTGACTAAACATTTCAAATATTTCATTCTGTGTATAATTGGTAAGCTCCATGGTCTGCAGACTCCATCATGGCAGGGACCACATTCTGGAGTAATTCTGCTCACCTCATGGCAGCTGATGTGGCTCAGTGGTCAAGTGCCCCTGAGTTCAATCTCTGGTTCTAAATGGTACCAAAAAAAAAAAAAAAGAAAAAAGAAAAAAAAGAAAAGCCCTTAAAGCAGAATTTTTCAATTAATTCGTCTTCATTACCATTGAAGCCTGGTTATTCAGGAGTCTGAGGCAGGAAGATGGTGAGTTTGAAGCCATCCTGAGCAACATATCACGACACTGTCTCAAAATAAAAGTCAGCAGTGTTGAAGGTGAGGCTGACCTGGCTGACCTGGGGCTCTGGGCTCAATCTCAGGCAGTCCAGAGGGAAAGGGCAGTTTCCCTCCATCCAGCCGTGGCTGGTTTGCCCCGAAAATGTCTGAAGGCAAAGACATCAGGGCACAGTGAGCATGGATGTCCATCCTCAGAAATCTACTTCTTTGGGATGTACGTCCCCTCTGTCATTATGATGTGGACCATGGTACGTAGGAATTATGGTGATACCTATTACCAGCATCATACCCTCCCTGCTCTGGTTAATGTGCAAAGCGTCCTCATATGAACTGTCTTCATTCATTTAGAAATACTTGCTGGGCACCTACTGTTTGCCAGGACTTCTCCAGGCACTGGGAATAGGCAGCGAATGGGCAGGGGAGGGGACAGACTCAAAATATTTGCCCTAGTTGAATTATATTCTCATAGAGGAAGAGAAAATGTGATTTTTAAAACACAAAATAGGGGCTGGGAGTGTAGTTTGGTGGCAGTGCTCTTGCCTAGCAAGTGGAAGGTCCTGGTTCTCTCCCCAGCACTGAAAAAAAAAATAGCATTTTAAGTGCTTAGGAGAAAATTCCAAGTAAGGTAAGGGGCACTGGAGTTGGGAACCTGTAAGTGGGAGACCTCACCTGGAGACCCTTAGGAAAAACCTTGAAGACCTGAACAAGCTCTGCCGTGCCCAACTTTTATTTTGGTGCTGGAAATCAAGGGTGCTTTACCACTGAGCCACATCCCCAGCCCTTTCTAATTTTTTTATTCTGACACAGGGACCCACTCAATTGCTAAGGTTGGCCTCCAACTTTTGATCCTCCTGCCTCAGCCTCCAGAGTTGCCCAAAACCCCATCTGTCTAAACCCTTAATTTCTCTCCTGGCTGCCTCTTGAGAGGAGGAAGAGGTTTCCCTATAGCCCAGCTCCCCCTGCCCACTGGGCAGGAACCTGGCTGCAGCAGGAAACACAACTGCCCTATCTTCTGTATTAAAATACCACACTCGGGTCTGCTGTCCCTGCCCCAGGCTCCTGATCCTCCCACTCCCCCACTTCCCAGTGGTCAACCCTGGCGCCACTGGAGCCCGTGACTGGGGAGTCCTGATCCAGGGTCCACACAGGACAGAGACAGAGGAAGCCCCTCCTCCTTGAGGCTCCTGTGCCAGGCCACCTGCAACGGCAGTGACTTCCTTCTGGGGGCTGCAGAGACTCCTCCTGTGGGTCCCGTCCATTTTCTTGCTTTTCCTCCCCGTCTCCTGGCTTCCTTCCCCCTGCTCCCCTGGGTTCCTCTTGTCTGGCTCTCTCATAGACAACTACTCCCTGTTGGCATGAGGGGACAAGGCGATGATGCATCTTGACTTTGCCTAATTGATAACTCCCTTTTTGACACTCTGGGAAAGTCCCCTGGCTCCTTCTGCTGCACCCAACTGGGAAGCTGGAGAGATGAGCAAGCCCTCCCCATGCCAGAAATAACGCCAACCCCAAGCAGAAGCCTTCTCGGAGAACAACAGCTTACCAGAAAGAAAGTTTTTCCGTTGCCAAGAAAAGCATCTTGTGTCAATCACTGATGGGGGCTGCCTCGGGCAAAGCTGGCCGGGTTCTTTAGGGAGAATACTATTGCCAGAAATGAGAACATGCTAGAAGGAGCAAGAATAGCACTCAGGAGACCATGTTGAAATGGACAGAGTATCACTGCGCGTGAAAGAAGGAGGAGAAGCTACAGGCATGGAAGTCAAAAAGTGGGAAGATGAGACATCGAAAGTCACGAGAGAACAGGAGCTGACAACAACAGAGGAGACTGGAAGAAAATTAAGGAATGAATGTCTATTCTTTTCCTTCTGCAATTGGCACATGTAACTTGCAGATCAAATCAGATTCATACTCGCTGCTGCAAGTGATGCAGTTCACAGAAGAGAACTTCCTAATTGGGCTTCTCTTGCCTTAATACATTTTCTGCTTCTATAACAAAATGCCCAAGACCAAGTCATTTATAAAGTAAAAAGGTCTATTTTGTCTCATGATTCTGGAGGCTGAGAAGGTATCAGATTCTGCTCGGCTTTTGGTGAGGGGCCTTACACTGATGCGTGGCAGAAAAGTGGGAAAGCAAGTGGGTGCAGGTGAAAGAGAGGTCACAGGGTGATAGAGGAAGTAGGAGAAAGGCGAGGATGTGAACTTGCTTCATAGCAGCCACTCTCATGAGAGCTAATCCATTCCCTTGAAATTAATCCAGTCTCAAAAAAGAGACATCTATCCTTCTTAAAGACCTAATTGTCTTTTAAAGACCCCAGTCCCAATATCACTCCATTGGCAACCAAATTTCAGCAAGAGTTTTGTTGGGGACAAACCATATCCAACCATCACACCTATTTAATAGTTTGATCTTCATCCCAAAGAAGAGTGTTTAGGTAAACGCTAAACGGCCCAAAACACTGGCCCCAGCATGCTGTTCTTTATGTCCTTTAGCTTGTCATCTTGTCATTAATCCATGCACGTGTTGGGGTCGGTGCTGCTGGAAGAGCTTAGCAATTGATAACCAAATTCTGTTGGTGGCCTGGGAAGGAGGGTGACCTACTCTTCTTGTGTCCTCTCTCAACACCACACAGATCTTAAGAATATTGTACATGTTACCTATTACAAATAGACATGGGGAAGAAAAATAGAGAGATATTTGAAGCCCCTGAAGAAACTCAAAGGTGTTTCCTGAGCTTCCTATAAGAATAAACATGGGGGCGGGAGATCGGCAAGGTAGATCTCACCCCCAGCCCTCTGCCCCCCATATTACTGCCAAATCCCAGCAGGAAGTCAGATACCCAGATGGATCTGTTCCAGCGTCCTGCCCTCTAACCCTCCTGGGGCCACTCCTGACTTGAAGATTGCTTAGAGAAATTAAAATGATCTGCTCAAATGTGAATTCACTCACCTACATGTGTGTCCTGTGGAATAATAAATCCCTGACTGTCCACAAAGTTTCTGTTGCAACACGGTGCACTTGTGCTGATTTCATTCAACGTGTCTAGTTGTGGTTTCTTTATGTTTCAAGCATCATAAAAACCAAAATGCCCCAAACTCTGCATTTCTAAAACTGTTTAAAAGGATCACAATACAGATGGCAGTGACTTTTCTCTCTCTCTCTCTCCCCCCCCCCCAGTGCCAGGGATCACACCCAGGGCCTCCTACATGCTCAGCAAGTATGCTCTACTGCTAAGTTACACTCCCAGGCACCCCCCTTTTTAATTTTAAGACCGAGTCCTGCTAAGTTGCCCAGGCTGGCCTCGAACTTGCCATCCTCCTGCCTCAGCCTCCCAAGTCACTGGGATTACAGGTGTGCGCCATAGCGCCAGGTGCCATATTCCTCTTAATCCACCCTGATATCGGGTCTACTTTGCAAAAATTACCATTTCCTTTCATTCCCCACCAAACACAGCTGTACATGTTCAGTAGTGAAGGAAGAATCTAGAACAATGGAACACCTCCCTGGTAGATGGATTTAACCTAAGGGAGAAAATAAAATAAGACCTTTACCTCTGCATTCACCTGGAGAAGCTTGCTGGTTAGTGCTCCAGAGGGGGAACCAACCAAATGGAGCATGGAGCCGGGGAGACGCACCATTACCCTGAGGAAAATCACAAAACTCCGTGTCAGTAAACAACGTGAAAACCGGCTTCATCTGAGTTTCTCACACTGTGTGAGAAAGCACATGGAGGGCTGGCCCAGGCGTCGGGTTGCTCCCCCATCGTGACTATTTTGGGTAAGCAGTTATTCACACCATTTTCTGGAAGGATTTGTACTTGGCTGTGATGTGGGACAGATGGCCTCGGGGTGTTCCGCCGAGGTTCCCCCGGAGAGCCCGGCTCCCAAGTGGACCTGCGCTGCCTCTGTGGGGAATCTCGCCACTGCTCTTTAGAGGACTTGGCCACTTTCTGCTCTGCAAGAGCCTCTTCTTCAGGCACATGTGTGGGACACCAGAGCTGCTCAACTGCAGCCAACCTGCCCCCAAGCCCAGGCCAGGGAGGCTGCCAGGCGGCAGGAGCCACAGATGTGAAATGCAAAACAGTCCCCGACAGTCACCCCCACTGGAGATGCCAGGCCCTGGGGAAGCGCCCTCCCGAGCCAGGGAGGAGTTCCAAAGGAGAAAAGCCGTTGTAACCACATGGCCTCCAGCCTCCAGCCGCAGACCCAGGTTCTCAGATGACCATGACACAGGAGCTGATTCCCACCTCCCACCTGACCTGGGCCCCTGTTACTTTGCCCTCTGTTGGCCACCTGCCCCCTTTTTAAATGGTCCACGTGACTTAGCATTTCTCACTGGGACATGGCCAACTAATGCCCACCCATGCACAGCACACAGCCTTATACCCCCTTGGGTCATCAGTCCGCCTTCCCCCAGCGGGTCCCGAGTGACCGCTACAAGTTGGTTAAGGAGCACCAAGTGAGCAGGGTCAGGCAGAGGGGACAGGTCAAGGCGCAGGGCTCACAAGAGTCTGGCGAGATGAAAGCATTTCCTCCCGTGGGGCTGGAGGGGTTAGTGGAAGAGGGCCTGGCAGGTCAGTGAGGGCAGGAGCCAGAGGTGGCCTCAGGGTTGAGCTAAGTGTCCCCCCAAAATTCCATATGCTCAAAGAGCCTCATCACCAGCCCATGGCACGGTCAGGAGGGGCAGAACCTTTGGGAGTAGGACTGGAGGAGGAGGTTAGATCATTAGAGGTGATTTGGACCCTGGCCTCTTCCCTTCTCTCCCTTCCTGCCGGGCCACCTCCACTATGTGCTCTCTGCCATGAGGTTTCCCTCCTAATAGGCCCAGAGGCAGTCGTGCCAGGCCATCAGGCATTGAAGCCCCTGAACCCATGAGCTGAAATAGGTCTTTCCTTCTGCTAAGTTGATTTCCTCAGCTATCTTGTCACAGCCACAGAAAACTGACTGGCACCTTCAGGAATCAGCTCATGCTGGAGAAGAGAAGAAACTGGCTCTCTAGTCACCAAAGGGTTTCACACCCAGCACTGCCATGGCCTGGTTTGGGTTGGAGAATCCCAATGGCCGTCATGTAGAGAATGAATTGGGATGAGGGATGAGAGTGGAAGTGAGGGTCACTGGAACAGTCCAGGGACGAAGTGAAGGACCATGGAGGGAAAGTGCGACCATGGGGGCAAAGAGAAGCAAACAGACTCCAGATACATGCTATGGGCGATTTAGAAAGAATCTGCAGGCAGATCAGATGGGTGAGGTCAAGTGTGGATTGAGGAGCGGGAGAGGAGGGGGGAAAAATAAGATTAACTCCTTGGTCCCGGCCTGGGGAAACCGGGAGAGGGAGGTGACATTGGCTGAGATTGGCAGAGAAGCAAATTTCATAGTAAAATTCTTGAGTTGTTTGGTTTGAGATGCGCATGAGATACCCCAGTGGAAACTTCCAGAAGGCGGTTGGCTGTGGGCAAATGAAGCAGGAGATATGGGCAGAGATCAGGGGTGGACATGGAAATCCACACGTTGTCAGTCGGCGATGGTCTTCCAAACCCAGCTATGAGCAGCAAGGACACTGAGACCCTGGGTGGGTGTCCTGTGGGCAGCTAAGCTCTCTGTTCCCCACGGCCACCTTTCCCTGTACCCAATAGGTCTTCAAGTCCCCTCACTGGGAGCTTTGACAAGCTGCCTTTTCCAGTTTGCTTTGAGTTACTTCCAGGCCTGCTATGAAAGATTGGTTTTGAAATCCAAAGTTTAGGAAAAGCCTCACAAGGATGGGGAAGGGGCAATCTGACAAACCCAAAAGGTTCCCAGTTGCCGGGGCCATCTCCAGGCCCCTCTGCCCACACAGGAGCTGCCACAAGGCTCATCAGCAGAGGACCAGGCAGCTCTGGTCAGGAGATGTGGCCAGATGACAGGGGGGGGGTGAGAGCTGAGCATCTGACAGCATGGATACCAGCACCCGGACTTCCTGACCCTCCCCTGAAAACAAAAATCTCTCCCACACCCCCAGCCTCAGAAAGAGTCCCTGCAGCACAATCACGAACCAGGCTAGAGAGGAGCCCGACTGGAAGAAGGTGCTTAAAGCATCCGAGAGAGATGGATGGGCAGAGCTGGGCCCTCAGGCATATGCTCGCCATCTGTCAGGCAGAGGGAGCCAGCCAGCCCTACATGGCGATTCAGAATTAAAAGAATATTCTTCAGTTTGACTGACACCCTGAGTAGCCCCAGCCAAGATGATTGGGCTCTGGGATCCAGATGGGATGGAGGGGCCTCTGCTCTCCTGAGGGAGATGCCTGGAGAGGGGCCACCCAGGGTTTGCAGTGGGGGGCAGGGGGACTCCCTGGGGCCCGGGAGGAGCATGTGGCTGGGCCCATGGGCAGGCCTGGGCCTGAGCTGGGACCTTGATATGCAGCTGGGCTTCAAAGACGAGGGCAAGACTGAGAGAAAATATTCTTCCCACATTGTCCCTGCCCCTGGGATCCATCTGACAACAGTATCGCCCAAGTTGCCAGGCACCTCCTGCAATGAAATGATCCACCAGAGACTCCTTCCTGAGCCGGTCCATGGATAGAGAGATCTCATCCCCTCCTTTCAGGCCAGACAAGGAGACTCTTTGTTCAGTACCAACCCCAGATATCCAGGTATCCCTCCCTGCCGGGACCTTCTCCCAAGAAGGACTCTGTTCCTTCCCACTGAACTCAGGCTAGAGAAAGTGGCTCATGATGAGCCCTGGAACGTGGGCAGAAGTGTCAGATGCCCCCTCTAGGTGAGTAGCTGGCCCAGGACGGAGCCACCACGGAGCAGAGCAGTGGAAGACCTGTCACGAAGCCCTGTGGGGAGTGAGGCATGGGCCCTTCTTCCTAAACCACCGAGATGGGGGCTCTGATTGTTTCCCCAACCCCCCCACCCATGACACCATCTTGTAAGGGTAGGCAAGCTGGAGACTGCAGGCCAGGTGAGGGGTTGGGGCACCATATGTTCCAAGAGCTCTGCTTTGCACGTGTGTGGGCTCTTTTTTTTAAATTTTTTTTAATCAAACTCTTAACACTTCCATCTTGGTATTTGATCTAATCTCTCTAAAGCTGGATGCATAGAAATCAAATTTTAACCATAGCATCTATTTTAGTTAATGAGAAAAAAAAAAGAAGAAGAAGAAGAAGAATTCTGCTCCTGTGAATCCATTCCAAGATCATCACGGAGTTCCTCCAGCGTGAAATCTACCTGCAGGCCCTGGGACCCCAGGGGAGAACATCCAGATCTGCGCATGGCCACAGGGCTCCCTTGGGTTCCAGGACATTTCCAATGCGATTGCTGCAGCTCAGCATCTTTCTAGTGAGACTTCCCACGAGATGACTGCATTGGCTCTTAAGACCAAAGTGCGAGGCCCACGGTGCTCAGTGACCCTGAGGAGAGGGGGTGGGCTTACCCCCATCCGACAGAGGCTCTGAGACCTGTGAGCCGCTTAGCTCCAGCTAACAGGTTGAAGTGGCATGAACTGGGCCACACGTGTGCCGTTCCCATGACCACACGTGGCAGCTGGTGTCAAATGGCAAACGTTTCTTCTGCCACGTGGCAGGGACAGCTCCAGCGTGCTCCAGACACCCACTCAGGAGGTGGGGGACCCTCAACATCCCTTGCCGTGACATTTTGTGGCAGAAGCTAGGAAGGCCCGTGGAGGCGCCAATGGCTCTAGAACAAGACAATGCTCACCTTGCCAGGCGGGAGCCTTCAGGAGTGTCCTCAATTCCAGCCCCCGCTCCTCCTGTCCCCAGGCCCTCAGGTGCCCTCTGAGAGATCCATGGGTGGGTGCCCGCGGCCCCTGGCTGACCTTACCAGGGTCAATGTGAGGATTAACTGAGATACTCCATAGAAAGCAGGCCTGGCACACTGTAACAGGGCCCAACAACCACTGTTACGTAACACAGTGAACTCCTTGGGGAATGGACCTGTCAGCATTTGAATTTATGGCTCAGGAATGTCATGGAGGTCCCCTTTCAGCCAAGGCCTCTAAATTTTGCCTCTCTGTTCCTTGGAGTCTCTTCCTGGAGCCTCCAACATACATATCTGGCTCAAGCCTCCACCTGCCCAGATAACAAATACCGTATTTAAGAAGTCAACTCTAAAACTCATCTCTTGCCCGTTCTTGGTAAACCTTGAAATTTTACTAGAACACATCCTACCTTAACTTTCTAAGAGTTCAATAATAGTAAGTTTTTCAGTTCTTGCAAGTTTGAAAATGACTTCATTTTGTCCCCACATTTGATTCATAGTTTGGCTGGGTATAGAAACCTGGATTGAAAATCAATTTGCCTATAACTATTTTTAAATAGATAATATCTGTCTTGTATTTATTTATTTTTATGTGATGCTGAGAATCAAACCCAGCACCTCACATGTGCTGGGCAAGTGCTCTACCCCTGAGCTCCAGCCCCAGCCCCATCCTCTAATATTTAAAGGTATTATTTAACCACCTTCCAGCTCCTAGGGATGTTATGGGGAAAATCAACATTATATTCTTTATCATTCCATTGTGTATCAATGCTTTTCCTTCTCTTTCTAGAAGCTTATAGGATATTGTTTTTTTATCTTGGTCCATGTTCTGTTGTTATGACAAAACACCTGGAACTGGGTGGTTTATAAAGGAGAGTTGTTTGGCTCATGGTTCTGGTGTCTGGGAAACCCAAGCACACCCCACCGGCATTTTGCAAGGGCCTTCTTGTTGCATCAACACATAATGAAGCCTGGGTGTGGTGGCACACACCTGTGATCCCAGCATCTCAGGAGGCTAAGGCAGGAGGATCTCAAGTTCAACTTTGATGTCTGGAATTTGAAATTTTACAGTGAAATACTCAAAATTCCTAATTTAAGAAAAAAAATTTCAAATAAAAAAGTGAATTTGAAATTCCATGGTAACAGGAAGTGGCTTTCATTCATCATTCTGGGTGCGTGAAGGGCACGTTGAGTCTAGAACTGTCCGACAGGACTTCCTGCAATGGTGGACATGCTTTGATACACTTGTTCAAAGTGGCATTCACTGGCCACATATAGCTCCTGAGCACTTGAAATGTGGCTAGGGTGACAGAGGAACTGACGTTTTCATTTCAGCTCATTTCCATCTACTTAGCCATAAGGGTTAACGGCTACCACACTAAAGAGTGCAGATATAAAAATTCATGAATAAATTCTGATGAGTTTTTTTTCTTAATCTTTTATTTTTCCTCTTTTTGTCTGGTTCCATTTTGAATTCTTCATATTTAGATACCCTCAATTGACCGTCTCAAGTTTCTTACATTTTATTTTATTTTTCTCATCTTTCTTTTTTTTTTTCTTTCCTTTATTTGGAACATTTCCTTTATTTTTCATTTTGACTTTTCTACTGACATTTTTATTTTGCTTTTTTCTTTAAGTTTCACAAGCTCTTCTTATGATCCAGTCGGTTGCTTTTAAAAGGTCCTCTTCATAATCTACAGATGCAATAGGCTACTTTATCTTTTAGGGTTTTTTTAAAGTTTACATGTATTCTGTCCATTTTCTATCCCTCTAAGCTCCTTTTATTCTGTCTCCATCAAGTTAATGGTGCCCCTTCACTGTCTGGTAATCCAGGGCTATTTGCTCATTTTTAAGATTTAAGTGCTGGGAGTCTGATTGAAAGCTTTGCGCAGGGGCCCAGCTTCTCGCCTGCTGGCGGAGCTCCTCTGACAGCCATCAGATGACAAGTCGACTCCTTAAATGTCAGTGTCAGAGTCTTTTCTCTAGGGCCATTGAGTTTCACATGAGAAGAATCCCTCAGCTGTGTGCCTGCGGGAGGTCACGGGCAGGCCAGGACCGTGTTTCCCTTCCCATGTTCCAGGGGCGAGGGCGATGAGTTCACCGGTCACCGTGAGACGTCCACCACCCCCTCCCATCCCTAACTCTGCGCCTGACTCCACTCCTGCACTGCGTGGGCTCCACGCTCTGCCTCCAACTTCCAGCCTCCTGGGGGAGAGGACGCTGGTTTCCCAGGGGTCTGGGAAACTTCATTCAGATCCTCCTCACCTGCCTACGTCTTCCACGATTCATTCACACAGACCTTTAATTCCAGCAAATGTCACACTGATTTCCAACTTTTCTTGCTCACGTGGCTTTCTTTATTTTCTATTGATTTGACCTCAGATCCCACTATCTCAGGGACGCATTCAAGGATTGGTTTAACTCATAACATTTTTTTATATTCTCAAATTCTTTGGGCACCTCTAGCTTGAAAATGTATTCTCATCTTATTTATTTGTTCACACATTTCTTCCTTTACATGTTAACTAGGAACTTGTTTCCAAAGAATGTTCACCTAAGTCTCGAGTCTCCTTTGGGTCCTTCCTACTTGGCCTAGATGGTTGTGTCTGTGCTAAATTCCTGCATTACTTTTCTCTTGTTATTCTCTAAACAATATAGTACAGCAACTATTTACCTTGTATTTACATTGTGTTTGGTATTAATTATAAGCAATCTAGAGATGATTTAAAATACACAGGAGATGTGGGGGTGGTTATATGCACCGACTATGTGATTTCATATAAGGCGCTTGAGCATCTGCAGATTTTGGTATCCTTGGGGGGTCTTGGAACCTTCCAATTATGAGGGATGATTGTGTACAAATGCAAGGTATTGTTGTCTTCTTATTGCCCATGTGTTTCCTGAGGGTTAAATGACACTTGGAGAGGCCGTACTGCCAAATCTCCTGTTTTGAAGATGCTGAAGGCAACCTACCACACTACAGGCCTTGCGACCTGTCAGACTGAACTGTGTCAGAAGTCCAAGGCCACCTCCCAGCCTCCCCTGCCTGAGCTCAGAACAGGCAGCCTAACACAGCAGAGGCTGATACAGAGGGAAATGATATCCCTCGGGATGGCAACTGTGCGGAGCACTGAGCCCTAATGCCTCAGATGCCTCAGCAACACAGTGACACATTATTACTCTGGTTTACAGAGAAGTGAAATGAACTGTCCAAATATCAGCCAGCAAGTGGTAGGGAAGTTCTGAGTCCTACACTCCATTCGGCATCCACCAAGGTCTAAATAATTTGTCTAAGCAGGGGCTAGGATGATGAGTCGGGTGGTCAGTTCTCCACCAACTGTAACCAACCTGGCCGTGCAAATGCACACTTCTACATACACACATTATACAAAACCCTGATAACCCCCGGAGCAATTGCAACAAGCACATAACAGTAGCAGTAAATAAAACCCAGTCTTCTGGGGATGCGGGCTGTGCAAATTCTTTAAATCTGATTTAAAGTTAGGTTGAGGAAACATGCTAGATAGAATCTTCATTTAAAACCCTGGAATATGGGCTGGGGATGTGGTTCAAGCGGTAGCGTGCTTACCTGGCATGCGTGCAGCCCGTGTTTGATCCTTAGCACCACATACAAAGATGTTGTGTCTGCGGATAACTAAAAAATAAATATTAAAAATTATCTCTCTCTCTCTCCCTCTCTCTCTCTCTCTCTCACTCTCTCTTTAAAAAAAAACAAAAAACAAAAAACCCTTGGAATACGGCGCTGGGGACCAGCTCAGTGGTAGAGTACTTGCCTAGTATGCACAAGGCCCTGAATTCAATCCCCAGTATTAGAGGCAAGGGGTTGGGGCAGGGGGCCCAACTTCAAAGTACAAGTCTTTTGTTTAAAGTCTGTTTCACGCCCCAGGAAACGAACATTGTCTTACTTAGGCTTTGTCTAAGAGTAGAAGCCCTTCTGCTTGGAGACAGACCACTTCAGATGTCCCAGAGAAACATATAGAAGCAAAAGAAAACTCTGTTTCCCACAACTAGCTTCACCCCAAACATCAGCAGCCTATCATGCACCCCAAACTGCTGGACACGTAGATGGTCCACCTCATGGGTCACCAGGAGAGGCAGCCAGAGGTGGAGGGCAGAGGAAACCACTTACAGCAACATAGCTTTGCCTCCTAGTTAATGCCCGAGTGACCAATAAGGTGCAGGACCCTGGGGTAAAAGGTCACCAGCATGTAGGCCTCAAGGTGGAGTTTTTGAGACTCCTAGTGTAAAGGTTGGTTAAGATTTAAACCAACCTTCCCACCCAAGACAGCTAAAAAGCTGGAAAAAAATTTTAACCTGCTAAAAGCATTTAATTTTTTTTTTTTGTAAAACCCTAATAATTATCAGGTCAAGACTAAATGAAGCCAGAAACCTAGAGTTTGCTGTGATTTGAAGCTCTCTTGCCCTAGGGGTGTTTGCTGAACTTGGCACATTTGAGCTTCAATTTTTACAGCCTCCTGCAGCATTAGGGAAGAAGAAGATACCTAGGGACCACCCAAGATGGGAAATCTAATATGAAAGTGTGACCCAAAAGGTGCCCCCCTCCCCAGCGGGACTGCAAAGAAAAGTGGCTTCAGAGCAGGGGAAAGGAAACCCATCCAAAAAAAGTTGCATCTGCGAGGCCGTCCTCCTGGGTATTTGCAGCCAAAACCCAGCGACTTCAAGCTGAAAATCTGGTTCACAGCATTGCAGATGGAGATTGGCCTGGGGGAGCAGGGTGCACACAGAGGCTCTCGGAGGAAGCGGCCCCCCCATCCTTATATAAGGACTTAAGTACCCAAGGATTTTGGCATCCGTGGGGGTCCTGGAACCTATTCCCAGAAGATACTGAAGGACAACTGTGTTTCCAACTACCAGGGCCCTTCTGTTTGCTCTGAATAACCAGCCTACCTGGCTGGCTCTGCAGAGACCCCAGACCTGGAGCAGAGCATCAACCACTCACAGCTCATGATCCTCTCAGAATCAGTGTCTGCAAGTTCTTTCCACCAATGCTACTGCACTTCCTGCAAAATGGGAGCAATTTGGTTAATGGTGATTAACACTATTTTCTTTTGCTTCAAGATCTTTACACTGTTTTCTAAATAATCTGTCTCCACTTCAACAATAGTGTCCAAACTCGAGATCCAGCTGACAGTCCCTCCTTTTTCTCCAGTCCTACAACTTCACCATCACTTTGACCACCCACCACCATCTCACACCACCCAACCCACTGTACACCCTACAATGGTTTGAGCCTCAGCATATGGCCCTGCTCCTCTCTTGATGCTGACTTTCTATCCAGCCTGAGCTCCTGATCTATCTCTGTGACACTGCCCTGCACTGGGGACCTACATCCCTCTTCCCTGTTCTGGGACTCACCCTCCATTCTTACACTAGGCAGTCACCCTTTCCCATGGTTCATGGATACAGCAGTGAACCTCAGCTCCCACCTGCCCTACAGGTGGGCATAGTGACCCAGGGTTCCCCCAGTAATCCGGGAGCATCTTCTAGCCACAGTGATTGGTGCAGGGGTGGGGGTGGGGCCCATGCCAGGCCAATCAGAGCTAAGTAGCTTTCCCTTTAGGGTTTCCCAGTCAGTAAAGATCTAGGTTAGGAGCAATTTTGTCACTACTTGCAAAAATGTCTTAGGGGAAAATAGAAAATAAAAAACAGGGTTAAGAGTTAAAGAGCAGAGCATACACTTAGCAAGCATGAGGCCCTGGGTTCAGCCTCCAGCATCCAAAAAGAAAAAAATAGAAATTTAAAATAAAAAAAAGAGTTGGATGGAGAAAGAGAGGATTCCTGAAAACATCATTTGATCTCCAGGACCCAGTTTCCATGAGACAGTACCTGGACATCTCTCATAAATGCAAGTGAAGGCTTTGATCTTTCTTCCCTGGGCCAGGTTGAGTGGGTTTCTGTCCCACTTGCAACCTGACTCATGTACCCAAAACCCTGGCCCAAAGCCATGTGCATCTTATTTCTATTAACATCACTCTTGCCCAGATCACCTGTCCTGTCAGCCCTGCTTCTAGGCAAATGCCGACCTGTAGACAAGATGTCCTTCAGACCAGCACCACCCACTGGAGACTCAGGTAATATCCACAGAGGCTTGCTTCTCTAATAATTTTGTAAATTCAATCATCCTCCTTTTTTTATTGACTATGTTCCAGGTTTTGTGCTGGGTACCTGGGAATCGGGCACAAGAGACAGTTAAGACCCCTACTCTTACGGAGGTGCACCTGGTCAAAAGTGGGGACAATCACAAAGTAGCCACTAAGGAATCAAGAACATTCCATAAAGTGATAGTTGTTTTAAAACATGTGGAAGAAGATCCAACACAACATAGGGTGGTCAGGAAAGAGGGCTTTGCTAGGGTCACTAACCTTTGACCCAAGACCTGAATGACAACCGGTGGCTGCCACATGGCATGTGAACCAGGAGTATTCCAAGTAGTGCAGTAAGTAGGTACAAAAGGCCCCAAGGTGGGCACAAGCTTAATAATTCCAAGAAACATACAGGAGGCCAGTACCCTTGATGGGGGTTGAGTGGGGCTGGAGGGACCACAGGAGAACACAATGTCATTTTAAATAAAGTTATAGGTGTGAAAACATTGCTCAGTGATTGGCGCATCAGCACAATTACACTTCTTTTCCTTCTCCATTCAGTGGTATCCAAACACTCCCAAGCTTCTAGCATTGAAAGTACAGCC
Organism: Ictidomys tridecemlineatus; assembly: GCF_052094955.1. Classification (NCBI taxonomy): domain Eukaryota; kingdom Metazoa; phylum Chordata; class Mammalia; order Rodentia; family Sciuridae; genus Ictidomys; species Ictidomys tridecemlineatus. The sequence goes on from NC_135485.1 coordinate 85,777,218, forward strand.
AGATCTGATAGGGGCTGGAAGACCAGGAAGAAACATTGAACTTGACCTTGATCCCATAGACAAGCTGGTAGAGAGTTTCAGGCAAAGGAATGATTAGTCTGAATGATAGTTTTAAAAAATCGTTTTGGGGACTGTGTGGACAAGGGATTTTCAGGGAGCAAAAATGAGTGTTCAAGGAGGCATTAAGGAGGTCCATCCCCCTGGACTTGCTGACCACTTGCTGATGATGGCCAGCTCCAGCTTCCCACTGCTGTATCTGAGGGCTTTCTTCCAGAACCTCCACCTCTGAGCCACAATCCCAGCTTATAATATGGTTTATTTTTAGGAAATAGAGATCAAAGCATTTAGAGAAAGGGGGACATTAGTCTGGGAGCAGGAAAAAACAGTAATTCTTTGTATAATTCATGTACTGTTTTCAGAAGGTCCAGATTATTTCAGAATAAAAAGTTAAAAAATAAAATGGGCATTAACTCTAGAATCAGATTTTTTTATATTATTATTAAAAAAGAGAAGGTGTCTATAGCCATAGCTTGTGCTATCAATGGGATAGATTTCTGCTGTCAGCGGAGCTTCCAACAGCCTCGGAAGAATAAGGAACCAAAGCAGAGCCCTCCTGCCCTTCTAAGCTGCCAGGAGTCCCAGACACAAAGCCCAGCTTCTCCCAGCTTTGCCGAAAGATAAGTGCTGATAAGAGCTCCAGGTCAGCACTGGCCCCCCAGCTCGCTGAAAGGGGGCAGTGCTCCCAGAGCTCAGCCAGACACAAACCAGAAGACCTGCCTATCTTCCAAGTAGAGGGCTGCGCTCAGCAGCTGAGGTCTGAGCTGCCCCTCTGCAGGGTGTCCACCTGAGTGAGGGCACTGCCTGCGCCCCTTCCCAGAGAGGTAGGATGTCAAGGAAGCCCTTCAGGTTTACAGGGTTGAAGGTTGAACCTCTTCTGCCTTCTGATTCAGGAAATGGAACAAAATCTCAACATCACTCAGTGAAAAGATAAGCTATGAAAACAACTAGTGGCCTGCATCTGAGTTTCTCAGCAAATCCACAGCACAGTGGACCTTGGAAAGCCGGCATTTGGGCGGTGCCTGGTGGGCTGGGCCAGCCTTTGACACTAACCTCTTGGAAGCAAAAGACCAATTCCACCGGCCAGATTCTCTTTTTGGAATGGCCATGACAGCGATTCCTGGCCAGGTTGGCCACACTGACTAGTCTTCCCAAGGAAGTACAGTTCCTTATCTTCCCCCCACGCCCCCCCCCCACGTCCCTGCATCCATGCGCTCCGCTCCGCATCCGTGCGCTCCCCTCCACAGACTTAACCAACCAAGGATCAAAAATATTCAGGGGAAAGTGTCAGCATAGAGCAGAAACAGACTCCCCTTGCCCCTTGCCATAATTTCGTAAACAATGTACCATAACAACTGTTTGAAAAGCATTTGCATGGCTCTAGGTGTGTCATCTAGAGAGGATTTAAGTACCGTGATGTGCATCGGGAAGGTGCAAACCCCACACCATTTTGTAGAAGGAACTTGATGATGGGGGGTGGGGCGGATAGGGGGTGTAGACGAGGTGTGCTGGAACCAGTCCTCCACGGACGCTGAGGAACACCAATGTCACTTTGAAACAACTGTCCAGTCAAGTCTTGTGTCTGGAATCGGTACCCCAGTCTGTGGTGCGCAGGGTTTCATAGAAGCACAATGACACCGCAAACTCCCCGACTTTAATTTTGGGGAGAAGCGGTCTTTATACAGCCCCCCAACACAACACACCACACACACACATACACCCCTACCAACGACTCAAACCTTGTCCGTGTCGCGGACCCCGTGGACCCTGCAGATCTGCAGACCCTGGACGTCTTCCAGGGAGCGCAGGGCGCTGGCACGTGGGCACACTGCCCCCTTGCGATGGTTCGAGTCAGTCCACTCGGCCGCTTGCTAGGACCGGGATCAGGGCCCCTCATTTCACCACTTCCCCTCCTAAAGGGATGTGAAATGAAAGGGTAATCACTGCTTTCCTCCATGGTGGCTAAAGATCGGTCCATGAGCATGGGCTCCACCTTGGCTGGCAGGGACAACGTTCCAGATGTCTCAGAGTTAGTAGCCACAGGTTGTAAGGTGTGGCCCTGGAACTCTGGGCAAGTTGCTGAAATTCTGTTCTCACTTCAAAGTCAGGAAAATAATTAAAACCTGTGTTGTTTATATAGAGGACTATGTAAAGCTCACAGGGGTGGTAAGTGTGACCAAGGGCTTACATGCTGTGCGCGCGCGCGCACACACACACACACACACACACACACACACACGATCACGATTGTCCTCTTTCCAAGGGATTTTATTCAAAACACAGCCCCCAGTAATGCTCTCCAGCACAGCTGCCCACCTCTTGCTCCTCACACAGGGTATGTGGGTTGTAAGGAGCCTCCCACCCCACCTCCACTGGCTCAAGGTCCGGGTGGAGCAGGTACCGCAGCCTGAGGGGACACTGGGAGGTATCCAAGGATAGCCTCTGTCCTGCAACTAAACCCAGACCTAGCTCTGAGGGGTCCCAGCTCCCCTCCTGCCTGGGCTTCTGAGATTTCCGTTGTTTCTCACTGGAGACTTCATAAAACCAGGTACAAGTACTAAAATAGTAATGAAAACTGCTAGGATTTATTGAGTGCTAATGAAAAGCCTGGCCTTCCCTCAGCTCTGCATTAACTCACACCCGGCCTAGGCAACAGACGCGTTGAGTCAGGCAAGGAATATTCTCTCCTTCTCTCCCTGGAAGTCCCAGAAGCACCCGGGGTAACCCACAGGCAGGCAGCCTTGGCATCCCTGAAGAGGGAACGGGAGGAGGCTGCCCACGGCGGCCAGTGAGCCGGGCTGCTGGCCTGTATGTCAAGCCAGGTTTTGCCCCTGAGTAGAGAGAGGTCCACCGAGTTTCCCCCCAACCAGCGCCCCAGGAAGCGCTCCTGGCCGGGTCTCTTCAGCACCATCCTGGAAATTCTTTTCTCCCGGGGTTCCTTCCAAACAGTTGCTCCATTTTTCCCCAGGATTTTACAAGTTCGACATTTGTGGTTTAGATCGTGATTTTGGCTCACACGAGTGTTTGTTCCTGTAGATTTGTATATTTTTAAAAGAAAAAGAAAAGTTCAATTTTTACATTACTTGTCCAAACAGATTTGCAGCTTCAATATTTTTAAAACTGGGGTTTGGACTCTGGGTTAAAATTCCCTAGTGATTCAGGAAAATTTTATTGCTAAAAGCTGAGTTGCTTCAAGCTTTCCTCTCCTCCCCTCCCATTTTCTGTGTGGCATAGAATCCCAGAGGCACATCACCGACAGCCTCACTCCCCTAAGAGAATGTCCTTCTCTAGGCCGAGCTGGAATATAATAACTTGGAAAGAAGAAGGCCCATTAAATGTAGACAAGATTTAAGCCACTGTCCAACAGGCAAAGAACTGAAAAGAAAAAGAAAAATACAGAGAGAGAGATTCTGAGTCAAGAGCTGTGGAATAAACTGCATTCATTAAGAATCATCTCTAAAATATATGCCAGCCTAGGCAGTTTTAGAAGCAAGTTATTTCACACCCTTCAGGAATTGGAAAGGTCTTTGCTATTTAAACTGCTGTAGGATTGAAACAAATGTAAAACCTCTAAGTTCATTTCCCTTGGCTAACCCAACCCTGAGGCCAGGGCTGGTGGGGGACGAGTGAGCCGATGGGGTAAGGTTCAAGGAAACCAGGGTGTGGCATCAGGAAGTCACATAAAGCCAGTGGCCAAAATAAGAGCCAGTTGGTGACCAGTGGACTGGCAACATAAGGTTTGCTGCTGACCACAACCAGCGCGGACTCCACAGAGAGGTGAGAGTCGACACTGATTGGCGTGAATGAGGAGACCAGTGAAGAGAGGAAGCAGGGACAGTAATACAAGAAAACTCCTTCTAGAAGCTTCATGAAGGGGAACAGAGGGGACACAGCAGCTGCAACGTGATGACCACGAAGGACTATTGTTTTATTGGTACACACTAGACCTTGTTTGGATACTGATAAGAATGATCCAGAAGTGGAGGTGAAACTGATGGTGAAAATTGTGATGTGCATAGAGAATGTGTTGTAAAGACATTTACTGAAAAAAAAGGGGGAACAACCTAAATGTCCAATAGGGACGTTAGCTAAATACACCAGATTATTATGCAGCCATTAAAAGTGATATTATAGACCTACAGCTATATAATATCAGTCTCTAACCACTTGTTAAAGGCTGAGTGTTTCCCCTAAGGTAGGAAACTAAGCAAGAATTCCTGGTCTCATCACACCTGTTCAATACCTGTTCAACATACTGGAGACCCTAGCCCGTGCAATAAGGCAAGAAAAAGAAATAAAAGGCATGCAGATTGAGGAAAAGAAGATATAAAACTCCCCTTCTTTCCAGATGACTATCTACATAAAATATTTCAAGGAATCTACAAAAGGAGGAGGAGGAGGAGGAGGAGGAGGAGGAGGAGGAGGAGGAGGAGGAGGAGGAGGAGGAGGAGGAGGAACCCTCAGGACTAATGGATTTAGCTAAACCAAAAAATACAAAGTCTGCACAGAAAAATTAATTGTATTTCTGGAAACTACCAAAGAACAATTGGAAACTAAAAACAATATATTTATAACTTCTGAGAAAGGCAAGGAAAAGAAAGGAAAATAAGGGAGGGAGGAAAGAAATTGGGCATAAATCTAACAAAACATTCATTCATAAAGATGTGTGTTGAAAACTACAAAAGAAATCAAAGAAGAGATAAATAAATAGAGAGACCCATCATGTTCATGGATTGTTAGGACTCAACATAGTAAAACTGTCAAATCTCAAATTGATCTACAGGCTTGACACAAAATCCTATCAGGATTCTTTGAAGACAGACAAACTAAACCTAAATTTTAGATGGAAAAGCAAAATAACTAAGTCGCAAAAACAATTTTGGGAAAGAACATAATTGGAAGAATTGTATCACCTGTTTTTAAGAATTACTACACTTACACTACTAAGATAATATGGTATTGACAGAGCCATAGACACAAATCAAGAAAACAGAATAGAGATTCAGAAATAGACAAACACAGGGATGGCCAACTGATTTTTTTTTTTAATGTAATACAACTCAATAGAAAGAGAGTCTTTTCAACAAACAGTATTTGAAAAATTAGACATTAACTTCAACATAAACTTTACATATTTTAAAAAATAACTAGGGCTGGGCTAGGGATGTGGCTCAAGCAGTAGTGCACTCGCCTGGCATGCGTGAGGCCCGGGTTCGATCCTCAGCACCACATACAAAGATGTTGTGTCTGCCAAAAACTAAAAAATAAATATTAAAAAATTCCTCTCTCTCTCTCTCTCTCTCTCTCTCTCTCTCTCTCTCTCTCTCTCTCTCTCTCCCTCCCTCCCTCCCTCCCTCCCTCCCTCCCTCTCCTCTCTCTTAAAAAAATAAATAAATAACTAGGGCTGGGGATACAGCACAGTCAGTAGAGTGCTTGCCTTGCATGCATAAATCCCTGGGTTAAAAAAAAAAGAAAGAAAGAAAAGAAAAAGAAAAACAGTGGATCATAGATCTAAATAAAAATATATAAAACTTTAAGAGAAAAATATAAGAGAAAGTGTTTATGACCCAGGTTTAAGCACAGAATTTGTGAATATGTCACCAAAAACACAATCTACAAAAGAAAATATTAATCAATTATATTTCATTCAAATTTAAAATGTTTCTCTGCCCAAGGCTCTGTTTAAAGGATAAGAAGACAAGCAAAAGATTTGAAAACTGACAAAAGATTTAATTGCAGATGCACCCAGAACTCTCTAAACTCTGCACTAAGAAAAAAATCCAATTTATAAAATGGGTAGCCAGGCCTGGTGGCACACACCTGTAATCCCAGTGGCTCAGGAGGCTGAGGTAGGAATATTGCAAGTTCAAAGCCAGCCTCAGCAACTTAGTGAGGCCCTGGCTCAAAACGTAAAAAGGGCTGAGCATGTGGCTCAGTGGTTCAGCACCCCTGGGTTCGATCCCCAGTACCTAATCAATTAATTAGGCAAAAGACTTGAGCAGGCACTTCATCAAAGAAGGCCCATGGATGGCCTGAAGACATGTTCTTTATCCTCCACATGAAATCAAAACAAAATAAAACAAAACAAAGCTATTACTAAAAATTTACCAGGACATTCATGTGTGTGACAAAGCCCAAGGCACATGGAGGAGAGGCTTCTAATCACAGCTTCAGGCAACAATTTCCTTCAATTGAAGGATGCAGGAAAAGAGACCTTCAGGCCCTCCCAGTCCCTGGCCATGGTTACCTCCATCCACTCAGGCTTCCAGCCAAGGTTCCACACACCTGGAAGCAGATGCAAGAATCTCCACCACTCCCTGTCCAAGCAGGGTATGCAAAAACCCTGAGCTCAATAGTTGCTTGAAGCTGCTAAGGATGACTATTGCCCTGTAGTAGTAACCAGAACAAGGCACACTCTTGTGTGCCCTCTCAAAAGCACATTGACTGCAGATCAGAGTCAACACCTTACTAAACGCTTGCCACCAAATAGAAAGCCACTGTCTGCCAGGTATCTGCTTGTTTCCTCCTACCAATTAAATTATGTGCATATGAAGAGACATCGTGTTGTTCCCCAGCCTGCCAAAGTCAGTTCTGTTCATTGTTATAAATACACAACCAAATTAAAAATATATAAACCAGCCAGGCACGGTCGTGCATGCCTATAATCCCAGCTGCCCAGGAGGCCGAAGCAGGAGGATTGAGAGTTCAAAGCCAGCCTCAGCAATGGGGAGGCAATAAGCAACTCAGTGAGACTTTGTCTCTAAATAAAATACAAAAAAAATGGGGGGATTGTTAGGACTGTGGCTCAGTTGTTGAGTGTCCCTGAGTTCAACCCCTAGTACACCCTCCCAAATTATATATATATATATATATATATATATATATATATATATATATATATATATAGAGAGAGAGAGAGAGAGAGAGAGAGAGAGAGAGAGAGGGGAGGGAGACCCAATCACCTCCCACGGGTCTTACCTCCAAATACTAGAACTCTGGAGGTCAAGGTCCCCACACATGACTTCCAGGAGACACACTACAACCATCCCAAAGAGCAAAAAATAAAAGTCACTGTGACAGAAGGAAGTGGGGCAAGATAACTGTAAAATACCATTGAGGGGATTTTTGAAAATCCAAAAGGCTTCTGCATGCCAATGGCTTTTAAGTGTCCTTAAGTTCTCTGACCACTTTAAAGACATCCAAGCTGATATTGCTACCATGGGTGATTTATGGTTCTGCTCCCCCTGGGCTCTACTCCCCCGAGGCCCAGCTCTCCCTGGGCACTGCTGCCCCTTGGCCCTTCTCCCCCTGGCCCTTTTCTCCTGACTGTGCTCCCCCAGGCTCTGCTCTCCTGTGCCTTGCTCCCCTGGGCCCTACTCCTTCTGGGTCCTTCTCCCCTTGGTCCCGCTATCCTGGGCCCTACTCCCCGCTGTGTTCTGCTCCCTCTGGCCCTGCTCCCCCTGTGGGCTCTGCTCTCCCTAGCCCTGCTCACCTGGGCCATGCTCCCCCTGATCCTCCACTCCCTGGGCCCTGCTCCACCTAGTCCTGCTGCCCTCGTGCCCTGATCCCTCTGGCCCTGCTCCCCTGGGCCATAGTCTCCCCAGTCTTGCTCCCCTTCTCCCTGCTCCTCCTGGGCCCTGGTTCCCAATGGCCCCGCTCACCCTGGGACCTGCTGCCCCTGTACCCTGCTTCACCTGGTCCTGCTTCCCTGGGCCTTGCTTCCTCTTGCTCTCCTCTCCTGGCCTTGCTCCCCGGGTCCTGCTCCCTCTCATCCTGCTCACCCCGGTCTGCTCCCTGACGCCTACTCCTCCTGTTTCTGCTCCCCTTGAGCCCACTTCCCCCTGGGTCCTGCCCCCCTCCCTGGTCCTGTTTCCCTGTGCCTCATTCCCCCTGGCCCTATTCCTCCTGGCCTTGTTCCCCCTGGCACTGCTTTCCTGGGCCCTGCTCCTCTGGTCTTGCTCTCCTTGGGCCCTGTTCCACCTGGTCCTGTTCCCCACCCCAATGCCCTACTCCCCTAGCACTGCTCCCCTGGGCCCTGCTTCCCGTGCCCTGCTCGCCTGGGTTCTGCTCCACCTGGGCCCTGCTTCCCAGTGCCCTGCTCCTCCTAGGCCCTACTTCTCCTGGCCCTAATCCCCTGGTCCTTCTCCCCCTGGCCTTGCTCCCCTGAGCCTTGTTCTCCTGGTCCCTGCTTTCCCTTGCCCTGTTCCCCTGGGCCCTGCTCCTGTGGCCCAGCTCCACCTGGTCCTGATAACCATGGCCCTGCTCCTCATGGGCCTTACTCTCCTGGGCCCTGCTTCCCCGCACCCTGCTCTCCCTGGTCTTACTCCCCATGGGACCTGCTCCCCACCTCAAACTTAACCATCCACCTACTCCCAGCCAGTGCCCATGACCTGGTCCAACATTGTCTGTGAAGCAGCCTTTCTCATGCCTCCTAACAATGTTGGAAAAAAATATGAAAATCTCATAATAGTCTTGGTTGCTGAGGCTTTCACTATGCACTGTGAGATTCTAGGTAAGTCACGGATTCTGCAACTGAGTAAGCAGGGTAGATTCTATTTGGTTAAGGAACATAACAATTTCCATCTTTTACTTACCTTCTCTTTAGACACTAATTTGCCTCAGAATATCATTAGCTCAGACAACAAAAATTTGTGACTTACCCTCCTAGATAGAGTCACAAGAGAATCAACCAAAAGGACTTTCTGGGCCTTGGAAACCAGCACTTAAAAAAAACACCAGGGGCATTTTACAGGGGTTGACTTTTATAAAATAAAACTTCATTCTCTACCTGCAAATAATAAGTTTTTAAAACACTCTTCAGAAATCTTCAAAATACACTATATTCTTAATTTATTAAAATATCAGTTCACTTATGAAATGTAAAAAAATAGAAAAATAGAACATAATTCCTATAAGTTTTGAGTTTACCATATTGAAAAGGCTAAAGTAAAATAAATAAGCAACAATAACAACAAAGCTGACAATAAACAAGAATTGTGATGCTTTTGTACCTAAAATTTGAAGATTCAATGAGAAATCAGATAGAAAAAAAAAGTTAACTATCTCTTAAATTGATAGTCACTTGTGAAGAACTGGAACAGAGTGAAACAAGGTTCTTCACTTTAAAGGTAGAACTGACATTTCTTCTCAACTTTTTAATTCCCCAAATGAAGCAATTAGCTCAATGTATAAAACAATTATTTATTCTCAGTAAAGGAGCATCTATTACATGCCAAAATTAAAACCCAATTACAAAACTTTTTGACTAATGAAGCCTACACAGTTTTCACCTAAACAAATTTGCTCAATAAGTTGACTAAATTCTAAGATGCTTATTTTAAAAAAACCCATAAATTTGAAATGACAGAATTGTCCAAAAGGAAAATAAGACAGTGTACTTATAAAATTTGTTATTCTCACTGTAATACATTTTTAAACTATTTTTTTCTTTTTATATTTCCTTTAATTAATTATACCCAACATTGGAATGCTTTTATGTACTTTGAAATATTATACATGAGATATACTTTCTAATTCTTCTCATTGATCATGTTGTAGAATCTCATTGGTCTTGAAATCATATATGTATAAAGTAATGATATCTGCTTCAATCTTCTATTCTTTCTATCCCCATATCCCTTATCCTTTCTTCACTCCCCTCTATCTCATCTAAAGTAACTATATTCTTCCAAGGATGCCTTCCTCCCTTAATGTGAATTAGCCTCCATATATTAGTGAAAACATTTGGCCTTTGTTTTTTTGAGATGGGCTTATTTGATTGAGGATGATGTTATTCACGCCCACCCATATATTGGCAAATATCATAACTTTGTTGCTTTTAAGCAGAATAAAATTCCATTGAATATATATAACAGATTATCCAAGACAGCTATGTTGGTTGGACCATTTAGATATGGTGAATTGAGCTCCTAAAAACATTGACATGGCTGCATCATTGCAGTATGTTGATTTTAATTTTTTGGCTTTAAACCCAGAAGTAAAATACCTGGATAAAATGGTGATTTCATTCAAATTTTCTGGAGAATCTCCATATTCCTATCGATAGTGGTTGCACCAATTTGCAGTCCCACCAGCATTGCTTGATTGTACATTTTCCCCACATCCTTGCCAACATTTATTGTTGCCTCTATTCTTGATGATTGCCCTTTTGAATAGGAGTGATAGAAAATCTTAGTGTTGTTTTGATTTGCATTCCTTTAATTCCTAAAGATGTTGAACCTTTCTTCATGAACTTATTGATCAATTGTATTTCTTCTGTGAAATCAAACTAATTTCTGAATATATTGTCATTAAAACAATTCTTATAGTCCCTGAACAAGTCATAAAATCAGTGTATTATAAATATTAAAAGAGTAATTCATATATTAGGTGTTCCATGAGTTACAAGCAATTAAAAAACACAAAATTTAAGTGACAAGATTTTAAATCAGAAAACACATATTTTGGAAAAATTAGTTCAGTGTATCTCAAAGAGAATTTTTAAGATATTTGAGGTTCATGGTATATTAGTAATTCATAAAAAAATTCTGGAAATTCTCAGTTAAGAGAGGCATAAGCAAATACATACACACATACAAAACACACATACAATTAAAGTATCTATGATACTTAGTGCTAAAATTTAGCATTTATCGGAACATTTGCATATTCAAATACATTTCAATCAAAACCAATGCTTTTCACATTAAGTAGTATCAACCCAACAGCCACAAATTTCACAATAAACTTTTGAAGTAGTAATTGAAGATTTAGAAATATGTGTTTATTTTTATCTTTCTGTATATCCCCCAAATCAGTCTTCATTTACAAGTAGGTACAAAAGGGAGAAATGATTAAAATGCAATGTAAGGAAATATTGGACTCCGAGTAATTTTAGTCTAATTACAATGACTAAAAAAATTTAAGATCAATGTTCTACTATTTACCAAACAGTATCTTCTTTTTTATCTGTTACCTAAAAATTTCACGAAAATGTAATTCAATACATGGCAATTTCAATATATTGAGAACAACTCACTGTCATATAGTAACAAAACTCATCCACTACAGAACAAAATGTTTGGGCATGTGACTAAATGGTGTAGCTTTGTATAGCATGGAAGATCTCTGGGTTCAATCTCTCCCAACAACAAGAAAAATGCAGATTAACAATTCTGAGTTCTATAATTTTGATGAAATTATCTAGAGTAAAATGATATTTCATCTACTTTTTAAAACTTGAGTGTATTTTTGTTTTTTAATTTGATATTTTATATATATATATATATATATATATATATATATATATATATATATATATATGATTATCTTTTCACGGCTGAGGTATCTGCACTATGCTGATACTTAAAAATTTCTTTGTTTCTATCACATCAACTAATAATGCCAAGTAAATTTTAAGTAACTCTTAAAAGAAAGTCATATTCCCTATGTATACAGAAATTCTCTCTGATGATTCTCACATTCAAAAATATATGTACAGCAATGATGTTGCTGTACTTCTCATATGTTAACATTTTTCTCAATACTAAACATTTTTCTGTTATGTGTGGCTTGCATGTTACAGGGTTTTCTACAGATAGTATATGCATTAGGATTGAATCCAGTATTTTTTTAAATTTGAATAAAGCTCTGACATATTGTTGGCAAAAGTAGGACTTCTCTTGAATTCTAAATCTGTGGAGATTTGTAACGTGGGCTTTTATTAAAATCATTGTCAATTCTTCACATTTGTAAGATTTAATTGCTACTATAATATTTTTGATGTATTTAAAAGGTTGAGCTTTGATTGAAACCAAAAGATTTCCATCTAAAGTTTTTTTTTTCCAGTATCAATTTTCTGGAGATAAAAATGAATAAATAATTCTTACATTCTTTAGATTTGCAAATATTCTGTATATTTGTATGGTTTCTCCCCAGTGTGAATTTTCTGGTGCATAATAAGGCTGTGCCTGAAAATGAAAGCTTTGCCACATTCTCTCCAGTATTAATTCTCTGGTGAATAGTAAGAGTTGAGTTTTCTTTAAAAGCTTTGCCACATTCTTAATTTTGTATGGTTTCTCTTCACTGTGAATTCTCTAGTGCACAATAAGGTGTTGTCTAAGAATAAAAGCTTTGCCATATTCACTACATTTATATGGGTTCACTTCTGTATAAATTCTATGGTGAACAAAAAGGGTTGAACTCTTATTAAAAGCTTTGCCACATTCTTTACATTTGTATGACTCTTCTCCACTATGAATCCTCTGATGAATAATAAGTCTTTAGCTTCTATTAAAAGTTTTGCAACATTCTTTAATTTTTATGGTTGCTCACCAATGTGAATTCTCTGGTGCCCAATAAGGCTTTACCTAAAAGGGAAAGCTTTGCCACATTATTTACTATTGTATGGCTTCTCTCCAGTATGAATTCTCCGGTGAATCATAAGTTTTGAACTTACATTAAAAGCTTTACCACATTCTTGACAGAGGTAAGGTTTCTCTCTAGTGTGAATTCTCTGGTGCACAACAAGGTTCTGACTAACAGTAAAAGCTTTGCTACATTCTTCACACTTGTATGGCTTCTCTCCAGTATGAATTCTCTGATGAATAATAAGTTTTGAACTTACATTAAAAGCTTTGCCACATTCTTCACATTTGTATGGTTTTTCTCCAGTATGAATTCTCTGGTGCACCACAAGACTTTGCCTAGCTGTAAAACCTTTGGAACATTCTTTACATTTATATGGCTTCTCTCCAATATGAATTCTCTGGTATTGAGTAAGGTGTGATATTTCATTAAAAGCTTTGCCACATTCTTTGCATTTGTATGATTTCTCTTCAGTGTGAATACTCTGGTTCACAATAAGGTCTTCCCTATAAGTAAAAGCTTGGTCACACTCTTTACATTTGTATGCCATGTCTCCAGTATAAATTCTCTGATGTTCAGTAATGCTTGGAGTTTTATTCAAAGCTGTTACACATTCCTTACATTTGTAATGCTTGTCTGGAATATAAAAAGTTAGGTAAAAAATTCAGAGCATGGATTAAGAACTTCCTCAAATTTATCTTTATGAAGCTTTTTAAAATGATCACAAGGATGTTTCCTAAAATTGAAAAGAGGGTGAAATGTTCATGAGTTTCTGAATTTATATTAATTTACACACACACACACACACACACACACACACACACACACACACTATGTGTGTGTGTGTGTATATATATATCCAATTACTTAAGGTAAAGACCTGTCTACAAATCTTGAAATATTTATCATACATGTAGAACTCTCTGCAAGTGTCTATATGCATATTTAGATAAAGCAATAGTTAAGTACAAATCTCTCCACATTCATTACAATTCTATGCATTAGCAAAAAGAGTAACTGTTCATTCCAACTTCTTTTGTAAAGTAACAATCAAATTAATCAGTCAGAACTTTTTTAAAAATCTTTTTTCTACAGAAATATTTGTGGATGTTTACTCAATGGTACATTTCAAAGTATTCCAGTAACTTGCTGAAGCATATAATAGATGCCAGAGCAAATTCCTCATTCTTTAAAGGAAGGATATGATCCCAAAAATGCTGTGCAGATAATTTAAAAGCCCACAGATTGTCAAAAGTGACTGGCATATGTGCAGTTGTTTCTCCCCAGTTCAGCTGATACCCTGCGTCACCACAATGCCACCAAACATCTGATCTGGTAAAAATCTCTGTATGTAACTAGCTCACTGAAATGAGTCATAAGACACTTTGAATTTGTTGGGTGAATATTCCTTAGGATTCACAGATGACTAGGACTAGGACCTCAGAAAAACCTAAGAGCAACAGTATTAAGATTACTAGGGACATCATGTGTAGGATCCAGGAAGTCTCTGGGTCTGACACTTGAAAAAATTATCCTGCTATGTATAATAACAAATCTCATCCTACCACAAACCACAAACACACAAGTATTCTTGGATTTCATCTCGGAGTCCTGTTGCTATGGAAGATGAGACAGTGCATGTCAAGTAGAGATGCTGGAAGACATCTCTGAAATATGTGTGAAACAAGAAAATCAACAATATGGAAGCCATTATGCAGCAAAGCCTTGCATATTGGAACTCATAGTGGCAATTCTGCTTGTTTGAGACTTACCAATACATATGATATCCCACCTACCTATGTTCAGCCCTGCATTGGAGATGGAATGACTCATTGGAGACACATAGTCACCTAGCATCTCAAGATGGGTGTGTCAATCAACCTGGAAGGAAGTCAATCAACCTGTCTGCAGCAAGACTCTTCTCATTAAAGTCTTATTCCTAACTTTGATATACTCTACCTTAATTTAAAACAAAAACAAATAAACAAAAAAAAAACCTAGCCATTTTCTAGTCATTGTGTTCCAGCTCCTATGTGGACTTGAGAATCTATGAGATGCTTCACCTCTTTCAAAAGTAATTTCTGGCTTAGTATCTTTTTTTTTATGCACTCATGTACATGCCATTAAAAGCTTTAAAAAAATGATTAATCAGGATTTAATCAGTGTTTTCATTTCTTATATTAAAATCTAAATTTCTATTCAAATCATATTTTTTAAAGCTGAGAAAACTGGTTGACTATTTAATTCCCAAAGGCATTTTTAAGATACGGCTTCATAATAGTCTGTGAGCTTTTCACAATTATGTACTTTGATACATCTTCTTGCCTCTAAAAATCTTGTTTATTGTGACTGGTTTTACACAAAGTACTGGATAGTGAAAATTGTATAATTATCATTATACAATTTAAATAATACTGAAAGTATTATTATTTTAAAAAAGTGACTGCCATAAGTAGTCACTCTTCTGATATATTATATGATAACATAACCTGATGAAAGCTTAATTTTCATTATAAATATTGCATTGCATTTTTGTTTTGTTCATTTAAAAAATTTACTGAACTTTTCTCTCTCTCTCCCACTATGTAGAGTTTCCATACCTTCTCTGAATCAAATTTTGAAAAAAAAACAAAACAAAACATTTTATTCCCTGTTCTTCTGAAAATTCTGAATTTTGATGAGAAGACATATCTGAAAGAAATTAAAATAATACATTATCCACTTACTACACTATGGTAAATATACTCTGCAAATATATAAAACTCCATCAAATTGAGGGAAATAGCTAGAGAACAGTAAGTACAATGTAAGGTCATTCTTAATCAAGAAACATGTAAAATTTAAAACAGTATGCTGACAAATGTTTGAAAACTGAAAATTATCTTGCAATTTCAAAGTGCCACATATGAAGATAAAACTCAAACAGCTAATGTTACCACAAAGATGTCAAATTACAGCATCTTGTTCAAGTTTTTCAGATTTCACATTTGACTCAAAATTTGCAGGAATGGGCTGGGAATATAGCTCAATTGGTAGATTGCTTGCTAATTAGTTCATTAAAGTGAGTTTGATCCCCATCAACACACACACACCCACAAGTCAATGTTGCATAAAAGTACTTTATCCATTAAATAATTTATTATGTCATAGTGGGAAGTGTTACTTAGGATTGAACATAGGAGTGTTTTATCATTAAACTACCTCCACAGACATACATACATATATATATATATATATAAATGTTTTGAGACAGGATGTCACAAAGATGCTGAAGGTCATTTTAAAATTACAATCTTACTGTCACAGCTTCTCAAATGATACAGGCATTTATTACCCCCCTGACCTATTTTTGTTTATTTAGTAACTTCCATACATTATCCAAAATGACTATAATAATAAATTTAAAGAAGATTTTAAATGGAATAAAAATAATAGCACATGCAAAAAAATGAAAATCAGCTCAAGCAAAGATACAACATAACACTAGCAATTGAGAATTAGAGAACTGACATTTGTTAATTATCTAAGCAATTCCAAAAAAAAGCTTGAAAGATGTTCATTAAACTAATTTGAAAGAGAAGATTGAATGCAATTTAGAAAAAACTGCAACAGAAAAATTAGAACTATACTAGAAATATTCTTTAGGAAACAATATCTGATGAATTAGAAATGTGAAGAGAAAATATATCAAATATTAGAAAATCAATTAAAATATTTAAAATAAGAAATTCATAAAGAAAATTTTAAAACTCTTAAAAATATATGATGAGACTAAGAAATAGAGAGGTTTCATTTATAAAGATACTTCTATATGGTTAACATTTGATTTCTTAGCAGAAGAATTCCAGAAAGAAATTAGAGTATATAGTCAAGTGTACTTAGGGGAAAAAATCAATGTAGAATATTATATCCAGCAAGACTATTTTTGAACCTTAAGAAAATACAGGCTTTCAAGATATATAAATGCTATTTTTTTCACTTCTAGACCTGGTCTTAAAAAATCAATAAATACTAAATTTAGTCATTCCAATATAGTAAATCTGTACAGAAACACAAATCATATAGTATTTGAAAGCTTTTTTGAAAAAACAAAATATTTATAAAAATAAATTCCCTTTTACTGTCATTATGGTACATAAAATATTATTTTTGCTATGGAATTTGAAAGAATAAAGCATAAAAACTATCATAAATCTATACTAATAGGTAAAACATATAAAAGCAACTTGACATCAGCTTGACAAGACATGTAAAGACACTGATTATTTTAGAGAATCAAAGTTAGTTCAGTTTAAAAATACAGTGTAAACTAAATACTTTAATTTTTTGTTGTTATTTTTAGTTATGTATGACAGTAGAATGATCTTGACATAGCATACATATATGAAGTATAACTACCCATTCTTGTGGTTGTATATGATATGAAGTTACATGTGGAGAGTTACCCTGAATGAACATGTTTAAGTCTTGATGAACAAGGCTTTGACCAACCTCTATTATCTAGTGGCTTCAGCATTGCCCAGCTCATATATCAAGACATGGCTTCAGAAGTAGGTATATACACTTGAGTTAAGTTACACTCACTTATTTCTTTATAATTCTACCCCTTTGACCCTTTTTGGGATAGAATGGTGAAGGTGATCTTTCTCTCACTCTCTTGACAGGGTCACAGTGAAGATAAGTGCTGGCAAAGCTGCTCTCCCACTGTCTTGACAGGGTCACAGTGAGGATGAATTCTGGCAAAGCCACACTGGTTGGTGGGTAACTGAAGCCATGAGACCCTTTTTTATGTAATTGGGACTTTTCATTTTCATGCTCCTGTTCCTGACAGGAGGCATGAGTATGCTAAATACTAAACCAAATTAAACTTCAGATAGCTAGAACATAACAGGTAGTTCATACCTAGAAGGCTGTTCTACTACCCTACAGCATAGTGAGGACAAAACTGATAATGGACAACAATCATTCTCTAAAAGGTCATGAGAATTTTCGGCACCACATTGATTATATCAACTAAGAACCCAGGCCCATATTTCTGGCCTCTTAGAAAGCCTAATCATTAGGCTTATTACACAAAGCCCACCATATGTAGTTTCGTCCTCAATTAAAGAAAGTTGTGTTATACACTTAGGAAAGTTAAGATATATAAAGATACATTCTTCTCTTTTCTATAAACTTTCTTTTACTTCACATAGGGATTTATGATGAGCATAGTTAATATTGGTATTAAGTGGACTGGTGTATAGAGCTAACCTTTTACTGAGAGAGATTAGAAAGATATAAAAACTAGTGCACCTTGACTAAGAAACAAACTCTTTGAGAAAGCAGCTCAACCAGTTTCATGAGAATAAATGCAGGAATTAATTAAAGTAGCACTATAAGAAATATTTTTAGAAAAATGTTAGAATTATTATTCTATTTAGACTCTTGGGCTTAGAATTCTTAAGTTTTTAGTTGTATGGGTTTCATTAATGCTTTAAGAATGGTTTATAAACTTTAGGATATTTTAAGTATAATACAAGTGGATTTTTTATATGGAAATTTTAGATTAAAAATAAAGTACAGGTATACTTTAAACTTAAAGGTTAATTATAGTCTAGGAGACTTAGAGTCTGGTTATGTAGTTTGGCATTATTTAATAAGAAAATAATATATCTTGGGGAACATACTACATCCTGGAAAAATCTGAGAAATGTAAATTAGTGACACATTTTATTGATGATTCTTTACCCTTAACAATTGATAAATAAAGGCTACATCCTGGATAAATGTAAATTGATGTTACACTTTTCTATGCCCCTAATGATGGTTAAGGAAATGTCACATCTTGGCAAAGTTTTGAAATTGTATAATCAATGATGTATTCTGAATCCATAATGATGATAAAAATTGCAATAAAAGATGATCCAGAGAAAGCTGCATTAGAGCTCTCTCTCTCTCTGGAGATTGCTCTAATGCAATGACTCCTATCTCATCTTTTTCATGGATGCCACTCATCCTTCAGGACTCCCTGGACCCTGCTAGGGCAGGACTCCAGCAACAGAATGTTCCATGAAAATTTCCTTTGTGGATCCCAGTCTCTTGCTCTGCTTTTGATATACACTCAATACATGAGATGAGTGTGGCCTTCCTAGATGTCAATCAACCTGCTTATAGAAAGACATTACAAAGCTAGACTCAACCCCCTGAAACCTGATCTCTTGCCTCATTTGAATGGCTTCTCCCCAATGAAAATGTTCAGCATGGCTCCTCACTTTTTTTTCCCATAGAACCCTAAAGTCAGAGGAGCCATCACAGGACCCAAAGAATAAGGTATTTTTCTCAATCTCTCTTTGATTATTTTTCATGCTAGTCCAGTTTTCCTGGGGTGACCTTAAGTGTTTAGTCATGGGATGTGATAATTACACTGGTTGTGATTCATCTATGGACATCAGAAAGTTACTTTCAATTAATTTTCCATTTTTAAAATACTTTTAGTATAATCCCAATGTAATGACAAAGTAGATATAGAAGATAAAAACAGAAATAGAGAGGAATATAAATATCACCATAAAAGTCTTTGAATAACAAATTAAAACACGTTATTAAAGAGTAGACAAAAGTATAATGATCAACAAAAACTTCCAAAATTACAATAGTAGTTTCTTTCTCATCAGGAATTTAAATACAAATGAACTATTATGAAACACTAATCAGAACACAAACATGATGAGAAAGATTAAATGTAAAAATATGTTAATTATTTCAGATCTAAATCTACAGAAGATTCTCTTTAGAACTAATGTCACAAATAGACTAAACACTAATAGATGATTGGAATATTATATTCAAAATCACAAAGATGGTAATAATTATATAAAAATAATCAGAGAAAATAGAATTTTATATAAGGATAAATGATTCCATTCTCTGGAATACAGTAGTAGTAAATATATGGTTAACTCAAATCATATTTTTCAAATACAAAAAGCAAACATTGGAATAACTCAACATCATTGAAAGCAAAAAAGTAATAGTAGGAGACATTCATTCCTAATTAATGCAAAGCAACAAAATAGCATTGGAATAGTACTCAGGAATTAGAACACTTAAACAACTATTATCAAACAATTGGGGTAAAAGAAGCAATCTTCTCAATAGTATAAGAAATATTATCTTAATGAGGCCAAGTTAAAAGCACAAAACAGATGATAATAGTTATTAAAAATATCAAAATTGCTTTCTAACATAATGTAATTAGTTGGAAATCAAAAGTGGATGTGATAACCAAAAATTCATAAATATGAGGTCAAAGCCAATTATAGTAACTTAACAAGGCCCTAAGCAAATTAGAAAGAGGCAATCTCAAAATAAATTATAACAAGTGTTTTAGACCAGGGACAGTAGTAAACACCTGTAATCTCAGCTCTGTGATAGTTTGAGAGAGGAAGATTGGGAGTTCAATGGCAGTCTACACAAAACTGAGGTGCTAAACAACTCAATTAGATAATGTCTCTAAGGAAAATACAAAATAGGGTTTTATCATGTTGTCTTGAGGGCAAGTGACCCTGAGGTCAATCTCCAGTACCCCAAAAATAAGGGCTGTGGGTGTGGCCCACAGGTTAACCAAATGATACAAAACACACACACATACACACACACACACACACAAAAAAATACCCAAAGCAGTATAAGAATTCTACATAATGCCAACCAAATGCTCAATACTATTTTTGCATAAATGAATTAAGTTATTTTAAAAATTCTGTGTAGTATCCACAGTACATAAATAAGTAAACATTAAAAAATTAAAAAGTATTTCCTCATATAAAAATAATACATACTTGTATGTTAACACAAATTTAGATGACGAAGCTATACATAACAAAATTGAGAGTACATAAATCAGTCCTCACATTGATGGTCAATTCAAAATATATTTACAGATCTATGCTTATTACAAAAATATTCAATAAAGATAAATGTGGAAAGCCAATCAAATGTTCTTTCACATGAGTATATGAAGGCAATTTTGAATAGGATATAAAGTTTTGAAACTTAGCCGAGTGTGGTGGCACACACCTGTAATCCAGCAGCTCGGGTAGCTAAGACAGGAAGACCAGGAGTTCAAAACCAGCCTCAACAATGGTGAGGCATTAAGCAACTCAGTGGGACCCTGTCTTTAAATAAAATACAAAACAGGGCTGGAGATGTGGTTCAGAGGTAAGAATGTCCCTGAGTTCAATCCTTGGTGCAAAAAAAAAATTTTGTTCAAACTTTATAAAGATAAGAAATTATATAGGACCTACAATTATCAGTCTTTAGGATAGTATGCTAAGTGAAATGAGTCATTCACAAAAAGACAAATACCATGTGATTCTACTTATGAGATATCTAATAGAGAAAAACATACAGGCCAAAAAGAATAAAATCACAAATGAAAAGGTGAGAGAAAAATGAGCACTTGTGTGGGGGAGAGATAAATTTAGCTTTTATGTGATTCAAATTTTCTAGGAATATAGTATAAAACAATGTGAATCAACACTACCTAACAGTACATTTAAAATATATAAGACAGTAAGTTATTCTATTTATCTGTTTTTAAGTGTTACCATATATAAAACCCACTGCCTTACATGTGTAACACAAGCCCTGAGCCATTAAGCTATAGCTCCAGCCCTAGAAATCTTTCTTTAAACCACATTTATGAGTTATACTTTTATACTCACTAGGAACAGGCATTTTGAATCACTGCTATTCATTACATGGCAAAAAAAAATCACAGAAAATCTAGCTTAAGCATTCATAACAAGCTCTGATAAGAAAATCTGAATGAATAAATATTTTAATTATATTACAGAATTTATTCTTTGACTAAAATATTACATTAGTTTAAACTAGAGATATTCAGAAATATGCACAGACTTTTTAGGGAGCCCCGATGATCAACAGATGTCTGAGATTATGTAAATCCTCAGAATTGTCAGGGAGTATTTTGTTGATTTAAATGTAGGGAGATCACTGGAGAACAACAAGTAGCTTAAGAATTGGGAAGCATGGCAAACATAGGACAGGAAATTCTCTTTAATGAATGCAAAAGAAAGAAACCTAAGTTTAGAAACAGGATTTCTGTTGGATTTTATCTTCTTAATATTTTAAAATAAAACTTCCTTGTTGACATTTGGATGTCTTATCTGTATTCTTTGCTTCATGGACTTCTAATGGCACGGATATATGTCTACTAGCACTTTTCTCTTCAAATTCCAAGGTTATTGCTATGGGAAAAAGAAATGACTAAGGATGACTTAAGGATGACTTAAAGTCAGGAAGACATGCTTGCTGGAAAATGGAGTGTGGTTCATTTTATTATGTTTTTGGTAACTAAAGTTTCTTAATGCTTACCTCATTAGGAAACAACAAAGAGGAGGTACCATAGAGGATTCTTGAAAATTATTTTTCCAATTTTTATTTTTTATCTATTTATCTATATCTATCTATCTATCTATCTATCTATCTATCTATCTATCTATCTATCTATCTATCTATCTATCTATTGAGAGAACCACTAAAATACTTTGGAACCATTTTCAATCTCCAGATTGTCAACACTACTTTGAAAAGATAGGTTAAACAAATTAAGAAATTAAATATTGGCCATGAATTAATAATTCTGAAGGACATTTATGCTCACCCACAAACACCAGGTTTCTATAGATCTCTAGCATCACGTCTCCATATAAAGTCTGCTGAACCGGGTCCAAACATTTCCATTCCTCTTCAGAGAAATCAATGGCCACATCCCTGAATGTCAATGGTTCCTGAAATAAAAAATAAATCAATAGGTATCATGTCAACTATAAGATCATTGACAAAGTTTTTCATTTGACAGAAGTTGTGATGAGAGTTAGAAGAGCAGACTCTCAGTGTAGAAGTGGCCTCTGTCATTCAAAAAGCATCTTTCTTGTGGTGCTAGAGATTGAAGCCAGGGCCTTGTGCATGCAAGACAAGCACACTACAAACTGAGCCATATTCCCAGCCCTAATAATTAGTAATAAGCAATGAAATTGGTGAATAAATTTGGTATAATAAAACCCAGAGAGCAACACATGTGAAACAAAACACTGAAGCAAAAAGAAATAAAAAAATCCAACATAATCCTAATGGATAAGCAACAGTTGCAATAAGTTACTGAATATTCAGAAGAATCACCACGAAACAATTCAATGATATCTGAGATATACATTCCAAAATTATAAGTAATAACAAGACTCACATGATAGTGGTCATTTCTGTGTGTAGAAGATTTGAGATCAGTGAGACACAAATTTCCAATGGCCCACATATTTATTTGAATGGTAATCTTTAAAGTTGTCTATATTCTCATTATTTATTTAATCATACCATATAACAAGTATATTATTTAAAAAATATTCTAAGTTCTTCATACCACAACACCACAACTCACTATCCAAACAATAAAATAAATATTTTAACTAGCAGACTCTTACAAAACACTTAGGTACTTGGGCAAACTTGAATTATATGGCACAGAGTTATTAAAAAAAAACTGAAAAAAGCAAATTAATTTCCTGACACATTAGATTAAACATTCCCAGATTTGTAGAACTACTCTTATTCTGAAACTGTATCTGCACATGGCTATTTTGGAAGATGCAAATGAGAAAATACTAAGCCAGAAAAGAAAAAAAAATTCTAAAATGTACTTACACCATAAAGAACTCCCTGACAGTGGGAAAGTACTCCCTTTTTCAGAGTCTCAATTTTCACTAGTGAATAAACACATACCTAGAGTTAATTTAAGGTTCTGATATATGAGGTCTTCTTTCTGGAACAACCATTTATCTATCTATCTATTTATTTATTTGTTTGTTTATTTTAAATTAAGAATTTAACCAGGGTAACTCTACTACTGAGTTATATCAGAATATTTGTTTGTTTGTTTTAAATTTTAAGACAGAGACTTATCAAGTTGCTTAGGACCTTTCTAAATCACCGAGATTAGCCTTAAATTTGCCATCCTCCTGTCTCATTTTCCCACATCACTGGGATTACAGGTGTATGTCACCACACTTGACTATGCAACTACTTTTGATATTAAATGTGTATATTTGCAAAATAATCAATGTTCCAAAAATAGTTGACCTATAATTCAATTCTGATGCCCTTTAATACAGATAACACAACTTTGGGGTTCACTCCTATAAAATTCACTTTCACAAAATGCCAGTTGCAAGCCCCAGAATAACATCTGTATTAATGATCATTTTCCTATAAATTGAGGGGTATCTATAACTACACACTGAAGTTACATTATCTGAGAGAACTACTTCTGAAACAAAAAAGCACATTTTATTTATGTATACAAGATTTTTATGAAATACATAAATCAGGAAGGTAACAATAGAAAACTTGAATAGAACATAAAAACATCAGAAGATGGGGCACTACATAGGCCATTTTAGAAAATAGCTGGCTGAAGATATTATCTCCAATTTTTGTGTCCCACTATAGCACTAAAAAGCTCCCTTTCTCATTATGAGTCAGAAAATCTTCTCTATGTTAGATATGGTGATTCAGATACTCACTCTGCATATTCCCATTTTTTCCATCAAAAATATTCAGTTGAATGCTTTTACATTCAGTGTTCAGAACAAAATATTTGTGACAAAATGGAGCTTAATTCTTGCCCCTATGAACCATTGAGCCATCTCATTTGAGACAAAACTAACACACACATTTTTTTGTTGAAACTCTTAAGTATTGGTTGGCTTCATGGTAAAAGATTCTTTCATTTGAAATTTTGATTTATTTCTTGTCATACTGGGGCATTCTACAACTGAGATGCATCCCTAATTCTTGTAATTTATTTATTTTTTCTTTTGATACATGTTCTCTCTATGTTGCTCCAGTAAGCTAGAGCTACCGAACTCTCTGCCTCAACCTCCATGTAGTTGTGATTACTGGCATGTCCTAATATGCCCAGCAAGATATGAATGTTCTACATTTCTTTGATCCATTCCCCTTTCACCTTCTTTATTTGCTTTGCTTTCTAAAAACAAGCCCTTGACAGTCTAACATTTGAGATGCATCCATATCTTATATTTGATTATTTCCCAGTACTGCAATATATATTTAGGAAAAAAAGCCACTTATTACCCATATCTGAGTTTTTCTAATCTGACAGTCTAGAAATAGCTCCACAATGATGAAAATTATAGCCACCAGTAGAATTAAGAACTTAACCATTAATGATGTTCTTTTACAGAATGAATAATTGATCTTAGTTTGAATATAATTTTATTCATAAATCTGCTTGTATCTTTTCTCTTTGGAAACATTCTTTGTCTTTCAAATATTAGTATAAATTACATTTCATAGATAATGAGAATATTAGACTAAAATGAGACATTCTTCTTCCACCATCTTTTTTGCTTAAATATTCAGTGACCACCCCAATGTCTTCCAATCTGCATGTAGCGAGTTTTCCCTTTGATACTTCTGAACACACTAGGATTTTTTCCCTGATTATTTGATATAGATTACTCTCCTTTTAAATTGTGACACTTGATCATCTATCTTTCCTAGATGGGTAAGAGGAAAGAAGATATAGATCATCTTTGCCTTTCTCTTCAGTTGCAGAATCAATGTGGCTGACAAGCAATGTATTTCTGGGCATCTGAACCTAATATTTGAGAAAAATGATATTAATGTTCCAATATATGATCTATTTAGATGAAACATATACGGGATATTTCTGTAGTTCTAGAATAGCCAGCTAGTCCAACAAGGTGCTCCATTCCCCAAACTGCACCAGCCTACTAAAATGCTGAGATTATGGACATACATCTTTACAAGTGGCAGTAGGTATAAGTACTTTTTACAGAGCTTCACAATATAATACTCATTTACTCTCATGGGAAAGTATACACACACACACACACACACACACACACACATGCACACACAGGCTCAAATACAAATTTTTAAATTCCATCAAAACTTAGATTAAAAAAATGAATTAAAATGCTGTTATTTGAAATGTACCACAGGAAAACATCTTTCATATAATGAATTAGCTGAGAAGAGATGGCATTTAGGAAAATCATGCTTACCATACATTTGGAAAAATGCACTAAAAATATGGGAAATGATAGAGAAACTAAAAAACCCATGGGCCACAGCTACTTCCAAACATGAATTATTTACATCAATCAGAGATCTCATGTCATGACACTATCTTTAACATTCACTCTAAAAGGGTTTGGACAAAAAGGTACAGAGTTAGTTTTAGGCCAGGCTGGGGTCACCAATCTGGCACAGGACAAAAAAGTAGTATCGTGACTATCAATCCCATTATGTGGACTAGAGGTTGCAGAATATTGATCTCTCTCAAATTTGGACTACAGTTAAGAGATTAGAAAGCTGACATCAGCAGAGCCCAGGCATCCACACTCAGTTCTGAGTACTATCATCATGCCCCTGTCTTCTGCTTCACAGTGCCCAGTTCTACAGAATTATCATTTCTACAATTTCTCTAGCTCCTAAAGGTCAGAGTGAAAGGGCCTGTGACAGAGCCATCTGGCATCACAAAACCTGGAAATAAACCCAAAGATTTTCCAGAGAGAAAGATAAATGTCTCCCAGATTTTGGAACCTATCCTCTGTTCTTTGTTTGTTTACCCTAATCACTTCTGATTGCAAAATATATATATATATATATATATATATATATATATATATATATATATATATTTAACCTGAACAGGGGGAAAAAAACCACCAATATAATTTGAGATCAGCCTGCAGGACCCCAAGATTTGACAGGATCTTCATTATATTCCTTTTCAGACATAGCTTTCTATGTGCAAGAAGACCTAGATATAAAAGAGGAAATAAGTATTTAATGTTGAATATAATATTATGCCAATTATCATTGACAATAATATCAATGACAGATTAACAATTGCAAATGATATAGTGAGAATTACTAAACTTTTTTGGTTCCATAGTCTCCATATTTTGGTTTCATGAGGTTTGTTTGTTTTTTCATTTGATTGGTTCTAGAGATACATTCCAGTTATGCATCACTGAGATATATCCCCAGTTGTTTTAGAAATTTATATCTTCTCAGGTTCTTACTAACTCACTGAGGCAGGCCCAAAGCTGGTGATCTACTTGCTTTAGTCTCCTGTGTCACCAGAATTACAGGTATGCAACAACACACCGAGTTCATTTTTAGGAATTTTTTAAAATGCAGATTAATGGTTATAATTTGTTATCACAAATGATTTTTAAATGATAATAATTTAAATGTTATTAAAATGTTATTATATAATAAAATTATGATTATAGTTTGTAAGAATATTATATTTTTAATCAAATGTATCCAAAATGTTATTGTTCTAATATAGGAACATCAAATACTGTTAGTTAGCTACATTTATTTTTTATTAAACTTTCAAATCTCCTAATACTTCTCAATACATATTGGCCACATTTCAAAAACTCATCACTCACATGTGGCAAATGGTTGCCACATTGCAACTATATATCTGAGGATTCTGATTCCCTGGACTGTATGATATTGAATGACCGAAACCCTCCTTTTCAACCAGAGGTGGGAAAACATGTCTTTCTTACCAATATTCCTCCTTTGAAACAAATGAGAAAGAAGTAATTTTTATTATACACAAGAGAGTGCTATAATATTAGAGTGCCCAAAGGCAGGCCATACTTCCCAACTGCTACCTGGCAACATCAGTTGTTCTTTCAGATATTAAACAATGAACAAAGGATAATGCAAACCCAGAGGAAATGGTCCTCATATAATCAAATCTATCTATACCTTGACACCATATTTTTTTGTGAAGGAAAATATTTCTATCTATCTATCTATCTATCTATCTATCTATCTATCTATCTATCTATCTATCTATCTTGTTTGCCTCTGGGCCTTCACCCTAGTGATCTGGCTATGGTCGTCTGGTTCATTCATTGTAGTAGAATATGCTGTGAGTTAAGGTCTAATAACATTTTTATGTCTACATGCATTTCTGCATAGCTCAAAATCATTTAATAGTATTTTCAACATTAAATAAACAAAAATAAAATCACTTTTACTTGCATGTCTTCTTCTATTCAGTTAACTTGAAATCACCATGTATTGAATTTTGGCATCCTGTTTGCATTTGATGTATTTGTTGATTAGCTATCAAGTATTACAAACTGCTCCCAAACTGAATCATTAACTCTTAAAATGATAAGTTTAAGAGTAAGCCCTATTTAGACTGGGTTTAGCTGCATTATTCTAATTTCAGCAGAGATCCTTCAAGCATATGCTCTGCTATTTGACATGGTAACATTGATTTTGGAAGAGAGATGGCTGTCCAATATGGTCTTTTAATTCTCATCCACACGATCTCTTATCCTTCAAAAGCCTAATATGAGCTTCTTCACCTTGATATGGTGGGGTGTACAAAGACAAAAACAGAAAGGATTCAAGACATTTCAGGCCAAGGCATAATACCCATACATTTTCATAATAACTATATTCTATTGGCTGTAGTATATAAACCACTTTTATTTATGTCATGGCAAACACATTCTGCCTGTCATTAAGAATAGCTATAAAAGAACATTGCCAATGGCCTGGATACAGAAAAATAAATAGATAGATAGATAGATAGATAAATGATTAAAAATAATTTTACAATTTATACCTTTTTTTTTCTTTCAGATGACATTTGTCTGACTACTACAATTCATAAAATTTTACCAAACCACAGAGGCAAATCAAGTTTAGACTCAGAATCTCTACTGCCTGCTTCAAATTATCAAAAAATTTGGTAGGCCACAACAATCATGCAATTTTTCTAGGAAATTAAGAAACTGAAGAATGACATCTCTGCAAAAGAAACATAATTCTTTTTAGCTATATATCCCTTCACTACTTTTTACTATTAAAATATTTTTAAGAAAACACTCAGGTGTTTTGTTTTTGTTTTTGTTTTATTGCTTGTTTGTTTAAATAGGGAAATATGAGTAAATAGACTCAGGACATATTTAAAAAGTGAAGGCTAAATGATTTTTTAAAAATATTTCTCATCATGCCGTAATAGTAAAAATATGTATAACACACAGTATATCTGCATATTCTTTCATTTATTCGTTATTTTATTTTTGGTATTTGTAGTCTACTTATGATTTTTAATCTAGACTAAACTGATACCTTTTTATGAAACAGTTTCTTAATATGAAATGAGAATAACATATATATAATGAGAAGACATTTTCTCCACCAGCAGTTTGTCTAAACACCTGAGTAAATAAGAAAATAATCCTTTTATTTTCTTCTCAACCTGGCAAATCTGTTTTCCATAAACTCCCAACAGAAAGGCTAAAGTGGACAGATCCACATAGCACAAACAGAAACCACACAGAGTTAATGCATTTTCACCTGTGAACCAATGGTTCCAAGTTTTGGCTAAAGTGGACAGTCACCTGAATGGCTCTTCAATTTCCAAATTTAAAATTGTATTAAAATGATGAAATCTATATCCCTGGAAAGAAACCCAGGCATCAATGTTTTTTTAAAGATCTGAAAATAGCTGGGGTTGTGGCTCAGTGGTAACATGCTTCCCTAGCATACACGAAGCACTGTGTTCATTCCTCAGCACCATATAAATGTAAAATAAAGACATTATGTTCACCTAAAACTAAAAAATAAATATTAAAAAAATATTTGAAAATAAATTATCATGTGTTGCAAAACCCCAAACCACTGATTTACATAAACATCTTATGATAAATGAGTTGCAAAGACACATAAGATATGTTAGCCCCTCAGGCTAACCAAATTTGTCATTTAGGATTTTTTTAACAACTATGAAAAGTACCTGTGATAACTATCTAACAAACAGAAAAATCTTGTTTTGAATTAAAGTTCTGGAGATTCTTGTTGATAAGTGATTGGTATTACAGCTTTATGCTTGAGCACATTATGCCTGAGCACATTATGGCAGGAGCACATGGCAACAGAAAAGTAAAATAAGATCCAGGTGTCAAAAATTCATTTCAAGTACATATTGTACAATGAAATAAACAATTCCCACTATGCCTTACCTTGTAAAGCTTTCACTAAAAACAACACCTTGAGGACCAAGCATTTAATACATGGACCATTACAGGATATTTATCCAAACCAGAGCACCTGCATTGTATCATTGATATTCTTTGGATAAAATAATCTTTGATAGTCATTTATGGCCATTCAACTCAGTTAAAAATTTTGAGAATACAGCAGGCACTGGGAAGAGCTCTAAGTTCCTTGTTCATGAACAACAGACTTGTAAAAAGAATATAATTGGAGAAAGTTAAGCAATGTGTTGTGGTGCATGCCATTAATCCTGGCAATGAAGGAGTCTGATACAGCTTGATTGCAAGTTCAATGACAGGCCTGGTAATATAGTAAAATTATATATATATATATGTATGTATGTAGTAGGTTCACCCTACACTAAACCCACTTTATAGCCAAAGGTTGGAGATAGCCTCGTGGAGTAGGTGAATTGTGCGGGAGACGGCAGAACGCGATTGCCCCTGGACCTGTGTGGAGGTGGTGTGAGAGCTGGAATAAAGAATTGCTGTTTGAATCTACAAAGTGTGGGTGCCTCCTGAATCTTGTGCCAAGCCGAGACATTCTTACTCCACGAGGCTATCTCCAAATCCCATTTTAATCTCAGGAGAACTCAACGGGAACAAGCAGCAGGAACACCCTAATCCCAGCAATAATCTTCAACCGCCAACTTCCCTAAAACCCATTATCTTAAACTGGCAACGCCTTAAACTCAAGGAGCCGGTTACTTCCTCAAACCTGATCAGCTCTAAACCCAGATCCGCCTTGGTCCTTGAGCAAGGTCACCTTATTAAAGCATGCATGCAATGTCCCATCGAATGTCCTCTAAGCAGCATGGGGTACGCTTGGCAAGGAAATTTCGATGTGTCATTCCTACTTGGTAATGGCCCTCAGCATCAAATATCTTACTTTGACCATATTAAAAACATTGGGAATCTCATAAAACTACAATTTAGAAACAAAAAACATGACCACCAAACAGACACAAATACATCCACTCAGCACAAGAAGTGAAAGAAGCGTGAACCAGCAAATTACCTGTTCTCAATTAAGTAGAAGATAGAAGCCACAAAGAAATCTGACAATCTTCAAAAATAAAAACATGTCTGATCAGGAAATTTCTCAGAATCAGACCTATAGTTTTGAACATTCCAAGTAATAAATATATTCAAATATATTTTAGAACAAAATATTTTATAAAGAATAAGTAATGAGAAGTCAATTAAAGAATAGAGAGAATACTTCCTGAAGTCAAACCACATAGGTCACATTCTCAATAAGCAGTAGTTAATAAAATAAAATAAAATACTTAAGAATTTGCCTGACCAAGCTGTTGCTATTTGTGACTATACAGTAGGCAGGTTATAATCATATATAATTATAATTATATAACTATAATTTGCAAATATGTACACAACTTAGAAAACCACTATTTATATTTGATACCTACCACATTAGCAGGATTTACTTTGGTCACATATCAAAAAATCCCTAGAGATTCATATTTCTACTAAAGGCAATAATCAAAAATATAGCAGCTTAAAACAATTAAAACTCATTTTTATAATTATGGATGTTTTCATTATCATAACACAGGAATAAAATCAAAGTGTTAGCAAAGCCATACTCCTTTCAGATGCTCTAGAATACAATCATTCTAGCTTTTAGTGGCTACTGATATATTTTTCTGTGGTTGCAAATGTTTCCCTTCTCCTTGTGGTGATGCAGGCTTCAAAAGCATAAAGAGAAACAAACTATCTTTTTATATATAGAACATAGTGTTGTCACAAAAGGTTATGACATTCAAATTGTTTAGATTCTGAAAACCATAGCAAGATAGCAGATCCTTCACTGAGCTTATTCTTATTCTTGCACAGTGTATTTGACAGAATTACACAAAAGAAAATTTCATGCACAGTGGATGAAGAAAGAGAGGGGACACTGAGCCAGCAGAATAAAGCTAGATAGGTTCACATTCCACAAAAGTGAGAGAGATGGATAAAAAGAGTGGCATTATATACTGTCTCAAAATGAAGAGCAGAGGACAGAACTATGTGCATAGTGCAGGTCTTATTTTTCTTTTTTCTTTGAAGGCTAGAAACTTTCCCAATCCCATGAATTTTTGGATTATTCCAATGAATAATCTATTCATACTTTCTGTCTGTTCTTGATCAGCCTCTTACAATAAATGTGCATGGCACTTATTTGAAAACTGGGAAATGCAAAACTACATACATTAGTTATCTCTGTTACTCAAATTTTAAGACATTTTCCTTTATACTTCTCTGGGTTTATATATCTGAAGATCATTTTTACATTTTTTTAGGTCAAAGAACACCCAGTCATCAAAACTAAAACATAAAGTGGGAGTAAATACTTGCAGAGTACATATGTAGCAAAAAGTTGATATGACAGAATGAATGACATGGTTATATTTGTGAGGGAAAAACAGACATTCCAAAAAATTAAAGCAGTGTCAAAAATATTTCTAAATGCACTTAACAAAGAAGGAAATATTCAACTGTTACATGAATATACAAAAAGGAGTGTAAATAACTGCTAATAAAACAAGTTCATAATAAAGCCAATTCACTATTTGATACTCACCAAGAAGGAAAACATGAATAAAAAGGCAAAAGATAAAATAAGATTAAAATTACAAACATGTTAATTAATTAGAATTGTCATCTTCTGTTTGCCATGCCAAATTTTAGAGCCAGGTTGAAAATTTATTTGGTACTATCTACATAAATGTGGTACTATCTACATAGGCCTAACTTATAAGTCATCAATTCTACTTTTTCACACCAAAATATTCTTAGAATGTTACAACAGAGAGCTGTACCACTGCTTTCACCACCAAAGTAGACTGCATCTTTCACCATCTTCCACTGTCCATGTCCCTTAAATCAGGGCCCTACTAACCAAGACTCCCATACACCTATGCCCAGCCACATAACAAGTCAGAGAATAGCATAAAGAATGTGGCATAGTTGAAAATCAAGGATCTGAAGGAGGAGACAGTGGAAGAAAAGGCAAACTGTACAGAGCAGAAAAAAATGGTTGTGAAAGACTAGGTGAATGGATCTTAGGAGGAAGAAGAAACTGCTGAGGATAAATTAGGTGAGAAAAAAGTGTATCTCAAGAGGGGGAAAACAGGTAATATTGTGACAGAATAATTTTATGCCAGTGGCTGCTTATACAAAAATTCCTAAAAACCAAGATGTAGTTGTATAATGGTTTAATAAAACAAGTATGCCACACACCTGGCTCCCTGCTCATAGAGCTCTACCAGAGATGTAACACACTTTCTTTTTCTCTCAAGCCTTGAAATTTCTTTCTCTCAGACACTGCTCATCAAACATAAATTTGCTGTTGCTACACTTCCTGACCTGTTCTATCTGAGCTCCCTCAGATTTTCTCTAATAACACATACCTAATTTTTTTTCTTCAATCTATCCCACCAATCTTTATACCCAGGTAACCTCTCATAACTGAACTCTTAATGCTACAACCCTGACATTTTGAGCTATACCTCTTTATTCTGACTCCTGGATCACCCTCCAATTTGCTCCACCAACAAAATATCAAGCATGATTGGTGTCCGATTTGGTTTCCTATATAATGAGTTACATATTCTACTCATTTTTGTAGGTATGTATGAATAAATAAATAAATAAATAAATGGTCCCAATTCTGTTTTTTGTTTTGTTGTAACAAAGAATAATACTTTAAAATAACTAGTTAAAACAAAACCTCCAGGGAGACCAGAGGGTATGGTGAAAGCAAGAAGACATGAAACTCTTCTCTGTAGCACCATCAATATTCTATTTCTTAATAAAAATAGTAGTTATGTAGTATGTTCCCTTTGTAAAACTTAATTGATCTGTATAAGGTTGATAGTGGTCCAGTATTTGCCTTCTTAAATAAGATCAAATTCATTTCATGAAAGGTGGTAGGAAAGAGCATAAGAAAGAGACTTTAAAAGAGTAGTAGAAAATAC
Source organism: Ictidomys tridecemlineatus (assembly GCF_052094955.1). NCBI lineage: Eukaryota > Metazoa > Chordata > Mammalia > Rodentia > Sciuridae > Ictidomys > Ictidomys tridecemlineatus. The sequence continues at coordinate 85,810,777 of NC_135485.1, forward strand.
CTTGGGGTAATGGATAAATTAATTGATTATTAAACTGGTTTTATGAATGTGTTTTTATACCAAAATATTAATGTATACATCTTAAATATGTACAATAATTAGGGCTAGGGATATAGCTTAGTTGGAAGAGCTCTTGCCTCATATGCACAATGTCCTGGGTTCAATCCCCAGAAGGACAGAAAAAAAATATGTATAGTAACTATATCAATAAACCTGAAAAAGTTGTGTTAAGTTGAATTTAAAAACAAATCACACTAGGGCTGGTGTTGTGGCTCAGTGGTAGAGCACTCGCCTAGCACATGCAAGGTCCTGGGTTCAATTCTCAGCATCATGTAAAAATAAATAAAATAAAGGTATTGTGTCCAATCAAAACTAAAAAAAAATAAAATAATATGATTATTAAGTGACAAAAATAAAATTACTAATGAAGAATATATATGTATTTATAACTACATCTTCAAAACTCCCTCAATTTGAAGCCTCCAGCAGATCTTAATTCATAATGATAACATTTCATTTTGAGAGTTATGTCTCCTCTGACCTTGGGGAGTCAAAAATCCTAGCCAAGAGGTGTGGGAATATACTTTTTAATCTATGTTTCTTCCCCAAACCAATTAGAGGAGTGGCACTGCCCTCAGAAAGAGAAAGAAGATCAAACTTGAAAGGGCCTAAAAGAAGATGATTATTTCCCACCTTATGCTGGATGCAGATTTTTCCCAGATGTCAGATAGCACAAAAAGGAAGAGAGTTTCAGGAGTTGGAGATACCATTTCGGTATATCTTTCCACAGCCTTGACTCTAGAACTTAAATCCATTAAAGACAAACATCTTATTTTGCAAATTTGCCTTTGATCTTATGCTTAGGCTATGATGTCTGTTTCTTCACTTGATATGAGGTACTATTAAAGTTTTAGCACTAATCTGATGTACACATATCATAAATTAACATAATCTCAATAATGCTCCAGAATTAAGTTAGAAGAAAATCTGCACCAATAAGACAACTGCGTTTTTTTCCAGAGAATTTTATCACAATATGTGACAGAATCCTGGTTTCCACTTATATAATTGGTAAATGACTTCTTCTAGATAGAGCTTATTAAATCATTATTGGGCTGGTTTATCAATTCATTCTGGACTTGTCTAGATTTCTGAGGAGGAAGATGTTAGCTGATGACTTCTGAACTTCAGAGAGTTAGCTATCATCCTTCACATATAGCACCTTGATTCTCTGCTTTGATAACTCTCTCTCTAATGTGGGCTCATTATTTTGGACACAGCAGGGTTTGGAAAGCAAAAGCAAAAAACAAAAAGAAGAAGAAGAAGAAGAAGAAGAAGGTCTTTTGAATGTAACAAAGTATGCACTTTCATTGTTTCAGATTCCTATGAGTCACAGAAAATAAAGAAATGCCAGGTGTGGTTGTGCATGCCTGTAATCCAAGAGGCTAAGGACACTAAGGCAGAAGGATTTGAGTTAAAAACCAGCCTCAGCAATGCTGAAGCACTAATCAGGAATGTATGTATATTGCTTCAGGTATGTGTGTGTGTGTATGTGTATGTATATATATATATATATATATATATATATATATATATATATATATATATATACACACACACACACATACATATATATACACACAATATTATGATCTGAATTAATCAATACAATTAACAAGTTATACATTATATATTTTAAAATACTGATTAATAAAATAGTAAGTATAGCCACAGTGACTCCATCTTTATGGTTCCCATGTGAAACTGATATATAAGCTGCTTTTAAGAATTATTTTTTAAAAAAGATATTCTGTGCCTCAAACATCTGAACTCAGGATAAAAAACCACCACTGTGTTCCGACCCAGGATGTGGTTGTTTGACTATGCTCTGATAACTTCTTTTTTCAGCCCCTATACTCTGCTTGCTTGCAATTTGCACATCCCATAGAATGTAGTTTTCTTCCTTAAGTATTGGAACCACAAACAGCCTGGTACACTTCTGTCAGAAAGCCATTGGGGCATGAGAGAAGCATCCCTTGGACAGGTAATAAAGCTCTCTAATTTGCTTCAAATTTGGTCTTTGAGTGTTTTCTGAACAGTATCCTTATAACATGTTATGTATTTGCTTTGTGTGGAACTTTATTTTTATTTAATATATGTATATGTGGTGCTGAGAATCGAACTCAGTACCTCACACATGCTCAGCAAGAACTAGACATGATGGTGCATATCTATAGTTTTTGTAATTTAGGATGCTGAGGCCAACCAAGACCCCTGGTCATGAGGGTGAATTCTTATAATCCCAGCATCTCAGAAGATAAGGCAGAAAATTCTCAAGTTTAAAGTCAACCCCAGTAATTTAGTAAGTGCTTAAGCAACTTAGCCATTCCCTGTCACAAAAATAAATAATAAACTGTGCATGGTGGTGATGACTATAATTTCAGTGGTTTAGGAGATTGATCCATGAAGATTTCATGTTCAAATCAAGCACCAGCAATTTAGAAAAGATAGAAACAACCTAGTGAGACCCTATCTCAAAATAAAACAAACAAACAAACAACAACAAAAAAAAAAAAACTGGGGATGTGGCTTAGTTGATATGCAGCACATCAGTACCTGGTACAAAAAATAAAACAACAACAACAACAAAAAAAAAATGGTTTGGATGTGACTTGGTGGTTAAGTGCTACTGGGTTTAATCCCTGGTACTAATAAAAGTACAAAACCAACTGGGCAACTTAGGCAGAGATAATATTTTTCAATGATAGAACACTTGTAGATTCAAATCCCAGTACTCAGAAATACAAGAAGAAGAAGAAAATAAAAGTTGTTTTGTAATGGAGATAAAGACATACAACCATGGAAAATACATAAGATAATATATCTAGTGTAGGGAGAAAACTAGTAATTTCCTAAAGTCATGTTTACAATAATTTAAAAAAAAAATCAATTCCTGACTTCCGAGCTGCTCCTGGGCGGCTGGGGGCGCCGCAGTCGCGTGGAGCGGCCTGGGCGGGGCAGACAGGCACTTGGCTGCAGCAACACCCGCGGTGGCCTTAGCGCAGCAGCCGGCCTCTCCACCGCAACCTGCCGGCCGCTGCCGCCCTTGTGATGGCGGCGAGCAGCTCGCTCGAGGCGGTGCGTAGAAAGATCCAGAGCCTACAGGAGCAGGTGGACGCGGAGGAGAGGGCGGGCAGCCTGCAGCATGAGCTGGACCTTGAAAGGAAGCTGAGGGAGACGGCTGAAGCTGATGTAGCTTCTTTGAACAGACGCATCCAGCTGGTTGAGGAAGAGTTGGATCGTGCTCAGGAGCGTCTGGCAACAGCTTTGCAGAAGCTGGAGGAGGCTGAAAAAGCAGCAGATGAAAGCGAGAGAGGCATGAAACTCATTGAAAGTAGAGCCCAAAAGGATGAAGAAAAAATGGAAATTCAGGAGATCCAACTGAAAGAGGCCAAGCACATTGCTGAAGATGCCGACCGAAAATATGAAGAGGTAGCCCCTAAGCTGGTCATCATTGAAAGTGACCTGGAACGTGCAGAGGAGCGGGCTGAGCTCTCAGAAGGCAAATGTGTGGAGCTTGAAGAAGAATTAAAAACTGTGACCAACAACTTGAAGTCAATGGAGGCTCAGGCTGAGAAGTACTCTCAGAAGGAAGACAAATATGAGGAAGAGATCAAGGTCCTTTCTGACAAGCTGAAGGAGGCTGAGACTCGGGCTGAGTTTGCCGAGAGGTCAGTAACTAAATTGGAGAAAAGCATTGATGACTTAGAAGAGAAAGTGGCTCATGCCAAAGAAGAAAACCTTAGTATGCATCAGATGCTGGATCAGACTTTACTGGAGTTAAACAACATGTGAAAACCTCCTTAGCTGCGGCCACATTCTTTTATTTTATTTTTTGTTGTTTTGTTTCTAAACACCTCCTTACCATGATACCCCTTAAATGCATTTTTATTTACTTTTACCACCATCACAAAAACATCCATAAAATACCAGCTAGGGCAGGAGGTAGGGAGAAAACACCAAAAAAGGCAAGCCCATGTTAGGGCAATAATGGTTTAAATGTGCCATTTCCCAGGTTGACATTGCCACACTTTATGTAGAGTTTAGCCACACAGTTTGCTTAGTCTTTGGAAGACTCCTCACTGAAGCAGAAAGATTTCCACTCAAAGTGCCAATGATACGGGCAACAGGAAGATTGATGTCAGAGACAATCAGTTGTGGATTGGTGCTATTTAAAATAAAATGTCCCCTGTGGTCTTTTGTTCAATATTGTACAATTTAGAATTTTGTCCAACACTATTTTGTCTTGAGTTTTACTGCAAGATGAGACTATGGATCCAGTATGCCTGTGTTCACTGAAGCCAAAGATTTGAAAGCCACACTGCTCTTCTAAGGCTTCCATTCCTTTCTGATTGGCAGACTTGCAGCCCATTACAACTTCTGTAGAATAGCATTCAATGTGGATTTCCACTCTTTCCCATTGTCCATGTTAAAGTGAAAGGTTTAGGCACTACATACAATTGGTAAAGAAAATATATTTTCTTGAGAATTATAACTATATGTAAACATTGTATAATGATATGAAATAAAATGCACATTGTAGGACAAAAAAATAAATAAAAAATCAATTCCTTAGTTTAGTTGGTAGATACACAGAATTTACAAGTGAGAGTTACTCCTACACATTCAACAAGAAAATAGTTAAATAAACTGAAAATGACTGAACCTATATAAGAACTGATTTCCATTGGTGAATAACTAATGTGACCTGCAAGAGACAAAGCTTTTGATTTTATAACAAAAAGTATATATTGGGTAAAATTACATCAGGACTTTTTAACCAAGCCAAATGTCTGTTGTGTGTGAGTGATGAATAAAAATGTTAAACACTTCAGTCTGCACACAGTCCCCTATTCTTTTACACAGATTTCTTCAGAAAACCCAAAATACCTGTCAAAGAAGATCAGGAAGAATCCTGAAAATCATTTCTACATGATGTGAGGTCTTTTTATTTTTCTGGTACTAAGGATATATAACCCACATATGCAGTTTTATATGTTGCATTAAATATCCATTAGGAAAGAAGAAAAATGTATATTTCAATAGCCATTTATAATTTTGTTTTTATATTTACTTTTCCATTTTCTTGCTCTACATTTCTGGACCAGAAGGTATAATAGTAGGAATTGTGTTGGTATTGTTTATCTGTTTATTAATTTTGTTGGGCTGAATTTTCATGGATTTCTTTTCCTGTCATGCTAACATTCACTCAAAAATTGATATGTTTAAAGAATATATACTGAATGAATTATGAACTATGCTTATAATAGACACATCATAATAACACACAAACTACTAAGCAGCTCTGAATTGAAACAACTTATAAAGTCATACAACTATGTTCTTTATAGGCTTGTCAGAGTGATTAATGAGCTGGATAAATAAAATTGATTTTTTTTGGGAATTCAACTTTTATAATTATTTTATTCATCATAAAGTGACAAGTGTGAGTACAAATACTGAAAAGTGTGTGTAAAAGTAACTACATTGGTTTCACATAAGATTGAAGAAATATAAGCTTATTTGTTTTTTGTTACAGTATAGGTATAGAAATACTAAATTTTGTAAGACACTATCAAGGACATGACTCTCACATAATGATATGTCATATATATAATTTAGAAGGTAATACTGAAAAATCATAGAAACACATTACACAGAACTTTTGCTGACACATTAGTAGATATACACTGAAAGAAAATATATTTCTTGGGGCTGTGGATGTGGCTCAAGTGGTAGCATGCTCACCTAGCATGTGTGAGGCACTGGGTTCAATACTCAGCACCACATAAATGTAAAATAAAGATATTGTGTCCACCTAAAAAACTAAAAAATAAATATTAAAAAAAGAAAATATATTTCTCCAAGTACAATATAGTTTTATGTGCAAGTTATCCATAACATCAAATTAAAAGATGCAATACATAGATGGTCAAGGTGGCACACACCTATAATCCCAGCGCTTGGGAGGCTGAGGAAGGAGGAGAGCACGTTGAAAGCAAGCCTAAGAAACAACAAGGCACTAAGTAATTCAATGAGACCCTGTCTCTAAATAAAATAAGAAATAGAGCTGGGGATGAGACTCAGTAGTCCAGTACCCTTGAGTTTAATCTCCAGTTACCCTCATCAAAAAAAGTCAAAGACTTTGAAGGCACCAATAAAAATGAGAAAAAAAGTAGATAACCAAAATTGACCAAATTACATTTACTCAATGCAATAGATAATAGAAAAACAGCTATCAAATTGACCAGGTTTAAACTAGGTTTAAGAGCTGAAAAGATATCACCCAATCTCCAAAATGTACAACAGCAGTGATCAGGAAATCTGTAATAGTAGAAAACCTCCTTTTGTGAAAATCAGTATTCTTATTTACAAATAATAAAATGTATCTCCTTTAGGTTAAAAATGACATAATTTTTAAGGTAGAAGTTATCAGAAATAACTGAAAGCAAAGGGAACATCTTTATGTCTAACATGAGCAGAATAATTTCTCAAGGAAAATCAATAATTCACATCTAAAGAAAGCTGGTACTGGGGCTGGGGATGTGGCTCAAGGGGTAGTGCGCTTGCCTGGCACGCATGCGGCCCGGGTTTGATCCTCAGCACCACATACCAACAAAGATGTTGTGTCCGCCGAGAACTAAAAAATAAATATTAAAAAATTCTCTCTCTCTCTCTCTCTCTCTCTCTCTCTCTCTCTCTCTCTCTCTCTCTCTCTCTCTCTTTAAAAAATAAAAGAAAGAAAGCTGGTACTAGTAAAAGAACCACAAATAAACTTTCATATAATTTAGAAATTACTAGCTACGTAATCAAGTTGTTTCTGACAATCAGAAAAGTCAGCAAGGTTTCTATCATGTTTTTGAGAAGCTTTTTCCAATGTACTGATAATTTCTACTTAATCCTGATCACATTATCATGATGAAAATTTGGTCACATGTTTAATTTGCAATAATGTCTGATTTCTAATACGCCTAAAAATATTAGACACTTATTGGGATAAAATAACTAGAAATTATTCTCTTATCATTAAGGGTAACTTTAATAGAAGACTTTCAGTGTGAGTGATTATGAATGGACTCATCAAAGTGATGAGTTTTATACTATGTATAAAGGCTCTATAAGAGAATTATTCCTTTCATTTTCTCAAATCTCTGGTAATCCTTATCTTGTGACTGCAAATGCTTCAGATGTATGTCAATGGAGGCCTCAGACAAAGACAGATAAGCCTGTCTCATACAGAAGATGGTGGTAAACCAGCAGAGAGTAATCCTCAAACCCCACAAGGTCTGGGTACCATGTTATATGATATAAAAGACCCCCAATAGTCTTGTTCTTTAGAACATTGTTTGTAATCATAGAAAAAAATCAGTTCTTTGCACAGAATAAGTTGAGTGTCTTCCTGTGCAAACCAGAATAAGTGAAAAAAGAGCCACAAAAGTGAGTTTAGGATAGGGCATTGCAGGACACAGTTCATGAAATTCTGAAAACAAAATGAAACAAACAAACAACTACAATAACAACAAAAAAAATCAGAGAACACCATATCCAAATAAGCTCATTTGAGGGAATCAAATTTGAATAAAAGCAGAGGACAGAGAAATAAACAAAAGGATTAAATGTATTTTTTTCTAAATCATATTAATGTTTTCTACAATTATAGAATCTTAGATGACCTCCATTACTACTATCTTTATCTTTTGAATGTTTTTATATTTTTCACCTACAATGCATGTGGCACACTAAATTTACCCCCATGTTTATGCATTTGTCATTTATCATTTTCTCTATATTGTATACGTATGTGCATGTATTTTTCCCACATTTTCAAAGTTCTGGCCTGAAATTTTCTGTGATGTCACCTCCCTGAAATGCATTTTTGTCATTTCAGGTCAGTACATCTAAATGTTCTATTGAAATAGTTGGGAAAGATGAGACAATTGCAAGCCCCAACCCCTGACTTGACTAATTATCCACTAGAATTAAAGATCAAACTCAGTGCTTCCATAGGACTTAATTTTCATTCACCTTTCTCATACATAGTGCTTTAATCTTTAAGCAAGCTTCAGAAATTTTATTTAAAAAGAAAGTAAAAGATTCAGAGTTGTTCATGGTGCTTTTAGAAGGTACCAAAAACCTAAGGTGGTAATTCTGACATCACCTTACTACAGAAGCATCTGGGTTTCATTTCAGGTTGGACACTGGTATTATGTTTCCACTGGATGGGATACATTGGTTATGAATATTATCATTTCTTTGCTTTCAATAGTCTTGGAAATGTGGGGTTGGATGAAATACTTAGAATCAAAATTTTCAACACACTTAGCATAAACTCATTTGATAATGGGAGACAACCATATTCTGAAAACAATTAAGATGACCACTCACCAAGCAATGCATATATTAACTATGTTGATAATTAAACTACTTAAAAAAGTGTTCAGATGTCAAAAGATAAAAGTGCATACCTCAAATATATGCAGGTTTTTATAAGTTATTTATACTATAATAAACCTGTAAAAACGACAAAGCATCTAAAACTTAAAAAAGAAACATACAGGGCTGGGTTTGTGGCTCAGTGGTAGAGCGCTTACTTAGCATGTGTGAGGCACTGGATTTGATTTTCATCATGGCATATAATAAAAGATTACTGTCAACTACAAAATATTTTTAAAAATAAAGAAATTCTACAGACTTCACTAACTAAACTAAAAGGACTACAATTCATTCATCTCAATAATTTGGAAAAGGTCATTTCATAAAACAGGAGAGTAAAGAAAAGAACATCCTAACTAAAAGTAAAAAATTCCAAGACATGCAAAATGTACATATAAGAGTGTTATTTATTGGTGCTTTCAAAAGACAGATTAAATTGAAATAGATATGGTAAATTAGAGATGTAGTAATTATATGTTAATTATATATAATTGTAATATATATGCATCTGTAAAAAAGGTGCCTCATTTAATGATGGGTATATATTGCAAGAAATGCACTCTAAACTTTTTTCCTCATTTCTTCAAGTGCAATAGTGAATACTGACACATAGATTTTGTTATTACCAAATGCTTAAGCTAAAAGTTACAGATACATGAAGTTCATCACTGAACAACAGATAATTTTACCACACATTTCTGTATACTATGAATTTATAGAAATAAATATATATCTCATAATAATATGAATAAATAGACCTATATAACAAACACAGAAGTTTATATATATAAAATTATATATATATATATATATATATATATATGTGTGTGTGTGTGTGTGTGTGTGTGTGTATATATATATATATTTATATATATATGTGTATATATATATATATATATATATATATATATATAAAATTCTTGCCATTTAGAAAAAGATAAAGTATATTGCTTGAACTGCTGTGAGAAAAAAAAAGACAACCTTTCCAAAAATAAACAAATAAATAAATTCTGGGACAAGGGAATATTTGTGGGAAAAAATGGCATTAGATGTGTTCTTAATAATACCAGATATAAAGCATTGTAAGAAATAATATATACTTCAATATAAAACTAAAATATAGCTGGGAACACACTTGTGATCCCAATGCCTTTTGAGCCAGAGGCAGAAAGATTAGAAGTTCAAAGCCAGGCTCAGCAACTTAGCAAGGCCCTGAGCACTTTGAGCAAGACCCCATCACAAAATAAAATATTAAAAAGTCCAGGGATATGGCTGTGGCTTAAGGGCTAGCCACTTATAGGCTTAACCTCTTATTACATATATATGTCAAATGTTATTATTAAAAAAAGATTTATGTGGGTGCAGTGGTGCACATCTTTAGTGCTGATGGCTTAAAAATCTGAGGCAGGAAGACAACAAGTTCAAAGCCAGCCTCAGCAAAAGTGAGGAGCTAAGCTCCTCAGTGAGACCCTGTCTTTAAATAACATACAATATAGGGCTGGGAATGTGGCTCAGTGGTTGAGTGCCCCTAAGTTCAATCCCTGTTGCCAGAAAAAAAAAAAACAGGATAGATTGCAAACAAATAAATTTACCATTAATGGACTATAATATCCAATGCTAGTTCAGAAAATGGATTAGAAACCACAGATCACTGTTTATTCCCAAGAAATATCTATAGAACTGTCCAACACTAGCTACTTCACATAAACTTGCCTCATGAATTTAATGCTTTAGTCAAGTAGATTTCTTTCAGTCTGTGCAGTGCTGTTAAAAAGGCTATAAGCGAAATCTGAGAGGCAGGTCTGACATAACATGCCTGTAATGCCAGAAGCTCAGAAGAATTAGGCAGAAAAATTTTGAGTTCAAAGATAGCCTCAGAAAATTAGTAAAGATCTAAAACTCTTAGGGAGACACTGTCTAAAAATAAAACATAAAAATGACTGCAGGTATGGCTCAATGGTAAGCATCCCTAAGTTCAACTTCCAGTACAAAACCCAATGATGCCAAACAAATATCTAAAAGATAATGGATATATATATCATGTATATGTCAAGGTCCTTCAAAAGCTCAAAATAAAAATGCCATATAATCCACTAATAACTATTTTGGGTAGCAAGGCAAGGTTTTAAACACCTTTACTTCCAGTGGCACAGGAGGATGAGACAGGAGAATCTCAAGTGAGGACCATCTTGGCAAGGTCTCAGTGAGACCCTGTCTCAATCAATCAATCGAACAGAAAATGGCAGGGAATGTAGTAAGTTGCTAAAGTGCCCATGGGTTAATCTCCAATACTTAAATAAAAATAAATAAATGATTCTGGATAAAAAATAAGTTATACAATCCAGTAATAATAATTCTGGGTATATATTTAATGGAATTGGATTTTTTGTCAGATTTTACTGCACTTCCATTTTCATTGTAGCTTTATTCACAGTAGCTAATGAAAGGAAACAAATTAATTGCCTTTTAGATGAAATGTATATCAGAATATTCCTTCCAGCTGTAGAGTACCCAACTACTCCTCTTAGAGGCTGCATACTTATAGCTTAAACTGTTCCCTAGAAGGCAAGGCTCAGGTACTGGTGTTTTCTAAATATGGCAAGAGACTTTAGTATCTGTGAGCACCTTGTGTCAGGTTCTTCTGAAACTCAGAACTACACACAAAAAAAAGTATAACATTATTGACATGGACTTTGACCTTCTAATTTCTTGTATAATTTAGCCCTTGAAATTAAACTTGCCTGAAATTTAAATTCAAGTACAGTCCCACTTTTATTTCTCTGCTATAATGGACAAAGAAGTTTGCTGGAATGTTTGGAATGTTTCTACAAGTAATTTTAATAAAGTGGTCTTGCATATATTAAAAAAAAATTCAAATAAGGATCCACTCATTTTTTTGCATGTGTTGCATTGAAAACTAAACCCAGGGCCTTGTGCATTCAGCACAACCATTCTACCAACTGAGTTATATCCCCAGCCACAATCAATTACATTTTTAAAATTCTTTAATTGGGACACATTAACTATACTATCTTATTTAGAAGGGAGTAATTCTCTTTAGTGTCACCTGATTTTGACACCTGATTTTTCCCCTACTTTCTTCTAATGTGAAAGCCTCACAAAGATATAACAAAATCTTATAAATCTTCCCTCCAGTTCTAAGAGAAAAAATTACATATAATGAATCCATTTGAACTGAAACATGAGAAAATAATTGATAATGTTGAAACTGGAGTTTTAAATTGCAACTAAAATTTTTATGTTGCCAATTTCTTCTAGGTTTTTGTCAAACAATTTTTGAAAAAATAAAATCTATTAACACTCAGGGAAGGTAAGAGCAAACAGAGTAGTATTTAGTTAAGCAAGAAGAGATACTCAGATGTAGTAGTACATGCCTGTAATACCTGTGTCTCAGAAGGCTAAGAAAGAAGAATAACAAGTTTAAAGACAGCCTTAAAAAAGTGAAATGCTATAAAACAGTGAGTTCCTGTCTCTAAATAAAATACAAAACAGGGCTGGGGATGTTGTTCAGTGGTCAGATGCCACTGAGTTCAATTCCTGGTACAAAAACAAAAGAAGAGAGAGAACAACCACCATGCACGAGAGGGGATGATGGCAAAAAAACATTTTATTGTGCCAGCTTAGGAGTTTTTATGTGGTTTTGTGTGAGAGCATGGAGCAAATATATAACATATCTATTGAAAAAGGCACCCTGACTACCAATTGGGTTCAATTCCATTCTTTTTGTGACTCATCCTCCTTTTTACAACTTTTATCTGAGTTCACCTTGGGACATAGGACATTGTTGAAGGTGTTCCCGCAAATGGGTCTCAAGGTATTTTCTACATTTGAAATAGGACTTTATGCTGCTCATTAATATATCTACTAGTTAGCCTCTAGGTGTGGTTAAATGAGGCCCATTATCCTGACTAATTTGTCATTTTACTATTTATTCTATTTTATAATTATCCACTGGGAACAGGGAACCCTGGCTTTGGAAATGTGAACAGAGAGCTGGAAAACTAGGGGTTTATTCTCAGACCTATAAAAAGGTAAGCTGGAGTTCTGGATTTCTGATTTTTTTCCTAGATTTGAGATACTGCTTCCCCTACATTTAGAAAGCTCAGGAAACATGAGGCTTGTGACTTCAAAGCCAGCCTCATCTACTTAGTGAGGCCCCCCAAAAAACTCAGTGATAACCCATCTCTAAATATACACACACACACACACACACACACACACACACACACACACATATGGGTTAAGGCTTTGGATCAGTGTATAAACATCCCTATGTTGAATTCCCTGTACCAAACAAACCAATACACTGCAATCACAGACCTGAAAACTATTTGTAACTTAAGGCTAATACAAATCCTCTGTTTTGAAGCAAACTCCAAGGAGTATTGTGTTCTTTTGTATTTAGACTCCCAGATGATATTCTTATCATGAAGATTTAGCACACTGTTCATTTTACATGTCATAGAAATAGCCTTATGTATGCTTTTCTTTATTTTCTTATGTGGGGTTTCATATTTTCAATTAACAAAACTCTTAATGTACAGATACAGTCTTCTGGTTGCAGTTTCCATAGCATGTTGCATTATTACCATGCCTGTGATGAAATATGCCTGTTTTCAAATTTCTCCTCTGATGACAAATTAAAAATATATAGATGGTCCTTGATTTATTCATTTCAGTTCTCAGTCATATGCCAAGTTTATTTCAAGTCCATGCTAGAAGGTTTAGAAGTCTTTGCACAAACATTTTTCCCACTGGAAAAAAAAACAGGTGAACACAAATTCTACTTATTTTTCTAATGAGTATTTAAGCTAGGGGTGCTTGACTACTGAGCTATATACACAGCTTTTAAAATTTTTGTTGTTGTTGTTGTTTTAATTTTAAGAGAAAGTCTTGCTAAATTGCCTTTCCACATTACTGGGATTAGCTTTGAACTTTTGATACACCTGCTTCAGCCTCCCAAATTCACAGAATACAGACATTATCCACCACATGTGGCTACTATTTTTTTTAATAAATGTCATTATTTAACTTTGAAGAGAATAAGAAAAGTATGGTGAATCATGAGATGTAGAGAGGGCAAGTTTTGCCTTTGTGGTCAGGCATATTTAATCCTGAATTCAGTTCAAGTTTCTTGATTATTGTTGCCCTGCCTGGTGCAGTGTTACAACCCTGTAATCTCAATAAGCTGTGAGAGTGAGGCAGGAAGATTGCAAGTTTGAAAAACATTTCAGCAAAATGTCTCAAAATTAAAAAGAAAAAAAAATAGAAAGAACTGGGAACACAATTCAGGGGTAATAATCCCACAGTCTAATTACCAGTAAAACACACACACACACACACACACACACACACACACACACACACACACACAAACACAAACACACACACACTACTTGTGGGGTTTTGAAAATGTTCTTTGATAATGAACAGCTGTTTTGACCTAATCTACAAAAGGTAGAATGATACTGAGTTCCAAAATTTTTGCAATTCTTTAGCCTTATCTGTATAACAGAAAGTTTGGCAATTTGCTTTTTATCTTACTCTAGCCAAAATGCAGAATGTTTTTCCCAAATTCTGGATCTGGGTTCTTCTTAGTTTTTTTATGGCTTTATGTTAAGCTGTGGCTATGAAAAAGCATTAGCCATGTACCTAGTCAGGGAACATTTTGAAAGCTTTTGCTTTTGCTTTCAGAGCACTGTCACCTCCATGAGAAAAAGCCCAGAATAATTTACTTGATTATCAGATATCCCGGAGGAGGAGGATCACCCTCTGAAGTTCAGTAACCTTATCAATCATCAGCTAAAGACATGTAGCAAAAGAATTCCAGATTATTTAAAATCCAAATATGAGCCAGTAAATTTTCAAGTGACTTCTTATATGGTGATAAATAATAGCACACCCACTGTTGGCAAGATGTCAAGATTCAATTATATGTGGTATAAAAATTAACTGGAAAATAACAAATATCTTATAGGTAGTGATTTCACTTCTCTAGTTTAACGTTGGATTTTTCTTTATATAGTATTGAATTATTTAGAAATATGTGTAGATATTTAAGCATTTGATTTGTACTAATATTCTCTCAGTACCCCAAACCAAAGAAGGAAACAGACATCACAACTCTGCCATTAGGCTCAGGGCAAAATTGCAAAATAAATTTTCTTTTCATGTGTTTATTCTCTTGAGTCTGGGCTACTGAAAAATCTGAAGATCTGGCTCCCTCCACCTCCTGGGACACCAATTATTTGTGTTTTACAGTGCTATATTAGAAAGAGGAATAGATATGTGCCCAGCCTCTTTTGAGAAACAGTATCCACATTTGTACACTTCTGCATTGGAAATGCATACTCTCCCAAAATACACTGTCTCCCCTGTTGTTAGGTCCTAATAAAAATATGGCCTAAGAAGTGTATTCCATTACCTAAGACATAAAATAAGTGATTCTGGCATTTCACTTTACTGAGTTCAAGGAAGTCATAGCTCTCAAACATGGAATGTGGATGTGGTGAACTGAGATGTACATGGGACTTCAATTAAGAAGGAATTTTAAAATAAATTTCCAAAAATACATATATTCATTAGTAAATTTATATTTTCAAGCCATAATAATATTCTGGATATACTGGCTTAAGTTATTAAAATTGATTTTACATTATTTTTGTTTCATTAACATGAACACTAGAAATTTTAAAATTACACTTGTGCCTCACAAATATTTTCATGAATATTGCTGACTCAGGGGATGGCTTAAAAATTAAAAACTCAAACAGACTTCCACTTAAGACCAGAGAGCAGAAATTTAAATGAAATCTGAAAGTATTTTTTATCATGTCATTTTTTGGGGGAGGAAGCATACCAGAAATCAAACTCAGGGTACTCCACCACTGAGCCACATCTCCATGCTTATTTTATATTTCATTTAGAGACAGGCTGTCACTGAGTTGCTTAGTGCCTTCTGCAGATGCTGGCTTTGACTTTTGATTCCCATGTCTCAGCCTTTTGAGCTGCTGGAATTTACAGGTGTGCACCACCTGGCCCAACAATATTATTTTTATTTATGAGTAATATATACAAATATATAACTGATAAATTGAGTTGACCTTATATACAGTCATAAATACAAATGTCCTCCTATCTGGGCTAGATCCTACTACTTCCTTAAAATAACTGCATCTCAAGGATTTGCATTCAATTCAGTTACACAAAAGGAAAAATAAAAACAACAGGAGCATCCGGGCATTCCATTAATACCAGCCACTTTAGAGGTCATAGTAAGAAAATTCGAGGTTAGCGTAGGCAAATTACTCAGACTCTGTTCCAAAATTTTTTTAAAAAATGAAGTGGTAATAAGAATTTATAGCAACATCTCCTGTGGGTGGTTCAGTGCCCAGTCCAAAAAGAAACAACAGCCAAGAATCTGTCATTCAAGTTCAATTCATTCTTTGGTTTGATTCCACAAACTGTCATGCACAAAGTAGACTCATTAGTTTTAGCCTTAGGACAGGGCCTGAAACCCTGTTCAATCAGTGATCCTTAATGAAAACTGTCCAATCCACACACCACCAGTGAAGGGGGGGTGCAGTTTTCCACAGTCTGGTCAGGGTTAGTATGTCGAACCCATCATTCTTTGGATCTGTTTCTAAGTTCCCTCTCCTAACCTCAGGAGCCCCATGCTTCTGCACTACACAGTGCTAGAAGAACTATAGGGATAAGGGTGGGCACCCTGAAAACCAGAAAACGGTGAGTGTGCACTGGTATCTGGGAGATTGGGTCCATGGGATTGATGATACAGGACACTCTTATAAAGTTTTCTTCAGTGTCTACTGACCAGAGGAATTCTCTGTGGCAGCTAAGCTCTCATTTCTCTCTGGCCATTCTAGTGGGATGTAGGTCAATAGCTGGACTCTGGGCATTCTACCACATCCCTGAATGGTGTCTTCAGCCAATTTCTGAAGCCCTGTATGGGCATCAGTGTGCCATAGCCCAGCATCTCCCCATACTGTGTGGTGGAGACAACAATGTTAATGGGGGGAACCCCAGCTCCATGTGTTGTGGTTTGGCATGAGAGTAGCTGTGTTCTGTAAGAGTCCAAGTTCCTTCTTCCTCCTGAGTTTTCCAAATGTATGGAAAGCAAAATCCAGAACTCTTGTCTTCAAACCTAACTCTCCATAAGTCTCAGATTTTATTCCTACATTTCCAGGTTTCTGTTCATGATTCTTTTTTTAGGGGGGAAGGTTTCTCGGTATTGAACTTAACCCGTGAGCCACATCCCCAGCCCTATTTTGTATTTTATTTAGAAACAGAACCTCACTGATTTCCTTGGCACCTTGCCCTTGCTCAGACTGGTGTTGAGCTAATCATCCTTGTGCTTCAACCTCCCAGAATACTGGGATTTCAGGTATGGGCCTCTGCACTTGGTTATGTTCACATTTTTTAGGCCAACAAATTCTCTTTGCTTTATCAACTACTTTTCTTCCATGCTGTATTTCAAATGGATGCTGTATTTCTAAATTTTCTCCATAAATTGGATGGCAGTTTTTAAAGATTTTGCTTTCTCTTTGTGATCATTCCACATGAGAGGAAAAAAGAAAAGTGTAACTTAACAATTAAAAAATTAACAACAATGTGCCATTCCTCCCTCTGTCTTCCCAGAACAGACAACTTAACACAATGTCTGATTTGAGATTCCTCCTTGAAGACTTTACTGTGTGATGTATCCTCATTTCAACTTCCCATACTTGCCTTGTCCTGGGTTTCATAATTGCATGACAGAAATTTTGAACAGATGCCATGTCTAACGTCTATGGGAGTGTGTAATGAGTAAAATTCCATGGGTATTTTCCTTCTATAGAGCAGTATGAAATATGGAATAAAGGCTATTAAGGGTGTCTCTGGAAGCCCTTCATCTGGCAAGGATCATTTAGTGATATAGGGGTGGAGCCCTCTGAGAAATGGAGGTAGTGTGTATACTCCACTTCAAATGTGAATTTATTTATTTATTTTTCAATCAAGACATAAAGTTTTCAGACTTATCATTCAGGACAGCAGACAATGAGTTTATTAGAGTGCTATAATATATAAAAAGGACACACTCTAAAAGGAGATAGTGGGTCCTTAAATAGAGAAAAAAGATAGCATGCCTCTCCTGCATTCCAGTTTTATTGGGAATCTAAAAAAAAGTTTTCAAAAAGTCCTTCCCAGGTCCACTTTTTGACTTTTGACTGACAGCAGGATAATATCAAGCTCCCAAGTATTCACTGCCATGACAATTTTAGTTTAATTAAGCCCATGCTCACCATTTCTAATGGGATTCTTAAGCATAAAATCTTGTAAATTTTATGGTTAGTAGAAATTATTTTTATTTTCCTCATTTCCAGAATCTGGTCTGTGACAGGATCACAGAAGTCTCCCCTTCAGTACAACTTGGGTTACTCTTATGGAAATTATATTGAGACTGAATTTTTCCTCAAGATAATAGATTGTTGAGAAAGAATGTAACATATTTTGTTCACTTAAGCCAGGCAGAACTGCAGGTAAATTGCTTCTTGGAAATGAAAGCGAGGGATCAGCATGTTAGGTTTATTTTATAGATTTTCTCTTAACCACATGTTCCTATCACTCAAATTTGTCTGTCCCCTATAAATAACTAGTAAAAACTTAATTTATTTATTTTTTTTGTTTTTGTATTGAGACCAGGGTCACTCAACCACTGAGCTACCTCAAAACACCCTTTATATATTTTATTTAGAAACAGAGTCTTGCTAAGATGCTTAGTGGCTCATTGAGTTTCTTTGTGACTTCATAATTTGCTGAGGCTGGATTTGAAATTGTGATCCTCCTTTTTCAGGCTCCCAAGCTGCTGAGAATACAGACATGTGCCACCATGTCAAGCCTACTCATTATCCTGAATATAAGTCAGTTATTTTACCATGTTCTGTGAATAATACAACAATAAAAATGTGTGTGCAGTGTTTTCTATAATATAATGACTCCAATTTCTTTAGATAAATACCCAGAATTAATAATACTGGATCATATATAGCATTTTTAAAAAATTTTTTGAAGAATCTTAAAAACATTTTCAAAACCATTTTTTATTAAATTGGTATTTTCAAAAACATTTGAAAGAGTTTCATTATATCTATGCTCATATGCTCTGAAATTTATTATCTTTTAGATTTTTTTACTTCTAAGTATACTTTTTATTTATTTATTTATAGTTGTAAATGAAAACAATATCTTTATTTTATTTATTTATTTTTATGTGGTGATGGGAATAAAATCCAGTGCCTCACATGTGCTTGGTGAGCACTCTACCACTGACCCTAACTTTTAGATATTTATCATAGTATTTCTGACAGCACAGTACAGGCTGCAGGAAATTTACTATCTGACTGGTGAATTAAATTTCTGATGAAAGTTTGTTAGATTTCAGGCTGACAAAGCCAGAGGAAGAGGATGTGGTAAATCTTTTGTGGGCTGAAACATGGATCTGTGATATCTGACCCATGTTATGCACTAATGCTGTGAAAAATTTATTTAGTTCTAAATAATGCAAACTCAGTTGTTTGCAATCATCCCTAGGAGAATTGCACATGCTCCTTTGCTTCTAGGGCTTAGAAGTTTAGCATATATTCCCTGAACAGAAGATGCTAAAGTTAGACACTCAGTTTATGGAAAAACATCTCCTGAAAACATTTGTTAGGCATGGAATTATTACTCGGGTGAGCAAGGGCAGATAAGGGGTCAACTCATACTTATTCTATCAATAGTTTGCTAAATTTTTCTCTATTAAACCTAGAATTGAAGCTAAAGAGAAGTTCACCTTCTAGCAGCAGCAGTTGGCAAAACACTGGCAAATCTCTTCTAGGAATAAACTGACACCTTTGAGATTTAACTGTTCTGCCTTAATTTCAGGTGACAAAACCCATGAAAACACTTACTTGGCCATAGGAGATCACCACATTTTATTTTGATACTTGTATATATCACTTATTTTCTAACCATTGGGTAAAATTAAGATAAAATCACAGAAAAATTTAGTGTCAGGGTATTTATGATGCCAATCCCCCCGTATTCAAGGTGATACTGACTTTGGAATTTCATACCAAATGTGTGGCACTTTGTTCAACAATTCTAATGCCCAGGCATACCCCAGCCTTTTCTACTCATTCAAAGGTAGGTATTCTTTTAATTGTCCAATGTATCTAAGCCAACTCATTTATTACTTTGTCAAGGAGAAACCCATTACTTGAGTAGATGTTTATTCAGTGTATCAGAAGATGGAGGAAGGGTCAGAAGCCTCATATTCTGCTATCTTTATGTCATGGTTTGGATGTGAGGTGTCCCCCAAAAGTTCACATGTGATACAATGCAAGAAGGTTTGCAGAAAAAAGGATTGGGTTATAGCTTCAACCTAATCAGGGATTAATCCCTGAAGGGATTAACTGAGTGGTAACTGAGTGGTTGAGTATGGCTGGAGAAGGTGGTAATTGAGGGTGTGGCTTTGGGATTATATTTGTGTATATCCCAAAATCAGAAACTCTCTCTCTGCTTCCTGATCACCCTTTTACCTGCTTCCTTCTGCACACTCTTCTGCCTTGATGTTCTACCTCACCTTCATCCCTGAGGAATGGAGCCAGCCTTCTATTGACAAAGACATCTGAAACTGTAAGTCTACAATTTTTCTTATCAGATCATTTAGTCACAGTGGTGAAAAAGTTGATTAAATTAAATTTCAACATCATCTAACTCTAACATATGCTTTTGTGATTTGTATAAACCCAGTATCATAACTCATTCTGCACACTAACTTTCAGGAAACTCAGCCCCCAGCCCAAACATCTAATTTTAGATTGTATCATTTTATCCATTTATATCTAAGATCATTTTATTGCTTTTAACAATACAAAAATTTACATGCATATGGATTCATCTTTGTGTTTGGTTCACACTATGACTTTTTGATCTTTATTATTGTATTATAGTTTTATGATATACATCAGTATCACTTAATGATTGTACTACTTCATTTGCTTCTCTAAAGCAGAGGATTGGGGAATATTTCATATATACTTTTCTTCTGAGATAATTTTACTTATTTATTTATTTATTTATTTATTTATTTATTTTGCTTTAGTCTCTTATTCCATTAAAAGACAATCATGCTGAAATTATGTTTGAAAATATTATAAGAAACACTGTTGTCTTTACAAGGATGAGTTTTATCTAGAAACATCATGTGTGCAATTGAGTCTTTTATGTGTTTCTGTAAGTTTTTATTTTCTGGTAAATTTATGGTTTACATATTTTCCTGTAAACCATTTTTGCCATGTGTGAAGTAGTACACAAATTGGACATTTATGTAATATTCATGTGGTGTTTTGTACTGTTTTTTATGCTAGATGTACTGTGACCAAAAATGTATCTGGGCCTTAGAAACCTGCTTTCTCATACATTGTATTTGTCTCTTCTTAAATGTGCGTTATTTTTTTCCTCCACACTCCAGACTTCAACTGTATGGACCAATACTGCTGTGTTTATATGTGTCATTATGTTTTATAGGGGCAGTCATTCTATAAGTCAATGCTACTGGTGAGAAAGTATCATGTATCTTCAATAGCCACACAGTTTTCCAAACAGTTAGCAAATTATACTTAATATGTAGTTCATTAGATTTCTTTTATTTTACATTTTCATCAATACTTCTAGTGTATTTTTATGTATTTGATGTTTTTATTTCATTTTTTTACTTTTTGTGGTGTTGGGGAGTAAACCCAGAGCCTAGTGTATGTGAGGATATAGTTTAGTTGATATAACTCAGTTGTCAACTCAGCTATATCCCCAGCCCATTATTTTATCTTTCATTTCTCAAATTTCATAAGATGTTGATTTTTTTTAATATTGAACACTTATATAACATCTATATAAAGGTTATTCAAGTTGCTTTCCTCTTCTTCTTTTGGAGTCATTACCTTTTTTTTAATTAAAAGTTATTAGTTAAGGCTGAGGTGGTAGCTCAGTAGTGGAATTCTTACAGTTCATGGGTGGAGCACTGTGTCCATTTCTCAGCACTCTATATGGATAAATAAATAAAGTAAAGGTCCATCAAAAACTTTAAAAAATTAAAAAATAATTGGTAATATGTGAGATAATTAGCTTATCTCATCTGTCACATTGAACCCTTTTATGGCATCATTTGATGAATTGATTATTTAAATGCTCAATGTATGAATTTTTTTTAAACTTTTTTTGGTGTAACTTTGAGTAGAAATAAGTCCCCCTTTGCTGAGTGGATCTAAGAATTGAAAAAATGAGTAACCTTTTATTCAAAACTAGGCACTGGTCTGAATGTTATTTTGAGATACTCTCAGTAAATTGTCCAGGTTCTCCTTGAAATTTCACTCCTTTTGCCATAACTTCTCAAACAGGTGGTATTATGAGCATGTAGCATCACATTTACAGTATAACTTTGTTTTTATACCAAATATTGAATGTTTTATTTTTACATATTTATTACATCTGAATGATTTATTATATGGAATTAAGCAAGAGTATAATAACATTTTGGGTTTTTGTTGTTGTTGTTTCATTTTTTTTTTTTAGAAAAGATGTCTCAGCATTGGAAATTCTCATTTATAATTATCTAATTATAAGTGACTTTTCAAAGATTCTATATTTCCACAAATGTATTTATTCATAACATTATGAGGTGTACATTGATTTACTGAAGTATATAACACACAGTAATGTATGACATCCTGATATTTTGGTCACTGAGGGACACTATGTGTAATGATATCTACAACCTATAGCCTAGACATGTAGTAATATACAATATAAATGTCAGTACATAGTATGATGTTTGCAAAAATGGCAAAATCACTTTTGAGTGCATTTCTCAGAATGGATGTCTATCATTTAAAGAAGCACCTGTATACACACACTATATATTACAAGTATAGATGTAATTAATATATGCTTATTATATATCAAATTTACCAGAGCTCTTTCAGGTTTTTTTCTTTTATTAAAGCACCAATATTTGGCATTACTGAAATACTTGGCATTAATTCATTTTGATAATCTTTAAATTTTGTGGTTTTACTTAGGATTTTCTATACTCCCCATTTTGTAGAATTTGCTTTTTCCAAACTATGAAAGTTTTGATGATTGGCTAATAAATTTTAGACACTTTTAAAATCTATTTCAAACTCTATGTTTTTTTTTTTTTTTTGGAGGGAGGGTTGAGTACCAGGAATTGAACACAGGGGCACTCAACCACTGAGCCAAATCCCCAGTCCTACTTTTTTAAAAAATTTTATTTAAAGACAGGGTCTCACTGAGTTGCTTAGTGCTTCATTTTTGCTGAGACTCTTTGAACTCACAATCCTCTTGCCTCAGCCTCCTGACCCTCTGGAATGATAGGTGTGTGCCACCATGCCCATCTCATTAGGATTCATTTCGGGGGGGAAAAAAACACTTTAACAGTACTAGTTGATGAAGAAAAATTTTAGCTATGACTAGGGAGAATGAAGGGGATAGCCAGAGAAAGAACGTGAAGGGGTTCTTGGGACATTATTGTGTTCTGTTTCTTGATAGACAGTAGATACATGGTGCCTTCTCTTTATGGTGATTCAACAACTTATATAATTTTGGTATTTGTCCTCTCATTTTGCTCAAATTATCAAATTTATAAAATAAAAGTTTGGGAAAAAGCAAAAAGGAGGAATTTAAAAGGGCATTAGTGTAAAGAGTACAAATATATATGTTAATTTTGTTTATTGTGCTGATGGTTTAATGGATGGGCACATATATCAAAAGATAAAAGTATATACCTTAAATAGATGTAGATTTAATATATGTCAATTAAACCTCCATAAGTTTATAAGAAAGTAGAAGGCATCTAAAGCAGAGTTTAAAAAAGAAACATAGGCTTAAATCAATAAATTAAAGAGAGGACTATGAATATATTAGCTAACCATCAGTCTTAATAGTCTGAAAAAGGCAAATTAAAATAAATAAATAAAGAAGAGTAGAGAGCTAGGCATTATTGTGCATACCTGCAATCCCAGCAACTCAGGAGTCTCAGGCAGAAGGATCTCAAGTTCAAAGTAAGCCTCAGCAACTTTTAAAGTGCTAAATAAATTTATTCAGAGACCCTGTCTCTAAATAAAATACAAAATAGAGCTGGGGATGTAGCTTAGTATTTTAGTGACCCTGGGTTCAATTCCCAGTAAGAGAAAAAGATAGAACATAATCTTAGGCAAAAGAGCAAATTTTATGAATATTAAAAATGAATATATCATAGAATCATCAATGCCAAAATTGGTCCTTTTATATAAGAAATGAAAGTGAGAAAACTCCAGTAAATGTGAGAAGTAAAAATAATGCTAATTATATTATGCACATGTAGGTATATATTTAATGACAATGATGTCTCTCTTAATGATGGTGATATATTCTAGAAAATGGATTATAAAATGATCCTATCATTTTACAAAAATATAGAGTATAATAATAAATATCTAGATGATATAGACTACTACATAGCTAGGCTATATATGTTATAGCAATTATCATACATGAAGTGTATTACTGAAAACAAAATAATTATGCCACTGCAATTGATGTATGTGACTGTAAATCATAAAGTTTTAACTCTCAGGTTAGATATCATATAAAATGAATACACTGTGGAACCAAATAAAATAAAATGCTTAATAAATCCCTTGCTATATAGACAATGATAAAAGATAGAGGTTGCAGTGCAGAAAAGAAAAATTATTGTCCTTTTATTCAAAAGAAAGAAAAATAAATCCTGACAAAATGAGATGACTGTGTGGTAATAAAAATACTAATGTACCTTTACTTGTACTAAAAAAAAACTCATTTTCAGATCCAATAAATATTTAAATATAAAATAAAATATAAAGCATTCAACAGTTGATGTAAGAAAGGGTTGTACAAGGGATATGTGATGGTGCACATCTGAAATATCAGGTACTATGGAGGCTGAAGCAGGATAATCATATTTCTTAAGGCCAGCCCTATCAACTAAGCAGGACTCCATCTCAAAATAAAAAATTTAGAAAGGCTTTAGCATGTAGATCAGTGATAGGACATCCTGCTCTCCATCACCAGTATCTCAATAGAGGGCAAAAGAACAAAAAATAGAATGAGGTCATTTCTTTTCACAGTTACACAAAACAATATTTTAAAAAATTTCAAAAATTATAAAAATTCTACTCAACAAATAACACCATTAAAAAATACAAGAGGTGACTGAGGGAAAAAATGCTTAACTCACATATAATCAAACACTTAAAAAATAAAAATAAATTAAAAAAGGAAAAGAGAGACCCCCGAAAGAAATCCAGGCAAGAAACTACAATAGCCACTTTATCTATAGGAGATAGATAAATGTAAAATAATTATAAATTTTAACACTGCTAGAGGAATGCAAAATAAAATCTTATAATGTACACAAAATTAAATAGTACTGATGAACATATGAAACAAATAAGTGTTCATGATGTGAAGATGTAGTTTAATTTGCTGATGTCTATCTGTAGAAACTGACTATTAAAGATTAATGATAAGCTCCCGCCAGAATTTTGGTTGGTGAAAGAAGATATATATATATATGGAGAGAGAGAGAGAGAGAGAGAGAGAGAGAGAGAGAGAGAGAGAGAGAGAGAGAGAGAGAGAGAGAGATTGATTTAAAAAAAACTGTGGAAAACATGGTTTCTAGGGGCCAGACACATTTCTTGTCATGTTACATTGTTACATCAAGTTTTAAAAAATAGTATAAAAAATTCAAGTTCTGTATAGATATCACATGCATGTGATATTTTACAGGTAAACATTTAAACAGAAATTATGTAGAATGTGTGATAATATAAAAATACATAAAAGACTCAATTACAATGCCAGATGTGTAAATTTTTTTTTTGGGGGGGGGGCAGGGTACCATGGACTGAACTCAGGGGCATTCGGCCACTGAGTCACATTCCCAACCTGATTTTGTATTCTATTTAGAGACAGGGTCTCACTAATTTGCTTAGTGCCTCTTTTTTTTTGAGGCTGGCTTTGAACTCATGATCCTTCTGTCTCAGCTTCTCCAGTGACTGGGATTACAGGCGTGAATCTCCATACCCAGGTTGCCATGTATAAATAATAAAACTCATCATTACAAATATAATAAATTGCCCAATTGTTCTATAATTTTATTCCATCAAAATTATTATGTACATATATGACAGTAAATTTCATCTTTTGTGTATCAATAAAACAGGAACTTAAAAATGATAAATAAATAAATGGAAGACAAGAAGATAAAGGGAAATCTTAAAGGTAGGAGAAAATGGAAAGTGGAAGTACTGGGGATATAAGTGGAGTGAATTATATTCTGTTTGTATAATTATGTCAAAATAAATTCCAACATTATGTAACATTATAATACACTTCTAAAAAAGTTGAGCATGCTTTACTTTTAATGGAAGAAGAAACCACAGTTTAAAGTTCTAAAATTTATGTGCACAATTAAATATATGTGCATCAGGCAAAAAAAACTTTGAATTATACCAGCAATAAAGTAACTATCTTTACTTGACAATGAACATTATGAAACTATAATGTCATAATAATGATCAATAAATTAATAAAAATAAAATTTATTCATAAATCCATATGTTTATAAACATTGCCATCATAGTAAAAAGAAAAGTCTATATAAATCAAACATATCAAGACCAGTCTTAGCACCTTAGCCAAAACCTGTCTCAAAATAAAAAAAATATGAGAGATGGAGATCAGTGGTAAAACACCCCCTGGATATGGGGGAAGAGAAGGAAATAATGAAGAAAGGAAACAAGTGAGGAAAGGAGAGAGAGAGAGGAAGACAAGCAGGCTAGCTCCAGAAGAAGCAAGGTCCCCATACATCACAGTTCCTTTGCTGAAGGAAAACCATATGTGCAGAGGTCATTCTGAAGATCCTCCCACCTGTAAATTACCTCAAAGTCTGTGAAGATACTGGCTTGCTACAAACACCTGCTCTAATAGGACTTGTGAGGGGTGGTCAAAAAAACTTGAGGTTATGGGGGACAAGCTACACTGGTTCCCAGCTGACATACTCCCCATTTTCCTGGCCAGTTAAGAATTAGGGGTGCTGCCAGGAAAAGGATTTATCCCTAGAGACACAAGTGACTTCCTGATGTCCAAAGCTTCTGTCAGCTCCTGTTCACATCCAGTCCCAGAGTTACAACTCTTCCCTCCCCTGGCTTAGGATGCCACTTCACACCCACCATTCCTTGCATTGAGGAGTGAGGCCTGCTTCTTAGAGATCACATGTATCCCTAAGAACAGAGTTCTGTGCTCTGCACAGCAGAGCAGCATTGGACTCCTGAGAATGAGAAAGAGGCCTAGAACTGGATCCCTAGAATGGTGGGATCCAAAGAAGAGAACTACAGACAGATTGCAGAAGCCCACCTGCTCCTCACTAGCTGAGTATGGGACTGGGCAATTCATGCCACATGTTCCTGACTGGATAGAGCTTCTGACCATGCTCCCTGAGTTTGAACACATTAAGACTTCTTTCTGAGTGACACTAGATTACAGAAATTATAAAGATCAAAATGACAGAATATTGGCAACAGCTTCTTTCTTTTGAGGTCTGGAAATTAAACCCATGAACCTCAGGCTACAGCTATTTTAACACATATTTTCCTCACAGCCTAGTTAGAAAGAGATTGCATTCAACCTTGTATATAAGGTCACATCAATTTTCATTAATGAAAATAATATAAAAATTACTATAAATTTTCTGCTGTTTTGTCTTGTGAGGAGACAGCTTAAGGAGTGTACTGGGAAGCAACTGCCTAAAGCAATAGTAATCTCCAACTAAAGTTATATGTGAGTCACAAGTGCATTTTAAATTTCCTAGTATTTACATTAAAAATTTATGCAGGACACACACAAAGTCTCCAACATAGCTCACAGAAGCCACATTTCAAATAAGAATAGTACAGCTGCCTGACCTCACAGAAGTATAGCTAGGCCTTATTCCCTCTTTTTTTCACTAAATCTGAGAACACTGTTTCTTGCTAATATTTCTTCTCAAAGTCAAAGAGCAAGAGAGACATTGCCCTAATTGAGAATAGGGAACTTCAACTAGGACTGTCCAAAAGCATATTACTTTTTTTCACTGGAGGCTAGCCACAGGTCTATTCCCACATGCCATTTAATCAGAAATTATGACCTTCTTAAAGAGCTTTATTTAGATAAAATTTACTTACCATAAAGTCACCAAAAAAATCATGATTCAATAGTTTTGGTATACTCACAAATATGTTCAAAAATCATGTATCAATTTTAGAATAATTTTATCATTTCACAAAGAAACTCAGTGCCTCTTCATTGTCTTCCCCCTATAACTAAACACTCCAAAGCTAAGCAACTACTCTTAGTTTTTATAGATTTTTCTTGTCTGATATTAATATAATGAATAATGAGATCAGGGTGTGTTCAAAAGACTCATGCCCAATGTGTGACAGACTCCAAAAACAAAGTAAAATCTAGTTCCTACCTCTCACATGCATTCACATGTGACTTAGTTTCAAAAACAGAACTTGGAATAATTAGAAAAAAATGTTAATATGTTTCCACACTGGGGACATTAGTCCACCAACTGGTAGCTGGAAGAAGAGGGAGCTCAATGTTCTTGAAGGCATCAAAGTAATTTTTGTATCATTGAGTCGGGCAAAATAAGAAAAAAAAAAAACCAGGTGTGAAATTAAATTCCTCTTAATATTTTTAATTATTTTTAAATTTTTTCATGTACTAAAGGTCATTATTTTGCTCATATTTTTATTGGTGTATTAAATTTGCACATAATGGTGAGATTCACTATTACATTTTTATATGCAAACAATATAACAATATAATGACCAATATTAAAGTTTTTAACAAAATGAAGTAGATTTTCTTGATTAAATATTTATTCATGTGTTATAAATGTTTGGAAATATTTCCAGAGACTTATTTATTATATTTGATACAACTTTATTTTCTTTGTTTATAATTTGTTGTGTAGGAGGTTGAACCCATGATTTCAACCATACTAGCCAAGCCTTCCATCACTGAGCTGCACCAGAGATTTTTTTTTATTTTTTAGTTGTAGAAGGACACAATAACTTTATTTTTTTTTATTTATGTGGTGCTGAGGATCGAACCTAATGCCCCCTGCATGCAAGGCAAGTGCTCTCCCACTGAACCACAACCTCAGCCCCTGCTCCAGATATTTTATAAGACTGTTTTTGCTTTAGTTCGAAATAATTTTCTCAGTTTTACGACCATCTGAACAGGAAGATACTAAAACTTTGATGCCAAAAATCTCTTTAGGAACTAAACAGTTTAAATTTTTGCTTTCTTAATAACTTTTAAATTACTTTTGTGATTCTCAAGTGATAATGAGAAATTTGTCAGTATCCTGTGAATAAGCCATACAATTATTTACATGCATTAGAGTCTTGAATATCCTAATGCTACTTGTGTCATAGTTAATTTGTTTTATTTTAAAATATGTAATAGAAACCTATATATTTATTAAATGGGTGGAATTGCTGTAAGCATTGAAAAACAAACATACAATAAACTGAAAAAAAATTTGGATATTATAAGAGGCTGATAATAGTTTGGAAACTCAACTTTTATGATTCACTATAAAGTTAATTTAGTAGATCAAATTGAGAAAATAAAAAGAAACATCCAATATAATTTTAATACAGTTGTAGTAGACTTACAATATCTAGGAGTCTGTTTTTCCTTTTTTGTTCATATAATTCTATGTACTAGTTTTGAGTAATATCAATTTAAATTTAAAAATTATTCTAACAAAGTGAAACACTTAATGAATAGTCTATACTGATAAGTTTTGTTTTCTTTTCTCATGCTTTAGTATTTATCTTTTAAAAATATGAATATCAGGTATAATACAAATATTTTGTAGTGACCTTTTTCCCCCACACTATGCAATGTAAACATTTTTAAATCATTCTTTCTATTTATGAAATTTTTAATGTTTTTGAATTTTTACCTTCTGGGTTATTAATTTTACCTGTATACTATTATCAAACATTTTCTTTAAATTTTCCATGTATATTCATGGGTGTTCATGCACACACATGTTCTTGCACACATTAGAGATAGTATGAAAAGTAATACTGTCAGGAACTCAAACCCTCATTTCAATGACTTCTTAGAGGTGACTGCCTATGAATTTTACTGGAAATACCACATCATTTTTTATGAAATTAATTATGTATCCTGTGAATAAGCCACACAATTATTTACATGTGTTAGAGCCTTGAAAATTCTAATGCTACTTGTGCCATAATTAAACACAAGATAAATTTATATTTTGAAGTGTGGCTTATATCACCCTGTCTGTGGTACTTTATTATGGAAATTTGAGCAAATGTATTATGCCCCAACTACAATTTTGTAACTAGCTAGAAGATCCAAACCATAAATTGTAAGGCAAAATATAAACTAAAAACTATCTTCTGGTGTTCAAAAGTCTAATAAAAAAGAGAAAATGGACCCCCCCAAACCATTACATATAAGAAAATATAGAAGTACAATTTATAGAAAGTATTTTTATGTGTGTGTGTATGTGTGTGTGTGTGTGTGTGTGTGTGTGTGTGTATAATATGTATATGTATTAAACTCAAGAACTTCTGGATACAAGGGAAGGATTCTGCTGCTGTTCCACATCTCCAGCCCTATGTATACTTTTAAAACATTTATAATATTACCCAATTTGAAGCCCAGAATTTACTTTAAATCTTACATATTGTCCACTAATTAAAATAACAATAGTAGAAGATCAGAAGAGTAGAGGAATCAGATGGGGGATAAATGAGGGGAGAGTAAAAAAAGTGCTAAGAAGGATAAATGATTTAATTATGTTAAACATATGTAGATATAGTGTTTATTATATTTGATTATTATCTATAGTTACAATGCATCAATATAATTCTTAAATAATTACACAGTGAAAAAAAATCAAGGGCACACATTGAATTTTGTGCTTATACAGAATAAGTTCTAAATTAACTTTATTATTTGCTAAATTGAATGTATTAACAAAGCTTTATAGTTGTCACCAAAATGTGACCCAAATAATTGGTACATTATTATATTCTGTTGAGCAATCATGGTAATGACATTACTAGAAACAGGGAGAACAAAAAAATGTATTTTGTGTTTCTTATATAACTATGTCAAAATAAACATATATATATATATATATGTTTATTTTGACATAGTTGTGTATATATATATATATATATATATATATGGTTTATTTTGACATAGTTATATAAGAAACTTATATATATAAAATTTTATATATATATATATATATATATATATATATATATATATATATATATATATGAAGCATGAGTCCTCCAAAATTTTTTGTTTGTTTTATTGGTTTTTGGATTGTTTGTTTGTGTCTTTGTTTTCCTTCAAGATTGTTTTGGCCATTTGAGGGCCCTTATGATTCCATCTGAATTTTAGACTTTGACTGTCAATTTCCGTAAAGAAACAATCTGAGGTCCTGACAGCACTGGCATTTTATGTCAATATGGATATGTTTGGCATCTTAACAATATTTGATATTGCAATCAATAAACTCGAGATTTATCACATTTGTTATTCAGTTCTTTGTTTTGAAAAAAAAAGTTTATAATTTTCATCGTGCAGATTTTTCACTTGTTTTACTAAATTTGCTCTAAAACATTGTATTATTTTTTAATTTGACCTCTCTCTATATTGCATAGGCTGGTATTAAACAAGTGGTCTCAAGAGATTCCCCCAAATTAACCTCTAAAGTAGCTAAGACTATAGCATGCACTACAATGGGCAGGTAATCTTTTATTGTTTTGATGTTATTGTAAATAAAATTATTTCAGAAAACACTTGGACACTCTTGCAAAAAATATAAACTAGTACTGAAACCATGAAAAACAATATGATGATTTTTAAACAATTAAAACTAGAAATACCATATGACTCAGATATTTTTCTGAGCATATGCCTGTATTATAGAGGTCCTTAAGAAATCAGAGTTAATACAATCCATAAATGTATATGGCATAAACAAGGGGATGTAATAGATCAATTCACATGATCATGAGATGCACAGTTCCTAAAATTGTTGCCTATAGGATGAAAAAACAGGGAAACTCATAACAGTCCAAGCCAAGAAATTAGAAGCCTCATAAATCAAGGAAGTCAAAGAAGCAGCGACATTCCAAGAGAGAAGACTTGAGAGAACACTGCAGAGGCAATGGTGCAAGTCCATATTCAAAGGCTGAAGAATCTGATGTCAGATGTCCACAGGTGACAATACCAGAGAAAAAAATAACTCATTTAAAAAGACTGGAGCACAAGCCAGTGACATCTTTCCCTTCTGCATTTATTCAAATGGAATCTACTGAATGGTCCTATGTACATTCATGACACCTCTTCTCCACTACTTTCTGACTCAACTTTCTGGAAACACACTCAGACAAACCTAGAGGTATTCTGTGTTAATTTTCTAGAAATACTACAATCTGCTCAGGTTGATGACCCAAAATAACCATTACAATAATGAAAGATAATGAAATCCACCTTTAGGAATATCTGCACTCCCAAATAAACTGCAACACTATCCACAATAGTCATTTTATAAAAACAACAGAAATGTCCCCCCCAAAAAAATAAACTTGGGGCAGAGGCTGTGGCCCAGTGGTAAAGTGCTAATTTTACACACGTGAGGCACTGGGTAAGATGCTCAGCTGTCAGAGACCAGCTCCAACAGGGGGTCTCAGGAGACAAACAGATGGTGAGGAGTCGGCGAAAGAGGAGGTGGAGAAACAACACAGACACCAAAGTGAAGGTGTCGATCCCAATCTTTACTTGTGAAGTTGACATATATACTTTTCATTTTGGCAGGCTCACAGTACTTTGTGGTTACAAAACAGAAATCATTATTCAAAGAAACAAAATATTACGTAGTTACAATTAGAACAGAAGAATGTATCTTGGCTTATGCATAAGCAAGCATTTGTACTTTCAGCTTGAGTTTTGTTTTGAGCTGTTTCTGCTTAGTTAACTTTTAATAATAGTTAGAAATGTCCCGAACTATTGGCCTATACCTTGACTATTCTTTCTTGACTTACTGACTGGAACCGGTGCCATGGTTATGGCAAGTGGTTGACTTGTTATTATCTTTAATCAAACAAAAGTAAGAGCACAAACCATTGTGCACAGGAACAAGAACAAGTTGCCCAGTACTAAGCACTAATCTGTCTTCTTAACATTAATTTTCTTCTCTAGATTTTAATTTAATTTCTCAAAAACTTCCTTGACAGGAATACAGGGAGTTTTTCATTAGACATTAACAATTTACACTCCACAGCTGAATCATTGCATTCAGAGCAAACAGATCTATGCTTTAGAAGTAGTTGCATTAATTGGGAAAGTCATGTTTTTTCCTTCATACTTAATGGTCATATGAGAAATCACAACTATACTTATTGAAGGAATACAAAAACAAATCAGCCCAACCCAGAAACATACTGTGCTCCTCCAGAGGATGGACACCTTGCACCATTCACCTCAGTAGGGCCTTGCCATTGCCTGAGTCAGGGGAGGGGTGCAGCACTCAGCACTGCAGAAAAGATAAATAAAATAAAAAGATATTGTGTCCCTCTGGATTATTTTTTTAAAACCCTGAATATAAAAAAAAATGTGTACATGTGTGTGTGTGTCTGTGTGTGTGTGTGTACAGATATATATATATATATATATATATATATATATATATCATATATAATGTATAAATAATATATATCAAATGTAATTACACAAATATATTTATATATGTTTATATATATCAACATGTTTTATATATGTTCATATATATAAATATATAAATATTTATATACATATATACAAATATATAAACAGACAGGTATAACTTCTTTTTTTTTAATTCTCTTGAGACAGCATCTTTTTTTAAAAAAATTATCTTGAGACAGGATCTTTTACACTCAAGAGGGTGTCACTAAGATGCTGAGGCTGGCCACAACAACAGGATTTTCAAAGAATGCTGTAGGTGGAAGTTGTGGCAATTTTTTCAAGGCCACCCTCAGTAAATTAGCAAGATGCTGTCTTAAAAATGAATAGTAACAATTACTGAGGATATACCTCAGTTAAAATGCAATCCTGAATTCAAACTCCTTTTTTCCCCCACCATTTGAAATAATATGGATGAAGCTAGAGAACTTCATGCTAAGTGAAACTATCAAGACACAGAAGAAATACATTATATACTCTGTGTGTGAAATTCCCCAACCCCCCCCCAAAAAAAAAAAAACATAAGATGAATGCATACAAAAACAATGGTTTGTATTAAAGGAGTATAGTTAACAGTGCTATATCACATTCTGAGAAACCCAAGGACAGTAGAATTTTAGTGCCTTTAATACAGAATGAAGTAATTATATGAGATGATGAATTTTATTAACATGTCAAGTATGCATATTAGTGGGATTCAGTGCAATATTTTCATATATACATTTACAGCTATAATAATATCCATATACCCTTATTCCATCCTTGATGCCCCAGCACCCTCACTAGCTATATTAATCTATAATTCTATTTTCACAGAATGTTATTTTAGTTATCATGTATAAGAGAAGTAATAGTTTTCTGATCTTTCTTCACTTAGCATCACAGCATCCAATTCCATCTTTTTTTCCTGTCGGATTTTATTTTTATCCATGTCTGGGTAATAATTCATTAGGAATGTATAATACACTTTCTGACGATCAATCTCTCTCTCTCTCTCTCTCTCTCTCTCTCTCTCTCTCTCTCTCTCTCTCTCAAAATTTCTACCCCCTCCAAAAAGAAAAGAAAAAAAAAAGAAAAAGAAACCACAGCAACAATATAAGAAACTGCTCTTTGGCCTAATTTTATCAGACTGAAAAGAAGCAATTTAAAGGATTTTTAAAAAGTATTTTTTTACTTTAAATTTATTAGTAAACAAGATATCAATATGATAATTCTCTTTGTACCTGACACACACAAAACTAATTTTGGAGTGTTCAGTACCTTTTACTACAATACACAGAAATACTACTCTGTTACAAACAATGAAATAAAACAACAGTGTGATAGGGAATGTATGATTCATATACTTTCTACACATGTATATTTTTAGAGTTACAATTATTTGGCTCAATACTCCCAATTTTACATCATCCAAAATTATATCTATTATTGAAACCTTGAGTAATTTGTATGTGTGTGCATGTTTGCATGCACAAGAAACAGAGAAAGACACCATTGTGATTTCTACAACCAATCAGGCAAGGAGTTCTGCCCATGTTAATCCCCAGATTACCACTGACACACACATTTCTCTTCAAAGATGATACATATTGAGCAGAGTTGGTATGGACTGTAGTGGTAGAACAGAGGTGATGTGAAAAGAGCATAATGTTTGTAGGTATGTGGATGATGTCTGAGAGTTAAGATATTTGACCATGATCCTCTTTTTAAAAATGTATCCACTGCATTGGTTACATTCTTATGTGTCTTCTACAATTTTACAATTAATCCTCAGGGACTCTATTTTTCATACCCTGGTAGTTTAGCACTGATTTTTTAGAGTTCTCCTTCTTATACTTTGAAATACCTTGTTGCCCTTTCTCACAGCCCTTGTACCTATGTCTCTTTCAAACAATACTGTAATATCTGGGGAAACTTTAAATGCTGAATAATTGGCAGGTGAATTAATAGTTGGTGTTCTACTTCCTAAGATGTAGACAGCCATATCCTCTCTCTGTGAATTCTATCTTCTCCCACAAAAATAGGAAAAGTACTACACATTTGCAACCCTAAATTTCATCCTGATCCAACAGTAATATTTTGAAAGTCAAGAATGCAAACTCTGCTAGGGTTTGTGGCACACATATGTAATCTCAATTACTTGGGTGCCTGAGTCTAGTGTATTGCAACTTGAGTCCACTCTCAATAACTAACCAAGATCTTTTCTAAAAATAAAATAAAAAGGGATGGTAATATAGCTCACTGGTAAAACATACTTAGGTCAAATACTCAATAACACAGAGATAAAACACAATTTCTGTCTTTTTCTATGGAGTAAAAACCTCAAAAAAGAGAGAGAGAGAGAGAGAGAGAGAGAGAGAGAGAGAGAGAGAGACACTTAGGGATATTTCTGAATCTTCTAGAAGCAAGCTATGGGTTCTAATTTCAAACTTTTCACAACTTTCTCAAAATTATCCTAAGTAAAAATACTTACTTTTTTGATATGATTGTCATTAGACTTATTTTTAATTTCAAATATGAATATATATTTTCTTATGTATATAAATAACTGATTGATCTTGAATCTTGTTACTTTTCTGAGTTTGTAGATACTAATAGTTCTTGACAAATTCCTACTCTCAAAGTATCCACTTCAAAGTACTTCTACCACCCGATACCTAATTTAAGAAAATGACACAATTGAGATAGGAAAAGATAAAACCAAGTTTTAATATCCCTTACTTTGACAAAGGCAAAAATATTGGTGATATCCTCAGCAAACTGTAGTCACTATTTGTCAGAATCCAAGACAACAAGCTGCCACTAACACACATTCCCAGGCACAAAAGATACACATACTAACCAGCAAAAATTTCTGCTCTCAATGTAGTAGGAGATAGAATCAAGAAAGTAGCAAATCAACCTCAAAAACTAAAAGAATCATTATCAAGGCATTTATGTCTGCATCAAACCTCCTCTTATATAGATCAAGGTTGTTCAATACAATAAAAAATAAGTCATGTTTAGCTTTAGAATATTTCTTAAGGTATAATTCATAAGAGGTTGTTTAACCAAAGAGGGAAAAGTTCTCCAGGGCATAATACATAGTTTCCATTCCAAAAAAGCTTAGTACTTCAGATTAAAAAAGTTTTATGACCAAGCTATTGCTGTTTCTGACCAAAAATAGCAATTTTAATTGTATTTTGTAAAAGGTTTGCATAGCTTTGAAAACTACTACTTAGGTTTAACATCTATCTACCACATTAGTATTTGGTAACATGGTTAATTTAAATAGCAGAAAAAATAATTTTACTCTACAACTTGTAAAAAATATCAAAAATTTAATTGCTTAAAATAATATGAATTTATTATTTGACAGCTATAAATATTTTCAGTATCTTAACAATGAAATACTGTCACTGTGTCACCAGAGCAATACTTCTTCCAGAAGTTATAGAATAAAACTATTGTAGATTATAGTGACCCTGGGAATTGTTCTGCTTGTTGTCATAAAAGATTTCCTTCTTTTTGTTCTGAGGTAGTCCTAAAATATAACACAAGAGTACATTATGACACACAACAGTTACCCTCAAACCTCACACAGTCTTAACCCCTAGCACTGGAGTTGGCAGATATCCAGTGAGCTTCTCCTTGCTCACAGTAATTGCCAGAATTTCAGAAAATTCAGCTCCAAGGAAAATGAAAAGAAGAAAGGCAGGGCACCCTGGTCCTGCAAACTGAAGCAGTTCC
The DNA here is from genome assembly GCF_052094955.1 of Ictidomys tridecemlineatus. Classification (NCBI taxonomy): domain Eukaryota; kingdom Metazoa; phylum Chordata; class Mammalia; order Rodentia; family Sciuridae; genus Ictidomys; species Ictidomys tridecemlineatus. The sequence goes on from NC_135485.1 coordinate 85,847,935, forward strand.
AGAGACTGATCCACAAAACTGTGAGATGAAGAGAGAGTTGCTTAGAACATTACCTTCAAAATACTTAGAAAATTCAGAAATTACCAAACCTAAATATGCTCATTGGACATAGCCAAACTCAGAAGCAAAGCAGACGATAAAGCCATGTTCATATAGCAGGTATGAGCTATGTATTTAATTTACTTCTGGAAAACTTTCTCAGGTGCATGTTTTTATTCTCTGTATATTCCCCTGCTAATCCCATCACTATGTGTGTAGGCTCTAGTATTTAACTAAAATTACTGGGGCTTCATACGCACTTCAGATATTTGATTCAGTTACTTCATCCTTTTCAAGATTTCACCCTGTAAATTTCTTGGGCTTTGCCTCTATGAATCCTAATTTTGTGCCAGTCATGGTAGCACATGCCTGTAATCCCAGCAACTTGGGAGGCTGAGACATGAGGATTATGAGTTTAAAGCCAGCCTCAGCAATGGTAAGGTACTAAGCAACTCAGTGAGAGCCTTCTCTAAATGAATTACAAAATAGAGCTGTGGATGTGGCTCAGTAGTCGAGTACCCCTGATTTCAATCCCCAGTAGTAAAAAGAAAAAAAAAATCCTACTTGTGTCATTTTAAGTCAGTGTGGCTTCAATGTCTAAAAGTAAATTTAGATTTGGAGATATACTTAGTTAACTTTTCTAATAAAGTGCTTATAGTGCATAATATATGAAGTACTATACATTTCTTTGGGGAAAATAGATGCCCCAACTGAGAACAACAAAGATGAGAATTTTCAAAAAAGATTCCAAAAAAGAGAAAATATTCAAATGACAAATAAATATATAAATGAATAAATATATGAATATAAAGCTATACTATATAAAGAACTTAAAATTAAAGTCAACATAGACTACTTTACACTCACCAGAATTGTAGAAAAAAGTTAGTCAAAAAAAAAAAGACTAATGGTCACAGAGATGTTAAGTGACATAAATTGGCAAGTCTGCAATCTATTCAATGAAATAATATCAGAAAAATTTCCATACATGAAGAATGAATTGGAAATCTGAATCCAAGAAGGCTACAGAATGCCAAATGTACAAAATCACAACACATCCACACCAATGCACATTATAATGAAAATGCCCAACATACAGAATAAGGAGAGAATTTTAAAAGCCACAAGAGACCCCTCCTTCCTTCCCCTCCTTCCCCTCACGTGCATGATGGAAACACCATGGCTGCGGCAGCCCAGCTCTCCCTGACCCAGTTATCAAGTGGGAATCCTGTATAAGAAAAATACTATAGACAGGTTGATACAGGCAATACTGGAAGGGTGCTGGCTTCAGATGCTGCTGCTTTTCTGAAAAAGTCAGGGCTTCCAGACTTGATACTTGGAAAGATTTCGGATTTAGCTGACACAGATGCAAAGGCATCCTGAACAAACAAGAATTCTTTGTGGCTTTGCATCTTGTAGCATGTGCCCAGAATGGATTGGAGGTTTCACTGAATAGCTTGACTTGGCTGTTCCTCTACCAAGATTTCATGATACCATTAGTCCTTTACTAACCAGCGGAACCCCTGCAGCTGAGCTTCCATGGGCTTTTAAAAGTGAAGATAAAGCCAAATATGATGTAATTTTTGATAGTTTAAGTCCAGTGGATGGATTTTTGATGGTGATAAAGTGAATCCAGTGTTGCTCAACTCTAAGTTACCTGTGGAAATCCTTGGAAGAGTTTGGGAATTGAGTGATATTGACCATGATGGAAAGCTTGACAGAGATGAGCTTGCAGTTGCCATGTTTTTGGTATACTCTGTATTGGAGAAGGAACCCGTGCCAATGGCCTTGCTTCCAGCCTTGTTGCCACCTTCTAAGAGAAAAACATGGGTTGTATCCCCTGCAGAAAAAGCTAAGTATGATGAACTCTTCCTGAAAACTGATAGATATGGATGGATTTGTATCAGGATTGGAGGCCCATGAAATTTTCCTGAAAACAGGCTTACCATCCACCTTACTGGCCCATATTTGGGCATTATGTGACACAAAGAACTGTGGGAAACTTTCAAAAGATCAGTTTGCCTTGCCTTGGCTTTCTACTTAATCAATCAAAAGTTAGTAAAGGGCATTGATCCTCCTCACATTCTTAATCCTGAGATGATTCCACCATCAGACAGGACCAGTTTGCAAAAAAAACTCATAGGATCAAGTCCTGTTGCAGATTTCTCTGCTATTAAGGAGCTAGATACACTTAACAATGAAATAGTTGACCTGCAGAGGGAAAAGAATAATGTGGAACAGGACCTTAAGGAGAAAGAAGATACTATTAAACAGAGGACAAGTGAGGTTCAGGATCTTCAAGATGAAGTTCAAAGGGAAAATATTAATCTACAAAAACTACAGGCTCAAAAGTAGCAAGTACAGGAAATCCTTTATGAACTGGATGAGCAGAAAGCTCAGTTGGAGGAGCAACTCAAGGAAGTCAGAAAGAAATGTGCTGAGGAGGCCCAGCTGATCTTTTCTCTAAAAGCAGAAATAACTAATCAGGAATCACAGATCTCCACTTATGAAGAAGAATTGGCCAAAGCTAGAGAAGAGCTAAGTCGCCTGCAACAAGAAACAGCAGAATTGGAGGAGAGTGTGGAGTCAGGGAAGGCTCAGCTGGAACCTCTTCAACAGCACCTACAAGATTCACAGCAGGAGATCAGTTCAATGCAAATGAGACTCATGGAAATGAAAGAGCTGGAAAATCATAATAATCAGTCAAATTGGTGCAGTAGTCCACACAGCATTCTTGTAAATGGTGCTACAGATTATTGCAGCCTCAGTACGAGCAGCAGTGAAACAGCCAACCTTAATGAACAGGTTGAAGGCTAGAACAACCTGGAGTCCAATCCCATACATCAGGAGTCTCCTGCAAGAAGTAGTTCTGAAATATCACCTGATGTGATTGATGAAAATGAAGTGGTAACTGCATCTGTTAATGAAAAAGTTTGTCCTGAATTTGACAATGAGAAACATGCAAAAGAGGAAGATCCATTTAAATCAGAATCAAGTTCACTGACAGGTCCAGTTGCAGATACAAACTTGGATTTTTTCCAATCTGATCCTTTTGTTGGCAGTGATCCTTTCAAGGATGATCCTTTTGGGAAAACTGATCCATTTGGTGGTGATCCTTTCAAAGGTTCAGATCCATTTGCATCTGACTCTTTCTTCAAGCAGTCTTCTACTGATCCTTTTGCCAATTTAAGTAATGACGCTTTTAGTGCATCCAGCCAGAGCAATAATACATCAGTAGAAACATTGAAGCACAATGATCCTTTTGCTCCTGGTGGGACAATTGTTATTGCAGCAAGTGATTCAGCCCCAGACTCCTTTGCTTCTGTTTTTGGAAATGAATCATTTGAAGATGGATTTGCTGACTTCAGCACATTGTCAAAGGCGAACAATGAAGATCCTTTTAACTCAGCCACATCAAGCTCTGTCAACAATGTGGTCACTCCAAAAAATGTGTTTGATGAAACATCCATCAAGAGTGAAGATGTACCCCCAGCACTGCCACCTAAGACGGGAACTCCAACAAGACCCTGCCCACCATCACCTCGGAAAAGACCCATCAACAAATTGGATTCTTCTGATCCCTTTAAAGTGAATGATCCATTTCAGCCTTTCCCAGGCAATAATAGCCCCAAAGAAAAAGATCCTGATATGTATTGGGATCCATTCACTTCTTCTTCTACTTGCACTACCAATAAAGAGGGTGACCTAAGCAATTTTGCTAACTTCAGTGCTTATCCCTCTGAAGAAGATATGATTGAATGGGCCAAGAGGGAGAGTGAGAGAGAGGAAGAACAAAGGCTTGCCCGACTGAATCAGCAAGAACAAGAAGACCTAGAACTGGCTATTGCACTCAGCAAATCTGAGATATCAGAAGCATGAAGAATTTTCTTGTCCTTTGTCTACAATACTCTTCTTCCTAAATATTGATGCTATTTACCATGTATATCAAAACTACCTGTGAGCATGGGAATACAAAAGGTTTGAGATTCCTGTAAATGTGACAAAAGTCTAGGTTTTTTCTTTTGTACTCTCAGATTTGACTTTTATTATTTCCTCTAAAAGCAGTGACCTCATCAGATAGGCCCTTGCTCTGGTGTGCATTTACTGTGAGCTTCAGCCTGCCTGTGCTACTTTTACTTGTAAAGCTAGAGCATCCAAGCTTCTGCCTTCTGGAATGTAGAGAGATAGTTTCACCCCATGCTACCTTTGTTCTGTGGTTATTCTGATTAGAGTCAGTAGAGTTTATAAAGTTTGCAGTATTCTCCCTTGATTTGAATGGTTGAAGGAGAGGAAGAGAACAAACATCGCATTTCTTTTATGATTGATATAAATTGGCTAGTATAAAGTACATTTTTGTATATTCTTGGAGTACAAATACCATTTAATTTGTTTTTTAGAGAAAAAGAAAAATATTTTGCATCAATCTACTCCACTATTGAAAAAAGGATGCTTTAGATTGAACGATTTTAACTTAAAACTTAAATTTTTACTAAATAAAAAACATTAAAACCTCATGTAGAAATACATTTTTTAAAGACAATTTTCTGTGGATTTAAGGAATTTTAGGTCAACAGATACCTCTCCAGAAATTTGCTAATTAACAAAATCAGTTTCTTACAAGTAAAGTTTGTAAGAAAATGTCCATTTTAAGGGCCAGATGTGAAGAAAAATTATCACTTAAAATGTACCCATCAGTATAAGGTAAGCACAAATCTTAAATAACATGCAACTGTTCTGCCTTTGCAGTGGCACTGTCCTCTTTAGTTCATTTAGTTTACTATTATACTTTTGCAGAAGAAACATTAGCAAGCTACAACTGGAAGGTACTTTAATTTTTCATGTATATTTTTGTTTTCTTTAATGAAGTCTTAACTACTTGAAATATAAAAACTTTCACTGAATACAAATAGGAAAGGTGACATGTATTATACCATATTGCTTTTTTGTCTTTGTAGTTTAAATTAGTTTATTTACTTCATGTTTTTCACCTATAAAAAGGCCAACCTAGCCTTTTTTTTTTTAATTGGAAGGAAAACGATCTGCCAAATTTTCAAAACTCCTTACATTTGAAAATCCCATCTTTAAAACTAACCTAAGAGGCAAGCTAAATTTGAAATAGACTGTGAAGAAGGCTGTATATTGTAATCCTCTTTTTGCACATGAGTTACTGAGTTATATAATGTATTAAATAACAGATAAATAAAAATGCACCTAAAACCTAATTTAAATTCTCTGGGATCAACAAGTCAAGGTGGTATTGATCTGTAATAATCAGAGTAACTTATTGCTTAGACTATAAGTAAATTCCAAAATATCTAATTCATATGATCTTGAAATGGTACTTTTCTTCTTTCCACACACAATTGGATGGCTGGAGTTTAAAACAAACCACTTCCTGTACTGCTAACTTTTTTATAATCTTTATATAAAAACATTTCAACATAAAAGTCATATATGAAGCAAGGGCTGAATCATAATCACAAGGCTTTAATTTTAATAAACTAATCCAGTGACTAAGGATTTAGGCAAGTTAGCAAAAGTTGATTGAGAAGGTAGTGTTGGGAATTGCTGGTAGGTGGTGTTTTCTGTTTTCTTATTGTTTTTCCTCCTTCCCCTTACTCTTTGAGAAAAAGGTAAGTTGACTTGAACAACCTTCTTTTGTGCTGGGAAAATGAACAAATGTTTGAAATGCTTTTAAAATATATTTTAAAATATATTTTTAATTATAAAAAACACTCTGGAAAATATTAAATATCTGTAACTTATGAAACCAACTTTCAATGTAATAAGTGTACCCTAATCTTATGTATGTTTAACTGGATTATATAGATTCTTATCTTTTGTTAAAATATATATATTCAGTGGACCAATATAATATTAAAATATGTATATATTATATAAAAAAAATAAAAGCCACAACAGAAATGAATCAGATTACATATAAGGGAAAACCAATTAGGATAATGGCAGATTTTTCAACTCAGACCCTGAAGGCTAGAAAATCCTGGAACAACATATATCAAGCTTTGAAAGATAATGGGTGCCAATCAAGAATCTTGTATCCATCAAAATTAACTTTAGATTTGAAGATGAAATAAAAAGATTCCATGATAAACAAAAGTTAAAAGAATTTATAGCTAGAAAACCAGCACTACAAAACATCCTTGGCAAAATATTTCATGAAGAGGAAATGATAAACAATAAAAATCAGCAGAGGGAAGTAGTACACAAAAGGAAAAACTAATCAAATAGGAAAGCCAACTCAAGAAAAATAACAAAAATAAATATGGCTGGAAATGCAAACCATGTCTCAATAGTAACCCTAAATGTTAATGGCATAAACTCACCTATCAAAAGACATAGACCAGCAGATTGGATTAAAAAAGACCCAACAATATGCTGCCTACAGGAGACTCATTTGACAGGAAAAGACATACACAGACTGAAGGTGAAAGGTTGGGAAAAATCATACCACTCACATGGACTGTGGAAGCAGGCAGGGGTTTCCTTTCTCATATCAAACAAAGTAGACTTCAAGCAAAGGTTAATCAAAAAGGATAAAGATGGACATTACATACTGCTCAAGGAAACCATACAAAATCAAGACATAACAATCATAAATATATATGCCCCAAACAATGATACAGCTATGTTCATCAAAAAAAACTCTTCTCAAGTTCAAGAGTAAAATTGACCACAACACAATAATCTTAGGTGACTTTAACACAAATCTCTCACCACTGGTTAGATCTTCCAAACAAAAGTTGAATAAAGAAACTATAGAGCTAAATAACACAATAAATAACTTAGACTTAAGTGACATATATAGAATATTTCAACCTGAATCAAGTGGATAAACTTTCTTCTCAGCAGCACATTGATCCTTCTCTAAAATAGGCCATATACTATGCCACAAAGCAACTCTTAGCAAATACAAAAAACTAGAGATACTACTATGCATTTAATCAGATCAAAATGGAATGAAATTGGAAATCAATGACAAAATAAAAAAATAAAAATTTCTCCATCACCTGGAGTCCAAACAGTATGCTACCAAATGAACAATGGGTCACAGAAGACATCAAGGAGAAGATTAAAAAATTCTTAGAGGTAATTGAAAACACAGGCAGAACATATTGAAATCTCTGGGACACTATGAAAGCAGTACTAAGAGGAAAATTTGTTGCATGGAGTTCATTCCTTAAAAGAAAAAGTCAACAAGTAAATGACTTCACACTACATCTCAAAGCCCTAGAAAAAGAACAAGCCAGCAGCAAAAGCAGTAGAAGGCAAGAAATATTTAAAATTATAGGTGAAATCAATGAAATCAAAAACAAAAGAAACAATTAAAAAATTGACAAAACAAAAAGTTGAATAAATAAATAAAATTGACAGACCGTTAGCCATGCTAAGGAAGAGAAGGAGAGAGAGAACTCAATTTACTCACATACGTGATGAAAAAGGTAATATCACAAAAATACTATAAAATACAGAAGATAATTAGAACTTATTTTGAAATCTTATACTCGAATAAAATAGAAGACATTAAAGGCATCAACAAATTTTTTAAGTCATACAATATGCCCAAATTGAGTAAGGAGGACATACACAATTTAAAAAGCAAATATCAAGGAAGGAAACAGAAGAAGCCATCAAAAGCTTGCAAACCAAGAAAAGCCCAGTAATGGATGGATACACAGCCAAGTTCTTCAAGACCTTTTAGAAAAACTAATACCAATACTCTTCAATTTATCTCAGGAAATAGAAAAAGAGGCGATAATTCCCAAGTCATTCTACGAGGCCAATATCACCCTGATCCCAAAACCAGGAAAGACACATCAAAGAAAAAAACTTCAGACCAATAAGTCTAATGAATATAGATGCAAAAATTCTGAATAAAATTCTGTCAAATCGAATACAAAAACATATCAAAAAGGTTGTGCACCATGATTTCAGGTAGGATTCATCCCACTTGATGCAAGTTTGGTTCAACACACAAAAATCAATAAATGTAATTAATCACATGAGTAGACTTAAAGATAAGAATCATAGCATCATCTCAATAGACACAGATAAAGCATTTGACAAAGTACAATACCCCTTAATGTTCAAAACACTAGAAATACCAGGGATAACATGAACATATCTCAACAATGTAAAGGCTATCTATGCTAAGCCTCAGGCCAACATCATCCTAAATGGAGAAAAACTGAAGACATTCTCTCTAAAAACTAGAATAAGAAAGAGATACCCTCTTTCACCACTTCTATTCAAAATAGGTTGAAACACTGACCAGAGCAATTAGAGAGATGAAAGAAATCAAAGGGGCATGTATAGAAAAAGAACTTAAATTAGCACTATTTGCTGATGATATGATTCTATACCTAGAAGATCAAAAAAACTCCACCAGAAAACTTCTAAAACTAGTAAATGAATTCAGCAAAGTAGCATAATATAAATTAAAAACACATAAATCAAAGGCATTTCTGTATATCAGTGAAAAAAACTCTGAGAAGGAAATGAAAAAAACTACCGCAACACAATAACCTAAAAAATATATGTATACTTAGGAATCAACTTAACAAAAGAGATGAAAGATCTATACAATGAAAACAACAGAACCCTAAAGAAAGAAATCAAAGAATACCTTTGAAAATAGAAAGTTCTACCTTGTTCCTGGATAGGCAGACTTAATATTATAAAAGTTACCATACTTCCAAAAGCACTATACAGATTTAATGCAATTCCAATCAAAATCACAATGGCATTCCTGATAGAAATAGAAAAAGAAATCATGAAATTCATCTGGAAAAATAAGAGACCCAGAATAGCTACAGCAATCCTTAGCAGAAAGAGTAAAGCAGGTGGCATCCCTATTCCAGATGTTAAATGATACTACACAGCAATAGTAACAAAACAGTATGGTATTGGCACCAAAAAAGACTGGTAGACCAATGGTACAGTATAGAGGACACAGACAATAATGCACAAAATTATAATTATCTTATATTAGACAAAGGTGTCAAAAACATGCACTGGAGAAAAGATAGCATCTTCAACAAATGGTGCTGGGAAAACTGGATATCCATATGCAACAAAATGAAATTAAACTCATATCTCTCACCATGCACAAAACTTAACTCAAAATGAATCAAGAGCCTATGAATTACACCAGAGACTCTGTGTCTAATAGAAGAAAAAGTAGGCCCTAATCTTCATTATGTGGGATTAGACACCAACTTCCTTAATAAGACTCGATAGCACAAGAATTAAAACCAAGAATCAATAATTGGGATGGAATCAAAATAAAAAGTTTCTTCTTGGAAAGAAAAAATGATCTGTGAGGTAAACAGAGAGCTTACATCCTAGAAGATTTTTATCCCTTACACATCAGATAGAGCACTAATCTCTAGGGTATATATAAAAAAAAAAACTAAAAAGCTAGGCACCAAAAAACAAAAAACAAACAAATAACCCTATCGACAAACGGGCCAAGGACCTGAAAAGACACTTCTCAGAAAAGGATACACAATCAATCAACAAACATGAAAAAAATGCTCATCATCTCTATCAATCAGAGAAATGCAAATCAAAACTACTCTAAGATATCATCTCACTCCAGTCAGAATGGTAGCTATTATAAAGACAAACAACAATAACTGTTGGAGAGGATGTGGGGAAAAACGTACACTCAATATATTGCTGGTGGGACTGCAAATTGGTACAACCAATATGGAAATCAGTATGGATATTCCTTGGAAATCTGGGAATGGAACCACCATTTGACCCAGCTATCCCTCTCCTCATTTTATACCCAAAGGACTTAAAAACAGCATACTACAGAGAAACAGCCACATCAATGTTTATAGCAGCACAATTCACAATAGCTAAACTGTGGAGCCAACCTAGATGCCCTTCAGTGGATGAATGGATCAAAAAAAAAATGTGGTATATATACATAATGTAATATTACTCAGCAATAAAAGAGAATAAAACCATAGCATTTGCAGGTAAATGAATGGCACTGGAGAAGATAATGCTAAGTGATTTCAGTCTATCCCAAAGAAACAAATGCTGAATGTCTTCTCTGATATAAGGAGGCTGACTCACAGTGGGGTAGGGAGGGGGCGCATAGAAGGAATACATGAATTCTAGATAGAGCAGAGGGGTGAGAGGGTAAGGGAGGGGGCAGGGGATTAACAAGGATGGTGGAATGTGGTAGACATCATTATCCAAAGTATATGTATGAAGACACAAATTGGGTGTCAAATTACTTTATATACAGAGATATGAATAATTGTGGTATATATGTGTTATAAGAATTGAAATGCAAAAAAAAAATAAAGTGAGTGTATGAAGACACAAATTGGCATGAACATACTTTATATACAAAGATATGAAAAATTGTGCTCTAATGTGTAATTAGAATTGTAATGCATTCTACTGCCATGTATTTAAAAATAAAATCAATTAAGTTAATTAATTAATTAATCAAATAAATAAATAAATAGCATGCCACAGGAAAAATCACCATTGTCGATGTAGGTACTTTTAAAAAGCAAATGAAATTAAAAGAGTACTAGAATATTTGACAATTAAAAATCATGTCGATTATATACTATATAATGGCACATATATATTCAAGGATGTTCCACTTGATGGGAATACATTTTAGAAAGTATATTTTATATAAAGATGATTCCGCCATTTTTCAAATAATTCAGTATAATGACAAGAATCTAGACTCACCATTATGCTCACACTACTATACACCCAGACTACTATACTAATACAAACTACTGCACACCCAGGATATTTGCTATAGGCATCGGTGTACATAAAGTCTACCACTGAACAAAACACCATAATGACACCAACATCAGATGCTGTGATTTTGGACAGTTAACCCTCAAAATATACAGACTGTGAAACTCACAACAAAATTCTTAATGAGTCCCTGCTATTTAGATGATGATAAATCATAGAGACTGCAATGCAGGGAAGAAAGATAGCATTCTATCCAAAGAAAGATGTTGGGATAAAGGGACATCTCTGTGACATTAAAAATGCAATGGTACCCTTTACTTATCACATAACACCTTATTTTCACATACTAAATCCTTAATATAAAAAATATTAATAAATAATACTAAAATACAAAATAAAATATAAAGCATTAAAAAATTAGTTCCAAGGCAGCCTCAGAAATGATGAGGCCCTAAGCTATTCAGTGAAACCCTCTCTCTAAATAAAATACAAAAAATAGCTGTTAAATGGCTCAGTGGCTAAACACCCCTGGATTTAATCCCTGACCCCTTCCATAATAATATTGTACCCATCATTTACATCACATAACAATTCATTTTCATATAGTAAATACTGAATGTATAAATTATGAATACGTAATACTAAAGTATGAAAGAAAAAATAAAACATTCAAAAGTTAATGTAAGAAATAGGAAAAGGGATTAGGTGCTTGTGGTTGTGCACACCTGAATATTCAGTACTCCAGAGGCTGAGGAAAAAGAATCTTAATTGGGAGGGTGATCCCAGCAAATGAGCAAAACCTTTTCTCAAAATAAAATTTTAAAAAGGATTAAAAAATGGTGAGCATGTAGCTCAATAACAAGACATACTGGTTTCAGTCCCTAATATCACAAAAGGAAAAAAGAACAACAACAACAACAAAAATTAGACAGTTATTTCTTTTTAAAGTTACATAAAATATTTCTAAGTTCATAATTTTATAGTATTAAAATTCTGCTCATCAAATATCATTAAGGGGTGCAAGATGGAATGACAGGGTGAAAGAAACTAATTTCTCATATAAAATTAAACAACCTGTGTGTGTGGGGGGGGTGGAGATTGAAAAGGAATTGAAAGAAACTTGAGCAGTCAATTTATATGAGACATCTAAGTGTTCAGAGATCATAAAATAAACTTGAAATTCGGTAAAATAAAATAAAATCACATGATATACACCAAATTAAAGACTATTGATGAACATATGGAATGAAATAATTATCATGAGGAAAAGATGGAGTTTGAGTTGTTGCTAACCATATGTGCAAGCTGTTTTCTACTGAAGATACCTGATACACCCCAACAGAAACAGACTAAAATTTATAGCATGCATACACACACACACACACACACACACACACACACACACACAGCAGTATTACTTTAAAGAGTTGAAAACTAATATATTTTTTTAAACTAACATCTTGATTAAAGAGTATGTATATTTAGAAAGATATAAATAATAAACTGTAGTAAATAATGTTTTCTACAAAATGACACATTTTTATCATATTAAATTAAGTGAAATAGTATAAAGTACCATGTAGGGCTTGGGTTATGGCTCAGTGGCATAGCACTTGCCTTACACATGTGAAGCACAGGGTTTGATCCACAAGAATACCATGTAAGTGTGTGTGTGTGTGTGACATGAATGTTGTATTTCATAGGAAAACATATTTAAATAGAAAATATGTGGAATTTGAGAACATAAAAATACATAGAAGCACATAAAACACTCAGTTAAATACCCTATGTGTATATGAAAAAACTAATCATTTTAAAGATGACCATTTCCCCCAAGTTAGTCTATAATAATAGCCCACCAAAATTTTAACATGATTTACTTTTAGCTAAAGTAGACACCAAAACAAAAATTTCTGAAATTCTACTGGAATGTTACTTATATGTAAAAATTAGCCATGGACTCTGATAATAAGAGAAAAAAAGTTAGTGTCAGGTAATATATATATATTACCTGACACTAATATATACATTATAAAAGTATAACACTGCAATATTTAAAAACCAAGGAAGCACAATACAGAAAATTCCATAGATAAATCTGTATAAATGTACAAATCATTGTTAAGTGCAATAAAAGAGTTCATAGAAATGCAAGTATATCAAGAAAAATATTTGAAATGAGTGAATGGTAAAACCCAAAATAAAGATAGATTTTAGAATTGGAGGCACAGATCACTGCCAGGACTTGTGCACAGATTATGTGTGGTAGTAGGGTTATATCCTGGCACCCCAAAAAACAGATGTTAAGAGGGATGATTTTCAAAATGTAGCAAAATAGGAGGTTCCTGACTCTCCCTCCATTCATGGATACACAAAATAAATACTTATTTCTGTTTTAAATCACTCTTAAATAAAGTCATAAATAAATTGAGAAACTTGTGTACATTGGACAACTGAGAAAATATTTACCATCAGATGAGTAGAAAAAGTTGGTGGACACTTGAGCATTGGTTCTGCCTTAAGCAATGTGCCAGACAATTGGGACAGAATGCCCAAATCCACTGTCACTCTGAATAGAGGAAGCCTAATTGGGATCATGGATATATATGTTATGCTAAATTTCTCATAGTTTGGATTTTAATTTATCTGGTGCATAGAGAGGAAGGGAGTAGATATATATAAGTATCAAGACATGAGAGGAAAAAATAGTATTTTTCTGTGGCCATGAAAGATCCATGGACTTTATTTCCCAGGACCAGGGCAGAGGAGGAGTAAAATCCCAAGGGCCCCTGTTCATTCCTGGAAGGGATTTACCAGCATACTCTGCAAAATGCTTTTGCTTGCAGCATAGCTTCTATCCTGCCAGTACCAAAAAAAATTATTAGGAGAAACACAATCCACAACTGGCAGCCCAAGTGGGAGTTCAGTACTGCCTGAGCCCTCTCTCCCAGCTCACCTCAGTGGTAACTCCAGACGTAACCAATTCTTCCCGTAGAATTTTGCTCATGAACTGAGAAAGTTAAAAAGTTTAAATTTTCTATCTAATGCACTACATCTTTAACCTCTAAGTTTTTGGAGCAATAGCAACTGTGCATGTGAAAAATCTCTTTGGATCACAAAAGAAGGGCTTCACATTTATGTGTGAGTACTTCCTTGGGCTAAAATTCCCATCAGAAGTGAAGACAATGGGTAAAAATAAAAGCTTCTTATTTCTAGAAAAGTTTACACCACCTACTTCCAGTGAGTATAAGGCAACATGAATGCTAACAAACTTGCATCAAGAATTTAGTTCATCATCCAAGTTTAAGGCATTCTGAAGTCTGAGCACATCTGTTAGAATAACTACTATCAGGGCTGTGGTAGAGCCCTTGCCTAGAAGGCATGCAGCACTCAGTTCAATGCTCAGCATCACATAAAAACAAAATAAAGGTTTTACAACTAAAAAATAAATGTTAAAGAAAAACAAGAGTGGTTACTACTGAAAAAATAAAAGATAACTAGTACTCCAATTAGATGGATATGAAAGAAAGAAACACTTTCACACTGAAGTAGAATATAAATTTAATAACAGCCATTTTTTAAGTACCATGGGAGCTTTTTAAAAGCTAACACAGTAAAAAATAATTCTGGATATATTTCCAATGAAACTGGAATCAATATATTAAATAATGGCTACATTTTAATCTTCATTGTAGCGGTATTCACAGAAGCCAAAAAAAAATATTGATGTACATTTTTAGATTAAGGATACACCAGGAGATTCAGGAGATTCCTTCTAGCTGCAGGGTACTCAGCTGCTCTCTTAAGAAATGGCACTCTCTAAACCTAGACTGCTCTCTAACAGGATAGGACCCAGGTACTAAGTCTGGCCTTGAACTCATGCCTTAGAGACTTTACATGTGCCAGGTGTGGGATCCTCATGTGAGGCTGTTTTGAGACACAGGACCAGCAAAATATAAGAGAGGGTATAAGATCCCTATGACATAAAGTCCACAAGGTGGACTCTCAGCCCAAAGATATTCTGAAAAGGTTTTTGGCTTGGGAGAGACAAAGAAAGAACACACATATACACAATTTCACAAAGCTCAAGTGATTCTCCTCTACTTTTTCTCACATGAAATGTGAAGAAACAAAAAAAAATATCTTTTGCTTTTTATTTTTCTGTAGTATTTTGGGGATTTAGCACAGGGGCATGTTAAATCTGAGCTATATCCCTAGCCCTTATTTTTAAATTGTGAGATAGGTCTTCCTAACTTGTCCACAGTCTACATAAATTCTTAAGGTTGACCATGAAATTGCAATCTTCTGCCTTATCCACCTGAATCTCTGGGAGTACAGGCATGTGCCACTGCTCCCAGACAGAAAACAAATCACTTAGAAATGTCCATCCAGTTCTTGGTAAAACAATTTCAAAATACTGTGCCCATTTGAAATATAGCATGAGAAACAAATAATTGAGAGGAGTTGAGAGGGGACACTGTCATTAGGAATGTGAACAGGGAGCTGGCATTTTAAAAATTTACTGACAGATATATAATGGTTTAGGCTGATAGATGGGGTTCTAAATTTGACATTTTGCCTCCCTTATATTTTGAGTATTTAGGGGGATCCATGCAGGATGGCACACACCTGTAATCCCAGCAACTCTGGAGACTGAGTAACAAGTTCAAGGCCAGACTCAGCATCTGTCTCAAAATCAAAAGTACCTGGGATATAACTCAGTGATATAGGGCCTCTGAACTTAATCCAGAGTACCACCACCCTAACAATAAAAAAGAAAGAATAGCAAGTTTAAGGGGAGGGAATACCTGAGACTCCTAACGACCACAGGCCCCCTCATGCAAGAAAACACATGGAGTTGTGATTCTGATAATACTCCTCACCCCAACACACAATCTGGGAAAGAGCTGGAATGCTACAACTTCAGATAGCACTTCAGGTAGGGACTGAAGATACTCTGTAGGAATAGGTCAAGGCTTCCCAGAGTCCCTATCACTGACACATGCCCAAATTGACCGGCCAATAAGAACTCAGGGCTAACCTGACCCAGATGAGGACCAAAGCCTGCAGACTCTAGAGAATACTCTAAAAATTCCAGTCCACAATTGCCAGTTCCCACTATAGTCCAGCCAATTTCAAGCAGCCCCACCCCCTGCAAGTCTTAGGATGCTAGAGCATAATAATTACTTACTAGTTTTTGAGGGGGCCATTGTTCTTGCAGTAAATCTTTCAGCACCTGCACAGCAGAGAATATAAGATCCTCTGAACATAAAAGAGAGAGCTTAGAGAGGAAATTATATATGTATGTATGGTATATGTAGATATTATGTATAGTATATGCACATATAATATAGAAGGAACCAATGCTTGCAGGCTCTAGAAACAAAAGCCACACCAGATAGTCAAAGCCTGCCTCTCATCACTGGCCATGTGCTGGATTTGACCTAAGAACACCTGAGTGGACAGGGTTTATATCCTCACCCTCTCAGACTGAGCCTTGTGAGTCTTCTGTTTGAGTGACAGGAGATGGCATAAAATGATGAAAAGGATGAGGTCAAAATGACAGGTTCTTGGTTGCAGCTTTTTTAATATTTTTATTTCAGTTGCTGAAAATTAATATCCAGAGCCTCTGGCTGTAGCTAATTTAAGGCAAGGTTTACTTGTAGAAGTGAGAACCAGCCCACCCAAGAGGACATTTGCATTTAACCTTGCACATAAGGCCTTTTTAATCTGGATTATATATGTCTGTATATTATTTATGAATAGAAATAATAAAATAACAATAATATAAAAATTTATTTAACTTTCCTGCTTTCTCCTCTTCTGAAAAAAGAGATTGAAAATTGACTGGGAATCAATCCCCTAAGGCAGCGATATCCAATGGTAAGAATATGTGAAACACAAATAGAGTCATTTTTCTTAGTATTCACATAAATAAATAGTAGAAATTGATTTTAATAACATAACCCAATATATTAATTATGGAAATATTACAATTATGTGACAAATAAAATATTACCAAAAAAAGTATATGCATTGTTTGAACTGCACCCTCAAAACAGATGTCAAGAATCTAGAATATCTCACTTCACAGAACCACATTCCAGATTTCAGAGCTATGGTTTGTTCCTCTGACCTCAAGGAGATGAAGTCCTCACTGCTCCTTTTGTATGTAGAGGTGAGGGGTACAATTTCTTACCATTTCTTTTCAAGTCCAAAAAATAGGAGAGACACTGCCCTTGGTGACAGCAGGAAGATCTAACCAGAAAGTTTCCAGACTTTTTCCTACCAAATGCTGGTCATGGACCCTTTCATTACAGATATCAGATAGAAGCAAAAAAAAAAAAAAAAAAGATAAAGTTGAAGAAAGTGATGCCCATGTCTTCAAATCTAACCACAGTTTTGAGTCTGTTATTTAAATGCATTGAAGGTAAACTCCTTATTTTTCAATTGGCCTTAGACCTAATGACCAGTCTATGACTTTTTTCTCTTCCATGATTAAAGCCCCTTTAATTAGTAAGCAGGTATCACCAAGTATAATGTCACATGCCTAAAACTCCAGTGGCTTCAGAGGCTGAGGCAGGAGAAACACGACTTCAAAGTAATCCTCAGCAACACAGTGAGGCAAGGCCCTAAACAACTTAGTTGAGACCCTGTCTCTAAACAAAATACAAAAAAAAAATTGTTGACAATGTAACTGAGTTGTAAAAGCACTCCTGGGTTTATTCCCTGATACCATAAATAAATAAATAACAAAAAATAAATTTTATTTAATTTAAAAGCCAAAATACCTCTACCACACCACATAACTCATACAAAATTTTCTTATTATTTTAGGACTTTGTTAGTGAAAAATATTCAAAACAGTAAGGGACTTCTTTGTGTGTGTGTGTGTGTGCGTGTGTGTGTGTGTATAAAACTATGCATTTATATGTATGTATGGTATATGTAGATATTATATATAGCATATGCATATATAATACAATATGTGTACATGTATACTATAGTATAGGTAACATGTATTTTATATGTATACTATATAATATAAATATATAGTTGTGTATATAATAGCATGTGTATACTAAAGTAGATATAGTAAACATATATAATACATAGTATATATGCATATACTATACATAGGATATATGTACAAAGCACAAACACACACACACGTATAAATATTTATATAGACACATAGTATATATGTATATATACTATGTATTATACATATTTTTTATGTCTCTAAGTGGAGAACTCTTATTGGGGACATAGAGAAAAAGGAAGGCAAAAAGTAATATATATATTTTAGTTGTAGTTGGACAAAATACCTTTATTTTATTTTTTTTGTGGTACAGAGGATCAAACCCAGAGCCTTACACATGCTGGATGAACACTCTACCACTGAGTCACAACTCCAGCCCTCAACACAGATTCTTGATGGGGGCAAATACTTGAAGATTACAAGGTGCAAAAAAGCATATCATGGGCCCAAATTCTAAGTATGACTCAAGGAAGAAAATAATCTAAAGAGTTTATAAGATATTGAAAAAAAAATATGTAACTATTTCTAAAAATAAAGATATCTTTTTGTTGCTATCTCCACAATATATCACTCAGTAAGTAAAAAATTATGTCTTAATATTTCTAAGATTGCCCAAATTGTATACTATGTGATTGTGTATTAAACTCCACAACTCAGATAATAAAATTTGATTCACTGTCAAAAATAGTCAAAAAAAAAAAACCTTCAAAGAAGTAGAGTGGATGTTTTAGTGGATGTGTCCTTCAACAATTTACTTACCAAATGTTTTGGGGGAAATATTCATTTTTCTGCATCCATATGAAAGAGAGAGTTTTTTTCTTATTTATTTTTTGTGTTAGAATTAAAAAAAAAAAAGAAAACCTAAAACTTCATTTGAAATAACCTCTAAAATAAAACAGACAAAAAATCTACAATATGTATACAGGGGAAGTAAAAAAGGCAAATAAAAATTTTAATAATTAAAAGTAAATACATTTTTTCCATAAACTCAAACTTCATCTGCCTCTTAGGATCTATTTTCTTATCTTTGAAGAAAGAAATCACAAAAGAAATGTGGGAAAAAAACAAACTACCAATTTATATAAGAGATATCCAAGTACTGACTAATCAAAAAGAAATCTTTAAAAATTAGAGAAGTATAAAATGAAATGATGAAAGTAGGAAAAAATCATTCTCATAAACTAAGAAGGAGTTTAGGTTATTATTATCTATTGTTGGAAACTCTTTGGCTAATGAAGATACATAATACTCCCTGCCACAAACAGAGACATACTGAAATTACTGGAAATCTAACCATGAAAACACATAGGAATACAGCAGTACTTATCCAAACATGTAAAACGCAGGGTGATGGTTCAAGAGAATGTACCTTATTGGCTCCAAAACAGACTGGTAGACAAATGGTACAGAATAGAGGACGCAGAGACTAACCCACAATATTACAATTATCTTATATTAGACAAAGGTGCCAAAAACATGCATTAGAGATAAGACAGCCTCTTCAACAAATGGTGCTGGAATAACTGGAAATCCATACACAACAAAGTAAAATTAAATCCCTATCTCTTACCATGCACAAAACTCAACTCAAAATGGATCAAGGAATTAAGAATACAACCAGAGACCCTGTGTCTAACAGAAGAAAAAGTAGGCTCTAATCTCCATCACATGGGATTAGGCCTCAACTTCCTAAATAAGACCCCTTTGGCACAATAATTAAAATCAAGAATTAATAAATGAGATAGACTCAAACTAAAAAACTTCTTCCAGGCAAAATAAATAATCTGTGAGGTAAATAGAGAGCCTACATCTTGGGAGCAAACTTTAACCCCTCACACATCAGATAGACCATTAATCTCTAGGTTATATAAAGAACACAAAAAGCTAAATATCAATGGAGAAAATAACCCCATCAATGTTCGGGCCAAGGACCCGAACAGATACTTCTGAGATGATAATATACAATCAATCAACAAATATAGAAAAAAGGGTTCATTATCGCTAGCAATTAGAGAAATGCAAATCAAAACCACTCGAAGACTTCATCTCCTTCCAGTCAGAATGG
Source organism: Ictidomys tridecemlineatus (assembly GCF_052094955.1). NCBI lineage: Eukaryota > Metazoa > Chordata > Mammalia > Rodentia > Sciuridae > Ictidomys > Ictidomys tridecemlineatus. The sequence continues at coordinate 85,867,848 of NC_135485.1, forward strand.
CAGCTATTATGAAGACAAACAACAATCAGTGTTGGTGAAGGTGTGAAGAAAAGGGTACACTCATAAACTTCTGATGGGACTGCAAACTGGTGCAGCCAATATGGAAAGCAGTATGGAGATTTTTTGGAAAATTGGGAATGGCATCACCATTTGACCTACCTGTCCCTCTCCTTGGCTATACCCAAAGGACCTAAAAACAGCATACTACAGGGACACAGCCACAATGTTTACAGCAGCACAACTCACAGTAGCTAAACTGTGGAACCAACCTAGATGCCCTTCAAAAGATGAATAGATAAAATTAAAAATGTGGCTTATATACACAATGAAATATTACTCAGCAATAAAAAATTAAATTATGTCATTTGCAGGTAAATGGATGAAGTTAGAGAAAATAATGCTAAGTGAAGTTAGTCCATCCCAAATAACCAAATGCCAAATGCTTTCTTTGATATAAGAAGGCTGATTCATAGTGGAATAGGGAGAGGTAGCATGGGAGGAATAGATAAACTCTAGATAGGGCAGAGGGGTGGGAGGAGAAGGGAGGAGGGATGGGGTTAGAAATAATGGTGGAACATAATAATCATTATTATCCAAAGTACATATATGAAGAAAAAAAATGGTGTGAATATACATTGTATACAACCATAGATATGAAAAATGATGCTCTACATGTGTAATAAAAATCATAATGCATTCTGCTTTCATATATAAATTTTAAAAAAAATTAAAAAGGAATGTACCTTTTGGAAATGAGACATAATAAACTGTGGGAAAAATAGTCACCAGGGACCAGGAATATTTTTGGTCACAGAATAGCCAGTTTTATATATATATGAAATATACACGGGAAACACCATATGCATATGGCACATACACACACACACACACACACACACATATATATATATATATATTTATTTATATAGGTGTCATATGCATATGGTGTTTCCCATGTACTAGGTTTAAATATATATGAGAAAATAAAATTATAAGAAGCACATAAAAGACTCAATTAGCCCATGTGTAGATGATAAAACTCATTACAAAAATGAAAATTTTCCCCCAAATTAACTTACAATTTTTTCTAATCAAAATTTCTATGTAAATAAATGAATAAATCACAGTGAATTTTACGTTTATGTGTATCCATAAAGCAATAAATTTTAAACCTATAAATAAATAGAAGAAAGGAAAAAATAGAAGGAGAGGGAAAAAGGAAGTATTAGGTACTTAAGTGGAGCAATTATATTCCATGCTTATACAATTATAACTAAATGAACCTGAATAGTATGTGTAACCATAATTAACTAATAAAAAGCATTCTTTACTTTATATATATCTTATTTTTAGGTGGTGCTAAAAATAAGGATTTAACCCCTGCCTTCCACATGTGAGGCAATAACTCTAGCACTGAGCTACAACTCCAGCTCAACATGCTTTACATTAAATGAAAAAAGAAACCAAAGCATACAGTTCTAAAATCCATACACAATGTTAAGTATATGTAAACATAGCCAAGACACTTCTCAATTATAAGAGAAAAAGAAGGAGTTTTCATCACCTGACACAAATGTATCATGAAACTTTACTATTACAATAATCAAGGAATCACAATCTAATCAAAATCCATAGGTGAATCCTTGTGTATGTAAAAATGATATATTTAATTGCAATAGGAATGTCAATATACATTAAACCATAAAAAGGTCAATCTCAGCAACTTAGCTGAACTCTGACTCAAAGTAAATAAATAAATAGATAAATAGATAGATAGAAAAAGGAATTCAGCTCAGTGGTAAACCATTCTTCTGTTTTTCAACCTCCAGTACAAAAAAAAAAAGAAAAGAAAGAAAGAAAGAAAGAAAAAAGTAATATTGAAAACTTGTAAGGGTTCTGAGTGTGGAAATGTAGAGAACAGCAAGTTTTCTCTGATTGTGGAAAGGGGTGACAGAGAATGGAAGAGAAGTGTCTGAGATTGGGGCCTCTTATGAATTCCTGGCTGGACACGCTCAGTGCCTGGGAAAGTTTCTGTACAAAAGTGCAGGATGCTAGCTGCTGTGATAGCCAGCCCTCCATGAGGATCTGTGCTAGTGTCTTATCAGCCTCAACTATAATCTCAGACACTCAGTTCCTTTGAATAAAGAAACTCTCTTCTTAGACAACCACAATGTTTCACCAAACTCTGATGCTCCAGACCTACCCATATAACAGTAACTTTAAACAACGGACTTTCTTGAGAGCTGAGCAAAACAACTAACATTGCACATTACAACTTAGTAAGTAACAGAGGATTAAGCTGCATAATGTTGCTAACTCTGTAACCTGTCTAATGATGGTAGTGACCTAACACTCTGTTATAAATAAAAAGTACCAAAGATATGGGTCAGTGGTAAAACACCCTTCTGTTAAAACCTCCAATTAAAAAAAAATAAGAAAGAAAGAAAGAAAGGAAGGAAGGAAGGAAGGAAGGAAGGAAGGAAGGAAGGAAGGAAGGAAGGAAAAGAAAAGAAAAAAGAAAAAAGAAAGAAAGAAAGAGAAAGAAAGGAAGGAAGGAAGGAAGGAAGGAAGGAAGGAAGGAAGGAAGAAAAGAAAAGAAAAGAAAAGAAAAGAAAAGAAAAGAAAAGAAAAGAAAAGAAAAGAAAAGAAAAGAAAGATGGTAAAACTGAAAAGTATCTAGCTTATAAATAATCAAGGACCCTATACAGCACTGCTCCCCTCCTGTAGGAAAACCGAATTTGGAGATTTGATTCTGATACTCGGCCCATGTGTCAATCACCACAGCCCAGGAAGACTCTAGACTGCCACACCAACCTGAAAGACAGGACTTGAGCAGGGCCTGTGGCTGCCACAAGGGGATGGAGAAGCTGCCAAGAGTATTGGGCACCAACATACTCCACACCAGGCTGGCCAGTGGGAATGAGGGACACTGGCCCTGAGTAGGGCTTAGGCCTGCAAACTCCAGAGAGTTCCTAGTGTGTGGGTCAGCCAGCTCCAGTTCCGCCACAGCCAGTCCCCCTTGAAGGTCTCCCTCCTCCAGCCTCCCTGCCCAGGCTTCAGGTGCCACAGAACACTCACCATTTCCTGGTGTTCAGCAGCCAGACCTGCTCCCTAGTAAACTTCAGCACAGGCACAGCAGAGTAACCCGGGATCCTGGGACCAGAGGGAAGCAAAGCCAGCAGGATGACGGACTCTAGAAAAAAGGTCTGGAAACCGAGTGCAGAAGCCTGCCCCCTCCTCCTAGCTGCGCCCAGGATTGGACAGTTTTCAGCAAGGGCTCCTGATTGGGAAGGGCTTCAGTCAGTCCCCGCCCCACCCCACTCCAGCAGTCTGAGCCCAGTGAGCCTTCTTTTTGAGCCACAGGGGATGCTATCCACTTCAGGCAAGAATGAGGCCAGAATAGCAGGGTGGCAGATTTTTTTTTTTTTAATTATCTTTTGAGACCTAGGAAATGCACCTTAGAGCCTCTGGATGCTATTTTAGGGCAATATTTCCTCCCAGAAGTGGGATATAGCCCAATCAGCAAAACATAGGCATTTAACCTTGCATATAAGGTCATTTCAGTTTATGGATTATATATGCTTGCATATTATTCCTAAATTTTGTAAAAATAAAAATTGCTGTAAAAATTATTTAACTTTCTTATTCTCTGGTCTTTTGGAGAGACAGATAGAACTTTGAGCTGAAAAGCAACCCCCTAAAGCAACAATGTTCCATAAAAACAAAGCATGAGGCACAAGGGTAATTTAAAATTTTCTGGAACTCACATTTAAAAAGTGAAAAGAAATAGCTGAAATTAATTTCAATCACATAAACCAATATGTTTATAATATTACCTTTATATGACTAAGAATTAGTAGTGAATTGTATGTATTTTTTAAATGACACTCTCAAATCTGAAACTCTCCAGAATATCTGAGCAAAGCAGCCAACTTCCAAATTTGAGAACTGTGGGTTCCCTTATGTCAAAGAGGTAAGCCCCTGGTCTATCCTTTTATGTGCTCAAGTGGAGGGATAAAATTCCTTACTAATATTTCTCCTCAGGCCCAAGAGCAGTAGAGACAATGCCCTGAGTGAGAGCGGGGAGCTCAACAGAAAGGTCTTCTCACTTGGTGCTGTCACAGCTCTTTCAAATTGTAGTTATCAGAAAGAAAAAAAAAAAAACGAAGATGGGTTTCCAGGTGCTTGGGTTCACATGCCCTATTATCTGTCCACAGCCTTGAATCTATAGTTTATACACATTAAAGGCAAATTTTTTATTTGGATTTTGGCCTCAAACCTAATGGCTGAGATGTAAAATGTGTTTCTGTTTGTGGACAAAGTCCAACAACTAATAACCAACTGGGCTGGGACTCAGAATAAGCTGTGTCTGATTGCAAAGGCAAAAACACCTCCACCAGATCATAAGAAACTTGAAACATTCCTTATTGTCTTTATATTTTGAAAATGACAGTTATTCAAAATAGCAGAATTTGTGATATAATTATATAAAATCCAGTCCAATGTAATACCTAGTATAATATAAACAGAACTATTTCATATATCTCAGTCATTGTGGGCCTCTTATTTCCAGATCCTGGAAATCCTGGTTCAGTTTACATTGTTATACCAAGACCCCCAAATAACTCTCACATTGTCATTCCAATTAAGCCTTTAGTGCTTAGCAGTGACAGTCACTTTTCTCTCCAAAGAATGATATAGTCAGTGTGACATGCCTATCTTCAGCTGGCCTCATATTTAAGCCAAAAAACAGGAAAGAGATGTTTAGGAGTTTAGCCAATGTAAGCAAGCAAGTACAGAATCCAAATTGAGCACTTAACAGCACAATGCAATGGGTACATTGGTATTTCCCACAGGACTTGCCAATTGGCATAGCAGCAAGCAAGCATAAGGGAAGTGGGTCAAAATGACACTAGTTGAGTACAAGTTAGATAATGGTTACTAATGTCTACACAATTAATCTTTGACAAGTTACAGTGCCCAAGAATAATGAAGAGAGACCAATTTTACATTGTATAAAAATTGCTATTTTGTGTTGCCAAGTATGTTATTAATGGGTACAGAGGTGGGGATTTCCAATGGGAGAAGCATTTCTTACATGATATGGAGTCTCAGGGTAAAATGGAGTGTTTGGTCATTACCCATATAGCCTGGGCAAAAGAACATCAAGGGCAAACACTAGCTAGAATCCATCACACACACTCTTTACACATCAATATATAGGTTGATATTGAAAATGTGGAAAGTTTACTAAGGGTTTATCAATTATAGACTCAAGCTGATCTAGAGAAATATAAAAAACCACCAAGTCCTGTTTAAAGGCAAGCAGCAGAAAATTGTATTATTAAGGGCATATAGCAAAAGAATGCCAAGTAGGGATATATAATTATTGGAAGTACCATAAATCATCAGAGAATTTGAATCTGAATTTCAGACAAGGAATGTGTGACATAGGATATTTGGACATGTGAATGACATGAGTGTTCATGGTGACAAAGTTATAAGCTTCTTAAAAGAAAATTTATGTGGGATATAAGATAATAGTTAAGCAGTATCTTCACAGTAACTTCAAGGCATTTTGTCAGCTGTGGAGGCCTGGCACCTACTTAAATTGACACCTTCCCTGGAGCCATTGTTCAACTGTGTCCTCCCAAAGCATCCAATTGTAGATATGAGAAAACACAGGCTTCTATATATTCTAGATATCAAATGACCTCTCAACAACATAAGTCAGAGCTTAGAACTGCCCAGTACAGAACTGCATAAAATTCATTTGAAGCTCCTCAAAGTCTGGATTGTTCTTAATATAGAGGATGTCCATCTGTAGAAATGTAATTTCTTCCCCCATTTTAAAAAGACAGCATAGAGAAGATATCCCAGGAGGTCCATTTGACTTGAGAGACTGTTGTTTACTCTTCTTTCATGTGAAGGAATTCTTCAGAAATAGCTTTTTGTTGTAGAGGTAAATGGAAACTCAGCTGTTTAAGAGCTGAAAGGCTGTGATATATCCTGCTTCCTAACAGCAGCTCTGTTTACTGAGATTTAACCATAAAGGCTTTCAGTGGCTAGCAAGTACCTGTAAGATGACCATGGCATCTGAAACAGGAAACAAAAAAATGGGTTACAATAATCCCCTTTTAGCCTTAATGCAGTAGAAGTACCTAAGCTAAATGACCTAAGAGTCCCTAGGTTGTTGACAAGCTTATACCCAGGTAAGGAATATAGACTTCACCATCCAATGATACTGCATCAACTATGTGGCTTTGATGTTCCTCAAACTTGCTTATGTATAAAAGTAAAAGTTCTAGTGTGCTCAGGGATCAGACTTTGGGAATCATCCCTCTAGAACATAGTCATAAGGATTTTGTGTGAGGGCTGAGCCAATATGTGAATATGCTCTGGACATTTTTGTGTCTAGAACCTTGAAAGATTTGAATTCATCATGAAAACATATTTATATCTTGTGAATCTCCATTTAAATGAGCTGAATAATGTGCTGTCTCTGGAATGTATATACTTGGTTACCAGAATTTTATTGGGTTCTAATGCTAAAAAATTGAGTTTGATTCTTCAAATTTTAATTACATGGGCCTTCTACAATAATAAGACCTTCCCAAATTATTCTTCAAAGTGCTGAGATGTTATCTCTTTATCTGTGCAGAATTATACGAACAGAAATGGCCTTTCAGCCCCTTGGTAAGTAGTCAATGCATCTCTGCCTCCTTTGGTGGAGGCTCTCAGCAGTTTTGGTAGGTGGTTTGGAGAAGACTCAAACCTGGATAGCAACATTAAAGTCTGATTTTCCTCCAACTGACTTTAATATACATTTTAAGCCTTAATTCTGCCTGGAGTAAGACTAAAAAGATCAGTTTAGAAGAGAAGTCATAGAGCACAAACATGTGTAAAACTCAGCTTCCTCTGGGCTCCCTTGCTCCATGGCTAGCCATTTTTTTGAGAGAAATACCTGCAGTGACTATATTATTGTAGCCTTGCATAGACTAAGGCCAACCTGGGAACTTTCCCTGGTTTTTGCTTCTCACCAGGATCCCTGGCTGTGGGAGTTCACCTGCGTTCCTACAAAGGTCACAAAGCCCTGCCCAGGTGTGCATTATTAATTGTGACTTGACACTCTGCTCTTTACAAGAAATAAAAACAAAATAAACAACAAAAAAGAAAAACAGCATTACTAACTGCACACTCCTGCCTACATGTATTGATGCAAACAGCAGATATCATTTAAAAGATCTAGGAGTTTTTGCTCCCCAAATACCAGTGGTACAAACAGTTAAATAATACAAAGAAGACTTTTTTTTTAAAGAAAAACTCAATGGTCTATCTCTTCAAAGAAAAAAAATGGCTTTCATTGTGAATCCAGAAAAGCTGATTCCAGATTTTCCTAATTCTATAAATTACTTCATAGACTTGCCAATAAATAAATATATATTCACTGATCCACTAAAATGCACTCTCCTCCTCTCTGCCATAGTTAAATGTTGGTGGGGCAGGAAGCTTGAGATTGCCTGCTCCCTTGCATCTCTTTATCTGAAGATGAATGTGGAAGGTGTGGGTCTCTTCTTCTCCTCTGTGCAGCATCCTGAATGTCTAACTTTCTCTCAGGTCTGAACACCCTTGGCAGACTCCACCGGGGGAGAGATTCAGAAAATTTTGGAATGTACCTAAAGATATTTCATCATTAAGCTATGATACCATCAATTTGGTTTCGTGTTACTATTCATTATTTATTTATTTGAGAAGTTCTTAATTATACATGACATAAAATCCATTTTGATAAAATTATACAAACATAGAAATTTCTAATTATAATTCATAATAATTCTAATTAGGAATCCCACTTTTTGAGAGGGCATGATGGGGAAATTTTCTTATGTATTTTTATATTCATACAATCTAACTTATGTAAGATTCATGTTACTGTCTTTTCTATTCCTATCTTTGCTCCCATCCTTTAACATTTCTTTGGATAATATACTAAACTTCTCTTTTTTTCTTTCTCTCGTTATTTCGGTTTAGCCCCCACATATTAGCAAAGATATACCACCTTCAGTTTTTTGGGATTGGCTTGTTTTACTTAGCATGATAGCCTCCATATCCACCCAGTTACTGGCAAATGACATAGTCATTCTTCTTTATGGCTGAGTAATATTCCTGTGTGTGTGTGTGTGTGTGAATTTCTTTATTTATTCATTTGTTGATGGGCATCTAGGTTGGTTCCATAGCTTAGCTATTGAATTGTGCTGTTATAAACATTGATGTGTCACTGTAGGATGCTAATATTAAGTATTTTGGATATATTCTGGGGAGTGAAACTATTGGTTAAAAATGTGGATTTATTCCTAGTTTTTCTAAGGGAATCTCCATAATATATTCCAGAGAGATTACACAAATTTGCAGTTTCACCAACAATGTATGAGTGTTTTTTCTTCCCATACATCTTCACCAAAATTTGCTATTATTTGTATTCTTGATAATTGCCATTATGATTGGAGTGAGATAAAATCTTAGTGTGGTTTTAATTTGCATTTCTCTAATTGCTAGAGATGTTGCCTTTGGGTGTTTTTGACTTTTGCTTCTCAGCAACAGCATCCATGGTACCTTGGGGACCAGTTTTGCTTCATTTATAAAGTGAGAACAATATTTCTCTTGAACAATTGGCTGGAAGGCTTAAGGCACATGACTATGAGTCCAGGGATGCCCAGTACACAGTTGTCCTGCCCATGATAATGAGAATAATTGATATGAGGTGAGGATAGGAAAGGAAGCCAGGGAACAGAAAAGAAATGAAACATTTTGGGGCCAAAAGCCACCCCTTCCTCCATGAAATGTAGGTAAATGGGAACCAGACCTGGTCCTCAGATCTTGTTAAGAGGGATGGGCCATTTTCCTAAAGGCCAGTTTTCTAGCTAAGCCAAGCTGACACTGTTACCAATGTTCTCATGATCTTCCCAGCTATGGTTAGTCATGTGTCTCTGGGAGTCACAACTTGGCATCAGTATCCTCTGGAATATTGAGATTAAATTAATGCAGCCATCCTTTCTGGGAACATTGGTCAAGGTGCTGTGCTTATTCTTGGCACATACACTTGGTCATGGCAGATAAGGCTCACACTCCCCTAGGATTTTTCTGGCTAGTGCAGGTAGCAGCCCCAACAAGGAAGGGGACCAGGGCTTTAGTTTCATATTAGTGTTAACAATCATCATGCCAAAATATGGCTTTAAGCAGTGCTGATGAATGAACTCCCTTGTGTGATCCTGCTGAAGAAGAAAAGCAGAAGGAAGAGAGTCGGAGAAAGAAACAAAGAGAATTGTGGCCATAGTTGGCAACATGGTTTGATGACCTTTAGTTTCCTTACAATACTAGAGGAGGAGCAAGAAGTAAAGAGTTCACTTCTGAATATTCACCCTGAATTGTAAACCCCTGTGGTCAGTGTAAGGGTTCAACATCAAAGCAAAATTGGCACATTCAGTCTTATTTGAATGTCCATTCCAAGCCCTAAAACTTAGAAAAATATTCCTCAAGACCACATTCACTCTGCAAAATCTAATGCCATTCTTCTTGATGTGGCACCTCCCATGAATTAGGAAAGGCTAGGCACACTTGGATGAGCTTCCTAGCATAAATTCCCAGGGACAGCTGTGTAGGGTATGCAGGCCAGAGTTTGGTATCCCAGGCAGCTCCGAAGCTCTGAGTGGGGACAGGGACTGTATTTGGGTTAATTTTTTAAATATATATTTTTTTACATACTTCCTCAAAATTTCACTAGCCATTATACTTGTATATGGGTTGAAACATTTTGCTCAAGAAATTCAGCATCAGATAGCACAGTAGTAATCTCAGCATACATGCAATTAACTTTTTTTTTACTTTTTTGCATTATCTAAATTGAACATCTGTATTTTTATACCATAATTTTTAAGTGTGCCTAAGAGCTTGTAGAACAACTATACCATGGTTGACTAAGCCACATTGTTCCTCTTGAATATTTGGGGTCCTCTTAGTTTTTAGCTATTCAAAAAATAATGTGCAAATTATAAAGTTCTTACCCAAAATACTTAAATCAAAGAGTGAGAGTAGAGGAAGTATTTTTGTTAAGGAAAGATTTCTGTTCTCACTTATTTCTTTCCCATAAAACCACCCTTTTTTTGGAATTATGAGTTTTTGGCAGAAGCTCTTTCTTTAAATTGGACCTCTGACCCTTAGTTTCTTTGTGTCTCTCACCCTTACTCAGCTCCCTTTCTATTGTAGTTGTACTGAATCTAGGCAGGTGGGATGCAGCACCTCCCCATAGTGACCCCTACCTGCATTGAGAGGGAAACCAGACATGGCCAGTTTGAATCCGAATTGTGAAACAGGACTGCCCTAGCTGAGTGACAAAATGTGATAGAAAAGGGCTCAGGCCACTGCCTGAATCCTTGAAGACACAATGACTTCATATTGCTTTCTGAGAAAGAGAAAAATGTATTCTATGTGCAGCCTCCCATTTAAGCAGTCACATGAAGCCTTCCGGATACACAGGGTGAAAAGTCTTGGAGACTTCGGGGTGATGGAAGGGTGGGTTGGTGCTCTAGAACTTTGTAGTTGATACAAAGTTTTTATTTCTATTTCTATAGAATTTTGAGAATCTAGTAGGTCATGTGGTTCATTTCCCAGGTGAGAGAATGTAATTGTGACTTTATGGCTTTACCAAGAGTCTATATTATTTTAAACTGAAGATTTTGCACCCTCTGTCTTTGAAGCTAGGAGATCAGTATCATTTGAGGTGGAAATAGTCTCAGCCTGAATAAAATAAAAACTAGTGCCAAGGATCAGGGAATATTGATCAAATACTTCTCTGCCACAGCTGTTTGTGTCAACTGATTAGATCAAGGCCCTTAGATCTGGTTTATTTTTCTGTACAGTGAGTGGCATTTGCTGTCTCCTCTCAAAGGCTCTTATTGCTTTTTGTGGCTCCTCTTTCTTCCCATGAAGATTGATCAAAAGGAGACATCTGAATAGCAGCTGAACAAAAGAATAGTGGGCAAAGATATGCTCAGCATAGTACTGTCTAGCTTCCTGGGGACAATGAGCAAACCTGGTTTCTTCTTTTCAGGGCACTTATCCAGCAATAATCACAGAAGAGGTAAATTAGGGGTTATGACATGACTCAATGGTCAGGCAAAAAGGTTCTGGAAGGAACCAAGTCCCCTGAATAAGATTATACATCTACAAAGGTATGTGTTCAGAAACAAGGGATGCAGCAGCCAGAACTAGGAGCCTGATGATGAATTGTGGGGACTTGGTCATATTTGGGGTGATCAAAACATCCTGGCATCCTAGTTTAGAGGAGCCATTACTTCCCTGACCTTGCTCTCAGAGTGCAAGGAAGATTGCAAGAATGAAAAATTGCATCATGTGTCAGAGAACAGCAGGCGTCATTTGTGTTCTGGTGTTACCAGTTCTAATTTTCCAAACTCAGTCTGAAGGCCTTACCTCAGATGTGGGATAATTTTGAGTGGTGCACAGATGGCCAGTATTTGATTGAGTTCTTCCATGGGATTTTGAAACTAATTTTTATTTGAGGCAAGTGTTACTCAATTTGATTTACAATTTGTCACAAACAGTTGAGATTTTCAGAATGTTTTTATAAGTATAACAGTGAAAATTACTTAAAAAAATATGTGAAAAAAAAGTAGTTTAAGTGCCAGAATGGCAAAGGTAACATGGAAATAAATATGTGTGGAAACCACTAGGAAATATCAGTAGGCAGGATTCCTCCTAAACTCAGCAACAAACTGACCAGCACAGGGCCTCCATGAGGTGCTGTCAGAAAGTCTTTAACCTTCCTGCTTTTCCTCTTCCTCCTCTGGGTCTATGATAATCTTCTTAGACCTAAGGGAGACTAACAATGAGCTGGAAGGCCAACACTGATTCAAAACACACCTGTGGAAGCTGAATTTTTCTTCATATTTAAATTCTACCACTTTCAAGGCCCATGGCCTCAGACAGAATATTTAAATCTTCTGATCCCTACTCTCCTCTTCTATGAAGTGGCGATGTCCTGGTCCCTGGGTGCTTGGGCAGTGCCATGAGATGATATAGACAGAATTTTCAGTTCTCCAGTGTAGACAGCAATTACTCTATTAATCAAAGAAGAATCTGCCCAAAGTGTATTATCTGTCTCCAGTTTTTGTTTTCCAAAAATAACTCACTCCCTCCCCCAGGATCCACCTACTGCATGGCACCTCATGAGGTGTAAATGGGAAGGTGACCAGTCCTGAGAAGTCAGAGAATGAAAGTGCCCTGAAAAAGAGACACTTAGCTAAGCTGGCTTGAGCTGGACCAGACAGTTCCAGAAGCCCACAAATGATGGTTGGAAGTGAGCGTGAAAAGCTTACTGCCATCTTGTGGCTACAGTGGAGGCCAGAAAATGGAATGAGAAGTGAGAAATAATAAGACAGTGATCCACAAAACTAGCTGTGCCTCAGTCTGAACACCCACAGGATGCTTACTTTTAAAAGAAAAAAACATAGGGGCAAGGTGAAGTGGCACATGCTTGTAATCCCAGCAGCTCAGAAGGCTCAGGCAGGAGGACCCCAAGATCAAAGCCAGCCTCAGAAACTTAGTGAGGTTCTAAGCAAATCAGCAAATCAGCAGGACTCTTGTATCTAAATAAAATACAAAATAAAGGTGGGAGGGCTGGGGATGTGGCTCAAGCAGTAGTGCGCTGGCCTGGCATGCGTGCGGCCTGGGTTCCATCCTCAGAACCACATACAAAAAAACCCAAAGATATTGTGTCTGCTGAAAACTAAAAATAAATATTAAAAAATTCTCTCTCTCTCTCTCTCTCTCTCTCTCTCTCTCTCTCTCTCTCTCTCTCTTTTTAAAAAATAAAAATAAAAAAAATAAAGATGGGAATGTGACTCAGTGGTGGAATGCCTCTGAGTTCAATCTCCAGTACCAAGACAAACAAACAAACAAACAAACAAACAAACAAAAACAAACAAAGAAAAACCTCACCACCACTAGGTAACCTCTTAGTTTGAATTGGTTTTCTGTCACTTGGAAACAAGAGTACTACTCTAACTTATTGTTTTTCTTATTTTTTTTATCTATTATAGTAGTGGAGGTACAAGAGCATAATAACAAGCAACAACAGAAGGTTAAATATTTTCAAGAATTCAAATAATCCAATTAATAAACAGGAAAATGAACTAAACAGAGACTTCTCAAAAAATGCAAATGGCCAATGAATACCTAAAAAAATATTCAACAACATTACTAATTAAGAAAATTCAATTCAAAACTACACTGAAATTTCACCTCACACAAGTCAGATTGTCAATCATCAAGAATACAAATAGTAATAAATGCTGGAGAGGATGTGGAGAAAAAAGAACACTTTTACACTGTTAGTGGGACTGTGAATTAGTACTTCTGCTATGGAAATCAGTATGAAGTCTCCTCAAAACACAAAGCATGCAAAAACCACATCACCCAGCTAGAACTCCTCAATATATGTCCTGAAGAATTGAAATCATCATATTACAGGAATATATACCTACCCACGTTCATGGCAGCACAATTCACAATCATTAAACTATGAAACCAGCCTAGGTATCCATCAATGGATGAATAAATAAAGAAAATGTGGTATAGATACACAATGGAGTTTTATTCAGCCATAAAGAAAATTACACTAATCTCCCTGAGTTTCAAAATCTGGTGTGTGGAAAGAGTAATTTGCAAGAAAATGGATGAAACTGGAGACCATCCTGTTAAGGGAAACAAGTAAAAATTAGGTTAATCATTGTATTTCATATGTGGAGCTAGAGAGAAAAACAAAGCTGAGGGTAGTTCTCCTGAAAAATCAAAGGGAGATAGCAAAGAAATGGCACAAAGGAGTGGGAGGCAGGGACAGAGGAGAAAATGCTGGAGAGTGATATTGGTCAAGTTATATTGCTATATTGTGTATAGTGTGCACATGTACAAATATGTAAAAACAAATCGCAGCAATATGTACAACTCTAATGTACCAATATAAAATGTGGGGAAGATTAAGTTCATAGAAGCCCTGGGGATGACTTAATTCTGGCTATGAGTTGGAGCTCAAATTTGAGAGTCCTAAAGAGTTGCTTCTGTCTTCATGGGTTCATTGCTATGAAAATAAGGTTAAAAGTGACATTTTGCTCCTGAGCTGTTGTGAAGATGAAAATATTCCAAGGCAGATTTTATGCATTTATTTTTCTTATAAATTCAAAATAAAAGATTTCCATGGAACACAGGCACAGTGCTTGCTTTTTTTCTGTATTATATACACATGTTTTTCAGTGGGCATATATTTTTAACCAATAATTTGTTTCTAGTTTCAGGCAAATCACTTTACTAAATTTATGATTTATATTAAGAACCACATCAACTGAGGAATATTTCTTGAGTGAGTAGAATGGGTATAGCAAGGTAGTGGATTCCAGTTGATGGGATGTCAGAGCAGGGATTACTTCTGATTGGCCAAATGTACTTGTGGTTTGATTAGGTTTAACAGGATGGAAGGGAAGAGATAAGAGCACTTCTCATTTCTCCTTGGTTGAACTAGCAGTGGTCTTGTGGGGCCAAGCATCCACTAGAGCTCCCTGTGCTGGAGGTTTCAGGCTCAACATAATTCTTTTATAAAATCCTAGTTGTTGTCCATCACAGAGGCTTCCAATTTGTGTTGGTAAATTTCTAGCATGCACCTCACATACAAATCTTTGTGTAAAAGTGTTGGAAATTTGCATCAATCTTGTCGAGACATCTAAATTAAACCTGGCCTCACAGACTGTAGATTATGCCCATCCTTTTTAACCATTTGGATTCTGTAGTGTGGACCAAGGGCCTTTGCTGCTCAGGAACTAGGTCTGACTTTATCTCCTGGTGAACTTACCTGCTAGAGTTGAGGAGAAAGACAGTAATAAGTGTTTAGATCTATCTTATGCTTTAGCCCTGTGGATTTTCCTGAAAGAACTGGAGACAAAGGCCCTGAAAATCTTGACAGTGTAGCTGGAGCAAGCTCAATATAGATTATGAGAACATTTAAAATGTTTAGTGATAAAGGGCTGGTACCTTAAAGGAAATTCAGATAGCAATAAGACCCCAACTTCAAACCCCAATATTTTGTAATCAAGACAAAAAGATTTCAGTCATATCACTCAGAGTAATAGGTATGAGTTTATTGAAGGCATAGACAAGGAAAGGGGATTCTCTCAAGAGAGATAATGGGTCCTCTCAGAGAAAAGAGAGTGTGCATTTTCTGCACTTTACTTTTTTTGGGGATGCCAAATTTTCATAGAGTCCCAACCAGTCCTACCACTTGACTTAACTGACAGCTGGATGACATCAGAGTGTCAGATCCCCACTGCCATGGTAAGTCTAGGTAACCTTGGTCCGTGATGACTGGTTCTTATTGGATTCTTAAACATAAATTCATACAGATTTTATAGTTAGGAGTCATTATACTAATCTCTCTGGTGTGTGGAAAGAGTCACAAAATCCCTTTCTGTAGGGTAACTTTTGTTCCTCTTAATGATATTATTTCAGGCCTGCTTTTCTCCTGCAAAAGCAAACAGTTTGCTGGAGAATATGACATGCCCTTTCCACTTAAGACAGGCAAGGCTGCAGGTAAATAATTTCTTGTAAAATAAAGACACACAATGGGCCCACACCATAGAATTATTCCCTGAACCTCATGCTCCCACCAATCACATCTCTCCTCCATTATTTAGGAAGATTCAGTCCAGCCTAGGTCATACTATGTTTGAGCCTAGGATTCAAAGAGTGGGCCCCAGACTAACTCCAATTTCACCAAAGAATTCAATAGAAATGTGGATTCTCAGGTAACAAACAAGACCTAAAGTGTTAGACTCAGAGTGGCTCAAAAAATCTTAACATTTATGATCCATTCAGGTGGATGCTTGGGGCTGATTATCTATGGCCTGAGGAGAACATGCTGCAGAGTAATTTTGGCCAAATTATATTGCTATATTTTGTATAGTGTGCATATATACAAATATGTAACAACTCTCCTCCAAAAACAAGAACTGTTTCAACTCTTAAAAAAAATAATATAATATTTTTATGTTGACATCACTGACATCTGTGGCAGGCAGGTATTCAAAATTAGCCAGTTCCAGCCCAGGTGGAAAGACCCTGAAATTCAAAGGCCTGGGCACCAGGATTTCTTAGTACTCAGGAGTCCAGGGAATCTTGTTGCAATGTCCCCTTTAAGACCCTCAAAAACAGCATCCACACCTACTAGTCAAAACTCTGTAAACATTTTGAAATTTACTTCTCTTTCAGAGATGGAAGCAAAACCCAATCTGTGGTTTAAGAAGTTCTAAAGGTCCAATGTCCCCTAGATGTGACTATTTCCATGGCTGAGATATGCATAGTTTCATATATTTTGATATGCATAATTTCACATATTTGTAATGAGAGTGCTTGCATCTTATTTGGTGTTCTGAACAAATAAGCTTTCCATTTAAAAAAAAAAGGAAACATAAAGATGAATTTGAAGGGTTTTTTTAAAATTTCAGTTTACATGCATACATATTTATTCTATATGTTATTGGTGCATTATAATTCTCATAATGGTGGGATTCATTGTTACACATTCATACATGCACATAATATAATAATATAATTTTGTCAGTACTATTTCCCAGTATTTTCCCTTTCCTATCCCTTCTCCCTTCCTCTGATTTAATTTATATTTTTTAAGTATGTATTTACAATATGAAGGTTTTGAGGTTTACAAAGTGAAATAATACAAAGAACAGCTGGTCCTAGTGACTCCTGATCACAATTCCAGGGTTTTTGGGAGGCTGAAGCAGAAGGATCACAAGTTCAAACTAGCCTTATAAGTTAATTCAACCCTAAGCAACTCAGTGGGACACTGTCACACTAAAATAAAAGTTAAAAAGAGCTGGGATGTAACTCAGGGTAAAGCACCCCTGGGTTCAATTCCAGATACATAAAAAGACAAAGATAAAAGAATTATAGAGATGTGTGGATTGCCTCATGAAAATGATTATAGTTGGCTCTCAGTTCTTCATCCAACCCAAGATGGGAAATACTCAGAACATAATTGAATCTGTATTTAATTATATTCAGAATTTTTTTAGCCTTCTTCCTTAAACACTGATTTAGAACAACTATTTAAATAGCATTTACTTTGTGTTAGGTGCCCTAAGTCATCTAGAGATTGTTTAAATTACATGGGAGGTTGTGTGTAGAATCTTTGCAAATACAATGTCATTTTATAAAAGAGTCAGATTTTTGTTTTCTGAGGGGGTGGAATTACCCTGGAAGCAATCCCTACATATACCAAAAATGCATTTAAATTTATTTGAACTCTCCCTTGGACTACTGGTGACATTTTCAGAGGTGATGGCTCATGCCAGGCCATTCTTTCCCAGTACTTCCCTTCTCTATTTTTCCACTTGTAAAGATGCATCATAAGCTGAAGAACACTCTCTGGTACTGACTCAATTTCTATTTTTTCAGGAAGTCAAGGGATATAAATAAACCTCTTGTATGTTTTCAGAGGAAACACCTGACACACATAATCACCAATCATCTTGATAAAATTAGAATTCTGATTCAGTATGTCTGCGGTTGTCCTGTGATCCTTCATTTTTACCAGCTCCTGGAAATCTTGTACCTTCTGGCCTTCAGGCCAAAACATAAGTGATGAAGCACTCACTTAATAACAATTTCAGGGCTGGGGATATGGCTCAAGCAGTAGTGCGCTCACCTGGCATGTGTGCTGCCCGGGTTTGATTCTCAGCACCACATACAAACAAAGATGTTGTGTCTGCCAAAAACTAAAAATAAATGTTAAAATTCTCTAAATTCTCTCTCTCTCTCTCTCTCTCTCTCTCTCTCTCTCTCTCTCTCTCTCTCTTTAAAAAAAATAACAATTTCAGCAAATCATATTTTATGTGTATATTTCCAATCAGAGTGAAGGCACTAAGGAAAAAAGAATTTTTTTATTACATGTTGTTTCTCCTCAAGTATCCTACAGAGAATACTGCCTTTCCCATGAAAGTGCTAAAGAAAGAAGTTGAAGAAAGGATCAAAATATCTTACAGAAATATATTCTATATTTGATGAGGCAAATATGGCACCCTACTGGACCTCAAGTATAAAGATATTTTCCAGAGTTATAGTAGCTAAGAAAATAAATTAGTGTCCCCAGGTGAGTGGGAAGTGTTGGCCACAGTGTAATCTGAGGTCTGATGTTGAGGCTGTGATACAACAGAGATGACAGGAACTCACAGGCATATTTCCTAGTTCTTAAACCTGCTAGGGCTCAGCCACTATCAAAACTAAATAAGGTAAATGTGGGTATGTTAATCACTTTCCATTGCTATGAGAAAATGCCTGCAATAATGAGCTTAAAATGAAGGGCACATTTTGTCTCACCACTTCAGAGATTTCAGGGTATGGTTTTCTGGCCCCATTGCTTCTGAGCCAGTAGTGTGTGGCAAAGGAGCTGCTTACCTAATTGCAGCCATAAAGCAAAACTGAGAGTCAGAAAGGGGATTAAGACCACTGTCCCTCACAAAGACACACCTCAATGACCCAACTTTCTCTAACTATACCCCATGTCCTAAAGGTTCTGCCATGTTACAGGGATGCCACAGGTTGGGAGCAGGTTCTTAGCACCTGTGGCCTGGTGGAACATTTATCCAAACCACAGCAGAGAGGTGTGATGGGGCAGGACCCATAGCCTGTCTGCTCTCCTTACTTCCTCTAGAACAGAAGTTGGCAACTGGCCACTAAGGACCCCAAAGCTCATGATTTAGGTTCTGAGGGTCATAAGATCTGTACCACCACTTCAGAACTTGGTGTTTGTGAAACAGCATCTATATAAAAGAAGTGAATAGACATGACTGCTGTCAACAAGACTTCAAGCACAAAACTAAATGGTGCACCAGTTTTGTCCATGGTTTGTTTCTGCTCTCAAACTTTCTGTGAGGGGGAAGCAGACAGGGAAAATGTTTCTAGAAATATTTCTAAAGAGGGAACAATTCTCTTAATCTCCTATTCCATACTTCATAGTATATCATTGTCTTATTTGTCAGGATAGAACATTGAGAATCTATGTCTTCAGCCAAGCTGCCATTGTAGCCCAACTGCTAGAAATGTAGGTGGGATTTGAATCCACATCTTCAGATGCAGAATCCGGCAGCATCCTTTTTCAGAATGCAGTTCCTTGCTCTTGTCTTGCAGTTGGGCTATTAGAACACAGCACTCTCTTCTGTGCCAAGCTGAGCTCACTTTAACCAGCTCTACTGGACTTGCATCTAGTCCCAGCCAATACATGCTGAAGAGAGAAGCTGCCTCTTACCCAGTGCATCTGCTCACAGAGAGACCAAGTGTATATGACAGTGCAGAAACAGAGCAGAATTTCCTACAACAGGCCTTGTGCACAAACCAACAACAAACCAATAGGGAAAAAATAAATCTAATAAAAAGCTAAAAAAAATAACTGTTAAAAAGTTGCAGCAAAGCATTAATATAAAAAGCCTGCTCTATATGCCACATTTTTTATGCATTCATCCACTGAAGGATATCTAGGTTGGCTCCACAGTTTAGCTATTTTGAATTGTGCTGGTATAAACATTGATGTGGCTGTGTCCCTGTAGTATGCTGTTTTTAAGTCCTTTGGGTATAGTCCAAGGAGAGGAATAGCTGGGTCAAATGGTGGTTTCATTACCAGTTTTCCAAGAAATCTCCAAACTGTTGTCATATTGGCTGCACCAATTTGCACTTCCACCAGCAATGTATGAGTGCACCTTTTTCCCCCCACATCCTCACCAACACTTATTGTTGTTTCTCTTCATAGTAGCTGCCATTCTGACTGGAGTAAGATGATATCTTAGAGTAGTTTTGATTTGCATTTCTCTGATTGATAGAGATGATGAGCATTTTTTCATATATTTGTTGATTGATTGTATATCCCCTTCTGATAAGTGTCTGTTCAGGTCGTTGGCCCATTTGTTGATTGGGTTATTTTTTATTTGTTTGTTTGTTTTGGTGCTTGGCTTCTTCAGTTCTTTATATTGAAAGGGTAAAGTTTCTAAGCTGCAAAGCCTGAGTTAAAATGTAAAAGACTAGGTATTGTTAAGTTCCTCTGCTACACACAGAACCTGAAATTCCTGAGATAGTTAAGACAAAGCCCTACTGGCCATTTAGCCTAGGGCCCTGTGCAGTTTGTCACAGGGCCTGAACCAATCAGTTTGAATGTGTACCCCTCTTAGGAGTGACCAATCACCCCCGCCCGACCTGTTCCTGCCAATGAATGTGCTAATCATGTCTCAGAGTTGTTGTTCAATTTTCCCGGGCCTCATGATGATTTGTTCTTATGTATGCAAAGCCCCCCTGCCCTCCCCAAAAAGTGTACTTAAGCTCTGCTTGACCTCTGGTCTGGGCTGCTCTCCCTTCCTGAGTGAGCCTTGAGCCCCAGCATGATGGTTCAATAAACTCCCTCCTGCCAATTGCATGAAGCCAGTCTCTTGTGTGGTCTCTTTCTCCAATACTTCGCCGGACCCTTACAATATATCCCAAAGATTAGTGCTCTATCTGATATGTGAGGGGTAAAGATTTGCTCCCAGGATGTAGTCTTTCTGTTTACCTCACAGATTATTTCTTTTGCTGAGAAGAAGGTTTTTAGTTTCATTTCATCCCATTTACTGGTTCTTGGTTTTAATTCTTGTGCTATAGAAGTCTTATTAAGGAAGTTGGGGACTAATCCCACATGATAAAGATTAGGGCTTACTTTTTCTTTCATTAGATTCAGAGTCTCTGGTTTAATTCCTAACTCCTTGGTTCATTTTGAGTTAAGTTTTGTGCATGGTGAGAGATATGGGTTTAATTTCATTTTGTTGCATATGGATTTCCAGTTTTCTCAGCACCATTTGTTGAAGATGCTATCTTTTCTCCAGTGAATGTTTTTGGCACCTTTGTCTAATATAAGATAATTGTAATTTTGTGCATTATTCTCTGTGTCCTCTATTCTGTACTATTGGTCTACCAGTCTATTTTGGTGCCAATACCATGCTGTTTTTATTACTATTGCTCTGTAGTATAATTTAAGGGTCTGGTATAGGGAGGCTACCTGCTTCACTCTTCCTGCTAAAAATTGCGGTAGCTATTCTGGGTCTCTTATTTTTTCAGATTAATTTCATAATTGCTTTTTCTATTTCTATGAGGAATGCCATTGTGATTTTGCTCAGAATTGCATTAAATCTATATAGTGCTTTTGATAGTATGGTCATTTTGATAATATTAATTCTGCCTATCTAGGAGCAAGGTAGACTTTTCCATCTGCTAAGGTCTTCTTTGTTTTCTCTCTTTAGGGTTTTTAAGGGTCCAGCAAAACGTCGGAGGAAGAAACCACAAGAGACCAGCTTCATGCAATGAGCAGAAGGGAGTTTATTGAGGAGGATCCTAATTCAGCACGCTGAGGCCCAAGGCTCACTCAGGAAGGGAGAGCAGCCCAGAGCCCAGAGCAGAGGTCAAGCAGAGCTTAAGTACACTTTTTGGGAAGGGCAGGGGGGCTTTGCATACATAAGAGCAAATCATCATGAGGCACGGGAAAATTGAACAACAACTCTGAGACATGATTAGCACATTCATTGGCAGGAACAGGTCGGGCGGGGGTGATTGGTCACTCCTAAGAGGGGTACACATTCAAACTGATTGGTTCAGGCCCTGTGACAAACTGCACAGGGCCCTAGGATAAATGGCCAATAGGGCTTTGTCTTAACTATCTCAGGAATTTCAGGTTCTGTGTGTAGCAGAGGAACTTAATAATACCTAGTCTTTTACATTTTAATTCAGGCTTTGCAGCTTAGAAACTTTACAATGCCTGGTCTTTTACATTTTAATTCAGGCTTTGCAGCTTAGAAACTTTACCCTTTCAGGTTCTGTAGTTTTTATTGTATAGATCTTTCACCTCTTTTGTTGACTCCCAAGTATCTTTTTTTTTGAAGTTATCAATGTTTATAGTAGCACAATTCACAATATCTAAACTGTGGAGCCAATCTAGATGCCCTTTTGTGAATGAATTGATAAAAATGTGGCATTTATATACACAATAGAATTTTATTAGCAATAAAAGAGAATAAAATCATGACATTTGCAGGTAAATGGATGACATTGAAGAAGATACTGCTAAGTGATGTTAGCAAACCCCAAGTAAACAAATGCCAAATGCCCAATGTTTTCCCTGATGTAAGAAGGCTGACTCATAATGGGTTAGGGAGGGGGAGCAAGAGAGAAATAGATGAATTCTAGATAGGGAAGAGGGGTGGGAAGAAAACGGAGGGAGCAAAAAATTATCAAGGATGGTGACAATGATAGTTATCATTATCCAAAATACATGTATAAAGACATAAATTGGGTGTCAACATACTTTATATACAAACAGAGATATAAAAAATTGTGGTATATATGTGTAATAAGAATTGTAATGCATTCTGCTGTCATTTTTTTAAATAAATAAAAAGAAAAAGAAGAATAAGAAATAATTTGAAGAGGTGTACACCCAAAGGAAAGGTGGAGGATGGTGGGAAGTCAGTTTGGAGTTTGAACTGGGTGTTGAAAATACCTGGGAGTTAATCTTGGACATTTGGTTGTGTGGGCTGCAGTGACTATGGAAATGGACTCAGGTAATGGAGTTGAAAGACAATAAAAAACAAGAGAAGAAAGGGCTCTGATGGTGGGTCTGGTTGGGCTAATGGGAGGTAGAAGAGCTACCCTGAGGCCCCTAGGAGAGGTATCACAGAAGAACAAGTATTAAATATGTTAAGACATAGCTGTGCATGTGGTGGTTGTGTGAAGAATGGCTTCTTGACTATGAGGGATGGGTAGAAGTTCAGTGTGAAGCCTGCAGCTCAGAGTGAAGAACCAAGCCTGTCTAAACAATATGCAAGTATGCAGACTCAGCCCTGCTCTGCTGAGGTATTGAAAGGGTAAATTTTCTAAGCTGCAAAGCCTGAATTAAAATGTAAAAGACTGGGCATGGTAAAGTTCCTCTGCTACACCCAGAACCTGAAATTCCTGAGATAGGCCCTACTGGCCATTTAGCCTAGGGCCCTGTGCAGTTTGTCACGTAAGCAAACAGGGCTTGAACCAATCAGTTTGAATGTGTATGCTTAGCAGTGACCAATCACCCTCGCCCGACCTTTTCCCGCCAATGAATGTGCTAATCATGTCTCAGAGTTGTTGTTCAATTTTCCCGTGTCTCATGATGATTTGTTCTGATGTATGCAAAGCCCCCCTGCCCTCCCCAAAAAGTGTACTTAAGCACTGCTTAGCCTCTGCTCTGGGCTCTGGGCTGCTCTCGCTTCTTGAGTGAGCCTAGAGCTTCAACTGAATTGGATCCTCAATAAATCCCCTTCTGCATTTGCATAAGTCAGTCTCTTGGAGGTCTCTTTCTCTGACTTTTCGCCGGACCCTTACAGTATGACTGAGAATTACATTTGTACACATTCATAGTGTACAACAAAAGGAGCTGACAGGTAGATATTGTGGAATACTTTCCACAAGCCACTTCATATATATATAATTTAACACATATATATGGTAAGGACATTTAAGATTTCTCAGTAAATGTCAAGTTCACAACACTTTCTTGTAACCTGCAGTCTCGATGTTATACATTAAATCCCCAGAATTTATTGGTGTTAGAATGCAATTTTTTCTCAGTTTGACCAAGCTCTTCATTTACCTCCATTTTCACTTTACAATCACCCTATGAAGTTGACATTTTTAGATGCCATGTAAGAGAGAGATCAAATGGTATTCTTGTCTGATTTATGTCACTTATAACACTGCCCTTCAGGTTCATTTATGTCAACACTGTGGCAGGATTTTCCTATTCAGAAGGCTCAATAACATTCCATTGGATGTTAAGGAACATACCACATCAACTACACACAGTTTTTCACTGGTGAATATTATGTGTTGCCTTACTTCTGTCTTGCCTGTTGTGAACAGTACCATAAGGAACAGGGAGTTTCAGATGTCTCTGTGAGATGTGATTTTTTTTCTCCTTTATTTTTATTGATTTAAAAAAAATAAATGACAGTAGAATGTGTTACAATTCTTATTACATGTATACAGCACAATTTTTCATATCCCTGGTTGTATATAAAGTATGTGGACAATAAATTGTGTCTTCACACATGTACTTTGGATAATGATGTATTTCACATTCCACCATCCTTGTTAATCTTATGCCCCACCCCTTTCCCTCTCACCCCTCTGTCCTATCTAGAATTCATCCATTCCTCCCATGCTTCCCCTCCCTACTCCATTATGGCACATATACACAATGGAATTTTATTCAGCAATAAAAGAGAATAAAATCATGGCATTTGCAGGTAAATGGATGGAGTTGGAGAAGACAATGCTAAGTGAAGTTAGCCAGCCAATGCCCCCCCCCCAAAAAATGCTGAATGTTTTCTCTGATATAAGGAGGCTGACTCAATTTCTTTTCCTTTAGATGCACACAAGGGAGTTGGATTTCAGTGTCATAAGTATGTTTTACTCTCAATTTTCCAAGGCATTTTTATACAGTTTTCCATGGTGAGTGGGCCAATTTGCATAATCATCCAAATAATCTGCCCAAGGTTATCTTTGCTCCATATTTCTGCAAACACTTGTTATTTCTAGTCTTTTTTTTAACCATCCCAACAATTGTGAAGTAATGTCATCTTACATTTTTTACTGATGGTTAGTCACTCTAAGCATAATTAATATATCTGCTGACCACTTTATGTCTTTTTTAAAAATATATCTACTCAATTACTTTACCAAAGTTTTGAAAAAAATAAATTTTATTGTATATATTAAGGTAGATAAAATGACACCATAGATATAGAGTGAAGTGGTCACTAGAGTAGAACAAACTCACTTATCTCTCATCTTACATAAGCACATATATTCCCCCATGTCAAGAACAGCCATAATCAAATCATGCAGCAAAACTCCTAACTGGAATATAGCACCTCTAACATAGTCTACATATCAAGTACAAGATTTTCTGAAATGTTCACCCGAAGTATTTACTATTTGGTATGTTTTTATCTACAGCCATGGGTAGGTAAATTTTTATATGGATTCCATGTGGAGCCAATTCCTAAAAATTGGGTGCCCTTGGGAAAGCCAGTATTTCAAAGTTTATGTGTCATCTTGACTGTTCCCAAAGTACAAATAACATGAACATTTAATAAATATAATGAGTCTAGTGATTAACAGATCTAAAATAGACTAATATAGAAAAAACTGAACTGAAGGCCACACTATCAGAATAGTTTGAAAATACTGTGGTAACACAGAACCTTCTTTCTCTTTTTTAAAGGTACTTCATCTCTTCCTCTTTCCTTCATCTTGGTTTGAACACTACTCTGTGCAGCTCCAGATGCCCAGGGAGTCCTAGACAAATGAGGACAGAAATAAAGAACATGTAGGTATTGAAATCTTTCATAGAAGGCATGTTTGAAGTAGCACTCATATGCCGGTTTTTTAATTTTTAATTTTTTAATTAGTTATACATGACACTAGAATACACTTATGCACTTTGATATCTTCTTTCCAGGTGCAATTGAGCTTTGTGGTCACAAAATAATTTCTCCATGCGTATAAATTTCTCTATTTGCAGAATTTACCTACAATGTTGTTTCTCTCCCTAGATTAGTCTACTGACTTCCTTGCTCTCCTGAGTTCCAGTGTGCAGTGTTTATCAGAAACACTTGTATAGAACAGATTTAGTCTATGCTGAGGTTGATGTTGAATTAGCTTTTCTTCAAAGGAATTTTTAGTCTGTCTTTCCTGGGTTGAGTTTGCTGCTGCTTATGCCTACATCTGCTTTTTCATGGAATTTTTGGAAGTGTTAACCCTTTTTATAGAAATGCATTGTCTTTCTACTGGATGTGGTATGTCTCCCAAGGGTTTTTCTATTGGAGGTAAGGTGTCCAGTGTGGCAATATTAACAGGTGGTGGGGCCCATATGAGGTAAGGCCTGGTGGAGGTTGAAAGGTCACTGAGGTATTTTGCCCGTTGAAATGATGAAGGAAGTTCTTTAGGATGCTGGCTGGTTCTAATGATAGGGGTGTGCTAAAAGACAGGACAGTTCCTAGTCAGCTCTCTGCCTTCCAAACTCACCATGTGACTTCTCACACACATTTCTGCTATGATGCCAGCCACCCCCTTATGACACAGCACAGGGCCACATAGGAATTGAGCAAATTTGGGTGGCATGCAGTGAGAACCCTAAACTGTGAAATAATGATTTTCTTTCTGTAAAGTACCCAGTCTCCTGGATTTTGTCATATAACACAACAGGCTACTTACATAAGCCTTTCTACTAGATTTATGTGAGATGCATAGACTCTTCTCTCTAGAATAGGAGGTCCCAGTTCCACATTCCCTCCTCAATTCTGATTTCAACCTGCTCACAGGATCTGTTCCTTCATTATGATCTATATTCTTATTCTGTATTTTTAAACAGTAAAGATTTGGGGCACAGCTGTTCTGATGTGAACATGAATATACAGAACCTGGAGCTTCAACCATTGCAATAAGCACTATTTGGGAATGAGGCAGTGATATAGCACAGGGAACAATAACTTGATATGATCATTAGAATGAGAAAAGTTTGCTGGGAATAGTGGTGCATTCCTGTCATCCCAGTGGCTTGGAAGGCTTAGGCAGGAGGATCACGAGTTCAAACCCAGCCTCAACAACTTATTGAGGTCCTAAGCAACTAATAAAGACTCTGTCTTTAAATAAAATATAAAAATGGGCTGCAGATGTGGTTCCATGTTTAAGTGCCATTTGGTTCAATCCATGGTAAAAAAAAAAAAAAGTGGGGGGAAAACCCCTCTGCAGTGAGATTTTTCAATAATCCACTTAGAAGGAACTAGCAAAGAGACTGCTGCTAAAGTTACTGAAACAGCCTTGGACAAGGGGAGTGGAGTGGAACATACCAGAGAGCTCATCACTCCTAGGGAATGCCACTCCTCAGAGAGCACTCAACACAAATTCTAAAGGAGGCTCAGAAAACAATGGGCAGCTCATATCTCACTCCAATCCTGGAGTCAGATAAAACCTGTGAGCTACATCAACCAGGACTAGCTTCTGTGCCATAGAAAGGCAACAGAGAACCTGCACCTCAAGGCCCAAGGTAGCACAAGGGAGGTTACTGATGGCACTGTCCCAAGGGGATCTCAACAGAGAAGAGAAGACAACTGATATTCATGATGGTGGGCAATGAGAGCTCAGACACAGGTATACCAACCACACCTTTATTTCAGGGAGTGGAGAAACCCAGCACACAATTTACAATCATAGGCAACAAGAAGTTAGATGCATGTGGGCCCACAGATCCTTTCCCAGTAACAGAGAGGGCACCTAGGTATCTATTTCCAAAAAGAGACTGCAGAATGGGGAAGACCCTTGTGAAATGCTCCTCATATAGGGCATTAATATCCAGTATAAAAACTCAAAAAACATCAGCAAAATGAATAACTGAATTAGTAAATGTGCAAAAGAACTACACAGACACTTTTCAAAAGAAGATATAACCAACAAAGAAATGAAAAAAGAAATATTCAATATCTCCAGCAAGAAGGAAAATACAAATTAAAAACTACACTAACATTTCATTTCACTTCATTCAGAATGGCTATTTTCAAGAATACAAACAATAATAAATGCTGGTGAGGCTGTGGAGGAAAGCATACATTAATACATTGTTGTTGATACCATGAATTACTACAGCCATTCTAGAAAGAAGTATGGAGATTCCTCAAAACACTAAAACTGAAACCACCTTATGAATCAGCTATCCCACTCATTGGTATTTATTCAAAAGATCTAAAATCAGCATACTATAGAGATATTGCTACATCAATGTTTAAAACCGCACAATTTGCAGTATCCAATGTATGGAACTAGCCCAGTTTCTTGCCAAAAGATAAATAGATTTTTAAAATGTGGTTCATATACATAATAAATTTTTCTCAGTGATAAAGAAGAATGAAATTATGGCCTTTGCTTATAAATGGATGCAAGTGCAGAACATCATGGCAAGTGAAATAAGCCTGAATCAGAAAGTCAAATATTTATTGCTTTCTCTCATATGTGGAAGTTAAACCAAAATGCAGGAAATAAGAGGGGAAGAAAGCCTCACAAAAACACAAAAGAGATATGTAGAGGATGGGGATTGAGGGTGATGAAGGAGAGCTGGTAAAAGAAAGGAATTGAATTGAATTTCATCTTCATGAGTATCTATAAAGCACTGATTTTGAAATACTTTAAATAAAGAAAAGGAAGACTATTAGAGTAGAGGAAAAAAAACAGGGGGAGACATTAGTGGAGGAAAAGAAAAATACTGGTGATTGAACAAGAGCAAATCATGTTATTGATAATTATATATATGTTGATTAACTACAATATAATTATGTTAATTATGTATAATTATGTTAATTAACTACAATATTATGTATAACTATAATGTATAAAGATAAAACATTTTTTTTAAAGAATGCTTAATTAGGGGCTGGGAATATAGCTAAGTTGGTAGAGTGCTTCCCTTGAATGCACAAGGTCCTGAGTTCAATCATAGGCACACACACAAAAAAAAGCTTAAATATTTGATATTCCTACAGTTGATACCACTAGTAATTTGGAAAAATGCTAATTTAAAAGAACATGGAATTTTTAATATCAAATATAAAACTGTTGATGCTGAACTCTCATTTGTTATAAAGTTTGAGAGAGGTAAAAGTGATCTATGCGGTTAGCTTTTACATACTTGTCAATCTTGAGGATTTTAAAAAATTTCTTATAATTTATTTATTCTAATCAATTATACATGACCACAGAATGTTTTTTGATTCATACTACACAAGTTAAGTACAATTTTTCACTTCTCTGATTGTACACACAATAGATCAAACTATTTGTGCAATCATACCCGTACCTAGGATAATAATGTTCATCTCATTCCACCATTTTTCCTATCTCCATGCCCCCTCTTCTCCCCTCCCTCCCCTTTTCCCAAACTAAAAGTCTTCCTCTCATTTCATGCTGCCCATTATGAACTAGCATCCAGTTATCAAAGAAAACATTTGTGGTTTTAGTTTTTGGGATTGGCATGTTTACAGCAGCACAATTCACAATAGTCTTGGGGCTATTTTGAGAGAGACAATAAAGCATTTTAGGCTAAAGATATTGTTTTCCTATGCAGGAATTGCATGCAGTGGTGGGTGCCTGGTTTGTAAAATTTCACTGAGGATTGCATGCTAACTTGTAAATAAAACCCCTTAAAATACATATCAGTTATTAAAAATTAGTTACAGCAAAATATTACTATCCCATTTTATATAATGTCAAGATGGAAAGTGACGGCTTTAAATGAATGCATGTTCTGATCATTTTTTTGAAAAGATAAAATGTATCATCTTGGAAATAACAACAGAAATCAACTGTAGAAAATTAAATGGAACAGGAGTCATAATGAAAATATTTGTTTAACAATGTTTTCCATTACATCAAACATCATATGCAAGATGTAAGACAACACTCATTTGCCAAAGGCAAAATATTTTTGAAAATACAAACAGATATTTTCTTCAAGAGACATAACTAACACAGAATCATAAAAGTAGATACATAAGAAATACATTCCACATAATTTAACAACTTAATCAATAAGATTAGAAAGACAATACAACAGAAAGCAGACTTTATGGTAAATCATTTGCCATTGTTGAAATTTGTGTTTAAATCTACAATTTCTATTTGTTTTATACAATCTTTGAGAATTATTGTTTGATTCATAGTAAAAGTAATTCAAGTGATATATATGTACAAACATAATCATGTATATTTCTATATCTATCCATATGCAAATTTAAAATATAAAGGTAGATTTTGGATTTCAATTTTTTAAATGAATGTTGACATTTTATTTTCTTTTTGTGTGTGTGTACACACACACACACACACACACACACACACACACAAACACAAACACACACAAATCTTTTTGCAAGCTGGGAAACCAGAAAAAGGGACCCAGGAAAAGTCAAGTCTTGAGAACTTCAGCAGAATGTTGTTCTACTACTAAGTGAAGTCTTGAGAATTTCAGCAGAATGTTGTTCTAGTACTAAGTGATACCAATAGGGTTTTAAAGTTTAAACAGTAATCACTTATCCTTACTTCTCCTTAGAGAATAGCCAGCGGCCTAGTCCTTAGAAGGATATCATGCAGAACCTCATGATCTACAAAGGACAAAGTGTCTCAAATCATATGCAGGCTGCTTTTTCCCCCAGATTTTTATTGCTGTGATCAAGACACACAATAACAACCATCTAGAGAAGGTAAGGATTATCTGGATTCATGGTACCAGAGGTCTCAGTTCATAGATGAGTAACTGCATTACTCCGGGCCCAAGGTGACACAGAGAATCATGGGGAGATGACATAGTGAAGGAATCTGCTCTCTGGAAAAAAGTCAGGAAGCAGAGAGACTTGGAAGGCCAGAAGAGGCCACAGGGAAGATGCCTCTTTCTAATGCACATTTCCTAATGACTTGCCTCCCCCAGCCACACTACTTCTGCCTACTGTTCCCCCCCATGAGTGCATTCAAACTGGGGTGGACTGATAAAGTTACATCTATCACAATGCAATCATTTCATCTCTGAATATCCCAGCATTAACATAAGACATATGAAGCACATGTTATATCCAAGCCATAAAACAGGCTAACATATTTTACACCTACACCAGAGTTGGTCAAAGACTGGTTATAAAATGAACTGTTCATATTTTGGAATATATATCTTTTTTTGACTTAAAGGCTTAGAAAATTCTTATGTGTTATCAATCAGAAAGCCCGCATAACATATTGCAAATGAACCTCTACTGATATCTGTCATCAGGACATGAAGGTGGAAATACGGGTGAGAGATAAAATACTTAGGTATATTTTTTAAATGAATTGCTTAGTAGTAAGAAATTAGACATTCTGCATTCTGCCATTTGCTTCAAGAACAAATTGGCAATGAAAACTATTTAAAAGAAATAGTTGAATGTATATGCCTTTGTCTAGTATGAGATAACTATTTATGAGAGTTTGTCTCTGACTTCTATTCTGTACTATTGGTCTACATGTCTATTTTGGTGCCAATGCCATGTCATTTTGTTACTATTGCTTTGTAATATACTTCTTGTATTGTGATGCCTCCTGCTTAACTCTTCATACTAAAAATTGTTTTGGCTATTCTCTGTCTCTTATTTTTCTCCAAATAAATTTCAAGAATTCTTTTTCTACTTCTATAAAGAATGACATTAAAATTTTAATTGGAATCACATTAGAGAAATGTAAATAAAAACTACCCAGAATGGCAGTTATCAAAAACACAGAAAACAATAAATATTGGTAAGAATGTAGGAGAAAAGGCACACTCATACATTGCTGGTGAGACTAAAAATTGGTGCAACCAATTTTATCTATACTTTTATCTATACTTTAAAGCAGTATATTTAGTAAAATTGGAATAGAACCACCATTTGACTCAGCTCTTCCACTCCTTAGTTTATATACAAAGGACTTAAAATAAGTATACTATAGTAATTCAACTACATCAATGTTCATAGCAGCTCAATTGACAATAGCTAAACTGTGGAAGCAATCTAGATGTTCTTCAATAGATGAATGGACAAAGAAACTGCGGTATATATACACAATGGAATATTACTCAGCATTAAAAGAGAATAAAATTGTGGCATTTGCAGAAAAATGAATGTAGTTGAAGAATATCGTGCTAAGTGAAGTAAGCCAAACCCCCAAAACCAAAGGCCAAATGTTCTCTCTGATATGTGGATGTAGATCCATAGTGAGGAGAGAAGAGACATTGGAAAAATGGAGGAAATTTGTTTCGGCAAAGAGGAGGGAGGTTAGGGAAGAGGAATGTGGTCTTTTACTAAATATATTCTTCACATATGCTTTTTTCTAACATTATGTATCCGGGTATGAGAATCGCATCTATTGATAAATGATATATCTAGGAATGGCACTAACCACATGTATGGATATCAATGAACAATGTATCACTATTCTGAAAAGGAGGGCAAGGCTAAAAACAAGCAAGTTGCAAGATTTTCTCCAAGTCTTTTGCCTGTGCTTCTAGTGCTCATCCACCAAGCCAGTTATTACTGTCCTGTGAATGGATAAACATCAAAGAAGGCTTGCATTTCACAATATGAACAGTAAATAAGGCAAAATGTGCAAGGCTATACTCAGAAAATCCTGAGATTGCTACTCAGTGGCATTTGTTTCATCTCAGTGAAGTTTGAAACATGAGTAAATATATAATAGAGGAAATAAACTGACTTTATTGATTAGGAATAAATACTTACCAGTAATTTATTTCTAAGAACATATTATAGTATGCCATTGTTTCTAAAGGTGTTTTATACTGAAATAGATTATTTGTTTGTTTCTCTTCTCAAAAGTGAAAAAATGATATTCAAAACCAGGGTCTTTGCTGGCAACACTTTTCCTCCTTACTTAACAGTGGGAGGAATAACACACATGAACACAACAAGGGAGCGAAGTCACTTCCCCAAACTAAACTAGAAGATCTACTATTAGAAGCAAGGGTTTTAGGATCATAGAAAAATCAGCTATTCTTATGGAAAATATTAAAAGTCATTTCTTTTGATGAGGCTACTCTGAAAGTCATCATGGGACTGCTGGGATAAATAGAATTGAATTAAGAACATTACTTAATTCAATAAGACAAAAAATTCCAGCATCACCCCCAAAATATGTATAGTATGGTTATAAATATATGGATTTAAAACCTCCTATACTTTTCTGTGATGGATGGAATTACTGTTTAAAATATGTTACACACACACACACACACACACACACACTCACTCACTCACTCATTTGAAAACAGAGGAAACTATTTCTTTTGCACATGTCTATCTTTCATTTTGTTTAAAAAGACATTTTACTGAAATTCCATATTGTAAATTCTGGCATTCTCTTCTCACAGAAATTGTGGGTTTCATTTTGGTCTGCTAAAATCTACAAATTTATTTCAGCAAAGTTTTGGTCACATATCAGCAGATGGTAGAAACTTTAAAAGCTTAATTTAAGAGTGGTACCTTAAAATAATTAAAGAGTAGATTTATTCTTTATAAGTAAATGTCTTACACTTCAACTGCAAAAATGACAGATAAACTTGGGTGAGTGAAAATATTTCTTAAATATAGGCAGAAATGTGATTGTGGTAAACTTTAAAAAAATGTCTTAACTAGTTTCATAACTATTTAGTCTGTATGTGAACATAAAAAAGCCTTAAATTTGTACTTATATCAGTGATCAAATTCGACTTCTTCATTAAGGAAACAAATACTAAACATCTACCAGGTGCTAAGATTTGTAGTAACTAGTTTTTCGATAGATGACATCATTTAATTTTAGAGTAAGATAACATTGTATTTTAAACACAAATAATAGTTCACACTCCACATACCAATGCTTTGGGAGACAGCAGACTGCATATAAATGGAAGTCCTGGAAGTCTGCATTTCCTGGCATTGTGGGAGATGTCTGAAGTGTGTGAAAGTGCACACACATGATGACTACATATAGGTAAAATTGCCAAACAGCACATTCCTCAGACCACATTGCCATCATTAACTGAAACATGGCTGCACAGAGTAAGTTAAAGGGATTTTATAAATAATGCCAAAGAAATAAAGTAAAAATTGAAACTTTACTGAAGGCTTGTTTACCCAATTAAACTTATTTCTTGTAGTCTCCAATTCTGTTTGTATTGTGCAAACAGAAATTTCAGGTTGCTTTCTCACTTTATTTTCTTTGTTATATTTAGTTTCTTTTTCTCTTAATGGGTCCTTAATTTTTTCATATAATATATCATCATTTTTTTCTCTTAGCCTCTTTTTCTTTTAAAGTAATCTGAAGTTAAATATGGTTATCTTTCAATTGATTTTTGCTAGAAAACAAAAAGTCTTTTATGTTCTGGCTCTCTGTATGCTGATTTGGTATTTCAATAAAAACCTTATGTTCTCTGAAGCTTTTCCTTTCTAGTCACACATTTTTAATATCTCCTTTATTCTTCCCCCAAAACATACATAATTGAAAGGCAATAATAAAAAAAACTATTTGTTATTTGGTAAGTTTCTGTTACTAGTTAATCTTTAGATACTACAAAAAAGAATTTTGAAATGATTTGGTAAATTGACAAAGTTATTCAAAGTGATCTTTTCTTGCACTATCATAGACCATCCCCAGTTAAAAAGCTAATTTCAAGTCAAATAAGTTTTAAAGACTTATTGCTTATATACAAATTTATGAATTCAGTAGTAATATGATTTATCTTCATAAAGTATGTCAGGTACACCTACAATTGACTTACAGTGTAACAGCATATTCAGAATTCTTCTTTCAACATATATATCTTGTATTACTATAACCTCAAACTGGAATAAGAAATCTAATACCTCTTATTATGTTTCTTTTATGGTAACACTTTCAACTTAGCTTGTTGATTTATGTATTTTACAAACAAATTAAAATCCACTTTGGGGCCTAGGATGTGGCTCAAGCGGTAGCATGATAGCCTGGCATGCTTGCGGCCCAGGTTCGATCCTCAGCACCACATACAAACAAAGATGTTGTGTCCTCCGAAAACTAAAACATAAATATTAAAAAATTTTCACTCTTAAAAAAAATCCACTTTGGAACAAGAGAGTATCTAATATTAAATCCAATAATAAATAGTAATGCTTTTCAACAGATGAATGGATAAAGAAAATATGATACATGCACAATGGAATATTAGCCATAACAAGAATAACTTTATGTCAATATATACTCTACTGTCATGTAAACCTAAAAAGAATAAAAAAGTTTGTCTTTAAATATAGAATTCTGAATAAATTTGATTTATGAATGAGAGTAAATTTGAATAAAATAACAAATAATCAGTTTCCATTTCATTTTTAAATGAATATTAATGATAAAAGTGTAGTTGAGGGTCTGGCTGAGCACTAGCACATTATACTAGTTACACAAAACCCTGAGTTTGATCCCAAGCATTAGAAGAAAAAGTATAAATGTATAAAAACATGTTTCAGAGCAGTAGAAAATGATCCACTGGTGGAATACAAACTTTCTTGAGAGCAATTTAGAAACTCTGATCAAGTATCTTTTTTAAAGTTCCCCTACTTTAACCAAATAACTCTATATTAAAATATTTTTTTAAAGTAAAGAAATATACAGAAAATAATTTTTTCTTTCCTTTTCTTTTGTTCTCACTCCCACCTTTGGTACCAGAGATTGAACCCACAAGAGCTAAAAAACTAAGCTACATCCCAAGGCCTTTTTGTTTTCTTTTCTTTTTTTTTTTTTTTCTAATTTTGAGACAGGGTCTCACTAATTTGCTTAGGACTTTGATAAGTTGCTAGTCTTGCTTTGAACTTTTGGTCCTCCTGCCTCTGCCTCCCTAGCTTCTGGAATTATAGGCACATGCCATAGCATCTGAGTGGAAAGTGATTTTTTTTTCTAAATGATATTTCTTGAAATGTTAATTTTAATAAAATAACTTAAAATATAAACAAATAGCAACCTCAAATTCTGTTTGTAAAACAAACAGATTTCTAGCAGATGGGGTTTCATGTAGCCATTAAAATTGTGTCAGGGAAAAATATTTATTTAATTTTTAGAATACTCACATTTAATAATATGTTATATTATTTGTAAGAATTTTATATTTTATTCAAGTTTTCTCCCTTGAAAATGCTAATAGGTCAGCAGTTAAAAAATAACCTTCTTATTTTGACTGTAAATGAAAGGGTTCCACCCCTTCTTTTAATTTTTACCTCAAATTGTGGAGTTGTTGTTTCAATTCTGCATTTTCATGCTTAAACTTTGATACCCTCGTGCATCTCATTTTCCAGGTGTGATTTTTTTTAACATGTAGTGAACACTGTGATCAGTGACTTTTTAAAGCTTTATTATTCTTTGAAGTGATAGAATTGCTTTCTGGGATTTCAACAGGCTAACAGACTGTCAGAAAGAAAGAAAAGAAGAAACAAAATATGTGAGTAATTACATATATTAATGCTGTATATTTCACATGCATATATTCATACACTAAACCAATGAGTGCCTACAACATGTGACACACTCTGCTGTACTCTGCAGATAAAGTAGATGGGACCTCTTTTTATTCTTTAGCTTAAAGTCTACTGGAGAAGACAAACATAAACTCAGAAAGATGATATTAAAAAAGAGTTTTGTGATGTAATAAAGAAAACTGATCTAAAGAAAGGATTCCCTGAGGAAGATGAGAAGACTCTGAGAAATCAATAGAAAGAAGGTAGAGGGTAATGAACAGTATTCTTTCCAACAAAATATTTTGTAGTGAGAATCTTATGCAATCTGTGTCTATCCCAGATAAAGTAATAGGTACTGATTCAGTTCCTACCTAAAAAAACACAAAACCAAAACACACAAAATTCACTCATACCTTCAGTCATGTTCATAAGGGAAATGCACATATTCCTTCCATATTTTCAATACACTGGACTTTTCCTTCTGGTATATGACTGAAATTTCTCTGCCTTCACAGCTTCTTTTTCCTTCGTTTACTTACTGTACTCACTCTCTCTGCCTTTCTCAATGTTTATTCCTTTTTCTCCTCTCCACTTCATCATTGCCAACTCCTTTGTCAGGTATGCATGTCTTGTATAGAAACTAAGAAGGACACTCCCACTATAACCTGCAAGTGGACTTTTGGTCTTAAAGAAGACAACTCATTATCTTTCTTTCTTTTTCATTACTACATGTTTACTAGGTTCATTTTCCCAAGTATTAGAATATACCAGTGATCATGTTAGAAATCAATATTCTGTCCAAAGAACAGTATGTAGTTCTTATCATGAGCATATCTGTCTGCTTTCTCTTTTGCTGTATGATGTTTCTCTGTAGATGAGTGAGAAATGCACATCTTTAGACCACCTTCAGAGAATACCTGCACAATAAATCACCCAATGAGCTGCATGAAGACTTCATGAGCACTCTTTCAGACATCACCCAAATATTGATCTTAAAAGCAGCTAACTAAAATGTAGATAAGTACAGACTAAACAGTCATACTTTCCACAGGGGAAGCTAGCATTTGTGCTTCAGATGAAGCTGAACTCTTTATCTTCCTATGGTTCCTGATTTGGCAAAAGCAGGATGGATGTCACAAAAAAGGCATTCCCTGACAACATGCTAACAAATGTGTATACACTCCAAAGCACAGGAGGAATGATATTCATTGTAACTCACCCGACTTCACATTCTTCATCAAATGTGAGAAGGTTTTCAAGTTTTATTTAAAAGAGTTTTGAAGAATATGCTTCATACTAAATGGGATTACACATTTTAAAAACTCGATTGACAAAATTTTAGTTTTAAAATATGAGACTTGGGTGTTCTGTTGGGGATCTGACACTAGAATAGGGCCCCTGCCCAGGACACATCCCAAAGGGAAAGCTGCACATCCAAGGTCTTACACATGCCAGCCAAATGAAATACATCTAGATGTATGCTACCTAAAACTTGCCCTGGGAATGCTGGCATCATGAGAAAACAAGGTGAGATGGCATCTCCAAATTCAATCATACCCCGGTCATTGTACCCAAATACATTTCTTTAACAAACTAAAGAGACTTTGATAAAAATATTCAACATATTGACTGATTTTTCTGCAAGGATGAGAAACAAAATGAAAAGATCACCACAGAAAAAAAAATCGTTCAACTTGGAGTGGATAACTAGTGATTTTCACTAGAATTCTGAGCCCTTTGGCAATAATCCCGTCACATGAATGTATTCAATGGACATTACACTTATACCATTCATAATCCAGGTGGTTATTCTTTATTCTCAAATTTAGTCTCAACTTTTTATTTTTAAAAGTTTATCCACGTGGAAGCACAAGTGACATTTAGAATCGTTTTGCCTCCATGACAAAATAAATTTTAGTTGACAAAATTTCTAATGCTATTTTCAGGCTCTAACCAGTGGAATATAAACGTGAGTTGTACATTATAATGCCTGAACTCTAAAAGACTATTTAAAATGTATTTTAATTTGGCTTCCTTTACTTTCTTCAAGCAAGAAAAACAAGGGAAACCAGGAAGAAATGTTTTACATGTTGACATACCTGAGTTTGGGTATGTTGAGCATCACCAAAACTTTTGTGCTCTTCCTCTGAAGTCATGTCAAAATGGATCTCTGCTGAAAAATGAATACATTTACTCACATTCCTTAGAACTGAGTTAGAAAGAGGGTATATCAATCCAAATACAAAGAAGTGATTGTAACATCAATACAACTTAATATTCCCAAATATGCTTTCCAATTAAGTTTAATGTTGGTGAATAATTACTGGTTTCATCTTTCCACAGTTTTTCTTTTTTCTTTTTCTTTCTTTGTGTATGCACCTTGGGAGTGGACCCAGGGACTTGTGCATTCTTGTCAAATTCTCTACCCTTATTTCTATCCCATGGCTGTTTTAATTGGCATTCAGAGTCCTCTGACTGGAATGAACACAGCCATTCTTCAGCCTTGGTCTTCAAAGAAGCTGTGAATAAAGATGTACCCATTTGCACCCAACAAACACTGAGTTCTTCAGGGAGTATTTTTCTTATTCAAATCATCAACCCACTCCTTGTAGATGCATGACAGTATACCGGGTTCAATGCACACCATATTGCCAATATTCATCTACTCATGATCAATGAAATTTGCTCAGAAACAAACTTGAAAATCTACATGGAAAGAAGGGCTGATTCTGGGAAAATGTTGGCATAGAGTAAGCTGCATTCTAAGCTGCACCATCACATAGAGATGAAAAAAGTGGGTGAAGAGCTTCTTAGAAAGGTGAGTAAAAGAGGGAATTTATTCAAATCCCTAGCAATTCTGGATTCTCAGAAGGTCTTAGGGATACAGAAATCTGTACCATGAACAAAGAAAGCCCACAATCTGCATTTAAACACCAAAGCAGGTCTGCCTCTGACCAAGGGAGGAAGAGGAGAAAAAGTTGCATTCTAAGTTGTGCCATGGTGTGTCCTGTTAAGGAGAAATCTGAGATCAAAAATGCTGCCTAAACT
This sequence comes from Ictidomys tridecemlineatus, assembly GCF_052094955.1. Lineage (NCBI taxonomy): Eukaryota > Metazoa > Chordata > Mammalia > Rodentia > Sciuridae > Ictidomys > Ictidomys tridecemlineatus. The sequence goes on from NC_135485.1 coordinate 85,907,105, forward strand.
GATCTGTCAAAAAGACTGCACTATGCACTGGTGCTTAAAAAGCATGCTGTTCTCTCAGTTGTTGATGGAAGTGCTGAGGCTGTAGCCATTCTTGGGCAAGAGTGCCACAGTAGTTTCTTTGGTTCAGTTTCTCTAAACAATACACACACACACACACACACACACACGGATCATGACAGTGCCTTTCAAGGGACCTAAGTTGTGCCTGATGAAATGTGGTAGAAACTGATACAGATTAGACTCTACCCACGGGACTTCTGGGGGAAGGGCAAAGGAGAACCTATGTGTCTAACAGCCAATGTAACAAACTGAAGTGCACTGGGATCTAAGAAGGCAGGGAAAAGGTGGTTTCTCTGACTACTCACCTCTTGCAGATACAGGTGAGAGGTGACTATCCAGAGAGCAGGAGATAGTAAGAACATGAAATGCTGTAGGTCAGTATTTGTCTTAATGAAGAATTGGTGAGGACTAATGCCAGAGGACAGTGGACATAGGGGAAAGGCATAAAGATACAGAATGAGGCACAGCTCTTATTAGGAAAAATTTCTAAAAAATTTTAAAATGTTGGTCTTTCACACTCTAAAGAGAGGCTTACGGTGACATTTTCATGGTAGCTAGATCACTCCAAATGCTGGAAACAGGGAGAATGTAACAGTATAAAATGGAGGAGAAGCAGTTCAGAATGGAGGGGATGTTCCCAGAAACACAGAAAAGAGATAATTTGCTGTGACTAATGACTGACATTGTGGGGCAAATCCTCCCACATCATTGGGAAAACAACCTTACATGTGGGAAGGCTGCTAGCATTTCAATTGTTTTAACATAGTATTTCCCCAGAATGTTGTAATGCAAAACTTACCTGATTTGACTATCTTTTCTTTCACCTTGCCGAGTCCTTTCCATGGAAGGGGTACTGTGATAGTGGGTTCAGTATGCTTGGAAAGAATATAGTACATAAGAACATATACTTCATTCACTACAAAATTTATAATTTAGTATAAATATAGAAGTTTAATTACCTTTGTGTGAACAGATGAGTCCCGTGAGGCTGAAACACAAAGAGGATATATTCTCAAAGGTGAAGATGACAAAACAATTCCTATATTACTGATGTCTCAACATAGAGCTGAGGTCCATGGTTAGCTGTGCACAAAACTGCTCTATTTCCTGGGTTTCTGTGCTGGCTGTTTTTGGCTGACAACAATCATGTGACTGAAAGTAAATAAAGGAACTTAGTGAATAGGTTTTGTGAAACATGCTGTTCATTTTACAGATCTGAGACTATATGTCCAATGACCATAAATAAAACAGACAAGGGTACATATACCAATGCAAAGATGCAGACTGATGGAAAGCTCAGCAATATTCCATCAGAGAAGCAAAGAAGGGACCTGAGAGATTCAGTGGCAAAGGCAAAGTAAAAACAAAAACAATTCATAGTACATATCTTAGTAGAAAACAATTGGAAGGATTTAATCCCTATAATTTTAAGTTTGTATACATTTATTCCATTTGTCCTTCCATTTTTGTTTGGTAAGGCTTAATCTGTGTTCAGATTCCAGGGGAAGTTCAGGTTCATTTCTCAACAAAGAGAAATATTTAAATCAGTCAGCTGAAATACATACTTTGACACTGACAGCTACACCACCCATTGTTTTCACAGATGAGATGCTAGTTCCTCTTGTGCATCCTCTTTTCCTGTATTCTCTGGTATAACTGGATTAGAGTTTTGTGATCCCCTCAAATGAGAACAGATAGGTCTTACATCTAAGATGGTTTGATTGGTGTAAACACAAATATGACCAAGAGTTTGGGTGTTCAAAGAATAAACTGTATAAAGTTTTCTGTTTACAAATGAGTTTGGTTCAGTGTAACTTGACAGTGTTTTAAGTGTATTCATGAAAGGCCTGAACTATCACAAAATTATAATTAGCTTTTGAAGTATGAGGATGTAGCTCATTAATGAAGTAAATTTCCAGAATGCCCAGGGCCATGACTTTACTTTCAAGCAAATACAAAAGAAAGGAAGGAAGAAAGAAAAAAGCGAAAGAAAGAACAGGAGGAAGGAGAGAGAACAGAGAGAAAGAGAAAGAAGTAGCTGTCTTTAAAACAACCAATGGTTCTGAAATGTAATTTTTCTCCTCAGAATGACTCAAGTTGAAGCCACAGCAAGCAGTGTCTTGTAGGTATAGAGAAGATGGTCATGGCTGCAATTTGTCCCCAACCTACCAGTTCTTCATGATTCGAATGATGGATGAGTTACAGTCTCTCACATCTTTTGGGGAAGCTAGATATACTGATAGCCCCTAAATTGCATGCTCTTAGTTTCCCCATTCTTTCCTCCAAGATTAATTACCCTGCTAGCTTCTTTTGTTCCTTCCACATTTCTCCTTCCCTGGGACTTTTCAAAAGCAATATCTTGATCTCTGGTCTGGATTCTTTCCATTTGACATTCTGCCTATAGATTATCCCCACTCCTTCTTAATTCCCTATTTAGGGACTAGACCTAAGAAAACTAAATTCTGTACTTTGAGTCCTTCTCATTCTTCAAGAGACATGATCAGAATAAAAACAAATTGTATGCAATCACTTGATCATACTTGATGTTCCAGTGGCTCTGCACTTAGTTTTGCTACAGGAAAATCCTTTCCTGACCTCTTTTCATGGTAGCCTGCAGATAGTGATGATTGGAATCACCTTCGGCCATAAGAAAACATGGATGCATGATGCATCGAGGTCAGAATGTGCATTTTTAATAGGGTTCCCAACAGATAATCTATTAGAGTTTGATAGTTTGAGTCTGAACTTGGTCTGCTTCTCATTTTCCTGCCTTCAAGTGCCTTCCAATAATAGAGATAGATTTCTACCTGATGATGTTCCCAAACCAGGAGGATGAGAAGTTCTTTCTTATTCATATACTTGCTGTATTCATTTACTTACTGTACTTACCCTCTCTGCCTTTCATAATGCTTATGTTCTCCCTTCTCTTCTCCACTTCACAATTTCCAACTCTCCTGACATGTATGCATTTTCTCAAAGTTTATTCCCCTTCTCCTCTCCAAATTGTCCAAAGAACAGTTTAGAAACCTATGGATTTAGGTATCAGTCCATAATCATTTGCACACTTTTCCACCTTCCATCCTGCTGTGTCTGCCCTCTGTGCATCATCCCAGGTAAAAGTAAGAATGTCTACAATTTTACTTATTTTTAAACTTTCTAAATTTGTTTTAATTATAATTTTTTTATATAAACGTATGACTGGACACATGGATTCATGAACATTTCAGTTAAAAAACTTTCTTTCTGCATGATTAATTCTTCACTTGTCAATCCCTTTCTAATGACAACTAAGACAGGAATGAGTGGTGAGAAAATATATTCACACCTTGGGTCATGTGCACAACTGGAAACTCCCATTTCTTTCCACATTTTGAATAGGCTGCTCTTTTTCTTCTGATACATGAATGAAATTTCTCTGCCTCCACATCTTCTTTTTTCTTCATTTACTTACTGTACTCATTCTCTCTGCCTCTCATGATGCTTATTTTCTCCCTTCTCCTCTCCACTTCATAATTGCCAAGTCTTCTGTCATGTATGCATGTCTTGTAAAGAAACTAATAGGGACACTTCTACTATAACTTGCGGCTGGACTTTTGGTCTAAAAGAAGACAACTCATTATCTTTCTTGATTTTTCATTACTACATGTTTACTAGGTTCATTTTTCCAAGTATTAGAATATACCAGTGCTCATGTTATAAATCAATATTCTCTTCAAAGAACTGAATAGAGTATGTAGTTCTTACCATGGGCATGTCTGTCTGCTTTCTCTTTTGCTGTATGATATTTCTCTCTGTATGAGTGAAAAATGCACATGTATAGACCACCCTCAGAGAATATTTGCAAAATTAATCACCCAATGTGCTGCATGAAGACTTCATCATCACTCTTTCAGGCATCACCCAAATTATGATCTTGAAAGCAGCTAATTAAAACATAGACAAGTACAGATTTGAACAGTCACATTTTCCACAGGAGAACCTAGCATTTGTGCTCCAGATGAAGCTGAACTCTTTATCTTCCTATGGCTCATGATTTGGTAAAAGCAGGATGGATGTCATAGAGATGACATTCCCTGACAATACAATAACAGAAATGTATGTACTCTAATTGTGTAACCAACCATATCTCACACCCCTACCACAAACAATGCAGTAAATACTTAATTAGAACAGTCTTGAAAAACATACGTAATATTATGTTGCATTACACAATGTAAAAAATGGACTTATGGAATTTTTTATTGTTAAAATATGTGACTTGGTGTGATGAGAGAGTTGGAATCATATGATGTTCAGAAGAAATGAGACAATGTTGGACTTGCCTCATTTTGGTCATCACAGTCTCACAGGATCTAAAAACCTTTTAGTAAATGTTTCACCAAGAAAAAAATCCAGTTTAATAAAATGACAAAGTAGGATGAATAAATGTTTCTATCTTACTGTTACAAAGCAGCACACACAGTCTGGGTAGAGAAATAACATGTTCCTCTGAGAGAGAACTAAAAAGTACACTAATGAAGAAAGATGGTAGCCCAAATATATACAGCACTTCCCAATTTTCAGAGCTTGAGTCATATTGACTGGTGTGTGCTTTCTGGATGAAAAAGAGCAGCTGTGGGAAAACACTGTAGGGAGCCTCAGATAAAATGAAATCCAAAATTTTGGCTTTTAGAATAGTAAATAAACTCATGGGATGTTGTGAATCATTCATGGGCTATGTGTGTGAGCTATGCACATTTGAGTACATGAGGAAAACTAATCTGAAATAGCTGCCTGATGGGGCTCTATGATATATTGTGTGCCTTTTCGTTCACTCTGCCTGTGATCCCCACACAGCACTTGAGATGAATGTGAATTTCCAAAACTGCTAACCAAGACATGACAATGCAAATCTCAACCCTCTTAAATTTGACCCCTTGCCTTATTTGGATGGAACATTCTTTGAATGGCTTCTCCCCAATAAATAGGTGGGTTTCAGGCATGCTTTCTCTCTTTTGCCTGCCGCTTGTGTCTTTCTCTGGCTCCCTTGTGGGATCTGAGGCTGAGGAATAATCCTGATCTCCCCAAAAAATTATTTTCTGTGTCCATGCAGTTATTTAGTGCCAGTTCAATTCACCTGGAGTGACTCTGATTCTGTCAGGTGTCATGACAATAGGAGAAATATCCTGGTGAAGTTTTAGGGTAAAATTGCACAGAGTGGAAAAAAGAAAGCTCCCCTCTAGTAAGCTGAGAAGGAGAATTCTACCAATCCCATTAGTTGATGGAGAAAGAAGTAGACACTCTCATACATTGCTTGTGAGCCTGAAAATAAAAAAAATTCTACTCTGGACAGCAGTGGGGAGATTCCTCATGAAAACTAGGAATATAACCACCTCAACACCAAGCCATAGTACACCTTGGTATTTATTACAAGGAAGTAAAAGTCAGTTTGTGAGATATGTCAACATCACTGTTTTGTAGCAGTGCAATTTAAAATACACAACCAACCCAGAGAAATGAATGGACTGCAAATTCCTGCTAGCAGTATCAGGGTGCTGGACAGAAGTCACCTTTACTCAGAGTCCTTTTTCTAGTCATTTCTCATAAGAGATAAGAAACCTCAGAATTAAAAAAATATATATTTCCAATACTTTACCGTGTCATAAATTCAGTGGCTCTGGAGGCACATACCAACACTATTCTGGTTGGGTCTGGTGGAGAAAATGAGAAACAGAGACACAAGAGCTCTGAGCAGCTACAGTAGTTCTTGTGGTCTATGGAGGACTAGAAAAACCCAGGGCACTTTTATTCTGATGTTGTGTTTGCAGTTCTGTGATGTCATGCCAGGGATGTATCTGGTAGAAAACTCATATCATGCAGCACCATACATATGAGCAGATATACATGTATGTCAACCTACCATGATTAGTGGCTTTTGAAATATTTGCTCCAATTTCTGCCACATAGGTGGTTCTAAACTATTCCCTTAAAATAGAAGGGTGATTGTAGTGGACCCATGTGGTCCAGTCCCTTTTGCAAGTGTCTATCTGTGTGTCAGGTCAGAAGGAACTGCCTGTTTTGTATTTCCAAGCTGCAGGTGCAAGCTCTCCTCACAGGACTGTGGTTGTTAGACATGATACTATGGGTTTATGAGAGAGACTGAAGGGAATGTGCTGAAAACTCTTATTTGCAAGAAGTGTGTTGTACCACCTGACAATCTATAATGCAGAGGCCAACAGGGGCACTGCGCATTTCAAATAGGTGCTTTAAGAACAGTGGTTGTGAGGGAGATAAACTATGCAGTAAGTAATTCGAGAGACACAAAGATCCAGGAGAGGGGGGGCAAGGTATCGTAAGAAGATATGTTCCTATATTTTCCAGAACAAAGCGCAGATTCTGCCAACAGACCTCATCTACCATGCTCAAAGAGAGTGCCAAGAAATCCCTAAGACACTTGGAATCTTGCACACCCCTGAGATCACTGACTGCAGGAGTCCCAAATTGGGGTCTGCATCACAAAACAGTCTCCAGACTCCATAGTGAGAGGTTTTATCAGACAAACATACCATATCCCTGAGTGGAAAAATAAAAATTCTGAAGGTGAGTTTTCATTTGCTGTGATAACCTTCCCTAAGCACCCCATGCAAGGAGCTGGGCATAACTGAGAGATTCTCAGCTTGTGTACTCCACTACCACTGAAATCAGTGGCTCTGGAGGCACACCCCAAACTGAGAGAAACTCAACTTATGTACTCCATTACCAAATCACTACCAGATAAGATATGTTTTGGAAGGAGAGACCAGAAAAGAGTTGGACTACATTTGCCTCCAAGAAATCTCACCATGGTTTTGGTTTCTATAATTGAAAATCCTGAACAAAAATTCCCCATTTCAATTTCATTAATAATGAGAAATTTTATGCTTTTCTTGCTGCTCTTGGCTGTTGTGTAACTTGTTGTGTAGGGGGTTTCCTCATTATTTCTTCCTGTTCCATCTCATTTTCTAACATTTTGGCTCCTTTCTTGTATGTTTCCCCTGTATCACCTCTTCTTGCCACTTCAAACTCAATTCTTTCTCAGTTTTGTTACATTTTCTCCTTATTTCCTCCTGCAGCTATGTTTAATCACATCAGTTTCAATGTCCTTCCTTATTGAATTGCACCTTAATAATTTTATGACCAGTACCGCCTATTTTTTCAACTAGGTGTACAGTTTTCCTCTCTAGTTTGTGGACTTAGAGAGATCACTTTAAACAAGCATTTTCTTTATAGATGATACATGTTTTAAACTGTAATTCTTACTGGAGGTTATTCTCTACTCTTCAAAAGGTCCTGGTGGGTGAACCTTGCACCTTGTTCATATCAAGATGGATACTTGACACTGAAATATCACCCCTGCCCAGGATGTATTTTAAAGAGAAAGCTTTGCACTAAAGGACACACACATATTCTCAGAAGAGAAAACCATCCCAATGCATGCAAAACCTTGGCCTTACTAACACAGATAATCAGAAAAAAAGGCAAGAAACACCTCAAATTCCTAAATTCTCAAAAAACAGCATTCAAAGCCCTTTTTTTTCTATTATTCACTAAAGAGTTTGGATAAAGATGTTAATAATATTGACTACTTTATGGTATGGAAAGAAAAAAAAACCTAGAAAGTTCCTGCTTTTACCCAAAAGCAATGGTTCCATTCTGGGAGGTTTCAATTTCCTTAATAGGTCATTGGGTATCTTTTTTGAGGTTATACTATTTGAATTGACAGAGACACTGATGGTTAGGCTGTATGAAAATCTTCACCTTGGCATGAAAACATGCTCATATGTAACAAAAACTGAGCCACTGGGAAGGACCATTCTTTACCATAAATCCATTCAATGACCATTGCCACTATATATGTTCATTAATTCAAATGGGTATTCACAAAACCACTTAATTATAACTCCTTCATCATTTAAGATAGTTATAAAAATGGAAGCACAAACAATATTTGGAAAATTTCTGCCTCAATCACAAGGATAATGTTTACCTATATGTTATCATGAATTCTAATGTTATTTTCAGATTCATTCCCAGTTCAATTCTTTTAGACTCAAATATTAAATTACCATCTTTGGATTTCAAAGCACTGTTATGAAAAATAATTCAATTTGGCCTTACTGATTTTCTTAAAACAAGCAAAGCAGGAAGAAACCAGAAATTTAAAAGGATGCATGTACATACCTGTGGCTACTTATTTTTTGGTGCCATCAAGACCTTCCTCCTCTTCTTCAGATGATGAGAACCAAAGTAGATCAGCTGAAAATTATGTAGATATTCTTAAACTACTTAGAACATTTAGAGAGAACGAAGTCTGTCAAAATAAAAAGTAATAATAAGCTTGAATTTTAGGTGATTATTTACCTTTTTAATTGTTTATTGGTGTGGTATACTTGTGTGTATTAGGTGGTTTAACCCTCTGGGTTAAATTACAACATTGACAAGCGCTCTGCCAGAGTTGTATCCAAAAACATATATATATATATATATATATATACATATATATATATATATGTATATATATATATATATATATTTTTTTTTTTAGGCTAGGTCCTAAAGTGTTTGTTCTGTGTTTAGAAGTGACCTGCTGGACCCAGCAAATACTGATTATTTAAGGAAATGTATTTAGTGATGTAAGACTTCAACAGTGATCCTGACCTGGGGAGACACTACATATCACCAGGTTCATGACACAAAAATATCTCAAAGGTATATCCACTCAAGATGAATGAAAAGTTGCCAGAAGCAAATTTTAAAAACACTATAGAAATGTGGGGATTCACAAAATTTGCTATTCTCTTCCTCAAAACAGTTACTTTTAAAAGCAACTATTATTCAGAAGTCATTTCCACAATGGCTGATATTTTCTATACTGTTATCAATGAACATCTTAAAATATTTTTCTTCATTATTCTGAAAACTGTGTTCTTCTATCAGACTCAGACTGTTCAGTTCTGCATAATTATGAATTTGCTTGTCATAAAGTGGTTTTTCTTTCCTTGGAGTAGCTTAGTATTTCAGCCACAGGTCAATTGGATATCTACCAGGTGATGTGTAAATTACTCCTTCCCTTGTCTAGCCCTTTGGCTCCTAGACTTGAGGGGAGTTCTTTTACATTATTGGCATCAACAGTTTATTTGAACCCTAAATTGATTATGTTCCTTTGTAATTGAGAAGAGAGTAAAACGATGCTAGGGCTCATGGCTTCCTTAAGCTAGGTCTCAGCAGAGACTAAATGAAGTGAGGTTACCATCCAGAGGCAGAAAGTGGAAAGAGCTTGAAAGGCTGTAGCTAGACACAGAGTCAAGCATTAAGTGGGTCAGTCTGTGCCTGAAAATATAGGGACTGCTCAGGAGCAATGCCAGAGGACAGTGAAAGCAGGAGAAGAAATAGAGTTAGGCCAAACTCATGTTATGGAAGATTTCTGTGTAATTTAAAAAACTGACCTTTCATGCTCTAGAGAGAGATTCATGGTCACATTTGCATTGGAGCTAGATGGCTCCAAATGCTGGGGACAGGGTGAGTATGGAGAGCATATGCATGAGCCAAGATAAATAAGCAGGTGGCAGAAGTGCCAAAAAAAGGGAAGCAGGCCATAATGGAGGGAATGATCCAATAAACACAGAGGATATATCATTTTCTGTGATCAGTATAAAATGAAGTTTCATTAAGTAAATAAAGGACAAATCTGAGTCTCTGGAATAAGAAACTCTAGACTGTTACACAAGATTTCAAATGACATGTGAAATAAAACACAGCAACTGATTAAATTCTTTGGATTTACCAGGTATTATTTCAATTTCACATTTTCCTATGATGAAGGGACTCATTTTGGTTTTCTGAGGGCAACTTCCTGAATCTCGGAATTACCCAAACCTCCCATGAATCAGAGGTAAAGCTTTGTGGTAGAACCACTGCTTAGCATGAAAAAGAATCTGTGTTAAGTCCCCACAATTAAAAAGTAGACAAACAAACAAACAAACAACAACAACAACAACAAACACAAGCAAAGAAAGCATGAAAAGGGAATATGCATAATTGTTTGTGTAAATAAATTTGAATTTACAACTCTGGGTTAAAAAAATCAGTAAATACTAATTTTCTATAAATACTCTATTAGTTTTATATGAAATGAAAAAAATAATACAAAATAATACTTCATATGAATTATTACAGACATAATCACATGAGTGACAATGGACACAGAATAAACAGTTGCATCAAGTACAACACGGGTTCAATGTAATTATTCAATAAAGTGGGTATTATACTAGAATGAAAACTAAATTTTAAGTGGGTTCTCTTTCACACACTATGCCTAATCCTGGGTTTAAACAAATATTTTTATGTCTATCTCCCAAGATCTGGAATTTATTGGCATCTATGCAATAAACTTTTCCAAAATCTGAGGGGAAAATAGAGCCTCATAACTAACCTAAAAGGTATAAAGATTCCAGTTGGGTAACTTTAATTTTAGAAAGGTATGAAATAAAGATTTTTTAGAAATCATTTTGTTGTGTCTTTAAAGATATATTTTTTAAACTTGTATGCCAATATAGATGCTGGCATTTTTTTTTTTTTTGGTCAAATCCTCCTACTACTTAGGGGAAAATCTCCTAGCATTTCAAATATTTTAATATAGTTTTTTCTACAGAACTTACATTGCAAAATTTACCTGATTTGCATATCCTTTCTTAAATTGTCCCTACTGTATTCTTTTTGAAGAAAATACCTCCTGTCTAGGATAGGCTGTAGGGGTTTGGAAATAAGTAATAAATACATGTTGTACATTTTATACAATACACAGTTAATAATTTAAGATAAACATAGAAGTTTATAATTACATTTACAAAAGAATATGTAAAATCCTGAAATATTGAAAAGCAAAAGAAATATATAATCCACAAAATATGAATATGACAAAAGTAAGCACATATTCCTGCTGAGTCAGTGTGGAGCCATGTTCCATGGGTCAGCTTTGATAAAGAATATTTTAGCTTTTGGTTTTCTGTGTTTGCTTGTTTTTGTTGAGTAGTAACATGATTCAAATACTAAAAAAAAATCCAATATTAGTTTAATTAAACATGGAGTTAAGTTTTCAAAAGTGAGATTACATTTCTAAGTACCATAAATATAATAGGTAATGTTCATATATCAAGTAAAGGTGTGGAGTGATTGAAGGAATGGGGATATCTAATCAGAGGAGCAAAGCAGGAATTTCAGGGCATAAATATATAAAATGAAGAAAAAAAATTAACAGCCTGTGTATTTAATATAGCCTATCACAATTATTTAATCAACTTTATTACAGGTATATATCCTATTCCTCCATTTGTCCTACAATATAGTAAATCCAAAGGTGTGATAACAGTCCAGTGGAAAGTATACTTCATTTCCATTGAGGAAAGTTCTCTGAACGGATCAGCTTACATATATACTTATAAAGTAATCTATTTTTTCCATATCCAGGCAGGACAGTGGTGTATCTTCTTTTACTGTAACCTCTGGTCTAACCCACTGAAAGTTTCTTGATCCACTTATTTGAGAAAACACAAGGACTATATCTAATAAATAATGTTTAATAAACATAAACTATTAAAATATGGTAATCAAAATGGGAAAAGTGAACTGAAATGTGAAATAATTATGATATGAATAGCCTATTAAATTTCAAATTAATTGGTATGTATACAAAGAATAACAGTTCTTCAAAGAATAAAAAAGGTATTCAAAAAATTAACATATACAATCTGCTGTTTACAAAATGAGCCTGGTTTGGTATATCTTGTTAGATTTTCAAGGATTTTCATGAAATATCAGTCCATCAGACTCTTAGCTATCTAGAAATGAGGACTTCGCAGAGTAATCGGGTGCATTCCTAGCATTCCCAAAGCCATGATTTCAGTAAAGAAAAAATTAACTATCTTTTAAAATGCCCAGTGATTCTGAAATGCTATGTTTCTCATCTCAACTCCTTACTTGAATTTGGAGGACGAGATAAGGAAAACCAAAGTCCTCTGAGTCAGAACATATATTTTGTACATGTTCCCCAACATTTGATTACCAAAAGTTTGAGAGTTCTTATGCATGCTTAATCTTCTACTGATTCCTCTAACTTAACTTGCCTATTTGATGTTTTCTTTTGCTTTGTTACTGAGGATTGAACCCATTGTTGCCTAACTCCTGAGCCACATTCTCAGCCCTTTTAATATTTTATTTAGAGACAGTGTCTTGCTAAAATTCTGAGAGCCTTATTAAATTACTGAGCTGGCTTTTAACTCAAAATTCTCTGGCCTCAGCCTCCAGAGCTGCTGGGAATATCGGCATGCACCATATGCCTGGCCATTTAATTTTACATATTTGAAATTCTCCCTATCTTGTCCTCCAATTTGTAGGTGTATTAGAAGTCATAATATTTCCAGGGAACATTTTATCAGGCCATGATCAATGTGCACCTGCTTCTTTTTCCTTTTTTTTTTTTTTGTTGTTGTTGTCTATGGTTTTTTTCTCATTCTTCATTCCCACTTCTCCCCTCCTCTTCCTTATTTCCCATCTTTCTTCTAATCTAAGCAGGTCTGGAAATGAACCTAATAAAAATTCAACTCCTCTAGAGACACTCAAAGTTACCATTGATAAGCTACACTATTTCAATATCCTTATTATTTATTATTTTCATTTCTTCCACTATTAAATCATACTAGTGCTTATGTTTTAAATATGCATTATATCCAATGATTATATAATGCATGGTTCTTACCTTCTATATGTCCATTTACACCATCTTTTGCCCTTTGAAATGCATCACCAGATAAATGACCAATAATATTCTGAGAAAGAATCTGAGAGATACTCTGGTAAAATTAATATCACTAATGAGTTGCATGAAGATTTCCTAATCACCGTTCTAAGGAGACACATAGCTTTCCAGATTAGACTTAAAAACTAGAGAAGTACACATTAAAAATTGAAACATTTTATATCCGAGTGTCATGTATCCTCTGCAAATCAGCCAAATATTATAGTCATTTGGTTACTAACTCTATAAAACCAAGAAAGAAGGACAATAGAGAAATATCAACATGCGGGCTAGAGTTGTGGCTCAGGGGTAGAGTGCCTGCCTTACATGTGAAGGCACTGGGTTTGATTATCAGAACTGCATATAAATGAATAAAACAAAGTTCCATCAACAATCAAAAGAATTAGGAAAAAAGAGATAGATAAAAATCAACCAGTGGCACACTAACTGATGTGCATATTTTCATCAGGAAGTAACTCCATTACACCTAACCCTACTCATCACTTATCACTAAAAATTATAGGACCTTCTACCTTGTATAACACATATAATATATAATATGTATAACTTATATAAGTTGTGTGTGTGTATACACACACACATATCCATATGTATACATATATATATTTGGTACACATCATTAAACATTTAAAACATTCTTATTATAAGCTTTTAGAGTTTAACTTAGATATTTTGTTATAGATCCTGAATTATGTCACATCAAGTAGAAAAGAAGCCACATTCCCACTCTTTCATTCAGGTAAGCAAGGGCTAAGAGAAATCTAAATATCTTTTGGTAAAACTTTTACTGATAGAAAAACTAGTTTAATAAAATGATAAAGTTTTTTTAAAGAAGGTTTCTTTCTTTATCAATATATGGGATAAAATATGCATCAGTTTCCACTCAAGAAAAAAATTATAAGAAATCATACTACAGTAAAAAGCATGTATGAAGATGAATACAATGGTTACTGACTACACCCTCAATTTGAGTTAAATCAATTGTTATGTGACTGCACAAACACTGGGAAGGGGCAAACAGTGGAATGCAAATACACAGAACCAATGAACAGATAAAAACAAGGAATATGTTTTTCTTAGAGTAATAAAAGTTTCATAAAAAAATTAACTACAGCAGTTTTCCACTCTGTCTATGTGGAAGCTCTTCTCTAGTAGGCTCACACCCTCTATAATCTCAATAAAATAATATTTTAAATTCCAGTAAAGAGTTTCAGCCAATTGGATTCTGTGAGATGTCAATGGAGGACAGTTGCACTGCAGATTCTTCTCAGTAGAATCATAAGCAACTCCCAAGATACTTCTTCACTTGGAGTCCTGTAAGGAGCTCTGGAAACCTGTACTCATGGTTACATGGTTATCCAATGGATAGAAACTGAGGTAAGTTTCAATTAAATGTGCCTACAGGAACTATGTGACAGTGAGTGTCAGGATTGATTTTGGTAGAAAACTTGCTACTACAATCTCAAGAGAGGAGAGCTGATTTCCTGGGTCTGACCATCTCACTATGCTCAGAGGCATGTGAAGGAAGAAATCCCACTTCTTCAACTGAAACAATTACAATCACTTCCCTGGTGATTAACAGAGGGGGTTCCCCCTTTAGAAGATCCCATTGCTAGGACTATGTCTTTAAGAGATCAGAATCTCCTGCATGTTTTACATCTCCAAGACATAGGGGATGCCTCTCTTTACTGGAATTGTGGGTACCCACCTTTTTGGTCCAGATAAACAGAGACGTGTTGAAAATTCTTAGCAGGATTCATGGTTTGCTGGTTGGCCACCTTATAAAATGAAGGGCAGTGCAGGACATCACCCTGTTAAAACTGGTGTTTTGAGATTAGTAACAGGAAAGAAGATGAGTTGTGTGTAATTTTGTGGAGTAGAACACTTTTGGAGTGCTTGGGAAAGTCTTGTGAAAAGTTGTTTCCTGCATCTCCCCCAACCAAGCACAGATCCTGCATGTGGTCCATTTCTATTATACTTAGAGAAAGTGGACCAAACACCACGAAGACTTGGAGTTTTGCATGATCCTGAGCTCACTGAAAAAATTTGGGAATTGGGGTTTTAAGCACAGACTGACCCACAGGGTCCATGTGAGAGTTTTGTTGACAGCTTCTAGTATAGCCAGAGTCCAATCCCCAAGTACACAAAAACCAATATTGTGAATGATTTACCTCTTCATATGAAAACTGTCTTATAACACTTCCTCATAGGCGCGGATGAAGCTTTTCCACAATCAAGACTCCACAACCAGTACTGGCCTGTTTGGGCTAGAATTGAGAAGAAACCAGTACAATTATAGTTGCTCCCCAGAAACACTCCCAAAATGGTGAATTTCAAAACTTGAAGTAGGGGAAGAAAGTGTCTATATTTGAATTATATCAGATAAGGAAATCATATACTTTTCTTGGTACTGCACTTTTAAGTGGCTTTTCTTTATCATTTATTTTTCACTTTCTAACTTACATGATCTTTTAATTCTTTTATTTTCTTTGCACTTGTTTTCTTATTTTTCATTTGTATTTGCACTATTTTTCTTTTTCATTTTCTTCTTCTTCTTTTTTCCATCTTACCATTTTTTCTATATATTTTAGTATTGATTTTAGAATCACTAATGCTTAAATTTTGGGCATTGTTTATTATTACCACTTCTTCATTGGTTACTGGAATTTTAGAGATCATTTTAAAAAGTTTTTACTTTGGTTATATATCATCATGTGCTTAGCTTATAAGTTTTTTTTATATTACTGGTGGTTATTCTTTCCTCTTAAAGTGCTTTGGATTAGTGGTCCCAGCACTTCTGTCAATGACTTGGGCCTTTGAAAATAGAACATATATTCTGTTCAGAGAATATCCAAAGAGAAATATGCTCAACAATATGACCCACATCTAAGAAGGGAATAGAAATCCATTTGAAATTCTGCTCAAACCTCTGCATTTTAAAACAGGAAACATGATAGAGCAAGGAACTAAGAAACTACCCAAAGTGTTTTAATCCCTAATAATTTAATACACATACATTGATGTGTAAGATATGGTGAGCAAGAAATTTAAACAACTTATTATAAAAATAATTTAAAGAAATAAAGGACTAAACAATAAATTATTGAAGGCAATCCAGGCTTTGAAAGGACATCCCAAAATGAGATAAAGTTTTGGAAAAAAAGGCAGAATATTTAGAAGTAATGAGTTTATTAACTCAAATAAAATTCCAAATAAAAATACTGCCAATATACTACATCAGGCAGAAGGAAGAATGTTAAGTCTTGAATCAAAGTTGATGAAATAGAACTTTCCTGCAGTAATAAAAAGAGAGACTTTAAAAATAATATACAAGGATTCCAGGACAACTTTAAAAGACTAATTGAGACTAAGGTCTGAAGGAAGGAATGTATATATAGACTAAAGGCAAAGAGAACTTATTCAGTGAACTCACACCAGAAAAATGACCCTTAATTGCAGAAATAAGATGAATATCAGGCACAGAAAGCATTTAGAAGGCCAATAGACTTGACCAAAAAAGAAACTGTCCACATTATATTTTGGATAAAATGCCAAAATTCAGAGCAAAGAAAGATTTATAAAAATTCAAGAGAGAAGCACCAAGTCATTGATAAATGATACGCACTTGTATAACTCTAAGGTCCAGCAGTACATGCAAATATATTTCAAGCACTAAAACAGAAATAGTGCAGTGGCACACTCTCCTCCACCAATGTATCTTCATTAAGCTTCCACAGAGACTCTCACCACAGTTTTCTTGTTAACAACACATCAGCAAAGATCTCTACAAAATGGCTCAAATGTGGTTAGACACTCTATTTCCTGTTGCTCTGCTCTGTCTTGCAAATACTAAATTTACCCATGAACTTAATGAATATACTTTGCTTTTGTGGTATAATCTATATAATCCCTGACTGTTCTAAGAAATGGAATAATAGGTAACTTCTGAGAACTTGCAGGGAAAAAAAATGACTTTAATGTAGACCCCTGAAAAAAGGTACACCTCCAAACTCCCCTCTCCATACCACTGTGCATAAAGCTCAACAAATGTCTAGACTCGGCATTAGAGGGAGAATTTGTTTTAGGTGAAAGCCCCCACTGGACAGGCTGCAGACAATAAATCTGCTTCCGCCTAATTCCTCTGGTGTCCAGTCTCATCTGTCTTACTTCGGTACTGCCAGCCTGTATTGGTATCTGCATCAAAGTTATTCTTCAGAAATAAAAGTAGAAGTAAAAACCTTCCAAGAAAAGAATGAACAAAAATAACCTATGACAACTAAGCTAACACTGCAGAAGACTCACAATGGAATTCTATATATATAAGAGGAAGATTAAAATAAATCATGGGAGAATACAAGAGAATAAATGTCATAAGAAAGTGAATAAACAAATGGGAATTAAGAGTGAACCTTATATTATAAAGAAACATACCTCAACATTCTAAAACTGAATTCACATTGTATTAATTACCAACTTAAAAGACATACACTGAAATATTCAATGAATAAACAAGACCCAATTGTATACTTGTTGGGGTTTAAGTGTGCAGAGTTTAGCTCCCTCAGCCTGAATTTTTGCAAGGGCTGTGCCTGTGATTTAGGTCAGCTGAGGCACGCCTCGCTAGGAGGAGGAAAAGTTCTCTTCCCCTTATCACAAGACACAAGCTTCTGCATGGTTTGGCCTAGAGGAAGAAGCTTCCTGCATACTGGACCTGGGAACAGTACATTTGGGGATTAGATAATGTCTACAAAGAACTCTGGGAGGGTACTTATCAAATGAACAGGAACAATCTGAATTTAGCTCTGTGTACCCGCTGAGACATGATATTTGGGCAATGTAGATGAAATGTTACTGAAGAATTGCTTGCTTTGTTAGAAGAAGAATATAAAAGGAACTTGCAAGTAAACCTCAGCATGCAGTTGCAATTGCTGCCTTGGCTCTGCATCCCCTGTGTCCTGGTGATTTCCCTTACCCAGGGACCTGAAAGCACTAGACGTTCACATATACTGTCTAAAAAAACCACACCTGAATTACAAAGATGTTCACAGAATAAAAGTGAAAGGATGGAAAGATATTCCATATAAGTGGAAGCCAAAAATAAATAAATAAATAATAAATAAATAAATAAATAAATAAATAAATAAATAAAAAGAAAGAAAAAAGCCAAGTGGTAGCTATTTGCAAACCTGATAAAGGAGACTTCAAGCAACAATTACTCAAAGGTGGCAAAGAAGGTTACTACATACTGCTAAAGGGAAAAATCCAACAAGAAAATAAGTGGCTGTAAATATTTACACATGAATGGCACTGAAACCAATTTTATAAAATAATCACTATTCAGCCTAAAGGGACAGATAAAACCAGATAAAAAACCAGAAGAGTGGGTGACTTCTACACTACTTTCATCAGAGACTGGTTACATAGACAAAACATCAAGAAAGTTTCTAGATGTCACTTTTACTTCATATACTGTTAACAGTTGTCTACACAGTACTTCATCTGACAAGAGCAGAACTCGTTTTTTTTTTTCAGAATACAAGAAACTTTCATTATAATAGATCATATATTAGGATACAAAGCAAGTCTTAGTAAATACAAAAACCAAAATAATTCCTTTCACCCCTTATCACATAATAATGGATGGCTATTAGAAAACAAAACATACAGCATTTTTAACAAGTGGGTCTGGGAAAAATTTATATACACATTAAGAAGAACAAAATTTTATCCTTATTTTTCACCCTTCACAAAAGTCAACTCAGAGTGGGTCAAATATTTAGGAATTACACAAGAAACTTTACAACTGCTAGATAAATCGTGAGCTGAACTCTTCAACATATTGACACAAGTAACAATTGCCCTAACAAATTTCCTAAAGCATGAGAAAAAAAACAATAATCATTAAGTAGTATTACATCAACTAAAATACTTCTGAACACCAAAGGAAACAAGAGCATAAAGACAGAGCCTAGACCCAGCTCTCCCTGTCCTTAGTACATATTCAAATATTTTAAATAAGCATATTATAGGGATGCAGCCATATCAAAGTTTAAGGCAGCATGATTAAAAATAAACAGGCTATCAAAAAAGTCTAAGTGCCAATCAACAGATAAATGTATAAAGAAAATGTGCGATAGATACATAATAGATTTCTGTTCAGTCAGCAATCAATAATAAAGGATGGTATTTTCTAGTAAATGAAAACTTCCCACTAAGTGAAATAACTCAGACTCACAAAGTCAAGGATTGAATATTTTTCCTCATATTAAAAAGGTAGATAAAAATAAGGGGGAAATGGGGGATTCCATGAAAATAGAAGAGAGGTCAGTGAAGCAGAGGAAGAATATTGAGAGGGATGGAGGGACTGCCAAAGGAAGTGTGGTGGAATGAATCTGAACAAATTTTCCTATGTGCACTTATGAATATATCACACTGAATCTGACCTCTATATATATCATGATGCACTAATTAAAACAATTACAAATAAATACAAGAAAGATCAGTGGAATAGAAGAAAGGTAACAGAGAAAGCAAAAGGGAGAGTACTGGTAACCAAACTGAAAATATAAATATATATATATATATATATATATATATATATATATATGCTTGTATGATTATTAAAATGAACCCCAATTTTATGTAGGAAATAATGATCTAATTAAGAAAAAGAAGTAAACAGTGAGTAAAACTACAGAAACTGCATGAACACCTAAGGAATGAAAAATACAGTTGCATAATCAAAGGGTCACTGATGAAAT
This sequence comes from Ictidomys tridecemlineatus, assembly GCF_052094955.1. Classification (NCBI taxonomy): domain Eukaryota; kingdom Metazoa; phylum Chordata; class Mammalia; order Rodentia; family Sciuridae; genus Ictidomys; species Ictidomys tridecemlineatus. Next base: position 85,926,761 of record NC_135485.1, read on the forward strand.
TGGGGGGGAAATTTCAAAAAATACCTCAGAACCACATGAGAATCAAAACACAGCATCCACACATGTATGGTATACAGTAAAAGCCATTATTTTTTCCTTTTTCTTCTTTTCTTTTATTGAGACATTGTATGTATACCTAATAGTGTGATTCATTATACCATATACAGAAATGCATATAACATATTTTGACCAATATTACTACCCAGTGCCTTTTTTTTCTTTCCCATATCCCTCCGCTGATCCACCAAAAGTGGTTGTATGTTTATAACAATGGCTATATCCATTTAAAAATGTGAGATATTTCAAATTAAAAAAACCTCAAAGTCTAGAAAAACATCAGTAAATCAATTCTAAAACCAATATTCAAAAGAAATTAATAAATGACAGAGCAAAATTATAAAGTAGAAAATTAAAACAACAACAACAACACAAACCTAACATAGTAATAATGAAACAAATAGTTGGTTGTTGAAAAGGTAAATAAAATTGATAAACTCTTAGCCAAGGTAACTAAAAAATAAAAAAAAAAATAGAGAAAGAGGATACATTACAAATGAATAAAGCTAGAAACAAAAACATAAATATAACAATAGATACCACTGAAATCCAGAGGATATCTAGAGACTATTTGAAAAACTTATATTTTAATAAATGAGAAAACCTAGACTATTTTAAAGACTTAAATTGCAACACATGAAAAAAATCTAGAAGACATTGATGAAATATGACCTAAAAATTTTGAATCAAAGGGATAGAGATAAACAAATAGCTCAATAACAAGCAATTAGATTTAAGCAATAACAAAAAGCCTCCAGGACCAGAGGTGAAAGCATATTTAAAGAAGAACTATGGGGCTGGGGATGTGGCTCAAGCGCTAGCGTGCTATTTTGGCATCTGTGTGGCCCAGGTTCAATCCTCAGCACCACATACAAACAAAGATGATGTGTCTGCCGAAAACTAAAAAATAAATATTAAAAAAATTCTCTCTCTCTCTCTCTCTCAAAAAAAAGAACTAATATTAATCTTCCCATAATATGGAAGAGCAAAGGAAAGATGCTTCCTAAGTAAATCTTCAAAGTATTTCCATGATTGAAAAAGTGAATTTGGACCCAACAAGGAAAAAACTAGAGACCAACATCCTTGAGGAATATAATATAAAAATTCTCACAAAATCTTTGCAAACCACATTCAACAACACATTAAAAAAGAACATGCAGAGTCGGGCATTGTGGTATGTCTATATTCTCAGAAATGAAGTAGGTTGTCTCAGGCACACTGTAATTTCAATGCCAGCCTGGAAAATTTAGTGAGACATGTTTCAAAGTGAACAATAAAGGGGGCTGAGGATGTGGATCAGTGGTATAGTGCTCCTGGCTTGAGTCTCTAGTGTCACATAGAAAAACTGTATATGATGATCAAGCTGATTTTGCTCCAGCTAATTCAATACATGCAAATCAATAATACTGATATACTACAGACAGAATCAAGGGCAAAACTACATGATCATTTCAACATCTACAAAAAAAAAGCCTTTGACAAAATTTAAGGGCCCTTCATTACAAAACCAGGAGGAATAGAAATAGGAGAAGCTTGTAATAAGATAATAAAGAACAAGTATATCAAACCCAAAGCCAATAGTATAATAAACTGGAAATTTTTCTCTAAAATCAGAAAAAGACAAGGATATTCATTGCCACCAATCTCATTAATCACAGTACTTAAAATTTTAGAGAAGACAAAAAAATAAAATAGATTCAAATAGGAAAGTAAAAATGTTAAATTATTTCTATATGCAAATGATATAGTCGTATTCTTAGAAAATCATAAATGTTACATCATGAGAATTCTACTTCTGATGAATAAGTTCATCAGAGTAACAGGATACAAAATAAACATATAAGAATCAATTGTCTATATATCCTGGTGAGAAAGAAGCAAGGGTAATAGCCCATTCAAATAGCTTTTAAAATAGCTAAAAATAAGCTTAACCAAGTAAGTGAATGACATCTTCAAGGAAAATAACAGATTGATTAAAAAGGAAGTTAAAGAAGACAATAGAAAGTAAAAAGATCTCCTATGTCCAAGGAAAGGCAGAATTAATATTGTGAAAATGGCTATAGTACCATAAGTGAATTATAGATATCATGTATTCTCATTCAGATTATAATGATATTATTCACAGAAATGGGGGAAAAAACTACTTTTAAATTTGTATGAAAGAAAAAAAAACTTAGACAAAGTGGTGCTGATCATAAGAGCAACAATAGATATAACACAATGCCCAATTTCAAAATAAAAAACAGAGCCATAGTAATAAAAAACATGGTACTAGTGTAAAGAAAGACCCATAGACCAATGGATAGAAGAGAAGTCAGAGAGCCAAACCCACACAGGTACAGTCATGTGATTCTAGGCAAAGATGCCAAAAACATATGTTGGAGAAAAGACAAAAGATATTTTAGAAATAGTGTTGGAAAAATTAGACATCCATACTAGATGAAGAAAACTAGATACCTGTTTTTTAACACTGTACAAAAGTTTATTCAAAAACAATTAAAGACATATGTACCAGACTAGAAGCTTTAATACTGCTAGAAAAAATACAGAAAACATTTCAGTATGTAGGCAATTACTTCCTGAATAGAGCTTCCTACAGCTCAAGAAATAATAGTAACAATGGATAACAGAGAGTTCATCAAATTGAAACTTTTTTGCATAGTAAGTGAAACAAGCAACAGTAAGAAGAGGTAGCCTCCAGAATGGGAGAAAATCTGTGCCAGCTACTTTTCTGACAGAAGGTCAATATCCTGAAAATATTAACTCAAACATCTTAACACCAGAAACACAAAAACCTATTTAATAAATGAGCAAATGAACTCATTTATTAAATAGGTTTTTGTGCTTAGTTCTCAAAATAAGAGTTACAAATGGCCAACACATAGGTGGAAAAATGCATAATATCTCAAGCAATCAGAGAAATGCAAATTAAAGCAACACCAATCCCCCATTTTCCACCATCCAGAAAAAGCAATCCTGAAGAAAGCAAATGATACTGGGAAGAATTGAGGAGACAAAAACTCTTGTATGCTATTGGTAGGAACACAAATTACTATACTCCTATGGAAATCAGTATGAAGGCTACTCAAGAAACTGAACATAGAACTACTTTATGATTCAACTACACTACTCTTCAGTATTTATTGGAAAATATTAAAGTCAGCAAACTTTAGAGATACACATATGCCCATATTTGTCATGACTAGATGCTTGTAAACAGGAGAATGAATAAAGAAAATGTGCCATATATACACAAGGAAGATTTCTATGCATAGAGAACAATAAAAATCAATTTTAAGAAAATAAAGGAAACTGGAATGCATCATGTTAAGCAATATAAGCAATACTTAGAAAAAAAGTATCATATATTTCTCTCATATAGAAAACTAGAGGTGGAAATGATCAACATGAAAACAGATGGATGGATAATAAATTTTATCCATTAACATAGATAAAATTGGAGGTACGGAGGAAGGAATGTTGAAGATAGGATTGAGGAAGTATAATTGATCTACATGTATGTACAAATATGCCACAGTGAAAACTTTGGGCATTAATTTTTAAAAATTGTCCTTTTTTAATTTTTAGAAGTTCATTTATTTTTAATTTATCATGTTCATTACTATTGTTACTTTTTCTGTTTGAATTTATATTTTTCTTTGAATACCAGTACCTATTTATATATATTTTTTATGTTTTTTTTTTGTTGTTGTTGTTGTTTTCTTTTCAGTTATATGTGTCAGTAGAATCTATTTTGGTATAATTCAACAAGCACTGACCATCAATAGTTTTAAACCTATACTGATTGGTGCTAAATATAAATTACTTGAAGCTTTAATAAAAACAGAAGAAAATATTGATTTCTTAAGTATCTAAAATATGCCACATTTATTTTCTTATTTTTCTATTCATTATAATACCAAAATGATTGTGATGGTAATCACACACCCTGCCTTCTATTCATTGAAGGATATCAAGAGTAAATGATAGACAGATGTGACACATTGTTCTATATATCTAGCATGAACTTCCTCTAAACATTCCTATGTTTGGCCTAATATTCAATTGCTGCTCTTATTAATTTCAATATTTCTTATTTTAAATATTAGCCATATTGACAATCATTCAATCTGGATATTTATCTTTCCCTTCATAAATAAATTCTTTGTATACATCCCCTTTTCTCAGCTTCATATTCATAAAGCTGTGATTTGGGCTTATTTTCTATTTATTTCCTTCCATAAGGACACACCAAAAAATTCTTTATTCCCACCACATTTTATCAGTGTTAATTCTATACATATACCTCACCTGTTTCTTGTTTTCTATTATAATCTTGTAGCCTTATATTTCTTTCTAGGATGTTTGTCTTCATAAAAGATGATATGTAAAAAAAATGGAAAGAGAATTTTTAAAAACACATTACCTTTGAGTCAGGTGATGGAAAGAAAAGACAATCATTCTTTATTCTGATTGCCTGCACAAGTGTGGTTTCAACTATGTCATTCTTTTTAATGGCAGGGTTACCATTGTCAGGTTAGATTCCACTGTTTTGTTCCCAGTATCATATTATACTTCTGACAATAAAAACAAAATAAACAGTATATAAAAATTCTGTAATTTCAAGTCAATAAGCAGCACAAAATCAGGCAGTCTTCAAATAGCTTACCATCCTTCATAGATTGCCTTGAAGTTTCAATTAATTTTTCTCCTTCTTCTGGGGTGTTCTAGAAAGAAAAAAAAAAGATTAAGGCATAATAAGAACTAAAAGTTGACAAAATAATAAATGTTTTCCATGACTGCAGGGTACAACAGAAAGAGCAGAGGTTTCTGAATCATTTTGGTGTATATTCAAACTGAATTATCTCTTACTAAACTGTATATTCTCATGGGGTAAAAATTAGGAGTCATGAAACAGAGATCTCCAAAATGTCACTCCACTTATATCCAACTGATTGTTACACAAATACTGAAATCCATTATACTATTTTCTTAAACTGAATGATGTAGGATAAAAATGGTAGTCATCTGTATTTAGAGTACTTTTGAAAAAAGACTAATAATATGAGAAATTATATGTGATATTTCAATGTTTTTAATGATTTATATTGGCATGAATTACCTCTTAAGGAGAAAGCTCATCAGACATGAGCTTTTAGAGTTATCTATTAAATAAGATTGATTCGATTCATAAACAGTATAAGTTTTGTCCATCCTATGGAAAAATGTGACACATTGTTCCTATATGTCAAATAGCTGAAGATAAACGATTATACAAATTTTGATCCTTCCAAGAAAAAAAGAAATGACGAAAGCAATCTTGTGGAGATGATATCAATGAATAAAAACCACACAGAGCTGCTAAACAGAAATATTAACTCAATAAACAAACCACGGTGACAGATAGCACAATGAATAGACACTGAAGAGATGTATTCTGCAAGGAAATATTAAGAATTGGAGTATGTCATTGTTTTAGAAAGAGATGTATGCTCTTTTTATCCTAGTACCTTCATATAATTAAAATAACAAAATAATAAGATATAAAACAATAAAATACTTAAAAAAATAGGTGGCACTGCCGATTACATCACCAGGTTTGCTTGACATAGGTAATGAGACAATGAAATAAGGCATTTTCAAAAAGATAAGCAAGAAGGAAGAAACAAGCAAATTTTCATCTGAAGACCAAATCTAAACTCAAGTTTGGAGCAGGCTTGAAGGATACTCTGGTTCCTACTTTCATATTTATGACATTACTCTAACTTGTTTATTCTTCCTTTATGACATCAATTTGAGATTACTTACTCAAACTTTCACATCCCATATATTAAAAGAGAATGCAAACTTAAAACATATTTTTAAATTCAGTAGACTTAATTACTAGTTATATCATGCACATTATATTACATACGATGATTAATTATGTAGAAATTTATTTTCTCTACATATACTCATGTTCAACAATATATATAACATCAACTATTAGAAATGGTGCATTTCTCCAGGCCAAATGATAGCATTCTAAATAGAACACAGTATGATAGCTCTACACATTATTTTCCCCAAAATAAAAATTACACCATTCTTACATAATATTTAGCTCTTCATGTCTGAAATAAAATTCAAAAAGTCATTTCAAAGAAAAAAAAAGAAGTATTGTACATTTGAAACCTTATTTTAAGTGCTACAGGATATTTGCAAATATATTTCCTAATTTGGAATAGTTCACAAAATTTGTAGAATTTTACAATGAATATTTAAATAAATAAATATAGAAACATCCAAATTTCAGAATGTGACATAAGTATTTGAATATTTTAAGAAACTATAGTGGAAAAAAAATCTGGGAAACTCAAGTATTACCATATAATTATTGAGAGTCTCTGCTTCCAGAACTGGTTATTACTTTGCATAGACCATCTATTCTTTAATTAGATGAAAAGAAAAATTTTAGAAAAGGTTCCTTAAATTATTTATTTTTATTTTATATTGGTTCTTTTCAGTTATACATCACAGCAGAAGTTATATTCTAGGATATAATTATAAAAGCATAGAATATAATTTGGTCTAATTCAGACCCTAGTACTTCCTTCTGTTCTACTGATCTTTCTGCTATTTACTTCTACTTTTTTTTTAAATTAGTGTCAATTTAGTGGAAAGACTCAGAAAGTATAGATATGGAAGCCCTTTTTAATACAAGTGTTAAGATATAGATTCTAGAATTCTGAGTTGCCACAATTCCCAATATTACTTTAGTATAAATACAGAGCAAATGATAGAAATAGAGGAAAAAGGGTTTTATTAAATGTGATGGTACAAAAATATCCAGGGTTCAAGTCAAAAAAGAAAAGCTACTTGCCATGCAAATTATATATTTGAACTAAAACCACCAGGGAACTTCTATGATTCTATAAAAATTAATTTAGGCACAAGTATTATAAGTCATGTAAGTACAATTTAAAAGACACAATAATGTAAACTGACCCAAAAAATCCTTGACTAAAAATCATATTTCCTCTGCAGTTATAAAGCTCTTCCTAATGCAATTTGTCTGTCACTATGTATTTCCCAGCCTATCTTTTTTTCCACCCCTCAAGACCCTCTTGAGAGAACACTAATACAAAAATATTTTTTAAATCAACATAATTCTCTAAAATAGATTCTTCTTAGCAAATTTTCATATAAAATGTTAGAAAATATATCTAATTTTCCAGCATTAATACATTAAAACACAAAATTCAGAGCAACAACATACATTTCACAAAAGATCACTTTACCTTAATATGAGCATCATAGATGTCCTCATCCACTGTAAAGCAGGAATCACCTGGGTGAGGTTTTTTGGTATATCTTTAGAGCAAAACTGTAAAACAAAAATAGGTGAGTAGTTTTCTTTTTAAAATAAACTCTGTTTAAAGTTTAGGCATCATTTATTAAATGGTGTTTCTTGATTAATATAATTAAATATGACCTCCATTTTTTAAAAATAAAAATACTCATATTTACTTCTTTCTGCCTCTACTGCTCCAAATCTATGAAATATTTAATGATGGTACTTTTAGTTACAATTCTGAGTGAAGCCAATATATCAGCAGAACCTGAGAATAATTTATTCTTGAAAATTGCCTGGCTTGAAGGCTGAACTTAAAACCCAAATAATGTCTGACATTTTTTTTCTCACCTGAACTGAAGCAAACTTCTGATAATCAAGGACAAGGTAGCAAGATGCAGAGTCTCCTCTCTGTAAAATAATAAGCAAGATGGCTTAAAAATGGCAGTCATTGTTCTTCAGCATGGAAGTCACCAATAAAAATATCCTATTAGTTGTCTTTACCCAAAACTAGTGCAAAGAGCTCCCCTAATCTTTTAAAATTTTTGGAAGTTAAAAAGTATATATATATATATATATATATATATATATATATATATATATATATATATATATACACACACACACACACACACAAATATATATGGATTATATATATATATATATTTAGAATACAGATATATACATATGTGTCTACATATGTATGTGTGTGTGTGTGTGTGTGTGTGTGTGTGTATATATATATATATATATATATATATATATATATATATATATATATATAATTTAGAATACTTCTGTCAGACACATTAAAACAAATTATGAAATCAATTTTTCCTAAACAAATATCACTTTATTCAGGTCCAAATAACTAGCAAGCACTTTAAAATAGTTACAGGTACTCAGACACTCAAAGATAAAGACTGACAGAAAAAACAGAGTCTTGATATTTGTACCTCTGTTTCCCTGAATATTATCTAAATGAATATTACCTAAATGTTCTCCTTTCTCTGGGAATCCATTATTTGGCCAGTCTGTCAAACACATGATGAAAGACTAGAGGGTACTTTGTCTAGTTGCTGAAATTCCTTAAGATTCTGAAATTCTCTGAATTTTTGCTTCCGTGAACAGAAAAAAAAAATATATTCAATTGATAAAATAAAACAAAAACACCAAGAGAACAAAACAGACAATAAAAATAGATATTAAAGAAAAGATTACACTCATAGAAAAAGGAAAGAAGATTATAAAAAGTCTTTCTAAAATGGGTAGGGGAAGTAATTGAAGGATAACTGACAAGAAAATCAGAAAATATAGAAATCAGTTAGAATGTCCTCTAAGGATTAATATAATTAATACTACATTATATAAACATTGGTATTCTTCACTTCCAGAAAAATAATCTCTCCAGTATTTGCCTGATCTTGTTTATTAGAAAACCATGTGGCCATAGATCTGTGAGATTTTCCATAAAAGTTTTGATGTATTAAAAAAATGGTTACAAGTGGAACTGTCAAAAATGTCAAGGACAAATTTCTTGGACTATAACCAGGCTTCACAGGTAAAATGTAAATCAGTTAAGACACAACTGCCTTTGAATTTCTGAATTGATGATATAGAATTGATAATACATCTTGGTATCAATCTGTAGAATGAGGCACTACAATGGATTTTTCAGCTAGGTAAAGCTACAGTCTAACCACAGGCCTAATATTTATTAATTAAGTAAATATGGGACAAATTGTCAACCTTATGAATGACAACTGCATCAGCAGTAATTAACAGGTTATAATAGCAAGGACACTTTCAAAGTCTTTGTAAGACAACTTTGGAAAACAAGTGTTAACTGAATATGTCTGTCCCAGACTAGAACACTCAACAATCCTTTTATCTTCACTCACCACTTAGTTAGTAGATAATTTTTTTAATCTATAAATTTATACCTTTTTAATAAGTCATCTTTAGAACTTTCTTTCACTATTAAAGAAAATAGTAAAATATATATTTAATCAATGGCAGAAATCTAAAATATTAAAAGTTTATGACTCTGATATTTTATTATAAAATATTCCTACAGGCTCATATCTGAATAAATTTTTATAATTATTATTAATTGCATTTTTGACAGGCAAGTAAATGCATTAACAATTTTTATGTCTCCTACTTTGTACTTATAAATGCAAAAAAGAAATGAGGGAATAATAAAAATTTGACACTTAAAAGTAAATTGTTGGACCCATAACCATAACCCTTACTAAAAGCTTCAAGATGAAAGAAAATGTTATCATTTTCAAATTAAGTAACATAAAGATAACAGTGTCAAACAATGGTGGATTAGCAGGAAGTGACACAATGGTGGATTAGCAGGAAGTGACTCTTCTCACAGCTCCATTACATGGGACCTAGAGGGTGAGAAAACTACTTCTCTGTGAGGTAAGTCATAAAAGAATGTTACTGATATTCAATGTTGGAAAGAGAACCTTGGAAAAATGGCTAATTAAGGGTGGATTAGACAAAAATGAGAAACAGAACTGGAGCTTAGGTTCTGATAGAAGTGAGGGAAGTCAGTACACAAGGACAAGAAAGAATAAAAAGTGCTGCATACAAAAGGCTAGGGTTGTGGCTCAGTGGTAGAATGTAAACCTAGCATGCATGAGGCACTAGGTTCAATCCTCAGCACCACATAAAAATGAAATAAAGATATCGTGTCCACCTAAAACTATTACTACTACTACTGCTACTACTAGTAGTAGTAGTAGTAGTAGTAGTAGTAGTAGTAGTAGTAATAATATGCTGCAGACAATCTTGGCATGCAGAACATGGGACAAGAGAGTTAAGCTGGCTCTGGTCAGACCCAGGAGCTATTCTATTCATTAAACTGCTGCATGAATGTCACCTCTAGTCTGTATGCTATTCTTGGGGAGCTGAAGCTGGAGACGTGTTTGGACATCTTCACTACAGCAGCACCAATTCAAACTGGGAACTTAGATTCATGTGGAACTTAGACAGATACATGATTCTGGCAGACACCAGTCACAAGATTTAAACTGAGCCTAGCAAATTAGAAAAAATTATGGCATGGACAGCATTTTTCCTTTCCAACATGCAAGTCAGAGAAGCTGAAGAGAGCCTTCCTTCCTCTCTTCCCTTGACACAACAGTGCCCAGGACCAGTGGCAGTGTCTTAAAAATCTGAATGAGCAGGACTGATGGAGCTTGGTGCTTTGGGGAAAATCTCAGGAGGCCAGGAAGAACAGTACCCTTGAGAAACAAAACTGGTGAAGGACTGGCTTCCCCTCTCATGAGTGTAGCCCTAGAGAGAAGAGTGCAGTGTACTCCAAGAGGTTCACTGATTCATTTATGCCCATTAACTTTCCATGCAATAAAACACCATGGGCAAAGACTAGACCTTAATGCCTCCCCTGAGAACACCTTGTAAACCCAGCATAACCTATACTCTGGAGGTGCAAACTGACAGCACCTCTCACAGCTCCCCATATCATTCCATGGAGAAGGGAAGCTGAGAGATGGAAAGACTCACAAGACAACAAGCACATACTCTTAGTGACACTCCTGTGGTTTTTTTTTTTAAGTTTTTCAGTGTGTACTGATGGATATATGATGGACATTTACACACTTGTACATGTACATATTTGTTTCTGCTTTTTCATTTCTAGCATTCTCAGTTATTTTTTCTTACTCTGTTTTTGAGGGTTAAAGTTTTCAATTAGCATATTTGAATTGATTTTTGTATTCTGTTTCAAAACTTTTATTTCCCTTTGTTTCTATTTCTCTCTTTTCTCTTACTAATAGTAAAATTCCATTATTCTCTCTTTTTTCTTTAATTTTTTACTTCATAGTTTTTCCTCCTTCCCCCTCATAAACAACACATTCTATATCACCTTTATATTTTCCCTATTCATATCTTGAAACTACAAATCCCCATTGCTTCTTTCCTCTTAATGAACTCTATTCTTAACTTTTCATAACACTAATTGGCTTACAAAACCCAGACGTCACCACAGCAACAAGTAATACAATTGAAACCACAGGAAATGCCTATTCTTTGATTTTATGAAAGATATAATTCATGAATACTTTTGTTTTTACTGACAAATATTGATACATTTTTGTTTATTGTGCCAATTAACATTGTGTGAAAATAAAAAGTGTTCAAGTTAGTGCTATGCATTGTACACACAGTTGTTTGCAATTATTTGGCTCCCCCCTAATCTGTGAGGCACAAGATATCTACAAGATCACAAGAAATTCATAGACTAGAAGCTCTGGTGCTTCAGACCCATTTATATGCATTAGTAGACAAACAAACAAAATGAACAAGCAAGAGAACAAAGCATCCCAAAAAAAAAACCAGAAAGATTCAACAGCAGATTCCACAAAAACCACAGGAGAGTAAATGTCAGAAAAGAAATTCATAAAGTTTATAGTTCAACTGATCTATCAGATAAAAGATGATTTAAGGAATGAAATCACAAGAAGACATAAAAAGTAAAAGACTATTCAATAAAAAAATAAAAGTTGTAAAGAAAAATCTATCAGACATTCTCAAATGCAGGAATCAATAAACCAAATTAAAAATTCAATGCAAAGTATCATCAAAAGAGTAGATGACTTCAAGGGCAGATGTTCAAGTAATGAATAAGTAGTACATATTCTTGAAAATAAAGTTCATCATAGAGAAAAGATGTTACCAGACCATAAACAGAATTTTCAAAAATAAATAAATAAATAAATGCAAAGGACAAACTTAAGATTCATTAGGGTAGATGAAGGCACTGAATTTCAAACCAAAAAATTAACAATCTTTTCAATGAAATGACAGGAAATTTCCAAAATCTTAAGAATGAAATGGAAAATCAAACACAGGAAGTATATAGAACTCCAAATATATAGAATCACAATAGGCTCACTCCTAGCCACAACATTGTGAAAACACCTAACATACAGTATAAAGATGGAATTTTAAAACCTGCTAGAGAAAAATGACTGGTCATATTCAGAGGCAAATAAATATAGATCTCAGCTGATTTTTCAACCAAGACCCTAGAAGCTAGAGGTCTTGAAATAATATATGCCAAGCTCTGGAAAAAAAATGGATTACACCAAAAATACTAAATTTGTTCAGATTTGAATATGAAGTAAGACCTTCTATAATAAATAAGTTTAAAATATTCATGATTAGAAAGTTGGCATTACAAAACATACTTAATAAAATATTGTGTAAAGAAAAATAATATATATGTGTATATATAAACATATATACATACATATATCAACAGAGAGGAAAACTAAAACTAAAGAATAGTTAAAGTAAAATCTAAAATGTGAAAACTAGAAATAAATCAAAACAATAGGAAATAAAAATCATCTCTCAATAATAACACTGAATGTGTTAATGGAATCATCTCACCAAAAGAAATGCACTGGCAAAAACCACAACCTATCAATATGCTGCCTCCAAGAGACTCACCTCATAGGCATAGACATCCATAGATGTACTGTGAAAGGATAGAAAACCCATCTCATTAAATATGGATCTCATAAACAAACAGTTGTTTCTATTGTCACTTCTGATATAGTGGACTTTAAGCAAAAGTTAATCAGAACAGATAAAAAGGGCCATTTCATACTGCTTAAGAGAGTAATACAAAAACAAGAAATAACAATGGTAAATATATATGATCCAAACTATGGAGCATCTATGTAATCAAATAAATTCTTCTCAATATCCAGAAACAAACATATCACAAAACAATAATATTGAGAACTTAATATGCCTCTCTCATCACTAGACAGATCATACAAATAAAAATTACATATAAAAGGTACAGAACTAAAATTATAATTAATAATTGAGACTTAACAGAATTACATAGAATAGTTCAACAATCAATGACTGAATGCACTTTCTTCTTAGCTGCATGGGGAACATTTTATAAAATATACCATATTTTAGTACATAAAGCAACATTTACCAAATACCAAAAATAGAGCTAATACATTTCACTCTATCAGATCATAATGGAATAAAACTAAAAATCAACAAGATAAAAATAAAAACTAAAACTAGGAGACTAAATTCACTACTGGATAATGAATAGATAGCTAAGCAAATCAGGGTTGAATATAAAAAGAACATTTAAATGTAAGTGAGAATACTTGTACAACATATAAAAATCTTTGGGACACTATGATGGCAGTCCTAAGAGAAAAGTAGAGCATTGAGCCCATATATTAAAAGAAGAGAAAGTTACTGAGTAAATAATCTAACATTATATCTCAAGATCCTAGGGGAAATTAAAAAAAAACAATAAAGTCAACAAAAGACAGGAAACAATAAAAATCAAAGATTAAATCAAAGAAATCAAGATTTAAAATTTTTAAAAAATCAAGATGTTGGTTCTTTGAAAAAATTAACAACTGATAAACTTTAGCCAAGCTAACTATGAGAGAAAAATACAAAGTACCAAAATCTATGGTGAAATTGGAAATATCACCATAAATACTACTGAATATAAGGATAATTAGAAGCTATTTTACAGAAACTATAATCCAATAAGCTAGAAAATCTTAAAGACATCAATAAATCCCTAGAGACATAAGCTACCCAAATTGAACCAAAAGGAAACAGAAAATTTAAACAGATCAATTACAAATAATGAGAATGAAAAAGTCATCACAAGCCTACTAACAAAGAAAAGCCCAGGACCAGATGAATTCTCAGCCAATTGCTAACAAACCTTTAAACAAGAACCAATACCAATCCTCCTCAAATTATCCCATGAAATAGAAAAGTAGGAAACTCTTCAAACTCATTCAATGAAGCCTATTTCACACGGATAACAAATCCAAACAAAGACACCTCAACAAAATAAAATTCAGACTAATATCCTGAATGAACATAGATTCAAAATTCCTCAATAAAATACTGATATACAAAAACATATTAAAAAGATAGTGCACCATGACCAAGTGGGATTCATCCTAGGAATGCAACATTGTTTCAACAAATGGAAATCAATAAATGTAATCCATCACAGGAATAGACACAGAGATGAGAACACATAATCTTCCAAATAGATGCAGCATCTATTTTTGTCAAAATACCATAACCATTCATGCTTTAAACACTAAAAACAATAGGAATGAAATATCATACCTCAACACTGTAAAAGCTATATATGACAAACCCAAGGCCAACATAATTCTAAACGGAGAACTATAGCATTCTTTCTAAAAATTGAAATGAGAGAGGGATTCCTACTTTCACTACTTCTATTAGTACACAAAGCAACTCTTAGCAAATACAAAGTGTAGAGATAATATTCTGTAATCTATCAGATCATAATGAAATAAAACACAAGACCACCAACTTTACTAATGAATGATGAAGAGAGAGCTGAACAAATCAGGTCTGTTAACCTGCAGCCAGAGCAATTTGGCAAACTATTGTGATTAAAGGGGTACAAATACGAAAAGAAGGCCTAAAATTAGCTCCATTTGAAGAGGACATGATTCTATATTTAGAAGTCCAAAAAAAAGTCTACCAAAAAACTTCTAGAACTCAAATGAATTTATCACATTGCAGGATACAAAAGTAACAAACTTAAATCAATTGTGTTTCTATACTGTATTTATGAATGAGCTAAAAGAGAAATTAGAAAAACTATCCCATTCAAAATAGCATAAAACAATCTTGGAAAATATTTAACAAAAGAGGTAAAAGACCTCTACAATGATAATTACAAAACCCTCAAGAAATAAACTGAGAAAGACCACTGGAGTTGGAAAGACTTCCCATGTTTTTGGATAGGCAGAATTAATATTGTCAAAATGGTCATACTAGTAAAAGTGCTATGAAGATTCAATGCAATTCCCTTCAATACCCCAAAGATATTATTAACAGAAAATAGAAAAAGCAATCATGAAATTCACTTGGATAAACAAGAGACCCAGATATCCAAAACAATCCCTATCAAGAAAAATGAAGCAGAAGGCATCACAATATCAAACCTCAAGTTACACTACAGAGCTATTAAAAAATGATATTGGCAAGAACACAGGAAAGAGCACCAAAGGAACAGAAGATACAGACAAACTCACATAATACAGTTACCTCATACTAGACAAAGGTACCAGTATGGTACATTGGAAAAAAGATAGCCTCTTCAACAACTGATACTGAGAAAATTGAAAATGCATATGTAACAGAATAAAATTGAACCCTAATCCTCTCACCATGCACAAAACTCAACTCAAATTGTATCAGTAACTTAGGTATTAGACCGGAATCCACACAACCACTAGAAGAAAATGTAGGCCCAAAACTCCAACAGGAGAAACAGATTGCAACAGTCAGGAACTGACTTCTTTTTTTTTTTTTAACAAAGTAATTTATTTCTTCCTGAGAGACTAAATTCAGTACAATATTTGTTTTCAGAACATCCAACATGTCTTAATGTCAAACTTAACCACTTTCTGTGCAGTGACTGTGGTGGGGTGATCTGTTTTATTTTACTGCCTTCAATGTAATTGATTTGGGTAGTTCTAAGGCATATCAGTGATCAAAATGTTTCTCCCTACAGTTACTCCTGCATTCTCAATCAGTTTCTTCTGCACATTATCTAAAGAAAATTTATGTGGTGTGATTACACTTTCTTTTTTTTTTAAATATCAGGATTTCTAAAACGAAGGAAAACACCAACATTTAAAACATCAGTGTTTCTAGTCAAGGATATTTCAATTAAATTTCATCAGTACATTATATTATAGTTTAACTCATGTAGAAATGTTAAAACCCAAGATCTCCTGAGTCACATAATACCAACAATTCATATTAATGATTAAATTACTTGGGTTCCATATAAAGATATTAAGTGATGAGAAACAGAAAAAGCCAACCTTTCAAATGCTCTTTTTAAAAAAAATACAGAAGCAAACTAAAGAACACAACTACACAAAATATACACTAACCAATTGCAAACTAAACTAGTTAAAGATTAACCTTAAAAAAATACATTTTAGAACTTTATGATACCCTCATAAAAGACAGCAAACTAAGGGTATTAAAACAATAGTCATTATTTTAGTTACTGTGCATTAAGTCTAAAAGATCCAGATAAAGGAAATGTTTTGATTTGATTCAATTTAAATACTTTAAAATTGGAAATATTTAATAATTGATAGTAAAATTAAATTTTAAAGAATATACACGAATGATTTGAACAGGTTTTATATTCAGTAACTTGCATGGTTTTTACACTGGCACTTTTATCACTAATTTAGGAGAATCAGATGCATTTCCCTCCATATAGACACTAAGATTTCAAATTTATAAATATGGTAGTTATTTTAAATTTACATGAATATTGGGTTTGTCCCTGTTTTCCTTTGTTTCCCAGGTATTATCCAGTTTTGTAAGGAAAACACTTTTATATCACAATCAAAACTTGTCTTGGTTACTAGACTGTATCCTTAATTGGGTTACAGTCATTTAAAGATTCATTATTTGGAATTATACTAACTAAGGCAGAACTAAATGAAACTTATCTCCTAGAAGAATTTCATATTTGCATTTACCTGCACTACAGAATGGGATTAAGCAATATATTAGCTGTTAGGAAATAATTTACTTAAATAAACTTGTTATCTTTGACTACTCAGAACTCCTAGAGTAGTCAACTTTACCTTTGAATTTTCCTTAAACTGTATTCTCATTCATTCCAAGTAGTTTTTTAAATAGAAGTTAGACTTCATTAAGGTATTAACTTTAAATCTGAAAGAAAATTAACGTGCTGAAAGTTTGACAAGTTCATTAAAAATTTTAGCATGTCTTGATACATTTACTTATCAGCTTTTTAATTCTTCCTTCTGCTGGCATTTCCTTAATGTTTGTTTATTTCACCTCTCTGGTTCATTGGATTGCTACTATTTATGCTTTCATGAACTTTTTCTTCACAGTTTACTATATCTTGGAAAGCCTTTTCCACATCTGCTTGACCAGCCGTACTTGCTGTTTTTGGCAAGGTCATCTGCAGTGCGCACCATAGAGTAGTGCGTGCTTTCCGAGTAGCCATACACATCTCTTAATTTCTGAAGCAAGGGCAAAAACATCTCTTTCATCTTGGCATCTAGGCACTCCTTGCCGTTGCCGATTTGAAGCATTAACAATTTCATCCTTTCTACGTGACTGTACAATGTGAATGGATTCCAAGTGTCTATCAAGAGCAGTAGAGATATTGGCATGAAGGGGAGCGCTTCGAAGATGTTCCATTTTGCCTAGTAAAGTCACAACTCTGGCTTGTTCTCGAAGTTCATCCACAATTAAGGGATCAACTCTAGATGGGTTGGAGGTCAGCCTTGGAATTGGAGTATTGTTAGTACTGGATACTTTTTTCCCTGGATAATTCTTGGCAAGAGCTAATTCAGTCTTTTTCCTCTCCTTTTCTAATGCTTTCCATTGTTCATATCACTCTTCTAGATGAATATGAAGTTCACTGGCTGGTCCACTTCGAGTTTTAATTGGTCTTTGAAATCTAAAAGTTGGCACGAAACCAGAAAAGGAATTATCACCATACATCATATCATTAAAATAAGGGTATAAATGGCTTAAGTCATCATAAGAAAACAAATCAAAGGAATCCAACAGAGGAACAACTGAATGGCCAAATGGGTGGGTGGATCTTAGGGGAAAACCATTTGAACCAAGTTGTTGAAAACCCTGATTATGCCTTAAATCTCCCATCATACAATTATTAGAAAAGCATGATGCCTGTGTGCAATTCACACGGCTATTAATATTGCTGTCTCCACTTCCTTGTCGGTGGCTATTAAAATGACCCTGTGACTCCAATAGATCTTTATATGTGTTTTGAGATAAGTCATCTAAATGCTTTGGACCTTCCTCAGGATCATAATGTCCACTCTGGGGCTTGGCTTGAAAATTATGTTTGTTTACATTTTCAATGATCCCATACTGCTGAGCTGAATAATTATCACAAAATCCATTTGGCTGCTTTATTTTTTTATCTGTAACCGATTCAAAGATATTTTCTTCTCCAGTCTTTGTCAGTCCTTCCATGTGATTGACAGATTGAATTCTTTCTGCACCATTGTAACTGAAATCAAAACTAGAAAATGCTGAAGGGTTTTCTTGGCAATACTTCTGAAATAAATTGCTATTTGGGGTTAAATTTGTGGATGATAGTTGGGGGAAATCTGAAGAATGGTTAGAACCTTTTGAAGCTGCACTTAAATGACTATTTAATTTCATCAAGTTACCTTGATTTCTATAAGGAACAGGAGTGTTATTTTTTGTTTGAATATTCATCCAAGTTAGTCTGTTTAAATTGATACCTCCTGAAGATGTTGCTGAGTTTGATAATAAATTCACTGATTTAAAATACTCAGAATTTGGGGGATCACGCTTAGCAAATTGTTGCTTTTCTGTGACATTAGCAAAATCATTATTAGCTGGACAAGCTGTGTGAGGTTTTAGTCCATACTCAGATTTTAAGCCAAAATCAGCTGTGAATGCTGCTGCTTCCTTTGCAAACTGTTTTTCAGTTAAATGTGGTGTGGTTTTCGGAAATGTGAAATTCTGCTGGTCAGGCATTGTCTCCTCCATTTTTTTTTTCTGATTTGCTGGTTTAACCTGAAATAACTTTGTACAGGCATCTGCTTCTACAGTTGGTGTTTCAGGTGTGCCATTGGCTAAATTTTTACCATCCTGGACACTAAAATTTGAACATTTATTAAGCTTAGCCTTGTTAGGATGAGTATATTCTGGGTATCTACAATAATCTGCATTTTCATTGTATCTATTAAATAGGGAAAGAAATATCTCTGCTCTTTTTTGTTGTAATGGTGCTTCAAGACCTTTAGCACACATTTTCTCTCTTCCATAAGGGTAAGTATCAATTCCTGATTCTTTCATGATATCAGACAGACCAGTTTGTGGTGTAAAACAGTTTTTGATAAATGGATATTCTTGGAATGTTGCCTTAGCTGTATCATTTGTCTGAATATTGTAACAGAATGATCACTTCTTGAGGGGTATATCCATTGTTCTTCAAGGTCCAATCCAGTAAATCCATGATAAAGTTCATCTATTTTTTGTTGTGGTGTGAGATTACTTTTATGCAAGTATTGCTTTTCCACTGCTGACACAGATTCACCACTATAAAATGCTTGCTGAGAGATAGCTGTATCTATTGGCCTTTTGGTTTCTGTCAAGAGATCATGGTGATCTACAAATCTGCTTGTGTTCATTGGCCAAACTGACTTTAAATTTGTCGAGCAGGTCCCTTCAGCAAAATATGGCTGTCACTTATCTTGTTCTTCCAGAATGTTAGACACAAGTCCATATAAGTCTGTTTCACTGCCATAGTCATTTCTTTCGGTTTGAATCCTGTTCTTTACATTGATCTGGGAATTAGAAGATTGTTTAATATCATCTCCATAAGTAGACCATGGTGCATAGAAAAGTGAAGAATCTATAGAACTTGCATATTCTGTGGATGAAGAAAGTGGAGTGTAGGTCTGCCTTAGGTCTATATTGTCTTCATTCTGCGATTTGTAGCAATCATAGAAGGAAGTAGAGCCAGTCAACATCACGCTGTTGAATACATCAGACAACCTGCTGCTGGTGTCGACAGTGAGTTCCAGCAGCGATTCGCACCTCCATGGAATGCTACTTTAGGCTCCATGGGGACCCCACCCCCAGCCCCTCCTGGACTAGATAGGGCTCCTGGGGTACAGAGTGAGGGAGGGCGTCTAGGCCAGGCTCCCTCAGCCTGCACCCTACCGCTGCCGCCCGGGTCGCTGCCTGGGAGGGTGGGGTGGGGAAGAGGCCATTACATTGCCTGCCCCTGGCTCTCGAACCCGCACACAACCCTCACCGGCCCCCTCCTGTGAGGCCCACTTCTCACCCTGCACCCCTCATTGGCCCGCTGCCCAGCCAATGGGCACCCGCCTCCAGGGGCTGTTACCCGCCGGAGATAGGGCTAAGAAGGGGCAGTTAGCCCACCTCACTTTCCTGCAGCTTCTAGGAACTGACTTCTTAATAAGATCCCTAAAGCAAAAGAAGTTATTGGTGGGCCTGACCTTGGATCTACATGGGGGAATGCTTACTTGCTCATTGTGCAGCATGGCAGTCCTAATGTACAACACTGTTTTGGGACAGAGTATTGTCAGAACCCTGGCAAGCGCCATTTCCCTGCTCGTTTGACAAGAAGTTATTCCCTTGATGGTACAAGGTCAGCCTATGTGGCAGTTCCTAGACTCTTGGTGTCAGGATTCCCGTAATATGATGTTGTGTATCACCTCTGGCCTATCATGACTGTTAGCAGTAAATAGGCACATTCCCACTATAAAAGCTATTTTTGCTACACAATAAAGCAGACACCATTCTCTGAAACTATCTCTGGAGGGGTTTCTCTGTGCCCTCAAGCTCCCCACAGTTGATGCTGAAAGGCAGGCCCTTCAGCAAAAAGTAAAATCAATTATCAATAAATGGTATGGCATCAAACTGAGAAGTTTCTTCATTGCAAAAGAAACAACCAAGAACATGAAAAGAGAGCCACTAGAATAGGGGGGAAACAGCATTAAATTCCAGGATAGATAAAAAACTCAAAAAGCTTAACACTAATATAACAACATCACCCAATTAATAAATGTGCAGAGGAATTGAACAGGCACTGCACAGAAGAAGAAATATAAATGGTCAACAAATATATGAAAACACCTATAGAACATAGAGGAATGCAGTCAACAGACCGGGGACAGAAGGCTTACAAAGACATTCCAGTATAGGAGACAGAAAAGATGCTAATCTTTTACTTTTCCTATCTTATGTGTGGTACAAATACTTTACCTCCCCTAGGGATAAAAACTGTTGAAAGATGACACCATTCAGAGTTTATACACTCTTATCCACACTGAATTGTCCTGGGGAAATGTAGAAAGAAGAATTAGGGAGGTAGCATAAAATTGTTACATAGTAATATTATATGACAATATCATAACTAATTTGATAAAATACTTAAATAGGCTATTAACTCACTCATGCTTTCAGAATGTGCCAACCGTATATCTCCTATGGGAGAAGAAATTCCTTCAGTTTCATTAGATGTATAAACAAAACAAAACAAAGAAAACAACAAAAAAAACAAAAAATAAAATAAAACAAAAAATAATGTGACTCTTCTTCCCCTGAGAGAATATACTGAGGACAAAGGAGCTAAGTGGTATTGTATTGCATAGAATGTGTGAGCTCTTGTTTCAATCCCCAACGGTGAAATAAATAGTGATGATGTTAATTTTGAAAAGAATTGTACTGTTAAAATTATATAGACTGAGTTTATACTCACCACTCAAAAGAGGAGGGATATTTCAATTCATGCATGCTATTCCCTTTAGAGTCTTATTTCCCATGGCAAGGTAGTTATAAAAGTTTTTGATGATCATTTTATAAACTATGACTTCTTGAGACTGTCAAATACATTGAAAAGAGTATATCTGGTTTCAGCAGAGCAGGATGGTTCATTTAGTACTGTGTCATACAGCATGATGTCAATTTTCTCAATAATCCTCTTAAGTGGCAGACCTTTATAGATGCCATACTTCTTCAGCATGTAATGTGTATGCTCTCAAACTATTTAGAATGGGAAGATAAGGACTATAAATATAGCCCACTCACAGAGAATGTACCTCAATTTCATGATGCTATAGGGTCAATCACAAGCACCACAAAAGCACTGAGATCTGTTGTTTTTTAAATTGTATGTTTTTTCCTTTCTTGTTTGTGACCTGAATAATTCATGGACATTTATATACATCCATATTTTTTTCTCATTCTAGATTTTTTTCTTTGATACTAGAGATTGAACTCAGAAGTAATCAAATACTGAGCAACATCCCAGCCCTATTTTGTATTTTATTTAGAGACAGGGTCTCACTGAGTTGCTTAGTACTTCACTATTCCTGAGGCTGGCTTTGAATTCATGATTCTCCTGTCTCAGCATCCCAAGCCACTGGGATTATAGGTATGCACCACTTAATCCAGCCATTTCTAGCATTTTTGAAGCCAGTTGTTTTTTATGGATCAGTATTTTGACTTACCAATAATGAGAAGTCCAAGACCATATAGATTCTCTAGCAATTCCTACCAAACTTCTATAAAGAAACTAACAACAATACTCATCAAATTATTCCATGAAAAACAAAAGGAAGAAACTCTTCCGAACTCTAAATTCTCTAAAGGTATAATCTAATTCTCTAAAGGTAGAATCACCCTGATACCAAACCCAGACAAAGATACATCAAACAAATAAAGCTTTAGGCAAATATCCTGGATGAACACACATGCAAAAAAATCTTAATAAAATACTAGAAAACTGCATAAAATATATTAAAAATATAGTGTACCATAATAAAGATTGGCTCAATCCATGGAAATCAAAAAATGTAATTCATCATCAGACTTAAAACAAATCACAAAATTATCTCAATAGACATTTGACAGAGTACAGCATCCATTTATGTTTAGAACAGTAGAAAAACTAGGAATAGGAACATATCCAAATATTTTGAAAGCTATATACCAAAAAATCCAAGGCAAACATCCTTCCAAATGCAGAAAAACTGAAGCATTCCCTCTAAAACCTGGAACCAGACAAGGATGCCCTCTTTCACCTCTTCTGTTCAACACAGTCCTTGAAATTCTAACCAGAGCAGTTTGGCAAAAGAAATTAAAGGGGTATGACTAGCAAAACAAGAGCTCAAGCTATCCCTATTCCCTATTTGCTGACCACAAGATTCTCTATTTAGAAGACCAAAGACTACACCAAAATAACTTAGAACTAAAAAAAAAACTCAGCACAGTAGCAGGATATAAAATTATCACCCATAAATCAATTATGGTCCTATACACCAATTATGAATCAGCTGGTGAACCACAATGGGCTCAAAAAATTTAAAATACTTGGGAAGTAAAAGATCTCTATAACAAAAATTAGAAAACACTAAAGAAAGAAATTGAAGATGACCTTAGAAGATGGAAGATCACCAATGTTCATGGATAGGCAAATTAATGTTATCAAAATTGCCATATTACCAAAATACTATATTTTGATTGCAATTCCTAATAAAATTTCAATGATATTTTTTCATAGAAATAGAAAAGATATTCGTGAAATTCACTTAAAAAAAAAAAACAAGAGGCCCAGTACTTCCAAAACAATCCTTAGTGAGAAAAGTGAAATAATTTCACAATATATAATCTCAAATTATAGAGCTACAAAATGTCATGATTTTGGCAATAAAACAGGCAAGAAATCCAATGAAACAGAAAAGACAACACAAAGACAAAACTACATAAATACAACTATCTCATAGTAGACAAAGACATCAGTAACATACATTAAAAGAAAAAACAGCCTTCTCAACAACTGCTACTGAGATAACTGGAAATATGTATATGGCAGAATCAAATTGAACTCCTATCCTTTGCCGTGCACAAAACTCAACTTAAAGTCATCACTTAGGCATTAGACCAGAGATCCTGTACCCACTAGAAAACATCAAGTCAACCTAGGAACTGATATCCTCAACAAAACTTCTAAATTGCAACAAATAAAATCAAGAGTCAATAAATGGGAAAGTACAAAGTAAAAAGCTTTTTCACAGCAAAGGAAATGATCAAGAAAATGAATGTAGAGCCTGCAAAATGTAAAAAAACCTCTTTACCACCTGAATCTCAGATAACATTAATCTCACAGACACATAAGGAACTCAAAAAACCAGCTCAGAAGGCTAAGGCAGCGGGATCAAGAGTTCGACGCCAGCTTTAGCAATGATGAGGCACTATGCAACCCTGTCTCTAAATAAAATACAAAACAGGGCTGGGGCTGGGATGCAGTAGTAGAGCATTTGCCTCGAAGGTGTGAGACCCTGAGTTTGGTATTCAACCACCACATAAAAAAAATAAAAAATAAAAATATATAGATAGATAGATAGATAGATAGATATAGATATGTGTCCATCTACAACTAAAAAAATAAAAATAAATAAAACACAATTTTTTAAAAAAAATTGCAGGACATAAAGGAACAATTAAATACAGATTATGAAAAGAATCAATTAGAAATCTTGAAAATAAAGAGCTCAACACCTCAAATAAAAATTTCGAGTTGAAGTCAGACCTTTAGAGTAGATCAAGTGAAAGGAAAAAATATCAGAGATTGAAGTTGATCATGAAATTTCACATTCAAAAATACAAAGAAGAATTAAAAGAACTGTAAAAAAAACCTTAAAAACCCATTGGACACATTTATAGATTAATCTAATGAATCATTGGTACACACAATGAAGAAGAGGTACAAGCTACAGGCAATACAAGCTTTCTCAGTGAATAAAAGAGATTATTTCTTAAATCTTGTGAAAGTTATGGACATCCAGGTATAATAAGCTTTTAGAACACCAAATGGACATGACCAGAAAAGAACATTTCCACAGAATAGTCTACAAAATTACCAAAGGTACACTGAAATCTATAAAAGTCAAAGCAATTATAAACACATAAGAAAAATATTAGATTTCTGAGGAGAAACTGTAAAGCCCAGGATAGCAAGAAATGGTATATTTCAAGCCCTGAATAAAAAAGTTAAAAAAAAAAAACAAGGACAAAAACTGTAAAACGGATGGAAATGGTGGTCATCATGTAAATGTTAAAAAAGTAAAATAAAACAGAAACAAAAATCCAAGTATCACATGCTCTCCGTAACATGTTTAATCTTGGAAGAAAATAAAAATGACTAGAAAATGGAAGAGAGATTATTAAAGAAGAGGGAAGGTATTTGGGAATGAAACAAGAGAAAGGAGGGGAAAAAATGGAAGTAAGGAGAGTGGTTAGGATTCAAGTATTGTATATGTGTGTATCAAATTACCACTGTGAAATCCACCAATTTGTGCATATAATAGGAGTTGATATTAATAGTTCACAGGAACACCTGTTTTTATAACAGGTGACATTATAGAAAAGCCCAATTTGTTAAAATATCATGATAAAAGAAACAAAACCTACTAATTTAAAAATATTTTTCTTATTTCTGCAAAGATATAAAATTTCAGATTCAAAATGAGTATAAAATTTGTTATGACAATATCATTTAGATAATAAATTTAATGCAATTAATTGCTAAATAATCCTGGATTCTATGTGATCAAGAAAAAACTTAGAAAAATATGAATGGAATTTAAACATTTACTTTTTTCCATTATTCTTTTGTGATCAAAACTTTCTTACTCTTATTACACAGGGCATGCACACCAAGTGTAACTCACTTTTGTAAGTCTTACCTGGAATGAAAATTGCTGACATCCTAGATTCTGCTTTTATATTTTGAAGAATTAGATTCCTGTTGCTATGTTTGAAAAAAGTAATGAAATTCGTATTTTAATACTCATATGAAAACACTGACCAAATATAGGATTTTAGATCTACTTTCAGAACTTTTTCATATACTCTCCAAATTTGTAAGCACTATAGACATTTTATTAACTTGAAAATTATTTCTAAAATGTTTGCTCTATTTTTGAGATGGCATTCCACGATAATGGCCAAGGCTCAAGCAATTGTCCTGGCTCAGGCTACCAAGTACCTGGAGTGAATGCATGTGCCAGTGCACCCATAACTTGTAATAAAAAAGAAAAAAGTAAGACGAAATGATCATGCTTTGAGAGCAAGACAGACAAATATATTAACTAGTGTAGCATGAACTCAGAATATTCTCTGTCTCTGTAAACAATATCTCCTTGTTCTTGCACAAGTCTTAGGCTTAAAGCCTTGTAGGAAATATGGGTTGTATCACTTTAGTTCACCAGCTTGTTAAGAAGATTTACTAAGAAATATTGAAACATGTTAAGAGAAGTAGTAAAATAATGGCATATTTAACTTTTTAGAATATCAAATATAACCAATATGCATTTTCCATAATTTCTAGTATTAAAATGTTAAAATTATTAAAAAATGCTCGAGTCCTAATTTTCATTATCAGTCGTGCTCTTCTTTGTGTTTAGTAACTCAGAGCAAATCAGCAATTAAGTTAATTTATAACTTTATTTATAAATATTTCTTAAATTAGAGAATACAATCATCCTCTTTTGAGAGACTAATCAATAACAACAAATGCAAGAACTGGTTTGGACTACTACTATTTCTTCTCCACCTAGTTGAACAGAATCAGCAGATCATTGTAAGAGTAGCTACATCTCCATGATGACCTCCAACTGACTTGGAAGACAAAATCCTTTTTAACACAACAGATACTGAAGAGTCATAATGGGGTTTAGCTCTCTTACATTTAATGAATCTGCTTAATCTCTTTCTTTTGAAGAACAACTTGATATATGCCGAAAACTTTAGGCAGTATTTGTAACAGCTGGGGAAATTTTAATTACTCGAAAAAAACAAACCACTAGAGGTGCCAATGAAAAGTTGGCACCTATCCTGGGAAACAGTGATATTTCCACCTCCCCCTGCCCCTGCAGTTAAAGGGAATCTATTTCAAAAAAGGGAACAATTCAGGGTACACACCTGTTAACCAAGATGACAGAAAACTCTCATCTCTTTCAGTGACCTTATTTGAAGCTCTCTGATAGCTTTGAATAATATCAATTTTCTGATAGAAAAGATAAAATCCTCAAACAATAATGTACCCAAAGGGTAAGGCTAATATGTGGGTTCCAAATAAGGCTCCTAAAAGGATACAGGGTCAGAGTACTTAATATTTGTTGGTCAAAGCTAGAGGCCAAGCTGTCAAAGAACAGTGTTGCTGCTTGAAAATAATGGTTGAGTAAAAAAGCATGAGTGCATGTGACCTAAAAAGAATGTTGTAACTTTTGAGTCTAAGTGTGTGTTATCATGAAAACTCAGGGATTGGGACTCAGGACATGTTGTAATAAAATCTATTCACTACCAATCTATGGGGTCAGTTCTGGCAGAAACACTACAGTAACAGAACTGACAGAGACAAAGGAACGATTTTAAATCCCTTTATCTTCCTCCATCTGACTACAGAATTATCTTCCTTAGACTTCAAGGATATTATTAGGTCCTTGGTAAATTAAAGGATAATAGTGGAAAAGCTAAATTCTGCTAAACTGGGCATTTCAAGACCCAAATAGCTAATTAGAAAAATCATAGGTGCGATACAATTTGTGCACATGAGTAGTGGTTATGCTTGGAATGAAATGGATGATGCTGGAAACCCTAAGGATAAAGGCTTACAAAGTTTTAAGATACTGGCTAGTGGTATACCTCAGTGCTAGAACAATTTCCTACCAATGCATGAAAAGGAGAGGAGAGGGGAGGGGAGGAGAGAGGAGAGAACACACCTTCGAGGTGACTCATGCACACATCACTACTTTTTTTAATTAATTCATTTATTTTAATTATTTTTCTATTTTAATTACAGCAGAATGTATTTTGATTCATTGTACATAATTGCACCACAACTTTTCATTTCTGATTGTACATGATGTACTGTCACACCAAATTTGCAATCATACGTGTTCCAAGGTAATAATTTCTATCTCACTCCACCATCTTTCCTGCCCCCATTCCCCCTTACCTCACCTCCCTCATCCTCACCCAAAGTTTAATCACTACCTCTAGGGTAGACTTTTGAAGGGTTTCTGAATGATGAACTGTCCTAACTCACTACTGTTCCATACATAGTGACAGTATAAAATCTCACCTCATGTGTGAGATGCAACAGGTGTAACTATTGTGAATATGCATCTAATGTTGACTAGTATTTTAATGTAAATACTTATGCAGTATTGCCACTAGCAATTCCATAAGACAAGGCAACCCATCCACAGTTATCTGAAGAGACACATTAACAACACATTGAAAAAGCAGATCAACTATTTGTGTTACTTTATGTTCCACAGCCAACATGAGGGTTTTTCTAAAAAAAAGAGAGATGACTTTAACCTTAAGTATTTTTAATAAATTTATTTAAACAGCCAATTTATTATATTTTAGCAATTTGATATATTTTCTTTACATACACTAACAGACATAAACATCTTGGAAGATCAAGCCTTTATCTTTGAAAATCATTTGTAAGTCTAAAAGGAAAACAAACACACAAAAAAAGAAATCTTTAGTCCCCAAAGAAGAGAGTTACAAACTTAAAATCCTTCAATGGACAGTAACTATGACTAGGTCATTTATCTGGAGTTGGCAAAGATTTTGATGAATAAAGCTCCTTTTGCTTCCTAGGGTGATGTAACATTGTAATTCACAGTCAGCCAAAGGTGAAGAAGTAAAAAAGCTATTTGCAGGTATAATACAATAACAGTAGCACTATGATAATAATAGTCATTATTATTGTTGCTTCAGTCACTCACTCTGAGAAGCATCAATGCTACATATATAATCTTGCAACAAGCCTTCAAGCATATGTTACCCTCTTTTTCATTAGAAATTGACAATGTGTGTCAACAGCAATTAGAACTCATTTAGAAATAATAAAAATAATATTCCACAAAGAAAGTAATTTAAAGCAAACAATCATCCAAAGAACAAAATTCTTTTCAATGTCTATTTATGCTCAACAAAGCATTTCCAAAAGGAAATTATACCAAGAGGAGATAAAATCTAAAAGAAAGTTTAAAAAGTTCAATACTGGAGAAAAAAAAAGCAAACTAAAAGTCCATATTTATAAAACTAAAATGAACACTCTAGCTAATACAAGACCATGTGATCAATAAAATCAAATAATAATCATCAACTAATAATTATAAGAACATGTGAGTCATACGACATAGTCTTATTTTCATCAGTCAGTTAAATTGTAGTTCATGTTCATCTATTTCACTATATTCCAATGGTTATGTCATTCCCATTAATTTAATATTTTTAACTTGAGTGATTTTCCCTATAATATTAAGCCTTTAAAAAAATTTAAAAAAATAAATAAATAATGTGCTATACCTTCCCATATCATCAACTGTATGTATGGTTGCTTTATTCTGCCATCATCAGTCTGTTTTTCTTTATGGTGAGTAAAACTGGTGATTGGCCACTCTGAAAAAAATATAAATAGTTTATTCACAAAATTAATACTTCTCAACTGAACTTAACCTTACAAAATACTGTATGAATATAAGCATATAATAATAATGTAAATTAAGAGTAGCCACTTCCTACTCTTCCCACTCTGCTTCCATATGTGCTGCTGTTTCACTTTGAAATGCATCCCCTCTGCCTAGAGTGGCCACATGAACTCCAGTCATTTCCAAAATTGCTTCCAACACTTACTCTTTCCACAAATCCTTGCCTTTGTCACAGCATTCATCATGGCATCTTGGAGTTAAGTAAACTGCACACACCTCAACCAAGAGCATCTCGAGAACATGAACTGTATCTTCTATCTCACTAGCCCCATTCCCTAACACATGTTAGTAAAGAATTTAAGTATTATATTTAATTAACGAGCAAAATTCTCAACTTGCCAGTAGGGTGTATCAATCATATTTTAAAGAATGTCTACTTTTCCAGAAATACCAAGCCTCATCAGTAAGATTCCTTGTTTTATTTTTAGAGGAATTGTGCATTGTATGTCCAATATTACAGAAATAGGTTTCTCATTGCTTAACACCTATTTAACATTGATTTTTCAAAGGAAACATTCACATGTAAAGAATTTAAGTTGCATGGATATAGTTCTGAAAGCTTCCCAATGACATGAAAGTTTTCTCCATGTTATACAAGTCCTCTTGATTCAATTTATGCAATCAGAATCCCAGATACCAATGTCAGGCATTCCTGTTCCAAAAGGGTCACAAAGATAATGGGCTCTGAATTAAAAGAGACAGACTTTGAATAAACTATGTTGCTTTTTCTTAATTAGTCCCTGTGTCTTCTCTTATTTATGAGAGATATTTATCTTACATGTTAGAAAGCTCAATATAAATTTTTTTTTCCTACAGAAATGGAGAGAATTTTTGCCAGGTAATCCACTGATAGGGCATTAACAAACAGAAATAACCAACTCAAAAGAACTTAATACTGGGCTGGGATTGTGTCTCAGAGGTACAGCACTGGGCTAGCACATGTGAGGTCCTAAGTTTGATACTCAGCACCACATAAAATAAATAAAATAAAGGTATTTTGTCCAACTACAACTAAGAAATAAATATTAAAAAATAACTTACCATCAAAAATAACAAAAAACACCCAGTCAATAAATGAGCAAAAGAACTAAACAGAAATTTCTAAGGAAAAAAAAGCCTCCAGAATACATGAAACATCTCTAGCAATTATATTAATGCAAACCAAAACTACACTAAGACTTCATCTTGCTCCAGCCATGCTGGTAATGATCAAGAACACAAAGAGTAATACATGATGGTAAGGATGTAGGGGGAAGACACACTTGTACTCTGCTGGTGAGACTGCAGACTAGTACAACCACTCTGGAAAACAATTTGGAGGGCGGTGGATGTGGCTCAAGCGGTAGCGCGCTTGCATGGCATGCATGCGGCCCGGGTCCAATCCTCAGCACCACATACAGACAAAGATGTTGTGTCTGCCGAGAACTAAAAAATAAATATTAAAATTAAAAAAAAGAAAGAAAACAGTTTGGAGATTCCCCCAAACCTAAAAAGAGAAACATAGCATGACCCAGCCATCCCATGACTCAGTATTTTCCCAAAATTGCTAATATAAAATTTGCTTAGTATAGTAATACAGCCACGTGTGTTTATAGTAGCACAATTAAGAATAGCTAACTTATGAAATCAACATAGGTGCCTGTCAATAGATGAAAGCATAAAGAAATTGTGGTACACATACATACAATGTAGTTTTACTCAACCATAAATAATAAATTATGCCATCTGCTGGTAAATGGGGGCGGGGAGAATATCATGCTAGGTGAAATAAGCCAAACCAAGAAACTCAAAAGTCAAAAGTTTCATATCAGAAGCTGAAGTTAAATAAAAAGAGAAGGAAAGAACAGAATATCATAAGACATAGGGAAGACCACTGGTGTAGAAAAAAAGGAGATTGAGAGGAAGAGTGGTAATGAGAAAGAGAAGGCAATGAAGAAGGGATTCTTTAAAAATCATGTTATATGCATATACAAATATAATACAGGGAATAGCACCTTTATGTTTAAGTAGAAAGAAGCAATCAAATATAAATAAATAGACAAATAAATAAATAGACAAGTGAAAGAATGTCTAGGCGAATAGGAAGAAGAGAATGGAGGAGGAGAGTTAGGACAGAAGGGGAAAAGAGGGGATCATTAACTCAACTGGAATTCCATTCCTGTATGATTTTGTTAGAATTAACCCAAATACTATGTATAATATAGACTCTAATAAAAATAATGTTAAAAATGTATTCTCACTTTTAATGATAATCCTGGTAACATAATACTAAGCTATTTTTCAAAAAAAAATTAACCCTGGTTCCATGTTAATTGCTACTTAAAATTATTTATAATTTTAGGAAAAATTTAATTCAGAAATTTTGTGTATCAACAAGATTTATGTTGATCTATACAGATTATTTTTAGCATCATGAAAGACACTAAATCACTTGCATTTTTAAGGAACAAAACTGAAAAGTAATACATATAACAGCTTGCAACATCCATAACTTATCCACTTCTAGCAATTATTTATCCACTTCTAACAATGAGTAACCTAATCAGACTTTCAAAAATTCTAATGGGAACATGATTTTTATAGTATATAGAAAGAAAACTATTCAAATGCCAAATTCTAAACTTAAAAATTTAATCCCATTTCAAATAGATGCATAATATATCATGTAGGCCATGTTCTTGTATATCAGTAGAAACCTCTATGAAATCTTTATCAAAATATATTACAAAAGACTTGTAAATTCATTTATAGAGGCAAAGTTGGTAGTCTGAGTGAATGCTGTAGTTGCCAGCAGCAAACTGGAGAACACATATTTCCAGCATGTTGGATGCACCCCTGTACACCACACCATAAAGTATTATGGCTCAAGTGAGACCACATGAGATTCCTTCAGAGAAGCTTGAAGTTAAGGTTTATACATGAGTATCTAGAATTCTAAATGTGGACTCAATTCATTGAGACAAACTAAGTATACATATGAGCTACAAAAGAAGGAGAAGGAATACGAGGAGAACTTTCAACATTTGCTACTATTCTAATCAAGAAAATTCTGCTTATAATCAGTATTTGTTAGCATGCATCACTGTTAATTTTAAAGAAATATATTTCAAATAATTTAGAAATAATGGTGACTGATGTACACCATGTTTTTGGCTTCAATATCTGCATTAAATGAGAGCAGGTTTGTTGCTACTAATGTGTTCCTATAAACGATAGCACAGTGAAGAGGAGTTTCACCCTTCTGCTCTGTTACTTATCTCTAAACCACATGTTGGCAGAGATAATGCAGCCATGTCCCATTCGAATAAAGAGATTACAAAAATGGCATTAAAAAATACATTCTACTACTACTACTACTACTACTACTACTACTACTACTACTACTTCTAGAAGAGCTTTTAGTCATTACCAGGAGTTATTGCAGAATAGGAAAAGAATAGATACACAATTAGTTACTGGGAAGTGAAAAGTGCTAAACTGGTCCCTTAGGTTATGGATTTAGGTAATTTCATTGTTATTTTGGACTCATGCAAAAATTTAAAAAGCTCACATATTTGAAAAAATCTATAGGTATGAATTTGAATTCTAATTTAACTACATTGCTATTTTTGAACACAATAGACAGTTGTTAAATTAATTTAAAAATCAAAGTTTTCTTTATTTCCATTTGTTGATTTGAGAGAAATATATCCATTTCAACTTGCTTGTTTAGAATTCAGTGTAATTGAATCTGAAAGATCTCCCTAGATACTTCTGTTCTAGAACAACAAAACATATTGCATACATGTGTATGTGAATAAACTATAATATATATATATATATATATATATATATATATATATATATATATACTTAAATGCATTTAACATGTATACATATTTTATAGTGTTCTTTGTAAATTGCATAATATACATTGAAGCTAATCACAAATGTAATTTTTATTACTTTTCAGAAAAATCTGCTTTTCTTAGAGATGCATACCTAAAAATAAAATGGGAGTAGGAATAAATATACAATTTTTGCTTAAAATGCTATTTTTAGGGAAGAATATAAAGTAGGTTGATCTATAAATAATGAATTAGGATAATATTTATCATAAATGTTTTAAGAATTATAACAAATTTATTAAGGCTCTCACTGTGATGAAACAGGAATTTTAAATTTCTGCAAAACAGTTGAAATGCTGATGTTACATTTATTGCAGAAGAAAATATATATTAATTAAATTACTAAAGATGGCAGATGGAAAATTACATAAAAATTACTGTCAGCCTTCCTTAATTGTGCATTGATTCTATATTGAGATGCTCATGCACTTCTACTAAAGATACAAGTGATAATGTGACTGAGAAGAATTTACCTACAACTTGTTGTGCTGCAAGGTGCTTAATGTCATGCCTATAAGAACTTGAACATACAATGTGTTCTATTTTTTTACCCCTTTCTTCAACAATCCCTACTACTCTCCCACAGTGTTAGGTATGATATTGAATCTAGGTTATGACAATAATTAATATCATGATAACAGAAACTGGTCTAACATGTATTTTAAAGTCAGCAATAACCTTTTTAGATGTCAGCCTAAATAACTGTCGTGGGGACCATTAAAGAGAACAAAAAAGCAAACTACTGTCCACCAGGAATAATTTCCCAACTTTTTTATTGTATAAGATATGTCAAACTTAAGGGATCCCATTATCAAACATCTGTAAAAAGAAAAATATAACACAAAAAGCAACTTTCTGCTATTTAACTTACAATATAATAGCATGAACTCATCCAAAAAAAATGTCACATTTTTTTTTCCTGTAACTTCAGGCAAAATTTCTAGAAATGCACTTAATAATATAAAAATTTCAAGTTCTAAAATTGCATTATCAGATGTATTTTCAAAAGAATTAGAAACTTTTCTAGTTTTCTACTCTAATTCTCATATAACAGATCTACTATCTTGTGTCCATACTATAATGCTTTACTGTAGTATCATGATAGATTTGAATATTTGGTAGAACTACTCACAGGTATCTCTGTTATGATTAGTTAGTCTTGTTCACACTTCTTACACAAATATTTTAAATACACAAATATTTTAAATAAAATTGAACTAGTTAAATATCATACTTTATAGCTTAATTCTAGAAATTATTTTTAATTCAATATATCCTGAGTGTTTATTTTAGTTAAAAAAGCAATATAACAGTGCTACTTATTTCAGTGAAGTGTTGTAGCTTTTTTCAAATACCTTAGATCATTTTTTAAATTTTATTCCCAGAAATATTGATGTAGATATTAAAATTATATTTATTTTATATCAGACTGCTGATACTTAGGGTTTTTATTGTTCTACTGTCTTAATAAAAATGTGTAACATGACATTTCTTTTTAATATTTATTTTCAGTGCATAAAAGCATGTTTCTTCTAAGTTGCAAGGAGCAGAAAATCACTGACAGATATTTCATTAATTCTCAATTAGAATGAGAGGATGATGCCACTAGAACATGATTCATCTTACTTCTGCCAGTTTCTTCAGCAATTAAAATTGGGAAAACAATCACCTCTATTAAAGAATCAGTGGAAGAAATAAATTAGATAACTTCTACAGAACATTTAGCTTATTGCCTAACAAAAGGAATCCATTATATTTGTTAGTTTCTTTTTTGTTTGTATTCTTATCCTAAAGGTACACCTGAAGTAATGTGACAAGAGTAAGATTATTTTTAGAAAGAAAATTGTGGTGGAAGTGAAAATAATAGAAAAAGGTGCAGAACATAGGTTTCATGAAGACAATTTAGAAGGCTGTTAGTAATACTGTTTAAAATATAGCTACAACTGACTGTGTTCCAAATATGTCACCCAACAGTTTACCAATACATAAACTTTTCAAACATATGTGCAGAAAAGAAACCATTCATCACCAATTGATTTATGACAGA
This sequence comes from Ictidomys tridecemlineatus, assembly GCF_052094955.1. NCBI lineage: Eukaryota > Metazoa > Chordata > Mammalia > Rodentia > Sciuridae > Ictidomys > Ictidomys tridecemlineatus. Next base: position 85,962,290 of record NC_135485.1, read on the forward strand.
TGAAACACAGAAAGATAGCTCACTGTCACACCTTACATCACAAAGAATGACTGATATTCTCAGAAATTAAATCTCTCTAATCCTATGGCTCTGTTGCAGCATAATGAAAAAGGACCATGAGATGGATGACAATTAAAAAATGAAAGTTGTTGCTATTTTTGTTAGGTATTGGCTACATATGTAAGCTGTCTCCATATGCTATTTACTTAAAACTAATACAAAATGCTCTTAAAAAACTACTACATTTATTACTACTTTTAGATGGAGAACTAGGAACACAAAGAAAATAAGAAAATTGCTTCAGTTCTTTAATAGTAAATGGTTCAGATCTTGATGATCTGACATGAAGAGAACACATGTCTTCTCCATTTAGAGGACAGAGGACAAGGTAGCTGTTTCCTCTCTTGTCATATAAAATGTTGTAATATCAAATTGCCTTTTAAATCTCCAATCAAATGTGTTTTTAAGCAAATGGATAAATAGATTATTATATCAAAAACAGAAAGAGAAATATTTTCAAAAGTCCATGTTATTATTTTCATGCTAAATATTTCTCACTCACATCCCAGCCTCAGTAAGCATCCAGATTAAGTTTCTTGAGCCATATTTATAATTCAATGATTGACATTATCAAAGAATTGTGGCCAAATCCAGCTGACTATACACTAGATATAACTAGCTGACAACTAGTTATTGACAGAGAGATAAATAATTAATGTAATATTCCAATATTTCAGTAATATGAAAATTAATCAAAATAAATCCTTTGAGTTGTACAATATTATGATTAGAACAAAATAGCCTTATCCTTTAATTTGTTCCAATTAAATCACAAAACAAACTTTAATAGCTTATTTTAAAAAATTGTTATCAACTAATTGGTCATTTTTTATTTATTTTTATTCATATTTTTTGAACACCAGAGAATAAACCCAGGGGTGTTCTACCTCTGAGCTAGATTCCCCAACTTTTATTTTCAGTGATGAAGATGGAATCATTTTTGAGAAAGGGTCTCACACAGTTGTTGAGGCTGCCCTTAAACTTGTAAATTCTCCTGTTTAATTGACATTATGTCCTATGTTTTCAAAATAAGATTATTCTCTTGTTAGTATATAACTCTATATTACAACAAACATGAAGATCAAGACCTACAAAAATTACAACATTGAAATTAAAAAAAAATTATCTCCCATTACATGTGTTCTCATTAAAATAAATGTGAGAAAATCACAGAAATGAAAATAATGTACAAAAAGTTGAAAACCTTTGTCTCAAATTTTTACAATTATATATCATATTGGATAATACATTATAAATTTTCTAAACAAATTATTTAGGTAGCCAAAGTGGATGACAAAAAGAGGTTGTGATAGATGCTATACTTTGCAATTAGTGGGGGGAAAAAAACTATGATAAAAAGAGAAAAAGGGGAAAAAAGGAAACACAGTTGATATTCTGAATTTCTCAAATATGTTTAATATTGATTATCTTCCCCAGATAATCAGTTTCACTGTTACTGATTTTACCTGATCAATATCTGATATTCAAAGGCCTATTACAGAAAAATGAATGTAGCACCAGACCAGACTTAGAATCTTAATTTTTCTGTTTATTAACTATTTAATTTCAGATCACTTTATCATACTTCACTTTTAAGTTCAAATTTTATGGGGAAAATACACATACAGACAAATATCATTACCTAAACATAGAAATAACCATTCTGGGGTTGGGATTGTGCTTCAGTGGCAGAGCACTTGCCTGGCATGTGTGAAGCGCTGAGTTTGTTCCTCAGCACCACATATAAATTAAAATAATTTAAAAAATATAAAATAAAGGTACATCAACAACTAAAAAATATTTTTTTAAAAAATAGTCATTCTTTCCTTCTCTCCCATATGTGTTGTATGAATGTACATAAATGTAATATGACCCATAGTCATGTTATGTGTTATACACACACATAGAAATATTTAGAAAATTTCACTTTGGCTGGAAAAAATTATTAATAAGAATTCAAGAACTGGAGACAGTTCAGTTGGTAGAGTTTTTGGCTTGCATGCAGAAAGCCCTGGGTTCAATCTCCAGCACTACAAAAAAAAATTCCCCATAGGGACCACAAAAACAAAAACAAACAAACAAAAAAATCAATTTTTATAAGATGTATTAAATAATATAATTTGTGTTAGGAAATGAAGGAGAAAAATGACAAGATATGATAATTAAGAAATCTGATGCTCAATGGTGAACACAAAATGTTATATTTTTAATAAAATTGCTTTACTTCTCTTCATTTTGATGTGACCTTTGTAAAATATTTTTGTTTGTATGGTTCATAATTATATAACTTAAGAAAACAGTATGTGTCGCGACCCCCCTTGCCCACAAGGAAGACGCGACTCAGGAATCTTCTTTCAGCAGTTTATTCAGGCCCTTGATATTCTTCTAATAATTCTTCTACTCCCACTTCTACTAAACTTTGGATGCCCCTCCCAGCCTTAATAAAGCACCGTGAACCCCAATGCAAAGCTGCCAGGTGTACCCTTCTCACAGGGTGCTAGAAAATGACACGCCAACTTTCTCTGATAAGGAGCTGGGAACACGCCAACTTTCTTTGATATGGAGTTGTCCTTCACAGACCATAACGGAGCCAGCGCCATCATGTAATGGCGACCACAGTCCGCAGGAACGGCTCACCACAAGTATGTTGACCAAATAAAAATACATTATGCATGTCAAAATATTCCCACATAATCTGAAAGAATCTACCATGCAAGTTAAGCAGAATCTATTAATAAGTTAATACACTAAGTCTACTAGAAATACTTGAAATGCCAGGCAGAACTAAAACAATAATGAAAAAGATTTTATTTAAATGATGCAGCAATAGTAATATATGACTTTTCTTTAGAACCAAATAAAATGCAATAATTCTGAGACTCACAGGGATATATAAACAGCCTAAATAATAATGGATATACTTATTATTTTCTTGGTGATTAGTTTAATTATTTGTCTTAAGTGCTAGAAAAGTAAATATATTTGAAATATTAGCATCTTAATTTCATAGCATTGTTATTAAAATTATTTTTGAACAATATCAAATTATTTTTTTTAATTCATGCTTCACATGGCCATTTTATTTATTTTTGCATTTCAATACATAAATTCAACAGTATCTGTGAAGTTCTCCATTTTTAAACTACAGTCTGGGATACAAAGGTAGATCTGAGGCACTACTAACAAATATGGTAAAGTAAAAATGACAAATTTTTAAAACTAATAATACAGTGGAAACTTAAAAATTAAGTTTATTGAAATGAACTGTGGAAATGATTAAGAAAGTCAAAGATAACTCTGCATAAAAATCTAATAAAGTTCCAGACAGAAACTGTCATTGTTTGAGAAACTTTAGAAACTTTCCTTTTACATGACACTATTGAAAATAGTGAGATAGTGGTTTGGCTAGGCATATATTTTCATTTTGGAAAGCCATAATATTAGGGAAAGTATTGGGATACATGTGGTAGGCAAATCACAAAAACCATTTTTGAAGAATGTGATAGTTGGATGTAAGCTAGTTCAGTTGCTACAAAAAAACAATAATGGTTTCCTCCAAAAACTAAAAGTAGAACTACCACATAATCTTGCAATTCCACTTTGGGTTTACACAAAAGGGAATGAAATGGACATGTTAAAGAAACACCTTAACTACTGTATTGATTTTAGTACAGTTCATAATAGCCAGTAAATGAAAACAACAGAAGTGCCCATAAGCTGACAAACTGATTTTTAAAAAAATGTGATATATAAAAAGAAATATTATGAAGCCATAAAATTAAATGAAGTCCGGTCATATGCAACAACATGGATGGACAGGAAGAACATTATGCTAAATAAAATAAGCCAGGCACAGAAAGATAAGTATTACCTGATCTGACCTACATGTCGAATCTAACACAATAAATCTCACAGCAGTTGAGAGAATAGTTGTTACCAGAAGCTGGGAAGAGTGTGAGAGGATGCAAAGAGATTTATCAACCAGAACACCATTACAGTTAGGAGGAATAAGTTCTGGTGTTCTATGGCAGAACTGGGTGAATATAGCTGAAGTAATGTATTGTATATCCAAAACTAACTATAGGGAATATTTTTGAAAAATAGATTTACAACAAAGCAATGATAAAAGTTGAGATAGATCATTACCCATTAAACAAAATGATAACACTATACCATATCAATATGTACTTACTATGTGCCAACCGAAATAAATCTTTGAGAAAAGAAATATTACCCATTAAGTCAGAATAAATGAGAATGAAATCCAGGCACAGTGGTGGACACCTGTAATGCCAATGAGGTGGGAGACTGAGACAGGAGGATTCCTTCTAGGGAAGAATAGAGGTTCTTTCAATTAGGCAAAGCTGAGTGAAGGGAGGGGAGGGGGATAAAGGAGTAGGAAGAATACCTATGAATGAACATTATTTCCCTAGGTACACATATAATTACATGCCAATATGATTCTATACTACATACAACTAGAAGAATGAGATGTTAAATGCCATTTATGTATGACATCTCAAAATTCATTCTACTGTCACTTATAATTAGAAGAAACTTAAAAAAATCAAGTATGCATCCCTTCTCTTCATTTCTACCACCATTATCATACCCCACCATCAGCAGCACTTAGCAAGATTTACAATGTCCAACTAGAAGAGCTTATCAGGGACTTTGGGGCTCTGGGATGCTCCACAGAACTGCTATGGGAAAACGAAAATTCACATATTTACTTTCCTCATGAGAGCCTTCATTTGCATTTTGAGGTATTCTTAATGGTAAAAATTTTAAAGTGAACTCAGACAATTATAACCAACCCTCAGAAAGTATTCTACATATTGAAAATCAGAAGGTGATATGATTTTAGGGTTTTAGTAGTTCAATTAAAATATATAAGCTTGGTTGCATCTAGACAAATTTATTAAGCTTCTACACTTAAAATAACTTCTAAGAGATATTCCTCATGTAGTTCTCAATCCCATGGTGAAATCTCAAAGGCAAAAAAAATTAATTGTAATAGTTCTTGTTAATATGTTAATATTCTTAATTATCTATTTTGGTGTTACCTTGTGTAACCCCTAAGAGAAATCTAGTTATGACATATGACCCTGTGGTAAAATGAAAATAACCCTAACTTAGCTAACAGCCTCTTTTATCAGGATGCTGATCATAAATTTAATAAATCCCCACCTATTGAACAATGGACAGATGTTCAAAGCCATCAAATGATAATGTGAAATAACAACAATAACAAAAATAATTCTTACTGTAACTGGTTGTATAAACAACAAAAGGCATGCAATATATGTGTTATTACAAAGACATGCATTTATAAAATACATGTCTCAATAGAGAAAAATGTCATCAGAAGACATTAGGTGAATGTCTTAAAACTTAACCATTTCAGTTCCAGTGCTTATCTCTCATTTTAAGACAAAACCAACTGAAAACTGATTTTCCATGAGGCATGCATAAGACACACTGGAAGAATGCACATCAAAGTATTTCAGAACGAATATATCCTTTGCATAGCATAAAGAAAAATGTCAATGGAGAGTAATTCTACTTATTGGGAAATAGTGAAATATAAAGCAAAGTAAACGAGGACTTTCAAAAATGGTTTCCATAAAATGGGTTGTTTTAAAATATGGAAGCCATTGGTATATTAAAAAAAAATTGAATCATTACAAATCAGCTAATGGCTGGACTTACACTGAAAAATTGGAATTTACTTCTGTGAAGAAAAAAAAAAACACTTGCAGATATAGTTCAGAACAGTTTTTAAAATATGATACATCCATTCTTTTAACAATATAGACAAGCTTCCCTTGAATTCACGTGTTTTAGTCTTCTCCCTTTCCCTTTCCCCAGTTCAGGCGAGGGGCTCCACCTCCAGCAGCTTCCCAAGTACACCCACTCCACTGTCCCACAACTACACCCAACTATGAGCTCTATAACCCCACCACACCCACTCAGCCGCCTGAAGGAGTGAGCACCAGGAACAGCACACCCCCTCCTCTGCCCCTACAACTATAATCTCCACTGCATCCACCCAGCCACCTATAAGAGCACCACTGCCTCGCAGCGACAGACAGCGCGCCCCCTCTCCACGCACTGCTTCGCCCAACTCCTCGCCTGATGCCGCTGCCACACACAGCGAGGGATACTGAAGTCCGCCCTACCTGAGGCTCTCCTGGCTCCGGGAAAGCCAACAGCAGAACAGTAGTGAGGGCCCAGGCTGCCCCTGTGGGAGTCCCAGGATCTCACCGGGGACTGCAAAGGGGAAAGGTGCCACCATGCCTCCCCAGAGGGCGATGAAGCCATGGGACCAGGAGCGAAGAGCCCACGTAGCAGTCATCAGGAAGTACCTGGGGGACTGGAAGGTATGTCCTTCTCCCAGGTCTGCAGGCCTCTTCCAGGCCTCCCAGAAACCCAGGGCGCAGAAGCAGCTGGCGGTGCCTGCGGGCGAGCGTGTGCTAGCAGGAGGCTTGCGCCAGTGCGTGCACCTGTGCTTCCAGGGCAAGGATGTGCCCAGGGGTATTGGGGCAGAGCTACGAGATGGGGCGTGGACTGCGGGTTCCTGCCCTGCGTCAGGACAAAGGGAACGGGCCCTGAAACGGATAGCTTTCGGTTTCCATGGGTGTTTTACCCTTTTGAGAATGGAGTTTTTACAAATGCAGTCGGAATCATTTACCTTTTGTCTTTGTTCCCGTTTCTAGGGATGAAACCCAAGGTGTCCTCTATTGCAGTCAGGCGCGTCCCTGCTGAGCCAAGTTCCCACACCCAATTACATCAGGAAAGGAAGGGAAGATAGTCCAATATGATTGGTGTCCTTATGAGAAGAATGAACTTTAGACACTAAATCAGGAAGAATACCATGTGGAGGCAGAAGCAGAGAGGCATCTTCTTGGTGAGGAACGCCTGGGTCCCCAGACATTGGAACAGCATGCACATTCTCCTGAGATTGCAGAGGAACACAGTCCTCTGGTATCTTGACTTCAGACTTACAGCCCCGCAAATGTCTGCTGTTTTATGCCAGTTCACTTTTAGTTAATTTTAAGGCAGCCCTTAGAACCCAATTCAGTATCAAAGAAATTATTAGAAAGCAACTCAATTGCTATAGCAAACTTAATTTCTTTTCTTCAAAAATTAAGTTTATAATTAATAACTTCAGCCATTACCTCAGGCTTTCTCATCTTCTTGATGTTATTGGCGGAGAACATATCCAACAGGAAGTGTCTTTTATTTTTTCCCCCTGAAGTTGGTCATAAATGTTTGATTTCTAAGGTCTGGGGCAAAGGCAAGCCTTTACAAAAGAAAGCTGGGTGAGACTGTATATGCAACACCTTTCTAAGCTTTCTTTCTAAGCTGGTGAGACTGTATATGCAACACCTTTCTAAGCTTTCTTAGCCACGGTTGAAGGTATTCTTCTGTTGCCTGAGATACTAATTTTTTCCAGTTTTGCTTATTTGTTTACTAATAATACCCATATTTAGGCAAAATAGTGGGCATTGCATGACACATGATATTTTTAACAACATAATTAAGACATTCTGCTGTGGTGGTTGACTGATGAGAGTAAAGAAACTCTAGAATTGGGGAAATGAGCTCTAGAATTGTTGCCAAAACCTATTCATATAAAGCGAGAACTGTGATCTATAGGAAACTACAGGCTACTTGATTTCTAGAGGACACAGCAACGTTGATTTATGAAAGATATTTAATGTGAGTGGGAGGGAATATGGATGGAGAAACAGAAAGAGAAAGAGGCTAAACATTTATTAATAAGACTATTCCATTATTTTTTAAAAATAGTTTTTTTCTTAAATGAAATAAATTCATTTTTCAACCTTTAATAACTTTTAGGAAAAGAAAATGCTTTAAAGTGTATTTATTTTTTAATGAGAAAAACTGCTGGAGGAAATAGCACAAAGGTTTTTGATGGTGGATGCTCAGGGTCATTGCCTTAAGTCTGGTTCCCTCTCCACTGAGTTTACTCAGAAATGTCTTATCTCTGTAGCCTGCTCATTCAGGAAACTGAAATACAGAGAGAAAAAAACAGAACCAAAGTTATTTCTTATAACTTAAGAATCAAGAAAAAGCTTTTTTCAGAAAAATATGTACTTGTAACTATAGCAGTAAGTGCACATAAGAGTTAAAAGAATTTCAGAAGTGATGAACTATATTAATTGACAAATTATGAAGCTAATTTATATTACTTTATACTGAAGTAGAGCACTCATGACAGCTATTAATCCACACAGTATTTAATGTTAGTTTTGCAAGCTGGAGATACTATAAAACCTAATACTGCAAATACAAAATGTTTCAATGGATCATAATTAACACACAACTTCAGTTTCTGATTAATAATTTTTGTTAGGTTGTAGATTATGCTTAATTAATAAAAAGGAATGTAAAATTTTGATACTACATGTTGGAAATACAAAACAGAATTACAGTTTGACTTTGGCATATTCTTCATATAGTCATTAAAGTTTGTATAACTTTCCTATGAAATTATTATTACCTCAATGTTGTACTTCGTTAAACAATTGAAATGATGCTTTTACTTTCTTTCTAGTATCCCGATGAACATATAGTAGTAGTGCTATAGGTGAATTTATTCTAAGTCATATGTGATAATAACTAAATATAAAGAATTTTCACCCTGATTACTTTCATCCTTAAAACATTTTTTGGGGGGATAATGGGTATTTAACCCATGGGTGCCCTACCACAGAGCTAATTCCCCACATTTACAACACTTTTAATTTCTTATAATGTTGGATATGGGTTCTCCCTCAGTCCAATCTAGGACAAAAGGATTAGAAAACTATGTCCTGTCAAATCTAGCCATTGACTCTTTTGTTGTTGTTGCTGTAAATATAGACATATGAGAACAGAGTCATCTTTATTCATTACCTATTGCCAATAGCTGCTGAAAGCAGAAAGCAGCTACTGGCGATAGGTAATGAATACTTAATTAATTAACATTAACTAATAATTAATATTAATATTAATATCAATTAATATTAATATCAATAACAAAGCTAGATGGATGTAAAAATGTATCTGTGGTGTACAAAGTCAAAAATATTTTCTACCTGGTGCCATATAAAAATGTTTGCTAAGTCTTGCTATAGAGGAAGATATCTAACTAGTACTATACATTTGTACATGAACTCTCTGAAATTAAATGTTAAACTAAGAAAGATTGACAAGCTGCAAATATTTTCTGTTTACTAGAAAATGTAACTCCAAAATTTAGGGTTTTCTTGCCTTATAGAATATTATCCAGTTTTTTAGACACTGTACCCCCAGTATGTTGCAGTTTTCTTACAACTTTTTTTTCAACAGACTCTCTGATATATATATATATATATATATATATATATATATATATATATATATATATATATATATATATATATGATTTCCCCATTTGCTTCTAACCAACTTTGTCATGTTTCTAAATTTTTCATTCATGAATTCAATCTTTGGCACATGGTCAGTATATATTTCTATGAAAGTCTCTACCTTATAGAATTATACAATGACTACTTGGGGCCTGGTGGTGCCTTCTCATGAATTTTCCGTTTTGAGGCAGTCACTTAACCCTACTGGGACACAGGTTGCTTTTCTGTATATAGGGATAATTACAACCAGTATCTCAGCCAAATTATTCTCTCAACCCTCTAATATTATCCACTGGACACAATTTTGTAATTACATTAAAGGATTTATGTGGGACTGGAGTTGTGACTCAATGGGAGAGTGCTTATCTAGTGCTTATCTTATCTAGTGAGGCACTGATTAAATCTTTAGCACCACATAAAACTAAGTAAATAAAGGTATTGTATCCATCTACAACTAAAAAAATTTTTTAAACATGTTAGGTGTAAACATTTTAACTGTAGAAATCACTATAATATTTAATATTAAAGGAGTAGCCTATTGATAAACAGATATTTTAAGTCAACAATAAGTAAATAGTACTTAAAAATTCTCCCAGGCTGTAATACTGAAAAAGGGAGCAAATAACATAATACAGCTGGGTTTTGGTTGGAAGTGGGCTAGAAGTCATTCATTGCCTTCTTATTTAAAGAAAAACAAATGATACTTCCAATATAAGTAAAAAAAAAATAAAAAGAAAATTCTTGTAAGTGAAAATGGAAATGCCAATTGTTTACGTTTTACAGTATTGTCAGTACTTTTCAAACCACATTATTTCTTGCAATATTTCATAACAAAATACCATGTAGAAACCTTTTGAAAAATATTGTGTTTTAAAAATATTTGCAGATATTAAAGAACCAAACTACCTAAGTGAAACATTCCATTACTTGTTGGGACATCAATCTTGATCTAAAAGAGCTCACCCCTGCTCACTGAGCATACTGTACACTAAACACCTCAATCAAAACTGACAAGTATGTTAGGTCTAATTAGTAATAAAATACACAAGTATATAGGTGCTAATGTTTCTTTTTAAAACCCATTAGGGTGAGGTTTGAAATGAAGAGAATCCCTCTCTGTTCTACCCATACTGTAGTTCCTTTTTATCTTCTCCTCTATGACCTGTATCTCCCTCTCCTGCCTATCCTTTTCTAACTTTAAACTTAGTGGGTTCAGGCCATCAGTGAGATTCTCTGCCAGGATGCACTCTTCACCTGATTCTACACATTCCTCTGTCCTCTGCTGTGAAAAGTGCTATTAGTTCCTTCTCTCACAAGGGCTCTTTCAACTCAGAAAAAAACTGGCACTAAATAATTATCAGGGAACCCCATATTGGCCAGATTCATCAGTCTCAGGAGAATTTTAAAATTTAGCCATTTGATAAAACTATATTGGATATAGGGACAATCAGACATTCAAGTATCTTTAGGAGTACATTCTAAAGATTAAGAGGTCACCTGGAAGCTTAAATAATGGCAGGGAAATAAAAGAGATTATGCCATAACTTGGAGAAAAGAACTTTTAAATCTTCAGTAAGCCTGGATTAAAGACATTTTCAATAACAAGATAATTCTGCACACAATTTGGATCAATCTATTTTCCACAAATAAAAGCTGATTCTTTTATATAACACATAGGAGAGGCTGAGCCTCATGTCTGATGTCATAGTATTACAAAACTTCTTACAGTTCCATGGGTGCCATATGATACTTTACAACATTTTATTTGCTCAGTGTGAGAACTGACTTGAATTCCCTTCTGTTGTTTAGAGAATGAATTATCTTGGATATCTTTCAAGGTGTCACTAAACTTGTTCCCTGAAATTGCAACTGGGGGTACATACCCCCTACTTAGGTCCTTCAGAATATAATTCCTTCTTAGGTATTATGGAATAGAAAAGCAGGGGTGAGCTCTTTTAGATCATATAATATCATATAATAATGAATTGAGATGCACAGGTGTTGTCTGTGTTCCATTTAGTCATGGCATATGCAGAGTCCTGTGCAGAGAGGATTCAGTCAATGAATGCTTATTACTGAAATATGAGAGAGTAGAGAATGGGTGATTCAGCCTGCCTAAGCCCTCATGAATACTTTAAAAAAATGAGAAAAAAATTACAAAAAGTCCTACACTTCTCAAACTAGGAGCTGCTGTTCAGGTAAAGAGGCCCTGGGAATATCACTTGCCCCTGATTCAAACTTTGTGTTGTTATTGCTTGGTTGGATTTTTTTCTTTTTGTCTTGTAACCCTTTAAATATGTTTCATATAAAAGTTGAAGTATTTGCATACTTCGAAAAATATATACTTCTGATCGAAAAAGGATGTGACCTTGAATGAGAAAGAAAGTAAAGGACAGAGAAGGATATCCCTATATTTATTTAATGAAGGAACATCAACTGAGTGCTCAGCAAGAATAAAAGAAAGTTCATTAATTTCTTTCCTTGCAGCTTAAATTTTGGTAGGGAGGGATAAAAATAGAAAATATATAAAAATACACTGTATTAATGATAAATACTATGAAGAAAAGAGAACAGTAGAGTGAAAGTATTGAGAATGGTGGAGTTAGGAGCCACAATTTTAAATAGTATGGTCTCTGAGGTGGATGCTGCAGGATAGTACGTTAGGGTAGAGAGGGTCTCATGAAGAGAAGAATTGGAAGAGTGGTCAAAACTGAAAGACTGGGTGTTTCAAGATAGCTCAGGCCCTATAGATGAGTCAAGAACCTGGATTTTATTTTTGGGAAATGGAAGCTCCTGGAAGACTCTGAGAAATTCTGGCTGATGCTGTGACATACCCTATACCCACCACTGTGCTGGGTAGTCACATAAACTGCCTAATGTTACCTTTTAAAATACCATGTTAGGAATTTAGTATGGTGATAATTTTCTAGATGATAGCTTTAATAGCCTCTATTCAAGGGCATATGTGCAGTAAGTGAGGGAGCCAAAAAATGTTCCTTATTTCTCCAAGCCTCAACATTGTCCTCTGAAAATTGGAATAATAACCATAACCACTAGAAAATTGTGAAAATCAATTGGGAATGTAAATGCAGAACAAACTGAGAAAAAATCTTTTAGAAATTCAATAAGTGTTATTTTAGTTGTTGTTCTAGTGACACACACAATAACAAAGTCAGTACTTGAAGCAGAAGATGGAATAGAAGATAGCCCCAAATAGGACCAACCATGCACTTCATTGAGTGCAGAGCCCCGTCTCTGGGTTGAGTTTTCTTATCTACATATGGAGCCTGTGGCCTGCTCTCTCAGGTGCATTTCAGATGTGATGTTCTTTGGGAAGGATACTCAAGATTCTTCATTGTCTTCTTTGAAACATCTATTGAGATTCATGATGAAAAACATGTAAAAGAATAGAAACTCTATTCAGATTCAAGTGTTTAACAAGTTTATTAATCACCAATACACATATATTTGGCTTGGTTCAGAAAATACCGGTTTAATTTTATGAATGGTTTTCAGGGTACAATCAAAGCTTCAAGACTATAAATTCTCTATATCAGCAAACTTAATTCAAGTACTGATTAATTTATTTTATTTTATTTACTTTGGAAATTAATTTACTAAATTAGTGGTTCTCTCCCTTACATTAGATAGTTGCTCTTATTTGTTTTTAATGATTGTATTTCTTTGTTTTCATTATAAAACAATTTTTTATTTTCTTCTTCTTCTTCTTCTTCTTCTTCTTCTTCTTCTTCTTCTTCTTCTTCTTCTTCTTCTTCTTCTTCTTCTTTTTTGTACTGGGGATCAAACCTAGAAGTGCTCTGTTACTGAGGTATACCATCTCTGGCTAAGTTGCCCAATTGGTCTTGTTATTTATTTATTTATATAGTGGACCAGGGATTAAAATCTAGGGCACTTAACCACCAAGTCATATCCCAAGCCCCTTCCCCTTTTTTATTTATTTTTTAATCCTGAGATGTATAACCATTAACCACATCCCCAGATCTTATGTTTCTATTTTGATATAGTGTCTCACTAGGTTGTTTATAGTGTTGCTAAGTTGCTGAGGCTGGCTTTGAAAATGCAATCCTCTTGCCTTGGGCTCCTAAACCACTGGGATTACAGACATGCCACAATGCCCCGCTTATTTTTTCCATTTTGAGACAAAGTCAAACTAAGTTGCTTAGGGACTTGCTTAATTTTGAGGTTGCTTTTAAACCTGAGAACTTCTTGCCTTCGACTTCTAAGCTCCTGGAATTACAGACATGCACCATCAGGAGTCTTGTATTTATGTTTGGATGGCCTCGCAATTCCATCTTACTAAAATTATAGATATACACCACCATGCCTGGTTTAATTTCTTTTTAAATTCATTTAGTACTTATGTGTTACCTTCTTATTTATTTATTCCATTGTGTTACATCATTCTCTTTTTAGAATTAATTGGTGGTTCTTGTGGGGCAGCTCAAGGTATACTTTATGCCATTTCTTGACCACTGAATGTAACTATTTGGATCCGATTAAAAAAATCTGAAGGGTTATGTTTGAAAACATGGATATAGATGAAGGTGAATTTTTTGTTATTTTAACACAATACTGTGCCTTGCTGTTCTAAACTCAGAACCAGGGCTGGAGCACTAGCCCAAGTAAAGAGATTCTTGTACTCAGGACATATGTACAGCATAGGTAAGGGAGATTTTTAACACTGAACTAGAGCAAAACAGGAATAAGGAGGCTGAGATGGCCAGAGAACTGAGGACTCTGAGACTGAGCACACTAATCAGCAGGCCGATTAAGTTTGAATTCAAAATAAGGGCTGGGGATGTGGCTCAAGTGGTAACACGCTCACCTGGCATGTGCAGGGCACTGGGTTCAATCCTCAGAACCACATAAAAATAAAATAAAGATGTGTCCACCAAAAACTAAAAAATAAATATTAAAAAATTCTCTCTCTCTCTCTCTCTCTCTCTCTCTCTCTCTCTCTCTCTCTCTCTCTCTCTCTCCTTCACTCTCTCTTTCTCTAAAAAAATTTAAATACAATAAATAGATTGAAGGAGAAGATTATGGTTAATAATGGGGAATTTTTACTCACTAATATAACAGCAACAACAATCATAACAGTGTTAATTAGGATGTGCTAAAAGTTCACTTTAACAATAAGAAATACATACAATGGAAATAAATAATGTGTCATTACATATTCTTTCAAAAGAAATTAATATCCAGCCATGGTTGCCCATTTATTTAATCTCAGAACTTGAAAGGCTGCAGCAGATTTATAAATCTGAGGGCTGCCAAATCAAATTAGCTAGACCCTGGGTCACAATAGCAAATGAAAAGGATTGGGAATGTAGTTCAGTGGTAAAACTCCCCTAGGTTCAATTTATGTTACAAAACAAAGAAAACAAACAAACAACCACAACAAAAACAACAAAGAGAGACACAGAAAGAAACACACATATACACACACAAAGAGAGAGAAGCAATCAAGATTATAAATGTACATTTGTATTTGGGATGTGACCAAACAGTAAAACATTTGCTATGCTTATGTTTGATCTCAAGCACTGAAAACACACAGAGACACAATCAAAAAATAATGCATATTAATTATGTAAGTATAGTAAAATCTTGGCAACTTTACAATTGTAGTTTGTATACAGACATATTTTCCTCATATATTTATCACAAATTATAAACAAGCAATAAGGAAATAAAAAATAATCATCATATACATATAGCCATAGCATATTCAAGTAAATGTAAGTGGAAGCCATAATAAAAAGAAAATTAGTTACATTATTTTAGATCACTTGGAAGTCATTTATTTATTTATTTATTTTTTATTGGTTGTTCAAAACATTACAAAGCTCATGATATATCATCTTTCATACATTTGACTCAATTGGGTTATGAACTCCCACTTTTACCCCAAATACAAATTGCAGAATCACATCGGTTACACACTCACATTTTTACATAATGGCATATTAGTGACTGTTGTATTCTGCTATATTTTTATTTCCCTATTTTACTGGCTGGGACTTTGGCTACTTTATGCATTCCATAAAAAATTTATCTGTTCTAGTAGTTTCTTTGTAGACCCTTTTGGGTCTTCTAGGTATAGAATCATGTCTTCTGCAAATTGTGATAATTTAAGTTCTTCTTTTCCTATTTTTATGCCTTTAATTTCTTTCATCTCTCTAATTGCTCTGGCCAGTGTTTCAAGAACTATATTGAATAGAAGTAGTGATAGAGGGCATCCCTGTCTTGTTCCAGATTTTAGAGGGAATGCCTTCAACTTTTGTCCATTCAGAATGATGCTAGCCTGAGGCTTAGCATAGATAGCTTTTACAATGTTGAGGTAAGTTCCTGTTATCCCTAGTTTTTCTAATGTTTTGAACATAAAGGGATGCTGTATTTTGTCAAATGCTTTTTCTGTGTCTATCGAGATGATTATATGGTTCTTATCTTTAAGTCTATTGATGTGGTGAATAACATTTATTGATTTCCGTATATTGAACCAGCCTTGCATCCCAGGGATGAATCCTACTTGATCATGGTGCACATTTTTTTATATGCATTTGTATTCGATTCACCAGGATTTTATTGAGAATTTTTGCATCTAAGTTCATTAGAGTTATTGGTCTGTAGTTTTCTTTCTTTGAGGTGTCTTTGTCTGGTTTCGGGATCAGGGTGATGTTGGCCTCATAGAATGAATTTGGAAGAGCTACTTCTTTTTCTATTTCCTGAAATAATTTGAAAAGTATTAGTATTAATTCTTCAATTCAGCAAAGTGGCAGGATATAAAATCAACACGCATAAATCAAAGGCATTTCTGTATATTGGCATCAAAACTTCTGAAACAGAAATGAGGAAAAACACCCCATTCACAATATCCTCAAAAAAAATAAAATACTTGGGAATCAACCTAACAAAAGAGGTGAAAGATTTATACAATGAAAACTACAGAACCCTAAAGAGAGAAATAGAAGAAGATCTTAGAAGATGGAAAAATATACCCTGTTCATGGATAGGCAGAACTAACATCATCAAAATGGCAATATTACCAAAAGTTCTCTATAGGTTTAATGCAAAGCCAATCAAAATCCCAATGTCATTTCTTGTAGAAATAGATAAAGCAATCATTAAATTCATATGGAAAAATAAAAGACCCAGAATAGCAAAAGCAACTCTAAGCAGGAAGTGTGAATCAGGCGGCATAGCGATATCAGATTTCAAACTATACTAAAGAGCAAGAGTAACAAAAACAGCATGGTACTGGTACCAAAACAGGCGAGTGGACCAATGGTAAGAATAGAGGACACAGAGACTAATCCACAAAATTACAACTATCTTATATTTGATAAAGGGGCTAAAAGCATGCAATGGAGGAAAGATAGCATCTTCAACAGATGGTGCTAGGAAAACTGAAAATCCATATGCAACAAAATGAAACTGAATCCCCTTCTCTCGCCATGCACAAAAGTTAACTCAAAATGGATCAAGGAACTTGATATCAAATCAGGGACTCTGCGTCTGATAGAAGAAAAAGTTGGCTCCGGTCTACATATTGTGGGGTCGGGCTCCAAATTCCTTAATAGGACACCCATAGCATAAGAGTTAATAACAAGAATCAACAAATGGGACTTACTTAAACTAAAAAGTTTTTTTCTCAGCAAGAGAAACAATAAGAGAGGTAAATGGGGAGCCTACATCCTGGGAACAAATTTTTACTCCTCACACTTCAGATAGAGCCCTAATATCCGGAGTATACAAAGAACTCAAAAAATTAAACAATAAGAACAAATAACCCAATCAACAAATGGGCCAAGGACCTGAACAGACATTTCTCAGAGGAGGACATACAATCAACAAGTACATGAAAAAATGCTCACCATCTCCAGCAGTCAGAGAAATGCAAATCAAAACCACCCTAAGATACCATCTCACTCCAGTAAGATTGGCAGCCATTATGAAGTCAAACAACAACAAGTGCTGGCGAGGATGTGGGGAAAAGGGTACACTTGTACATTGCTGGTGGGACTGCAAATTGGTGAGGCCAATTTGGAAAGCAGTATGGAGATTCCTTGGAAAGCTGGGAATGGAACCATCATTTGACCCAGCTATTGCCCTTCTCAGACTATTCCCTGAAGACCTTAAAAGACCGTACTACAGGGATACTGCCACATCGATGTTCATATCAGCACAATTCACAATAGCTAGACTGTGGAATCAACCCAGATGCCCTTCAATAGATGAATGGATAAAAAAAATGTGGCATTTATACACAATGGAGTATTATGAAGCACTAAAAAATGACAAAATCATGGAATTTGCAGGGAAATGGATGGCATTAGAGCAGATTATGCTAAGTAAAGCTAGCCAATCCCTAAAAAACAAATGCCAAATGTCTTCTTTGATATAATGAGAGCAACTAAGAACACAGCAGGGAGGAAGAGCATGAGGAAAAGATTAACATTAAACAGAGACTTGAGGTGGGAGGGAAAGGGAGAGAAAAGGGAAATTGCATGGAAATGGAAGGAGACCCTCATTGTTATACAAAATTATATATAAGAGGTTGTGAGGGCAATGGGAAAAAACAAGGAGAGAAATGAATTACAGTAGATGGGGTAGAGAGAGAAGATGGGAGGGGAGTAGAGGGGGGATAGTAGAGGATAGGAAAGGTAGCAGAATACAACAGTTACTAATATGGCATTATGTAAAAATGTGGATGTGTAACCGATGTGATTCTGCAATCTGTATTTGGGGTAAAAATGGGAGTTCATAACTCACTTGAATCAAATGTATGAAAGATGATGTCATGAGCTTTTTAATGTTTTGAACATTACAAGTAAAGTATGGGGCTGGGGTTGTGGCTCAGTGGTAGAACACTCACCTAGCATGCATGAGTTGCTGGGTTTGATCCTTAGCATCACATTAATTATAAAATAAAGGAAGAAAAATAATAACATTTTTTTAAAAAGTAAAATATGCTACCATTTTAATGGGGTAGTATTTTAGATTTAGGGGAAATTTTACATCTTGGTACTGATGTACACAAATTATGAGTATCATTGTACCTTTTATGTTTTTTATATTTATATTTTGTCAAATGCTACAATTTTTCTACAAATATATGCATGTAAAATATTGCATGTATGTGTCATCTACATAAAAACTAGGTGGTGTTTCACAGTATTTGTCAAACAGGATACAGTATGATGAAAATGGGTTCTGGAAATCATTTTCCTCACCCTTTTCTTCTTATCTCTTTCCCAATGTACACTGCCTTTTCTTTACACCCTAGGTTTTATCTCTTTGGGCCAATGCTGCCACAGTCTTATATGTTTTTGTGGTTCATATATGCAGTGATTTTTATAAGCATATGCTTCTGCTATAGAATAATCATGTATTTTCAATAGCCAATTTCCTCAAAAAATATAAATTTTCACTCCCTCTTCAGTTCATGAGAATTTATTTGTTCTCTATGCTTACTGATAATATTTAATTTTGTTTCACAGATTTGATTTTATTATGCATTTTTTGTTTGTTTTTTTTTGCCTTGATACTGAGGATTGAACTCAGGGACATTCCACCACTGAGCCCTGTTTTGTATTTTATTTAGGGACAGGGTCTTACTTAGTTTCTAAGTGTCTCACCATTGCTGAGGCTGGCTTTGACTCAGCCTCCCATGTCACTGGGATTACAGGTCTGTTCCAGCGTTCCTAACTTCAACATTTTTTTTTAATTTATAAAGATATAGAGTGATTTAATTATTATTGAATACTTGTGTGTGTGTGTGTTTGTGTGTATGTATGTTTTAATGAGGTGGCCATTCAAGTCTTCTCTTTTCCTTTTATTGGTATCAGGGATTGAAGCCAGAAGTGCTGAACCACTGAGCCACATCCCTAGCTCTTTTTTTATATTTTATTTTGAGATGGGATATCACTAAATTGGTTAGTGCCTCACTAAATTGCTGGGTCTGTCTTTGAACTCCCAGTTCTTCTTCTTCTGTGTCCCAACCTGCTGGGGATATAGGCATGTGCCACTGAGCCAGGCTTTCCCTTATCTTCCTTGGGGTGCCTACTTTTTTTTTAACTTTCTTTTCTTTATTTATTTTTATGGTACTTATTGTAAAATCCAGCATGATTAACCAGTGTGCAATACCCTGTAATATTCTTCTTCTTCTCTCTCTTCTTTTTTGTTTTGTTTTGAGACAGGGTCTCATTAAGTTGCTTTTGACCTTAACAAGTTGCTGAGACTAGTTTTAAACTTGAGATCCTCCTGCCTTACCCTCTTTCTTTTCTGTTTCAAAGTATTTTGTTATATGTGAGGCAGTCACTTTCTTCCAACCTGTCACTTCAGCTTATATTCTTTAATGGTATCAAGTGTGTGTGTGTTTGTGTGTGTGTGTGTGTATGTGTGTGTGTGTGTGTGTGTTGGGACCTCTGCTGACCACAGAAGTGCAATTGCTGGGGAAAGAGGAAGAAAAAACACTGTTGGGAAATCCCCAGTTTCGTGATTCTGGTCTTGTGATTTTCCATGTACATGACAGTTAGAGCTTGAGAAATGGCTTCTGTATACATGCCTTAACAGCCCCAAGATATGACTTCTGCAAACACAAAAAATAACTCCCCAGCAACAGGGACACACATACCTAATGGGGTATTGTTTCTGTAACTAGGGTAACGGGGCTCTGTTTCTGTAACTGGGTTGACTAGGCTACCCCAACCTGGGGGACTCTCTGATCTCTGATTGTCCCCTGCGTTTGCCCCCCCTTTTCTTCTTTCTTCCACTATACAAGTCCACCCCCTCCACAATAAAGTGCAGTTGCTGCGCCATCTCGACTGACTCAACTCCCGACTTGGTGTGATTTTTGCCAGGCTGGGTGGCTGGCCTAGTCGTTGATACTCACCCTCTCGCTCAGCCTGGAGACACTAGCCGGTCTAGTGTTTCTCCTCAACCCCTGTTGGAGGGCGGTTCTGACATGTTTGTGTGTGTTTGTTTGTGTGTGTGTGTGTGTGTGTGTGTGTGTGTGTGTATGAAACTTACTTTAATATTCCCAATTTTGTCATAAAGTTAGTATTTAACTTTGTAAAAAATAACCATCTTTCTGTATTATTAGTATTATTCTTTTGGGTAATTGAAGATAGACATGAATAATAGTCAGCCATGTTCACAGTTTTTTCTAAAGTTTATTTTGAGTAATCTTCTGACTAAGTTGCTCAAGCTTAGCTTGTTCCTTCAATTTTTATGATATTTTTCTTCCAAGTTCCTGGTGTTATAGTCATATACCACTATATACACTGTTTAAATCCCTTTCTTAATATAAATTTGTTGTCTTCTATTATTCTTTTTTATTCAAGTATTTCTTACAAGTGAATGATCTATTGAGTCAAAACAGGAGAGAATACAGGAGCATTTTGTGTCATGCAGGTACTCTATTTTCCCAGGAGCTTTCTTTGAAAAGGATGTAATTTTTTTTTCTATTACTGCAGTGAGTTTTCTATCTTTTGTCATCAATAATGCACTTCATGTACATTAATAGATAAATACTAACCTAGGTTTGTAGTGGTCTATAGCATCTAGAATTGAGGCAGGACCTTGAATCATTTGCAAAATAATATAATCACTTTATGATACATTTTTCAGAATGTATCCCCATCATTAAGTGAAGCATCATTATATAAAACTATATGTTAAATTTAATAATATATAAATAGTATGCATTTTTTTCTTGTAAAATTTACTAGAGCTTTTGTAATTTAATCTGTGTTATAAATACAACACCTGGCTTTCCTGATACTTTCTTTGGTATGTTCACTGTTAATATATTTAAATTTTGCTTTTTTGCCTATTATTAGCGCTTTACTCTTATTTGTATAAAAATTGCCTTACCCAAAATATTGAAACAAATATTTAGCTAATGTATTGTTGGTTTCATTGTAAATTTATCATTTAATAGTCTGTGATTTTTTTAAAAAAATAATTTTAGTTATAGGTGGACATATTACCTTTATTTTATTTGTTTATTTTTTATTTATTGCTGAGAATCAAACCCATGACCTCACATGAGCAAGACAAGGATTCCACTGATGAGATAAAACCCCAGCCAATGTGTGATTTCTCCTTAATTTTAACTTAGACACATGACATATTTTTCAGGAACATACAAAATAACTAGTATTTCTATCAGAAATACAACATTAAAAATTCTAAGAGTATACCATCATATCTTCTTTTTTATTGGTTGTTCAAAACATTACAAAGCTCATGACATATCATCTTCCATACATTTTATTCAAGTGGGTTATGAACTCCCATTTTTTACCCCAAATACAAGTTGCAGAATCACATCAGTTACACATCCACATTTTTACATAATACCATATTATATCTTCTTGGTTTTGGTAACAACTGTTTTGTCACAACTAGGTATCTTAAAGTATTATCTCTTTTAAATACAAAGAAAAAACATAAGTGATACAATTTCTTTATTTAATTGTACCAAAAAAGGAGGTAGACTAACAGTTTCTTGTCTAGAAAACCAATCTGACCACAATCTTGTATGATGCTTTAATGTTGGAGTAAATGTGAGGGTAGTCCAATGATCAGAATCAAGAACAATAGCTCAGAATTTCAGAGTTGGGGCACTGAGAGTGTGGTTCTGAAAGTTTACCTGAGAAAAAGGATGAGTGGGATGGGTTGTAGAAAAAGAAAAACATGGATGTGGGTTACAAGCATCAAGCTGGGGACCTCAGATGCAACAGGTCAGAAAGTAGAGTAACAACATATTTAAGTTGGTTGAAGAGTGCCTGGAGGAGAAAGAAATTACAAGGCTTGAAAGTAATAAAAATGAATGTGTCATATATAATAGGTCTCCAATAGCAGGTAGCCAGGTATGTGTCATACTTGTCTGATTATCCCCATTAACTCCTGGTCTTAAGGGTTTTCAAATATGAGGCCAGTGGCATAAGTGTCATACTGTCACATTTTCTGTCTTCTCCCACTTGGGATTCACCTTTTTCTTATCTCTGAATCTTATGCATCCTCAGCAGTTTTTTTTTTCTTGCTCCTCAGATTTGTTCTCCTACTACTTCAACATGTTTTCTTCTCCTCTGCCCGGTATTTATTTTCTTACACTATCTACTTCTTCAGATCCTTGACTTTCAACTATGGCACTTTCTTTGACATTTTTGTGGGACTGAACATAGACTTGTGAAAATTATGTGTACTATGGCTCTGAGTTAGGGGGCCTGGACTGTGGAAGGTTATAGCAGTTGCAGTCTAGTTTTTTGGTGAAAGCAGCAGTGGCAGCTACCACTTGGAGTATTCACAGAATATTTTGATAAATTTTTGTTCTGTCACAATAAAATCATGGCTCAAATATGACTATGTAGTTGGTACAAAGTAAATTTTCATAGTGGCTCTAAAAATTTTTATCACCAACAGAAGATTTGAAAATTGCCATTGCTTAACAAGTTTGTAATTTTAAGACATTTTGTTTTGTTAGATTTCTTTTCTTTTTTTTTTATTCATATTCATTTTATTGATTGTTGAAGTTCAGTCTTAGATGTGTCATCCAGGCCTTTCTGATACTGTCTCTCTGAGGCTTTTCTTCGGTAGACATCATAGAAGGTCTCCTGGCCCACGCACATGTTAATCATGATCCACTCCATTGTTCCTCCTGGGCCCTGGAGAAGATGCTCCATTGAGGTTGTGGCTCTGGGTGGGATGAAACCAGGTGGGACCGAAGCTGAAGCCGCCCTGCCTGTCCTGGCTGGGCTCGGCGACCTAGGCGATGAGTGACCGCAGCCAAGTCACTGCTCGGCGGCTGCAAAAATTTGGGAGCTAAAGCTGACCTCCAGGCCTAGATCCCTGTGGAGCTCAGCCAATCAAACTGTTAGATTTCTTTTTTGCCTTTTTATTTCATATTTTCCTCCTGATGGATATGCAATAATGTATTGGCTTTAGTGTTAACTTCTCTTGGTAGTAATGACTTATACTCCTATTTGAATAT
Source organism: Ictidomys tridecemlineatus (assembly GCF_052094955.1). NCBI lineage: Eukaryota > Metazoa > Chordata > Mammalia > Rodentia > Sciuridae > Ictidomys > Ictidomys tridecemlineatus. The sequence goes on from NC_135485.1 coordinate 85,985,789, forward strand.
TTCCTTCTTTGTGAAATACATTTACAAATACTTTCATTGTGCTTTACTCTTTTGGTATGTCTTTTTTCCTCACAAATATAATACTTCATTTATTCTGCAATAAAAAAAATATTTTGCTACATATGCACTTTCCAAATATTTTCTCCCACTTCATGCTCCAGCTTTGATAACTGGATGTACACTGATTTAAATTTTAATAAAACATGGCCTTCAGAGATATGAATACATAAAAATTTACAAGGAAATGTCTTAGAAGTCGAGTAACAGTGATACCTGGTATATGTAGATTTCCCCTTCACAGTATTCAGATAAGCACCATGCACGTATATTGTAAAAGGATGAATAAGGTCATGCACAAAGTATAAATAGAATATTAATTGGAATTATCCAAAATGATTCAAAAAATTTTCACATTCCAGGCAAAACATGATAAGACTGCTCTCTGGACATGATTCTGTCTTTTGTTCTGCATCAGAGTTTCACTCTCTCCAATGAATGCACTTATATTTGGTGATCTATGAATTTTGTTTTTTCAGGATTTTTGAAGCAGTATATGATACCACTCTTTATTCATCTAAAATTTATGGATCTTTAACCTGTCCTGCTCAGTTTGCTTGCCCAGGGTCCCCTCACTTTCTTTATTCTCTTGGGCATGAAATTTCCTTTGCTGTAATTCTATCAAACAATTTGTGCAAAGATTAGCCCATTAGAGGATCTGCCATCTATGATGCTATAGATTCCAGATTCTGTAATGTTTGAAGGTTGTAACCTGTTGCAATACCATCATGTTCTACAGAAAGTTAGTTTGTCGTCTTTATATTTTGTAGGCTGCATCACCATGAGAAATACTTGTGACTATAAAACAAGAAACACAAGCAGTCCCTAGAAGCTCTCTTCTAGAGCCTCTAGAGAGAATGTGGCTTTTTTAACACTTTGATATTAATCCTGGGTCATGAAAATAAAAACATCAGTAACTATAAAAAATGAATTTCTGTTGTTTTAATCTGTTACTTAGTAACAATAGGAATTTAGATTTTTTTTCAAGTTTACTTGGCTACATTACCAAATGGAATTATGCTAAAGTGATAGGTATTTATAAAATATTGTTTTTTCCAAAAACTAAGTGGAATGTGTTTTATTATTTGAAGTGAGCAAAAAAGTAGAGTTGATTATGACAGAAATTTTCTGATCAGAATTGTTTTTCTGAAATTAGCAGATTTAATTTTTACTTCTGTTTTCTATTTGATTTAGAACAGAGGATTTGCTGGCTTGTTTTTTTAACACTTGTTCTGAATAAATGTGTTTGTTTCTGGTTTGTGGTTGTGTCTTTTTTTTTTTTTTTTTTTGAATTGCAGGTAGTACAGTTTGTGAGATTCCCACCAATGTTTTTGACTTGGTCAAAATAAGGTATACTGTAGCTTCCTTGTGTCTCTTGCTGCCTTAATTTTGTTCTTTCCCCAAATAACAGAGTTTCCAAAGTGGATATTTTCAAGGTCACAAAAAAATAAGTATGTAAAAGTAAGAAAAATGGGAAGAAATGGAAAAGCCAACAAAGCACCTGTGCTTAAGCTTGTGGCCAATATGAATAAGGTGATGAGTTTGTGCTTGAATGATCTTTAAAGTGAGTTGTCATATGTGTGGATAAAAAAGTGAGAGTCAAGACTTAAATTAGTTTGACTATTTACACATAGAACTGTTTTTCATCTCTAACTTGCCTGAGGGTTTTCATCCGGGATATTAAGGGGTCCGTGCACTTCTTACTTTACAATGTTCAGTGAAATGGAAATTATATTTTAATTATCTTTTCTATAACTTTAAAAAGCTGAGAGAAAAATATTCAGAGAACAATAAAGAGTCAGTATAACAAATAATGTATTCTGCTATTTAAAAGTTTTCTTAGGCTATAAATAATAACATTGAAAATATATACCTAGGATTATGTGGCATATAGGAAAGAAAATCTTCCATGAAGTACCTATCAACTAATATTTTGACAAAAAAAGTCACTAATACATTTTATAATTTGTAAGTACTAAATTCTGTACATGGTATACCATTTTTATTGTTTTTACCGTTCTGAGTTTTATAATATATTAGCATTTTTTAAAACCAGGGATTGAACTCAGTATTGCTTGACCATGGATCCACATGCCTAGTTCTTTTTATATTTTTATGAGATACAGGGTCTTACTGAGTTGCTTAGGGCCTTGCTAAGTTGCTGAGTCTAGGTATGAACTTATGATTCTCCTGCCTCAGCACCCCAAGTCACCAGTATTATAGGCATGTGCTTCTGTGCCTGGCATATATTAGCAAACCTATAATTAATACTTCTTCCTCTTAGTATTTTTTAAACATAAGATTATATTGAATAAAAATTAAACAGTATATTTTTGATTCTATAATGTGTAGATAAATATTTATAGTAGTTGCACAAAGGATACAAGAATCTAAACAGTCTCCAGTAAGGTTTTCATATATTTTGTACTTAGTAAACTCATATAATATTGACTCTAATTAAATTAAAATATTAAGATGGAAATTATTCTCATAGCAACCAGTAAAAATGAATTATTGTGTCAATGAAATACTAAGAAAGAATAAACTGAGTAGAATAGTTATTTAAGAATAATTTGATTAAAATTTTTGTTTAAAGACCAGTAGTACTAATGATCCAAAATAAGAAAAAAATAAGAAATAACTCAAATGTTCTTAAATCTTGAAATGAAAAATTGATAGTGCATCCATAAAATACAATACAGGGTGACATATGGGTAACAAGGCCTGTGGCCACCTTTTCCAGGAGATTTGAGAACCCACATCAGAGGGAGGCTGCATCACCTTCCTTCCCACTCTTTGGAAAGATGATTCTATAAAATGATTATGATATGGAGAGGTGATAACACAGCATGCTGTTTGCAGAAGAAAATATTATATGATTTCTTCTGGGTTTTGTGATGTTTGTGTTATTTGTGATACTTTCAGAATTTACAATTTTTTTTTTTTTTTTTTAGTACTGGCGATTGAACTGGGGGGTACTTCATCAATGATTCCCATCCCCAGCATTCCCTTTTTTTTAATTATTTTTGTTTAGAGAGAAGGTCTCACTAAATTGCTTAAGGTCTTGCTAAATTGCTGAGGATGGCTTTGAACTTGCAAATCCTGAGCCCCTGGGATTACAGACATCTGGGCCTCAGAATTCACAATTTGTTACTTTTCATCCTAAATAAATAATCACTGCTCCACCTGATTTTGTATTTGTAATTTTGTATATATATTTTTTTTCTTAGAGGGTCTCCTCTCTCCCAAATCCTGTCACTAGGTTCTGAAGGGCAGGTGAATGCCCAGATTGATGGGCACACATTTTCCTTTAGATTTGACTTCTGGAGGCATGTACATTTTCTGCATATTCAAGAAACATAAATAAATAAAATCTCCCTTCCTCATCCTTTTTAACATTCTAAAGTAAATAATCCCAGCTGGATTTCAAACCAATATCATAACCACATGGAAGGGGAAAATGAAAAAAATAATAATAAATGCAAGTAGCTGGTGAATACAGTGTTTGACTATGTGACCTCACACTTGGGTAGGATGTGGCAGGGGAGAAGGGCAGTTGGGTTAGTAGTGGTGGGTAGCCATGGGGGAAGCCACTCTGACACCATTTTGGATGGGTTGTTGGTTTGATGGATGAGGGAGTGGTCTGTTATGGGGAGCGCGGGTTCCACTGTGGAGGGAGGGAGAGATAAACATGGAGTGAAGGAAGGGTTTCAGGAATGGTGACGTGGCAGTGTGAACTCAGTTTCTGGAATATTTACATGCTCCTGTCTCCGAGCCTACCTGCGTGCCAGCGCTGCGGGTGGTGATGCGCACACACCTCCCTGCCTGCCTGCTGGAGGCACCCAAGTAAAGACACCAGCGGCAGGAGCGCAGCGAGGTCTCCATCGCCACCTTTCTCCAGCGATACCAGGAACACAGAAACAACGCATTCCAGGGCTGGCTCAGGGTCGGTACAAAATAAACCCTAATCACCTTTCTGTGTCACAAAGGAGAGCAGTGCTAGAAAAATGTGGGGGCAGGGCGCCAGGACAAAATCACCTCCAGGAACCCCCGACAGGCAAACCGAGGATATTTTGAGCAGAAGTACTTTGGAATATCAATCCACCATAAACTGTGGAAAAAGAAGGAATGAACCAGGCACTGTGGAGCACGCCTGTAATCCCAGAAGCTTGGGAGGCTGATGCAGGAGGATCGCGAGTTCAAAGCCAGCCTCAGCAGAAGTGAGGAGCTAAGCAACTCAGTGAGACCCTGTCTCTAAATAAAACAACACAGGGCTGCGAGGGGTTCAGTGGTCCAGTGCCAGAGTTCAAGTGCTATGGAAAATTATATTCCTACAAGATAGCCCCCAAGAAAAACAGAGGGACAGTGTAGCTCAGGAGGAGGGAAGGGAAATTACTCAAACATTAAAGCTCTCTCAGTACCTGGGAAAGAAAGAAAGAAAAAGTAGGAATGTTAGAGCCCATAACTATGACAAATAGGCAACCAAGTAAATGCACCCAGATGTGCATGGGAAAGAAGGGAGGGCAATTGCTGCCATGTTGAATTCTGTGTGGAGGTTGGATCACAAAAGCTTCATCAATGGCAGTAAGATATTTCATCAGACAACAGTATTTCTCCATAGGTTTATTATTAGTTGCAAGAAAAATTAATAATTTCCAGTGCAGGAATTTTACAGTGTCTTGAACGGATCAAAAATTAGCATCATCAGTAAGGGGTAGGTGACATCATTTTCTCCGTGTATCTCCAGATGAGGTTCTGAGAGACCCAATATCACTTACATGATATTCCAGCCAGAAATGCATAACTTGAACCTAATGGGGAAGAGACATCGGACACCCCCTTTCCCTCACTCATTTGTCCTCTCCTCCTTCTCCTCCTTCTCTACCCTCTTTCTGTCTCTGTCTCTGTCTGTCTTTGTCTTTGACTAGAGAATTTTCCATTTTATTAGTTATTTTAAAACATTGACTTTGGCCTTCTTGGATTCCAGAACATGTAGGGGAGCTTAATCTCTGAACCACATCCCCAGTCCTTTTTATGTTTTATTTTGAGAAAGGGTTTCTCTAAGGCTGGCTTTGAACTTGCAACCCTCTGCCTCACTCTCCAGAGCTGCTGGGAATACAAGCATGGGACATTGTGCCTGGTCATGAATTTCCACTCTTACTGGCATCTCCTTGCTTTTAATTTCTCTGGGTTTATTCTTTTGTTGTTATTTCAGTTATAAAGTTGGACACTCTGCTCATTAGTTTTCAGCTTCATGGGTTCACAAATAAATTCCCCAATAGAAATTTTAAAATGCTATACTTAGAAATCACTATCATTTTTTTATAAATTACTATATAATTCAGACATCATGTATAAATATTAAATTTATAATTTTAAAACTTTCCAGGAAGTGATCTCCAGGGTCAGATGGTTTTACTGGAGAATTCTACCAAAAAAAAAATTAAAGAATTAACACCAAGTCTTCTCAATTCATTTTATGAAGGAATTTTTCCTGATGCCAAAACCAGACTAAGACAGAACAAAAAGGAAAAGTTAAATCAATATTCCTCATGGATATAGACAAAAATATCCTCAAAGTATAGATAAGATTAAGTAACATACTAAAAGAATGATATACCAAATGGGATTTATTCCCCAAGGATGTAAGCCTTGTTCAATACTTGAAGATCAATAAATATGATCCCCATATTAACAGATACAGAGGAAATACATATAATTATGTCATTTTATGAAGAAAAAAACACCTGACAAAATTCAATCCTCATTCATCATTAAAAAAACAAATCTCAGAGAGGAATTCCCTGAACTTGATAAAGAGCCTCTACAAAAATAACAAAAACCAAAAAACCCACAGCTAATATCACACTTGGTGAGCTATAGCTAGGCAAGGAGTGTGTCGACATAAAATCAGTTTTTTCTTTTTTATTTTCTATCTGTTTTTTTTTTTTGGCTGTGCCAGGCAGAGTGTTCTAGAATATGCCAGGCAAGGGTCCTACAACTGAACCACATACCCTCTTAAAAAAAAATCAAAAGCATGACCCATAAAAAAGAAAGGTGTGGCCCACTCCTGTGATACCAGCGACCTAGGAGACTGAGGATCACAAGTTCAAGGCCAGCCTGGGCATGTAGTAAGATCTTGTCTCAAAATACAAAATAAAAAGGACTAGGGATGTATCTCAGTGGTAGAGCACTCCTGGGTTCAACCCAATACTGAAAAAAAAGAAGCGGGGGAGGAGATGTGAATTTGGCCTCACTTTGCTCTGAAAAATTCCCTGTTTAAGTGGATGCAAAACAAATTGAGACTGGGAAAAAATATGAGCATACCACATACCCTGCAAAGGATTGGAATCTAGACCATCTAGAGCTCAAAAATGCAATAACAAAAACATCCAATTAGAAAAAGGGCACAGACATTTCACCCAGGGGAACACACAGACAGCAAGTTAGCATGAAGAAATGTTGACCAGCATTAGCCATTAAGGCAATGCAAGGTTAAAAGTTCAGTGCTACACAACCATCAGAACGGTTAAAATCAGAACTCAGTGGCAGTGCCAAGAGGCTCTCAGGGTACACCTAGCTGATGAGAATAAAAAAGGTTGTGCTGTTCTGGAACACAACATATAATTTCTTTAAAAACTAACTATGCAACAACCACATGACCTAGCATTTGATTGCACTCCTGGGTATTTATCCCAGAGAAATGAAAACTTCTAGTCACTTAAGAACCAAATGTGAATGTTTGTAGCAATTTTATTTGTAACAGCCCCAAATCCTCTAACAGATGAATGGTTAAACTGTGGCACAGCCACATCCTGGAATACTACTCAGCAGTTCAAGGAATGGGCTAGTGAGACATAAAACAACGGGCTGGATCCCCAGAGAACCATGCTGAGTGAAAAGAGCCAGTCCTCAAAGGTGACACGCTGTACAGTCCTGCTAATAGTACACCCTTGGAACAACAACATTATAGAGAACATGTAACTATTTAAATGGCTGCCAGGAGTTAAGGAGGAAGTAGAAACAGGAAAAAAAAGTGGGTGTGGTTATTAAAGGGCATCACAGGAGCTCCTTGTGGTTGGAGATGTCCTGTGTCTTTGCTACATCAATGCCGATATCCTGGTTGTGATTCTGTGTTTGGTTTTACAAGGTGTTACCAAGTGGTTTAAGGTACATAGGATGTCTTAGCATTTTTCCCCCATAACTGCACATGAATCAACAATTACTCTACATGTCTTACAGTTTTCTAGGGATGAGGAAGAAGAGTCAGTTAAAGCAATCTAAATATGGCTGCATGGCTGTCAGGGTTGACCTTGACGTCCCTCTGGTATGGGCAAGGTGCTGTGGACCACAGCTGTGTTGTCATGGAGCCAATCCTCGGCATCCAGGCCGAAGACCTTGGCTCAGATCTCAATTTTGCCATTTACTGAGCCCTTGTCCTTTGACAAGCCACTTGTGGCGCAGTCTCTTGGTGCTCCCTGTTCCTTTATACTTCCATCTGCTCCGATAGGGCTGACCTGACCCTGCTAACCAGTTCGCACACAGGCCCACGCCTGGCCATTCAGGAGCTCATCAACCTAGCTAAAATGATTGGTTCAGATGTCAGGCTGCCATCAAGGCAGGGTTCCTGAGGGTCTTCCTTCAGCCTCCTTCCTCCTCTTCCTCCTCCTCTTCCATCTTCCCCCAAGAGCTATCAGAAGGGGCACCGGCTTCTTCTGGGACTACAGATATTAAGAATGCCTGGGAGCTCCCTGTAATCTTCTTCCCCAACCACCTGGAAGAAGAAGTAACTTGAAACCCCAGAAGGACCAGCCGGCCTGAAGTCAGCCACTGTGATAAATATCCTTTTTTATTTGTTGATTGGAATGAGATGTCTGTCGCTGGCACTTGAAAAAGTAGTGATTATTATTTCCTTTAACCACATTTAGTCTGTTTTATGACCTCTAATATAGGTGTAATAATAATAATAATACCAATTTCACAGGATTATTATACTTAAATAGATCATGCAGGTAAATCTGATCCTTCCCTTCTTAACCACTTGATTAACTTGGGTAGAGTCATGGAGAAGATTAAAACAGAATAGATGCAAAGGAGGGGGACTTAAAAGTCACCTAGGTGACCTATCCAATACTTTCTTGAGTCTTGTTATTTATGGTGGGTATAATAACAACTTAAAAAAATACATGATGTGGTTGGGAGAACCAAATGGCTTGATTCACATCAAAGCATTTTGCACAAAATGTAAGAAAACAGCTCTTTTACAAATAGCTTGAGGTCTGACGACAGGGATAAGGAATAGTCCGAGAATCCTCCAGGCAAATATTCTTAAAATACAGTGCACATGGGAAGCTGGTTGTAGGGGTGTGCACGTCTTCGGCTCCAGCTGCTCAGGAGGCTGAGATGGGGGATGCTTGAGTCCAGGAGTTCAAGTCCAGCCTGGTCAACACAGATGGACTCTGATTCAAAAACAAGAAAAAGTAAAAATATGAGGAGGAATAGGGCAGGCTACTTACAATGCAGATGTCTTCCTTTTTATAAACACCCAGGTTGCTCCGGTGCCACACTCTGGGAATTAGTGACTAGGGAGAGGGCAAGAAGATGTGGAAAGGGGGCACTGCGAAGATCGCTGCTGACCATCAGGGAACAGGCCGCAGGCAGTCACCAGGAGCGTGTGGGAAGGAAGTTATTGCTGGGTCACCACGGGCTCCTGGTCAGCGGCTTCCCAGGTGGAGTTCTGCCGGAAGCAGACCTGGAGTCAAGGCAAGTTCAGGTGTGCCGGGGTGATGGAGCACCTTCTGAACACTGCCACAGAAACGAGAGAGGCAGGGTGCAGGAGAAGGAGCCAACCAAGGGTGCCGTGGTGGGTGAAGTCCACCACTCAGCTCTTCCTGGCAGCTCTGAAGGGCAAGCAACGCTTCCTAGTACCCGACACCCAGCAGACACTGGCTATGGGGTGGGTGAGTGGGGCACTCTATCTCCCACCTGCAGCATCAGACAACAGTGCTCTGAGGGTCACAGGTGCTGGCCATTTTAGCAGTGAAACTCCAAGAAGCTGGAGGATGGGATCTGAGAGTCCGGGCGGGGAACAGAGTGTCCACTACAGAAGCATGGTTTGCACAGTGAGGTTGGTGCATTACCAAGGAAGGAGCAGAAGGGCATTTCGGAGTCCTGGATGCAAAGGGCCTTGGGGGTGGGGGCACCGTGGCCAGAGCTGCAGCTCCTGTGTTCTAATTTCCTGTATTCCTAGCAAAGCACAGACAAACATCCAGAGCAATCTGGAATGTCGCCCACCTTCCCACAACCCCTCCCCTGCCACACACACAAAAATGAGGTATTTTTAGCTGTGCTCATTTGCTGTCTGTCTCCCCAGACAGGGTTGCATAACAGGGTTTGCTGGGGGACAGGGAAGCTGCACTCATGAATGGTAAATCCATTTACACTTAGCAGAGCAGCCAGTGTGGCTTAGGGGAGTTGGCAGGCCCCAGACCTCCTGGCACACAAAGGGAAAACCTGATGGATGCCAGCGAGGCAAGGTGACTTCACATGGTGAGGAACGACTCCCGAGCCCTCCCACTGCCCCTGCCATTTTGGAGTTTTGGAATCACAAAATGTCATAGCTGGGAGAAGGGCCGTCAGCAGCAGATCACCTGGACTGCACTGGTCATTGTAAAAAGATGAGGACCTGAGGCCTCCAGGTGGGGAGGGGAAAGGGAAGAATATTTGTGAAGCAGAGGCACAATCAATCTCAGGTGCCATGGTGGGCACTTTTTCCAGATGGTTCCATTTTAGCCCCTCTGTGGCACTGTGGGGTGGGTTGATGATGCCATTTTATAAACAGGATTTGAGCTCTTGGAGGTACCAGAGCTTCTTCTCTAAGTCAAACACTCAGGAAGGAACTGAGGTTAGAACCAGGTCCAGGGGTGCCCAGCTAGTACCCTAGTGTGTTTTCTCAATCTTCAGAGTGAATCAGAAAATGACTTTCCAGCCAGCCACAAAGGAGCCCAGGCCTGCAGCCTCCACTGAAATGTCAGGGCCCCAGGGGTGGACACCATTTCATTGACTAGAACAGGGCCTACCTGACACACAGTAGGTGTACAAAAAACATCTATTGGATGACAAGTCAAGCAAGCAAGAACTTACTGTGCAGTGATTTGTCCCACCAAAGAAATAGTCCTGGCCCTTGAAGTGCTTGCTTTTGAGTTGATAGAAGTTGTGCACCTGAGTTTTGGGTTAAAGTCTTGAACTTCTTTCTATGAGAGTAAATAGGAAACGGACTGTGGAAACACCTGCAATGAATTCCTGCTATTGACTGCCCTGCGTCCATTTCTCTTCCTGCTTGGAGAAGTAGCCTGAATTTCTTTTCAAAACCTAACTCTTTCCTCCATTCTCAGCTTTATGATTAAGATGGACTCAACCTCACCTGCCTTAGAGGTTACCCAATCTGAATGCATCATCTCTGTTGATAATAATGACCAGTTGGGAAATGGTAACTATTTAAACTGATTCAGTCAGTAACTCATAAAGACCTTTTTCCTGAGTTTGAATTTTCTGTTTCTTGAATGAGGATGTATATAACTCTCAGACCTCTTGGAAATTTAGGGATTATGAATTTGGTGAGATTTGTCCAAAACAGAGTCAACATCAATTAAGCAAGTATAAGAAATTGAAAGAAAGAAAGAAACCACGTCCTAGAACACATTATATGGGATTCTGAATCAACTCTCCATGTACCAATCACCATGTATCTCTGAAGTTTTCAGAATGGCCAATAAATTTTCTTTATTAAAGAAAAAAGAAGAAAATGTAAACATGGAAAATGTCACTAATGGCCCCAAATGACACAGATGCATGTATGAGCTTGTTTTGTCCAGTTGGGCTGGGTTCAAAGCAGCTTTGTGAGGGGTGGGAGGTATTTCATCCTCTTCTGCCATCTCTCCTATGGTAGACTGAAAGGAGCTACTCCTCGTGCCTTCCACCCAGGACCTTGATCTGAAATGAGCTCCCTCCAATTCCCCATATTTAGGGCCCACCAGCCTTCAAGGCTGAGCCTGCGAGTCATCTCACCTAAGGAGCCCACCCTGATTCCTTTAGCTGGTAGAGATTTCTCCTACCTCTGAGTTCCTATGAAACTTGACTGGCACTTCCCTTGGGGTGCATGCCTTATCTTCTTTACTGACCCCCAAATAGGTATCAGGCTCACTGCTGTAGCCCCAAATACCTAATAGCTCTGACATGATGGTGCATCCCCAAAAGATGAGTATTAGTCTGGATGTGGAATGTTCCCTAAAATCTCACATGTTGAAGACTTGGTCCCAAGGTGGTGGCACTATTGGGAGGTGATGGAAACACACTCACACATGTGCCTGGCACCTTGACAGGGAGAGGTGAAGACTGGGCTCATTGGGAATGGCTGACTGAAGACTTCCCTGTACGGAAGGTCTCAGGGACTTCTGGTGCAAGGATTTCTTACATTGAGATTCAAGGTCCCAGACACAGCATTCCAAGAGGTCATGAAGACATTCTTCAGATTTCTTGTGAAATTTGCATCACTATAGTATGCTAATTTTAAGTCTTTGGAGTATAAACCAATGAGTGGATGACTGGGTCAAATGGTGGTTCCATTCCAAGTTATTTGAGGAATCTCCATTGCTCCAGTCAAGCAAGTCACTACAGGTATCCTGGAATCCAGCAGACATGAATTAGACTAGGGGAAGCAGCAAAGAGTTGGGGTCCTTCTTTAATTTCCTGCACCTATCTTGTTCCTCTTTAAAATTTGAGAAGCTTATACTTTTTTAAAATGTTAAAAATATTTAAAGCTGTTTCTTTAAAATTAGGACCTTAGGAAATATGATCTTGCCTGTGCTACTTTTAACATTTTTCTTGGTGCTGGGGATGGAACTCAGGGCTTCGCTCATGCTAAGCAAACACTTTTCCACTGAGCTACATCCTCAGTCACACCTCCTACCTATGTTTTTTGACTGTTTCTTCTTGTCACTGATAAAGATGAATGAAATTATGGCATTTACAGGTAAATGGATGGAGTTGGAGGATATCATGCTAAGTGAAAAAAGCCAATTCCAAAAAACCAAAGGCCAAATGTTTTCTCTAATATATGGATGTTGATCCACACAGTAAAGAAGGGGGGAACTTTGGATTGGACAGAGGGCAGTGAGGGGAGGGGGTGTGGGGTGTGAACAAGGGTGGAATGGGATGGATATTCTCACCCTGTGTACATGTATGATTGCGCGAATGGTGTGACTCTGCCCCATGTACAGCCAGAGAAATGAGAAGTTGTGCTCCATTTGTGTACAATGAATTGAAATGCATTCTTCTGTCAAATAATAATTAATAATAATAATAATAATAATGAAAGACTTCCCACATCCTGGTAAGTGAAACTAGTGGTGTAAATATTCTGGTCTCATTCTTGATTTTAGAGAGTGTTCAACATTGCACTTTCCATATCATGTCTGCTATGGATTTTTTTCATGTCAGATATTTATTAATCAACTTAATAAACTCCAACCAGCCAGCATGCTTTCAAGCACTTAGAAGAGAAGTGTGTCCTGGCTGAGTGGGAATCTTGTGGTTGGCTTCTGGAAGACTTCATTCTAGGCAGCTTTATGTTGACGTGTGTCATTGGAAGCCGGGACCTTCTTGCTTCAGTTTTGCTGTAATACACAGTCACCGAGTAGGACTTGTGGTGATCGTTGGGACCTAAAGCATCCCAGAGTTCTGGGTTATTCTTCCTATTCCCACTGATACCTGGATTAAATGATGCCAGATATAAGAATACAGTGCCGCTCCACACCTCCAGCTCCAGTAAGTGGGAAGAGGGGAATCAGGCTTGGATGCTTCTTGGCCTGACAGAGGATCTGGCAGATGTCTCTTGTTTAAAAGAAGATAAGAACAATCTGCAAGGCTAAGGCTAAGCTGTAGGATGTTTTGTATTCTTTTATCTGATTAAGCAAATTACCTTCTATTTCTACTTTGCATTCATAGATTTTTGAAAATAATATGCACATATACTTTGATTAAATAAAAATGAAACAATAAAAGATGAACACAGGAAGGAAGAGCCTGGGTGATGAGAAGCAGGGAGGCCAAGGGAGACCAGGTCTTGCAGGAGGGTCAGCAGGCCAGAGCCTCTGGAAGAAGCTCTTTATAGAGAGGGCTGCTGAGACAGGAACTAAGTTCCTAAGTAAGGAACTGCAGGTCTGAATCCTCAGAAGGTTCAAAAGTTGGGGACCAGTGGGGTCATCTAAGGACAGCAATACCACATGGCCAGAGAGGCAGGTGTCCTAGGCTGGCTGTGAGTCAGATGTGGGGTGTGGCCACTCAGTCCCACGATGACTGCATCTGCTACGGTGGCCAAGCAAGCCTCTCCATCTTCTCTCTGTCACTCAGGTAGCTTTATGATGGCTGGAGAAGGGACTTGGGTGTTCCCATGGCAACAGGGAAAAAAAAAAAGAATCTGAGGAAGGGAGAAAGAAAACCATTCAATTGAATCTGACCCTGAAATAAAAAGAAAAAAATCCAATAGCTGAGTTTTTTTAGGAAAGAGGAAAAATCAAAAACAGTGTTTGGTTCGTGAGTCACACTGACTTCTTCCAGTTACCAGTTTTCAGGCTCCAAACAGGGGAGCCTGGGGATGTCAGTGGTGGTGAGGATGCCCAGCTCACCTTCCTCCCAACCCTATGTTTGGCTCTTTCCAGAGAAAGAGTTACTCTGGCTGCCCAGAGCTCTGTGTCTCCACAGGCGCATGGAGCCAGGAGACTGGCCAAGCCACAACCTCCTGGGCCCCCAGTTCCCCTCTCTGGAGAGTGAGGTGCTGACCTGTGTGGTCTCAAGGTCCCTGAGGGCTCTGACATCATTTGTTGTGCTTTAGTGTGGGGAAAGCATCAGAGGTTGATAAGGCCATCCCCTGGTGCCTAACCGTTGGCTGTGTTGCAGGGGTGTGTTCTTCTGTCTGCAGTCTAGAGAGAGAATGCTGAGCCCCGGCAGCCATGCTCATCCAGAAAATGGCTGGAGTTTTAGCTATGCCAATGGGAAGGAGAGACTCTAAGGGCAGGACAAGGCTGGAGGCTTCTTGAGGAGATCCCTCCAAGCCTGAACACTGATTCTGTTGACTGCTTGGGCTGGTGCAGGAGATGGAGTTCAGATGCAGGGGAATGGACTAGAAGGCAGTCACCATCCAGCAAGTTCCCAGTCCCAGCCATGACTTTGGTATAAGTTTGGTAGCAACTTCCCTCAATGGCTGCATCCCCACCACCTTGCTACATGCCCTTTCTCTATGAAGGACAAGCTTCATCGCTCCAAGAATTGAAGTACATGCCCTCCAACAATGGACAGTAGGAATATGGCAGCCATATTCATGTCACTCAAGGAACACTCAGTCAGCACTGAGAGCCAGAGTAGTGGCAGGAATCTTCTGCACCCTCAGTCAGCCTCTGCCTGTGAACCTTGTCTAGAGAGGCAATCTGACTGAGCTCAGTACACCTGGTGTGTAATGTCACAGGTACGTGTTCACTGTGACACTGACCTCAGGGCCTAGGCCCCACTGATTCTGTTCTACAATGCAATGCACAGAGACCCGGAGGTGTGGAAGGCCCTGGTGGGGCTGGCCTTTGCTGAGCATAGGCATGTGGCATGGTGGTCACCAGGTGCACCTCCCTGTTATCCAATGAGCAGTAAGCAAAGTCTTGCAGGAAACACCTGAGAGTTTGCAGAAGGGGTTGTTTTTCAGGGATGTATAGAGGACTAAGGAACTCACGAGGATAGGCAGCCCCAGGGAGTCCTACAGAGAAAGTTCTTCCACCCTTGACCCTGAGGGGCTTAGGGGCAGAAGCCTGTGATGGGAAGGGGTGACAACTGAGCCTGGGAGAGGGGATGAGGATGAGGGATGAGAGCTGTAGCTGGGAGAAGATGAAAAGCTCTACTGAACCAGGGCTCCCAGCAACTCAGGAGACTGAGGCAGGAGGATTGCAAGTTCAAGGCCAGCTTCAACAAATTAGTGAGGCCCTGTCTCTAAATAAAATGTAAAAAGGGCTGGGGATGTGGCTCAGTGGTTAAGCATACCTGGGTTTAATTCCTGGCACCAAAAATAAATAAATAAATAAATACAATAAGCTAGGGCTGGTAGGGAGGAAGTGGGGTCACCCCTTTGGCCTTTCAGTTTTCCTGCCAGGGTGCCATGGCCAAATCCAAGCAGAATTCAGGAGGGGAAACAGAATAGGCTGAGGATAGAGATCAGCCCCCAGAGCACAGGGCAGGAAGGGGAGAGGTGTCCCTGGAAGGTAAAGACCTCCTGTGCCTCGTTCCCCATGTTAAACCAGTGACAGTAACACCACCCACAGCATAGGCTACCGTCAGAATTAATTAATTAGATACATTAGCTACCTATCTGTCCTCTCCCTATCATCCCAGTCTAACCAATGCCTTGATAAGCGCCTGGCCCAGGTGTGCACAGGTTAGCCATGATTGTATTATTACACACGTTTGCTCCCTTACTCCACACACCCAAATATCCTTCCTCCCCTTTGGTTGGAACCAAGCATCCTGACTCCCCAGGCCAGTATCCTTCTTCACCCACCACTGTCCACTCTGAAGTGTCCACCTTTGAGTGACTGGCAACATCCCTGGACAGCTTACTTCACCAGTTGGCCTTGGAACAGCTGGGTCTTTCAGTCAGGGGAACATGTGACCCAGAGTGGGGCCAAGTAGGACCCCAGCTGTGTGCATGGACTCTTTGGGGTGAGATTTCTGCTGTTCTCACTGTGCTTGGTCATGACCTTCTGTCCTGGGCCATGTGGCCCTGTTCCCACCTATGGAGGTGCCTCTGAGCGAGGCTTCAGCTGACCTCAGAGTGACCCCCTCTCCACCCCTCCGGGTCCTGGGTCATCTGCTCAGGGCATACATGTGAGCCGATTGTTTTTGTAGTGTTTTGTTCACAATAGCAACAAGCACCCCTCTTCCGCAGCCTCTGAAGGCAAGATGCTGTCAACTAGGAGGGGCCACAAAGTAGCTGGCAGCAAAACACCCAAAACACAATCTTAGGCTCATCAAAACTCTGCAAAACAAACTCAGTCTCAAGAAAATATTTAAAAATTTTTAAATGAACAACAACAAAAAATGTCAGGCTCAAGCTCCTTCCCGGTGATGACTCATTGGCACAAACCTAGGCCTTGCTTTGTGGTGTCAGGTCTGCCCCCTTCTGCCACATTGCAGCCTTGGGAATCTCTGTGAACTCTGACACGGCACCACTTAATCCAGAAACCCTCAGATTCCAGGACTCAGAGGAGGCCACCATTGGGCATCAAGGATCTTAGGAACACATATGAATTCCAGGTCAATAAAGTTGAGAAACTCTGACTTTTGCATGAATTGTACCATTTTCTTGTGGTCTGAGCTTTCATCAGAGTTCTGATGGTGTCTTGTATTAGTCAGGATGGACCAAGTGATGCTGTGATAACAAGCAATCCCCCATTCTCAGTGGGTGATACCAATAATGAATATTCAGAGAGCCATTGATTGGAGTCTATTTTTTGTCCCTGTTCCTCTTCCTTACTGCCCAACTATGAAAGGACAAACTAAACAACAATAGACAAACATACCAAATTTCTTGATTTGATTATCCTGTGTGTGGTAGCACACTAAGATCCAAGTGTTTTATGAAGTGCTCTTATGTGCTCTTGTGAGGCAGAGGAGGAAACTGAGGCTCCCAGAGGGGAATCCACTGTCCTAAGTCCTCTGACTAGTTGTCCAGTCAGAAGCTGGACTGAGATTTCAACTCAAGCCCACCCCAATGGCTGCAGGAATGAACCCAATCACATGTAATTTTTCCAACATTGCTACTAGTTCTAGTCATTGGTTTGGGCTTTTGAGTTTACATAGCATTTCATTCATTTGGAAAATATTTGCTGAGCACTCTCCATGTCCTGAGAATGGTTCTGATGCTTGGGCACAGGGTATAGGGAAAGAAAGAGAACAGATTGGGGGCTGCCAGATGAGAATCATGGAACCACTGACTGGGGAAGGAACAGGGTTTTAACCAGGAGGCCTGGTGCCTAGTGGGGATCCAGGCTCCACAGTGAATTAGCCAGAATGACTCTTGAGCCTTTCACACCAGACCAAGCCACCTGCATCCATGGAAGGGCTGGGCTCTCTGAAAGGGGTTTTGGAGACATTATGGTACCACTGAGCCCAGGCTGCATTTTTTAAAAATGATAAATGTGATTCTAAACATTCATCATTTAGTCTCCAAAAGCTTGGGATCTGGTTCAGAATGTTCCAGCAACGTTTATGAGATGAATGAGTTAATGAGTAAATGAACACATGGATGAAGACTGGTGGTGGGCAATGCCCCTCTGCTCTTTGGACCTCAGTTTCCTCATCTGTCTGCTGAGCCGATGTCTAAGGACCCCTTCCCTCAACATGTGATGACTAATGTGACAGCAGCATGCCTGTGGGGTTGGAAAGCCTGTTTGCCATGTCATCCCCAAAGGACCATGTGTCAGTCCCCAGAGTTGGCTTCTGGATTGTCTGGGTGGTTTCAGCCCAGAGACGGTTGCTCCCTCAGCCAGTATGGCTCTTGGCTCCAGCAGCCTTGTTGTGGGGTTGGTGGGAAGCCGTGTTCTGAGACTCTGGGGCCAGAGTTCGCGTCAGAGGCAGACGGGCGTGACCTTAGGAGCACTGACGAAAATACCTTTTCCCAATTACCTCTTCTGCATGTCCCTGGAATTCCACTGTTCATGATTCCACTGGGGTCAGCATTACCCTTTTCTTTTGTGGGTCTGCTTGATAAATGCTGCCAATCTTGGCCGAGTAATGGAACATCTGGATAAAATTCAGTTCCTGAAGCCTCTCGAGTGCCAACCTCTGCACCAAGGGGCTGGGGTAGATGGAGAGGCGGCAGTGGTTGACGGTCACACCACGACTGGGTGTCCAGCAGGTGCTATGTGACACAGACCACACACATCCCTTGCTTCGGCCCTTACCTTAACCCTGGGGGATATGCAAGTTTGGCCTCATTTTACAGGTGGGGAAATTAAGTCAGAGAGGCTGAGACACTCACCCAATGTGACATAACTGATGTCTCCCGCCCACATGACCACCGCACTACAGCCACCTCCAGTGGGGAGAAAGTCAGGGCAGTGAACAGGACAGAGGCTGAGGGCAGGCATCAGTCACGGGCCATGCGGGGAGCCATGTGGAGGTGATCAGGAAGGCCTGGAAGATCGTATTCCAGTTAATTCTGGAAGGATAAGAAGAATTTTCATATCTTGAGAAGGGAGGAGGGCACCACAGGTTTAGAAAGTTACAGAAGTCAAGCCACTTGGAGGGGGCTGGGTGGAGAACACGGAGAATACAGGAGCAGTCATGAGGACCACGGGCCGGGCGATGGAATCCACAGGATTTGGCGACGGGGAGCCATTGAAAGTATTGGAGAGAGAAAAATTCACGAGGTCTGTTTTAAAATAATCCCCTGCTGAAAAAATGTCACAGACCAGAGAGGGCTAAGGAGACAGGATGTAGCAAGGCATCCTAGATGGGATTCTGGAGTGGAAAAGTGCTGAGAGCCATTGCCAAGTAGGAATGATGCATGGCAATTTCTTTGTCAGCCTACCCCATGTTTCTTAGAGGAAGGACTCTCCATTGTGGACCCAGGTCATTTGCAGTGACATTGCATGAATGGTGACCTTGCTCAAGGACCAGGGCGGATCCAGGTTTAGGGTGTATCCTGCTGGGAATAGGGAATATCCTGCTCCTTGGGTTTAGGGCGGTTCCAGGTTTAAGGTGTACCCTGCTGGAATAGGGCATATCCT
Organism: Ictidomys tridecemlineatus; assembly: GCF_052094955.1. Lineage (NCBI taxonomy): Eukaryota > Metazoa > Chordata > Mammalia > Rodentia > Sciuridae > Ictidomys > Ictidomys tridecemlineatus. Next base: position 86,004,673 of record NC_135485.1, read on the forward strand.
GCTGCCTCAGGCACACCCGCTCCTTGAGTTCCTGTTGAGTTCTCACGGGATTCAGAGAGTATTTTGGGATACAGAGCCCAGTGGAGGTGTGGATTTTCCCCAGAATGTATGTGTAGAGTGCCGGTGACAGTTGGAGAATAAAGAGTTGCTGTTTGAATCTACAAGGTGTGTGGTGGCTCGGTTATTTTGTGCCCAGCCAGACTGCAGCAGAAAAGGACATTAGGAAAAGACTAGTGACATCCAAATAGGCCTGCAGCTTAGTTTCTAGTAACACACACGTGTCGGCTCCTTCACTGGGACAGTTGGATTGATGCTTGTCAGCAATAGGGAAGCCAAGTGAACCGTGTATAGGAACTCTGGAATATGTTTGCAACTTTCCTGTAAATCTAAAGCTTCCCAAATGCAAGTCTCATTTAATTTAAAAATTTTACTCCTCCTGCAGGCAGCATGGAGATGGAGCTGAGCTAGGAGGGTCAGGATGTGGGTAGAGGGTGTATGAGCTGCCACCATCCTAGTGACAGTGAGAGCAGGGCTCTGCCGGTGGCAGAGGGACCAGAGGGAAGGGGGCAGAAATGACCAGGAGTTGGTCAGACAGAATTTGGCAACTGGATGTGAGGGCTGAGATGGATGCTTGAGTCCAGAGTGAGGTTCTGTCCCTAGCCCAGTGCCAGGTGAGGAGGAGACCTCCCCAAAGAAGGGGTTGGGTTACCACCAACCAGCCTGGCCGATTTGTGGGAAGGGGATACACACCAGTCCCAGTGACTTCTGGGCATTACCACATTCTGCTGCTGACCTTATTTATGGAGGAGCTAGATTCTTCACAAGAGTGCTTTCCAAATTATTGGTGGAAAAGGCCTGTTTTTAATTTTTGAGTATATTTTCACTTCAACGAAGATCAGTATTTGGTCTACACCCTGTTGGATGAGACAAGTGCACTGAGCATGTGCTTGAAAACCAGGGGTGCTTAATCACTGAGCCACATCCCCAACCCTTATTATTTCTTTAAATTTAGAGACAGGGTCTCACTGAGTTGTTTAGGACCTTGCTAAGTTGCTGAGGCTGGCCTTGAAATTGCATTCCTCCTGCCTCAGCCTCCCAAGCAACCTGCCGGGATTAGAGGAGTGTGCCACTGCACCCAGCTGACTTTAGACATTTTCAAGATGTTCTAAAAGTTTCTGAACCTTTGCCTTCCATTCCCGTCTTCATCTCAACGAGTAACCACACAGTTCATGGCACAGCACTGCTCTGTTTTGGCCTTGCATTTACCCCAGAATTAGAGGTTGGGGGCTTCAATTGATAGATGAGGAAGTCATGACTCAAAGAGGTTCCAAAGTGGGCTGGGGATGTGGCTCAAGCAGTGACGCGCTCACCTGGCACACATCGGGCGCTACGTTCGATCCTCAGCACCACATAAAATAAAGATGTGGTGTCCACCAAAAACTGAAAAATAAATATTAAAAAATTCTTTCTCTTCCACTCTCTTTAAAAAACAACCAAAAAGAAATTCATAAGTAGCCTGAGTTCACATGAACCTGGAGGGTTGCAGAGAGCCAGGATTTCCTCTGTGGTCAGTCTGTCTGGAAGTAGTACCCCATCCAGTTCACACGGCCCTGTCAACACACAGGCAGCCTGTCACCTGCCTCTTGCCCTGTGTCCTTCGTGTCAGTTTGGAAGCTCCTCTCCAGTCCTCCTCCCTGGAGCTAGGTATGGGTTGCATTGGTTCAAGAAAAGGAGAATGTGGAGTGGCTTGCCTGGAAAAGCACTCACAGGGTGACCTCACAGCCCGTCTCACTGGGACCCTGCGACCAAAGCTGGCAGAGAGATCAGGGCAGAGGCGACCTTAAGAGAGTAGTCAACACTATTGACCCTGACACTGGTGTTGCTCCCAGGTCTCCACCTCTGACAGACTGGGAGGGGAGGGAGGGTTACACAGTGTCCTGTCTAAGGATCTCCTCTTTAGTGAACCCAGGCAACATTTTTAGCGGCTACTAAAAATGACAGTGGAGCCCAGCATGGTGGCACACACCTATAAGCCAGCTACTTGGGAGGCTGAGGCAGGAGGATCACGAGTTTGAGGTCAGCCTGGGTGATTTAGGGAGATCCTGTCTCAAAATAAGACATTAAAACATTGGGGATAGCCGGGTGCAGTTGCACACGCCTGTAATCCTAGCAACTAGGGAGGATGAGGCATGAGGATTGCAAGTTGGAGGCCAGCCTCAACAACTTAGCAATGCCCTAAGAAACTTAGTGAGACCCTATCTCAAAATAAAAAATAAAAAGGGAGGGATGTGGCTCAGAAGTTAAGCACCCTGGGTTCAATCTCCAGTACCAAAAAAAACAAAAAGCGGACTCATTGGTAGAGTGCGTCTAGATTCAATCCCCAGTGCTGCAATGAACAAAGAAACATGCAAAAATATCAGCATAAAAAACAGAGTGCAGAGATATTAATTGGTGATGAATCGGTGACTTGTGCCGCGGGAGATTCAGAGTTCTCTCCCTCTGAGACAGAGTGGGCTCTGGCGCTGCTACTCTTCAGGCCCAAGCGCAAGGCTCAAAGGAGCGGGGCTGGTGGCAATCTGCATCTCCTTTCCAGGTTTCTGAGGAAGCCTAAGCTTGGTGGTGCCAGAGAAAGGGGCAGGTGAGACGGCCACAGGCAGCACAGCACTCCGCAGCCCTCGGTGAAGGGGCTGGACATCTATGGCTCTGTGGGTCTCTGAGCTGTGGGGACCCTCCCCTGGGGTGACCCAAAGGCTGCGCTGGTGTCTCAGGAGGCTCCTGGTCTCTTCCAGGACTCTTTCATCTATTCATCAAACAATCACAAAGCCCCACTGGATACAGACAACTGTGTTGGCTCTGGGGACAAAATGGCACAGCACATACTTCCCACTCCATTTCAGAGAGCACAGCCATCCTTAGCTCCTGCACAGATCTCCTTTCCTGGAATCCTCCCGTTCCTGGAATCCTCCCATTCCTGGAATCCTCCCATTCCAGCCTCCGCTGACCCGTCGTGTTTCACAGCAGGACTCTCTTGTCCAAACCTTGAAGCTCAGTTTGGAATATCCTCCATTACAGCAGAGATACAGTACATATATCTTGTGGGAGCACCTGAGGCCCGCTAGCACTTGGACACACTCCGTGGCACCCATGGGGACTCACAGTCTTCAGTCTCTACCGCCGGCCTCCGCTCCTACCTCCTGGTCTCATCCCAGCACACCGTTCCCGTGTGCATTGTGTTCTGGCCGCACACAGCCACCCATCAGATCTTGCTTTCTGTTCTCTGTGCCTTTCCTCCCACCGCCTCCTCTGCCCCAGTGATTTGGGGGTTTTCATTTCTCTGCATGTGGAGATCTTAATTGCCCACAGCCAGCTCACAGGTCAGCTGCACCAGAAGTCTGATTTCCGCAGTCAGAGGTACACATGCTCCCCGTGTGGGGAGGACTCCTCACCTCTGGCCGACACCTCCCATTTCCAGAACACACTGCGAGGAGGCTGCACCTCTGTTTCCACCACTGTAGAATCTGCTTATGGAGGCTGTGAATTAGGGTTCTCCTGGGAATTGGAACCAGGGGCATTGTGGGATTGGCCCACTCCACGGCAGAGGCTGAGAAGTCCCACCATCTGTCACCTGCAAGCTGGAAGCCCAGGAAATCTAGTGTTGTAATTCAGTGTCTCATGGCCTGAGAACTGAGGAGCCAATGGGGTGCATCCCAGGTCAAGGGCAAAGGGGGTGAGATGAGGTGTTCCAGCTCAATCGGCAGCAGGAAGCAGGGAGGTCTTCCTCCTTCGACTTTCTGTTCTCCCCAGGTCCTCAACAGGTGGCACAATGTCATCCCAGGCTGAGAAAGACTGTCTACTGTCTACCGCAGAGGCCACTGATTCAAGTGCTCATCTCACAGGCACAGCCTCAAAGCACATGGCTCTGGGCACTGTTGGCCAGTCCAGTGACAAGAAATTTAACTACCGTAGGCAGTTCTCAAAACTGTTTACCTGGGATCTTCTCTTTAAAAATTTTTTTTTTAATATTTAAAAACTTTTTAGTTGTAGTTGGACACAATACTTTTATTTTATTTATTTTTATGTGGTGCTGAGGATTGAACCCAGGGCCCTGCATATGCTAGGCAAGCGCTCCACCACTGAGCCACAACCCCAGCCTTGGGCTGTTCTTTTTGTTGCACAGGATCACAGACCTACATAGGCATAGCCTGCATCCAGTGCAGATTGTAGCAGGGGACACAAGGCTTCCAAGGAATGGCTCCAGAAAAGAGGGACTTAAGTTTATGCCATGTACTTAACTTAGTAAAGAGATGTTGGTAGTTGTGGTCCAAAGTTTGGAGCTAGATTGATCATCGCTTCATAGAAAGAAAACAAATGAAAGAGAAAAGGCAATCATTAACTCATGAAAAAAAAAAGTCATTCCAAAGAAAATAATGTCATCTAGTGCTCTAGGTGGCTCAGTCCTGACTCATATTTACATAATCATAATCACAGTAATGCTGAATTAGAGACTTGAGCAAATAATGTGGTTCGATCATATGGAAAGGTGGAAGTGTGGTGTGTGTGTGTGTGTGTGTGTGTGTGTGTGTGTGTGTGTGTGTGTGTATTGGGGGAGAAATACAAGACAGCTATGTGGTCATCTGTGACAGTTAATAGCAAATGTCTAAAATTTTAAAAATCAAGAATCAATGTCAAAAGCCAGACTCAACAATTTAGCAAGGCCCTAAGCAACTTTGTGAGACCCTGTCTCATAAAAATGAAAAGGATCAGGGATGTGGCTCAGTGGTTCAGTACCCCTGGGTTCAGTCCCTGGTACAAAAAAAAATGAAGTAAAAGACACATCTGCCCTCCCATGTTCACTGCTGCCCTATTCACAATAGCCAAGCAATGGAATCAACCTAAGTGCCCACCAGCTGATGAATAGATAAAGAAAATATGGTTTTAAACAATGGAATATTATTCATTCTTAAAAAGGAAGAAAATTTATCATCTGTGATGACATGGAGGAAGCTGTATGACATACTGCTAAGTGAAGTCAGCTGGGTGCAGAAAGACAGATGTCACATGCTCTCACTTATGCATGAGATCACAAAAGTCAAACTCCTAGGAACAGATTAAAACAGCAGTCTTAAGAGGCTGGGCCGGGGAGACTGGTGTTGGTCAAAGGACACACACCATTTCAGTTAGACAGGAAGAATAAGTTCAAGAGATCTAGTGCACATTATGGTCACCATAGTCAATAACAACATATTGTATACGTAAGCATTGCTAAGGGAGTAGACTTAAAGTGTTCTCACCACAAAAAAAAAAAAAATTAAGTGAGAAAATGCTATTTTCAACAGCTTGATTTAGCCAGTCCACAATGTGTTCATATACTAAAATGCCATGTTGTGCACCACCAATATATACAATTTTTACTTATCAGAAAATAAATTAAAAGAAAGCTTAAAAAAAACCAGAAAAGTTGATTAAGTAGAAACGTGCAGGTGAATACACTCTAAAAATTGATGCTTCTGGTGTATGGGAGGTTGTTTCAGAGACTTTGTTTTTGTTGTAAATTTTACAGTATTGTGGCTGGGCATGGTAGTGCACATGTAATTCTGGCAGCTCAGGAGGCTGAGGCAGGAGGATCGCAAGTTCAAAGCCAACCTCAGCAAAAAAGGCGAAGTGCTAAGCAACTCAGTGAGACCCTGTCTTAATAAAATATAAAAAGGGGCTGGGGGTGTGGCTCTGTGGTTGAGTGTCCCTGGGCTCCGTCCCTGGTACCAAAACAAATTTTACAGTGTTGTTTGACTTTTTAAGACTAAGCACAATATTGCCACGATTAGAATTACAATTTAAAAAACTTAAAGGTAAGGCAATGACATGTCAAGGGCTGTCCCTGCTAAGCTCTTCTGTACCCTACCCTGCTCCTCCTGGGGAAGAGTGGCAGGGACCGAGGAGAGCCAGCCCTCAGTGCCCAGGACATTTCTTCTCCACAGAAGGGTCTCTGAGGCATCTGCTCCACCACAGCTGGGGGTTCTGGTGGCGGCCTATCTCATAGCCAGAAGCCCAGGGAGACAGCCCCCCACTCCAGCCTGTCCGGTGTTGGGTGGCGGAGTGCTTGGGAAGCCCTCGCAAGCTGGGGTGGGGGGTTTTGTTTTTCCTCTGAGACTCAGGCACTTCTGGTAACCATTGTTCCCGAGTGTGGTTTTTCAAAAACTTATTCTCTGCAAATTCCATGGGCAGCCCAGACTGAGTCGTCCATCTAGGAATTTGAGGGGCCAAGAGCAGAAATAACATTTTATAGGAAAAGGGGGATCAAAGCCCGCAGGCTCTCTGTGGAATCCACCAGGTCTTGCACTTTCAGGCTCACACCTTGTTAACGGCCTGCTGCGCCCCGCCAGCTTGGTTTTCAACAAGCTGCCCTTGGTGTGCTCTGGCTCTTTGTAACATCTTGCAGGCGAATTGCTGTTTATCCTAGAATTCGGGTAAGTTCCCAGGGACCCCAAAGCAGGACCCAAGCCCCACCATACAAAAGATCTTGTTAACATAGGTGGCTCATTTTCTCTACATTCTTTCCTGCTCTGGAACAATGGTATTGATGTCTCTGATGCTTTTACAGTTGACAGAGCACCTCACCATGCCACCTGTGGAATGTCAACATAGGAAGGGCAAGGAGTAGTGCTTCCACTTTATAGATGGGGAAAATGAGGTACAGTGAGGTTAAGGGACCTACACATTATCACACAGCTAGAAGGTGTGGAGTTGGAAATGGAACCCAGGTTTCCAAGGTCTTGGCTAGTGTCAACACAAGACATCTGAAAGTGCCAGCCCCTGACTCAGAGGCATTGGCCCAGGCACACCTCACCTGCCTGCTCTTCTTAGGTGGCACTTGGCCTCCTGGCCTCTCTGGCTCCTACCCTTCCTCCACCCTACCCTCCTTCTCAGGACCTGAGTTTGGGCTGTGACCATCAGTTGGCAGAGTCTGAAGTTAGTCCACTCTGAAGTGTGACTAAGTGCCCCTCAGTCCCTCCCAGGCCAATGTAGACCAGGCCACAGACTTGATATTAGGTCTAAATCCCTGCTCTGCAACTTGATGGCTGTGGCCTTGGGCAAAACCTGAAGAGTCTGGGCTTCCACGTCCTGTTTGAAGTGAGGGCGATCATTCCACACAGTGGGATCTTGATAGATCAGATAACCAGAACGACTCACCCACTCTACAAGAGAAAGGGACCACTAATATCCATCAGAGTCCACTGGCCTCAGCCACACCCACTATCCGCCCCATTTCACAGGTGAGAATATTGACACTCAGGAACAACAGCTGACTTGTCCAAAGCCACACAGTGGGTAGGTGGAAAGTTCAGGCCTAGGTCATAACTTGGCCTGTTCCCAGTCCCAAGTTGGCCCATGTGGGGGCCATCAATGTCTGCCTGTCACGTACCCATCCTTCAGTGCCCGGGCCAGTCCCTATCTCTCGACCTTCAGAGAGTTGCTGGTAAATTCTTTCCTGAAAACATAAACGTCAGACCAGGGATGTGACTCAGTGGCACCACATTTGCGTAGCAAGCCTAGGCCCTGGGTTCCATCCTCACCACCACAATAAATAAATATGAAAAAATTTAAACTTAAACATGTTAAAATGCTTGTGGCTGCAAGTAACAATTCATGACTAAACCATGAGGGAAATAACGTGACATCTCACGACATCTCACGAGAAGCTATCCGGTGACTCAGACTTGGTGAGTTCAGGGCTCAATGTGGCTGTCCCTGAGTGACAGGGTGGATGTGGCAATTCGGGGGACTCACACAGGTGGATGAGTTCAGCGAAGGGGGCCTTTCCTGCTCCATGTGGCTGCTGATTAACAAGTGAGAGAGCTTTCCCAGGAGCCCCCCCCCCGCCCGCAGAACCCCCTTCACGTCTCTCTGGCCACAGTTATGTCATGGGCCATCGTTGGAACCGAGACTGACTTGAGCTTTGTCAGCGTCTACCCTGGGTTTGATACAGGGGAGGATGTCGAAACAGACAGACAGACAAACCTAGTAGGCTATGGTCAGAAGCCCCCACTGAGGCTGCTGCCCAAGGACCCACCATAGTGAGCCCAGGAGAGCAGGCAGCCCCTGCCGCCACCTGTCCTTGTTCTCAGCCCCTCTGCCTTTCTTCCTTCCTGCCCTCCACCTCTCCAGTCCCTCCTTCCAGCTGCCTTCCTAGTCTCGCTCCTCTCTTCCTCACTTATCATCTTCCTGCCAGACTTTAAACTTGGATCAAAAAGTTTCTTCAAACCCCTTCTCTTTCCCGAGTTTGCCAAGTCTTCCCGGGCTGCCTAGAATTCTCCCCTGCCCTTTCCTGGCGTGGGATACCTACTTGGAAGGGGAGCCTTCTGGAGACACAGTCCCTGGACCCCAAGTTATGAGCCTGACCATAGAAATTCCTGGCCTCCAGAGTAGGCCCGTGCAGGGCTTGGAGGAATGGACTATTTGGGAAATAACAAGAGTGCTCTGGCCTTCGCCAGAGGAACATGAAGGAGGGTGGAAGCACCTGGAATTGCCTGCGCGCCCTGCCCTGGTCTGAAGCGTGGAGTTTCAGGAGGGTCTTGGAGCTGGGCTGGCGCATGTGCCTCATCTTCCCAGTTGGAGCGCCTGGCCCCAGAGGCACTAGGCCAGCCCCGGGCACAGGCAGTAGGCACTGGTGGCCTCCTCCCTGAGTCCTGCAGGCTGGCCTGGCACTGGGATGCCCCTGTCCTGGAAGGCAGCTGCCCCCGACGTGAACTTGCTGCTCTCTGAAGGTTCCACAAATTCCTGAGGCCTGGGAGCCTGTCAGGGCTGCCGGGACTCTGGGGGAGAAGGAGTGACTTCATCCACATTCTTTCCAGCTTCTAGTCGTTGCTGTATTTTTGAAGGCAAAATGCCATCACCCAGACCCTTTCTAAACCTCCATGTGGCTTTCCAAAAGGACAGAAAGGGGCTTCTGCTCTCCAGGAAAACCTCTATCCAGTCCTCCAGGACCAGGGAACCTCACCCACCCAGCCAGGAGGCGTAAATGCTCTCTTTGTTCAGGGAAGGGGCCTGGAGAGCCACCAGGTCTGAGCCCGGTGATGGCTTTCCCTCCTGGGCTCTGCCTGGGCTGGGGAACCAGTGATCCTGTGCCAAGCAGCACAACCACCCGGGTGGCAACGGATGGTGCTGTGAACTCCCATGGGCCCCACGCACCGAGACGGGGCGGGGCGGGGAGCATGACCCCAGCTGAAGGGCTTCAACATAAACACCCTGGTTCTGCTACCAGGCAGACCACTCCTCTGAGCCAGCACTGCTCGGGGCCTGGGGTCTCTGCCACACACCGAGCTCATCCCCTTCCTCCGTCCACAGTCCCAGCACCATCTGGTATATGGCAGGATCCCTACCCACCCTTGCCTCTGCTGAAATACTTCCACCTCATCCATGCACACGGTTCTGCCACTTTCCTCACCAGAAACTGCCTCTTCCTGAAGTCCTTCCAGGTGTCCAGTCAGAATTGAGCAGTTTCCCCTGTTCCTTATACACATCTGTTATCCCACCTGTGTAACTTTGGGTCTGCCTCTCCTTCCTGCATCCCCGGCTCAGTGCCAGGTGCAGCATCCTGCAGGAATGGGGTCCTCAGCCCTGTTGATGAGAACTCACTCTCTTTTAAGCATTCCATCTGTGTAAAACTAATATTAGTTAGCTAATAGCTAGTGTTTATTGGGAACTTCCTAGGTGTCTGATCAGAGTCAAAGTACAGTGTGGGCACTGATTCATGCGGGGAAACTAAGGCACAGAGATGTTAGGCAAACTGCTCAGAGCCACACAGTCAGTAAGTGGCAAAGCCTAGATTTAACTGTGGATAGCTTTTGTCCTTTAGCCTCTGCTCCCTGTCTCAGAGTGGGTGGGAACACAGGGTCTGACTGTTGTTGCTTGAATCAGGGCCCTACCTTCCCTACCTGTGTGAGCTTGACAGTGTCACCTTTGTGCCCGAGTTTCCTCAGGTATGAAATAGAGGCAATAATAGTAGCAGCTTCAAAATGAGAATTCAGTGAAAAATTGTGTGCGAGATGTCTTTGCACAGAACTTGGCGTGTAGAAAGAGCACTCAAGCAAGCGCACTGTTTATTCTCCTCCTGGAGCATCCCATCTCAGGATGTTCCTGGCCCCCGGCTTGAGGACCAGGCATTGAGCACCACTCCTAGGGAAATTCTTGGCAGCGTCACACTGTGTGACTCCCAAATGCAAGAGCCACCCCTGCCCAGGATTCCGGCAAGGTCTGTCTATGTGTTGGGGGCCGGATGAGGTCAGGCCCAGTACTGCCATGTGACACCTCCCAATTCCAGCCATCCCAACACCCCAGAAATAAGCCACTTTCACTGTCATCAAGCCACCAGGGCAGGATCCCAGCATTAGAAGACAAATCCCAAACACCCCAGGGTTGCAGTCAGAGGCCCAGAGAGAAGAGATTCTCTGTGTCTTTCATGAAAGGCATTGGTGCACTGTACCCAGGGCTTCCCCACAGGCAGAAGACTTTTACTGACATAAAACTGCTTCAAAAGATGTATGTGTGAGGAAGAGACCTGGGGGTGCCAGCAAGAATAGAGCTGTGTGAGGTCGGTGGCATAGAAGGGTGTGCGTGCATGTGGGTGTGCATGTGGGTGTATGTGTGTGTGGTATTTGAGCCTCTGGATGCAAGTGTACCTGCAGCCAGATCTATTCTGGATTTGAGTCCTGTTGGGGGTTAAGAATGTGGGGCCAAGCTGCCCAGGTCAGATTGTGGCTCTCCCACTGACTTGCCAGCCGGGGGTGTTGTATGAGTCCACCTGCTCCTTGTGTACCTTGTCTGTAAGTTGTGGATAGGAATACCTACGTCTAGGCCATCGTGAAGATAAAGTGAGCCAACGAGGCCAACACAGCTGCTAGGTGTCAGTTATCCCCAGTGCTGAGTGTGGCTCCTGACTTGGGCATACTGACCTGGGTTTCTTTCACTGGCAACAGAAAGAGTCCTGAATGGGAAAGTCTTCCAAGGCTGGCATGGAGGAAGGCTGGCACCCGGCCCTGCCTGCATGGAACTGCCCACAGGGCCACAGACTGGTTCCCAGTCCCCTCTTCACCCAGTCACCACCCCTTAGACACATAAGATGGGCCAGTTCTGACCAGCTTGCCTTCTGGTATTCTTAACCCTACCAGGAAAGAACTATAACTAGATGCTCAGGAGGATTCAGAGGTCCAGTGAGGCTGGACACTTGTGCCCACTGACCCTGCCACAGTATCTTTCTCCCTAACCCATTAGTTTCCCTTGAAAGAGAAGCAATGAGTCCTGTTCTGGCTTGTGGTGCTCTTGGCAGCTAACAGCTGTCCTGCTCATCCTGTGGCAGCCACAGCCCAACAATGGCCTCTGCCCAGCAGGCTGAGCTTGCTGCAAATGGCTGGACCCTCTGGAACCTACAAAAACCTGACACCTTCCAACCAAAGGAAATGCCCAGCAGGGCCCAGGCCAAGGACATCACAGTTATAGTTACAATGCCATTTACTGAACCTGGGACAGGGCTACTTGACCACAGAAGGGTGACATGAAGCTGGGGCCTGGCAAGAAAAATGCCCCCCAAGCCATTCAGGACCTTCTGGCTATAGCAGCTGCTGCCATGGGACAGAAACAAGCCCAGATCTGGGGTACTTTCTTTCCAGTCACATCAGCCTTGAGCATAAATTCTCCTCCCTCCCTGGTCCCCTGGATGGTTGCTAGCCACAGCTGAACGTGAGCATCACAATGAACCTGAAGCCTTTGTATTGGCTACTGACTGCTGCCTAACAAATTGCCCCAGCTTAGCAGCTGAAGACAACGAGTGCTTATTGTCTCAGAAGCTCTGCAAGGTGGGAATCTGGGACCTCTCAGGAGGTCAGGCTGTCTGCCAGGACTGCAGTTCTCCAGGGACTACAGCTGCAGCCGCAGCTGCAGCTTCTCCTCCTCTACTCCATAGGGTTCCTTGTGATGTGGCAGCAGCTTCCCCCAGAGAGAGGAGCCTCCAAGTTACCATTAATGTCCTTGATAATTAAATCTTGGAAGTGATACCCCCTCACTTCTGCCCTATTGTGTTATTAACACAGAACAAATCTGGTACTGAGCAGGAGGAGATAGTGCTGGACATGAGGAGGGCAGGTGGGGGCCGGTAGGGCCATGTTGGAGGCTGGCAGCTGCAGGGTTGGAGCCAGGAAATGGGGCAGGGGAAGGCTGGAGCTGAGAGAAGTTAGAAATGTGAATGGCGACACTCATGCTTCAATCCGACCAGATACTCACCTGAGAGACTTGGACACGTAACCCCATCAGACACAGAGTGCCCAGAGCCCTAGAGGAGCAGGATGAGTTCCGCAGCCCGGCTGCAGCAAAATAGCCGGGGGGTGACGAGCAACTTGTGTAGATTGACACAGCAGGAGTGGGAGCCGTTTATTGTAGGACAGGAGGGGTATATATACATTCCACACAGCTTATCTTAATTAACATAAACTAGATACAGCAGTCAACTAATAAGGAATATCCACACTTAATGGCTTGCTGGCATTACTTCACAAACCACTCCCTCTGGCATTTTGCCAGGCGCCATCCAGACTTGTTTACAGACTCTAACAGATGAGGAGAGTGGCTCTGCTCTGAGAAGGTGGGGGTGTTGGGGATGAGCAGACTGTAGACCCGAGAAAGAAGGGGTCATGCCCTGGAGACCCCAGTGGGGCTGGCTACGCATCTGTCAGGTCCTGTCTGCCTGCTAACGTGGTGACCTGTGCAGGTGTGCTGTGGGTAGAGGGAGGCTGAAGGAAGGGAAGGCTTTATTCAGACAGAGGCTGCCAGGACACTGAAGTAGAAGGAACCATGGAAGTCTGTGCTTAGAGAGAGAGAAACAGCAGGTGGGCAGCTTTCAGGACACCATCCCCAGTGTGCCTGCTCCAGGCCTCCTGTCCCATCTCCCATCTTTAGGCACATTTCCTTCTCGTTTTGCACCACCACGCCTTAGGTTCTGCACATTTCTAGAAGAGATTTCAGCTCATCTTTTTCAGGTAGATCTGAATATCTACCCTGAGCTCTGGAGCCTGTGCAAACTGCAGAGGTTTTGAACCAAACCCTATTTTCTTTAGACTCCTGCTCGCCCCACTCCCCAAATTCATCTCCAGCTGCCCCATATCTGGCCTGGTTCTGCTGGAAACTTCATCCCCGGGGGAGCAGAGCAAGTGGGCTGCTACAGAGCCAGCCATCAAATTCCTGAAGCATGAACAGGTTGGTTTTCATCAAAAGATTTGAAAGTTCTGGACAGCCAGACATGTCTCTTTGGGATAATGACATTTGCAGGCCTTAATGCCTGCTTTCCAGCTCCTGTGCATGGAAGCTCTCTGCCTCCCAAAGTTGCCACCTTCAAGTCCCCAAATCCCCAGGCCAATATCCCTGAGGCATTCTCCTCCCTTCTAGAAACCTCCAGGACCTGGAGTCTGACTGGATAGGACAAAATCCAACTCCCATAAACCAGGCAAGATAGCCAGGAGGCAGTGGAGGGCTTTAGACCTGAGCTCTAGGTCATCACAACCAAGGCCCAGGCCTGACTCTCCAGGCATGGCCAGCACCCGTCTTCACATTCTGGTCCCTATGATGGTGCACCCCAGCCTCCTCTCCTGAAAGCTACTCAGCAAATTCTCGTCCTTGATACCAGGGATGCTTGATTTTATGTGTCAACTTGACTGGGCAATGGGATGCCCAGGTATCTGATTGAAAATTATTTCTGGGGTATGTTTATAAGAGTGGTTCCAGGAAAGCGTGGCATTTGAATTATGAACTAAATAAAGTAGTGGCCCTTTCCAGTGTGGGTGAGCATCATCAAGTCCATTGAGAAACAAAAAATGAGAAAAGTTGAATTCTCTCTCTCTCTCTCTCTCTCTCTCTCTCTCTCTCTCATCTCTCTCTCCTGATGTGGACTGGAATTGACACCATGGCTGTCCTGGGTCTCTGACTTGTAGACAGTAAGTAGATCTTGGGATTCTTCAGCTTCCATAATCATGTAAGCCAATTCCACATACCTATTCCATGGGTTCCATTTTGCTAGAGAACCCCAATCCAGTGCTCTTAGAAGACAAATAAACAGGATCCTTGAGATCAGAGCTTGACTCTACATTCAACTTGTGGGTCACTTCTAGAAAGTTGGGTCACCTCTCTGCCCTTGGGGACCCCTGGGCACAGTCCCTGCCCTTCCTCACCTCACAAGAAAATGAGTTGATGAGATTGTGTAGCTGAGCGAACATTAGCCATCACTATGCCCACTATATGTAGAGGTTTGTGTGTCTTTGGTGCAAGGTTACCCACAACATGACCCGAGTGTTTGTGCCAAATTCAGTTCAGTCTACCCCCTCAGCACTTCCCACCAAGTAGTTCAAAGGGAATGATGCTTCTGGAGGAATAACAGCTGTGACCTGTAGGTACTTGCATTCACATCTGAAGTATCATGAAAGAGTCAGATGTCCTCATGCAAACCTGTTCAAAGTCCTGGGGCCAGGCTGGCTTCCCCTTGTTTTAAATGTCCCTTTCACTCCCTGGAGGTGACTTCCATGAGGAAACTCATGGCTTCTAAATATGAATCAGGTAGGAGGGCTTTGCTTCCCCCACTCTTCTCTCCCACCCTCTCTGCCCGCCCACCTCTGAAGCTGCTGAGGAATTTTCATGACAAGTGTGGCCGTGGGATCAGAGCCTGAGACAGGGCAACATTGTAGCTGAATATGAAGAAGATTTGTTGAATCCTCATCCCCAGCCCCCGTAAGTGAGTGTGACCTTATTAGAATCTTCACAAATTTACACATTAGGATGAGGCTGTCAGGAAGGGCCCTGATCCTCTATGACTGGTGTCTTTAAAGAATCAGGAGAAGAGATACAGACAGAGGGACACTCCACAAGAATGCTGTGTGGTGAGGGACACAGGGATAGGAGTGACATGCCTAAAAGCCAGGAGACCCAAGAACTGGCAGCAACACCAGAAGCCAAGAGAAAGGCATGGGAAAGCTCTTTCCTAGAGCCGTCTGAGAGACCAGGCCCTGCAGAGACCTTGGTCTCGGACTGCAGCCTCCATGGCTGTGGGGAGCAGGTTTATGGTCTTTATCCCCCAACCCTATGTGTCACAGCAGCCCTGGGAATCTATCACAGGCCCTGTACCCGGAGCAGATGTCCAAAAGCTTCCTGAAGAAGAGCCCTGCAAGCTGAGACCTAGGGGCTGCATTCAGTCAGGTTTGCTTTATTTATAGTAGCAGAGTTCCTCAAAAAAAGTCAATGAAAGGCCATGATGAGGTGGGCTTTAGCGTACATAGGCAGCTCATAGAGGCCAATCTGGAGAGAGTGGCTGGAACTCATGGCCTTGGAGCCTGGGGGTAGGAATTCTGGCCAAGGCTGCAGTCTTCCTTGGTTGGGGCAGCAGGGCCTCCCTCACCTGGCTTCTCTCTCTCTACCTCTCCGTTTCTCTCTGCCATGTGCTCCTTTTCCTCTCCCACTCCCAGATAACTTCTTACTTACTCTCCGGTCTCAGTGCACAGTCACCCTGCAGGAGGCCTGTGCAGCCACACTAGCCGAGTGGTCTTCCATCACCGCATCTCATGTCCTGTTTGGTTTATGTGTAACAGCCCAGCCACAATTATTGTGTTGACTTCTTTGTTAATTTGTTTTTCATCTGTTTTTCTCACAAAATTAGAATCAGACCGCACTAAGAGTAAGGAGGGGTGACCTAGGCCAGGTTGTGTTTTCTGAAGATCCAGGGGCTGCAGGTGGGGAATGGGTAGGGCAAGACCTCACTCAAGGCCTGGCACCTAGTGAATGCCCACAGATGAGACCCATGAGAGCAGCACCAGAAGCCATCGAGGAGTCTGCTCAAGGGTGGATGGTGGCCTGGGTGATGCCTCCGCAGGGAGATGGTGAGAAGCAGGTGGCTCCTGAGATACCTAGGGAGAAGAACGGAGGTGAGGTGGTGCCTGATCAGGTGGGGGAGAAGGAGAGGACAGAGCAAGGACTCCGGGGTTGATGATAGATCCATGGGGAAGTGAGCGGGTGGCAGGAACTGCCTGCCTGGACAGGCTGCTGAGGGAACCGAGGTGGACAGGCTGGTGAGAATCTGCGCACACACACCTTGGAGTTCATAAAGGAGTGCGGGGGCTGCCTGGAGCAGCTGAGCTGAGAGCCCTGCACCTAGAAAGAGTAAAGGAGGCATGGAGACCATCAAGAGGGCTTCAGCAAAGGGGAAATGAGAAAGTGGTCCTCGACAGAATCCTGGGGAACATCCATATTGGGGCTGGAGAGAGAAGAGAAGCTTGCAGGGGAGATTGGAGGGCCCTGGCTAGAGAGGCAGGAGTGAGTCTACAGGAGGCTGCAGGAAGCCAAGTAGAGCGTTCGACAAAGTGGACATGGCCAGTGCTGTCCAATTTTGTTTCTAGGACAAGTGAAGTGAGAAAAGGAATACCATATTCATCGAATTTATTGACATGGAGGTCATTGATAATCATAGTTTAAAACAAAAACAAACCTTTTCATCATGAGAGGTGAAAGCAAAAGTCATGTGTCAGGTTGCAGTGGTGTGTGTGTGTGTGTGTGTGTGTGTGTGTGTGTGTGTGTATGTGTGTGTGTTACAATTAACTCTTCCCAGAAATTATGCCAGAGAGGGAAGGAGAGAGAAGAGTTTAGAAATGGGGGAGAAGGAGAGATGGAGGGAAGTTGTCTTGCTTGTCCTTGAGATAGTCTGCTGTGAACTTCTTGTAGCACAGAGAATAGAAGAGAAGAAAAAGGCTGAAAACACAGAAGAGAGGGAGAGACAGAAGTGATGGCCCTTGAGAAAGTAGGAGGGCTGGGGCGCAGAGCCTGCAGAGAGGGGGTGCCCGTGGAAGAAGAAGGGAAAGAGGAGAGGTGGGCGAGGCAGCTCTTCTGGGAAGAGTCCACAGCCCATCAGTAGGGACAGACCTACAAGCCAATGATCCCACCAAAGCAGCCCAGGGTGGGACAGAAGGCTCAGGGAGGACAGAAGACTTGAAGTAGGCTCCATGGCAGAAGCCTCTTGGGTCCTGATCATGGACTCAAACACATCCCCAGGAAAGCCACTCTGAGCCTTGCAAGAGACACCTGGGCCCATGACATAGATGCATTCTCCCTGTACCCCTCACCACCCCCTGGAGCACTTCTCCATAAAACTAGATCACTCTCCTTCTCCCGTTCTCTGATTTTCTTTGATTGAAAGGATTCCATCATCACCTCTCCCTGGGGTGAGCAGAAGAATGGCTGCCACAAGCATGTCCATGTGTCCTTCCCAGGAACCCGAGAATGTGTTATTTTACTTGGATAAATAGGCTTTGCCCACGTGACTGACACAAGGATTCTAAGATGGGGGAATTACACTAGATTACGTGAAGGGCCAATGTCATCATATAGGCCATGGAAGAGGAGGCAGGAGGCAGAGGAGACCCACTCTGTTGCAAAGGTGGAGGGAGAGGCCGCCTGTCCAGGAATGCAGGTGGCCTCTCCAAGGAAAGAGAGGCAAGGGGGTAGGCTCTGCCTCATGGCTCCAAGAGGACACAGCTCTGATGGCACCTTAATTTTACCTCATTGAGACTGATTTTGGATTTCTGGCCTCTGGCACCAAAACATAACACATTTATATTGTTTTAAGGCATTACATTTGTTGAAATTTGTAATGACAGCAATAGCAAACTAATATAAGCCCTATCTCATGGTTTGTGTTATGTTGTTCTCATCCAAATTACTCTGGTTACACACCCCCACCATTGACCCCACTCATATGTAATTAATATATAATATGTATATAGGACACATACACATCTAGGTATGTCTGTAACTTGGGGAAATATATGCTGTACTTTCTTATGTAAGTTTTTTAATTGCATTAATGCTATTGTGCCTTAGCTCTCCCACTTCCTCACATTTTCACTCAAAGCTAACTTTAAAAAATCTATTTCTCTTGCACCTGCCTATTACTCACTACAAAGGAACACATTACTGAAGCATACATGCTGATTGACTCTCACAAATACTGCATGGTTCAGCTTTGGATTTAAAATTATATTGCATGATGTCAGGCAAACTGAAAGTATGATTAAATATCCAGTACAGTATCTTCCTTCTGGGAAACAAAATGTTGTTGGGAAAAAACATAGTTTTCTTGGGATGATATAAATATTCTCTGCTTAAAAATGGTGATTTTTTATTATTCT
Source organism: Ictidomys tridecemlineatus (assembly GCF_052094955.1). Classification (NCBI taxonomy): domain Eukaryota; kingdom Metazoa; phylum Chordata; class Mammalia; order Rodentia; family Sciuridae; genus Ictidomys; species Ictidomys tridecemlineatus. The sequence continues at coordinate 86,022,879 of NC_135485.1, forward strand.
ATTAGTCAAAATTCTACATTAATATATGTGACATTAAAGGCACAAGACCTCACCAAAACTTAATATAGAAGTAGTGGGACTGGTCTATGTTGGAAAATTGGTAGAAGCATAGAAGAAATAAAACATGTCATGTAATAAGCAGATGTTGAATTTTGATAACTGGTATATTTTAACATTTACTTATTTACATTTTACTTTTATGTAATAAAACATTTCTATACTGGTTTATAAGATCTTGGTTGCTTTCTGAGATCAAAGATGAAGAAAATGTTTTAGTCTGTCCTGAGCAAGGGTGATTCAAAATGTGTTAACTTTGGGATAATTTCTGAACCTTTACAGGATGTTTTGTGTGTTTTTATATGTATAACATATTTACATGGGAATTTTGAATGCTATGTGTGTGAAATTATTAGGTATCTCAAAATATTAGGAACAGGTCTGAGGTTTTGGCTCAGTGGTAGAGGTTTCACCTGATAGGTGCAAGGCCCTGTATTTGATCTACATAAAAATAAATAAAAATAAAGCTATTGTGTCCAACCTCAACTAAACATAAATATTTAAAAAGGATATTAGGAAAAATTTGTGATTTGGTTTAGATTTCAAATTGGCTCAGTATAATTATTTTTAAGTTGTCAATGGACATTTATTTAATTTCTTTATATGTGGTGTTGAGCATTGAACCCAGTGCCTCACTCATGCTAGGCAAACAGACTTGCCAGTGAGCCACAACTCCAACCCCTCATTTTTGCTTTTAGTATTTTATTATTTGCAATCAATTTTCCATGTTTTAACACTTGAACATAAGACTTTTTATTTTAACCACAATTTGACAAACATTCTATTTTTTATTTATTTATTTATTTTTTCTCAGTACTGGGGATGACACCAAGTTGCATTTTACCACTGAGTTGTATGATTTTTATTTTTTATTTTGAGACAAATTGTAATAATGTAATAAGTAACTGAGCATGTCATTGAACTTGCAATCCACATGTATCAGACTTCTTAGTTGCCAAGATTATTAGCCTGCACCACAACTCATGCCTTAACACATTTTTTATAATGATTTGTTTTCCAAAAAATTATTTTGTACACTGAGGTTGTTCATGAAAAAGGTACTTAGAACTGTGTCCTTTGCATGGTGTATTCTCAATAATTTTTAATTGGGTTTAGTGAGAAAAAAAAAGACTATTAGAGACCAGTTTATGCAAAGGATGTCAATTAGACAATGCAGGTGCTCTGGCTTTGGTAATTGCCCCATAGTGAGTGGTTCAGGTATTAAAGGCTTGGTCCCCAGGGTTTTTGAAGTGGTGGGATCTTTACAAGGTAAGGCATGGTGGAAATTTTTTAATTCATTGCAGAGTGTGTACTTGAAGGTAGCTTTGGCCCCCTGGTACTTTTTTAGTTTTGTGTTGCCATGAGCTCCTGCCATAATATGCTGCCTCACATCAGGCCTAAAGCAATACCAATCACTTATGAACAAGGATCTCCAGAACTTTGATTCAAAATAAGATTTTTTTATATTATATGATTATTGTAGGTACTTGTTATAGTTAGTAAAACCTGACTAAGAAATTGGGTGAGCCTGAAATGCCCATGCCATGAGCAAATGTCTTATATGTATTTGCAACTCATTCATCAAAAGATATTCACTTAAAGCAATGGTTTTTAGTTTTACTGCAAAAAAGAGAGTTTAAGTCATTCAACTGCAGACATGAACTTAAACTCACATGATAATTCTTTCCAAATCTTTGATAAACACAGAAGCTTAGGTCCCTCTGCAGGGATATGGATTACATTGTTTTAATGCAATTTGTATTCTGTGAATTTGAATAGCACTTCAGGTAACAGTACACTTCATCCAGAACCAGGAATTATTAGTTAACAGTTGAAAATGCATTAACACTGTGTGCTTTCTATGTGTTATGTGTGGATGTGCCCATTTTAGCCTTTCAGGTTTGGGTTCATAGAAAAGAGATTTGCCATGTTTAAAAAACCAAAAAGATAATTTTCTTACATACTAAGCTGTTTATACAAAATGCTAGAGGAGGAAATATCTTCTAAGTATATCTATCTTGGTCTTTTGCTTTCATATTAAGATTTTTTTTCATGCAAAAAAGTCTAGGTATAGTCTAGGTTAAAAATTGTACATAAGCTGGGTGCAATGGCACATGCCTGTAATTCCAGTGGCTTGAAAGGCTGAGAAAAAAGGATTTTGATTTCAAAGCCAGCCTATAAATAGCAAGGCACTGGCACCTTAGTGAGACTCTGTCTCTAAATAAAATATAAAATAGGGCTGTGGATGTAGCTTAGAGTTCAAGTGTCCCTGAGTTAAATCCTTGGTACCAAGAAAAAAAAATGTAGACTAAAAATACCAAAAGAAGGAATGAAAGAAGTTGCAATTATATTGTATTATGCACAATTTTAATATTATCACATGATGAGAAATTAGAAAATGAATCATTCAGCCTTTATTTTCTAAACATAGCCCAAATCTATTTACCAAGATTTTTTTCTATTTTAAAAGTCACTTGAGCATTCTTTTGAAAACATTTTAATAATAAAAAGTAGTAAAGATATGTGAAGCTAAAAAATAATTTCGCTTTTATTGCAGAAGTGGAATTCTTGAGTTACTTGAATTCCTAGAGAAGTTGCATAATTATTTTGACCTAGCAAAACTTTGAGTTTTTGAGGAAGGCAGTAGTAATTATGATTCCCAATCCTGACTAGCCTCTTAGTACCTATGGTTTAATAAAATTTTATTAATTTTAAGTAGTCACACAAATGTTATATGAAAGAAAAGAAAAAAAGTATGAATTGCAAAAATAGTTCTAATTCTTCATCCTTCTCTGTATCCAGGCAATTGACAATGTTCTTTTGTAGCTGTTCTTATTGACAGGTAGGGTCTGTTTTCCAATACTTTTATCTAGAATGGCTTATATTACAGTAAGTAAAATACAGTGAGTATAAAAATGTACTAGTATTATGCCTTGGCCTAAAGTGTCTTGAATTTTTCCTGATTTTCTTTGTATACCCCACCATCTCAAGGAGAGAAGCTAATATGATGATGATTGTGAAGAAGAAGCGGTCATGTGGATGAGAAGAAAATGACACAGTGGACAGCCATCTCTCTTCCAGGAGCAGGGCTACCATGTCCAATAGCAGAGCATATGCAGAAAGTTTCCTAGCTGAAATCAGAAGAATTACCCAGCTTAACCCAGTCTAAACAGGGCTTTCTCAAACACTGATCATTTCAATCATGAATTTGTAAGTTTGGTGTAATTTCTAATATTTGATAGCTAATCAACAAATATATCCAATGCAAACAGTAAACCAGAGTTCAAGACTTGCTGATTTCAGAATCACTATATTGAATTGAGCATGCAAGAAGTACAGATTTTTCTCCCTGATTTAATATAGGAAGTCATTTTAGATAATTTTGAGTTATGCAGAAATGTGTGCAGACTTGAACTTTAACTCACACCATACTCCTCACCAGAAGATGAACCAGACAACCTTAGTCAGATCACTAGAATCAAGGCCCAATGGCAAGATAAAAAGTTTTAATTTTTTCCTTCACATCTAAATTCTGATGTCAAGGTGTAGACACATGTGAATACATAGAAATCCTTCCCTTTGTTCACTTTTTAATATTTAAAAAGCCTGAGATTTTCCAGGTAGTCATTTGGAAAGATGGATTGCCTTTGTGAACTCTCATCTCATAGCATCCTCCTGTGTCTAATAGAAATCATTTCTTGTTCATTTGGTCTAAAGGAGGGATATTAGGCAGGAAGACATAAGATAAAAATGAGGGTTTAAGTCATTCAATGTCCTGTAGTAAGAAGAACCAGAGCCCTCAAATGTACACTTTCAATGTGGTAGCCATTTGTCACATGTGGGTAATGAGTTTTTGGAATATGGCTGATACACATTCAGAAGTATTAGAAATGGAAAACACAGTGAAGATTGAATGTTTATTGAGAAATAAATATAGTTGGCCTGGGGTTGTGGCTCAGCAGTAGAGTGCTTGCCTACCACATGCAAGGCCCTGGGTCCAATTCTCAGCACCACATAAAAATAAATAAATAAATAAAGTTATTTTAAAAAAATGTTAAAAATATAGTTAAAAATTTTTATTAGTCATATATTAAAATGATAATATTTCAAGTATATTGAGTTAGAATTATGATTCACTACAAATTATAATCAGTTGTATTATATAATAAAATTTTATGATATTTTATAATTTCTAAATTACTATGAAGTATCAATTTTGTGACAACTTATAAATTTAAAAAATTTATAGTAATTTAGTTTAAATTATTATAATTCTTTATTTTAATTATTTTACTTATGAACTCTAAAAGTTTAGTTACACATATATTTTTCAGTTATTTTTACTTAACTTTGCTGCTGTAGAAGATTGTCTACTTTTTTCAAGATCTGATGCATCTCCAAAATTCCAGCATATGATCTGGGTGTGTTGGTGCATACCTGTAATTCTTGTGACTCAGAACACTTAGAAAAGTTGATTACAAGCTGAGGTCCAGCCTCAGTGACTTAGGTAGACCTGGGCAAGCTTTTTGAACATAACTAGGGATATGGCTCAATAATGCATCACTGGGATCTATCCCTAGAACCAATAAAACAAACAAACATAAAACCTCATGAAGCCCAAGAATGAAGAGTTTAAAACCAAAAAAAATGTAATTTTCAATATACTATTTGCATTTGTGAATCTATGTTGTTGATATTATTGTTATTGATAATTATATAACTTTATATTTACCTTAAATATAAATGTTCCCCTGCATGGCCAAGTCTTCTTCCACATAGAAAGCTCTGTCTGAAAAAGAAAATAACCAGGAACCTGTCAATCATTGATGCAGCAGCCTGAGTTCTAATTGTTTCACCTGTCACTCAGAGGGGTCTGAGGCAGGTATTTTGTCCATTCAGTTAAAAATTATCCAATCAGAGGTGATTGTGATGGTAATTATTCAATCATAAACAACCGAAGAATAGAGGACAAGTTTCAAAATTCTGGGAGATTTTTATCTCTGGCTGAGGTAAATCTCTAGATCCATCAGGTATTGTGATACCTGGGAGGTTCTGTCACAGGTTCTTCCACTCTGAACTTCAGGGGCTAGAGTATTTGTAGAAATTATAAGTCTGCAGGGCTGGGCATTATGAAACAGAAGACAGGGGCTGGTTGAAAATAGAACTAATTGTGGGAAACTGAACTTCCCTGAGGTCAGATTTGGAGTCTGTTAACCCTAGTCAAATTTTGATAGTCTCAATATTCCATCACCTCTGGCCCACATAATGAGGCTTGACAGGATACTACTTTTATGTTCTGTGCCAGATTGTTGGCCTCAGCCTTGGCTTAAACTCTCTTTACATCCTTGCCACACACCTTCAAAGCATATATTAAATATATAGTTATGACATGAGAATTCTGACTGATGTAAATAATTCATATTTGGGAGTAGTTGTGGCACATTAGGTATTCAATTTCTTTTTATATCTCAGATGTTGTCCACTTTTTTGGGTATTTTCCAATAGTATAGTAAGCATGAGTTCCCTAAATGCCATCTTTTCTCAGTTAACTCAGTATACTATGAAGTATGCTTTTCTATTGTACATTTCAAATAATATAACATTTTAATTCATCTTTTTCTCTAAGTTCTGGATAAATTTTTTAAATAAAATATGTTTGTGTACATTCACAAGAGAGAAAAATAGTATTATCACTTGAAACTGTGAAAAAAAAAGTTTGGCATCTAATGCCATGTGGGAAAGCATGTATACAATTCCAGTAACTCAGGAGATTGAGGCAGGAGGATCACAAGTTTGAGAATAAAAAATAAAAGGGAGAATGTCTCTCAGTGCTTAAGCATTCCTGGGCTCAATCCTTGGTACTCAAATATAAAATTTTATAACATCTTATCTATTTGTCTTCTGTAAGCATGGATAGAAGGTTTAGGGCCCCCTTAAAAAAACTTTAGAGTGTCATGTGTCTTCAATGAATGCCATGTCTTTTACTGGTCCTGAGTGTCAGTTTAGTCACCTAGCTTCTGGAATTAAAGAGAAAGGGAAAAATGATCTCTATTATTTTTTCTTTTACCCATATAGGGAAGAAAGATTAAAAGTTCTAATAATGCAGAAGGACAATAAACTATGACAAAAAATCAGGAAAACAATTCTAGTCTATTTGTGCAGGAGTCTTTAAGGGAAAACTCACTACATGCAGATAGGAAGGCATAGTGTATTGCCTCATAGTCAGGGTGGTCACCAAATATTTAAGCCAATAAGATGCTGGATAAAAACTGCCTCATTTTAGTTTTACTTTTTCATTAGCTAGGGAATGTAATTTATGACTAGTATTAGAAAGATATAAAAATTTTTCCTAAGAGTAAAGATAGAGGTAATTTCAGAATAAAATCATACACAAACCAAGGTCAGTTAAGTTAGTTCTTAATAATATATGTGGCTATATTTTTATTGTTGTGGAGCTATTTATAAAATATCAGATTCTATAAATAACAAACACAGAAATGCATAATGAATGAATTTTAAAATTTTAAATGGATATTGCAATAAGGGAAAGCATCAAATATAAGATCTTGATGCATCCCAAAATTTAGCCTGTAAATGGCTTGTTTTTAGAGGGAAGTGTAAAAAAAGAAGTTGAAAGGGGAATGCATCAAAGAAGGGTAAAATATTCATATCCAACTGTCATATTTTGTCATTCCAATAATTACAACTACTGGGAGGTTAAGGCAAAAAGTTCACAAGTTCAAACTTAGTGGAGAAACTTAGTAAGACCTTGTCTCAAAAAATTAATTAATTAGTTAATTAATTAAAAAGACTAAGAATATATTTCAGTGGCAGATTGCCCCATTATCACAAGAATAAATCAAAATTCAAAATGAAAAAGTATTTTACACAAAAGCCAACCTATACTTAGGAGATTAAAAAAAAAGTTGTGTATGTTGCTATAGGCTGACATGACATGGTTTAATGTACAAAGGGTAGAATATAGGGGGAAAATTTAAGGTAAGATTGGATAAACAATATTTTGTTCTTATCACTAAATATGAAAGTGTTAAATTAATTGATTTTGATGGCAAAAAAAATGGAAATTTTGCAGTGTGAGTGTCTGAATCACCACAGTTTAAATAGGAAGAATTTTCTTAATGATGATGGTAAGGGAGATTTTGCTACTGAAGCAAATCACCAAAACTAGAGGGTATTTATTCAACCATCTATTTCCTAAAATTTTCAATGTGCTCTATTTCCCTCTAACATTTTTCATGTTCTCTATGTATTTTCCATTGTCAGCTTCCGGAGTTTTATATTTTATAGAATCTGGTATGTATAAGTAAATTGTGTTTATTTGTTCTGTAAGTAGTTAGTTTTATTAGAACATGTAACTTGAGTGTGTCATTGTAGAGACCCCAATTTATGAAAAACTCATTACAAGTATAGATCTTATTCTGGGGCTTGCAACTAATATCTCAGATTAGTGAAATTCGACAGGAGTGAACCCAAAACTTGTGGCATCTCTACTAAGTGATATCAGTGTTGAATTATTAGACTACTAGTTGTTGGAATATTGGTTGTTGTGCAGTTTTACACATTTGGTATGAAAAGTGGTTGCAGAGCCAGGGGGATCAGGCACACTTGTAATCCTACTAATTTGTAAGAATGATTCAGAAATACGTCAAGTTTGAGGCCAGTCTCAGTAATTTAGAGAGGTCCTAATAAAATTGGTAAGTCCTTGTCTCAAAAAAAGTAGTAATAATCAAAAGCACAGGGGATGCAGCTCAGGGGTAGGGTGCCCCTGGTGAAATTCCTAATTTCATTTTTTAATCTTGTTATTTTTATTTGTTATTAGCATTACAATACATGCATTTTAACACATTGCATACAAATGGAACATAACTTCTCATTCCTCTAGGTATACATAGTGCTCAGTCACAGAACTTGTGTAATCATATATGAATATAAGATAATGATGTCTGTATCATTGTATGATACTTTCCATACCCACACCCCAACTCCTCTCCTCACTCTTCTCTACATAATCCAAAGTTCCTTTATTTTTCACTACCCCTCCAACTATGGAATAACATCTGCTAATCAGAGAAAATATTTGGCTTTTGTTCTTTGGGGATTGGCTTATTTCTTTTTAGCAATGTATTTTCTAATTTACATCCATTTACCTGCAAATGCCATAATATTATTTTTTAAGGCTGAGTAATATTGCACTGTGTATATGTAGCATATTTTGTTTATCCATTTATCTGTTGAAGAGCATCTTGGTTGTTTCTGTAGTTAAGCTCTTGTGAATTGAACTTCTATAAACATTGAGGTTGCTGTATCACTGTAGTATTCTGATTTCAAGTCCTTTGAAAATAAACTGAGGAGTGGATAGCTGGTTCAAATGGTGGTTTCATTTCAATTTTTTTCTGAGGAATTTTTATACTGCTTTTCATAGTGGTTGCAAAAATTTGCAGCACCAGCAATGTATGATTGTACATTTTTTTCACACATCCTCATCGACACTTAATATTGCTTGTATTCTTGATAGTTGCCATTCTGCCTTGAGTGAGATGAAATCTTAGATTTGATTTGATTAATCACTAGAGATGTTGGACACTTTTTGTGTTTCTTAATCAATTGTATTTCTTCTTCTGTGAAGTTTCTGCTTAGTTCCTCCGCCCATTTATTGATTGGGGTATTTGTGGTTTTGGTGTTAAGATTTTTGTGTTCTTTATGTATCCAGAAGATTAAGACTATCTGAGGTGTGTGTGGTAATGATTTTATTCTTTTCTGTAGGCTCTCTCTTCACATTATTGTATCCTTTGCTGATAAGAACATTTTTCGTTTGAATCCATCCCATTCATTGGTTATTAATATTTTGTCTTGTGCTAGAGGAGCCTTTTTTAAAAAACTGAAGTCTTAAGTTAAAATGATAAGTGTTTGGGCCTACTTTTTCTTCCGTTATGTGCATGTTTTTATTCTACTCCCTAAGCTTTTGGTTCACTTTGAGTTGACTTTTGTGCAGGGTGAAAAATAATAGTTTAATTTCATTTTCTTACATATAGATTTCCAGTTTTTCCAGCCTCACTTATTGAATATGGAGTCTTTTCACTAATGCATGGTTCTGGCAGCTTTGTATATATAAGATAACCATATTCATTTGGGATTGTCTCTGTCTTTTGTACTATTTGTCTGTATTTCAAATTTTGTGCCAATACCTTGATATTTTTATTACTATTGTTCTGTAGTGTAATTTAATGTCTGGTATTGTGATGCCTTCTACTTCATCCTTCTTGCTAAGGATTTCTTTGAGTATTCTGGGTCTTTTATTTTTGCAAATAAATGTCATGATTGCTTTTTCTATTTTATGAAGAATATCATTGGAGTTTTAATAGAAATTGCATTGTATCTGGATAATGCTTTTGGTAGTTTGGCCATTTTGAATATATTAATTCTGCTTTTCCAAGAGCATGGGAAGTCTTTCCATCTTCCAAGGTCTTCTTCAACTTCTTTTTAGTGTTCTATAGTTTTCCTTGTTGAGGTCTTTCAACTGTTTTGTTAGATTGATTCCCAGTATTTAATTTAAATTTTTTCTAGTTGTAGTTGGACACAAGACCTTTATTTCACCCACTTTTATTGAGGATCAAATCTAGTGCCCTGCACGTGCCCAGTGAGCACTCTACCATTGAGCCAAAATCCCAGCTGTCAGCATTTCATATTTTTGTGGCTATTATGAGTGGGGTAGTTTTCCTAATTTCTCTTTCAGTGGATTCATCATTGATGTATATGGGAAAGTTTTGATTTTTGGGTTTTGTTTTTATATCTTATTACTTTGCTGAATTTCCTTAATAGTATTAGAAGTTTTCTGGTGAATTTTTTTGGAACTTTTAAATATAGAATCATGTTGAAAAAAAAGTGATACTTTGAGGTTTTTTTTTACATATTTGTACCAAATTAACTTATTTTGTCTCTCTGATTGTTTTGGCTACAGTTTCAACTATGTTTAATAGAAGTTGTGGGGGAGTGCATCCTTGTCTTTTTTTAGTTCTTTTTTTTTTCACCTAGAATGATGTTGTCTCTGGGTTTATCATAGACATCTTTCACAATATTGAGGTACATTTCTACTGTCCCTAGTTTTATTTATTTTTTTATTTTTGTTTGTTTGTATGTTCTAATTCTTATAGTTAAAGAAACATCTGGGGTTTCATAAATTGACTTCCAGAACACTAGTATGTAATCAAATTAAACCTTTATTGAAGCACACATAAAGTCTGTTCCCTGATCAGCCCCGAACAATTGCAAGGGCACTACTTTTAAGACTTAAAACCACAAAAGAGACATTTGTGGGTTTAGCCAATGCAAGAAAGCCAAGATATAGAAGTGGAAGAATGCAGTCAGGTAGCCTGAAGCTTAGCCAATCACAACTAGTCCTGTCACCTCAGTTACAGAAACAGAGCCCCATTACCATAGTTACAGAAACAATGCCCTGTTAGGTAGTTCCATGTTCTTAAGGTTTTCTATAATAAAAGGAATAGAACAACTTGCCCCAGTCATGACCTTTCTATTCAGCATGACTGTTTTACAAAATTGAGTTACTAAACAAAATGGAGTCACTTTGGCTTGGCTGTCACATAATTAGTTATACATGACAGTAGAATGATCTTCCATTTTTTTTATATACAAATTTTCTCTAATTTTTCTAGTGTTTTGAACATGAAGAGGTGCTGTGTTTTTTCAATGCTTTTTCTGCAGCTATTGATGTGATCATATAATTTTTTCTTTAAGTCTATTGATGTGATATATGACAATTATTGATTTTCATCTGTCAAATAAACCTTGCATTCCTCAGATAAACCTCACTTGATTGTGGTGCACTATATTTGTAATACATTTTTGAATGTGATTTTTCAGAATTTTATTGAGAATTTTTGTGTGTATGTTCATAATGGACATTTGCAAATTGTCAGAAAGACATGTAAAGGTAAAAGAACCATTCAAAAATGTTTTCTTACCTGGTTAGTATTCCCTTACTCCCTACTTCATAAAGAACCATGTGGGGATAGAATTTCACAGTTAAAGTGGTTCCTCAAATCTGGGATGTTTAACCTGATGTGTCAGTTTTCTTACAAAATGTGGTATTAATACTCTATTCATCTAATTTGTTTTCTATTGTTTCTTTTGTTATATCTTTATGCCATGTAATTCAAGTTTTCCCAAGGGGAGACAACCACACTTCCATGGATTCCACCTCTTGGGTCCCCTTCTTGCTCCGGGAGAAGTCTTTTCTGCTGTCCTTTAATAAACTTCTAATTTGTACTCTGACCTTGCCTCGGCGTGTGCTTTCTGGTGTTATTCTTCAACATCAAGGAAGCAAGGACTCGTCACTGGCCAACAGCGGTAACATATTAGAGGTCCCAGACCGAGATTCTACACGGAGGTAAGTGCACGCACTCCATGTCTGTTTGAGGTGCATCTTTCTCTCTCTTTCTTTCTGGAGGGTAAGGTGGGCACCCGACAGCTACTTAAACACAATTAGTGCAGCCGCCACTGGGTGAGAGGTTTCCCAGCCTAGGCAGCTCTCAATCACCTGTTCAATACAGAGCAGGCATGTTGGGTTCTGTCAAAGCTGCTTCCAACTTCTCTGTCTGGGCCCAGAGAGCAATTGGCGTGAGTACACAGTGTCCTGAATCTCGATCTGCCTCGGATGCCTGGAGGTGGAGGAAAGAGTTTGGAACAACTGCAGAATTCCGGGCTGGGCTACACTCAGACGTATTCCTAAGGTTCCTTTCTCTTGAGCCCCCTCCCAAAAGCTGTCAGGGGTATCTAGGGTGATCGGTATATGATGGCATTGAGGGAAAGCCCCAATCACATTTTCCTCCGTCTGGGCTATGCAACACTCCCAACCTCGCATCCATTCCTCCTGGATACTCCCCTTCCTTTGCAAGTCAGAAATGTTAGCAATTCAGGTTGTAGGACTGAGAAAGGCATGAGATAATTAGTAAAATCTGCCCAGGTTCCCTAAGGTGCATAGGTAACTTTCACTAGTCTGTTTTATCACCCCAATGTTTAAAAATGTGCTGTGGTGATTACTTTAGTCTACAGAACAAAGGCAACAAAAGAGCACATGATTCTCTTTTGCAATGGGTTTTTAGTGGCCAGGAGGATAAGCAGTAATGCCCTTAAGTCTGAATCCTCCCAGGGTCTCTGGCACAGGGTAAACTGAGACCCTAGCACTTTACTAAAGGGGACCAGAAACCCCTTGGCAAAGCAAGGTGAGAGACGGGTTTTCTGGACTGTTTAGGCAGCTCAAGCTTAGGGAGACATTCCTAATGAGAACAGTTTTCTCCGGCGCGGCATGGGCACCTGAGTCCTGTATTCTTCTCACTTAGATGGGAGCTTCTCTCTCTCCAATATGCCAGGTGCACCACTAGCCTGCGTATTAAAAAATTGGGATAGATTTGAACCTCAGCTGCTCAAGAAAAAGCACCTAATTTTCTTGGCCTGGCCTCAATACAAACTCTCTGATAGAGCAACCTGGCCACCAGAGGGAAATATCAATTTTAATACAATTTTACAGTTTGATAAAATTTAGAAAAAAAGGAAATGGTGTGAGGTGTGGTATGTTCAGGTTTTTCTTTGCTCTAAGGGAAAATCCTAAATTATGCCAACAGTGTAAAGTAGACTTACCTATGATGTCTGCCATGAAGAGAAAATCTTGGGGACTCACTAAGGAAAAAAATCAGGAGGACCCACTAAAATCTCCATTTGCTGGCCTCTCTGCATCTGCCCCAACAGGCAAACCAAATATATTACCTCTCCAGGAGATGCCATGAGAATTTGGGCCAATCAATATACATACCCCCTTCCCTTTTCAAGACCTAAGGCAGATAAAAACTGACTCTACTGAAAAGTTAGGAGATATGCCAGATTGCCTAGAATCGGATCTATCCAAAGGAGCTAATCCTGTAAGTAAAAGAGGAAACTTAGGGATTCCCAGCAGCTGCCAAAGCCATTTTCACTTTGGAGAAATTCCTCATTTCTTCCCTGCACTCTAAGGATTGCTCCATCTCTGTCTACTTAAAAAGAAGGGACACTGAATGCAGTAACATCATCACACTGAGACCCTTGATTTTACACTATAGTTGCCCTTATGTGAGAACATCTAGTCCACTCAGTGGGGAAATCTATGGTGCCACTGATAAAGATGTCATAATTAAATGGAAGTTAAAAACCTGGAGAAACTTTTCTCTTATCTGGTCTGGTTTAAAGGTTATTATAGATTGTTCTTGGGGATGATCTTGGCTGAATGAGTATCTAAAAGATTTTTTATTGTAACAATCTGGTATCTAAATGAGTTTGAAGCATTGCACAATCTTGCAGTTAAAAGGTAGGGTTAGGTAATTGTTTAGTTTGTGATTTCAGATAATTCATGCTGGAGAAATTAAATACTTAGGATAGAAAATTAAAAGAACTCTACTTCCAAGTTGGCAAGTAACTCCCAATCATTTAGTTTTATTTTTTTCATCAATTTTGAACTGGGTAGCCTGAGAAGATTTCACTTGGTATACCAGTGCATTAACTTGGGCAAGTATAGTAAATTATATGGTATCTGTTCCCCTCAGTGTGTAAGATTTAGGAAAAAAAATGTTGAATTGGAACGTTGGTCTGGTTTATTGAAATAACATTGAATAGCAACAGTCTTAAATTTTTAAAGCTTAATTTTGAATATACATGGCAGTGTGTGGTTCTCTTTTAAGATTTTTTTCAGGCAATTTAATGTAACTTAATACTAGTTTAGAAACTTCATAACAAAGGAAGTGACTTAATGATCCTAAAGAAATTTCTTCTGAGGTAGAGATCCTATTTTCAGTTTTGTGTGAGCAAGTTTTTCTAGTGTAGGAAAATATAAAGGTATGAAATTTTATAAATTTTATCTTAAACTTATATCATAATTTTCAACATCCAAACCTGAAAATTGTGACTTATGGTTAAAATGCCTTAGGCATGAGGTTTCTGCTCAGAATTCCAGTTTTCCCAGTTCCTTCCAGACCTCAGCCAGGACTTAAGTTGATATGCAAATAGAAGATGCCTGGAGCTCTGTAGGAGACAGAGCTGGGGCCCAAGGGGAAAAAAAAAGTAAAGGTGTCTTTTACCTGAGCTCAAACTATATTAAACCAAAAAGTAAATTGTATGTTATTTACTAATTACTGGCCAGTCATCTTTTTTTTTCTTAGATTCTGTAATTTTTTTTTTTGAGCTCATGATTTTGATCCTACAGACAAGTTAATGTTTTCTGATCAGTTCTATTTTTGATCAACTGTGAAGTTTTTTTTTTTGTTTGTTTGTTTTAACATTGCAATGAGATTTCACCTGAGAAAGCTACAAGGCCTTTACTATTGTGTTGAGTTACACTTGTGTTACGTGTCGGTATGTCTGTATGTGTGTATGTCCATATATCATGCAGTGATATGACAATTGATAGATATATGAGGAGCGCTCATGAGAAATTAAAAAAAATGGATCCAAATATCTTTGATTCACATGATTCAAATGGCTCAATTTAAATTTGATAAATAGATAAGAAATATGTCTTTAAAATTAAGCTTATAAGGTTTTCTAGGTGTTCAAAAATAAAACCTAATAAAATGTTGATGTCTATGAAATAATTTGCTTAAATTCAAAAGTTTACAAGTATTGTTTCAAAATGTGAACAGAAGGAGGTTAAGAGATGAAAAAGAAAAACTAGAAGGTTCTAGGTATGGATTTAATAGAGGGAAAATGTGTTTCTGGATAAGAGTCTATATGATTAAGTAATTAAGAGGGTTTAAGTAAGTGACATAAAGAAGGTCTGGTAAGTTTTTGAGCAAGTAATCTTAAAGAAATTAAACAGCTGGTTAAACAAGTGCTGTTGTTTTAGAGAATTGTTCTGTTATTTCTTTAAAAGCTAAACTTGGTTAATATAAAAACATCAATGCATTTGGTGCTTTAATGTGTTCATATTTTCCAGGTATACAAGTCTGTAAGGTAGAAGCTTTAGAAAGAGCATTATATCAAGCTGTGCTCTAAAGTTGTATGGTAAATTTAGGCTTAAAAGAAAAACATGTTGGAAATTTATTTATTATTTGTGTTCTATAACTGGACTTGTTATCCAAGTATGTAAAGTTCCATGTTACTTTTTACACTGAGATACAATTTAAATGTATTTTTAAGTTAATGAGAGCCTAATCTGTGTAAAGGTTTTATTGCAAAACACAATAGTACAAAAAGTACTTTGCTACTTTTTTACAAAAGGTTAAAAGCTTTCAGCTTTTCTTTAATTCATGTTTTAGGTGTGATATGATATTGTGTTAGCTAATATTCATGTAAACTTGAACAACAATTTATGCTCTGTGGGCCTCTGTGTAGGGTTGCATGAGTGTGTCCCCACAATACAGCAGCTGGCCTTGCAAAGAACAAGGGATCCAAGAGAGAGACCAAGCTGGAGATGGCAATGTCTTTTGTAGACTCATCTAAGAAATCACATGTCATCATTGTTCACAAATAATGAAACTCAGAATTTTTCAGGGTTCTCCAGAGAAACAGAAGCTATATAATGTGTTCATTTGAAAAAATTGGCTCACATAATTTGGAGGTGGGCCAGCCCCACAATCTGCAGGATGAGTCAGCAAGCAGGACACCAGATAGTCAATTATGTACCCCAGACCATATGTAAAAGTTGAGAACTGGATTCAGTTCAATGGCACAGTTTAGTCTGAAGGCCAACAGGCCCTAGACTCAGGAAGAACTGATGTTTCAGTTCAAATTAAAAAAAAAAAAAAAAACACCAATGTCCCAACTTGAACACAACCTGCCAGGAGGAATTTCCTTTCACTCATGGGGAGGTCAACCCTTTGGTTTTATTCTGGCCTTCAACTAATTGGACAAGAACCACCCATCTTGGAGAGAGTCCTATGTTTCACTCAATATACCCATGGAATGTTAATCAAAAATGTAATTCAAAAATCATCCTCACAGGCACCCAGAATTATGTTTCAACAAATATCTGGGCTCCTATTAGCCCATGCAAGTGGACCCCTAAAATCAACTATCAACCCTCTCCTTATCTATCATTACATCAGCATGGACTGATAACAACTCTACTCTCCCACAAAGGTATTTACCCATCCATTCTCCCCCATGTCAACATGCCAGTTCTCAGAGGCCTTGTCACTCTGCCTGGGGTTACCTGAAACTCGCTCCCCAACCCTTAGTTTTCCTTCCTACCACAACACACAACATTAGAGCCCTACTGGGTTTTGCTGAGATGTTTAAAGATTTTAAATTGAGGCTGGGGATGTGGCTCAAGCTGTAGCGTGCTCGCCTGGCAAGCATGCGGCCCTGGGTTGCATCCTCAGCACCACATACAAATAAAGATGTTGTGTCCCCCGAAAACTAAAAAATTTAAAAAAAAATTTTAAATAGTAGGAAACATTATGCTTTCCCTTCCAGAATGTTCTGTGTCAAGATCCCTTAGCCAACATTCAGACATTTGCTGTCTGTTATCAGTGATCAACTTGGACATCACATCTACAGGGCCAAGTTCAAGCCTCCCAGTAGAGCCAGAACTCTTCAATATCATGAGCTCAATTAAAGTATTTTCTTCATACTATCCTCAGAGAGTGGATATAATTATGCTTTCTGAGGCTACACAGGTCCAAAATAACATTTCATACTGGACCTTGAGTTTCATTTTTTCTTAATATGATTTATTTGGATAACAATTTATTTTTAAGGGAAAATAAAGAAATTGTTATTTTTTATTTTCCAATGTTATTGATTTCTGAGAGCCATAGCCAAGTTGGAATGACGCATGGCATTTTTTGTCAGAAAGGAGTGGTTGAGAGGTGACACCAGCAAGCCATTGAGATGATGATGGTTATGTTAAGCTGTGTATTCAATTGTATATTAGACCCCTGCTTTCTGCCTCAGGCCCTAGCTACTTTGGAGTTCTTGCAGGGATTCCTGGGGAGTTCGAGTTGGTTGGGGAAGTGCTGGAGGAGGTATTTTCTGGTTGGTGTGTGGTGTGTCCCGGGAGAAGTCCACGTGTGTGGCATTCGCAGGAGTTGGAAAATAAAGTTTGTCCCTGCATCAGTGACTCGTGATTTGTGCCCAGCTAGACTATGGCATTTGGTGGCCTGTGCAGGGAATGCCTGAAGCTCGGAGGTAAGTAAAATTGCTCCCGTTTGAGGGAAGGCGAGAGAATGGGTGACCATTTTAAAAAACAATGTGTTCTTGTTTTGATTTGTTTTGTTTTTGTTTCAAGCTGCCTATCCCTAGAACTTTCTCAGGCAAACTTGGAAAAATGTTTGGCTCAAGGTTTGAAGTTGTTCAGCTCTGAGGAAGAGATAGAGATAGACCACAAATATACATTTCAAAAAATAGAAAAATTGTTATAATTTTTTGTTCCATTTTTGTTTTGTTTTGCTTCGGTTTTGTTTTGAGTTATCTGTTTGAGTTGTGTTATCCTTGTAGCAGAAATATGGGGTCAGAAATTAGTAAAAAATGAACCAAAAGAATGTTAAGTAAATTGTTAGAGGAAGGAGGCACCCCAGTAAAACCAAAAACAGTCAAGGCATACGTTGATACAATACAAAAATGTAGCCCATGGCTTTTTAAGGAGGAGTTATTGAATATATCACAATGGGACCATCATGGTGAAGATTTAAGGGACAGGGAAAAGAAAACCCAGGAACTCTGCCAGTTGGCACATTGCCATCGTGGATGATGATACAATTTTGTTTGCCTAGTCCAAAGCTTTCAGTTCAGATTATGATAGAAGACATATTAGATTAGAAAAAAGAGGAGGCCTCTCGAGATAGTCAGAAAGGGGAAGAAAGTTTAGAGCAGAAAAAGCCATCAGGGAAAAAGTTACAACAGGAGGCTGCTACTAACACCTTTCTATCACCAGAGGACGTAAGTGTCCAACCAAGCTCCACCTATGGGGCCCTCAATGCCCATAGTTGATAGATGGGATTCTGAGACAGTACCTCAAAGATTAGCATGCCCTGTATTTGAGGCGGCAGGAGGGCAGCGGAATCACCATGTTTTAGATTTCAAAACAGTGAAGCAGCTAAAAGAGGCTGTAACAACCTATGGTCCTCAAGCACCCTTCACTATAAGCTTGGTCAAATCCATTACCAACTTGAACATGATGCCAGCAGATTGGACTAGTATATGTAAAGCTGTGCTAAATGGAGGACAATACCTGTTATGGAGGGTTGCAAATGAGGAATTTTGCATGGAGACAGCTAGGCAAAATGCAGCAGCTGGTTATCCTTAGAGAAATCTTGATATGTCGTTAGGAAAAGGACCTTATGAGGGTCAGCTGCAACAAATTGGATACGATCCTGCCATATACTCACAAATTGCTGCAGATGCAGTTAGGGCATGGAAGACTTTACAAGGACATGGAGATTTACAAGGTCAATTATCTAAGGTAATACAAGGAGCTAATGAAGCTTACGCTGAATTTGTAGATAGGCTTATTCAAACAGCTACCAGAGTTTTGGGGAATACAGAACAAGCAATGCCATTAATAAAACAACTGGCTTATGAGCAAATGAATCGTTGGTGCAGAGAAGTCATTAGACCATGGAAACATGAATATTTAAACACATATATTAAATTATGTAGAGACATTAATGAACATGGGCAAGTCGTGGCAGCTGCAGTACAACAGGTTTTAGATGCCAGGCCAAAAACATGCTACAATTGTGAACAAACAGGACATTTTAAAAGGAATTGCCCCAGATTTCCTTCCTTCTACTAATCTTTTTGCTATTTATAGATTTCTTAAATCAGTGTGTTGTGGATATCCAAGGGTGATGAGATTCATTGTGGTATATTTATATGTGAACATACAGTAAGTCAAGTCAGATCCATTCCACTGTCTTTCCTTATTTCATCTTGCACCCTTCCCTCATTCCCCTTGTCTACTCCACTAATCTTTCTTCTATTCTTTTTTTTTTATCTTACCCACCTCCGTTGTGAATTAGCTTTCATATATAGAGAAAACCGTTGACTTTAGACTTTTTAGGACTTGCTTATTTCATTTAGCATGGTAGTCACCGGTTGCATCCATTTAGCAGCAAATGCCATGATTTCATTCATCTTTATAGCTTAGTAATATTCAATTATGTGTGTGTGTGTGTGTGTGTGTGTATATATCACATTTTTTTATCTCTCTGTTGGAAGACACCTTGATTGGTTCTATAGCTTGGCTACTGTGAATTATGTTTCTATAAACATTGATGTGGCTGTGTCCCTGTAGTATGGTGATTTTAAGTCCTTTGGGTATTAACCAAAGATTGGGATCACTGGGTCATATAGTGATTCTATTCCTAGTTTTTTGAGGAATTTTCATACTGATTTGTAGAGTGGTTTCACCAATTTGCAGTCACATCAGTAATGGATGAGTGTGCCCTGTTCCCCACACTCTCACCTACATTTATTGCTAATTGCATTCTTGATAACTGCCATTCTGGACACCTTCTTCTAAGTGGACCCTGGGTGTTCCATTTTATTATGAACAGGAATAAAATGTACCATTTGGGGACAGCTTCACAGGGAAGCGACCATTCTATTTTTCAATGTGCCAGTGTTTGGAGGGATTTGATAAATTTAGCCTTTGGGTGAAAAATCTCATAAGCTTTAGTTTTCCACATTTTCCCAGAATAATTTGGCTTCTGAAGAAACAGCCTCTGCAGTCCCAGGCCCAAGAAGCCACCCCATAAATTAGTGTGATTGAGTGTCGTTCTCTCTAATTTGGATCGAGCTCCTGCAGGGCTCTGATTACATTAGGAAGGAAAATGCCACTGAAGAAGAGGAACCTTCTGGGAAACCAGGGCCCATGGGAGAAGGAGGAACTCTCCTCCAGGGTTCTGTAGGAGAGAGAGGTCCCTCTAAGCACTCCCAACCATGTTAGATTACAGGGTATGCCACCCCAGAATAGGATGTGCTTCAAAAAGCAGAAGAGATCTGTGATGTCATGCTCTGGTCTCCATGGGGTGAATAGTGGTGTTTTGGTGTCATTTTTCTGATATTCACAAACAAGTAAAATAGAGAGTCCATTTATAGCTTAGTCAGAATAAACTACATTTTCCCACAGAAGATACTGTTGACTCTGTTCATCTGATTATTATCCCACTAGAGGGGTTTGCTGTAAATCTGAAATAAGTGAATTGCACTGTACCATTCTCTGGCCTTCCAGCCCAACCATCAATCCTCTCCCAGAGGAGGGAATGTTTTGGGGTATGTGCCACACCAACACTGTGCACATTATCACAATTCTTGGAGAATGGAGGAAGACAGAGCCAGGCTGTTCATAAAGCATGAAACTGTGTCCTGAGCCCTCCCAAAGCAGTCAGCTTGCTATGGAAGTCTGTGTCCACTTATTCTTCTGCCTGTGCAAATCGATGGTCATTGAGAAACTTGAAGCCACTTAGAAGCCCCTGTGGGGCCTTCAAGAAGCTGACCACAAGGTGTGTGTTGTTAACCAGGCCTCAGGGGAGCTACAGGCCACAGGTTCACATCCTAACATTAAACTGAGTCACTTGTAATTCCAGTGACTCAGAAGGCTGATCCAGGAGGAGCACAAGTCTGAGGTCAGCTTCAGAAACTTTGTGAGATCCTGTCTTAAAATGAAAAATAACAAGTGGTAGAGACCTAGCTCAGTGAATAGAGTACACCTTGGTTCAATACCCATGTGCTGCAGGGGTTAAGACTCTGGGAAACAGATTCGGGTCCCTGGCATTTGGAAGAAGATACAAGGAACAGTTGGGGTGGTAGTCCTTCTTTATTTGAAGGTGACAACAGCCTCCTGAGTCTAATATGCCTTTTTTAGGTGCAGGCTAACCAAATAAAGACCAATGCCAAGGGATGGTATAAATCAGTGCATGCTCACAGGCAGATATTTATGACCTTGAGTCCAGATGCTGAATCAGGGTGTGTATGACTTGACTCTATAGCTGGTCAGATTTCTCAGTGAGAGAGGCTAACCATAACCATCTTGGGCCTGCCCCATACATTGGCACTGCAAAATAAATAAGCAAATATCCCCATGTTATGAATTTCAGTAGAGTCAGGACTGTGAACATCCTGTCATGAATTGGGGTACATCTCTCGCCTGCTGCTATCCGTGCATGTGAAGCTCTCAAAGTTCATGAAGAATGCATTTCAGGTGGTTTTTTTGGAAGAGTTTACCTCTCTAGGAAGTAAAAGCTTTTCCAGGACCTCACTCTGGCCCAGGTGTTCAAAAGTCCACCGGTCAGTTCCATGTACTACTTCAAAACCTGGCATGCTTAGTTTTATTGTTTGACAGAGATAAATAAGCTTGCCCTGCCTTTGCCTGCTGTATTCCAGGGGATGGTGGTGTCCATCAGAGTCTGCTGGTGCACTCAAGTGGTACATGCACTGCAGATTCACCTTTGCATTTGTGTGTGCACAGTCAAGAAGTGTGTGCAGATCCAGAGGTAAGTGAATGTCCTCTAAGTGGGAACCACTGTGTGACTGGTGTCACCATTGGGGCCATTTTTGTATTTGCACAAAAGGAAGAAGAAAGAGGAACTAGCAAAAACCTCACTTACTGGACAATTCAGCTAAGGCGACTTGGGTGAGCCTGTGCTTTTCCAGCAGGCTCTCTCCACCAGTCACTTTCTGATTCTGGTGGAGGAACACAGGATGGAGTGGTTTCTGAGAGAATTGATGAAGTAAGCGAGCTGATGCTCAGTTAAACTGCATTTGGCCTGAGTGGGCCTCCACACTTAAGCCATGGGCCAACAGGAGGATCTGCTACCTAATTAGTATGTCAATTAACTGAAAGCCTTACTTAGGAGTATAGAGAGGTCCTGACTTTGACTTTGGTGGTTCAACTTCTCTTGGCCGAGGCATGATATAAGGACTGTTGGGTGTCGTGTCTGTCCGTATGATTTGGGAGATGGATTAATCCAGTATATCCCACTAAGTAGCAGTCTACAGGCCCTTCCATATGGCAGGAACCTCAGAGAGAATCACCTACACCAATGCCCTGGGCTTCCTACACAAATCTAAGTTCTCCCTGAAGACTATCAATAGGAAATATCTAACTACAGAAAAGAACAGGTTCCCTCTACTTTGACAACCAGCAGTCAACACAGGAGAGAACTACAACCAAATGTGCATGAGTGTGTGTGTGTGTGTGTGTGTGTGTGTGTGTGTGTGTGTGTGTGGTGTATGGTGTTGAGGGGTGATCTTTCATGTGAAGCATGAAATCAGTTCTTCAGAGGACACCATCTGGGCATCTAATCCAATTCTGACACTATCTACCTGAAGATAGCATCAGATGCTGCAGGTTTGAGTGCTCAGTTCGCAAGACTTCTACCCTCCACTTCAGGCATCAGTCCCAAATCCCTGCTGTGATGCATGCTGCAAATTGGGGTTCCCACAGCCCTCTGCTCACTTCAATTAATTTGCTAGAGAAGCTCATGAAACTAGGAAAACACTTCCTTACATTTACCACTTTATTATAAAGGATGTTGATGAACACAAAGCATATTGATGAACACCAGGTGAGGAGATGCCTAGGGCAAGGAACAGGAAGAGGAAGAGCCCCTGTGCCACCTGAGAACTATTGTGCCCCAAAACCTAAATGCATGTATGAAACTTTCATTACACAGACATGATTAATTATATCGTTGGCCACTGATATAATTTCTTAGAACCAGCTCCTATTCTGAAGCCACATACAGACCCTTGGTCACTGGTCAAGGCATTATCATATAAAAAGACACATCACTTTGAAGATTTCCAGGCATTTGAAAGAATGGGTTTTAGAACATGGCATGTCCTCAAGTTAATTACAAAGGCCAGAGGATGGAAGGGGAACAGATAAGGAAAATTTATGAGTTAGAGACTTAGGCTCAACCAAGCTGGATAAAACCTTGACTTAAAGCCTCAGGTGGCCACCCAGCCACCAGGTGCCACCAGTGTCCTGCTGACAGAGGAAGTGTCCAGACCATTAACCCCAACCAATCCAGAAGCACCAGAACTTCACCTGGGACTGTGCTCCTGTCCAGAGCCACTTTGTATCATCATGCCCATCTTACCTGTATCCATCGCAGGTTTAACATGAATGATTATGTCCCCCAACTGGTATTTCCATTATAAAATTGCTCTGGTGGTGCACTCAAGTGGTACATTGGGTAGTCTTGGTTCAGGCCATCCAGTGACCTGCTCCTTTTCTGGCAAGCATCTGTGGTGGCTCAATAAACCCTTTCATTTCCGGGAAGCCTCACTCTTAACAATTTGAGTCCAAAAAAGTGCTTTTACCATTATGTTATAAATGCGGTGGGTGGAGAGTTGATCACCTGCCTCTCCAGCCATGCACCATCTAATTCCATTTTGATCTGCACAAGACTTTGCTGCTTTAGCCTAAACCATGACCAAGGAGTCAGAAGAATGGCTAGCTGGTCATGGAGTTATTAACACAGAGGATTCTCTTCTCTAATCTAAAGTGAGCCTCCTGCCTCTCCCCTGCTCTCCTGCTGTGTGATTTGCTCAGGAAAGAGTCTCATATGTGCAGCTGGCTCTGGACGGGCACATGGACACATGTCTTCACTCTCCTGGCATGAAGAACCCAGCCCTGAGGCCACATCCCCACAAACCCATACCCCCTACAAATCCATGCTGGAAATCAAACTGCCTTCCCCAGCATGGGAAGCTCAAGAAAATTACAAAAAGAGTAATTTAAGTATGATTAAAATGTTTTCATAGGAAATCAAGTGTTCTCTTCCTATCAAGTCACTGATGTTCCCAAACTGGACCGAAGGAATAACTGATATTTCTACAGCACCTAGAAGCTGGTCTGACCTGTCCTCATGTGAGGTTGGTAAAATTATTTTTATTCTGACCACTTTGTTATAACAGCTTACTGTCTCTTTTAAAGAAAACCTTCTTCTGGATATCTTTTTCTTTTCTTTCTTTCTTTTCTTTTGGTACCAGAGATTGAACTCAACCACTGAGCCACATCCCCATCTCTATTTTTTTTTGGAGACAGGTTCTCACTGAGTTGCTTAGCACCTCAAAACCTGTCTTTGAACTCACAATCCTTCTGCCTCAGTCTCCCAAGCTGCTGGGATTACAGGCATACACCACCATACCTGGCTCTTCTGGATATCTTAAGGTACCTTATATTCATTAAAGGCAAAACTCCCTAGTGAGATATTTAGCACCCTCCTTTTCATATTAATGCTGATGATGATTATAGCTGAAGAGTGGCTGCAAGCAAGATTTGCCTGCAGTGATGCCCACAGGCATCCTGAGATTGGCAGTCCTGGTTTTCTTCCCTATCAAACTGCGAACTAGTAGCCCTGCCAGGTTGAAGATTTGTTTCCTCCCATTACCATTCTTGGCCCCAATCTCAGGATGGAGGAGGCTTTAAGCAAGCAGCAGTTATGCCTCTGAAGAATTTTAAAGAAATGAAAGAGATCCTCCAGGCCTGGAGGAGAAAGGCTGGTGGCTAGAGGCTCATCCAGGAGGCCAGTGTACCTGAGTGAGTCTTGCCAGTCTTCCCGTCTTGTAGTTTTACCTGAAAAATTCAGAATATGGCGATCTTAAAGCCACATGACTGACTTTTTTATAGCCAGAAATGCTGCCAACCAGGGCAAGATAACAGAGTGGCTGGCATAGGGCTGCATGTGACACAGGGGACCCTTCTGATGAGCCAGGAGTACAGGAATGAAAGAAATTTTGCAATTCAGATGAAAAGCCAGACAGCAGAAGAGGTAGAAGACATTATCTGATAAACTAAAGGGGTGGAGGAGGCCTGTCAGAATGCTCCCTGCTCCTCCTTAGCATCTCAGCTGCTCTCTCCGTAAGTGGAAATAAAAGCCTTCTGAGAAGGCAATGATTTTGCTTAGAAAACAAATAAAGATGTTGTGTCCACCGAAAACTGAAAAATAAATATTAAAAAATCTCTTTCTCTTTAAAAGAATAAAAAAGAAAAGAAATAAAGAAAACATCTTGCAATTATTGACACTATCATTACATCTTGGTAGTGTCCTTGTATTATTGCCTCCCCTGTGTGTTTGCCATGAGAAGAGTCTCATTATTCAGGAGGGAAAATAAAACTCCTAGGATAATGTGCATGGAATACATGCCTGGCGATATAAAGTAGATTTCCTAAGAATAAGGAAGCCTGGCTGAATGTTCCATCTCTCTCCTCTCTCTCTCTCTCTCTCTCTCTCTCTCTCTCTCTCTCTCTCTCTCTCTCTCTCTCTCTCTCCTCAGTCATGTGGCTTTAAGATCTCCATCTTCTGAAATTTTCAGGTAAAGCTACAAGACAGGAAGACTGGCAAGACTCACTGAGGTACACTGGCCTCCTGGATGGGCCTTTAGCCACCAGCCTTTTTCCTCAAGGCCTGGAGGATCTCTTTCATTTCTTTAAACTTCTTCAGAGGCATAGCATCTTGCAGGGCTGGCTCAAGTAGTAACATGCTCGCCTGGCATGCATGAGGCACTGGGATTGATCCTAAGCACCACATGAAAATAAAATAAAGATGTTGTGTTCACTAAAAACTGAAAAATAAACATTAAAAAATTCTCTTTCTCCTTAAAAGAAAGAAAGAAGAAAGAAAGAAAGAAAGAAAGAAAGAAAGAAAGAAAGAAAGAAAGAAAGAAAGAAAGAAAGAAAGAAAGAAAGGAAGAAAGAAAACATCTTGCAATTATTGACACTATCATTACATCTTGGCAGTGCCCGTGTATTATTGCCTCCCCTGTGTGTTTGCCACGAGAAGACTCTCATTGTTCAGGAGGGAAATTAAAAGTTCCAGGATAATGTGCATGGAATACATGCCTGGTGATATGAAGTTGATTTCCTAAGAATAAGGAAGCCTAGATGTCTATTGTCATCTTACCTCCGTGGCCTGAATGTTCCAATGTTCTCTCTCTCTCCCCCCCCCCCGGCCAGCCACCCAAATGATTTATATTAAATTCTAGCTATATTCAGCACAAAAGTCATCTATCATCAGAGGATCAAAGTTACATCAACCAGCAAGCACTGGGGAATTGTTAAGCAGTTAAAATTAGGTCATGACAGAGCAGTGGCTTTTGATGGATGAAGTGAAATTTAGCCGCAGGTTTGCTATTTAAAGATTAGCTACAGCACCCTTTCTTGTGGCTGCAATGAACACACAACAAAGTATCCTGTGTCTGATTAAATGTTTAAACATCGCTGTTGGCCCCACTGATTGTGGTGGAGACTCACGGTTTCCTTGGAGTGTGTTCAGCTCTCATATGGAGCAGAAAAAGGCATCTGAATTCCCACCTCCAGAGCTCCTCACAGGCTCTTTCTCCCCCCATCCAGGCAAATTCTGTAAGTTATTTTAATCAATTTTATAAGCATTCCACCCATGAAGCACTTCAGTCTCCAAATTCTGACCTGGCTCAACATTTCCAAATTCTTCACCAACTTAGAACATACACTGCTTCTAAGTGCCAAATGTGTTCGTCAGCTGAACCAGTGGCCTCCTTTCATTTGCTTGCTCTTTCCTGCAATTTTAGAAGCATAGCCCTCAGCAATGTCTGACATGGCTCTCTTCTCCTGGTCTGTTGTGACACTTGTCAATACCAGAATGGATACTCAGCAGCTCTAAGAAGATGGGGGCAGAAGCCCATAAAGAAAAATCTCTCATGCACACGTGCTTGCAAAACAAACAAACAAACAAAAAAAACTGTTACCAGAAGTCTCTGAAGACCACAGCCTTGCACAGAGGCCACCACAACCTTATGCAAAGAGCACTTCAATAGGATAGCCACCCAGCAGCCACCTATTAAACTTTGGACTGACTCTACCCTTGTTCTTGAGCCTCGCTGCCAAGGATAATCTTTTTCAAAACAACTTATGTATCTTCCCCTGTTTTACCTTTGGAAGCCTTTGCCTTCTTCCCCTGCCTCTCTGAAAATGCCTATGATCCATCATGGCACACACATTCCAGATTGCAATCTGCTTATTCCCAAATAAAACCATTCGACTTTTGAGAACCACTCCTTTCATGGTTCTTCAGGTTGACCATTTCCCCATGAGGTAAAGACTTGTTTTTATTTGATTTGGAGTGGTTGTGGCTGAGCCCCTGACCTTTGTGCCTAGTGATCATCAATTCTGTTTACCTCACCTCTGTGCCCAGACTTGGAGCTGCCCATGAAGCCAAAGAGGATCAGTGTGTTCTGCCTGGATAGAGCTGGGGTGGGTTACCGTGGGCGCACAAGGGTCCCCCTCAGTCCCTTCAGGAAGCCAAGCTCACCCACATAGACTGATGTAATGCTGAGCTCCCAAGGGTCCAGAACTGAGAATACACACTGGGAGATAAGTCAGCAGAGGAAACATTGAAAACCAGTCAGAAGGAAAGTCTAACCCAAGTTCAACACAAAGTGCATAGTGGTAAACACACCCTGGGTGGGGAGAAAGGAGGAGCCTTTGTTGGGAGACACCAGCCAGGGGAAAAACTGGGTCTGAGCTTGGGGAAGGCAGGGAGAATAAAGCTTCCCCATGGACAGGAGTCAGTTCAAGCCAGGCAGGTCCAGCCAGTAGGGCTGCCTGTGTGCTCACGCACACGAAGTGTTAAGTTTTGCTGTGCTTACCCAAACAAAGGGGTTCTATGAGAAACTATGAACTCTTTGAACTGTGTCCTTGTTGCTGTCTTAAGAAGATAGGAAAGAATGTTTTGACAAGTTTAATATATATATATATGCTTGCCAAGAAATTAACTAACTACAAGTCACATAATAAGAAGTATGGAGCACTGTGACCATGAACAAAGTTATTCCAAGAATGTTTATCCATGCTTGAAAAGATTAAGCTGCCAAGAAGATGTGTTTCTTTTTGCTGTATAAAAGAAGCAGGGAAAAAAAATAAAGATGCTGCTCATTTTCTACTGAATGTGTGTGTGTGTGTGTGTGTGTGTGTGTGTGTGTGTGTCTTTCTTTATGCATCTCTGCTGTACCAGGAATTACAGATTGTCAGTGGGTTCTGACAGCTGCCCGCTTTCTCCAGAAGGGGGCCATGCTGGGCTCCAGGGAAAGACAGTGTTTGCACAAGGCCTTGGGAAGGGAACATGGTACCATAGTATTGTCCCTCTCTGTGGCTCCAAAATAAGCCTGAATTTATCAGCAAAACCAGAGAGGAGCCTCAGGGGAGTTGTCCCCATTCATCCCCATGCACCCGGGCCTCAAGGACATTCACAGGCTGAGAATCACCAGAATGCAGGTGTCATCCACAAAAACCATCTGACCAATCACCAGATGCAGTCACAGCAGGATACCTGGACAGGTGTGAGAATGACTTTCTAAATGCCTATTTAACACTATTTGCTTCCTATTCTAGGCAAACAGTCATGCTGAGCTTGGTCAGGAAGGTAAAGGTAATCAAGAAACACCCTGTTGCCAGGGTATGGGCCATATACTCTGAACAGATCCACATCTGTTATTCTGTAGGTTTCCATTAAAGAGAAGGCAAGAGGATGACTTAGTTGGTCACCCTTGTGTGGCTTCCTGTGAAACAGTTCAAGCAGCAGTGCTGTAGGGCTCAGACAATGTAGGGAGCTCCTGAGGGGCTCCAGCTGATTTGGGGAGCCTGAGCATTTGCTCATGTTCAGATGAGATAAAGATAACTCAAAAGACAATTTCATACCTGAGAGGGATTCAGTAACCTTCCCTTGGCTGTCTTGCTACATTCGCTACATATCATCAACCATCCTCTGTGCTGGATTGATTCCTCCAGAAACAAGTCCTGAAATAACATCCAAGTGCAGGCAGCAGATTTGGGAGTTTATCCGAGGAGCCCTATATGGGGTGGGTATAGAAAGGGCAGGAATGGATCTAGTAGCCCTTGTGGTCAACCAGAGAGGGACCCCACTTGAAACCCTTGAGTTTCAGTGTGCAAGCAACAGGGCAGGTAGCAGGGCATGGGGACATATAGGCCATTCCCACGGTGGCTGGTGGAAGGCATTGGCTGCAGGTAGGGCATTCATTCTCTCCACATTACAGTCTGAATGGTTGGGCAAATCAGATACTGGAGGCCAGAAAGAACCCAGCCCAGAGACGCAGGTGCTGGAGGTTGACAGTAAGGAGACTGGCACTCACAAGGAACCTAAGCTCCAGCATCCAAGATTTTATTAGCAAGAGGTGCTTTTTAAAGGTTTAGATGTGTGCCCTACATCTTGAGAAATAGAAATAAAAACCTGAATTGGAGTCAGAGGTTGTTTTCAAGGTCCATTCAAAAAGTCACTTCTATTCATGCTCAAAATCCCAGCCATGTTCATCTTACACATGGTAAGTACTCAGATGATCCTCCTGGGTAATGACACATGCCCAGGAACATATAGGACATTTAATCAGAGGCAATAAGTTAGTTCGCTGTTAAAAGAGAATGTGGTATGTCATTATTCACCTCCATCCAGGTTAGATTGCATTATGATGACCCTGTAAGTTATATTAGAACACTGTTATGAACCATCTACAAATGTTTCTTACAGTGTGATCCTAACCTTCTCTCAAGAATTAGGATCTACATTCTGTCCTCTTGTGAGCTGAACTGTGCTCCAAGCCCCAAATCCATACGTTGAAAGTCTAACCCCAAAGACCTCAGAATGGGACTGTATTTGAAGTTGGGTCTTAAAATTAAGGTTAATAATTCTTAATCTGGTATAACCGTTGTCCTTATAAGAGATTAGGACACAGATACACATGGAGGGATGATAGGGAGAAGACAGTTGTCTACAAACCAAGAAGAGAGGTCTCAGAAAGAACCAACCCTGTTAACTGCTTAACCTCCAGAACTGTAAGAAAATTAGTTCTTTTTGTTTAAGTCACCTGTTATATGGCACTTAGCAGCCCTGGCAAACTAATATGCCTCCCCTTAAGCCTGAGCAGAATTTTGTAACCAATTACCTAAACCAACAGAATGCAGCTTCCAAAGATAGCTGGGGGAAAATATCATAGTTTCCCCTGGTTTGCCAAAACTTGGGTTCCATGCTAAGGAAGCCCCAGCTAGCCAATGGGGAGAGATGGCATGTACAAGAACTGAGCCCTCAGTCACCAGGCAGGTCCAATCACCAGACACATGCATGAGTGAGGTACAGGAGATCCCAGCCCTTTTCCCAGTGTCTTTTAGTTGAGGCCCCTTCTGAATTCCAAACTCATCAAATCCATGAACATAAATAAATAGTTGTTTAATGCTGCTGTGTCTTTAGGTGATTAGTTATGCAATTCATTGTAACTAGAGCAGTCCTGAATAGGAAATAGTACAATTTTCAACTTGCTAATGAGATAACCAAGATGAGAAGCTCAAGGTCTTCCAAGGTCATACAGCTTGAAATGGTAAAAGAAAGTAATTTCACCATAAAGATTTGTTATCAAATGCAAATCACAAGGAAGATAATATATTAAGCCATCAGGGACATAAAGATATCCCTGGGGGAAGCCTCTTTGCATCTGCACCTACAGTGACCATATGTCACGGACATTTTTGCCCAATTTCTTTCTAAATAAATATATGGATAAATTCCAAAAACTGGCATATTTATTTAAAATTTCACGAGGTAATACATCATTTTTCCCACAAAGAGATGTCAACAATTCACTCTGCTCTCAGCTCGTGTGAATACTTGGGCAACAATATGGGACATGTGTGTTTTTCCTTTCCCATAATTGCAAAGCTTTCAGGTCTGATGCAATTATATTTAAAATATCATATATTATACTTAACAAGAAAATGTTGAATTGTAACTTCAAAACCTGCTTTATCTCCTCATACCACAGAAGGCTAGGAAAACAGCAATTATGCCAACTTTCTTTTTCTTCTTCTTTTCTCTTCATCTCCAAATTCTTGCTAACTACACAATTAAAGTCAGTCCTCTGTATCCATGACCTCTGCATTTGAGGATTTGACCAACTCAGATTGAAATATTTGAAAAAGTAATTTCCATTCATACTGAACATGTACAGACTTTTAAAATCCCTATTCCCCAGAAAATGTGGGGTAACAGCTATTACAGAGCACTTACATTATATTGTGCACCACAAGTAATCTAGAGATGATTTAAAGTGTGCAAAAAGATGTGCAAATATTTTGTGAAATTGTTTGCAAGTTTTCAAGTATTTTAATTGTACAAATTTATGGGGTATGGTGTGTACTGATCAAATCAGGGAAATTAACATTTATTTTTCCTTGTCATTGCTTTATGTTTGGAGCTTTTGAGCTCCTCTTTTGTAGTTATCTGTCAAGTGCATAGCATGCACTTTTGAAAATCCATGGATTCTTGGTACAAGAGAAGGGAATCTTGGAACCAACTTTCCATGGATACTAAGGAATGGTTATATTTCTAAATTGCCATATGATAGCATTTGCATTCTGCTCCATATTTGGAATTTCCACACAATATAGCCCTCATTGGACACTCTGTACCCACCTCTAAATTTCCCAGTTCATTCCTTCAATTAGCACAGGTCCAGCTCTAGGTGCTTGTTCAGCAAGACTCTGGTAGGGCATACCATGGGTCCTTGTTTGCTGTTCTCCTAATCCTGACAAGCTGACATTCTCCATGTAGCCACATAATGCCTGCAGGCCTTTTCTTGGAGACAGCCATTCATTTCCTTGTCTTTGCCTTTCATGGATAAGTACGCATTTGATATTTTCTTCAATCTCAAGCATGACTCTGTGTATGTGTTCTTCACCTGTCTCTTGTTGATCAATTAATTCCCAAGTTTACTCTTGCCTGGGTCTTTTGTTGGCTCTTTTTTATTATTAATAGTCTTTATGTGGAGTATCAACCACAGTAGACAAAATGTGGCTGAGTAACATTGTTGAGAAGGACCTAGGGAAGTAAGTCCACTTCGTGTGAAACCTGAATCATGGACATTTAGCCAAATTTCCAACCCTGGGGGTTGTCACTGCAAATCACAATACTATCTGGTCACCAGCCTTCTGGATGGCCACAGGGGCATTTACTCTACTCTGGATCAGTGGCAGAGTTATCCACCCACCACAGAGCAGCCTTTCTCCTCCAGAGATGTATGTCTGCTCTTGGCTCCACCCAGTCCTGGTTCCTTAATCCTTCATGTTCCCAGAGCCACACGAGCCCAGGTACCCTTTTAGGTCTACCTGGTCTCTTCCACCACCCCCTGCACCTTCTACCTTAGACAGCTCTTCTCTTCAGCTGTGAGTTGGAGGCATGGCAACATGGTAGTGTCATGTAAAATGGAGTTCTTTATATTTACAGTTCAGTTCTGCTTTGAAGAATTAAAGTCTCATGTTCCTACTAAGCTTCTTCCACATGCCCTGCTTCTCATTCTGTGATTTACACCTTATGGGGATTGTACTCAGAAAACTGGAGAAGAAGAGAAGTGAAGTGTATTAGTTCATTTGTGCTGCTATAACTAAATATCTGAGACTGAGTAATTTATGAACCACAGAAACAGGAGTCCACGAGCAAAGCACTGGCAGAATCAGGATCAGAATCAGACATTTTTCCTCTGCTTCCAGGATGGCACCCTGTACCCTGTCACATCATGAGACAGAAGGCAGAAGGGCAAAAAGAGACAAATGCTTTAGAAGCCTGTTTGATAAAGGTCTTCACCATGTTCACTGAGGCTTTACCATTATGACTTACTCATTTTCTAAATTCTCCATGTTTCACACCAGCACATGGCCTTCATTTTTTAACATGAATTTTGGGGTTGGGGGGGACATTCAGACTATGGCAAGAGGTGAAATAGCAGTCAGGCCATTTTTACTGTGACTTGGCTGGCCCTTTCCAATGTGTGTACGGGAAAAGCTCAATGTGTTGTTGGTGGTAGGAACTTGAGCTGGAAAAAATGTGTAACTTTTGCTGAGTGGGTGAGGGAGCAGAAGTTCTGGGTCCATCTTGAGAAGCAGTTGCTGTCTCCCTGTGGGTTGGGTTTGTGGGCTGAGCAGAGGAACAGGGAGGCCACGTTCAGAAGGCAATGATGGCTGCTGGAACCCCAGCCCCAGGAGGGGCCATGGCAGAGTGGGATCAGGAGGGCCTCACCACTCCACATTTGCATGGCAATCTCAGACTTTCCTGTATACAGCCCTCACTGGGCCTCACTCTACCACCATCCACCCTGTGATGTGGGCTGTTTGTGCTTCTCCCTGCAGGAAATGTGGGTGTCTGTGGCACACCCCTTCTAGCAGCCATTTCACTGTGTATTCCCAAGGGATCCCAGGGTTCTTGACCCTCAAAAGGTTTGAGGTTGCTTTTTCCAACCTTAGGTGACTGGAAAGCAGCTTCCCTTCCAAACAGACATTGCTGATCATCAGAAGTGTAGTTGCCTCTGGTATTTCAAAGGTGCAGAAAAAAAGAACCCTGGTTGTGGGGGCAAGGAGCAAGGTACAAGACTCTCTCTATCCAAAGTTGGCATTCCTGAGAAGGCTGTTGCTTGTAATTTAAATTTTCATTTCTTATTCTATTTTGAGGTCCTCTCTGGATTTTAGGAATGTTGAAATATTCCAGTTGTAAAGCCCCAAGTACAGAATGGTCACACTGGCAAGGGGCAGGCCACTGTAATGGAAACAAATCTCTTGTCAGGAGTGCCTGCAAGCAGTTGAACAAAAGCTTGGAGGGGCAAGGGCAGCTAGAGGGTGATTGGAGCTGGCCTGATGCAGAGTACTGAGATGAAAGAGCCTTGGAAGCTCCCAAGCAACTCTATAATGCAGAGCAAAGTCAGCCTTTTAAATGAGGTTAAGAACCCCAAGAGTGACAGTAAACAGAACAGGCAGCTTTTTAAATGAAAAATAAATTATATTCAGTATTGCCGTAAAGCTACAGACTGCAGCTTAGCTGGGCAAAGTGGTACCATTTGGGAGGCAGCAAATTAGAACAGAGACTCAAGAGCCATTTAAGAGGGACCCTTCAATCAGGAAAGAAGAGGGACTGGGGGAGGGGGATTGAGGGACTCATTGATTATGGCCAACTCAGAGAAGCAATTGGCATGTGGAGATTTAACAGCACCCTGAGGTTTGTCCCCTCTCACCTGCCTCGACCTTTTGTAGCAGAGCTCTGCGGCGTCACTGGGACAACAGTCTGATGCTCTGGGCACGTTTACTTCTGAGGATTTTCCACACATTTAAAGATATTTTTCAAATTGTTCTAAAAAAACCCATGAGGCTCTCTCATATGTTTCTACACTCTTTTTAACCTCTTAACTTGTCAAAAGAGCATTTCAAATTCTAAATCTCCGGGAATCCTGTAAGGCATTTCTGAATTGATGTTTTTTTTCTTTTCAAAAGAAAAAAAAAGAAAATCATTAAATTAAAACTAAGCATCAAAGAAAATGCCGTTTTGTTTTTTTCTTGGGTTAAAGACATACAGTAAAGGCTGACTTGAGAGGCTGGCAGTGCTCCAGTTGACTTGATCAGAAACCAAATCCCAAAGAAGTATGAACTGAAGTTAAACCCCATCTCCTGCTCCATGGAGGTGAGGGAGGTGATGGCATTAGCATGTTTTCTTCCAAGTCAGTCTTATCCTGTCCTTTGCTCCCTGGCTCTTGAAAGAATGGAGAGGAGGGAAGAACTTCCACATGCAGCTCTACTGCCAGAATTCCCTCCGGGTAAGTGGAAAGATGGTTTCTCTTCCTGAGCTTTGCAAGTTGATGAGACAATGAGACAGAGAGGGACTAGATTTAACTTGTTTGAGGATAAAGCTGTTGGAGATTTTCAAATTGGAGTCTGATATCCTGTATGTATAAAAAAGCCACTGGCTTATATCTACTCAGAGCATGAATTCCCAAACAGTGGAATCTCTGTCTCTCTTTTTCTTTAAAGCAAAATAGCTAAGTATTTAAAGCGTTTTAAAAGTGGCCAAGAAATTCATAAACTCACATCCAAAAATAAAACACATTCCATTCTAAAATTAGAAGTGGGGAAAGTCCCTGGAATCCAAAATAAATTGTTCAAATAAGTATTCATATTGGATCAAGACTCTTTGTTTCCAATTTGTTTTATTGATCATTGATGACCTCTGAGAAGAAGTGGCTCATTCAATTTCCCCTCAGTATAGGTAACAAACCAGGTTCCAGAGAGAGGGGACAGTCCTCCCAGAACATATCACACACTGCAGGAGAGTGGGCAGGTCCCTGGAGCCTCTTCATCTGTTGGAATGCAAACCGTAATTCTGGAAATGTAAATTTTGTGGATGATAATTTTATGTTTTGGCTGTTGGAAGAAGCATTCGAGAAATGTGCCTCAGCCATATTGAGTTTGTGGAAAAATGAAGAATGACACATGTATAGTTTGGCCACCTACTTGGCAATGGTAATTTCATATAGCATTGTTATTTTTCTATGGGACCAGAATGCTAAATTGATAATCAAATAGTTCTTGTAGAAGTTTCAGGAAAAAACATCTTATTCTATACTGAGCTACTGTCTGAAGGGAACAAAAACAGAATATTCTTCTAGAAGGCATAGAATTTTGGCTAGGGCAATTCTGTTGAAAATCTGTTAAGGGATCCTCAGGCATGAGAGCTAAATAGCACACTAGTGTCCAGAGAAAACTGTACATGACACTGTGTCTAGTCCCCCCTCTGCCCTGCTGGGTCCTGGTTGAGAGCCCTATGGATGCATCTGGGCAGGTGGTTGGTAAGAGTCAATGCACTGACTTGGTGGGAACAAACTCTTCTTCTTCACTAAGCCACCAGTCTTGGTATTAAGTACATTTGTGTATCTTTTTCCTTTGTAAATAGAATACAATTTGTTTATTAACTCCTCCTCATGTTTCCAATCTGATTGCCAAAAAGCCCAACAAATCAAGTCTTATTTGAGTTTGTAATTCCCTGATTCTGGGTACTGTGAATGTTTATTATCCACTTGTGTTTCATTTCCTGTGGATTGTCTATTTTTCTATTTCATTGTTTGCACAGGTTTTGTGGCTTTGTTGCAATGCTTCATACATTGAGGATACTGTGTTTCTTTATTTGCAAAATGTCGTCTCCCTCTTTGTTCCTTGTCTTCTCAAAATGTTTCAGAGTAGCTATTCTTGTGCTCTTTCTTTTGTATGAAAATTGAGTGTCAGTTTGTTCACTCTAATTGAAGCCATTTTATTTGGATTTTGATTGTGATAAATTAATTGTATTATTTGGAAATAACTGAAATCTTTGTAAGATTAAGATATTTCAAAAGGCAGTAAGTCTTCCCATTTATTCATATTATATATATATATATATATATATATATATATTAAATATATATTAAGAGAATAAATATATGGTTTCTTCTCTTTGTCCACCAAGGGAAAAAATTGTGTCAAGATATTTTCTGATATTGAGTCGTATTTATATTCTAGGAATATACCCTAATTATTTATGAAGTTTTATTTCTTTAATATACAATTAGAATTAGCCAGTTAAAATTTTATTTGGAGTTTTCCTAAGTAGGATTGTTTTAGTCAGCTTTTTCACCTCTGTGACAAAAAGATCTAACAAGAGTAATTAGAGGAGAAAAGGTTTATTTGGGGGCTCACAGTTTCAGAGGTTTCAGTCCATAGATAGCTGACTCCATTCCTTGGGATTTGAGGTGAGGCAAACATCATGGCTGAAGAGTGTGGTGATGGAAAGCAGCTCAAGATATTGAAACAGGCAGCAGAGAAAGACTAAGTTTAGCTTGTAAATATAGATTCCAAGGGCATGCCCAGCCACACTATACAGGCTTTCATAGACCAATAATTTGACCTCTAAACATCTTACATTTTCTTACACTTGAGCTTTTGGGAGACACCTCACATCTAAATTGTAGGAAGGTTCACAAATAAAACAAGCTTGATGTTTTTGTACTGTAATCTAGTTTGGATTAAGGTTATACCAGTATGTCTTATTCTCCATTAACTGAAAAACATGCATAAAATGTAAGATGGATCTTATTTATTCTGTGCAAGTTTGGTAAACCACACATGAGGTGCTGGGGGGGGCGGGGCAGTACCAGGGATCTAACCCAGGGACACTAGGCCACTGAGCCACATTCCCAGCCTTTTTATTTTTTATTTTTTGTATTTTATTTAGAGAAAGGTCTCACTGAGTTGCTTAGGGCCTTGCCTTTGCTGAAGCTGGATTTGAATTCATGATTCATGCCTCAGACTCCTGAGCTGATAGGATTACAGGCATGTGCCATGACGCTGGCATGTTAGGTGATTTGAGGGGAGAATTTTCACAATAAGGTGGATATTCTCATGGGCTTACAGGCTGCTTTCTGTTATTAGTCTACATTCTGCTTCTCTGTGTTCTAGTTTGGATCTTAAAGGTCCTCCAAAGGCCCATGTATTGAAGACTTGGTCCCCACCCAGCCAGGGTGGTACTGGGAGGTGGTGAAAACTGTAAGAGGTGGGGCCTGGTGGGACAAAGTTAGGCCATTGGGGTGTGACCTTAATTAGGGGTGTGGCCTTCATTGGGGGTGTGGCCTTCATTGGGGGTGTGGCCTTCAAGGAGGTATTGGACCACAGCTCCTTTCTGTCTCTCTCTTTGCTATCACCAGATGAGTGGCTTTGCACCACCATGTGCTCCCCACTGAGATACTCTGCCTCATCACCACAGGCCCAAAGACAATGAAGACAGCCAAACACAGATTGAAATCTCTGAAACGATGAGCCAAAATAAATCTTTCCTCCTTCTAGAGGATTTATCTCAGGTGTTTATTATCAAGACAAAAGGTGAATGCTTACCAGCTTTCAGTTGTGTTTGTTCCTGAATCTATTTATGACAGGTTTACCTGTTATAATCATTTAACTTAATGCTGTATTATGTAAACCACGAAATAAGTGGAAGAAGGTTTTTATTTCTGTGAAGACTAAGTTGAATATTTTAGTAGGAATAGATAAGGTTGAATCACGGAGATCAATGACTTAGAATTAAATGTGCTAATAATGGGTGGGTGCCAGGAATCATAAACATCTATGTGCTTGCTACTCAAAGTGTGGTCCATGGACCAGGAGCCCCAGCATCACCTGAAAGTCTGATAGAAATGCCAAATTTCAGAGTCCCCTCCACATCTACTGCTCAGTGTCTGCCCTATTACAAGATCCCCAAGAGATTTACATACACTTTAAAATAAAAAACAATATTTTTCAAATAAAAAATTCTGACACTACATTAAAAGACTGGTGAGCGGATGTATGTTTTTGTGTTTTCAGTGAAAGTAAAATGTAATGACATTGTACTATAATCTCTCCCCTTAATGAACTTTTTTCATTTTTCATTATTGGATGCAGGTCTGGACTGTGTTAGATAAGAGAGATTCTTCTCTCATTCCTATTTCCTTGAATTAGTACCATTTTTCATCTGAAGTTTTAAAAGTACTAGCATAGAGTTATGTTCAATTCTAATCTTTTTTAATAATGCAGATATGGACAGTTTTTAATATCTAATGCTTTCATTTTTGTCTTATTGCTGTTTTGTATTTTGGTTTCTGTTTTACACTTGTTCAGAGTAGTCACAAATTTGTTTAAATTATGTTTTTTGCTCAAAGTATTATCTTTTGTTGTTGTTTTCTGTTTCACTGATTTTTATTTTTACTTTATAATTTCCTTACTTCCACTATCTTTGAGATTCTTTTATTATTTTTTTCTGCCTCTCTTATTTTCCAACACCAGGATTGAAAGCTACAAGGGTTCCTCTAATGATTGCTTTGTCCACATCCTCCATGATGTAGAACTCACATGGGCATTTATTTCTAAATCCACAATGCATAGATTTAGTTTTAGATTTTGTTTTATTTCAAAGGGATTTGTCTATTGCTATAACAGTTTATATTTAAGACTGGGAAATTTATAAAGAAAAGAAGTTTATTTTGGATCCCAGTTTTCAAGACTGGGAAGTCCAAGAATTTGGTGCCAGTAAGGGCTTTATGCTGCTATAACTCATGGTGGAAAGTGGAAGGGCAAGTGGGCATGCATGAAAGAGCGGGGTCATGAGGAGCAGTCTCCCTCTATAGCAACCTGCTCTCATGGTA
Organism: Ictidomys tridecemlineatus; assembly: GCF_052094955.1. Taxonomy (NCBI): domain Eukaryota; kingdom Metazoa; phylum Chordata; class Mammalia; order Rodentia; family Sciuridae; genus Ictidomys; species Ictidomys tridecemlineatus. Next base: position 86,061,948 of record NC_135485.1, read on the forward strand.
GCTAATCCAGCCCCACAAGAGCTCACGCACTCAAGAAAGGCATTCACCTGCTCATGAGGACACTCCCCATAACCCAGATATCTCTCAGGAGATCCCAGGACCTTGCAACACACTTATACAGGGGACCAAATTTCTTTTTTTTTCTTCCTATTTTTATATTATACATACTGGTGAAATTTGCACAGAATATAACAATATAATCTGGCCACTATCATTTCCTAGTACTTACCCCTTCCTCCCTTTCTTTCTCCCCACTGGTCTCTTTCCTCTACTAAGGAACCAAATTGGAACATGAGTTTTGTCAGAGGCAAACTACATTTGAAACCATAGAAGTTGTATTTTTAAATTTTGAAATGAACAATTTTCTAACCTCTCAATATTATCCTTTTTTCATTCTTTTTTGCAGTCTCTTCAGAATGTGACTAATATAATTTTTGAATTTTGAAGCTCACCAAGATGTTCTACTTTAGCAACAGTTTTAGTAAATGTTCTATTGGTGTTTGAAAAGAAGATACGGTTTCCTTTGGCATAAAAATTTATCTGCATGTATGTATTTACACATATGTATATATCAAGCTTGTTGATCATGCTATTCCAGTTTTATCATCCTTTGGTATCTCATGGCAGATACCATTAACTTCAATCCCAACAGTCATTCTACACCACTGCTCTTTGAGCACATACCCTGATTATTTTAGGGTGGGTAGTAACATCCCTAAACTAGGAGATAAGTCAAGATTAAATCTAGTCCAGCCTTTACCAACAGAGACAAAGCTTTCTTTCCTCCCTTCTGCTTGTGATGCTACAATATAGCAGATCTAGAGCTATGGCAGCCACGTTGTGATGTTGAGGCATCTTTACTCATTTTGAAAGCTCATTCACTCACCCCTCTTTAGTGTGTTCTGGTTTGTTTGTTTGCTTGTTTTTAAGAATCCATCCTAGATAATCTGGGAGTGTAAGTACCTACTGCTTTCTTACTCCCACTCCCCATTTCACTGAACTTGGGCCTGATCTTCCCAAACCCTCCTGCCTTCAGGGAATCTTCTGCATTTATTTTATTCCTGATTGTTTCTGGTGGGATCTGATCTCCTCTGCCTCCTGTCTTTCAGAAATCATTCCAAAGCTCTGCTGCTGATTACTGAATTTTTTCACTTCCCTGTAACATCAAGAATTTATTCTTTTTCATTTTTTGCTCTTTTTTCTTTTTTTTGTCTTTTTGTGGGAAACAGAATTAAAATGATTGTGGATTTACGAACTCAGTCACTCATCATAATTCAATTTTAACAGTAAAATTAATAATTCATTCTTTAGACATGTACGGGGCAATAATGGCCTCCAAATGATTCCGTTGGGGTTCAAAAATATACTGATTGTATTTCTGCCCTTCCCCCTCCATCCCTTGGGCTGTTTACATTCCTTAATGTGTTAGACCTTTTGCTGAAACTATGTAAAATATGCACAATCTTCTAAGAAGGTCGTCAGCCAAAAAACAGAGGAAAAAGTAGAAATATGCACTGCACCAGAGGCTCCGGCCAGTGGGACATCCAATTGCTGCTCAACCTGGGTTTGCATGATTGCAATTACACCCCCCAATCTTGTCCCAATTCCTTGACAACATTTTATGCAAATAAAAATTTGGTCTCACAGACACATACCAGGCAGATTTGTTTAAAGTAGAGGATGTACCAAAACTCAATGACAGAGCCACAGGAGTCTGTACCCCTGGCTCAGGTCCATGAGGTCAGCTTCTGGGCTCCTGAACAAAATCCCCCCCCCCCTTATATCCTACAGGATCAGGGCTCCATAGCAGCCCAGCTAAATGGTTTAGGTGCATCAGAGCCAATGTCCACTCTCCCTATGCCAGCCCTTGAGCTTCTACAGATGCCATATCCTTGACCTTGAGATGATGAACTAGCGCTGTCAGCTTCTTAGTGCTGTTTTGATGACTAAATGACATGGACACATATGGCACTCTTAAGGCCATGATCTTTGTTCTCATTGTGACCCTGGAGGACCTGTCTCTGCAACCAGCTTCACATTCTGAAATGAAGCCTAGAAGCCTCCATCATCAGTGGGAGCCACCAGCAGCTCATACATTGCCCATCTTTTCTACAGATAACAGTGAATTGGATACACAGGTCACACTGCCTGATGGACTGTGTTTCTAGGTTATGCTTCACAAGCACCTATGATAATGTTATGGTGTGGCTGTGAGAGGACCCTGAAAGCTCCTGAGCAGGAGGTGTAGTGATTCCATTATGAGAACAGTAACCTACTTAGTGGATTAATCCACTTGATAGGTTAAAATCAGCCAGTGGGGATGTGCCTTGGGGATTATATATTTTGTTCCTGCTCATCTCCCCCCTCTGCCCTCTCTCCCTCCCTCCTCTCCACCCTCTTCTTGGATGCCACTAACTGAGCAGCTTTCCTCCACCATGCCCTTCTGCCATGATGCTCTGCCTCTTCTCAGGCCCAGAGCTAGGAAGTTATGAAGTTACCTAACCATAGCCTGAACTTCTAAAATCATGGTTTTCCTCCTCGAAGTGGCTCTCATCAGGTATTTTGGTCACAGCTTATATGGGTGTATTTCTGTTGGTACCATCCGTTTGTGCATACAGATAGTTTCTTACTTAACCATTTTTTGATGAAGGTGTACCCACATGACCATTCTATTTTTCACTTTCAGTACAGTCATTTGAAAAATCATATGAGATCCTCCATACTCTATTATAGCATGGGCTTTATGGTAGATTGTCATGATCAACTGTAGGCTAAGTACCCTGAGCAAGTTCAAGTTAAGCAAGGCTGAGCTGTGATGTTTGGTAGGTTCATTGTAGTAAATGCACTGTTAACTTTGGATATTTTTAAGATACTATGGATTTATTGGGATGTGGCCCCATAATAAGTAGAATAATATTTCTCTATATACAAGTAGGCAAGTGTGTAGGCACATATTTCTATGTGTGTATGTGTGTTCATGTTTTATATGAAGATGTACCTGTGTATATGTGTGCATGAATATTTGTATATCTGTAGGTAAGTAATGTGTGTAAGGCTATATGACATGTACATGGTCATGCATGTATTTATATCTTTCTTGGGGGCAGAATCATGACATCAGGGCAGAAAGCTGGGTGTCTTATTCCTCCAATCCATCCTAACACTTACAAATTTTCAGTTAACAAAAAAGAAGTCAGCAGAAATCATTGTCAAATGCAGCTATGCTGAGACTCATCCCCACAATGTCCAAGAGGATATTCCAACTGGCTTCACAGGGTTTGCATTAGCATGAATATTACATTAACAGGACTGATTAGCATGTGCTTATATCTCAAGAGACTCCAACACAATCCTTGAAACACAGACAAATGTGGATCACATTTAAATAAAATATCAAGACAACTCAGTTCAGTAACTGACAGCCAGAGGGGGAGGGAGGCACAGATTATAATTTCTTCTTAAAGAAACAAAATTTATTACTAAAATATTTATGGACCATTTTCCTAAATTGCTTTATAATCTATAGAGGAAATTATTCTTTAAACATATTCCATAAAATGAATGTCCTTTTAAAGCCATAGTCAATTTTCTTTCCATCTATTACATCATGTCTCCAAGTTGTCCTGAGTTATAGACTCTTCCCTAAGCTCTTCTTTCCTCCCAAATTACTACAAAATTCAATTACAACCTAATATTTTGTATATCATGTAATTGGAGAAGCTGCCTAGAGAAAGCTAAGCAGAAATGTATTTATTTATCATTATATTTATTATCAATTTGATGGCAAAGGTTTTCTAAACCAAGGAGGCATATTTTAATTGTGTGTCCAAGATCCTCAAATACAATAGGCAGGTTAAGTGGAATGTCATTATCTTGTCAGTATTTTCACAGAACTGTTCACTTGGTGTGCAGATATGTAGCAACAGATGGTTTCCAATCCATCATGGTATACATTCTTGTTCACCTGAAAAAAAAAAAAAAAAAAAAAAAAAACAGAACCTACTTGAGCCCCTTCAAGTAGGATGCACAAGAGGCATTGAAAGGGCTTGGGATATCTTTCAGAAACCAGCTGCCCACTCCCCTCTCCCCAGTGAAGTCAATACATGGATGAGGTGATCTGCACACCCGTTGTCATAGAAAACCAATTTCATATATTTTGGCCAGCAAAAACAACAGTTTCCCCTCATCTCTGCCTTCCAGATGCTGCCAGGGAACCTCTGAACCCCAGGCACATCGGTCACCAGGATGATGCTGGTGTCAGTCTCTCAACTTTAGGAGGAGGCAAGGTAGGTCATATGCTAATCATTCTACCCACCTTGACCACATAGTAGGTGCCACAGCGGACACTTCCTGTGTTAGCAGGAAGTGCCACAGCGGACACTTCCTGTGTTAGCAGGAAGTGCCCACCAGGAGACCACTCTCTCACAAGGATGCTAGCTTTACCCCTATGCTAATTATAGGTAATCTAGAACCATGGGTGTCCAAAGAGGTAGTCCCCAGTCACACATGGCCACTGCATAGCTGAATTGGCTGATTCTGAATTGAGACACGTTCTAGGTATAAAATGTGCACCAGATCCCAAAGCTTGAGTACAAAACCAACAAAAGTACCTCAATTGTTACACTGATTGCACATTGGAATTATAATATGTGGGCCTTACAGGATTAAATGAAGTACATTATTAAAATCAATTTTATATCAGCAGAACTGATAGATAAAATAGAGTATGTACATACAGTGAAATATTATTTGCCTTTAAAAAGGAAAGAAATTCTGACATATATTACAATATGATTGATCCTTGATGATATTGTGCTAAATGGAATAAGTCAATACTCAAAGAAAAAAATACTAAATGATTCTATTTATGTGAGATCACCAGAGTCCTCAACCCTAATCCTCACTCTGACTTAGAAGAGGTGTGTATGAGAAAGATTAACTGTGCATGAACAAACTAGAATCAACAATAAAATGTCAAATGGTAGGTGTCCTCTCACTGCATTCAGCTAAATAAAATGTTGCTTTAGATGCAAAAATTCTTTTAAAACTAAAATTGTACTTATTTTTGCTAAATAAGTAGATTTTAGGTGCTCATGTTCAAAAATTAATTATGTGAGATTATATGTTAATCGGCTTCACTACAGTAATGATTTTATTTTTTATATGTATCCCATAGCATCATTTGGTAAGCCACAAATGTACACAATAAAACATTTTTTTACAATGTTGTTTTGAACATATATTAAATTTCTGTATACATTTGGACCTATCTCAAGTCAACTGATCTGTTTCATTTTTTCCTGCCCATTCTATTCTATTGGGTTACAGTACTATTATATTGTTTCTATCATATTTTATATTATTATTTTATATTATATTATCTTACATTATATTGTTTTACCTTATTATATTGTTTTACTTTAGATAGAGCAAGATACCCAACTTTATATTTTTGTTTCTAAAATTTTCTTAACAATTTTTATGTATTCATTTTTTTAACAAATTTAAAATACTTTCTGTTAATTCAAATAAAATCCATTGAAATGATACTGGGAATTGCATTACCTCTGTTAAATAAATATATGAAAATTATTAATATTTTCAGTATATTATACATATAAATAATAAACATAAAATTTAATTAGATATGATGTTTGCACATGTATTTATCAAAGATTTGTGTTTTTAGGCTCTAAGCACTACTCTATATAAGCCCAGGATGCCTCTCCATGTATTCAGTAACTAGTTTACACTCTACAAAGACATTTTATATCTTTCTTCTAATATGTTTTGCATGTATTTGGTGAAAAAAAGAACTTTTTAGAAATTTTATGTTTGGGGAGATATTTTATTCTCATGAAAAAACAAATTTCTATTTAAAAAAGAAAAGATGTCATTTTTTAATCTAGTGAATTTGTTTCCAGACATTTCTTTCTATATTCCAATTCTGTTATTTATTTTAGCAAAAGCTCTTCAGTTTTCTAAACATATGTTCTTATCATCAGTAAAATAGAAGATCAAATTCCCTGGACTTCTGATGTTTACTTCATAAGATATAAACTCTTTAAAGGCAGGATTTTTATTTAGTTCTTCAATAACGTATCTCAAGCTGGCAAGCTGGGCACATACTAAATACTCAGTACTCAGAATACTTAATAAGTACTATTTATAAGGAATAAAGGAAGGAAGTAAGAGATGGAGAGGAGAGAAAAGAAGGAAGGGAGGGAACAAAAGAGAGTGGAGCTCCATATTTCACTGTACACAGTCATGTTCATCTTTGGGTTTTAATAAGTCTCTTAATCATATATAGACAACAAGCCATTGGACCATCTTGGTGCCTGGCCCTTGACATCCAACCTTGATTAAGGACCCTCATGACAGCCTCTGGCATCTCCAGCTATTACCACTAACAAAATAGGTCCCTGCCCCCAAATCCCAAGGCCTGTACCTTCCTCTTCAGCAATAATATGGAACAGAAGCTGGCACCTGATGAGCACCACTCTGTGCCACCCAATGCTGGGTGAATGCTCTGGATACTCTGTCCTGCAAATGTCCTCAGAGCCTGTGGTGGGACCTACTCTGGTTGTTAGTCCTGTCTTCCTCTCACTCCTGGTTAAAATTTTATTGTAATTAACTGTCCCATACAGGAAGCACTGCTTCTTTAACTAAGAAGAACACCACAAAAAGTAGATTTTGTTCATTGTCACCTTTTCCAAGTTAGCCTGACCTGCTTCACCAAAATTGCTCATTTATTTATTTATTTATTTTCTTTAGACAGAAAAACTAGCCTCAGGAAGACAAAAATTTCTTCTGTTGAGTGATACCCAAAGTTAATACTGTTAGTTCTGAAATCATTTTCAAAAGTGACATTTTAAAACTCTGAGAATTCCTCAAAAAATTAAGCATAGAATTTACCACATGATCCAGCTAAGAATTGAAAGCAAGGACTTGGGCAACTATTTTCACACTCAGCCTAATAGCAGCATCATTCACAGTAACCAAGAAGTAGAAACAACCCATGTCCATCAACCAGTGAATGGATAAATGAAGCGTGACATATACATATGTGGAATATTATTCAACCTTGAAAAAGGGATTGGAACTTGGATAGATGCCACAATGCAGATGAATTTGGAAGATACTACTGTAAGTGAATGAAACTAGTCACAGTAGGACAAACACTGTGTGATTCCATTTAAATGATACAACTATAGTAGTTAAATCTATAGAGACAAAAAATAGAATGGTGAGTGCCAGGGAATGGGGGAGAGATGGTGAGTTTGTGTTTAATAGAAACAGAGTTTCAATTTGAGAAGACAGAAAGTGTTGGAGAAACATGGTAATGGAGTAACAATGAAATAAAATGTACTCAGGACCACTGCTTTGTATGCTTCAAATGATTCAAATGGCAAGTTTTATGTCATGTCTATTTTACCACATGGAAGAAATGTTTTGACCAGGGCAATGTGCCTGGCACCTCCCAGTGACTCCTGCAGGTCAGTGTTAGTTCAGAAGGAAGCAGTGGAAAGCAGAGGTTCTAGACCCAGGCAGCCTTCAAGCTCTGGTCCCAGAGTTTCTCAGCTGAGTGACCACGGGAAAGTCACCTCACCTACAGAGCACAGTTTGTCTCCAATTGCCCATCACAGAATCTCCCTCATGGCCAGTTGGTGGTAAATTGGCATAGTGACAAGACACAGAGTAACCTCTGGGATCTCAAGTCCTGGGGATTACTGACAGCTGGTACTCTAGATAAGAGAGACCCACCTCTCTGATTGTTCTGTATCTAATTTCCTTTGAACTTTTAGATGCAACAACTAATACAACCTTGGATATTTCATACCTTTCTCAAAAGCTACAGTAACCAAAAGATTGAGTACTGGTATGAAGAGTGACAAATAATTTCATGAAATAAAATAGATAGTCTTCACAGGTATAGTCAAAGGGTTTTCAATGAGAGCATCAAAAAAAAAAAAAAACCAATGCAAGTGTTGCAGGATGATCAGAATGAAGTGGAGGCTCCTACCTCCCCCATTTACAAAAGCAACTCAAAGTGGACCATTTAACAAGGGGGAGAACCCAAGCCAAAAGACTCTGAAAACTCTGTAGGAATAAATCTTCATGATGGTGGGTTACACAATCATTTCTTAGCTATCACAAAAGCATAGCAATGAGAGATAAAAAAGTATAAATTGGAGCTTGCCCAACCACAAACTCATGTGCTACAAACAACAGCATCAAGGAACTAAAAAGAGTGATCAGAATAAAATATGTTGTATCGGAGACACACAGGACTGATATCTAGAATACATAGAGAGCTGAGATCAATACATATACACACGTCTATTTAGCATATACAGCATATATATTTTATATATGGATCTGGCACTTCAGAGAAAGAGAAAGGTGGGATGACAACCAAAAGATGAGTGGGGGTCAACTGTCCATGTCACTAGGATCAGCAGGCAAAGCTTAAAGCCTGAGATAAGGAGACCTGAGAACCCAGCATTTAAATAATCAGTGAAAAAGCAGTTTGCTAATGTGAGGATCTAGGAAGAATAAACAGAAAGAAAGCAAGCAAGAAAGTGAAAGCAGAGCATCTAGAGATGCCTGAAGTCTCACAGCAGGATGGGTCCTGATGAAATGCACATTGTGATATTGTAAGGTAATACGATGATGGAGAAAGGGGACACATTAGAAGGTAAAAAAGCTTACCATTATGTATTTTTTTAATTAGCTCAATTTTTAAAATTCCAGTTACATCTCACTATATTAATATTTTTTTGTACCAGGGATTGAATCCAAGGGTGCTCAACCACTAAGCAACATCCCCAGTCTTCTTTATTTTTTATTTAGAAACAGGGTGTTTGCTAAGTTGCTAAGGTTTGATTTTGAACTCATTATCTTCCTTCCTCACCCTTCCAAGCATCTTGGATTACATCTGCCACCACACCCAGTCACAAAATTAATTTCATGTTCCACTTGTGGGTCCCAACTACATTTTTAAAAACCTCACTGTAACAGGTCACCTACCATGTGCACGAACCATGCGTGCAGCCACCTCCTGCCTGGGGACTTCTGGGAGTGCTGTCCCTGTGTGCAGGAAAACATCCAGAAATGCAGGCTGCATTCTCTGGCTGCATCTGGTGGAACAAGAAAAGGGCATATGCTGAAGGTTAGTAGACATAGAGGGTATGCCCAGGGAGCAGTGGCTCCGTGGGAAAGGCCATGTATGTTCAGGCTGTGCCCTCAAAGAACAGGGACCCATTGTGGTGTTCCTTCATTCAGAGAGTCCTATGACCTATGTCCCATAGGGGTGCCTGAGTCTTTTGCAGGAAGGGAACATTGCTGCCACTAGGGCATATTTACCAATTGCCATCCTCAGCCTGGATATTATACAGGAGTCTGGAGGCAGATGTCCCTCTTGTCCTGGAGAGCCTCAAGTCCCTTCTGTGCATTGGTAGCCTCTGCTTCAGCCCAGGCACAAGCTCAGGGCAGAGATGAAGGCAGCTTTGGTCAAACTTCATTACATACAAAACCAAACCAACAGAACAGAATGAGGAAGAATACGGGTGCACTCTCATCCCACGTAAAAGGACCATTTACCACCTGCACAGAGGAAGGCTAAACTGCTCCTGGCCATCTGCCTTTCTGAATTTTTTTTTAAGCTTAGAGAACTTTTCAATGATTCATTGAGAAAGTTTTTGGGAGATTGAAGAGTGGTGGGTACAGGCACCCTTAGATGCTGACTTGATGGTTTACAGGACACACACACACACACACACACACACACACACACACACACACACAAACAAACATCCTAAGTAGAAATAAGAGCAAACAACTTGGGAACATATTTCAAAAATGGTTCTACTAGGTTCAGCATTGCTCACCAGGCAAAAGATGAATCATTAGTATCAGAGAACATCACTTTTAATTTTCAGTTATATTTTATGGACTCTGTGAAAGTCAGAGTGTTCTAGCAAGTTCACATGGAAATGTGTTCATGGGGCATCCAAGAAACTGTTCCAGGAAACATCACAATATGCCTTCCTTTCTTCCTTCCTTCCTTCCTTCCTTCCTTCCTTCCTTCCTTCCTTCCCTCCTTCCTTCCTTCCTTCCTTCCTTCCTTCCTTCCTTCCTTCCTCCCTTCCTTCTCCCTGTCTTCCTTCCAGGAAGAAGCAATTGACCCAAATAATGGGGAAGGGCTTCCTGAAGGAGGGGATTCGCATTGGGATCTGCAAGATCACCTTCATGAGGAAGAGAGTTGCAGTATGTTGAGGGGATCATCTCAGGCCTAGAATAAACAGGAGAAAGCAAGAAGACTCCAAGGACAAAAGTACAACCATTGTTGAAAGATCTTAATTGGCTTATTTTCAAATCTAAAATCAAACAATGCTTCATTCTGCAAAATACAGTCCTGATGGGTTGTGTAGAAGAGTTTGGTTTTATATACAGAAAAGAGGTGAAAAAAACAAAAAAAATTTAAAAAATAAAAATAAAACTCAGGAGGTGGAATCTTCATTTCAAAATTACTTTCCTGGTAAGGGAGGGACAGGGGGAGAGACTGGTCTGATGGGGCCCAGGGCAGGAGTCTCATCCAAAACAACGGCCTCCTGTTATTTTTATGTATCAGGGCTCCTATGGGATTATAAAGGAGGTTCCCAGGCAGTGTCCTGGGTGGGCAGGAGAAGCTGCATCAGAGATAATGCCTCTGCATGCAGGTACTGAAGCACACCTTTATTGAGGCAGTAGCCCTGGGCTCCTGGGTAACAGGAAAACCAAGAAGCACAGATTGCAAAGCCAGTACAACCCCAACATGGCATGTTTGACATTGTCTGGGAACTACATCCCTGCCTCCTCATTGTCACATGTCATGTCTAGTTTCTGTATTCAGAAGTAAAAATAATGAAAGAGAGGTGACAGGTGTCCCACCACTAAATTCTTGGAATGAGATTTTCTTCACCTTGGTGGAGTAGCAGAAGCAAAAAGCAACTGAGCCCTGGTAATGTAATTCTAGCAGCTCTTTAGTGAAATGTATCTCAAGCTTGTAAAATGTCCATTTCAAAAGGTAAATTCTGTTTCTTGGTTAAAATAAGAATGCATGCACTAATGTCTCCTTCAAGATCAAATGCTAAGCCAAAATGGAACCTGATACCTCTCACTTCCCTGTAGGAGTCTTTCCCCAAGGACAGCCCTGGTGAATTCCAAAATCCTCATAACCCCTTCTCTGGAACTGGTGAAAGGGGGTCAGGATTGCCATCCCAGAATATTCCACTTTTTTTAAATGGCCAAGAAGTTGTCAGATCTAACTGCTTCTTGAGGTTTTCATTTCTTTTTCTGTGATATCTCTGAATAAGTAAAATTAAACTATTAACATCAAATATGATTTAATTTTTTTAATATATATTTGTTTATAAAATATTTACTTCAAATAAAATTCTCTCTGGTTTATCTCTTACCAATTTAATTGACAGGGTCACAGACACAGAACCTAAGAGGGTAGAGGAAATGCTTTCCTCTCCCACACACCTCCCCTTGCTCCCCCAATTTTGCATCTGAAATGAACCTGTAACCTACTTTAGCAAGCCAAATGTGGCTGGTGACTCTGTGCCTGGACTGTGCTTGATGCTCACAGAGGGAGTGACTGCTCTTGTGCCCTTGAGACTTTGGAGCCACCCTGGAAGCAGACCAAATCTAGCCCACTGCTTGTTGTTGTGAATAAAGTGTCATCGTGGCTGGCTATGACCATCTTCTTGCACTGTCTATGGCTATGTCACAATAAGAGAGAAAAAAAATGCGTGACAAGACCACATGGCCTACAAATCACAAATAGTTGGTTCTTTACAGGAGAGTTTGACAACTCCTGCTTTGAAAAGTCGGTCTACCTGCTAGAGAGACTCCACAAAGAGGCGTTAGGACTACAGAGGGAAAGAGAGGCATTTCCCTGGTGATCAGCCCTGTTGCCAATAAATCATTAACACGAGGGATCCCAAGGGGAACCAGCAGAGTTCTCTGACTAGTGCCACAAAACAAATGGAACTCAGAACAATGAAATGGTGTCTGTATGTCACTACATCTTGGGCAATTTATTACACAGCAGTGGATAATGGGGTGTCTTTTGGGGAGGAGGAAGACTAGAAATGAAGCCCACATGGTAGGCAAGCCCTGAATCATGGAGTTGCACCCCTAGCCTGCAGTGGATAACTGGAAGATACTCCCAAACACACACACACACACACACACACACACACACACACACACACACACACCACTGGGCTGTTACCTTGAACTTGAAACAGAAAGTCAGCATATCCCTGAAGTCAGGCGCCAGGCCAAGGTGGCATTGAAGCTGTCCACCATCAGTTTTTCTGGAGAAATATCATCACTCATGATGAAATCAGGTACAGAACCACAAGACTTCTATTTTCTTCACCTCATAAATCACCCCTGCTCTCTTCAGCAGTTTGACCACATATTGACTTTGTGTGTTTTTGGCCTTTTTAAAGTGAATCTTATCAATACAAACACACTGAAGACTGGGATGCTTCCCTGGGGTGAGAACCTCTCATTCCTCTTCACATAGAATGTCCACTCGGGTGTTCTCACAGATCTGTGATTTTACTCTGAGTTTCTAGGATATCTTAAGGAAAGATGCCTGTCATTTCAAAATGACCATTTTTCTAAAGACATGGTGCACTAGGGATCTAGCCCATGGTTTTAGTGGTATTTTCACTGTAAAATCCATCCAATTATGTCCATTCTTCAGGTACAGCACAAATCAAAACAAGCGCTGTTGGTCACAGCTCCTCAATCACATCTGGAGAGCAGGCTCCATGGAGGGGCCTTATTCCCCCTGCAGTGGAATGTCCTGGGGCACCTGCAGAGGCCGCTATTGTTTGGGCTCCCTGTCCACATCAAATGCTCTCTTTCTCCCCAGTCTGAGTATGGCATTCCCCAAATATACCCATGCCCTCAGGCCTGTAACTTGTGAATGTGTTCTATTGGATGGCAGAAGAGACTCTGCAGATGTAACCAGGGCATGGACTTGAAAATAGAGAGATTATCCTGGGTCAACCAGGAAATTCCAGTCAATGATGTGAACCCTCAAAAGCACAGAATGGTCTCTGGCTAAAGGCCTGAAGACAGGGCAGGAGGGGAGGTCAGACTGTTCAGGCTGCTATAGCAGAACAATGGAAAGGTATTTCTCACATTTCAGGAAGCTGAGAAATCTAAGAACTAGGTGTCAGCACATTCCACATCAGGTGAGAATCTGCTTCCTGATTCAAAGATGGTGTCTACTCACTGAGTCTTCTCATGACGGAAGAGACCAGGCCGCTCTGGGGCTTTCTCTTATGTGAACACTGATCCCACCTGTGGGCCTCCACCCTCCACCTGAGGACCTCCCAAAGCTCCCACCTGCTCATACTATCATGCTGGGGGTTTAGATTTCAATACCTGAATTTGGGGGTGGGGGAGATACAAACATTCAGGCCACAGCAGGTGGCTTCAGAGAATAAGGATGCCTGTGACATCATAGGTTTCAGGATTCTGGATGGCACACTGAGGAGGGAGCCAAGGTAAGCCCCTGCTGGCAGCCAGAGCTGGGGCAAGTACACCCTCGGTGGGGCCAGAAGACCTCACGTGCACTTTCCAGCCATGCTGATCAGACATGCAAAGATCAATCAGCTCTTCTTCTGGGGATTCAAATTCTCCCCATCCCTTTGTGGGGACATCCTCTCCTTCCAAGTAAAGCCAGGACTTCATGGTGATTCAGGAAGCTCCCTTGTTCCTGGTTTGCATACAGTTATCTCTAAGAATTAATGAGTTTGTTGAGAAAAGATACAAAAGTAGTCCCGACCTCTCCTTTCCCAGGACACCCACATTTGAAGTGCCAGTCCACACTGACCTGCTCACCAAGCTGTTCACCATTCTGGAAGTTTCCACTGTATGCTGTGTATGAAGGCTTCAGCATTTGATCCATGGTGTGGTGGCTGCACTATGGTCTAAGGAAAGGGCCCTTGTTCATGGACTGAGTGCCGATTTCTATGGCTCACAGGTGCTGTTGCCCAGATCACTGAATGGTATTCAGCATAACCCAAGCCTGGTCTGCTGGTGTCTGAGCACTCAGAAGGACTGTGACCAACAGGAGATGCATCCTACCTGTCCTCCTAGCCCTCTGCCTTCTTGACTTCCTACCCACTGCCTCCCACACAGCTCGGCCACCACGTGCTGCCCCGTGAGCCCTACAGCAGGTGCCTTTGCCCTCCACAGCGTGTCTTCCTCTCTCCTTTCCTCCCCTCTGTTGCCCCCAAAACCTGGGCAGAGCACAGGACCACATGGTCTGAGGAAAGCCAGGACCCAGCAAGGCACACATGTGGATCATCTTTCCCCATCACATCCCATTGGTCAGGGTTCTCCAGAAACACAGAACCTAGCACATGTACAGAGAGAAAGGAGTGAGTGCTGACCACCCGACTGCTCTATTAAGGAGAAGTCCCAAGATCTGCTGCCTCAGAGCCATAGGAGACCCAGAGAAGCCTGTGGTGGTGTTCAGCTCAAGTCAAAGGCCTAGAACCAAGGATGCTGGTGAGGTGGACCTCAGTCCAAGGGTGGGAAGAGGAAATGCAGCATCTCCACTCAGAAAAGAAGGCGGGAAAGAAAGGAGCAGAATCCCTCAACCTTTTCTCCCCTTTCTCCATTGAGGCCTCAATGGATGAAGTGAGGTCCCCACCCAGGAGGCCCATCTGCTTTGCTTAGTCAATGAGTCAAATGCTAATCTCATGCAGAAACACCCTCCAGACATGCCCAGAATGTTTCAGCTAGGCACCCCTCTCCCACACAGAGCGACACATGGATTTGACCATAGGTGAGGTCACTTCCTGGATAGAGAAGCCGTCCAGGTAGCTCTCCTGCCCTGTTTTACATTTACCTAACAGCTGCTCTCAGGCTGATCCTGAGCTGCCGATTCCAAGTACACTATTCCCACTCCTTATAATGGCCCAGCAAAACGTCCCCAAGTACTAAGGCAGAGGAAAAACTGGAGGATGGAGGGTAATGGGGTGCAGGCAGAGGGGTCTCAGGCTGCCCAGGGGCACCACAGCTCTGCAGTCTCCTGCTGTGTAGGTTTTCCCAGCCTCAGTTCTTGTGCCTGTAAATGGAGGTAGCAGTACCTGCTATGAGTATCTGCATGGGGACTTTGAGAAGCCAATGGACTATGGGAGCCAGGGGGGCTCTGTCCTTGCACTGCACAAAGTCTCCATAACCCTTGCCTCACCTAAGAGCAAGCTCCAGGAGCAAGAGAGCCAGGGCTAAATTCCCTTGCACCAGGACCCCCAGACAATTGCCTCAGAAGCAGTGTCCCCTGCACCATGTGCTCATTAGCTCCTGCTCTAGGTGCTGGCCAGGTCTGGTGGTGCATACTTGCAGGCCCAGCTACCTGGGGCTGCTGAGGCCCAGGAAGGGGGATGGGGAGGAGCCCCAGGAGGAGGCAGGCAAAGCACCCATCACACAGGACAGGCACTAAAGATCCTTCCCACCAGCAGAAGCCCCAGGACACCCTGTGCAGCTGCCCACTCCCACCCCCTTGCTAGGCCTTTGCTGCACCATCTATGGGACCCACTCCAGGGTCAGGGTGGAAGGCAAGGTGTGCTAGTGAGGTGTGTTCAGTTATATACCTGTTTCAATAAGACCCTTGGATGCGACTTCGAGTTGAGCCAGGTGCTGGGCAGAAAGATTCCCAAGCACCACTTTGTTGGTTTCTTCCAAACCCATATTTGTGAGGTAAATTTCAGACACCACAAGAGACACCACAGTAAGCCTCTGTCCTCACTGCCAGATTCAAATGTCAAAGGGCACCTGTGGTGTCACCTGTAGCCTATACTCGAAGGCATTTATAATGTATTGCTTTTTAGAATAGTTTTTTGTTGTTTATTCTTTTATTTCAAAACTGTGCCTTATCATGCTCATTCTGACCTTCATTTGTTTTTAAGTTTTTCAATTAGTTATGCATGACAGTAGAAGACACTTTGACACATCATACACAAGTGGAGTATAACTTCTCACTCTCTGGTTGCATGTGGTGCAGAATCCCACCTGCTCTGCAGTCACATATGCATGTAGGGTAATGATGTCCAGTTCATTCTACTGTCCTTTCTACCCCATGCCCTCTTCCTTCCCTCACTCCCTTCTACCTAGTCCAAAGTAACTCTTCTTCCCTAGTCCCCCCTCATTATGAATTAGCATCTGCATATCAGAGGAAAGAAACATTTAGTCTCTATTTTGGGGGTATCAGCTTATCTTGCTTAGCATGATATTCTCCAGCTCCACCCATTTACCAACAAGTGCCATCATTTAGAACAGTTTTGAGTTCACAGGAAAATTGCAAAGATAGTACAGGTAGTCCCCACACCCAGCACCCGATTTCCCCTGTACCAACCTCTTAGTGTAATACATTTGTTACAACAAACCAGTTTATATTGGTACTGTTAACCAAAGCCCAAGTTTATTCAGACTTACTACTTTCCCCTTCTGTCTGTGAAGGATTCCATCCAGGACCCCATGTGACATCTGTCATCTTATCACCTCCGCCCTGTCCTGGCCATGATAATTTCTCAGACTTGCCTGTTTCTGATGGCTGAGGAGCCTGGGAAGGAGGTTGGTGAAATGACCCTCCAGCAGCTGGGTGCCCCACTGGACTGGGGCAATAGGTAGCAGACAGTGCTACCACAGGCCCCCCTGGGCAGGCCGGGTCTGGTAGGCTCCCACCACTCAGGGAAAGTGGAGGGCAGTCCTGTCTAGGAAGAAGGAGAGCAGCAGGGTTCAGACCTCATCCTGCCCAGCAGGGGAGCTGAGGAAGACAATCCCCACCCAGCGAAGAAAGGACTTCTGGCTGGGCTTCTAATCCTGCCTGGGCTGATTAGGCCCCACTACCAGGGACACTGGGCATGGCAGCATGCCTGCCTAGGGCCCCCCACGGTCTGATTACCTGCAATGGGCAGCCAGCTCTTCCAGGCCAGGAAGCCAGAGACATTCAGAGCCAAAGAAAGAACCCAAACCCCTAGGTCACCAAAGGTCAGCCCTGGGGATTCTGGGAAGTCTGACAACCCATCTCCTCCTGTCCCTACATCCTTGATGCTGGGCAAGCACCTCCCTGCCTGCTGGGCTCTCCTCGCCCCCACACTCACCCTCTTCCACTTGAGCTGAAGCTGAGGCCCAGATGGCTGGCCCCGGCCCTGGAGCCTGCACGCTGACCCCTGAGTGTCCTGGCAGCTGGCCATGGTTTGTGTAGCAGCTGCTTCTCCAGGAAGGTTCTGCACCAGCAGGCCCCGGACGGCAGTTCCTCTGGGAGGAAGCCTGTGGGTCCAGGCAGGGTCCTGGCTCCCAGAAGCTCACACTGTGGACACATGGAACCCTGAGCTGGCTCTGACTGCTTGCCCATAACAGGGACAGTCACTCTCTTCCAGTAAAGGGGAGCTGAAGAGGGCATCTGGCTCCTGACAAAGCCCTGCTCTGACCACCCAGATATGAAGCCTGGGGAAGAAACTTATGGCTCAAAGGAGAATCTTCAATGGGCCTCCAAGCCTTTCTCTTATCTGTGGAGTGACCAGGAGCAGAACATTAGATTCTGAGTTGGCATGCCACCCCAGCCCAGCTATCCCTCCAGGCTGCAGCTCTGCTCTGGTTGATCCTGGAGCTGTCTGTCCATTTAGTCAGGGGTTCTGACCAGGGGCATGCAGGGCAAATGCTCCTCTGTGAAAAATGGCCCCTGACCAAACCTATCCTTGGGAAGCAGCCCACGCCCTGCCACTAAATCCTCTTATGTTAAGTTATGTGCTTGCCTTTTTAGGGACCATATCTGCTTTGGGCAGCTGTAAGCTCCTTAATGACGATGACCACTGTGGTCATTTTTCAGGCATGCCCCTCCCCACACACCCTAGCCCTTGGTGGACACGAGCTGAGCCATGTGGTTCCCAGATTTCTTCCCTAAGATATTCTGATACTCCTAACATGCAATTCCACAGAATGTAGTCTCAGAGGAAACAGGTCATTGTGGTTAAAATTGAAGAAAAGGCACAGGGAGAGGGGTGTCCTTGCCTGCTGGGTGTGTCCTTGGGGCCTGAGGGGATGAGGGAAGGTGTGTCTATAGGCACAAAACCAGAGGTGGCTACAACCACAGGAAAGCTAGAGGCCCAAGCACACTCCCCTTCCAGCCTCAGGAGGAGCCACATGCTGCCACCTTGATCTTGAGCTTCCTCCAATGTCCAAGCTGCCCATCTGAGGTGTGTGGCAAAGGTGGCCCCAAGACACTAGCATGGCCCACAGGGAAAGGGAGGGTGGGGTTTTGAGGGGCATTGTGGGGGGTTTGTACCACCAACCCACTCTCACCTGGAAGCACAGGCTTTTGTGATGGAAGGGGAAACTAAGGCACTGAAGGCCAAGTAGTAGTGGGGTTCTGCAGGAGTCATTCCCCTGAACCCACCACTGTTGGAGGCCTTGCCCTGCATCCCAGCTGTCCAAGGAAGCTGTTCCCACCTTACTGGGAGGGGCAGAGTTCCAGAATCACCAAGTGCCCCCACAGCGAAGACGAACCTAGTCTGACCAGGGGTGGAGACACTAGACCATGGCCAGCCAGCGAGAGGGCCTGATGGGTGGGTTGGCCAGGGGGCTTCCTGGAGAAGGGTGCTCCATTAGGCTGGAGTGGCAGAAAGGAGGAGCTGGGTGAGCCGGGTCACAGCTGCTGGCACGGAAGTGGCCACTGGAGAGGCCTTCCAATGACTACTGGTACCAGGACGCCCCAGCCCATGATGGCAACAGGAGGACAGTGCAGGGCCATCTCTCCTCCATTGATTGATAGGGCCCACGGCCCCTCTGCCCTGCCCCCTCTGTGAGTGTGGAATGGCCTGCAGTCCTGCAGCAGCCATTTCACCTGGCCTAGTGAAGGCCTGAGGCCCCTCGTTGGCCATAATCACAGGCATATTATCCATGCCCAGCTTCATTGGAGAACACCAGGACCATGAGCTGCAGCCTGGAAGAGGAGCGAAGCCCCTGGCCATCAGTGCCTTTGCAGGGGCCTGGCTCCAATGGGGCCTCTGCTCCCCACAGAGCCACATCCCCCTGAAGCTTTTCCTCCATGCTCCATTCATACAGGTCTTCACTGAGAAGTCATGATTTGAAGCCAACACAGTGAACCTATTGTTCCTGCTCTTTCTGGCCTAGCCTGGCCCCCAAGGCCTTCTACATTCCACTCACTTCCCCTCCTGAAACCTTGCCTGCATCCCAGCTACAAATCCAGCACAGAACCTGCCTGGGCCAGCACCAGGGCAGCACTGGACCCCTGGAAACCACCCTGTTGCCCTGCCGCATAGTTGCCCTCCAAACTGGGTGCAGCAAAAACTCAGCTCCAGGGAGAGCAGGGCCCGGAGGAGCAGGGCCTGGGGAAGCAGGGCCTAAGGCATCAGGACCCAAAAGGAGCAGAGGCTAGGAGAGCAGGGCCCAGGGGGAGCAGGATTAGGGGGTGCAGGGCCCAGGAGATCAGGGCCCAGGGTAAGCAGGGCCCAGGGGAGCAGGGCCAAGGGGAGCAGGTACAGGGGCAGCAGGGAGCAGGGGAAGCAGGGACTAGGGGAGCAGGGTTTGGGCGAGCAGGGCTCGGGCGAGCAGGGCCCAGGGGAGCAGGGCCAAGGGGGAGCAAGACCAGTGGGAGCAAGGTCAGAGGGAGCAGGACCAGGGGTAGCAGGGCTCAGGGGAAGCACGGCCCAGGAGGAGGATGGCCCAGGGGAGCAGGGCCAAGGGAAGCTGGGCCCAGGAAAATAGAGCCAGGGGCACAGGGCCATGGGGAGCAGGGCCAGGGGATTAGGGCCAGAAAAGCAGGGCCCATGGGGATCAGGACCAGGTGGAGCAGGGCCCAAGGAGAGCAGGACCAGGGAATTAGGGCCAGGAGGAGCAGGGCACATGGGGAGCAGGGCCAGAGGGAGCAGGGCCCAGGAGACCAGGGCCAAGGGGAACAGGGCCAGGGGGAGCAGGGCCAGGGACATCAGGGCCAGGGGAGCAGGACCAGGGGGAACAGGGTCAGGAGGAGCAGGGCCAGAAGAAAAATGGCCAGGGGGAGAAGGGCCCAGGATGAGCAGTACCCGGGGAGCAGGGCTTGGCAGAGGAGGCCCAGAGGGAGCAGGGCCCAAGGGAAGCACTGCCAGGGGGAGCAGGGCATGGGGGAGCAAAGGTAGGGAGAACAGTGGTAGGGGGAGGAGGGCCCAAGGGAGCAGGGCCAGGGGGAGCAGGGCCCAAGGGAGCAGGCCCAGCAGGAGCAGGGCCCAAGGGGTTCATGGCCAGAGGGAGTAGAGCCCAGGGAAGCAGGACCAGGTGGACAGGGCCAGGGGGAGTAGGACCAGGGGAACAGGGGCAAGGGGGAGCAGGGCCAGGGGGAGCAGTGCCAGGGGAAGAAGGGCTAGGGGAAGCCAGGTCAGAGGGAGCAGGGACCAGAGGGAGCAGGGCCCAGGGGGAACAGGGCCCAGGGGAGCAGGGTCAGGGAGATCAGGGCCAGGAGATCAGGGCCAGGAAGAGTAGGGCCATGGGAAAAAGGGCCAGGGAGAGAAGGGAGTAGGGAGAGAAGTACCAGGGGGTGCAGGGCTTGGGGGAGCAATCCCAGAAAGAGCAGGGGAGCATGGAGAGCATGACCAGGGGGAGGAGGGCACGAGTGAGCAGGGGTAGGAGGAGCAGGGGTAGGGAGAGCAGGTGTAGGGGAGGAGGGCCCAGGGGAGCAGGAACAGCTGGAGCTGGGCCAGGTGGAAAAGGGCCAGGGGGAGAAGGGTGCAGGGAGAGCAGTACCCGGGGGAGAAGGGCTCAGGGGAGCACATCCAGAAGGATTAGGGCCTATGGGGAGCATGGCCAGGGGGAACAGGGCACAGGGGAGCAGGGGGAGCGGGAGCAGGGCCTGGGGGAGCAGGCCCAGCTGGAGCAGGGCCCAGAGGGAGCATGGCTAGAAGGAGCAGGGCCTAAGGGAGCAGGATCAGAGGGAACAGGGACCAGGAGAGCAGGGCCAGGGTGACATTACCAGGGGGAGTAGGACCAGTGGGAATAGGGCTAGGGGGAGCAGGGCCAAGGGGAGCAGATCTAAGGGGAATAGGGCCAGGGGGAGTAGTGTAAGGGGGAGTGAGGAGCAGGGAAACAGGACCAGAGATTGCAGGGCCCAGGGAGATCAGGACCCAGGGGGAGCAAGGCCCAGGAGGAACAGGGCCCAGAGGAGCAGAACAAGGGAGAGCAATGCCTGAGGGAGCAGGGCCAGTGGGGAAACAGGATGAGAGGGAGCAGGGCCCGGGGCATCAGGGTCCAGGGAGCATAGCCAGGGAGAGCAGGGCCTGGGGGATAAGGGCCAGAGGGAGTAGGGACCAGAGGGAGCAGGACCTAGGAGGAACAGGGCCCAGGGGGAACAGGGCTTAAGGGAGCAGGGCCAGGGAAATCAGGGTCAGGGGAGCAGGACAAAGGGGAGTGGGTCCCAGAGTAGTAGGACCCAGGGGAGCAAAGCCATGGGGGAGCAGAGTCCAGGGGGAGTGAAGCACAGGGGGGAGCAAGGCCCAGGGGAGAAGGGCCAGGAGGAGCAGAGCCAGGAGGAGCAGGGCCCGAGGGAGCAGGACCAGATGGAGCAGGGCCCAAAGAGAGCATGGCCCAGGGGCAATGGGGCCCAGGGGAGCAGGATGAGGTGGAGCAGGGCCCAAAGAGCAGGACAAGGGGCAAGGGGGACCAGGGAGCAGGGCCAGGGAGAGCAGGGCCAAGGGGGAGTAGGACTAGGTGAAGAGGAAAAGAGGAAGCAGCAAAAGAGGGAACAGGGACTAGGAGAGTAGGGCTAGGGGGAACAGGGCCCACGGGAGCAGAGCCAGGGGAGAAAGGCCAGGGGAAGGAGGCCCAGGGGAAGCAGGGCCAGAGGGAGGAGGGTCCGGGGGAGCTGGGTACATGGGAGCAGGGACAGGTGGAGCAGGGCCAGGAGAAAAAGAGCCAGGGGGAGAAGAGCCCAGGGAGTGCAAAACCAGGGGGAGCAGGGCTCAGGGGATCAAGCCCAGGGAGAGCAGGGGGAGGGGTAGGATGATCCAGGGAAGCAGGCTCTGCAGGAGTAGAGCCCAGAGGGGGCATGGCCAGGGGGAGCAGGGCCTAGGCGAGCAGGGGTAGGGGGAGCAGGGACCAGGGGAAGCAGGGTCCGGGGAACAGGGGTAGGGGAATCAGGGCCTAGGGGGTCCAGGGCCTGGGGGAGCAGGACCAGGAGCAGGGCCCAGGGAGCAGGGTCAGGGGGAGAGGGCCAGGGGAATTAAGGCCAGTGGGAACAGGGGCAAGAGGGAGCATGGCTCAGGGCGGGGTGGAGCCCAGGGGGAGTCGGGCACAGAAGAGCAGGGCCAGGAGGACCAAGGCCCTGGGGGAACAGGACCAAAGGGAGAACGGCCCAGGGGAGCAGGGCCAGGGGGAGCAGGCCACAGGGGAAGCAGGGCCCTGGACAGCAGGTCCAGGGGGAGAAGGACCTAGCAGGAGTACGGCCCAGGGGAGAAGGGCCAGTGAGTGCATGTCCCAGGGGAGCAAGGCACAGGGGAGCAGAGCCAGAGGGAGCAGAGCCAGGAGAAAAAGGCCAGGGGGAGCAGGTCCCAGGGGGAGCTGTGCCTAGGGGGAGCAGAGCCCAGGGGGAGCAGAACCAGGGGGAGCAGGGCCAAGGGAGCAGGGCCAGGGGGATCAGGGCCTAGTGGGAGCAAGGCTCAGTGGGAGCCGGGCACAAGGGGACCAGGGCCCAGGAGGAGCAGAACCAGGGGAAGCAAAACCCAGAGTGCAGGACTTGGGGTGTAGGGCCAAGGGGAGCAGGGCCAGGGGAAGAAGGGCCCTGGAGGAGCAGGATAATTTGGAGCAAGGCCAAGGGACAAGAGGACCAGAGAGAACAAGGCCAAGGAGAGCAGGGCTAGAAGGAGCAGATCCCATAGAAAGTAGGGCCAGAGGGAGCAGGGCAAGGAGAGCAGGGCCAGAGGGAGCAGGGCAAGGGGAGCAGGGCCAGGGAGAGCAGGGCCAGGGAGAACAGGGCCAGGGAGAGCAGAGCCAGGGAGAGTAGAGCCAGGAGAAAAGGGCTAGGGGGAGCAGGCCAGGGGGAGAAAGGGCCAGGGGGAGAAGGGCCAAGAGAGAGCAGTGCCCAGGAGGAGTGAAGCACAGGGGGGAACAGGGTCCAGAGAACAGGGCCCAGGGGAGCAGGGCCAGGTGCAGCAGGGCCCAGGGAGAGCAGGACACAGGGGGAGCAGGGCCCAGGGAAGCGAGCACAGGAGAAGCAGGGAAAGGGGGAGCAGAGCCAGGGGGAGCAGGGCCAGGGAGTGCAGGATGCAGGTGGAGTGGGGCTCATTGGAGGAGGGCCAGGGAGAGCAAGTTCCAGAGTAGTATCACCCAGTGGAGAAGCACCAGGGGGAACAGGGCCAGAGGGAGAAGGACCCAGGGAAAGCAGTGGCAGGGGAAGGAGGGCCTCCAGGATCAGGCCCAGGGGAAGCAGGGCCAAGGGGAGGAGGGCGAGGGGAAGCAGGGCCCAAGAAAGCAGGGCCCAGGGAAGCAGGACCAGGTGGAGCAGGGTACAGGGGGAGCAGGGCCCAGGGGGAGTGGTGCCCAGGGGGGACCAGGGCCCAGGAGAAGCAGAAATAGGGAAGCAGGCCCCAGGGGAGCAAGAATTGGGGGACTAGGGCCCAGTGGAGCAGGGCCATGAGGAGCAGGGCCCGGGGGGAGCAAGACCACTTGGAGCAGTGCCCAGGGAAAAGAAGACCACGGGGAGCAGGGCACAGGATATAAGGGGAGGCCCAGGAGGGAACAGCACCAGAGGAAGAACAGCCCAGGGGAGCAGGGCCAGGGGGAGCAGGACACATGGAGAGCAAGGCCTAGGGGAGCAAGGACAGGGGGAGAAGAGTAGGGCGCAGGGAGCAGGGCCAGGGAGAGCAGATCCCAGGGGAGCATATACCAGGGAAGCGGGGCCAGGGAGAGAAAGGGCCAGGAGAAGCAGGGAACAGGGGAAGCAGAGCCCAGGGGAGTAGGCCCAGGGGAAGCAGGGCCAGGTATAGCAGGGGCAGGGTAGCAGGGCCCAGGAGAAGCAGGGAACAGAGAGCAGGAAGGCCTATGGGGAGAAGAGCCAGGGGATTATGGCAGGGGGAGCAGGGCCCATGGGGAGCAGAGCCATGGTTATCAGGACCAAGTGGAGCAGAGCCCAAGGAGAACAGGACCAGGGGATTAGGGCCAGGGGGAGCAGGGCTCATGGGGAGCAGTGCGAGGGGTAACAGGTCCCGTAAAGTAGGACCAGAGAAGCAGGGCTCAGGGGAGTAGGGACTAGGGGAGTAGGGCCAGGGGAAACATGAACATGAGGAGCAGGGCCAGAAGGAACTGGGCCCAGGGAAGCAGCACCAGGGGGAGCAGGGACAAGGGGTGCAGGGCCCAGAGGGAGCTGGGCCCAAGGGGGAGCAGGACCCAAGGGAGTAGGGCCAGGAAGAGCAGGGCCCAGGGGGAGCAGGACCAGAGGGAGCACAGCCTAGGGGATCAGGGCCAGGGGGGAACAGGGCACAGGGGGAGGAGGTCCAGGGAGAGCAGGGCCCAGGAGAGCAGGCCTACAGGGAGCAGAGCCCACAGGGAGTTGGGCAAGGGGGAGCAGGGCCAATAAGGAGTAGGACAAGGAGGAGCAGGGCCTAGTGGGAGCAGTGACCGGGGAGCAGAACCAGAGGGAGCAGGACCAGAGAACAGGGCCAAGGGGGAGCAGGGCCCAGGGAATCAGGGTCAGAAGGAGCAGGGCCCCGGGGGAGCAGGAACAGAGTGAGCAAGTTCCAGGGAAGAAGGGCCAGGGAAGAAGGGCCAGGGAATACAGGGCCAGGGGGAGCATGGCCAGAGGGAGTGGGGCCCGGGGAAGCAGGACCAGGGGAATCAGGGCCAAGGAGGAGCAGAACTCAGGGGGAGAGGAGCCCAGTGGGGAGCAGGGCCCAGGAGGACAGGGCCACGAGGAGCATGGACTGGGGGGGGCAGGACCAGAGGGAAAATAGTCCAAGGGAGCCGGGCCAGGGGGAGAAGGACACATCGGGAGTAGGGACCAGGGGAGCAGGGCCAGGGGAAGCAGGTCCCAGGAGAGGAGGGCCCATGGGAGCAGGACTCGGGGGAGTAGTGCCTAGGGGAGCAGGGCCAGGGGGAGCAGGGCCCAGGAGGAGCCGGACCAGGTGGAACATGACCCAAGAAGAGGAGGCCTACGGGGAACAGGGCCCAGGAGAGCCAGGCTAGGAAGACAAGAGCCCACGGAAGTAGGGCCAGGGTGAGCAGGGCCAGGGGAAGCAGGGCCCAGGAGAGGAGGGCCCATGGGAGCAGGACTCGGGGGAGTAGTGCCTAGGGGAGCAGGGCCAGGGGGAGCAGGGCCCAGGAGGACCTGGACCAGGTGGAGCATGGCCCAAGGAGAGGAGGCCTACGGGGAACAGGGCCCAGGAGATCCAGGCTAGGGGGAGAAGAGCTCACAGGAAATAGGGCCGGGGGAGCAGGGTCAGGGGAGCAGGGCCCATGGGGAGAAGGACCATGGCGAACAGGGCCCAAAGGAAGCAGGGCCCAGGGGAGCAGGGCACAGGGAAACCAGTGCAGGGGGAGTAGAACCATGGCGAGGAGGGCCCAGGGAGCATGGCTGGGGGGAGCTGGGCCCAGGGTAGCATGGTCAGGAGAATCGAACCAGAAATGCAGGACCAGGGGGAGCAGGGCCCAGTGAAAGCAGGGCCCAGGGGCAGCAGGGCACAGGGAAACCAGGGCCCATATGGAACAGAACCCGGGGGGGGGGTAGGGATCAGGGAGCATGGCCAAGAGGGATCAGAGCCAGGGGAGCAGGGCCACGAGGAGCAGGGCTGGGGAATGCAGGACCAGGGGGAGCAGGGCCCAGTGGAAGCGGGGCCCAGGGGGAGCTTGACACAGCGAAACCAGGGCCCAGGGGGAGCAGAACCCAGGGAAGCAGGGCTCAGGGAGCACAGCCCAGGGGGGAGCAGGGCCAGGGGAGCAGGGCCAGGAGGAGCAGGGCCCGGGAAAGCAGGACTATGGGAAGCAGGACACATGGGTGCAGGGCTCAGGGGAGTAGGTACAGGGGGAACAGTACACAGTGGGAGCAGGGCCCAGTAGTAGGACCAGGGAGAGAAGATGCCAGAGAAGCAAGGCCCAGGGAAGCAGAGCCAGGGGAGCAGATCCAGAGAGAAAAGGGCCAGAAGGAGCAGGGCCAGGGGGAGAAGGGCCCAGGGTGAGAAGTACCAGGGGGAACTGGGCCCGGGGAAGCAGGCCCAGGAGAAGCAGGGAAAGGGGGAGCAGGGCCTATGGGGAACAGGGCCATGGTTATCAGTACCAGGTGGAGCAGGTCCCAAT
Organism: Ictidomys tridecemlineatus; assembly: GCF_052094955.1. Taxonomy (NCBI): domain Eukaryota; kingdom Metazoa; phylum Chordata; class Mammalia; order Rodentia; family Sciuridae; genus Ictidomys; species Ictidomys tridecemlineatus. Next base: position 86,088,303 of record NC_135485.1, read on the forward strand.
GAGAGCAGGAAAGGGGATTAGGGCCAGGGGAAGCAGGTCACAAGGAGAGCAAGAAAGGTATTAGGGCCACAGGGAGCAGAGCCCATGGGGAGCAGTGCCATGGGGAACAGGGACCAAGAAAGCAAGACCAGAGGGAGCACGGCCTAGAGGAACAGGACCCAGGGGATTAGGGCCACGGGGGAGCAGGGCCCAGGGAGCAGGGCCAGGAGGGCGTAGGGCCCAGGAGAGCAGGGCTAGGAGGAGCAGGGCCCAGGGAAGCAGGACCAGAGAGAGAAGGGCCCAGGGGAGCAAGACCCAGGTGAGCAGAGCCAGGAGGAACAGGTCCAGGAGGAGCAGGGACAGAGGGAGTGGGTCCTGGGTAAGTAGGACCAGGAGGAGCAGGGCCAAGTGGGAACAGGGCTCTGGGGGAGTGGAGCCCATGGGGGAGCAGGGCCCAGGAGAGCAGGGCCAGATGGAACAGAGCCCTGGGGGAGTAGGACCAGAGGGAGAACAGCCCAGGGGAGCAGGGCCAGGTAGAACAGGGTCGGGGGAGAAGGGCACACAGGGAGTAGGGCCCAGGGGAGCAGGGCCAGGGAGAGCAGTTCCCAGGGGAGCAGGGCCCAGGGGAGCAGAGCAAGGAGAAAAGGGCCAGGGAGAGCAGGGCCAGAGGAAGCAGGACCCAGGGGAGCAGGGCTAGGGGGAGTAGGGCCCAGGTTAGCAGGACTAGGTGAGTAGGCCCCAGGGGAGCAGGGCCAGGGGAGCAGGGCCAAGGAGGAGCAGGACCAGGAGGAGCAGGGCCCAAGGAGAGGAGGCCTAAGGGGAGAAGGGCCCAGGAGAGCAAGGACAGGAGGATCAGAACCCACAGGGAGTAAGGCTGGGGGAGCAGGGCCAGTGAGCACGGCCCATGGGTACAGAACCAGGGTGAGCAGGGCCTAAGGGGAGCAGGGCCTAGGGGGAGACAGACAAAGTGAAACCAGGGCCCACATGGAGCAGAATCATGGAAGCAGGGCCCAGGGAGCACGGCCATGGGGGAGCAGGACTCAGGGGATGAGGACCAAGGGGAGTAGGACACATGGGTGCATGGCTCAGGGAAGCAGGTCCCAGGGGAGCAGGACACAGTCGGAGCAGGGCCCAGGGAGAGCAGTATCAGGGAGAGCAGAGCCCGGGGAAGTAGGCACAGGGGAAGCAGGGAAAGGGGTAGCAGTGTCAGGGGGAGCAGGGCCCAGGAGAAACAGAGAACAGGGGGAGCTGGGCCCAGGGTAGCATGACCCATGTGGAGCAGGGCCCAGGGGAAGAAGGGCCCAGGGGAAGAAGGGTGCCGTGGAGCTGGGCCCAGCATGAGCAGGGCCATGGGTAGCAGGACCAGGTGGAGCAGGGCCCAAGGAGAGCAGGATCAGGGGATTAGAAACAGGGGAAGTAGGGCCCATGGGGAGCAGTGCTAGGGGGAGCAAGGCCCAGGAAAGCAGGACCAGAGAGAGCAGGACACAGGGGAGCTGGGCCAGGAGGAACATGGCCAAGGGGAGCAGGGCCAGAGGGAGCGCGGCCTCGGGGAGCAGGGCCAGGAGGGAGCAGGGCCCAGGGGATCAGGGTCCAGGGGTACCAGGGCCTAGGAGGAGCAGAACCAGGGGAGAGGGCTCAGGGGAGAAGGACTGGAGGGAGTAGGGCCCAGGAAAGCAGGGCGAGGGGGAGCAGGGCTGGAGAGATCTAAAACAGGTTGAGCAGGGCCCAGGGAGAGGAGGACCACAGGGAGCAGGGCCCAGGAGATCAGGGCCCATGGGGATCAGGGCCAGGGGAATCAGGACACAGGGGATGCTGGGCACAGGGTTGCAGGGCCAGGGGAAGCAGGACACAGGGGTTGCTGGGCACAGGGGTGCAGGGCCAGGGGGAGAAATACTCAGGGGGAGCAGGGCCCAGAATAGCAGGGACGGGGCGAGCAGGTTGCAGAGGAGCAGGGTCCAGGGGAACAGAACCAGAGGGAGTAGAGCCAGGGATACAAGGACCAGGGGGAACAGGGTCAGAGGAGAAGGTCCCAGGGAGAGCAGTACCAAGGGGAGCAGGGCCTAGGGAAGCAGGCCCAGGAGAAGCAGGGAAAGGGGGAGCAGGGCCAGGGGGAAAGGGCCCTGGAGAAGCAGAGTAAGGGGTTAAGGGCCTGGGGGAGCAGGGCCCAGGGAGAGAAGGGACCGGGGGAGAAGGGCTCAGAAGAGCAGGACTCAGCAGGAGCAGGGCCCAGCAGAGCAGGTCCAGGAGAAGCAGGCCCAGGAGAGCAGGGACCAAGGGAGACGGGCCTGAGGGATGAAGGCCCAGGAAAGCAGGACCAGAGGGAGCAGGGCCTAGGTGAGCAGGGCCCAGGGGAGCAGGGCTAGGGGGAACACAGCCAGAGGGAGCAGGGCCAAATGGAGCAGGGTCCAGTGAAGCAGAACCAGAAGGAGCAGGGTCAAAGGAGAGCAGGGCACAGATGGGGCAGAGCCTAGGGGGAAGTAGGGCTAAGGGGAGCAGAGTCAGGAGTATCAGGGCCTAGGGGGAGCAGGACCAGAGGGAGCATGGCCTAGGGGAGCTTGGCCAGGGTACAGCATGGCCCAGGGGAGCAGGGCCCAGGGGAGCAGGGCCAGGGGGAGCCAGACACAGGAATAGCAGGCCCCAGGGAGCAGGGCCAGGGAGAGAAGGTCCCAGGGGAGCAGGGCCCAGGGGAGCAGAGCTAGGGGAGCAGTGCCTAGGAAAGCAGAACCAGAGGGAGCAGGGGCCAGGGAAAGCAGGGCCCATGGGAGCAATGCCAGGGGGAGCAGTGCCCAGGGAAGCAGGACCAGAGGGAGCAGGCACCAGGGAAGAACAGGGCACAGGGGAGCAGGGCCAGGGGGAACAGGGCCAAGGGAACAGGGCCAGAGGGAGTAGGGTGCTATGAAGCAGGACCAGGGGGAGCAGGACCCAGGGTGTGCAGGGCCCAGGGGGAGTGGAGCACAAGGAGGATCAGTACCCAGGGGAGCAGGGACAGAGAGGAGCAGGGCCCAGGGGAGCAGGGCTAGAGGGAGTAGGGCCTAGGGGAGCAGAGTCAGAGGGAGTAGGGTCTGGTGAAGCAGGACCAGGGGGAGCAAGATCCCGGGGAAGCAGGACCAGAGGGAGCATGGCCCAGGGGAGCAGAGCCCATGGGAGCAGGGCCAGGGGGAGCAGGACACAGGGGTTGCAGGGCCCAGGGAAGCAGGTCCCAGAAGAGCAGAGTTATGGGGAGCAGTGTCCAGGAAAGCAGGACCAGAGGGAGAAGGGCCCAGGGAAGCTTGGCCCATGGGGAGCAGGGCCATGGGTAGCAGGAAAAGGTGGAGCAGGGCCCAAGGATAGCAGGACCAGGGGATTAGGGCCAGGGGGAGCAGTGCCCAGGAAAGCAGGACCAGAGGGAGCATGGCCTAGGGGAGCAGGGCCCAGGGGAGCAGGGCCAGGGGAAGCAAGACACAGGGGAAAAAGGGCCCAGGGGAGCAGGGCCAGGGAAAGCAGGTCCCAGGGGAGCAGGTCCCAGGGGAGCAGAGCAAGGGGGAGCAGTGCCAGGAAAGCAGGACCAGAGGGAGCAGGGCCCATGGGAACCGGGCCCAGGGGAGCAGGGCCAGGGCGAACATGCCCACGGGGAGCAGGGTCAGAGGGAGCAGGGCCACAGTGAGCAGGGCCCAGGGAAGCAGGACCAGGGGGACAGGGCCAATGGGGAGCAGGATCCAGGGAGAGGTGAGCCCAGGGAGGAGCAGGGCCCAGGGGAATAGCACCAGGAGGAGCAGGGCCCACGGGACGCAGGACCAGAGGGAGTAAGGCCCAGGGGAGCAAGGCGGCAGGAGTAGGGCCCAGAGAGAGTGGGATCTATGGAAGCAGGGCCCAGGAGGAGCAGAACCAGGGGGAGAGGACCCAGAGGAGTAGGACTGGAGGGAGTAGGACCCAGGGGAGCAAGGCCAGGGTGAGTGGCGCCAGGAGGACCATGGCCATTGGGAGCATGGCCCAGGGGAACAGGGGTTGGGGGAGCAGGGTCCAGGGAAGCAGGACTCAGGGGATCAAGACCAGGGGGAACAGGGACAAGGGGGAGCAGGGCCCAGGGGGAGCAGAGCCCAGGGGGAGCAGAGCCCAGGGTGAGGCAGGGCCCGTGGAAGCATGGCAAGGAGGAACAGAGCCCAGAGGGAGCAGGATCAGAGGGAGCGTGTCCCAGGGGAGCAGGGCCAGGGGTAGCAGGACACAGGGGAAGCAGGGCCTGGGGATGCAGGGCCAGGGGTAGCAGGTCCTAGAGGAGCAGGGCCCAGGGGAGCAGAGCCAGTGGGAGCTGAGCCAGGGAGAAAAGGGCTATGGAAAGCAGGGCTAGGTGGAGAAGGGTCCAAGGAGAGCGGAACCAGGGGGTGCAGTGCCCGGGGGAGCTGGCCTAGGGGAAGCAGGGCAAGGGGATGAAGGGCCAGGGAGAGCAGGGCCCAGGAGAAAGAGGGACAGGGGGAGAAGGGCCTGGGGAGCAGGGCCAATGGGGAGCAAGTCCATGGGGAGCAGGGCTCAGGGAAAGAAGTGCCCAGTGAGAATAGGGCTCAGGAATACAGGGCCAGGGGGAACAGTGCCAGGGGGAGCAAGGCCAAGGAGAGCAAGGCAAAGGGAAGCAGGACCAGGGGGAGCAGGGGCTGAGGGGAAGCTGGGCCCAGTGGGAGGGGAGCCCAGGGGGAGCAGAACCAGGGGGAGGAAGTCCTGTGGGAGAAGGACCAGGGAGGAGCACAATGACAGGGAGCAGGGCCTGGAGGAGAGGGTCCAGGAAATCAGGGCGAGGGGAGCTGTGCCAGGGGAAGAGGTCTAGGGAAAGCAGGCCCAGGGAAGCAAGACCAGGTGGAGCAGGACCCAGGTGGAGCAGGGCCTATGGGGAGTGGGGCCCAGGGAAATCAGGGCCCAGGGGGAGCAGAACCAGGGAGAGCAGGGCTCAGGGGTAGAGGGCAGGGGGGAGTTGGTCCCAGGGGAGCAGGGCTAGGTGGAACAGGGTCCAGGGAGAGCAGGACCGGAGGGAGCAGGGCCCAGAGAGAGGAGGATCAGGGGGAGCAGAGCCCAGGAGATCAAGGCTAGGGGGAGCAGAGCCCACAGGGAGTAGGGCCAGGTGGAGCAGGACTAGGGAAGCAGGGCCCAAGGGGAGCAGGACCAGGGGGAGCAGGGTCCAGGGAGCAGGGCCGGGGGGAGCAGGGCCCAGGGAAGCAGGGCCAGGAGGAGCAAGGCCCAGGGGAACAGGATCAGAGGGAGCAGGGTCAGGGGGAAGAGGGCCATGGGGAGCAGGGCCAGAGGGAGCGGGGATTGGAAAACCAGGACCATGGAGAGCAGGGCCAAGGGGGAGCAGGACTCAGGGGGAGCGGAGCCCATGGGGGAGCGGAGCCCAGGTTGGAGCAGGGCCCAAGAGAGCAGGGCCATCAGGAGCAGGGTACATGAGAAGCAGGGATCAGGGGTAGCAGGACCTGGGGTAGAACCACCCACGTGGAGCAAGCCCATGGGGAGCAGGGCCCACGGGGAGGAGGGCCCAGGGGGAGTAGGGCCCAGGGGTGCAGGACCAGGGGAAGCAGGGACCAGGAGAGCAGGAATCTGGGGAGCAGGGCCATGGGGAGCAAGGCCAAGGGATTAGGGCCAGAAGGAGCAGGGCCATGGGGAGCAGGACCAGGTGGAGCAGGGCCAAAGCAGAGCAAGACCATGGGATCAGGGCCAGGAGGATCAGGACCCATGGGAAGCAGTGACAGGGGGATCAGGGACCAAGAAATTAGGACCAGAGGGAGCAGGGCGCAGGGGAGCAGGGCCCAGGGGAACAGGATTAGAGGGAACACGGCCAGGGGGAGCAGGGCCAGAGGGGACCAGGACTCAGGGAGAATGAGGTCTAGGGGGACCAGGGTCCAGGAGGAGCAGAACCAAGGGTAGCAGGGCCCAGAGGAGCAAGACTTGAGGGAGTAGGGCCCAGAGGAGCAGGGCCAGTGGAGCAGGGCCCCGGGGGGAGCAGGACAAGGTGGAGCAGGACCAAGAGATAGGAGGATCAAGGGGAGCAGGGCCCAGAATAGCAGGGATAGGGGGAGCAGAGCCAACAGGGAGTAGGGCCAGGGGAGCAGGGCCCTTGGGGAGCAGGGCCAGGGGGATAGGGGATAGGGGGAAAAGGGCCAAGGGGAGAAGGGCTCAGGGACAGCAATACCAGGGAGAGAAGATCCAGGGGGAGCAGGGCCCAGGGGAGCAGGACCAAGGGGAGCAGGGCCAAGGGGAGCAGGTCCACAGGGAGCAGGGAACAGGGAAGCAGGACTAGGAGGAGTAAGGTCAAGGGGGAGCAGGGCCCAGAGAAATTGGAGCCCAGGGTGGAGCAGGGCCTAGGGGAGCAGGGCCCAGTGGGAGCAGGACCAGAGGGAGCATGGCCCATGGGAGCAGGGCAAGGGGGAATAGGACACTTGGGGTACAGGGACCAGGGGAGCAGGGCCAGGGGGAGCAGGACACATGGGGTGCAGGGCCAGTGGAGCAGGACATATGGGAAACAGGGCCCAGGGGAGCATGACCCAGGGGAGCAGGTCCTAGAAGAGCATGGCCCAGGGGAGCAGAGCCAGGGGGAGCAGAGCCAGGGAGAAGAGTGCCAGGGGGAGCAGTGCCAGGGGAAGAATGGCCCAGGAAGAGCAGTACCATGAGGAGCAGGCCTAGAGGAAACAGGGTAAGAGGGAGTAGGGCCAGGGGGAGCAGTTAACAGGGGGAGAATGGCCCGGAGAACAGAGCCCATGGGGAGCAAGTCCAGGGGGTGCAGGGCCCAGGCAGAGAAGGGCCCAGGGGGTAGTAGAGAATAGGGGAGCAGGGCCCAGGAGGAGCATGGCCCAAGTGAGCAGGGCCAGGGGGAGCAGGGCCAGGGGATTAGGGCCAGGAAGAGCAGGGCCCATGGGGAGCAGGGCCAGGGGAAGAAGGACAAGTGGATTCAGGGCCCAGGGGAGTAGGGCAAGGGGGAGCAGGTCCCAGAGGAGCAGGGCGAAGGGGAGCAGAGCCAGGGGGATCAGAGCCAGGCATAAAAGGGCCAGAGGGAGCCTTTCCTGAGATACCCAGAAGCCTTCAGACTCCCTTGGTCTTCTTGCAGGCAGCTCCAGGCTTCCAGTCCGCCCTGCACCCTTCGCGCATGCGCACGCCCTTGGCTGGAGGCGCTTTGGCGCTCATGGGCCACCACCCAAGGGCTCCAGTGTCAGTTGGGGCTCTGGTGTTCGTTAGGGCTCCAGCAGGGCAAGGCGCAGGCGCGAGCGCGGATGGCAGGTTCCCAATGGCCGGCAGGGCTCCCATGGCGGCGTCCAGACTCAGTCCCATAGGCCCGGAGGTACTGGTCCCGCGAACCTCTCCTGTCCCCAGTGTGTCCCTGCCTGGTCCTGTGCTCCCAGGGCAGACCAGGAGCCTGCCTTGCCTCCCCTAGGACGCGGACCATCAGCACCAGACCCAGAAGTGAGGGGTGTGTTGTCCAGCGCGATGTCGAGGCGTCGTCCATCCATGTCCTTTGCAGCCTGTGCGGCCCCTGGGCTCCAGGGCACCTGTGCGGTGCTTGAGAAGCAGGGTCCCAGTCAGCAGGTCCTCGACTTGGCTCCTGTCGATGTCAGACGAAGTGGTGATGATCATCTTCTTGTTCCCTGTGAAATCTGGGAATGTTGGGGACACTGTCAGCTGGCATCTGGGTTGTTAGCTGAAGGATGCTCTTTTCCTGTGATCTTAGCGACTTTGCACAAGGGAATATACTGAGCCGAGTTTGCTGAGTGGCATGTAGTCACACCGTGACTGACTTACTGTCGTAGGTTGGCTGTTGGTGCGAGCCTCTAGACAGAGCACCTGAATGATGATGGGAGAACTGTGTGACCACAAGTATTGTGCAATAAATAGAGTCATGTTTTATTATTATTAAATTTTTGTGGTAGTCATCTTTTACATGAGTAAAGTTATGTGTTCTTTTTTGTAAATGTGAATTGGCACTGGGGTGTCAGAGTTTGGTTTTGGGGATGCTAATACATTTTGATTTTGCCTTTGCCTACTGTGTAAGAATTGTAGGGTGCATGGTTGCATCTGACTATGTTGCAAGCTTTTTTCCTTCTTGGGGATTGTGGAAATTTAGAGGCCATGAATTTTTGGTTGCATGTCCATTTTGAAGATGGTATTCCTAATGTGTTATTTGCATTCATAGTTTTGGGTTAGTTATGTTTCAAGTTGGCTGGTGAGAATATGAGATTTGTATGTGTCTGGATGGATTATTGAAAGAAAGTTGTATCTCTAATGAGAGAGTAGGACTGGTTACATTTGGAGGGTGTGGGAAATAATACATATAAACTCAGGGAGTTTAGTGTAGGTGTTTGTATTTTGGCTTTGGAGTATTTCACCTGTGGTTCTCTGCAGTCCCCCCTCCCCCTAATGCTGCAATTTTTGTTTGTATCATGATCATGGGTTATTTGGAAAAGATATCTGTATGTGCATGTGCATATGGGCAATGTTAAGTAACATCATTAGGTGTATTTTGGGTGGGTATGTAGTATATTTTGGGAAATGCAGTGGGAATGTTTGCCTATTCAGGATATCATGTATAGTTGTGGGTTTGCTTTTTGTTGTTTTATGGATTTTTGTATTTCCTTGTGTGAGGTCAGGTCTATGACTAATCTTGAGTGGTAATTGAACATGTGTGATTGTGAAGTGTATGTTATTCTCCATTTTGGGAGATGGATAATTTATATCTTTGTGAATATCTGGAAAGGTGTGACTTTGTATATGCAGGTAGTGTGAGATAATAGGATATTTGCATATTTATATGTAGCTATTTGATGCTTGTGGAGATTTACATGTATATTGAATTTGTAGTTACTAGCATTCCTTGGGTGTCTGTAGGGTGTTTTAGGAACAGAGTTGTGTGAAGTTAGATTGTTCAGGGGACATGGGTACAAGTATTCCAGGGGTCTGGCAGTTTTGATGAATATCTTCTGGGGGAATGCATTTTAAGTGAGGACTTATTAGTATGTAACTAGGAAGTAAGGCTGTCTGATTCTGACGGAATGCTGGGCTTGTGCATTTATGCCAAAAAGTGGGAATTATGTTTGTATGTATTACAGGAATGTAATATGCTACAAGTATTTCTTAGTATTTGGGGGATGTAGGAGCTGGTTTCCATTGTTAAAAATTAAATTTTTTTTAAATTTATAAGTGGTTTGATGTATATTTTTAAGTGGTGAGCTAGAGAATATTTTGGGTCTTTGGCATGTGTACTACTTTATGTATATTGATCTATGGGGTGGATGAATCACATAAGTTTATTTTCAGAAATGTGGTTGTTATATCAAAGTGTATTTGTTTGGAGAATGCCGGGGTGTCTACATGTGTATGGAAATATTTGGGGATAAGGTTTATGTTGTGTTCTGAAGATGTGGAATGTGGCAGTGTTTGAGAGAGGTCTTTATATTTCAGGTATTGGGAATGTTTGTGTATATGTGTTAGTGTGTGGGAGTTATGTGTGTATTAGTCATTGTACCTTTGTATATGCATTTGCTCTTCTGACTGTATTGTTTTGGTACTGTGATTTGAGCCCAGGGCCTCACACTTGTGTAATTAGTGTTTTTGTATGTAGGCATAAGAGTGTTTGAGTATGTTTGGGCTCAAGGGTCCCGTTTCTGTTTATTCTGGAATGTAATGTTTAGAGAGATTGGGTGATGTTGCTTGAAAGAGTGGTCCTGATGTTTGTGTTTGGTCTTATGTATTTGAAACCTATAGGCTATTGGTGGTCATGTGAGTATTTTAACTCATGGATTTTTGGTGAGTATTCTGGGGTGGTAGGAGGTTCCTTGTGTGTGTTTAGAAATAGAGAAGCCATGTAGACTGGCTGTGCATTTGAAATAGCAGATTGTAGGAATTTTAGAGCTTTAGGCTTTTGCTTCAGTCTTGGCTGGGGGTGGTGTGTGAGATAACTTGTGTATGCTAGGTGGTTTTCTGGAGTCTGTACCCATAGTATTTTCACAGTGTGCATATGGACAGTGTGTCTATTATATGTCTGTATTTAGTGCATGTGTATGTGTGTGTATAGTTATAGGAATGATGTGAACATTCAGGGTACTAGGGTTTTCTATTTTAGGTAGAAATGGGTAATTTGTCTATGTGTTGATGGTGCATGTGTCACCAGTGAAGGGTTTGAGAATGTCTTCAAAAATGTAGGATCATCTACTCAAACCTTCATGTTTCTTGGCAGAGAAGAATTTAAGGCCCAGATTTTAGGGAAAGTGAAAGAGCTTGTTTGCAAAGCAAAAGTTCACACTTGAAAGGCTGAATGTGGGCATACTTAGAGGCCAAGTAGCCTCCCAGTCAGATGGTTGGTGGCTTATAATGTTCAGGGGAAGTAATATTTATAAGCAGGGGGTTGAATATGAAGGGGATTCTCTTGATTTTGGAGGTCTTTTATGGAACCCTGCTCAGTTTCATTAGCATCTATTTATGCAACCGACAGGTGTATACGTACATGTGTTAAACAGCCTCAATAAATAAAAAGGTAAAAATTAGGGTTAGGAATGTCTCTGGAACATCTGCATGAGGAACCAACCTGAGCTTTCTCAAGATTGTAGTCACTTTGTAGTTAGGTAGAATACTGGCTCTGGACTTGATGTGTGACCTACCTTGCTTGGAGTCCTCTTTTTTTTTTTTCTATTATTGACAAGAGGACATCATGAGGCTGATTGCTGGAGGATATGCCCTTGGGAGAGCTGCATATCCTTATCACTTGAGTGAGGCCAGACTGGGGAAGGAGTGCTGTCTGGCAGAGCCATCCCTAATACTGACCCTCAGATGCCGTGCCTGAGAGGATAAATGCCTATCACTTTGAATTGCTGAATTTTCCAGTGTTTGTTAGTCTACAATATCGGTTCACTAGGTAACTAGGACTCCCCAAAATCAATACACACCATAAACTCAGATTTCAGGTATCAAGTGAAGAGAAAACCACAGAAATTAAAATCTTTTTGTACCAGGCAATGTATTCTTCCATTTGCACTTTTCCTCAAGCCTATATTTGTAGCTCTTCCCTTTTTTCTGTAGAGACCCTGTCCTTTAATTGCTCACTGATTCTCTCCAGAAATTCCATGTGTGAATCCATAATACATATATTTGTTTATTGTCTATTTTCTTCTGTGGGATGAAATATCCATAAGAGGGATGGTCTTTCAGTTTCTCTTGGTGCTTAATAAGTAATCATTGAAGGAATCAAAGAATGCTGTCTTATGTTGAGTTCCTTACAGTTCAGTCCCTGAGACACTTTTGTAAGCAGGTTTTTTGTTTGTTCATTTTTTTTGTTTAAAGTAATATTCAAAGAGAGCATAATCAGGCTGAGGAGAAGTTGAAATATGACCCAGACCCCCAAACAGTCTCAGCTATTAATATTGTCATTAGGGGTGTGCTCAGCTTTTTATTACCCATTTATCCATGAAACCACCCTAGAAAGTTATAAAAGCTCTTGTGGGTGCTCTCTATAGCTGATGCAGATGTCAGGGGAGCTGACAGCCAAAGCTGTTTCCAGCAGCATTCCCAGAAATTGGTAAAAGAGTCCCTTCATTGAGAATAGATCCAGGTTGCAGATGTCAGTATCCAACATAGTCTACTTCTGTTCAGCTCAAATTCATTACTTTCATTTCCATTCTGAGGAAGGAAAAAACAAATGTGTGTTTGTGTTCAGGATTGTGGGAGTGTTTTATGTATGTTCAGAGTGCTTTAGGCTTATATGTTTAGGTTTATATGTATGAATTTAGGGGCTGTGAGAACTATGTACAAAAGGGTTAAAAGCTAGCATGTATATATATAATATTTATAATTTTCAGTTGTAGATGCACACAATTCCTTTATTTATTTATTTTTGTGTAATGCTAAGAATAGAACCCAGTGCCTTACATAAGCTAGGCAAGTGCTCTACCACTGAACCTCAGGCCTAGGCCCAGCCCCTAGCATATACATTTTTGATACAAAAGAATTTCAGGGGAAAATTTGCTAGTTTTTGTTGAGCATTTTACGTCATGTGTGTGTGTTTTTTCACTATACACCAATAGAGTCAATGACTTGAGAAGTAGTTAGAATGAGCTTTATTAGCAACAAGCTGGCCTGATGGAATGGAAGATGGTAGGCTCAAAGAAATATATAATGGTCCTAGGTGGGTGCATCAGTTGTCTAGTGTTTCAGAAAAGTAGCCTCTTATGGAGTGTGGGCTGTGTATGTCTTATTCATATATGTCACCAAGAGTTCCAGTCCAGTAGGTCTAAACAAGACTTAATTGATCAGAGTTTCTGTGTTAAAATTCTTGATTAGAGTAGTTTGTGGGTTTTGTTGTGGTCAACATTTCTTTTTCTGTTATTGGGGGGAGGTTATGGTTACTGGGGATTGAACTCAGGGGCACTTGACCACTGAGCCACATCCTCAGCTCTAGTTTGTCTTTTATTTAGAGACAGAGTCAATCTGAGTTTCTTAGTTCCTCGCTGTTGCTGAGGCTGGCTTTGAACTCTCGATCCTCCTGCCTCAGCCTCCCTCCGAAGGTGCTGGGATTACAGATGTGCACCACCATGCCTGTCATGGTCAACATTTCTGGCAAGCATCTTTTGAGGTCTGACATTCTCCCATAACTTTGGACTAGGAGTTTCCAAGAAGGGAGGGTCTTGTGCATTTCTATCTGGGTTTATAGTGTGCAGATAATCTGTGACAGACAGGGCAGGTATAAGCTAAGAGAATTGGATTTTCATTGGGTGAAGGGCTTATATGTTCTTTCAAGATGTTTCTTTGATTATAATTATTATAAGAGAGCCATTTGACCAAAAGGCATTTTGCAATAAAAATTTCTTATCAATTTTTGTGGTTCTCATGTATTGTGCAGTGAAATTGGTGATATGCTCTTATGTGGTATTGGTGGGCTGTTGGGCAGCCCTTGTATGTATTTTTGGATGCTAGGAAGATTTCCTTTCACTTTGATGGGCATGAAAATCATGGGGTGGTTATTTGTATGAGAAAATGAGATGCTGTGCTTTTCCTGGAAGGATGGTAAGAATTCAGAGGGCTTCAGTGTTTTTTACTCTTTTTTGGGGTGGTTGCTGGTTTCCCTAAAATGTTGTACAAAAGATATTGTATTATTGGGAAACAGGACCACGGGGAGCAGGGCCAGGGGGAGCAGGGCCAAAGGGAGAAGGGCCAGGGGATTAGGGATAGGAGGAGTGAAGCCTATGGGTAGCAGGACCAGGTGGAGCAGGGCCCAAGGAGAGCAGGCCAGGGGATTAGGGCCAGGTGAGCAAGGCCCATGGGGAGCAGGGCCAGCAGGAATAAGGCCCAGGAAAGCAGGACCAGAGGGAACAGGGCCCAGGGGAGCAGGGGGAACAATGCCCAGGAAAGCAGGATAGGGAGCTGGGCCCAGGGAGCAGAGTCAGGGGGAACAAGGCCCAGAAAAGCAGGACCAGAGGGAGCAGGACCCAGAAGAGCTGGGCCTGGGGGAACATGGCCAGGGGGAGCAGGGATAAGGGGGAGCAGGTCTCAGGTGGAGAGGAGCTCATTGTGGAGCAGGGCCCAGGAGACCAGGGCCAGGAGGAGCAGGGCCAGTGGGAGCAGGGCCCAGGAGAAGCAGGGAACAGGGGTAGCATGGCCCGGAGTAGCACAGCCCATGTGGAGCAAGACCATGGGGAGCAGGGCCCAGGGGGAGCAGGGGAAAGGGGAGCAGGCCCCAGAAGGAGCGGGACCAAGGGGAACAGACCATAGGATGAGCAGGGCCAAGGGGAGCAGGGCCAGGAGGAGAAGGGCAAGGGGATTAGGTCCAGGAGGGGCAGGGCCCATGGGAAGCAGGGCATAGGGGAACAGAGCAAGGGGAAGCAGGGACCAGGAGAACAGGGCCCTAGAGAGCAAGGCCAGGAGGAGAAGGGCCAGGGGATTAGGACCAGGGAAGCAGGGCCCATGGTGAGCAAGCCCAGGAGGAGCAGGGCGCCAGTAAGCAGGGCCCAGGTGAAGTGGAACCCAGGGGAGCAGGGCAGGGGAAGCAGGGCCCAGGAGAGAAGGGCCCAGGGGAGCAGAGCCAGGGGATTAGGGCCAGGAGGAGCAGAACCCATGGGGAACAGTGACAGGGGACTAGGGCATGGGGTGGGGAATAGGACCAGGTGGAGCAGGGCCCAGGGAGAGCAAGACCAGGGGATCAGGGCCCAGAAAAGCAAGGCCAGGAGGAATGAGGCACAGGGAAGTGGGAAAAGGAGGGGTCAGGACCCAGGGGGAATTGGGCCCAGGGGGAGCAGAGCCCACAGGGAGCAGAAACAGGAGGAGCAGGCCTGGGGAGCAGACTGGGGAGAGCAGGATGAGAGGGAGCAGGACCCCCGGGCGAGCAGGACTCAAGGGAGCAGGACCCCAGGGAGCAGGACCCAGAGGAGCAGGGCCAGGAGAGAAGGGCCAGGGGAAAGCAGGGCCCAGGGAAGCAGGACCAGATGAAGTAGGGTACAGGGGAAGCAGGGCCCAGGGGAGCAAGACTGGGGGGAATAGGGCCCAGAGGAGCAGGGCAAGAGGAATCAGGGCCCGAGGGGAGCAGGACCAGGTGGAACAAGGCCCAGTGAGTGGAGACCAGGGTGAGCATGGCCCAGAAGCATGACCAGGGAGCTAAGGGGAGAAAAGCCCACAGGGAATAGGGCCAGGGGAGCAGGACTAGGGGGAGCAGGACCAGGGGGAGCAGGTCCTAAGGAAACCAGGGCCCAGGGGGAGCAGAGCCAGGTGTAGCAAGGCCCAGGGAGCAGGGCCAGGGGGGAGCAGGGCCAGGGGGGAGCAGGACCCAGGGGAGCAGGGCAGGAGGAGCAAGCCCAGGGTAGCAGGGCTAGGGGGAACAGGGCCAGGGGGAGCAGGGCCAGAGGGATGGGTCCCAGGGAAGCAGGACACAGAGGGATCAGGGCCCAGAGGAGCAGGGACACAGGGAGAAGGACAAAGCAGGAGTAGGGCCAGGGAGAGCAGGTCCCAGGGAAGCAGGACCTGGGGGATCAGAGCCAGGGGGTGCAAAGCCAGGAAAAAGGGCCATGGGGAACAGGGCCATTGGGGAGAAGGGGCCAGGGGAGCAGGGCCAGGAGGAGCAGGGCCAGGAGGAGCAGGGCCCATGGGGAGCAGGGCCAGGGGTTGAAGCGCCCAGGAAAGCAGGACCAGAGGGAGCAGGTCTCAGGGGAGCAGGGCCTAGGGGAGCAGGGCCAGTAGGATCAATGCCAGAGGTTGCAGGGCTAGAGGGATTTTGGCCTGGGGAAGCAGGACAAGAGGGACCAGGGCCAGAGGGGAGAGGGGCCCAGGGGGACCAGGGCCCAGGAGGAGCAGAATCAGGGGAAGCAGGGACTAGGGGAGCAGGACTGGGGGAAGTAGGGCTCAGGGGAGCAGGGCCAGGGGGAGCAGGGCCTGGGGGGAGTAGGACCAGATGGAGCAGGGCCATGGTAGTGGAGGACCAGGGGGAGTAGGGCCCAGGAGAGGAGAGTTAGAGGGAGCAGAGCCCACCGGGCGTTGGGCCAGGGGGAGCAGGGCCAGGGGAGCAGGGCCTGGGGGAGCAGAACACAGGGGGAGCATGGCCCAGGGATGCGGCACCAGGGTGAGAAGGACCCAGAAGGAGTACGGCCCAGGGAAGCAGGGCCAGGGAAGCAGGGCCAGGGAGAGCAGGTCCTAGGGGAGCAAGGCACAGGGGAGCAGAACCAGGGGTAGCAGAGCCAGGATAAAAAGGCCAGTGTAAGCAGGGCCAGGGAAAGAAGGGCCAAGGGGCAGCAGGGCCCAGGGGGAGTGGAGCCCAGGGAGAGCAAGGGCCAGGGAAGCAGGACTGGGGGAGCAGGGTCCAGGAGGAATAGGACCAGGTGCAGCAGGGCCCAGGGAGAGTAGGCCTACAGAGAGCAGGGCCCAGGAGAGCAAGACTAGGGGGAACAGCACCCACAGGGAGTAGGGCCAGGGAGAGCAGAGCCATGGGAGCAGGGCCAATGGTGAGCAGGACCAGGGCCGGCAGGGCCCAGGGGAAGCAGGGCCCAGGGAAAGTGGGGCAAAGGGAATCCAGGGCCCATGGGGAGAATAACCAGAGGGATCAAAGCCCAGGGAGCATGGCTAGGTGGGAGCAGGGCCCAGGGTAGCAAGTCCAGGAGGAGCAGGACCCGGGAGGGCAGGACCAGGATGATCAGGACACTGGGAGCAAGGCCAAGGGGAGAAGGGCCAGGGAGAGCAGGTGCCAGAGGAGCAGGGCCCAGGGGAGCAGAGCCAGGGAGAAAAGGGCCAGGGGGAGCAGGGCCAGGGGGAGAAGGGCCCAGGGAGAGCAGAACCAGGGGTAGCAGGGCCCGGGGAAGCAGGCCCAGGGGAAGCAGGGCCATGGGGAGTAGGGCCCAGGAGAAGCATGGAACAGGGGGAGCAGAGCCAGGGAGAAAAGGGCCAGCGGGAGCAGGGCCAGGGGGAGCAGGGCCCAGGAGGTGCTGGGTCCAGGGGAACCAAGGCCCAGGAGGAGCAGAACCCGGGGGATCAGGACACAATGGAGCAGGACTGGAGGGAGTAGGGCCCAGGGGAGCATGGACAGGCAGAGCAGGGTCCAGGGGGAGCCAGAAGAGGTGGAGCAGGGCCCAGGGAGAAGAGGACTAGGGGAAGCAGGGCCCAGGAGAGCAGGGCTAGAAAGTGCAAAGCCCACAGGTAGTAGGGCCAGGAGGAGCAGTGCTAGGGAGCAGGGCCAATGGGGAACAGTGTCAGGGAGAGCAGGGCCCAGGGGAGCAGGGTCATGGGGAGTGGGGCCAGTGGTAAAGGGCCAAGGGTAGAAGGGCCCAGGGAGAGAAGTATCAGGGGGTGCAGGGCCCCGGAGTGCAGGCCCAGGGGAGCAGGTCCCATGGGGAGCAGCAGTTGGAGGTTCATGGCCCTGAGGAGCAGAGTTTGGAGTAGCAGGGCACAGGAAAGCAGGGCCTCGGAGAGGAGGGCCAGGGGGACCAGTTCCATAGGGAGTAGAGCCCAGGAAACAGGACTGGGGGAGCAAGGCCATGGGAGAGCTAGGTCCAGGAAAGCAGGACCAGAGGGAGCAGGGCCCAGGGTAGCAGGGCCTAGGGGAGCAGAGCCAGGGGGAGCTGAGCTAGGGAGAAAATGGCGAGGTGGATCAGGGCCAAGTGGAGAAGGGCCCAGGGAGAGCAGTACTAGGGCAAGCAGGGCCCAGGGGAGCAGGCCCAGGGGCAGCAGGGCAGGGGGAAGCAGGACACAGGGGGTGCCAAGGCTAGGGGATCAGGGCCAGGCAGAGCAAGTTACAGGGTGAGCAGGACCAGGGGTGCTGGGCCAGGGAGAGCAGTTCCCAGAGGAGCAGGGCCCAGGGGAGCAGAGACAGGGGGAGCAGAGCCAAGTAGAAAAGGGCCAGTGGAAAGAGGGACAGGTGGAGAAGGGCCCAGGGAGAATAGTACCAGGAGGATCAGGGCCCAGCGGTGCAGGCCCAAGGGAAAACAGGGCCAGGACTAGCAGGGCTCCGGACAAGCATGGATCCGGGGGAAAGTGCCCAGTGGAGCAGGACTTATGGGGAGCAAGACCAGGGAGAGCAGAGCCCAGGGGGAACAGGGTGCAGAAAAGCATGGCCCAGGAGCAGCAAGGCCCAGGGGAGCACAGCAAGGTAACGCAGGGCCCCAAGAGAGCAGGGCCCAGGGGAGCAGTGCCAGGGGGAGTATGGCCAAGGGATTAGGGCAAGGAAGAGCAAGGCTGATTAGGATAAGGGCTTGGGGGAGCAGGGCCCTGGAAAGCAGAACCAGAGGGATCCAGGCCCAGGGGATCAGGACCCAGGGGAGCAGGGCCAGGGGGAACAGTGCCAGGGGGAGCATGGCCAGAGGGAGTGGGGCCCGGTGAAGCAGGACCAGGGGGATCCGGGCAAAGGGGAGCAGGGCCCAGGGTGAGCAGAGCCCAGGGGGATCAGGGCCCAAGGGAGCAGGGCCAGGAGGTTTGGAGCCCATGGGGGAGGAGGGCTTAAGGAACAAGGCCAGGAGGAGCAGGGCCCATGGGGAGCCAGACCATGGTGATCAGGGGCCAGGGAGAGAAGGGTCCAGGAGAGCAGTGACAGGGGAAGCTGGGCCCAGGAGAGCAAGTCCCAGGGCAGCAGGGCCAAGGGGGATCAGGGTTCAGAAGGAGCTGAGACCATGGGGAAGCAGGGCCCAGAGGAGCAGAGCCAGGAGGAACAGGGCCCAGGGCCAGTAGGACCAGAGGGAGCAGGGAGCAGGGGGTGCAGTACCAGAAGGAGCACAGCCCAGGGGAGCAGGCCCTGGAGGGACCAGGGCCCAGGGGACCATGGCCTGGGGGGACCAGGGCCTCAGGGAGCAGGACACAGGAGAGCAGGGCCTAGGGTGTGTAGGGCCCAGGGGAGTAGTACCAAGAGGAACAGAGCCAGGGGAGGAGGGACAGGGGAAACAGGGACAGGGGGAGCAGGACCAGGGCAAGAGGGGCCCAGGGAAGCAGGACTAGGCAGAGTAAGTCCAGGGGGAGCATGGCCCAGGAGGAATGAAGCCCATGGGGGAGCAGGGCCCAGGGGAGCAGGGCCCAGAGGAGCAGGACCAGGAGGATCAGGGCCCAGGGTGAGCAGGAGTAAGGGGATCAGGGCCAGGGGAGGAGGCCCAGAGGAAGCAGAGCCTAGTGGAGCAGGACCTGGATGAGCAGGGCCCAGTGGGAGAAGGGCTCAGGGGGAGCGGGCCCAGGGAAACCAGGTCCCAGGGGAAGCAAAACCAGGGGTAGCAGGGCCCAGAGTAGCAGGTCCAGAGTGAACAGGTCCAGAGTGAAGAGGTCCCATGGGGAGATTGGCCAGATAGAATAGGACCCAGGGGAGGGACATGTGAAGCAGGGCCAGCAGAAAAGGGCCAAGATGACAAGGGCCCAGGAATAACATTTCCAGGGGGATCAGGGCTCGGTAGAGCAGGACTAGGGGGAGCAGGGCCCAGGGGGAGCAGGGGTAGGGGAGCAAGGCACAGAGGTGCAGGTGTAGGGGGAGCAGGGATAGGGGGAGCAGGGCCAGAGTGAGCAGGGCCAGGGGGAATAGGACCCAGGGGAGCAGGGTCAGGAGGAGCAGTGTCAGGGGGAGCAGGGCCAATGGGGAGCACGGTCCATGTGAGTTAAGCCATGGCGTGAAGGACCCAGGGGAGAAAGACTAGGGGAAGCAGGGCCCAGGGGGAGCAAAGCCAGGGTAAGCAGGACCAGGAGAGCAGGGCCCAGGAGTGGCAGGGCCCAGGGGATTAGTGCCAGGGGGAACAGGGCCCACAGGGAGCAGGTCCCCGGGGAAGCAGGGCCCAGGGAGAGTTGGGCCAGGGGGAGCAGAGCCCAGGTGAGTAGTTCCTGGTGGATCAGGGCCCAGGAGGAACAGGGCCCAGGGTAGCATTGCCATGGTTAACAGGGTCCTAGGGAGCAGGGCCCAGGGAAGCACACCCAGGGGAAGCAGGGTCCATGGGAGCAGGGCCGGGGGTAGCAGGGCTCAGGAAGAGCGGTGCGCAGGGGGGAGCAAGACCCGGGGGAGCAGGTCTCAGGGGGTGCAGGCCCCAGGGGACCATGGCCTTTGGAGGCAGGGCCAGGGGGAACAGTGCCGAAGGATATCAGGCTATGGGGAGCATGACCCAAGGATACCAGGATCAGGGGAATCGGGGCCCGGGGGAGTAGGTCCCTGTGGGAGCAGGTCCAGGGCGAGCAGGCCCTGGGGGAGCAGGGTCCATGAGAAGCAGGCCCGCTGGTTTGCCCCAGTCTGTCTGCATAAAGTTTCCTGTGTGGCAGTGTGGTCCCCATTGTGCCGTCTGGATGTGGTGGGACTGTTCAGGAGTGGGACCAGTCATGTGACCACTGGGTTTCCTGGAAGCACTCCTGGAGTTCTCCAGGGACCTGTTAGTTCAGAGGAGGGGGTGCCAGAGAGCAGGCCTGGCCCCTCCTCTCTCCCTGGCTCCTGGCTCACCCTGTCATGACCCTCCTGCACCAGCTCCTGCTTTGTGAAGCCTTTCACCATAGGGTCCTTATCAGAGTCAACTGATACCTGTGCCATACCCAGAACAAATAGAAGGATAAGTTAAATAACCCCTTTTTCCATGAAGTCCCCAGCCTCAGGTATTTTGTTACAGGAACAGAAAACAGACTAATACAAGGTTTTAGCCAGTACCTGGATGAGGCTTGGCTTAGTGGTGCCCTTCCTTCAGGCAGGGAACTGGCAATAGCCCTGCAGGGCTCTGTAGCCAACACCTTCCTCCAGACACTGACTGGCCTCTCCAGGTATCCCCAGCATCTGGAGATGAACCCAGGACAATACAGGGCCCAGAGTGCAGCCAGCCAAGCACCAGAGCCCTTCTGGGAGCTCTCTGTCCCTGGGCATCAGTTGAAGAGAACATTAGGCCAGGGCTATGGAATATTCTGGAGTCAGGTGAGTTCTGGGAGCAGGGAGGAATACAGGCCTCCACCTCTGTTTCTTTCTCCATAAAACAAGCTTGGGTTCTGTCTACCCTTTCCTGTGGGCCACATGGGGCAGCTGCATGTTCCAGAAGGGCTGAGAAGGGCTGTTGGATGAAGGCATGAATGAGTGAGTGAGGGGTGACAGGCCAGGGATGAGGACCTGCCTGTCTGCCCCCTGCTGCCCTTCAGGAGGACAGGACAGGATGAGGGCTGGGTCAAGGGGCCGGGAAGAACTAGACACAGGGTCCTGGAGGGCCTCCTGCACCACATTCCTAGGCAAATGAACTTGGGTTGCTGCTATTTGGGGAACACATGGTCAGGACGGTCAGAGGTCATGAGGCAGTGCCGCAGTCTGACTGGGCACAATTCAGGAGCCACTTGTCAAAAGAAACTAACTTTATTTTTAGAACTACCAACGCCAAGCAAAACAGCTCCTCAGGAAAAAAAAAAAAACACCTCAGAGCCCAACTGCCACCACCGGCTTCCACAAGCCTCTCACCACACCAACCTCACCACCTCCCACAATCCTTCTGCTCTTGAGGCTGATTGGCTGGGTTGTGTGGGTGAAGCCAAAGAAGTCCCCCAATGAGCAGCTCCGTTGTCTGAAAGGGCAGGGAAATAGCCCAATGAGCAGCTCCGTGGAGGAGCCAATCAGCTAGATGTTGCTGGGGCCGCTGTGAGCCAATCATCAGTTGGCAGTCTGAAGGGCAGGGAAACAGCCCAATGAACATCACCGCAGAGGAGCCAATCAGCTAGATGTTGCTAGGGCTGCTGTGAGCCAATCATCAGCCGGCAGCTGGATGTTTGCTGGCAGCTGGAAGTTTGCTGGGACTCCTTTGGCTGTGGCTCTCAACATCTCCCCCTCTCTGTTTAAACAACAAGCATGTGGCTTAGGGACTGTGCCTGCCTTAGGTTGTCCAATACTACATATGGTCCTTACCCGTCTTCGGATGGGCTGACCTCAGGGCATCAGCCTCCTGTCTTAGGTTGGTACCACTGTAATTGGATCTTACCCGTCATTGACTACCGGTCCAGTATACAGCCACACCTGTGGAGAGGTCTTTGTACCAGCGGGGGGGGGGGTGAGGTTCTTTGCCTCACCTCAGTTGGCCCCAAAATTTTAGCTGAATGATCATGACAAGCAGAAGGGAGGAAGATACACCAAGCCAATTGATGGCTCTTGTTGGAAAAATTGCACCACCAATGATATCATCAGCAAAAATACCCCAACACTACCACAAGTTGCTGCACCAACAGATAGTTCACAATGCATACAAGTGAGTTCACAATGCATACAAGTGACACAGTTTAGGCAAGTTCTGTAAGCGGTTCAGTGATGGCTATTGCAGAAACTGTAGATTAGTTTTATCTTTGTCTTCACTGGGACAGGGATGAAGATTGGAATTCTGGCAATAATGGCTAAAGAAAAAATTATGTAACATTCCAGAAGGCACTAAAATAAAACAATTTTCTTAACAATTTACATTATATTGAAGAGAATTATTAAATATAATGAAAAGGATAGGTGAAAGTAAACAAACAGATCTGTTAACCTCCTTTTTTGTTTACATATTAAAACAATTCTTAACAGTTATTTACCCAACTTAAATTAAACCATTTAAATCACGTGAATAAAAAAAAATATTTGGATCCATTTTTTCATGAGCGCTCATCATATATGATATATGGACATACATACATTCAAATATATAACACAAAACACAAGTGTGCACACATAATATAATGCATATAACACATAACATAATAGTAAAGGCCTTATAACTTTTTACAGGTGAAATCTCCATTGCAATGTTTAAAAACTCTATAATCAAAAAAAAAAATAGAACTGATCAGCAAAACATTAACCTAGGTCTGTATGAGCTCAAAAAACAAAATAGAACTTCATGATATGGGAAAGGGCAATAATAAAACAGATATTTAAAAAAGCATCCTGGTTCTGTCACAGATGTAAAGATAGCCAAATTGGAGTTTTGGATATCAGCTGTTATGGATTTGAGCAAAATCATCTCCTTTTTGGTCTGTAGAAATCGCTTTAGTTAATCTCTCTGGAATCCAAATCGGCTGCTGTTCTCCCTGTGGAAACACACAAACAGGCCCCTGACTCCAGACAATCACTGGGTCAGGACCTTTCCATTGTCCTGTTAGAATATCTTTCCAAAGTACCTTGGGCTTATGTACATTTTTGGACACATATGCCTTTCTGCAGCACTAAGTCCTGATGAATCCAAATTTAAAAAGTTTAGAGTAAAAAGGGTTATTTTAAGTTTATCTTTGGGGAATATATACCCCTTCCCAATGCCGTCTTTTTGCTTTAATAAGTACATTTTAATAGTTTGATGAGCTCTTTCAACTATGCCTTGTCCCTGTGGATCGTATGGGATTTCTGTTATATGAGTAATGCCAAATGATGAGCAAAATTGTTTAACAGAAGTAGATGTATAACCAGGGGCATTATCTGGTTTTAACTGTTTTGGAATGCCCACAGTGGCAAAATTTTGTAAGCAATGAGCTATAACATCTTTAGTTTTTTCTCCGGCATGAAGGGAGCCCATCAAAAATCCAGAAGAAGTATCAACTGTAACATGCAAATATTTTAATTTTCCAAATTCTGGCAAGTGTGCCAAATATGGTTAGGTATCAATCCTCTAGGATTGACTCCAAGATTAACTTGTGGTAAAAAGGTCACACAATTTTGACATTGTTTTATTATTTGTCTAGCTTGTTCCTTAGTTATTTTAAAACGCTTTTGTAAAGTATTAGCATTGACATGGAACCTTTTATGAAAATTTATAGCTTCTTCTAGTGTAGAGAAAATATGTATGTCATGTGTAGTTTTATCTGCTAAATCATTGCCCAAACTAAGGGCTCCAGGCAATCCTGCATGTGCCCTGATATGTCCTATAAAGAATGGATCTTTTCTGTCCCAGATTAAACTTTGTATAGTGGAAAGCAAAGAGAAAACAGTAGAAGAAGGGGAAATCCTACCAGCATCTTCAAGGGATATTATAGCATTAATTATATACTGACTATCAGAAAATAAATTAAATACAGAATCTTTAAAAATCACAAAAGTTTGTAATACTGCATTAAGCTCTACCTTTTGAGCTGATTGTTTGGGTACTAAAAATGTAAAAGTTTGATCAGGTGTAACTATTGCTGCTCTACCATTATTTGACCCATCAGTGAATATATTTGGAGCATTCATGATAGGTGTTTTTCTTGTCATTTTTGGAAAAATTCCAGGATGCAATGACCAAAAAGACAATAAAGGATTAGATGGTAAGTGGTTATCAAATGAAACATTAGATTTGCACATGATTATTGCCCAAGTATTTAACTCATTAGCTAATTCATCAATTTGATTCATAGTATATGGAGTAATAATTTTATTGGGAGAAATTCCAAACACTGCCTTTGCTGTTTTTATTCCTTTGAATATTAATTGTCCTACAGCCTCAGGATACCTAGTAAGAATAGTGTTAGGAGAATAAGATAAATGTATCCATAATAATGGACCTTCATGCCAAAATACTCCTGTAGGAATATTTTTTGTTGGTAGTACAATAAATAATAAAGGCAAAATTATATCAATTCTATCCAAATGCATATTTTCCATATATGTTTCAATGATTTTTAATGCCTTTCTTGCTTCAGGTGTTAACATTCGGGGTGAATTTGGATCTGATGGACCTTTTAGGATATCAAATAAAGGTCCCAATTCTCCTGTTGGAATACCTAGATAAGGCCTTATTCAATTTATGTCTCCTAATAACTTTTGAAAGTCGTTAAGTGATTTGAGTTGATCTACTCGTATTTGAATTTTTGGTGGACAGACCATGGTTGAGGATAATAGAACACCTAAATAATTAATTGGAAAATTTAATTGTACTTTATCTACTGCTATCTCTAGATTATAATTTTTTAATAAGTTTGTAAGTGTGGCATAACATTCTAGCAATGTGTTTTTAGCTTTGTATGTTATCATCCATATAGTAAAATATGTGTAGCTCAGGATTTTGATTTCTAAGTGGCTGGATTACTTTGTTAACATAAATTTGACACATAGTTGGGCTGTTAGCCATCCCTTGAGGGAGTATTTTCCATTCATATCTCTGATCAGGACCTTCATGATTTAGTGCAGGGATAGTAAATGCAAAACTTGGACTATCCTCAGGATGAATTGGAATTGAAAAAAAAACAATCTTTAATATCTATAACTAAAACATACCAAGTTTTTGGCAAAGCAGACAATTGAGGAATCCCCGATTGAGCAGGTCCCATAATGACCATTTCATTATTAATGGCTCTTAAATCTTGCAATAATCTCCATTTACCAGATTTCTTTTTGATGACAAAAATGGGAGTATTATGGGGAGATACAGAAGGTTGTATATGTCCTTCCACTAATTGTTGTTTGACCAGATCATGGGCTACTTGTATCTTTTCTTTAGTTAAGGGCCACTGAGGAACCCATACTGGTCTTTCTGATTTCCATGTAATTTTTATTGTCTCAGTGGCCCTTTGTGAAAATCCAACCCATGTCTGTCTGTTCCTTGATTTATTTGTATTGGTGCTGCTATACCTTATTCTTGTTTTTCTAATATTTTTCCTTTCCTAAAACCTTGTCTAGCCATAATAGTGGGTGCATTTTGATTGATATTATTTGTTAATGTCAAACTTAATTGATCTAAGACATCTCGTCCCCATAAATTTACGGGAAGATGATCCAATACATATGGCTGTATAGTTCCTTCACATCCTTCAGGATCCTTCCAATCTAATACCATTGCACTTCTATCGGGATTAGTCACCACTACTAGGCCTCGAAGCGTTTGAGTGGCTTGTTGTAATGGCCAATGTTTTGGCCATTCTTGACGAGAGATGATGCTAAGGTCTGCACCTGTATCCAGTAGCCCATTAAATTCATGTCCTTGAATATTTAGTTTTAGCATGGGGCGAAAAAATAAATTTAAAGAAAGCATAGCCCAATCTACACCTGTGGAACCTCTTTGTACAGCATGACTGGAAAATTTATCATGTAGGCTTGGTATTATTAGTAACTGTGCTATTCTATCTCCTGGTGAAATTATTGATATACCCTTTGGAGAACTGGCTATAATTTTTATTTCACCTTCATAATCAGGATCAATTACCCCAGGACTTATCAAAAGTCTTTTTAGAGTAGAAGAGCTGTGTCCCAATAATAAGCCTACTGTTCCTTTGGGAAGAGGTCCTTTCACCCCTGTGGGAATGATTTGAACTCCCATCTCTGGAGTTAGTACTGATCTGGCGGAGGCACAGATGTCCAACCCTGCGCTCCCTCTGGTTTGTCTGATGAGGCATCTGATGTCCTGGGCACCACCCTGATGGGGTTGCTGGTGTTGCTGGGTTCCTCCAGTGCTCCGTATATTTGTGGTTTGGGGCCCCAGAGCATTGGGACCCCCTGTCCATTTTTTGGCAACGGAGCCCGATGCCTTTGTCCATGATATTGTGGATAAACACCTTGTCCTTGTTTGTTTTTTGATAATGGAGTACCCTCTATGGTGGTTTGAGAATGGCATTCATTAGCCCAATATAATGGAGTACCCTCTATGGTCGTTTGAGAACGGCATTCATTAGCCCAATGTCTCCCTCTACGGCATCGTGGGCAAATACCCGGTATTCTACTCCTTTGATACCTAGTTTTGTTAAACCCTCCTCCTATGGGGCAGTTCCTTTTAAAATGTCCTGTTTGTTGACAATTGTAGCATGTTCTTGGCCTGGCATATAAAGCCTGTTTTACTGCAACTGCCACAATTTGCTCTTGTTCATTAATGTCTCTGGCATCTAAAGCCTGTTTTACTGCAGCTGCCATGACTTGCTCTTGTTCATTAATGTCTCTACATAATTTAATATATGTGTTTAAATCTTCCTGTTTCCATGGTCTAATGATATCTCTGAACCAACAATTCACTTGGTCATAAGCCAGTTGTTTTATTAATGGCATTGCTTGTTCTGTATTTCCAAAAACTCTGGTAGCTGTTTGAATAAGCCTATCTACAAATTTAGCGTAAGGTTCATTAGCTCCTTGTATTATCTTAGATAATTGACCTTGTAAACCTCCATGTCCTTGTAAAGTCTTCCATGCCTTAACTGCATCTACAGCAATTTGTAAATATACACCAGGATCATATGCAATTTGTTGTTGCCGATCCTCATAAGGTCCCTTTCCTAACAACATATCTAGATTTCTCTGAGGATAACCAGCTGCTGCATTTCGCCTAGCCGTCTCCTTGCAAAATTCCTCATTGGCAACCTTCCACAACAGGTATTGTCCTCCAGTTAGCACAGCTTTACAAACATTAGCCCAATCTGCTGGTGTCATGTTTAAGTTGGTAATGGATTCGACCAAGCTTACAATAAAGGGTGCTTGAGGACCATAGGTTGTTACAGCCTCTTTTAGCTCCTTCACTGATTTGAAATTTAAACCCTGGTGAATTTGCTTCCCTCCTACCTCAAATACAGGGCATACTTGAGATCCTGTCTCAGGATCCCAACTATCAACTGCGGGGGTTGGGGGTCTCCCAGCATATGGAGGTGGTGCTGTTGATTGGACACTTATGCCCTCTGGTGATAGAATGCTGTTAGTAGCAGTCTCCTGTAGAGGTGGTGCTGTTGGTTGGACACTTTTGCTCTCTGATAGAAAGGTGTTATTAGCAGTCTCCTGTTGTAACTTTTCCCCTGATGGCTTTTTCTGCTCTAATCTTTCTTCCTCTGTCTCACTAGCTCAAAAGACCTTCTCTTGTACTTGAATCTTTTCCTCTTTTTGACTAATTTGAGAGACCTTCTCTTTTACTTGAATCAATATGTCTTCTCCTTCCTCTACCTTTGTCTGAACTGAAGGCTTTGGACTAAGCAAACTAGATACATTCATCCACAATGGCAATGTGCCAACTGGCAGAGTCCTGGGATTGTTCTTTTCTATTCTTTTAAAATCTTCACCATGATGGTTCCATTGTGATATATCTAACAACTCCTCCTTAAAAAGCCATGGGCTACATTTTTGTATTATATCAATGTATGCCCTGACTGCTCTTGATTTGACTGGGAAGCCTCCTTGCTCTAACAATTTACTTAACACTCTTTCAGTTTGTTTTTTACTAATTGCTGATCCCGTATTTCTACTATAATACAACCCAACAAGATGACGCCAAACAAAACCGAGACAGAATGCAATAAAAATGAAACAAGAAAAATTCATTATAGCCTTTCTATCCTCCTGACATGTGCATCCGTCCTTACTCCCTATCTGTTCCTCAGACGCAAATAGTTTTTCCTCAGATGTGAGTGGTTTTTCTTTCCTCTCACTCATCTCCAGGGAAAGGCAAGTTAAAACAAAAATGAAGCAAAACAAAAGAGGAAACTTAGAATAGCTACCCATTCTCTCGCCTTGCCCTCAGGGGCGAGCAGTTTACTTACCCTCAGTCGCTCCCCGTGCGAGCCACCAAATGCCGCAGTCTGGCTGGGCACAATTCAGGAGCCACTTGTCAAAAGAAACTAACTTTATTTTTAGAACTACAAACGCCAAGCAAAACAGCTCCTCAGGAAAAAAAAAAAAAAAAACCCTCAGAGCCCAACTGCCACCACCGGCTTCCACAAGCCTCTCACCCACACCAACCTCACTACCTTGCACAATCCTCCTGCTCTTGAGGCTGATTGGCTGGGTCGCGTGGGCGGAGCCAAAGAAGTCCCCCAATGAGCAGCTCCGTGGTCTGAAAGGGCAGGGAAACAGTCCAATGAGCAGCTCCGTGGAGGAGCCAATCAGCTAGATGTTGCTGGGGCCGCTGTGAGCCAATCATCAGCTGGCAGTCTGAAGGGCAGGGAAACAGCCCAATGAACATCACTGCAGAGGAGCCAATCAGCTAGATGTTGCTAGGGCCGCTGTGAGCCAATCATCAGCCGGCAGCTGGAAGTTTGCTGGCAGCTGGAAGTTTGCTGGGGCTCCTTTGGCTGTGGCTCTCAACAGGCAGGCCCTGGGAAGGTCCTGCTGCTGAGGTGTGGGGCCTCCAGTGCCAGGCAATGGCTGGGGAGCCCATTCAGGGGCCTGATTGAGGGAGTGCCCACCTGCTCCTACTAAGACCCCTCCAGCACTGAGTTTCTGTTGGCCATTGAAGGGAGGGAGGTGCTCCAAGGACCTAGGGCCCAGGGCTACTCTCTCACCCTCCCCACCCCAGAGCCAGAGCCCAGAGGGTCTGTGAATTTGCTCCCACCAGGGAAATGGAGGCCCAGCTCCTGACCTGTCTCAGCATAGTACAGGGTGAGCTCTACAGGGGTCCTGGTGGTCCGACCCCAATTCTAGGCAAGCCTCAACCATTGCCCCCACATATCCTCAGGGGTGTGTAGCCTGACACGACTTGATCCCAATTCTGAGGAGCACCCTCTCAAGTCTCTGCCCAGGCTCTTTCCAGGGAGGCCCACCCTCTCCCTGCCCCCCAGGGCCCACCTGCAGCAGCTGGTGAACAGGGACTTGAGCTCAGGATGAGGGCCCTTGTAGCTCACCTGCTTCAGGTACCTGGTCTCCTTAAAAGCAACTTACCTCTCAGGTGACTACACTTACAGGTCCTTACTCCAACAAGGAGCTCCTCATCCCACTAGCTGGCCCTCTTGTGACCCTCACCACACTCCAGACTGTCCCCCACGCCCAGGGTTCCCACCCTTCCTGATGTGCCCAGAGTCTCATGTTTCTTGCCCAGATTGTGGGTCTTCCTATGGCTGCCCCTCTCACTCCAAGACCCCAACCCACCTTGAAGTCCCAGCTGAACAGCTCCACTCCAGGGTGCCTGGGCTCCCCTGCTCCTGTGCCCTGTGCTGGCCGTGTGACTCGTGTGCTTCTCATGGAGTGGGGGGCTGTGCACTGGATTCCAGTGACTTCCTTTTGACAGGGGGATGCAGGCCAGGCTGGTGGTGGTGGAAGAGACAGGGGCTGAGCAGGTCTCACCCTTCCCCTGAAGGTCTGGGGAAGAGCCAGGGAAGTGCAGGGCCAAGGCATCTCTGGAGGGGACAGGTGGGGACCACATACAGGCAGAGGAGAGGAATGTGGCCTCCAACGCAGGGTCTGGGCCTCTGGGGACATGAGACACCAGCACAGTTCACTGTGCCCTGTGCAGGGCACATCTGCCCAGGAGAACTTTCAGGGCTGCTGGAGCTGCATGCCTGCTGGAACCAAGACGCACTTGGGTGTCCACCCGTGCACACTTTGTGCGCAGGACTCCCTGTGTGGGTACCAGTGACCTGGAGGAGCTGGATGGTAGGAAAACTCCCTTCCATTGTCAGCTCACATCTGGAGGGAGGAGGGGAGATTAGCCTGGAGTCAGAGGGGCCAGGGCCTCCCGCAGGATAGGTGGCATTGGCGCGGAGATACCCAGGGCCATGCAGGCCTGTGCTCCCCACTCTCTCCTTGGCAAAGGAAGCCTGGAGCCCCTGCCTGCTGTCCCTCCATGCTGGCAGGAGATGTCTTCATATAATATTGATTGGCTTGCACAGACCCTGGGTTGTCAAGATGAAAGTCTGGAGACTCTGCATGTAAATTAACGTGTTCTGTGGTCCTTAATCCTTTCCTTCCATGCACTCCTCGGACATCCGCACCAGGCCAGAAGTGAGGGGTGTGTTGTCCAGTGCGACGCCCATGTCAAGGCGTTGTCCATCCGTGTCCTTTGCAGCCTGTGTGGCGCCTGGGCTCCAGGGCACCTGTGCAGTGCTTGAGAAGCAGGGTCCCAGTCAGCAAATCTCCGGCTTGTCTCCTGTCGATGTCAGACAAAGTGGTGATAGTCATCTTCTTGTTCCCTGTGAAAGCTGTGAATGTTGGGGACACTGTCAGCTGGCATCCGGTTTGATAGCTGAAGGACGCTCTTTTCCCATGATCTTAGCTGCTTTGCACAAGGGAATATACTGAGCCGAATTTGCTGAGTGGGATGTGGTCACACTGTGACTGACATGCTGTTATAGATTGGCTGTTGGTGTGAGCCTCTGTACAGAGCACCTGAATGATGATGGGAGAACCATGTGACCACAAGTCGTGTGCAACAAAGAGAGTCATGTTTTAGTATTAAATTTTATGGTATTTGTCTTTTACATGAGTAAAGTTATGTGTTCTTTTTTGTAAATGTTCATTGGCCACTGGGGTGTCAAAGTTTGGTTTTGGGGATGCTAATACGTTTTGATTTTGCCTTTGCCTGCAGTGCAAGAATTGTGGGGTGCATGGTTGCATCTGACTATGTTGCAAGCTTTTTTCCTTCTTGGGAATTGTGGAAATTCAGAGAATTTTTGGTTGCATGTCCATTTTGAAGATGCTGTTCCTAATGTGTTTATTTGCATTCATAGTTTTGGGTTTCTTATGTTTCAAGTTGGCTGGTGAGAATATGAGATTTGTATGTGTCTGGATGGATTATTGAGAGAAAGTTGTATTTCTAATGAGAGAGTGGGACTGGTTACATTTGGAGGGTGTGGGAAATAATACATATAAACTCAGGAAGTTTGGTGTAGGTGTTTGTATTTTGCCTTTGGAATATTTCACCTGTGGTTCTCTGCAGTCCCCCTTCCCCCGAATGCTGCAATTTTTGTTTGTATCATGGGTTATTTGGAAAAGATATCTGTATGTGCATGTGCATATGGGCAATGTTAAGTAACATCATTGGGTGTATTTTTGATGAGTATATAGTCTATTTGGGGAAATTCAGTGGGAATGTTTGCCTATTCAGGATATTATGTATAGTTGTGGGTTTGCTTGTTGTTGTTTTATGGATTTTTGTATTTCCTTGTGTGAGGTCAGGTCTATAACTAATCTTGAGTGGCAGAATGAATATGTGTGATTGTGAAGTGTATGTTATTCTCCATTTTGGGAGATGGATAATTTATATCTTTGTGAATATCTGGAAAGGTGTGACTTTTTATATGCAGGTAGTGTGAGATAATAGGATATTTGCATACTTATATGTAGCTATTTGATGCTTGTGGAGATTTACATGTGTATTGAATTTGTAGTTACTAGCATTCCTCAGGTGTCTGTGGGGTGTTTTAGGATCTGAATTGTGTGAAGTAAGATTGTTCAGGGGACATGGGTAACAAGTATTTGAGGGGTCTGGCAGTTTTGATGAATATCTTCTGGGGGAATGTGTTTCAAGTGGGAACTTACTAGTATGTAACTAGGAAGTAAGGCTGTCTGATTCTGATGGAATGCTGGGCTTGTGCATTTATGCCAAAAAGTAGGAATTATGTTTGTATGTATTACATAGATAGGTAATATGCTACAAGTATTTCTTGGTATTGGAGGGATGTAGGAGCTGGTTTCCATTTTTAAAAATTAAAAATTTTTAAAATTTATGAGTGGTTTGATGCGTATTTTTAAGTGGTATGCTGGAGAATATTTTGGGTCTTTGGCATGTGTACTACTCTGTGTATATTGAGCTGTGGGGTGGATGAATCATGTAAGATTATTTTCAGAAATGTGGTTGTTATATCAAAGTGTATTTTTGGTGAATGCTGGGGTGTCTACATGTGTGTGGAAATGTTTGGGAATAAGGTTTATGTTGTGTTCTGAAGATGTGGAATGTGGCAGTGTTTGAGAGAGGTCTGTATATTCAGGTATTGGGAATGTTTTTGTATATGTGTTAGTGTGTGGGAGTTATGTTTGTATTAGTCATTGTACCTTTGTACATGTGTTTGCTCTTCTGTCTTTATTGTTTTGGTACTGTTATTTGAGCCCAGGGCTTCACACTTGTGTAATTAATGTTTTTGTATGTAGGCATAAGAGTGTTTGGGTATGTTTGGGCTCAAGGGTCCTGTTTCTGTTTATTCTGGAATGTAATATTTATAGAGATTGGTGATTTTGCTTAAAAGAGTGGTCCTGATGTTTATGTTTGGTCTTATGTATTCAAAACCTGTAGGATATTGGAGGTCATGTGAGTATTTGATTCATGGATTTTTGGTAAGTATTCTGGGGTTGTGGGAGGTTCGTTGTGTGTGTTTAGAAATAGAGAAGCCATGTGGATTGGCTGTGTATTTGTGAATAGCAGATTACAGGAATTTTAGAGCTTTAAGCTTTTGCTTCAGTCTTGGCTGGGGGTGTTGTGTGAGACAACTTGTGTATGCTAGGTGGTTTTCTGGAGTCTGTGCCCATAATATTTTCACAGTGTGCATATGGACAGTGTGTCTGTTGTATGTTTGTATCTAGCGCATGTGTATGTGTATGCATAGTTATAGGAATGATGTGAACATTCAGGGTACTCACTAGGGTTTTCTATTTTAGGTAGAAACTAGTAATTTGTCTACGTGTTGATGCTGCATGTGTCACCAGTGAAGGGTGTGAGAATGTCTTCAGAAATGTAGGATCCTCTACTCAACCTTCAGGTTTCTTGGCAGACAAGAATTTAAGGCCCAGATTTTAGAGAAAGTGAAAGAGCTTGATTGCAAAGCAAAAGTACACACTCAAAAGGCTGAGTGTGGCCATACTTAGAGGCCAATTAGCCTACCAGGCAAATGGTTGGTGGCTTATAATCTTCAAGGGAAATAATATTTATAAGCAGGGGTTGTATATGAAGGGGATTCTCTTGATTTGGGAGGTATTTTGTGGATCTATGCTTAGTTTCATTAGCATCTATTTATGCAACCAACAGGTGTACAGGTACATGTGGTAATAAGCCTCAAGTAAAAAGGTGAAAATTAGGGTTAGGAATGTCTCTGGAGCATCTGCATGAAGAACCAGCCTGAGCTTGCTCAAGATTGCAGTTGCTTTGTAGTTGGGTAGAATACTGTTTTTTTCCAGTCAGATGCTAGTAGGATATTTATGGTTGAGTAGGAGGCCTGAAACTGCAGATATCTTTTTTTAACTAAGAGCAGCTCACAAGTAGCCTGCTAACCCAGGACCCACTGACATCTACTTATCCTGTTCCCTATTTCATAGGTCTGTGACTGTGCAGGTCTAATGAGGAGTGTATCTTAGAGATATGTGATGTAGTTTTATTTGTATATTTGGGGTTGGAGTTTAAGTTCCTCCTTGGGGTACAGGTGGACTGTGTGCACATATTCATATATGGGCTGGAGCTGGCTGGCACTAGCTTGTGATGGCTCAAATCTGTCTAGTTCTGTGTTCAGTGGCATCAGGTTGGTAGGCTGAAGTTAGTCATGGCAGGGTGGTTAGAGCACATAAATTAAATGTGAAGGCATGGGGGCTGGAGTTGTGGCTCAGCACTAGAGCACTTGCCTAGCATGTGTGAGGCCCTGGATTTGATCCTCAACATCACATAGAAATAAATGAATGGAGTAGGGGTATTGTGTCCAACTACAACAAAAATAAATATTTTGTTTTTTAAAAAGTGAAGTATTGCTTTCCTCTCCTGGTGGATATCTTACTAAATATTTACTTGCACACCTCTAGTGTGTGCATGAGTAAGTGTGTATGTGTGTGTGTGTGTGTGTGTGTGTGTGTGTGTGTGTGTGTGTGTTCAGTACGTATGTGTATATGTTTGTGTGAAGTAAACACATTCAGGAAACAGTGTATTTGGATTCTCTACATGTATTGTGAGTTGGGCATCAGGGGTTATGGACCCTTTTGTCTATGCCAAGATACTGCATTGATCCAAGCTAGGTTAGTTGACTTTCTTTTCAGGGCCACAGAATCCTCCTAAATTTTGATTTCTGTTCTTTGTGTGGATAGATTCAGTGAGGTCTGTTCCTGAAGCAGGAACATAATTCTTCACCATTTGTTGGTCCTGGATCTAGGTCATGAAATGGTTAGCATGGTGGGCAGATAGCTATGGAGAGCAGAACGTTCATAGCATTGGCTACATGATGGGCAGAAGTCATAAAGTTGTGTGATTTCTTTTACATGAAATGAGATGGGAGATGTTCTCTCCATGCAGAATGCTCTCATAAGCAACTGGGCAGCTACAGGGGCTGTTGGCTTCTCTGGGACACAGCTGGTGGGCAGAGGCACCTTGTTTCATGGGTTGAGCTGTTGAAAGCCTGCAAAATCTGTGCCTCAGCTACCGTGTGCCTCCCTCACCTTCATACACACACACACACACACACACACACACACACACACACTAGAGGTATGTTAGTAAGATGTCCTTTAGGAGTAGGCAGAGAGCCTTGACTTCTAGTTTACAGGGATGTAACTATCCCACCATAATTATTTCACTACCAAACTAGTGCCACTAAACACATTGTATCACAGTGTTCAGTGATGCACTGACCCTTGGGCAAGTGGCTTTGCTCAAGTGTCTTAACCTCTCTGAGCCTCAGCTTACTTTTCTATAAAATTAGAATAATAAAGCTAACTCTACAAGATTGTGAAGATAGAGTTAAGGTATAAAGTGCTTGGGTCAGTGAATGGTGTGTTTTTAATAATTGCCAAAATATTTGGTATCCTGTTTATTGGTCCATCCAGAATATAACTGTCATCTCCTTAATACACCCCCCATTTCCATACATATCAGTGCATCAGCATGTATTTTATGGCCCATGGGGAACATGGGATCCCTGCTCTTGCTCCCAAAGCCCCAACTTCTACCTCTCCCTCATAAGAACATTGAGTTTAGCATCTGTCTCATGTAGGATTGATACCTCAGGGACAGGGAGCAGACCCATTGACTTCAGATCCTCCAGAGTATCCTTCAGTGTCTACATTAAGTAAGCAATGAAGAATGAAAAAGAGATATAGGAGGGTGTATTTTTGACTTTCCAAAAGTTCAAGTATGATAACTTGCTCTTGGGTAATATTTGTTCCTCAGAGTCTACACCTAGTTTAGGGAGTAGCAGAAATGACTTAGTTCCTGACCTCAGTGCATCTCTACCCTGCACCATGTGTCTCAACACAGCCTTCCTTTCATCCTGGCTCTGTTATTGCTGTCTGACCTACCTTGCTTGGAGTCCTCCTCTTTTTTTCTATCATTGACAAGAGGACATCGTGAGTCTGATTGCTGGAGGATATGGCCTTTGGAGAGCTGCATGTCCCTATCACTTGAGTGAGGCCAGACTGGGGAAGGAGTGCTGTCTGGCAGAGCCATCCCTAATCCTGACCCTCAGATGCCATTACTGAGAGGATAAATGCCTATCATTTTGAATTGCTGAATTTTCCAGTGTTTGTTAATCTACAATATCGATTCACTAGGTAACTAGTAATCCCAAAAATAAATGCACATCATAAGATCAGATTGCAGTTATCAAGTGAAGAGAAAACCACAGAAGTTGAAACCATTTTGTACCAGGCAATGTATTCTTCCATTTGCATTTTTCCTCAAGCCTATATTTGTAGCCCTTCCCTTCTTTCTGTAGAGACCCTGTCCTTTAATTTAATTGCTTACTGATTCTCTCCAAAAACTCCATGTGTGACTCCATAATACATATATTTGTTTATTGTCTATTTTCTTCTGTGGGGTGAAATATCCATAAGAGAGATGGTCTTTCAGTGTCTCTTGGTGCTTAATGAGTAATCATTGAAGGAATCAAAGAATGCTGTCTTATGTTGAGTTCCTTGCAGTTCAGTCCTGAGACAGCTTTGTAAGCAAGTTGTTTGTTTGTTCATTTTTGTTTGTTTAAATATTCAAAGAGAGCATAATAAGTCTGAGGAGAAGTTGAAATATGACCCAGGCCCCCAAACAGTCTCAGCTAGCCTCTTGTGTCAGTGGAGGATTAATATTGTCATTAGCTCAGCTTTTTATTACCCATTTATCCATGAAACCTCCCTATAAAGTTGTAAGAGCTCTTGAGGGTGCTCTCTATAGCTGATGCAGATGTCAAGGGAGCTGACGGTCAAGGTAGTTTCCAGCAGCATTCCCAGAAATTTGTAAAAAAAGTCACTTTATTGATAATAGATCCAAGTTGCAGATGTCAGTATCCAAAATAGTCTACTTCTGTTCAGCTCAAATTCATTACTTTCATTTCCAATCTGAGGAAGGAAAACACAAATGTATATTTGTGTTCAGGATTGTGGGAGTGTTTTATGTATGTTCAGAGTATTTAGGTTTATATGTTTAGGTTTATATGTATCAATTTAGGGGCTGTGAGAACTGTGTACAAGAGGGTTAAAAGCTAGTATATATAAAAATTTTCAGTTGTAGATTCAAATAATTCCTTTATTTATTGATTTTTTTTGTGGTGCTAAGAATAGAATCCAGTGCCTTACATAAGCTAGGCAAGTTCTCTACCACTGAACCCCAGCCCCAGGCCCAGCCCCTAGCATACACATTTTTGAAATGAAAGAATTTCAGGAGAAAATTTGCTAGTTTTTGTTGAGCATTTTACGTCATGTGTGTGTTTTTCTCACTGTATCCCAATAGAGTCAATG
The DNA here is from genome assembly GCF_052094955.1 of Ictidomys tridecemlineatus. Classification (NCBI taxonomy): domain Eukaryota; kingdom Metazoa; phylum Chordata; class Mammalia; order Rodentia; family Sciuridae; genus Ictidomys; species Ictidomys tridecemlineatus. The sequence continues at coordinate 86,124,979 of NC_135485.1, forward strand.
ACTCGAGAAGTAGTGAGAATTAGCTTTGTTAGCAACAAGCTGGCCTGATGGAACGGAAGATGGTAGGCTCAAAAAAACATATGATGGTCCTAGGTGGGTGCATCAGTTGTCTAGTGTTTCAGAAAAGTAGCCTCTTATGGAGTGTGGGCTGTGTATATCTTATCTTATTCATGTATGTCACCAAGAGTTCCAGTCCGGTAGGTCTAAACAAGACTTAAGTGATCAGATTTTCTCTGTTAAAATTCTTGATTAGAGTGGTTTGTGGGTTTTGTTGTGGTCAACATTTCTTTTTCTGTTATTGGAGGGAGGTTATGGTTACTGGGGATTGAACTCAGGGGCACTTGGCCACTGAGCCACATTTCCAGCTCTAGTTTGTCTTTTATTTAGAGACAGAGACTCAATGAATTGCTTACTTCCTCATTGTTACTGAGGCTGGCTTTGAACTCTCAATCCTCCTGCCTCAGCCTCCGAAGTTGCTGGGATTACAGATGTGCATCACCATGCCTGTCATGGTCAACATTTCTGGCAAGCATCTTTTCAGGTCTGACCTTCTCCCATAACTTTGGACTAGGAGTTTCCAAGAAGGGAGAACATCTTGTGCATTTCTAGCTGGGTTTATAGTGTGCAGATAATCTGTGAGAGACAGAGTAGGTATAAGCTAAGAGAATTGGATTTTCATTGGGTGAAAGGCTTATGTGTTCTTTCATGATGTTTCTTTGATTATAATTATTATAAGAGAGCCATTTGACCAAAAGGCATTTTGCAATAAAAAGATTTATGTTTTCTTATCAATTTTTGTGTTTCTCATGTATTGTGCAGTGAAGTTGGTGATATGCTCTTATGTGGTATTGGTGAGCTGTTGGGGCAGCCCTTGTATGAATTTCTGGATGCCAGTAAGTTTTCCTTTCATTTTCATGGTCATAAAATCATGGGGTGGTTATTTGTATGAGAAAATGAGATGCTGTGCTTTTCCTGGAGGGATGGTAAGAATTCAGAGGGATTCAGTGTTTTTTATACCCTTTTTTTTGGAATGCTGGTTTCCCTAAAATGTTGATATGCATTCAAAATTTAGGGTTTGTTTTGTTTTAAACTTACCCATGAGAATCTGATATGTGTTCACCGGTGTGTGTGATGGTGTCTGTGTGGCTGTTTGAGAACAAGGGAAAGTCATGATGTTTTTTTGTGAGACTGTGCAGGGTTTGGAGTATTTAGAGGGCTGTTGTTTATTTGTTTAGGCTCATGAATGCACCTTGGGATGTTTGGGTGTAATATGTGTGTTTGCCTATGGGCTATGTTAATGAATGTGTTTGGGTCTAAATATATGGGTTTGCCATGTGATTGATATTGTTGGGAAATGGAGGAGTGGTATTTGTTTACTTGGGATATGGGATATACTTGGTTATGTGGGATTTTATAAAAAAATTTCTTTTCTTTATTCATGTATATGTATTTGTGTGCTTGAAGGCTGGTCAGTTACTAATTTTGTGGAGTAGTAGGATGAATATGTTCAAGTGTGGTGAGGAGTTGGTAGGGTTCTGCATTTTTATAGACAAGGAGTTATTCATATTTGGGAGTGTGTGAACTTGTATATGAAGATAGTATAATGTTTTGTGTATAATTTGATATATTTGCATATTTTTATGTAATGTGTAACTGTGTAGAAATTAGATGCCTATGGATAGTTATTTGTGTCTTCAGTTTGTATTAACTACCACAGCTCAGGTGTGTGTGGGTGTATTTGTGTTGCATGTATCAGTAATAGTTGTGAGAAGGAGAATATTTAGGTGTCAATTAGTATGTGTGCTTAAGGGACATGGCAGTTGATGTCTGCTTTCTGGGGCCATATATGTATGAAGTAGAAAGTTATTTGTAACTGCGAGGTGAGGAAGTTATTTGTAACTTTCTCAAATAGAAAGTTATTTGTAACTGGTATGTGATGAAGAGGTGACATTGTGCATATATATGAAGGTTATGGGCATTTTGTTTATATGTTTTAGGGATACGTGATATAGTAATTTCTTAGCATTTGAGTAAAAACAAAATGTGTTTTACTCGCCCATTATAATTTAGATTTTGTAAGTGAGCTTATGTGTATTTTAAATGATATTCTTGAGATATTTTTTTGTGTCTCAGGCATAAAAATTGGTCTGGATTTGTAAATGAATGGTTGAATTCTATAAATTTCTTCATTGGGAATGAGGTTGCTAGGAGTATTCAAAGTCTATTTCTTTGGAGAATGCTGTGTCATTTCTAGGTGTGGTCAGGTTGGCAAGTTGCATTCTGGAGATGTGGAATACTATGTAGTGTTTTAAAGACTGTCTATATTCATGATTTGAATATATTTATGTGTCTCTCTCTCCTGTTCAGAAATTATGTATATATTTATCCATAGATAGAGATTAATGTATGCATGGTTTTTCGAGTGTTCTGGTATTGAACTTCCTGTCTGATTGCATGCAAGACTAGTGTTTTTGTGTTTTGTATGTAGGCACCCAAGTTATTAGGTGTATGTTCATGGATTTGTGGATGTGTGTATTTAGAATTTGTGAATACAGGATTCTCAGGAATTGTGTTTTGTGTTTATTGTGGCATGTAATTCTTGATGATTTTGGTGAAGTTCATAGAATGTGTGGTCCTGGTATATAATTATGTTTAGTCTCATGCATTTGTGAAGTATAAATTGTTGGTGTCTGAGTGTATTTTGAATTCATTGGACTCTTGTGATGTGTACTCTGGCAGATGTGAGAGGTTCATTGTGTGCTTGGAAATATATTGTATCTTTGGATGTTATGGAATGTGTATATTTTTGAACTATGAGATTTCATGTGGGTCTATTGTAGTTCAAGAGATGACTGGTTATATACTTTTGGTTTTCCAGAGTCTGTGCCTGTAAGATATTCATTGGGTATATATGAGCAGTGTATTTGTTGTACAGGTATGTGTCCAACCAATGTTGTACCTGTATGAAAACTTGTAGGAATGTGCTTGAACATTTAGTTTGAATAGTGTATTTTTCTCCAAAAAATCACGTAGTAACAGGTGGTGTTTCTGTGTGTTTGGGATGGATATATCAGATGTTCATCTGCTCAGAAGCCATGAGGTATATTTTTGTCTGGAGATGTTAATGCGATTTTGTTTGTGTATTTGGGATTGGAATTCAAGTTAGTACCCTAGGGCAGGTAAATTTAGTGCACATATTTTTTGTATGCTGGAGCTGCCAGTAACCAGCTATGGTAGCTGATGCTGCTCATCCCTTTCAGTTTGGTGTTCATAAGCATTGGGTTGTTAGGTTGAAGTTAGTCTTGAGATAGATATACATTGTACACTAATAGTCAAGGCTTTCTTACCTACCTCTGAATTATTCACCAGCATATTTCTATTGTGTGTGTGTGCACCATTTTTATGAACAGGCATTTGCGTGAAGTAAATATGTTCAGGCAACAATGTATTCATATCTTACAGATTGCACAAGCATTGTGAGTGGGGCATCAGGGACACATCACAACAACTATAAAATGTTTGTGCTGCTTTGCTCTGCCTGAGACAGCCAGAGAGGTGAGAGAAGAAAGGCTTCATTTTTCAACAATCCAGCTTGTCAGAAATGAATGGCTAGCTCCTTGTTTCATCGTGCTTACTGCTGTTGAGTGCAATGTATACAGTGTGTCATGAGGTATGGTTCTCTCAGTCTTGGGCAGGTGGGCACAAGGGCAGTTCACTAGTGTTGACAGAATGTCCTTTAGAGGATCTGGGGTTGTATGGGTTTTTTCTGGGTCCAGTGGACAATGAGCCATCTGGATCTGTGAATCTAAGATAACGTGATTGTTTATATGCTTGCATTCTGAAGGTATGAGCATCTGGTTTCCCTTCTAGTCAGTCTCTGCTCTACACTTCTGCCCATATCTTTTCATTTGGAAATTTCCTGTGAACTATCAAGGAGAAGTGCCCAGTGCAAGGGTTAGTACTTTTAACTAATTCTATGGTTAGTCATTAAGATAGAGTGAGGGTGTGGGGAGTAAGAAAGCTATGTTTGTAAATAAAAGAGAGTGGAGGAAAAAAGCTTTTAATTTAGGGTTCAGCATCACTGTGATACCTTGAGTCTCAGAGGAAACTTGGGGTGAGGACAATTGAGAAAGGAAGGCACTGTTGAGATTGGTGAAGTCTTTTAGATGGACTGAATGCTTCTTTTTTTGTGGAGACAGACATGAGCTTTTGGGGACAAGGGGTAGATATTCTGGTATTGATCTTTAGTTTCCCCCAAATATTCACCTATTATACCTGTGTTTCCCATCTGATGGCACTATTGGGAGGTGTGGGAAGCTTTTAGAAAGTAGGGCTCAGTTCATGAAATTAATTCATTGGGGATGTGCACCTAAAGGGGTACTGGGACCTCTGTGCATTTCTGTCTCTATTCTCTTTTCTATTCTGTTTCTCTTTGCTTCCCAGCTCTCATGAGGTTAGCAGAACATAGTGTCTTCCAGATGTTCTGCCTTGCCACAGGTCCAGATGGAAGAGACCCAAGCAATCATAGAATGTAACCTCTGAAATCATGAGCCAAAATAAATCTCTGGTTCTTTGAAAGTGTTGATCTCAGGTAAATTGTCACAGTGTTGGAAAGTGATTAGGACAGCTTCTGTCAAAATCCTTTAATCAAACCCACCTCCAATGTTTCTAAGTAGCAGGGAGAAGCTGATACTTCCTTCACTCAACTTTTGAGCAACAAACATGACAGTAATGTACCCAGTTTATAATTGGGTCATGTAAGGATGCCAATGACCTCTTGTGTGAGAGCACTGTAGATCCCATTCAGAAATAGGAGTGGATGTGGCTAAAGGGACCCCAGGTGAACAAGCCTGGGCCTGGCATGGGAACACACATTGCATGATGGTGTGGCCTCTCAGCTAGGAGACATCTGTCTGGGCTGACACTGTGTACTCAAAGGGTCTATTTGGGATGATCCTCTCCTTTAGGTACCCCTTCAGTGTCCCAAAGGAGCTTCCTCTGAAGAATATTTACCTGAGAAGGCTCTCTTTCTATTTGAAATGTTTTCTTCATATTGAGCACTCATTGAGTGAATGTTAAGAACATTTTGTTTTATAGGAGGGAATGTGCTCTCTGCTTTGCATTTTTCTATTCTCTTATATTTTCAACACCAAGGTGTGTGAATGGAATCTGCATTTTCATCCCTCCACTTTTATCTGCAATGTTAGAAGATCAATAGCATTGAACAAATTGCTAATTGGATGTGTCTGTGTTCAGACTGTGTATGGGGTATCCTATCCTGTGCGGTTTTTTTTTTGTGTGTGTGTGTATGTCTTTGTGTCTTTGTGTTTGTGTTTGTGAACTTTGGCTTCTAGCACTAGGACTTTGTGTTCTTGTATGTTTCATATATAGAGCTATGAAAGAACATGAAACAGGACATCATGAATTATCTTATGTGTGAGTGTTTGATTGTCATGTGTAAAGATTGTGTCTGAGTGATTTTTTGGGTCAGTGCCTTTCTAGAAGAATGTGTGTTTGGGTGTTATTGCTGGTTCTGTAGGTGTTTTGGGCATTGTGGCCTATTGTGAATGTGTGCATGCATTTGAGAAAAGCTAGGATGTTATTTTACCACTCAGTGTTGGATCTATGCATTTTCAGATCTTAGAATGTATATGTATGTTTATGGTGCCTAGGTGAGAATTTTGAGACATACTCTTTGGTGTACAGAGATTTGGAGAGAATGGGATTAAGGGTGTTGGGGTGTTAGAAGTTATGTGTACGTGGCCCATGAAGGTGTACAGTTTCTGTTGATAATGTCTTAAGAGGGACTGCTGTGTATGTCTTATTTAGGGCATTGAGATGATGGTGTTGTTTTGGGGAATGAAGGGGTATCCTTTGTGAGTATGTAGAAGGAGTTAGCAGTGTCTTTGTATCTGAGATTTTTGTTGAACTTCATATTTTCAACCTACAGGTGATTGTATATATTTTCATTTGAGAATAGAAATTGATGTCATATGTTAATAAGTATATTTGTTTGGTCCCAGTCTACTCAGTTATTGAGGGAGAGTTTCTGTGATTGCATTTTGGGTAATAGTGACTGTTATGTGTTTTTCTAGGGTATGAGGTTATGTGTATCTGAAACACACCAAATATCCTCATCCAAAAGACTCTTGCCAAAATTAAGCCTCTCCTCTTGTCAGATCAACAGCATGTCTGAAGAGGTTATTGTGCTTGGTAGCATCCTCCTTCTTGTAAATGCCAGATTTACACACAAAAGGTGTGGTAAAGTTAAAATCGGTTAACTTGTTGTACAAAAGATATTGTCTCTTTTTTCTTGGTAAAAACTTGTGAAACCTGTGTCTGAACTAGCGGAGAGAATGAAAAGCACTTGTCAAGTGAACCTTCAAGCCCCCACCTGCCATGGGATATAAAGTTCAAAATATTTCCAAAATATCTTTCCAGGGAATGTTTTAGGCATTAACCATACTCTGGATAGGTCAACTACAGCCAATAAACCTGCTTCCTGAAAATTCCTCTGATGTCCACCCTCTTCTGTTCTACTTCATATGTAGTTTAAGTGTTTCTTGGGGGTGACTGGAATTATGAGACTTTGTAAGAAAGATCATTGATTGTGATTTAATTGGGTTTTGGTGTGTATTTGTTTTAGATTTGGGCATGAAGAACTCTGGGTATACAGTCAAGCATTTTGGCAGATAGGAAGTTTATGCAATTGAGGATTTTCAGAGTTCCACAGTGTTATGGGCCTGTGACTATGTATATTAGGAGATATGAGCAGTCCTGTACATACCTGTTCATAGTGACTGAGTGGCTGCATGTGCTTTTGGGTCTGTGAGAGTACTGTGGATATGTAGATTCAGACAGACATCTGAGTTCTCAAGCTTGTGTAATCTAGGGCTGTGAATGCATTTAGAATATGTGATGGCTATATATTCATTCTTGAGCTGGAAGTAGCTGGTGTTTGTTTCCACAGTGGGAATATAGGGGTTATATTTACATGAGAATACAAATGAGGAGGCTTAGGTACTGAAAGTATATATGGTAATTATTGCATGGTGGGACTTGTGGTTAGTTATTAAGAGGAGTGTTTGAATGGAGTGTTTTTGTGAATATATGTATTTTATTTGTTTGTTTGATTGGGAAGATGTGAGATTAGAGAATTCACTGGTAAAATATATGTATTCGGGCCACACATGTTTTATGTTTGTACTTGGGAAATGCTGATAGCTAGATTGTAGTTGACTCATTGATGTGTACACTTGGAGAAGGCCTAGGAAATTTTATGTGTGTTTGGGAATAAGTATTTGCAGATCAAATGATTTGGGGGATGCAGAGTCATGTTTATGTGTGTATGTTGGGGTTGTGCCAATGTCCTTTAGGGTTATGGATGTTACATTTTTATAATTAAGTTGTATCTGGTTGTATTCAATCTTGGTAACGTTTTAAGGGATTTTTGTGTATTTTGGGGATGAAGCAATATTACTTATGTTTATTCAGTGTGTATTTCTCTTGAGAATAAAATCTGTGTGATTTTTCCCGAAAATTTAGTACTTGGTTTGTGTGACTTTTGTTAACAGGTAGATTGTGTGTGTGTCTGTGTGTGTGTGTCTGTGTGTGTGTGTGTGTGTCTGTCTGTCTATGTGTGCAAATTCAGTATTTGGTGATATCATGTGCACATATTTTAGGGAGTGTAGAGTATATGGGAATGTATAAGCCTACATTTGGAAAAATATAGATTGTAGCTGCATGTCTGTCAGTAACTGGATGATCTCTGTGGCTAGGTGGCATGTATATGTCTGTGGCTATAAGGGGTGGCAGGAGCACATTAATAATGATGGCAAACATTTTCCATGTGCACTGACCCTTGTTCCTGTTGATCTGGAGCTCCAAAAGTGATTTATGTTTTCTCATCCTTATCTGATATCTGGCTACATTAGTTGTTGGTGAGTGGATGTGCCTCTTGTGCTTGAGTGGTGCTGGCTTCCAGGTTTCTGGGCTGGTGGATGGAAGCCAATGAGGGGTGATCCTTCTGGAGAGGCTGGGGTAGCTTTTTCTCTAAAATGTGAGATATGGCCATTCCTCTTATGGATGGTTCAAAGGTACTGACTCAGGAAAAAAGTTACTGGGAAATTTATAAATTCAGGGACTATTGCTGAGAGAGTTGTTTATGTGTATCCTGCCTGTTTTTTCCTTCTGCCAAGACAAAAACCAAGACCCTAAGTATAAGTCTCCAGAGGCCCCTCACACACTGGGTCTGTTGGTGGCCTATGTGTGCACATATCTGAACTCTTGGTGTACATTCACTGGCAAACCCATGAGCTCTATAATTATTATATAGTTGCACCTCAGTCACATTAGGAAAAAAGTTAAAAACTAAATGTACTCTACAGAGTCAACGTGATTCTGATCAAAATCCTAATGTCATTCCTAACATAAAATAGAAAAAGCAGTTATGAAATTAATCTGGAAAAATAAGAGACCCAGAAAAGCTAAAGCAATTCTAAGCAGGAAGAGTGAAACAGTTAGTATCACTATACCAGATCTTAAACTATACTACGGAGCAATAATAACAAAAACCGCATGGTACTGGCACCAAAACAGGCTGGTAGACCAATGGTACAGAATAGAGGACACAGAAACCAACCCACAAAATTACAACTACTTTATATTAGACAAAGATGTTAAAAGCATGCAATGGAGAAATGATAGCATCTTCAACAAATGGTGTCAGGAGAACTGGAAATACATATGCAACAAAATGAAATTGAATTCCTATCTCTCACCATGCACAAAAGTTAACTCAAAATGGATCAAGGATCTAGGAATCAAACAAGAGACTGTGCATTTAATAGAAGAAAAAGTAGGCCATAATCTCCATCATGTGTGATTAGGCCCAAGTTTCTTAATAAGACACCTATAGCACAAGAATTAAAACCAAGAATCAACAAATGGGATGAATTCAAACTAAAAAGTTTTTTCTCAGCAAGAGAAATTATATGTGAAGTGAATAGGGAGCCTACATCCTGAGAACAAATTTTTACCCCTCACACATCAGATAGAACTCTAATCTCTAAGGTATACAAAGAACTCAAAAAGTTAAACAACAAAAAACAAATAACTCAATCAACAAATGGGCCAACGACCTGAACAGACACTTCTCAGAAGAATAAACAATCAATAAATACACGAAAAAAATGCTCACTATCACTAGCAATCAGAGAAATGCAAATTAAAACTACTCTTAAGATACCATCTAACTCCAGTAATAATGGCAGCCATTATGAAGTCAAACAACAATAAGTGCTGGTGAAAATGGGGAAGTGGGGGGGAAGGTACACTCATACATTGCTGGTGGGACTGCAAATTGGTGTAGCCAATTTGGAAAGTAGTATGGAGCTTCCTTGGAAAACTGGGAATGGAACCACAATTTGACCCAGCTATTCCTCTTCTCGGACTATACTCAAAAGACCTAAAAATGGCATACTACAGGGACATAGCCACATCAATGTTTATAGCAGCACAGTTCACAATAGGTAGACTGTGGAGCCAACCTAGATGCCCTTCAATGGATGAATGAATAAAAAAGTGACATTTATACAGAATAGAATATTACTCAGCACTAAAAAATAACAAGATCATGGCATTTCCAGGGAAATGGATGGCATTAGAGCAGATTATGCTAAGTGAAGTTAGCCAATCCCTGCGCCCCCTGCCACACACACACAAAAAAACAAATGCTGAATGTCTTCTCTGATATAAGGGAGGTGACACAAAATGGGATAGGGATGAAGAGCATGAGAAAAAAAATACCTCTAATAGGGAAGAGAGGTGGGAGGGAAAAGGAGGGAGAAGGGGAATTGCATGGAAGAGGGAAGGAGACCCCCTTAATTATATAGAATACAGGTATGGCAATGTGAGGGAAAAAAAGAAGTGGGTCACATTATATTGGGTAGGGAGAAGTAATGGGAGGGGAAGGGAGGGGAGGGGGGAATGGAAGAACAGCAGAATAAAATAGACATTATTATTGCTGTAGGTATATACATGACTGCATGACCAATGCTATTCTGCAACCTGTACACTCAGAAAAATGAGAAATTATATTCCATCTGATTCAAATGTATGATAGGTCAAGATCATTGCACTGTCATTTGTAACTAATTAAAACAAATAAAAAAATAAAAGAAAAAAACTAATGTACAATGATACTGGCTACAAATTTTCCCGAGGAGCTACCCTCATTGTAATTGATCATTTCTTGGCAGGACTGAGTGAGTGATTCATCCTTTCAACCTGAACAATTATTTCACATCTCTTACTGATCAGTTATACTAGTGGAGAACTTCTTTGATTTTTATTTATGTTCGAATAAATAAAAGGAATTTAACTTTTTTATATGTGATCAAATACAGCAAAATTTTACCAAGTTAACTACTTGGAAAGGCACATCAGTAGTGTTCAGTTCACTTATTTTGCCATTCTTCTGATACCAGCATGCAGCCATAGAAATTTTTTTATATTGCCAAACTGAAGCTTATTAGACTATAATTGTCGATTTTCCTCATGCCCTACAAAACCACTGTTCTCCTCTCTGTTTTATTTCAATCTCTCTGTGTGCTGTACCTCATATAAGTAGTATCATACAGTACATATTCCTTTAGTTAGCATTCTCAAGTTTCATCCCTGTTCTAGCATAGGCCAGTATTTCCTTCATTTTTCAGACCAAATAATATTCCATCATATGCTACATGTAAAATATTCTTCCTTGGGTTAAGAAAAGGCTGAAGTGGTGGAATGAATTTGACCAAACTATCCAATGCACTTATATGAAGAGACCACAGTGAATGTTATCTTTATGTATGTTTGTAAAGCACTAGTTAAGAAAACAATACGTGCATGGAAGTAAAACCAGAAGACACGAAGAAAGGAAACAGAGCTAGTTATCAGGGGAGGGAATGGGCAAGTTCTAGAGACTGAAGTGGAACAAACTATATTCCATGCATATGTATAACTATGATGCAGAGCTAAAAAATTTTTAAAAATTCTTCCTCAATGGACCCTTGAATATAATAAACAAACCTGAATTGATTGTGTGTGTATAAATAACTCTCCAAGCTCATTCTTGTAATGTTTTATAGGTGTTTGCCAAGAAGTAGAATTGAAAGATCATATAAATCTACTTTTGATAATTTGAGGAACCACCAATCAGTTTTCCATAGAGTCTGCACCACTTGCATTCTAACTCATAGTGCATGAGAGTTCTGGTTTCTTCACATTCTCAGGAGCACTGGTGTTTTCTGTTTCTTTGATGGTAGCCCTCATGATGTGTGCGAAGCTGGATCTCATTGTGATTTTGATTTCTCCACAGATTATTGATGTTGAACATTTCCCCATGTGCTCCTGAGCTATTTGCATATCTTCTTTGGAGAAACATCTGTGGAAGATCTTTGCCTGTTTTAATACTGGGTTGTTGTTCCTTATTGTTGAGCTATAAGGGCTTTTTATATCATAGATCTTAACTTAGCAGAAATGTGATTTTCAAGTGCTTTCTTCCATTCAGGGTATTGCCCTTTCACTGATGTTTGTGTCCCTTGATAAATTATGCTTTCAGGCTTGATGTAGTTTGTTCTTTCTTTTGGTTCCTGTGCTTTTGGTGTTCTGTCCAAAAAATCACTGTGAAATCCACTGTAATAGATTGTCTCTGTTGTGTGTTATAAGTTTTATAATTGAAGGTCTTACATTCTATCCATGTTGAGTTAATTTTTTTCTATGGTGTCAGATAAGGGTTCAACTTTCTTGTTTTTTTGTGTATCTATCCAGTTTTCTTAACAACATTTATTGAGAAGACTGTCCATTTCCATGGAATGGTATTGTGAGAAATCACTTGAGAACTTATGTTGTTTAAAAAAACATTTTTATAGTTGTGGATGGACAACATGCCTTTATTTTATTTGCTTATTTTTATGTGATGCTAAGGATAAAACCCAGTGCTTCACATATGCTAGGCAAGTGCTTTGCCACTGGGCTACAGCCCCAGACCTGTGGGTTGTTTTGTTTGTTTCTGGATTTTCTAATCTTTTTTATTAACCTACATTTCTGTCTTTCATTTTTACACCATTTATTATGACTGTAGGTTTTCAGCAGGGAATATTGAAATTATGAAGTGTCAGACCTCCAATGTTGTTCTTGTTCAGAATTGTTTTGGTAGTTGGTAGCTTTTGTATTTCACATTAATTTCAGGATGGATTTTAAAATTTTTGCAGCCAAGAATCTTCACTTCATGTACAACCACAAAACTGGGATTCTAATTAAAATAAGATGTAGTCTGTAGTTGTGTAAATATGTAAAAATATACTATCCTGTCTTTTAGAACTAAAAAGAAAAAATAAAATATAATATGAAACTATAATATGAATATGGTATTCATAAAAAAGAAGTTAGGATTTTCTTAGGGATAGCAATGAAACTATAGATTGCTTTGGGTAGTGTTGACACTACAAAGACAAATTTGTTTTAACACATTTAAGAGTTCTTGTCCATGGTATTTAATGTCTTTCACTTTTTGGTGTCATTGTATATCTCCTTCATTGTTATGTAGTTTTCAGCTTATAAATCCTTGGTCTTCTTGGTTACATAGGTTCTTGGTTACATAGGGTTACATAGGGTAGCTGTGTTTTTTTCTAGTTTGTGGTCTTTATTTTTTTTTTTTGTGTGTGTGTGTTATTTTTTCTTTCTTTTTCAATATGAAGGGTTTCTCCCATGGCCTCACACATGCTAGACATAATTATACCAACCACAGAACTATATCCCAGGTCTTTTGTAAATTGTATTTTGAGACAGGGTCTGGTTAAGGGATCCAGGGTGGCCTAGAACTTGTAATTTTTCTGCCTCAGTTGTTGAATAGCTTGATTTTATAGGTATGCTCCAGCACACCCAGCTATTTTTCTTCCTTTTATTTATATAGTTGTTTTGGATTTCTAGTCATGAAAAGATGTTCTTGCCAGATTGTTTGTAGTTACAGGTTCTTGTTAGGAACAGAGAATTGGAGAAGACACCCAGTAGACAGCAGGGGGAGTCAGTGAAGTGAAGTGAGAGTACACTGCCTTAGAAAGGGCCAGTGGACTCATCCATGAGAATGGGAGGCCCGGATGTAAGGAAGGAACTGGTAAGGTGGCTGTGAGAAAAAAAAAATTACACCAGATCTGGGATGCTAAAGTTAGTGATGGGATATGGAATATTGCTCCATAAGAGCAAGTGATGTTGATAGAATTTTTTTCTGTAGCTTCATTTGGGAACTTGTATAACTTGAGACGAAGTTGAAGAGTTGTTTCTCAACTCATTGTCTTCAGAGACTCAGTAAAAACTACTTTTGGTCTGGTTTCAGAAGGGCACAGCCAAGAAGAGGAGAAATTAAAGGCTTTAGTCACTGCTCATACTTGGAGAAGTTGTAATAAGGCAGAAGTGAAGTAGCAAAGAGAATAAGCAAACTTCACTTAATAATTATGAATTACATAATTTTGAAGAGTTATAATGCCAGAACAGTAAGTAGAGGTCTTCAGGAAGTTCACAGGGCATAGGATAAATTCTGTGAAGCTGCGTGTGAGCCTGGAATATCTTTAGGATCCTGAGGGAGGGGTTTTCCCAAGAGAGATTGATCAACTTGTTATGCTGAGTACCTTTATGGCCATAAAGGGAGCTAAGATTATGGTGTAAGGTACCTTCCATCTAGGTTGTAGCTGTTTTGATGGCTTCACATCCTTCCAGGTATCAACAAGAACTTGGTCTCCTGGCTTTCCTTTCTTGTAGATCTCTATGGGATTTACTGAGCATGAACAACAGGCATTTCCTCATTCTTGGACTGTGGCCTGAACTCATCCCAGATCAGTCAGATAGTGCAAAATCTGATTAAATTCTGGATTTATGATTATATTTGCTGATAGCTCATATGGATGTAACATCAGAATAACTTTCATAATATTTCTAACTCTCTTAAGGCCAATGGTTTATAAATTTATTCAGTTGTGAATGTTGCCTGACAACTTATCTGAAGTCCTCTTAAGGAAATGATTGGCCCTTTTTATATTGCTGGAAGAAAATGCTGCTTAATGTAATGTAGAGAATACTATATCTCCAGCACTTTTGCTAGTAGCTGGGTAAATCGTGCCCTGAAATCTTGACCATTGTCACTTTGTAGAAATCTTTGGAAACCAAACTGGGGATGATTTCCTTTAGGAATACCTTTGCCACCTCCTATTCCTTTTCTCCCTAAAAGAAAAGTCTGTAGCTTTCCTGTACATGTATATATGGGGATTATAATGATATTATATCCTGTGTACTAGGGCATATGGGTGAAATCTTGTTTCCAGTATCCCCCTGGGTATGATCCCCAGTGTTGATCAGGTTGTAAGATGGGTGGTGGTAGCACTTTTCTGGAGTTATTGGAGGTGTAGAGAGAGTGGTTGCAGGAGAGCTGGTAGGTGGCATTTAATGTCCCAAAGCTCATAAACATCTGACTAACCACTCCCATTGTAGCATGTGTCCCCAGTGGAAGGAATCTTGTACTGCATCTACTGCCTGTCATTGTAATGCTCAGGAAAATCTATTTATTGTTTTCACCTAACAAAGGGCTAGAGGAGTCTTCTTGTTTCTTCACCCACATAGGTTCCTATTTAGGCATTTTTTTATTTGCAGTTAGGGTTGGGGGGTCTAATGGGGATTGAACTTGACCTCATTTCCATCCTTATTTTGTATTCTTTTTTTTTTTTTTAGAGATAAGTTCTCACTGCATTGTTGAGAGTCTTGCTTGTGTTCAAGCTGGCTTTTTACTTGCGATCCTCCTGCATCAGCCTCCTGAGCCACTGGGATAACAGGTATTTGCCACCATGTTTGGCAACATTATTTGTCTTCTTCTTTTTTGTGTAGTTGGCCCCAATGCCTGTAATTTATTTATGTATTTTTATGGGTGCTCAGGATTGAACCTAGAGCTTTGCACGAGCTAGGCAAGCACTACTGCTGAGACACAACCCCAGCTGAAATTATATGTTTTTTGGTTGCAATTCCTTTTTTTCTTGATTTTTTAAAAATAAATGACAATGGAATGCATTACAATTATTATTACATGTATACAGCACAATTGTTCATATCTCTGGTTGTATATAAAGTATGTTGACACCAATTCATGTCTTCATACATGGACTTTGGATAATGATGTTTATCACATTCCACTGTCCTTGGTAATCTGCTGCCCCCTCCCTTTCCCTCCCCACCCCTCTGCCCTATCTAGAATTCATCTATTCTTCCCATGCTCCCCCTCCCTACTTCACTGTGAGTCAACCTCCTTATATCAGAGAAAACATTGAGCATTTTTTGGGGGTGATTCACTAACTTCAATTAACATTATCTTCTCCAAATCCATCTATTTACCTGCAAATGCCATGATTTTATTCTTTTTTATTTCTGAGTAAATTCTATTGTGTATATTTGACACATTTTTCTATCCATTCATCCACTGAAGGGCATCTAGGTTGGCTCCACAGTTAAGATATTGTGAATTTTGCTGCTATAAACATTGATGTGGCTATGTCCCTGTAGAATGCTGTTTTTAAGTCTTTTGAGTATAGACAGAGGAGAGGATGGCTGGTTCAGATGGTGGTTCCATTCCCAGATTTCCAAGGAATCTCCATACTGCTTTCCATATTCCATATTTCCATATTGGCTGAACCAATTTGCAGGTCTACCAGCAATCTATGAGTGTGCCTTTTCCCCCACATTTTCGCCAACACTTATTGTTGTTTATCTTCATAATAGCTGCCATTCTGACTGGAGTGATATGGTATCTTAGAGTAGTATAAGTTTTCAAAATAATTTCTAATTGTCCTTTGTATTTCTGTAGTGTCTGTTATGATACTACCTTTTGCATTTCTCTAAGTGCTAGAGATGATGAACATTTTTTCATATATTTGTTGGTCGATTGTATATCCTCTTCTGGGAAATGTCTGTTCAGGTCCTTGGCCCATTTATTGATTGGGTTCTTTGGTGTGTGTGTGTGTGTGTGTGTGTGTGTGTGTGTGTGTGTGCTTAGCTTTTTGAGTTATTTATATACCTTAGAGATTAGTGCTCTCTCTGCTGTGTGAGGGGTAAAAATTTGCTCCCAGGTTGAAGGCTCTTGGTTCATCTCACAAATTGTTTTTTTTTTTTTCTGAGAAGAAACTTTTTTAGTTTGATTCAATCCCATTTATTGATTCTTGGTTTTAATTCTTGCACCATAGTAGTCTTACTAAGGAAATTGGAGCCTAATCCTACATGATAAAGATTAGGGCCTACATTTTCTTCTATTAGACACAGAGTGACTTGTTTAATTCCTAGGTTCTTGATCCACTTTGAGTTGAGTTTTGTGCATGGTGAGTAATAGGGGTTTAATTTCATTTTGTTGCATATGGATTTCCAGTTTTCCCAGCACCATTTGCTGAAGATGGCATCTTTTCTCCAATGAATGTTTTTAGCACCTTTATCTAATATAATTTTAATTTTGTGGGATAGTCTCTATGTCCTCTGTACCATTGTTCTACCAGTCTATTTTGGTACCAATACCATGCTGTTTTTATTACTATTACTCTTTAGTATAGTTTAAGATCTGGTATTGCAATATCACCTGCTTCACTTTTCCTGCTAAGGATTGCTTTAGCTATTTTAGATCTCTTATTTTTTCAGAAAAAATTAATGATTGCTTTTTCTATTTCTATGAGGAGCGTCATTGGGATTTTGATCAGAATTTCATTAAATCTCTATAGTGCTTTTGGTAGTATGGTCATTTTGATAATATTAATTCTGCCTATACAAGAGCAAAATAGGCCTTTCCATATTCTTAAGTCTTCTTTGATTTCTTTCTTTAGGATTCTGTAGTTTTCATTGTATAGATCTTTCATCTCTTCATTAACTTGATACACAAGTATTTCATTTATTTATTTTTTTTGAGGCTATTGTAAATGGGCAGTTTCCCTCACTTCCCTTTCTGAGGATTTGTCACTGATATAAAGAACTGCCTTTGATTTATGGGTATTGATTTTATATTCTGCTACTTCACTGAATCCATTTACTCCTTCTAGAAGTTTTGTGGTGGAGCTTTATGGGTCTTCTAGGTACAGAATAATGTCATCAGCAAATACTGCTAATTTAAGTTTTTCTTTTCCTGTATACAACCCTTTAATTTCTTTCATCTCTCTAATCGCTTTATCCTATGTTTCAAGAACTATGTTGAATACAAGTGGTGAAAGAGTTCCTGTTTTTGGAGGGAATGCCTTTAATTTTTTTTTCCATTTAGAATGTTGTTGGCCTGAGGCTTTGCATAGATAGCCTTTACAATACTGAGATATGTTCCTGTTATCCCTAGTTTTTCTAGTGTTTTGAACATGAAAGGTTGCAGTATTTTGTCAAATGCTTTTTCTGCATCTATTGAGATGATCATATAATTCTTATCTTAGAGTCTATTGATTACATTTATTAATTTCAGTCTGTTGAACCAACCTTGCATCCCTGGGATGAATTCCACTTATTTGTGATGCATGATCTTTTTGATATGTTTTGTGTTCGATATGCAAGAATTTTATTGAGAATTTTTGCATCTATGTTCAATAGAGATATTGGTCTGAAGTTTTCTTTCTTTGGTGTATCATTGCCTGATTTCAGAATCAGAGTGATATTGGCCTCACAATGAGTTTGCAAGTGCTGCCTCTTTTTCTATTTTCTGAAACAAATTGAAGAGTATTGGTGTTAGTTCTTCTTTAAAGGTCTTGTAGAATTCGGCTGTGTATGCATCCTGTCCTGGATGTTTCTTGGTTGGTAGTCTTCTGATGCTGTCTTCTATTTCATCTTGGGAGATACAAACTGTGAGAAGAGATCACTCCTCCTGAACGCAGTTGGAACTAAAAATTCAACATATGGGTGAGCTTCCTAGATGAACAACACTATACATATATCCATGTTTAGTAAAATATATACTTATGGATCTGTGGGTAATATATATTTAATGATGAATTTTGATAGGCATATATATTGCTACTTTTTAATGTCTCTGTGTGTTTTGTATATATATATATATATATATATATATATATATATATGCACACACTGTCCAGATTTTTCAAAATATGAAATATATGTGTTTTTTATACACTCCCTAAATTCATTCATGTTCATGAATGAGGATTTATAATAAACTTTTTACAACATTGTGGGAGTGTTTTATTTTTCATTATGGTCATTTGTGTGGCAGTTGGAAGAGATGACAGGGTGTGAGTTGGTGGTTTTGTCTCATGTTCTGAGAATTGGTAGGAAAGGCGGTTTGTTTGGTTTGGAGAAGACTGTTTCTAGTAAGTCCTTTGACAAGGCGAGTGTTTCTATGTCTGTGTATCCCACTGTGGCTGTAGACATTAGAAAAGAGAATGCATCAATGGATGTGTCCTGTCTAGTAGAAAGCTTCCAGCATTCATCCTGTCCAATTTATGAATGAACCGGAGCTTGCCTTATCCATGGGCAACACCTACTATCTTCCTAAGTTATTGTTTTCTTCCTGAATGCTGGCCACTCTCCAGAATGGGCTCATGGTTTTGTGTCCAAGATATATACAACCTCCAAGCTCAGTGACTGGCCATGTACTGGATAGCTAAAAGGAATGGTGAGCATCTCAGAAAACTCAGATATCAGTGTGACCAGTAAAGTCTCAGTGGAGAAACCTAGCTTTAGGCCTTTTGCTAACCTGTTGCTCTGTTGCCCTGAATGTCAGGAAGGCCATTGCCTCTGGGCACCCTTTGTGAAGCCTGAAGAAAACAGTTTTCAAATGGAAATGAATGGGCATCACCTGTGGCTCTTTGCTTAATTGCTTTGCAAAGGGATGTGTCTGAATCAGCCTCTTGGCCCTTTGTGAGGCTATGGCTTAGATTGTCAGTGTCAGCACATTATGGATTAAAGAAAGTTCCCATGTGTGCATCCAAAGCCAAAATGCCAGAAAAGCAGTCATTGTGGATGAAGTCTCTCACCTTCCTCTGTAAGGTTCCTGACCTCAAACAAGTGAGAATAGGGATCCTTCGGGTCAAATGAGTTCTTCAAAGCCCTGCGGAGGCTAGCCCACAGGTGCTTGGGTTTTCTCATGACTCCAATTCACACAAAGAATCTATACCAGACAGTCAGTAGGCTTCAAATTGAAGAAGCGGAGCAGTATTAATGGCAGGCCTATTGGATCACTCCTGGCTCACAGGAAGGGTGTCCAGGCCACCCTGACATTAGGCAAATGAGGGGGGCAAGGGAGCTTATTTTGAACACTGTCTGAAGCTGCTCCCCTCATGGACAACTCCAGCTAAAGTTTATGATGAGTGTCTATATGGAAGAAGATGAGGGCCATGTGGCAGTGTTTTGGTTTGAATTGTGGTCACTTGTGTGGCGGTTGGAAGGGATGACTGGGTCCACCTGGGCTTGAACTCTGGCGTGATTCCCCTTAAAGACTGAGTTCTGGAACACACCTCAGAGAACTATTGTCATGAATTGTGTTGGGATTTTAGGAGGCCACGCGTGAGAGTCGCCCTTGGAAACTGAGATCTAGGCCCAGGGTGGCTTTCCACAGAGCACTGGGAATCTCAGCCAGGATATCACATGATTTTATTCTTAAAGACCTGGCAGCCATAGTGGAGAGTCAAAACTCACATGGACCTCACATTGTAGACCTCAATGGGCCTGGCTTCATGTGACCTTTTGGCAACTCTTGGGAAGGCTTGCCTCTGAGTGTTTCTCCAGAGCTTTCATTGAAATGAGCTTCCTCACCATTTAGTGGTTCCTGAATGAGTAGAAACCCACAGTGCCTCCAACTTCATCCTTGAAAAATGGCTTGATAAATACCAGGAAATTTTTGAAATTCCCATGACCAGGTGGCACTGGAGAACCTTTGGATGTCCTGTTGCTGATCATGAGTGTACCAGGCAGTGCCTCGATTGACTGGGTTTCATGAAAACGGTGTAGAACAGAGATGCCAGTAAGTTGGAGCGTGCTGATTAGTGGGCCTAGAGCAGTGGTGTGCAGGTGTGTGATAAAACATCTGTGGAGGAGCCATGTGGATCTGCCATTGGCTTCCAAATGGCTTGTGACTGACATGGTGCAGCCAGCAGACCCTTATATGTAAAGGCATCTTGTTATATGGAGAGGTCTCAGGGCAATGTTCAGAATCAGGATGCTATGGTCAAGGGGGTAATCTCGGTGGGATAGAAGCCTGGTTGGTGCATTCTCCTAGGACCCTGAGTCAGCACACGTGACAGAACTCCCTCCGGCACTGTGTCCCAGTTGAACACCTTGTATTTCATGAAGCAAATAGGAAACTCCCAGTGAAGCAGCAAGAAACACCACGAAAAGTGGAGGATGACCAAATGGCCTCACAGTCCACACGGGGAGACATTTAGCCCCCAGTGGCCGCAGTTTACCTACAAAGAGAGAATTCAGCACTGCTGCCTCATGTTCATTGGAAAATCAGAAACCATGTCCTCCAGGTCACATAGATGCAGACCCAGCTTTGATGGTCTCACTACAAAGGAACCTAAACCTCCTGACAACAACATATATTTCAAGTCCCCAACCTCAGAGGCAGTTTCCCAAAAAGTCTTTAGGCCAGCAGAGCTCCGTGTTTGTGGAGGGTTTACCCTGTCCCTTACTTATGGAAACTCATCAACCACCTCCAAAGTTGTGAACTCCTGAGCATTTTCCATTCCAGTTATGTATTCACAGATTTTATAGCTCTTCTACTCGAATTCTGTCTTACTTGGGGCAAAGGTAATGTCAAGGCATTGTTCTTAATGAGTGCGGGAAGATTTTTGTGTAGCACATAATTGCATACACATTGGATTCATTTTCCTATTTTCCATTTGAAATACTGACTCCCTGACACTAACCCATACCCTACTAGACTCTGACTACGAATCCTGATATGAGGGAGGAAAATAACCCAAAAAGAATAAAATACAAGCAGTTCAGAGGAGGCATGGTGTATAGTTGGACTTCCCTTTTGCATTATGAAGGGTAGGTGTTATAAAAATCTAGTCCAATTTAAGAGAAAGAGTTCTCCATGTGTTTGTAAAGTTAACAAATATGTGAATTCCCGTCTCCCTTTCTCTGTAGCTTATTCAGCACATGTATTTTTACATGCACATATAGAATCCTACCTGGTATCTCACATACATTCTTGTGAGGTGGCTGACTTTTCAGATAGAAATTGTGAGAAGAGATCACTCCTCCTAAACGCTGTTGGAACTGAATATTCAACCTATGGGTGAGCTTCCTACTTGAACAACATGATACATAAATCCATATTCAGTAAAATAATTATTTTTGGATCTGTGGATGATATATATTTCATGATGAATTTTGATGGGCATATATATTTCTACTTTGTAATGTCTGTGTGTGTGTGTTTTGTTTGTTTATATATATATATATATATATATATATATATATATATATATATATATATTTGTATATATATTCACACACACTCTCCAGATTTTTCTAAATATGAAATATATGTGTTTTATTTTGCACTCCCTAAATCAATTCATGTTCATGTATGTGGATTTATAATCACCTTTTCACAAGATTATTCTCAGAAATATTCATCTACCTGAAATACATATTGGTTTCCTAGTACTAAAAACTAACTTCAGTGAATGGTGCATAGAAATCCTAATATTTCTACTGTAACTGACCCATTTTAGCATCAATGCAAGTAGATTCCTATGAGACATGATGTGTATTTTGACGTTCCTTTTTTTTCAACACTGGTACATTACTATTTCTTCAGTTGAGGCACATCATAGGATATATATTTCATCCACAAGTTCACAAATGTCCAGGCATTTGGTTCACTTTCAATCACTTCCTGCTTCAGAACACATGGACTCCTGTATGTTTCTGGACTGGTCTTTTCATGAGACTTCTTTCCAAACACATTCTTTTCGATTTTCATAATCACTTTTGAAGCAAAACTCACACACCCTTCATGGTAAACCATGACCCTAATATTACCATTAGATGTATAACTGGTTGGAATGAATGATTGTGTATCAATAGTAGATTTCCTATATATTTTCAGATATCAATTCAATCCTTTCTTTCAATTGGAACCAGTTATATTATTTATTCACAGTATGGTCTATTCATGCATTCTCTCTATATTCATAGACACAGGGTACACCTATTTGTGCCCCCAAATACTAATTAATACGTCTTCAAGATATTGCTCCCAGAAATGGTGGAAGAAATACTCATGTCACCTGATCTACATGTACATTTTATCAGAGAGTTATTCTGGACACAAAATGCCAAGTTCACACTTATGATTGTACCAAAGGCTAAATGGAAACTGAGCATGGATTACTAAAAACATCCTTGTCCAGGTTGCCTAATGCTCTCAAATGTCAATCCTATTGGTGACTCCACAGTTGCTTCTTCCTAAGATTATATATTCAACCTCAACCTTGTTGAAAATATCTAAACCTATCACTCACTTTATACTTTGCCTGATTTCCTAATGTCTCTATTGATATCTGCTTTCCTACATAATTTTCCCAGTTCATCATTGTGACTGCCTCTTCACATGTGCTGACATTTACATTCACTCTGTAACTGACATCCTACTGCTAAAGAACTTTTGGTCCAAATTTATACACACTCTTCTTCCTAAACCTATTGTCTAGCTTCCTAATCCTACCTACTATCCATTTTTGACTGGATGTTCTCTTCTACATTCAATCATCCAAGGTAAAAGTTCCTATGCCATTGTATATCAATTTATCTGAGATATCTGTGCAGAATGTAATTCAAAGCTAAGTATCCCAATCAAGGGCCCAATGCCTCTCTGGGCTTAAACTCATACTTAGATTTCTGTTTTCATGCATATATTTCACCTATATATTAGTATAAATATAGCAGGTTCCCAATACCATTCTTCATCCAGCACAATGGTTCCTAACACAAATCGAACATCTTCTTACCCCTAACCATACACTCTTCCCTCAATCCAACTTTACAGATGAGCAGGGACAGAGTTGGTCTTACAATACAGGAATGAAGGGAATCTTCCACCTGCTGAGAACCTCAAGGGTCCATGCAGAAATGATCCCTGGAGCAGATGTAGGCAGCTATGAAGGACCAGAGAGAACAAAAGTCATCTTCCATGGAAAACAACCTGGTCAGGATGAAGGGATGTGTCCGAATGAGCCTCTCTCCTCTTCATGTAGACAAGAAGGACCAAACCAGGCCTGTGTGGAGAGCTGTTCCTGGGTGCCTATGGGGCATATACCATTCTAACTTGTGAAAGTGTCACAGGAAGCAGGGGCAGCCTCCATCTCATGGGACGCTTGGAAGCAACTATTAGGACAAAGTGGTTGCCAAGGCAGTGACCTCATTCAGTTCCTGAAGGAAGTGACCTCACCTCACTTCCTTGGTAATGGAACTCTCTGAACTTGGGATCCAGGAAGCCAGACACCCAGAGCCAGTCCCAGCGCCAGTCCCAGTGGCCTCACTTGTTTGGATTTACCAAGGACAGAGTCAGTCTTTCTTGGTCCCTACTGATGTGAGGATGGCCGAATGCCAGGAAAGCTCTGAAGAGGGGACATTCCTAAGAAAGCAGGTAGTGAGTGGCTCACCTCTGGCTCCTGACAACTTCACAGAGTTGCTCAAGGAAGCCAGATCTGAGAGAGGACAGGAAATTTGGGGGGAATATAGTATGGCCCACCAGTCAGATGACACTCCATATAGTCACAGTCCTACTTGGGGGAAGGAGGTACCTTCATGGGTGTGGGTGTGAGTTTGTGGTTTTGTCTCATGTTCTAAGAATAGGTAGGAAAGGCGGTTTGTTTGGTTTGGAATGGACTGTTTCTAGTAAGTCGTTTGACAAGGCGAGTGTTTCTATGTCTGTGTATCTCAATGTGTCCCTGGTTGTAGACATTAGAAAAGAGAATGCATCAATGGATGTGTCCAATCTAGTAAAAAGCTTCCTAGGATTCATCCTGCCCAATTTATGAATGGACTGTGGCTTGCCTTATCGATGGGCAACACCTACTATCTTCCTAAGTTCCTGTTTTCTTCTTGAATTCTGGCCACTCTCCAGAATAGGCTCATGGTTTTGTGTGCAACATATGTACCACCTCCAATCTCTGTGACATGGCCATGTACTGGATAACTGAAGGGAATGGTGAGCATCTCAGAAAACTCAGATATCATTGTGACCAGTAAAGTGTCAGTGAAGAAACCCTGCTTTGGGCCTTTTGCTTACGTATTGTTCTGTTGCCCTGAATGTCAGGAAAGTCTTTGCCTCAGGCCACCACTTTGTGAAGCCTGAAGAAAATAGTTTTCAAATGGAAATGAATGGGTCTCACCTGTGGCTTTTTGCTTAAGTGCTTTGCAATGGGATGTGTCTGAATCAGCCTCGTGGCCCTGTGTGAGGCTGTGGCTTAGATTCTCAGCACCTGATGCATTAAAGAAAGGTCTCATGTATGCATCCAAAGCCAAAATGTCAAAAAGAGCAGTCATTGTGGATGAAGTCTCTCACCTTCCTCTGTAAGGTTCCTGACCTCCGTCAATTGAGAATAGGGATACTTCGGGTCAAATAAGTTCTTCAAAGCCCTGCAGAGGCTAGCCCACAGGTGCTTGGGTTTTCTCATGACTCCAATTCACACAAAGAATCTATACCCGACAGTCAGTAGGCCTCAAATTGGAGAAGCGGAGCAGTATTAATGGCAGGCCTATTGGATCACTCCTGGCTCACAGGAAGGGTGTCCAGGCCACCCTGACATTAGGCAAATGAGGGTGGCAAGGGAGCTTATTTTGAACACTGTCTGGGGCTGCGCCCCTCATGGAAAACTCCAGCCAGAGGTTATAATGTGTGTCTATATGGAAGAAGATGAGGGCCATGTGGCAGTGTTTTGGTTTGAATTGTGGTCACTTGTGTGGCGGTTGGAAGGAATGACTGGGTCCACCTGGGCTTGAACTCTGGCGTGATTCCCCTTAGAGACTGAGTTCTGGAACTGACCTCAGAGAACTATTGTCATGAATTGTGTTGGGATTTTAGGAGGCCACGCGTGAGAGTCGCCCTTGGAAACTGAGATCTAGGCCCAGGGTGGCTTTCCACAGAGCACTGGGAATCTCAGCCAGGATATCACATGATTTTATTCTTAAAGACCTGGCAGCCATAGTGGAGAGTCAAAACACACATGGACCTCACATTGTAGACCTCAATGGGCCTGGCTTCATGTGACCTTTTGGCAACTCTTGGGAAGGCTTGCCTCTGAGTGTTTCTCCAGAGCTTTCATTGAAATGAGCTTCCTCACCATTTAGTGGTTCCTGAATGAGTAGAAACCCACAGTGCCTCCAACTTCATCCTTGAAAAATGGCTTGATAAATACCAGGAAATTTTTGAAATTCTCATGACCAGGTGGCACTGGAGGACCTTTGGATGTCCTGTTGCTGATCATGAGTGTACCAGGCAGTGCCTCGATTGACTGGGTTTCATGAAAACGGTGTAGAACAGAGATGCCAGTAAGTTGGAGCGAGCTGATTAGTGGGCCTAGAGCAGTGGTGTGCAGGTGTGTGCTAAAACATCTGTGGAGGGGCCATGTGGATCTGCCATTGGCTTCCAAATGGCTTGTGACTGACATGGTGCAGCCAGCAGACCCTTATATGTAAAGGCATCTTGTTATATGGAGAGGTCTCAAGGCAATGTTCAGAATCAGGTTGCTGTGGTCAAGGGGGCAAGCTCTGTGGGATAGAAGCCTGGTTGGTGCATTCTCCTAGGACCCTGAGTCAGCACACGTGACAGAACTCCCTCCGGCACTGTGTCCCAGTTGAACTCCTTGTATTTCATGAAGCAAATAGGAAACTCCCAGTGCAGCACCAAGAAACACCACGAAAAGTGGAGGTTGACCAAATGACCTCACAATCCACTCGGGGAGACATTTAGCCCCCAGTGGCCGCAGTTTACCTACAAAGAGAGAATTCAGCACTGCTGCCTCATGTGCATTGGAAAATCAGAAACCATGTCCTCCAGGTCACATAGATGCAGACCCAGCTTTGATGGTCTCACTACAAAGGAACCTAAACCTCCTGACAACAACATATATTTCAAGTGCCTAACCTCAGAGGCAGTTTCCCAAAAAGTCTTTAGGCCAGCAGAGCTCCGTGTTTGTGTAGGGTTTACCCTGTCCCTTACTTATGGAAAGTCCTCTACCACCTCCAAAGTTGTGAACTCCTGAGCATTTTACATTTCAGTTATGTATTCACAGATTTTTCTAGCTCTTCTACTCGAATTCTGTCTTACTTGGGGCAAAGGTAATGTCAAGGCATTGTTCTGAATGAGTGTGGGAAGATTATTTGTAGCACATAATTGAATACACATTGCATTCATTTTCCTATTTTCCATTCGAAATACTGACTCCCTTACACTAACACATACCCTACTAGACTCTGTATACGAATCCTGATATGATGAAGAAAATAACCCAAAAAGAATAAAATACAAGCAGTTCAGAGGAGGCATGGTGTATATTTAGACTTGCCTTTTGCATTATGAAGGGTATGTGTTATAAAAATCTCGTCCAATTTAAGAGAAAGAGTTCTCCATGTGTTTGTAAAGTTAACAAATATGTGAATTCCTGTCTCCTTTTCTCTGTAGCTTATTCAGCACATGTATTTTTACATGCACATATAGAATCCTACCTGGTATCTCACATAGATTCTTATGAGGTGGCTGACTTTTCAGATAGAAATTGTGAAAAGAGATCACTCCTCCTAAACGCTGCTGGAACTGAATATTCAACCTATGGGTGAGCTTCCTACTTGAACAACATGATACATAAATCCATGTTCAGTAAATAATTATTTTTGGATCTGTGGATGATATATATTTCATGATGAATTTTGATGGGCTTATATATTTCTACTTTGTAATGTCTGTGTGTGTGTTTTGTTTCTTTATATATATATTTGTATATATATTAACACACACTCTCCAGATTTTTCTAAATATGAAATATATGTGTTTTATTTTGCACTCCCTAAATTCATTCATGTTCATGTATGTGGATTTATAATCACCTTTTCACAAGATTATTCTCAGAAATATTCATCCACCTGAAATACATATTTGTTTCCTAGTACTGAAAACTAACTTCAGTGAATGGTGCATAGAAATCCTAATATTTCTACTGTAACTGACCCATTTTAGCATCAATGCAAGTAGATTATTATGAGACATGATGTGTATTTTGACGTTCCTTTTTTTTCAACACTGGTACATTACTATTTCTTCAGTTGAGGCACATCATAGGATATATATTTCATCCACAAGTTCACAAATGTCCAGGCATTTGGTTCACTTTCAATCACTTCCTGCTTCAGAACACATGGACTCCTGTATGTTTCTGGACTGGTCTTTTCATGAGACTTCTTTCCAAAAACATTCTTTTCAATTTCCATAATCACTTTTGAAGCAAAACTCACACACCCTTCATGGTAAACCATAACCCTAATATTACCATTAGATGTATAACTGGTTGGAATGAATGATTGTGTATCAGTAGTAGATTTCCTATATATTTTCAGATATCAATTCAATCCTTTCTTTCAATTGGAACCAGTTATATTATTTATTCACAGTATGGTCTATTCATGCATTATCTCTCTATTCATAGAGACAGGGTACACCTATTTGTGCCCCCAAATACTAATTAATACGTCTTCAAGATATTGCTCCCAGAAATGGTGGAAGAAATACTCATGTCACCTGATCTACATGTACATTTTATCAGAGTGATATTCTGGACACAAAATGCCAAGTTCACACTTATGATTGTACCAAAGGCTAAATGGAAAGTTAGCGTGGATTGCTAAAAACATCCTTGTCCAGGTTGCCTAATGCTCTCAAATGTCAATCCTATTGGTGACTCCACAGTTGCTTCTTCCTAAGATTATATATTCAACCTCAACCCTGTTGAAAATATCTAATCCTATCACTCACTTTATACTTTGCCTGATTTCCTAATGTCTCTATT
Source organism: Ictidomys tridecemlineatus (assembly GCF_052094955.1). Classification (NCBI taxonomy): domain Eukaryota; kingdom Metazoa; phylum Chordata; class Mammalia; order Rodentia; family Sciuridae; genus Ictidomys; species Ictidomys tridecemlineatus. Next base: position 86,153,052 of record NC_135485.1, read on the forward strand.
GATATCTGCTTTCCTACATAATTTTCCCAGTTCATCATTGTGACTGCCTCTTCACATGTGCTGACATTTACATTCACTCTCTGACATCCTACTGCTAAAGAACTTTTGGTCCAAATTTATACACACTCTTCTTTCTAAACCTATTGTCTAGCTTCCTAATCCTACCTACTATCCATTTTTGACTGGATGTTCTCTTCTACATTCAATCATCCAAGGTACAAGGTCCTATGCCATTGTCTATCAATACTTTGCCTTATTTCCTAATGTCTCTATTGATATCTGCTTTCCCACATATTTGCCCCACTTCATCATTGTGACAGACTCTGCACATATGCTGACATTTACATTCACTCTCTAACAGAAACCCTGTTGATAAAGAACTTTTGGCCCAAATCCTAGACTCACTCTTCTTCTGAAACCTACCGACTATCTTGCTAATCCTACTGACTATCTCTTTTTGACTGGATTTTCTCTTCTACATTCAATCATCTGTGGTTCAAGGTCCTATGCCATTGTATATCAATTTATCTGAGACATCTGTGCAGAATGTAATTCACAGCTAAGTATCCCAATCAAGGGCCCAATGCCCTTCTGGGCTTCAAATCATACCTAGATTTTTGTTTTCATACTTATATTTCACCTATATATTATTATAAATATCGAAGGTTCACAAAACCATTCTTCATCCAGCAGAATGATTCCTAACACAAATCAAACATGTTATTAACCCTAATCTAACTTTACAGAAGATAAGGGACAGAGTTGGTCTTACAACTCAGGAATATAGGAGATCTTCCACCTGCTGAGAACCTCAATGGTCCATGCAGAAATTATTCCTGGAAAAGATGTAGGCAGCTATGAAGGACCTGAGAGAGCAAAAGTCATCTTCCATGGCAAACAATCCTGCGGGATGAAGGAATGTGTCTGAATGAGCCTCTCTCTTCTTAATGTAAAGAACATGGACCAAACCAGGACTCTGTGGAGAGCTGTTCCCAGGTGCCTATGGATTATATACCATTCTAACTTGTGAAAGTGTCACATGAAGCAGGGTCAGCCTCCCTCTCATGGGACCCTTGGAAGCAACTGTTAGGACAAAGTGGTTGCCAAGGCAGTGACCTCATTCAGTTCCTGAATTAAGTGACCTCACCTCACTTCCTTGGTGATGGAACTCTCTGAACTTGGGATCCAGGAAGCCAGACACCCAGAGCCAGTCCCAGTGCCAGTTCCAGTGGTCTCACTTGTTTGGATTTACCAATGACAGAGTCAGTCTTTCTTGGTACCTACTTATGTGAAGATGGCCAAATGCCAGGAAAGCTCTGAAGAGGGGACGTTCCTGAGAAAGCAGATAGTGAGTGGCTCACCTCTGGCTCCTGACAACTTCACAGAGTTGGCCAAGGAGGCCAGATCTGAGAGAGGAAGGCTATTTTGGTGGAACATAGTATGGCCCACCTGTCAGATGACACTCCGGATAATCAGAGACCTACTTGGTGGAAGGAGGTGCCTTTGTGGGTGTGCGTGTGGGTTTGTGGTTTTGTCTCATGTTATGAGAATTTTTAGGAAAGGCAGTTTGTTTGGTTTGGAGTGGATTGTTTCTAGTAAGTCATTTGACAAGGCGATTGTTTCTATGTCTGTGTATCCCACTGTGTCCCTGGTTGCAGACAATAGAATACAGAATGCATCAATGGATGTGTCCTGTCTAGTAGAAAACTTCCCAGCATTAATCCCGTCCAATTTATCAATTGACTGGGGCTTGCCTTATGGATGGGCAACACCTACTATCTCCCTAAGTTCCTGTTTTCTTCCTGAATTCTGGCCACTCTCCTGAATAGGCTCATGGTTTTTTGTGCAAGATATGTACCACCTCCAAGCTCTGTTACATGACCATGTAATGGATAGCTGAAGGGAATTTAGGGCATCTCAGAAAACTCAGTAAAGTCTCAGTTGAGAAACCCTGCTTTGGGTCTTTTGCTTACCTATTGTTCTGTTGCCCTGAATGTCAGGAATGTCTTTGCCTCTGGCCAGCCCTTTGTGAAGCCTGAAGAAAACAGTTTTCAAATGGAAATGAATGGGCATCACCTGTGACTCCTTGCTTAAGTGCTTTGGAAAGGGATGTGTCTGAATCAGCCAATGGGCCCTGTTTGAGGCTGTGGCTTATATTCTCAGCACCTGATGAATCTAAATAAAGATCCCATGTGTGCATCCAAAACAAAAATGGCAAAAGTGCAGTCATTTTTTGATGAAGTTGTCTTGCCTTCCTCTCTGATGTTCCTGACCTCCTGAGAATAGGGATATTTTGTGTCAAATGAGTTCTTCAAAGCTCTGCAGAGGCTAGCCCATAGGTGCTTGATTTTCCTCATGACTACAATTCACATAAAGAATCTATACCTGACAGTCAGTAGGCCTCAATTTTTGAGAATCAGAGCAGTATTAAGGGCAGGCCTATTGGATCACCCCTGGTTGAAAGGAAGGGTTTCCAGGCCACCCTGTCTTTAGGCAAATGAGGGGCAAGGGAGCTTATTTTGGACAGTCTTGGGCTGCGCCCCTCATGGAAACCTTCAGCCAGAGGTCATGATGAGTGTCTATATGGAAGAAGATCAGGGCCATGTGGCAGTGTTTTGGTTTGAATTGTGCTCATTTGTGTGGCAGTTGGAAGAGATGACTGGGTCCACCTGGGCTTGAACTCTGGTGTGATTCCCCTTAGAGACTAAATTCTGGGACTGAACTCTGAGAAGTATTACCATGAATTGTGTTGGGATTTTAGGAGGCCAAGCATGGAAACTGAGATCTAGGCCCTGGGTGGCTTTCCGCATAGCACTAGGTATCTCAATCAGGATATTACTTGATTTTATTCTTAAAGCCTTGGCTGCCTTGTTGAGAGTCAAAACACTCATGGACCTCACATTGTAGATCTCATTGAGCCTGCCTTCCCGTGATCTTTTGGACACTATTTGGGAATCCTTACCTGTGATAGTTCTCCAGAGCATTCATTGAAAGGATATTCCTCACCTCTTAATGGTTCCTGAATGAATTGAAACCTGAAGTGCCTCCTACTTCATCCTTGAAATATGACCACATAAATACTGTGAAATTTTTGCAATTCCCATTACCAGGAAGCACTAGAGAACCTTTGGATGTCCTGTTGCTCATCAGGACTGAACCAGACAGTGCCTTGATTGACTGGGTTTCATCAAAATGGTGTAGAACAGAGATGCAGGTAAGTTGGAGCCTGCTGGGAAGTGGGCCTGGAGCAGTGGCGTGTATGTGTGTGATAAAACATTTGTGGTGGGACCATGTGGATCTGCCATTGGCTTCAAAATGACTTGTGACTGACATGGTGCAGCCATCAGACTCGTATATATAAAGGCATAATATTATGTGGGTAGGAGACTGGGCAATTCTGAGAATCAGTTTGCTACACTCAATTGGGAAAGATTGATGGGATAGCAGCCCAGTAGGTCTATTCACCTGCACACCCTGATCCATCACATGTGACAGAACTCCCTCCAGCCCTGTGTCCCAGTTGACCTCCTTGTGTTTCATTAAGCAAATACCAAACTTTCAGTACAGCAGCAAGAAACACAGTGAAAATTGGAGGATGATGCAATGCCTTCACAGTCCACACGAGGAGATACTCAACCCCCAGTGGCCACAGTTTACCTACAAAGAGACGAGTCAGCATTGCTGCCTCATGTTCATTGGAAAATAATCAACCATATCCTCCTGTTCACATAGATGCAGACCCTGCTTTGATGGTCTCATTACAAATGAATCTAACGCTCCTGACACCAACATATATTTCAAGTGCCCAAACTCGGAAGTAGGTTGTCAAGTATTCACTATTCCAGCATAGCTCCTTTTTTGTGGAGTGATTACCCTCTTTGTTACTTTTGGAATCTCCTCTACCACCTCCAAGGTTGTGATCTCTTGAGCATTTTCCATTGTAGTTATGTATTCACAGATATTTGTCCTCTTTTTTTCTAATTGTGCCTTACTTGGGGGCGAAGGTAATGTCAAGGCATTGTTCTGGATGAGAGTGGGAAGATTTTTGTGAAGCACATGTTCACATATGCGTTGGATTCATTTTTCGTTTTTCCGTTTGAAATGTTGAATATGACACTATCCCATACCCTGCTAGACTCTGACTACTTATTATAATATGGATAAAAATAAACCTAAAAGGAAATAAGTACAGGCATTTCATAGGAGGCATGGTGTATACTAGGACTTGCCTTTTGCTTTATCAAGGATATGTGTTATAAAACTAGTCACATTTTCATTCTAATACTTCTCCATGAATTTTCAAAGTTAAAAATGTGTAACTTCCTGACTCCTTTTCTCTGTCACCTGGGTCAGAATAGGTATTCTTATATACATATACATAGTCCTACCTGCTATCACAGGTACATTCTTGTGAGTACTCTGACTTTGTCAAATACAAATTTCATGACCAGATCACTCCCTGTAAACACTGATGGAACTGAAATTCAAACTATTCTGAGCTCCATATTTCAATAAATTTATGCATGAAACCATGTGCAGTTGCTGCAGTCTGGCTGGGCACAAAATAACCGAGCCACCACAGAAGCCTTGTAGATTCAAACAGCAACTCTTTATTCCCGAACTCTCACTGACACTCTACACGCAGGTTCTGCGAAAAATACACTCCCTCCACCGGGCTCTGCGTACCAGTACTCTCAGAATCCCGTGAGAACTCAAAGGGAACTCCAAAGAGTGCGTGCCTGAGGCAGCAGGATATGCCCTAATCCTGGAGCTGCCCAGCAGGATCCACCCTAAACCTGGAGCTGCCCTATTCCCAGCAGGATCCACCCTAAACCCGGAGCCACCCTAATCCCTGAACAGGATCACCTTTCAACCCAAAATGCCATGCATCATTCCTACTTGGCTATGGTTCTTATCATACAGTAAAATGAATATTTTTGTGAATGATATATATTCCATTGTGAATTTTGATTGCCATTTGTACTCCTACTTTTTAATGTATATATATATTATATATATATATATATATATATATATATATATATATATATATATATATATTCTCCATGATTTTCCACATGAAATATATGTGTCATATATACACTTCCCTGATTCTTTCATGTTCATGTATGTAAATTTATAATCAACTTTTCAAAGATCATTCTCAGAAATATTCATTTTCCTAACATACACATTCTGAATACTCAAAACTAACTTCAATGAATATTGAGTACTAAGGGTAATATTTCTACAGTAACTCACCCCAGTTTAACATCAATACAAGTATGTTCTTATGGAACATGATGTGTATTTTGATGTTAATTTTCATTCAACATTGGTACATTAGTATTTCTTCAGTATATATACATCAGAGGATATATCCTTTCATCCACAAGTTTAAAATTTATATGCATATGATTCACTTTCAATCTATTCCTGCATCAGAATACATGAATTCTTCCATGTTTCTTTACTTGCTTTTTCATGAGGTTTCTTTCATAACATTTTACTTTGAATTTCCATAATCATTTTTGAACAAAACTCAAACACACTTTGTTATAAATAGTAACCTAATATTACCACTAGATGTATAACTAGTTAGATTAAATGTATGTATATGAATACCAGATTACATGTATATTTTATAATATTAATTCAACCAATTATTTAAAATTGGAACCAGTTATATTTTTTATTCACATTATGATGTATTCATGCATCATCTCTATATTCATAGGCACATGGTACACCTATTTGTATCCCCAAACACTAATTGATAAAGTTTCAAAACATGCTCCCAGAAATGATGGAAGAAATACTTATGTCACCTGTTCTACATACTTATTTCATCACAGTAATATTCTGGACACAAAATGTAAAGCTCTTAGTTATCTTATGATTCTACCAAAGCCTAATTTTAATGACAGCATGGATTACTATTCCATAGTCTGCATATGGGTATGTTTAAGTCTTTAAAAATCTGACAATGAGACATGGGGTTGTATCCTGGAAGGAATATGTTTTTTCTGGTCTCTCACTTTTACTCTCACTTTGTCCTTCCTGGTTAACAAGAGCTGAGCACATTTGCTATATCAAATGCACTCTGGCATGATTCTTTGCCTCACTAAAGGCCTAAAAGCAATGGAATCAACAAATTATAAACTGAACCTTCTGATACTCTGTATAAAAATACATCTTTTCTCTTTAAGTTGATTTTCTCAGGTATTTTTGTCACAGTGATGGAAAGTTTGCCAACAAATCTTTCTGTCTATAATATCTTAGGTTAAAATTGACCAAGTTTCTGCTGATAAAATAAAAACATAAATGATGAGAAGAATATAAAAACAAATAAGTACATTTTAAAAAATATAGGAACAAAAAGGAAAGAATTTGCAGAGACCAAGGTCCAGAACATGTGATAACACTATCTTCCAAGCTGATAACAACTCCAGGTTGCCTTGATCTTTAACAGTCTAAAATGGAATTGCAGAGTTATGTAAAACATGTACTCTGATTTGGATCTTAAATAATCACTGAAAAGTTCATGGGTTAAGCCATTCTCAAAGTCAAAACATTGTATTATGGTAAGTGAAGTTAGCCAATCCCAAAAAAACAAATGTCAAATGTATTCTATGATATAAAGATGCTGATTCATAATGGGGATGGGGGTGGGAAGCATGGGAGGATTAGACAAACTCTAGATAGAGCGAAGGGAAGGGATAAGAAGGGAGTGGGCATGGAGATAGGAAAGACTGTGTAATGAGATAGACATTATTACCCTAAATACATGGATGAAGACAGAATGGTGTGAGTTTCATTTGTATACCAGAGATATGAAAAATTATGCTCTATATGTATAATGTGAATTGTAATGCATTCTGCTGCCATATATAACAAATTAGAATAAAAAATAATAAGAAGAAATTGGATTATGAGACTTGTATCCACATAAGTGGATTAATCTTCACTTAATGGATTAATAATTTGAATGCACTACTGGATGCTAACTTTAGGCATGAAGGGTGTGGCTGGAGGAAGTATGTCAATAGATGATTCTTGATTTGAAGTATATCTATCCCAGGCACCTCCCCCTCTCTTTTCTGACTTATATGAACTGATATGTTTTACTTTGCTAGCTCTTACACCATGATGGTCTGCCTACCTCAGGCCCAGATCAATAGAGTTGGCCAACCATGGGCTGATACCTCTAAAAATATGAGTCCCAAATACACTTTTACTGCTCTAAGTTTTTCTTTTCAGTTATTTTTATTACAGTGACCAAAAAACTGACTAACATAGATATTGGTACAAAGAAGTAGGGTCATGACTGTGACAATACCTGACCATATGGTTCAGAAAAATTTGAAACTGATTGATGGGAGGAGTTTTTAAAAGTATGTAGATGCAAGCTGGAAGAGGCTTAAATGTCATAATCAGAATATAATGGGTAATTTAGTGGGAACTCAGAAGAACCACAATGCCCTTGGAAATGAAGACAGGAAAGACTTAACTCATGAGGTTTCAGATAAAATAATGATTCTGTTGGCAATTGGACTACAGGCCATTCATCTTACATTCTGGCAAAGAACTTGTAAACATTTATCCATGCCCTAAGACTTTCTGTGAAGCTGAATTTATAAGTGAAGGACTAATTAGTATTGTAGAGGACATTTCTGACATCAGCATTCAGACAGTGCCATGAGTACTGCTAGTAGCCTTTAGCAAGGTTTACAATGCAAACTGGGAATAAAAAGCAAATAGGAAAGATTTGGAGAAATTGCAGTTTGGCCAGAGAAGGACTTGTAAAAAATGGGTTTAAGGAATTCATGATTGTTGAAGAGATTATGTGCACTAATGAGAATTACTTTAGAGAGAGACAATGGAAATGTTTTAAGGGAAACTCATGAACAGGTAGTTCACACATATGGCAGGATCAAGAGTGTAAAAGTGAAAATTACTTTAAGAGATATTGGGGAGAGCCTCTTGGAACTGGATGCCTAAGAAATTTTTCTTCATGATTTTTTCCACCCCTACCACCACCCCCACCAATCCTGCCCAGGACACTCTGAGGCTGATGTGTCCCTGGTCTGTCAGGAGTGACAAATTGATTCAATTATAGTCCTTGAACTGCCAAATGACAGATATGATACCTCTCTTGGGAATTTCTCTGTGCAAACATGCCAATCAAAAGATTGCCCTATAGCTGTGGTGATGCCCTCTTAGGGTGTTCTGTGCCAGTCACACAATTTATCAGTTCTTAACCTTGAGTTCAAATGCCAGCTGCTTGGGTGTGGAGAGTTATGGACACAGGCTGATAATTATAGAAGCACAGAAGTTTGTCATTCAGTTTGAGTGCTTTGAAGAAACTTGTTCAAAAAAATCCCTTTTGATGATATAACTTATATAATAAACATGCTGAGCTAATTCATTGTTATTGCATGTCATCTGAGTGTAGTATACACTGGGCCCAAGCTTTTTCTCTACTTGTGTGTCTGTTTTTTCTAATCCCATATCCCCCCTCATCCAGTTTCCTCAATTAACTGTCATGCAGGTCAAGACAATAGGTTTCAATTACTGCTTAAGCTGCTTGAAGACCTTGGAATTATTCCCATGGTACTTATTCTTCAGGAAAAAAGAATTCTGGAGTTAGGGTGTAAGAGGGCTTCAGTGAAATGTCAAAGGAAGGCTGAGTGGTCAGGAAAAGTGGAGCAGGGTCATAATCCTGCCTCGGATAGGGTGATGCATAAAGCTGTGAAGGTTAAGTTGAAGTAGGAAGGGAGACCCCAGAAATTAAGAGATTCCAGGAACAAAAAAAAAGCTGCAAGTAATGAATAAAACTTGCACTGAAAGATAAATTACTGATAAAGGATGATTTTTTTAAATTTTATTTGCTGTTTATTTTATTTCAAATTATACCAGTGGAAGAAGTGCAGTTTCATAAGAAGTATTTATTTTAAAAAATAATGTTTCCTCTTGGGTCCTGAAGGTGAAAATATAATAAAACCGCCTTCTGAGAAACATTTCTGAACTCATTTGCTTAGTGAACTAATTACGCATTTGCAGACATCTCACCTAATTAAATCCAACAGAGGAATTTTCTAACACATCACTTTTGGAAAATAAAATGCTTCTTAGTTTTATTGAACTTCATTTCAGAAATGAAGAAAGTTATAATCAATGAACTCTTTGAAAAGTGTTCTGAAAGATGAATAAAGTAGTGGAATTCAGATTGCATTCCGTTGTTTACATTCTGACCAGAGTGTATATTACATATTCCTATGGAGATCATCTAAGAGAAGCATGGATCATGGAACTGCTTAGCTGCCCTAATAAGTAGTTATTCCAAAATAGTTGTTATCTTTTTAATATCATCCTAAATTTATTTTTTATCCTCTGAAATTCAGAAAATACAGCATGCATGAAAGCAATTGTCACATGGTTCTGTCACAGGAGGGATGAAAATTCTATTAGATTTCTGATTGTTAGTTTTTGTCTTTGGGCATTTTAGGTACATTATAACCATAGATAAAATAGTATGTTTCATTGTGATATATTCACATATGAACATAACATAATTTGGTCAATTTAATTCTCCAGTTCCTCTGTTTTCCCTCATAACAACTTCCCTTTGTGATAATAGTTTCAGACAGCAAATGACTAAATGTCTTTACAGAGAAAATTATCCAAGAAAATAGAAAACTACAGTAGGTAGAGGTCTAAAGCTTATCAAAGTATTAAAAATAAGTAAAATTAATAAGTTTATATAAACTTTTTCCTTCATATTGCTTAGCAGATTACATCAGAGATTATAATTAACAAATAATTTGCTATATGGAATGTTGATATCCTTTGTGGAAAGTTCCTGGAAAAAGAACTGTCATTGTTGGGCAAAAGAAATGTACATGTACATAAATCTTTTGTCCCCATTAGTAATCAACAAGCCAAAATGTTCTTTCAGAATAAGGGTTAGTGGCTAAACATTTTAAATTGGATATAATGAAAATGATACTTATTTTACAGACAACAATTTTCACACTCAATCAAAATATTGGAGGCATGTTTTATATTTTCTTTTTAGATTGAGAACAAGCAATGCCATTAAAGATTCTGAGATGGTAACAATCAGTTGCTGAAATGAAAGTGCTAAAATTTGCAGCTCAAGGGCTATCACTTTATAATTAACTAAATTTTTTTATTAGCAGTTAACAAAAGCATTTTACCAGTGAAGAACTGAAGATTCATGAAACATCCTCAACATCCTTGTATTATTCTTATGATAGTTAGCTTATAGAGAAGTGCTAAAATATATTAAATGCCATGGTAATATTGGCATTTCTATCATGTTTTTTCCTTCAATTTCTTCTATTATATTTTACCTTCACAAGTTCTAAAGTGAAAAAAACTTTGATGCTTAAAATCAGTTTGAAATCAGTTTTATAATACATTTCTGAGATGCTTCAAAAAGAATTGACTCTAGTAGCTGTCTGTTTAACTGATTGAAACTAAACTCAAAGTGGCCTGCATTTAAGGAGGAAAAGAGGCCATAACTCCCTGGGTAGCATATACATAAAAGTACCCCAAAATGCACAGATGTCAGAGCAGATTAACCAGGGGAGACAGCTTCACCCGCATCTCTCCTCACACTGACCACATATTTCAAGGAAGACAATGGAAATATCCTTTCCATAAACACTGACCCCTACAGTAATGAAATAAGCCATAGTAGTGGAGAGGTCCTTATAATATAAGGGTGAGTAATGTTACCTGATCTACAGTCATTATGCATTATGGTAATGAGAGACTGGAGTTGCAGAGGCCACTGAACGACTACAGACAAATTAGGTAAATAACCATAATGTTGGCAGAATAATATGGATCTCAAAATGTGACATGACCTGTTTTCAAAGGTGAGGAAGTGTCTGGAAGGGAGTCTGCTTCTCAGGAAGTAAGAAGGACAGGGTGGTGACCAGGACTAGGAGAAACCCCACACCTACCCAACACCAAGACCCAACTGGTGTCTTTATGGGCTGCACTGAGAAAAATGTTTGAGGAAGAAACACAAGCTAGAGAGGAGCTATGGAATGACAGCACCTCTGCCTCCTGACATTACCCTCCCTTATATTGCCCATGATGGACAACTCAGGAATCCATTCACTTCACAGCCTCCAGCCTTGAGGGAAAGAGAGGAGGAATACCTGAGCTTCCCAGGGCATGATTTCTGCCTGGATGCCCAATGCCCCTTCCTACCCTAATCTCAAATGAGTGTGTGAAATGAATTCCTTGCTTAGTGTTTCTTTTACTTCTCACCTTCCTCTGAAAACTAACCACATGGAATCCAAGAGGCCCTTATGCCATCTCCCCAAGACCAGCAAGCTGTGATCTCTCCATGACATGGCTAACTGATGGTATCTGCCTTCCCAAGTTAAGACCTAGGGGATTCTCTGTCAGGCTGCAGAGCAAGCAAAGGCACCAAGGAAAGTTACAGCTACCAAGCCTCCTTTTCCCTTGGCACCCCAGGCTCCATTTGAACAGTATTCCATTGCTTGACCAGCCTGAATCTGGCACCAAGTTGAACCCAATTGGTTATGGGTGCTGCAATGTGCTCTAAGACTCTGGGCTCATGTGGCTTGACTATGGCCAGATTTCTGCCTGAGGAGATTAGGATTCATAAAAAAGCTTGCCAGGGAGGAAAATGTGGGGGCTGGATCAGTGTGGGAAATTCTCTAGGGAGTCTGGGACCCTCTCATTCTGAGAAGCTCCAGAAAGCCAGGCTTCAGGCCATCATGTGAATAGAGATGGCTGAAGTCCTTTTGAATACTAATGTCCACTGGTTCTGACCCCAAATATGGATACTCAAAGTGAACTCTAGTAAGATGCAGGAAAGTGGCCCACTCTCTGCCTTGTCTTGGGTCTTTACAGCAGCCCTGTCAAGCACTAAACTATCACCTGCTCTAGACGGGGATGATGGATCCTCCTAACATCTGATGACCACTGATCAATGCCTGTTATGAGGCATCAGGAGACAGAGAAAGGCCTCAGGTCTGTGACACTGAGGTATTAACAATATCATATGTGTACCTAGCACTGTGTTTGGCTCATAGGAATAGAGGCAGGCCCTGCATCCTGAAATGACACTGTTGCAAAGTAGGAGCTGCCCATGTGACAGGAAAGGCACAGTCCTCAAATGGCATAAGAAGTGTCATCTGCTTTTGTTCAAAGAGTGGATAACCAAAAAGAATGCTAACTGGTGTGGATTTCTTATTTTCAGCTTCCTTTTGTTTGTTTTCTTCTTTTCTGTCTCTGAATTATTAAATATGTAACAATTAAAAAATGTACTCCAAAGTAAAACATAAGACAACACTTTTGATAGCTGCTATAAAGGTATATGAGAAACATTTATAATATACAAACTGGTAATAGCCAGATAAAAGAGCACTGGCTTTTAATTATATAAGCAAATTCCTGACTAAATACTTTGAAAAATTGTATTCTTATATTCTTTTTATTGCTTTTAGGCACTTGAAACTTTATTGTTTTTAAGATGTGTATTTCAGTGATTTGTTATAGTAAAATTTAACAACTTCAAACACATTTCAAACATTCCTTAGTAGAGTCATCAGTTAGTATCTGCAAAGGATGGTTTATAGGACTTCCTGCAGACACTAAAATCTGGTTCTCAAGTCCTTGATGTGAATGGTATAGTATTTACATATAATCTGTGCAAATCCTCCCCTATCCTTTAAATTAGCTACAGATAACTTCTAATACCTAAAATAATGTAAGTACTATGTAGTTATACTGTAGTGGTTAGAGAGTAATGAGGAGGAAAAAAGTCTACATGCTTTTGTATAGAGCAATTTTTTAAAGAGAGAGAGAGAGAGAGAGAGAGAGAGAGAGAGAGAGAGAGAGAGAGAGAAGAGAGAGAATTTTTTAGTATTTATTTTTCAGTTTTCGGTGGACACAACATCTTTATTTTAATGTGGTGCTGAGGTTTGAACCCAGCACCCCGCACATGCCAGGCGAATGTGTTACCACTTGAGCCACATCCCCAGCCCTAGAGCAATTTTTAAAAAATATTTTCAATCCATGATTAGTTGACTGTGCGGATAGAGTGCTAATATCTTTGAAATTTTTCTTCACTATCACTTTATTCTTATTACTGCTAAACCTACATACCAATGCTCCTTCAAGAGACAACAGTCCAGGTGTTAACTGACATCATTCAATTAATTTATATTATAATCTAGCCTTGTGTTGACAATTACTTTTCACTACCTTTAATTTTTATCCTTTCTTGAATTTAATCAGAATTACTTGTAACTTCAGTTTGTAATTTTGTGATTAGAAACTCCCCTAGATTAGAAATTATATAAGAGCAGGGATTTTCTCCTTACTGTACAAAAGTAGATAAATGTTAAATAAAATGAGTCATTTAGAAATAGGTTAACAACATGGGAAGTTCATGGCAAAAACTGAGCTTTTATCTTACTGAATATTTATCCCAGTTTCCACAGAGTATCTGGGGAAAAAGAAAATGAATTTCAAGCTTGATTATTTCAGATTGTTGAAATGTATTGAAAAAGAAAGTTTTTCCAATGAACTTTTCCTATACTAACTCTTGGAGGGGGAAAAAAAACACCTGGGGACATTTTTGGGGTTTTTAGCCCCCTGTTTCCTCCTGACCTGTGGGAGAAATGGGGAAAGCACCCCAGACCAGGATGAGGCAAAGGTCAACTGGCTGCCCATACCCAGCCCTCCCTCGCTGGAGGAAAATCAGATGTGACAGGGAGACCAGTCAAAGCAGGATCTCGTTTAATGAGAAAACACACACAGCTAATATAATGTACAGGAGCCAATCAGGATAAAAGTCAGCAGGGTGGGGAGAGTTCACGTGTACACCCATTCTACAGGCTGTAATGGGAGACATGAGCTGTCCACGAAGGTGGAAGGGTTCTGAGCCTATCCTAGCGGTCATCTGATTTTTCGTCACCACCCATAGCACTGCCTCCTGGCTGATTGCCAGGCACCATCTAGCCATGTACAGACCCCAGGAGCAGAAGTGGGTAGCAAGTTAGGTTTTCTCCTTTCTGATGCAACGTGCCCCACATGTTACATCATGCCCCACAGGACATTATGGTTAAATTCTTAGATTTCTAAGTATCCTGATTTCAACCAGAGCATGACACTATTTAGTATCTTTCACTCCTACAAATATCATGGGTCCTTGTGCTTTTAAAATAGTACATTTTGGGATTTTGTCAACTTTTCTGTCACTAACTTGGGTAGAATAGTGGACAAATTATTTGATAGTACTACAACTTTAAATGTTTCTGTAATACATATAATTACAAAGATTCCATTTTGTAATTTTTTTTTACATCATGAACTTTTGATCTTAGAATAATAAAGAATTAATACATTAAGGCAAAAAGTAGAAGTCCTCTTTATCTCCAGTGACACCCTTTGAGAGGCACCACTCTTAAGAGTCTCTTATCTATATTTCCAGGGAATTTTTCAGGCATAAACATATAGACTTATAATTTTTGTTGTATTATTTTTTCCACTATAAATACAACTATTCTATATCATTTTTTTTTCATTTAAGGACAATTCTTTGTCAGTTGTAGAAAGTTGACATCACGCTACGTCACCAAACAGATGTACTTGGCATTTAGGGTTGATTATCCATTAATTAGGTCCTTTAGTTTTTAAGAAGACCAACAGGATAACTGTCTTAATAATTTTCCTATAAAGAGTATAATAAAATTTATTCATTTTGCAACTTTTTCTTGAGTTACACTATGTAACAAGAAGTCTTCTAAACAGATGAGAGATACAGTTGATCAATAAGAGAGATGAAATTCTTACTCTTATGGAGTATACATTCTATAAATAAGTAGTAAACAGTTACTGAGACATTTTACTTTAAAATCCAAAAGGTAAACCTTGACTTTTTTATTGATATTTCTTTAGAACCCTAATGATGTCTGTTTGCAAGACTGAAGATGGAAAATTATTTTCCAAGATTGCTTTTTCTTAGTGCATTAATTCCTTTAAATTTTTTTTCTATAAAACCATCATTCACGTTTTACAGCTCCTGGTATTACTGCCTTCACATCTGTAGTATTTTAGTATTATGGTTGTTGCCAGAGGAAAAAAACTCAGAGAGGAAAGAATACACATAAAAATGTTCAGCTCTCACAATCCAAAAGGTTTGATGAAAGAGAAAATTCTTTGGAAGAGGAAACTTTCTCCACAACAAACAACATTTGCAATCAGAACCAAGAAAAAGACTCTAGACTGCCTTCATCAAGGCAGTGATGGGGAGGCCTTCCTGCTTCATCACTATTAAGAGGATAATAAACTAATACTGAAAACAGTCTCATACACACAAATTGGATGGATAACATAAAAATAAGAACAAAAATAATTTCTTGTGACAGACATACCAATAGAATTTCTGAAAATATTTTTTTTTTAAAAAATTGAATTTGCCAGGCATACTGGCATAAACCTGTTGTTTCAGCTCTGCAGGAGGATGAGGCAGGAGAAGCACTTAAGCTCAGGAGTTCAAGACCAGTGCAGACAACACAGCAAAACATTGAAAAGAATGGAATTTGTAAATAAAATATTTCAAAAATCCAAGTAACCCATTGATGAACTGAAAAATCTTTTCTAAAATTTAATGTTCATTTCCGATAAATACTCTCAGCAAATTAGGAATAAAAGAGAATTTCCTGACACTAATATTTTATTTATGTGTTTGTTTTTGCAATGATGGGGATTAGGTTTTTTACCACTGATTTGCATTCCCAGTCCTAAGATATTCTTAAAGTTTACGTACCTAATGTTGAGGGTTTTTCCTTACCATTTCTAGGATGATTTTTCCTGACAAGAAAAATGACACCCCCATCAAATATTACATTGAAAATTTCTAGTGCAATAAGATAATGCTAATAAATAAAAATCATTTATACATTTTACAAATTATGAAAAAATTATATTTGCTGAACAACGAATATGTAGAAAATCCAAAAGACTCTCAAATTATGTAATGACTTATAATATTAATGTTAAATATCTCAAAAGAAGATATACAAACATAAAGTAAACATAAAAACATTGAAGGTATTTTAATTATTATTAAGAAAATGAAAGAATCTTAATAGAACATGAAGATACCTCTATTAAAATGAAAAAAAAATTCCAGTGCTGTTGAGGATTTAGATCAACAAGGATTCTCCTTCAGCTGACTTGAAAAAGCACCAGTTGCTAAAGCTCACACAATATGAGGCCAAATATATGATGTGATAGTATAAACAATCTAACATAAAATATAAATATGAGTTAATACTAGTATAAGTTGTTGAATGAGAATAAGCAAATCTTTCCACTGAAGAATTTCAAATAACTTATAGGAAAAGTGAAAAAATAGAAAATTACCTTCAGAATACAATAGTGATAGTTGCTCCAGGTGAAATCCGCTGATGGATCTTTATTAATGAATATTTGCAAAATTTCAAAGTATTGCTAACCAGTCACTATAGTGCTGTTAAAGTATATCCACAAATTCACTGGTATTCTACTTCCAGGAGGGGCATTTAATTGTCCTCCCCTTAAATGCCAGCAAGGCTTCAGGACTCAATTTTAATATATAGAGCATTAAAGGAGAAAAGTATTGCTTTATAGGAGTTAAGCCTACAAGCCATGCCCTTGACTCTTTCTAGCTATCTATGGGCTTTCTGTGGGCCACCATGCATTGAAGCCTATTGAAAGGAGATTCAGGTGTCTGGGAATGACCAGTAGACATTTCCTTTAGTTGACTGCCCTGACTCATTGTGAGACATATTCAAGTTCTGCCAAAGGTTCCACACAGAACTGGAAATGAGGTGACATACTGTAGCCACACAGCCCCTCTGAAATGGGGGAAGACTTTCCAAGATGCCAATCAACTTGCTGACTTCAAGACTTCATAAAGCAAAACTACACCCTTCAAATCTTATCCCTGCCTTTAATGTACGCCCCTTAATAAACCAATGGGACATGTTCTTTTGTCTAGCTCCAGCACCCAAATGGACTAAATCTATCAGGGGCTCTGCTTTTAAAAATATATTTCTGACTCTTTATCTTTTGTTCTTCACTAATTATTCTAGACTTTAATTTTTCTTGTGGCTTACAACCTCCTTGGCAGGAAGAACCCCCTAGTGAGCTGCTGACCATTACCCCATACCAGACCAAGTAGTTGTGGTTAATTTCTTCAGTGATACCTCCTCGCCATATGTTCTGATATAAAAGATCTCCTCAACTCTATACTCTTCTTCCCCCCAATACTGCATACAGCACTCTGCAATTAGCTGATGGGTACTCAACGAAAGGTCAAGGTCATGAAAAAGAAGGGACAGCTGAAAGACTGCCATAAGTTATTGAAGATGAAGGAGTCATGATGACTAGTGCAAAACAATGCCCCTCCTTTGCTGCTGTGGATAATGAAAGTGAAACAAACCAGGAATGTAAAAAAAAGTAAAATTCAAGTTAGTTGAATAGTTTAGTTACTAGAATTATACCAGTGATATACTCTCTCTAGATTCTTCCTTAAATAAAAAATATTTCAAAATAATTTATAAACATGGAATAAAGCAGGAGGAAAAATGAAGACTGAAAAATAGGGAGAGTGGGGTATATCTCTCTCTGCATCCTGATCACCTTGTGAGCCACTTCCCTTTGCCACACTCTACTGCCATGCTTTTCTGCATTACCTAGAGTCCTGAGGAATGGAGCCAGCCTTCTATGTACTCAGACTTCTGAAATCATGAGCCCTAAAATAAATTTTTCTCCCCATGTAATTGTGCTGTTTGGGTCCTTTATTAATTGTATTGAAAAAGCTGACCAAAAATTACTGATCATTTTCAAAGAGTATTTAATGAGGAAGAATGTGAACACTGTTAAAATATTCATATGATGATTGGGGGGGGGAGTAAATGTGACCCTGATTAAAAAAAAACATAAACATGATAACCCCTGAAAAAATAGGATAGTTTAAAAAATAGACTTCTGCTCCAGAGAGCACAAATTGTCATTTTCTAAAATTTGTAAACTTTCAGTTTTTTTCCCACCACACCATTTTTGTATTGAGCCATCAATGAAGACAGTACCAAGGTCCCGTTAAAGATGTCATTTGATAGTCATGTCTGAGAGCAAGTTACAAGATTTCCAAACATTTGTTGAATCTTAATAATATCTGGTTCACCGGACAAGTGTATCTGACCAACCTTCTGTTAGAAATAACTGTGTGTGAAAAAACAACATCCCTATTGCATAAGAGTAAGGAAGGTAGTATGCATTGGATTAACTGGGTAGACTTTTATTTCATCACCATGTCTGTATCTAGTGATGTGTCCAAGAATTGCTTTTGAAATCAAAACTGAAGTACTTCTGCTTCTCAACTTTTCCTACTAACTGACATGTACTAACAACTTCAGGTGATGCCTTGGGTCAAAATACATTATTGCTTAAATAATCTCTCAGAACCTTTGAAGTAATGCAGTAGAAGAAAAATGTTTCTTATATTTTCAGGCTTAAACTTGCATGCCATGGTAGCCAGGACTCAATACTGATCTAATATTTAATTTTGTTAAACATTTTAACACTCTTGCCTTTCTGATCAAGCCACAGAATTTGACTTGAGTCAGCTTTTCTTTACATATAATTGCTTACATGATCTAAATTAAAATCTTCCAGTGATATTCCATATGTATATATTAATATATGTATGTGTATATATATATATATATGTGTGTGTGTGTGTGTGTGTGTGTGTGTGTGTGTGTGTACCACACACACATCTATGATAGAGGTTGACATAAGTTAGGTATAAGATTAAAAACAGTAACTAGTAATTACATAGAACAAATATACTAAAAGAAAGTTGTTGAAAACATTTTTGAAATTCTCCATTTAACATTTTTACATCATTTTTGGCCTTGGAGAGTGGGAAACAAGTAAAGGGAAACAACTCAGCACCACTTGGGGCCCCTTCTTGACTGTGTTTCCACAGAATACTCAGGGAGAACAGCTTATCAACACCTGAGTTGCCCACACTCTGCTATGGTTTGTCACTGGTCATGGTGTACCAGTTTCACAGCCTAGGGTCACAATGTTTAGTACCTATTGTGAGCATTATACTATTGAAATATTAGGATTTATAGTTTAATGTTTTGTTTCTAAAAAGTTTCATGTTTGAGAGTATGACTTGTTTCACTTTAAAAAAGATATCATATATTTCAGAAAAATTGGCAGCTGCACAATCCTTTGTGCAGGTAAAGGTGAATGAGAGCAAGTCAGTTGTATGTCTGTTTGTTCATCTTGCTCCCAGTGCTTTTACTGAGCTCCCACTTCATCATTTTTCCAACGTAAAAATTCAGTAATTTTGAGTCGAAGACCTGTCCCCAACAAAACAAAAATGCAGTCTTTTATGCCATTTTGATGAATGATTACTAAAATTATACAAATTAAACATTTATCCCATCAGGAATTTGGGTACACCTCAGTGGTAGAATATTTGCCTAACATAAGCAGGTCCCATCTGACTGTAAATTCTGGTACACTTCTCCAGGAAAGACAATCAGGCCAGTGACAGGGACACCCTACAGAGTCCCCATCAGAGACCTCCACAGAGCCACCAACAAAGACCAACACTGAGACTTTCAGAGACTTCCACAAAGCCCTCATGCTGAGACCTCCAGAGAGCTATAAGACCTTCATAGACACTCCAACTGGGTTCCATTCCCAGCACCACCAAAATATTTTGTTATGTGTTATGAGATGTTGGCAGAAGTTTACTCATTTTTGGAGTTTGTGATTTCCTAAATTTTGGGTCAGTATTCAAGCTAATAAAAAATTAGGAAAGTATTTACAGATCCTTAGGAAAGGATTTTACAGATTTGCTTGTGGAAACTATAACAGAAGAAAAATGACGTTATTCAAATACAGAAATATTTGGGCATTCCAAGGAGGTAGATTCAGCTGAAGATCTCTTTCCTGTGTTTCCACTTTGGTAAGGGCTTTCAGAAGCACTGCAAAAGACCTCTTCTTGTGTGGCTACACAAGCTCCTAAGAATGGATATGTGTTCTCTGTGGGAGGTCTGACTTCTCAGTGTGTTTTCTCTGTCTGAGGTTTCTCTCCAAGTGTCTTTGAGAAATTGTTCTTGATGTGTGTCTGTGTTGGAAATCTCTGTGAGGATCTTATTTGGGGTCTATGAATATCTCTTAGTTAGAAGGCTTTGTGGGTCTTCTTTGGAGGCCTCTTTGGTGATTTCAGTGAGAGTATCTATGGAGGTCCCTGTGGGAATCTCTGAAGATCTTGTGGAGTCTCTGGAGGTCTCAGTGTGGGTCTGTGTGTAGGTCTCCAGGGGATATTTGTGGGGTCTCCCTCTAACTGAACTTACTGCCCTTCGTAGAGCAGCAGCACTAGTAGTCACGGGATTTGCTCTTTGCTGTTTCAGGCTAGTTTATAAACGTTGCCATCTGTAACACTCATCCTTGCAGGAGACACAGGACGTGGTTCAGAAGAGGTCTTTGGAACCCATACCCCAACTGACATCCTAGTCCCACATTTAGGGTCCTGACAGTTGTGGGGACAGGATCTGTAACTGTATTCTGTTCCTTGGTGGCACTTCCTGGCACAGGACTCTCCACCATGGAATAAATAAGACCACTATGGTGGAGCACATTGCCCACCCCACATAGGCTTGTGGAATAGTATGGAGTGACCCAGAGAAATGATCATTCCTCTCACTCTTTTACAGCCATCATGGTTTTCTGTGTGTATGACCCCTGAAAGAGGAAACCTCTACCAGATGAAGAGTGAGGCCCAGCAGAAACCAATATTTATCTCTGTCCAGTCTAGTCAGCTCCCATATTTTGGACAGGTTACTTTCCTTTGTATATACAAATTCTATTGAATCATCTCTTCACCCATTTGCCTCTGGAAAATCAAATTCTAGAAGCTTGGAGAAAACTGCTTTGATACCCTATGCTATGCCTTTGATGCTTTTAGATACCAACTTTGTCCATGAAAGCAGTGCTAAGGCCATGTGCATATGTCAAGGTCCCCAGACTGAGTCACAGCCAGAGTTTCCTAGTCCTGGGTACTTCAACAAATATCAGATCATCTGTTGTGGAATTTAAGAGGCAAATATGTGCAGAAACAGAGTTACCAAATTTACTCTTAGGAATTTAAGCTTCCTTGCTTGAAGACTTTGCTTTGTCTGTAGTGTGTGTTAGAGCTAATGGGCTTTCTCCAGGCCTTTATTCTGGAAACCATAGCAGACTGACCTGGGAATTGGTCCAGGCTGAAGCAATGAACACCCTAGACCATCTGGTCTCCTCATGCTAGCCTGGTAGCTAGCATGGGAGGCAGTAATTTCTTGTCCATGGCACTCTATATGGCTTCCAATTACACTCTTCCTCCTGTCTTGGCTCTAAACATCAATTCTTCTACACATTGAACTTTAGATCTACCATGCACTACTTCAGTTGGTTAGTGTATGAACAGTCCCTTCCAGAGGAGAAGACAGGTGATGATGGGCAGGGGACATGCAGTACTCAACAGCACTTTGTGGCTCCCATCTAGATGCAGAACTGCGAGTTCTATCTTGGCTGCTGCTCTAGAAATTGTGGAAGCAGATTGGAGTTGAGTGACACTACCATATCATTAAGGCTGAGCTAAGAGGGATTGATAGGTCCCATCTACATTCCAAACACTATCAGAGAGAGAAGGGGCCTCCCATCAAACACACTTCTTTTCCCACTAAAAAATCTAAGGAGCAAGTAGTAGAGGTTTCCTAACTTTAAGACCAACACATTAATTTCCCCCCCAAATTCTCATGCCTACTTGGAAATATGTGAAGCTACTGGACTCTGTCACTTTTAACACTCATTTCCAAAGTTGTATAAAGTGCCAGAGAGAATGAAATCAAGGGAAAGACTGATGGAGTCAGACTGTGGAGTGGCATCTTCACAAGATTTCCTCATCCTGAGAAGGCTTAAGGCATTCTATTGTTTATTTCTGTGATGACTGAATGAGGAATCCTCCAGGTTCAATGAGATAATTTGAGATGAGGGTGGGTCCTCTGAGTGTCCTGTCCCTTCCAGAAGACACTCTTAGGAAGAGCAAAACCAACCCCTTTGTACCCCACAGAAAAAAATCAATATATATGATGAGAAAATGAAAACAAATTTACTGGGAAGCAATTGAAATCCCAAAAGGGAAGAAGACATTAGTCATTAGCGAATGGGTTCACATGATGACAGTTTTTCTTCCCATGAATTCAAATTTTTTGAAAGGTTTTTCACCAGGAATCTCATAGTTAACAAGACCTGGTTGACCATGCACACCACCATTTTGAAAAAAAAAAACAACATATTGGTGAATATGGCTCAAAGTGTTCACCCCAATTAGCCTGAGCTGAAAGGGGGTGGCTGGAGGCTCAACATCCTAGGCTTGAAAGTCCAATTATTGTCTCTGGAACACTTATTATTGAGGGTGTGGATGTTGGGGCTGGCTTAAGGATCAGAGGCAATCTCTGTAAACATTTGTCTTTTCTCTGGGTAGAAAGAACCCCTGGGTTTACAGGATTGCCAACTCAATAGGGTCTTTGGTTCTTCTTTATGTCCATACAACTCTGTTGGACCACTTCTACGTTGAAGTCCCAGCTTATCCATCAGAATCTGTCCAATAACTGTCATGAGGGCCTGGGGTTTAACCACCCCATTATTCTTGGATATTTGGTTTGTGGCTGATTTCTGGGTATAGGTAGTAGCTCTCAGTAGGTTGACTTTATTCAGGGAATTGTCCTTCCTTTTTCCTTTCTGATGATTGCTAAAAGACTGCACAAAGTCCTTCATTTTGATATTACCATAGCTTACTGGAGGATTATGTCCCTTCTCTGGAAGGCAAGGGAAGGATTGACTTGAAGCAGTGTCTATTTCTTTGACTTTGTCAGAAGGGCTCAACCCACAGTCTTGGCGACTTCCTTCCTCCTCTCCTGGTCTGGACCTCCCTATGCTCTCTTGGCTTTCATTTAGACAAATTCTTTCAGTGTCATCATTTTCAAGTACCTCAACATTTATGACTTTGTATTCTTCCTGCTCCTGGCTGCTCCCTGCCTTCATTACATTATCACATAGAGCTTGAGAAGTTGACTTGTGAATCTTGGAAAAGCACTTGGAGTTGAACAAGGATACCTGAGAAGGTAAAATATCTGTGGTGGAGAGCTCATTAGTGTGGCAATCTTGCAGAATTCCAGTGACCTGGTCTTGGTGTCACTCTTCTGACTCAAACTCCACTTTGAGCTGAACACCACTACCTACCTTTGCTTTCAGGTTTTGGTCTCTTGGATCTTGTGAAATAGATATTCAAGAAGGGGAGGGGATTTTCATGATTCCCAGAGACCCTACATTCTTCAGATTCACATTCATGGTTTGTGAGTTTGCCATCACAGAGGCTCCCATTGTCATTTCCCATTCGTATGATTTCTTCTTCTCCAACTCTGTCTCCTTTGTCTTTGTAGCTGTTAATTTCCAGCATTGTCACACCAGGACATGGGTTTCCTGATGCCACATCTTTACTCTCTTTCTGTGTTTCATACCTAGCTATATCCAGGCTTAGACTGGGCTCCAGGCTATCTTTTCCAATACCCCTCATAACTCTACTCTGTTGTCTCATGTCCAGATGGCTATAGGTATGAGAAGGCATGCAGGCATCTGATGTCATGTGACTGCCACCCAGTAGGGTTCCTCACATGGTCCTCTGTACCTCTGATGGTGAGGGTGCAGGAAGGTGGTTCTGTAAAGTGGGAAATGAAATTTTTCTTATTACCCTTTTTCCCAGAACTTTCTGAGAAATTCTTCCAGGAGACTACCAAATTTGGCAATGGAAATGGCCCTGTAGTCACTGGAGGCTGAGGAGGAAAAAGCAGGCTGTGGAAGAGGCAAGGTTTGAGCCTCACCTAAATTGTAATTAATGGGATCAAGAGCCTGGAGGAATGGACTCCACCTGCACCTCACCCGAGACCTTATAATATCTGTTTCTAACTTCAAGTGAGTTCCCAGGTCAAGAAAAGAAAGCTGCTGAACAGTGTTTACATAGGATTTCTGGTACTTGGAGGAGGCTAGATAGATGGGTTTTGTGTGCATGTAAAACTTTGGAAAAGCATAGTTGGCAGCAAGCCAGGATCCATGCACACACAGAGGGATCATGCTCTCCTTTGTCTGCAGTGACGCTCTGCCCAGATAGTCTTGTAGGATTTTTTTCCACAATTTTCTTATCAAGGCCTGTAGATAAGTCACTTTCTGGAATACCCTTCCTGGTCCTCTTCAAGTAACTTTCTGAAACCTCCTTATTGTCATTCTGAACCTTTTCTAAGGTGCTTCCTGAGTTACAAGGTAAATATACTAGCTGTTTCTACAGTTCTGTTTCTAGACCCTTGTTTGGGAAATCTAGTTTGAATGTTACAGAGCCCATTGTAGAGAGTCTTTCAGTGTGCTTAGTCTCCATCTTCTGCAGATCATTATCAGTGAGTGCTGACTGGCTGGGTTGCAAGGGGCCAGCTTGTCATTTTTCTGGCACTGACTCTTCCCTGGAAAGTGATCCTGAGGCTGCATCTGTCCTGATGCTAGAAATCTACAGTGAGGGCCTAGCTGTGGTTGAACACTGATTAAATTTCCTTGAATATGTTTCTCGAGTCTGTTCTCTAGCTCCTGACTGGCAGAATCCGCAGAAACTGTGGGGACAGAGTTGCAAATTTGGGAGGCCCTTCTTCCCTGGGAAGATTGAGAGCTGGCTAGTTAATGACTTCCAGAGTCTTTTTGATCTCAGAGAATAAAACCTTCTTTTATTTCAGTGAGATCTGCAAGGAACATTCTGAATGTTGATATTCAATTGGGAAGAAAGACTGTGCCTCCTTTTCAGATTTAGAGCAAGTTGTTGTGCCAGATTAATCTGGGAGGAAGAAGGTGGTAAGTTTGGAAAAGTGTATGAAGTGCTAGACAGGGTCTGACCCTGATCCACAAATGGAGACAAGTTTTGTACAAAAAGTTGGGATTTGGCCTTCTACTGGGCCAAGGGCTCCTGCTGGAAAATCTGTGGAGGTTGTTCATCCTGACATTGTACTGAGAGAGATTCTGAGACTATGTTGAATGCTACATGTTTACACTGTGCAGTAGAGGACGTCTTAGAGACCCAGGCAGTAGCCACCAGTGACTCTCTGTGCAGAGAGGGCAGACCCCAGAACAACTGGCTGTAATTTTTCTCTAAATGCTCCCCCAAGACCTTCTTGTAAAAGAAATCCTGAGGATCATGAAGCTGCTCTGGTTTTTCTTTTGTGTTCCAGAAGATTTGTGCAGTGGTATCTCTCTTGCTACCCAGTGACTCGAACATGTTTCCCAGAGAATACAGGGTGTAATCTGGACTCATTTGTTTGAAAGAGGACCCATTTTTAGAGTTTTCCTCCCACACTTTTAGTTCTACTCTTTTGGTGATAAGCATTTCTATCAGTGTCTCTACATCAGAATTGATGAAAGAGAGGCCTCCAGACACTACCTGCCAACGTGTGGGGTCTACCAAGACTTTGGGGTCTGATGGATGGTGGAAAAGATGTTCTTGTTTGGATTTGCCATGACCCCAGTAGAGAAAAATAAGAGCTTGACAGTTGCTCACCACCAGGAAAGGAACGAAATTAAATAGCTTATGCAGTATAGATCTGACATGGCAGTGATCAGGGATGCCCAGTATGAGTGACCTACAAGGGAGATCAGTGGCACAATGTCCAGTGAGGTTCTATTCAAGTCAGACTTGTCTTCATGTTCTTCTGGTAAGGATGAGACCAGAGACAGAGTGTGTTTGGTCAGAGGAGCTAGAGAACCCCAATGTGAGTAAGATGGTAGAAGGATCTTCCAAATGTTGATGAAGTAGCTCTTGAACTCCAGCAGGCTCTTGCATGAACACATCACCTGCAGAATCTTTATGTACCAGTAGAGGAGAACCGTCCCTGTCCCAGAGCTTCCCTAGGATACTACAGGAGACAAGAGGCACAAGCCACAGCCAGGAGAAAAAAGGACCAAGAGGATGGGTGAAATTGTATGGAGTGATTTGAGTGAATAAAGCATTAAAAATGGCACTAGTGCATGTACATTCTTTATTTCTCCCCTGAACTGCATGTGTTCTACCTTTGCCCATCACCACACACACAGACAAGTTTACAGGAAAAGTTTAGAGGAAAGAGAGGATTCTCCATAATCTAAATTGTGTGTGTGCGTGCACACACACACACACACACACACCCAAATATACCCACCCACTCCCCACACTCCGTTTATAAAGGAGAAGCATTGAAACAAGATGACTATGTTTTATATCAAATTCAGTAATTTTCCAGCCATCATTTCTCTAAGTATTTTTTCTACCCTTTCCCTTTCTTAGGAGGAACTTATGTATAGAAGTAAAAGCTCTGCTATGCTCAGGGCTTCGGCTTTGGAAATAATCCCTCTGAGCAGTTGGTGCCATTAATAATCTGATGATTCCATATCTCAGGTTTTTTTGCCCATCATTTCCCACTAAAATAATGCCAAACTGTTAAATTAAAATTATTCCTATCAAATTGTTAGATGAAAAAACCAACAGAACTTTATATGTACCTTCTGATAATAACTTGAAAAAGCAGTACTGTTACAGTACCTCCAGGCAGCTTAAATTGAGAATCTATTTTAATTATCAATGTGCACCTTGAGATTTGTCCCTAGGCAAACTATTTTGATCCAAGAGTTTATTTCAGATCATGTAGGAAAGTTCTCAGTCATAAAGCATATGTGCCATTTGTACTGCTGTTCATTTTAAATTGGCAATGACAATTGAAGGACATTTCCACTGGAAGTTTCACAATTAGATTTCAACTGAGCTTTAGAGAATTCACTTTCAATACACTACAATTTCCACATTTTTCCTATGTGCACATAGGTGTGTGTGGTCACTAAGTACAATATTATCTCTATTAAAAACCCCTGATAAACGTGTCATACAATTGGATGTGTCTATGTTTCCATAGCAGTTTTAAGCTGAATTTTCAGAGAAGTTTCCCAGAACAGATTCCAACTCAAACACACAATTCACATCTTTTCCACTAGTTTATGAGATGTAGCATTCATGAAGGTTGAATATCTGCTTCCTGAAAGCAACTTAAAAGAGCAAGTATGAAACAGTAGTACAGGTAACTTCTGCATGCAGGATGAAACTTAATTCATTTTTTAGATTGATTGACTTGTATTACAAATGTAGCTAATTGCTTGGCGTCATAAAGTTTAAAATCAATACCCTATTTTCAGCATGCCATACAAAGTAAAGGCTTTTTAACAAATTAAAAACCTAAAAATTTGACAAAAATATAAAAATTGTATACAAAACAATTATAAAATGTTGAGTCTTTCTTCCAAAAAAGTGGTAGTCTTTCCAGTATATCATACAATATTAATAACATACACCATTTTTAGAATGAGTAGCTAAATTACATTATTCTGTTAGCATAAAAATCTTTAAACTAACAAAGTTTATTGTTATATGTTCCAGTTAAGTTCTTGAATGCCTGATTACAATATAGTCAACTATCTTTAATTTAATTATCATTCTTATTTTAAAATTTGCAGAGTTTGTAAGTGATGCATATTATTCTAAGACTAACAGGCTATTGTAGTGCTGTTGTCCAAGTCAATGAATGTTTGCTCACAAATGAAATATTCTGTTTTCTTTAGGCAGGGTTAAAATTACTACCAGCTTCTTCCATGACCTGAAAAATCAACTGGAAGAATTAACCATCTCTAAAAATGAAGGCTTAAAAACAGTGATATATTTTGTGTTAAATTTCAACACCTCTGTGGGACTACCAAAAAGTGAGACTTCAAAGGTATTTTTTTTTAAATTTCCCTATTGGTTTTGGTTTCTACCTTGCATGGTTTTTGAGAACCTGAAAAACAGTTTGTCTTTCCTCAGTAGCATGCTTTTTCAATTTGGCAAATATTTATCTCCCTCCAACCTGTATCCAGTAGAAAAACTATGTTGGCTTCTCTTAAGAACATTAGTCTGTTAGCATAAAAAGACTTCAAATTAACATATTACTTTGTTTTCAAAGGAATATGTCATGACTTCTATACTTCTGGTTAGTTAACTTTACCTCTCTCTTTGGCTAGATGATTGCTATTTGAATATCAGCATAATATATATGAGATACAAATGAAAACTAGCTTAAAATAGATTGATTAAAGCAAAAACAACACACATGGATTTCAAATCAGGATTTTGAATAAATATATCCTCTTTAAATCTGCAGTGTAGGAGTAGATGAAGACCACACTTGTGAGAGACCCTACAGGCTGAGAGTTAATGTTCTTAAAATGCTCACACCACAGGAAAATGTAGGTCGAGTGGTCTCAACCCCTCCAGGTACCTGGCAGTAATCTGCACCTCCTTTCACAGGAAACACATTAAAATTCCCCAAGTTTGTGCTATCCTTCCCATTGCACCCCTCAAGTGTGTGTTCCTTTCTGACGTTGTCTTCCTTCTTACTTTTGGAATGGACCCTTGATGACCTTGTCACAAATGTTCCAGAAATGGTCTCTTCTATTTCTTGTAGAAAATCTTCAGCCTCTGAGCCACCTCAAGATCAAACTGGTACCCACAAAGTAAATAAATGCCTCAGCTCTCAGGAAGGTAGAGTCAGGACATCAGTTACCACTAGGTGTGACAACATGATATGGTACTACTGCTTGGGGTAGAAGCTATTGATGGGCACTGTTGAGTTCCATACTTTCTAGGGTTCTGAAATTGGAGGCAGCTCTCAAATTTTTATAAAACCTCCTTCAGCAGTTCCAGGGCCTGCCAGGTTTGGGAGGCCATCCTGCCCACTGGCGCTATTGCAGGAATGAGGCAGAGAGCCCTGAAGGAAGACTGAGATGTGCTGATGTTTCACCCTCCAATACCCACTCTAACCTTGAGGGAAGCAGATCTCCTAGGTACTGGGGCTTATCTTACCTCTCTCAGGAAGCAACACAACTGGAGTTGTGCTCCTGATCTTCCAACTCTATACCCTTATGCTGGTGATGTTTGTTGTCCTTAATAAAAATAACAATGAAAAAAGCTACCCTGTGCAGCCTGTGTTAAGTGAAGGTCTGTGCTAACAGTTTATGTGCAGTATTTGATTTAGCACTCACCAAATCCTAGAAAGTAGAGTTAGAAGGAGCCAGAGCTCAAAGAGGTGAGGTAGAAGCTGAGGCCACAATACTAGCCTTGAGGGCATTCTTTGCTCTTTTCTGTGGCTTATAGAGATGACAGCTTAAAGGCAGCTCTCTCAGGAGCACTTCAAGCTGGGTGTTTGAAAGTAAAGTCTCAATTTTCAGAGTGAGGGACCACTCTTGCCTGGATCTTTCACTGTCACTAAAGCCATTGTGATCCCTAGCCCTGTCCTAGTTCTGGGGTGGCTGATACCAGAGAGGAATATTGTGCTCAGAAAGGACCCATATGGCTTACCAGCCATGTCTGGGAAGTTGATTCTCAAACCTTCTATTGGTTAAGTACAAGGAAGACTCCAGAAGCCACATCTGGCTGTGTCCCCACAATCAGAGAAGATAATGTGTAAATCAGCTGAATAAAGCAAGTTGTCTCAGAAGGCAGTGAGCTTATGCCTGAATCTGAAAAATATTGAAGATAGCCATAATCCTGAAGGACCTTAGAGGAATTACAGCCTTGATTATGCAGTTGATGTAAGGTACATCCAGATGTGTAGGGTTCTCTGAATGTGAAAATTGCTGAGTTCCTCTGCATCCCTGCAGCCTGAGATGAACACACACACACACACACACACACACACACACACACACACACACACACACACCAGGTGGGTTCAAACTTCTGAACACAGAGGACACTCCAACCCAGGGCACACAATGTTCACAGGGCACAGCAAGGAAAAGGTAGAGTACCTGGGGTATTGTTTGGATGGCCTTAAGCCTGAGCCTAAGCAACTCCATTTTAAAAACTCCAGTTTGTAACTTGCAGTTTCACCAGGCACACCCACAGAGCCCTCCAGTATAGCCACAAACAAGTTACTTCCCCTCACCCAGATAAACAGTGAAGCCCCTGGCAGGCTGTCCTCACCTGATAAAAGGGAAAGGTGAGAATATCATGGTGGAGACCACCAGACCAGATGTTTCAGACCCCAGGGTAAATGATGTCACTGAGAAATTTGGTGGTAGCTGATAAGGATTAGTATAAATAATAGAGCAAATGTACAGGATTTCAGCCAACAGAAACAAGGATGAACTGGAGCTGAAGAGCCTGATGAGGACCTGACATTCCATCACTTCTCATCATTTCCTGAGCCTCTACATGATGCTCAGTGCTCTCAACCTCTACTGCTTCATCTGGACCTTTATGAGAGCTGCAACTTCTCCCTACAACCCTCTCCTCAACCAGTCATACATTCCACACCAGGAAAAACCTGCCTTGGTTCCAGACTTAGTCATCACGGTCTGAGTTAGTGTGCATCTTCTGGAAATAAAGCCTAAGGCTTAAGACTTTTGAACTTAGCATGCAGAGGGAATGTCCTGTCATCAGAATATCTTAATTAAGTGTGTTTTTCACTGCTTATAATTAATGTAGAATTGTTTGCTGTGAATTGATTATGTCTATTGCAGTGCCAAGCATTAAGGATTGTCAGTTTCTTGATTAAGAACCTATAGAGTGAAACTGTATTGAGTAATTTGAGTGAATAAAGCACTGAAAGGGGAATAAGCACGAGGACATTCTTTATTTCTCCCCTCGACTGCATACTTCACAATTTTACCTACTCATGACAGTTATACACAGAGATATTGTAGGGAATAGGATCTTAGAGCCAATTTTTAGTAACAGTAATAGGGTGGGGGACAAAGTAAATTTTTAGTGGCTTTGTGGTGATCTCTATTGATGAAGGTCTTCTGCATGGTAAGTGACATGTACCCCATCAAACAGGTTTTAAAAAGTTGTCTTCTCTAGTTCATGCACCTGTTAAGTTCACAAGTGTCTTTTCCAGCAATGGCCCTTTCCCACCCAGGGAACCCTGGGACCTAAACAGGATAACTACGAGTCTCTTGGGCACAGAGTCACTCTCATATCAACTCTAAGAGAAAGCATGCTTCTTCTTCCCTTATGAGTTCCTCCTGACCTCCATACCTTTCTCTGAGTCACTGTTTGTGGGCTCTCGCAAGCCTGGTGCTAGGACTGAAGTCAGATGTCTGCATCACAGGATGCAGCTCACAGGTAGTAAAGATACCCACAGGCCAACACTGGGTGCTGGCTAGAGAGGTGCTGGCAGCCAGATGCTTCCACTTCTCCTGGACAGTTGTAACCACTAGAAGTGCCTGGAGCATCCCCTTCTTGACCCTGCAGAACAATGCCAGTAAAAGAGTGAAGGTAAAACTCAGCATTGCACTTCAGCCAATGGGTGTCCTTTAAGTACATTTCACATCCTCACACTTAATCTTACTAGAGCCCTCCATAGCTCACTATTGCAGCTGAAATGTCTCAGCCACCTGATTACAAGAAATGAATGCAGGCAAATGATTGGTACAGCCTGGACTCTTCTATTACATTTGAGGCTGAGTCAGCATCAGGTGCCAATAAATGTTTACTTAGTCAGACTTAGAGGAAGCAGCAAATGTAAAACCCAGAAGTAGACGGCAAGTGTAGAGCTATGAACTCCCAGACTATGGACAAACTGCCAAAGCATTTCAAGGAGATTCCAGTGCCCAAAAGCAGAAGTGGTGTATATGGAAACATTGTCACAATTGGCACATGTGGTACTGAGTAGCACAGGGGACAGCTAGGAAAAGGTAGAGTAATTGGGGTATACATAGAGAAATTGTAGGGAATAGGATCTTAGAACTGATTAGAGCAACAGTGATATGGTGGTGGACAAAGTTAATTTTTAGTGGCTTTGTTGGGTTAAAATTCCAGCACACCTGGTCTTATTAAGCACCCTGAAGCTAACTTTCTGGGCCTTTTGTTTGTTTTCTGTCAGGTGAGGCTTTTTCAGGGGCTGTTCCCTCTACCATTAGTTTTCTTCCATGCTAAAGTTTTGAAGATGCCCGCTCAAGCAGGCCCCTCCTGAAGTGCTTCCTGCTCTTCCACCTGAAGCTTATGCCTTTCCAGGTCTCATTGACATCACTTTGATTTGGTTTCCCTGGCCTAGGCCTGTTCTTCCACCAGTGTAACCAGCTATGCTCTCAGAGGGCTTTGATGTGTTAGTTTTACATTCCTGTGATGAAATGCTGGAGATAACCAATTTCAAAGAGAAAAGGTGTATTGTCACTCACAGTGTCAGTACGGTCAGCCCATGGTCATTTGGCTCTGTTGCTCTGGGTCTGTGTTGGCAAAGTATATCAGTACAGCAATTTGGGGAAAAAGAGGCCTGTTCACCTCCTTGAAACAAGAAAGAGAAGGATAGTTGGGAAGGGTCTTGCATACTAACTTTCTCTCACTAGGTCCCACATCCTAACGATTCAACCACCTCCCCAAAGGGCCACACACTGGGGGTTAGAATAAAAGCTTTGGATTCATTTATCTTCCCAGTAACTCTATTCTGTGCACAATTTTCACTTCTCCATTATACAAAAGCACAGAGAGGTAAAACAACTTGCCCTAAGTCACACAGTTTATAAGTACAGACATTCCCAAGAAAAGAACTAAGTTCCTGGGGCTCCATACCAACAAAAAGACCACTCAAATAGCTCACAGTTGGCCTATCTCACAACCTTAGCTGTAAGTTCTATATCTTCCTCCATTAGTATTTTCCATCTTTTTACACAAATTCTTTGCTAATTGTACAGATGTTCCTTATAGAACTGATATGTACATAATTTACCTGCTTATTGAAGTATCAAGTAAACCTCAGCCCCCAGAGGCCAGGGGAGGTGAGAAATGGGAGTTGATGAAATATGAGAGAAGGTGGGAGCAGGTTGTAATTGTTCTCTCTAGCTGCCTCTTTTAAAGCAAGTGGAAAGGAAGTGTTCATGTCTGGACCTCCTCCTCCTCTATTGACCATAAAGTCCTTGTTGATTCCTGACAACTGGATACCCAGAGTTTATTTTAAGACCTTCCCTCTGAAGAATAATGTAGAGATTGTCTCTAAAAGGCAGGTAAGTCAGCTGAATGCCATGGTGGACTTGAGGGTGTCTTCGATTCTCATGTCATCGGTGCCAAGTGAGGTAGTAAGATCCATAGTTAGCATTGCATGTAATTTTAAACCCAGGACATTGGAAGCAAGGGTATTTCTCCAGGTTTATCCCTTGCTCTAACAGCTTTTCAGGAAGAACACCTACCTGCCATTGATGCTTCCTCATGCTACACACACAGGTTTCTCTGGAGATTATAATATATCTGTATATATTAACACATAGTCTCAAAAAGAGTTGAAATGGCATTTTCTTCAAAAATTTTGCTTGGGGACAGGGGTTGTGGCTCTGTGATAAAGCACTTTCCCAGAAGGTGTAAAGCACTATATTCAATACTCAGCACCCCATAAAAAGAAATTTTAAAAATAAAGATATTGTGTCTATCTACAACTGAAAAAAATTAAAAGTAAATGCAATCTTTAAATAAAAACCTTGCTTGGAATGCACCAGTGTTCAATAGGAGGTACAGTCTCCACTGTGAAGGGTGCATTCACTCTGATTAGGAAAACTCACATGGGAGGCTGTGAATTATACTGACTGGATGAAGTGTATATATATATATATATATATATATATATATATATATATATATATATATATTAATATAATACCACAATATTAGATGGAGAAAGTACTAGCAAAGGAAATTATTTAACAAACATAGTAAAAAATTGAGTATTTATTATCTACAAGAATCATGTATTTCTAAGACTGGTTTTATGTTTGAACACAAAGCCTAAGGTCTGGCCTATAGAAATTAAAACAAACAACAAAAAAACAAACAACAACAACAACAAAAACACCATGTGTAGAATGAACTAAGGTTACCAATACAAACAGGGATAGGTAAACTTTCAGTAACCATTCAAGATCACTGAATCAAAGGGAAAATAATATTTAACATTACATAGGCATTAAACAGAATCATGCTTTAAGAAATTATTTTGAGACACAGTAAAATATAACTACTCTTTTCATGCAGAATATTAAAATATATAGTTCTATTGAAGTGATGACATACATTTTGAAATTTTCAGTTTCTTTCATGAGCAAGGTAAACAAAAGGAGATGGAAAGGGGAGAAAGGGATGTAGGGAAAAAAATGTATGCCTATTGGGGAAGAATGTTGATGTGGAAAATAAGGTGCCCTGAAGAATAAGAAGGTAGAAGAGAAATGGTCAAAAATATAGAGAGGGGCCCATCGGCTCAGAAGCTGTGTCAGGAGGATCACAATTTCAAAGCCAGCTTCAGGAAAAATGGGATGCTAAGCAACTCAATGAGACCCTGTCTCTAAATAAAATAGAAAACAAGTTGGGGATGTGGCTCAATGGTTCAGTGCCCCTGAGTTCAATCCCCATGTACAAAATGAACAAACAAAAATAGGAAGGGGAGCCCCTTTAGGGAATGTACATTGATTTTAAAACTTTAAGTTACACTTTTTTCTATATACATTGTTTCAAATCACCATTTCACATGCAAATCTATCCAGAAAATATTTTAAATGATGATTACAATTATTTTGGAAGCTTTTAGGCACTTTGTTGCTAACTTTTATTTGTATATAATATTTAATGTTGTTTTTTTTAATTACTAAAGCAACTTGGCTTTCACAAAGCCCAGAGGTCAATCCATGATGAAGAAATTTGTAGATGAACTTCAGAAAACATACTAGGAAAACCAAAAAGAGCTACTTATTTTTCAGGGTCAAATAAAGCTATGAGGCTAAGGTATTGGAAGAATGTAAAAGTTATAACAAATTGTAAACTCAACGATGATGTCCCTTCCTCATTAAGAAGTTTTAAAATTAATTGTGACATAATTTATGTGAATCTTTTTTGAAGATTTCCGTGTTGTACAGTAGTTATATCTAAGGTTATATCTAAGCTGTTTTAGGTCAGCAGTTGGCGAAACCTTTGTAGTTGAGGGGAAAATGACATTTACAATAGAATCATCCAAATAAACACAAAGGATTTGGTTTCAAAGGATCATCCTGAAAGGCCCAGCACATACAAGATTACAATTGGGCAGAAAAGACAAAATGCACAGTGTTATAAAGTGAAAATTTTATCAAAATGTGCAATTGGTTGAAGATAAGTTATTTTCTATCAGTAGTTGCACAAATTACAGCCAGTGGTGCTTTGGAGATTTACAAATGTTTTCATATTCCTTATAATTTCATGTTATTTGTCTTTCATTTTTGCTGTACATGCCAGGTCTGCTTGCTAAAAATGTGTATTATTTTATAAATTTTGTGACTCCTAGAAATTACCACAAGAAAGGCTTAAAATGAAAGTTTTATGTTATTTTTCATATTCTACACTGAGCTTATAAAAATTGCAATACTAATTAAAGTTTGTAGTGAATTTATACACACAAACACACACACACACATTCAGTACTGTGGACTGAACTCAGGGTTACTAGTATGCTAGGCAAATGCTTTACTACTGAGCTACATTCCCAAATTTACCAAAATTTAATTTTTATTTTGCTACAGGTTTGCACTAAATGGCCCAGGCTACCATTGAACTTGTGATACTCCTGCCTCAGCCTCCTGAGTAGTGGGATTATAGGCATGGACCACTGAGTCTGGGTCATTCTTTTATTTTTTACTGTCTCTTCATCTATTTTAAATATGTTTAAATGTTTTATGTTAGAAGAAGGGCTCCTTCACACTTCACATAGTTCCTAGCTCTCCTCATCCCCCTAGTTCCTCAAAGGGTCCATGCAGATATCTTACTCACAACCACTTCTTGATGAACATTTCCCTGTGGGACAGCAAGATACAGCTATTTGACTCTCTCCACTGAGCCTCACAGCCTACACAGACAGTGCAATTCTGCCCCAGTGACCATCATTCAGTTACAGTGTAATCACCTAGAACTCCTGCCTGCCTGCTTTAAACCCACTAATTAAAACTCCCCAGAGGACACCAGTTTGGATAATACCTTGAACCCAATAAAGGTGTTGACACAGGGCTTTCTTGTATTCTATTTCTTTTTCTTTACCTCTTTCAATGCTTGACTCCAATCTGTAATATGAAAATATTGATTATTATTTGGTATCTCTCCTAATCGTTGGAGAGATCCTGAATTGTAACAAAGTGTTTCTATATTTTTGGTGTTTACCTTCAGAAAGAAACAAAAAAAGTTCTGTAATTTTCATTCAATCCTGAGTTGGAGCCACAGAAATATACACTTATATTTAAAACCATAATTTCACTCAGGTTCTTCTTATTTCTGCTTAAAAAATATCCTTAATACAAGATTTTTTTAAAAATTAATGGAAATAAATTTTTTGTAAAAGTTCCATTTCTCTGTGATGGTATATGATCAGGAAAAAATTACACACCTTCATTAGTATACAGATTTTTAGATAACTAAAATTATCTTGACATATTTGCACTTGTTGCAGAAAGTAATCAGGAATAAAAACACAAATTTTTAGCATGTGTCTGTGCATACCTATATTCCTAGCAGTTTAAAGGGATGAAGAAGGAGCATCACAAATTCAAAGAAAGCCTCAGCAAAATTGAAGTGCAAAGCAAATCAGTGTGACCCTGTCTCTAAAACAAATACAAAATAGGGGTGGGGGTATGGATTGGTGGTTGAGTTTCCAGAGTACAATAACTGGTACACACACACACACACACACACACACACACACACACACACAAATAAATAAACAAAAAACAAAAATCCAAGTTTGTCTGGTATATATTAGAGTAGAATGCATGTTGATTCATTGTACACAATTGCAGCACAACTTTTCATTTTTCTGGTTGTACATGATGTAGCATTGCACCATGTGTTCAGTCATACATTTTCCTAGGATAATAATGTCCATCTCATTCCTCCATCTTTCCTGCCTGCCCCAATGCCCCTTCCCATCCTTTCCTCCCCTTTGCCCAATCAAAGTTCCTCCATTTTTCTCATGGCCCCATCCCCATTATGGATCAGATCATCATTCACTTATCATACAGAACATTCCGCCTTTTGTTTTTTGGAATTGACTTACTTTGCTTAGCATGATATTCTCAAACTTCATCCATTTACCTGCAAATGCCATAATTGCATTCTCTTTCAATAATAATATTCCATTGTTTGTATATACCACAATTTCTTTATCCATTCATCAATTTAAAGGCACCTAGTTTCTTTGCACAGTTTAGCTACTGTGGATTGAGCTGCTGTAAATCTTAATGTGGTTGAGTTATTAGAGTATGCTGATTTTAAGTTTTTTGGGTATAGACAAAGGAGTAGAATAGCCAGGCAAGTGTTTTAATACTAAGTTAAAAAGTAGGAAGAAGTTTGTGTTCACATTATAACTAAATACACAAGAAAAGGGATATAAGTAGGGTAGTAATAAAAGGATATACAAATAAAAGAAGTCACTAAATACAGTGGAATTGAGGCATTTTTTTCTATCAATTCTGTTACTTCCATTAATATGAACTTGTTACTTGTCCAATTATGGAAATTTCAAAACAAATTGTTATAGAACTGAATTCAAAAAAGTATTTTGTCTTTCAGCACTTACAACTGTACACTGGTCAATACTATTTCCAAGTGTATTTGCACACACATGAACATACACACATACAAACACACAGAGTATAATCATGAAATACAACCAGAAGAAACTACAGAAAGCAGCAGCTATTATCTCCAAACAAACTCCCATAGAGGAATTTGGAAAATTGCAACAAGATTAAACGCTCAGATAAGACACTCACTATGCTTTTTCTGTAGCCCAGATGTACTTGGAACTGGTACACACACACACACACACACACACACACACACACACACACACACTAAAAAACATAAAACAGGTTCAGTTAGGACTATTTAAATTCATTTAATATTGCTAATTCCCATCTGTTTGTAACATCAGTGTAATAGGAGTAATAGTGGAAATTCTGCATTGTTATAGAAGATATGGATGTGTGTATGTGTGTGTTTGTGTATCTATTTATATACATATTTATACCAAAGTATATATTGACTTGATGTGGATATTTTATGCTAAAAGTTCACCTAAATATCAAGCAAGGCTCTTTTGTTATGTGGCTATCATATTCAAATCTTGAGATTATAGAACAGATTTTTAAATATTTTAATTAAAATGAAGCAAAATAACTAGACCCTTTTTAACAAAACTATTTCTCATTTATTCATAAAATTCTTGATATGCTAATAAAATTAGTTTATGTTATTACATTATTAATGGTGCTTTTTTTAACTTAATATACATTTTTATTTGGCCAAGAAAATTGTCAAAAGTTATTGTTAGGCCTGTTAAGGTTGTTAAAGTCAATGTTATTGAGCTAAAAAGGGCATCATGGTAAAAGAAAGCCTAGTTTTTACCAAATGTATGATTTGATTTTGTCTCTAATTATAGGCTAAGCAACAAAATAATAAAGTGAATTCTGTATATATGTTGAAAGTCAGTTTGACAAGTTGTTTATTCTATAGGTAACAGCCTTATTATCTTAAATTAATTTAAGTTCTTATATTAGAATTGATACTTGTATAGGTATTAATGAACTATAGTTGTAAAGTTTTTAAGAGAAATGCAATATGAAATTAAAAGATAAAAACATAATTAGCATAATAGCTATAAATTAAGAAATGTAATTTTATATAATTGATCTCCATATATTTTAAGAATATAATAAGTTGTTTTTTTAATAAAATAACTTAATGGTGCTTTTTTATCTTGTTATTTCACACTTTGCCAGTTCTAGTTTGAGGAACATAACTTTAAGTCTAATGTATTTCACAAAATTGGATTCCATTTCCACCTAAATCTTTACTCATGCATTTATTGAGGGAAAATCTCAATTAGTAATAATTTGTGTATAGCAATATCTTTATTCTCAGTGTTTTCATTTCTTCAAAGTGTAAACTTCCTGCATCCCTTGTTTCTCATACAATGTTAACTAGAAATACAATGTTAACTCTAATGAACTATTTCAGAATATATTTCACAAATTCTCCACTTGACTACAGAGCGAAACGTGATCATGCAAGTATCTGAAATCAATCTGTATCCATTCACTATTGCACCCCTATTTACAGCAATTTCAGCATAGCTGTAACAGCTTTAGGTGAAGAGCATTCCTTGAGGATGAAAAGCTATCAGTTACATTATGAATAGTTTCATCTGGAACATTGAAGATTGTAAAGACAGACATATTACCACAATTCTTCTCATCTAACAAAGGTATGTTCTCATTTGGTAACTTTTCTGAAATTTAGTTCAAAGTTCGGAGTAAAGATTACTGTTCAAATTCAAGTAGCAATGATGAGATGGTGATGATTCCTACCACAAGTGAAACAAGCACACGCATGCGCACACTCAACTGAACAGCACTCACAAAGGTTTCTGCATTTTGTACTCTGGATTTTAATTAGCAATTCATTTTTTTCCAATATCAGTGAACAAGTTTTTAAAATTTCTCTTTAGATCACAGCAATCAGAAAAAGAGAGACCAAATTAGAAATGAAAATATAGTCACAATACCAATGGTTTTGTCTATGTGACAGGCTAATTACTTATATGGCAGTTCCCCTCTTTAAGGTATGACTTAGTTTCAAGCTCTTAGGTGTACAGCTTCTAGATGTTTCCAGAAATAGCCATTTTATTGGACTTGTACAAATTTTAGTACAGCCTGGGGCTAAATCATTTCACTGTGGCTTGAGAGAAGTACTTGACCCCATTGCAGGCCCTGCAAGGTCAAGGAGAAATAAGACAGGTCACAGGTACTGCTTCCACCCCAGGAGAAGACATACAGCTGGAAGAAAACCTCCCCCAGCTTCCCACAGAAGTTTCAGTCTATTACAGAAGTTTCATGAGTTTTGGTCTCTATGCTAGAACTTCTCATATGAAAACTCATCTCTAATTAGACTGTAAGGATCTGACTATGGAACTGTTCAGGACAGTGCTCCTCTCTTGAACAAACTCCCAGGGGCACCCTGTTTTCCACACTTGAAATGTTTTGTAGTTTCTCCCAGGAATTAGTAAGATAACAAATGCATGTGCAATGCCTAGCTGTTGTGGCAATGAACTGTATAAGGAGGCTCTGTGCTAGAGTCTTATCACCCTTGATCTTGACCTCAGGCACTCAGACCCTGGAAATAAAGAAACTCTCTTGTTAGACAACCACAATGTTTCACCACCCTATGTTGTGCCTAAACCTGTCCACATAACAGTAACTTTAAACTATGGACTTTCTTGAGAGTTACACAAAGCTCCTAACATTGCACATTGCAAGTATAGTATGTAACTGAGAAATAAGCTTCACGATGTTGCTAACTCTGTAACCTGCCTAATGACACAATGCACAATAATAGACTACTAATGCCAGTGACCTAATATATCCTATTGATATGAATAAGGCTGACAGCTTGAGCAAGGGCTTTCTGCCTTTCTGCCATTCTGCCATTCTGCCATCCTGCTATTCTGCCACTTTGCCTGTGCACCTTGCTTCTGTCTCCTTTTCATTACCTTTACATTTGACTGCTTGTGGGATATCATATAACTAATACAAACTACTGATGCTCATTTTCATCTTGAGAGGCTGTCCACTGTTATAAGTTCATTTAACTACAGTTGTCACTAGCCTTTTGAACACTTTGAATTTGCTACCATTATGATTGTCATTTGTCCCTTGCTGCATTATCTCTTTCTCCTGTGTCTTTGTCTCTCTTGATATAGTAGTCAATTCACTAGCTTGTGGGCCTTGGGTGTTTTTCTAACACTGTGTATTGATAAGTTTCTTTATTGGTAAAATGAGAATAATATTACCTACCTTATAAGAATACAGGGAGAATTAATTGTGATAATGTTTTTTTATTTTATTTATTTGTTTGTTTGCTTATTTATTTATTTGGTCCAGGGATTGAACCCAGGGAGATTTATCACTAAGTTACATGTACAGCTCTCTTTTAAATTTTCAATTTTGAGAGAGGCTTTGACTGTGGCAGACAATGGTCTTGAACTTGAGATCCTCCTGACTCAGACTTCCAAGTCGACTATTGGTATTACAAACATGTCCAACTGAGTCTGGAAAATAATACTATTTTTATGAAACAAAATTCTCATAAAATATAACTTAGCATATAGTAAACATTATATATATACAGTAGTATTAGCTATCATTATTTGATAACTAATAATATTTCAAGTTTTGTGGCTTTTTGCATAGTGTGACTGTAAAGTCTTAAAATCAGTTAGCATATCTATTTTAGTCAGTTTTTGTGCTGCTATGATAAAAGGACCTGGCCAGCACAATTACAGAAGGAGAAGAGTTTATCTGAGGGCTCATTGTTTCAGTGGTCTTAGACCAGAGAAGGTAGGCTCCATACCTCAGGGCTTGAGGTGGGGCTGAATGTAAGGGCGGAGTGTGTGGCAGATGGAAACTGCTCACATCATGGTGATCAATAAGCAGAGAGAGAGATTCAGCTCTCCAGATATAACTATTTACACCAAAGCCACACCCCAATTCCCACCTCCTCCAGCCACACTCTACGAAGTCAGTTACATCTCAATTAATTCTCATCAGGGGATTAATTCACTCATTAGGTTAAGACTCTCACAACCCAATCATTTCTCCTCTGAACCTTCTTGCATTGTCTCACATGTAAGCTCTTGGAGGGTATCTCACATACAAACCAATAGAATACTGTGGATAGACAGATTAGATACTAAGTAAATATACATCAATCAATATTCATCAGTGATGTCTGGTTTACATAAGCCAAAGGCAAATTACAAATGAACAAAAATTAGAATATATTTTAGAATTTTAGCTCAGAGATACCACGAGTTCAAGATATGGAGGTTACATTAGGCTAGGGCTGAGTACACCTCTACTGAATTCCCATTGGCACTTATATTCTGTGCATCTGAGAAGGCAGTGGTCTTCAGAGCATTCTAGTTTTGTTCCCCTTTGGGATAGAAGATGAAACTGCTTAAATCTACCTTTCCCCAAAACGTATAAACTAAAACTCACACTAATTTCTACATAGTCTTCTTCTAGTAAATGCACACTGTTTTTTCTTGATTTTGCCACAGAAATATTACAATGTGTCAACATTTTGTTGTAATTTGCCTCTTAAAATATGTTTTCTCCTGGGAAAGACAAATAACATATAACAGTACTTTTCTGGAAGCACACAACCTAAATGAAATGTCCATGAAGGTCCATTGATGGTATCAGCCTCTGGAATTGACTTCTGTCCATGTGACCAGAGAGGACTCATGATAGCCAAATAATGAAAAGCATAGATAAAGAAAATTAAGCAATTGGAAAGAGGATAACATGTTTCTCTGCACAAGTAAAAAAATGAAATGTTTTATTTTACAGAAATAATCTGTAAAATAAAACCTTTTTCAGAAAAAAGGTTTATGTGTCTACATGGACCCAGTCACAGGCCTACAAATATGACTAAATCTGGGGGACAATAATTTCCAACAATGCTAAAGATTTATTCAGAGTTCTAATTAGGTATAAGATACTTTTGTGCTTTAGCTCCAATTGTTAAAATAATCTTCTAGAAAGCTGATGTTGTCTTTGTCATATGAGTGTGACAGAGAACTTAGGCCCTGTTTCTGGATCATTGTGTGCCTCATGCCACTCAGGCAACTGGCTCCACAGCAGACATCTGTACCTTCACACTTAGTCATCCTTTTACTTTGATTGTCTGTGATTTACAGATCCACCCACAAGGCAGTTTGAAAAATAAGTGGCTAACTTCAGTCAATGAGCCTATTATTCTAACAAACCTCAAATATCTCAGGGACAATAAGCTATCACAGACTACCCCATCATCTAACCACACATATTTTTTATTAGAAACCTAAAAATAGTAACCTTAGCCCTTTTGCTCTCTTTCTTTGTTATTCTGAATGTATGCTCTTCTTTGTCTCTCTGCCTGTACCTAACCATTTATCTCTCTTCCTACCTACCTTCATACCTATTTATCTAATATTCTCTGTATCTAGAGAGAGATATCCCCATTTCAATATTTGTAAATATATTT
Organism: Ictidomys tridecemlineatus; assembly: GCF_052094955.1. Classification (NCBI taxonomy): domain Eukaryota; kingdom Metazoa; phylum Chordata; class Mammalia; order Rodentia; family Sciuridae; genus Ictidomys; species Ictidomys tridecemlineatus. The sequence continues at coordinate 86,196,355 of NC_135485.1, forward strand.
CTATTTTTATCATCAATATTTGTTTAACTATCTGGGATTATTTGTTGTTCTCTTTGAGTATTATAATTTATTGCATCATCAAGACTGCAAATGATTTACATGTGTCTTTCATGTGGGGTTGGAAAACAGATTGATGATCTGCATCTGCGTTTCATCTGGTTTACAAAATGTAACAGATATTAAACAATTACAAGTATATATATAGTTTTTTAAATAATGTTATAATTAATCCCCATATTTGAGGAGTGTTTATTTTTCCAAGTATCATACTAAAGTGTTATCAATAGCTAAAACATTGATGCAAAAATATGGTGATATTCTGAGGGGGGAGATGTGTTGGTTGCCAGAGGTAGACAATCAAGGGTTACCATGAAGAAGAAGAATATATAAGATAAGAATAACATGATAGCATGATAAACTTAAATAAACAAGTACCAATTAAAATCATCCCAGGGTTAAAAAGCATCAGAAGAATTATCAATACTGCTAGTAATATTTTTTTGAAAATTCAGGCAAGATAAGTAGAGCCTATTTAAGGGATAGGTTGGCCTTTTAATAAGGCCAACAGGACACTCACTTCTTTCTGATGGAGAGAAAGCAGTGTATACAGATGCCCCCAAACAGTGCCATGTTTATTCTTAGCAAATCAACTCTCCATCTAGCAAAGTTAATGTTTTATAATCACATATAAGAAGTAAAAGATTTTCCACACTTCATTAAATAATCATAATGATAAAGTCTTCTTACACTCAATTTTTTTTTATTACTACCAGTATTGTTTGTTGTAAAAAGTCCTTAAGAAATAACAAAGGGCAGATTGAGAAATAATGAAGAGTAGCATCCAGTATTTGTCTAGCACCAGGAAAACCATATACAGAAAAGGATAAAATCAATACTTTGATACAGATATCAAAGTACACACATTAAAGCTTTTACATTCTCATGTAAAAAAAATTGGAAAGATGTTATAAACAGCTCAAAGGAAAAGTAAAACAAAATAGAATTATGTAAAAAAGCAAAATTGAATTGCAAATGAGGACAAAATGGGTTTAGACACAGGTGGGGGATTGTAGAGAAAGTCAGTGATATCTCTTTGGAAAAGATGTTTTGTCTGTCAGTTTCGTACAATTAATAAAGGGGTGTCAAATAATTGAATGTAGTGAATAGTCATAGAACTACACAGTTTGGAGAAGGTGTACTATAGATAATGCAACTTTTCACAAATGTAATTTTTTTCTAATTTTTTTTAGCTTTTGATTTTAAAAAGTCTCTCTCTCTTTTTTTTTAACCAAAAAGTAGGGCTTTACTTCAATAGTCACAGATTGATTATTGATATAGATACTATGGCAAGATTGCTAATTTATCAGATAGGCCCTTTTTTTGTTTATTTTGCTGGGAAACTGGGTGAGGAATTTCAGATGGGGATTTTCAGTCATTTTACCCTAGGAAATCAAGCCAACAAATTGTCCACCAGATTTCATTTATAGTGCCTATAAATGGGGTGAATTTCTCATTTTTCATGGTCCCCAAAGTCTTCCAAGTTTTCTGGAACTACTCAAAATAAAATTTCTTAATCATTTTTAAGGCTGAGAACTCTAAAAGCTAGGAGAAAGGCCAGTTTTCCAAAGAGACCTTTGTAAGCATTGGCCCCATAAAGTCAAAGTTAGTCATTCAAATGTGGCCATACATGAATAAATGATCACCTCTTTCAAAAATGACATTAGATAAGAAGCTGATCATGTAACTAACAATTTCAATTTTGCCTTGGAAAAGGATGACAAATTTGTGTTTAACCTGTACAAATATATTGCCTTGAAAATAATAATACACATTAAGAGACATAAAAGTACACAAGACTCAAGGAGGAAGAAAAATAATAAGATACATTGCAGACCAGAACTCTAAAAAATGAAGACCCCATCTGTATGTGCTACAGTGATGATGCATCACCAGAAAGGTGTAATGGAACACACACTTTCTTTACATTAATAATAGTTATGGAAGATAAGAGTATATCTTCAGATTTTACAACTTCTCCCATAAAACTAATTAAATTAATATACAGGGTAAATCTAATTATTTCTGGAATCTCTTTTTTATAGATAAAGAAAATCTTTTTTTTTTTAATTTGGTAGGGAAGATGTTCTTGGAAATCTCAAATATCTTCTGTGTTTAAAAAGGAATGAGATTTTATTTTATTTTTGTTTTGATTTTAAATGTAGGATTTAAATATGAGAAGGCAAAACACATGTGGGGTCATACACGGTGGCCAAGAGACTTTCCCCTTGTAAAAAAAAAAAAAAAAAGTACTTCTCTTATTTGAAAGTGATGCTAACATTGGAAAATAAACTTACAATGTAAAGTGATTGCAAAGACCCCTAGCTCTTTCATTAATGAGAAGCTTTTATTTTCTTAATTATTGAAAGATAAAATGAAGGATAAATAAATATAGAGAGAATATAGTATAGTAAACAAAGCACAGAAAATTATTCTAAAAATGGGAAGTCTTTGTAGATTACACAGAATTACATACTATATAGGTCAAGGTAATAAACAATAATTGAAGAATGCAAACCCATCACAATTGAGCAAACTTTGCTCAGATTTTACCATATTTCATAGCTTTTTTCAAAATCCACACATTATAATTCAAAGCAAATAAAATTACCTTTCCATGAATGTTCTATAACTTTTTATATTCATTCAGGATTTGTCCTTTTCCACAATCTATTTTATTCTTGAACAACTAGTTACTTTATTTTAGAACATTATTGTTCTCTTTTTCCTTCACTACACAAAACACATCTCAGCACTGCATGTACATAATTATGTTTTACAGCCACTATCACTTCAAGTACACTCTCTTTCACTAAAGCAACTGTAACTTTTAACCATGGTAACTTGTTTTTCATTGGGAAAAATAGAAGGTACATTATTGCAAAATGTCTGTCCATTGACAGCTATTTGCAGAAGACTTTCAGAGATTATACACACATACAACCTAGCTTTTTGTGGCTGCCTACATAACTTGGAAATTGACTTCTCAAAGTGACAAAAGGGACATGTTTCTTGAAAGACCCAAAGATGTAACCTTTATGTAGTTTATAAAAATAGAAAGCAAAGGCATATAAACTTCAAATTTTGCTTAGTAATCAATATTTCAATTTCCTCTCACTTAGGAATGATGTAATATCCAGTGAACATTTACTAATTCAATTTAATATCATCTAGAATTTAAGTTACATAAAGTTATATTACAAGTTATATTCAAGCTGACATAGCACAAAGTATACTCTTAGAATAAAGTTTTCAGAATATCAATTCCAATCACAGATATTTTTATACTTCAAATTGTGTAACTGTATATTATTGTAGATATTATACAGAATAAATACTCATTGGTTTGATTCATACTTTTATATGTTTAGGGAAAACATAGACACACACAAAAAACATAAGCTTAAATATAAAACTGTTAAATCAGAACACAAAATTATCTGAATTAAATAAAAAATATTAAACTAGGTTTGTTTGCCAAAGACTTATCTGTATAATGTTTCCTAGAAATCTTAAAGTAAGTCTAAGCCAGTTTATGTAAAAAGTACATTTGTTCTGCACATTTTAAATATCAAGGTTAAATTTCCTAACATTTAGGAGAATTTAATGAATATAAGTGTTTATCTCTCAAAGCCAACCAAAACAACATCCTTCAGGAGACGTCATTCTCTAATTTATTGATATCCTCTAGAGGGTTTTTTTTTAATGTGTGGGTATCTATGTATTCCCTAAACATATGTGTTGTTTTTCTGGGCAGCAGGGATTGAACCTAGGGTCACTTAGACACATTGTCAGCCATTTTTTACTTTTTATTATTATTTTGAGATTGGGTATTGCTAAGTTGTGTAGAACATTGTTAAGCTGATGAAGTTGTTCTGGAATTTGTAGTCCTGATGTCTCAACATCCAAATGTATTGGAATTACAAATATGCGCCACCACACCCAGCTCATCTGGAATTTTGAGAATATTATACAGTTACACAGTTTGAAGTGTTAGTTTCTCTAATTTATAGACTTGAACATACCAACAAAATCTGAGACCTTCAATTCTAACTAAAATTTAGAGTTAAGAGTAAATAAAAAACTACAAAGTCTTACTGGTACATCAAAAAATGATCTCCTTCCCAGTGGAAATTTTCTTAGCTCCTTGGAGCTAAGAACAGTCAAAGAGGAAAGACCTAAAACTTGGTTTCCTATCCTCTGGTAGAAACTAGAAACTACCAAATGATCAAGCCAAGAAACCCAACTATGAAGCAAAATATTAATACGTAAGAGTGTTCTTAGACTTTCATATAATTAAGAATAGATAGATCTCTTTGTATAATTAATTCTTATACAGAGATCATAAATTAATCAGTCTGTAAATGCAAATTCTATTCTATTGATGAAAACAATGAGCAAAAACTCATTGACCAATACTGAACCAGGAACAAATGTAAAAGATAAAATTAGTATTAGAATGATATTAACATTAGAATAATAGAAAGTCATGAAAATATTATGTCCTCTTTGAAGTCGTCTTTGGAAGCTAAAATGTGCTTAGGTTTAAACTGCCTTCAAGATGCCCTCCCTCCCCTGGTGGAGGTCATCTGATTCTGACAAGAGATGCCAATAGGAATACTCAAAGATTTTTAAAACTGTTGAAAGATAATTTTCATTAATAGCAAAAACTATTTTTTATTATTATACTGATATAAAAATGAACATGAAAAAATATCTGATATTTCTTATATAAAATGAAAACCATGTAGATGCTATACTTTACACCCACCCCAATCCACAGAAAACACAAGTTTATATTCAATAACAAATGGATGTAATTTTTTTCTACCGTTGGAAGGAAGTCAATGAAAACTCTATTGGAAGAGATGGTTTTCCAATTTATTAGTTATCTATAATTTAAAAAGAGACACAAAGGAGTTAAAAATAATGGGTAGGGTTATAAGCAGAAGAGTTTGTGTTTTGGGCAGTAGGTAGTTTTAGGCACTAATGTACATGCCTACATGTATTATTTTTGAGATGCTGTTAGACAGTGTGGTATGAGGAATGATAATTGGTATTCCCATTTTATAAGTACTAGAACAGGGTTAATAGAGGAAAAGCACATAAGTAACAGAATAAAATTTGTATCTGTATATGTAACCACCATGATCAATTATTTCTTTCCCTTGGTAATAGGCACTGTGATGGACACTTAGAATTTAAAATTCTTCATCAATTAATACTTCAAGAGAACACGTATTAAATTCCAGCATTGAAGGTAGCAGAGAATGATACCATCACTTAAAATTTAGAACCACACCACAGAAAAAATCTTAAATTAAATTAATAAACTTAATTTCATAGCAAAAAGTAAAAGAAAAACAAACAAAAAAACAACATGATTGGTTCATATGTATACCATCCTGCTCTGCTTGAAATATTAGCCAGTTTTTGTCTGTGGCTCTAGCATTTAACCTGTCAAATAAACGTTCATTTTATTGCAACTAGGCAGAAATATGTGGCAGTCTTGCCCATATATTCAATTATTGAAGAGAACAGTAGCAACCTTTTGTGTCCAATTGAAGCATCATGAGCTTGACTTTAAGTTAGCTTATCCTATATTTGGTCACATGGTAAAAGGGGCTGCTTGACCCAGAGATCCTTGAAATTGGCCTCAACCAGGAAATAACCGCTTTAGAGGAATAAATGTTAATATGGCAAAAGACTTTAAAATGGAGATTGTGAGATCCAACATGGCGACAGGCAAGGAGAGATCAAGTCTTTGACCTCTTCAGCTGCGGGCATAGGGAGTCATAAACCATCTAAATGCTGTTTGCTCAGGATCATTAGGCAATGCTGAGCTGATGTGGATCTGGTTCAAACAGTCTGGGCCTCTCAGAACACACACCAAGCCCTGATTGGCTGAATTCAAGCTCCCATTCGCCTGCGTCTCGCAGACAAACTGCTGTGACTCAGCACTAAACGATCCCGCTGAAACAACTGGTTGGCCCTTCTGAGCCTGCGGAGGTTAATGCCAACCGAGCCTTCATAGGCAGTGGCCACAGGATTGAGACGGGGCTTGAGAAAGCCAGTCAGGACTCACCCATTGCATTAGTCACCTGGCAAAGGAAACAAACTGTCACCATTTCCATGAGATACTACCATGGCAGAGAACTGATGTCACCAGAATGTGGAGGAGGAGATAACTTCATTGAAACCGGCAGCGACAGGTGTGTAACCCCCTAGCCCTCCCACTCCACACAGCAGGGAAACCTTAAGAGCCCCTCTCAGCTCTCCCGTGAGCACGATAGTCAGACCGAGGGAATCAGGAATGGCGCGGGACCCGCGGAGCGGAACCCCCGGAGCGGAACCCCCGGCTACCGCTCCCACCAGTGCTGACAACTGAGGTTTCTTGCACCAGCTACCAGGGGCATGGCTACCGGAGGGCAAGCAAAATTCACTGATGGTTCTCAGCCCCAAGCTCCACAAACTTAGGGTCTGAGGGAATGGCAAACAGGGAGAGTGTGCCCAGTCATTCAAGAAAATAGGGCTCCCAGGAGCAACAGATCTGGGGTATAGCCAGTATTGTGGTGAGCATCTTCGGTGAGCGGGGCCTGGCTGGAGGAAAGTGGGGAAGTGACTAGACACAAGAGAAGGCACTAGGCACTCAGGATTCGAGACCGGCCCAGTCTGGGAGGAGGAGCTGCTGCACATTGATTGGTTCCAGCATATTGAGAGGAGAAGCTTCCCCAGTGGGCACAGCTCCACCTACTGGAAGAGAAGTTAATCAAACTCTAAGACTGCATTTATTATTTTTTTTATTATTATTTGGGGTTTTTTTCATTTTCATTTTTTATTTTCTAAAATTTTTTAAATATTTTTTTTTACATTTTTAATTTTAATTTTTTGATTATTTTTAAATTTTTTTTCTTTTCTTATTTTCTATTTTTTCTTTTGTCTTTTCATTTTTTTCAATTTCCTTATTCCCACTTCCTTGAATTCTACCTGCTTACTCTCATTCTCTTTAGTGACTTCTTCTCTTCTCTTCTAATACATTTCCTCCCAAGCATCCAATAAATTTATAGGAGTAAACAGTAACTCAGCAGTCAAACAGAACAAGAAGTAACATGAGCAGCATGAAAAAGCAAGGAAGAAAAGGAGTACAAACAAAGCAGGACAGCCTAAATATTCAGGAGGACCTAGAGGAATCAGAAAAATGGTCAAATAAAGAACTCAAGGAATAACTTAGACAGATGGAATGGAACCTTAAAGAGGATAAGAGACAGCAAATTCAAACAGTGAAAGAACACATTGAAAATGAATTACATAAACAGATAAAAGAAGCAAATAAGCATCTTTATCAGAACATAGAGATTATAAAACAATCAAACAATAATTCTAGAAATGAAGGAAACTATAAACCAAATTAAAAACTCAAATGAGAGTATCACTAACAGAGTGGAGCAAGTAGAAGCCAGAACATCAGATAATGAAGACAAAATATATCATCTTGAAAAGAGTCTAGCCAACTCAGAAAGGCTGGTAAAAAATCATGAGAAAAACATCCAAGAGATATGGAATAACATAAAAAAAACAAACTTAAGAGTCATCAGGATAGAGGTTCAAACTAAGGGAATCAGCAACCTGCTGAATGAAATAATTATAGAAAACTTTCCAGAAATAAAAAAGGAAAAAGATATACAAATTGTAGATGCATACAGGACACCGAGCACACAAAATAACAGTAGACCAACACCAAGACACATTGTTATGAAGATATCCAACATACAGAACAAAGAGATAATATTAAAAGCTACAAGAGAAAGGAGGCAGATTACATTCAGGGTTAAACCAATAAGGTTAACAGTGGATTTTTCATCACAGACGCTGAAAGCGAGAAGATCCCCGGACAACATATTTCAAACACTGAAAGACAATGGATGCCAACCAAGAATTTTGTATCCAGCAAAATTAAGCTTCAGGTACGACAATGAAATAAAAATCTTTCATGATGAACAAAAATTAAAAGAATTTTCAGCCAGAAAACCAGCATTGCAAAGCATCTTGAACAAAACACTACACGAGGAAGAAATGAAAAACAATAACCAAAACCAACAGTGGGAAGTGCCTCATTAAAGACAGAGGGCAGGGGGAAAGCTAATCATGGGGAAACAAACTAAATTTTAAAAAAAAAGATAAATAATCAAACATGGCTGGAAGTACAAATCATATATCAATAGTAACTCTAAACATTATTGGCTTAAACTCTCCAATAAAGCGACATAGGCTGGTAACATGGATTTAAAAAAAAAAAAAAACAAATCCAACCATATGCTGCCTCCAGGAGACACATCTGATTGGAAAAGACATACACAGGCTGAAGGTGAAAGGTTGGGAAAAAATATACCACAAACATGGTCCTCATAAGCAAGTAGGAGTGGCCATCCTCATATCCAATAAAATCGACTTCAAGACTAAGTGAATCAAAAGGGATAAGAAAGGACATTATATACTGTTAAAAAGAACCTTTCACCAACAAGATATAACAATTATCAATATTTATGCACCAAATAATTGTGCTGCAACATTCATAAAACAAACTCTCCTCAAGTTCAAGAATCAAATAGACCACAACACAATAATTATAGGTGACTTTAACACACCTCTCTCACCATTGGTCAAATCCCCCAAAAAATAGTTGAATAAAGAAACTATAGAACTCAGTATCACAATCAATAACCTAGACTTAACTGACATATATAGAATATATCAACCATCATCAAGTGGATATACATTTTTCTCAGCAGCACATGGATCCTTCTCAACAATAGACCATATATTATGCCAAGGGCAACCCTCAGTAAATATAAAGGGGTGGAGATAATACCATGCATTTTATCTGATCATAATGGAATGAAACTGGAAATCAATGATAAAAGAAGGAAGGAAAAATCCTACATCACATGGAAAATGAACAATATGTTACTGAATGATCAATGGGTTACAGAAGACATAAAGGAGGAAATCAAAAAATTCTTAGAGATAAATGAAAATACAGTCACAACATATCAGAATCTATGGGACACAATGAAAGCAGTTTTAAGAGGGAAATTCATCGCCTTGAGGTCATTCCTCAAAAAAAGAAAAAATCAACAAATAAATGAGCTCACACTTCATCTCAAAGCCCTAGAAAAAAAAGAGCAAAACAACAGCAAATGTAGCAGAAGGCAAGAAAAAATTAAAATCAGAGCAGAAATTAATGAAATTGAAACAAAAGAAACTATTGAAAAAATTGACAAAACTAAAAGTTGGTTCTTCGAAAAAATAAATAAGATCGGTAGACCCTTAGCCATGCTAATGAAGAGAAGAAGAGAGAGAACTCAAATTACTAACATACGGGATGAAAAAGGCAATATCACAACAGATACTACAGAAATACAGAAGATAATTAGAAATTATTTTGAAACCCTATATTCCAATAAAATAAAAGATAGTGAAGACATCGATAAATTTTTTAAGTCATATGATTTGCCCAGACTGAGTCAGGAGGATACACACAATTTGAACAGGCCAATATCAATGGATGAAATAGGAGAAGCAATCAAAAGACTACCAAGCAAGAAAAGCCCAGGACCGGATGTGTACACAGTGGAGTTTTACAAAATCTTTAAAGAAGAATTAATACCAATACTTTTCAAGTTATTTCAGGAAATAGAAAAAGAGGGAGCTCTTACAAATTCATTCTATGAGGCCAAAATCACCCTGATTCCGAATCCAGACAAAGACACCTCAAAGAAAGAAAACTACAGACCAATATCTCTAATGAACCTAGATGCAAAAATCCTCAATAAAATTCTGACGAATCTGTTACAAAAACATATCAAAAAAATTGTGCACCATGATCAAGTAGGATTCATCCTGGGATGCAAGGATGGTTCAATATACAGAAATCAATAACTGTTATTCACCACATCAATATACTTAAAGATAAGAACCATATGATCATCTCGATAGACGCAGAAAAAGCATTCGACAAAGTACAGCATCCCTTTATGTCCAAAACATTAGAAAAACTAGGGATAACAGGAACATACCTCAACATTGTAAAAGCTATCTATGCTAAGCCTCAGGCTAGCATCATTCTGAATGGAGAAAAATTTAAGGCATTCCCTCAAAAATCTGGAACAAGACAGGGAAGCCCTCTATCACCACTTCTATTCAATATAGTTCTCGAAACATTGGCCAGAGCAATTAGACAGACAAAAGAAATTAAAGGCATAAAAATAGGAAAAGAAGAACTTAAATTATCACTATTTGCGGGTGACATGATAATATATTTAACAGACCCAAAAGGGTCTACAAAGAAACTGCTAGAGTTAATAAATGAATTCAGCAAAGTGGCAGGATATAAAATCAACAAGCATAAATCAAAGGCATTTCTGTATATCAGCAACAAAACTTCTGAAACGGAAATGAGGAAAAACACGCCATTAACAATATCCTCAAAAAAATAAAATAAAATAAAATACTTGGGAATGAACCTAACAAAAGAGGTGAAAGATTTATACAATGAAAACTACAGAACCCTAAAGAGAGAAATAGAAGAATATCTTAAAAGATGGAAAAATATACCCTTTTATGGATAGGGAGAACTAACATCATCAAAATGGCGATATTACCAAAAGTTCTCTATAGGTTTAATGCAATGCCAATCAAAATCCCAATGGCATTTCTTGTAGAAATAGATAAAGCAATCATGAAATTCATATGGAAAAATAAAAGACCCAGAATAGCAAAAACAATGCTATTTATGGATGTCTTCCCTATCTTTCTACCCCATCTACTATAACACATTTCTCTCTCTCTTTTTTTTCTTCACCCTCACACCATCTTATATGTAATTTTGTATAACAATGAGGTTCTTCTTCCATTTTCTGTGCAATTCCCCTTCTCTCTCCCATTCCCTGCCACCTCTCATCCCTGTTTACTGTTATCTTCTTCTCATGCTCTTCCTCCCTACTCTGTTTTGAGTCGCCCCCCCCCTTATATCAAAAAAGACATTCAGCATTTGTTTTTTAGGGATTAGCTAACTTCACTTAGCATAATCTGCTCTAATGTCATTCATTTCCCTGAAAATGCCATGATTTTGTTATTTTTAGTGCTGAGTAATATTCCATTGTGTATAAATGCCACATTTTTTTAATGCATTCATCTATTGAAGGGCATCTATGTTGGTTCCACAGTGTAGCTGTTGTGAATTGTGCTGCTATAAATATTGATGTGGCTGTATCCCTGTAGTATGCTCTTTTTACGTCTTTTGGGTATAGTCCAAGAAGGGGAATAGCTGGGTCAAATGGTGGTTCCATTCCCAGCTTTCCAAAAAATCTCCATAATGCTTTCCAAATTGGCTGCATCAATTTGCAGTACAACCAGCAATGTATGAGTGTACATTTTTCCCCACATCCTTGCCAGCACTTGTTATTGTTTGACTTCATAATGACTGCCATTCTTACTGGAGTGAGATGGTATCTTAGAGTGGTTTTAGTTTGCATTTCTTTGATTGCTAGAGATTGTGAGCACTTTTTCTTGTATTTGTTGACTAATTGTATATCCTCCTCTGAGAAATGTCTGTTCAGATCCTTGGCCCATTTGTTGATTGGGTTATTTGTTTTCTTGTTGTTTAAGTTTTTGAGTTCTTTGCATACTCTGGAGATTAGAACACTATCTGAAGTGTGAGGGGTAAAAATTTGTTCCCAGGATGTAGGCTTCCTATTTACCTCTCTTATTGTTTCTCTTGCTGAGAAAAAACTTTTTAATTTTAATATGTCCCATTTGTTGATTCTTGATTTTAACTCTTGTGCTATAGGTGTCCTATAAATGAATTTGGAGCCCAGCCCAACCCCACGAGATGGAGATTAGGGCCAACTTTTTCTTCTATTAGACACAGAGTTTCTGGTTTGCTTCCTAGCTCCTTGATGCATTTTGAGTTAACTTTTGTGCATGGTGAGAGAAGGGGATTCAATTTCATTTTGTTGCATATGGATTTCCAGTTCTCAAAGCACTATTTTATGAACAGGCTATCCTTACTCCATTGCATGCTTTAGCACCTTTGTCTAATATAAGGTAGTTGTAATTTTGTGGATTGGGCTCTGTGTCCTCTATTCTGTACCATTGGTCTACCAACCTGTTTTGGTACCAGTACCATGCTGTTTTTGTTACCATTGCTCCTTAGTATAGTTTAAAATCTGTTATCGGTATACTGCATGTTTCACTCTTCCTGCTTAGAATTGCTTTTGCTATTCTGGGTCTTTTATTTTTCCAGGTGTATTACATGATTGCTTTTTCTATTTATTGGAGGAATTCTGTTGGGATTTTCATTGGGTTTGCATTAAACCTATAGAGTACTTTTGGTAATATAGCCATTTTAATGATATTAGTTTTGCCTATCCATGAACAGGGTATATCTTTCCATCTTCTAAGATCTTCTTCTATTTCTCTCTTTAGGGTTCTGTAGTTTTTGTTGTATAGGTCTTTCACCTCTTTTGTTAGGTTGAGTCCCAAGTATTTTTTTTAAGGATATTGTGAATGGGTGGTTGTCCTCATTTCCATTTAAGAGGATTTGTCACTTATATGCAGGGATGCCTTTGATTTATGTGTGTTGATTTTATATCCTGCCACTTTGCTGAATTCATTTACTAGCTCTAGATGTTTCTTGTTAGAACCTTTTGGGTCTGCTAGGTATAGAATCATGTCACCTGCAAATAGTGCTAATTTAAGTTCTTCTTTTCCTATCTTTATGCCTTTAATTACTTTCGTCTGTCTAACTGCTCTGGCCAGTGTTTTGAGAACCATTTTGAATAGAACTGGTGACAGAGGGTATCCCCGTCTTGTTCCAGATTTTAGAAGGAATTTCTTCAATTTTTCTCCATTCAGAATTATGCTAGCTTGAGGCTTAGCATAGAGAGCTTTTACAATGTTGAGGTAAGTTCCTGTTATCCCTACTTTTTCTAGTGTTTTGAACATAAAGGAATGCTGTACTTTGTCAAATGCTTTTTCTGCATTTATTGAAATGATCATATGGTTCTTATCTTTAAGTCTAGTGTGATGTGGTGAATAATTTTTATTGATTTCCATATATTGTACCAGCCTTGCATCCCAGGATGAATCATACTTGATCATGGTGTGAGATCTTTTTGATTTGTTTTTGTATCTGATTTGCCAGAATTTATTGAGGATTTTTGCATTTATGTTCATTAGAGATTATTGGTCTGTAGTTTTCTTTCTTTGAAGTGTCTTTGCCTGGTTCAGGTATCAGGGTGACGTTGGCCTCATAGAATAAATTTCGAAGTGCTCCCTCTTTTTCTATTTTCTGAAATTGCTTGAAAAGTATTGGTATTAATTCTTCATTAAAGGGTTTTTTAAAAGTCTGCTGGATACCCATCTGGTCCTGGGCTTTTCTTGGTTGGTAGTCTTTTGATGGCTTCTTCTATTTCCTCAATTGATATTGGTCTGTTTAAATTGTGTATATCCTCCTGACTCAATCTGGGCAGATCATATGACTTAAGAAATTTATTGATGCCTCCACTATCTTCTATTTTATTGGAGAAAGATTTCAAAATAATTTTTAATTATCTTCTGTATTCTGTAAAGTCTGTTGTGATATTGCCTTTTTCATCCTGTATGCTAGTAATTTGAGTTCTCTCTCTTCTTCTCTTCATTAGCATGGCTAAGGGTCTGTCAATCTTATTTATTTTTTCAAAGAACCAACTTTTAGTTTTGTCAATTTTTTCAATTGTTTCTTTTCTTTCGAGTTTATTGATTTCAGCTTTGATTTTTATTATTTCTTGTCCTCTACTGCATTTGCTGTTGATTTACTCTTCTGTTTTATATGGCTTTGTGATGAAGTGTGAGATCATTTATTTGTTGTTTTTTTTTCTTGTTTTTGAGGAATGAACTCCAAGTAATGAATTTTTCTCTTAGTACTGCTTTCATAGTGACCATAGATTCTGATATATTGTGTCTGAGTTTTTGTTTATCTCTAAGAATTTTTAAATTTCCTCCTTGATGTCTTCTGTAACCCATTGTTCATTCATTAGCATATTGTTTATTCTCCCTGTGATGTAGGAATTTTTCTTTTTTATTTTATTATTGATCTCCAATTTCATTCCATTATGATCAGATAAAATACATGGTAGTATTTCTACTCCTTTGTATTTGCTAAGAGTTGTCCTATGGCATAATATATGGTCTATTTTTGAGAAGGATCCATGTGCTGCATAGAAAAAAGTATATACGTTTGATGATGTTTGATATATTCTATATATGTCAGTTAAGTCTAGGTTATTAATTGTGTTATTGAGTTTTATAGTTTCTTTATTCAACTTTTGTTTGGAAGATATGTCCAGTGGTGAGAGAGGTGTGTTAAAGTCACCCATAATTATTGTGTTGTGGTCCATTTGTCTCTTGAACTTGAGAAGAGTTTGTTTGATAAACATAGTTACACCATTGTTTGGGGCATATATATTAATGATTGTTATGTCTTATTGGTGTATGGTTACCTTTAGCAGTATGTAGTGTCCTTCTTTATCCCTTTGATTAACTTTGGCTTGAAGTCTATTTTATTTGATATGAGAATGGACACTCCTGCTTGCTTCCGAGGTCCATGTTGGTGGTATGATTTTTCCCCACCTTTCACCTTCAGTCTTTGTATGTCTTACTATCAGATGAGTTTCCTGTAGGCACCATATTGTTGGATCTTTTTTAATTCATTCTACTAGCCTACTTCTCTTGATTGATGAGTTTAAGCCATTAACATTTAGGGTTACTATTGAGATATGGTTTGAACTTTCAGTCATATTTATTCATTTTTGTTACTTAACATGATTTGGTTTTCCTCTTTGATTAGTTTTTCCTTTACTGTACTACCTCCCACTGTTGGTTTTTATTGTTATTTTTAATTTCCTTTTCATGTAATGTTTTGCCAAGGATGTTTTGAAGTGCTGGTTTTCTAGCTGCAATTTTTTTTAACTTTTGTTTGTCGTGGAAGGTTTTAATTTCATCTTCAATCCTGAAGCTTAATTTTGCTGGATACATGATTTTTTGTTGCAACCCCTTTTCTTTCAGCATTTGAAATATTTTGTTCCAGGATCTTCTAGTTTTCAGAGTCTATGTTGAAATATCAGCTGTTAACCTGATTGGTTTATCCCTTAATGTAATCTGCTTTCTTTCTCTTTTAGCTTTTAAAATTCTCTCCTTCTTCTGTATGTTGGGCATCTTTATTATAATGTGTCTTGGTGTGGATCTCTTGTGAATTTGCACATTCAACGTCCTGTAGGGTCTAGGATTTGGAATTCTGTTTCATTCTTCAAGTCTGGGAAGTTTTCTAATAATATTTTATTGAACAGATTGCTCATTCCTTTGGTTTGGACCTCTATACCTTCCTGTATTCCAATAACTCTTAAGTTTGGTCTCTTTGTGTTATCCCATATTTCTTGGATGTTATGCTCGTGGTTTCTTAACAGTCTCACTGAGCTGTATATATTCTTTTCAAGTTGATACATTTTGTCTTCATTGTCTGATGTTCTATCTTCTAAGTGTTCTAGTCTGCTGGTAATACTCTCACTTGAGTTTTTAGTTTGGTTTATTATTTCCTTCATTTTCAGGATTTCTGTTTGTGTTTTTTTTATAACCTCTATCTCCCAGTAGAGTTGATTTTTTGCTTCCTGGACTTGTTTATGTAATTCATTGTCAATGTGATCTTTAATTGTCTGATTTTGCTGTCTAATGTCTTCCTTGAGACTCCAGATCATCTGAAGCATGTATATCCTGAACTCTTTATCTCACATTCCATCTGCTTCAGATATTACCTCTTCTAATGTTGAATTGACTTGCATTGTTTTTGGCCCTTTCTTTCCTTGTCTTTTCATACTGCTTATGTTTCTTTCCAGCTTTGTGAAACTGTTGTGTTATTGATTTCCCCCCCTATATATTTATATTGCTCGTGTATGGTTCCAAAATCTCTCTTTTGTGGAGAAAGTCAAAATTAACAGTTCCCAATATCAATAGTACATCATCTAAGTGCAAGCTTTCATTATTAATACATTTATAGTTAGACTCTGTCTATAGATGTTGGCTTCAACTATTATTTAAAAATATCATCATTAGTTTCATAAAAGGCATACCATTTCTGGTGGCATATAGAGAACTAAATTTCAGACATAGGATGTTATGTTTAGGAGGAAAGGAATGAGGGTATGAGCTTAATCTAACTTAGCAACTTTGGAGAACTCTAACAAATAGATGGGTAATTTACAGAAGAATGTATAGGTTCAAACTCCTATCTATATTTAGAAGTTTACCGTATGTATAATTAGTAAAAGTTAGGGAGTTGAAAGTGAGATAGAGGGAATAAGAAGGAAAAAATAACAAGGAAAGAAAGAGAAGAAAAAAGAAAATAAGAAAAAAGGGGGGGATGGATGTGGGGCATATGCAATTCCTCTATATTATATTATTCTGGTGATTCAGTTTTAAAGACCTATTTCATGCACAATTCTTGGTTTCACATATGTTGAGGTTGTGATGACCAGAGGGGAGAGGGGAGAGGAGACTGGATGAATGGATAAAAAGAGAGAGAGAAGAGTAAGCAAAAAAAAAAAACTCTCAGAAATCTATTTTCTTTTCTTTCAGTAGGTGGAGTTGTCTATTCCTAGCTTGAGTCTCTGTGTTCAGGGTGGTGGAGGTAGCCAGTGTGAGAGGACTTGAGCTTCCACCTGTAGCCTCACTACTCATAGTCTCTGAGATGGAAACCAGATGCTTGTACAGTTATTGGTTTGCATTGATAGCTACACCCCTCCTTCAAAGCTTGTGGGAAATATTTTGAGTTATCACAGCTTAGGGTGGGGGAGTTGAAAACCGGGTACCTAATCCACCTCAGAACTGCACTGGTATCCACGCCCACCGGTTGATGTGTTTTAAGGGTTGAAGGGATTTTCCAAGATGGGTTCCATCTGTTTCCCTCGTAAGGTGTTTGGTGAGGTAAGGGGTGCTGGGGAGGTCTTATGTTTGTCCAGAGCTCTGTCTGGTGACCCGCAATCAAAGCCTCTGTGTTATGTGCCTCCTCCAGTCTGCACCCCAGCAGCCCACGCCGGCCCCTCCACTGGGTCTGCCATACAGCCAGCATCATCTGGGCCCCTCCTCTGGGTCTGCTGTGCAGGCCAGCCGGGCCCCTCCTGTGTCAGATCAGGTCTGCCTCAAGGGCTGGTTAAGACTGTTTTCTATGATTCTTTAAAATTTTCACATTCTGGTACAGGATGGTTCTCATCACAATGATGGAAAACAAAGAAGGTAAACTGAGAGAGACTTGCAAATTGTATTTTTAAAAAGACTCAAATATTTTTTGAAAAGAATGAATAGGAGCAAGTGTAAAGACAGTTCTGCAAAAAATAACACAAACATATCCAAGAAAAATTGAGTACCAACTACAGTGAGAATGGGTACCTCTAAGTTCTCTCCTTCCATTTCCTGCAAACTTTTTCTTCATGGTTTTGAGATAGATATTGATTGTTCCTACAGCTTTCTTGTTTCTACTTAAGAAAAAATTGTGCATTTCTCTCTGTAACATCCCTCTGCACTGCTGATGTGAGTATTGTGAGGGACACCTTAATACACACAGCCAATAAGGGCTGACTGTGGAGTTTCTAGTTGAGTAAGTCTCATCTGGACTTCCAGCACAATGGTGAAATTGGATTATTTTCCATAGGAATTATGGGGTCCTGTTTCCCAGTTGGAGAAGCACTAGATGCTGGCCAGATTAAAACCATTCACTGTTTTCCAATTTGATTTTAGAGAGCCATGATGTTTGCTTACTTTCTCTGAATCAGAATCCAACAGCACCAGTCTTGTTGCTATTGCTCACAAGCCTACGTGAAATATTGCAGTCTTCCTGTCCACATATCTTTCAAATAGAGGTATTGTTACCTTTTAGGAGGAAGGGATAAACAATTTGAAAGCTTTTTGTTTAGAAAGCTTTTATGTCCATGCAAAATTTTTACTCTGGTTAAGAGGCAATTTCTTTTTCCTCCATTTATGAAGACTACAACTTGTCTCTGTGTGGTAAATTTTGCAAGTAAAACTAAATTTACTTGCATACAGGCCTTTTAAAATATGTCAGAGAAGATCTGTGGGGCCTGAAATAGTGAATTTCTGGCCTTATGATTTCTTCTCACAGTGAAATCCTGATGGCCTTCTTAGAAGTGTCTCAGACATTCAGATGAACTGAAATGTGGACTCCAGCTTTGGTCATTTAGATTTCACATTCTTAACAATTTCAAGGTATTTTTTTGATCAGAGAGCATTTAGTGATTATTTGAGAGATATTCTTTTTAATTGTCTTCAATGCAGAATTAGACACATTTATAGGTTACCAGAAGGCATCTTCTCTTTTTGTTTGCTTGTACATTCTTATCTATAAGTGTCCTGGTTATTTTTAAAAGAAATCCCCTGAATCACCAAGTGAGTCCCCTAGCACCACTATCTTTACCCTGCAGTTCTGTGCTGATGACATTATGGGGGCAGAATACTGATTCTGTCCTTTACAAAGTTACATTCTTCTTTGCAGGGGAGGAATGAACTGTAGTAAATCAGTTGGAAATTATGCTGATTGTGGCTTATTTACAGGCAATGAACCTCCTTAAGTGGGTATGGTTGACTCACACTGGTAGAAGAGAACATGATGTAATGTACTGAAAATGTACCAGGGAAAATGTTGGTTAAATATTAGAAGCAGCTCTGCACAGCTAAGCTCTGATAGGCCAAAGAAGATATTGCCAAGGGAAGCAGGGAAGAGAATCAGGAATTAGTTGAGAGAAACCTCTATCATTGCTACTGCCTGATACTTAAATCTGATTTGCAAGGACACCTTGGCTGAGATGACTCACTCCTGAAGATTCGTGGGGATTGCCAATGTCACAGATCTTGGCTTCTCAGAACAAGGGGTCAGAGAGACAAGCAGATATATCAGCTTCAATTAAAAACCTAAGTGTACTTGCTATATATGAACAATGAAGTTTTCTATAATTCAAACTTCAAAATACATAAGTTGCTGTGAGGTTTTCCCCCTTTCTTAACATCATGTCAACCAATGGAGCCAGAAATATGGTATGGAGAGCTCCTCTACACAGAAGGGCTTCATTGCTCTGCTCAAATTATTATTCAATTACAAGTACTCATTTGAGCCAAAAACTACAGGTCTGGACAGAATCTTAAAAATCTAAATTGCTAGAGCACAATTTTTGTGTCTGAGTACTTTATAAAGAAAGAAGTTATATTTTAGCTCACTATATTGGAGATCCAAGATCATAGCACTGAATCTACATGTTCGGATGAGTCTCCTGGCTGTGGGACAACAGGATGCTCAGAAAGATTGAGACAATTTATTCCTTCATCAAATGAATAATTTGCACTTATTAATGCTATATTTTGGTTATGGCTTGTCTTCCGAAGGGCCATGTGTCAGAATCCTGGTTTCCACCACTAAGATGGTATTGAAGTGGTGGAAATTTTAAAAGTGGAGTCTAGAGACAGATAATGAGGTCATTGTGGCACTACCGTGATGAAAAGATTAATGTGTCCTTGTGGGAGTAGGTGAGGTGTGGCAGGAGTAGATAGTTCTCATTGTGAGTGCAGTTTTTTATAAAAAGAGCAAGACTGTTCCTTTCTGAAGGCTTGCTTCCTTGTTTTGAACTGTTTCATGAATAGCTGAGTAAGTTGTTTAGCTTAATCAATATGGCAGAAAAGAAAACTTCCCTAAAGATCATTTGATAAAGCTCAAATGAAACCCCCAGCCATTAGTGAGATTTTCATTTTGTGATGGTAGCAGTGACATCTTGCTCACTTCCAGTTATTGCCTGCACTCATCATCAGTGCTAAATCTCTCACTGGGGGTGGGGGCATCACTCTTATTTACACCTTGCAGCAACGGAGCATGCATGAGAAAAATAAAACCCACAATTTTCTTTTTCAACTGACACTTGGTGCATTTTAAATTCTAGATGTTCACTGTGAAACTCTTCTGGTTTCATTGAAGGTTTCTCATTTTGTCACAAGCAGAAATTTGAAGGAGCATCAGGAGACAAAAGATGGAGACTCTTCTAACCAATGGCAAAATTTCTGGGGTTTGAAGAGTTTGCTCTAACATAAACATTCAACAAAATGAAAATACAAGAAAGAAGAGCAAAAAAAAAAATAGGCAGACAGACTTACAAAGATGCAGAGATTGAGATGCAGAGACAAAGAGAAAAGAAAACTTATCCAACAAGAAATAATATGTCTCATTGAAATCAATCTACATTGATTTATTGCAATTATAATAAGGGACTACATGACCTTATAAATGCTATTATTCTATTTATAAAAAATCTGGACAGTTAAAATTTAAATAAGGTATATAACAAGCAATTAAGGCAAAACTCTGAAATTGTGCGTGATTCACTCATGTGAAAGGTCTGTCCTATCATTGATTGTCAACCTGTTTAAGGATCAGACCTATTGGACTTGTTTCTTCAGGTATTTTGGTCATATTAATGAGTAGACTTTCCTACTTTTTTTCATATTTGTTCTGTTTCTAAATGTTGGAGATGCATAAAGGCCCAGAATCAGCTGCCATTGGCTCCTTACCAGCAGTCACTATTATAACTGGAACTGAGTCCATCTACTAGTGTGAAGCCACATATCCAAATCCATACAGTAAACATGGATGCCATCTATAATTACTGATGGGGAAATCATCAAGTCAACCAAAGTTGTACATTTTAAGAAATTAAGTCAACAAGTCAACCATTTATATCTGGGTGGAAAATTATAACTTGAAGGCCATGCTTGGGAAAGATAGTCAATAAAGGATCTATTTGTCCCTTTCTGTGTAAATAAAGTTTGGTGGGAAGGAAGGGAACTGGCACATACAAGTGAAAAGTGAAGTTGCTTTGTATTAATTAAGGAAAAAACGTAATTATATTCTATGTGGTATGCTGGACTAACATTCAAGACATGTGCTCCATACCTTCTCTTGAGAGAGTTATTTTTTCTTGTTTCATCAATATTAGGAGCAGCATAGAACCTGCTTTGGCAAATGAATTATGAGAGAATTAATTACACCACTTTTGAACAGAAGGCTTACAGAACTTCATGTGCTTACACCATTTTACTATGTCCTTCTGCCAAAAAAAGTAGGAATATTCCACCTGGATCATATAGTTGAGACCTACTTGAAATATGGAAACTTTATTATTTAAGAACTTAGAATTTGTTCTTTTGTAGTTGTTATTTTGAAGGAAAATTGGCTTATCATGAAGGATAGAGTACTGTGTCAGGTTTTGAGGATCCAAGGGCAGAAGAAGGGGTGAATGGCTAATTTCTTAGGAAAGAGCATTAAGGGTATTCAGTATCTCCAAATTTAGGCCTGAAGCTAGTCTGGAGTGAAAAATAAAAGTTTTAACTTTAAAAAGAAAGAAAAGTTTTTATTTCTCATGTGAAGGTTAAAAATAGAGAAGGTGAGTGGACATAGAAGCCCAAAATTCAGAGAAAAGAAGATAGAAGATGTTTCTAAGAAATTAATAGAATCACAGGGAAAGACTTCTAAGCAAGAACTAAGGAGGGCCTGGAATGATAAAAAGTTCAGTCCTGCAGGAGTAAATGACATGTTTCTGAGAGATTGACATCTGATACTGAATGCATAGAAAAGGCAGAAGGCCCCAGGGTAAGTGCTGGCAACCAGCTTAAAAACCAAAACATGGGCAGCTTCAGACACTGGGAGACATAAGGAATTTGGGCTCAAGCTCTTGTGTTTGAGCATTAGAGTGCTTTTGTACATGGCAATATCAATATTAAATGGACACACTCACATATAGATTTTGTGGAAAACTGATAAAAGTCATGCTATAAAGGCCAATCTGGTGTAATGTGTTAAAGTGTAAGCTTGCTACTGACATGAATATGGGCTTAAGAATTTTTCAGGAATGCTCTCACACCCAGGGATATTACGAAGGTAAGAAATATCATGTTCCCTAACCCCATGGAAGTAAGAGTGTTAATAATATCTACTGTCAGAACAGTACTACTAAGGCAAGGATGCCTTATTTTTAGCTTTACTTCTTGGAATAGAAAAGAAAAATAAAATACCTCAAATATATGAATGTACAAAAGCAAAATATTCTTGAATTGAAAATTATGGAAATTTTGCTAATTAATTTTAAATATATTAGCATTTAAGATCTCAAATACAGAGAGAGAGAGAGAGAGAGATACAGATAAACCTATCTATATATTTGTACACACAAATTCATATTCAACTATACATACTTGTATACATTTTATATACATATATGAATATCTATATTAAGCAGGGTTCCCCAATAAACAGAAAATAAAATATATATGTGAACATATTTATCATAAGGTATGAACTTATATGGTTGTGTAGGCTGAAAATACCAGTCTTCAATCTGGGTAAATGGGAAAGATGGCAATGTAATTCAAAACCTGAGAGTCAGAGAGGCAGTGTTATAATTTCCAGACCAGGTCTGAAGGCCTTAGGACCAGAAGCCCTAAAAGCAGTACATCCGTATTTAGCTTAGTCTCTCAGAGTTCACTTCTACCACCATTTTCTTCTATATAGTATTAGAAGACCATTATGCCTCTTCACATAGGGAAAGGCAATCTACTTTCTTTTGTCTATCATTAAGTTTTTTTGAAGGGACAGAAGAAAAAAAAGATACTGAAACTAAATAATCTCAGGATAGTCAGAGATTATTTAGTCTAATTTATACTTAACTCTAAAACCCCTTCTAGACCTTTGATTTTAGAACTTTCAAGAGAATCTGTATTAGTCCATTTTCTGTTGTCATAGCAACATATCAAAGGCCGGGTACTTTATAAAAGAAAGAAGTTTATTTAGCTAACTGTTTGAGGCAAAATCTCCAAGATCATGAAGCCCCATCAATTTAGCCTGTGGTGAAGGCCTCATGATAAATGTGCGTGGAAGTGAGCAGAAGATGATGAGACAGGATGCAAGAGTCAGGGGTTAGATGCACTTTTTTAAAAAAATATATATAGCAACCTCTTCTCATGGGAACTAACTGGAATCCCATGAGAATTACATTAATTTTCTTTAATGATTTTGCTTCCATGACCTAGTTACCTTCCACTAAGCTTCACCTCTTAAAGGTTATACCACCTCTCTCATAACTGTACTTGGGAACAAGATTCCAGGACATGGGCTTTTGAAACTGTGGAAGGATAAAATCATATCCAAACCATACCAAGAGGCATTCTCCAAGAAGTAAACATTTCATTGACAACTGAAAATATTCAAACACAGACTTCATGAAAGTAAAGTATATTTGATTATTCAAGTTGTACGTTATTCAACAACTGAAAAAAATTCCAAATTATATATGAAAACAATTTTATATGATTTAATTCAAACCTACACTAAAACTTGTTACAAATATTCATGAACATGTGCACATATATATTTTAATATATGTAGTGTGTTTAAATAGCTTGAAAAAGTCATGATGCCAGGCCTGTCTGAAAGAGGGAAACACATCTTTTATGCCCTCCATGATTTCAAACAATAAGTTTATAAACAGGATCATTAAGAAATAAGCCAATGCTAAGCTAATAAATAGAGGTAAATAAACAAATAACAATTCTCTTTACTATGTAGGCAGTCTTTTCTGAGACTTTTTTATGCCTTTCTTGGTTAGAAATTTCAGAACCATAAAAACATCTCTTGACAAGAAGTACAAAGTCATTGATAAGACAGCATTGAATCCTAGGAAATAGGAACCTCACATGGAATGCAAATATTTATTTCAGTTATTTGTATATCTTATAGTATGTAGTTGTCATTCATTTTTATTGCTGTTTAAAATTTTATCATATAAACATATCACAGTTTGTTTATCTATTTTATTTTTCATATGTATTATAGATGTTTTTGGTTTGAAGTTATTAATATCAAAGATTCTGTGAGAATTTGTTCACAGGTTTTCCAGAGAATTTGTCATTCTGGTTTGTGGAGCCAGGAGTAGCAGGTTAGGATATAACATCTATACATTTTCAACATAACTAATTAATGTCAAACTACTGTCCAACATGACAGTGCCAACTGACATACCCACTATAGGAAGGGATGCCTGACCATTTTACATTATGGCCAATACTTGAAAGATGAGGCATATAGCCTTTGTATAGGGTGTGCACCAGAGTCCCAGCATTTAGCCACAATAAAAAAATTAGTGAAATAATTCCTGTTTCTCCACTTTTTAAATAATTTGTGAAAGATGTTATATTTTAGTGTTTGCAAATTTCAGCCTTATAATATTTCTGTAGAGATATTTATATTACAGGTTCAAGTCATTTATTTGTTCTTATGTCTTTAAAAGTTTAAATGTGTGTGTTTTTAAAGTTTGTTTGGTGTTATCTTCTAAGTATCATCCATGTCATCTATTTTAAAATGAATACACATATTATTATTTAATATGTCCACTCATTAATGTCTGAAGAATATACTGTGGTTTCCTTTTCAGATTATGTTATTGTTTATGTATGTGGTCTATTTGCCTTTTTATTTTTTTTCTATTTTATTCTTGAATAATCCTAGCAGAGTTTGAAAAACTGATTATTTCAAAGAAATGACTTGTGGCATTATTAAGTACAATCTCTGATTATATATGAAAATATAAAAAAATTGAAATTATTGGTACCATCTGAATATTGCTTCTTTTATATAATAAATTCATTTATTTTTGCCTTTTATCTAGTTTGTTGAAAACTAGAAAACTCATTATATTTTCAGTCTTTTTTCCTGTAGTGTACATATATACATATTCTAGTAAATGGATGGATATGGATTTAGACATAAATATTTTAAGTTTGTATAGATACATATCCATTTGAGTGTTTCAATGGCCGTTGCCTACAACTGTGGATATGTTCATTACTACTTAGTATTTTCTAGCTTCCATTTTCATTTTTTTAACCCATGAGCTATAGAGAAATGTTTTTATATTCCAAATATATAAGGGCATACTTTCAGTTTTTCAGTCTATCTCCCTAAGTGTCACAAGTATAAAAGAGTTACAGAAAATATTATATATGATGTAAATCTCTGGAAATTTGATAAGGTTTGTTTTATGATATAATGTTTCATGAAATTTTGTAAATGTTCTTTTTGAATTATTTTTTAATCTGTTCCTTAATTGGGGAGATTTTTTATACAATTCTGTTTCCTCTAGATCATTTTGATTTTCTGCATTAATTATAATTAATTCACAGTAATTGTAAATTTTCTGTTTTATTAAATCTGTAAACTTTGGCTTATGTATTTGACTTTATATTTTTATTGTATGTATGCATATGAAATGTTTGTATCATTTTGTTAAGTATTTTATTATTATAATCATAATTATTACTAGTATGCTTTTTTTCTATAAAATCTATTTTACCTTACAGGTAGTAATTGAATCTCAATCTTTCCTTATGTGTCTCTTACAAATAGTATTTCCTTTTTCATTCAGATCCACGTAGGATTGTCTTTTACTTGAATTATTGTGTTCACTTCTATCTAATGAAATGTATGTTTAATTAAATTTATGTGTTTTTTTTAGTCTGTGTCATTTGTCTTTATTCACTATTTTTATTGTAAAATATGAAAAAATACAAATAATACAAATTTCACATATTAAATTATAAAAGTATCAAATCTATTTTCTTTCTCGATTATTTATAACATATATTCACATCAGATTTATGTCTCATTATTATCTGTCTCTATTATCCTTTTATTTTCCATCCTGGGGATCGAACCCAGGGCCTAAGAACATAGTAGGCTAGTAGACAGGTGTTCTACCACTATAGAACAGCTATACCCCAGCCCTCAAACCCTCAAAATTCTATTGTTATAGATTAACAGAGACAATAATATTATTGTTTTCTATAGTTATTATCTATTTACATTATCCATTTTTGTAATATTTTCCTTGCTATTGTTTGGTTGATAAAATATCATGGCAATTTTATGAACAATCACATCTTCCCTGCCTGGAATTCATGCTTTATAAAGTACTTTAATGAATATCTTTGGAGGTTAAGTCATTAATTGCTTTAAAATGCCATGATTTTTGAATCAGTCCTCACAGATATTTGAATTTCTGTTTAATTTTTCTTCCTTGGGGCTGAATCTCTGGAATGACTTATTATCAGCTTTGAAGAATCCTCAGTCATTCTCTACATGCATATTGCCTCTGTGCAGTTCTCTCTCCTGTTTTCCTTCTTGGAGTCATTCTATTGTCCCAAACCAAATTCGTTGCCTTAAATTTTATGTTTTGTTTCTCCCTGTGCTTTATCAAAACAATACCTTCTGATCTACATCTATTATATTAATTCAAATTTCTGCTCTGTCAAC
The DNA here is from genome assembly GCF_052094955.1 of Ictidomys tridecemlineatus. Classification (NCBI taxonomy): domain Eukaryota; kingdom Metazoa; phylum Chordata; class Mammalia; order Rodentia; family Sciuridae; genus Ictidomys; species Ictidomys tridecemlineatus. The sequence goes on from NC_135485.1 coordinate 86,222,858, forward strand.
TTTACTTTTAAACCCTTTCAACAGTGCTTTTAATTTATTTTATTGTAGTTATCATGACTCTAGTCTTATTTTGTCCTTTCCAAATTCCTTTCTGTTTATTTTGTATAGCCCCGTAGATATTGTCAGGTTGCTGTTTACTTTTTCAAACACAGTATGCTTAGTCATTTTTAAATTCATCTTGGACATTTCTACTATTTCAAGCATCCGTTTGCCTCATTCTGCTTTCTGCATTTCTCCTTTCTCATGTGCATTTCTCATTGCTCATGTGGCCTTGCTTTTTTGAATATGTCATTTTTTATTGTTTTGATTTATGTTAAATCTGGTTTCATTGATACCTAAAAATATAAAAGTGAACCTATTAATTAATATGATGTTTTAATACATGTATATTTTGGGTAGTGTTTAGATGATATTTATCTCTTTGAACTTTAGCATTTCTTATGGTGAAAAGTTTTGAAACATTTTCTGCTTACTTTTGGAATATATGCTACATTATTCTTGTCCTTATCTCACCATAACTCATCACCCATTGGTCAACCTTTCCCCATACCTCCCTCCTCTCACCAACCTCTGATAACCCTCATTCTATTTTTGGATTCTATGGGATCAACTTTTTTAGATTTTAAAAATGAGAGAGATCAAAGATACTTGTCTTTCTAGGCCTGGCTTGTTGAGTGATGCTATTTTTTACTGCATGCTAGATACCCTGTCCAGTGAGTTTTTATATCATTTAAAATATACTTTCCATTGTGTTTCATTGTTTTTCAATAGGAGTTTATTTTCAATAAGCTACCTCATCATTACCAGGCAGGGAGCTCATTCATGTTCTCTTTTAAAATTCAATTGATAGATTTCAGTAGATAAGGGGAAAACAGTTAAAAACGAAAGAGAAAATGTAGTTTAGAGGATAATTTATTTTTTTATTATGTTTCTTTGAATTTAGTAAACCTGGTTATTTTCTTAACTATGCTCAATATTTATAATATCACCTTAAAAGTATTTTTAAAGCAGTACTTAAATACATAAAAATATTTTATATTTTATTTATATAATATTACAAAATTTCAAGACAAACTAAGTATCTAATGTTGATGAAAAACATAATTTGGAATATGTACCAATCAATCAAGATTTATAAAATGTTCTTAGTGATGTAGAGAGCTATTTGTGATGTGATATTTGGTTTAAAAATGAAGCATATAAAATTGTTTAACCAGTATCACTTGAATTATGCATAGCAATGCAAAGAACTTGTCTTTGGTGGAGAAAAAGGAAAGTGTTTTCTCTATGAATTGAGAAAATTTCCAACTTTCCTAGATTGTATATTACTTAAAAGCAAAGAGAAAAACTTGGTAAATAAAGGAAAACAAAAGGAAAATACCTAAGTACTTCCTTCTAATGCCTATAAATAATTAAGTGCGTATTTTCCTTTTACATTTTTTCCAAGAATTATAAACTTAAAACTCTTTGAGAAAACAACAACAATGCAAAACAAAATAAAAGCCTGCAGTAATAACAGCAATAATTCAGAAAAAAAATACAGCTATGGAATTCTGTCTTCTCTCTGTCATCTGTCAGCATTATGCCATCTGTCTTCAGCCATAGCTTATTCTCTCCTGTTTTGAAACCTGGTTTCAAATATCCTCCTTTTGAATCCCAGCACACTTTGTGCTGCAGCCTTCTCCACATGAACTTCACAAACTGGAGGTAACTTGTTTGTATCACGCTTGGTTGAGTATCCTTCCTTTCATCATCTGTGCAAATAATTTTATAAGTCAAAGCCCAGAAAAAAAAGTTGTCTGGGCCACAAAACTGGCTTCTGTCAGGTGTCATTTAACTTTTTCCTTTCAACTCTAGGCAGAGATCTTGTCAGAATATCTTTTTTAGTTCCTTATCCACTAGCCACTTATAGAGCAGATGTCCTTAGGTTAACAATGGTCTTTTCTCCAAACTTATTAAATTTAGTGCTCCTCTCAAATAAATTTCTAACTAAATCTCAATTTTCTTATTTTCCACCTATTATGGAATCCACAGTGGCATCCCTTCTAAGATTCTTAACTTTTCTACATAGATCCTAGTTATTCCCCACTGGTGCAAATTGGGTCCAGAATAGAAAGCTTCTTGTTGCTTTTGCCATCGACCAATGATTAATGTTGCTAAGGTGAGTCTTTCAGCAGATACCAAGATAAAGAAACAAAAACAAGGCTGTCATCCTGAAAGTTTCAGGACAAGGTGTCCAAAATGGACATAATGTATCCTTTTCTTTATTATAGTTGCCTGCAATCCCAACATTATCATTGTTCTCCACCTTCATAAATGCAAAAAGATTCCTCCAACTTCCTCTCTTCTATTTTCCAGAGTATTCCAGGAATTAAATGTAAGTTCACAGGCTTTTGTTTAGGTCAGACTAATTTAGAAGTTGTTCTTTATTCCTTTGATACTTCAGAACTAGAAAAATATTCATTCCTTAAGGATATTTTAAATACCACTATATACCTGTATATATGTGCAGCCAGTCAGGATTATGCACAAATATTGCCATTCACATGGTCTCTGCTCATTAATTTAATTGGCCTATAGTTATCTGGTCTTCCACAGGGAAACAAAATAGTGTGAAATCCTTCACCATTTGTATTTTAAGAGGAGAGAAAAATGCTTTATTTGGAATATTGCAACTTTTATTTGGTGAAAGCTACTATTAACATATTTTCATAAGTTTCTCAGCCTAACAACAACAGGAGTAAAAGGTGTAAGGGCCATGTAATATTAATGAAATTAAGACGACGTGAGATGAAAGGGAGTTCCACTAGAGAGGCCTAGTGTGACAATATGACACATATTTGCATATTTTATATTTTAAATCTTTTTAGCACATCCAAGTTGATATGTGGATATAAACATGCATTGCCAGTTTTTAGCATATTATAAACCCTCAAGACTTTGCATGCATGTTAACATGTTTCATTATTTCTGTAGATTTTAATTTCCAAATTGCATGATTTTGATGGAAGGAAGCTGGAAGTCAAGGCATCTGGCCTCTGCCCCAGGCAAGCACAGACATTTCCTTGAATATTTTGAGCAGAAGCAGTCTGTTGATTTGTGGGGCAGTGGGGAGAAATTAAAAAGAAATTGTGCTGCCCAGAGCATAATTTGTTTGGTACACATATTAATTAATTGTTAACTTGACCATCCTGGCAAGAAAGCTAAAGCATTAAAGTGTAGGTGTGCCAAAGGAGACAAGTTGTGAGGGGCTTTTAGAATCCATTTTCTCTCCTCTCAGCCAGTTCCAGCTCCTGTTGAGCATAGAGATTATTGAAAAACTGGTTTATTAAAAAAAAAGAAACAAGGCAAGCAAAAGGAGTTTGAAACTGTGTTTATTCTTTAAAACAACTGAAGAGATTTTCAGTTGCTCATTTTCTTTTCCGGAACAAAATATTTCTTGCTGGTTAAGCCAAAGTTTTTCCAAAAGACTGACTGGCAAGGCCATGTTTGGCTCAAAGAACATAGTTGCATCAAGTTGATTTTCTTAAAGGTTTTTGTTTGTTTGTTTGTTTGTTTGTTGCATGTATCAGTCTAAAGCAGTGTGAAATTAGTTCATGGATTATCTCCAAAAAAAAGTTAAAGATAAGGAAACAATAAGAAAATTTGTCTCCTAGTTCATTACCTTGACCTTTAAGAAAAATAGATGACCTTTAAGGACACTTTCCAATAATCAAAATCAAAATTTATTTTTATTGGTATGGAACCCTCATATTCACTTATTTACTTTTACCAAGTGTTCAATAGGATTTTATTTTAATTTTCAGTGATATGCTAAATGATTTAATGGTAAGAATATTCAGGTTATGCATTTTCTCATAAATGGTGAAAGTACAGACTAATTATCAACTATTCAGGAATATATTTGGATAACACAGAAATATGAAAATGCTCTTGGACATTTTACAGCGATGGAAAGTAAATCAAATATGCATTAGTATTCTAATGAAATTTATAAACAAGAAAGATAATTCTTAGATTTCTGAAACACATTTTACTACTTTAAAAACATTGTTACTCATTTGCAAATTTAAAAATTCTTTGTTTTTTCCTGACTATTCTTTTCTAGAACTTCATATGTAATTACAAAATACCTAAAATAATGCTTCCCAAAACTACTTTTTCATAGGTTATGGTAGTGTATGTAGAAACAGTTGAAGCTGTAATTACATTATATGCAATCATATAATGTTGCAGTAAAATATCCAAATTATTAAAAAATATCCCTAACACTCAGAGCACAAGATAGTTAGATAATAGTTGTTGTCATCTCCTTCTCTTCAGCCAATAACTTGATATTAACTTATAGGATATAGGTCTAATAATGCTAACTTAGACTATCGAGATTTTTAATTGCTGTTTTGTTTCTGTTCATTGCACTTTTTTCAGCTCTCCACTTGACCTTTCTTATGGGTGGAAACTTTGGTCTATGCCCCTATATTTGGAGCCAGTTCATATAATGATGAGAAGTTTATCTGTGAAGAATTGGGAGGTGAGCAATTCCTAACATATCATTGGCACTTGGTAATTGTTCTATCAAAATCTTACACTGTCTGATACAATAAGGATGAAGTTCAGCTTCTGTGAGGGTATTCTCTTGAACTATGTTCTATCCTTATATTAAGTCACATTTATACCTTTTTTCTATTTCATCCTGCCTAATGAAAAATGGTTTCTTCCTGTAGCTCAATCAATGTGATTTCCATGCTATTTCCCTTTATAGTTCCTACTTGATCTATTCCCATTTGCCTGAAATCCTCTCTTCATACCCCTAAGTACAGGCTGAGTCTTCCTTAAATGTATTTCTCTCCCACAAGAAGATGTCATCTTCTTATTACAATAAACATTGGTGGCATGGACTCTGCTCAGTACAACCATTGGACTCTCTTACACTGATGTTCACTGACCTGTGGCTAAGCTAATTACATCTTTGGGGAATTTTGACTTGGGAAAAATAAACATATTTGTCAGAGCCAAACTCCATTTCCCTTGCTCTTCTGGGTCCCAACCTTTTTTTTCTTTTTATGGCTTTCCAATTGCCTGACCCAGAGTATGCTTCTGCTGATCCATCTGTATGTTCCCCCAGATGAGGTTCAACTGTGAGGTTGAATGGGCTCTGCATATAAATCTGCCATCCCAGTGTTAGTGTGGCTGTGTGACTCATATTTGTCTCAAATGAAGAGAGAACATTGGTTGATTTGTCATCTTTGAATATTTGATCAAATGAGTTATCTCTCTTACTAATTCACAAAGTATCAAGTTTTTCTGAATGTCTCACAGTCCTTCAAGTAAATTAGTCAGTGACACAAATGGTAAAATTCCCCCATTTATGTTCTCTGTTTCTTTTGTGGTATAACATCTTGACTTTCTGATTATTTGTTTCTTCTTTGAATCTTACGTGACATTTAATCAAAATCCACAATCAGAAAACTAATTTAACAAGGGCACATAACTCTTGCTGAATCTTCTACCTTAGAATAGAAAATGTGAATACTAAATAATAAAAAGAAGTATGATAATATGTATGAAATACAAAGTGATAGTGTGAAAATAATAAGGACTTTCAGGGAATGTTTACTGTGAGTCAAGTACTGAATTATATTACTTCTTCCTGTGGCAGGCTTGGAGGAAGAAATTAGTTCATGGATTATCTCCAAAAAAAAAAGTTAAAGATAAGGATACATTTTGAGAGAAGAAAACTGAGGTTTAGACAAGTTAAAGAACTTTATTAGTGCTTTGCACTGGAGACATAGAAGCATATTTTAGACTTAATCATCAAATTATGGAGCCTGTAAACTTATGCTTTCTGGCATCCTCCGTGTTAACTACAGTTAAAAAAACAAAAGTCTTCTTCCAATTCAAACACTGAAGAAAGATGGGCTCTTGTTGATCCAGGATTAGAATAGGAAAAGAGAACTGCTCAATCTTGCTTCACACTAACTTTTTTCTCTGGGCCTGGGGAAGTGACTTGATGATGTGTTTGGTATGTGAGGTCCATGGATTGATGCCCTAGCACCACATGAAGAAGATGACTGTCTAAAAGAGCAGACTTTAAGCATACAATAACTTTCTTTGTAAAGGTTCCAGATGTTGAACTAAATATTTGAAATATTCCATGTTTATTACCTTATCAAATACGAATGTTTTCCCTGTCATTAAGTTATTCTGCATTCTTAGTTATGCCTCCCTCCATGTAGGTAAATTTCCAAATTTCCCAGGGTTTCCAACATCCAAAAACACAATTGGGTAGCCTTGTCACTACCATACCAATGTCCATTCTTCCTCATATGATTTCTTAGAATGTAGTGCTTTCTATGGTTCTCTCAAACCACAGACTTCTTCAATCTTTTTGGGTTTTGTTGATTTCTAGATCCCAGTTACACTTCTCTTACAGAACTTTATATTTCCCTTTATTCATTTCCATACTTATTCATTCAATTACTAATAATTGGCTGCTTAATGTTAGACCCAGACTTAGGGTCAGACAATGAAATAATAAATAAATCAAATTGAGCACTACTCTTATTGAAGCATAGTGATAACAACAAAAAATCAAAAGAATAAACGACTACAATAAGGTGATGATTTTTATGCTTGATGGCAAACACAGTAGAAATCTAAGTAGTGGTACAATTTTTTCAATGACGGAGATAATAGGTTAACAGATGGGATATAGGAGCTGGATGGAGTTAGGAAGAAAAGGAACACAAGGGAAGTCAGTAGATCCAGATGAATATTCCTTCAGAAAGTGGTCAGGAAAAAATTCTATGAGTCAATTCAGGGCCAAAATTGCAAGTATCTTAAAGTCATGACAAAGCCCCCAATCTCTGTTAGGACCAAAATTTTAAACAAGGGTAAAAATAGGCATAAAATCATTCGTGTGGGTATATGTGTATGAAATTGATGACATTGTTACAGCTGGCTTTGGGAAGATCACTCTGACTCACTGTATAGCTTGTATTGGCAAATGGTATGACTGCAAGTAAGGAAACAGGTTACGAAAGTATTGAAGTATTTCAGGTGAGAGTGGACAGGGGCCTCCACAAGATGCTTGCAGTGGAAATCAGAGATAAATAGATATGGTTCATTAAAAAATTATGTATAAAAGCCATAGATTGAGAAATTGAGCAGACCTGGGAAGTCAGATCTCTGACTATGGGAGCTACATGAGTGGATGCAGGAGAGGAAAAAGTAAGGGAGTCAATATAAGAAGTACAAATAGCACTTAAATATTTCTTATGTATTATTCCTTACTGTCAGGTACACAGTTGAACTATGAGTTTTCTATTCAACAGAATGTAAACTCATAAGTCAATAGGTGTCTTGCTTTATTTCTTTTGCATTTCTTACATAGCTCAGGATCCAGTTAAAAATTCAATGAGGGATCAGTACTTGCTTAATGCCTACAGATAAGATATCAGATTCTACCTCAGATACATCATTATGGGATACCATTTCACCAATTATAAAATAGCAGTTCTATTTAACAGGTGTAATGTAGAGCTTTTCTTCAATATTCCTGTTGTTGAACCGGGATTTCTGAAATCTGCTTCATGGAATATATACAGCTATGCAGCAAAAAGTAAATGGGGAAATCTGTTTTCAGAAACTGGGAAGAAGGGATCATATTCAATATTCTTAGGAAATTGGAGGAGGTAGAAAAAAATAACAAGGCTGGCTAAGTTTCCTTTTGTAGAAGTTCACTCAGGCATTACAGTTCTTTTCCCCTGAGTTTGTGTTTTTCCTTTCTTCTTTACTATCTATCACTGCTTGTAAAACTCCTTCACTAAAAGATCTTAAAGTTCACAGTAAAGCAATGCAATTATTCTGGGTCATTCCTTCTTACCTTTTAACCTAATCTTCAGAGGTGTTGGGACTGAAGAAGCACTGCTCCTGCCCAAAAGGAGCCTAATCTTGTCTCTGAAAATAGCACTTCCTTGCCAAGAAGAACTTCCTTTGAATGGCTGCAATGACAAGAAAAAGGAGCCAGGCTTCATTAATGGCCCTGGGCATTAAGTCAGAGTGCCCTTCCTCTCTACAGAGAATAACACTCTCAGCTTACTAAAGGTTTTCTTTATGTTTTTTTTCCTTTTTCCTTTTATCCTTACAACAGCTGTTGGCAGATAGCTTTGAAACAGCTCATTACTGACTTCTAATTTAATAAGCTAAAATAGTGAGGAGGAGGGCAATGAAGATTCAGATGTAACTATAATTTTTGGAATGCCTACTATGTGATGGGTTCTGGGATTGATATTGCCATGACAACCTCTAAGATGGCAGACATGAGCCTGGTCTAGTACCTAAAAGAGGACTTAGTGTTGCTGTAAGAAAATCATCAAAGCTGAGAAATCTGAACCAGGACCTTAACATGCCACATGCAGTGATCTTTTCACCACATCTTATACCTGATTATGCCAGTTTCTAACTCTCAACCAACAGGTTCACCTTCTGTGTACTAGGGAAACCGTTAGTCTCTTTTTTCTATCTGTCAACTTTTGGTCAGTACCATGCATTCTTCTGGTCCCCGCTCAGGCAAAAATGGTTCTCTTGCTATTTCACTAGTCTCCTCCCTGCCCTTGAGCTTTGAATCTATTTCCTTCTGCCTACTTGGTGGAACTCACTCTCTGCATCATCTGTCTACCCTGAAACCCCTGATTCTTTGCAATCTATGTGTGCTGCTAAAACCAAATATCATAAATATGGTGGCTTATAAAAAGAATAAGTTTATTTCTCATAACTCAGGTAGCTGGGAGGTTCAAGATAAGGCACCTGTGAATTTGGCATACAGTGATATCCAGTTTTGTGGTTCACAGGTGAGAATTTTTGCAGCATCTTTATATGGTGAAAAGGACAAGGCATATCTCTGGTACCTCTTTGTATAAGGGCACTAATACCATTCATAAAGACTCTGTACTACAGACCTCATCACTTTCCAAATATTATCATATTCATGACTAGGTTGTAGTGTACAGATTTTTGGGGGGAACATAAATATTGAGACTATAATAGTTCTTTCTGGCCTTCCAAACTTCATTTCCTTCTCACAGGGAAAACACGTTCATTCTATCCTTAAAACCCAAAGCCTTAAGTCATTCCAGTATCAAACTTTAAAGTTTATGTTTATCTAAATATCAAAGTCATATATAAATAGAAACTTAAGTAAAAAAATTATCCTGAGGCAGATTGCTCTCCAATTGTGAACTGGTGAAATCAACCATGTTAGACGCTTCTAAAATATAATGGTTGAACAGTCATAAGATAGACATTTTCATTTCAAAAGGGAGAAATAGAAATGAAGAATAAGTTAAATGTCCCAATATGTCTTAAATTTTAAGGTTTGAGAAAGAACAATGTTTCACTTGCACATCTGCCTTTCAGACCCACCAATGCAGGAGTTTCACCTTAACAACTCTTAGGGAGGGATTGGGTACTGAAGACTCCAGTTGGTCTAGGCCTTATGGTTTTGCTTGCCAAAGATCCCACTGTAGCTCTCATGATTTGTGGTTGCATTCTTTTGCTTTTCTCAGGCTTAAATCATAAGTTGATGGTTCTACTGACCTGGAGTTGTAGAGTTTTATACCCTTGGATTTTGTAGGAATTGCTTCAGTCAAATCTCTCTGCACTGGGCCTACCCCTGGGTTGGGTCTCTGTCTGGGTTTCATGACCAGGATCTAGGGAGCACCATGCTTGAATTCTAGGTAGAAGTAGTCAAAGCTCCAGCTTGTGCACACTGGATGCCAAAAGAAAGGTTTCCACATGGATACTGTCTAGTTTAGTCACCAGATGCCACAACCAGCACAGCCTAACTAGCAGGTTCCAGTAAGGAGCAATGGGATATTGGAAGAAATAGAGTCAACACATGCAGATTTTGAAGATAAAGCATCTGGAGTTGGCTGGAGCACTGATCTCTGATGGAAAAGCAGGTCTAAAGAATTATACCATCAATCTTTATTATAAATGTCTCTAACTCAGATGAAAGACTATGCAAGCATTATTCTTTGTATTCATGAAAGTTACAGAATTAGCAACAGTATGCAACTATTTCCTCAGTCACATTCTACAGTTGCCATGTGCAATGTTAGGAGCATTGTGTGGCTCTCAAGAAAGTCCATTGTTTAAAGTTACTAATTCCTGGACAGATTTAGGAGCAGAGGAACTGGTGAAGCATTGTGCTTATCTTAGCAAGGAAGTTCATTCATTCCCAGGAACTGCTGTGCCTGAGAATAAGGTAGAGTCTGATAAGACTCTAGCATGGAGGTCATCTACATAGCAACTGGGTATCCTATGCCTTTGCACAGAAACCGTCCCAATCACCAAGTATGCCACAGCCATGAAGTCATCAGGGACCCCAATCTCAGACACTGCTCTCCTAGTTACGGTCACTGCTCTCCACAATCAGTGTCTTCTTGAGTGGAAATCAGCCCTCTGGGTTGTGCTATACTTCAACCAGCCGGAGGCAATAGTGGAGCATCAGAGAAGTACTGTGCTAGAATGCAGCAAGAAGATCCTTGAGGTGTTGCCAGGCACTGAGCACTGAAGTCCTGCAAGTGCTCCCTATTTGAAATTGCTCTGCCCCAAGACCTTTCCACTCTATGTCTATGGATGAGAGTGACAGCATCAGTGATCTTAGAAATGCCTTCAGGTCCATTCTTCCATTGTCCTTGAAGAATAGTATCTGGCTGACCCATAAGCATCTCCTCATCCAAAGGTCACAGGCCTGCACTTTGATCCTTCCTCCTGAACATGCTTTCTCATGTTTTACAATTTGGACAGTTTGGAGATTTTTCCATATCTTTGATTTATGCTTCTTTTTAATGAAAAATTCCACTTTAAAACATTTTTCTCTTTTCACATTTTACTATAAGCAGTCAGCATGAGACATGTGGCACCTTCAATACTTTGTTTTAAAATTCTTTAGTCAAGCATCTTGTTTCATTGTTCACAACTTATATTTTTCTTTGTAATTCTAGGACACAAACAAAATTTCAACCAATTTTTTTTTCCAGTTCATGGCAAGATTCAATTTTCTTTTGGTTTCCAAAAATAGCTTCATGTTTTCCTCAGAGACCTCATCAGAATGATCATTTTCCTACATTTCTATGAATATTCTTTTTTAAATTGATTTTTTAAAAAATAAATGAAAGTGGAAAGGATTACAATTCTTATTACACATATACAGTATACTTTATCAGATCTCTGGTTGTATATAAAGTATATTGACACCAATTTGTGTCTTCATACATGTACTTTGGATAATGATGTCTATCACATTCCACCATCCTTGCTAATCCCCTGCTCTCTTTGTTTCCCTCCCACCCCTCTTCTCTATCTAGAATTCATCTATTCCTCCCATTCTCCCCCTCCCTACCCCACTATCAGTCAGCCTCCTTTTATCAAAGAAAACTTTCGGCATTTATTTTTTGGGGATTGGCTAACTTCACTTAGCATTATCTTCTCCAACACCATCCATTTACCTGAAAATGTCATGATTTTAAAATTTTACTTTTCACACATCAGATAGAGCACTAATCTCTAGGGTATATAAAGAACACAAAAAGCTAAGCAAACACTTCTCAGAAGAGGATATACAATCAATCAACAAATATATAAAAATATGTTCATCATCTCTAGCAATTAGAGTAATGCAAATCAAAACTACTCTTAGATATTTTTTCACTCCAGTCAGAATAACAGCTATTAAGAATACAAGCAACAATAAGTGTTGGTGAGGATGTGGAGAAAAAAGTACACTCATACATTGTTGTGGGACTGCAAATTGGTGCAGCCAATATGGAAAGCAACATGGAGATTCCTTGGAAATCTGGGAATGGATTCATCATTTGACCCAGCTATCCCTCTTCCTGGTCTACACCCCCCAAAGACTTTAAAATAGCATATTACAAGGACACAACCATATCAATGTTTATAGCTAAATTGTGGTGCCAGCCTAGATGCCCTTCAATGGCTGAATGGATAAAAAAATGTGGCATATATACACAATGAAATTTTAGTCAGCAATAAAACAGAATAAAAATCGTGGAAGTTCTTTATCATGACTCTTTCAGTCAGCTTTTTCATCACTGTGACCTAAAGGTCTGGGAAACACACACACACACACACACACACACACACACACACACACACACACACTGAAGGGAAAGTTTATTTGGGGCTCATATTTTCAGGGGTCTCAATCCTTTGATTACCAATTACATTGATTTGGGCCAGAGGCTGGCAGAACATCATAGTGGAAGGGTATAGTGGAGGAAAGCAGTTCAGAAAAAAGATGATTAGGAAGAAGAGAGATTTCTTCTTACCAGACACAAAATATATACCCCAAAGTCATGCCTTTACTGACCTACTTCCTCCAGCCAATCCCTATCTGCCTATGGCTGTGAATTATTAAATCCTTATCAGTGGATTAATAAACTGGTTAGGTTACAACTTTTATTACCCAAACATTTCATCTCTAAACTTCCTTTTGCTGTCTTACACTTGAATTTTATGGGGATACCTCATATCTAAATCATGATAATGACCATGTGAATGGTCTCTAAGAAGATTGACACTTTCTGTACATCACTGCCATTTTGAGTCCTAACAGAAGCAATCACTATGGTGTATTCATCATGGTATAGAATTTTTTCCTAGCATGAACCTCACAACTCTTCTTTTCTCTATTAATTACCCAGTTTCAAAGTCATTTCCACATTTTTAGCATTCATTGTAGGAGTATTAAAACTCCTCAGTACCAAATCTATCTTAGTTCAATCAGGCTGCTCTAGCAAAATATCATAAATTTAGTGGTTTATAAATAATACAAATTTATTTTTTTCACTATTCTAGAGGCTGGAAATCCAGCAGAAGATTTGGGGTACATTTGGGCTCTGTTGGAAAAAATCTTCCTTATTCAGAAAGTGGTAATATATTACTGTGTACTCAAGTGTTGGAAGGGAGAAGGTGACTCTCTGAGGTCACTTTTAAAGGGAACTATTTTCTTTCGTGTGACCATCATCACTTTTTGTGATTAAGTTTCAACATATGAATTTTGGGAGGACTCAAACAGTCAGGCCACAGCACCAATCAATTAGCATTTATGTTTGTTCAAGTCTCCACCAAATCAGAAAAAGAAAAATACAATACAAAACAGGAGACATCCTCTTTGATTCTTTATCTAACTAGAGCTTCTTAATTTATTACATTCACAGGACAACATCTTCCTCATTAAAAAAATTTTAAATATACTATCTTAATTAAGTATTGTCACACAGTAAATGCACAATAAGGTTCACCTGCATTTTTTCATAAGTATGCATACACTGCATCTGAGCACTTATTTGAACTGAATCTGATTTCAGGATTTGGCATGTAGACCCTACTTCTAGTCACTTTTTTTCCTTGGCTCTCAGAATACCACATTAGTTTGGTTTTCCTTTTTCTCTGAAGCCACTGTTTTTTTGGAATCCATTTAGATGTCACTGTTTTCTTATATATGCCCTTTTCTTGATGCCTTCCCCACTATCTTACTTGATCCTGTCATCTACTTCTATGAATGACAATTCAATGATGACTCAAAATTTATTTTTAAAATGCCAACATGTGCATATTAAAATTTATACCCTGAGTATCTGTGTAGATAACTCAGAAGCACTTCAAATGCAGCACTTTATTTAGAAAATCAGAAGGGATAAGAGGAAGGTAAGCCAGTATCCCCCCAAATATTGAATGTTACTTTCTAGTCCTTTGACTTGTGACAACAAGCAGAGGGACAAATGTGCACATTCTAAAGATGTTTAGCAGGTAGAAATGTCATGTTTTTTTGGATGGTTAGATGTATGAATGGAGAGAGAAATCTAATAGTATATATATTTACTCCCTTAAAATTTAAAAGAGGTAAATAATAAGCACATTATAAATGAAGCTAGAGAAATGTGCAGAAGTTAGATTGTGAATGGTCTTACATGCATTTGGCCATAATTCTAACCACAATGAAATGCTGTTAGAAAGTTTCAGACACAGGAAAGATATAAACAAATATGTCTTATAGAGAGCTTACTATGATTGCTTTGTGGGATTTACCAGGCAGCTGGGTAAACAAAAGAGATGCATATGATAAAAACAACTAGAATCACTAATGATTAACTTGTGCCAACATGATTAATGTGAGTAATAAATATGGCTGAAGATAAGAAGAGGGAAATTCTTTGAGATTGCAAGGGAAGGCTTCATAGAGAAAGTAAAAATTGAAAATGTGAGTTAAAGACATGGATGATGCATTAGATCTAAGCAGGGGGAAAAAAAGCACAATTTTCCAGGCTCACACCACAGAGTTGATATAGTTATATTCAGAAGCTAAAAGTTACTCACAAGGGATATTTTTTGGTAGAACAGTAAACTGACCAATCTGAATGTTGCAAGAGATTCACCTGAAGGAACAAAATAAGAAAAGATAAAGCAAGAGTGCTTGTAAATGACACTGATACCACCACTGAACAGATTTTTCCTAGCAATTGGAAGCCATTTCAAAGTCTGAGCATAGAATTTAGATGAACTATCTGTGCTTCAGGACAGTAAGCATGGTGGGAGATAATCCTATAGTGAAGACTAGGTGGATGAGACACAGAAAGCTAAGTACTGAATGGGTTTATGAGATTTGAGGTCAGGAGCCATCAAACTAAAAAAGCTTTGAAATCAATGGAATGAGACTGCTAGATATGATGGAGCATCAGGGGAAAAATATGAGGACTTTCAGAACATGAGATAGACATAATTACATTGTTTTAGTTCTATTCTAGTGTCTCTCCAAAATGTAAGCTGGAAATACATTTGATGACAGGATAATACTGCTCAGTGTTTCTTTATGAGGAAGTCTTGTATTCTTTAGTGAGAAATGAGGTGTTACTTATTCTTATAACAATGCCTGTATCTTCAACCTGTAGGGTATGATATTTAGGAATGATTGTTCCACTATGAGTACAAAGTCGACAATAGATCCATTATTACCTCCTGGTATCAATAGAGACCTCTTATATACAGGAAATGCTACCAAAGAGAACAAGAAACGATGGAGAAATATTGCCATTTTGATGAGAGTGATGTAGTATAGGAGAGAAGAAGTCAGAGAGACAGTAGGAATAAAAATCAGCTTTAAGTACGACATGTAAGTGGAATTTAATATATTTCAATAAGCAGAGAGACAAATGTGCAGATTCTAAAGATGTTTAGCAGGTAGAAATATCAGAGGTTTAATTAATTTAAACATTAAATTAATCTCAAGGAATCAGAATATTTTACTGGATAAAATAACTTCCAGGATTAGTTAGGAACTACTTGCCAGCTGATTCTAATACGTTTCACATATACTTTCAAAATAAATGGAAGAAAGTGTTGAATCACAGTATGATCACTAGGGACTCAGATATTTCTCATTGAAAGAATAAGAAAAGAAGAATAAGAGCCCATTTAGAGAACAATAAAAACAAACAAGAATTTGGGGAACCTGAAGTCACAGTTTTCCATACTATCTTGATAATTGTTAGAATAAGAAAAATAGGTTATTACTTGTGTTTCAACAGATTTGCCAAATGTTATGTATGTGTATGTCATTACTGGTGATAGTAGTAAGTATCATGGTTCTTAACACTGAGTTATTCACAAGACTTTAGTAAAACATAGCAAATATTCTAAGTATTAAAAAATCACAGACTTTTCAGAAAATGTAGTATTTGCCTTTGGACTGTGAGGCTCTAAATGAGAAAGTATGGCAAAAAGAATGATACAGAAATTCTAGTTAATAGAATACATTCTTCCTCTTTATCAGAATGTTAATTCTTACTAGTATGCCTCTTCTGAACACCCACAGAGCCTGATGGCACCCTTGAAAATTCCATCACCAAAGAATTCTCCAACGGAAACAGTGTCATCTTCCTGGAACACCATGCAGTGAAAACCCTCTGAGGGAACAAAGCAATCCTATGAATTTATGAACAGTTGGATAAGTCAAAAAACCTTTTTCTGCTTCTATGAAGAAGCCTGGATGGGCACAAGAACCTTGAGAATTCAAGTAAGTTATAAAACTGGGGAAGACAGTATGCAAAGAGGAAGTGAATTCCATACTTCTACCCAGGACCAATTCCAGTGGTTTTCCTCTAAAAAAATGTTGGGTGAAGAAGCCTCATCTATGTCTCTTCTGTTATTGCCTTGTCCTGAAATTTATGAAGGGGCCTTATAGTGAAATTGGAGGGGATGTAATTGCATGTAGTGTGTGAGTCAGTAACACTTAGAGATGTCTTTCCTCTGCAACAGAATAAAACTCTGTATTTGCAGGTGCTTTAACCCTCAGGGAAAGATTAGAGGGTAATTTCCCTTTGTGAAAAGTGTAGCACCCAACACAGAAGCACTGGACTCCAAAGCCAGTGGGGTGTGGTATGGTATGGAGGGAAGGAATGGTATAATGAGAGGCACAGTTGGAAGGCTAATCTGCTGTGTCACTCAATGATGCTCCAATGAACTTTGGTAAATGATTAGAACTCTATGGAAGGGTTATATTTGATAATTTCTTACAGCTCTAGCATTCTGGGATCTTATTATCTCCTTCTCAGTATGTCTAGGATAATCCCACTGATGCACGTGTACACTCATATATAAAAGACAATATCATAGTGTTAAGGCTTTGAGGTGAAAGAAGCTCATTTTCTGAGTGTGTATACCTACAAAACAGGTTTTATTCCTTAGATAATACTGCATTTCATTCTTTTCTCTTTTTGGGCATTATATTTATTATATCAAGTATCATACATGTAGTACACAGTTTTCATAAACACATCTTACTTAATCTTCACAATAACTCATTAGGGGAAAAATACAAGATATAATTTCTTTATTTAAAAAGTATAACAAAAGCATAAATTCAGATAGGATAATTAATTTGGCTGTTCTCATGAAACAAATCAGAGGAAGAACTGGAACTTGAACCTAGCCCTTTCTGATCTATATTTCCTTATACTAACTTATATACCTTATACCTAGAATTAAAACAGAAAATTTAAACAGTTCTGTGTTTAAAGTGCATCCCTCTGGTTCCAGAAATTTACAGAATCACTTTGATAAAATTCAAGGAAAAGAAATATTCTCACTTTATTTATGTTTCAATATAAGATAAAATAACCTTCATTTAGATGATTCAAGACATTAATTTAACATGAAAATACATGAAATATTTTGTTTGTTGAGTCTAAGAAAGTGATCACTTTTGTGGTTAACAAGTTTATTCTGAGATTCTGCAGAGCATGTGAGCTTAGCTGAGGAACTTGCATCATGAAACTGGACATCTTTTATTCTAAAAGAAAAAATAAATACTATTCTTACATTTTAAGCATTTTTCCTTTTCTTACCATTAAATTATCTCTCTTCTAGACTTGTATGTATAAATAGGGTTCTCCAGAAAAGAAAACTACTGATGAGGTATCTACCTATCTATCCATCCATCCATCCATTCATCTGTCTGAGAAAGAATGATACATGTACACATATCCTATATATATATATAGATACACCTAAGACATCTATGTATGTGATATAGATGAAGAGATTTATTTTTAATAATTGGCTCAAGCAGTAGTGTAGGCTGCAAAGTCCAGAGATCTGCAGGACAAGTTAGCTAGACCCAGGAGAACTGACGGTATAGTTCTAGTTTGAGTCCCAAGGCTTGAGAACCAGAAAAGCCAGTGGTATATTTATAGTCCAAATGCCAGCAGGCTCAAGACCCAGGATTAGGTAATGTTTCAGCATGAGTAGGATGATAGGAATAAATAATCAAAGTCCAGCTTCTAATGCAGGCAGGCAGGAAGAATTATGTCTTAAAAAGTTCTGCTTTTCCATTATTTCAGGCCTTCAAGTTGTTAAAAAAAGACCACACACATTAAAGAGGAAAATCTACATTATTCAGTCTATCAATGTGGAGATAAACACCCTGATAGAAACTCCATAACTGTGCTCCATGGAATATCTGGGCACCTAGTATTCCAGTCAGGAAACATGAAATTAACCATGACAACATGCTTGAAAAGGAAGCCTAAGGAGAATTGCCTGAGCCATAAGAAGAGGAGGACAGCTGAGCAGTGTTGAAATGTTTTTTCTCTGTCGATGGAAAACACCTTGAGTAGTCTTGAGAAAAAGGGCAAGTTTTCAAAAAGGTATGACAAAGCTGAAATTTTTAGAAATTAACTTATTAATTAGGACAAAAAGAAAAAGAAACATGGTAACAGAATTAAAATAACTTTTCCTATAATAGCTTTCAGGAACTTTTTTCAAAAAGATATTTTAAAAGTTTGGAGGAAAAATGTTAGTAATTTTAGTTCTAATATACCAAAAAAAGGGAAAATTTAAGGAGAATGACTTTCAGAATATATTTCTACTCTTGCTGCAATAAAATAATCTATAAATTTCTAGAACTCTCAGATTATATTAAAAGGATCTGAAAATTCCGTATAAGTGTATGGAAATTTTTGTGTGTGTGTATGTGAGAGAGAATTCTATGAAGGAGATAGTATATTATTTCCATTAGATTTTCTAAAGAGTCTGTAGCCTTCTCAAAAAATGTTTATAATTTACTGTCCAATAGTGAGCACTAGAGATAAGGCATACAGTCTTCTTTGGTTTGATAGTCCCTTCTAAAACCCTTGTTGAAATTTAATTGCCATTGTGACAGTATTGAACAGTGGAGCCTTTAAGTATAATCAGGTCCAGTGAGATCAATGCCCTGATAAGAGGCGTAATTTAATTATAATAGGAGTGGGATCCTACTAAAAGGGTAAGTTCAGCCCACCCTCCTCTATGTCTCACACATGCAAACTTGCCCTTCTACCATGCTATAATGCGATATGAAGTCCCTCACCAGGTGCTGTTACCATCCTCTTGTATTTTATAGCCTCCAGAACTATGAGACAAACAAACTTCTTCTGTTTATAAATTACAGGTTATGTAGTATTTTGTAATAGCAGCAGAAAATGGACAAGGACAGAATGGGAATGGAAGAAGCAGCATGGTAGGGTAATTCACAAACTGAAGAGATTTTCTAACTCACTCTTGATTTCTGGGGAAATCTGGGAATCTGCTTGCATAGGTCACAGTGTTGAAAGGACAAAATAAAAGCCACCAGTTATTTGTCACAATGAGGCCTTGAGAGGAAATCCATCCATACTCCTTTTTTTAAAAATTCTCCTTGCTCTTACTCCTCTCTCCACCACCCTCCTCAGCTTGAACCCACAGGCAAGCAAAAAGGATCCCTTGAACAACCTCTGAAAGAAGGCAACAATGTGTCAAAGTGCTGGCCTAAAATATATTGCTCTGTTTTCTAATAATTGGGCCACTCAGGAAAGAATGCAAGCTCTTCAAGCCTCCTATCCTAGGCTAACACATGGGCATAATTTTAGTTTCTTCCTCAGTTGGTTGTTGTGGTCATAAATGAAAAAGTGCTTGAAAAGAATTTATCAGTAAGAATTTATAAAAAGAATTAGTAGTAGTTAAAGACATTTGATAGAATGTGCTCATTAATCTCCATTCCCTATAGAAATCACACTAAAATAGTTATAAAGAGATCTTTTCCAAACATAGAAATTCACCAAGAGAAAATAGAAAGGGAAACAATAGTGGTAGCATTTGGAACCTAGAAAGTTGTCAGATACTAAATCACATTCTTGACTCTCAAAACTTGAATTCAAAACTGGCACTGGATAAAGTACAGAATCAATTCATTGTAGGCTGCTAAAACCATATTTATCTCAAGAATTAGTGAAATAAATCTTTAAAAAATTCCTCAAACTTGGTAGTATCTTTGGGAATGGCTTCATGCAAGCTAAAAGTAAGAAAAATACATGAATATTTGTTTAGAAAATGTTTCTCAACTTAGGCAGTATACTTTTCAGAGACAACAAGAAAGATAAGTGAACAATCCATTGATAAACACTGAGTTAGACTTCTCAGATTCCTTCCCCTGCCTTGCATAGATAAGTGACCTCTCACCCGGTCAGAAGATTGGGATTTTATGCTCTGAAGAACCTAAGCAGTAGTCTCTGTGCAGGATAATGTCAGACACAGTTGCAGAAGAGCATTCCATGCTGCAGATCATGGTGTTAGTGACGGTTAAAACTCTCAGCCTCATTTCATAACTCAACCACCAGAATTTCAGCCCTCTTGATCTCTGCATACAGAAGAAATCAAGAGTCCTCTCTGGAAAATATAACCAGCTCATGTGAAAAGTTTTGAAAGTGATGACATGGATTATTCCTCAGTGAAACAGCTAAATGAGATTTTCCTCAGTGAACACTGCATTTGATGACTCCCACCCATGCTCTCAGAAGTTCCAGCAAGTGTTTTAATACACACTCATAAATAAGGAGATAAAAAAATGGAAACCAGGAGAGTAGTCATCCCAAATGAATACAAGTATAAACAGGTGGAAACAGAGAATTAGCAGGGAAAATAAAATGTCAGAAATAAAAAAAATAAAATATTTGATATTCTGAGAAAGGAAAATAGAGTTCAGGTAACTGTGGAGAGATTAAAAAATATCAAATATCAGGAGGATAATAAAAAGAAACATTAATATAACAAATAGAAGGTTCAGGGAATAAAAATTACAATATAAGAAATGAATTTAATAAAAATATATTGAGTAAGAAATTTTACAGGAAGAAGGATGACAGAACAGAGCTAAAATAATGAAGGAACAATGTTCAAATTAGAAAACCAGTAAAGGAGATTCAATGTCTATATCATAGAGTTTAAGAAATAAAAAGTACAGTAAACAGAGAAAGGAATTCAATAAAAACTAACACAAAACAATACCCAGAACAGAGGCAATTGAGTTACCAGAATGAAAGAGCTCATAAAGGGCTCAGAAAAATATATCAAAGTGAATTTATACAAAAATGTAGCATCTTGAACTATGGAAAAACAAAGGCAAACATGTTAGCAAGAAGCTTCCAGAGTAGAAAATGTTTACATGTTAAGAATTAAAAATCAAATACATTTCATAATTTATTTTTCTATTTGTATGAAAAATATCATTGAGATTTTAGTAGGAATTACATTAAGTCTGTATAATTCTTTTGATAGTATAGCCATTTTGACAATATTAATTCTTCCTATCTAGGAGCGTAGAAGATCTTTCCATCTTCTGAGGTTTTCTTCAATTTCTCTCTTTAGTGTTCTGTGGTTTTCATTGTACAGGTCTTTCACCTCTTTTACTAGATTAACTCCCAGGTACTTTATTATTATTGTTGTTGTTGTTATTATTATTATTATTATTATTATTATTATGGCTATTGTATATGGGGTAGTTTTCCTAATTTCTCTTTCAATGGATTCACTGCTGATGTAGGAATGTGTTTGGTTTAGGGGTGTTGATTTTATATCCTGCTAGCTTGCTGAATTAATTAGTTCTAGAAGTTTTCTGGCGAAATTTCTTGAATCTTATAAATGTAGAATAATGTCATCAGCAAATAGTGATAGTTTTTCTTTACCTCTTTGTATCACTTTAATTTATTTCTTCTATCTAATTGCTCTGTCTAGAGTTTCAAAGATGATGTTAAGTAGAAGTGATGAAAGAAGACATCCTTTCAGTTAATGGATTATAGGAGGAAAACTGGAATAAAATTTTGAATTTTTGTTAGGAAACAATGATTTCATTGAGTTAGCAGGACTTTCCTTCCTAACTCCTGAGTTTTTTTCCTCTTTATGAATACATTAAACCATGCTATTGGCCCCCTATCTTGCTCTTAGGATGTCTTTATGTCTTTCTCTGAACAACTTCCTCACAAGTACGGACTCTTTAGCTGTTACTGTGACATTGCAGTGTATTGTGATGATTGCCCCACTTCTGACTGTTGGAACGATGCTGCCTGACATTTACTCTATAGGGATTTTACTGATACTATTGTCATAGGTGTACAATTATGTAATAGTATCTTCTATAATGAACCAGAAAGTTGAAAATTAACAGGAATCATTTTCACCTGTGTGCTCCTTATTGTTCAGATTAGTAGTGTTTCTCTCTGGGTTTCTCTGTAGGTTATGGGCATCTTATAATCCATCCAACTTTAGGTAGTATATTCAAATTCTTGGTCTCTTAGTCTCTTTTTTAGCTGTCACAGGAACTTTGCCCTTATTAAATAATTTGATATAGGTGTTTCGTTTTCCATGTGTTCACAGGTCATCATAGCAATATGTAAGTATTATATTCCAGTGTTTTCTGTAGAGTATTAAATTCTGTATTGTGGATCATAGCCAACTTTTTCTTCTATCAGACGCCGTGTCTCTGATTTAATATCAAGCTCCTTGATCCATTTTGAGTTAACTTTTGTGCATGGTGAGAGAAAGGGATTCAGTTTCATTTTGATGCAAATGGATTTCCAATTTTCCCAGCACCATTTGTTGAAGATGCTTTCCTTCCTCCATTGCATGCTTTTAGCCCCTTTATCAAATATAAGATAGTTGTAGTTTTGTGGATTGGTTACTGTGTCCTCTGTTCTGTACCATTGGTCCACCCGCCTGTTCTGGTACCAGTACCACGCTGTTTTTTTTTACTATTGCTCTGTAGTATAATTTGAGGTCTGGCATCGCTATACCACCTGATTCACACTTCCTGATTAGCATTGTTTTTGCTATTCTGGGTCTTTTATTATTCCATGGCTCCAAATTCCTCAATAGGACACCCATAGCGTAAGAGTTAACAGCTAGAATCAACAAATGGGACTTACTCAAACTAAAAAGTTTTTTCTCAGCAAAAGAAACAATAAGAGAGATAAACAGGGAGCCTACATCCTGGGAACAAATCTTTACTCCACACACTTCAGATAGAGCCCTAATATCCAGAGTATACAAAGAACTCAAAAAATTAGACAATAAGACAACAAATAACCCAATCAACAAATGGGCCAAGGACCTGAACAGACACTTCTCAGAGGAGGACATACAATCAATCAACAAGTACATGAAAAAATGCTCACCATCGCTAGCGGTCAGAGAAATGCAAATCAAAACTACCCTAAGATACCATCTCACTCCAGTAAGATTGGCAGCCATCATGAAGTCCAACAACAACAAGTGCTGGAGAGGATGCGGGGAAAAGGGTACACTTGTTCATTGTTGGTGGGACTGCAAAATGGTGCAGCCAATTTGGAAAGCAGTATGGAGATTTCTTGGAAAGCTGGGAATGGAACCACCATTTGACCCAGCTATTCCTCTTCTCGGTCTATTCCCTAAAGACTTAAAAAGAGCATGCTACAGGGACACTGCTGCATCGATGTTCATAGCAGCACAATTCACGATAGCAAGATTGTGGAACCAATCTAGATGCCCTTCAATAGATTAATGGATAAGAAAAATGTGGCATTTATACACAATGGAGTATTACTCTGCATTAAGAAACGACAAAATCATAGAATTTGGAGGGAAATGGATGGCATTAGAGCAGATTATGCTAAGTGAAGCTAGCCAATCCTTAAAAAATAAATGCCAAATGACTTTTTTGATATAAGGGGAGTAACTAAGGACAGAGTAGGGACAAAGAGCAGGAGAAGAAGATTAACATTAAATAGGGATGAGAGGGGGAGGGAAAGGGAGAGAGAAGGGAAACTGCAGGGAAAGGGAAGGTGATCCTCAGGGTTATATAAAATTACATACAAGAGGAAGTAAGGGGTAAGGGAAGAAGTACACAAGTGGAATAAATGTTTTACAGTAGAGGTGGTCGAGAGAGAAGAGGGGAGGGGAGAGGAGGGGTTGGGGGATAGTAGATGATAGGTTAGAGAGCAGAATTCATCAGACACTAGAATGGCAATGTGTAAATCAATGGAAATGTAACTGATGTAACCAATGTGATTCAGCAATCTGTATACGGGGTAATAATGGAAGTTCATAACCATTCTGAATCAAATTGTGAAACATGATATATTAAGAAAGATGTAATGTTTTGAACGACCAACAATAAAAAAAATAAAAATAAATAAATAAATAAATAAATTTTTAAAAAAATTCTGTATTGTGGAAAATCCCACCTTATCAACAAACTGTCATTTACCCAAGCTTATGTTCCTTCCCTTAGGATCATTGCTCTCAGAATGTGTCCCATACACACTTTCCTAACTTCTGCCTGAATAGGGAGGCTGGTCCTTCAAGATTGATCAAGGCTTTTGTCAAACTTAGGCTCTTGTACACTCTTAACAACAATTCCCTTGAGAGGTTATGCTATGATTTAACATGTCTACTGGTCAGAAAAAAAAAAAAAATAAGATATTTTAAGATAGAAGCTTTTGCATCATTGTCATGCATGGGAGGAGTGATAGCTTTGAACACAGAAGAGTAGACACTTTCTGCAACCCAGAATATTTAGAGGAATCTGAGGATTCAAGATTGAGTCAGTTAGAATATCCCTGTCTTCTTTCTATGGAAACACTATACTAGGTCTACTACTTTTCTACTGAAGTTGAGAATGCTATTCAGCTAGGCTTATAATTAAGTTATACCTGGTCTTCATCCTTGGATATTTTGCTGTTAACAGAAGCTATTTGGGAATAATATGTAGCCTTTGGTGACAAATCACTTTCATCCATTGTTGTCACTCCAGAATCAGCCTTCAAATTACATAACCTGTACAATGATAATTTTCAAGTTCTGCTACTTCATTTCTTTCTATCCATATCCGTTAATTTTAGATCAACACCAATAAAAGTATTACTATTGCCCTATCTACTGTACCAGAAGATTCTAGTATCCCAATAGCTAACTATAAGTGGTGGTGTCCTTATTGCCAGATGACTTGCAGATTCAAAATCTATTTCATAGGATGTTATTTTTTAAAGCCATTCTCGATACTTACTGTAAGAGGTTGACTTTTAGAAAAACAGATTCTGAACTGGAAAATATTCTCAGGCCAATATTTGTTGGTGAGTGAAGGAATCGGGATTTTAAAAAATGTGGTCTGTAGTGGAATTACTAACAGGTTTCAGCTGAACCTATAAACTCTGGAAATGGAATTTATCTACAGAGTTATCCAGATTTGGGGCAAAAGAGATAGTGTTTTGGATCTGGTGTTGGGTGCAAGCGGTCAACATAGAAAGGTTAAGTCCTTGTGTGGTGAGGGTCTCTCAAGACCCTGGCAATCCAAAGACTGAGTCTCAGCTAAAACCTAAGAACTATATGCTCTGTCAGTACACTGGGACTGTAAATGTAATCTAGAGTACATAACACAGTCTTCCTGACATCAATAAAATAATTTAATCATATTACATGATCTAAAAAATAAAGTGTGTTACAAAAATAAATTAAAGCATAATTTCCCATGCTGTAATAAATACTCTGTCTGCCAGTTTATGTTCTGGTTTCTACACCCTTTGATCCAAAGAATTCTTCCCTGGTAATGAGCCTTCCCCCTCCAGCATTACCAGAGCCATTACTTGAATCCTGAGGTTTGTGTTATATCATTGAGCAGACATACTCTAGTATTTCACACCTTCCATCAAGGATGGAAGAAATAAAAAAGAAGGAGAAAAAAAAGAGACAAAGAGAAAAATGAAAAGAATACTCCTCCCAGCAATTTCTCTGCTTTCTTAATAAGACAAAATTCTTAAAATAATTAAGTTAAATGTCTTCTTCCACCTCTTCTCTCTTAACTTATCTCTTCAACCTATGCTATGGAACTGATACCACTCTATGACAGTGAACCTGCTCCTATGAAGGTTCCTAACAAATCACTTGTTGTCTATTCCAATAGCAATTTCTTTTTACTCACTTTAGGCCTCCTGTAGGATTTAAAATTGCTCCCTATTCCCCTTTTCTTGAAAGATTTTTATTCTCTCTAATTAATGACTATCCTTCTCTTGGTTTTTATTACAGCTCACTGACTAATATTTTGAAACTCTTTCTTTTCTGGGAACACCTTTTGGAGTGTGCATCGAAATGCTGAAATACCTCAAAATTTAGTCTATACTCCCTTCTATTTGATATTTATATTCAGATTTTAGAAAATATTGTGCAAAAAATTGATTTAAATACCCTGTGAATACTCTTTTTAAATATTTTCATATTTTATTGGTGCATTATAGTTGCTCATAATGGTGGAATTGGTTGTCAAGTACATGCACACAATATAACAATATAATTCTATCAATATCATTCCTTATGTTTCCAAACTGCCTCCTCTGGTCTCTTTTCACTATTCTACTGATCTCTCTTAGATTTTCATGAGACCTAATCACAATCTTTTCTCTTCCTTTTTCTATCTAGCTTCCATATATGAGACAAAAAAAAAAAAAACTAGTGACCCTTGACGTTCTGACTTTGGCTTGTTTTTCTGTCTTTCTTTCTTTCTTGAAGAGAGAGAGAGAGAGAGAGAGAGAGAGAGAGAGAGAGAGAGAGAGAGAGAGAGAAATATCTTTTTTTGTAGATGGACAAAACACAATGCCTTTATTTTTATGTGGTGCTTAGAATTGAACCCGGGTCCCGCCCATGCTAAGTGAGCGCTCTACCACTGAGCCACAATCCCAGCCCTCAAACTCAATTCAATATATTAAGAATACACAGGGCTTTGTGACCAGATGATACCTATTTTCTTTGTATCATCTTATGTCTCACTCTTCCTTGCTGGATCCTCTCCAGACAACATCACACTGGTCTTCAGTCAGGTCTTAGATCACCTCATGCTTGTTATTTCCCAGGGCCACTGAGCTGGCTATGCCATCCGTTTTGGATGACCTCTGGGTTCCCCCAACCCCACGGCTAGCTCTATCTTATGAATCAGTTTTGGTTTAAATGGTATTTTGCTCAAAAGTAGCTTCCCTGATCATTAATTATAAGGAAGATATCTCCATTAACCTCCATAATTCAATATTTTCTATATTTCACTCATTATTCTCTTCCTTTTTGATACAACATAAGCTCATTTAATTGGTAACTTAATATATTTGCTGTCTCTTCTTCACTGCTTTGGGATCTGCCATCCACATAATAGGTATTTGATATTTGTTGTAGGAAAGTGAGGAGAGGAAAGGAAAGAAACTTAGCAGGCAAAAAGGGGAAAATATAGATCATTCACTCAATTTTGTATGCTGAAATTAGTTGCACTAAATGGCTAAAGTAAGGTACACATCATTACAGACTTTGAAATGCACTTGATTCTGCAGGCATAACTATTTTTTTCCTCTAGAATTACCTTAAAGATTATCAAAGAGAAACTATTTCTGGCAATTAACACATTATTATATTATGTGTAAAAGTTACTATGCTCATTGAATGCAGTGAATGTAGCACTGCATTTTAAATAATTTTTAAGCAAAAGTACCTATATTGAATGTGATTTCTTAAGTGTTTTGTCTTTGAGATCAGGCATGATAAGAAAACTTTTCATTCTACTATTGTACTGCCTGACTAGTTGAGTGTACTTAACAAATATTTGCTTAATACTGAATGACCCATAAACTCAAACATATCCAGAACTTTTTAAATTTCTTTTTTGAGACACACCATATAGCTTTAATATTTTTTCTATCAAATTTATATATGAAATTTGTCTCCCAATAATAATAATCCAGTATAAAATAACTCAGTATGGTAAAATTAATCTCTGCCAGATGGTCATGAAGGTAACAATTGCAATGTTTTGACTCACACTTTCAAGAACACACATGAACCCACACATACACATGAATAAAATCCTTAAGATTTAGTAGTTTTGAAGAGGGTTAAAATCTAGAGAAGCAAACCAGCACTAACTTTTAGAAAGCCTGTTTTTCTTTTTCAGAGAAGCACAGGACAACCAGAATAACCAAATGTATTTAAAAACCCTGAAATTTTGTGTTGTCAAAAATTAGAGGAGATAACTCAGAGCAATTCTAGCACCCAGAAAGTAAGTAGAAATTCATGGAAGAAGGAAGTTGGAGAACAATGACCTAGAAGCATATTCTAGAACTCTTTCCTAGTACTTGAAGGAATCATGAGCCATATGTGAAGTTGTGGAGGCAGAAAAAAATCATATTAGAGCTGAGGCTAAAATAAGTAATTCAAATACAGTTTTCAGTGTACTCATCAAGTTAATTGCCTTCTAAAGCAAAACATGAAAATATTCACATCTATCTACATATTTCCAACTAATATTTTCTTAGCAGAATAGCATGTTCAATGTCCAGCATATAGTGCAAAATTACTCAGCTTATGAAAGGTAAAGAAACAAGCACCAGTAGCACATTTTAAGTGAAAAAAATCCCAGCCCTTAAATGACACTGATTAGAATTATTTAACAAGGACTTTATAGAAACTAGTACAGCTATGTCCAATGAACTATAAGAAACATATTCTGGGACTGAATAAAAATGTAGAAAATGCAGGAATAAAAAATATAAATGTAAACTATATCTAAAATAAAAAAATAAATTTGACTTAATAGTGAAATGTCTAACTTGCATGAATTTTGAATCAGAAATAGTAAGAAATATATTTAAAAAGAACAAAGTTCAAGGAAAAAATGTAAAGCATGTATACTCATATCCCCTGAAGGCAGAAATGAGAAAAAAGAGAAACAAAAGTAGTTGAAGATATAATTTTCAAAACTGCTCAATTTGGGGAAAAAATAAATTTTCAGATATTTGAAGCTTACATACAAGTTTAATAAATATGAAAAAAGCCATGATTAGCCATATTATAAAGCTAATGGGAACTGAATAGAATACATTACATATAGTTAAATAACTAAAATGACTGTAAACATTATCATCACCAGTGGGGCCAGAAGAATACGAAATAAAATATTTAAAGCAATTGAAGAAGAAATAATAAATCTGTCAATCTAAATTTTGTATCTAGCAAAAGTACCACTTTAGAAAAAAGATTCTATCAAGACATATTCAGATAAAAAGATTTAGACTGTGTAGTAGACTTGCACTACAGAAAGGCTATCCGAAGATTAGTTAGCTGAAAGAGAAATAATACATGAGGGAAACCAAAATTTCCAAGATGAATTGAAGCCTATTTAAGTAACTGAGTAATACATATTAATATTTATATTTTTGAACCTAAATTTCAAAAACACATTTAAAGGTATACATATACACACATACACATGTATTAACACATATAGAATAAAATCTAGAAGAATATGCTATATATCATTCATAACACATTATTACCATATTATAAAAAATACTATACATGCACAGGAAAGCATGACACGCACACACACACACACACACACACACACACACACACAGAGAGAGAGAGAATGGTGAAGAGAGATAATTGAGTTTAATGCTTTCATATTTCAGTTGAACTAGTGCAGTATTAAAGAAGAATGTGACAAGTTAAAAATGCATGGTGTACTACTCAATGCAAAAATTACAAACAATGCAGCCTTATGTAAATAAATCCACACATAAATTAAAGAAAAATTCTGAAAAATATATGGACATTTCATAGGAAGTTAGGAAAAATATTGCTGATAACAAAAGTGAAACTATACTAAGCCAACAAAACACAAGGATAACCAGAAAACAAGAAATAACAAAATTCAGTCATATCAATAATTGTATTATATATGACATTCAATGAAAAACAAAAAAATACTGGAAAGGATATATTAATATAAGATAAACTTCAATGCAAATAATATTAGCAGAAAAATAAGGGACACATCTTAAAGTTAAAAGGTCAATGCATCAAGATGACATAAACACTGATATTGTGTTTCAAAATATGTGAAGTAAACAAGGATAAAATTAATTAATATACATATTATTACAGTTTTAAAATATTTTAATACTTTTATTTCAGGAATTAACAGAAAAATCAGACAGAAATAATTAGCAAACAAATTATTTGATTAATATGGAACACCTTTGTCTAATTGTTGTTTGTAAAATTCTATACCCCAAAATTGAAGTGTACACATTATTTTCAAGTATACTTAGTATGTTTATTAATATTAACCATGTGTCTCTGAGCTTTGAATTTATCCCTTTAAGAAAATGAAAAATATCATAGAATATTAGAGGGAAAGAAAGATAACAAGAGAACTGATTTGACAAGTTGAAATATTCATGGGAAACAAAATTGAAAAGCTAAGAATAAACTGAATTAAAAGAAAGCTGAACACATAGATACAAGGTTTTAATTCATCTGTGTCAATTACTGGGCTGTATTTCTCCATATTGTACAACCAATACACAAAAAAACTGGTCAATAGAGCAGATGTGTTTCTTCTGATCATTGACTTTCTGAGAGTATATTATTTTATTCTATTCACATAGTGAAGTTCCCATTTAAAGGATGTAGTTTATCCATCTATGTTGTTCATTCCTGTTTCCTTAGGTTTTTCTCTACATACATTACCATGGATTGGGGACTTATTGATCAATTAGACATAAATTCTAGCATCTTTCAAAGAGAAGAACATAAAGGATAGCCAGAACAGATGGACATTAATCATGTATATCTGCTATTTTCTCCTTCAGTTTCCTTCTCTTTAAATGTTCTTCTCTTTTTGTGTGAGCTCCATAAATAAGGGACAAATATAAAACCTAATATGGAAGTGATAATTTTAAAATATCTAATGATAATGCAATTAAGAAATATTTGTGAAATTTGTTCGTAATTATTTGTATGTTACTAAGAACATTGTGACATTGAGGAGGACTTGAAGCCTGGTGGCCACAAGCTGAACTACAGATTTCAGAATTCTGCTGATCAGGCATTTGTAAGTTTTTTGGAAAGTGAAGGTATAGTTGTCTACCATGTTTTTCCATCAACTCCATAGATGATAGCTAACTATTTATATTTGATCCAGATACATTAAACACAATCATCATATTAAATAGGTTGATGCTTCTTTTCTGGTAAATAAAGGCATCAGTCAACTACTAGACTAAGTTTTTTGGACTGGAGATAGATATTAAATATTAATAGAAAAATAAGTAAGAAACCATATAATTATTGACACATTTCGCCCTTAATTTCTTATAAAGTTTTGCCAAGCCATTACCCAAGGGGATATCCCAGAGTGTCTACTGAGCTTGATTGCTTAAGGTATATATAATTATGGGCTTGTCTGTCATTAGGAGATGAATTGGTAGGATAAAATATACCCTGATTTTGATTTTATACTTCTCAAGAGACTGAAACAAAGGCAAAAAAAAATATAGCACTCTGTATAATGTCTACAGAGTATCTCATGCCTTAATATCTACTTAATTTTACTGAAATTCAGTGACACAGGCATGTGGCTCCCACATCTAATTTTAGCTGCACAGACTCCCGTCCCAGAAACTTTGATTAATACTAAAAACTACTCTACTCCCAGTATAGCACAGAAACTATTAACATATATAACAACCATTAAATTTTGTGTTGTATTAAATGATCAAGGTAAGCTTCAGACTTATTTCAAATACACAAAACAATCATTTTGTATAAAATACTTAATCCAAGTGTAGAATTTCCATACCTCTGTCTTCTTAAGATTCTTAATATAAAATGTAATCAAAGTTCGTCAAAATCCAACACAAGATTTTCCTCTTATCTGTTCATTCCACAAATATTTTAGTGCTTATTATGTGCTAGGCATAGTTGGGGTTTCTCTAAAACAGACTGTATGGATGCTTAGATAGTTCAGTAATGGCAACCTAGAACTCCTGAACAATTTTCATAAACTTCCACACATGACTCAATTCTTTGATAATGGATGTTTCTAGTTCACTATTAATTCCATTGGTTTTTTGGCAAGTCATTAATGTAAAGACATGGAAAAGTGTCTAGTCAGTGCTGAGTATTATGAAGGCATTACAAGATTTTAAGTAGATTAAAACCCACTTAATTAAGTAGAGAGAAGTCAAGTAACAAGATGTCAGAAGAAAATAGCAACCAAACCCTTGTGCTAAAAAAAGTTATTAGTTTAACTGACATATTAATAATACATAAAATAATCATAAACAATCCAAATATTGACTCTTTGAATTCATTATTGATGATATTGGTGAAATTCAGAGTAGAAAAATGAAGTGAGGGTCAAATTAAGGAAAACTTCATTGAGAAAAAGGAAAAAGTTGTGAACTAGATGTCTCCAATATTTTACTTGGGCTTATTTACTCTCTAAAAGGACCCACAAAATTAAAAAAAAAATGTTGTTGTAAGTACAGATAAAAAGATCAGTGAAAGAAAAATCAGAAATCTGAAGTCCAGGGAAACCAAATGTGTACTGCTAGGTAAACTCAACTCATGCCTTAATATCTGGTTAATTTTACTGAAATTCAGTGACACAGGAATGTGGCTCCCACATCTAATTTTAGCTGCACAGACTCCAGTCCCCTCCCACTCAGAGAGAAAACAAACTTCTTTTAAAATCACACTGTCAGAATAAATTTACATAGTCACACTGGTCTGCATGGCTCAAAGCCTCAGGCATACAGAATCAACCTTCTCAGGCAGAATATTCTGCAGACTTAGAAGGCCTCTTCTCAGAGATAGCCAGTGATCACTCCTGAAAGAAGATAGTCCCTAATTTGGAAAGTCCAAGATTTGAGCAACTCAGATCCACTGGATTAACATTTTCCTGCTCAAGAAGCTTAGATGGAAAATCTTGCAAAAAAGTTATTACGGTGTAAAGTCAGCTTTAAAACATTTAGTTTGACATATAAGTTACTCCATATCCACTATCAAGTCCACATTCACCAGTTTTCTCAATGTTCTTAAAAATATTAATGTTACAAAGCTATGGGGGTACATGGTATGTGAGTATAGTGGATTGCGAAGTGGAGAAACCATTCAATGTTTGTATTTGGATGTAATAGAACATATTGGTGAATTTCTGTTGTTTCCTAATATCTCTCCTATCCTCTCTGCTCTAGCTCATCATATCTTGTTTTTCACACTGAGTGCTTTTTGAAGGGTGGGATATGTGTGTTAGCAATTTGGTATGTTGTAAGTGGTTAAAATCCAAAATGTGGAGTACATAAAAACAAGCTCATTTGGCTTTAAATGTGCCACTTTCAGGTAAATCATTTGCTTTTATTTTCTGTTCTTTAGAAATATACCCTACCAGAAATGCTATTTAACAGAGAAAAGATGGTTTAATTAAATAGATAGAAGTCAAGTAACAAGATGTCAGTGCCAGGAAATGGTGTATATTACCTTAGAACTTCCAAAATTAGAAATGGATTCTGTATGTATAAAACATTTTCAGAAGTAAACATTAAATTAGCAATTTCAATGGTCATATTTAGGCTACTGTAGCTCAGCAAACAATAAACAAATTTTTTCAGCACCTAGTAGGTGTTTATTATTATTCGATAACCAAAAAAAAAACAAATTTTAATGTAGGTTGGCATTTTTGTGGATGTATTTTGTTATCTTTTAAGGTTTACATATTTTCTTTTGTGTTCAGTGGCAGCAGCAAGCTGGGATTAAATGGAGGGCTGCACTGTGCCTATAAGCAGGGTAAAATATATAATACAGGATGTAATGCATGCTGGATATAATGAATGCTCACCTGGGTTTCTTCAGACGTTTCATGAATTTATGGCTTTACTTCACAATTATAGAGCTTTTGCTTTGATCCCTACCTGAAGAATGGAGGGAAGGGAAATGGCTACATTAAAAAAAGGAATACAGCTCCCAGGGTTGGATAATAATCACACATGTTAGCTAAGAAAATATAAAATGTCATACAACTGCAAGAAATTTTATTTATTAAGTTTATTTTATTGTATGTTCTCTTATACATATGTAATGATACATATCACTATTTAGTAGATATATGCTTCAATCATATTTGGAACCACAGGTACATGAGAATTAGTTTCTATGGCTTTATTTGTATCTAAAAGCCAAAATATGATAATACCCCTAATTAATATTGACTTAAAATAACACTTGTCATCAAATAACTACAAATTTCAGTAGATCAACATCCCTATTGCATCATGACTGTAATTGAATTAGGTTCACCTAATTCAACACAAACATATGACTTTGTGACTTATGTTATTCTTTACTTTCATTGGGTGATTATTTTATTATTTCTACAAATTCAAATATTACCTGATATTCAAAATGCAAGTGTAGACCTATCATTTTCATAATACACAACTTTATTGTAATAATTGTTATGGATAATTCTTTAATGTGATTTCTCCTGAAGGTTAGGATTTACATCAATCTTTCCTGTGAGATGTTAGCCTATGTGTGCACCACTGAAACACAATAAAAAATTATTTGTAATATGACAAACTCTACACCAGTATCTTTGATGTTTAATGATCCAGGCTAACTGCAGGCCAGCTCTTGGCTTCAGAACAGAAAAAAAAATTTCCTTAGAGCAAGCATTTAGTAAATCCAGATAGATTACTAAACTTTAAGAAGCAATAAATGCTGTCCACTAGTTAAAAGGTGCATAAAATTATTTTTCACAATAATTTCACTGTTATTGATACTTATGAATTTTACCATAATTACAATAATTAATGTGATAAACAAGATTATCCGATCCAAAGTCCTGCCCTTTCTCCTACCCCAAATCAGTACAAGCATATATTGGTTTTTGTGCCTCACTTTGTTGCACTTCACAGATGGCAGGTTTGTGGCAACCTTATGCTGAGCAAGTCCACTGACCCTAATTTTTCTAATAGCATGTGCTTACTTTGTGTCTCTGTCACATTTTGGAATTCTCACAGTATTTCAAACTTTCTCACCACTATTGTATCTGTTACACTAATCTTTATGAACAGTTTTCCTTGATGACACCTATTGTAATTGTTCTGGGAACCAAAAGCCACATCCATATATACTTGCAAACAGTAAATATTATATGTGTTCTTTCTGTTCTACCTACTGACTGGCCATTTCTTCATTTCCACCTCGTCTCAGGACTTCATATTCACTGAAGCACAAGAATGTTGAAACTAGGAAAAAAATAATAACCTTATACTTACCTCCATGTGTTCAAGTGAAAGGTAGAATCATGCGTATCTACCCTTAAATTAAAAAAAAAATAGAATTCTTGAGTTTAAACAGAGGCTATGTTGTCATTGAGATAGGCCTGAAACTGGGACTCATGTGTGTACCAGTTAGGCAAATTGTGAAAGCAATGGAAAAGTTCTTGAAGGAAATCAAAAGGGCTATTCCAGTAAATACATGAGTGATAAGAAAGTGAAACACAATCATTGCTGATGCAGGAAGGCTTAATGGTATGGATAGAAGGTAAAACCAGTCAGAACATTCACTCTAAGCCAAGGCCTAATCCAGAAGAAACCCTAGTTCTCTTCAATTTATGAAGGCTGAGGAAGTTGAGGAAGCCAAGGAATACAAGTTCAAAGCTAGTAGAGGTTGGGTCTTGAAGCTTAAGAGAAAAGCTCTTTCTGTAATTTAAAAGTGCAGGTGAAGAAGAAAGTACTGATATAGAAAATGCAACAGCTTATGGGGAGATCTAGCTAAGATCACAAAGAAAGGTGGCTGCATTGAGCAACAGATTGTCACTGTAGTCAGAACTGTCTCACATTGGAAGAAGATACCATCCAAATCTTCCATAGATAAACAGGAAGTGTCAATGCCTGGTTTTATTTTCAAAGATCAGAATGGTTCTTTTATTAGAGTGTAATGTGGATAGTGACTTTAGGTTGAAGTCAGTGTTCATTTACCATTCTGAGTATCCCAGGGCCCTTAAGAATTTTACTGTCTCCTCTGACTGTGCTCTATAAATGCAACAATGATATTTACAAAGTGGTTTACTAAATATTTTGAGTCCACTGTTGAGACTCACTTCTCAGGGGAAAAAAGTCTTTAAAAATTATTGACAATGCCTACAGCCTTCCAAAATCTGTGATGAAAATGTATAATGAGATAAATGTTTGTTGAGAGCCACAACTAAATCAAGATGGCACCTGGCACTTTTCCAGGAGGAGTGGTTTGAGAAGTAATGCCAGCGAGCCATTAAGATGATGGAGATTCCTTAATGACTGACTGCAGTGTCTAGATTATGCCAATTAAGTTAAGCTGTGTATAATTATTAAAATGATGAGGATTCCTTAATGACTGATTGCTGTAACTGGATGATGTTAATTGAAACAAGCTGTATATTCAGTTATGTATACATACACCTGCTGTCCTACAATAAAGCGGCTCCCACTGTTTCAACCTTCACAAGTTGTTTGTCATCCCCCCCCCCCGTTATTTTGCCCAGCCAGACTGAGGCAAATGTTATTTCCATATCCATAAACACAAAATCTATTCTGTAGACCATAGCCTAAAGAATTATTTCTACTTTCTAGTTTACTATTTGGTAAGTCCATAGCTGTTATAGATTGTGATATCTCTGATGGACGCAGGCAGAGTTAACTGAAAACTTTTAGAAATTATTCATCATTAAGAATTTTTTTTTGTTTCATGGGAAGAGGTCACAAAGTCAACATTGTTTGGAGTGTGGAAAAAGTTGATTCCAAAGTCCATATGGATGACTTTAAGGGGGTCAAGACTTTAACATCAGAGAGAAACTAAGATGTGGTGAAAATAGTCACAAAACTATAATTAGAAGTTGAAACTGAAGAGGCAATTAAATTCATGTAATCTCATAATAAAACTAATAGATGAGAAATTGCTACTTATGCAAAAGGAAAGAAAATGATTTCTTTATATGAAATCTACTCCTGGTGAAGATGCTGTGAACATTGTTGAAATGACAAACAAGGATTTAGAATATTGTATAAACAAATTTGATAAAGCAGAGACATGATTTGAGAAAATTGATTCCAGTTTTCAAATAAGATCTATAAGGCAATAAATGCTATAAAACAGCATTGAATGTCACTGAGAAATATTTCATGTAAAAGAAAAGTTCATTGATTTGGCAAACTTTGTTATTGTTGTTGTAAATATGCAGTGTTTTAACAGTAGTAATGTGTTAGCCATTTTATGTCATTACTATGGCCAGGCCAACGACACTCCATCTTCTTCCTGATCATTCAGCAGACATTAACCAGGAAAGATCCTCCACCAACAAAATGATTATAACTCACTGAAAGCTGAGATAAGCAAAAGCAATTGTAGTAATGAATTATTCTTCAATTCAGGTATATATACCATTTAGATGATGCTATTCCACACTAATTGACTATAATAAGATATAAACATGACTTTTATATATACAGGAAAACCAAAAAATTTATATGACTGGCTTTATTGGGGGATTAGTTGTATAGAGATTGCCAGGAACTAAACCTACAGTATCTCTTAGGTATGCCTGTATCAGAGGGATTTAGTTCTTTACCTAGGTTATGTAGAAGATTAAATGAGATGTCAGGGCAAAATTCCAGTTTTACTTAGCCAAGTTCTCTACTTTCTCCTCACAATGCATATATAAATTCCAGTTCCTAATGCTACCCTTGTAAATAAACTCTACTCATACATTTATGTTTCAATTCACACTCTTTTTTAATTTTTAAAAATTTGTCCTTTTTAGTTTTACATGACAATAGAATGTATTTTGATATATTATACATATGTGCAGTATAACTTCCTATTCTTGTTATTGTATGTAATGTGGAGTTATACTGGTTATGTATTCATATATGAACACAGAAAATTATGTCCAATTCATTCTACTGTCATGTAGAATTTCCCATTGCCACTGTCCCTTCCTTCTCCTGATACAAATCCTGGATAATGTCTTTCTGAAAACACAGCACAATAGTAATAGCAACAATAACATACTATTGTAAGTATACAGTGTTTTAACAGTAGAGATGTGTTAGCCACAATTCCACTCCAATTCCAAAGTAGACTTACCAATTAAATATCACAGATAACTTTCCTTTTCTCTCCTCTCCCTCCTTCAATGTCTTTCATTTTGATTAT
This sequence comes from Ictidomys tridecemlineatus, assembly GCF_052094955.1. Taxonomy (NCBI): domain Eukaryota; kingdom Metazoa; phylum Chordata; class Mammalia; order Rodentia; family Sciuridae; genus Ictidomys; species Ictidomys tridecemlineatus. The sequence continues at coordinate 86,260,781 of NC_135485.1, forward strand.
GGTATTTGTAATAGTAGGTTCTAGATCAGATTATGAAGGCAAAGTGGATGAAGGAACACATTAAGTCGTGCTAGCAAATTTCCAATATAAAAGTGTTAAGTAAACAGCCTCACCAAAAGGAACATTTAGAATGTGAATACATATTTTGTCAGCTTAGACCATATCTGCAAATTATAACACAACTGTGTATTTTTGTTTGTTCTTTGTTTTATTTTGTTTATTCATTTATTTATTTTGAGATAGGGTCTTACTGTGTTGCTGAGACTGGCCTCAAACTTGCAATCCTTCTGCCTCAGTCTCCTGAGTAGCTCCGACTTAAAGTTTTCACCATCACACCCAGGTAATTAATGTTATTGTTAAAAGTATTAATTTACCTTTAGTCATCTGACTACTTTGCTACCTCACTACAGACATCATTTTTTTTCTCTCACCTTTTCTTTTCAAATGCTATTTGTTCAGTGAGGCCCTGTCTCTCACCTGACCTAAATTTGCCACAGTCAGACATTCCTAAGCTCCTTCCTCTTTGTTATTTTTCTGTTTGTACCCATGGCATCTGACATACTATATATTTTGACTATCTTTATTGGGTATTTTCTGTCTTTCTTCACTGTAATACAAGCTTACAAGAGCAGGAATCTTTCATCTGTTAATATTTGCAGCTGTATCCCTGGAAAGATGCTTGGTATGTGGCACTCACTGAACACATTTTTGGTGAACAAATGAGTAGTAACATAAGCTAGCCTACTCTGTTTCCACTGGCTATGACAGAGGCATATATATGGTAAACCTAGAATAGCATCACAGAGGGCAACCACTGGAGTAGTTTTTTTTTATTATTTTATTTATTTATTTATTTATTTATTTATTTATTTATTTATTTATTTTATTGGTTGTTCACATCGATGTTCATACCAGCACAATTCACAATTGTTAGACTGGAAAACAAGGTGATAGATACTACATAGAAGGATTAAACCCACTGGGTGCAAAGTAACTGACTTCAGGAGGAATTGGCAGCAAAGTATTAGGGAATAAAGATACATAGATAATGGGCATGACAAAGCCTAGCATCAGAAAGTCCTTCCCCAGGCCAATTCTGCAAAGCTAAGGAATAGTGGTAAGAACAAGAACAAATCTGGATTCAGAAAATTAATCTAGTAAAATTACCCACTCAGGGGCAAGACCCAGGGAACCTGAGGCTGGGTTAAAGAATAACTATGTATTTGTTCTGTTCTTATGGCACCTGATGTAGTCTGAGCAATAATTTCAGGATGCAGATATGATGTCTTATCATATAGATGAAGAAACTGAGTCTCAATGAAGCTAGAGAAACAGAACAGTTACTGGGCTGCAGCAAAAGTGACAATGCTGAGACACTAAACTCCAGACCAAAGCTTCCAAAATACTATGACAAAACTACCCAGATCTATGGCCCACACGTGTGTGTGTGTGTGTGTGTGTGTGTGTGTGTGTGTGTGTGTGTGTGTGTTTCAAAGTAGAATGGAAAGTGAGAAGAGGGAATCAGGATGGTCAGGTTATCACATTACCCTTTAAGATTTTAAAACATGGTGACATTTATGACAATCATATTGTGATCCATCTACTAAAATATAAATATATGGAGGTCTATCTCTCCAGGTGAAGATGCAATTCTGTCCCTGGAATATCAAGTAATACAGCCTTGAATGCAAAGGCTGCTCTTTTTTTTTTAAGAGAGAGTGAGAGAGGAGAGAGTGAGAGAGAGAATTTTTAACATTTATTTTTCAGCTCTGGGCAGACACAACATCTTTGTTGGTATGTGGTGCTGAGGATCGAACCCGGGCCGCAGGCATGCCAGGCGAGCACGCTACCGCTTGAGCCACATCCCCAGCCCGCAAAGGCTGCTCTTGACTGAGCACAGTCTGGTAAACAATTTCCCACTACATGTTAGTGTATATGCAATCAAAGTCTGTGTGTATCTGTGATTGATTTAATCCCTTTACTTCTTTGCTCATTTCCATTATTGTGTCCCTATTTCCCCTGTCTCCACACCATGCCCCAAAACACTTTTCTCTTGCTTATGGAGATGGGAACCAAAGGGAATTTGATGCAGTGGTGGGTTTAATATGACATTTGAAAAGTGACTTTTTGATTTTCAATTAACCTTGCACAAAGAGGAAATATTGAATATTGGGTTACAAAGATGGTATATAAGGTACCGTTTCCAGGAAGTTTACAGCATGATAAGGGAACACAAGTATTTTAACAAATATGTGGGATAAGTTGTTGCTAATATTTAATAGAAATTATTTTGATCTTTGTTCTTGGCTGGATCTGCAGACAGCCTGGTTAGTACCAAAAGCTGAACAGAGCTTGGGGTGGGGTGGTGAGGAAGAAAATGGTTAGGGCAGGAAGAGAGAATCTGGCACCTACCAAAGCATGTGCACAAAATGAGAGAAGGCTAGCCTGTAGTAATTACTCTCAGAAGGGGGAAACAAGTAGGAGAGAAATGCTCTTGTCATTTGTTTGACTTAACTGTGTGCTTTTATGAGCCATCTGGCTGGAAGGATTAAAGTTACTTTTAATAACACTTCCTTTCAAAAAGAATTCGGTTTGAAGTTTCCCAGTAGGGCCTCCCAGTCAACAGCAGAGTCTGTTCCCCAATCTATGTCCCCTCCTCCTTTCCCATGTAGCCACCTTCTTCCCTTCCCTTCTTTGAAAGCCACATTGTTCTGTTTGTAGAAGGCGATGCTTATACCATAATGTAAAACAGTAAAGTTAACTTCACAGCCTCCTCTTTCCAGATTTTAATGGGATCTTTACCAAAGCCAATATCCCCACACCAAAATCCCATTTCAAAAGAAATCCTTGAAAATTATATATGGAGAACGAAGTCACTTGATGCTTTGGACCTCATTGAACGGTGTTTTTAACACCAGCCTGGTGACAACGACAAGGTTCCATAACACACACACTGCACATTACTAGGAGAACCTCTGCTTTCCCGGAAGCCTTTCAATGGGCTTCCTCTCTTCCTTGTGTCTCTGTTCTTGCAGTGTTTCTGCTTCACACTCCCTAGCTGTTTTCTCTGGCTCCCTCTTTCTTCTCACTGTTTTTGTCTGTGACTCATCTTGCTCTGCCACTTCCCCTGGCATTGTCAGGGTCCCTCGCAGCAGATCCATGACATGGGGGTTGGACTGAGTGGACAGCGAGCTGCACGTGCAGAGCTGCCGGGGACCATGGCAAGAGGACTGCAGCACATCCCACCCGAGGCTGGAGACATCCATCACCTGCTCCTGCACTCGGGAAGACCTTCATCTCATCCCTAGGTGGCAGCAGGATTCTGAAGCTGGCGCAGCCCTTGGCAGGCTTTTCTGATATATTTTCCTGAACAGATTGCCAGGGGATAAGGTGGCTAAACATCCCAGCGCGTCCCTGGAGTGCAGGTCAAACAGAAGAGCAAGCCAAACAGACGCAGCTGGCGGGGCCTCTGGGGTCAGATCCTGCAGCTCTGGACATCACATCCTCTCTTCGCACACACAGATGTGCAATGTGAAACAAAAGAAGGAAAAAAAAGAAAAAGAAAATGAAAGAAAGAAAGAAAAGGAAAGAAAAAGAAATAAAGGAAGGAAGAAGTTTGGTCTCTTGGAGACCGTGTCATTGTAAATACCAGTGATTCTGGACAGTGACAGAAGTCTCTGAGACATACTCATGTATGTGCACACATACACACAAGCACACAGACACATCCTGCCAGAGGATGGGGACAGAAGGCCTTAGGGGCTGCAGGAAGATGGCAGGGTCTGAAGATGAGACTTTATTTCCATTGTCACAGCCATGCTGCTGTATTTGTTGGGGGGAAGTTTTGTCCCTGGATCCTCAGTTATCTCATCTGTAAAATTGGGGTTATTACAGCTTTCAGTTCTGTTTAAATACAATGGATTATTAAAATGATCAATTGGAACAAAGAAGGGGAAAAAATCACTTTGGCAGGAATAGTCCCACCAGTGCAGCATTTGGCCCAGCAAAGGAATTTTCCTTCAGGGGAAGCATCAGAATGTTGTTTCAATGTTTATTTTGATCAGGAACAAATGAATTCTTTGAAAACAAAGGTTGGAGGTTGTTTCAAAACTTAAAAGCTGGGGATCTTATCTCTAAGTCACTTATTTTATTTACGCCTAGACCCCATCCCAGATTTTGTCCTCACTTGGAAAACCTATGCATCAGAACTTTTATCAATAGAAACTACCTGAACCAGCTCAACAGCTGTATCTCCAAGGGCCCCAGGATTACATAGGAAAATCAGAAACTGGTCTTTTTGGTTTATGCTATATTGGTAAAAGTTACTGTTGACATGGCATCTGACATATGGTGTGCATTATGGAAATTTCCCACAAAGGCTTACTCAGAAGGGGAAAAAAAGATCCAACTATCTCATATTTTAGTACACTTGCCTGTCTCTTCCTGTTTTGTGAGTTCTATCCCCTTCTTGCACTACTGCAATGTCCCTAACAAAAGGGCCAGGGGGACAGATGTCTACATCTCTTTGTCCTATCTGGGGTTATGTTTCCTTCATTCTCTTCTGATCTAAAATTTCAGCAAACATACCACAAATAGAAAGCCCTCCTTCAAAACCTCAACCCCAGGAATCATATAATACATGCAAAATGTAAGTAACCTTGATTATATACACTAAAGGGAGTAGAGTGTTTTGCAACCTATCACTTTACTTACTTCGGGTTTTACAGAACTTAAATTATTCCAAGGTGATACAGCGTGGGAGACACTAAGATGTTAAATAAAAGTCTGGTCAGTGACAATTATCCTTCCTTTAAAAGATTATGCCAGATCATGGAGCAGGAAGAAAAGTCAAAAAATTCTATCATTTGAGTTCTTCCTGTAATATTTGAGTATTTAGACCTATAACTTGACCCCTATAACATCAGCCCCAGCAATATTATCATATCAGTCATTCCAGAAATCTCATATTGTAATATTGACTTGCCAAATAATCTCATCCTTAGAGCTTTTTAATAGTCTCTCTCTGACAAATTTTTCAACATCATGAAGTCCTACACTTCAATGATCACCCACACTATTCTGAAAATCACCCCCATTGGTCCCTGCCCAGCTGTTCCTGCAAACCTTGCCATCCTGAACTTCATGGTGCATCACCTGAATTAGTCTTACTAAGACCTTCTATTCCTTGTATCTTCTCCTCTGGAAAAAGTATATGCCTCACTGGGAACTTCATGTAGAAAGCCTAGAAAAAAAAGATCAAAACACTAATCTTCATTCATTCCACCAAGAACCAGGGAATAGGAGAATGTTGATGGCACTCACCTAGCATTTCTATGGTTCTCATGGAATTCCTTACAAGCAGTCTTAGATGGACAGTTTATTCTATCTTCTATTTCATTTACTTCTTATTCTTTGTTTTCTTATTTTTTAGGTCCTAGAGATTGAACTCAGGGACATGTAACCACTGGGCCACATCTCCAACCCTTTTTTATGTTTTTGTTTGAGACGGGGTCTGTCTAAGTTGCTTAGAGTCTTGATAAGTCTCTTAGGGTCTCTCTAAGTTGCTAAGGGTGGCTTTGAACCTGCAATACTCTGACCTCAGCCTCCAAAGCTACTGGAATTTCAAGTGTTTGCCACCATACCTGGTTCCTATTTTTTTCTTATCATTAGATACTTTGGTTATTTTACACTAATTATTTTATTCTGAGTATCTTTACTGAGGGTACCAAAACTTTGTCATTTTTCTCAACTTTCTCACCACCAAATATATACCATTCTGCAGAGCAGATGAGCCTCTCCACTGCTTCCAGATGAATGGAATTCATTAGAAAGAGTAGACCTGAAGCCCTGCACCTCACATAAATGTTTATCTACCTGAGCTCCCCTCTTCACTTTCTTTCTTGTATTCTCAAGGGACAGAGGCCCTTTTTCTAATGCATGGTACCCCATCCAGGAATTCTCTTCATCATAACCTTGCTCTTCTCCTCTAGGATGGAGAAATCTCTCTTCATATTCCCTTTTTATTCTTACATAATTCATCTGACAAGCTCTCTACAAGCTCAGTGTTACTGAACTACTTGTATGTCAAGACACACACACACACACACACATTACACACTCCAATGCTCTACCACACTTCTTCTGTACCTTTGTTCATGCATGTCTTTGTGATGTAGAATGACTTTCTTATACTTGTTTTTCTGCCTGATGTTTTCTCATCCTCCAAATCTCAGGCTCAAGGACTGTGTCCTGTAGAGTACACTTTCACTCACATGCAAAATAAGGTATTTTGTTTGCCTTGCAGGGAATACATAGCTTTACTATATCAGTTCACAATCTTTCTTTCTCATTTGTGTGTGCAATTTCTGTTTAACACACTACACTATGAATTCTTCAAGTGCAAAATCTGTGTCTTAGTCATCTTTATATTTTTTATTTGTTTAAATTAGTTACACATGATAGTACAATGATCTTGACATATCATACATTTGAATCCGATGGAATATTTAAAATAAAATGCAGACCCAGAAACATAGTATTAAAGTTTGCTTCATTTATCAGCCACATTGTGTCCTATGATTATTGCCTTCAAATAAAATTGTTTTCTCACATCACCCCTACAGAATGGAGAGTTCTTTAAAGGGTGTTCTTGTCACCTGAACCTTCTCCTCATTTTGCCTATTTGAGCACTACTGAGTACTAGTTCTAAGGCTACCCAGCCAAAATGGTCAGTGTTCTCATAGAACACTGGACTAGTATAAAAGGCTCTGCTCTTGTGAAACACAATATGGTCAAGAAGATTTTCCAATTTGAAATGGGTACTATAGAGAGAAGGAACAAGATGGCAGTGGAAGCAAAATTTATAAGGTAAAGAGACAACTTGAGCCCTAAAGGCAGAAAATCATCATACTCCTCTCAGTGAACTGAGTCTGAAAAGCAGAAGTAATGAAGATGTTATTGATTATATTAAACTGATAATTAAACTAAGGTTTACAGAAAGTGTCAGAATGCAGACTGAATCTCAGATCTCAGTGTTAAAAGCAGAGCTCTTATGAGCCCACTTTATCTGCTTTTCTCATCTCTTTGTATAATCTGATGAGCATTATGAAGATAAGTGTCAAATAGCCAGGTCTTACCTAGTATGAATGAAAGGAAGGAAAATACAAAGAAAGGAAGAAAAGAACGGGTGAAACTTTGAAACAGAGGGAAAGACGGTGAGCTTAGCAGCTGGTTTATTAGTCAATGAACTATTCATGATAGAAAGTGGCTTCATAAGCTAAAGAGTCATCGATAGAGCATTTAAATTAATGGTCACATTTGATTGATGTTTACTCCAAGCTAGTCATATATCCTCGTGCTTTTCCTCCTCATCATCATGTGCACATACCAGATAACACTGAATGGGCTTTACATATTTTGGTCCCAATAACCCCATGTGGTAGTTACTACAATAATCCAAACTCAATTGATGAGAAAAAAAAGGAGACACAAAAATTAAATAAATTGATCAATTTACCCAGCTAAGAATTGGAAGCCCACTAGATACACATTTATTCACATGCATTATTTCAACTAATACTCATAGCAATTTTAAAAATGAGTAATATAATTACATTTTATAATATACTAATCATAATTTTGTAAATGAGGTATCTGAGGGATCAGTAGAATAATATTTTGCACTCCTACTTAGGAAGATCCTATTTTGTCTGATTTAAAAATCCACATCTGATCTAAATAACATTATGCCTCTGTCGTTTCAAGCTGGATATTTAGGAATAAGTAGAACGTTATCATGATTCAGTAAATTATCTCTTTATAGGATTAGTTTTGTACCTGTGTAAATAACATTTTAAATCTTCTTGAGAAAAAATGATTTTTCAGAAAAGAAGAGGAGGAGGAGGATGATGATGAGGAGGAGGAGGAGGAGGAGGAGGAAGGAGAAAAAATAAACTTGCACTCCCAGTCTGATGTGGGGCTTTAGTTTGACTTCAAAGAGGGGAATTTGCCTCTGGTTCCCCCATTATTCCTTTGGTTGTAACTTCTCTTCTCTTTTTCTAAACTTGCAGAAATAATCTTTCCAGACTTGACTTTTTTCTTACACAATAAAGCTATGACTCCTTTAGTCTTTCTTTCCTTCTTTTCTTTCTTTCTTTCTTTCTTTCTTTCTTTCTTTCTTTCTTTATTTATTTATTTATTTTCTGCAGGATACTTCCTAATCCTAGAATTCAAGGGTCACTCCTTCAAAAGTCGATGCACACTGGACCTCCATATAACAGATAGGGACAGAGAGCACCAAGAGGCCAACTATCTTAGTCCATTTTGTGTCACTAATAACACAATACCACAGGCTGGGAAATTATAAAAAAAGAGGTTTATTCTGGCTCATATTCTGGTCCAAGGTCAAAGGCTTCATCTGGTGACTTTTCCCTGGCTAACATGGTCCCAAGGTGGTATAAGGATTCATGTAGTGTGTAACAGGAGATTGTGTGTTTATGATGTTCTCTCTTTTTCTTAAAATGACACCAGGATTCAATCACAAGGGCTCCACCCTGATGATTTAGTCTAATTCTGAACGCCCTGCAAAAATCCCACTTCTAAACACATAGATGGATTGTTTTAATCCTCATAACATTTCACAATGGGGTTAAATTTCAATATGAGTTTTCATAGAGGACAAACCATATCAAAGCCTAGTAGTACACATCTGGAGTGGTCAGAAAAGAATACATGGAATGTTCCTTTTTACTACTGCACATATACAGTGTAGTCATTGATTGTTCTTAGAGAATGTTTTTGAGCAATAGCTTCTGATTTGTTGGGGAGTTTAGCAAATCTGCCTTTCTGTTGGCAGCGATGGGGAGATGGATTGATTTTCACAATGAACCAGTGGCTTCTGGAAATTTAGATAACACTGTTCCTCTCTTCCAGTAACAGAGAAAAGTACATAGTCTTCCAAAATAAAATTACTGCAAGGAAGAGAAGCTGAGCTAGAGTTCTAGCCCCATTTAATTGGCTAAGATTCTTAGGAATTCCTGATTTTCCCATTGGGACTCTATGTTGGAACATTAAATAATATAGTTAGAAGAAAGGGAGGGAACAAGAGAGAAAGGAAAGGAATAAAGGAAAGGAAAAAAGGAGGGAGAGAGAGAATGAGTAGCCCAATACAAGGTAATTCTACTGACTAGACAGGATCTGCGCTGCAAGATCACCCTGAAGGATTTCACTGAATTGAGAGGTCCTTTCCTACAGAGTGATATTGAGGCTAAACAAACAAAACCATGAAAAGAGTACTAATCCATTTTTTCTTGGCCATTTTGAAAGGAATTGAAATGTTTAGGTGGATAAATCTCTATCCCCTTAAGAAATTACTGAGTGGGATTATTTATCCCAAATAAAAATGTTCTTAGGGGTTTGGGTGGGTAGTTTGATTAACTGAAAACAGTCAAAAGTTGAAGTATGTACTCTTTGGTAATATGTAGAATAGGTCATTTTTATAATTTATTAAAATCAAGAATATCTTCTCTCAGTGACACAAATGTCCTCTGTATCAAATGGATGTATTTTGAGTGGTAGAATATAGAGCTGAAGAAAAGGAATTACAAATCACACCACAGAGGGGACCAATCCACTTGCTGATTTTGAAAGCCTTCCTTCTTATTTCAATCACTGTCTTTGAGCCATGATACTTGTCACCAGCAGTTCTGAAAGTAATTCTCAGAGTTTATTCTCATGACCATTATGAAAAAGATATCACTTAAAATGAAATTAAAACCTATCTCTAACCCTGCACAAAATGTAACTCAAAGTGAACTAAAGATTTAGGCACTAGAAGAGAGACCCTGTGCCTAATAGAAGAAAATATAGGCCCAAATATTTACCATATTTGTTTAGGAACTTCCTAAATAAAACTCCAAAAGTGCAAGAAGTAAAGTCAAGTATCAATAAATGGGATGGATTCAAACTAAAAAGATTCCTTGCACCAAAAAAAAAAAAATCAAGAACATGAAGAAAGAGCCCACAGAATGTGAGAAAAACTTTACATATACCCCAGATAGAGGATTAATCTCCAGGATAAAGAACTCAAAAACTTAATATAATAATAATAATAATAATAATAATAATAATACAATCAATAAATGGGTTAAGGAGCTGAACAGTCTCTTCACAGAAAAAGAAATGCAATCAATCAACAAATATTTGAAAATATGTTCAACATCCCTATAGCAATTAGAGAAATGCAAATCAAAACTACACTGAGATTCCATCTTACTCCAGTCAAAATGGAAATTAGCAAGAATACAAGCAACAATAAGTGTTGGTGAAGATGTAGGGTGAAACATATACTTATACATTACTGCTGGGACTGCAAATTGGTGCAACCACTATGAAAAGCAGTATGGAGAGTACTCAGAAAATTTAGAATGGAATCACCATTTGACCCAGTTACTCCACTCCTCTATTTATACCCAAAGGACTTAAAATCAGCATATTGCAGTGACACAGCCACATCAATATTTTATAGCAGCTTAATTCATGATAGCTAAACTATGAAATAAATCTAGGTGTCATTCAACAGATGAATACGTAAAAAAAAATATGCACAAAGGAATATTATTCAGCCATAAAGAAGAATTATGACATTTGAGTGTAAATGGATGGAACTGAGGAACATTATTCTAAGCAAAGTAAGCCAATACCAAAGAACCAAAAGGCTAATGTTTTGTCTGATATAGGCATGCTAATTCACAATATGAGGAGCAGGATAGAGGTACTTTGGATTAGACAAAGGGGAGTGAAGGGAGGAGAGGAGGTGTGGGAATAAGAAGGAGTAGAGCAAATCGGTCATTATTACCCTATGTATATATATGATTACATGACCAGTGTAATTCTACATCATGTATAATCAGAAGACGGAGAAGTTATGCTCCATTTATGTGTGAATTATGGGTGATCTATGAGTTGGAGAGGTGGAAAATGTGGAGAGAGGCATTCTTCTAAATATTTTGACAAGTCCTATACTATATAATCAAAATAACATTGTTTAACTTATATAGTCAAATATTTAATCTTTTTATTTTTTAAAAATTGTTTAATGTCCACAAAACCTTGAAAAACTACTATACTTAGCATTTTAACAATGAAAATTAAAATTCTTTAGAATTCTTCTAAATATATAAATGGGAGAAATTGAGGCTTATTCAAAATGTTTGAATCATAACCAGATCCCAAAAATGTTCATCAATAAGTGGTTTTCAACATAGGTGATGTCACTTGATTAAAATATGGACTTTTACACTTAGCCATTGGTGTTCAATATTCTCATCAGTGTATTAATGAATGGCTTCTTAAAACAATAGATAGAAAAAGTTGTGAGAAATGGTTAGAAATGTTTCTTCATTTCAAGTCACAACAACTTGCTCCAAGTTGACCATATGAGGGCTCCAAATACAGCACATGGCTACTTACCTGAATGAGGATACCTTAATTAAACAGATATAAGTTGTGTCAGAAAGCAAAGTGTATCATGTCATTTGAAGGTCTTCTTTCTCTTGCCTCCTCACCCATAATTTAACCCCTTCCATACACATCAGATAGTTTCTTGAAAAGTCAAGTGTAAAGGTAAAATTTCTAAGCTGATTCTAAGCTGCAAAAGCCTGAGTTAAAGTGTAAAAGACTGGGCATTGTAATGTTTCTAAATTGCAAGGCCTGGGCTAAAAAGTAAAAGACTAGGTATTGTTAAAATTCCTCTGCTACCCCTGGAACCTGTAATTCCTGTAGCTGTTAGGACAATACCTGAACTGCCCAGTAAATATTTCTCTTGGTCCCCTGGTTGCTTAATAGCTAAGGGCTCCAAGTAGCTCAGCACGTAGGCATCCAGGCCCCAAAACCAATCAGTTTAAATGTGTACCCTGCTTAGAAGTGACCAATCACCCCTGCCCAGACTGTTCCTGCCAATGAATGTACTAATCATGTCTCAGAGTTGTCGTTCAATTTTCCTGAGCCTCATGATGATTTGTTCTGATGTATGCAAAGCCCCCCACCCTCTCCAAAAAGTGTACTTAAGCTCTGCTTGACCTCTGCTCTGGGCTCTGGGCTGCTCTATCTTCCTGAGTGAGCCTGAAACCTCAGCATGCTGAATTAATAAATCCCCTTTTGCCAATTGCATGGAGCCAGTCTCTTGTGTGGTCTCTTCCTCCGATGCTTCGCCAGACCCTTACACAAGCACTTTCCTAACTCAAGAATTTTAGAACTTTGTTTTTATTTTTCTTAAAACACTCATTATACTCTATTAACCCCACCACTACCTGAAACAGACAAAAATACTCAGAAATGTTCATATAAATTATTCAGAGCTATTCAAGCTATCATCCATAGATGACCTAAACTATTACTCAAGTATCCCTACTAATCACTCTCCTGATACTCTTCCTTTTGACTTCAATTGAATTTGTAATTATTCATGGATTTCTATTTGTTTGTTTGTTATCTGGCTTCCACAAGATTAAAGAGGTCAGGGAACCCACTTGTTTTGCTTTTCATAATATGTCCAACAGCTGGACCAGTTTTCCATATATGGTAAGTAACATATATGAATGAATATAAAAATGTTGATATTTATACTTCTACTGTCCAACTCAGTGAAGATGATTTTTATAACAGAATGGTGACATGTGAGCTGAAATTTGAAAGTGGTGTGATATTTTTATAGGCTCAAATTCAAGGAAACTAATAGTCCCACTATGTCCTGCTATTTCCAGACCATGATTCAATAATTTTATAAAATTCTACTGCCACTTATAAAAACAGACATTGATAAATGCGAGCACATTCTGAAGATTAACCAGATGTCATATTTCAGATTGTATCACACAAGGCATTGTTGAAAGAATCGAATTTTTAACCCAAAGAAGAGAAGTAGACAGGTAATAACATTTTATCCATAGGGAAGAGAGATTTACACAATTTTTGGAGCTTGAAAAAGAGTTTCCCATACTTTAGAAGAAGTTATTTAGACACAGATTTGGGCTGAATATAGTAAGACCCTTCTGAAGCCTATAGTGAGTAAGTAAAACACTAAGCAGGCTGTTCTGTTTATTCTGGGATCCTTGAGTCTGGAAGCATTTATAAATGGACCCTGTGACCTTCTGCCTAAAAATTGTGAAGGGAATCATTGAACTGGTTTATCATGCAAATAGGTGATTGACTCCTCATTAAGCTCTTACTGTTTTATATTGGCAGAGGTGGTATCTATGCCTTGCTTTGTTTTCTAACTTGTAAAATAAGAATGATGAAATAATAACTGAGTTAGTCTGCTTTTTATAAACTGGGACATAATAACTGAAATAAACAAAACAGAGGATAAAAAATATTTACTTTGGCTCTAGTTTCAGAAGTTTTAGTCCTTAGTCACTTGACCCTCTTGTTTTAGGTCTGTGACAAGAAATGCATGGTGGAACAAATCTCTTCAGCTCATGACAGATGGAAAGCATATTGAGAGAGAGGAAAAAGAGCAAATGGAGTCTCAATGTCCCCTCCAAGGGCACACCCACAATGACCTAACTTTCTTCTACTAGGCCCCACCTCCTTAAAAATTCCAATCCCTTCCAAGAGCACTGCAGGCCGGTGACTAAGCCCATGGCCTTTGAGGTACATTAAAGATTCAACCCTAACAATAAAAATAATAGAGTACCATTAATAATAAGATACTAATAATCATTATTTTATGGATTGCTGATAGAATTAAATGAGAAAAAATACATGTATGATGATGTGAGGGGGAATAAAAGAAATGTGTCACATAAGATTGGGTAGAGAGAAGTTATGGGAGGGGAGGGGAGAAAAGGGGGGATAGGAAGGGCAGCAGAATAAAACATACACTAGTATTGCTGTATGTATATATGTGTCTGTATAACAAATGTGATTCTGCAAACTGTATACTCAGAAAAATGAGAAATTATACTCCATTTGATTGAAATTTATGATATGTCAAGATCATTGTAATGTCATGTGCAATTAATAAAAAAGGAAAAAAAGAAATGAGAAAAAGTTTTTAAAATATTATTATTCATTGTGTGGGATGAAAAAAATTAAAGCATTTATGATAACCAACATTTATTCAGCATTTATTAGAGCTAGGCACAGTACTAATCATATCGTGCTCCATAAATAATTATCTGTTGAATTGAATGCACAAAATATTATTGCTGATATTAATGTTTCATAGTAAATTAAATAGCTGACCTCAAATGAATGATTGGTATATATACTTGATCATGATAATTTTTTCTGGCTTGCTAATTTCCGAACTGTCATTGCTCACTCAGTGGGTGAACTGTCTCCTGCAATCCCTCACCAAGAGCAGTATGTTGACCTCTTCAAAAAGCAGTGAGAAAAGAATACAAAGCCCCATGGTTTCTCACACTTACACATACAGCAATACTTACACAAGCAGAAATTCTATATTTCATAAGCATAGATCATCCTGTGATTTGGTGATTAAAAACATTAAGTTGGAATTGGTAGAACTTGATTCTACTCATCAATTTGTCATTAGCTAGTTGTGCCATGTAACTCATGTTTTGTGGGCATACATGGGAAATAAGAATGAGTTATTTCTACCCATTTTATTTCTATTATATATATTTAAATTCAATATTCTATTTTTCCATTAAAAAGTGGCTCTTTGATAGAACTGACATTTTTAAAATTTAAAATCATTTTAAAAGTGAATTTAAGGAGCTAGAAAATAAATCCTTGAACTGAGGGATTGGCATAGGAGCAAATTTATGCAAATACAATACATAGAGTAGATTTGAGACAGTTGAATGCCCTAAGAAGAAAAATTATAAGACAAGAGAAGCAATTAATTTTAAGAAAACTCTCATCCTCACTGGGCAAAAGGCAATAGGATTTCTTACAGATAAGGGGTTCTATGGTTAAGTGTAATTTTTTATCTATTTTCTTGTCCTGCTAGAAACTAAATATAAATATAGAAGTCCATTCCTTCCTTAGCTTTTAAAGTAGTTTTACATTTCCTTGCTAGAAAATACAGCCTGTGGTGATGCAGTAGAGAAGATCTGGTACTAAAAGATTTCTGAGCAAAGCACCAAGGAGATTTCATCTATATCTCTTCTGTAGTAGTACTCCTTCAACCCTGTTACAGAATCTCAATTGGAATAATAAGTCACAAAGCACAATTAAACAAGCAAGAATAAAGTCATCTTGTTTGAATAGAAGTGTACACAATGAACAAGAAGAAATAAAAGAAGGAAGAAACTTGAATATAATTCAGTTTCTATCTTGTGTGGGGAACTACTTAAGAATTTTATAACAACCCTGTGATTTAACTATTATCATATCATTTTAAATAAGAGGAGACAGAAGTTCAGAAAGGTTAAAATTTTCCCTGAAGTCATGCCACCACTGAGAAGAAAAGGTAGAATTTAAGCAAGACCTGCTCATGTCTGCTCTTCCCACATGTTATTCACATATAGTGCATTTTAAAACTTCTTAAAAGATATGCTTTGCTGTTTTAATTTAAGTTCAGTTGTTACAGAATGAGCAACCTAATCTTTATTTCCAAATTAAAGAGAAACTTTTAAAAATTAATGGTTTGGGCTATACAACCATATCTAAGATATTTCCTATGGCCCAGCACCAGAATTATCTAATTGCCAATCAAATTGGAAGATTAAAAATATAAGCACATTGATATTCCCTGTTTACTATCATTTTTCTTTCCTTCAACCCAGTTATTTGTATCAGGAATAGTTTAGAGCATTGTTATAGACTACAAAATCCTGCAGTCTTAAATCTTTAAGTTCTTTAAATTATGAGATCACTGAGTGTGGGTTTGGTTCAGTGGTAGAATGCTTGCCTTATGCATTATACCCCCAGATCTGCCTCTGACCCTATTCCCCCAAAATAGATGAGATTATTGTACCAACGTCAACTTACAAAAAAGCTAATTACTTCCAACATGTGACTCCTACAGTAGCAGAGCCAGCCCAATGCAGAAGGTCATTTACTCACCCATATATTTACTAAGATCCAACACTTTTTAAAGCTTTTGATATATAACAATGAACATTAAAAGCAATGGTCGTGTTGTACTAGAAGTTATGATTTACTGACAAACCCTCTGCAGGAGGTTTTCTCCATTTCTCCATCAAAATGGAGAAATCCTAAATTATAAGAAGAAACTGATCACATAAAAATAAGGGGTAAAAACATTTCTGGAAGATAGTAATGAGTCTTCAGGTGAGACCAAGTTTGGCATTTTGCAGAAGCAGAACCAATTCCTTCTATGGCTTAGGTGTGTTGGTTAGATGCTGTTAGATATGGTCAGGGATAAACGGGACCAAGTTGTCTGTGTCTTCATAAGCCAGGGTGAGAAATTTAGACTTTATTATAAATACACTGTAAAACTGTTCAGGTTGTATGTGATGCAAATTATGATTTTAAAAGTTTATTTTCTCTGCTTAGAAAGATGAAAGATCAGAAATGAGCAGGAGGATCAGTCAGGAGTCAGATGGCAGTGGACCAGGAGATGACACTGACAAAGACAGAGATGGAATGAGTGAGAAAGATCTGAGCTATGATTTTGTGGCAGAGTTGGCAGGTCCTACTTGTGATTTTTTATTGGGGGGGGTGGGTTATCAAGGAAGACATTTTTCTTAGCTTAAGCAGTGGTTTTGGCTGGCTAGTGGAGTGGTTATCTAGTGGAGATGAAACACACTTAGTAAAGAGAAGATTGAGGATGAGGGATGGGGAAGGTAGTGAACATTTCTGTTTTGAACATGATAAATTTGAGATGCATATTAGACATTCCTTAGAGATACTAGCCTGGAGATAGGGGTAGAGGTCAAGGCTAGAGATATAGTTTTGGAGTCATTATCATATAGATGAATTTTAGGCCATGGGAGTAGATGAGATTACCTATGGAGAGGAGATAAAGGATCCCTAGAATGAGCCCTGGGGCACTTCAAAATTTTGAAAGCAGTACTTTTCCTTAAATAAATATCTTTCTATTTAACTAGGAGATTTAATTTCAGAAGTTTTCCATGAAAGGGTTGAAAGCCAAAGCTAAGCAATTGTTATTTTTTTCTTTAAAATATTATTTAATCCCCATGCCCTAAAGACCATGTATAAAGTTATAAGTAGTCTAATAAGAGAAATATGAAAATACACACAGTGACACAATTTGTTTAAGAAGGGCTTTCTGATGATTGCTTTGTACTTGATGGCATTTTGCTCTACCTTTGGACATTATCTGTCATTCAGACTTCCCCAATAATGGGTTGTGATTGTGTGTGTTATACCTTTCCAAACTGAGAAGTAGGTGTTATTTTCTGAACCGTATGAACTGTACCTTCATGAGTTTGAACCCTGTCAGAAGAATAGCTAGAGACTCCCTTGATCACAGAACAATTGCAGCTCAGAATTACTAAAATCTTTTTTATGCTTCTCATTTAAGGTTACAATGGTATCATTCCCATCTATAGGAACTCTGGGCTCCTAAGCACAGTGTTATTATACTGTATCAATTTCAAGGCCTGCTAGCTGTGGGTTTGAAATAGCTGCGCTCTGTGAAACCTTGCCTTTAAATCCCAGGAAAGAAGGTTCAACCCTTTATTGTCTAAAAATAAACCAACTCAGTTGGGAGTCCTTCTGATGATGCCCTCAAAATTACCATCCTTCATGTTCTGTATGGAAATAAGAGTCCATACATATTTTTTAATACAATTTTGGTTTTCCTTTGAGGTTTAACCAACTTAAAACAACAAAAAAAAATGTCTTTTCAATATGACTCTTGGAAAAAAATGTTTGTTTCTTCCTATATGAGTGTATCACAATCCATGGTTGCTTATCAATCTTTCCCTGGAGGACAAGTTATTTCTTTTATGAAGATGCATATCAGTTTTATGTGCCATCCCATACCACTCGCTTTGGGGGACTATTCTCACACTGAGGCATACACTTATCTTACTTTTGCTTTTCTGGTTGCTCATACCAAGAAGCTATTTCTGATCCTAATAGGAATTACAAAAATCATCTTCCTGGAGTCCAAACTGGCACCAGGTGAAGGGTGGACTTTCCTTCCTATCTTCACTGCCTTCCTGATCTGTTTCCTTTCTGACTTCTAAAATGTTCATGTCCTTATTCTGTTTGAGTCTATTCCCAGCCTTCTCCCAGAACTGAGTTTATTATTAGAGCATATTCTTACCATAGCTTCACTCTTCTGGTCTTAAACTTCCACTAAAATCCTTCTTCTGTGACATTCACTCCCTTCATCTGTAGGTTCCTCAGTATTCCTGGATTATCTCATTTAATAAAGATTTATGGTTTTCTTACCTGCTGAAGTAAACACCTTTTATGTCTTATTCAAGTAAGTTCAAACCCTATAGAGAGGAGAATTTCAGGTCTTTTAGGATACTCACCTCAATGCATTTTTAATAATAACATGGTCTAAGATAGTATTTTCCTAAAGTACATACACTAATGCTGTGATCCTCTATTACATTTAGTAAAATAATTATCCAAATGGATGTTTTTCATTTTACTCTTCTTACCATTTTCATATTTTTAATACAATTTTGGTTTTCCTTTGAGGTTTAACCAACTTAAAACAAAAAATGTCTTGAGAATCTTATTTTTTTTCATTTTACATTCTTATCTTGTCAACCTTTCCAAAGTAGAGGTAATGACCAGGAGTATTTCTTCCATCCTTACCTTCTACTTCCTGTGCCAGTTTTCAATTCTTATTTTTACAAATAAGGTCACTGACAGGAAACTCATCCCAAATGAGTGCTCTTCAGTGGCACAGACATAATTCAAACCCAAAGAGAATAGGTGTGGAATTTATGTACTCACCTTCTATATATACTATTTTTCTCAAACAAGATTCTTGGTTCTTCTTATGTAGATAAGTAATATCTTTATTATCTTGATAAACAAATAAAACATAATAAATTTCCTAAAAGGTCAGACATTACTTAAGATGCATAGCATTTCCATAGTTTCAAATGAGTGTTAACTCCCAAAATTGGCATTTTAGATAAAGATTAGGGTCTTGAATTAAATTAATAGAGTTTTCTTATTACTGAAACTTTATGTACCTCAAGCAATTTGTGTGTGCAGAATAGGGTGAGGATATTATTTTGCTATGGAAATAATTTCATAGTCAGGGTCATTACAAAGGATACCATGCTCTGGTGGTCTCTAAAAATTCTCCAGAGGTGTGCCACCTGGCAGCTCTTTACACATGATGTTGGTGAAAACATGATCCAGACGTGTTGACCTAGCTCTTGAACTTGGATCCTAAGTTAAATATTGCCTTCTTTAGGGAAGAGGCCATTTTTGACCTAACTCACTCAATTTGGTCTCTTCTGATCTATTCTTTTCTGAGTTATTTTTTCCACATTTTATCTCAAATTCCAGGATCCCAGATTTGATAGAAGAACATCCTGGCACATAAATCAAAATTGCTCTCACCAAGTAGGGGCAATTTCCTTGGTGCCAAGAAGATTCTGCACATCCAGTCCTAGGGTCAACCATACCACAGCCTGACTGAGATTGCTAGTTGTGCAAATCCTCTGGATTCTTGCCTTTGTTCTTTTCCTATGTAAACCCAAAGCTACTGTTTCATCCTGATGACAGCATTTTGATCAATTCTCCCCACGTGGCCATATGAAGAATTAATACCTTTCCTGAATTCACCACTTGTCTCCTGTCTGGTTATTTGGAGTGAACCTGATCTCTTGAGAACCAGAGCCAGGCATCTGGCCTAGGACACCAGTAGCACTCTTAAGGGCACATACTATGAGACATGAACAAATTATTGAAATTAGTTCATATGTACCTGAAACATAAGTGAAATCTTGGGAATAAATGAAATCTTTTTTTTTCAGATATTGTAATGGCCAATTTCATGTAGTCAGTTTCTATATAATTATATGTTTAAAAATGTTAGGATCTATCTATTTTAGTCATATTTTCATTTAGTGCTTCCTTGTTTCCTTATGTTTCCTCACATTAGTTTGTAATACTAGCATGTAAAAAATATTTTATTTTCCAATCAGGAATCTTAAATTCACATGCAACAATAATATGATGTGAATGTTTAAGTTGGCTACACATTATATCCAATATAACATACTTTCTTTAAATTAATAAAGTAAATCATAAAAAACATAGTTTTAATTTTATAGAGTCAATCAAACACTTTTCTTTTGCCTCTATCTTCAAATTCTCTTAAATTTGTTTTATTAAAGCTTTAAAATACAGGAATTATTGTGTCATTTTAAATTACATAAAACATTTATCTAACAATTTAGTTATTATCTATTTAGCTTAGATCCATAGAAACTGACATTCCCTCAAGAACAGATTGTGGTTAGCATTCTGGAGAAGTAAGAACTGGTGAATAGGTATGCTTTGATATAGAAGATGTAATTGTTTCATTGGTTTTTAAAGACATGCCTAGGATTGAATAGAGAGAGTGTACAAAGGCACCTTATTGGTGTCTAGGGGTGGTGGGAAACACAATGCATGTGGATAGCAGAATCCAATTGTTACCTCAAAGAATCTAGGAACAATCAGATCACTTCAGTCACTATCCCAGGACAAGAACAATAAGCTGGGAGCCATCTGGGAGAATCGTGGCTGCTGAAGTTTTGCTTACAGAACAACTTTTCATATCAACAACAAGGGTTTCACAATAAAACCTTTGAGCTGGAAGACTGGTTTTCTGAGTGCATTTTTAAAGAATGCCCATTGGAGATATTTGCTACACAATGTACAATAATTTGGCATTCTTTGAAGCAACAAACAGCCAGGAAGGATCAGAAAGATATGAACTTTTAAGACATTGCTCATTCTAACTGACTTTGAACTTTAAAGCCTCCTTTTCAGTGATAAAGGGGTCTACAATGGGAATTCAAATCTGGAAATCACAGCTTGAAATGCCTATCCAGATGAAGTCATACAAAAAACAAAACATATCTGGCATAACAAGACAATGTTCTATAAAATATTCAAAATGTAGCTAGATAGGGCTCTGGTAACTTGGTTGGAAAGTTTTCAGTGGCCTAAAAAAGGGACACTTGGAACTCCATGGATACCAGCTAACAAACAAACAAACCAAAAACAAGACAATGTCAAAGGAAAGGGCAAAAGTGGATAATCAGGATCTTTTCTCTATTCTTTTCTCCAACTCCCCCTTCTTCAAATCACCCAGACCCTTGACCCTAAACAAGAATTCTAAGAGTATTTAGAAAACCATGTGTAGTCACATGATAACCAGGTATTAAATGTGCAGAGGATTCAATGGAGTCCTTTGGTGTCAGTTTGCATTTGGCTATAAGAACACACACATGCAGAAGGTGAAAAGGTGAGACACCTCTGGGATGACAGCAATCTGAGAATTGTGAATCTGCCATATATATGTCAGAACTTGAAGAATCAAGCCAGGTGAGGATAAAAAAGTCATGACTCTCCCAGGAGACTCAGAACATCTATGCATATCTTTTTCTTCTCACACCAGTTAAGAAACTTGTTGAGAGTGGTTATCTCAGAACTCTTATAATTATTCGTTGCATGTATTGTACATTTTATACAAGAATGTTTTGTTTAGTAACTGTGACTCTGTATATGTGTGTATGTGTTTTGTTGTTTTTCACTAGCTAGCATTTAGCATGAGATGAGAATTTTATTTTTGTTAGCTGGTATCCATGGAGTTCCAAGTTTCCCTTTTTTTAGGCCACTGAAAACTTTCCAACCAAGTTACCAGAGCCCTATCTAGCTACATTATGAATATTTCATTGGCAAAAATCATTAAGAATGAGTCATTTCTCTAATTTTTTTCTCTTCCAGGGCAGATGCTCCTGCCAAGCTGTTGCAACTGTTCTGGTAGTGAATGTTTTTATATGCTTGAGAGAAGTAGTGTGGAAACCAAATGTTTTGTATGTGTATGTGGCCTATAATTCTACAATTTGTATTTAGGAAAAAATTCACTTTCAAACTTCTTTAGGACTCAATCATTTAGATAACATTGTGGACTAGATGTGCCTTAAAACTGAAGTGAAAAGTTCTTCTCTGAATAAGGGAAATATAGTGCACTCAGAATATATATATATTTAAAATGCAAAGCATTGGGGAAATCATTGTTTAACACTTAGACATCAAAACTTACACAGATTGAGTCACTTGTTCATTGAAATGTGGTTGTCTATGAATGCTTACAATGTGATTCAAACTCCCTAAATTGTGGTTCCCTGCATTTTCCAATAATTGACTGCTGCTATTTTCTACCCTTAAGCAAAGAGGAAATATAAACATGTTGTATGTACTGGAAAGGCAAACTCTAATAAGAGTTATTCAACTGGGCTTGATTTAGGTTGGCCTATTATTATCTTAGAATATACAATTTTTATATATTCATAAAAATTTCATGTATAGAAATAAGTTTTCATATACACCATCCTTTTCATTTTTATAACAGTCCCATAAAATTTATATCTTCTCATTATTTCCAGACTTGGTCTCCTGGTGGTAAAATGATCAGTAAGTGGTGAATTTGAGATTCAAACTCAGCACTTAGTATTTTAATTATTTATTTAGAAGTAATGTCCAGAAATGCAGACTTTTTTCAGTTTTCTTTGGTGGACCATGATCATTAAGTGGTAAATTTGAGATTCAAACTCAGCACTTAGTATTTTAGTTATTTATTTAGAAGTAATGTCCAGAAATGCAGACTTTTTCCAGTTTTCTTTGGTGGACCCAGATCTGCTCACTTGTATTTCTGTCCTTGAAAGGCCTTTGACTATATCCTTTCTTTTTGGATGTTGTGATATTACTATGGAGCTGAACGCCAAAACCTAAGACATAATAGAAATAAAATTAAGGAAGGAATGCAACATACATCAATTCTGCCTACCTAGAACTTTTCCTGAGTGGTCAAATATTTGGGGTAAGATAATCACAACAAAAAGGTAACCTGTATTGAATAGGCGAATGAAAAAAAAATTGAAAACAACTTACTTGGCCAAACTGTATCAAATTTTCTCATGTTTTACTTTAATATTAGCTCTATATTTTCTACCATTTGGATGTCCAAAATAAAAACAAAAAAAATAAAAATTTTTATATTGGGGATCATGATTTCTGAGATCTTAGTCCATAGATGGCCAACTTTGTTGATCTGGACAAAAGGGAAGGCAGAACACTATGGCAAAAAGTTGTAGAGGAAGAAAGCAGTTAGGGATATGGTACCAGGAAACAGAGAGAGTTTGCCTCAACAGGACAAATGATAAATCTCAAAGGCATATCTCCAGGAGCCCATTTCCTCTAGCCACAACTTATCTGCCTACAGTGACCACCACTTAATCCCAATCAGAGGATTAATGCACTGATTAGGTTAAACCTATTATAACCCCATCATTTCATCTCTAAAATTTCTTGCATTGTCTCATACATGACTTGGGGGGGGGGTTACTTCACCTCTAAACCGTAGCACCCAGAAATGTACTTTAAGAAATCAGTTTAAATTTAGCTGTCATAGCTGCCATGTTTCTTTAGTTACATTCAGTGTGAAATGGCTCCATGAACATTTTCCTTAACTTTCATGACATTAACACTATAGAAGGTACAGGTCAATTATTCTGTAAAATGGCCATGAATTTGAGTTTTTTTTTTTTCTGGTTTCCCCATATCCTTAGATTCGGGCTCTGAGTCCTTGGTAGGACATCACCTGTTGGACCTTTCCCATTACATCCTTGCACAGGTGCACGATGGGTTTTGTTCCTTTACTGATGATGTTCATCCTGACCCTCTATTAAGGTGGTGTCTAACATGCTGCTACAGTGTGTTATTATTCCATTTCCTTTATGTTCACTAAATATTTCGTAATATTGACAAGTCTTTAGTGTATGCTCAGTGATCATGCCTATGTGTGTTTTGTGTGGTTCCAGGGTTTGGTGGGAAAGGGAACTGAGTCCCAGCTTATAATAGTTTGTGAAGAAGTATTTCTCCTTATATGAAAATTATGTTATGTCAATCCTCTTTAAGATCATATATATATGGAAGAATAGTATGGTGGCATTTCAGACCCTGAGACAGGTGGTATACAAGACATATAAAAACTAAAATATCAAACAGATGTGTCATTTAATAAATCATTTAAGTTTATTTAAGTATTTTAAAGTATATTTTGTTATTTCTAAACATGTGACACCTATTATTTGCAGCTTGTGATACAATTGAGAATATGCCTGTGTATCACTATACTGATCTGAAGAAACTCCTGTAGTCAAGGTTAAGTCTTCTGTCACACAGATGGTGCTTCCTACCATCCCCCAAATATTTGTTAAATAAATAAAGAGGCAAATTTTAAGACTGGCCTTACAAGCTAGCATATTGCATTTTTCAAAAGTACCTCCCACTATTTCTTTGGAATTTTTATGTTGTGCATATGTCTGAGAAATCATGAAATTCTTCTATGCAACTGAAAATATTGACTCATAGAAACATAAGCCTGGAGGCATCAAAAAGCAGACTTTCATTTGAACCATGTGTTCTATACTTTAAAATAATTATCTACTGAAAAAAGAATCATTTGTTGAACATCCTACACAAATACGAAAAATCATTGACTAAATAAGTTTGTAAGTCAATTAATTATCTTTAAATTGTGTAGATACAGACCTCGAAAGTTTAGATAGCCAGACAAAAAACATTATCATACACTTAGCCCATATATCCTGAGACACCCAAGGCATGGAAAGTTTATAGCATTTCCTTGTAAGCGTTGCTCAGATTCATGGGAAATAAATCACACCTAAATTTTTATATTTTTGTATGTCTCCCAAAGATATTTTAAATTTATTCTTCCTACCTAGATTTTGCCCCAGATCAAACATATATATATGTAATTATTATTATTAATTTTTAATTATATATATATTCATGTATGTGTGTGTATATATATACATATTATATATATATATATATATATATATAAAACAACACATTGGCTTTTTCTTTAACTTCTGTTGGGTTTCTTTGAACTTTAAGCTAAACTAGAATGAATTCCAAAGGCTCTGAAAGGATTAAGTTAAGATATAATCTTGAAAATACTTAATAAACATAGGGAATTGGAACATATAACATCCAGCCAGGAATCCAACTGACTTCTACTCAAAGTGGCCCCCAATGATAAGTCCACAGACATACAGAGTGTGAATCAACAGATTTAATTATGTTATTCCTCCATTTCCCTAGCCACAGGGATAGAGATTTTGCCGGCATGTCTCAATGTCAATCAAAACAACGATAGGACTTACCACTTACAACCATGGTGCACATTCCTCATTGGAAGGCTTAATGAATGAGAGCTCGTTAATCAAGTCATCTCAAGAGGCAGAGCTGAGGCAGGTAAACTTGGAAAGGTATCTGGAAAAGTCCAGGTGCAAAAACATACACTTACTGAGTCTTCCGTGAGTGCTTGGGTGTCAAAGGGCTTTCTAAATATATTACACTAACACTTCAATTCTGGCTTTTGCATCTCTGCAGAGTCCAATCTCTTCCTATAAACTCCAAGATAGAGTCAAACCTTTGCCTATAGAAAAACAAGTTTTTTTTAAAATTCAACTTTACTTCAAATTCAGTTGGGAGCTTTGGGCAAATTACTTAAAATGTTTGATCCTTAATTTTCTCATGTGTAATAAAACATGAATATATATTGTCTATCTACTATTGTTGAGAAAATTTTACAAGATGACATAAGCAAAGAACCTTGTAGGGTCAGAATATACTGCTTTCTATTTGTCTCTTAAGAAAAAATGCATTAAACCTGTTTTCTCCAAACCCTGTCATTTTTCTATTATTCAAGTTTTATAGGCATCATCACCATTGCCTCTGCTTGATTCTACCTTTTTTCCAATGTTACTCTGTGTGTGTGTGTGTGTGTGTGTGTGTGTGTGTGTGTGTATGTATGCATGCAAACATAGTGAATTTCCTTTACTTCAAAATCTAAAATGGACCCTGATTTATTTGATTTATTTTCTTTAAGCAAATAACATTTACATTCATACTATAGATAAATATTGTTGTTCTCATTTTATAGCTAAGGAAACCAAATCTGATAGAGATTAAGAAACAAGAATACTATCAAATGAATGGTTGATATCTCAACTGAATTCAAATCAGCCTTTCTAATCCCAGTAAGTAAATGCTCACTCTGACATTAAGACACCACCAAGAGTAGAATATCTACAAAAAGGCTGAGGGTTAGAAGCCACTTAGATCATTTGATTTCCTATATTAATTGTTCATTTCACTTGGGCTTAAGAAGAACTGAATTCTAATTTCTTAGTGCATGAGACTAACTTGGACATGCAATTTAATTTCCCACTCTTGTTTTCCTATTTATAAAATGTAATAGGGTAAGAGATATTCTTCACAACATTTCCAATTATTTAAAACACTGGTATTCTTCAAATATACCAGAAGTTAATCAAGTAATTTAGAATAATGAAATGCACTCTAAATTTTACATGCAGGGATATCTTACATTCCATTACTTATTTATACATATGAGAATATACTTCAAAAATGATGTATCTCATAATACTTTCTGTAAATAAAATATTTGATTGTGTTTTTACTTGTAGTGAACACCATTTTCCATTGAAATGCTTATCTGAATGGTCATGATGCGAAAACCAAGGCTTTGAAATTTTGAGCTGGTGTTGTTGAATGTTTTGTTTCTTTCTTAGGATTCACTATTGCAGTGAGTTGAATAGGATCCCCCCAAAATTCATATCCTTCTGGAAATTCACAATGTAATCTTATTTTGAAATAGTTTTGTGTATATAGTTACTTTAGTTGAGATTAATGTAAGTGCCAGGAGTGGTGGCACACACCTGTAATCCCAGTGGCTGGGGAGGAAGAGACAAGAGGACTTCAAGTTCAAAGCCAGCCTCAGCAAAAGCAAGGCACTAAGCAACTCAGTGAAACCCTGTCTCTAAATAAAATGCAAAATAGGGTTGGACTGTGGCTTAATGTTCGAGTGCCCCTGAGTTCAATCCCTGGTACCCTCCTCAAAAAAAAATTCGGTTAAGTCACATTAAGGTGGGATCTTAAGTGTAATGATTATAGTTTTATGAAAAGAGGAAATAAGATAGAGGCACAGACACAGAAGGAAGATTACCATGTGGTGAAAAAGCAGAGATGAGAGTAATTCCACTACAGGTCAAAAAATTCCAAGGATTTCCAGCATCCACAAGACAAGAGGAAGAAGCAAGGAAGGATTCTTTCTTAGAGTCCTCAGCAAGAACCTGCCCTAGTGACACCTTAATTTTAAATTTCTGGCCTCCCTACCTGTGAAGTAAATTTCTGTTTTAGGCCACTCACTTTTTGGTATTTTGTTAGAGCAGACCTAGAAAACCAATACAACCACTAACAGGCAGAAGTTCTAGCATTACATTTCCTCAAAGTATTAGTCTAGATGAAGGTGAGGATTACAGAGACAATATGAGGGAAGGGATTGAAAGATTTTACCCTTTTCTTCCCCAACTGGCACAGCCTAAGTTATTCTTGGTAAAAGACAACTGAAACAACAAGGGAACCAATTCAGAGGCAAGAAAGCCAATGTGGAGATTATACAGTAAATCAGGCAGTAAAATGGTGGTGAATAAATATAGGTGGGTTGTGGTGGAGATGGTAATATTTGTGCTGCATTTAAAAATAGTGGTATCAATCCAATCAAATAAGGGAAAATGATACTCAAAATCAAGATTTCACAAAGGTGAAGGTTTCCATTTCGACAAGGTAATTAGATAATTCAGGTGAGATGGAAGAAAAGATTATGAACTGCAGAGGCAAAAGAAAATGAGAAGGCAAAATGTTTACTTTTAAAAAAAATTTATTATACTAAGAACACTAAACATGAGATCTACCATCTTAATTTGTAAGTGTACAATATAATATTGTTAAATACAGTCACATTATTTTATAGGAGATCTTGTGAACTTTTACATAGATGACAATGACCATTGATTAGCAATTTCTCATTTCCCTCTCACCCCAGCTTCTGATAACCACAATTCTACTCTTTAACTCTATGAATCTGTTTTAGACATTTCATACAAATGGAATTATATAATATTCGTACTTCTGTGATTAGCTTATTTTACTCAGCATTATTTTCAAGGCTTATCCACATTATTGTATATTTCAATATTTTTTTTCTTTTTATAGATAAATAACATTTTATCATATGCTTGTTTCCATGAAAGATACTGGATATGGCCAGATAGTCTTTCCCCTCCATTCCTATGGGCGGAAACTGTCTTCTCATCATAATTCTGCTACATGTACATATAAAAATCTTAACTCTAAAGAATTCAGAAAGGCTTAATACAAGATGGAATTATTAGAATACTATTATAATATTCTCTTTCTATAGTTTTCATTGTATAGGTCTTTCACCTCTTTTGTTAGGTTGATTCCCAAATATTTTTTTTTTGAGGATATTGTGAATGCAGTGTTTTTCCTCATTTCTGTTTCAGAAGTTTTGTCGCTGATATACAGAAATGCCTTTGATTTATGTGTGTTGATTTTATATCCTGCCACTTTGCTGAATTCATTTATTAGTTCTAGTAGTTTTTTTGTAGACCCTTTTGGGTCTTCTAGGTATAGAATCATGTCATCTGCAAATAGTGATAAGTTAAGTTATTCTTTTCCTTTTTTATGCCTTTAATTTCTTTCGGAGTTTCCATAGCAAGTAAATTAATGATGTGCTAGTTTGTTAGTATTCTTGATGCAACTAGAAATAGACAAGTACAATTAACACACACACACACGCACACACTTAACCACCAATTCTGCATTTTGGTAAAGCATGGCATAATGACATGTCGGTGACCCAAAGTAAATATAAGCAGAAAAGGAAGTAGGGTGGCACAGGTAAATTAATGATGTGCTAGTTTGTTAGTATTCTTGATGCAACTAGAAATAGACAAGTACAATTAACACACACACACACACACGCACACACTTAACCACCAATTCTGCATTTTGGTAAAGCATGGCATAATGACATGTCGGTGACCCAAAGTAAATATAAGCAGAAAAGGAAGTAGGGTGGCACAGGAACTCTGTTGTCAGCATGAGCTTTCATGGAAGAAGGGGTTGAAAGCCACTTTCTCCTTAACTAGAATGTTTATGTATTATTCACAGAGCTTCTTTTGATTAGTGACCTGCAGCCACCCCCAGCCGGCAAAGGAAGACGAGACACAAGATTCTTCCTTCAGCAGTTTATTCAGGCCTTTATTTTGACGTGGCTTCTAGCTTCTACTACTACTACTACTACTACTACTACTACTACTACTACTACTACTCCCTCACCCGAGCGCCCCAGCCTTGATAAAGCACATCAAGCCCCAATGCACAACTGCCACATGGACTTTTCTCATAGGGTGCCAAGTCACAGAGTGCCAACTCATTCTGATAAGGAGTTGTTTGTCACAGACTACAGCAGAAACCAGGGCCATCTTGTAATGGTGGCCACAATTCACAGAAACGGCTCACAACAGTTCCCCCTTTTTGTTTTACTAAGACAATACAGGCGAGAGTAGAGGTCCTATCCCACTGTGCAGAAGTGGCTGCAATGTATCGCTCAGCCCTAAGGAGGCGCCTTCCCCAGATCCGAGGCCATATCAGCCAATGCCTTTTTTTGTGGGGCGGGGTGTGGACGTCCAACCCGCATGCAATAGGACATGCTCTCCTTGAGGTCCACTTCAAAGATCACTCAAGTGCAGTGCCTTGCCTCGCATCCTGTATCATGATGATGGTGGAAGAAGGGGGACAGCTGAGGCTGCCTTCGTAGCACAGACAAAATTAAGTTGGCAACACCTCAAGAGAAAGGCACAGACAGTAAAGCAAAAGATAAAGACCAGTGTGGAAACCCACCTGCGTGCAATGGTGACAAGACCCGCAGAGTGCAAAGGCTTTCCAACACTAGAAGGATGACAAAAGAAGGACATGTCGATCCCAGTGCAATGTTATAATAACTTGGGGTGCAACGACCATGTCAAAGGTTTACTGTTTAAGATGTGCAAGCCAGACCTGTGGCGAGTTGCCATTTTCTAAAGCAGCAAAAGCTTGGACGAGCATTGCCTTGTCCCGAGCATTGCGGGCCTTGAGACAACAGAGAAGCCACAAACAAAGAATCACACCAAAGCAAAACATAGTACCAAAAATGCCTACTCCCACCCACTCCTTAAAAAAGGAAAAGGCAGAAGATATCCAAGTGGTGAATTGACTCAAGGTCACTGGATCGACACAGGTGTTGTTTAAGGCAGCTATCTGAGTTAGTTGAGACTGGATCAGCTCTTCCACTGTCATGGACCAATTTCCAGCCAAATAAGCACCAATGATGCGGGAAGCATTCCTGGAATCATTAAATCTGACAGAGGTTATACACAAATACGCACGTTGGTCAATGCAACCCAAAAGTACCAAGTCAGCCAATTCTTCCAACTGAGCTTGAAGTAGATCTATTCTTTGGTTAGCAGCTAAAATCCCTGACAAAATATGTTGATTAATTTTAGTCAGATTGCCAGACACTTCTCCTCTATTTGGGAGTGACTTCCATGCATGGATACAAATGTTGTTAATCTGCTCATATACTTCAGAGGATATCCTGTTTGTTGATTGGCAAACCTGCCCTGCCCCAAAAGCATATCCTTATCCCAGGCAGGACTTCCTGCTGCATGATTTTGGGCAGCCTGTTCTACTGCACCCTCTAACATGAATGCTCTCCAATCTAGATATTTTCCCGGGGAGACACAGGCTCAGACTAAGCCAGCCCAATCTGAGGGGGTCATGCAGAATCTAGTCAGTCCTTCCACCTGAGTAAGGGTGAAAGCAGCATCTATGCCATAAGTACGGACGGATTCTGCCAAGGTTTTAATTATTTTAAAAGCTAAAGGCTCATGATATCTTCCTCTATTATTGTCTTGAAAAACCGGGTATGCTAGTCCCATATCTGTATTGACTGTTCTCCAAACTTGAGAATGAAAAGTCCTCCTGGAGCCTTGGACTCCACCCACATACGGGGGCGAAACTACTGGAGGCACGGGGAAGGGTGGAGCAGCATCAAGTACTGGCTCCTCCTCTAGATTTTCCACCTCCTCTTCAGAGCCAGCCCTATCCTCCTCTACATGGGATGCCTTCATACCTTGCATCTCCCGTTTTTTCTTTTTCATTTTTATCCTACGTAATTGCTGTAACAAAATATCAAGGTCCTCAGAACTCTCTGAGCCACTTGTGTCCTCAGGTGTTTTAAGTTCAGTCAAGTCTGGATAGAGCCTTCTCCTAATTTTATGTTCAGTCTCTTTTGCCTTTTCACTGCTTTTACTCTTAACACTTTCTGCCACTTCGCTGTGGGATCCCTCAGATTTTTCCTCATGCAATTGCCCAAGAACAGCTTGACCCTCATTTACAGCCTCTTGACATTTACCATCTGTTATACATCCTCTTACCAGCTTCCACATTGGAATAATGCCATCTTTTAAAGTTCCTTGCTTATAAGCAAAGTCAAGGTCTTTTCCTAACTTGTCCCAGCTGGGAATCGTAAGACTCCCTGAAAAGGCAAACCAAGGGGCTGCGATATCAGCCTCTGTCAAAAACATCTGCAATGTGCTCTGTTTCACTTTAAGTTCCTTAGAACGTAGTAACCCGTCCAAGGCCAGCAAGATTGGGCTTGAGGAGTTAACACCCATAATGTTTTCAAAACTATGAAGATGTTTTCAAAATTATGAAGAAAGTGAAAGTACAAAAGCCCCGCTCTCTCTCTATCTACAGAGGAGCGTCCTATTTTATTATTTTTTCCCCGCTCTCTCTTTAATTACCGAGCTCCCCACTTTCATTTGCGGATTCCCACTTACCCGGGAACTTACCGGTGCACCACCCTGACTGCTGAAAGTTCTGAATCCTGGGTTCAAGGAGGTGTCCCCTCCGGGCCACCAACTGCCGCGACCCCCAGCAGGCAAAGGAAGACGCGACACAGGATTCTTCCTTCTGCAGTTTATTCAGGCCTTTATTTTGACATGTCTTCTAGCTTCTACTACAACTACTACTACCACTACTACTACTCCCTCACCCGAGTGCCCCAGCCTTGATAAAGCACATCAAGCCCCAATGCACAACTGCCACGTGGACTTTTCTCATAGGGTGCCAAGTCACAGCATGCCAACTCATTCTGATAAGGAGTTGTTTGTCACAGACTATAGCGGAAACTAGCGCCATCTTGTAATGGCGGCCACAATTCACAGAAACGGCTCACCACAGTGACCTAATTAACCATTAAGAAGAAAAGGCTTTTTAAGTGTAAATATGAAAAAAATATGTGATCTTAAAATGTCACAGGCAGGCACATCACAGAGATGCTTCCAACCAGCACTTTTCAAAATATGACTCTGGAGAACAGGCTCAGTGGCCTGCGGAGGGGCAGAGCTGCCAATCACTCCTGCAAAGTAGGCAGACCTGCGACCCACCAGCAGAGTAGGCCCAGCAACCTATAGAGTGGTAGAGACACCCCACGTGCCTGCAAGGTAGGCGGAACTGCGACCCACCAGCAGATCAGGCCCAGCGGCCTGCTGAGGGGCAGAGCCGCCCCCTCCCCCCGCACCTGCAAGGTAGGCGGATCTGCCTCCCACCAGCAGGTCAGGCCCAGCAACCTGGGAGTGGCAGAGCTGCCCCACGTGCCTGCAAGGTAGGCAGACCTGCGACCCACCAGCAGAACAGACCCAGCGGCCTGCTGAAGGGCAGAGCTGCCCCCTCCCCCCGCGCCAGCAAGGTAGGCGGGACTGTACCACCAACAGAACAGGCTCAGTGGCCTTCGGAGGGGCAGAGCTGCCAACCACGCCTGCAAAGTAGGCAGACCTGCGAACCACCAACAGAGTAGGCCCAGCAACCGGCGGAGAGGCAGACTTGCCCCCTCCCCCCGTGCCAGCAAGGTAGGCAGAACTGTGACCACCAAGAGAACAGGCTCAGTGGCCTGCGGAGGGGCAGAGCTGCCAACCACGCCTGCAAAGTAGGCGGACCTGTGACCCACCAGCAGAGTAGGCCCAGTAGGCTGCTGAGGGGCAGACCCGCCCCCTCCTGCTGCGCCTGCAAGGTAGGCAGAACTGTGACCATCAACAGAAGAGGCCCAGTGGCCCACGGAGGGGCAGAGCTGCCAACCACGCCTGCAAGTTAGACGGACCTGCGACCCACCTGCAGAATAGGCCCAGCGGCCTGCTGAGGGGCAGACCCGCCCCCTCCCGCTGCACCTGCAAGGTAGGCAGAACTGTGACCACTGACAGAACAGGTCCTGTGGCCCGTGGAGGGACAGAGCTGCCAACCACGCATGCAAGGTAGGCAGACCTGCGACCCACCAACAGAACAGTCCCAGTGGCCTGCAGAAGGGCAGAGCCGCCTCCCGTGCCTGCAAGGTAGGTGGGCCTGCTACCCATCGGCAGATCAGGCCCAGCAGCCTTCAGAGGGGCAGAGCCACTGCCTGTGCCTGCAAAGTAGGTGGAACTGCGACCACCAACAGGACAGGCCCAGCGGCCTGCAGAGGGGCAGAGCTGCCACCCGCGCCTGCAAGGTAGGTGCACCTGCTACCAACCGGCAGAACAGGCCCAGCGGCCTGCCGGTGTGGTAGGCACATTGCCCCAATTGGAGGAGGCAAGCAGAAAGAAACGCGAACAGTATGAAGAGACAAGGAAAGAAAGGACCACAAGCAATGCAAGTCAGCTCAATGTTAAAAGAGGTAATATCTGCAGCAGATGGAATGTCAGATAAATAATTCAGGATATACAAGGTTCAGATGATCTGGAGTCTCAAGGAAGACATTAGACAGCAAAATCAGACAATGAAAGATCACTTCAACAATGAATTACATAAACAAATCCAGGAAGCAAAATATCAACTATACAGGGAGATAGAGGTTATAGAAAACAAACAAACAGAAATCCTAGAAATGTAGGAAGCAATAAACCAACTTAAAAACTCAATTGAGAATACTACCAGCAGAGTAGAACACTTAGAAGATAGAACATCAGACAATGAAGACAAAGTATTTCAACTTTAAAAAAACATAGACAGCTCAGCAAGACTGTTAAGAAACCATGAGCAGAACATCCAAGAAATATGGGATAACATAAAGAGACCAAACTTAAGAGTCATTGGGATACAGGAAGGTATAGAGGTCCAAACCAAAGGAATAAGCAATCTATTCAATGCAATAATTCGAGAAAACTTCCCAGACTTGAAGAACGAGACAGAATCCCAAATCCTAGAAGCCTACAGGACGCCGAATGTACACAATCATAAGAGATCCACACCTAGACACATTATAATGAGGATGCCCAACATACAGAATAAGGAGAGAATCTTAAAAGCTACAAGAGAAAGTAAGCAGATTACATTTAGGGGTAAACCAATCAGGATAACAGCTGATCTCTCAACACAGACTTTGAAAGCTAGAAGATCCTGGAATAACATATTTCAAACACTGAAAGAAAATGGGTTCCAACCAAAAATTGTGTATCCAACAAAATTAAGCTTCAGGATGGAAGATGAAATTAAAACCTTCCACGATAAACAAAAGTTAAAAGAATTTGCAGCTAGAAAACCATCTCTCCAAAAAATACTTGGCAAAACATTACAAGAAGAGGAAATGGAAAATAACAATGAAAACCAACAGTGGGAGGTAGGACAGTAAAGGGGGGAAAATAATCAAAGAGGAAAACAAACCATGTTCAGTAACATAAATAAACAAATATGGCTGGAAGAACAACCCATATCTCAATAATAACCCTAAATGTTAATGGCTTAAACTCACCAATTAAGAGACACAGGCTAGTAGAATGGATCACAAAACATGACCAAACAATATGCTGCCTACAGGAGACGCATTTGATAGGAAAAGACATACATAGACTGAAGGTGAAAGGTTGGGAAAAATATCACTCATATGGACTTCGGAAACAAGCAGGAGTGTCCATACTCATATCAAATAAAATAAATTTCAAGGCAAAGTTAATCAAAAGGGATAAAGAGGGACACTACATACTGCTCAAGGGAATCATACATCAACAAAACATAACAATCATAAATATATATGCCCCAAACAATGGTGCAGGTATGTTCATCAAACAAACTCTTCTCAAGTTCAAGAGTCTAATAGACCACCATACAATAATCATGGGAGACTTCAACACACCTCTCTCACCACTGGACAGATCTTCCAAACAAAAGTTGAATAAGGAAACTATAGAACTCAATAACACAATTAATAACCTAGACTTAATTGACATATATAGAATATACCACCCAACATCAAGCAGTTACACTTTTTTCTCAGCAGCACATGGATCCTTCTCAAAAACTAGATCATATATTATGTCACAGGGAAACACTTAGACAATATAAAGGAGTAGAGATAATACCATGCATCTTATCTGATCATAATGGAATGAAACTGAAAATCAATGATAAAAGAAGGAAAGAAAAATCATGCATCACTTGGAGAATGAACAATAGGCTACTGAATGATCAATGGGTTATAGAAGACATCAAGGAGGAAATTAAAAAATTCTTAGAGATAAATGAAAACACAGACACAACATATCAGAATCTATGGGACACATTGAAAGCAGTTCTAAGAGGAAAATTCATTGCTTGGAGTTTATTCCTTAAAAAAAGAAAAAAAACCAACAAATAAATAATCTCATACTTCATCTCAAAATCCTAGAAAAAGAAGAGCAAAACAACAGTAAAAGTAGTAGAAGGCAAGAAATAATTAAAATTAGAGCTGAAATTAATGAAATTGAAACAAAAGAAACAACTGAAAAAATTGATAAAACTAAAAGTTGGTTCTTTGAAAAAATAAATAAGATCGACAGACCCTTAGCCATGCTAACGAAGAGAAGAAGAGAGAGAACTCAAATTACTAGCATACAGGATGAAAAAGGCAATATCACAACAGACACTTCAGAAATACAGAAGATAATTAGAAATTATTTTGAATCCTTATACTCCAATAAAATAGAAGATAGTGAAGGCATCGATAAATTTCTTAAGTCATATGATCTGCCCAGATTGAGTCAGAAGGATATAGACAACCTAAACAGACCAATATCAATTGAGGAAATAGAAGAAACCATCAAAAGATTACCAACTAAGAAAAGCCCAGGACCAGATGGGTATACAGCAGAGTTTTACAAAACCTTTAAAGAGGAATTAATACCAATACTTTTCAAGCTATTTCAGGAAATAGAAAAAGAGGGAGAACTTCATATTCATTCTACGAGGCCAACATCACCCTGATTCCTAAACCAGACAAAGACACTTCAAAGAAAGAAAACTACAGACCTATATCTCTAATGAACCTAGATGCAAAAATCCTCAATAAAATTCTGGCGAATCGGATACAAAAACATATCAAAAAAACTGTGCACCATGATCAAGTAGGATTCATCCCTGGGATGCAAGGCTGGTTCAATATATGGAAATCAATAAATGTTATTCACCACATGAATAGACTTAAAAATAAGAACCATATTATCATCTCGATAGATGCGGAAAAAGCATTCGACAAAGTACAGCATCCCTTTATGTTCAAAACTCTCGAAAAACTAGGGATAACAGAAACATACCTCAACATTGTAAAATCAATCTATGCTAAGCCTCAGGCTAGCATCATTCTGAATGGAGAAAAATTGAAGGCATTCCCTCTAAAATCTGGAACAAGACAGGGATGCCCTCTCTCACCACTTCTGTTCAACATAGTCCTCGAAACACTAGCCAGAGCAATTAGACAGACAAAAGAAATTAAAGGCATAAAAATAGGAAAAGAAGAACTTAAATTATCACTATTTGCAGGTGACATGATTCTATACCTAGCTGACCCAAAAGGGTCTACAAAGAAACTATTAGAGCTAATAAATGAATTCAGCAAAGTGGCAGGATATAAAATCAACACGCATAAATCAAAGGCATTCCTGTATATCAGCGACAAATCCTCTGAAATGGAAATGAGGTCAACCACTCCATTCACAATATCCTCAAAAATAATAAAATACTTGGGAATCAACCTAACAAAAGAGGTGAAAGACTTATACAATGAAAACTACAGAACCCTAAAGAGAGAAATTGAAGAAGATCTTAGAAGATGGAAAAATGTACCTTGTTCATGGATAGGCAGAACTAACATCATCAAAATGGCGAAATTACCAATAGTTCTCTATAGCTTTAATGCAATGCCAATCAAAATCCCAACGGCATTTCTTGTAGAAATAGAGAAAGCAATCATGAAATTCATATAAAAAAATTAAAGACCCAGAATAGCAAAAACAATGCTAAATAGGAAGTGTGAATCAGGTGGTATAGTGATACCAGACTTCAAACTATACTGCAGAGCAATAGTAACAAAAACAGCATGGTACTGGTACCAAAACAGGCAGGTGGACCAATGTTTCAGAATAGAGGACACAGAAACCAACCCACAAAACTACAACTTTCTTATATTTGATAAAGTGGTTAAAAGCATGCAATGGAGGAAGGATAGCATCTTCAACAAATGGTGCTGGGAAAACTGGAAATCCATATGCAACAAAATGAAACTGAATCCCTTTCTCTTGCCATGCACAAAAGTTAACTCAAAATGGATAAAGGAGCTTGATATCAAATCAGAGACATGGCATCTGATAGAAGAAAAAGTTGGCTACGACCTACATACTGTGGGGTCGGGCTCCAAATTCCTCAATAGGACACCCATAGCACAAGAGTTTAAAAATCATTTCCTGATGGCATTAGTGGCAATCACTGTTTTTTAATGAGGAGCATTAATGAACAATATTTTTCATCTAGTGGAAAACTTTTACTGTAGAGAGCTTGAGGTATCTTCAGAGCAAAGGAAAATTGATCTCTGTCCCTAATTTTGCTCAACTCAATTTTCCATAGACAGCTACAAACAGGATGTGAGCCTCTAGAATGAAAACAAATCTGGACTAGATATCTGAAGCAAAAAAAAATCTAAATTAGTTTTATGATTTCCCTTTCTATTCCTCGGGTACCAATATTACATCTGAAATAAAATCATTGAAATGCGCTTTGGAGCATGTGTGTGTGTGTGTGGTATGTGCATATACAAATTTGTCAAGAAAGCAAATTGTGTGATAATTTTTTAAATTTGTGATTGTGACAGTTGGACTTAATTTCCTTCATAATGAACATATTTGGAATATATAAGTAAAGATGAAAAGAAACAAAGAAATTGAGGCAATCAATACAATGAAGATGAAATTATATTAACAAAAAACAGTGAAACGCATGAATCTACCACCTGAACTTTAATGGCTCTCACATTTATCTTTCTCTCAAGAAGGTACCATTGTTAAGTCATGACCTCAAAATCAGCAAGCCTGAGAGGAACATTTTTCACCTCATCCTTGAGGCACATTTCAAAGTGTTTTTCTAAGCAGGATACCAATAAGCATTCATAATAAAAGAAAACAGTGATAATATAAGATGGTGAAACTCCAGGTAAGTCAAGATTCTTATTTGACAAATTGCTCAGAACTTGAGTACATTCATGTATGTTATAATTCCTCAAGGGAAAAAAACAAACATTATGAGGCATACCCCCCACTCAAGAATCCTTTTCTCAATATTGTACCTTATAGTATTATGTTCCATGTAACACCCTTTAGAGACCAGGTCATAGAGAATTATAGGTCCATTATAGACTGAGAGAGGAAAAAAAGTAAATAATTGAGATACTAGAATAAATTAGGGATTAAAAGTGGAAATAGGTGAAGTTTTCCAAATTTATAAGCTCATAACTCTATATATAAAGTCTATAGGAGACTGAGGCAATAATCATCAATGGCTGCTGAAACTATTAAGACAGAAGCTAATGGCAAACCTTATAACAGATCAGGCTGGCAACATCTGAACCCAGGGATCAATCTTAACATCTTAAAGAGA
Source organism: Ictidomys tridecemlineatus (assembly GCF_052094955.1). Lineage (NCBI taxonomy): Eukaryota > Metazoa > Chordata > Mammalia > Rodentia > Sciuridae > Ictidomys > Ictidomys tridecemlineatus. The sequence goes on from NC_135485.1 coordinate 86,299,823, forward strand.
GGAACAGACATTGTGTGTCACATGAGAATGCAATAGGAAACATACAATACCATCCATGGAGACATTTTCTTGTCAGAAAAATAAGACTTGGATTGCATCCAATCTCTGTTTTCAAATACCAGTTTATAGGAACTAAGGAGAAGAAGAATACTTTAAATGAAACCATGGGAATGTAACCAGAAAAGTCCAGAGTATGGAAATATTTTTAGAAAAATAAACAAACAACCTGGTCTTTCAACAAATGAATAATGTGGTCTTTTCTGCACATAAATTATAAGATTAAAGAAAAGAGAACATTAAAGGTATCTTAAGAGAGACAGCAACCAAACACAATGTATGAAATTATTTGGATCCTAATTTAAAGAAGCCAAGGGGAAAAGGCATTTGTGAAACAATTGAAGACAAGTACTGACAGCATGATTTATGTAGCAATTATCAATATCATTTTAGATATGATAACAATATTATGGATATGTTTACAAAGCAAGTCATACTTTTAGAGAAAGATACTGAAGTATTTTGAGCTGAATTAAAAGATTTCCTGGATTCATTTAAAGATAACTCAATATGAAAGAGATAGAAAAGGACATCCACTCAAGACAGGCTGCAAGTTGATAATTGTCAAGTTCAGTGTAGGCAGATGGGATTCATTAAATTATTTTGCTTTTTTTTAAGAAGCCTAGAAAATTTACTTTATTTTACTTCAAATTGATATCCCATTTTTAGAAACATTTCATGATATATGAACATTTGTATGTATTCTGCTTTTTTTAAGAAAAAAAACAAGTTTATATCATTCAAGGGGAAGAAATGTACTATGTGGTTTCTTTTTTTTATTATATTGTTGGTCGTTCAAAACAATACATAGTTCTTAATATATTTCACAGTTTGATTCAAGTGGGTTATGAACTCCCAATTATACCCCATATACAGATTGCTGTATCACATCAGTTACCCTTCCATTGATTTACATATTGCCATTCTAGTGTCTGATGTATTCTGCTGTTTGTCCTATTCTCTACTATCCCCACTCCCCTCCCCTCCCCTCCCCTCCCCTCCCCTTTTCTCTCTCTACCCCCTCTACTGTAAATCATTTCTTCCACTTGTATTATCTTGTCTTACCCCTCCTTTCCTCTTATAAATTATTTTGCTTTTTTGTATGTTTGAAATTTTCTATGATAACATTTTAAAATCAATGGTCTTCCATACATTTGGACTACAATATTATAAAGGCTTCTCTGCTATTCCAACAATGTAGCTTCTATACATCTGATATAAATAGAACACTGTGGTGATAAATGAGAGGCTTCCTTCTGATGCTGAGCATGTTTGTATCAACTTTAAGGCAACTGTATGACAAGTCATTGGCAAGTGTGTCTATAGGCTTCTATCTATGTAGAAAGATACTACAAATAGTGTATAAAATGAATATGGTTCATTTGAGTTTATACCTACGATAAAAATGATATTGATTTAGGTATAGTTCTTGCTCTTGTCTAGAAAATACAATAATACCTTCTAGGTGATTCTAAAAATAACTTATTTTATAACCTGGGTGTATTTTCCCTTAGAAATAAATTGATAACGTTGTTTTGGAATTTTGGCTTTTAAAGTTTGAATTCATTTAAAATTTATAAGTAACATTTGAGCCAGGTGCAGTGATGCACCCCTGTAATCTCAGTGGCTTGGGAGGCTGAGGCAGGAGCATCACAGGTTTAAAGCCAGCCTCAGCAACAAAGTGAGACTACAAGCAACCTAGGGATACCCTGTCTCAAAATTAATAATAATAATAATAATAATAATAATAATAATAATAAAAGAGTTAGGAATGTGGTTAAATGCCCTTGGGTTCAATCCCTGGTACCAAAAAAAGTAACATTTAAGAAATAAAATAGTACAGCTAATTTCAACCATATATATTGTCAAATAAGTGAATGAGTTGTGAATATTTGGCTCAAAAATTCTATCTACTGTGGTGAGAGTCACAGGGAATCATTAATGTGGAATTATTATGCTTAGAAAAGACCTTAAAATCTCATTTTGTTTGATCTCTTGTCCTCTTGGCAGAATCAAACTGAGATGTAACAAAGCTAGAACTGCATAACCAGGCTTCTCCCACTGAGCTACTACTATTGTTTGATCTTAGGTAACCATATAGTGAACTTTCATGTCCTTATTTCTCTTCTGAGGCATGTGAACTAGGTGGAAGACCTCAAATCTCCCCACAACATGGGATGATGTTCACAGCAGAGCACACAACCACATATTTGTTGAAATTATTGGGGGTCCCACACATAAAATAGGTGACAAATTATTAGTAATTCCTGAGCTACTAAGTACATCAGGATGCAAGTGAGAACTGCTCCTGAAAAGGCAAACCTGAATTTTCTCCAACTTAAAATGATACATGTCAAATGTCAATAGTTTACAAACTTAAGCAATTTCTCCATTATTTCTAATGTATTATTCAGGCTACTTTTCACAACTGATCAAAACAGATGAAGGTTTACATATTTTGAACTGAAAAATTTCTTAGATTTCTCAGAATGCTAATGTGGTTTATGTTTTCATCATTTTTCTCCTAAAAGTCTCAGTATTTACATTTATTTTTTAAGGTACTTCAAAGTGATCTATAAATATCCAGGCATGTGAAAAGCCTTTAAAATGACAAAAAAATTCATTGAGTACTTGTTAAATTCCAAGCACTCTTCTACATGCACACATCTCTTATACAAATGGTAAGTATACTATGGAACATGGCAGAGAAAGCCTAAAATAAACACAGACAAATCCAACTAGAAAAGTCAAGAACACAACTCAAGAATGTGGAAAGCAAAAGGAAATTTCCCCAAATCATAATTATTATCTTCAAAAAAATATTTAAGAGAACTTTCAGCCACAAAACAAGATTCTGTAAAATACTGACCCCTAAGAAACAAGGAAAATGTCTTAGAAATTAAAATTACGATAGTGATTTTTTTCTTAATTGACGGAACAGCAGGATGTTCAGGACAAAAAAAGCCTATCACATGGGAGGTCCTGGGTTTGATTCTCAGTACCACATATAAATAAATAAAATAAATGTCCATAACTGAAAAACAAAAATGATAAAAAAATAATTTTTTTTTTAAAAAAAGGAGAAAAAGCGTGTTACCACTTGAGCCACATCCCCAACCCAATCCTTAGTACATTTTCTATCTACTGCAGGTATGCTGCCAAATGTTTAAAAGCTTTCTACTTTGAAGCACAAGGAAATAGAAAAAGATGGCAGATACACAAAACAAGTAATAGAGAAATACTTCTCTTAAACAAAAGGTGAATGTCGTTAAACTCAAACTGAGTTTTTGAATTATGTCAAAGCCAGGATGCAAAACCACACTGGCAAAAACATAAAGCCCTGTAAGTAGCAAGTTAATGAACCAGAAGAGCAAAGCAACATGTGCCTAGAAAAAAAGCACCCTGAAACATTTTACTGTCAGTGATTTATTTCAGGTCCTTGTGGCCAGCCATTTGTTTATTCTATTGCATATCATCTGTTTTTCAGTAGAGAGGTTTCAAGTTCTTCTCATTCCCTACCTCATATTCCACAGAAAACAATTTATGATAGACATAGATTTAAATCATTTGGATTCACGTTCAGTTGGAAACTCGAGCTGCCCCTCCTTTATATTTGGCAAATCTAACATTACAGGAAATTGCTGTGATAGACCATAAAGTCTTATTGCAAACACTGTTCATATCTTTTATTTCTGAGAGTCAACGGATATGTGTATTGGGATATAGCAGGGTCTACAGTGGGGAATAAAGAACAAGTTGCTTCACTTTTAAGGGGACATGACCCTTTGGGCCATGGGCCTAAAAACCACCTGGTTCTTATGTGTTTGTCTCATTTCCTAAACCCCACATTCATGGCTTTGTTTGTCTAGATGCTTCTGAGAGAAGGCCATCCCGATTTCCCCACAGAAAAGTGTGTGCTACAGACTCCAGCTCATCATCACCAATTGACTCCCATATTAGGGCTCACTTTGATTCAATCTACAGAAGAGCCAATCATTCAGAGAATACAATTTCTTGTTGAAACTACACAGGCGATATGTAAGGTGTTAATTACCATATTTATAAGAATCCTTGCTGCTTTCATGGAGAGGAGGTATCTGATGATAGGGCCCAACAGCTGTCCACAGTTCATGGTTGACGTCTGAAGGCTGAGAAACTTCCGTCTTGATGTTTACTTGATTTTCACTAGTCCTCACCAAATCAGAATGAGATATATTTGTGGGGAACATGGCATCCTCGTGGATGTCTGATGGACTCGGTTTACTGAAAGTGTTAAGTGACATTTGTACTAAAGCTTCATGGATGAGGAGTGAATTTTCATGACACAAACCCTCAGATTGATTAAATTACATTACCTGTGTAAAGAAATACAGAAAAAGTACTGTAATTTATCCAGCAACTTAAACAAATGTAGTAAAGTGTTTATTTCTACTAGAATCTCACAATCAAGACCTCAATAAGAGTGACATCAATAAGAATATCACCATTTACTCTTTCTTCTCATTCCATTTAAATGAGCTAGAAACCAAAGCTTTCAATTCTCACTATGTACAATGTCTTTTATAACAAAGCTGAAGTGTCCTAGACTATTAAAGAGTTTCTACTTTATTTTAATCAAAGACAGAACATTTTAATTTTTACTAAATAAAAATTGAAAACATATCCATATATACATAAGGAATTTGCAATAAATGTAATTTAGCAAACTTGAAAGAAAAATCAGATACAACACAGTTCTTTCTTATATACTCATTAGCTTTTACAACTTCATGCATTATCAATAATAATCATACATGCAACACATATAGCACAGAAAACTAAATTCCTGGGATAATGGAATTGCCAAGCCTTGTCAGAGAGGATGCAAAGAAAACACATAATCTTCTGAGAAAGATTTCATCCTACTCAGACACATCCTATGTCATTAATTAGCATTGAGGCAAGATAGAAAAGATAGGTAGAAAGGAAACAAAAGGGTGAGGAAAAGAAACTGTATCTTTAACTCCAGAGCCTATGGGAAAGCTCCTCTCACCTTTTATCCTCAGGCCAGTTTTTCCTCCACACCTGGAGCAAACTGAATCCAGCAAAGTAGAAAATGAATAATTACTGACAAATGTATGAATCGTAGAATTATTATCCTATAAGAATAGATTATATAAACAGGGTCCTTAAAATACTGGAAAAATGGCATGGTCACAGTGAACATGCTTCTAAGGCAAACCTGCCCTCACCTCACTGGGTCAATCTGATTCTATGTTCCTTCCTCAGGGAAAGGTGTCTCTGAATACAATGATCCAATAGAACCTTGGTCTTTAAAATTTCCATGTTTTAAGTCAAGACACATGCATTGCTTCTGAAAGCTCCTAGCTTTTATTATATACCAATTTGAGATGCTTTTGTGAGCTCTTACACAACAATGAGTAACACCAGTATTTGTACAGCATCCCGGGAGGACTGAGCTTGCCTTTGAAAGATGCTTTGACACCCTGGAAGAGCCATACCTCCTTGCTTCCTGGTGGAAAGGCTGCTGGGAGTCTACTCTGCCAGTTATGCTTCCAGGGACACAGCAGGCCCTGTTGGGTGCCCATGCTCTCTCTCTCTCTCTCCCTCTCCATCACCCTCTGGCCCTCACTCAGCCACTCCAGGTTTTGCTGGTACTCCTGGAGCTGATGGTCCAGCTCACTGCAGTTCTTCAGCAGAAGCTCCTCCTGTGTCTGGCACTCCCATTCCCTCGCCTGCAGCCAGCTCTCCTTGGCCTCCTGCTCCTGCTGATGCTGGTCACACCTGCGGTGCCAGGTGCCAGCACTGCTGTTCCTGCTGGAACTGGTGTTGGAGCTTATGGATGTTAGCCAGCTCCTCACGCTGCTTCTCCAGGTTGCGGGACTTTTCCTGGTCTTGGAAGGAACCACCTCACAAAGAGCGGCTGGGAGCCAGGCTCTCCTGATGGAGAATCAGCTTGTGGATCTCAATGTGGCAATTCTGAATGGTCAAGGAGGCCTATAGGGCATTGGAGGACAAATGAATTAACAAGCTTGTGTATTGTTTGCCTCTTGGGTTGGAAGCATCCCTGAACACAAAATGTATAATCAAACTATTTCTCTTAATATTCTGTGCTTTTTCCAAATTACATGTAAAGACAGACTTTGACATTTCAAATAGGTTTATCTTTAGTTCTTAATGATATTATCTGGGAAATTACAGAGAGAAGAAATCATGCACAGAATCAATATCATTTTTCCTTAGTGTCTGAGGGGATTGGTTCCAGGATTCCCTTAGTGTTTGCACATAACCTACACACATCCTCCTGCATACTTTGAATCATCTCTAGATGACTCAAAATTCCTAATACAATGCCCACATATCACTTCATGTGCACAAAGCCAGTGTAATACTCAGCAAGATGCAAACTCATGTTTTGCTTTTTGGAACTTTATGAATTTTTCCCTACATTTTCTATCCTATGTTGTTTAAATGAAAGGATGCATAAAATGTGGTTACAGAAGGTTCATTTTATTCAATCCCTTTTCTGGAAATGTCATTGGTTGCCAGCTGTTGGATAATATTTAAGTAAGTCTACTTAGTAATAATACAGTACATAAACTCATAAGACTCTACATTCTCATTCTAGACCTCATTCTCTTTCTGAGTTCTCCCTATTAATAAATTAATAGTCACATTAATTTTAAAATCTATGTAAACCTAGTAATATCTTTTATTTGAATCCCAAACCAGAAATTACTTGAGTCACATAGGTTACTTTCATAAAGACATAAAAATAAAAGTCAACTATTTGGAGAGATTTGATAAATATCTCTTTATAGCATAATGTTTAAGGATAGCAGTTAATGCTATTTTCAGGATATATGCAAATGGCTGAATAGTATACTTACTGTTATGTCTTTGCATTTTCACAGGAAGATTATGTGTAAAACTCTAAGCTGAAATTCATTTGTTTAATAGATTGCTAACAGGAGGCTGGAATGATTAAAATAGATACTCTAAATCTAAATTTTTACCCCTCACACCTCAGATAGAGCCCTAATATCCAGAATGTACAAAGAACTCAAAAAATTAAACAATAAGATAACAAATAATCCAATCAACAAATGGGCCAAGGACCTGAACAGACACTTCTCAGAGGAGGACATACAATCAATCCACAAGCACATGAGAAAATGCTCACCATCTCTAGCAATCAGAGAAATGCAAATCAAAACCACCCTAAGATACCATTTCACTCCTGTAAGATTGGCAGCCATTATGAAGTCAAACAACAATAAGTGTTGGCGAGGATGTGGGGAAAAGGGCACACTTGTTCACTGCTGGTGGGACTGCAAAATGGTGAGGCCAATTTGGAAAGCAGTATGGAGATTCCTGGGAAAGCTGGGAATGGATCCACCATTTGACCCAGCTATTGCCCTTCTTGGACTATTCCCTGAGGACCTTAAAAGAGCACACTATACGGATACGGCCACATCAATGATTATAGCAGCACAATTCACAATAGCTAGACTGTGGAACCAACCTAGATGCCCTTCAATAGACGAGTGGATAAAAAAATTGTGGCAGCTATACACAATGGAGTATTATGCAGCACTAAGAAACGACAAAATCATAGAATTTGCAGGGAAATGGATGGCATTAGAGCAGATTATGCTAAGTGAAGCTAGCCAAGCCCTAAAAAACAAATGTCAAATGTCTTCTTTGATATAAAGAGAGCCACTAAGAATAGAACAGGAAGGAAGAGCATGAGGAAAAGACTACCAGTAAACTAAGACGAATGGGGGGAGAGAAAGGAAGAGAGAAGGGAAAACATATGGAAATGGTAGGAGACCTTCAGTGATACACAAAATTATAAGAGGTTATGAGGGGAAAGGGGGTGGGGGGAAAAAAGGGGAGAGAACTGAACAACAGCAGAGGAGGTAGAGAGGGAAGATGGGAGGGGAGGGGAGGGGAGGGGGGATAGTAGGGGATAGGAAAGGTAGCAGAATACAACAGTCACTAATATGCCATTATGTAAAAACGTGAGTATGTAACAGAAGTGAGTCTGTATTATGTATTTGGGGAGTTCAAATCTCAATTGAGTCGAATGTATGAAAGATGATATGTCTTGAGCTCTGTAATGTTTTGAACAATCAATAAAAAAAAAAATTAAAAAAAAAAAAAAAAAAAAGGATAGCAGTTAATGCTATTTTCAGGATATATGCAAATGGCTGAATAGTATACTTACTGTTATGTCTTTGCATTTTCACAGGAAGATTATGTGTAAAACTCTAAGCTGAAATTCATTTGTTTAATAGATTGCTAACAGGAGGCTGGAATGATTAAAATAGATACTCTAAATCCCAGAGGACTTAACAAACATATTTAAAAAAAAACATTTTGAGTTATGGTATCTGCCTATGAAAAGTTTGGCAACATCACAGAAAATAATTGCCAAGATTTGTATAGATACCACTAAGCCAAAAAATTCTCTGTGAATGTCCTTGGAAGCTTTTCATTTTGAAAGTTCCCATTTAAAGTGCAAAGATGTACAGAAGGGACAGATTGAAAATGGACACATACTGGGTATCTGGGTATGTGTGTGTTTTGACTCATATGAGAAATCATTACTCTCTTAGAAATAAATTCACATTTTTCCTTTCTAAGAATTTTTTAAACAGTCCATGCTGGGAAGATGGAGGTTTGGATATTATTAGTTCTTTGTTAGTTCAGCAGTTTTCTATACTTTTGAAAGTTAGAGAACTAAAATATATTTTAAATGTGTACCCGTTTTAGAGTAAGACTCAAAAAGATATTAATGGGGCCTATTGAAATGAAATTCATATTTTTAGATTTGAGAATTATTTTTAAAATTTCAGGCTCCCTTGAATATTTGGTTAATGACCTTTAAGAGCTGTTAGAGAACAACGATTATCATTGAGAATAGATGATATCTAAAATTCTCTTTAAATATGAAATAATTAGCACATAATAAACCACTCAGGACTTGCTGACCTGGCAGAACACAGGCAATGATAACTCTCATGTAAGGATTACCATTAGAATAATTCAGCAAGACTATGAAGACTTCTTTGTGTCTATTTATCATTTGGGATAAGACTATTTTCTTCCCTAACACAGAGGTGGGATTCAAAGATTGGATATTCATTTCCCAAATTAATGCTTGCACTTGTATTTAGGAACCCACAATTTATTCTCTCTTTACTTAATTTGCCAGAATATCTGTGCCTTTTCCTTTTTTCATTCATTCTACCTATTTTCTGACTCTATTCTCAAATGATCAAATTTCATTTTCATCTCATTCAGACATGCTTATGTAAAAACATTAAGCATGGATAAGAAATTCAGCTTCTAAAGAGATGACTGTACCATGAATGAAAATCTTTCAGAGACCATATCCTTATTTTTTTATCTTTATTTTTTATTTATTTTTTATTATTAGTTGTTCATAACATTACATAGCTCTTGGCATATCATATTTCATACATTTGATTCAAGTGGGTTATGAACTCCCATTTTCCCCCCATATACAGATTGCAGAATTGGGAGGGAAAGGGAGAGAGAAGGGAAATTGCATGGAAATGGAAGGAGACCATATCTTTAGAGCAGCCAAAAAGTTTTAGCCTGGTTGAAAAAGTCTACTGTAGACTTTGGTGTTTCCCACGTGGCTTCAACCTAATGCATTGGAAAAAATGAGGTCATTTAGGTCACAGGACATTTTGAAACTTGAATCCACTTGGGGCTGCATTCAGAGTTGAAGAGAAGAGAGATGAACTTGTATTTTACCAGGTAACACAACCCAGGATGCTCAAGTTTTTTTATTCCTTGGTTGACATTTAAAAGAAAGCATATTTTTAAACATATTTGTTTTACATGATAAATTCATCTCTAAGAACACCTATTCCAGATCAGCATCTCTGATGTAAGACACTAAAGGCAATCCCACAAACTGTGAATAAGGAACTTACTATCACCACTGTTAATTAACAGACTTTCAGAAGTTTCATGTGAAGCAATAAATCAAGAAAATGAAATTGATAGGACTATTAAAGAATAGTTAAATAACTAATATTTTCAAATTTTTATTTTCTACCTGGGATATACTTTAAAGAATCAATGGGAAAACCATTAAAATAAAGAAGTTAATTGAGTAGACCAGTTAAAAATAAATACATAAATATCAATACCTTTTCTTACAATCATTAGGGAAACATATATATAGTTCCTATGAAGATATTCTAAGCTTTCTAACAGAACATAAAATAAGAGATAACTGGTCCATGTTCTTAGACAAGAGGACTGGTTATGGCAGAAGTTCCAATTCTCTCCAATTTAATTCATACATAAAATAAAATTTTGATTTTGTGGCCTTGGTAGGAAATAATTGACAGAGTGATTCAAAAGTTCTGGTAAAAGTATATGTAAATATATGGAGAAATAAGAGGAGACTAGCACTGTCATATATTCAAATGTAATCCAAAGTTTTATTCATTAATCAATGTAATAATAATGAAGTCTTGATGTAATTGGGTTGAAGTATAAATAAGGACACAGCAAATGCAATATGATTTAACATTTTTGGTGCCAAATTAGACTTAATTTCTTTTAAGATTCAAAAGGTATACAAGTATGAAATATGAATGAATAATAAACCAGGAAGGGTTAAGAAGTTTAGTCTCATTAGTAATCACAGAAATGCAAATTAAAATAATCAGATTCTTGACCCATTTTCAAATTGAAGAGAGAAAGACAGAAAGAAAGAGAAAGAAAAAGAAAATAGCTCTAGTAATTTATCCTGAAGAAACTGGATAAATTATGGCTACAGAGATCAGCGTACAAGGATGTCCACATTTTGTGTTATTAATAGTACAAAAGTGTAGCTAATCAGTGATTGCATAAATTTCATAGACTTTAATATTACATATTCATTGAAAATAATGCTGTTGCAGGATAGAGGGTGGCATAGACAGGTGTTGCTAACATATATACACAAAACAATCCAGAAATCTGGAGGGATGTGCACCAGATGATGGTGGTGATTCCTCTCCACAGACTCACAAGCCATTTCTTTTATCTATTTGTATTTCCAAATTTCTTCAAATCCTTTTTACTAGATAAACATTGATTTTATAGCATTACAATTTTTTAATCAGTAAATTAAGCAACTGGGTACCCTGACCCTCTTTTTTTGTATATGACCTAAGGGATCCCTTGGCACTCTAATCTTCAATTCAGACATATTTTTATGCTTATTTTTCCTTGAAAAAGAATAAGACCTTTGAGACTAGGTCTTGTGGTCCTTTTGCTTTTGTGGACTTAACCCTCAGCACAGTGTCCAGCACAAACAGAGGGGGTATTCAAAAAATGTTAAGCGAAGGGGAAGGGGAAAAAAAAACAAGAGAGCTGATGGATTATTTAACTCCTAAGTGCTCCTAAGGCCACATGTGTAAGTGAAAAAGTTTAGGTGTGGATTTAAGATTTCACCAGAAAATGTGAAGTCATGCTACACTCACCTAAGAGTTTCATTGTAAATGTAAAGCCAGAACATATTCATCACTATTTTCTAAAGATATGAACTGTTTTATGGTTTCAGAGAAGAATGGTATAAAATGTAGTAGTGGTGTTGCCTCATGATTACAAAACCAGGTGAAGTTCAGCTCATCTGGCTGGCTTACTCTTAGGGGGTTGGTATTCTTCTGAAATCACTTACTACCTCTCAAGATATTCTAATTTCTAAAGTCTGGGAGTCATCAAAGTGAATTGCATTAAGAGAAACATTCACAAGGTCAAAGATTAGCAGAAGGTCGTTACCTGAAGGTTATATAAAAGACAGGTTAAATTCTGTTTAGCTTGTATAATCTGAAAAATAATATGGTATATATCAAATTCTTGAAAACCTTTCATTAGCTGCAAATCAAAAAAGCATAATCATATATTTAAAGCATACATAGCTTATCTCTGTGAAGATTCTGAAAAACGTCTATATTCCATCTACAAAACATAAAAACATAGGAAAATGAATAGCCACTCTACCATTTGAGAAAGCTGTTCTAAAATGCATGACCTGCATCCTCTCTAAACTCAGTTACCTCATCTATAGTGACTCTGAATCCTCCTAGGAAGAAAAATCTATAGGAACCCCCACTTGAAATCAAGAGCCTCCCTCATGCAAACTTGGTGTTAGGGATGCATGGCAAGTTTTACCAAGCTAGGTCTTAAAACAAGGGAGGACTGAGAGGAAGCCTTGCAAGGGACACATATTTACTGCATGCAGACCACATTATAAACTGAGCACTCTGTGCCCAGGTTGAAGTTGTCTCCTGAGTCAGACTGACCCCTTACATCTTAGAGGCCAGATTTAGAAGACAGAGAACATTCTATCAGGCCTCCAGCTCCCTGCCTCAGTGGCTAAAATAGTCACTGGTTGGGATAAGAAAACTGGTCTCCCCCAGAGCCTGCCTCAATTAGACTTCACTGGGCCAGTGCAAAGTCTATAAATGAGGCCACAGAAGACCATCCATTCCTTGGGAAGTGGGTCTATGCTTCATTCTTTGTCCTGCCCACAGCACACATTAACAGAACATGTGGATACTGAGGGTTTCCAGTTTCTGGAATTGAATTAAATTTTTGCTTATTCATCTATTGTCTGTCTTCTCAAATTGTATGTAAACCAGTGAGTATCAGGACTTTGTATATTCAATATTATATCTACAAACCTAAGAATGATGTCTGGCATACAACAAACACTTGAATTTGATTGCACTCCACTCAGTAAGTACTGATCACCCACTATTGACTCTGTGCTTTATCCTATGGGAGATCATTTGACTCTCTAATCTCCAAGAGCCTACAGTCTCCAGTATGCTGCTTATTTTCATCTGAGAAGATCTAATTTTAAGTGTAAAAAACAGTCAGCCATGATAATGTTTTCAGGTAACTTTCAGCTTGTTAAATGCAATCATTTCCGGTTGATGGTGAGCTAACCAGATCTTCTCTTCCCCCATATGGCAAATTAAAAATTTCATTACTGAGAAGCCCCTCCAATAGAGAAAAGACAAAGCCTGAATAAAGGAGATGATATTTAAAAGGCATTAGATCTCTGCTCAACCCTTTGGAAGATAACAAGGACTAAGTATCCCCATTCTTTAGTGAGTTTTGGAATTTTTGCTTTTCTACTAGTTCTGTCCTTGCCCATCCAAATTTTATGATTTTTGTAGAAAGAAATCCAATGGTATAGAATTTTTATACTCTAAAAATTAAACACATAGCAATGAGTTGCCTTGTGCTACCCAAGAACTACCATTACTAGTGAGAAAGGAAATTGCACATTATCCTTTTAATGGAGTTGGTCTGCCACCTTGTGGTTCAAGAGCATAACTGCAATTGGTAATTAACAGGATTTCTGCCATTGGGTTTTTGGAAGGGGGTGGTGGTGTTTTGTTTTTTTAATTCTTTCAGTAATATGTTTTAACCTTACCTTATTAAGTGAGATAATGGGAAACTATCCATTACACAATTTTTAAGAGTTTGATTTCAAGTGGTACCTCAGAGTAGTTCCTCAAAATACCTTATTAAGTGCCAAATTTTCTAGATAGGTTAATACAAAGAGGAACCTGCACACTTAATCTCGATTATTCTCCTGTGACTAAATAATGGATGGAAGCTGCTGCGATGGCTTTCCATTCAAGATTAAACTATCACTGACCAACTCTTCCTACCTCCCTCCCTCTTTCCTTCCTTCCTGATAACATGAAAACAGTTAAAAGCTACAAAACTGATTTAAAAGTGAAGTCTGTACTGAGAAGGATGAAAAGCAGAAACATTTTAAGACACATAAGTTAGAAAGTTTACAATCAGAAAACATAAAACATTTTATATATATATATAATGATTTATTTGTTTTGTCACATTCACTTTTCTTATAAAGTTTTAAAATTACACTTGTCTTTCCTATGTTTTTTTTTTAAATCTTTGAACTTTTTCTCCTAGCCATATGTAATACATACATCACCTTACACTGATTAAAGCTAGACACTTTGAGGCCCTTTCACACATAGTATTTCAATGAAACAATGTCTAATCAGGACGCTGATGAAAAAGACATTTACTTTGTGGTGCTGTTTATAAAATTCTTTATTTGATGTCATATTTTTAAGAGAGAGAGAGAGAGAATTTTTTAATATTTATTTTTCAGTTTTCGGTGGACACAACATCTTTATTTTATTTTATGTGGTGCTGAAGATTGAACCCAGTGCCCAGCGCATGCCAGGCAAGTATGTTACCACTTGAGACACATCCCCAGCCCTTGATGTCATATTTTATACCAAATACAAAATGCTACGTTTACCACATATAGATAACATACATGTTTATGTTCTTTCCTACACTGGCACATGCTGATACTTGATAATGGGCCTCATTCAGTGCAATATTTGCACTTTGCCCCTCTGATGCCACAATCAGAGGTCTCCCTTTAAACCACAAGTCAAGTGGTTTGTCACTTGGCCTTCTCACTTCCTTCATGTCTGCTTTCATAGCATTATATCAAAGAGGCCTTCCCTGGCCACCCTATCTAAAATGGAACAATTCTAAGTCTGTCACTCTCTATCTCTTCTGCCTTGCTTATTTTTCTTTATAGCACTTGATGCAGCCTCCATGTTTATTTCTTTATATTTTGTTCTTCCTAAATTTAACTTCTTGGAGAGCAGGTATTTATGTCTTGTTCTACTATATCCTAGCACCAAGAGGATGGTACACAACATATAGTAGGTACTCAATAAACATTTTTTTCATTTGTCAAAACAAATCCTTTACAATACAACCTTCCTTCTTTCTGTGCTTCTGCCAGTAAAGAAGCTGCCTGAGGAGGCTCTCCTGGATCAGGCTTAATGAGGAGGTGAGGTTCTAGATGGACATCCTCAAGGCCACTCAGCTCCCCCAGTTCAGCATAGATATGCAGCTTTTCCTCCAAATATGTGCAAATTTGCTGGTCTTGATTACTGAGTATTTCTGTGGAATAGAATTTACCATAGAAGTTTATCACTACCATGAATACAACAAATTATATAAAAATTCAAGTTAGGAGATAAAGATGCTACTTAGTGAGTTGTGTGATCTAAAAGGTAAAGCTAATTCCATTGGGTAGGACAGACCCAGGTTCAAATATTGCTTCTTCCACTTAGTGACTGCAAGTGACTTATCAATACTCTCAGCTTCCTCTGCACTTCATTCCCCTATTTCCAGAAAACCCTGCAAAGTTCTTCTTTGTTTATGCAAGCTGTTTCCTATTAAGACTAGACACCCTGCTCAGGAATAAAAATTGAGGCAGCCCTGTCCAGAATGAGCAAATGCCCACAGGGGGAAACAACACAAATAGACATGCAAATAAACAACACAAATAGACTGAAACTCCTCAGTCCTCAGCCAGTCATGGTCAAAACCAAGCATCCTGGCTTATTTCTTTGTTTCTAAACATCCAATTTCTGTGACCACCCTTGCATGAATCCTTCTCTCCTGATTTCACTATGTTACAAAATTCTTAAACCTAAGAAACCTTAACCAAAATCTAATCCAGGAGTTCTCAGCCCTCTGTGCTCCTCAAGATTACCTGGAGGAGTTTAAAAAATACTCAGGTCTACTCTGCACACCTCACTGATTCTGAGTCAGTTGGTTAAGGATGAGCAACCTCCTCAAGTGAGCTAATCTTACTTTACAGACTTGTATTTGATGGCCAGACCTATTGAGTTCCTTGTGCAATCATAAAACTACAATATGACAGTGTTGGACCTAAAATTAAACCATCAGGAAGCAATTCCGACATTCATCAGTACCACACTGTTTCATGCATGCATTTCTGTGTGTTTTAATCATTAAGGTAAAAGAAGGAGATCGGATAGTATCAGGATGCTTTCCTGGAAGGTGGTCAGTGCAAGCCTCAGAAACACACAGTTAACCTTCCATTCATGACACCAGGGTTTTCCCAATACCCAACTAGCACACCATGACCAGGGAGCCAGAAGGGCCCACACCATACCTTGACATTGCTGAGTTCTGGCCACTCTGGCTTCAGCTTTCCACTTCTCTTCATTGGATTCACTTGTTCTTCCCCCTTCTTCTTCTGGGCAACTTTAAGAGACAATAGTCAAGGAACACAACTGAAACTAAATCCAAGTATGTGTAGGATCATTAGGAAAACATGGAAACTTGGTAATAAAATTAACTTATAAAAGCAAAAAAAAATCAGCATAAAGAGAATTAGTGATGCTCCCTGGCCAAGAGCTTGGTTTTCTTGAGAGAAAAGGACTATGAAAAATATAACATGATTCTCAAAGTCAGCAGTGTAGGATGATTCAAATATTCACACACACACAAACACACACACACACACACACACACACACACACAACACCCATGTTTGGTACAAATAAGATAATAAATTTTATTTTTTACAACATTTGGGTGTTTTAACAGGTGAGAGTAAGAGCATTGGGGGATGAAATTAGGGAACCATACTGAGTGGATACAGTGGAGATAGAGAAATTTTACATAATAGTAAAATCCAACTAATCAAATTACCATTAAGAGTGATGTCTTGCACCCACATTTACACAAACTGTCCTTGAGTACCCGAGAGAAATAGATTGATTTAGAACCTTTAGATCCACTAATCTAAAAACATTTATTGAATGATTCCTCAATACAAGGCACCCAGAGGTACGCATGACATGTCCCTGCCCTCAAGGAGCTTCCAATCTGATGAAATAAGCACATATATATGGACATAAATGTAAAAGATAAGATCCACAAGCTCCAGATAAATGCCTTAGAGAGCAAGTGCTAAGGCATTCTTCATGAAGCAGGTGAGGACAGAAGCTGTACCACAGTGCACAGGCAGAGGGAAGGGGAGGGCACTGCATGCAGAGAGGAGTGTGGACTACAGCCCTGCAGGTGACGCGCTGTCACTATCACAGGCAGGTGCAGGGGCAGGGAGCAGACCATTCTGGCTGAAGCCGCATTTTTATGCAGGGGAGACACAATTTTAATATTTTTTCCCAATTGAACAAGCACATTCCATGGACCAAAGACAGAAGGAAATGTTACCTTTCTACTGCCTGTTGGATTCACCTCATCCAGTTATTTCGTTCCTCCTTGGAATTGGTGTGAATTTCATACATCTCGGGACCAGCTGATGAAGCACTGATCAGAAACATTGCTCTCTCCTCATTAGCAACTTCTCTAGCAGTAAGCTTATGAAGGGAAATAATGGATGGCTTCTGATTGTACATAAAATAGGAGGATGTGCAGATGAACCCGTGTCCTTTCTAAGGGTCACACAGAACACATGAGCCATGGAAACACAGGACTAGGGAAACCTTTATTTCACTTTCCACTTTTCAAAAGAGCTGAAGAAGTTGATAAGATCTCTAAGGGAGAGGGTATGGAGAAGAAAGAATAGAAAGAAAAGGTTTAGGGGAATATTTGTGTTTAACAATTAGTGGTTTAAAAAGTCAACTTTTTAAAAAGAGAGAGAAAAGTCAGAGAACTCATTTAAAAAATATCAAAATGCTGTGGTCAGGGACGAGGGATTTTTCTATGAGGATATGAAAAAGGAAGCAGTCTCTAATACATGACAGATGGAGAAGGATGATGGACCTGAAGAGTCCCTTGAATTTTGCAGTTAATAGCAATATAGTTTCAGTGATTATTTAATGGGCACAAATCCCCAGAAATCAACAACATTGACTATAAAAAAAAGTAAGAAAGAGAAGGCCAGACCTTACATTCCCCAGAGGTCACCAGCCTCTTCTGCTATTGTCCTGTGCAATCCAGCAACAGAACTGCTACAGCTCTATCTGTAGGTATCTCTCTTCACCAGCAAGATAAGCCGATTAGTGGACAGCGTGTCTAATTCATCTTTCTGTGCCAGGCACACTGTCTTGCACACAGCAGGCTCACAACAAATATATTTAACATAATTCCACTGGAGAGAAATAGGAGGAAAGCCTAAAATGTGAAGCCACACTGTGATTCAGCCTCTGTTCTATGGACATTCACTGTAGTCCTTAGATGCCTCACGTGCAGCTCTGGGGACCCAAAGATGAAGGGGACCCAAAGATGAAGACGACCCTGATTGACACTGACTTGGACCAGGAGCTGAAATAATGGCCAAAAGAATGCCTGCCGCTGAGCAGTGTGGGGGTGAAAATGAAAACTTGGCTTTGGTTTGTGGCTCTCGACACTGTTTACAGAGCTGGCTGCAGCGTGTGGGTTTTCTTTCTCCCTCATGGACTGAGTGACACCTTTACCCAGAACATGCTGCTCTGTACACCGCTGCTGCTCCTTGGCACTGGCTTGTCTGCCCTCCTGACTCTGCAGTCATCACTGCCAGATCCGGAGTTCTGTGCCAGGGGGGACCTGGAGTACCTCCTCCATGTTTTTTTTAAAGTAGCATGAAAATATAAGATGGGACAGACAGACAATTGGTCTACCTGGTTCTGTGCTTGGCCTCTGAAAATGGAAGCAAAAGCAATTTTGTGGCAAGCCTTCTCCAACATGGCCTTCTGTAATGAGGAAAGGTCTTCTGAGCATTGTTATTCTATTACAGCCCTATTATCTGAAGTATCATCTACCTCCCTTGATTCAATGTACTGTTTCAACTTTCCCAGATTACAAGGTTGATGGTGTCTATATGTAAAAATTCAGGGTGGGTTTAAATTGCTTAAGACATAAGGAAGAGTGAAATCGCTTGAGTCAGAGTTATTGGGGGAGGGGCACTGGCAGAATAAGGTTTTGTTTTGTTTTTATTTTTTTGTTTTGTTTTGTTTTTGGTGTCAGGTATTGAACCCAAGGGCATTTAGCCACTGAGCTACATCTCTAGCACTTTTTATTTTTTATTTTGAGACAGGGTCTCACTAAGTTGCTTAGAGCTTCGCTAAATTGCTGAGTCTGGCTTTGAACCTATGATCCTCCTGCCTCAGCCTCCCAAGCCACTGGGATTACAGGTGCCACCTCACCTGGCATGATAAGATCTTTAAAGAGTGAAGAATAGATAAAGGGATGTAAAGTCTCACTCATTAAATAATCTTTAGGCCAGAAGATACCAAGGCAAACCCATCACTACTCAGTAATCAACCACTCAGCTGCAAACAAGAACTCAAATTCCCAGGAGAAAAGGCAACATGGCTTCTCTGGAGACAGATATTAAAAATTGGTAATGCAAAGATGTTTATTTGTGCCATAGCATTTAAAAACCATTTCTTACAAAATAAGTTGCCAACATTTAAAAACGGAGAGATTCTACCATTAAAAAAAAAAAAAAAAAAAAAAACCTCTAGGATTCTGTGTGCTTGGTAAAACAGAAGATTGGCAATACTAGGAACATATTCTCATTTAAAAACACTGACTATGGCTGCGTATCGGCTCTGCTAAGCTGGAATGTGTATTCACTAGTTGATGATAGTCTCCATCATTCTCTGCTGCCTCCGCCACACTGACTCCTTGATGCTGAACTGGGATTCACTCACTTCCATTCCTGCCCAATCCCTATGGACATACAAAGCTAAAGACCAATGATGCAGGGAAAGACAAAAAGGAGCTGCTCCCTTTAGTTCTGTTGTTATATCATATCCACTTTGCACTGATTCTGTTAGTGACTGATTCCAAGGGAATGAAAAGATTTAAGATTGCTTCATACTTTGAACTTGAACTAGCTGATCTACATGTTCATTGTCTTTTTTATTGTTTAATTTAGAAATTGTCTTATTTAATATTCAAGGGATGCTTCTTAGACTCAGTATCTGAGGACTTAGTGAACTTATCTATACATTTTGTAGGTTTGGTTCCCACTCATTCTCAGCTGAGTCCTCTTTAAAATCAAATAAACAAACAAACAAACAAAACCATCTGGTAAGGACACTATCTTCTTACTACTTTCAGATGCTTAGCTTCTGACTGTTTCCCAGTTCATCATGTCTTCTATAACATGCAGCAGGAT
Source organism: Ictidomys tridecemlineatus (assembly GCF_052094955.1). Classification (NCBI taxonomy): domain Eukaryota; kingdom Metazoa; phylum Chordata; class Mammalia; order Rodentia; family Sciuridae; genus Ictidomys; species Ictidomys tridecemlineatus. The sequence goes on from NC_135485.1 coordinate 86,319,876, forward strand.
AAACATCTTAGTACTAATGAAGGTTTTTCTAAAGGGCACAAGGAATGAAGAATCCCTCTTTTTGATCTGAGTGTGAGAATAATTTTCTGAAACATTAGGATGGAAACTAGGAAATGAGGGTATCTGTGTACCTCTAGCTAATGCTTCAATTCTCCAAGATGTTCACTAAAAGAGATTGATGGCGCAGGGACAGATATAAGAGATGTCAGACAGATGTAACTAAAAGGTCTATGAGCAAACAACAGGGTGCACTTGACACTAAGGATAAAATCCTGCTTTCTCTTTTACTCCCTGGTATCACCCTTATGATATGAATGCAGAAACAATATTAGCAACATTTTACTATTGTTCATGCCCAAACACATTTTACCAAAAACTAAGTAGTGGCTGCCTTCATTCTGATATTTAACTAACTGCATTCCAAACTGCCTGTTTGTATGGTCTACGGGTGGTCTATGCAGATCATGTGAGATAAGAGGCCCAGATCCATATCTCAAGTCATACTGTAAGTTGAGCATCATGGCTTGACCTGCATCCATATGCTATATTGCTCAGAAAACACAACGATTGTCTTTATACTGTATCTAATTCTTGATTAATCTGCCAGTCATTTGGCTTGAAATACCACCCAAGAAGCAGGATTTGCTTCCTTTCTGGCCTTAAGTTTTGAAGAAATCTCAGTTTCTATAAAGATATGCTGAGATTTTCCTTCTTCCAGCCTGGTTTTCACCATCCCATGGATTAATCAAAACTGTTCCCTTCACTTGCCATTTTTTTCTCCATATTCCTTCAGAATATCCCAGATACCAGAGAGGCAGCTGGAAAAATCAGCAAGTTTTCATGAAAGTTGCAATAGTTACAATGCAAATGCATCAGGAACATGGGGCTTGTTGAAGGCTTCTTGTCATCCTCTGCTTTAGCTGAGTGTCTTATTCCTCCAACCCATCCTAACACTTACAAATTTTCAGTTAACACAAAAAAAGTCAGCAGAAATCATTGTCAAATGCAGCTATGCTAAGACTCATCCCCACAATGTCCAAGAGGATATTCCAACTGGCTTCACAGGGTTTGCATTAGCATAAATATTACATTAACAGGACTGATTAGCATGTGCTTATATCTCAAGAGACTCCAACACAATCTTTGAAACACAGAAGCTTGACAAATGTGGATTACATTTAAATAAAATATCAAGACAACTCAGTTTAGTGACTGACAGCCAGAGAGGAAGGGAGGCACAGATTACAATTTCTTCTTAAAGAAAAAAAAATTTATTACTAAAATATTTATGGACCATTTTTCTAAATTGCTTTATAATCTATAGAGGAAATTATCCTTTAAACATATTCCATAAAATGAATGTCCTTTTAAAGCCATAGTCAATTTTCTTTCCATCTATTACATCATGTCTCCAAGTTGTCCTGAGTTATAGACTCTTCCCTAAGCTCTTCTTTCCTCCCAAATTACTACAAAATTCAATTACAACCTAATATTTTGTATGCATGTAATTGGAGAAGCTGCCTAGAGAAAGCTAAGCAGAAATGTATTTATTTATCATTATATTTATTATCAATTTGATGGCAAAGGTTTTCTAAACCAAGGAGGCATATTTTAATTGTGTGTCCAAGATCCTCAAACACAATAGGCAGATTAAGTGGAATGTCATAGTCTTGTCAGTATTTTCACAGAACTGTTCACTTGGTGTGCAGATATGTAGCAATAGGTGGTTTCCAATCCATCATGGTATACATTCTTGTTCACCTGAAAAAAAAAAAAACAGAACCTACTTGAGCCCCTTCAAGTAGCATGCACAAGAGGCATTGAAAGGGCTTGGGATATCTTTCAGAAGCCAGCTTCCCACTCCCCTCTCCCCAGTGAAGTCAATACATGGATGAGGTGATCTCCACCCCCGTTGCCATAGAAAACCAATTTCATATATGTTGGCCAGCAAAAACAACAGTTTCCCCTCATCTCTGCCTTCAAGATGCTGCCAGGGAGCCTCTGAACCCCAGGAACATCTGTCACCAGGATGATGCTGGTGTCAGTCTCTCAACTTTAAGAGGAGGCAAGATAGGTCACATGCTAATCATTCTACCCACCTTGACCACATAGTAGGTGCCACAGCAGACACTTCCTGTGTTAGCAGGAAGTGCCCACCAGGAGACCACTCTCTCACAAGGATGCTAGCTTTACCCCTATGCTAATTATAGGTAATCTAGAGCCATGGGTGTCCAACGTGGCAGTCCCCAGCCACACATGGCCACTGCATAACTGAATTGGCTGATTCTGAATTGAGACACGTTCTAGGTATAAAATGTGCACCAGATCCCAAAGCTTGGGTACAAAACCAACAAAAGTACCTCAATTGTTACACTGATTGCACATTGGAATTATAATATGTGGGGTTTACAGGATTAAATGAAGTACATTATTAAAATCAACTTTATATCAGCAGAACTGATAGATAAAATATAGTATGTACATACAGTGAAATATTATTTGCCTTTAAAAAGGAAAGAAATTCTGACATATATTACAATATGACTGATCCTTGATGATATTGTGCTAAATGGAATAAGTCAATACTCAAAGAAAAAAATACTAAATGATTCTATTTATGTGAGATCCCCAGAGTCCTCAACCCTAATCCTCACCCTGATTTAGAAGATGTGTGTGTGAGAGAGATTAACTGTGCATGAACAAACTAGAATCAACAATAAAATGTCAAATGGTAGGTGTCCTTTCACTGCATCCAGCTAAATAAAATGTTGCTTTAGATGCAAAAAAAATTTTAAAACTAAAATTGTACCTATTTTTGCTAAATAAGTAGATTTTAGCTGCTCATGTTCAAAAACTAATTATGTGAGATTATATGTTAATAGGCTTCACTACAGTAATGATTTTATTTTTTATATGTATCCCATAGCATCATGTGGTAAGCCACAAATGTACACAATAAAACATTTTTTACAATGTTGTTTTGAACATATATTAAATTTCTGTATACATTTGGACCTATCTCAAGTCAACTGATCTGTTTCATTTTTTCCTGCCAATTCTATTCTATTGGGTTACAGTACTATTATATTGTTTCTATCATATTTTATATTATTATTTTATATTATATTATCTTACATTATATTGTTTTACCTTATTATATTGTTTTACTTTAGATAGAGCAAGATACCCAACTCTATATTTTTGGTCTAAAATTTTCTTAACAATTTTTATGTATTTTTTTTAACAAATTTAAAATACTTTCTGTTAATTCAAATAAAATCCATTGAAATGATACTGGGAATTGCATCACCTCTGTTAAATAAATATATAAAAATTATTAATATTTTCAGTATATTATACATATAAATAATAAACATAAAATTTAATTAGATATGATGTTTGCACATGTATTTATCAAAGATTTGTGGTTTTTTTGGCTCTAAGCACTACTCTATATAAGCCCAGGATGCCTCTCCATGTATTCAGTAACTAGTTTACACTATACAAAGACATTTTATATCTTTCTTCTAATGTGTTTTGCATGTATTTGGTGAAAAAAAGAACTTTTTAGAAATTTTATGTTTGGGGAGATATTTTATTCTCATGAAAAAACAAATTTCTATTTAAAAGAAAAGATGTCATTTTTTTAATCCATTGAATTTGTTTCCAGACACTTCTTTCTATATTCCAATTCTGTTATTTATTTTAGCAAAAGCTCTTCAGTTTTCTAAACATGTTCTTATCATCAGTAAAATAGAAGATCAAATTCCCTGGACTTCTGATGTTTACTTCATAAGTTATAAACTCCTTAAAGGCAGGATTTTTATTTAGTTCTTCAATAACATATCTCAAGCTGGCAAGCTGGGCACATACTAAACACTCAGTACTCAGAATACTCAATAAGTACTATTCATAAGGAACAAAGGAAGGAAGGAAGAGATGGAGAGGAGAGAAAGGAAGGAAGGGAGGGAACAAAAGAGACTGGAGCTCCATATTTCACTGTACACAGTCATGTTCATCTTTGGGTTTTAATAAGTCTCTTAATCATATATAGACAACAAGCCATTGGGCCATCTTGGTGCCTGACCCTTGACATCCAACCTTGATTAAGGACCCTCATGACAGCCTCTGGCATCTCCAGCTATTACCACTAACAAAATAGGTCCCTTCATCCAAATCCCAAGGCCTGTACCTTCCTCTTCAGCAATAACATGGAACAGAAGCTGGCACCTGATGAGCACCACTCTGTGCCACTCAATGCTGAGTGAATGCTCTGGATACTCTGTCCTGCAAATGTCCTCAGAGCCTGGGGTGGGACTTACTCTGGTTCTTAGGCCTGTCTTCCTCTCACTCCTGGTTAAAATTTTTATTGTAATTAACTGTACCACAGAGGAAGCACTGCTTCCTTAACTAGGAAGAACACCACAAAAAGTAGATTTTGTTCATTGTCACATTTTCCAAGTTAGTCTGACCTGCTTCACCAAAATTGCTTATTTATTTATTTATTTTCTTTAGACAGAAAAACTAGCCTCAGGAAGACAAAAATTTCTTCTGTTGAGTGATACCCAAAGGTAATACTATTAGTTCTGAAATCATTTTCAAAAGTGACATTTTAAAACTCTGAGAATTCCTCAAAAAATTAAGCATAGAATTTACCACATGATCCAGCTAAGAATTGAAAGCAAGGACTTGGGCAACTATTTTCACACTCAGCCTAATAGCAGCATCATTCACAGTAACCAAGAAGTAGAAACAACCCATGTCCATCAACCAGTGAATGGATAAATGAAGTGTGACATATACATATGTGGAATATTATTCAACCTTGAAAAAGGGATTGGAACTTGGATAGATGCCACAATGCAGTTGAATTTGGAAGATACTACTGTAAGTGAATGAAACTAGTCACAGTAGGACAAACACTGTGTGATTCCATTTAAACGATACAACTAGAGTAGTTAAATCTATAGAGACAGAAAATAGAATGGTGAGTACCAGGGAATGGGGGAGAGTTGGGGAGTTTGTGTTTAATAGAAACAGAGTTTCAATTTGAGAAGACAGAAAGTGTTGGAGAAACATGGTAATGGAGTAACAATGAAATAAAATGTACTCAGGGCCACTGCTTTGTATGCTTCAAATGATTCAAATGGCAAGTTTTATGTCATGTCCATTTTACCACATGGAAGAAATGTTTTGACCAGGGCAATGTGCCTGGCACCTCCTAGTGACTCCTGCAGGTCAGTGTTAGTTCAGAAGGAAGCAGTGGAAAGCAGAGGTTCTAGACCCAGGCAGCCTTCAAGCTCTGGTCCCAGAGTTTCTCAGCTGTGTGACCATGGGAAAGTCACCTCACCTCCAGAGCACAGTTTATCTCCAATTGCCCAGCACAGAGCCGCCCTCATGGCCAGTGGCTGGTAAATGGGCATGGTGAAAAGACACAGAGCAACCCCTGGGATCTCAAGTCCTGGGGATTACTGACAGCTGGTTCTCTAGATAAGGGAGACCCACTTCTCTGATTGTTCTGTATCTAATTTCCTTTGAACTTTTAGATGCAACAACTAATACAACCTTGGATATTTCATACCTTTCTCAAAAGCTACAGTAACCAAAAGAATGAGTACTGGTATGAAGAGTGACAAATAATTTCATGAAATAAAATGGAGAGTCTTAACAGGTATAGTCAAAGGGTTTTCAATGAGAGCATCAAAAAAAACCCACTGCAAGTGTTGCAGGATGATCAGAATGAAGTGGAGGCTCCTACCTCCCCCATTTACAAAAGCAACTCAAAGTGGACCATTTAACAAGGGGGAGACCCCAAGCCAAAAGACTCTGAAAACTCTGTAGGAATAAATCTTCATGATGGTGGGTTACACAATCATTTCTTAGCTATCACAAAAGCATAGCAATGAGAGATAAAAAAAAAAAGTATAAATTGGAGCTTGCCCAACCACAAACTCTTGTGCTACAAACAACAGCATTAAGGAACTAAAAAGACAGTCATCAGAATAAAATATGATGTATCGGAGACACTCAGGACTGATATCTAGAATACATAGAAAGCTGAGATCCATACATATACACACGTCTATTTAGCATATACAGCATATATATTTTATAAATGGATCAGGCACTTCATAGAAAGAGAAAGGTGGGATGACAACCAAGAGATGAGTGGGGGTCAACTGTCCATGTCACTAGGATCAGCAGGCAAAGCTTAAAGCCTGAGATAAGGAGACCTGAGAACCCAGCATTTAAAGAATCAGTGGAAAAGCAGTTTGCTAATGTGAGGACCTAGGAAGAAGAAACAGAAAGAAAGCAAGCCATCAAAGAAAGTGAAAGCAGAGAATCTAGAGATGCCTGAAGTCTCAGAGCAGGATGGGTCCTGATGAAATGCACCTTGTGATAGAGTAAGGTAAATACGATGATGGAGAAAGGGGACACATTAGAAGGTAAAAAAGCTTACCATTATGTATTTTTTTAATTTGCTCAATTTTTAAAATTCCAGTTACATCTCACTATATTAATATTTTTTGTACCAGGGATTGAATCCAAGGGTGCTCAACCACTAAGCAACATCCCCAGTCTTCTTTATTTTTAATTTAGAAACAGGGTTTTTGCTAAGTTGCTAAGGCTTGATTTTGAACTCATTATCTTCCTTCCTCAGCCTTCCAAGCACCTTGGATTACATCTGCCACCACACCCAGGTCACGAAATTAACTTCATGTCCCACTTGTGGGTCCCAACTACATTTTTAATAAACTCACTGTAACAGGTCACCTACCATGTGCACAAACCATGCGTGCAGCCACCTCCTGCCTGGGGACTTCTGGGAGCGCTGTCCCTGTGTGCAGGAAAATCTCCAGAAATGCAGGCTGCATTCTCTGGCTGCATCTGGTGGAACAAGAGAATGGCATATGCAGAAGGTTAGTAGACATAGAGGGTATGCCCAGGGAGCAGTGGCTCCATGGGAAAGGCCATGTATGTTCAGGCTATGCCCTCAAAGGACAGGGACCCATTGTGGTGTTCCTTCATTCAGAGAGTCCTATGACCTATGTCCCATAGGGGTGCCTGAGTCTTTGCAGGAAGGGAACATTGCTGCCACTAGGGCATATTTACCCCTGCCATCCTCAGCCTGGGGATGATATAGGAGCCTGGAGGCAGATGTCCCTCCATCCTGAAGAGCCCTGAGTCCCTTCTGTGCCTTGGTGGTCTCTGCTTCAGCCCAGGCACCAGCTCAGGGCAGAGATGAAGGCAGCTTTGGTCAAACTTCATTACATACAAAACCAAACCAACAGAACAGAATGAGGAAGAATACAGGTGCACTCTCATCCCACGTAAAAGGACCATTTACAACCTGCACAGAGGAAGGCCAAACTGCTCCTGGCCATCTGCCTTTCTGAATTTTTTTCTTAAGCTTAGAGAACTTTTCAATGATTCATTGAGAAAGTTTTGGTGAAATTGAAGAGCGGTGGGTACAGGCACCCTTAGATATTGACTTGATGGTTTACAGGTCACACACACACACACACACACACACACACACACACACACACACATACACACGTCCTAAGTAGAAATAAGAGCAAACAACTTGAGAACATATTTCAAAAATGGTTCTACTAGGTTCAGCATTGCTCACCAGGCAAAAGATGAATCATTAGTATCAGAGAACATCACTTTTAATTTTCAGTTATATTTTATGGACTCTGTGAAAGTCAGAGTGTTCTAGCAAGTTCACATGGAAATGTGTTCATGGGGCATCCAAGAAACTGTTCCAGGAAACATCACAGTATGCCTTTCTTTCTTCCTTCCTTCCTTCCTTCTTCCCTTCCTTTCTTCCTTCTTCCCTTCCTTCTCCCTGTCTTCCTTCCAGGAAGAAGCAATTGACCCAAATAAAGAGAATGGGGAAGGGCTTCCTAGACGAGGGGATTCGCATTGGGATCTGCAAGATCACCTTCATGAGGAAGGGAGTTGCAGTATGTTGAGGGGATCATCTCAGGCCTAGAATAAACAGGAGAAAGCAAGAAGACTCCAAGGACAAAAGTACAACCATTGTTGAAAGATCTTAATTGGCTTATTTTCAAATCTAAAATCAAACAATGCTTCATTCTGCAAAATACAGTCCTGATGGGTTGTGTAAAAGAGTTTGGTTTTATATACAGAAAAGAGGTGAAAAAAACAAAAATTAAAAATAAAAATAAAAATAAAACTCAGGAGGTGGAATCTTCATTAAAAAATTACTTTCCTGGTAAGGCAGGGACAGGGGGAGAGACTGGTCTGATGGGGCCCAGGGCAGGAGTCTCATCCAAAACAACGGCCTCCTGTTTTTTTTATGTAACAGGGCTCCTATGGGATTATGAAGGAGGTTCCCAGGCAGTGTCCTGGGTGGGCAGGAGAAGCTGCATCACAGATAATGCCTCTGTATGCAGGTACTGAAGCACACCTTTATCAAGGCAGTAGCCCTGGGCTCCTGGGTAACAGGAAAACCAAGAAACACAGATTGCAAAGCCAGTCCAACCCCAACATGGCATGTTTCACATTGGCTGGGAACTACATCCGTGCCTCCTCATTATCACATGTCATCTCTGGTTTCTGTATTCAGAAGTAAAAATAATGAAAGAGAGGTGACAGGTGTCCCACCACTAAATTCTTGGAATGAGATTTTCTCCACCTTGGTGGAGTAGCAGAAGCAAAAATCAACTGAGCCCTGGTACTGTCATTCTAGCAACTCATTAATGAAATGTATCTCAAGTTTGTAAAATGTCCATTTCAAAAGGTAAATTCTATTTCTTGGTTAAAATAAGAATGCATGCACTAATGTCTCCTTCAAGATCAAATGCTAAGCCAAAATGGAACCTGATACCTCTCACTTCCCTGTAGGAGTCTTTCCCCAAGTACAGCCCCGGTGAACCCCCAAATCCTCATAACCCCTTCTCTGGAACTGGTGAAAGGGGGTCAGGATTGCCATCCCAGAATATTCCACTTTTTTAAAATGGCCAAGAAGGTGTCAGATCTAACTGCTTCTTGGGGTTTTCTTTTCTTTTTCTGTGATATCTCTGAATAAGTAAAATTAAACTATTAACATCAAATGTGATTTTTTAATATATATTTGTTCATAAAATATTTACGTCAAATAAAATTCTCTCTGGTTTATCTCTTACCAATTTAATTGACAGGGTCACAGACACAGAACCTAAGAGGGTAGAGGAAATGCTTTCCTCTCCCACACACCTCCCCCTGCTCCCCAAATGTTGCATCTGGAATGAACCTGTAACCTACTTTAGCAAGCCAAATGTGGCTGGTGACTCTGTGCCTGGACTGTGCTTGATGCTCACAGAGGGGGTGACTGCTCTTGTGCCCTTGAGACTTCAGAGCCACCCTAGAAGCAGGCCAAATCTAGCCCACTGCCTGTTGTTGTGAATAAAGTGTCATCGTGGCCAGCCATGACCATCTTCTTGCACTGTCTATGGCTATGTCACAATAAGAGAGAGAGAAACATGGGTGACAAGACCACATGGCCTACAAATCTCAAATAGTTGGTTCTTTACAGGAAAGTTTGACAACTGTTGATTTGAAAAGTCGGTCTACCTGCTAGAGAGACTCCACAGAGAGGTGTTAGGACTACAGAGGGAAAGAGAGGCACAGCATTTCCCTGGTGATCAGCCCTGTTGCCAATAAATCATTAACATGAGGGATCCCAAGGGGAACCAGCAGTGTTCTCTGACTAGTCCCACAAAACAAATGGAACTCAGAACAATGAAATCGTGTCTGTATGTCACTACATCTTGGGCAATTTATTACACAGCAGCAGATAACGGGGTGTCTTTTGGGGAGGAGGAAGACTAGAAATGGAGCCCACATGGTAGGCAAGCCCTCAATCACGGAGTTGCACCCCCAGCCTGCAGTGGATAACTGGAAGATACTCCCAAACACACACACATACACACACACACACACACACATACACACACACACACACATACACACACACACACACACACACCACTGGGCTGTGACCTTGAACTTGAAACAGAAAGTGAGCACACCCCTGAAGTCAGGCGCCAGGCCAAGGTGGCATTGAAGCTGTCCACCATCACAGTTTTTCTGGAGAAATATCATCACTCATGATGAAACCAGGTACAGAACCACAAGACTTCTATTTCCTTCACCTCACACATCACCCCTGCTCTCTTCAGCAGTTTGACCACATATTGACTTTGTGGGTTTTTGGCCTTTTTAAAGTGAATCTTATCAATACAAACACACTGAAGACTGGGATGCTTCCCCGGGGTGAGAACCTCTCATTCTCTTCACATAGAACGTCCACTCGGGTGTTCTCACAGATCTGTGATTTTACTCTGAGTTTCTAGGATATCTTAAGGAAAGATGCCTGTCATTTCAAAATGACCATTTTTCTAAAGACATGGTGCACTAGGGATCTAGCCCATGGTCTTAGTGGTACTTTCACTGAAAAATTCATCCAATTATGTCCATTCTTCAGGTACAGCACAAATCAAAATAAGCGCTGTTGGTCACAGTTCCTCAATCACATCTGGACAGCAGGCTCCATGGAGGGGCCTTGTTCCCCCTGCAGTGGAAGGTCCTGGGGCTCCTGCAGAGGCCACTATTGTTTGGGCTCCCTGTCCACATCAAATGCTCTCTCTCTTCCCAGTCTGAGTATGGCATTCCCCAAATATGCCCATGCCCTCAGGCCTGGAACCTGTGAATGTGTTCTATTGGATGGCAGAAGAGACTCTGCAGGTGTAACCAGGGCATGGACTTGAAAATAGAGAGATTATCCTGGGTCAACCAGGCAATTCCAGTCAATTATGTGAACCCACAAAAGCACAGAATGGTCTCTGGCTAAAGGCCTGAAGACAGGGCAAAAGGGGAGGTCAGTCTGTTCAGGCTGCTATAGCAGAACAATGGAAAGGTATTTCTCAGTTCAGGAAGCTGAGAAATCTAAGAACAAGGTGTAAGCACATTCCACATCAGGTGAGAATCTGCTTCCTGATTCAAAGATGGTGTCTACTCACTGAGTCTTCTCATGATGGAAGAGACCAGGCCGCTCTGGGGCTTTCTCTTACGTGGACACTGATCCCACCTATGGGCCTCCACCCTCCACCTGAGGACCTCCCAAAGCCTCCACCTGCTCATACTATCATGCTGAGGGTTTAGATTTCAATACCTGAATTTGGGGGTGGGGGAGATACAAACATTCAGGCCACAGCAGGTGGCTTCAGAGAACAAGAATGCCTGTTACATCATAGGTTTCAGGATTCAGGATGGCACTGAGGAGGGAGCCAAGGTAGGCCCCTGCTGGCAGCCAGAGCTGGGGCAAGTACACCCTCAGTGGGGCCAGAGGACCTCAAGTGCACTTTCCAGCCATGCTGATCAGACATGCAAAGACCAATCAGCTCTTCTTCTGGGGATTCAAAGTCTCCCCATCCCTTTGTGGGGACATCCTCTCCTTCCAAGTAAAGCCAGGACTTCATGGTGATTCAGGAAGCCCCCTTGTTCCTGGTTTGCATACACTTATCTCTAAGAATTAATGAGTTTGTTGAGAAAAGATACAAAAGTAGTCCCGACCTCTCCTTTCCCAGGACAACCACATTTGAAGTGCTGGTCTACACTGACCTGCTCACCAAGCTGTTCACCATTCTGGAAGTTTCTACTCTATGCTGCGTATGAAGGCTTCAGCATTTGATCCATGGTGTGGTGGCTGCACTATGGTCTAAGGAAAGGGCCCTTGTTCATGGACTGGATGCTGATTCCTACAGTTCACAGGTGCTGTTGCCCAGATCAGCATAACCCAAGCCTGGTCTGCTAGTGTCTGAGCACCCAGGACTGTGACCAACAGGAGATGCATTCTCCCTGTCCTCCTAGCCCTCAGCCTTCTTGATTTCCTACCCACTGCCTCCCACACAGCTCGGCCACCACGTGCTGCCCCGTGAGCCCTACAGCAGGTACCTTTGCCCTCCACAGCGTGTCTTCCTCTTTCCTTTCCTCCCCTCTGTTGCCCCCAAAACCTGGGCAGAGCACAGGACCACATGGTCTGAGGAAAGCCAGGACCCAGCAAGGCACACATGTGGATCATCTTTCCCCATCACATCCCATTGGTCAGGGTTCTCCAGAAACACAGAACCTAGCACATGTACAGAGAGAAAGGAGTGAGTGCTGACCACCCGACTGCTCTATTAAGGAGAAGTCCCAAGATCTGCTGCCTCAGAGCCATAGGAGACCCAGAGAAGCCTGTGGTGGTGTTCAGCTCAAGTCAAAGGCCTAGAACCAAGGATGCTGGTGAGGTGGACCTCAGTCCAAGGGTGGGAAGAGGAAATGCAGCATCTCCACTCAGAAAAGAAGGCGGGAAAGAAAGGAGCAGAATCCCTCAACCTTTTCTCCCCTTTCTCCATTGAGGCCTCAATGGATGAAGTGAGGTCCCCACCCAGGAGGCCCATCTGCTTTGCTTAGTCAATGAGTCAAATGCTAATCTCATGCAGAAACACCCTCCAGACATGCCCAGAATGTTTCAGCTAGGCACCCCTCTCCCACACAGAGCGACACATGGATTTGACCATAGGTGAGGTCACTTCCTGGATAGAGAAGCCGTCCAGGTAGCTCTCCTGCCCTGTTTTACATTTACCTAACAGCTGCTCTCAGGCTGATCCTGAGCTGCCGATTCCAAGTACACTATTCCCACTCCTTATAATGGCCCAGCAAAACGTCCCCAAGTACTAAGGCAGAGGAAAAACTGGAGGATGGAGGGTAATGGGGTGCAGGCAGAGGGGTCTCAGGCTGCCCAGGGGCACCACAGCTCTGCAGTCTCCTGCTGTGTAGGTTTTCCCAGCCTCAGTTCTTGTGCCTGTAAATGGAGGTAGCAGTACCTGCTATGAGTATCTGCATGGGGACTTTGAGAAGCCAATGGACTATGGGAGCCAGGGGGGCTCTGTCCTTGCACTGCACAAAGTCTCCATAACCCTTGCCTCACCTAAGAGCAAGCTCCAGGAGCAAGAGAGCCAGGGCTAAATTCCCTTGCACCAGGACCCCCAGACAATTGCCTCAGAAGCAGTGTCCCCTGCACCATGTGCTCATTAGCTCCTGCTCTAGGTGCTGGCCAGGTCTGGTGGTGCATACTTGCAGGCCCAGCTACCTGGGGCTGCTGAGGCCCAGGAAGGGGGATGGGGAGGAGCCCCAGGAGGAGGCAGGCAAAGCACCCATCACACAGGACAGGCACTAAAGATCCTTCCCACCAGCAGAAGCCCCAGGACACCCTGTGCAGCTGCCCACTCCCACCCCCTTGCTAGGCCTTTGCTGCACCATCTATGGGACCCACTCCAGGGTCAGGGTGGAAGGCAAGGTGTGCTAGTGAGGTGTGTTCAGTTATATACCTGTTTCAATAAGACCCTTGGATGCGGCTTCGAGTTGAGCCAGGTGCTGGGCAGAAAGATTCCCAAGCACCACTTTGTTGGTTTCTTCCAAACCCATATTTGTGAGGTAAATTTCAGACACCACAAGAGACACCACAGTAAGCCTCTGTCCTCACTGCCAGATTCAAATGTCAAAGGGCACCTGTGGTGTCACCTGTAGCCTATACTCGAAGGCATTTATAATGTATTGCTTTTTAGAATAGTTTTTTGTTGTTTATTCTTTTATTTCAAAACTGTGCCTTATCATGCTCATTCTGACCTTCATTTGTTTTTAAGTTTTTCAATTAGTTATGCATGACAGTAGAAGACACTTTGACACATCATACACAAGTGGAGTATAACTTCTCACTCTCTGGTTGCATGTGGTACAGAATCCCACCTGCTCTGCAGTCACATATGCATGTAGGGTAATGATGTCCAGTTCATTCTACTGTCCTTTCTACCCCATGCCCTCTTCCTTCCCTCACTCCCTTCTACCTAGTCCAAAGTAACTCTCTTCTTCCCTAGTCCCCCCTCATTATGAATTAGCATCTGCATATCAGAGGAAAGAAACATTTAGTCTCTATTTTGGGGGGATCAGCTTATCTCGCTTAGCATGATATTCTCCAGCTCCACCCATTTACCAACAAGTGCCATCATTTAGAACAGTTTTGAGTTCACAGGAAAATTGCAAAGATAGTACAGGTAGTCCCCACACCCAGCACCCGATTTCCCCTGTACCAACCTCTTAGTGTAATACATTTGTTACAACAAACCAGTTTATATTGGTACTGTTAACCAAAGCCCAAGTTTATTCAGACTTACTACTTTCCCCTTCTGTCTGTGAAGGATTCCATCCAGGACCCCATGTGACATCTGTCATCTTATCACCTCCGCCCTGTCCTGGCCATGATAATTTCTCAGACTTGCCTGTTTCTGATGGCTGAGGAGCCTGGGAAGGAGGTTGGTGAAATGACCCTCCAGCAGCTGGGTGCCCCACTGGACTGGGGCAATAGGTAGCAGACAGTGCTACCACAGGCCCCCCTGGGCAGGCCGGGTCTGGTAGGCTCCCACCACTCAGGGAAAGTGGAGGGCAGTCCTGTCTAGGAAGAAGGAGAGCAGCAGGGTTCAGACCTCATCCTGCCCAGCAGGGGAGCTGAGGAAGACAATCCCCACCCAGCGAAGAAAGGACTTCTGGCTGGGCTTCTAATCCTGCCTGGGCTGATTAGGCCCCACTACCAGGGACACTGGGCATGGCAGCATGCCTGCCTAGGGCCCCCCACGGTCTGATTACCTGCAATGGGCAGCCAGCTCTTCCAGGCCAGGAAGCCAGAGACATTCAGAGCCAAAGAAAGAACCCAAACCCCTAGGTCACCAAAGGTCAGCCCTGGGGATTCTTGGAAGTCTGACAACCCATCTCCTCCTGTCCCTACATACTTGATGCTGGGCAAGCACCTCCCTGCCTGCTGGGCTCTCCTCGCCCCCACCCTCACCCTCTTCCACTTGAGCTGAAGCTGAGGCCCAGATGGCTGGCCCCGGCCCTGGATCCTGCACGCTGACCCCTGAGTGTCCTGGCAGCTGGCCATGGTTTGTGTAGCAGCTGCTTCTCCAGGAAGGTTCTGCACCAGCAGGCCCCAGACGGCAGTTCCTCTGGGAGGAAGCCTGTGGGTCCAGGCAGGGTCCTGGCTCCCAGAAGCTCACACTGTGGACACATGGAGCCCTGAGCTGGCTCTGACTGCTTGCCCATAACAGGGACAGTCACTCTCTTCCAGTAAAGGAGAGCTGAAGAGGGCATCTGGCTCCTGACAAAGCCCTGCTCTGACCACCCAGATATGAAGCCTGGGGAAGAAACTTATGGCTCAAAGGAGAATCTTCAATGGGCCTCCAAGCCTTTCTCTTATCTGTGGAGTGACCAGGAGCAGAACATTAGATTCTGAGTTGGCATGCCACCCCAGCCCAGCTATCCCTCCAGGCTGCAGCTCTGCTCTGGTTGATCCTGGAGCTGTCTGTCCATTTAGTCAGGGGTTCTGACCAGGGGCATGCAGGGCAAATGCTCCTCTGTGAAAAATGGCCCCTGACCAAACCTATCCTTGGGAAGCAGCCCACGCCCTGCCACTAAATCCTCTTATGTTAAGTTATGTGCTTGCCTTTTTAGGGACCATATCTGCTTTGGGCAGCTGTAAGCTCCTTAATGACGATGACCACTGTGGTCATTTTTCAGGCATGCCCCTCCCCACACACCCTAGCCCTTGGTGGACACGAGCTGAGCCATGTGGTACCCAGACTTGGATTGCAAGTTGCCATCCTTGACAACAGGTGACCCTGTTGGCCTTCTGGATGACAGGGTCAGGTGCAGGGATGAGGCTCAACGACAGCCTCAGTCCACACCTTTGACAACTGAGCTGCTGCAGAGTGCTCAGGGCCAGGTGCTGGGCTCAGCTCTGGGGTCCTGCAGGACACTAGGCAGGCCACTGACCCCAGAGGGGGAGTTCAGGCTCAGCCAGCTTGCCTGCACAGTCACAGCGTGACTGGTCTCCACTCTGCCTGGCTTAGGGCCATGGGCCTGTAGCCCAGCTACCTAGGAGCCTGAGCTGGGAGGATCGCTGGAGCCCAGGAGTTTGGGATCCACCTGGGTGATGCAGTGAGGTGCCCTGCCCTCCTCCATCAGCCCCACTTCCAACTGAAAGCTACCAGGACTGCAGGGCCAGCTCCCACTGCCCTGGTCCTCTTACCCAACTGGGCACTCCTGGAGGCAGAGGCCACAGAGAGGGGTGCCCAGGTCAGTCAGCTGCTAGCTGGGTACATGTGGGCCCCTCCATCTACCCCAGGGCCCTCTGAATCAGGGTCCCTTGGATGGTGAACTTTGGGCAGGACACGTGAGTCCCCCTTGTGTGCCAGCAAAGTGCAGGCACAACTGGTGCCCGAGAGCCTTTCATTACAGAACTCCTAGTTCCTTAGCGGTGACTGCGGAAGATCCACAACTTGCCCGGGTCACCATCCTCTGCTGTGGCAGGGCAGGGACACCATGAATAAGGAGGGGTCAGAGAGCTCAGGAGGAGCGAAGATGGAGGTGGGGAGGGAGAGAAGGAGCTGCTCAGTGCCCAGTCCAGAGCCAGGCCACCCTCTCCACATGCCCAGGCTTGGATTTCTTCCCTAAGATATTCTGATACTCCTAACATGCAGTTCCACAGAATGTAGTCTCAGAAGAAACAGGTCATTGTGGTTAAAATTAAAGAAAAGGCACCGGGAGAGGGGTGTCCTTGCCTGCTGGGTGTGTCCTTGGGGCCTGAGGGGATGAGGGAAGGTGTGTCTACAGGCACAAAACCAGAGGTGGCTACAATCACAGGAAAGTTAGAGGCCCAAGCACACTCCCCTTCCAGCCTCAGGAGGAGCCACATGCTGCCACCTTGATCTTGAGCTTCCTCCATTGTCCAAGCTGCCCATCTGAGGTGTGTGGCAAAGGTGGCCCCAAGACACTAGTATGGCCCACAAGGAAAGGGAGGTTGGGGTTTTGAGGGGCATTGTGAGGGGTTTGTACCACCAACCCACTCTCACCTGGAAGCACAGGCTTTTGTGATGGAAGGGGAAACTAAGGCACTGAAGGCCAAGTAGTAGTGGGGTTCTGCAGGAGTCATTCCCCTGACCCCACCACTGTTGGAGGTCTTGCCCTGCATCCCAGCTGTCCAAGGAAGCTATTCCCACCTTACTGGGAGGGGCAGAGTTCCAGAATCACCAAGTGCCCCCACAGCGAAGAGGAACCTGGTCTGACCAGGGGTGGAGACCCTAGACCATGGGCAGCCAGCGAGAGGGCCTGATGGGTGGGTTGGCCAGGGGGCTTCCTGGAGAAGGGTGCTCCAGGAGGCTGGAGTGGCAGAAAGGAGGAGCTGGGTGAGCCGGGTCACAGCTGCTGGCATGGAAGTGGCCACTGGAGAGGCCTTCCAATGACTACTGGTACCAGGACGCCCCAGCCCATGATGGCAACAGGAAGACAGCGCAGGGCCATCTCTCCTCCATTGATTGATAGGGCCCACGGCCCCTCTGCCCTGCCCCCTCTGTGAGTGTGGAATGGCCTGCAGTCCTGCAGCAGCCATTTCACTTGCCTAGTGAAGGCCTGAGGCCCCTCCTTGGCCATAATCACAGGCATATTATCCATGCCCAGCTTCACTGGAGAACACCAGGACCATGAGCTGCAGCCTGGAAGAGGAGCGAAGCCCCTGGCCATCAGTGCCTTCTCAGGGGCCTGGCCCCAATGGGACCTCTGCTCCCCACAGAGCCACATGCCCCTGAAGCTTTTCCTCCATGCTCCATTCATACAGGTCTTCACTGAGAAGTCATGATTTGAAGCCAACACAGTGAACCTATTGTTCCTGCTCTTCCTGGCCTAGCCTGGCCCCCAGGGCCTTCTACATTCCACTCACTTCCCCTCCTGAAACCTTGCCTGCATCCCAGCTACAAATCCAGCACAGAACCTGCCTGGGCCAGCACCAGGGCAGCACTGGACCCCTGGAAACCACCCTGCTGCCCTGCCGCATAGTTGCCCTCCAAACTGGGTGCAGCAAAAACTCAGCTCCAGGGGAGCAGGGCCCGGAGGAGCAGGGCCTGGGAAAGCAGGGCGTAAGGCATCAGGACCCAAAAGGAGCAGAGGCTAGGAGAGCAGGGCCCAGGGGGAGCAGGATTAGGGGGTGCAGGGCCCAGGAGAGCAGGGCCCAGGGTGAGCAGGGCCCAGGGGAGCAGGGCCAAGGGGAGCAGGTACAGGGGCAGCAGGGACCAGGGGAAGCAGGGACTAGGGGAGCAGGGACTAGGGGAGCAGGGCTCGGGCGAGCAGGGCCCAGGGGAGCAGGGCCTAGGGGGAGCAAGACCAGTGGGAGCAAGGTCAGAGGGAGCAGGACCAGGGGTAGCAGGGCTCAGGGGAAGCAGGGCCCAGGAGGAGGATGGCCCAGGGGAGCAGGGCCAAGGGAAGCTGGGCCCAGGAAAATAGGGCCAGGGGAACAGGGCCATGGGGAGCAGGGCCAGGGGAGTAGGGTCAGAAAAGCAGGGCCCATGGAGATCAGGACCAGGTGGAGCAGGGCCCAAGGAGAGCAGGACCAGGGAATTAGGGCCAGGAGGAGCAGGGCACATGGGGAGCAGGGACAGAGGGAGCAGGGCCCAGGAGACCAGGGCCAAGGGGAACAGGGCCAGGGGGAGCAGGGCCAGGGGGAGCAGGGCCAGGGAGATCAGTGCCAGGGGAGCAGAACCAGGGGGAACAGGGTCAGGAGGAGCAGGGCCAGAGGGATAAGGGCCCAGGATGAGCAGTCCCCGGGGAGCAGGGCTTGGCAGAGGAGGCCCAGAGGGAGCAGGGCCCAAGGGAAGCACTGCCAGGGGGAGCAGGGCATGGGGGAGCAGGGGTAGGAAGAGCAGGGGTAGGGGGAGGAGGGCCCAAGGGAGCAGGGCCAGGGGGAGCAGGGCCCAAGGGAGCAGGCCCAGCAGGAGCAGGGCCCAAGGGGTTCATGGCCAGAGGGAGAAGAGCCCAGGGAAGCAGGACCAGGTGGACAGGGCCAGGGGGAGTAGGACCAGGGGAACAGAGGCAAGGGGGAGCAGGGCCAGGGGGAGCAGTGCCAGGGGAAGAAGGGCTAGGGGAAGCCAGGTCAGAGGGAGCAGGGACCAGAGGGAGCAGGGCCCAGGGGGAACAGGGCCCAGGGGAGCAGGGTCAGGGAGATCAGGGCCAGGAGATCAGGGCCAGGAAGAGTAGGGCCATGGGGAAAAGGGCCAGGGAGAGAAGGGAGTAGGGAGAGAAGTACCAGGGGGTGCAGGGCTTGGGGGAGCAATCCCAGAAAGAGCAGGGCCCATGGGGAGCATGACCAGGGGGAGGAGGGCACGGGTGAGCAGGGGTAGGAGGAGCAGGGGTAGAGGGGGAAGGTGTAGGGGAGGAGGGCCCAGGGGAGCAGGGCCAGTGGGAGCAGGGCCCAGGGGAGCAGGGACAGCTGGAGCTGGGCCAGGTGGAATAGGACCAGGGGGAGAAGGGTGCAGGGAGAGCAGTACCAGGTGGAGAAGGGCTCAGGGGAGCATACCCAGAAGGAGTAGGGCCCATGTGGAGCATGGCCAGGGGGAGCAAGGCACAGGGGAGCAGGGGGAGGGGGAGCAGGGCCTGGGGGAGCAGGCCCAGCAGGAGCAGGGCCCAGAGGGAGCATGGCTAGAGGGAGCAGGGCCCAAGGGAGCAGGTTCAGAGGGAGCAGGGCCCAGGAGATCAGGGCCAGGGTGACAGTGCCAGGGGGAGTAGGACCAGGGGGAACAGGGCTAGGGGGATCAGGGCCAATGGGAGCAGGGCCAAGGGGAACAGGGCCAGGGGGAGTAGTGCAAGGGGGAGTGAGGAGCAGGGAAACAGGACCAGAGGTTGCAGGGCCCAGGGAGATCAGGATCCAGGGGGAGCAAGATCCAGGAGGAACAGGGCCCGGAGAAGCAGAACAAGGGAGAACAAGTCCTGAGGGAGCAGGGCCAGTGGGGAAGCAGGATGAGAGGGAGCAGGACCCGGGGCAGCAGGGCCCAGGAGAGCAGGGCCAGGGAGAGCAGGGCCAGGGGGATAAGGGCCAGGGGAAGCAGGGCCAGAGGGAGTAGGGACCAGAGAGAGCAGGACCCAGGGGGAACAGGGCCCAGGGGAGCAGGGCCAGGGAAAGCAGGGCCAGGGGATCAGGACAAAGGGCAGTGGGTCACAGAGTAGTAGGACCCAGGGGAACAAAGCCATGGGGGAGCAGAGTCCAGGGGCAGTGAAGCACAGGGGGGAGAAGGGCCAGGATGAGCAGGGCCAGGAGGAGCAGAGCCAGGAGGAGCAGGGCCCGGGGGAGCAGGACCAGATGGAGCAGGGCCCAAAGAGAGCAGGACCCAGGGGCAATGGGGCCCAGGGGAGCAGGATGAGGTGGAGCAGGGCCCAAAGAGCAGGACAAGTGGCAAGGGGGCCCAGGGAGCAGGGCCAGGGAGAGCAGGGCCAAGGGGGAATAGGACCAGGTGAAGAGGAAAAGAAAGAGCAGCAAAAGAGGGAACAGGGACTAGGAGAGCAGGGCTAGGGGGAACAGGGCCCACGGGAGCAGGGCCAAGTGAAAGAGGGTCAGAGGGAGCGGGGGCAGGGGAGAAAGGCCAGGGGAAGGAGGCCCAGGGGAAGCAGGGCTAGGGGGAGGAGGGTCCGGGGGAGCTGGGTACATGGGAGCAGGGACAGGTGGAGCAGGGCTAGGGGAAAAAGAGCCAGGGGGAGAACAGCCCAGGGAGTGCAAAACCATGGGGAGCAGGGCTCAGGGGTTCAGGCCCAGGGAGAGCAGGGGGAAGGGGAGGAGGATCCAGTGAAGCAGGCTCTGCAGGAGTAGAGCCCTGAGGGGGTATGGCCAGGGGGAGCAGGGCCTAGGCAAGCAGGGGTAGGGGGAGCAGGGCCCAGGGGGAGCAGGGCCCAGGTGAGCGGGGCCAGGGGGAGAGGGCCAGGGGGATTAGGGCCAGTGGGAACAGGGGCAAGAGGGAGCATGGCTCAGGGGGGGTGGAGCCCAGGGGGAGTCAGGCACAGAAGAGCAGGGTCAGGAGGAGCAAGGCCCTGGGGGAACAGGACCAGAGGGAGAATGGCCCAGGGGAGCAGGGCCAGGGGGAGCAGGCCACAGGGGAAGCAGGGCCCTGGGGAGCAGGGTCAGGGGGAGAAGGACCTAGCAGGAGTACGGCCCAGGGGAGAAGGGCCAGTGAGTGCATGTCCCAGGGGAGCAAGGCACAGGGGAGCAGAGCCAGAGGGAGCAGAGCCAGGAGAAAAAGGCCAGGGGGAGCAGGGCCCAGGGGAGCTGTGCCTAGGGGGAGCGGAGCCCAGGGCGAGCAGAACCAGGGGGAGCAGGGCCAAGGGAGCAGGGCCAGGAGGAGCAGGGCCCAGTGGGAGCAAGGCTCAGTGGGAGCCAGGCACAGGGGGCCCAGGGCCCAGGAGGAGCACAACCAGGGGAAGCAAGGCCCAGGGGTGCAGGACTGGGGGTGTAGGGCCAAGGGGAGCAGGGCCAGGGAAAGAAGGGCCCTGGAGGAGCAGGATAAGTTGGAGCAAGGCCAAGGGACAAGAGGACCAGAGAGAGCAGGGCCAAGGAGAACAGGGCTAGAAGGAGCAGAGCCCATAGAAAGTAGGGCCAGAGGGAGCAGGGCAAGGGGAGCAGGGCCAGGGAGAGCAGGGCCAGGGAGAACAGGGCCAGGGAGAGCAGAGCCAGGGAGAGTAGAGCCAGGAGAAAAGGGCCAGGGGGAGCAGGCCAGGGGGAGAAAGGGCCAGGGGGAGAAGGGCCAAGGGAGAGCAGCGCCCAGGAGGAGTGAAGCACAGGTGGGAACAGGGTCCAGAGAACAGGGCCCAGGGGAGCAGGGCCAGGTGCATCAGGGCCCAGGGAGAGCAGGACACAGGGGGAGCAGGGCCCAGGGAAGCGGGCGCAGGAGAAGCAGGGAAAGGGGGAGCAGGGCCAGGGAGTGCAGGACTCAGGTGGAGTGGGGCTCATTGAAGCAGGGCCAGGGAGCACAAGTTCCCAAGTAGTATCACCGAGTGGAGAAGCACCAGGGGGAACAGGGCCAGAGGGAGAAGGGCCAGGGGGAGCAGGGCCAGGGGGAGAAGGACCCAGGGAAAGCAGTGGCAGGGGAAGCAGGGCCTCTAGGATCAGGCCCAGGGGAAGCAGGGCCAAGGGAAGGAGGGACAGGGGAAGCAGGGCCCAGGGTGGAGCAGGGTACAGGGGGAGCAGGGCCCAGGGGGAGTGGGGCCCAGAGGGGACCAGGGCCCAGGAGGAGCAGAAATAGGGGAAGCAGGGCCCAGGGGAGCAAGAATGGGGGGACTAGGGCCCAGTGGAGCAGGGCCATGAGGAGCAGGTCCCGGGGGGAGCAAGATCAGTTGGAGCAGTGCCCAGGGAAAGGAAGAACACAGGGAGGAGGGCACAGGATATAAGGGCTAGGGAGAGAATAGGCTGAAGGTGTAAGGCCAGGGAGAGCAGGACCAGGGGAGCAAGGCCTATGGGGAGAAGGACCAGGGGGAGCAGGGCCCAGGGGGAGTGAGGCACAGGAATCCAGGGCAATGGGGGTGTAGAACCAGGAGTAGCAGGGTCCAGGGAGTAGGGTCATGGGGAGCAGGGCCAGAGGGAACGGGGCCCAGAGAAGCAGGACCAAGAAGAGCAGAGCCAAGGGGGAGCACGACTCAGGGGGAGTGGAGCCCAGGGGGGGAGCATGGCCCAGGAGAGCAGGGCCAGGAGTAGCAGGGCCCAGGAGAAGCAGAGATCAGGGCAAGCAGGGCCCAAGTTAGCATTACCCATGTGGAGCAAGAGCATGGGGAGAAGGGCCCAAGGGGAGCAAGGCCCTGAGGGAGCAAGGCACAGGGGAACAGGGCTCAGGTGAGCAGGGCCAGGGGGAGGAGGGCCCATGGGGAGTAGTGCCATGGGGAGAAGGGCCCAGGAAAGCAGGACCAGAGGGAGCAAGGCCCAGGGAGCAGGGCCCAGGGGGAAAACAGCCAGGGGGAGCAGGGCCAGAGGGAGTGGGGCCAAGGGGGAGCAGGTCCCAGGGGGACCTGAGCCCAGAAAGAACAGAACTAGGGGGAGAAGGGCCCAGGGGAGCAGGACTGGGGAGAGTAGGACCCAGGGGAACAGGGCCAGGGGGAGCAAGGCCCAGGGAAAGGAGAACCAGGTGGAGCAAGACTCATCAAAGCAAGGCTAGGGGGAGCAGAGCCCACAGGGAGTAGGGCCAGGGGGAGCAGAGCAGGGGAGCAGGGAACATGGGGAGAAGGGCCAGGGAGAGCAGGGCTCAGAGGAGCAGGGCCAAGGGGAGTGGGGACAAGGAGGTAGGGAACATGGGGAGCAGGTCCAGGGTGAGCAGGCCCATGGGGAGTATGGCCCAGGGGGAGCATGGCCAAGGGTAGCAGGGCCCAGAGGAGCAGGGCCAGGGGGAGCAAGTCATGGGAGCAGGGCATGGGGAGCAGGGCCCATGGAAGCAGGAACATGGGGAGCAGGACTCAGAGGTAGCAAGGCTCAGGGGGAGGGGGACACAGGAAAACCAATGCCCAGGCAGAGAAGAACCAGGGAGAGTAGGGCACAGGGGAGCAAGGCCAGGAAGTGCAGGGCCCGGGGAAGCAAGACCAGAGGGAGCAGGGCCAAGAGGATCAGAGCCAGGCGGAACAAGGTAGGGGGAGCTGGGCCAGAGGGATGGGGTCCGGGGAAGCAGGACCAGGGGGAGCAGAGCCAAGGGGGAGCAGGGTTCAGGGGGAATGGAGCCCAAGTGGGGAGCAAGGCCCAGAAGAGCAGGGCCAGGTGGAGCAGGGCCCAGGAGGGAACAGGACCAGAGAGAGAACAGCCCAGGGGAGCAGGGCCAGGGGGAGCAGGACACAGGGGGAGCAAGGCCTAGGGGATCAAGGACAGGGGGAGAAGAGTAGGGTGCAGGGAGCAGGGCCAGGGAGAGCAGGTCCCAGGGGAGCATATACCAGGGAAGCATGGCCAGGGAGAGAAGGGGCCAGGAGAAGCATGGCCCAGGAGAGGCAGGGAACAGAGAGCAGGGAGGCCTACGGGGAGCAGAGCCAGGGTATTATGGCAGGGGGAGCAGGGCCTATGGGGAGCAGGGCCATGGTTATCAGGACCAAGTGGAGCAGAGCCCAAGGAGAACAGGACCAGGGGATTAGGGCCAGGGGGAGCAGGGCCCATGGGGAGCAGTGCGAGGGGTAACAGGTCCCGGAAAGTAGGACCAGAGAAGCAGGGTTCAGGGGAGTAGGGCCTAGGGGAGTAGGGCCAGGGGAAACATGGACAGGGGGAGCAGGGCCAGAAGGAACTGGGCCCAGAGAAGCAGCACCAGGGGGAGCAGGGACAGGGGTTCAGGGCCTAGAGGGAGCTGGGCCCAAGGGGGAGCAGGACTCAAGGGAGTAGGGCCAGGAAGAGCAGGGCCCAGGGGGAGCAGGACCAGAAGGAGCACAGCCCAGGGGAGCAGGGCCAGGGGGAAACAGGGCCCAGGGGAGCGGGGCACAGGGGGAGGAGGTCCAGGGAGAGCAGGGCCCAGGAGAGCAGGCCTAGAGGGAGCAGAGCCCACAGGGAGTTGGGCCAGGGGGAGCAGGGCCAGAGGAGCAGGGCCCATGGGGAGCTGGACAAGGAGGAGCAGGGCCTAGTGGGAGCAGGGCCTGGGGGAGCAGAACCAGAGGGAGCAGGACCAGAGAACAGGACCAAGGGGGAGCAGGGCCCAGGGAATCAGGGTCAGGAGGAGCAGGTCCCCGGGGGAGCAGGAACAGAGTGAGCAGGGCCCAGGGGAGCAAGTTCCAGGGAAGAAGGGCCAGGGGAAACAGGGCCAGGGGGAGCATGGCCAGAGGGAGTTGGGCCAAGGAGGAGCAGAACTCAGGGGGAGAGGAGCCCAGTGGGGAGCAGGGCCCAGGAGGACAGGGCCACGAGGAGCATGGACTGTTGGGCACAGGACCAGAGGGAAAATAGTCCAGGGGAGCCGGGCCAGGGGGAGAAGGACACATGGGGAGTAGGGGCCAGGGGAGCAGGGCCAGGGGAATCAGGGCCCAGGAGAGGAGGGCCCATGGGAGTAGGACTCGGGGGAGTAGTGCCTAGGGGAGCAGGGCCAGGGGGAGCAGGGCCCAGGAGGAGCCGGACCAGGTGGAGCATGACCCAAGAAGAGGAGGCCTATGGTGAACAGGGCCTAGGAGAGCCAGGCGAGGAGGAGAAGAGCCCACAGGAAGTAGGGCCAGGGTGATCAGGGCCAGGGGAAGCAGGGCCCAGGAGGAGCCAGACCAGGTGGAGCATGCCCCAGGGAGAGGAGGCCTACGGGGAACAGGGCCCAGGAGATCCAGGCTAGGGGGAGAAGAGCTCACAGGAAATAGGGCCAGGGGAGCAGGATCAGGGGAGCAGGGCCCATGGGGAGAAGGACCATGGCGAACAGGGCCCAAAGGAAGCAGGGCCCAGGGGAGCAGGGCACAGGGAAACCAGTGCAGGGGGAGTAGAACCATGGGGAGGAGGGCCCAGGGAGCATGGCTGGGGGGAGTTGGGCCTAGGGGAGCATGGTCAGGAGAATCAGGGCCCAGAAATGCAGGACCAGGAGAAGCAGTGCCCAGGGGAAGCAGGGCCCAGGGGCAGCAGGGCACAGGAAGACCAGGGCCCATAGTGAGCAGAACCGGGGGGGTGGAGGTAGGGCTCAGGGAGCATGGCCAAGAGGGATCAGGGCCAGAGGAGCAGGGCCAGGAGGAGCAGGGCTGGGGAATGCAGGACCAGGGGGAGCAGGGCCCAGTGGAAGCGGGGCCCAGGGGGAGCTTGACACAGGGAAACCAGGGCCCAGGGGGAGCAGAACCCAGGGGAGCAGGGCTCAGGGAGCACAGCCAAGGGGGAGCAAGGCCAGGGGAGCAGGGCCAGGAGGAGCAGGGCCCGAGAAAGCAGGACCATGGGGAGCAGGACACAGGGTAGTAGGACCAGGGAGAGAAGATGCCAGAGGAGCAAGGCCCAGGGAAGCAGAGCCAGGGGAGCAGATCCAGAGAGAAAAGGGCCAGAGGGAGCAGAGCCAGGGGGAGAAGGTCCCAAGGTGAGCAGTACCAGGGGGAGCCGGGCCCAGGGAAGCAGGCCCAGGAGAAGCAGGGAAAGGGGGAGCAGGGCCTATGGGGAACAGGGCCATGGTTATCAGGACCAGATGGAGCAGGTCCCAAGGAGAGCAGGAAAGGGGATTAGGGCCAGGGGGAGCAGGTCACAAGGAGAGCAGGAAAGGTATTAGGGCCACAGGGAGCAGAGCCCATGGGGAGCAGTGCCATGGGTAACAGGGACCAAGAAAGCAAGACCAGAGGGAGCATGGCCTAGAGGAACAGTACCCAGGGGAGTAGGGCCAAGGGGGAGCAGGGCCCAGGGAGCAGGGCCAGGAGGGAGTAGGGCCCAGGAGAGCAGGGCTAGGAGGAGCAGGGCCCAGGGAAGCAGGACCAGAGAGAGAAGGGCCCAGGGGAGAAAGACCCAGGTGAGCAGAGTGAGGAGGAACAGGTCCAGGGGGAGCAGGGCCAGAGGGATTGGGTCCTGGGGAAGTAGGACCATGGGGAGCAGGGCCAAGTGGGAACAGGGCTCTGGGGGAGTGGAGCCCATGGGGGAGCAGGGCCCAGGAGAGCAGGGCCAGATGGAACAGAGCCCTGGGGGAGCAGGACCAGAGGGAGAACAGCCCAGGGGAGCAGGGCCAGGTAGAGCAGGGCCGGGGGAGAAGGACACACAGGGAGTAGGGCCCAGGGGAGTAGGGCCAGGGAGAGCAGTTCCAAGGGGAGCAGGGCCCAGGGGAGCAGAGCAAGGAGAAAAGGGCCAGGGAGAGCAGGGCCAGGGGAAGCAGGACCCAGGGGAGCAGGGCTAGGGGGAGTAGGGCCCAGGTTAGCAGGACTAGGTGAGTAGGCCCCAGGGGAGCAGGGCCAGGGGAGCAGGGCCAAGGAGGAGCAGGACCAGGAGGAGCAGGGCCCAAGGAGAGGAGGCCTAAGGGGAGAAGGGCCCAGGAGAGCAAGGATAGGAAGAGCAGAACCCACAGGGAGTAAGGCCGGGGGAGCAGGGCCAGTGAGCAGGGCCCATGGGTACAGAACCAGGGCGAGCAGGGCCTAAGGGGAGCAGGGCCTAGGGGAAGAGAGGCAAAGTGAAACCAGGGCTCAGGCGGAGCAGAACCATGGAAGCAGGGCCCAGGGAGCACGGCCATGGGGGAGCAGGACTCAGGGGATGAGGACCAAGGGGAGTAGGACACATGGGTGCATGGCTCAGGGAAGCAGGTCCCAGGGGAGCAGGACACAGTGGGAGCAGGGTCCAGGGAGAGCAGTATCAGGGAGAGCAGAGCCTGGGGAAGCAGGCACAGGGGAAGCAGGGGAAGGGGTAGCAGGGTCAGGGTTAGCAGGGCCCAGGAGAAACAGAGAACAGGGGGAGCTGGGCCCAGGGTAGCACGGCCCATGTGGAGCAGGGCCCAGGGTGAGAAGGGCCCAGGGGAAGCAAGGTGCCATGGAGCTGGGCCCAGCATGAGCAGGGCCCAGGGGAGCAGGGCCATGGGTAGCAGGACCAGGTGAAGCAGGGCCCAAGGAGAGCAGGACCAGGGGATTAGGGACAGGGGGAGCAGGGCCCATGGGGAGCAGTGCCAAGGGGAGCAAGGCCCAGGAAAGCAGGACCAGAGAGAGCAGGGCACAGGGGAGCTGGGCCAGGAGGAACATGGCCAAGAGGAGCAGGGCCAGAGGGAGCGAGGCCTCGAGGAGCAGGGCCAGGAGGGAGTAGGGCCCAGGGAAGCAGGGTCCAGGGGGACCAGGGCCTAGGAGGAGCAGAACCATGGTAGAGGGCTCAGGGGAGAAGGACTGGAGGGAGTAGGTCCCAGGGGAGCAGGGCCAGGGGGAGCAGGGCTGGGGAGAGCTGGAACAGGATGAGCAGGGCCCAGAGAGAGGAGGACCACAGGGAGCAGGGCCCAGGAGATTAGGGCTAAGGGGAGCAGAGTACACAGGGAGGAGGGGCAGGGGGAGTAGGGACAGGGGAGTAGGGCCCAGGGGGAGCAAAGTCCAGTGGGGAGCAGGGCCCAGGGGATCAGGGCCCAAGGGAGCAGGGACAGAGGGAGCAGGATAAGGGGGAGCAGGGCCCAGGGGAGAAGGACTGGAGGGAGTAGGGCCCAGGGGAGCAGGGCCAGAGGGATCAAGGCTGGGGAGAGCTGGAACAGGTTGAGCAGGACCCAGGGAGAGGAGTACCACAGGGAGCAGGGCCCAGGAGATCAGGGCTAAGGGGAGCAGAGTACACAGGGAGTAGGGGCAGGGGGAGCAGGGACAGGGAAGCAGGGCCCAGGGGGAGCAAAGCCCAGTGGGGAGAAGGGCCCTGGGGAGCATGGCCAGAAGGAGCACAGCCAAGGGGAGGAGGGCCAGGGAGGAGCAGGGCCCAGGGGAGCATGGCCCAGGGGAGCAGGGCCTGGAAGGAGCATGACCATGTGAGCAGGGCCCAGAGAGAGGAGGACTAGAGCAGTGACCAGGACAGCAGGGCCCAGGGGACCAGAGCCAGGGGGAGCAGTACACAGGAAGCAGGACCCAGAGGATCAGAGCCAGGGAGAGCAGTGCCAGGAGAAAAAAGCCAGGGGAGCAGGGACAGAGGGAACAGTCATGGGGAACAGGGCCAGGGGAAAGAGGGCCCAGGAGAGCAGGGCCCAGGGGAGCAGGGCCCAGTGGAGCAGGACTTGGGGGAGTAGGGTCCAGGAGAGTAAGGCCAGGGAGAGCAGGGCCCGGGAAAAGCAGGACCATGTGGGGCAGGGCCCAGGAGAGCAGGGCTAGGGAGAGCAGAGCTCATAGGGATTAGGCCCAGGGGGAGCTGGGCCAGGGGAGCTGGGCCCATGGGGAGCAGGATCAGTGGGAGCAGGGCCCAAGGGGAGCATGGCCCAGGGTAGCAGGGCCAGGAGGTGCAGTGCCCATGGGGAGCAGGACCAGAAGGTGAACAAGGTAGCAGGGCCAGGGGGAGCAGGACATAGTGGGAGCAGGGCCCAGGGGAGCAAGGCCAGGGGGAGCAGGATAGGGGGAACAGGGCCCAAGGGATCAGGACCAGGGAGAGCAGGTCCCAGGGGTGCAGGGCCCAAGGCAGCAGAGCCAGGGGTAGCAGTGCCAGGAGAAAAGGATCAGGGGGAGCAGGGCCAGTGGGAGCAGAGCCCAGGGGAGAAGGGCCAGGGGAGCAAGGCCCAGGAGAGCAGGGTCCAGGAGAGCAGGGCACAAGGGAGCAGGGTCAGGCGTGCAGGGCCCAGGCAAGTAGGACTGGGGGGAGTTGGGCCCAGGGGAACAGGGACAGGGGGAGCAGGGCTGAGGAGGAGAAAGACCAGGTGGGGCAGGGCCCAGGGAAAGGAAAACCAGGGGGAGCAGGGCCCAGGATAGGTGGGCTAGGGGGAGCAGGGCCCACAGGGAGTAAGGCCAGGGAAAGCAGGTCACAGAGGAGCAGTGTCCAGGGAATCAAAGCCAGGGAGAGCAGAGTCATGGAGGAAAGGGCCAGGGGAAGCAGACCAGGGGACAAGGGCCCAGTGAGAGCACTACCAGGGGGAGCAGGTCCCAAGGAGCAGGCCCATAGATTCAGGGAAAGGGGGAGCAGGGACAGGAGTATCAGGGAAAGGAAAAACAGGGAATATGGGGAGAAGGGCCCACGGGAGCAGGGCCCATGGGGAGCAAGACCAGAGGGAACAGGGCCCAGGGGGATAAGGGCCTAGGGGGATCAGGGCGCAGAAGAGCAGAACCGATGGGGAGCAGGGCCCAGCAGAACAGGCCCAGGGGAAGCAGGGATCAGTAGACAAGGGCCCAGGGGAGCAAGGCCCAGGGGAGAATGGCCAGAGGATTAGGGCCAGGAAGAGCAGGGCCCACAGGGAGCAGGGCCAGGGGGAGCAGGGCCTAGGAAAGAAAGACCAGAGGAATCATGGCCCAGGGGAGCAGAGCCAGGGGGAACAGGATCAAGGGGGAGTAGCACCGAGAGGGAGTGGAGCACAGACGGGAGCAGGGCCCAGAGGAGCAGGGCCCAGGGGGCAGCAGGATAAGAGGGAACATGGCACAGGGGTGTAGGGCCGGGGGGCGGGGCGGTGGGAAGCACGGCACAGGGGATTAAGGCCCAGGGACCAGGGCCAGGGGGACCAGGGCCAGGGGGAACAGGGCCCGGTGAGCAGGGCCCATGAGGAGCAAGACCAGGGGAGCAGGGCCCAAGGGAAGAAGGGTCGATGTGGAGTAGGGCACAGGGAAGCAGGGCCCAGGAGGAGCATGGCCCAGGGGAGCAGGAACAGGGGAAGCAGGGCCTAGGAGAGCAGGGCCAGGGCGAGCAGGGCCAGGGGATTAGGGCCAGGAAGAGCAGGGCCCATGGGGAGCAGGGCCAGGGAAAGCAGAACACAGGGGTTGCTGGGCACAGGGGTGCAGGGCCAGGGGGAGAAATACTCAGGGGTAGCAGGGCCCAGGGTAGCAGGGACAGGGTGAGCAGGTCGCAGAGGAGCAGGGTCCAGGGGAACAGAACCAGAGGGAGTAGAGCCAGGGATACAAGGGCCAGGGGCAGCAAGGTCAGAGGAGAAGGGCCCAGGGAGAGCAGTACCAAGGGAAGCAGGGCCAGGGGGAACAGGGCCCTGGAGAAGCAGAGTAAGGGGTTAAGGGCCTGGGGGAGCAGGGCCCAGGGAGAGAAGGGACCAGGGGGAGCAGGGCTCAGAAGAGCAGGGCTCAGCAGGAGCAGGGCCCAGCAGAGCAGGTCCAGGAGAAGCAGGCCCAGGAGAGCAGGGCCCAAGGGAGACGGGCCTGAGGGAGCAAGGCCCAGGAAAACAGGAGCAGAGGGAGCAGGGCCTAGGTGAGCAGGGCCCAGGGGAGCAGGGCTAGGGGGAACACAGCCAGAGGGAGCAGGGCCAAATGGAGCAGGATCCAGTGAAGCAGGACCAGAAGGAGCAGGGTCAAAGGAGAGCAGGGCACAGATGGGGCAGAGCCTAGGGGGAAGCAGGGCCAAGGGGAGCAGAGCCAGGAGTATCAGGGCCTAGGGGGAGCAGGACCAGAGGGAGCATGGCCTAGGAGAGCTGAGCCAAGGTACAGCATGGCCCAGGGGAGCAGGGTCCAGGGGAGCAGGGCCAGGGGGAGCCAGACACAGGAGTAGCAGGCCCCAGGGAGAAAGGCCAGGGAGAGAAGGTCCCAGGGGAGCAGGGCCCAGGGGAGCAGAGCTAGGGGGAGCAGTGCCTAGGAAAGCAGAACCAGAAGGAGCAGGGGCCAGGGAGAGCAGGTCCCATGGGAGCAATTCCAGGGGGAGCAGCGCGCAGGGAAGCAGGACCAGAGGGAGCATGCCCCAGGGAGAAACAGTGCCCAGGGGAGCAGGGCCAGGGGGAACAGGGCCAGGGGAACAGGGCCAGAGGGAGCAGGGTGCTATGAAACAGAACCAGGGGGAGCAGGACCCAGGGTGTGCAGGGCCCAGGGGGAGTGGAGCACAAGGAGGAGCAGGGCCCAGGGGAGCAGGGCCAGAGGGGAGCAGGGCCCAGGGGAGCAGGGCCAGGGGGAGCAGGTCCCAGAGGAGCAGAGTTATGGGGAGCAGTGGCCAGGAAAGCAGGACCAGATGGAGCAGGGCCCAGGGAAGCTGGGCCCATGGGTAGCAGGGCCATGGGTAGCAGGGAAAGGTGGAGCAGGGCCCAAGGATAGCAAAACCAGGGGATTAGGGCCAGGGGAACAGAGCCTATGGGAAGCAATGCCATGGGGAGCAGTGCCCAGGAAAGCAGGACCAGAGGGAGCATAGCCCTGGGGAGAACATGGCCAGTGGGAGCAGGGCCAGAGGGAGCGCGGACCGGGGAAGCAAAACCAGGGGGAGCAGAGCCAAGGGGGAGCAGGGCCCAGGGAGAGCTTAGCCCAGGGAGGAGCAGGGCTCAGGGGAGCAAGGCCAGGAGGAGCATGGCCCAGGGGAGCAGGGCCGGGGGAGTAGTGCGCAGGAAAGGAGGACCATGGGGAGCAGGGCCATGGGGAGCAGGACCAGGTGTAGTAGGGCCCAAGGAGAGCAGGACCAGGGGATTAGGGCCAGGGGGAGCAGTGCCCAGGAAAGCAGGACCAGAGGGAGCATGGCCTAGGGGAGCAGGGCCAGGGAAGCAAGACACAGGGGAAAAAGGGCCCAGGGGAGCAGGGCCAGGGAAAGAAGGTCCCAGGGGAGCAGGTCCCAGGGGAGCAGAGCAAGGGGGGAGCAGTGCCAGGAAAGCAGGACCAGAGGGAGCAGGGCCCATGGGGACCGGGCCCAGGGGAGCAGGGCCAGAGAAAATACAGCCAGGGGGAGCAGGGTCAGAGGGAGTAGGGCCACAGTGAGCAGGGCCCGGGGAAGCAGGACCAGGGGGACAGGGCCAATGGGGATCAGGGTCCAGGGAGAGCTGAGCCCAGGGAGGAGCAGGGCCCAGGGGAGCAGGGCCAGGAGGAATAGGGCCAGGGGGAGCAGGACCAGAGGGAGCGGGACCCAGGGAAGCAGGACCAGGGGGAGCAGGGCCCAAGGGGAGCTGAGCCCAGGTGGGAGCTGGGCCCGGGGGAGCAGGACTAGAGGGAACATGGCCCAGGAGAGCAGGGAGCACTGTTGGCATTTTTCCTCCACTTCTCCCATGGGCAAAGGACATCAGAGACGACCTGAGGTACCTCATCTGCCAGGCACATGTCTTCGCTTCCACCTGAGAGGGAGGACATTCTTCCTGGTGATCTGCAACAGTCAGCTGGACCTCATGATGGCTCTTCTTAGCCTGTTGACTCAGGGCATGAGGAGCCCAGAATGACACGGTGAGTCCTACCACCCTTCGAGGAGCCATGGCTGTGACTCCTCGGGATGCCCTGCCTCTGGGACAGAGGCCTCCAGCCTAAAGAACATAATGTAGGTGGCTAAGCAGAAGCTTGGCTTGGGATTGCTTATGTGCCCCGCCCAGGAGGGTTCCCTTCCCACTCCTCCAGAGATGTTCAGCGGGCTACAGATCTACTGCTCTCCACGGGACCCAAACATTGTGCAGAGCCTTCTGCAAACCAGGCCTGAGTCTCTTCCTCTGTCACTGATTGTGGGAACCCCCTGAGGCCATAAGTGCAGGTGGGAAGAGAAAGCAGAGGTGCTGGGGGGACAATGGGCATTTAGGACACTGCATCAAGTGACCTTGGGGCTGGCTCAGGCCTGGTCTCAGGTACACCACTTCCATGTGATGATGGGACAAGACTGAGGGACCCAGGTAGGGCTCCTAGGTGACCTTTGTTCTGGCTCTCTCCTATTTCTGCCAGGAATCACACAGACCAGGTAAATGCCAGAAGCTGGTAGGGATGCGATTTATGTCAGGGAACACGAGGGGTCCTTATCCAATTCAGGCATACTGAGCCTGGGATCATGAACCCTGGAAAGATCACCTGAGAGACCAAAGGACCGGAGAGGTCATGTGAAAATGGAAACTAAACAGAACATTGGGTTGCTTCCAATGAGGGCTTGTTCTTTTCTTTCTCTTCCCTTGTCAGAATGGCAGGGATTATATAGAGAAAGGGCAGTAAAGTCCAGAGATATGTTCTTGGGACATCTGAGGTGCTGGATGCCCATGATATTTTGATCCCCACTTCCACCCTATTCTGGAACATCAGATTGAAGTAGTGGCCACTTTCATGAGTTATAGTCGATCACACTCTGTAAAGAGGTTCGAGTTCCCAGGCAGGTGGCCTATGTAAGGCTAGTGCAACTTTTTGCCTCTGCAGAGCCAACAAAGCAGAAGGAGACCCTCTTCCTGAACTGGTTACTCCTCCCCATTCTGACCCTGATCCTCAAGGCAGAGTTGGGATCAGGAGTATAGAGGCTATAGTTTCTGGGATTGCTGTAGAGAGAATGTCCAGGCCTCCAGCTAGAGGAGCCGCTATCTGGAGATCTAGATGCCTCAGAACCAACATATAGGTAGGTGAAAGGCCCTACAAGACCCTGCTGGGCAAACCATGATCCTTTAGCACTCAGGTCTGGGCCCTGAAACCTGACTTACTTTTCTGC
The DNA here is from genome assembly GCF_052094955.1 of Ictidomys tridecemlineatus. Classification (NCBI taxonomy): domain Eukaryota; kingdom Metazoa; phylum Chordata; class Mammalia; order Rodentia; family Sciuridae; genus Ictidomys; species Ictidomys tridecemlineatus. The sequence goes on from NC_135485.1 coordinate 86,353,669, forward strand.
AGTCTCATAGAAGTCCATCTGGTCAAAGTTGCTTGTACGCTGCCATCCTGAAAACCCTTTCACAGGGCTTCCTCCATGGTTATGGTGTGCTTCAGTTTGAACAGAGACCAAAGCACTGGGCTGGAATTCACTGGGATCAATCAGAGTCCACAAGGTCACCCTCCATTCTCTTCTTTCCAACATGCCCTCCTACCTTTATTACATCTGCCCCATCATGTTCATCTCAAAACATTCACATTTGGACTCCAGGAGTTGTACCGGTACCTTATGCCAAACATTAACACCAAGGTCTGCATTAGCCTTGTGATTTTACTTGTATTCTTCAGTGGTGTGGTGTTTTATGTGCTGAATATCTTTTAATCCTCCCAAATCCACCTGGTTGAAGTCCTAACACCCAATATGGTGGTATCTGGATATACTGTAACTAATGATCGAGAGTATATTTTTGAAGCAAGGTTGATTTGGTAGACTGAGATAAATTTCATGGCCCTTACAAACTCTCTAATCAGTGCTTTACTACTGAGCTTCACCCCATACCCCATGCAATCAGTTTTGAACTGTTTCAAAATGCTAGACCCCAGATGCATATAATCCAACTAGCTCAAATCCAATTTGTGCAAGGAGGCCATGAGATGAAGCCATGAATTATCCTTATGCCCTACCATGAAAGAAAAAGATTTCTTAACAGGGATGTCTACTTAATTAGGATCATTGGCCCAATGGCTAATGTAGAGCTCTTAGTTCTGTGCTTTTGGCAGTGTCACCTGTGACATGTCTTTGCCATTATATTTAGAGTGATACTAATTACCCAAATCCCCAGAGAGAGCATCAAGGGAGTGGATTTTCTTTTTCAATATGTTCCAAGGTCATGTGAATCATGGTACATATTCAAAAAAATTTCAGCTAAAAGTATGCTATGTAGAAGAAAAAGAAGAGGATTAATTTGCTGTCTGCTGAAATTGGTCAAAATTGCCAAGTCTTCATTAAATGTAGAAGAAGAAAAACTTTGAGAGAGAACATTTGAGCATCCCTATCTATTGGGAGAGCTCTCCTTATGCAGTAATATGCGAAGGACAGTAAATCAAGAAATTTACTGTAGGCAAATTCAAGGAATGGGGTTTTCAGAGGTTGCCCAGACCTATAATTCTCTGCAGAACTGTTTCTTACTGGAAGCTACAGATGGACTGGGAGGAAAGCACACACTAATGTTTGGATGAGTGAATGTGAATCAAAAGGACTGAGTGCAAAAGGGGTAAAATCACCAGGCCCAAGATGAGCCTGTGTTTCAGGGTAGAGAGAATCCGAGTACTGCAGCAGGTGGTCTCTAATGCAGGGATGGCAGGTTTGTAGATGCATTTGCTGAATGGAGGGCCAGCCCAGAGGCTCTGGGATGAGGATCCGCCTTTCCTGAGATACCCAGAAGCCTTCAGACTCCCTGGGTCTTCTTCTTGCAGGCAGCTCCAGGCTTCCAGTGCGCCCTGCACCCTTCGCGCATGCGCACGTCCTTGGCTGGAGGCGCTTTGGCGCTCGCAGGCCGCCACCCAAGGGCTCCAGTGTCAGTTGGGGCCCTGGCGTCCTTTAGGGCTCCAGCAGGGCAAGGCGCAGGCGCGAGCGCAGACGGCAGGTTCCCAACAGCCGGCCAGGCTCCCATGGCAGCGTCCAGACTCAGTTCCATAGGCCCCGAGGTACTGGCCCCGCGAACCTCTCCTGTCCCCAGTGTGTCCCTGCCTGGTCCTGTGCTCCCAGGGCAGCCCAGGAGCCTGCCTTGCCTCCCCTAGGACGCGGACCATCAGCACCAGACCCAGAAGTGAGGGGTGTGTTGTCCAGTGCGACGTCGAGGCGTCTTCCATCCATGTCCTTTGCAGCCTGTGCGGCCCCTGGGCTCCAGGGCACCTGTGCGGTGCTTGAGAAGCAGGGTCCCAGTCAGCAGGTCCTCGACTTGGCTCCTGTCGATGTCAGACAAAGTGGTGATGATCATCTTCTTGTTCCCTGTGAAATCTGGGAATGTTGGGGACACTGTCAGCTGGCATCCGGGTTGTTAGCTGAAGGATGCTCTTTTCCTGTGATCTTACCGACTTTGCACAAGGGAATATACTGAGCCAAGTTTGCTGAGTGGCATGTGGTCACACCATGACTGACGTGCTGTCGTAGGTTAGCTGTTGGTGCGAGCCTCTGGACAGAGCACCTGAATGATGATGGGAGAACCGTGTGACCACAAGTAGTGTGCAATAAATAGAGTCATGTTTTATTATTATTACATTTTATGGTACTCATCTTTTACATGAGTAAAGTTATGTGTTCTTTTTTGTAAATGTTCATTGGCACTGGGGTGTCAGAGTTTGGTTTGGGGGATGCTAATACGTTTTGCTTTTGCCTTTGCCTACTGTGTAAGAATTGTGGGGTGCATGGTTGCATCTGACTATGTTGCAGACTTTTTTCCTTCTTGGGGATTGTGGAAATTTAGAGGCCATGAATTTTTGGTTGCATGTCCATTTTGAAGATGGTATTCCTAATGTGTTATTTGCATTCATAGTTTTGGGTTAGTTATGTTTCAAGTTGGCTGGTGAGAATATGAGATTTGTATGTGTCTGGATGGATTATTGAAAGAAAGTTGTATCTCTAATGAGAGAGTAGGACTGGTTACGTTTGGAGGGTGTGGGAAATAATACATATAAACTCAGGGAGTTTGGTGTAGGTGTTTGTATTTTGGCTTTGGAGTATTTCACCTGTGGTTCTCTGCAGTCCCCCCTCCCCCCAATGCTGCAATTTTTGTTTGTATCATGGGTTATTTGGAAAAGATACGTGTATGTGCATGTGCATATGGGCAATGTTAAGTAACATCATTGGGTGTATTTTTGGTGGGTATATAGTATATTTTGGGAAATGAAGTGGGAATGTTTGCCTCTTTATATGAATAGTTGTGGGTTTGCTTGTTGTTGTTTTATGGATTTTTGTATTTCCTTGTGTGAGGTCAGGTCTATGACTAATCTTGAGTGGCAATTGAATATGTGTGATTGTGAAGTGTATGTTATTCTCCATTTTGGGAGATGGATAATTTATATCTTTGTGAATATCTGGAAAGGTGTGACTTTGTATATGCAGGTAGTGTGAGATAATAGGATATTTGCATATTTATATGTAGGTATGTGATGCTTGTGGAGATTTACATGTGTATTGAATTTGTAGTTACTAGCATTCCTTGGGTGTCCGTAGGGTGTTTTAGGAACAGAGTTGTGTGAAGTAAGATTGTTCAGGGGACGTGGGTACAAGTATTCCAGGGGTCTGGCAGTTTTGATGAATATCTTCTGGTGGAATGCATTTTAAGTGAGGACTTACTAGTATGTAACTGAGAAGTAAGGCTGTCTGTATCTGATGGAATGCTGGGCTTGTGCATTTATGCCAAAAAGTGGGAATTATGTTTGTACATATTACAGGAATGTAATATGCTACAAGTATTTCTTAGTATTTGGGGGATGTAGGAGCTGGTTTCCATTTTTAAAAATTAAATTTTTTAAAAATTTATAAGTGGATTGATGTATATTTTTAAGTGGCATGCTAGAGAATATTTTGGGTCTTTGGCATGTGTACTACTTTATGTATATTGATCTATGGGGTGGATGAATCACGTAAGTTTATTTTCAGAAATGTGGTTGTTATATCAAAGTGTATTTGTTTGGAGAATGCTGGGGTGTCTACATGTGTGTGGAAATATTTGGGGATAAGGTTTCTGTTGTGTTCTGAAGATGTGGAATGTGGCAGTGTTTGAGAGAGGTCTCTATATTTCAGGTATTGGGAATGTTTGTGTATATGTGTTAGTGTGGGGGAGTTATGTGTGTATTAGTCATTGTACCTTTGTATATGCATTTGCTCTTCTGACTATATTGTTTTGGTACTGTGATTTGAGCCCAGGGCCTCACACTTGTGTAATTAGTGTTTTTGTATGTAGGCATAAGAGTGTTTGGGTATGTTTGAGCTAAAGGGTCCCGTTTCTGTTTATTCTGGAATGTAATGTTTAGAGAGATTGGTGATGTTGCTTGAAAGAGTGGTCCTGATGTTTGTGTTTGGTCTTATGTATTTGAAACCTATAGGCTATTGGTGGTCATGTGAGTATTTTAACTCATGGATTTTTGGTGAGTATTCTGGGGTGGTCGGAGGTTCCTTGTGTGTGTTTAGAAATAGAGAAGCCATGTAGACTGGTTGTGCATTTGGAATAGCAGATTGTAGGAATTTTAGAGCTTTTGTCTTGGCTGGGGGTGGTGTGTGAGACAACTTGTGTATGCTAGGTGGTTTTCTGGAGTCTGTGCCCATAGTATTTTCACAGTGTGCATATGGACAATGTGTCTATTATATGTTTGTATCTAGTGCACGTGTATGTGTGTGTATAGTTATAGGAATGATGTGAACATTCAGGGTACTAGGGTTTTCTATTTTAGGTAGAAACGGGTAATTTGTCTATGTGTTGATGGTGCATGTGTCACCAGTGAAGGGTTTGAGAATGTCTTCAAAAATGTAGGATCATCTACTCAAACCTTCAGGTTTCTTGGCAGAGAAGAATTTAAGGCCAAGATTTTAGGGAAAGTGAAAGAGCTTGTTTGCAAAGCAAAAGTACACACTTGAAAGGCTGAGTGTGGGCATACTTAAGAGACCGAGTAGCCTCCCAGTCAGATGGTTGGTGGCTTATAATGTTCAGGGGAAGTAATATTTATAAGCAGGGGTTGAATATGAAGGGGATTCTCTTGATTTTGGAGGTCTTTTGTGGAACCCTACTCAGTTTCATTAGCATCTATTTATGCAGCCGATGGGTGTATAAGTACATGTGTTAAACAGCCTCAATAAATAAAAAAGTGAAAATTAGGGTTAGGAATTTCTCTGAAGCATCTGCATGAGGAACCAACCTGAGCTTTCTCAAGATTGTAGTCACTTTGTAGTTAGGTAGAATACTGGCTCTGGGCTTTCTGTGTGACCTACCTTGCTTGGAGTCCTCTTTTTTTTTTTTCCCCTATCATTGACGAGAGGACATCATGAGGCTGATTGCTGGAAGATATGGCCTTGGGAGAGCTGCATGTCCCTATTACTTGAGTGAGGCCAGACTGAAGAAGGAGTGCTGTCTGGCAGAGCCATCCCTAATACTGACCCTCAGATGCCGTGCCTGAGAGGATAAATGCCTATCACTTTGAATTGCTGAATTTTCCAGTGTTTGTTAGTCTACAATATTGGTTCACTAGGTAACTAGGATTCCCCAAAATCAATACACACCATAAACTCAGATTTCAGGTATCAAGTGAAGAGAAAACCACAGAAATTGAAATCATTTTGTACCAGGCAATGTATTCTTCCATTTGCACTTTTCCTCAAGCCTATATTTGTAGCTCTTCCCTTCTTTCTGTAGAGACCCTGTTCTTTAATTGCTTACTGATTCTCTCCAGAAATTCCATGTGTGAATCCATAATACATATATTTGTTTATTGTCTATTTTCTTCTGTGGGGTGAAATATCCATAAGAGGGATGGTCTTTCAGTTTCTCTTGATGCTTAATAAGTAATCATTGAAGGAATCAAAGAATGCTGTCTTATGTTGAGTTCCTTACAGTTCAGTCCCTGAGACACTTTTGTAAGCAGGTTTTTTGTTTGTTTGTTCATTTTTTTTTGTTTAAAGTAATATTCAAAGAGAGCATAATCAGGCTGAGGAGAAGTTGAAATATGACCCAGACCCCCAAACAGTCTCAGCTAGCCTTATGTGTCAGTGGAGGATTAATATTGTCATTAGGGGTGTGCTCAGCTTTTTATTACCCATTTATCCATGAAACCACCCTAGAAAGTTGTAAGAGCTCTTGTGGGTGCTCTCTATAGCTGATGCAGATGTCAAGGGAGCTGACAGCCAAAGCTGTTTCCAGCAGCATTCCCAGAAATTGGTAAAAGAGTCCCTTCATTGAGAATAGATCCAGGTTGCAGATGTCAGTATCCAACATAATCTACTTCTGTTCAGCTCAAATTCATTACTTTGATTTCCATTCTGAGGAAGGAAAAAACAAATGTGTTTGTGTTCAGGATTGTGGGAGTTATTTATGTATGTTCAGAGTGCTTTAGGCTTATATGTATGAATTTAGGGGCTGTAAGAACTGTGTATGAAAGGGTTAAAAGATAGCATGTATATATATTATATATATATATATATATAATTTTCAGTTGTAGATACACACAATTCCTTTATTTATTTATTTTTGTGTGATGCTAAGAATAGAACCCAGTGCCTTACATAAGCTAGGCAAGTGCTCTACCACTGAACCTCAGCCCTAGGCCCAGCCCCTAGCATATACATTTTTGATACAAAAGAATTTCAGGGAAAAATTTGCTAGTTTTTGTTGAGCATTTTACGTCATGTGTGTGTGTTTTTTCACTATACCCCAATAGAGTCAATGACTTGAGAAGTAGTTTGAATGAGCTTTATTAGCAACAAGCTGGCCTGATGGAATGGAAGATGGTAGGCTCAAAGAAACATATAATGGTCCTAGGTGGGTGCATCAGTTGTCTAGTGTTTCAGAAAAGTAGCCTCTTATGGAGTGTGGGCTGTGTTTGTCTTATCTTATTCATGTATGTCACCAAGAGTTCCAGTCCAGTAGGTCTAAACAAGACTTAATTGATCAGAGTTTCTGTGTTAAAATTCTTGATTAGAGTAGTTTGTGGGTTTTGTTGTGGTCAACATTTCTTTTTCTGTTATTGGGGGGAGGTTATGGTTACTGGGGATTGAACTCAGGGGCACTTGGCCACTGAGCCACATCCCCAGCTCTAGTTTGTCTTTTATTTAGAGACAGAGTCATACTGAGTTTCTTAGTTCCTCACTGTTGCTGAGGCTGGCTTTGAACTCTTGATCCTCCTGCCTCAGCCTCCCTCCGAAGGTGCTGGGATTACAGATGTGCACCACCATACCTGTCATGGTCAACATTTCTGGCAAGCATTTATTCAGGTCTGACCTTCTCCCATAACTTTGGACTAGGAGTTTCCAAGAAGGGAGGGTCTTGTGCATTTATAGCTGAGTTTATAGTGTGCAGATAATCTGTGACAGACAGGGCAGGTATAAGCTAAGAGAATTGGATTTTCATTGGGTGAAGGGCTTATATGTTCTTTCAAGATGTTTCTTTGATTATAATTATTATAAGAGAGCCATTTGACCAAAAGGCATTTTGCAATAAAAATTTCTTATCAATTTTTGTGGTTCTCATGTATTGTGCAGTGAAATTGGCGATATGCTCTTATGTGGTATTGGTGGGCTGTTGGGCAGCCCTTGTATGTATTTCTGGATGCTAGGAAGATTTCCTTTCATTTTGATGGGCATGAAAATCATGGGGTGGTTATTTGTATGAGAAAATGAGATGCTGTGCTTTTCCTGGAAGGATGGTAAGAATTCAGAGGGCTTCAATGTTTTTTACTCTTTTATTTGTGGGTTGCTGGTTTCCCTAAAATGTTGCTATGCATTCAAAGTTTAGGGTTTGTTTTGTTTTCAAATTACCTATAAGAATCTGATATATATTCACTGGTGTGTGTGATGGTGTCTACGTGGCTGTTTGAGAACAAGGTAAAGTCATGGTGTCTTGTGAGACTGTGCAGGGTTTGGAGTATTTAGAGGGCTGTTGTTTATTTGTTTAGGCTCATGAATGCACCTTGGGATGTTTGGGTGTAATATGTGTGTTTGCATATGGGCTATGTTAATGAATGTGTTTGGGTATATATCTATGGAATTGTCATGTGATTGATATTGTTGGGAAATGGAGGAGTGGTATTTGTGTACTTGAGATATGGGATATACTTGGTTATGTGGGGTTTTATAAAAAAATTTCTTTTCTTTATTCATGTATATGTAGTTGTGTGCGTGAAGGCTGGTCAGTTACTAATTTTGTACAGCAGTAGGATGAATATATTTAAGTGTGGTGTGGAGTTTGTAGGGTTCTGTATTTTTATAGACAAGGAATTATTCATATTTGGGAGTGTGTGAACTTGTATATGAAGATAGTATAATATTTTGTGTATAATTTGATATATTTGCATATTTTTATGTAATGGGTAACTGTGTAGAAATTAGATGCCTATGGAGAGTTATTTGTGTCTTCAGTTTGTATTAACTAACACAGCTCAGGTGTGTGTGGTTGTATTTGTGTTGCATGTATCAGTAATAGTTGTGAGAAGGAGAATATTTAGGTGTCAATTAGTATGTGTGCTTAAGGGACATGGCAGTTGATGTCTGCTTTCTGGGGCCATATATGTATGAATTAGAAAGTTATTTGTAACTGGAAAGTGAGGAATTTATTTGTAAATTCCTCAAGTAGAAAGTTATTTGTAACTGGTATGTGATGAAGAGCTTACATTGTGCATATATATGGGGATTATGAGAATTTTGTATATATGTTTTAGGGATACATGATACAGCTATTAGCATTTGAGTAAAAACAAAATGTGTTTTACTCGCCTGTGATAATTTGGATTTTGTAAGTGAGCTTATGTGTATTTTAGATGATATTCTTGAGATATTTTTTGTCTCAGGCATGCAAATTGGTCTGTGGATTTGTAGATGGATGGTTGAATTCTATAAATTTCTTCATTGGGAATGACGTTGCTAGGAGTATTCAAAGTGTATTTCTTTGGAGACTGCTGTACCATTTCTAGGTGTGGATAGGAATGTTTGGCTGGTCAGGTTGGCAGGTTGCATTCTGGAGATGTGGAATACTGTGTAATGTTTTAAAGACACTCTATATTCATGATTTGGATATATTTATGTGCCTCTCTTTCCTTTCCTGTTCAGAAATTATCTATATATTGATCCATAGATAGAGATTAATGTATACATGTTTTTTTATGTGTTGTGGTATTGAACTCTCTGTGTGATTGCATGCAAGACTAGCATTTTTGTGTTTTGTGTGTATGTAGGCACCCAAGTGATTAGGTGTAAGTTCATGGATTTGTGGATGTGTGTATTTAGAATCTTTGTATACAGGATTCTCAGGAATTGTGTTTTGTGTTTATTGTGGCATGTAATTCTTGATGATTTTGGTGATGTTCGTAGAATGTGTGGTTCTGATATATAATTATGTTTAGTCTCATGCATTTGAGAAGTATAAATTGTTGGTGGCTGAATGTGTTTTTGAATTCATTGGGCTCTTGTGATGTGTACTCTGGCAGATGTGAGAGGTTCATTGTGTGCTTGAAAATATATTTGGATGTTATGGAATGTGTGTATTTTAGAACTGTGGGATTTCATGTGGGTCTGTTGTGTAGTTCAAGAGATGACTGGTTTGTATATTTTTGTATACTTCTGGTCAGAAGCCATGAGGTGTATTTTTGTCTAGAGGTGTTAATGAAGTTTTGTTTGTGTATTTGGGATTGGAATTCAAGTTAGTACCCTGGGGCAGGTAAATTTTGTGCACATATTCTTTGTGTGCTGGAGATGCCAATAACCAGCTATGGTAGCTGATGCTGCTCATCCCTTTCAGGTTGTTGTTCAGAAGCATCGGATTAGTTAGTGTAAAAAGTATATCTGTCTCAAGAAGTTAGTCTTGAGATAGATACACTTTGTACACTAAAAGTTAAGGCTTTCTTACCTACCTCTAGATTATTTACTAGAGTACTTCTATTGTGTGTGTGTGTGTGTGTGTGTGTGTAGACCATTTTTTTATGAACAGGCATCTGTGTGAAGTAAATATATTCAGGCAACCATGTGTTCATATCTTACAGATTGTGCATGCATTGTGAGAGGGGCATCAGGACACATCACAACAACTATAAAATGTTTGTGCTACTTTGCTCTGCCTGAGACAGCCAGTAATGAAGAGGCAGAGAGGTAAGAGAAGAAAGGCTTCATTTTTCAAGAATCCTTTTTGTCAGAAATTAATGCCTAGCTCCTGGTTTCATCTTGCTTAGTGCTGTTGAGTGAAATGTATCCAGTGTATCATACATTTGTTCTCTCAGTATTGTTCTCTCAGTCTTGGGAAGGTGGGTCCAAGGGCAGTTCCCTAGAGTTGACAGAATGTCCTTTAGAGGATCTGGGGTTGTGTGGGTCTTATCTGGGTCCAGTGGAAATTGAGCCATCTGTATCTGTGAATCTAAGATAATGTGATTGTTTAGATGCTTGCATTCTGAAGATGTGAGCATCTGTTTTCCCTTCTAGTCAGAATCTGCTCTACACTTCTGCCCATGTCTTTTCATTTGGACATTTGCTATGACCTATCAAGGAGAAGTTCCCAGTACAAGGGTTAGTACTTTTAACTAACTCTATGGTTAGTCAATATGATACAGTGAGAGTGTGGGGAGAAAGAATGCTATGTTTGTAAATCCAAAAGAAGAGAGTAGAGGAAAAAATAACTTTTAATTTAGGGTTCATCATCACTGTGTTCCCTTGAGTCTCAGAGGAGACTTGGTATGAGGACTATTGAGAAAGGCAGGCACCGTTGAGACTGGTGGGCTCTTTTAGATGGACTGAATGCTTTTTTTTTTCTTGTGAGACAGATATGAGCTTTTGGGGACAAGGGGTAGATATTCTGGTATTGGTCTGTAGTTTCCCCCAAAGATTCACCATTATACCTGTGTTTCCCACCTGATGGCACTATTGGGAGGTGTGGGAAGCTTTTAGAAAGTGGGACTCAGTTGATAAAATTAATTCATTGGGGATGTGCGCCTAAAGGGGTACTGGGATCTCTGTGCATTTGTCTCTATTCTGTTTTCTATTCTGTTTCTCTTTGCTTCCCAGCTCTCATGAGGTGAGCAGAACATAGTCTCTTCCAGATGTTCTGCCTTGCCACACGTCCAGAGGCTAGAGGCCCAAGCAAATATAGAATTTAACCTCTGAAATCATGAGCCAAAATAAATCTCTGGTTCTTTGAAGATATTGATCTCAGGTAAATTGTCACAGTGTACGAAAGTGATTAGGACAGCTTCTGTCCACATCCTCTAATCAAACCCATCTCCAATATTTCTAAGTACCAGGAAATAGCTGATACTTCCTTCACTCAACTTTTGAGGAACAAACATGATAGTAATGTACCCAGTTTATAATTAAGTCATATATGGATGCCCACGACCTCTTGTGTGAGAGCACTGTAGACCCCATTCAGAAATAGGAGTAGATGTGGCTGAAGGGACCCCAAGTGAACAAGCCTGGGCCTGGCATGGGAACACACATCGCACAATGGTGTGGCCTCCCAGCTAGGAGACATCTGTTTGGGCTGACAGTGTGTACTCAAAAAGGTCTATTTGGGATGATCCTCTCCTTTAGGTACCCCTTCAGTGTCCCAGAGTAGCTTCCTCTGAAGAATATTTACCTGAGAAGGCTCTCTTTCTACTTGAAATGTTTTCTTCATATTGAGCACTCATTGAGTGAATGTTAAGAACATTTTGTTTTATAGGAGGGAATGTGCTCTCTACTTTGCACTTTTCTATTCTCTTATATTTTCAACACCAAGGTGTGTGCCTGGAATATGAATTTTCATCCCTCCACTTTTATCTGCAATGTTAGAAGATCAATAGCATTGAACAAATTGCTAAATGTTGTGTCTGTGTTCAGACTGTGTATGGGGTATCCCATCCTGTGTGTTTGTGTCTTTGTGTGTGTGTTTGTGAACTTGGGCTTCTATCACTAGGACTTTGTGTTCTTGTGTGTTTCATGTGTAGAGGTATGAAAGAACATGAAACAGGACATCCTGAATTATCTTATGTGTGTTTGATTGTTGTGTGTAAAGATTATGTCTGCATGAATTCTTGGGTCAATGCCTTTCTGTAGGATGTGTTTGGGGTGTTATTTCTGGTTCTGTAGGTGTAATTGGCATTGTGGCATATTGTGAACATATAAGTCTGCATTTGAGAAGAGCTAGGATGTTGTCTTACCACTCAGTGTTGGATTTGTGCATTTTCAGATCTTAGCGTGTATATGTATGTTCACATTGCCTAGGTGAGAATTTAGGGACAGAGTCTTTGGTGTACAGAGATTTGGAGAGAATGGGATAAAGGGGTCTATTGGGTTGTTAGGATTTGTGTGTATGTGGCCCATGGATTCTGTACAGATTCTGTTGATAATGTCTTAAGAGGGACTGCTGTTTATGTTCTTATTTAGGGCTTTGAGGTGATCTTGCTGTTCTTGGGAATGGAGGGGTATTCTTTGTGAGTATGTAGGAGTTAGCAGTGTCTGTGTATATCTGAGATTTGTTGCTGAACTTCAAATTCTGAGGCATTCTGTGTATGCACATGTTTTCAATCTACGGGTGACTATATATGTTTTCATTTGAGAATAGAAATTGGTTTCATATATTAATAATTATATTTGTTTTGTCTGAGTCTATGCAGTTATTGAGATAGAGTTTTTGTGATTGCATTTTGGGTGATAGTGACTAGTGTGTGTTTTTCTGGGGTATGAGGATATGTGTATCTGAAGCACACCAAACACCCTCATCCAAAAGATGCTTGCCTAATTAAGTTTCTCCTCTTGTCAGATCAGCATGTCTACCTGTGGTTGGTAGTATACTATTGTAAATACCAGGTTTACGCACAAAAGATGTGGTAAAGTTAAAATCTGTAAACTTGTTGTACAAAAGATATTATCTCTGTTTTCTTAGTAAAAACTTGTGAAACCTGTGTCTGGACTAAATAATGGAATAAAAAGCACTTGTCAAGTGAACCTTCAAGCCCCAACCTGCCATGGGATATAAAGTTCAAAATATTTCCAAAGTATATTTCTAGATGTTTTAGGCATGAACCATATTCCGGTTCAGTCAACAGCAGCCAATAAACCTGCTTCCTGAAAATTCCTCTGGTATTCACCCTCTTCTGTCCTACTTCATCTCTAGTTTAAGTGTTTCTTGGAGGTGACTGGAATATGAGACTTTGTAAGAAAGACCATTGATTGTGATTTAATTGGGTTTTGGTGTGTGTTTGTTTTAGATTTGGGCATGAGTTACTCTGGGTGTACAGTCAAGCATTCTGGTGGATAGGAAGTTTATGCAATTGAGGATTTTCAGAGTTCCGCAGTGTTGTGTGCTTGTGACTGTGTACATTAGGAGATATGAGCAGTCCTGTACACACCTGTTCATAGTGACGGAGTGGCTGTATGTGCTTTTGGGTCTGTGAGAGTACTGTGGATATGTAGATTCAGACAGACATCTGTGTTCTCAAGCTCGTGTAATCTAGGGCTGTGAATGCACTTAGGATATGTGGTGGCTATGTATTCATTCTTGAGCTGGAGGTAGCTGGTGTTGTTTCCACAGTGGGAATATAGGAGTTATGTTTATATGAAAATATGAGTGAGGAGGCTTGGGTACTGACAGTATATATAGTAATTATTGCATGGTGGGACTTGTGGTTAGTTATTAAGAGGAGTGTTTGAATGGAGTGTTTTGTGAATATATATATTTTATTTGTTTGTTTGATTGGGAAGATGTGAGATTAGAGAGTGCAGTGGTAAAATATATGTATTCAGGCCACACATGTGTTACGTTTGTATTTGGGAAATGCTGATAGCTAGAATGTAGTTGACATCATTGATGTATACATTTGGAGAAGGCCTAGGACAATTTATGTGTGTTTGGGAGTAGGTGTTTGCAGATCAAATGATTTTGGGGATGTAGAGTCATGTTTATGTGTGTATGTTGGTAGTTGAGCCTATGTCCTTTAGGGTTATGGATGTTACATTTTTATAATTAAGTTGTACCTGGTTGTATTCAATCTTGGGAAGGTGTTAAGGGATTTTTGTGTATGTTGGGGATGAAGCAATATTACTTATGTTAATTGAGTGTTTATTTCTCTTGAGAATCAAGTCTGTGTGATTTTTCCAGAAAATTTAATACTTTATGTAACTTTTGTTAACAGGTAGGTTTGTGTGTGTGTGTGTGTGTGTGTGTGTGTGTGTGTGTGTGTGTGTAAACTCAGTGTTTGGTGATATCATGTGCACATATTTTAGGGAGTGTAGAGTATATGGGAATGTATAAGCCTACATTTGGAAAAATATAGATTGTAGCTGCATGTCCATCAGTACCTGGGTGATCTCTGTGGTTAGGTGGCATGTGTGTGTCTGTGGCTATAAGGGGTGGCAGGAGCACATTAATGATGATGGCAAACCTTTTCCATGTGCACTGACCCTTGTTCCTGTTGATCTGGAGCTCCAAAAGTGATTTATGTTTTCTCGTCCTTATCTGATATCTGGCTACATTAGTTGTTGATGGGTGGATGTGCCTCTTGTGCTTGAGTGGTGCTAGCTTCCAGGATCCTGGGCTGGTGGATGAAGCCAGTGAGGGGTGATCCCTCTGGAGTGGTTGGGGTAGCTTTTCCTCTAAGATGTGTGGTATGGCCATTCCTCTTATGGATGGTTCAAAGGTACTGACTCAGGAAGAAAGTCACTGGGAAATTTATAAATCCAGAGACTATTGCTGAGAGAGTTGTTTATGTGTATCCACCTGTTTTTTCCTCCCTTGGGTTTTTCCTTCTGCCAAGACAAAGGCCAAGACCCTAAGTATAAGTCCCCACAGGCCCCTCCCAGCCTGGGTCTGTTGGAGGCCCATGTGTGCACATGCCTGAGCTCTTGGTGTACATTCACTGGCAAACCCATGAGCTCTATAAGTATTACACAGTTGCACCTCAGTCACATTAGGAAAGGAGTTAAAAACTAAATGTACTCTACAGATTCAACGTGATTCTGATCAAAATACTAATGGCATTCCTCACAGAAGTAGAAAAAGCAGTTATGAAATTAATCTGGAAGAATAAGAGACCCAGAATAGCTAAAGCAATTCTAAGCAGGAAGAGTGAAACAGGTAGTATCACTAAACCAGATCTTAAACTATACTACAGAACAATAGTAACAAAAACAGCATAGTACTGGCACCAAAACAGGCAGACAGACCAATGGTACAGAATAGAGGACACAGAAACTGGCCCACAAAATTACAACTACCTTATACTAGACAAAGGTGCTAAAAGCATGCAATGGAGAAATAATAGCATCTTCAACAAATGGTGCTGGGAGAACTGGAAATCCATATGCAACAAAATGAAATTGAATCCCTATCTCTCACCATGCACAAAAGTTAACTCAAAATGAATCAAGGATCTAGGAATCAAACCAGAGACTCTGTATTTAATAGAAGAAAAAGTAGGCCATAATCTCCATCACGTGAGATTAGGCCCAGGTTCCTTAATAAGACACCTATAGCACAAGAATTAAAACCAAGAATCAACAAATGGGATGAATTCAAACTAAAACGTTTTTTCTCAGCAAGAGAAATAATATGTGAAGTGAATAGGGATCCTACATCCTGGGAACAAATTTTTACCCCTCACACATCAGATAGAACTCTAATCTCTTTGGTATTCAAAGAACTCAAAAAGTTAACAAAAAACAAATAACCCAATCAACAAATGGGCCAAGGACCTGAACAGACACTTATCAGAAGAATATAAAATCATTCAACAAATACACGAACAAATGCTCACTATCACTAGCAATCAGAGAAATGCATATTAAAACTACTCTTAAGATACCATCTAACTCCAGTAAGAAGGGCAGCCATTATGAAGTCCACAAGTGCTGGTGAGGATGGGGGGCGGAAGGTACTCTCATACATTGCTGGTGGGACTGCAAATTGGTGCAGCTAATTTGAAAAGCAGTATGGAGGTTCCTTGGAAAACTGGGAATGGAACCCCCATTTGACCCAGCTATTCTTCTTCTCAGACTCAAAAGACCTAAACATGGCATACTACAGGGACATAGCCACATCAATGTTTATAGCAGCACAATTCACAATAGCTAGCCTGTGAAGCCAACCTAGATGCCCTTCAATGGATGAATGGATAAAAAAGTGGCATTTATACATAATAGAATATTACTCAGCACTAAAAATAACAAGATCATGTCATTTGCAGGGAAATGGATGGCATTAGAGCAGATTATGCTAAGTGAAGTTAGCCAATTCCCCCCACACACACAAATAAATAAATAAATAAATGCTGAATGTCTTCTCTGATATAAGGGAGGTGACTCAAAATGGGGGAAGGATGAAGAGCTTGAGAAAAAATAATTGCCTCTAATAGGGAAGAGAGGTCGGAGGGAAAGAGAGGGAGAAGGGGAATTGCATGGAAGAGGGAAGGAGACCCCCTTTGTTATATAGAATACAGGTATGACGATGTGAGGGATAAAAAAGAAGTGGGTCACATTAGATTGGGTAGAGAGAAGTAATGGGAGGGGAAGGGAGGGGAAGGGGGAATGGAAGAACAGCAGAATAAAACAGACATTATTATTGCTGTGGGTATATACATGACTGCATGAACAATGCAATTCTGCAAAATGTACACTCAGAAAAATGAGAAATTATATCCCATTCGATTCAAATGTATGATATGTCAAGATCATTATACTGTCATTTGTAACTAATTAAAACAAATAAAAGAATAAAAGAAAAAAAAAACTAAATGTACAATGATACTGGCTTTAAATTTTCCTGAGGAGCTCCCATCATTGTTATTGATCATTTCTTGGCAGGACTGAGTGAGTGATTCATCCTTTCAACCTGAACAATCCTTTCACATTTCTTACTGATCAGTTCTACTAGTGGAGAACTTCTTTGATTTTTATTTATGTTGAAATAAATAAAAGGAATTTAATTTTTTTATGTGATCAAATACAGCAAAATTTTACTAAGTTAACTACTTGGGAAGGCACATCAGTAGTGTCATTTCATGTATTTTGCCATTCTTCTGATACCAGCATGCAGCCATAGAAATTTTTTCATCCTGCCAAACTGAAGCTTATTTATTAGACTATAATTGTCGATTTTCCTCATACCCTACGAAACCACTGTTTTCCTCTCTGTTTTATTTCAATCTCTCTCTGTGTGCTGTACCTCATATAAGTAGTATCAAACAGTATATATTCCTTTAGTTAGCATTCTCAAGTTTCATCCCTGTTCTAGCATAGGCCAGAATTTCCTTCGTTTTTCAGACCAAATAATATTTCATCATATGCTACATGTAAAATATTCTTCCTTGGGTTAAGAAAAGGCTGAAGTAGTGGAATGAATTTGAAAAAACTATCCAATGCACTTATATGAAGAGACCATAGTGAATAACATCTTTATGTATGTCTGTAAAGCACTAGTTAAGAAAACTATACGTGCATGGAAGGAAGATCAGGATACAAGAAGAAAGGAAACAGAGCTAGGTATCAGGGGAGGGAATGGGCAAGTTCTAGAGAATGAATTGGAACAAACTATATTCCATGCAATGTATAACTATAATGCACAGCTAAAAAATTTTAAAAATTCTTCCTCAATGGACCCTTGAGTATAATAAACAAACTGGAATGATTGTGTGCGATAAATATCTCTCCAAACTCATTCTTGTAATGTTTTACAGGTGTTTGCTGAGAAGCAGAATTGAAGGATCATGGAAATCTACTTTTGATAATTTGAGGAACCACCAATCAGTTTTCCATAGTGTCTGCACCACTTGCATTCTAACCCAAAGTGCATGTGAGTTCTGGTTCCTTCACATTCTCAGGAGCACTGGTGTTTTCTGTTTCTTTGATGGTAGTCTTCATGATGTGTGTGAAGCTGGATCTCATTGTGATTTTGATTTCTCCACAGATTATTGATGTTGAACATTTTCCCATGTGTCTTGAGCTATTTGCATATCTCCTTTGGAGAAACATATGTGGAAGAACTTTGCCTGTTTTAATACTGGGTTGTTGTTCCTTATTGTTGAGCTATAAGGGCTTTTTATATCACAGATCTTAACTTATCAGAAATGTGATTTTCAAGTGTTTTCTTCCATTCAGGGTATTGCCTTTTCACTGATGTTTGTGTCCCTTGATGAATCATGTTTTCAGGCTTGATGTAGTTTGTTCTTTCTTTTGGTGCCTGTGCTTTTGGTGTTCTGTCCAAAAACTCACTGTGAAATCCATTGTCGTTGTTGTGTGTTATAAGTTTTATAATTGAAGGTCTTACATTTAGGTCTTCTATCCATGTTGAGTTAATTTTTTTCTATGGTGTCAGATAAGGGTCCAACTTCCTTGTTTAGTGTGTGGCGATCTATCCAGTTTTCTTAAAAGCATTTGTTGAGAAGACTGTCCATTTCTATGGAATGGAGTTGTGAGAAATCACTTGAGATCTTACGTTGTTTTTTTTTTAAACAACATTTTTTTATAGTTGTAGATGGACAACATGCCTTTATTTTATTTGTTTATTTTTATGTGGTGCCCAGTACTTCACATATCCTAGGCAAGTGCTTTGCCACAGAGCTACAGCCCTAGACCTGAGGGTTGTTTTGTTTGTTTTTGGATTTTCTACTCTTTTTTATAAACCTACATTTCTGTCTTTCATTTTTACACCATTTGTTATGACTGTAGCTTTTCAGCAGGGAATATTGAAATTATGAAGTGTCAGATCTTCAATGTTGTTCTTGTTCAAAATTGTTTTGGTAGTTGGTAGCTTTTATATTTCACATTAATTTCAGGATGGATTTTAAAATTTTTGCAACCAAGAATCTCCACTTCATGTACAACTACAAAACTGGGATTCTAATTAAAATAAGATGTAGTCTGTAGTTGTATAACTATGTGAAAATATACTTTCCTGTCATGTGGAGCTAAAAATAAAATATAAAATATAATATGAATATGGTATTAATAAAAAAAGAAGTTAGGATTTTCTTAGGGATAGCAATGAAACTATAGATTGCTTTGGTAGTGTTGACACTACAAAGAAAAATTTGTGTTAACACATTTAAGTGTTCTTGCCCATGGTATTTGATGTCTTTCACTTTCTGGTGTCATTCTATGTCTCCTTCATTGTTATGCAGTTTTCAGCTTATAAATCCTTGGTCTCCTTGGATACGTAGTGTCTAGTATTATATTTTATTTGATATGATAGATTGAATTGTTTTCTTGATTTTCCCCATATTATTAATTTAGTACATACAAACATAGCTTATGTGTGGGTGAGTTATGTATCAGCAACTTTATTGCATTTATTCATTCTGCTAATAATTTTCTTGGGATCTTAAGGTTCTTGAGATATGAATTTATATCAGCTTATAGTCAAAGGTAATTACACTTCTTCTTTTCCTCTTAGTATGCCCTTTATCACTACTTATTTCTGATTGATCTGGTTAGAACTTTCAGTATGTTAAAAAGAGCTAGCAAAAATATGTATCTTGTCTGTTTTTCATTTTTGGGGGAAAAGATTTTAATCTCTGATTATTAAATATAGTAGCTGTGTGTTTTCCAATTTGTTGTCTTTATTTTATTCTTTTGTGCTCTTTTTTCTTTTTCTTTTTCAGTATTAAGGGTTGTTCCCATGGCCTTACACATGCTAGACATAATTATACCAACCACAGAACTATATCTGGGGTCTTTTGTAAATTTTATTTTGAGACAGGGTCTGGTTAAGGGATCCAGTGTGGCCTATAACTTGTAATTTTTCTGCCTCAGTTGTTGAATAGATTGATATTACAGGTATGCTCCAGCACAGCCAGCTATTTTTCTTCCTTCTATTTATATAGTTGTTTTGGACTTCTAGTCATGAAATTGTGTTCTTGCCAGATTGTTTGTAGTTACAGGTTCTTGTTAGGAACAGAGAATTGGAGGAGGCACCCAGTAGACAGCAGGGGGGAGTTACTGAAGTGAGAGTACACTGCCTTAGAAAGGGCCAGTGGGCTCATCCATAAGAATGGAAGGGCTGGGTGCAAGGAAGGGACTGGGAAGATGGCTGAGAGAAAACACACACACACACACACACACACACACACACACACACACACACACACACACACCATATCTGGGATGCTAAAGTTAGTGATGGGATATGGAATATTGCTCCATAAGAGCAAGGGATGTTGAGAGAATTTTTTTTTTCTGTAGCTTCATTTGGGAACTTTAATAACTTAAGAGGAAGTTGAAGAATTGTTTCTCAACTCATTGTTTTCAGAGACTCAGTAAAAACTACTTTTGGTCTGGTTTCAGAAGGGCACAGCCAAGAAGAGGAGAGATTAAAGGCTTTAGTCACTGCTCATACTTGTAGAAGTTGTAATAAGGCAGAAGTGAAGTAGCAAAGAGAGCAAGCAAACATAATTTTGAGGAGTTATAATGCCAGAACAGTGAGTAGAGGTCTTCAGGAAGTTCACAGGGCATAGGATGAATTCTGTGAAGCTGTGGGTGAGCTTTGAATATCTTTAGGATCCTGAGGGAGGGTATTTTCCCAAGAGAGATTGATCAACTTGTTATGCTGAGTACCTTTATGGCCATAGAGGGAGCTAAAATGATGGTGTAAGGTACCTTCAATCTAGGTTGTAGCTGTTTTGATGGCTTCATATCTTTCCAGGTCTCAATAAGAACTTGGTCTCCTGGCTTTCCTTTCTTGTGGATCTCTATGGGATTTACTGAGCATGACCAACAGGCATTTCCTCATTCTTGGACTGTGGCCTGAACTCATCCCAGATCAATCAGGTAGTGCAGAATCTGATTCACTTTTGGGTTTATGATTATATTTGCTGATAGCTCATACAGATGTAACATCAGATTAACTTTTAGAGTATTTCTAACTCTCTTAAGGCCAATGGGTTACAAATTTATTCAGTTGTGGATGTTGCCTACAACTTATCTGAAGTCCTCTTAAGGGAATTATTGGCCCTTTTTATATTGCTGGAAGAAAATGGTGCTTATTGGAATATAGAGAATACTATATCTCCAGTGCTTTTGCTAGTAGCTGGGTAAATTGTGCCCTGAAATCTTGACCATTGTCACCTTGTAGAGATCTTTGGAAGCCAAACTGGGGATGATTTCCTTTAGGAATACCTTTGCCACCTCCTATTCCTTTTCTCCCTAAAAGAAAAGTCTGTAGCTTTCCTGTACATGTATATATGGGGATTATTATGATATTATATCCTGTGTACTAGGGCATATGGGTAAAATCTTGTGTCCAGTCTCTCCCTGGGTATGATCTCCAATGTTGATCAGGTTGTAAGATGGGTGGTGGTAGCACTCTTCTGGAATTATTGGAGGTGTAGAGAGAGTGGTTGCAGGAGAGCTGGTGGGTGGCATTTGATGTCCCAAAGTCCATAAACATCTGACTGACCACTCCCATTGTAGCATCTCCCCAGTGGAAGGAATCATGTACTGCATCTATTGCCTGTCATTGTAATGCCTCAGGAAAATCTATTTGTTGTTTTTGCATAACAAAGGGCTAGAGGAGTATTCTTGTTTCTTCACCCACATAGGTTCCTATTAAGGCATTATTTTATTTGCAGTTAGGGTGGGGGTGTCTAATGGGGATTGAACTTGACTACATCCCCGTCCCTATTTTGTATTTTTCAGAGATAGGTTCTCACTGCATTGTTGAGTGCCTTGCTTTTGCTCAAGCTGGCTTTTTACTTGTGATCCTCCTGCATCAGCCTCCTGAGCCACTGGGATAACAGGCATTTGCCACCATGCTTGGCAACATTATTTGTCTTTTTCTTCTTTTTTTTGTAGTTGCACCCAATACCTGTATTTTATTTATGTATTTTTATGGGTGCTCAGGATTGAACCAGTGCCTTGCACGAGCTAGGCAAGCACTACTGCTGAGACACAACCCCAGCTGACATTATTTGTTTTCTTGGTTGCCATTCTTTTTTTTTCTTGATTTTTTAAAAAAATAAATGACAATGGAATGCATTACAATTATTATTACACCTATACAGCACAATTGTTTATATCTCTGTTTGTATATAAAGTATGTTGACACCAATTCATGTCTTCATACATGGACTTTGGATAATGATGTCTATCACATTCCACTGTCCTTGGTAATCTGCTGCCCCCTCCCTTTCCCTCTCACCCCTGTGCCCTATCTACAATTTATCTACTCCTCCCATGCTCCCCCTCCCTACTTCACTGTGAGTAAACCTCCTTATTTCAGAAAAAAACATTGGGCATTTTTTTTGCCGGGGGGAGATTCACTAACTTCAATTAACATTATCTTCTCCAAATCCATCCATTTACCTGCAAATGCCATGATTTTATTCTCTTTTATTGCTGAGTAAAATTCTTTTGTATATGTTTGCCACATTTTTTAATCCATTCATCCACTGAAGGGCATCTAGGTTGGCTCCACAATTAAGATATTGTGAATTTTGCTGCTATAAACATTGATGTGGCTGTGTCCCTGTAGAATGCTGTTTTTAAGTCTTTTAAGTATAGACTGAGGAGAGGTTGGCTGGTGCAAATGGTGGTTCCATTCCCAGATTTCCAAGGAATCTCCATACTGCTTTCCATATTGGCTGAACCAATTTGCAGATCTACCAGCAATCTATGAGTGTGCCTTTTCCCCCACATTTTCAGCAACACTTGTTGTTGTTTATCTTCATAATAGCTGCCATTCTGACTGGAGTGATATGATATCTTAGAGTAGTATAAGTTTTCAAAATAATTTCCAATTATCCTTTGTATTTCTGCAGTGTCTCTTATGATACTACCTTTTGCATTACTCTAAGTGCTAGAGATGATGAACATGTTTTCATATATTTGTTGGTTGATTGTATATCCTCTTCTGGGAAATGTCTGTTTAGGTACTTATTGATTGGGTTTTTTTAATTTATTATTATTATTATTATTATTATTATTATTATTATTATGTGTGTGTGTGTGTGTTTGTGTGTGCTTAGCATTTTGAGTTCTTTATATACCCTAGAGATTAGTGCTCTCTCTGCTGTGAGGGGTAAAAATTTGCTCCCAGGTTGAAGGCTCTCTGTTCATCTCACAAATTGTTTTTTTTCCTTTCTGAGAAGAAACTTTTTTAGTTTGATTCCATCCCATTTATTGATTGGTTTTAATTCTTGTGCCATAGTAATCTTACTAAGGAAATTGAGGCCTAATCCAACATGATAAATATTAGGGCCAACATTTTCTTCTGTTAGACACAAAATCTCTTATTTAATTACTAGGTTCTTGATCCACTTTGAGTTGAGTTTTATGCATGGTGAGTGATAGGGGTTTAATTTCATTTTGTTACATATGGATTTCCAGTTTTCCTAGCACCATTTGCTGAAGATGGTATCTTTTTTCCAATGCTTGATTTTGGCACCTTTATCTAATATAATTTTAATTTTGTGGGATAGTCTCTGTGTCCTCTATTCTGTCCCTTTGTTCTACCAGTCTATTTTTGTGCCATTACCATGCTGTTTTTGTTACTATTAATCTTTAGTATAGTTTAAGATCTGGTATTGCAGTGCCACCTGCTTCACTCTTCCTGCTAAGGATTGCTTTACCTATTTTGGGTCTCATTTTTTTCAGAAAAAAAATTAATGATTGCTTTTTCTATTTCTATGAGGAGTGTCATTAGGATTTTGATCAGAATTGCATTAAATCTCTATAATGCTTTTGGTAGTATGGTCATTTTGATAATATTAATTCTGCCTATACAAGAGCAAAATAGACCTTTCCATATTTTTAGGTCTTCTTTGATTTCTTTGTTTAGGGTTCTGTAGTTTTCATTGTATAGACCTTTCACCTCTTCATTAAGTTGCTACACAAGTATTTCATTTATTTATTTATTTTTTGAGGCTATTGTAAATGGGGCAGTTTCCCTCACTTCCCTTTGTGAGGATTTGTCACTGATATAAAGAAATGTCTTTGATTTATGGGTGTTCATTTTATATTCTGCTACTTCCCTGAATCCATTTACTCCTTCTAGAAGTTTTTTGGTCGAGCTTTATGGGTCTTCTAGGTATAGAATAATGTCATCAGCAAATACTGCTAATTTAAGTTTTTCTTTTCCTGTACATAACCCTTTAATTTCTTTCATCTCTCTAATCGCTTTAGCCTGTTTCAAGAACTATGTTGAATAGAAGTGGTGAAAGACAGCATACTTGTCTTGTTCCTGTTTCTGGAGGGAATGCCTTTAATTTTTTTTTCCATTTAGAATGTTGTTGGCCTGAGGCTTAGCGTAGATAGCCTTTACAATATTGAGATATGTTCTTGTTATCCCTAGTTTTTCTAGTGTTTTGAACATGAAAGGGTGCTGTATTTTGTCAAATGCTTTTTCTGCATCTATTGAGATGATCATATGATTCTTATCTTAGAGTCTATTGATCTGTTGAATTACATTTATTAATTTCAGTCTGTTGAACCAACCTTGCATCCCTAGGATGAATCCCACTTATTTGTGATGCATGATCTTTTTGAAATGTTTTGTGTTCGATTTGCAAGAATTTTATTGAGAATTTTTGCATCTATGTTCAATAGAGATATTGGTCTGAAGTTTTCTTTCTTTGGTGTACCATTGCCTGATTCTAGAATCAGAGTGATATTGGCCTCAGAATGAGTTTGCAAGTGCTGCCACTTTTTCTATTTTCTGAAACAAATTGAAGAGTATTGGTGTTAGTTCTTTTTTAAAGGTCTTGTAGAACTCGGCTGTGTATGCATCCTGTCCTGGTCGTTTCTTCCTTGATAGTCTTCTAATGGTGTCTTCTATTTCATCTCGGGAGATACAAATTGTGAGAAGAGATCACTCCTCTTGAACACAGTTGGAACTGAAAATTCAACTTATGGGTGAGCTTCCTAGATGAACAAAACTATACATAAATCCATGTTCAGTAAATTATATAATTATAGATCTGTGGATAATATATATTTCATGATGAATTTTGATAGAAATACATGCACACACTGTCCAGATATTTCAAAATATGAAATATATGTGTTTAATTATACATTCCCTAAATTCATTCATATTCATGCATGAGGATTTATAATCAACTTTTCACAACATTGTCGGAGTGTTTTGGTTTTCATTATGGTCATTTGTATGGCAGTTGGAAGAGATGACAGGGTGTGAGTTTGTGGTTTTATCTCATGTTCTGAGAATAGGTAGGAAAGGCGGTTTGTTTGATTTGGAGTGGACTGTTTCTAGTAAGTCGTTTGACAAGGCAAGTGTTTCTATGTCTGTGTATCCCACTGTGTCTGTGGTTGTAGACATTAGTAAAGAGAATGCATCAATGGATGTGTCCTGTCTAGTAGAAAGCTTCCCAGCATTCATCCTGCCCAATTTATGAATGAACTGTAGCTTGCCTTATCGATGGGCAACACCTACTATCTTCCTAAGTTCCTGTTTCCTTCCTAAATTCTGGCCACTCTCCAGAATGGGCTCATGGTTTTGTGCCCAAGATATGTACCACCTCCAAGCTCAGTGACTGGCTATGTACTGCATAGCTGAAACAAATGGTGAGCATCTCAGAAAACTCAGATATCAGTGTGACCAGTAAAGTCTCAGTGGAGAAACCCTGCTTTGGGCCTCTTGCTTACCTATTGTTCTGTTGCCCTGAATGTCAGGAAGGCCTTTGCCTCAGGGCACCCCTTTGTGAAGCCTGAAGAAAACAGTTTTCAAATGGAAACGAATGGGCATCACCTGTGACTCTTTGCTTAATTGCTTTGCAAAGGGATGTGTCTGAATCAGCCTCTTGGCCCTGTGTGAGGCTGTGGCTTAGATTCTCAGCACCTGATGCATTAAAGAAAGATCCCATGTGTGCATCCAAAGCCAAAATGGCAAAAAGAGCAGTCATTGTGGATGAAGTCTCTAGCCTTCCTCTGTAAGGTTCCTGACCTCCATCAAGTGAGAATAGGGATCCTTTGGGTCAAGTGAGTTCTTCAAAGCCCTGCAGAAGCTAGCCAAAAGATGCTTGGGTTTTCTCATGACTCCAATTCACACAAAGAATCTATACCTCACAGTCAGTAGTCCTCAAAATGGAGAAGCAGAGCAGTATTAATGACAGGCCTATTTGATCATTCCTGGTTCACAGGAAGGGTGTCCAGTCCACCCTGACATTAGGCAAATGAGGGGCAAGGGAGCTTATTGTGGACACTGTCTTGGGCTGTGCCCCTCATGGAAACCTCCAGCCAGAGTTTATGAGAAGTGTCTATATGGAAGAAGATGAGGGCCAGGTGGCAGTGTTTTGGTTTGAATTGTGGTCATTTGTGTGGCAGTTGGAATAGATGACTGTGTCCACCTGGGCTTGAACTCTGGTATGATTCCTCTTGGAGACTGAATTCTGGAACTGACCTCAGAGAAGTATTGCCATGAATTGTGTTGGGATTTTAGGAGGCCAAGCATGAGAGTCGCCCTTGGAAACTGAGATCTATGCCCAGGGTGGCTTTCCACAGAGCACTGGGAATCTCAGCCAGGATATCACAGGATTTTATTCTTAAAGACCTGGCAGCCATAGTTGAGAGTCAAAACACACATGGACCTCACATTGTAGACCTCAATGGGCCTGGCTTCATGTGATTTTTTGGCCACTCTTTGGGAAGCCTTGTTTGTGAGAGTTCTCCAGAGTTTTCATTGAAATGAGCTTCCTGACCATTTAATGGTTCCCGAATGAGTAGAAACCCAGAGTGCCTCCAACTTCATCCTTGAAAAATGGCTTGATAAATACCAGGAAATTTTTGAAATTCCCATGACCAGGTGGCACTGGACAACCTTTGGATGTCCTGTTGCTGATCATGAGTGTACCAGGCAGTGCCTCGATTGACTGGGTTTCATGAATATGGTGTAGAACAGAAATGCCAGTAAGTTGGGTCCTGCTGAGTAGTAGGCCTAGAGCAGTGGTGTGCAGGTGTGTGATAAAACATGTGTGGTGGGGCCATGTGGATCTGCCATTGGCTTCCAAATGGCTTGTGACTGACATGGTGTAGCCAGCAGACCATTATATGCAAAGGCATCTTGTTATATGGAGAGGTTTCAGGGCAATGTTCAGAATCGGGTTGCTATGATCAAGGGGGCAAGCTCTCTGAAATAGAAGACTGGTTGGTGCATTCTTCTAGCACCCTGACCCACCACAGGTGACAGAACTCCCTCCAGCACTGTGTCCCAGTTGAACTCCTTGTATTTCATGAACCAAATACCAAACTCCCAGTGTAGCAGCAAGAGACACCACGAAAAGTGGAGGATGACCAAATGGCTTCACAGTCCACACAGGGAGACACTTAGCCACCAATGGCCACAGTTTACCTACAAAGAGAGAATTCAGCACTTCTGCCTCATGTTCATTGGAAAATCAGAAACCATGTCCTCCGGGTCACTTAGATGCAGACCCAGCTTTGATGGTCTCACTACAAAGGAAGCTAAAGCTCATGACAACAATATATATTTCAAGTGCCCAACCTCAGAGGCAGTTTCTCAAGAAGTCTTTAGGGCAGCAGAGCTCCATGTTTGTGGAGTGTTTACCATGTCCCTTACTTATGGAAACTCCTCTACCACCTCCAAGGTTGTGAACTCCTGAGCATTTTCCATTCCACATATGTATTCACAGCTTTTCTAGCTCTTGTCCTTGAATTGTGTCTTACTTGGGGCCAAGGTAATGTCAAGGCATTGTTCTGGATGAGAGTGGGAAGATTTTTGTGTAGCACATATTTGCATACACATTGGATTCATTTTCCTATTTTCCATTCGAAATACTGAATCCCTGACACTAACCCATATCCTAATAGACTCTGGCTACGAACCCTAATATGATGGAGAAATATAACCCAAACATAATAAAAATACAAGCAGTTCAGAGGAGGCATGGTGTATAATTGGACTTGCCTTTTGCATTATAAAAGGTAGGTGTTATAAATCTAGTCAAATTTAATAGAAATAGTTCTCCAGGTGTTTTTAAAGTTAACAAATATGTGAATTCCTGTCTCCCTTTCTCTGTAGCCTATTCAGCACATGTATTTTTACATGCACATATAGAATCCTACCTGGTATCCCATGTACATTATTGTGAGGTGGCTGACTTGGCAGATACAAATTTGAAGAAGAGATCACTCCTCCTAAATCTGTTGGAACTGAAAATTCAACCTACTGGTGAGCTTCCTACTTGAACAACATGATACATAAACCATGTTCAGTAAAATAAATATTTTTGGATCTGTGGATGATATATATTTCATGATGAATTTCGATTGGCATATATATTTCTACTTTTTAATATCTGTGTGTGTGTATATATATATATTTATATTTATATATTTAAATATATCTATTTGTATATATATATTTCATATTCTGAAAAATCTGGAGAGATTTTTCAGAATATGAAATATATGTGTCTTATTATACACTTTCTAAATTCATGCATGTTCGTGTATGTGGATTTACAATCAACTTTTCACAAGATTATTCTCAGAAATATTCATCCACTGAAATACATATTTGTTTCCTAGTACTGAAAACTAACTTCAGTGAATGATACATAGAAATCCTAATATTTGTACCGTAACTGACCCAGTTTAACATCAAGGGTAGTAGATTCCTATGGGACATGATGTGTATTTTGAAATTCATTTTTATTCAACACAGGTAAATACATTACTATTTCTTCAATTGATGCACATCATAGGATATATATTTCATCCTCAAGTTCACAAATTTCAAGACATTTGGTTCACTTTCAATCACTTCCTGCTTCAGAACACATGTATTCCTCCATGTTTGTTGACTGTTTTTTTTTCATGAGACTTCTTTCCAAACACATTATTTTCGATTTCCATAATCACTTTTGAAGCAAAACTCACACACCCTTCATGGTAAACCATAATTCTAATATTACCATTAGATGTATAACTGGTTGGAATGAATGATTGTGTATTAATATAAGATTTCCTATATATTTTCAGATATCAATTCAATGCATTCTTTAAATTGGAACTAGTTATACTATTTATTCACAGTATGGTCTATTCATGCATTATCTCTATATTCATAGACCCAGGGTACACCTATTTGTACCCCCAAATGCTAATTTATACGTCTTCAACATATTGCTCCCAGAAATGGTGGAAGAAATACTCATGTCACCTGATCTACATATACACATTATCACAGTGATATTCTGGACACAAAATGCAAAGGTCACACTTATGATTGTACCAAAGCCTAATTGGAAAGTGAGCATGGATTACTAAAATCATCCTTGTCCAGGTTTCCTAATGCTCTCAAATGTCAATCCTATTGGTGACTACACATTTGTTTCTTCCTAAGATTATATATTCAACCTCAACCGTGTTGAAAATGTCTAATCCTATCACTCACTTTACACTTTGCCTGATTTCCTAATGTCTCTATTAATATCTGCTTTCCTACATATTTTCCCCAGTTCATCATTGTGACTGACTCTTCACATGTGCTGATGCTTACATTCAATCTCTAAGGGACACCCTATTGCAAAAGAACTTTTGGTTCAAATTTGATACTCACTCTTCTTCCTAAACCTACCGACTATCTTCCTAATCCTACCTACTATCCCTTTTAGACTGGATGTTCTCTTTTACATTCAATCATCTAAGGTACAAGGTCCTATGCCATGGTATATCGATTTATCTGAGACATCTGTGCAGAATGTAATTCAAAGCTAAGTATCCCAATCAAGGGCCCAATGACCTTCTGGCCTTCAAATCTTACTTAGATTTCTGTTTTCATATATATATTTCACCTATATATTATGGGAAATATCACAGGTTCCCAATACCATTCTTCATCCAGCAGAATGATTTCTAACCAAAATCGAACATGTTCTTAACCCTAACCATACATTGTTCCCTCAATCTAAATTTACAGAAGAGCAGGGCCAAAGTTGGTCTTACTATACAGGAATGTAGGGGATCTTCCACCTGCTGAGAACCTCAAAGGTCCATGCAGAAATAATCCCTGGAGAAGATGTAGGCAGCTATGAAGGACCTGAGAGAGCAAAAGTCATCTTCCATGGCAAATAACCTGGTCAGGATGAAGGGATGTGTCGGAATGAGCCTCTCTCTTCTTAATGTAGACAAGATGAACCAAACCAGGCCTGTGTGGAGAGCTGTTCCTTGGTACCGATGGTTGATATTCCATTCTCACTTGTGAAAGTGTCACAGGAAGCAGGGGTAGCCTCCATCTCATGGAACCCTTGGAAGCAACTGTTAGGACAAAGTGGTTGCCAAGGCAGTGACATCATTTAGTTCCTGAAGGAAGTGACCTCACCTCACTTCCTTGGTGATGGAACTCTCTGACCTTGGGATTCAGGAAGCCAGGCAACCAGAAGCAGACCCAGTCCCAGTCCCAGTGGGCTCACTTGTTTGGATTTACCAAGGATAGAGTCAGTCTCTATTGTTACCTACTGATGTGAGGAAGGACAAATGCCAGGAAAGCTCTGAAGAGGGGCCTTTCCTGAGAAAGCAGGTAGTGGCTCAATGCTGGCTCCTGACAACTTCACAGAGTTGGCCAAAGAGGCCAGATCTGAGACAGGACAGAACATTGTGGGGGAATATAGCATGGCCCACCAGTCAGAGGCACTCCGGATAGTCACAGACCTACTTGGGGGAAGGAGGTGGCTTTGTGGGTGTGGGTGTGAGTTTGTGGTTTTGTCTCATGTTCTGAGAATAGGTAGAAAAGGCGGTTTGTTTGGTTTGGAAGAGATTGTTTCTAGTAAGTCTTTTGACAAGGTGAGTGTTTCTATGTCTGTGTATCCCACTGTGGTTGTAGACATTAGAAAAGAGAATGCATCAAAGGATGTGTCCTGTCTAGTAGAAAGCTTCCCAGCATTCATCCTGCCCAATTTATGAATGGACTGGGGCTTGCCTTATGGATGGGCAGCACCTACTAACTTCCTAAGTTCCTGTTTTCTTGCTGAATTCTGGCCACTCTCCAGAATAGACTCATGGTTTTGTGTCCAAGATATGTACCACCTCCAAGCTCAGTGACTGGCTATGTACTGCATAGCTGAAAGGAATGGTGGGCATCTCAGAAAACTCAGATATCAGTGTGACCAGTAAAGTCTCAGTGGAGAAACCCTGCTTTGGGCCTTTTGATTACCTACTGTTCTGTTGCCCTGAATGTCAGGAAGGTCTTTGCCTCAGGGCACACTTTTGTGGAGCCTGAAGAAAACAGTTTCAAATGGAAATGAATGGGCATCACCTGTGGCTCTTTGCTTAATTGCTTTGCAAAGGGATGTGTCTGAATCAACCTCTTGGCCCTGTGTGAAGCTGTGGCTTAGATTGTCAGTGTCAGCACCTGATGGATCTAAAGAAAGATCCCATGTGTGCATCCAAAGCCAAAATGGCAAAAAAGCAGTCATTGTGGATGAAGTCTCTCGCTTTCCTCTGTAAGGTTCCTGACCTCCATCAAGTGATAATAGGGATCCTTTGGGTCAAGTGAGTTCTTCAAAGCCCTGCAGAGGCTGGCCCATAGGTGCTTGGGTTTTCTCATGACTCCAATTCACACAAAGAATCTATACCCAACAGTCAGTAGGCCTCAAAATGGAGAAGCAGAGCAGTATTAATGACAGGCCTATTTTATCACTCCTGGTTCACAGGAAGGGTGTCCAGACCACCCTGACATTAGGCAAATGAGGGGCAAGGGAGCTTATTGTGGACACTGTCTTGGGCTGTGCCCCTCATGGAAACCTCCAGCCAGAGTTTATGAGAAGTGTCTATATGGAAGAAGATGAGGGCCATGTGGCAGTGTTTTGGTTTTAATTGTGGTCATTTGTGTGGCGGTTGGAAGAGATGACTGTGTCCACCTGGGCTTGAACTCTGGTGTGATTCCCCTTCAAGGCTGAGTTCTGGAACTGACCTCAGAGAAGTATTGCCATGAATTGTGTTGGGATTTTAGGAGGCCAAGCATGAGAGTTGCCCTTGGAAACTGAGATCTATGCCCAGGGTGGCTTTCCACAGAGCACTGGGAATCTCAGCCAGGATATCACAGGATTTTATTCTTAAAGACCTGGCAGCCATAGTTGAGAGTCAAAACACACATGGACCTCACATTGTAGACCTCAATGGGCCTGGCTTCATGTGATTTTTTGGCCACTCTTTGGGAAGCCTTGTTTGTGAGAGTTCTCCAGAGTTTTCATTGAAATGAGCTTCCTCACCATTTAATGGTTCCTGAATGAATGGAAACCCAGAGTGCCTCCAACTTCATCCTTGAAAAATGGCTAGATAAATACCAATGTATTTTTGAAGTTCTCATGACCAGGTGGCACTG
The DNA here is from genome assembly GCF_052094955.1 of Ictidomys tridecemlineatus. Classification (NCBI taxonomy): domain Eukaryota; kingdom Metazoa; phylum Chordata; class Mammalia; order Rodentia; family Sciuridae; genus Ictidomys; species Ictidomys tridecemlineatus. Next base: position 86,385,665 of record NC_135485.1, read on the forward strand.
GAGAACCTTTGGATGTCCTGTTGCTGATCATGAGTGTACCAGACAGTGCCTTGATTGACTGGGTTTCATGAATATGGTGTAGAACAGAGATGCCAGTAAGTTGGGGCCTGCTGAGTAGTGGGCCTAGAGCAGTGGTGTGCAGGTGTGTGATAAAACATGTGTGGTGGGGCCATGTGGATCTGCCATTGGCTTCCAAATGGCTTGTGACTGACATGATGCAGCCAGCAGACCCTTATATGTAAAGGCATCTTGTTATATGGAGAGGTTTCAGGGCAAAGTTCAGAATCAGGTTGCTATGGTCAACGGGACAAGCTCTGTGGGATAGAAGCCTGGTTGGTGCATTTTCCTAGGACCCTGACCCACCACAGGTGACAGAACTCCCTCCAGCACTGTGTCCCAGTTGAACTCCTTGTATTTCATGAACCAAATACCAAACTCCCAGTGTAGCAGCAAGAGACACCACGAAAAGTGGAGGATGACCAAATGGCTTCACAGTCCACACAGGGAGACACTTAGCCACCAGTGGCCACAGTTTACCTACAAAGAGAGAATTCAGCACTTCTGCCTCATGTTCATTGGAAAATCAGAAACCATGTCCTCCGGGTCACTTAGATGCAGACCCAGCTTTGATGGTCTCACTACAAAGGAAGCTAAATCTCCTGACAACAACATATATTTCAAGTGCCCAACCTCAGAGGCAGTTTCTCAAGAAGTCTTCAGGGCAGCAGAGCTCCATGTTTGTGGAGTGTTTACCATGTCCCTTACTCATGGACACTCGTCTACCACCTCCAAGGTTGTGAACTCTTGAGGATTTTCCATTCCACATATGTATTCACAGCTTTTAGAACTCTTCTCTTCGAATTGTGTCTTACTTGGGGCCAAAGAAATGTCAAGGCATTGTTCTGGATGAGAGTGGGAAGATTTTTGTGTAGCACATATTTGCATACACATTGGATTCATTTTCCTATTTTCCATTCGAAATACTGAATCCCTGACACTAACCCATATCCTACTAGACTCGGACTACGGATCCTAATATGATGAAGAAAAATAAGCCAAACAGAATAGAAATACAAGCAGTTCAGAGGAGGCATAGTGTATAGTTGGACTTGCCTTTTGCATTATAAAGTGTAGGTGTTATAAATCTAGTCCAATTTAATAGAAATAGTTCTCCATGTGTTTTTAAAATTACCAAATATGTGAATTCTTGTCTCCCTTTCTCTGTAGCATATTCAGCACATGTATTTTTACATGCACATATAGAATCCTACCTGGCATCCCATGTACATTCTTGTGAGGTTGCTGACTTGGCAGATACAAATTGTGACAAGGGATCACTCCTCCTAAACGCTGTTGGAACTGAAAATTCAACCTACTGGTGAGCTTCCTACTTGAACAACATGATACATAAACCATGTTCAGTAAAATAAATATTTTTGGATCTGTGGATGATATATATTTCATGATGAATTTCGATTGGCATATATATTTCTACTTTTTAATATCTGTGTGTGTATATATATATATATATATATATATATATATATATATATATATATATATTTACATTTACTGGCCACTAATTATTAGCTTCTAGAAGCATTTGACAGAGCCCCTGAAGTATTAATGTTTTCCTGATTACTATTTTTGTTTCTATTGATTTTAGGATTTTTTTTAAGTTTGAGGTCATTCCTAGAGTCCTATCTCCTTAGCACTTCTCCTGTCCCTTTGTCTTTAGAAGATCATGGCATTTCACATCTGCCTCCTCCAGTCCCTCCTGCTGAAGAAATATCAGCATTTTACTATTAAAAATGCTTTTATGGCCCTGGTGCATTAGTGCGCACCTGTGGGAGAATGAGCCAAGATGACTACAAATTCAAGGCCAGTCTTGGCAACCAATCAACAGCTTTAGCAATTTAGTGAGACCCTGTCTCAAAATAAAAACTATAAAGGACTGGGGATATAGCTTAGTGGTGGAACACTTTCCTAGCATGTGGAAGGCCCTGTGTTTAATACCCAGGACTGGAGAGGGGAAATTATTCCATGTGAATTAATTTTATTTCCATATAAACTGTGAGATATAATGCAGAGAATGGATTCTCATAAATCTAACTTTACAGGAACTTAATCCTAGGGAGCTAGTGTGGGTTTGTAATGAGACCCCTGGGTTTCCAGATGTGTAAGTTCCACAGAGAAGCTAAAGAAGATGACTCACACCCCTACATATCTAGTGATCAGTTCCATTTGTATCTCCATTTAATTTTACATTGCTAGGTAAGAATTTGCTAAAGAACTCCTCATTTAAAAGGGACTGGAATTTGATCTTGGAAACCTTGAGCCAAAGGATTGGCCACAGTTGCAAAGTTAGGACTGAGATTCTTTTACTTACATCCTCTCCTATCACACTAGAAAGTGCCTTAGACAAAGCAAATAGTTACTAAATATGTTTGTTATCAGTAGCTGTGTGGGAGGCCAACCTTAGGGGTGACTGAGTTACACTCCCCAGCTGGGTGCTGAGGTGCTCAGTCACAGAAATTGGGTGTGTCTTGCTACAGCCCCATGGGTTAAGCTATGCTCACCTGTTCCTTTGTAATATAATCCCTTGCCCTGTTTAGGATAGAATCTTCCATGGAAGTGCATTGTGTGTGTCCCCTCCTCTTACTGTGCCCTTGGGTGTGGCCTACCCAGGTGTCAGTCAACCTACTGACAGTGGACATCATGAAGATAGACTCAGCCCCCTGAAACCTGACCCCTTGCCTCATTTGAAAGCTTCTCCTCAATAAAAGGGGTCAGCACGTGCTCTCTCTCTCTCTCTTTCTGCAGACCCTTAAGGTCAGAGGAGCCGTCACAGCGACCCCAAAGAAAAAGGTATTTGTGTTTCTTGTATGGTTATTTCGTGCAGCCCAGTTAGCCCAATTTAACTAGAGTGACCCCTGAGCCTTTTAGTCGTGAGAACAGAAACCCAGCATAGCTGTGATCTAAACATAATTTTAAGTAACACTGAGGAAAAAACAACTTGATTGATAAATATAAAGGGTCTTCTCCCTGTGGCCCATTATTTGGTTTATTTACTGAATTAATTTCATTGTAATTCTTCTAAGGGCATACCAAAAAAAAGTTGGATATTTCCAAATAAAAACCAAGTGAACATGGCACCATTATTATTATTTTTTTTTACTCGTCAATTGACTTTATTTTTTTTAGTTATATGTGGTGCTTAGAATTGAACCCAGTGCCTCACACATGCTAGGCAAGTGCTCTACCACTGAGTCACAACTCCAGCCCAGCACCATTATTCTTTGAGGGGATAAAGGACAGGATTGGGGTTCAAAGTATAAAGTTAATTATATGCACACTCTCATTTATATTATTTGTTCTAATCATTATTCCTCTTTCTTTATTCTTCTAAGTTAATTTGAGCCCCAGCCCAAATATGGGATATTTTCCTCATTATTAGCATGTTTGTTTATTTATAGAAATTCAAATGTAAGTGTCCAAAATCCAAGCATGATGGGAAAATAATTCATGTTGTCTATACTTTCATTAGTTTGAGATGGTACTAATTGCACTCTTGATTTGGAGGCCTCTGATTTGACACATTGGACGTTTGACCATGTTTATAAACAATTTATTTTTAATATCCTTGAACTAAGCAGACATTTCTTTATTCTTATTCTGTGAAATGAGAGAAAAATAATTTCCATACACATCCTTGGGTCATTCTTAACTATTTGAAATGAATAGGGATATATACATATATGTAATATATAATATACACACATACATATATGAACACATATAAATGTACACAGCATTATGTAAATACACACTATGTATGTATGTCTGTGTTTGTGGATATATATATTTGTGTGTGTGTGTGTGTATACATACTCACATATACATACAGAGAGAGTGCAGTCACTGTGGAATGGCCTAAATTTGTATACTTGGTCCTACTATGATCACTTGTCTTAGTCTCCCTTGCATAAAAACTACTCAAGTCTGTCTGTGTGGACACCTCAAATGATACTTTTGCATTTCTTTCCTGGCAGCTATGGCTTGCATTTGAGGCTTTCAAAGTGTTTTCCCATCAAGGGAATGTGTGACCCACACAAGAAATGTCATAGGTTCACTATTTATATAAAATTATGCTAAATATCAGTTAAGTTCAGCATCTGAATATTTAATAACTTCCCTTGTACATATCAAAAAATTTGTTGTACAATTTTAAAAGTCAGTTCTGAATTAGGATGAATTAAAATTAAAAAGAGACATCAATATTTTTTAAATTTCAGTTTTCTTGATAATCATTTGCAAAGCATTTAAGACATGTCTTTTAAAAATGAACTTAAAAATGGCATGAAGAGATGTTGATGTGTACAATTCAACTCATTGAAAAAATATGTCTTACATATAAATTATTTTAAGTGAGCAAAAGGTGTAAACAGTAAAGTTTTAAAAAATCAGTCATAATTAGTTAATGGCAGCATTTAGGCAGGTTAAGCCAATGCACTTGAGATCCGTCAACTAGACTAGAATAAGTCTAGTTTGCTTGATTTTGAAAATAAGGATGTGTAGTATTCTGATTCAGAGTGATATCCCCAAATCTTTCACTCTGTGCCTCTGAATATTCCTGATGAATAATTGAGATGGAAGGTCACTGCCCTAGAAAAGATGTGACAAAGAACAATGCAGTATGAGCCTCATGGGAGAAAAGTCCCACTTCATGAGCAACACAGAGTGTCACATACCTTCAGCCCCTCTGTGACACTGTGTCTTCTTTGCAGCTCTGTAGGAGTGATCATGTGAAGCCTATAAGAATAGCAGAAATTTTTTTATGCTCTACTACATTGACTCGGATGGAAGTGGCCCTCTAGGACCAGCTCTTGTGTACTGTAACATGACCTGTATGTTATGCTCTTCTGTAATTGTTAAATTCCTATGGGTTTTTACTGTGTGCAAAATCAAAATTAAGAAAGTCAAGCATTTACTTAGTTGGCATGCTTATTTAAATGTGCATTGTGATTGTAATGTGAATGCCAAGAAGTATTTTTTAAACTGTTATAAAACAAGTAAAAGGTGGTAGTTAAAAGTTGTGTCTTATTTCCTGGAAATGTTCTTTCCTTGTGATATAATTACCAATAAGTCTTTGCTTATTAGTTTAACACAAAAAAGATAAATGTTTTTTCCACATCAATAAATGTCAAATATTTAAGAGACTGTTCACTCTTTTATCCTATTATGGTGGACATGGTATCTGTGGCCTCATACCTGCTAGGCAAATGCTCTACAGCTGAGCTTCATTCCCAGCCCTCTATTCACTTTCTGAATCCATGAAAATGTCCTCTTGGCTTTGTTTTGAATATTTCTAAAATATTTTATTTTATTCTCTGGATTTATTGAGGTGTAATTGACAAATAAAATTATATATATTTAAAGTATACAACTAGCTGTTTTGAAATATGTATACATGGTGAAACGTTTGCCCTTGTTAAGCGAATTAGTGTAGCCATCCCATTATGCCCTGTGTAATTCTTTCTTCCTTTCTTTTCTTTCTCTCTTTCTTTCTTTTCTTTGGTCAGACAGTTAAGATTACTGTCTTAGTACATAGCAAGTATATAGTACAGTGTTGTTATTATAGTCACCATAATGTGTGATATGTTATCAGAGATTATTTATTCTTCATATCTGAAATTTTGTACATTTTGAGCAACATCTCTCCATTTCCCCCTTGCCCAAGCACTGAAATTGCCATTCTACTGTGTAGTTCTAAGAATGCCTTGTTTAGATTCACATAAGCAGATGGATTTTTTTGGAAGATAATAGATATTTGCAAATAGCTTTTAAAAAAAGCCTGATGTAGTTTACTATTTCTAAATCATACATACTTCATGTAACCATGTATTCACATATTTGATATGTAAGAAATAGCTTTTTTACCTAGAAAACCAATTATAAAATAATTGTGTGTTGTTGAGAGCAATAAATACACATTGTACACAAATCTTTGACTCTTCCTATTTGATATCTGCTCCTGCAAGTAAAGGAGCTCAGGAGGACTTAATTATCAAGTGTAGAGAATGACAACTACCCTAACTTAATTGGTGTGAGCCACAGCCTCTCTGAACATCTACAGGTTTTGTCTCTTCTTCTTTAACTGTACATGTGTGGACCTCTCCTCCTCAACATCATTTCACCAACCAAAAGGGGACAGTTCTCCTTTGGGGAACTGTTTCTGTATTACCCTAATAGTATAGAAACAGGTAATTCAACCTCTGCTGAATTTGATCCTGCACATTCTCAGATAACATTCAGAAAAATATCAGTTCTAGATGATACTAAGATAATTATGAATTAGCTATAATTTGGTATCCCTATTATTACTACTATATACTGCCATAATAGAGCTGCAATTTCCACAAGGAGGGAATTATGCATGGATTAATTTATGAGGGTCTGCAAGTAGCTTTTTAAAAAAAGCCTGATGTAGTTTACTATGTTGCTCCTGCTGGCCTGGAACTGGCGATTCTCCTGCCTCACTCTCCGGAGTAGCTAGGAACAAAGCCATGTGCCATTGAGCGGGGTTTTGTAATTGGAAACAACAATTTACTTGAAAATAAAATCATCTGATGGCTTCTCAGTACCTGAGTCGAAGCCTTTTATTTCCTACTTCCCTCACTACCTCAGAATCTTTGCTCCATTCCCACCTGCCCCATCTATCCTATTCAATCTACCAAAATGTCCCAGATACCTCCAACCATTTTCTTCTTTGGATTTTCCTCTAAAATGCTGAATAATTATGTTCCAGCATTCACACAAAAGAAGAGTACTAGATACTGACTCAGATGAACTTGTCATTTCCTGGAATCCAAGATTCCACGTTGCTCATGGAGGGCGTCAGCAAAGCCCAGCTCTACTAAAGGGAGCCCTCAACTGGGGTCTGGGCACCAGATAGGTTCAGCCAGGGCATTGCCTCTCAAATGCGGAGAACTACACTTCCCAGAATCCTGGAGTCTCCAGTGGACTACATTTCCCAGACGAACTAGCGGCCAATCCTGTTCCACCCTGCTCTGGCCTTGTAGACCTTTGGGGCCACTGAGTGTTCGCTGCTGCGTGCGCTTATTCAAGGGTCTGAGATCGGTCGCTGACTAGATTCCCACGCCAGGCTGCTGGCGGACGGGGCGGTTTCGGAACCTCCAGCTTGCGGAGCCCTGCCCAGCGAGGTGTCGCCCCGGGTGCCCCAGGCCAGAGGAGGTGAGCAGCAGAGGACGGTGGGAGGCGGATCGGGGCCTCGGGAGAATGCTGCGTCCGGAGTGGGGAAATGGCCCCTAAGGTGTGTGGAGAAGCTTTTTTGATCAGGGCGACACCCTAGGACCTGTCACCAGTCCCCGCTAGCCATCCCGCGATATCGCCTCAGATGTGTCGGGTTGTGCAGTTATCCCGGGTTTGCAGCAGGCCCGTCTCCTGATTTCCCAGGTCTGTCCACAGTACCTGCCCTGCCCTACCCTACCTTGCTGTGTCCTGTTGGTGTTTGTTTTGCTGCGGGACTCAGTAGAATGTGTGAGAAAATGAGTTTCTTCCCTATGGCTTCAGCACTTGCAGTGGCGGGCATAGTGACCTGTCTCACTGAGGAGAGAGGTGCTGGCTCTCTGATGGCACAATCAGGATTAGTACCCAGGTCTTTGGTTTCTGTGCCTGATCCCCTTCCCTCCATTGGAAAGCTACTGTTTTTCTTTTATGGAACAGCTTTCTCTAAAATCTGGGAATCGATTCCTTGACAGGAGGCAGAGGAATTTGGGTGGCAATTTTGGAGAAAAATTGCAAGGTGCACAGTGAGATTAGAGCAGATGCTCAGGGACAGGAATCCTGGTGCCATTGTCACTGGCTTTGTGAACTGGTGCATTCTGTCCTCAGTTTTCCATTTCTACAAAATGGAATGGAGCAATGCCAGCTGACTCTGTGGGATTGAACAGTGTAAGGCTGTTGGTGCCTGCCACTTGGTGAGGCTCAGTGAGTCCCTGCTGCTGATGGAGTCGCATGTCCTCCTGAGTTTTGCTTCTGGAAAGCTACATAGCCACAAAGAGTGGGGCCCTTGTCCAGGACGACCCCAGTTATTTTCTCCAGTTTTGTGCACTCCCAGATCTTTCTGACTTCCCTCTGTGGTCACTTGTGGTGAAAAAATTTTAGAGCTCCTGATTTTGAGGGATGGAAAGCAAAGGGGGCTTTCTTGTGGTTTCTTTTTCTTCTCTTAGATCCACCTCCAGGAGACTGCACCTACTCTGGGGCAAGTGCCCAGAAAAAGGACATGACTATTGAGCAAAGAGAAGCAAAGTCCCAGGTGAGCTTGCTCATTGCCATCGCTATTTTTAGTGGATGGATTTTCCCTCTCCCATTTACAATACAACCTTCACCAGAATTCAGAGCACAAGTCCTTTGATCTTGGGGGAGCTGCTCCACCCTCACAGGTGGTGGTGGATTCTGTAAGGAATACTGCCCATACTCCTGCGTCTAGTGCTCACTTTTTTCTTGTTAAACGTGTTTTTGTTCATTAATCTCAATCTATTGTGTGATTACTAGTTTGATAGGAATACTTGCCACAAGTATGTAACACTAGGGACTGAACAAACATGCACACCTGCTGAATTTCCTTTCTGGCCCTCTCTCCTTCATTCATTCTTCTCTTCCTCCCTTCCCTTGGCAAAATGCTATTTTTTAAAAAAATTTCCATTCTGAGCAAGTGCTTTGCATACAAAAACTGATCTTGACCTACCATTTTTATTTCTGTGCTGGGCAACTGAAGGAGGCACCCCATCCAGGTGACATAACCTGTGAACAAAAAATAGCCATGTTACAGGGCATACAGTTGGAGAGGTCTTTTTCTCTGAAGACAAAGAGGATGCTCCTCAGGAAGCTCTAGGAGGGATCCATGAGGATCTTATGAGATATTGGTGGTAGAAAAGCACCACATGCTATAGTTGTAAATGGGGTCCTCAAGACAGTCAAATTTTAACTCAATTCCTTTGTTATGTTTGTGGGCTTTGGGCAAATAACTCCACCTCTCAGTGCCTCAGTTTCCTCACTTAAGAAATCAAAATAACAGCTATGCCTACCTCCTAGAATAGATGAGAAGATTACTTGAGTTAGTACATGAAAAGTGTTTATATAAGGGGTGGGCACAAACCAATTGCTCTGAGTGTGGTTATTACAGCAGTTGAATGATACTATATTAATAATAGTATTAATTTCATGGATAGAAATTGGTAAGGACATGGTGTACATTGCTTGCCTAGCTTTTTAATAAGATCCTAGGTTTTATCCCCAGCATCATATTTTTTTAATTATATAATGTTTCTAGGACCTAGAAAATACTGGTACTTTCTCTACTTGCATTCATCTAACTCTAGCAGTTGGTATTTCTTGAGTATCCAATATGCTAGGGAATGTTCTGAGGGTTTTGCATTTGTTATTTCTCATTCTCACAGCAACATGGCAGTTATCCCCTATAAATTTGGATCAATTATCTCCTATATAATATGGTCCTCAAAGGTCCATGTGTTTAAGATGTGGCCCTGAACCCATTTTATAGACATATGAGGAACTGAGGCTTAAATTAGTCAAGTACCCAAGTTCATTCAAGTACAGACAGACCCAGCTACCTGATCTGAAGCATTTTAGCAATATTGCAATATTTATGGACTCAAAAACATGGTGGAGTTTGATCTTCTGAGACTATAGCCAGGATCCACCATTGTCTGTTTTCTTTAAGCCTTTTCCATTCTGTTCCAATGGGGCCAAGTTGCTCTCCTGCTCAGAACCTTTCTTCATTCCTGTGTGTAGGTCAAACACTACTGTACCTCCATATCCTCAGGATATTTAGGACCAGAGAGAGTGCTGGATTCGCAACTGGAATACTTAAATTATGGTCTTGCTACTGCCACTGGTAAAGCATGTAATCTCAGGTCTTGGTTACACTTGATCTCATTTTCCTTTTCTCTGAAATAAAGATTGAACTAGAAGATGGCATATGATCCTGCCTGTGCTGCAGTTTTGTTTTGTTGCAGTGCTAGAGATCAAACCCCAGGGCTCTTGCACATCAGCACAAATTCTACTGTTGAGCTATACCCACAACCCCTACATAGCTGTCTTTCATTGTTCAAATTATTTAATGCATTTTCCTTGTGCGTTATTTGCATTGTAAATTTTTTGAGGACAAAGATCATTTCTTGTATTTCTTCCATATGTCAATAAATTATTTTTCTTGTCATATATTGAATACTCTTGGTAGAGATTTCAGAGAATAATAAAAACATATGAATAGTAAAAGCCAGTTTATTTCCATTATACTCTTACAACATTTTTATGATACTAGGAGTGGCAGGGAAGGGAGATTCCTCACCCATCAAGTAAGCTGCAGAAAGAGACACTGGCTGGGTGTCCTTTAATCCAATTTATTTTTGACACTGTTTCCTTGGGAATAGCAACAGGTCTCATAGGTTGAACACTTAGCCCCCTAAGACTTTCCCCTATTCAGGTACCAGTTTAGGCCAGTTATGACCAACCAGCTATTAATTTGGTTTACCCAGCAATTCCCTCCTTTATTAATTTGGTAGAGCATTTACAGAATTAAGGGAAACATTTACCAGCTTATTATAAAAGTTTTCACCAAAACAATAAAAAAATAAGTTATCAGAAAGGATCCAGATAAAGAGGTACATAGAATGAGGTATAGGTGTGCCACCCTCTAAGAACCTCCGTGCTTTCAGCTCTCAGACTGTCCAAATCCTTTCTTTTCAAGTTTTTATGGAGACTCTGCTAATACAGGCATGATATATTAAATCATTAGCCAAATTTACCATCAGGCCACATAGAAATATATGCCTCACTTATGTATTTCCTTTGTCAGTCTTTAGCATATAAAAAATCACTATCCATTTATCACTTCGAAGATTCTATGGATTTTAGGAGATGTGTGTCGGGAAATGGGATGAAAACCAAATGTTTATTTTACAATATCAAAACATTTATAAAAAAGAAAGTAAAATCACTTCCTTCAACATCTAGAGATAACCATTGACAACTCTTTGGTGTATATCCATAAGAATACTTCTCTATGTTCTTTTATTTAAATGCATATGTATATGTATTTGATCTTTTTAAATTTTTATTCTAAAATGTACATACTGTATGATTTTAGCCATTTTTGAGTATATAATTCAGTGGTATTTTAAGTATATACATTCACATTGTTAAGGAACCATCATCTATCTCCATTGTAAATGATGATATAAATCAACACTTGGCTTTAAAGAAAATAAAATAGCTTGAACCAAGTATGAGTGGCACAGGAACATGGATTCAAGTTGCCTGAATGATTTGTTTTGATGTGGAAGAGGTTACATGAACTGTTTTATAGCCAAAAAACAAAAGTCTTCGAGCAATATGTTTAAGAAATAAATTGGTGGGGAAAGTAGGTAGGTGAGCTGTAGCAAAGAGGGAAAGTTTTTACTATAGGTATTGACTGTTACAGCCTTCTTAGATTTAGAGTTGGTGCAGGCTAGAGGTCTATTAAGCTATTAATACATTCTAAGAGGTTTACCTAATAGGAGAATGTTAGGTCAGATACAAAAGTTAATGACTTTTTTTAAAAGGCCCCAATGTACCCCAAGCTAATTTTGTCTCTCAACCTACAATTTGTCATCTCTCCAGAAACAGGATGTTCTCAGCTGAGGTCAGTCTGCATGATCTTTAATAAAGATGTGGCACTGGGGAATAAAATTGACTGATTTATGTTATATGCATGTATAATTATGTCACAATGGATTCCATTATTATGTATAATTATAATGCATCAATAAAAATTAGTTGAAAATATAGATGTGGCTTCTTCAAAGAAATTCAGCTTCTTAATAGGTTGTCTCACTTATATATTTTCTAACCCTATGAGGTAGGCATTGGGAGGCAGATATATAGATTGACTAAGAATCAAGCTACAACTACTAGGGTTGGAATTCCACTTTTATCACTGATCCACTGTGTGACTTTAATAGACTTGTTATCCTTTCTGTACTTTTTTTTTTCTTTTGTGGAATGGGGACGATGATATTATCTTCTTAAGTTGTGGTGAAGATTAAATAAAAGACTAACATGAAGCTCTAAGAGCAGTACTTGGCCCATAGAAAGCATTTAATAACTGACAGCTATAAGAAGAAAATATTTAATTAGGCTCTGACCATGGCTACTTGACCCTGTCACTTTGAGGCTATGGCAGAACAGTACTTCATGGCCAGGAATGTATGTCAGAGTAAGTTGCTCACATCATGACAGCTGGATAGTGAAGAGAGAGACAAGAAGGGGCCAAGGTCCCAAATTCCCTACAAGAGCTCACCCGTTGACCTAACTTCCTTTTACTAGGCCTCACCTCTTAAAGATTCCACCTCTACCCAATAGCATCTTGGGCTGGAGACCAAGCCTTTAACACCTTGGCTCTAGCAGCTATGTTCATACTTTCTGTGGCTCAGTGCGTTTTTGTCATTGAATGAGTATTCATTAAATGAATGACCTTACCCCTTGAGAAACTTGAATAGTATCAGCAGGATCATTCCCCTGCCTTCTCTTTATTCCCCTTTGTCTAATCCAAAGAACTTTTATTCTTGCCTAACCACCTCCCTGCCTTATTGTGGATTAACATCCACATATCAGAGAGAAAACAATCAGCCTTTGGATTTTGGAATCAGATTATTTAATTTAACTTGATATACTCCAGTTTCATCCATTTACTGGCAAGTGCCATAATTTCATTCTTCTTTATGGCTGAGTAGTATTCTATTTTGCATATTTACCAATTTTCTATATCCATTCATCTGTTGAAGGGAACCTGGTTGGTTCCATGGTTTAGCTATTTTGAATTGAGCTTCTATAAACATTGATGTGACTGCATCACTGTAGTATGATATTTTAGGTCCTTTGGGTACAAAATGAGGAGTTGGATAACAAGAGCAAATGGTGGTTTTAGTCAGAGTTTTCTAAGGCATCTCCATTGTGCTTTCCAGAGTGACTGCAACAATTTGCAGTCCCACCAGCAATGTATGAGTATAAATTTGCCCCCACATTGTTGACAACATTTATTTTTCTTCATATTCTTGAATATTGTAAAGACAAATTTTAATAAATACAAAAACTGTTGATGTAATCCCATGTATCCTATCAGATTATAATTAGAAGATACTAGAAAGCAATGGGAAGGAAAGTAATATAAACAACACAAACACATGGAGATTGAATAATAATCTTAACTGAGCTCTTATTGAATAGTGCTCTTAAATTAAAAAAGAAATGAGAATAGAGATTCAGAAATTCTTAGAAATAAACAATGAGATAAAATATATCAAAATATTTTCAATATTATGAAAGTGGTTCTAAGCAGAAAAGTTATAGCATTGAGTGACTACACTGAACATGGGTTCCAGATGAATGAGTTTATGTTATACCTCAAGGCCATAGAACAAGAAAAACAAATTGCCAAATCTATAAAAACAAGAATTAATTAGATCAGGGCAGACATCGTTGAAATTGAGAATAAGAAAACAAACATGGGGTCAATGTAATGAAGAATTTGTTCTTTGAAAAGATAACTAAGATTGGTGCTAGAAGACCTAAAAAGCAGCTATCATCCAAGTTTACAAGTGAATTATGACCACTTACACGGCACAGCTGGTATGTAGCCTTTAAATAACCACTTTAAAAGTTTTCTGTTCAACTTAAGAGTATCACAGCTTATGAGATAGTAGTCCCCTGTGTTTCTTCTTTGCTAATTATTTTTTCCTTTTTCTCCAAAATTTGTCCTTAGGTATGACTTTTCTTCAGGGATAAAGTCTGACCTTTGGGTAACACCATAGTATTTACTGAAATCAAGTCACTGATGGGCAAGTATATGGGCTGTAACAACTCTTCCTCTCCTTTTTTTCTGTCTATGCCCTTTCTTTTCTCACAAACTTAAAGCAAATTTATAGAATTGAGATATGTTTTCCTGTTCCCTTCATGGGAGAAGAAAATTAATTGTGAAACAATTAGGCTGACAGTCATGTTTTCTGCCTAAATATGGCCAAATACATTAAGAATTGAAAATGAAAACCGAAAATCAATAAAGAGCCTACAGCAGGAACAGCCTATTTGCACATCTCATGGTACCAAATGACAATATGGAAAGGAAACTCCTGTGTTCCTTATGACCTTTTACTGTTTTTAAGAACTAAGAAGCCTTCGTGGTTAGCCAGGCTCTTTCATGCTTTGGCTTAATTGTTCTTACATAATTTTAAATGCACATCATATCTACAGCATGACAATTAATGGATAGCCTAAGTACTTATCATTTCAAACTAGTTTATATACAGGAAAAGTTTAAATAAACTAACAGAGAACTATTTTACCTTTATTTATTTTTATGTGGTGCTAAGGATTGAACACCGTGCTATAAAACAAGGTGCAATAAAATTTATATTTTAACAACAGTGACACATAATGAAAACAAGATGCTATCTTTTATTTATACAATTTTCAAACAGATATTTCATGGTTGCAATAGTCCCCCAATAAAAAATGGTCAAACATTATAGAAATATCTTAAAATATTTATAGAAATATCTTAAAATATTTAAAATATCCAACATAGTTTGAACATTGCTTTTATTATCAACTCTTAAGTAGATAGAGCTCTTCATTTTTGGAATAAGATTTAAATCTCCCAAAAAACTCTTAGTATGAAGGAAATTATGTGATTAAACTGCAAGGTTTCTGTTACATCTCCAGGAAGATGGAGTCAGTGCTCACTGTACACAAGACGGAAGATAGAAAGAATATAATCGATTCTATTTCTATTTAAATATTCTTAATACCACTGCCACTTTAGATACGGATCATATGTAATGGCTCCTTGTTTTATAAATTCAAATAAATGTTTAATTCAACCATTTTAAGTATATTATAATAGCAGTAACAGTACAGCAATAAACAGGTTTTACAAAAATTATGATGAAGATCATGTAAATAAAAACAATCAAGGATATATTTTCACTGAAGAACATGTCAAACAATTTAGCAAAAGCAAAAATTAAACAATTTTAGTGTTACAAGTTTATGAACTTACAAAATTATTTAATATTTTTTTACATTATAAACATTCATATTGATAACATTTTTGAGTATCAATCATGCATTTATGACTACAGGTGGAAACCTTGGGGTGATTGCAGGATAAATGAAAGTGTTAAAAGCACAGAGAAACTAAAACTACACATAAGGTATGTTACATACTTCAATATCTTCCTTCAGTTATAGACAGTGATATTTATTTTAAAAAGTAATTTAAATGAAGCACTTAAGGAAAGTTCAAATTATCAGTTCATTTTTATTTTTTGAATACAGTTAACAAGTAAGTATCTCTTGAAAATGAGGTATCCAGTGATTTTTTTTTAAATTGTATTTTTGTTTTCTTAATATAGATTATCATGACCTTTACTTAACATACATAGCTCAACTAAACAACTCAGTATTTCACTAAGTCAAAACAAGACTATCAGAAATGAAGTCTGAAACCAAAAATAGTAACATAATGTAACTAATCTTAGCCAGTTAGTTCACTACATTTTCTCTTTGAATAAAAATTTTGGTGGGTACCCAATTATATGTAACTCAATGATACATTGGGACAGAACTTGTACCTAGAGGACCATATGCAGTTTGGCTCTGTTTCTCCATCAGGAGTCTGCTAGTATTACCCTCCTATAGGCTCTTTTTGATTTTTTGAGGATTACACAAGGTAATTAGTTAATATTTCAATTTTTTTCTCTAGGTGACATGCATTTTTTTAAAATACTCTCACTTGTCTTCACACCATTTCTATTGTACATGAATCCTTCTACCCTTACTAGTCTAGAAATGGAAATTCAGTGTCAAATTAATAAATGATAGATAAATACAACTATCTTTGTACTGGAAAAGTCTATATTCTTTTCATGATAGCAATTGAGGTTTGAAGAAAACTATGATCAAGTTATCATGAACATAATTAATAATTTACAGATTGAATCAACCATGGTTTTGCTGCAATTCATCACATCTGCCTCAATGTATGATACTGACAAGTAGATGTTTTTAATCAATTTTCTGATTTAAATAAAATTGACATTAATACAATTAAATTTTCCAACTAGAAATATATAAAAGTTTAGTGAAGGAAATGTATTATGAAATACAACATTTGCATTTCAGTTCAGCTGGACAATCTATAATTAAATGTTAATTGCAACTAAGTATAGGCATTTCCATGTGTCTCTTTCCTTGTGGTCTTAAAGTATGGCAACAGGAAGACATGGAGATGATGTGTATTACAGAGTTAGAGCATGTGTTTACTATATACAAAGCTTTGACTTTAGTAGCCAGGACCAATAATAAATATTGTTTCATCATTATTGAGAATATATTACTAACATCAGCATATATAGCTACTAAATATCTGTATATCAACCTCTTAAAATTTTACAATTCTTTACTCAAAATGAAACATCTATTAGGTCCAAGGTTTTTGATATGTTTCCTTTCTTAAATTTTAAAATCTGTTTCCTGTGTTCAATTGGCATATAACTGTACACATATATGAGATAGTGTTTCTTTAAAATATGTACTCAACATGTAGGAATCAGAGCAACATTTAACTACACACAAATATCACTTGGGGTATTCCTTTAAAGATAATTCAAATAGTTTACTTGCTTGATACTTCTTTTTTTCTGCTTTCTCTATTCATATTGCTATCCTTTTTAAAATGATAATTTTCATGGATTAATTTAATATTTCTGTTTTCCAGGATAAGATGTTGTCTTTCATTCTGAGCGTGAAATTGTTTTATAATATCATAAAATTTGTCTTGGCTGTTAATGAATTCACTGTTTTGCTTCTCAACTTTGTTTTGAAGGTTATAACATTCCAGTTGAAACCACATAATTTCACTTTGGAGTCTAAATAATCTCTAGTCTCTAATAGATTTCTGCTTTCTGAGGCATTCTTTCATTTTCCTTTGTTCATTTTGATATCTATGTTCCATCCCCTTCATTTGGCATTTTTGTTTGTTTTAGGTGTCTTTTCCTTGTTCTGAAACTAAAATCATTACTCTGAGGGTATCTCTTTTCTGACCAATCTCATTTTCTAGGTCACTGATCTTCATTTCTGACTGTGAACCCTGTAGGAAAGGAATTTCACTACTGTCTTTTAGGTTAGATACATCAAAATTCTTCTTTTATATTGAACTAAAGTCCTCTTCCCTGGCTCTTTGGAAAGCAAATTCTAGATCTCTTTTTGGTGTTTGCCTTTCATTGCAAGGATGTGGAACAGCAGCCAATCTGGAAGAGTAGGATTTGACTTCTGATTTCAGTCTTTCTGTGCTTTTTTTCTCATTCTGCTGTGTAAACTTTTGCATTGTATACGCCACTTTTGGAATATCCAACTGTTCATTATGGGGGCTTGTTGGTTTTGTGTTTCCTCATTCAGGTTGTGTGTCCTTTGAAGGTCATCACTCCTTTCTCTTAAAGTTTCAGTAATGTCACTGTGTTTCTTTTTCTGGTTCTGACACTTAATTTTTCTCTATTTCTAGTCACTTCATGGAGATTTTATCCTTTATCCTCTGACATTTATGTCATAGCTCATTCTCCCTTGTTTCACTATTAGAAACCTAGGTAAAATCAAGGATACATTTAGCTAGCATACAACAAAGTGACATTTCAATATATCCTCTGAAATTAAACAATAATCTGTATATTTGTATAACGAAAGCATTGCAATATATAGGTATCCCACTGAAGAAATATAAGATGTAAACTTCAGATCATATAAAAGCATTAATTCCCAAGACTTTAAAAAAATAGTAATTTCAGCAAAATGTATACATGAGAATAAAAGGAATTTCCAATTTAAGGAATCTCAAAATTGAAAAATTTATGAATTATGTTAGATCCAAGGAATAGAATAAGTGATTACTAAGTATGATGGTTTAAAAAAAAAGAAGTTTGCCCTCTGTCACCTCATTTATATGACCAGCCCATGGTAAAAGCCTTTGCGTTACATGTACTCCGGCACACAGAATTTTCTTAATTTTTTTTTCCTGAAAATATTCTATGCATATTCTATTGTTTTAAAATTTTGATATCAGTTATGAGAATTGCACACCTTAATAAATGATAGAACTAGGGCTAACACTTAGCATATCTATGTTTATCAATAAAACAATTCTAGAAGGCATGGTGAAGCCAAAAATATAGACAAGTTGTGAAATTTTATCTAAGCCTTCCACCTCTGCTTCTAGTGCTTATCCACCAAGCAGTTATTTCTTTCCTGTGAATATATAAAAACCAGAGAAGGCTCATATATTCAAAATAAGTAACCATTGAAAAGAAGTGCAAAATACTAATTGTAAAACAATTTCTAAGTTGCTTTTCAGTATTATTTGTTTCTTTTTGATGAAGTTTGAAACATAAGTAAGTGTGAAATAGAGAAAATAAACTGGTCCAATTTATTAGGAACAAATACTAGTAAGTTATTACTGAGTACATATCATGGTGCATCATTATTTCCCAGACTGTCCTCTATAAAACAGGAGATTACTTGCTGCAAAGTGTTTGTCTTCTCAAAAGTGAGGAAAAGTTATCCAGAAGCAGGGTCTCCGCTGGCCACACTTTTCCTCCTTATTTAACAGTGGGAATAATAAGCATATCTTCACATTAACACACCAAGGAAGTTAAATCATTTCCTCCAAATAGAAGACCTATTGTTAGAATCAAGGGTTTTGAGACCACAGAGAAATCATCAATTTCTATGAGAAATATTAGAAGCCTTTTCTCTGAATGAGGCCACTGTGAAAAACCACTCTGCTGCTACAGCTAAATTAAGTTGAATCAAGAACATTACTTAATCCAGTGGGACAAAAATGTCACCTTCACTCCCTAAATATGCACCTTATTGTTGTACATATATGGATTTTAAATCCTCCATATTTTTCATGATGAAAATAGTTTATATTTAAACACACACACACACACACACACACACACACACATTTGAAAAGAATTCATTTCATTTTGGCCATATCTATCACTTTTTGTTTGCAGAGATTTTTTGCTGGTATATTATCAATAATTAATGTTTCCAAAAATGTCATCACTTAATTTTAGGGTGAGATAATATTTTGTTTTAAACCTAAATAGTAGTGTCCCACCACACATAACCATGTTTGGGGAGAAAATATACTGCATATACAATGGAGATCCTGAAAGATTATTTATCCTGGTATTGTCAGAGATGTCTGAAGTTTGTGGAAGTACACATTTGTGATGATTGTATGTTGGTGAAATTGCCAAATGGCACATTTCTCAGATCATAGCCCCACCATGAACTGAAATATGGCTACATATAATGCATTGAAGGGATATTATAAATACGTTTTTTGAAATAAGATTTAAAAATTGGAAATTTACTGAAAGCTTATGTACCTGATTAAATTTATTTCTTGTAATATTTAATTCCATATCAAATTTTCTGAGATAAATTTCAAGTTTCTTTTTCACTTCTTTATTATCTTCATTTTCTTTTGGTTTTAACTGGTCATTATTTTATTCAAAAAATAGAGAATCATTTCTTCTATTCTTCTTTTTTAAGGTATATTTGCAATAAAATATGTTTATCTTTAAATTGATTATTCCTGAGAAAAAATTAACTTTATTCTACTTTTTATGTTTCTCTTATGGTAGCAGTTTCAACTTGCCTTGTTGTGCATTATGTATTTTATAAACAACTCAAAATCCCATTTGGAACAAGACTGAACCAAATAATTAATCTAATAATTATGAGTATGGGTATTTTCAACAAAGAAATAGGAAGAAATTTTATTTATAAACCAGAGTAAATTTGAATAAAATAATCAATAATCGATTTCCATTTTATTTTTAAATGAATATTAATATTAAAACTGTAGCTGAGGGTGTAGCTCAGTACTAGCATATCTTCTTAGATGAACTAACTCGTAGATTTCCTTCTATACAAAAGAAGAAAAACTACAAATGTTTAAAAACATGTTTCTGAGCAGCAAAAAAAATGCCCATTTCATTATGTTTGGGAGAAATGTAAATAACATAAACTTTCTTGAGAATAATTTAAAAATCTATATCAACTTTTTAAAAAGTTTCTCTAGTCAAATAATTCTACAGTGAAAATATATTAAGAGTAAACAAATAGAGAAAAATGGTTTTCTGGATTTTATTCCTTGAAACATTGATTGTATTACAAAAAGCAAAAAATAAATACAAAACCACACAAATTTCTATTTTTTATATATACAGATTAATATTCAGATGTGGTGGTACATGCCTCTAATCCCAGCAACTAGGGAAGATGATACAGGAGTATCTAAAGATCAAAGCCAGCCTCAGCAACCTAACAAAAATCTAAGAAAGAAACGTAGTGTCTCAAAAATAAATAAATAAATAGCCTTGCTGAGTATATGTCTCAGTGGTTAAGTGCCCCTAGGTTTAATATCTGGTACCTAAATAAAAAAAATAATTCCTATAAGGTAGGGTTCTGTACAGCCATAAACTGTGATTGGGAAGAATATACATTTAATATTCCTAAGTATTGATGATTAATAGTGTGTTATCTTAGTCACTAAATTTTTATGTTCCAGATGAGTAAAATGTTTTCTCTCTTGCAACATGCCAAAAATAATTCAGCAGTTACAAACATCCCCCCATGAACCAGTAGTATAAAGGAAAGAGTTTCACCCCTTCTTTTAATCAGCATAGCAGACCTCAAATTTTGGAAGTTCTTGTTTCCATACTTTATTTTCTTTGTAATCTCTGATTTCACTCTTTTTACTTCAGACTATTTCTTTTTAAGTTCACAAAGCTCATTTTCCAGTTTCACAAATTTCTTTTAATGTGTAGTGAACATTATGAGCAGTGACTTTTTATTACATTAAATGCAGAACCTGAATTCAAATGTTTTAATTGGATAACAGAATTTTAAACAGTAAGGAAACAAAATAGAAATAATATGTGAGTAATTTTTATATATGAATGCCTGTATATTCTCACATGCATTATTCATACACTATACAAGTATAAATAGTACCTAAAACATGTGTGTGCTATGTTCTGCAGATCAAACTCCAGCTAAGTCAGAATTAGCTTTGAATATGGTCCCCAAGTGGTTTTTCATTACACATTCAGAGATCCAGTATGAACTTTGTCACCTTCAAATTCCTCTGTTAACTTGAATGAAGCTCTAGGTTCCTCCCTAGCCTGTTCCCCAAAATAAAAGTTTATAAGGACTGGTAATATTTCAAAAAAATGAATTTTTCATATGTGTGGATTGGGGGATCAATCCATAACCATCTATACTTCTTTCTACTTCCTCAATATTTCTGCCTATAATTTTGTCCTAAATAGCAGTATAATTTTTCATATTATTAAATTTTATATATACCTAGCCATTTGTGGTAAAAGAATAAAAATAAACTTAGCTCTGCAGGATCAATTTGTTTTCAACTGTGACTAAGTCAGAAACATTGGGAAAGTTTTACTGTCACCTTCATTCAGAATTGGAAACTCACAAATTTTTCCCCCATTTCACAAATCCTTTCCTTCTTCCTTATCATATGTGAATTGAATTTCCCACCATTCCCTGAATACAACTAATTATTTTTTCTTCTTTGACTCCCTGTACTCACTGCCTTTTTCAGTTTTAATTCCCTCTTCTCTCCTTTTTCTTATCTCCATTTTCCTGTGCTTGGGGCATGTGTCAAAATGCAACTTCCACTTCAGTTCCTTCAGCAATATCCCTAATTTAACATGTGATTGAAATCTAATAACATATATGACTTCTTAATATACTTTTTTACTCACTAGCTATTTAATAGATACATTCTTTGAACAATTCCAGTATACTAGTGCTCAGGTTTTAAGGCAATATATTCTCTAAAATGTTTTGCAATCTATGAGGGAGAGTAAAACTTTCCCAATGTTTCTGACTTAGTCACAGTTGGAAACAAATTGCATTACTCTGGATGTTGCTCAGACTCACGCTGGTAAGAATAATGGCAATAATAAGTTGCAAATAGATTTCATCCTCGCTCTTTAAACATCATATTTCTAGTTGTGAAATCATGGGAATTGGAAATTAGACCATTACATTTTGAGCAATATTTCTACATAAGAGACTATATTTGCACTCCAGATGAAACTGAACTCTTCTTTTAGTGTAGTTACTGGTGAGATAAAACCAGAATGGATGATACAAGAAATGCGTTCCCTGACAAAAACTCACTGACATGCATGTATCCAAAATATAAAATATCAGAGCTTAACTAGTCAACTTTTTATTCCCCAGGAAATCTACTAACTCAGTAGAAAACTCATCTAAGACACCTTTGAAAGTGTTTGTGATGTTGTACAGCACTTGACAGTTTAAACAATACATGGCCAAATTATTAGTGCTAAATTAGGATATTTGATGGGATAAGAGAATTTCAGTTCTGTCATCTTGTGTAGGAAAGAAACACTGTTGCACTTGCTTCTTTAGAGTTATCACAGACTTTCAGAATCTAATATCTTTCAGCAAAATATTTACTGAGTCAAATTATCACTTAAACAAAACAGAATTCATAAAACAAATTATGTCTGTATTTTACTTGGATACAAGAACACAGGAAATTTGGGTAGTATATGTAACAGTTTTCACTGAAGAAAGAACTAAAAGGAATTCCAAGGGAGAAAGGTGGCAGTGTAACATCATGCAGTGCTTAAGGATTGATCATTTTCAGAAATGAGAGTTAGATGGACAGGTGGTTTATGGCTGCATGATGAAAAAGACAGGCTATGGGAAAACGCTGACAAACCACTACAAAGAACCTGTGATCTGATGAAGCTCAGAAAGAGTGGCATTTAAAAGAAGAAAGGCATTCATGAAAGAAATAGGTTCCAGCAGTGCCAGGGGTAATATAGATTTCTAGAAAAAAGTTATCTTCCCTATGGTGGCCTGAGGAGAATCTCAACAATATAATTAGGAAATAGAGAAAATCCAGAGATAGATAACTCTCAAAACAAATTGCCTGCAAACAGATGAAAAAATTTCAACATCATTAGCATGTAGGAAACTACCATTTAAAACTCTATTGACATTTCAGGTCCTTCCAGACAGAATGACATTTTTTAAATATTCAAATAATAAGTGTTGGTGAGGATGTGGGACACAAAGTACACTCATACACTGTGAAACTGAAAATTAGGTTCCACTCTGGAAAGCAGTATGGAGACTTCTCAGAACACTAAGAATGTGACTACCATAAGACCCAGCTTTCTCACTCCTCAATTTTAGACCCAATGTACAGAAATCAGTATACACACATGACATAAGAACTTCAATGTCTGTATTGCAGCAATTCAGAATTAGAAAATGATGGTACTTCTATACATACCTGTCAACAGATGGACGGATCAAAAAAACAAAACAAACAAAGAAACAAAAATGTGGAGACACTTGGCACTGAATTTTTTTTGATGCACCATGAGGTCAAAATGAATCTACAGATAGTGTATAGAAATAATTTCCCAACACTTTCTAAAATATTAAAGTTTTAACATTTAAATCTTCCCCAATTTATTAGGGAATGTTTTTTTTTCTAGAAAAATATAGGAAATATATTTAGATTCCTGTCGATTAGAATACAACACATTTATCAAGTTAGACTTGGATTTTCCCAAAGATACCAAGGAAAATTCTATGTTTGGCCAAATCTTCCTGGGAGAATCAGATTCACTAATAAATTGGGCCTCATCATTCAAGTTACCTTATTTTGACTTTTTTTCCTGGAGTTTTAGAAAAAAAAATCTATCCTTTTGTAATGTTTTCAAGACTATAAAGTTGTTTAAAATGTGCCTTTGAAGGCACTCACAACAAGAATCAGGGTGGGTATAGAAGAGAATATGAGATAAAGATGTGGTGAGCACTCTTGGGGTCTAGAGCATTGTCCCTCTGGTCTACTTAATGATTAAAAGATTACGGCACTTATGTCAATGTAAGAGAGACTCCCTGTGATGTTTCCAACTCTGTGAGAGAAGATGCCAGAGATAAGTCCAGTAGAAAACTGGCTGCATGCAGAACACATAGGGGCAGATATACCAGGAATGTTCAACCCACTCATCTGAGAGGCATTTGGACATCTTGTCCACATTGCTACCACTGCGGTTCATGTAGACACCCTCCTAGGGAATACAATGTAATCTTTAGTGCAAACACTTTTGAGAAGGGTCCCATTGTAGCAACTCTTTGGGCAAGATCAGAAACCGTTGCATTTCTTGATGCTCTGCCAACTTTCCTCACAGAATGGTGGGAGTTCATCCTGATCATGTGGTCTCAGAATAGTTATAATCAGGAATGGGTTGAAAACTCTCATCAGTAATATGTGAGTTGTGCCTGTTGTATAGTTAGTAGAGTTCCACTGAGTACTGCCTCTTCAAACGGGTGGTTAAGAATGATGATAGTGAGGGAGAAGTGCTTTGTGAGAATTCAAGTGATAGAAGAATTCAGGAATGCTGGGGCATTGTCAGGTGAATGATATTTCTCTAAAGGTCCCAGAAGAAATCATAGATTCTAAAAGCAGGCCATGACTGCCATGTTTCAATAGGTTGTAAGGAAACTCCTCAGAGACATGGAATCTTGCCCACCTTAAGGTCACTGACTATAGGAATCTCTCAGTGGGTCTTCGTTACAGACTAGTCCCCAGGCTCCATGGACCAGAGTGTTTGTCAGGAAGTTCTCATATTTGATAGATCCATAGCTCTGAGTACATAAACAGGTACTGAGGCTGTTTCTTGAGATTGCAAAGTACTCTCAGGATTTTATGGGTAGAGTGGGGGACAAAGGAGCAGAGGAACTCAGCTTATTCATGCTGATAACAGTTTAGGCTTTTGGGGGCTAGAGCAAATAAAGAATTGGATTATATTTTTTTCCCTCAAAATCCCAGAAGTTATATGTATTTAAACTTAAAATTCTAGAAAGAAATATTTTCTTTGGACTCTCAAGCTTTTGCTGCTGTTGTCCTTGATATTTTTTGTGTTTGTGTTGTTTTATGGAGTTTCCCTCATTATTTCATTTTTCACTTTCTATCCATTTTTAAAGTGATTTTAAAGCATTTTATTTTACTGTTGATTTTTCATTAACATTATTTATAGTTTTATTACTAAAAGACAAGCATGTTAAGAATAAAATGTAAATTAAATACTATGAAAGTGTACTCTTAATGAATCATGGCTTTAATAGCATATGGACATATAAATAATAGTGGGTTTATTGCATTGTTAGAAAATTAAATATGAAAGATACAAAAAAAATCCAGAATGTTATTATTTTTTTTCCTTTTACAATTAGTATGTCATCTTTTACCATATGGCTCTAAATTTTTATTCTACCCAGCAGGTTTCAAAGAATAGTTTATACATGCCTTAATAAAACATTTACAATATTTATAAGTTGAACATAGATGTTTCATAATTTTAAAAAATTCACCTGAGAATTCTTTTTTTAAAGTTCTTTTTAATGAAGGATAATATTGCAGAAAATGTTATGAATATTTTTCCTTGTTATACTTCTGTCAGCATTTTCATATATGTATCAGATAGTCACTTAAGAATTCTTTATAACCTTGCAACTAATTTTTCCAAGTTATTGATGTGGCTGAATGTCCACATAAAAGCTATATTGTCTACCTCATTTACAATTGATTAAGCATTAAGGCAAACTGTTATAAAGCTTACAGAAGGAGAACCAAGGTTATATCCACAATTGTTTTGAGTACAGCAATTTAACAAATCATTTGTTACAGCCATTCAAATAAGGAAAATTATCAGGTAATATGATTTTACTGAGCTTTTAAAAAATCATCAAGCACTGAGTAGGCCAGTGCATAAAATAAGGAAGAATAATCATGTAAATATTCAATATACAAACTGAAAATTACATTCACAAAATTTTGCATGAAGGAAAAGGCATACACTTTATACACATAATTCTATCATTTGTCTTCAGCACCCTCAAAAAATTGCCTTGAAACAATTTTTTTAGAAAAAAAATTCATTAGAAGTTAAAATCAGAATAGGCATAAATGTGTAATGCTATGCAATAGACAGAAAACTTCCTCACCTTGTGGCCAAAACACAAAGTTAAAATCTTTTTCTGTCCATCTGTAATACAACTTGAAAATCATGTAGATATGAGGTAGTGTAATCATTTGTATTACATGCTGGTATTAAAAGTTATGGTATATTTAAGAAATATTACACTTGGCGAATTATCAGATGCCACTAAGATAAATCCTTAATGTAAATTTCAGAGGTAGAGAGAAATTTCAAACTTATATTTAAACGTGAAGACAACTAGGTTTTATCATCAAACAGTAACTTTTCAAAGCAAATATATATAGTAGCAATCAAAGCAAAATATTATTGAACATTTGCAAAAACTGAGGGACAGCTGAGTGTACAATGAGGTAGGAAATCAAGGATTCCATTGGCTTGAGTAAGAATTTACACTTTGTAAACTAGAAACATTTTTATATTATAGGTAAAGTTGAAATTTAAAATTACAATGCCAAATAAATAGCTACTGTTGGGCTGGAGAAGGGAATCCAAATTTATGCAACAGTAGTACATTTATCAGTCACATGCTGACAGAATTCGGAGATCCCACCACTCTGGCTTTGCTTACCAGCCTGGGTGGCTCTAAGGCTGCAGAGGAGTGGATTCCTGCTCTGACAGGGGGCTGTCTCAGCCTCTAAAGTGTCTGCAATCACAGATGTGCTCTTCTGAACCTGTACATATTCACACCACTGAGGAGTAATGCTACCTAAAAAATACTTAAGAACACCACTTGGAGAAACACTAGGTATCATCATGTACAAAACCTAGAATAATTTTCAGGTTTATACACTCAAGGTGAACAAGTAATTCTATTGAATGCTACTTCAAGCACAAACAAAGCAGAGGGTTCTCTTTTAAAACACTGAATTCTAGCAAGTTCAAACTGCTAGCATAAACCACTTCTGTTCTTGCAAGCTGTACTCAGATAGCACATTCAAAGCAGACTTCAGTGTTTAACAACTGCAGCAATGGCAAAATATTCAAATTGGTCTAGGAAAAAAAGTTGAATGTAGGATCACTAAACATTGAGGGGAAAGATGGAAGAATGTAAACTAGATGTATTCAGTAAAGTTTTATTGGAATTCTATCATGCAAATTTCTCTCAATGTTCCTTTCCAATGCATTTGGAAAGTTTCATCAGCTTCCTAAGAACTGATGTGTAACAATGGCACAGACTCTTGAAACTTGAAATTGAAACAGAATCTGCACACGCAGTTAAGAATTATGTTTAATGCTACTTCAAGCGCAAACAGAAATGGAGGGTTCTCCTTTAAAACAGAGTGAATTCTAGCAATTTGAAGCTGCTAGCACAAAATGCTTCTGTTCTGTTCTTGCAATCTCTACTCAGCCAGCATATTCAGACTTTTCCAATCACACCCGTTGCACAATATGTAAATTGGTCTAGAAAGAAAATGTTGTATGTAGGGTCACCAAACATTGAGAAGAAAGAGGGAAGAATGTTAACAGGATGAATTCAGTAAAGTTTCATCAGAATTCTTTACTACAACTTTCTCACAATGATCCTTTCCAATGCCTACTTCCTATGAACTGACGTTTAACAATGACACAGACACTTGAATCTGAAATTGGATCTCGCCATGCTGGGAAAAGTTCTGTTGAATACAGCTTCAAGCTGAAACAAATCAGAGGGTTCTCCTTTAGAACAGAGTGAATCCATGTAAGTAGAAGCTGCAAAAGGACACGGATTCTCTTCTGCACTGGGAAGCTCGTCTAAGGCAGCATTTTCAAAGCAGACTTCAGCTCTTCAAAACCTTAGGGGCTCACCAAACTTTGTGGGGAATGAAGGAATGTTATGGGGACTCATTCACCAAAGGTTTCTTGATATTTGTTGGTACACATCTTTCACAATACTCACTGAATAGCATTTCATGATTCCTACAAACAGATGTTTAACAATGGCACAGAGGTTTGAAACTGAAACTGATTCTGCCCATATAGGGAAGAATTCTTTTGAATGCTACTTCAAGCTCAAACAAAGCACAGTATTCTCCTTTAGAATAGAGTGATTTATTGCAAGTTAAAGCTGAAAAAAAAAACACTACAGCTTCTCTTCTGCACTGGGAAGCTCTTATAAGCCAGCATACTCAAACTGAGGTTTAGCCCTTCAACATCACATGGCAGACACATTATTTAATAAATGGTAGAAAGAAAAACCTTGGGACTAGGCTCACCAACCTTCGGTGGGAGAAGGGAATGTTATGGGGATTAATTCACCAAAGGTTTCTTGAAATTGGTTGTCCCACCTTTTTCACAATACTCAATTTTATTGCACTTTCCTGCTTACTGCGAACGGATGTTTAACAATGGCACAGAGGTTTGAAACTGAATCTGAGTCTGTCCATGCAGAGAATTATGTTGGATACTATCTCAAGCACAAACAAAGCACAGAGTTCTCATTTAAAACAGAGTGAATTCTAGCAAGTTGAAGCTTCTAGCACAAATTGCTTCTTTTCTGTTCTTGCAAGCTCTACTCAGCCAGAACATTCAAAGCAGTGATGGAAAAATATTCAGATTGGTCTAGGAAGAAAATTGTATGTAGGATCACCAAACATTGAGGGGAAAAAGAAAAGAATGTGAATAACATGCATTCAGTAAAGTTTCATTGGAATTCAGTCCTACACATTTTTCACAATGTTATTTTCCAGTGCATTTGTCTACTTTATCTGAACTGATGTTTAACAATGACACAGATACTTGAAACTCAAATTGAATCTTCCTCTGCTGTGAAGAGTTCTGTTGAATGTTAGTTCAACCATAAAAAAAGCAGAGAGTTCTCCTTTAGAACAGAGTAAATTCATGCAATTACAAGCTGCTAAGACATGAATTCTCTTCTGCACTGGGAAACTATTCTAAGCCAGCATATTCAAAGCAAGGTTCAGTTCTTCAACATCACAATACAGGCATGTTATTCCAATATTGATAGCAAGAAATACCTTGGACTAGATTCACCAAAACTTGGGGGCAAAACAGGAAATGTTATGGGGATTCATTCATCAAAGATTCCTTGAAATTTGTTGGTACACCTTTTTCACAATAATCACTTCAATTGCATTTTTCCAGATCCTATGAATTGATGTTTAAAAATGGCACAGAAGCTTAAAACTAAAACTGAATCTGCTGACGCTGGGAAGAATTCTGTTGGATGCTACTATAAATACAAGCAAAGCAAAGGATTCTCCTTTAGAACAGACTTAGTTCATGCAACAATAAGCTACAAAAATACATGGATTCTCTGTTGCACTGGGAAGCTCTTCTAAGCCATCATATTCAAAATAGGGTTCAGCCTTTTAACATCACATTGCAGGCACATTATTGAAATGGTGGTAGCAAGATAAACCTTGAGATAAGGCACACAAAACTTTGTGAAGCATGAAGGAATGTTATGAGGATTCATTAACCAAAGGTTACTTAAAATTTGTTGGTACATCTTTTTCACAATACTCACTTCAATTGCATTTTCCTGATTCCTATGAAATGATGTTTAACAATGACACAGAAGCTTGAAACTGAAACTGAATCTTCCCATGCTGGGAAGAGTTCTGTTGAATGCTATTCAAGCACAAAAAAGAGCAGAAAGTTTTCCTTTTAAACAGAGGGATTTCTAGAAAGTAGAAGCTGCTAGCACAAACTTTTACTGTTCTGTTTATGTAAGCTCTACTCAGCCAGCACATTCCAAGTCGACTTTAGACTTTTCCAATCACTGCCATGGCAAAATATTCAAAATGGCCTAGGAAGAAAGACTTGTATATTGGATCACCAAACATTGTGGGGAAAGAGGGAAGAATGTAAATGGGAGACATTCAGTAAAGTTTCATTGGAATTCTTTACTAAAGCTTTTTCACAATGTTCCTTTCCATTGCATTTGTCTGCTTCTGAGGAAGTTATGTTTAGCAGTGGCACAAATGCTTGAAAGTGATATTGAATCTGACCAGGCTGGGAAGAGTTCTGTTGAATGCTACTTCAAGTACAAACAAAGTAGAGGGTACTTTTTTAGAAAAGAGTGAATTCATGCAAGTAGAAGCTTCAAAAACACATGGATTCTCTTCTGCTCTAAGAAGCTCTTGTAAGGCAGCAGATTTAAAGAGCAGTTCAGTCTCCAACATTGCACCACAGGCACATAATTTAAGTGGTGTTAGCAAGAAAAACCTTGGGACTAGGCTCACAAACTTTGGGTGAAAGAGGGAATGTTATGAGGATTCTTTCACCAAAGTTCTCTTGATATTCATTGGTCCATCTTTTTCACAATACTCACTACAGTTGCATTTTCCTGCTTCCAAGAACTGATGTTTAACAATGGCACAGAGGTTTGAAACTGGAACTGAATCTGCCCATTCCGGGAAGAATTGTGTTAAATGTAACTTCAAGCACAAAGAAAGCAGTGGGTTTTCTTTTAAAACAGTGAATTCTAGCAAGTACAAGCTGCTAGCACAAACTGCTACTGTTGAGTTCTTGTAAGCTCTATTCTGCCAGCACATGTAAAGCAGACTTCAGACTTCTAATCACAGCCAATGCAAAATATTCAAATTGGTCTAGGAAGAGAAGATTGTATGTAGCATCACCCAACATTGAGTGGAAAGAGGGAGGAATATAAACAGGATACTATCAGTAAAGTTTAATTGGAATTCTTTCCTACAACTTTCTCACAATGTTACTTTCCGATGCATTTGCCTGCTTCTTAGGAAATTGTTTAATAATGACACAGACACTTGAAATTGAAACCGAATCTACCCATGCTGGGAAGACATCTGTTGAATGCTACTTTAACCATAAACAAAGTAGAGGGATCTCTTTCTTTTTTTTTTTTAACAAAGTGAATTCTAGCAAGTTAAATTTGCTAGCACAAGCTACTTCTTTTCTGTTCTTGCAAGCTCTACTGAGCCAGCATATTCAAAGCAGATTTCAAGCTTTCCCCATCATGGTGATGAAAAAATATTCAAATTGGTTCAGGAAGAAAAATTTGCATGTAGGATTACCAAACATCGAGGGGAAAGAGGAAAGAATGTGAATAATATGCATTCAGTAAAGTTTCAGTCCTACATTTTTCTCATAATATTCTTTTTCAATTCATTTGTCTACTTTCTACAAACTCATTTTTAACAATGGCACAGAGGCTTGAAACTAAAACTGAATCTGCTAGTGCTGGGAAGAGTTCTGTTGAAGGCTAGCTCAGGCACAAATAAAGCAGTGGGTTCTCTTTTAGAACAGAATGGATTCATGCAAGTAGAAGCTGCTAAAACATACAATCCTCTTCTGTACTGGGAAGCATTCTAAGTCAACATATTCAAAGAAAGTTTCAGCCCTTCAACATCACATTGTAGGAACATCACTCAAATGATGGTAGCAAGAAATAACTGGACTAGGCTCACCAAACTTGGAGGGAAACGGGAAATGTTATATGGGGATTCATTCAACCAAGGTTCCTTGAAATTTGTTGGTATACCTTTTTCACAATACTAACTTCAATTGCATTTTCTTGCTTCCTACCAACTGATGTTTAATAATGTCTCTTCAGAGTGAAACTGAATCTGCCCATGCAGGGAAGAATTATTTTGAATGCTACTTCAAGCACAAACAAAGCATAGGTTTCTCCTGTAAAACAGAGTGAATTCTAGCAAGTTGAAGCTGCTAGCACAAACTGCTTCTGTTCTGTTCTTGCATGCCCTACTCTGCCAGCACATTCAAAGCAGAAAACCACTACAGAGATAGCAAAATATTCAAATTGGTCTAGAAAGAAAAAGTTGTATTTAGGATCACCAAACATTGAGGGGAAATATGCAAAAATGTAAACAGGATGCATTCAGTAAAGTTTCACTGAAATTCTTTACTACAACTTTCTCACAATGTCTCTTTGTAATGCATTTGGCAGCTTCCTTCAAACTGATGTTTAACAATAGCACAGACACTTGAAAGTTAACTGAATCTGTCCATGCTGGGAAGAATTCTATTGAATGCTACTTTAAGCACAAACAAAGCAGAGGAGTCTCCTTTAGAACAAATTGAATTCATGGAAGTAGATGCTGCTAAAATATACAGATTTCTTCTGCACTGGGAAGCTCTTCTGAGCCAGTATATTCAAAGCTCTCTTCAGCCATTCAACATCACATTGCAAGAACATTACTTAAATGGTGGAATCAAGAAAAACCTTGGGATTAGGCTTACCAAACTCTGGAAGGAAAGAAGAAATGTAATGGGGATTCATTCACCAAAGTTTCCTTAAAATTCTCTCTTAAACTTTTTCACAATACTTGCTTCATTTGCATTTTCCTGCTTCCTAAAATCTGATGTTTAACAATGACACAGAATCTTGTAACTGAAACTGAATCTGCCCATGCATGGAAGAATTATGTTGAATGCTACTTCAATCACACACACACAAAAAAAAGCAGAGGGTAATCCTTTTCAAAGAGTGAATTAATACAAATAGAAGCTACTAAAACAGATTCTTTTCTTCACTGAAAGCTCTTCTAAGCCAGCATATACAAAGCATGAGCTAGTACATACAAAACACAGTTCAGTCTTCAACATCACATTGCAGGCACATCATTTAAATGATAGTAGCAAGAAATATTTTGGGGTAGGCTCAACAAACTTTTAGGAAAAACAAAAATTGTTATGTGGATTCATTCACCAAAGTTTCCTTGAAATTTGTTGCTTCACCATTTTCACAATTCTCACTTCAATTGGATTTTCCTACTTCCTACAAACCGATGTTTGATGTTTAACAATGGCACAAACACTGGAAACTCAAACTGAATCTGCTAGTTCTGAGAAAAGTTCGGTTGAATGCTACTTCAAGCACAAATAAAGCACAGGGTTCTTCATTACAACTGATGAACTCATGCAAGTACAAGCTGTTAATACATATTATTTTGTGCACTGGGAAATTCTTCTATGTCAGCATATTTGAAGCCTGGTTTATCCATTCAACATCACATTGCAAGCACATTTTTTAAGTGGTGGTGGCAAGAAAAACCTTGAGACTAGGCTCACTAAACTTTGTAGGGAAGAAGGGAATGCTATGGGGATTCCTCCACCAAAGTTTGGTTGAAATTTGTTGGTTCATCTTTTTCACAATAATCGCTTTAATTTCATTTTCCTGCTTAGAAGGAAGATGCTCGAAACTGAAATTGATACTACCTATGCAGATAAGAATGTTGTTGAATGCTTCTTCAAGCATCAACAAAGCGGAGGATTCCCCTTAAAAAACAGAGTAAATTGTAGCAAGTTCGAGTTGCAAGCAAAAACTGCTTCCATTCTGTTCTTGCAAGCTCTACTCAGACAGCACATTCAAAGCAGACTTTAGCCTTTCCCAATCACAGCAATGACAAAAATATTCAAATTGGCCTAGGAAGAAAAAGTTGTATGAAGGATCACCAAACATTGAGGGGGAAAGAAGGAAGAATGTACACAGGATGCATTCAGTAATGTTTATTGAAATTCTTTCATACAAATGTCTCACAATGATTCCAATGCATTTGCCTACTGTCTTCAAACTGATGTTTTACAATGGCACAGACACTTGAAACTAAACTTGAAACTGCCTGTGCTGTGTGGAGTTCTGTTGAATGCTACTTCAAGCACAAACAAAACAGAGGGTTCTCTTTAGAACAGAGTGAATGAATGCAAATAGGGGTTGCTAAACACACAGATTCTCTTCTGTACTTGGAAGCTCTTCTAAGACAGCATGTACATAGTTACATATACACATATACACAGTTCAGCCCTTCAACATGACATTGCAGGCACATAATTTAAATGTTGGTTGCAAGAAATACCTTGGAGTAAGCACAGAAAAGCTTGAGGAAAACTAAAATTGTTATGTGGTTTCATTTACCAATGTTTTCTTGAAATTCCTTGGTCAACCTTTTTCACAATACTCACTTCGATTGCATTTTCCCACTTCCTAGGAACTAATGTTTACACTGGCATAAACTCTTACAACTGATACTGAATCTGCTGGTGCTTGCAGGAGTTCTGTTGAATGTTCCTTCAAGCACAAACAAAGCAGAAGGTTCTATTTTAGAACAGATGAACTCATGCCAGTACAAGCTGATAAAACACATGGATTATTTCTGCACTGGAAAGCTGTTCTAATCCAGCATATTCAAAACTCAGTTCAGTGATTCAACAACCTATTGAAAGCATATTATTTAAATGGAGGTAACAAGAAAAAACCTTGGGGATAGACTCACCAAAATTTGAGGATAATAAGGAAATTTTATGGGGATTCTTTCCCCAAAGTTTCTTCGAAATCTATTGGTCTTCCTTTTTAACAATACTCACTTTAATTGCAGTTTCTCGGTTGCTATGAACTGGTGTTTAAAAATGGCATAGGTGATTGAAATTAAACTGAATCTGTCAGTGCAGGGAAGAATTCTGTTGACTGCTATTTCAAGCACAAACAAAACACAGGTTCTCCTTTAAAACAGAGTGAGTTCTATCAAGATGCAGCTGCTAGCACAAACTACTTCTATTCTTTTCTTGCAAGTTCTACTGAGCCAACACATTCAAAGCAGACTTCAGCCTTTCCCAATCACAGTGATGGCAAAATATTCAAATTGGTCTAGGAAGAAAACGTTGTATGTAGGCTTAAAAGGCCAAGGATCGTTGTCGGAGATTAAAACGCACACACACAGATAGCAGTGACAAAGATGAAGCACCTATTGTAAGCTGGTGTTAGCTTATATAGAAAGTGAGAGTCAGTTATCTTAAACCAGGAAGCTCCAGGGACCAATCATAGTAAAGGTCAGGTCATCACCTATGGTGCATGCATGTCCGCCCTGCATAAGATTCATGGGGGGCACGAGCTGTCCATGATCACGGAAGACGGGAGGACCAATTAGAAAATTTTCAAAACAACTTGTTATTCGCCCACTGGCAACTTGCCTGCCGCCATGTTGCTTTAGGGGCTCCTTATCTGAAGGGCCCATGGAGTTCTAGCTGCCCACTGGCAATTTGCCCACCACCATGTTTGAAAGGCCCAGGGAGTTCTCAGGGAGACTCCCAACAAGGCTCACCAAACATTTAGAGGAAGGAGGGAAGAATGTACACAGAAAGTGCTGAGAGCCACAGCCAAGGCGGAATGGCCCCTGGAATTTTGCCAATAGTATTGGTTGAGAGGAAAGCCATTAAGATGATGCTGGATTGATTCGGTTGTATATTAGACCTTTACTGTCCGCCTCGGCCTGCTACTTTGGAGTTCTTGTGGGGATTCCCAGAGAGTTCCCATTGGTTGGGGAAGTGTGGGAGGAGGAATTTCCAGAGGAGGGATTTCCGGTTGGTGGTTCCTGGAGGAGCCGCGTGGCGTTCGGGAGAGTTCCCAGGGAGCGTGTGTGGAGTGTGCTGGTGGAGTTCAGAAATAAAGTTTGTTCCTGCTTCAGTGACTCGTGATTTGTGCCCAGCCAGACTTCGGCAAGAATGCATTCAATAAAGTTTATTGCAATTGTTTTCTACTACTTTCTGGAAGATCGTTTCCAATGCATTTTCCTTCTTCCTTTGAACTGATGTTTTACAATGGCACAAAGGCTTTAAACTCAATCTGAATCTGCCCATGCTGGGTAGAGTTCTGTTGAATGCTACTTGAAGCACAAACAAGGCAGAGGGTTCTCCTTTAAAAACAACTTAATCAATGCAAGTAGAAGCTGTTACAAGACAGAGATTGTTTTCTGTACTTGGAAGCTATTCTAAGCCCGCATATACAAAGCACAGTGCAGCTCTTCAATATCACATTACAGGCACATAATTTATATGGTAGTAGCAAGAAATACCTTGGAGTAGGTTTACCAAATCTTGAGGAAAAACAAAAATTGCTATGTGTATTGATTCACAAAAGTTTTTGAAATTTGTTGGTCCAATTTTATCAAGTACTCATTCAATTGCATTTTACTGCTTCCTACAAACTGATGTTCAACAATGGCACAGATACTTGAAAATTAAACTGAATGTGCTGGTGCTGGGAAGAATTATGTTGAGTGCAACTTTAAACACAAACAAAGCAGAGGGTTCTCTTTTAAGACAGAGTAAATTGTAACAAGTTGAAATTGTGAGCACAAACTGCTTCTATTCTGTTTTTGTAAGCACTACTCAGCCAGCACATTCAAAGCAGACTTTTCCAATCACTTTTATGGGAAAATATCCAAATTGGTCTAGTAAGAAAAAGTTGTATGTAGGGTCACCAAACATTGAGGGGAAAGAGGGAAGAATGTGAATAGGATGGATTCAGAAAAGTTTCATTAAAATTCTTTCCCACACCTTTCTCACAATGTTCTTTTCCAATGCATTTGCCCACTTCATAGGAATTGATGTTTAACAATGGCAGAGACACTTCAAACTGAAACTGAATCTATCCATGCTGGAAAGAATTTTGTTGAAAACTACTTCAACCACAATAAAAAGCAGAGGGTTCTTCTTTAGAAGAGATGGAATTAATGCAATTAGAAGCTGATAAAATCTATGTATTATATTCTGAAATTGGAAAACTTAAGCATATTGCAAATCCTCTTCAGTTCTTCACCATCACATTGTGTGCACATTATTTAAATGGTGCAAGAAAAACCTTGAGACTGGGCTCACCAAAACTTGGGAGAAAACAGGGAATGTTAAGGCCAAACGTTCCTTGAAAATTGTTGGTCCACCATTTCCACAATACTCATTTCAATTGCATTTTCCTGCTTCATATGAACTGATGTTAAAATGAAACAGAAGCTTGAAACTGATACTGAATCTGCCCATTCAGGGAAGAATTATGTTAAATGCTACTTCAAGCACAAATCAGAGGGTTCTCCTTTAGAAGAGAGTAAATTCTAGCAAGTTGAAGCTGCTAGCACAAATGCTTCTGTTCTGTTCTTCCAAGGCTTACTCCGACAGCAAATTCAAAGCATAGTTTGGCTTTTCCCCATCATAGAGATGGCAAAATACTCAAATTGGTCTAAGAAGAAAAAGTTGTTTGTTGGCACACCAAATATTGAGGGGAAAGAAGGCAGTATGCATTCAGTAAAGTTTCATTGGAATTCTTTCCTACATCTTTCTCACAATGTACCTTTCCAATGCATTTGCCCACTTCCTATGAACTGATGTTTAATAATGGCATAGAAGCTTGAAATTGAAACTAAATCTGTCAGGGATGGGAAGAGTTCTGACGAATTCTACTTCAAGCACAAACATCACAGAGAGTTCTTTAACAGAGTGAATTGTGCAAAAAGAAGCTGTTAAAACACGTGAATTCTCTGCACTGGGAAGCTCTTCTAAGACAGCATATTCAAAGTGTGGTTTAGCCCTTAAACATCACATAGCAGGCACATTATTTAAATGGTGGTAGCAAGAAATACCATGGGACAAGGCTCACCAAACCTTGAAGAAATAGAGAGAATGTTAAGGCAATTCATTCACCAAATTTTCATTGAACTTCATTGGTCCACCAGTTCATTTCAATTGCATTTTTTTTGCTCCCTAAAAACTGTAGCTTAATAATGGCACAAATGTTTGAATCTCAAACTAAATCTGTTTATACTGGGAAGAATTCTGTTGAATGTTTCTTAAACCATAAGCAAAGCAGAAGGTTCTCCTTAAGAACAGAGTGAATTCTAGCAAGTAGAAGCTGCAATACAAACTAATTCTGTTTGGGATTTGCAAGCTCTACGCAGCCAGCACATTCAATGCAGACTTCATTTTTGCTTCATTGCTGTAATGGTAAAATATCCAAATTAGTCTAGGAAGAAAACAGTGTATATAGGCTCACTGAAAATTGAGAGAAAAGAGGGAAGGATGTGAATAAGATGCATTCAATAAAATTTCATTGAAATTCTTTTCTACACCTTTCTCACAATGTTCCATTCCAGTGTATTAATCTGCCTCCTTTGAACAGATGTTTAACAATGGTACAAACTCTTGAAACTGAAACTGAATCAGCCCTTGCAGGGAGAATTCTTGTGAATTTTACTTCAAGTGCAAACACAGCAGAGGTTCTTATTTAGAAAAGAATGAGTTCTAGCAGATGAAGCTGCAAGCACAAACTGCTTCTCTTTTGTTCTTGAAGGCAATAATGAGCCAGCACATTCAAAGCAGACATCAGCCTTTTCTCATCACAGTGATGGCAAAATATTCAAACTGGTCTAGAAAAAAAAAAAGTTGTATGTAGGATCAGCAAATATTGAGGGGAAAGAGAGAAGAATGTAAACAGGATGCATTCAGAAAATTTTCATTGGAATTCTCTCCTACAAATTTCTCACAATGTTATTTTCCAATGCATTTGCCTGCTTCCTTCAAACTGATGTTTAACAATGGCACAGACCTTTCAAACTGAAACTGAATCTGTCCATGCTGGGAAGAGTTCTATTTAATGCAACTTCAAGCACAAAGTAGTAGTTTCTGCTTTTGAATAGATGAACTTATGCAAGTATGAGCTGTGAAAACACACAGATTATATCAGCACTGGGAAGCTCTACTAAGCCAGCATATTGAAAGGGGGATTCACCATTCAACATCACATTGCAAGCACATAACTTAAATGGTGGTAGAAAAAAAAAAACTTTGGACAAGGTTCACTAAACTTTATGGGGAACAATGGAATGTTAAGAGAATTCCTCTCCAATGTTTTCTTGACATTTGTTGGTCCACCTTTTTCACAATACTCACTTAATTGCAGTTTCCTGTTTCCTATGAACTGATGTTTAATAATGGCACAGATGCTTCAAACTGAAACTGAATCTGCATGTGCAGGGAAGAATTCTATTGAATGCCACTTTAAGCACAATCCAAGCAGAGGTTGTCCTTTAAAACACAGTGAGTTCTAGCAAGTTGAAGTTGATAGCACAAACTGCTTCTGTTTTGTTCCTGCAAGCTCTACTGAGCCAGCACACTTAAAGCAGACATCAGCTTTTTACCATTATAGGGATGGCAGAATATTCCAATTGGTCTACAAATGAAAAGTTGTATATAGGATCACCAAACATTGAGTGGAAGAGGAAAAAAATGTAAACAGGATTTATTCAGTAAAGTTTCAATGGAATTCTCTCCTACAATTTTCTCACAACATTGTTTTCCAATGCATTTTCCTGTTTTCTTCAAACTGGTATTTCACAATGGCACAAATGCTTGAAACTAAATCTGAATCTTTCCATGCTGGATAGAGTTCTGTTGGATGCTACTTCAAGCACAAACAAAGGAGAGGTATCTCCTTTAAAAACAAGTGAATTTTTGTAAGTAGAAACTGTTAAAATTCACAGATTTCTTTTCTGAACTGGGAAGATCTTCTAAACCAGCATATTCAAAGCAGAGTACGTCACATTGAAGGCACAGAATTTACATGCTGGTAGCAAGAAATACCTTGGAGTAGGCTCACTAAAACTTGAAGAAAAAACAAAATTTTATGTGGATTCATTCACCAAAGATTCCTAGAATTTTGATGGGGTTCACCTTTTTAACAATACCCACTTCAATTGCATTTGCCCACTTCCTACAAACTGATGTTCAAGAATAGCACATTCACTTGAAACTGAAACTGAATTTCCTGATGCTTGGAAGAGTTCTGTTGAATGTTACTTCAAGCACAAACAAAGCAGAGGGTTCTCCTTTAGAACAGATGAACTCATGAAAGTACAAACTGTTAAAACACATGAATTATTTTCTGCACTGGGAAAATCATCTAAGGCAGCATATTCAAAGCAGGGTTCAGCCATGAAAACTCACTTTGCAAGCACATTATTTAAATGATGGTAGCAAGAAAAATCATGGAACTAGGCTTACAAAACTCTATGGGGAAAAGGGAATGTTACGGGGAGTCCTTCAAAATTTTCTTTAAATTTGTTGGTTTACATTTTTCACAATACTCCATCTAATTGCAGTTTCTGGATTCCTATGAATTGATGTTTAACAATGGTACAGATGCTTGAAACAGAAACTAAATCTGCTCATGCATGGAAGAATTCTGTTGAATTCTACTTCAAGCCCAAATAAAGCAAAAGGTTCTTTTTTTAGAACAGAGTAAATTATAGCAACTTGAAGCTGCAAGAACAAAGTTCTTCTATTGTCTTCTTGCAATCTCTTCTCAGCACAATCAAAGTAGACTTCAACCTTTCCTCATCACAATGATAGCAAAATATTCAAATTGATTTAGGAAGAAAAAGTTGTATGTAGGATCATGAAACATTGAAAGGAGACACAGAATAATGTGAATAAAATGTATTCAGAAAAGTTTCATGATTTTTTTTCCTACACTTTTCTCACAATGTTTTGTTTCAATGGATTTGCCCAATTCATAGGAACTCATGTTTAATAATGGCACATGTGCTCAAACTGAAACTGAATCTGTCTGTTCTGGGAAGAGTTTTATTGAATGCTACTTCAACCACAAACTAAGCAGAGGGTTGCCCTTTAGAACAGTGAACTATTGCAAGTAGAAGCTTCTAAACATGTAGATTCTCTTCTAAGAGAATGTTCTAATCCAGCCTATTCAAATCATGGTGCAGCCCTTCAATATCACATGGCAGCCACACTATTTAAATGGAAGTAGCAAGAAAAACTTTGGGACTAGGCACACCAAATTTTGGGGGAAAGAAGGAATGCTATGGGATTCATCCACCAAAGTTTCCTTGAAATTTGATTGTCCCCTTCTATGCAATACCCACTTCACTTGCATTTTACTTCTTATTCCGAACTGATATTTAACAATGACATGGATTTTGAAACTGAAACTGAATAGATACATGCATATTATTCTGTTGAATGCTACTTTAAGCACATAGAAAGCACAGGGTCTCCTATAAAACGAAGTGAATTTTAGCAAGTTGCAGCTGCTAGCAAAAATTGCTTCTGTTCTGTTCTGGCAACCTCTACTAAACCAGTACATCCAAAGTAGTCTTCAGCCTTTACAGATCACAGCAATGGCAAAATATTAAAATTGGCCTAGGAAGAAAAATTTCTATGTAGGATCACCAAACAGTGAGAGAGAAGATGGAAGAATATAAGTAGGGTGCTTTCAGTAATGTTTCATTATAATTCTTCCCTATAACTTTCTAACAGTATTTCTTTGCAATGTATTTGCCAGCTTCCTATGAACTGATGTTTAACAATGGCACAAAATGTGAACCTTAAACTGAATCACCTATGATGAGTAGAGTTTGGTTGAATACTACTTCAATCACAAAGAAAACAGAGGGTTCTCATTTAGGAAAAAAACTAATTCATGCAAGTAGGAAGTCTTAAAACACACGGGTTATCTTCTGAACTAGGAAGGTCTTCTAACTAAGAATATTTAAAGCAGGGTTCAGCCTCATATTGAAAAGGTTCAAAATCATATTGCAAGCACAATATTTAAATATTGGTAGCAAGAAAACCTTGAGATTAGGCTTACCAAATCTTATGGGTGAAGAGGGAATGTTATAGGAATTCCTTCACCAAAGGTTCCTTCTAACTCATTGATCTACCATATTCAAAATACTTCAATTTTCATTTCCTTCCTCTGAAATAATGTTTGACAATGGCACAATGCTTGAAACAGAAACTAAATTTGCCCTTGCACAGAAGAATACTGTTAAATGCCATTTCAAGCACAAAGAAAGCAGAGAGTTCTCCTTTAGAACAGAATAAATTATAACAAGAGGAAGCTGCAAACACACAGTTCTTCTCTTCTGGTCTTGCAAACTCTACTCAGCCAGCACATTCAAAGTAGACTTCAGCCTTTCCCCATCACAGTGATGGAAAAATATTCAAATTGGTCTAGGAAGAAAAAGTTGTATATAGGATCTCCAAACATCCAAGAGAAAGTGGAAATAATATGTATAGGATTCATTGAGAAAAGTTTCATTAAAATCCTTTTTAAAACCTTTCTCACAACATTCCTTTCCAATGTATTTGCTCACTTCAAAAGAGCTGATGTTTAACAATGGCAGAGAAGCTTGAACCTGGATCTGAATCTGCCCATGCTGGGTAGAGTTTTGTTGAAGGCTACTTTAACCAAAAAAAAAAAAAAAAGAGAGAGAGAGAGGAGGTTTTCCTTTAAAAGATATTCAAATAATGCAATTAGAATCTGTCAAAACCTATGGATTCTCTTCTTCACTGGAAAGTTCTTCTAAGCCAGCACATTCAAAGCTCTGTTTAACCATTCAACATCCCATTTCAGGTACATTATTTAAATAGTGGTTGCAAGATAAACATTCAGTCAAGGCTCACCAAACTTCGTGGGGAACATGGGGATTCCTCACCAAAGTATCCATGGACCCACTTTTTCACAATACTCACTTCAATTGCAACTGCTTCATACAAACTGATGTTTAACAATGACAGCGATGCTTCATAGTGAAACTGAATCTGCACATGCAGGGAAGAATTCTGTTGAATCCTACTTCAAGCACAAACCAAGCAGAGGTTCTCCTTTAAAACACAGTGAGATCTAGCAAGTTGAATTTGCTAGCACAAACTACTTGTGTTCTGTTCTTGCAAGCTCTGCTGAGCCAGCACATTCAAAGCAGACATCAGCCTTTTACCATTATAGGGATGGCAGAATATTCCAATTGGTCTAGGAAATAAAATTTGAATATAGTAGCACCAAATATTGAGTGGAAAGTGGAAAAAATGTAAACAGGATTTACTCAGTAAAGTTTCAATGGAATTCTGTCCTAAAATTTTCTCACAATGTTCTTTTCCATTGCATTTGCTTTGTTCCTTCAAACTGGTGTTTTACAATGGCACAGACTCTTGAAACTAAATCTGAATCTGTTCAGG
This sequence comes from Ictidomys tridecemlineatus, assembly GCF_052094955.1. Lineage (NCBI taxonomy): Eukaryota > Metazoa > Chordata > Mammalia > Rodentia > Sciuridae > Ictidomys > Ictidomys tridecemlineatus. The sequence continues at coordinate 86,428,636 of NC_135485.1, forward strand.
CTCAGTAGAATTCTATTAAATGCTATTTTAGCAGCAACAAAGGAGATACCTCTCATTTACAAAGAAGTGAATTCATGCAGTAGAAGCTGCTAAAACACAACGATTCTTTTCTGCCCTGGAAGCTCTTCTAAGCCAGAATATTCAAAGCATGGTTTAGCCCTTCAACATCACATTGCAGGCACATAACTTAAATGGTGGTACCAAGAAATACCTTGGAGTAGGCTCAAAAAACCTTGTGGGGAAAATTTTTATGTGGATTTATTCACTAAAGTTTTTGAGAAGTCTGATGGTCCACCTTTCTAACAACACACACTTTAATTAAATTTTCCAGCTACCTACAAACTGATGTTCAACAGTGTCACAGTTGTTTGAAACTGTCACTGAATCTGATGGTGCTGGAAAAAAATTCTGTTGAATGTTACTTCAAGCACAGGATTCTCCTTTAGAACAGATGAACTCATGAAAGTACAAGTTGTTAAAACACATGTATTATCTTCTGCACTTGGAAGCTCTTCTAAGCCACCATATTCAAAGCAGGGTTCAGCCATGCAAACTCATATTGCAAGCACATTATTTAAATGGTGGTAGCAAGAAAAACCTTGGGACTAGGGTCACCAAAACTTGTTGAGAAAGAGGGAATGTTCTGTGGATTCCTTCACCAAAGTATCTTTGTAATTCATTGGTCCACCTTATTCACAATACTCACTTCACTTGTAGTTTCCAGCTTTCTATTAAATGATGTTTACCAATGGCACAGATGCTTGAAACACAAACTAAATCTGCCCATGCATGAAATAATTCTGTTGAATGCTACTTGAAGCACAAACCAAGCAAAGAGTTCTCTTTTTAGAGCAGAGTAAATTATAGCAAGTTGAAGCAGCAAACACAAAAAACTTCTATACTCTTCTTGCAATCTCTGTGCAGCCAGCATATTCAAAGCAGTCTTCTGCCTTTCTCAATCACAGTGATGGCAACATGATCAAATTGGTCTAGGAACAAAACTTCATATGTAGGATCTGCAAACATCAAGGGGAAAGTGGGAATAATGTGAATAAGATGCATTGAGAAAAGTTTCATTAAAATTATTTTCTAAATGATTCTCACAACGTTCCATTTCAATGCATTTGCCCACTTCATAGACACTGATTTTCAGGTGTCACAGAAGCTTGAATATGAAACTGAATCTGCTGGGTAGACTTCTGTGAATGTTACTTCAACCACAGAGAGAGGAGAGGGTTCTCATTTAGAATAGATGGAATTATACAATCAGAAGCTGCCAAAACCACAGGTTCTTTTCTGCTCTGGGAAGGTCTTCTAAGCCAGCATATTCAAAGCTCTTTTCAGCCATTCAACATCCCATTCCAGTCACATTATTTAAATGGTGGTTGCAAGAAACACTTTGGGACTACACTCACCAAACTTGAGGGGAAACAGGGAACGTGAGAGGGATCGATTGGCCCAAGTTTGTGGGTCCACCTTCTTCAAAATGATCACTTCCCTTGCATTTTGCTAATTCTTTTGAATTGATGTTTTAACAATGACACAGAAGCTGGAATCTGAAACTGAATCTGCCCATACTGCTGAGATTTCTGTTGAATACTACTCCAACTACAAAGAAATTAGAGGATTCTCTTTTTGAACAAAGTGAATTAAAGCAATTACAAGCTCCAAAAACACAGAGTCTCTTGTGCTGGGAAGCTCTTCTAAGTTAGTGTATTTACAGTGCACTCTAAAGCCCTTCAATATCACATTGCAGTCATATTGCTTACATGGCCATACCAAGAAATACCTAAAAACTAGATTCACCACAATAGGGAGGGAACAGAGGAATATTATGGTGATTGATTCACCAAAGTTCCCTTGATATTTTTTGATCCACCTTTTTCACAATGCTCACCTTAATTGCATTTTCTTGCTTCATTTTAACTGATGTTTAACACTGAAACACATTTGAAAGTGAAAGTGAGTCTACACCTGCAAGGAAGAATTCTGTTGAATGATACCTTAAGAACATAAAACACAAACAGTTCTTCTTTAACACAGAGTCAATTCTAGCAAGTTGAATCTGCTATCACAAACTGCTTCTGTTCTGTTCTGCCAAACTCTACTCAACCAGCACATTCAATATAGTCTTCAGCCATTTCACATTAGACCAATGGCAAAATGTCTAGGAAGAAAAAGTTGTATGTAGCATCACAGAACACTGAGGGGAAAGAGGTAAGTATGTCAAAAAAGATGCATTCAGTAAAGTTTATTGGAATTCTTTCCTACAACTTTCTCACAATGTTTCTTTCCAATACCTTGGCCCACGTTTTATGAACTGATATTGACCAATGGCACGGAAGCTTGAAACTGTGACTTAATCTACCTGTCCTGGGAAAAGTTCTCTTGAATTCTACTTCTAAACCAGCATATTCAAAGCTCTTTTCAGCCATTATTTCACACTGTTCTAAAGGCTTTTCTTTTAGAACAGAGTGAAATAATGCAAGTAGAAGCATAAAGATTCTGTTCTGCACTGAGAAGCTCTTCTAAACCAGCATATTCAAAGCACAGTTCAGCCCTTCAACACCCCATTACAGGCACATAACTTAAATTGTTTGTAGCAAGAAATATCTTGGGGTAGGCTCAACAAAATTTGAGGAAAAAGAGAAACTTTTATGTGGATTAATTCACCAAAGTGTCGTAGAAATTTCTTGTTCCATCTTTTTTACAATACTTACTTCAATTGTATTTTCCTGTTTCCTACATACTGATGTTCAAAAATTGCCCAGTCACTTGAAACTGAAACTCTATCTTCTGCTAGTAGGAAGAGTTCTGTTGAAAGCTATTTCAAGCAATAACAATCCACAGGGTTCTCCTTTAGAACAGATGAAAACATGCAAGTATGAGCTGTTAAAACTCACGACTTACCTTCTACACTGGAAAAATATTCTAACCCAGCATATACAGAGCAGTGTTCAGCCATTCAACATCATATTGCAAGCACATAATTTTAAAGGTGGTAGCAAGAACAACATTGGGACTATGCTCACCAGTCCGTGGGGGAAAGAGGGAATGTTATGGGGATTCCTTCACCAAGTTTACTTGTAATTCATTTGTTCACCCTTTTAACAATGCTCACTTCAATTGCAGTTTCCCACTTCCTAAAAACTGATGTTCCATAGTGACACAGTCAATTGAAACTGAAACTTAATCTGCAGGTGCTGGGATGTCTTCTTTTTAATGCTACTTCAACCACAAACAAAGCAGAGAGTTCTCCTTTAGATAAGAGTAAATTATAGCAAGTTGAAGTGGCAAACACAAAGAGCTTCTTTACTCTTCCTGCAATCTCTACTCAGCCAGCAAATTCAAAGCATTCTCTGCCTTTCTCAATCACGGTGATGGCAAAAGATTCAAATTGGACTGGGAAGAAAAGTTGTATGTAGGATGTCCAAACATCCAGGGAAAAGTGTGAATAATGTGAATAGGATGCATTGAGAAGTGGTTCATTAAAATTCTTTCATAGATAATTCTCACAATGTTCTTTTCCAATGCATTTGCCTACTTCCTAAGCACTGATTTTCAGGTGTTACAGAAGCTTGAATATGACAGTGAATGTGCCAGTGCTGGGTAGAGTTCTGTTTAATGCTACTTCAACCACAGAGAAAGGAAAGAGTTCTCCTTTAGAAGAGATGGAATTATACAATTAGAAACCTCCAAAACCCATGGATTCTCTTCTACTCTGGAAAGGTCTTCTAAGCCAGCAATATTAAAGCTGTGTTCAGTGATTCAACATCTCATTCAAGGCACATTACATTAATGGTGGTTGCAAGAAAAACCTTGGGACTGGGTTTGCCAAACCTTGGAGGAAAACAGAGAATGTGTCCACCTTCTTCGCAATAATCACTTCCCTTGAATTTTGCCACTTCCTCCAGTTGATGTTTAACAATGACACAGAAGCTTGAATCTGAAACAAAATCTGCCCATACTTCTAAGAGTTCTGTTGAATGCTACTCCAACCATAAACAAAGTAAAAGATTCTCCTTTTAAACAGAGTGAATTAAAGAAATTAGAAGCTCAAAAACAAAATGATTCTCTTCTGTTGGGAAGCTCTTCCAAGACAGTATATTTACAAAGTGCTATATAGCCTTTCAACATCACATTGCAGGCACATTACTTAAATGGTGGTACCAAGAAATTCGTAAAAACTAGACTCACCAAGATGTGGAGAGAATGGAGGAATATTATGAGAATTGATTCAGCAATGTTTCCTTGATATTTTTTGGTCCAACTTTTTCACAATGCTCACCTTAATTGCATTTTCCTGCTTCATAATATGTGATGTTTAACACTGAAACAGACATTTGAAAGTGAAAGTTAGTCACTCATGCAAGGAAGAATTCTGATGAATCCTACCTCAATTACGTACAACACTGAGGGTTCTTCTTTAAAACAGAGTCAATTCTAGCAAGTTGAATCTGCTATCACAAACTGCTCCTGTTCTGTTTTGGCAAGGTCTATTCAATCAGCTCATTCAATATAGTCTTCAAAAATTTCACATCAGAGCAATAGCAAAATAGTCAAATTGGTCTAGAAAGAAAGTTGTATGTAGGGTCACAGAACATTGAGGGGAAAGATCTAAGTATGTCAAAAGGATATATTCAGTAAAGTTTATTGGAATTATTTCCTACAGCTCTCTCATAATGTTTCTTTCCAATACATTGGCCCACTTTCTGGGAACTGATATTGACCAATGGCACAGAAGCTTGAAACTGTGACTGAATCTGCCTGGGCTGGGAAGAGTTCTCTTAAATGCTACTTCAATCACAAAGAAAGCAGAGGTTTCTGCTTAGAACAGATTTAATTAGTGCAAGTAGAAGCTATTAAAACATACAGATTCATTTCTGCACTGAGGAGATCTTCTAAGTCATCATGTTCAAAGCAAAGTTCAGCCCTTCAATACGTCATTGCAGGCACATAACTTAAATGTTGGTAGCAAGAAATACCTTGGGGTAGGCTCACCAAAACTTGAGAAAGAAGAGAAATTTTTAAGTAGATTCATTCACAAATGTGTCCTAGAAATTTCTTGCTTCATTTTTTTTACAAAACTTACTTGAATTTCATTTTCCACTTCTTACAGACTGATGTTCAACAATTGTCAAGTCACTTGAAACTGAAACTATATCTACTATTGGTGGGAAGAGTTCTGTTGAATGTGACTTCATGTACAAACAATCCAGAGGGTTCTCCTTTAGAACAGATGAACACATGCAACTAGGAGCTGTTAAAACTCATGACTTATCTTCTACATTATAAAAGTCTTCTAACCCAGCATATACAGAGAAGTGTTCAGCCATTCAACATCATATTGCAAGCATCAATTTAATTGGTAGTAGCAAAAAGAACCTTGGACTAGGCTCACCAGTCCTTGTGGGGTAAGAGGGAATGTTATTGGGATTCCTTCACCAAAATTCCTAGTAATTCATTTCTCCACCTTATTCAAAATGCTCACTTCAATTGCAATTTTCTATTTCTTACAAACTAATGTTCCACAGTGACACAGTCACTTGAAACTGAATCTGCTGGTGCTGGAAAATCTTCCTTTTAATGTTACTTCAAGCACAAACCAAGCAGAGAGTTCTCCTTTAAGGCAGATGCACTCAGGCAAGTACAAGCTGTTAAAACACACAAATTATCTTCTTTACTGAGAAGCTCATCCAAGTCATCATATTCAAAGAAGGGTTCAGCCATTCAAAATCACATTGCAAGATCATTATTTAAATAGTGGTGGCAAGAAAAACATTGGGACTAGGCTCCCAAATTGTTATGGGGGAAAAGGGAATAGTTTGGGGATTCCTTCACCAAATTGTTTTGTAATTACTGCTCCACCTTATTCACAATATTCATTTCAATTGTACTGTCCCACTTCCTATGAAATGATGTTTAACAATGGCACAGATGCTTGAAAATGAAAGTGAAACTGTACATGCAATGAAGAATTTTGTTGGATGCTAGTTCAAGCACAAACCCAGCGGAGGTTATCCTTGAAAAAATACTGAGTACAGTGAAGTTGAATCTCCTAGCAAAAACTGCTTCTGTTCCATTCTTGCAAGCTCTACTTAGCCAGGACATTCTTAGCAGACATCAGCCTTTTACCATCACAGCAATGGAAGAATATTCAAATTGTTCTAGGAAAGAAAAGTTGTATGTAGGTTCACCAAACAGAGAGAGGAAAGTGGGAATAATGTGAATAGGATGCATTGAGAAAAGTTTCATTACAATTCATCTTTTCTAAACCTTTCTCACAATATTCCTTTCCAATGCAATTGCCCACTTCTTATAAACTGATGTTTAACAACTGCACAGAATCTTAAACCTGAAACTGAATTTGCCAGTACTGGGTAGAGTTTCATTGAATGCTACTTCCACTACAAAGAAATAAAACAGTTCTCCTTCAAAAGAGATGGCATTAGTGCAATTAGAAGATGCCAAAGCTCACAGATTCTCTTTTGCACTTCAAAGTCTTCTAATCCAAAATATTCAAAGCATTTTTCAGCCATTCAATATGATATTGCAAGCACAATACTTAAAAGGTGGTAGCTAGATAAACCTTGGGATTATGCTCACCAAAGGTTGTGGGGAAAGAGAGGATATGATGAAGATTCTTTCACCAATGTTTGTTTGTTGTTCATCAGTTTACCTTATTCATAATACTCACTACAATTGGAGTTTCCCACTTCCTGTGAAATAATGTTTAACAATGGCACAGATGCTTGAAACACATACTAAATCTGCCCATGCACGAAAGAATTCTGTGGAGTGCTACTTGACACACATACCAAGCAGAGGGTTCTTCTTTAGAGCCATGTAATTTACACAAAGTTGAAGCAGCAAGCACAAAGAAATTCTATATTCTTGCAATCTCTGCTCAGTCAGTACATTCAAAGTAGTCTTCTGCCTTTCTCAATCACAGTGATGGCAAAATAATCAAATTGGTCAAAAAGAAAAAGTTGTATGTAGGATCTCCAAATGTCCAGGGGAAAGTGGGATTAATGTGAATAGGATGTATTGAGAAGAGGTTCATTAAAATTCATTCCTAAACTATTCTCACAACATTCTTTTCCAATGCATTTGCCCACTTCATAGGCACTGATTTTCAGGTGTCACAGAAGCTTGAACCTGAAACTGAATATGTTTATGCTGGCTAGAGTTGTGTTGAATGCTACTTTAACTACAGAGAAAGAAGAGGGTTCTCCTTTAGAAGAGATGGAATTATACAATTAGAAGCCACCAGAAGCATGTATTCTCTTCTGCTCTGGGAAGGTCTTCTAAGCCAGCATTATCAAAGCTCTGTTCAGTGACTCACCATCCCATTTTAGGCACATTACTTAAATGGTGGTTGCAAGAAAAACCTTGGGACTAGTTTCATTGAACATTGGAGGAAAACAGGGAATGTGAAGGGGATTCATTGACCCATGTTTCCTTGAAATTCGTGGGTCCACCTTCATCACAATACTCACTACCCTTGAATTTTGCTGCTTCTTTCGAATTGATGTTTAACAATGAGATAGAAGCTTGAATCTGAAAAGGAATCTTCCCATCTTCTGAGAGTTCTGTTGAATGCCACTCCAGCCACAAAGTAGAGGATTCTCCTTTTGAACAGAGTGAATTAAAACAATTAGAAACTCCAAAAACACAAAGAGCTCTTCTAAGGCAGTATGTTTACAAAGTGCTATACAGCCCTTCAACATCACATTACAGACACATTACTTAAATAGGGGTACCAAGAAAATAGATTCACCAAAATGTGGAGGGAATGGATGAATGTTATAGGGATTGATTCACCAAAGTTCCCTTGATATTTCTTGTTCCACTTTTTTGAAAATGCTCACTTTAATTGCATATACCTGCTTCATTCTAACTGATGTTTAACTCTGAAACAGACATTTGAAAGTGAAAGTGACTCTACACATGTGAGGAAGAATTCTGTTGAATCTTACCTCAAGCACATACAACACATAGGGTTCTTCTTTAAAACAGTCAACTCTAGCAAGTTGAATCTGCTATTACAAACTGCTTCTGCCCTGTTCTATTCTGGCAAGCTGTTCTCAACCAGTATGTTCAATATATAGTCTTCAGCCATTTCACTTCAGGCCAATGGCCAAATATTCAAATTGGTCTAGGAAGAAAAAGTTGCATGTAGGGTCATAGAACATTGAGGGGAAAGAAGTAACTATCTAAAAGGATGCATTCAGTAAAGTATATTGAAATTCTTCCCTACAACTTCCTCACAATGTTTCTTTCCAATACATTGGCCCACTTTTTGCGAACTGATATTGACCAATACCACAGAAGCTGAAAAATGTGACTGAATCTACCTGTTCTGGGAAGAGTTCTCTTGAATACTAGTTCAACCACAAACAAAGCAGAGGGTTCTCCTTTAAAACAGAGTGAATTAATGCAAGTGGAAGCTATTGAAACATGCAGATTCTGTTATGCACTGAGAAGCTCTTCTAAGCCAGCATATCTAAAGCACAGTTCAGCCCTTCAACAACCCATTGCAGGCACATAACTTAAATGTTGGTAGCAAGAAATACCTTGGGGTAAGCTCACCAAAACTTGAGGAAAAAGAGAAACTTTAATGTGGCTTCATTCACCAAAGTGTCGTAGAAATTTCTTGTTCCATTGTTTTTACAATACTTATTTCAATTGCATTTTCCTGTTTCCTACATACTGATGTTCAACAATTGCCCAGTCACTTGAAACTGAAACTCTATCTGCTGCTGATGGGAAGAGTTCTGTTGAATGCTACTTCAAGAACAAACAGTCCAGAGGGTTCTCCTTTAGAACAGATGAATAACTGCAAATATGAGCTGTTAAAACTCACAACTTATCTTCTACATTGGAATAGTCTTCTAACCCAGCATATACAGAGCAGAGTTCAGCCAGTTAACTTCATACTACAAGCACATAATTTAAAAGGTGGTAGCAAGAACAACCTTGGGACTAGGTTTACAAGTACTTGTGGGGAAAGAGGGAATGTTATAGGCATTCCTTCACCAAAATTCCTTGTAATTCATTTCCCCAACTTTTTCACAATGCTCACTTCAAAAGCAATTTTCTGCTTTCTGCAAACTGATGTTCCACAGTGACACAGTTGCTTCAAACTGAAACTGAATCTGCTGATGCTGGGAAGGAAGTCTGTTATTTAATGCTACTTCAACCACAAACAAAGAAGAGGGTTCTCCTTTAGAACAGATGCACTCAGGCAAGTACAAGCTTTTAATATACACAAATTATCTTCTGCACTAGGAAGCACAATAAGTCAGCATATTCAAAGAAGGGTTCAACCATTCAACATCTCATTGCAAGTGCATTATTTAAATGGTGGTGACAAGAAAAGCCTTGGGACTAGGCTCCTCAATTCTTGTGGGAAAAAGGGAATATTATGGGGATTCCTTCACTAAATTGTTTTGTCATTTACTGGCTCACCTTATTCACTATACTCACTTTAATTGTACTACCCTGCTTCCTATGAAATTATGTTTAACAATGGCACAGATGCTTGAAAATGAAAGTGAAACTGTACATGCAATGAAGAATTCTGTTGGATGCTAGTTCAAGCACAAACCCAGCAGAGGTTCTCCTTGAAAATGCACTAAGTACAATGAACTTGAAACTCCTAGCAAAAAAAAAAAAAAAAACTGCTTCTGTTCCATTCTTGCAAGCTCTACTTAGCCAGGACATTCTTAGCAGACATCAGCCTTTTACCATCACAGCAATGGAAGAATATTCAAATTGTTCTAGGAAAGAAAAGTTGTATGTAGGATCTCCAAACATAGAGAGGAAACTAGGAATAATGTGAATAGGATGCATTGAGAAAAATTTCATTAAAATTCTTTTCTAAACCTTTCTCGCAATAATTCTTTCCAATGCATTTGCCCACTTCATAGAAACTGATGTTTAACAACTGCACAGAATCTTAAACCTGAAATTGAATTTGCCAGAGCTGGGGAGAGTTTTGTTGAATGCTACCTCCACTACAAAGAAATAAGACAGTTCTCCTTCAAAAGAGATGGCATTAGTGCAATTAGAAGATGCTAAAGCTCACGGATTCTCCTTTGCACTGCAAAGTTCTTCTAAGCCTGCATATTCCAAGCAGGGTTCATCCATTCAACATGACATTGAAAGCACAATACTTAACAGGTGGTAGCTAGATAAACCTTGGGATTATGCTCACCAAAGGTTGTGGGGAAAGAGGGAATATGATGAAGATTCTTCACCAATGTTTGTTTGTAATTCATTGGTTTACTTTATTCACAATACTCACTTCAATTGTAGTTTCCTGCTTCCTATGAAATGATGTTTAACAAATGCACAGTTGATTGAAACACTAAATCTGCCCATGCACAAAAGAATCCTGTTGAATGCTACTTGAAGCACAAACCAAGCAAAGTGTTCTCTTTTACAGCAGAGTAAATTATACCAAGTTGAAGCTGCAAGACATTGAGCTTTTTTACAATCTCTACTTAGCCTGCACATTCAAAGCACTCTTCTGCCTTTCTCAATAACAGTGATGGCAAAATATTCAAAGAGGTCTAGGAAGAAAAGTTGTATGAAGGATCTCCAAACATCCAGGGAAAAGTGGGAGTAATGTGAATAGGATTCACTGAGAAGAGTTTCATTAAATTTTTTTCCTAAATGTTCTCACAATATCCCTTTCCAATACATTTGCCCACTTCATAGGCACTTATTTTCAGGTATCACAGAAGTTTGAACCTGAACCTGAATCTGTTTATACTGGCTAGAGTTGTGTTGAATGCTACTTCAACCACAGAGAAAGAGGGTTCTCCTTTAGAAGAAACAGAATTATACAATTAGAAGCCACCAAAAGCATGGATTCTCTTCTGCTTTGGGAAGGTCTTCTAAGCCAGCATAATCAAAGCTCTGTTCAACCATTCAACCTCTCATTCCAGGCACATTATTTAAATGGTGGTTGCAAGAAACACTTTGGGACTAGGCTCACCAAAACTTGGTGATAACAGGGAATGTCAGAGGGATTCATTGACCCAAGTTTCCTTAAATTTTGTGGGTTCACATTCTTTGCAATACTCACTTCCCTTGCATTTTGACACTTTCTTTGTATTGATGTTTAGCAATGACATAGAGGCTTGAATCTGAAACTGAATTTCCCATGCTGCTAGGAGTCCTGTTGATTGGTACTCCAACCACAAACAAAGAAGAGGATTCTTCTTTTGAACAGAGTGAATTAAAGCAATTAGAATCTCCAAGAACACAAAGATACTCTTCTGTTGGGAAACTCTTCTAAGCCAGCATATTTACAAATGACTGTATAGTCCTTCAATGTGACATCGCAGGCACATTAACAAAATGCTGGTACCAAGAAATACCTAAAAACTAGATTCAACAAATTGTGGAGGGAATGGAGGAATGTTATGGGAATTGATTCACCCAAGTTCCCTTGATATTTTTTATCCACCTTTTTCACAATGATCTCTTTAATTGCATTCTCTGGCTTCATAATAACTGTTGTTTAACACTGAAATAGATATTTGAAAGTTAAAGAGAGTCTACACATGAATGGAAGAATTATGTTGAATCCTATTTCAAGCACATACAACACAGAGGGTTCTTCTTTAAAACAGAGTGAATTTTATGAAGTTAAATACACTATCACAAACCACTTTTTTTCTTATTCTTTCAAGCTCTACTCAACCAGCACATTCAATATAGTCTTCAGCCATATCACATCAGAATAATAACAAAATATTCAAATTTGTCTAGGAATAAAAAGTTGTATGTAGGGTCACAGAACATTGAGGGGCAAGAGGTAAGTATTTCAAAAGGATGCATTCAGTAAAATTTGTTGGAATTCTTTCCTATGACTTTCTCACAATGTTTCTTTCCAATATATTTGCCCGACCCTGCTAACTGATTTTACAAATGGCACAGAAGTTTGAAATTGTGACTGAATCTACCTGTTCTGGGAAGAGTTCTTTTGAATGCTACTTCAACCACAAAGCAGAGGGTTCTCCTTTAGAACAGTGTGAATTAATGGGATCCAAGATGGCAGAGTAGAGGAGACACTGTTTCTGGCTGTTATTTGCATGAATCCATGAAAGCTATCATGCAGCTTCTCCACAGGCTCGCCTTGATGGAACACAACATCTCAGAGCCTGTGACAGGACCCCATGCAGCAGATTTTCACAGAATCCACCAAAGCTGCAAACACTGAGCAGAACTCAGAGCCTCTGTGTTTCGGTAAGACCCCAGACTCTGGTCCCAAAGCCAGCAGTTTGAGCACACATGCAACTCTCAAGCAGCGGAGTAGAAACACCAATTCAGCATCTCTGAAAAGTGGCAGAATGCCAAACTATTCTCTGCTCTCAGCCAATTCACTGGACCGTGTTCTAGCCATAGCACGAGGACATCCCAGCTCCCCCCACCTCACCAGATACCCCAATGCAGGAAACAGATGGACTACATCTTTGAAAACTTTTCTTGTCATCCTTTGGTGGGTGTGGCTACCAGCATGGATCTTTGACTGTACAGGTGATGTATTGTTGATATTGAGAACTGTCAACATTGTCCTTCCCCTCAAAGGAGGGATCCTGGAACTATACTATAAGTCTCTAGGATAAAAATAACAACACACCAGTCCCACAGAGCAAGAAAGATATGCGAGCAACATGAAAAGACAGGAAGAAATTACCACAAAAAATTCAAGACAGCACATTATTATAAGAATTAATAGAAACAGCAGAAAAAATAACAGAGAATGATTTCAGGATTTACATGATTTAGATGTTTTGGAATCTCAAAGAAGACATTAGATAGCAAATACAGACATTGGAAGATCACTTTTACAGTGAGCTACATAAATAAATCCAAGAAGCAAACGATCACCTCTACAGGGAGACAGAAGTTGTAAAAAACATAAACAAAAAGAAATAATTGAAATGAAAGAAATAATAAACTAAATTAAAAACACAAATGAGAGCATCACCAGCAGAGTAGACAACCTAGGAGGTAGAACATCAGACAGCGAAGACAAAGTATATCATCTTGAAAAGAACGTAGACAGCACAGAGAAAATGATAGGAAACCAAAAGTAGAACATCCGAGAAATATGGGGTAGCATAAAGAGCAATTGGGATAGAGGAAGGCAAAGAGGTACAAACCTAAGGAATGAGCAATCTGTTTAATGAAATAATATCAGAAAACTTTCCAGACACAAAGAATGAAACAGAAATCCAAATCCAAAAAGCCTACAGGATGCCGGATGTGCAAAATCACAACAGATCCACACCAAGACTCATTATAATGAAAATGCCCAGCATACAGAATAAGAAGAGAATTTTAAAAGCCACAAGAGAAAGGAATCATATTACATATAGGAGTAAACCAATTAGGATAACCACAGATTTTTTAACACAAACACTGAAAGCTACATGATCCTGGAAAAACATATTTTAAACACTGAAAGATAATGGGTTTCAACCAAGAATCTTGTATCTAGAAAAACTAGGCTTCAGATTTGAAGATGAAATATAAACCTTCCACAATAAAGGAAAGTTAAGAATGGACAGCTAGAAAACTGGCACTACAAAACATCTTTGGCAAAATATTTCAGGAAAAGGAAATGAAAAACAACAATGAAAACTAACAGAGTGAGGTAGAACACTAAAAGAAAAAAACTAATCAAAGAGGAAAAAAAAACAAGTCAAGTTATGTAACAAAAATAAACAAATATGGCTGGAAATACAACCCATGTCTCAATAGTAACCCTAAAAGTTAATGGTATAAACTCACCAATCAAAACACATAGGCTAGCAGATTGGATTTTTAAAAGAGCCAACATTATGCTGCCTACATGAGACTCATTTGATAGGAAAAGATATACACAGACTGAAAGTGAAAGATTGGGAAAAATCATACCACTCACGTGGACTGTGGAAGCAAGCAGGGGTCTCCATATTCAAAAAAGTAGACTTCAAGCCAAAGTTAATCAAAATGGATAAAGTTGGACACTACATACTGGTCAAGGGAACCATACATGAACAAGAGAAAACAATCATAAATATTTATGCCCCCAACAATGGTGCAGCTATGTTCATCAAACGAACTCTTCTCAAGTTCAAGAGTCAATTTGACCACAACACAATAATCTTGGGTGACTTTAACAAACCTCTCTCACCAATGGACAGATCTTCCAAACAAAAGTTGAATAAAGAAACTATAAAGCTCAATAACACTATTAATAACTTAGACTTAAGTGATATATATAGAATATATCAACCAACATCAATTGGATACACTTTCTTTTCAGCAGCACTTGGATCCTTCTCAAAAATAGACCATATAATATGCTACAGGGCAACTCTTAGCAAATAAAAAGAAGTAGAGACACTACCATGCATTTTATAAGATCATAATGGAATAAAATTGGAAATCAATGATATGATAAAGAATAAAAAATTCTGCATCACATGGAGACTGAACAATATGCTACTGAATGAACAATGGGTTACATAAGACATCAAGGAGGAGATTTAAAAACTCATGGGGTAAATGAGAACACAGACACAACATATGGAAAATTCTGGGACACTATGAAAGCGTACAAAGAGGAAAATTCATTGCATGGAATTCATTCCTTAAAAGAAGAAAAAGTCAACAAATAAATGACCTCACACTATATCTCAAAGTCATAGAACAAGAAAAATAAAGTAGAAAAAGCAGTAGAAAGCAATAAATAATTAAAATGAGAGCTGAAATCAATGAAATTGAAACAAAAGAAACAATTGATAAAATAAAACTAAAAGTTAGTTCTTTGAAAAAATAAATAAGATTGACAGACCCTTAGCCATGCTAATGAAGAGAAGGAGAGAGAGAAACCAAATTACTAGCATATGTGTTGAAAAAGGCAATATCACAACAGACACTACAGAAATACAGAAGATAATTAGAAATTATTTTGAAACTTTATACTGTAATAAAATAGAAGACAGTGAAAGCATTGATAAATTCCTTAAGTCATATGATCTGCCCAGATTGAGTCAGGAAGATATACATAACTTAAACAGACCAATATCAAGTGAGGAAATATAAGAAGCCATCAAAAGACTACCAACCAAGAAAAACCCAGGACAGGATGGATACACAGACGACTTCTACAAGATCTTTAAAGAAGAACTAATACCAATACTCTTCAATTTATTTCAGGAAATAGAAAAAGGGGGAACACTTCCAAACTCATTCAATGAGGCCAATATCACCCTAAATTCAAAACCAGAAAAAACACTTTAGAGAAAGAAAACTTCAAACCAATATCTCTAATGAACATAGATGCAAAAATCCTCAATAAAATTATGGCAAACCAAATATAAAAACATATCAAAAAGATCATGCACCATGATAAAGTGGGATTTATCCCAGGGATGCAAGGTTGGTTCAACATACAGAAATCAATAAATGAAATTCAACACATCAATTGACTTAAAGATAAGAATCATATGATCATCTCGATAGACACAGAAACAGCATTTGACAAAATACAGCACCCCTTTATGTTCAAACCACAAGAAAAACTAGGGATAATAGGAACATATCTCAACATTGTAAAGGCTATTTACCCTAACCCTCAGGACAACATCATTCTAAATGGAGAAAAATTGAAAAATCTGGAACAAGAAAGGGATGCCCTCTCTCACCACTTGTATTCAAGATAGTTCTTGGAACACTGACCAGAGAAATTAGACAGATGAAAGAAATTAAAAAAATAAGTGTAGGGAAAAAAAAAACTTAAACTAGCATTATTTGCTGACAATATGATTTTATACCTAGAAGACCCAAAAAACTCCACCAGAAAACTTCTAGAACTAGTAAATGAATTCAGCAGAGTAGCAGGGTATAAACTCAACACCCATAAATCAAAGGCATTTCCATATATCAGTGACAAATCCTCTGAGAAGGAAATGAGGAAAACTACCCCATTCACAATAACCTAAAAAAGATACTTGGGAATCAACTTAACAAAAGAGATGAAACATCTATACAATGAAATCTACAGAAACTTAAAGAGATAAATAAAAGAAGACCTTAGAAGATGGAAAGATCTACCTTGCTCATAGATAGGCAGAATTAATATTATCAAAATGTCCATACTACCAAAAACACTATACAGGTTTAATGAATTTCTGATCAAAATCTCAATGGCATTCCTCAGAGAAATAGAAAAGGCAATAATGAAATTCATCTGGAAAAATATGAGATCCAGAATAGCTAAAGCCATTCTAAGCAGGAAGAGCAAAGCAGGTGGTATCACTATGCCAGACCTTAAACTGTACTACAAAGCAATAGTAACAAAAAATAGCATGGTACTGGCACCAAAACAGGCTGGTAGGCCAGTGGTACAGAATAGAGGACACAGATACTAACCCACAAAATTACAATTATCTTAAGTGAGACAAAGGTGCCAAAAACATGCACTGGAGAAAAGATAGCATCTTTCACAAATGGTGCTGGGAAAACTGAAAATCCATATGCAACAAAATGGAATTATACCCCTGTCTCTCACCATGCACAAAACATAACTCAAAATGGATCAAGGACCTAGGAATTAAACCAGAGACTCTAATAGAAGAAAAATTAGGCCCTAATGTCCATCATGTGGGATTAGGCCCCAATTTCCTTAATAAGAATCCTATAGCACAATAATTTAAAACAAGAATCAATAAATAATATAGAATCAAACTAAAAAGTTTTTCTCAGCAATAGAAACAATCTGTTAGGTGAATAAAGAGCCTACATATTGAGAGAAAAATTTTACCCCTCACACATCAGATAGCGCACTAATCTCTAGGGTATATATAGAACTCAAGAAGCTAAGCACCAAAAAATCAAATAACCCAATCAATAAATGGGCCAAGGACCTGAACAGACACTTCTCAGAAGAGGATGTAAAATCAATCAACAAATTTACAAAAAAAATGCTCATCATCTCTAGCAATCAGAGAAATGCAAATCAAAACTATTCTAAGATATCATCTAACTTCAGTCACAATGGCAACTATTATGAAGACAAACAACAAGTGTTGGCGAGGATGTGGGGGAAAAGGTACACTCATATGATTGCTGGTGGGACTGCAAATTGGTGAAGCCAATTTGGAAAGCAGTATGAAGATTCCTTGGAAATCTTGGAATGGAACCACCATTTGACCCAGCTATTACTCTTCTCAGACTATACCCAAAGGTCATAAAAACAGCATACTACAGGGACACAGCCACATCAGTGTTTATAGCAGCACAATTCACAATAACTAAACTGTGGAGTGAACCTAGATGTCCTCCAGTGGATGGATGGATTAAAAATGTGGCATTTATACATGATGGAATATTACTCAGCATTAATAAAGAACAAAATCATGGCATTTGCTGGTAAATGGATGGCGTTGGAGAATATAATGCTAATTGAAGTTAGCCAATCCCCCCAAAACCAAATGCCAAATGTTTTCTCTGATATAAGGGAGGTGACTCATAGTGGGGTAAGGAGGAAAAGCATGGGAGGATTAGATTAATTCTAGATAGGGAAGAGGGATTGGAGGGAAAGGGAGGGTGAAGGGGATTGGCAAGATGGTGGAAAGTGATGGTCATCATTATATAAAGTACATGTATGAAGACTTGAATTGGGTGTCAACATTCCTTATATACAAACATAGATATGAAAAATTGTGTTAAATATGTGTATTAAGAATTATAATGTTAAAAAGTACATATATAATGACATAAATTAACGTGAACATACTTTATATACAGAGATAAAAAATTGTGCACTGTATATGTAATAAGGATTGTAATGCATTCCACTGTTATTGTATATTTTAAAAAATAATAAAATTTTAAAAACAGTGTGAATTAATGCCAGTAGAAGACTCTAAATCATGCAGATTCTCTTCTCCTATAGCACAGGAATTTGCTATTCAAAGCAGAGTTCTGCCATTCAATATCACATTGCAGGCACTTAACCTAAATGGTGGTAGTAAGAAATACCTTGTAGTAGGTTCAATAGACTTTGAGGGATAAAATTGTTATGTGAATTCATTCACCAAGGTATCCTAGAAATCTGTTGGTTCACATTTTCCACAATACTCACTTCAATTGCAGTTTCCCGTTCCCCAAGAACTGTTGTTTAACAACGGAACAGACTCTTGAAACTGAAACCTAATCTTCCGGTGCTGGGAAGTGTTTTGTTGAATCTATTTCAAGGACAAACAAAGCAGAGGTTTCTCCTTTAGAACAGATGAAGTACAAACTGTTAAATCACACAGATTATCTCTGCACTGGGAAGCTTTTAAGCCAGCATATTCAAAACGGGGTTCAGCCATTCAACAAAATATTGCAAGCACATTATTTAAATTCTAGCAGCAGGAAAGACCTTCAGATGAGGCTTACCAAATGTTGTTGGGTACAAGGGAATATTAAGGGTATTCCTTTCCAAATTTGCTTGACATTCCTTGCCCCCCCCCTTTTTTTTTTAACAATACTCACTTATATTGCAGTTTCCCCCTTATACAAAGTGATGTTTAAGAGTGGCAAAGATGCTTGAAACTGAAACTGAATCTGCCCATGCTGGGAAGAGTTCTGTTGAATGATACTTCAACCACAAACAAAGTAGAGGATTCTTCTTTTGAACAAGTGAATTAAAACAATTAGAAGCTCCAAAAACACATGGATTGTCTTCTGTTCAGAAGCTCTTCTAAGCCAGCATATTTACAAAGTGTTGTACAACCCTTCAAAATCACATTGCAAGCACATTTATTTAAATGGTAATACCTAGAAATACCTAGAAACTAGACTCACCAAAATGTGGACGGGACTGATGGATATTATGGGGATTGTTTCACCAAAGTTCCTTTCTTATTTGTTGGCCCACCTTTTTCACAATGCTCACTTCAATTGCATTTCCTCGCTTCATAATAACTGATATTTGACAATGAAACAGGAAACTGAGTCCATGCATGCAAGAAACAATTTTTCTAAATGCTACCTCAAGCACATACAATGCAGAGGATTCTTCCTTAAAATAGAGTCAATTGTAGCAAGTTGTGTCTGCTATCACAACCACTTCTGTTCTGTTATTGCAAGCTCTACTCAACCAGCAGATTCAAAGTAGACTTCATCCTTTTCCCATCAGGGATATAGTGAAGCCAGACTTACAGGGAGGTAGTTAGTTAGGTAAATTGGGTCTAATATTGAGTAAGATAAATAAAATGGAGGCCATTTTAGAGAATGGAGTTCAGGAAAGCAGAGCAGCACTTGAGGAAATTGAAATGTTAATGTCCCCAAGGCCCAGAACCCATCCTAAGGAACTGTTAATGAAACATCTCCCAGAAAATAGGGAAGTGCTAATCAAAAGCCACCACAGGCCCTTCCTGCCCAGATTACTCCTTCAGCCCACTTATCTCCCACCTTTTGGGCCTTCCCACCTGCATTCTACCACTGCAAGATAAAGGGAAACAAAGGACAGGAGTGTGGGAAAGCTAAAAGAAGACATTAGCTATAAAAGAGGGAAGATCTCCCTCTTCCACGGATTCTGCCTTTTGAGTCCCCTTCTTCCTCCAGGGAGAAGTCTTTTCTGCTATCCTTTAATAAATCCTTCTACTTTCCACTCTACACTTGCCTTGGCATGCTTGTCTGGTGTTATACTTCAGCATTCCGGGAAGCAAGGACTTGTCACCAGTAAACAGCAGTAACAGATTGGAGGTCCCCACCAAGACCTACACCAAGGTAAGCACCTCTTCATGCACCTGAAATCTGTCTGAGTTGCATCTTTTTCTCTTTTTCTTTCTGGAGGGTGATGTGGGCACCCAACAACTATTCAAACACAACTAGTGCAATGGCCACTCTTCAAGACTCAGGTGAGAGGTTTCCAGGCCTAGGCAGCTCTCAATCACCTGTTCAATACAGAGCAGGCATGTTGGATTCTTCCAAAGCTGCTTCCCACTTTTCTGACTGGGCCCAGAGAGCAATTGTCATGAGTACACAATTTCCCTAATCCTGATCTGCCTTGGATGCATGGAGATGGAGGAAGGAGTTTGGGACAACTGTGGAATTCCAGTCTGGGTTACACTCAGATGTATTTCTAAGGTTCCTTTCTCTTGAACCCCCTCCTAACAGCCCTAAGGGGTATCTAGGGTGATTGGTAGATGAATGGCAGTGAGAGAAAGCCTCAATTACATTTGCCTCCATGTAGACTACACAACACTCCCAACTCTGCATCCATTCTTTCCTGGATGCTTCCCTTCCTTCGCTCATCAGAAACACTAGCAATTCAGGTTGTAGGACTGAGAACGACATGGGATAATTAATAAAATGGTGCCTGGGTTCCCTTCATGTGCATAGGTAATTTTCACTAGTCTGGTTCAAAATTTCCCATTACCGCTCTGATGTTTAAAATGTACTGTGTTCTCTTTAAGCTGCTAGAGGGGCATTCTTAGAATCAACATTTCCAGGAGTCCCTCTGATAGAAAGTGCTATATGCTTTACCTGGTAGACATCCCTCACCCTCAGGAGATTCATTTAGTCTACAGGGAAAAAGGCAAACAAGAAGAGTGGGTGATTCTTTTTTGCTGTGGGTTTTATAGTAGTGGCAGGGAGGAAAGCAGTAATGCCATTAAGTCTAAATCATCCCAGGGTCTCTGGCACAGGGCAAACTGGGACCCCAGCACTTTGCCAAAGGGGACCAGGAACAACTTTGGCAAAGCAAGGTGAGAGATAGGTTTTCTGGACTGTAAGGAAGCTCAAGCTTAGGGAGACGTCCCTAATTAGAACAATTTTCACTGGTGTGGGAACCTGAGTACTTTTTTTTCTCTCTCTCTTCTCACTTAGATGGTAGCTTCTCTCTCCAAGAGGCTTGGTACACCATTTACCTGCATATTGAAAAATTGGGATAAGTTTGACCCACGACGCTCAAGAAAAAATGCACCTGATTTTCTTCTGCCACCAGGCCTGGCCACAATCAAACTCCCTGTTGGAGAATCCTGACCATCAGAGGGAAGGAACAAGTTTAATACAATTTTACAGCTTGATAAATTTTGAAAAAGGGAAAAGAAATGGTGTGAGGTGCCATATGTCCAGGTTTTCTTTGCCCTAAGGGAAAACCCCAAATTATGCCAACAATGTAAAGTAGACTTAGCTATGATATCTGCCATGAAGAGAGAAAATCTTAAGGAATCACCTACTGGGGAGAAAGAATCAGGAGGACCCAGAAAATCTCCATCTCTTGTTGATGTGCAGCAGCGGCCCTCCTGTCCTCCATACCTGGCCTTTCTGCATCTGCCCAATAGACAGATCAAATATATTACCTCTCGAGGAGATGCCAGGAGGAGAATTTTGACCATTCAAAGTACATACCCCCTTCTCCCTTCAAGACATAAGACAGATAAAAACAGACTTGGGGAGATTTTGGAGGACCCAGATAAATTTATTGAAGTATTTCAAAACGTATGCCAGGTGTTTGACCTCACCTGGAAAGATATTATGCTATTACTCAACCAGACTTTGACTTCCAATGAGAAGGAAGCAGCCCTAAAAGCAGATGAACAGTTTTGGGATAACCTTGCTCATGCCCCAGCAGCACAGACTAGGAGCAAACCCAATTATCCATCTGGAGCACAGGCAGTTCCCAGAAATGATCTTGACTGGGACCCAAGGAGGCTTGGAAAATTATACATTTTCAAATGTTGGTCCTTGAGGCCCTCAGGAGAATCAATCAAAAGCCCATTAACTATTATAAGGTTTCAGAAATTATTCAGGGCCTCCAGGAAAGCCCTGCTATTTTCATGGAGAAACTCAGGGTGGCAATGAGAAAATACACCACCATGGATCCTGAGTCCACAGAGGGCCACATACTTTTAAAGGACAAATTTATTACTCAGTCAGCCCCAGATATTTGGAGGAAGTTACAAAAATTGGCATATGGCCCTGTTCAATCAAACATTCTCCTACTTGCTATTTCCATTTCTTTATAATAGAGATCAAGAAGAAAAGAAGGAGAAAGAGCACAGAAACAGAAAAAGAAATGAAGCGCTGGTATTAGCTCTTAGAGGAGTAACCTCCCAGGGTGAAAAAGGAGGAAAATGAAATGCTTCTCAATCCACAAAAAGGACTTGTTTCCATTGTGGAGAGGAAGGACATTTCAAACAGGATTGCCCGATAGCCAAGCAACCACCACGAAAGCCCTGCCCTAAATGTCAAGGCAATCCCTGGAAGAGTGACTGTCCTCAGGGATGTACGTCCTTGAAGCCAGACTCCTCCACACAGGCCTGACAGGGCCCAGGCTCAATTCTGGCTCCCATAACTTGTATCACCTCACGTGAGCCCTGGGTATGCTTCTCCATAGGGAGCCAAGAGGTCAACTTCCTCTTAGATACTGGTGCCAGTTATTCTGTACTCACTTCTTACCCTGGACCTCTTTTCTCTAATACTATAATGGTACAAGAAGTGTCTGGAAGGCCTATTACCATAAAGTTTACTTCCCCACTGAATTTTGAGTGGGATGGGGTGACGTTTTCTCATGCATTTCTGATTGTCCCAGAATGTCCTACCCTTTTATTTGGAAGAGACTTACTTTCAATATTTCAGAAGTCCATTACAATGAATTTGGAACCACGAGGACCATTATGTTTGACTTTATTAGAATGTAATATAAACCCTAAAGTTTGGGCTACTGAAGACAAAATTGGACTGGAAAAAAGTGATGTTCCAATCAAAATAGTCTTAAAAGATCCTTCTGTCTTTCCACATCAGAGTCAATATCCCCTAAACCCAAAGGCAAAAAAAGGGCTTATCGAAGATCATTCAGAATCTCAAAAGACAGAAAATTTTAGTGCCCTGCAACAGCCCATGTGACACACCCATTTTAGGAATACAAAAACCCAATGGGGAATGGCAACTAGTTCAGGACCTGAGAATAATTAATGAAGTAGTTATTCCTCTCCATTCTGTTATCTGAGATTCCAGCAGCCACTCCTTGGTTTACTGTGTTATATTTAAAGGATTCCTTTTTCTGTATACCCTTAGACTCCCAATCACAATAACTGTTTGCCTTTGAGGAGAGATAGTGGATCTCAATTAAATTGGACAGTATTGCCCCAAGGGTTCGGAGAGAGCCCTCATTTTTTTTGGCCAAACCCTAGCTAAGGACTTAACAGAATTCAAAGATAAAACATCTCTGACTGTTCTACAATATGTAGATAAGATACTTTTATGTGCCACCACTCAAAAGGAATGTCAGGAAGCCACTAAAGAACTTTTAAAATTCTTAGTTGAAAAGAGCTATAAAGTTTCATAGAAAAAAAGCTCAATTGTGACAAAAACAAGTTCAATATTTAGGATTACAACTGTCTCAGGGAACCCACAAACTAGGACCAGAAAGAATAACCCCTATAGGACAATCCTCTACCTCAAGCCATAAGGCAACTTAGAGGCTTCCTAGGAATAACTTGATACTGGAGACTTTGGGTCCCTGGATATGGGAAATTAGTTAAGCCTGTTTATAGTCTCCTCAAAGAAACACTATGCCAAGGAACAACTTCCTTGATATGGAAACAAGAACATATTAAAGCCTTTAAGGCATTGAGAGGAGCCTTACTCCAAGCCCTTGCCCTCAGCTTACCTACTGAACAAAAATTCAACCTATTTGTCACTGAGAGAGGAGGAACAGCCTGGGAGTGGTCACATAAAAGAAGGGATAAGCTCAACAGCCAGTAGCTTATCTCAGTAAGGAGCTTGACCTAGTGTCTCCAGGATGGCCTCGCTGTTTACTAGTCCCTGAGGCAATAAAAATCACCTGGGAAGAGACCTTATTGTCTATACTTCCCATGATCTCTCAGGGATTTTAAATAAAAATGATAACTATGGCTCTCAGACAATCACCTTCTAAAATATCAAATCTTACTTTTAGATGGACCTGTAACTCAAATAAAGACTTGCTCTAATTTAAACTCAGCCACCTTACTCCCAGAGAAATTAGAGGGAAATCCTGAACATGACTGCCAACAAGTCCTAGCTATAAATTACTCAGCCCGGGAGGACCTTCAAAACCTTCCCCTGTCCAATTCAGACCTCACCATGTTCACAGATGGGAGTTCCTTTATGAAACCAGGAAAACACAAAGCTGGATATATTATGGTGACTTTACATGACACCATAGAGGCACAATCTTTGCCCCCAGGCACAAGCTCACAACTAGTTGAATTGATAGCCCTAACAAAAGCACTTGAAATAGAGAAACAACAGAGAATTAATATTTACATTGACTTTAAATTCGCCTACCTAATCCTGCATGCACGTGCAGCAATTTGGAAGGAAAGAGAATTTCAAACAACTGGGGGAACATCCATAAAGAACTATGAGCAAATCTTAAAACTGCTAGAAGCTGTTCATTTACCCAAAGAGGTAGCAGTAATTCATTGTCAAGGACACCAAAAAGGGATAGATAAAATAGAAGGAAATAGGCTAGCAGACCAACAAGCCAGAGGCTGCTAAGGGAAATTTATAGATAACAACCTTAGTCCCTTTGATATGGACAGGCCCTCTCCCAGAGATAAGACTTCAATATACCCAGGAGGAAACACACAGGAGGTATTTTACCCTCTGGATGGATTCAAATGGAAGATGACTAATTTTATTTACCTGCTAATTCCCAGTGGAAAATTTTACATACCCTACACCAATCTTTCCACCTAGGAGAATAAAAAACTCTCAAATTAACCCGAGAGATATTTGAAGGAAAAAATATTTCAAAGACCACCCACCAAACAGTCAAAGCCTATGAAACATTCCAAAGAAATAATCTGTTCAATTATGTCAAGAAGTCCCCAGGATTACAAAAGATGGGACAGTTCCCTAGGGAGGACTGGCAACTTGATTTTACTGACATGCCCAAGAGTAATGGATTCCAATATTTATTAGTCATGATAGATTCTTTTGATGGGTGAACTGAAGCCTACCCCTCCCAAACTGAACAGACAGGAGAGGTAGTCAAGGCATTATTACACGAAATAATTCCACGATTTAATATCTAATTCTCTCCTTCCACCACCCACACCATCAACATGTCACAGGTATAAAGATGGTTACTATCAAATTTGGGATGGAGATTTATGGCTCACTCCCACTATTGGGAATTTAAACTAAGAAGCCCCAAGCCATTGGGAACGGTGAAACCATACCTATGACAAATGGCCTAATGCTACTCGAGAGTTAGGATGGACTCCAGAGACACTATACCAACAAGTTATAATTTTACAAGCCAATGATTGGTTTGGAACAGATTGGCTCTCTAGACCTAAAATTATTTGGCCAGCACCCAATGGGACTCAATGGATATGTGGAACTAACTTATGACCCTGGCTTCCCTCAGGCTGGATAGAGAGATGTACTGTTGGGTATCCTTGGATGCAGGGCAGATAGACCTCAAATATAAAACAGCCAGCAAACCTCTCCAATCTCAAACATAGATGGGGACAATCTGTGTTTCATTGATATGATCATCTAGCTTCACTGTTTATCCCACAAATTGGTTTATAAGATGTAATGTGGCATGTAGAGACTTTAAACAATTATACTAAAACTGCTCTCCATGAGGTTGAGGAAAGTATTTCTCTCCTTAACACTGAAGTAACACTTATGAAGAAGGCCATCTTACAAAACCGGATGGTTTTAGATGTCCTCAAGGCCGCTCAAGGAGGTAATTGTGCCATTATTAAAATTGAATGTTGTGTTTACATCCCTGACAATTCTGGCAATGTGACTAATATCCTTAAAGATTTAGATGCTCAGATAGAAGCCATGTCCTCGCCAACCTTTTCAATGGGAACAATTTTAGGTCTTGGTCCTCTGGTACTTCCTGGGGAAAACATTGTTAGTTTCTGTCATTGTCATCATACTCATTGGCATATTACTAAATTTTGGCATCTATTGTTGCATTAATCTCATTCCAGTACTAATAACTTCTTGTTTCTCTTATAGACCACCCATCACTCAAATGAGCCTTCAGCTTGTTACTTCTCAATTGAACTTCTATTATGGACCACTCAATAGACCCGATTTTTTAAAAAGGGGACTCCATAACTGCTTGCTCAACACCACCCACTTTCAGTTCAAAGAAGCCAGAATGGTCATTGCCCCCCTTTTCTTATAACATTAAGGAGTTCCTAAAATTAGAGGGGGGAAAGAAGCCAGATTTACAGAGAGGTAGTAAGTGTAGTTAGGTAA
Source organism: Ictidomys tridecemlineatus (assembly GCF_052094955.1). Classification (NCBI taxonomy): domain Eukaryota; kingdom Metazoa; phylum Chordata; class Mammalia; order Rodentia; family Sciuridae; genus Ictidomys; species Ictidomys tridecemlineatus. The sequence goes on from NC_135485.1 coordinate 86,454,916, forward strand.
ATTGGGTCTAATATTGAGTAAGATGAATAAAATGGAGGCCATTTTAGAGAGTGGAGTCTAGGAAAGAAGAGCAGCACTTGGGGAAATTGAAATGTTAATGTCCCCAAGGCCCAGAACCCATCCTAAGGAACTATTAATGAAACAGCTCCCAGCAAACAGGGAAGTGCTAATCAAAAGCCACCACAGGCCCTTCATTCCCAGATTATTCCTTCAGCCCACCTATCTCCACCTTTTGGGCCTTCCCACCTGCATTCTGTCACTGCAAGATAAAGGGAAACAAAGGACAGGAGTGTGGGAAAGCTAAAAGAAGACATTAGCTATAAAAGAGGGAATATTTCCCCTTTCCATGGATTCTGCCTTTTGTGTCCCCTTCTTCCTCCAGGAGAAGTTTTTTCTGCTGTCCTTTAATAAAGCTTCTACTTTTCACTCTACACTTGCCTTGGCGTGCTTCTCTGGTGTTACTTCAGCATTTGGAAGCAAGGACTTGTCACCAGTAAATAGCGGTAACATTAGCAATATACTTAAATTGGTCTAAGAAGAAAAAGTTGTATGTAGGATCACCAAACATTGAGGGGAAAGATGGAAGAATGTGAGCAGAGTGCATTTAGTGATGTTTCAGTAAAAGTCTTTCCTAAAACTTTCTAACAGTATTCCTTTCCAATCCATTTCCCCAATTCTGAACAGATATTCACCAATAGCACAGAAACTTCAAACTGAAACTGAATACACCAGATCTGGGAAGAGTTCTCTTGAATTCTTTTTCAACCACAAACAAAGCAGAGAGTTCTCCTTTAGAACAGATCAAATTCATGCAAGTAAAATCTGTTAAACACATGGATTCTCTTCTGCACTGAGAATCTCTTCTAAGACAGCATATTCAAAGAGCAATTCAGCCCTTCAACATCACATTTCAAGCATATTATTTAAATGGTACTAGCAAGAAAAACCTTGGGACTAGGCTCACCAAAATTTGGGGAAAAGAGGAAATATTATGACGATACATTCACCAAAGTTTCCTTAAAATTTGATGGTCCACCTTTTTCACAATACTCACTTCATTTGTATTTTCCCACTTTCTAAAATGTGATGTTTAACAATGTAACTGAAACTGAAAATGTCCATGAATAAAGAACTGTTTTAAATGCTACTTTAAGCACACACCAAGCAAAGGATTCTCCTTTAAAAGAGAGTGAATTCTAGCAAAATAAAGTTGCTAGCACAAACTGCTACTGTTCTGTTCTTACAAGCTTTACTGAGCCAGCACATTGAAAGCAGAGTTCAGCTTTTCCCCATCACAGGAATGGCAAAATATTCAAATTGGTCTAGGAATAAAATATTGTATGCAGAATCACCTAACATTGGAAAGAGGAAAGAATGTGAAAAGATGAATCTGGTAAACGTTCATTGAAATTCTTTTCTAGAACTTTCTCACATTTTTTTTTCAAATGCATTTGCCAGCTTTCTTTGAACTGACATTTAACAATGGCAAAGATGCTTGAAACTGAAACTGTATCTCCCAATGCATAGAAGAGTTATGTTGACTGCTACTTCTAATACAAAGAACATGGTTCTTGTTTAGAATAGAGTGAATTCATGCAAGTAGACATTGCAAAAAAAGGGATTCTTTTCTGTACTGAGAAGATCTTCTGAGCCAGCATATTCAAAGCGGGTTTCAGTCCTTCAACATCATATTGCAGGCACATTGTTCCAATGGTGGTAGTAAGATAAATCTTTGGACTAGGCTCACCAAATTTTGTGGGGAATGAGGGAATGTTATAAGGATATATCACCAAACTTTTCTTGAAATATGTTGGTGCAGTTTTTTCATAATTCTCACTTTAATTTCATTTTCCCACTTCCTACAAACTGATGTTTAACAACAGCACAGGCTCTTGAAAATGAAACTGAATCTGTCCATGCAGGGAAGAATTCTGTTGAATGCTACTTCAAGCACAAACAAAGCAGAGGGTTCTCAATTAAAACAGAGTGAATCTAGCAAGTTAAAGTTGCCAGCACAAACTGCTCTGTTCCATTCTTGCAAGCTCTACTCAGCTAGCACATTCAAAGCAGACATCATCTTTTTCCCATCACAGTGATGGCAAAATATTCAAGTTGGTCTGGGAGGAAAAAGTTATTTGTAGGATAACCAAACATTGAAGAGATAGAGGGAAGAATGCAAACTGGATTTATTAAATAAAATATCATTTGAATTCTTTCCTATAACTTTCTCCCAATGTTCCTTTTCAATGCATTCACCCACTCCCTACAAAATTACATTTAACAATGGCACAGACATTTGAAAATGAAACCAATCTGCTCATTCAGGGAAGAAGTGTGTTGAATGCTACTTCAAGCACAAACAAAGAAGATGGTTCTCCTTTAAAACAGAGCAAGTTCTCAAAAGTTGAACTCTAGCACAAACTGCTCTGTTCTGTTTTTGCAAGCTGTACTGAGCCAGAACTTTCAAAGAAGACATCAGCCTTTCCCCATCACAGTGATGGCAAAATATTCAAATTGGTCTATGATGTAAAATTTGTATGTAGGATTACTAAACATTGAGAGTAAATGGGAAAAATGAGAATGAGATGCATCGATTAAAGTTTCATTGGAATTCTTTCCGACAACTTTCTCACAAATTTCCTATCCAATGAATTTGCCTGCTTCCTATGAGTTGATATTCAACAATGCCACAGAGGCTTTAAACTGAAACAATCTGCCCATGCTGGGAAGATTTCTATTGAATGCTATTTCAAACACACAAAAAGCAGAGGGTTCTACTTTAGAACTTAGTGAATTAATGCAAGTCAAATCTGCTAAAACACTGATTCTGTTCTGCTCTGGGAAGCTCTTCTAAGCCAGCATATTCAAAGCATGGTTCTGAAGTGGCACCCCCTTTTTTCACATAACAGTTTTAACTGGGCTTCTCCAGAAATCTTCACCATGGCTAATTTTAGGACTGTCAGCAAAAGAGTCTCTGCAAAAGAGTTCACTGTAGATAAACCCTATTTTTGTGTCGCCCTGTTTACTTGGCCAATGGCCAGGAAGATACCAGCACTCCAGGTGCTGGATACCCCCTTACTAGTTTTTCACAAACATATCCAGTATAGTAGTTTGTAGAAATGTGCAAACAAGGCCTCTGTCCTTGAGATGGGCTTCACAGAAGATAAGAGAATTGGTAACTTCTCTTATCTTCACATTTTTAAGATAAGAGAAGTTACCAATTGGGCTCCATGGACAGCTGGCAGGTGGAGGAAAGAAAGGGGAGAAGAAGCTCTCCTCTTCTCAGGTGTTGTTGAAGGGTTAACTTGCCCAAAACAGTGAGAGAAAAAGCTGCTTTTATGTGAACTTCTGAAGATTGTGAACTTCTGAGTCCCTTTACGTACTGAATATAAAATTCTGAAACTACCTGAACTCATGGTTAAGGGGATTAATGATTACCTGGCTGCAGCCAAATAAAACTGTTTCCTGCTATCTTCTGTGCCTTGAATCATTTGTCCCTTTTGTTCAAACCTTCAACATCACATTGCAGTCACATTGTTTAAATGGTGGTAGCAAGAAAAACCTTGGGATTAGACTCACCAAACTTTGGGGGGAGTAGAGTGTGTAATGTGGAATGATTCACCGAAGTGAATCATTCCACATTTTTTAAAAAAATTTGTTGGTCTCCCTTTTTCACAATACTCACTTCAATTGCATTTGTCTGCTTCCTGTGAACTTCTGTTTAACAATGGCACAGATGCTTGAAACAGAAACTGAATCTGTCCATGTAAGAAAAAATTGTTTGATTGTTACTTCAAGCACACAGACTCCCACATACATGTACACCACACAAATATTCAGACGCATCCACATACACATGTCGACAGGTTTCACACACACAGAGGCACATGCAGAGAATATCAGACAGATAAGCATACATGCAAACACTGAGACATGCATGCCCACACACACACAAAAAAAAAACACATAAAGATGCTTGCACATAATGATATTTTGTTAGATGCATGTACAAACAAGTGATAGATATATAATTCTACGCAAATGGAAAAACAGAGATCAGAACACTCTCATTGGCATACAGAGACATGCAAACACATACCCACAGACAGACATGTACATATATATATATAATCATACAACCACAGTCAGAAACACAGCCATACATTCAGACATATACATACCTATAGACATGCAAACACAGTCATACATAGATTTGAAAGTGCTCAAAGTCACAGATATGCACAGAAAGACACATTCAATGATACATGGAACACATATATGCATACATGAATACACACTGACATGTATTTACAGAGTCATGCACTCACAGCAACACAGAAACACTCACAGACATGAATAGTTACAGAGATGCTCAGAGATAGTATACATGGAGACACAAAGACACTGACATGCACACACATAGGCATACATATTAATATGCAAGCATTTATATACATACAAACATGAAAATATGAGCATATACAGACTTGCACTCATATAGACACTCCCTATAGAAATTTTCACACATATATTCATAAAGACATGATCTTTAACTCAAAAACACTCACCAATATGTACATACAGATACACAGAGAAAGAGACAAGCCCACATGCAAGCACAGAGGCATGAACACACACACACACACACACACACATACGTTCACATTCATAGATACGCACACACATATACACAGAAAAAGATGTGCACACATGCATACACAGAGATCTCAAAATATACTACAAAGCTATAGTAATTGAAGCATTCTGGTACTGGTATTAAAAACCAAAATCAGACCAATAAAGTAGAATATAAAATTCAAAAATAAATCTATGTATACAGACAAATGATTGTTTACAGAAATACCAAGAACATAAATAGGAAAATGTACATTTTTTTCAACAAGTGATGCTGGGAAAACTAGATATAAGAACACTGAAGAATAGAATAGAGCCCTACTTGTCACCATATACAAAATAAACTTAAAGTGGATTAGACTTAAGTACAACAACTTAAATAATAAAAAACTAAGAAAACATAAGGATTTGATATTGGTCTGGACAATAATATTGGTCTGGGGAACTTTCATAAAAATGAATGGAATTAGAGATCATCATGTTAAGTAAAATAAGTCAAACTCTTTGAAAATCAAACAACAAGTATATGAAAAAAATTGTCCAACAAAAACAATCATGAGGGCTGGGGATGTGGCTCAAGTGGTAGCGCGCTCTCCTGGCATGCATGCAACCCAGGTTCAATCCTCAGCACCACATACAAAACAAAGATGTTGTGTCCACAGATAACTAAAAAATAAATATTAAAATTCTCTCTCTCTCTCACTCTCTCACTCTCTCTTTTAAAAAAAAATAATCATGAGAGAAATACAAATTAAAACCACAATGGGCTGGTTTCTGGCTCAGTGGTAGAGTGCTCATGTAGCATGTTGAGGCTCTGGGTTCCATCTTCAGCACCACATAAATAAATAAATAAATAAATGAATAAATAAATAAATAAATAAATAAAATCAAGAAAAAAAGAAAATATTTCACTCCTATTAGAAAGTCTAATAGGGCAGATGGAAGGCTCGGCCGCTAGGGCACACTCAGTGCAGACAGAGGCAGCACAGAACACAGAGGCTTTGCTTCCGGGTCACCAGACCGAGCTCTGGACACAGCACAAGATCACCCCAGCACTACCCACCTCATCAAACACCCTACACAGGTAACAGATGGAATCCATCTTGGAAAACCTTACTCACCATCTATCAGTGGGTGTGGCTACCAGCCTGGTTCTGCAGCTGATCAGGTACCCAGTTTCCAACTCCCCCACTTCCAGGTGTGAAAACTCAAAATTTATCTCACAAGCTTTTGGGGGCGTAGCTATCAAAGTGAAATGACAACTGTACAGGCACCTGGTTTCCAACTCAGAGACTAAGAGTAGAGAGGCTCCAGGTAGAAGCTCAAGCCCTCTCACACTGGCTACCTCCACCACCCTGAGCACAGAGACTCAAACTAGGAATAGACAACTCTACCTACTGAAAGAAAAAAAAAAAAACAAGAGTTCTGAGAGACTTTTTATTTCCTTTCTTTCTTACTTTTCTTTTCTCGCTCTTCTCATACATTCTCCTGTACTCTTCCCCCTCTGGTCCTCACAACCTCAACATATGTGAAGCCAAGAACTTTGCATTAAATTGAACTTTAAGAACTGAATCACCAGAATAGTATTATATGAAGAAATTGCATTGGCCCCTCCTCACCCACACACACACACCTTTTTTTCTCTTATTTTCTTTCTCCCTCTCCTTTTTTTTCTTGTTATTTTTTCCATCTTTTTTATTTCCTCCCTCTATCCCACTTTCAACCTTCTAACTTTTACTATTTATAGGTAGAGTAATTTTATAAATACAGATACGGAGTTTGAATTATACATTCTTCCATAAATGACCCCTGTCTATTCATTAGAATTCTCCTCCAAAGTTGCTAAGTTAGATTAATCCCATACCCTCACGCCTTTCTCCCTTAACATAGCATCTTACCCCTGACCCTCAGTTCTCTATACACCACCAGAAATGGTATGCCTTTTATGAAAATAATGACTATATTCTAAATAATAATTGAAGCCAAAATCTGTAGACATAGAGTCTAAGTATAAATGTATTAATAATGAAAACTTGCTCAGAGATGATGTATTATTGATATTGGGAACTGTTAACATTGTTTATATCCACAAAAAAAGATTTTGGAACTATACAAGAGCAATATAGATTTATAAGGGAAAATATTAACACAACAGTCACACAGAGCTGGAAAGAAACGTGAGCAGTATGAAAAGACTAGGAAAGAAAGGACCACAAACAATGCAGGACAAGTCAACATTAGAAGAGGTAACATCTGTAGCAGAAATAATGTCAGATAAAGTTTTCAGGATATACATGGTTCAGATGATCTAGAGTCTTAAGGAAGACATAATACAGCAAATGCAGACAATGAAAGTCACTTTCAAAATGAATTACATGAACAAATCCAAGAAGCAAAAGATCAACTCTACAAGGAGATAGAGGTTATACAAAAACAAACAAACAAAAAAAAACAGTAATCCTGAAAATAAAGGAAATAATAAACCAAATTAAAAACTCAAATCACCAGCAGAGTAGAACACTTAGAAGATAGATCATCAGACAACGAAGACAAAATATATCATCTCGAAAAGAGTGTAGACAGCACAGACAGACTAACAAGAAACCACGAGCAGAATATATAAGAAATATGGGATAGCATAACGAAACAAAATTTAAGAGTTGTTGGAATATGGGAAGGTATGGAGGTCCAAACCTAAGGATTGAGCAATCTGTCCAATGAAAATGGATCAAGGACCTAGAAATTAAACCAGAGACTCTGCATCTAATAGAAGAATAAGTAGGTCCTAATCTCCATCTAGTGGGGCTAGGCTGCAACTTCCTTAATAAGATGCCTATAACACAAGAATTAAAACCAAGAATCAACAAATGGGATGGATTCAAACTAATTTTTTTTTCTCAGCAAGAGAAATAACATGTGAAGTGAATAGGGAGCCTACATCCTGGGAACAAGTTTTTACCCCTCACACATCAGATAGAGCTCTAATCTCTAGGGTATACAAAGAACTCAAAAAGCTAAACGCCAAAACAAAAAAACCTAATCAACAAATGGGCCAAGAACCTGAACAGACACTTCTCAGAAGAGGATATACAATCAATCAACAAATATATGAAAAAATGCTCATTATCTCTAGCAATTAGAGAAATTCAAATTAAAACTACTCTAAGATACCATCTCACTCCAGTAAGAATGGCAGCCATGATGAAGACAAACAACAAATGCTGGCAAGGATTCAGGAAAAAATGTACACTCATACATACATTGCTAGTGGGACTGCAAATTGATGCAGCCAATTTGGAAAGCAGTATGGAGACGCCTTGGAAAGCTGGGAATGAAACCACCATTTGAACCTGCTATTCCTCTTCTTGGACTATACCCAAAGGACCTAAAAACAGCATACTACAGGGTCACAGCCACATTAATGTTTATAGTAGCACAATTCACAATAGCTAGACTGTGGAGCCAACCTAGATGCCCTTCAATGGATGAATGGATAAAAAAAATGTGGCATATATACACAATGGAATATTACTCAGCACTAAAAAATAATAAGATTATGGCATTTGCAGGGAAATGGATGGCATTAGAGCAGATTATGCTAAATGACATTAGCCAATCCCCCCAAAAAACAAAAGCTGAATATCTTTTCTGATATAATGGGAGTGACTCACAGTGCGGTAGGGAGAAAGAGCAGGGGAAGAAGATTACCTCTACATAGGGAAGAGGGGTAGGAAAGAAAGGGAGGGAGAAGGGGAATTGCATGGATGCTGGAAGGAGACCCTCATTGTTATACAAAACACATGTATGAAGATGTGAGAAAAAAAGGAAAAAAAAGAATAGTGTTAGATTAGGTGAGAGAAGTGATGGGAGGGGAGGAGAGGGGTTGAGGGGATAGGAAGGATAGTAGAATGAAACAGACATTATTATTACTGTGTGTATATATATATATGACTGCATGACCAATATGATTCTGCAACCTGTACACTCAGAAAAATGAGAAATTATATCCCATCTGATTCAAATGTATGTTATGTCAAAGTCATCTTACTGTCATGTGTAACTAATGAAAACAAAAAATAATAATAAAAATGAAGGTCTAATACTATAAAAAGCTATAAAATAATAAATATTGGTGATAATGTGGAGAAAGGAGAGCACTTATGCACTGCTGTGGAAATATGAACTATTACAAAAATAGAAAATAGCATGGAGTTTCCTTAGAATCTTAGAAATAGAAATACCCTTTAATTCAAGAATTCCATTAGTACGTATATATCCAAAAGGAAAACAAAATTCAGTACATCAGAGATGTTTACATTCCTTTGTTTACTTTGACACTATTTAAAATATTAAAATATCCAAGGAATCAATTAAAGTGTTCATCAGTGGAGAAATGGATTAATAATAGGTTATATATATATATATATATATATATATATATATATATATATAAAATATATAACATGTTAGCCATTAAAATAACATATATATATGTATATGTGTATATATACATGCATATATATATATATATATATATCTGTCCATGTGTGTGTGTGTGTGTGTGTGTGTGTTTATATATATATATATATATATATATATATATATATATATATATATACCATTAAAATATGAAATCCTGTCATTTGCAGCAACATGAATAAACCCGGGGACATTATGTTAGATTAAAGAAGCCAAATGAAGAAATATAAATACTACACATTTTCAGTCAATTAGAAGCTAAAAGCACTGACCAAATAGAAATAAAGTGTAAAATTGTGGTTACTAGAGAGCAGGAACAGTAGAAAGGTGAACAAGACAGAGAGAAGTTGGTTAATGGGAACAAAACTTCAGTAGGACAAATTAGTTCCCCTGTTTTATAGCATACTCCAGTGACCATAGTTGATAATAATTTGCTATTGAAAATTAGAAAAGAGGATTTTGAATTTTTGCAACACAAAATTTTGAAGCAATGGATTTTACCCCGATTTGATTATCACATATATTCATATATTGAAAGATCACACTATATCTCATAAATATGTACAATTATTGTGTATCAATTAATATAAATAGTGAAAACAATACAACCAAATGAAAATGTGTTTAAAAACAAATATTGGGGCTGGGACTCTTGCCTAGCATGTGTGACGACTGGGTTTGATCTTTAGCATTGCATACAAAAATAAATAACATAAAAGCATGCTATCCATCTACAATTATAACTTTTTAAAAACACAAATATTATTTTAAAGCATTATATTTTACAAAATTTGTTATGCATCAATTTATCTCATAACATGGGATTCACAAGGAAAAAATTTGAGACCAGTTTGTATAATGTAGGTTAGGCAAGTAGAATACAAAGTTAGGTAATTGCAAGTTTTCTATGACCTTATCGATCATTGTACAATTTTTAATCTTTTGAGTAAATTAGTTACCCATTAGAGATGTTTTTTTTACTTTATTTTTTTATTTGTTCTTTGTAGTTACACATCACTACAAAATGTATTTTGACATATGCATTGCTGAAGTATAGAAATGCATTCGATTTATGAGTGCTAATTTATATCCTGCTACTTGCTGAATTCATTTATGAGTTTTAGAAGTTTTCTGATGGAGTTTATTGGTCTTCTTAATATAGAATCATGTCGTGGGCAAATAGAATTAGTTTGATTTCTTCTTTTCCACTGGAGAGTTGTGAATAGAGGAGTGACATGATCTAACTTAAAACTTGTTCTCTGTTGAAGCTCTGTTTCTTAAAAAAGACTTTAGAATATTCATAGGGAAAGGTTTGAAGCAGGTAAACTAGTTAGATTAGTGATGAGATGAGATGGTATTGCCTGGTAGCAGTAATAGAAAGAAATAATTCAATTCTGGATATATATTTTTTGTATAGTTAATTTTTTTGACAAATTAGACATAGGATATAAGAACAGGAAACATAAGGGATGAAAAAAATTACTCTAAAATGTTTTGGTGATTTGCTGAGATAGGGCCTGAAGGAGTAACAGGGTACTCAGTGGAAGTTTTGTACATGTTTTGTTTCAGATGTCTTTTAGATATACACATAAAATTGCTGGATTGAGATAAATTGTTGAATATAAATTGTTGAATATGTAAGTGTAAAGTTCAAGAAGTCTGAGAAAAAAGCCAAATATGGAATTTGTCAAAATATAGTTGGATATAAAACTATTAGATAAATGCTAATAACAAGTGAGGAAGTGTAAATAGAAGAAAAAAAAGATAGATCACTGAGCTCTGAGGCTGTCAGCATTAATGTACTAGGAAACATGGATGGGACCTGAAAAAGAGATTGATATGTAAGATAAGAATAAATGCTGGTGGAATATGGAATTCTGAAAATCAAGAAAGTTTGTTGAATAGCAGAAGTAATCAACTGTTTATGGTACAGGTAAGATGTTGGGAATTTAGAAATCATTTGTGACTCTGATAATAATCCTTTTAGGGAAAAATGATAGAAGAATTGGAAGCCATGGATTTGGAAAGCTCTTTTGGGAAGATATGCTGTAAAGTGGAAGATTAATGGGGCAATATGTGGAAATGCATGTGAGTTCATCAGAGAATTCTTTTTTTAAGCATAAGAGAAACTAAAGCTTTCTGATGGGGAAGTTTCAGTAGAAAGGTAAAATTGATGGGCTGGGATGTGGCTCAAGCGGTAACATGCTCACCTGGCATGTGTGGGGTGCTTGGTTAGATCCTCAGCATCACATAAAATTAAAATAAAGATATTGAGTCCACTGAAAACTAAAAAATAAATATTAAAAAGTTCTCTATCTCTCTCTTAAAAAAAGAAAGGTAAAATTGATAATGCAGAAGAGATTTGACAAGTTGCTTGGAAGAGAAAATGGATAACTACTCGACAAAAGAATTTAGTCCAAGATAGTAGTTTAGTAAGTTCATCTATAAATCAGAGGTACTATATATGGGTGGTAGATGAGCTAATGTGATAGTGCAAACTTTTGAATGTATTCTACTACTACATTGATCTTTGTTTTTGTTATTCAGGGTAATTCAAAACAAAACCACCAAGAGTGAGGACCAAGGACAGAGTATTAGAAATCTCAGGAAAGAGGAAAAGGTTTAATTAGGAGATACATCTATAGTCTTAGAAATGTAGTGGGATCCCTGGGTCACAATAAGAGTTCACTTCAGTTCTTGTAGTAAATTTAAATTCAGATATTTAGCATGGGGTGTACTCCATATCAAGCTCAAATGTATAAATGCAACTATGGATCTGGACAATTTGAAATTAAATATTGCCAGAAGAGTAAGCAAAGAGAGGAGGGGAGAATGGGAACACATGCAAGGAAATGGATATATTGATTTTTCATGGAATTTAAGGTAAAAAGAAATAAGTGTAGGGGACCTTGAAAATGTACCACATAAAATCAATTAAATTTCAGATTATGGTGCATGAAAGGTAAATACTGAGATACTTGAATAAATGAGATACTTGAATAAATGTTTGACATCGTGAAACATTTATAATATACATATTTATTGGGAATTTTAACAAAATAATATGTTGTCATTTCAAACCGACCTTCATCACTTTAAAAGTGAATTCCTAACTTTCTTGTAGAAATTCCCAGGTCCTATGGGATACTGAATTTATATCTCATTGAATGCTTAGCATCTGAAAAGCTTGATTTTTTTTCCTCTGCCCTTCCCAGGTTACTTAGTCTAATCTATTTGCCTTTCTTTTTATGGTTTGCATATGCAAAAAAGGGTTGTTGTTTATTTAGCACTTAATATATCATATTAAAATGGAAAATTTTACTCATGATTTGGAATAGTTATAAAATATTACTTGTAAAACATTTAATGCTTTCATCCCAGATAAAATAATTTGAAAATGTAATGATCATTTGCTCACCTCACTAGTTTTTCCCAACACTTTTCTCCTCATATATTGTATATTTTATGATGTGAGATATTTATTCTAGTATCGAATCTCAAAATATGTTTGAGCCACCATGATTAGAATTATAAATATCTTTAATAATAAAATGTAAGCTTACATTTGTATAAGATTTGGAAAAAAATTACATAAATGTGCCACTAGATGGAGGTATTATCCTATTATTAAGGAATGTGTTTAAATCCCTAGAAGGTTTTGGAATAGCTATATTCATTCATTATCATGCATGAAAGTATTGATGTATATTTGAATAATTACATAAGAATGTCAGCATGCATAATAGCTCTACTAACCTACTCTGTAAACTTTGATTTTATATACTAAATATTTATGGTGAATTTTTAATATTTTAGATTCTACTAGAGAGGAACATATTTGCCCAAATACACATTATAAGAAAACATTTGAAAAATACCATATATTTTCTACATATAAACTTTATGTATAGATTTTACAACATTAATCAAGTAGAGATTTAATTAATTTCCTAACATATAAAATTTAAGTAACTACATTATTAATATGGAGTATATCAAAGTAGATGATGATTCTGTTCAAAAAGTGAAATATTTCCACCAATTCTACTAGGGAATAATGATATATCATATATCAATGATATATCATATGTATCTGACCTATGGTGATGCTTTTCATTTCATACATGCTCAATTAAATTTTTATTTCATGAAAGCTGGAATAATAAAAATAAAAAATGGGACATTATATATAATAATTTAAAGGAAAAGTGAATTGTAGTATGTTTAGTCAGCTTTTTTGCTGTTATGACTAAAAGACAATACAAAAGCAAATTAGAGGAGGAAAAATTTATTTGGGGGGGTCACAGTTTCAGAGGTCTCAGTTGATATATGGCCAACTCCATTCCTCAGGGCTTGAGGTAAGGCAGGACATCATGGCTGGCAAAAATTTGGCAGAAAAAAGCTGCTGGAAATATCATACCAGGAAGTAGAGAGACTAAGATCAGCTCACAAAATATAAACTGCAAAGGCATGCCCCTACTTGCCTACAGTCACCATTCAGTTATTCCCTATCAGAGGATTAACACATTGATTAGGTTAATGTTTGCATAACCCAATCATTTTGCCGCTAAACTTTCTTGAATTGTCTCCCACATGAGCTTTTGAGGGGATGCCTCCTATCACAACTATAACAGTGTTTTAAAACAAAATTAATACATGTCAATTTTTGACCTTAAGTATTATCTTTGCCAAAAGTTTTAAATTGAGTATCCCCTCTCACACTTTATGTATTTTTAAAATGATAAGAGAAATCATCTCAAAGAGAAAATTTTATGATTAAATTTGGAACAGATTCTCTACTATCCACTATTTACAATTGGAATAGATTATCACTGTCTTGAGTTTCAGTATTAATGATTAAGATTTTTTATGAGACACTAAGTAATACATTGATTGATTTCTGTTTAATGCTTCAAAGAATTGGCAGGACATACATAATGCTCTCTGAAAAAAAAATAGCTTGAGTTGAAACTAGAAAAATCTTAATATTTATTTTTTAGGTAAAATAAAAGACTTCAGATGGTACATCAGAATAATCCAACTTAATATATAAGAAGTTTTAGTAATTATTCCTTAATTCTATGTAAATTTACAGAAAACCAAGTCAAATTAGAACCAAAAAAACGACTTTAGTACTTATATACTTTAAAATGCTATTATCTGTATAATAATTTATGTAAAATGGACAGTATGTCTTAGAAATATCAAGCATTCTGAAAGAATTCCCTGGACTTGAAGGACTTAAATTTTTCAAAAGCAAAAAAAAAGTTTTGAATATTCATTGTTTTTTTTAAAGGTTACTGGACAGACTGAGAAGGATTAAAAAAAGGAAAATTACATAAAATCAGCATACGCATAAAGGAATCTTGAAAATACCAACTATCTATTGTACCTCAGGGAAACAATAACAATGATTATAGCTAGTGTTAATTGAGCCCTTATGTTTCCATCAAACTCATGTGATTCCTCACAACAGTAATGAGAGGGATGTATGATCATTATCACTCATTATTATCTTACAGGCAAACAGGTTGAGGTGCTGAGAATAATGTAATTAACCTAAGGACATAACTGGGATCTCAACGTAGGCTTACTGGATCAGAACCCACACTTCCTTGGTATCGTGTATAAAGGAAGAAAAAGCATATTAGATATAATGTAAATCAGAGCTCAAATCCTTAAGTTGGCTATTTGTGTGAACTTGGAAAAGTTATCTATCCATTCTAAACCTGTTTACTCATTCGTAGAAGGAAATAGGCAATATCTTCTTTTTGGTAGTGTAGTTAGGATAATTCATAAGAAATGTTTGATAAATAAAGCATTACTTGAAGGTTACAGAGTTTTAACTTTACATTAAAATGTTTTGATAATTTTAATTATTTTTTATTAAAATTTAAATGTTTTTCTTGTTATTTAGAAAAATGAAGGAGTGGTAATCTTTATATGATTGAGGAGATGCATTTCTTTATTAATCAAATATGTTACTCAATAAAAGCTTATATTTTTCTAACATTAAAATGTAGAAAAGATATGCTGTGTTGAAATTATAATCCTTCTTGTAGTTTCATCTTCCTTCTTCAGCTATTTAATTACTAGCTTTATTAGTTTACTCAATACATGTTTATCAACAACTATTGTTGGGTCAGAGATTAGATATAGATGTGTAGGGATACACTGATGGAAATAAAACAGACAAATATATCTGCCTTCACGAAGCATATTTGAGTAAGAGAAGACAACAGATGTAATAAAATAGTAAAATATTTACTTAAGTATAAGATTATAGGTGCTATGGTTAAAAAAAACAAACAAACAAAAAAGATTACACCAAGATAACAGGAATCAGGAGTTTCAGAATAGGGAGAAAAGGGTGAAATTTTATATAAGACTGTCAGTGTAGGCCTTATTGAGAAGAAAATATTTGAACAAATAGAGTTTGGAGTTAGCACATGGCCATTTGAAAGTACATCAGCACAAAGACTCTGTATAGTTCTCAACAAGGAAGCCAGCATGGTTGTTGCAGAATAAGAGAGGGAAAGAGGAGCTGCAATCAAAAAAGCAACAGATGCCAGATCAGGTAAGTCCTCACAGGCCACTTAAGGATTTGTGCTCTGAATTCAAAGGAGAGCTACTGCAGAATTTTTGACAGTGTTCCAACTTAGTTTGTAAAAGGTTACTCTGGGTCATGAGTTGACAATAGATTGTGTAGATAAGTATACAAGCAGGGAGGATATCCAGGATAAAGATGATGGCATCTTATAATGGCATGGCAGGAGTAGAGTTGGTCAGAAATGTTTGGGATATAATTGAAGACACAGTCAATAGAAAAATTGAATGTGGGGTGTGCTCATTGACTACTCACAGATCATACCTGTACTCAAGGTGATCCGGTTATACAGGGTGTCACTCTTAGAGTATATCCATCACAGGAAGAAACAGATTGCAATGAAAAAAAATCACCATATACAGATGTGTTTTACCAGCAATCTGGAGTCTTAACTACATCACTAGACCTACTTCTGGCCTTGTCTTAAGGTAGATTGTTTAAATAGCCTCTTTTCCCCCCAAGTTTCAATTGGTGCTAATTGGATGTGCTTATAAGTGTAAATGCCATTATCAACAAGCTGTGCAGAAATATAAGGGTCTTTTTTGTTTGTTTTTCATTTTAGTACTCATTAACAGTCCACATTCAAGGTATGTTTCATCTCTTCAAGAATTTCTGAATATCTTCTAAGTAAAGTCAAATTCAGGGTTTATATCATCCTTTCTTCCCAAGGTGGCCATGACAATGAACACACAGGGAAACTTCTGGGCCTCAGCCATTATCTGTCTTCTATTTCCATAGGATGAATCGCATCAGGTTCTGCCTTTGATAAGTGGTCTCTATTCTAGCTTCCATGGTCCAGGCTCTTTCCATAACTTGTAGTCCTCAGTTTATGTAGGTTATTAATTGTCCTTCCACTTCCAGGTACTAGGTCCTTTTGGATTTAAAAGTCTATCCTTGTCGATCTCTGTACCTTCCCTGGACAATGGAATTTTCCTGTTCCACTGTGTAATCTGTGAAATCTTGGAGATGGATAGATATAATATATAGAGAGAGATAAATAGATTTAGATATCTAGATACCATGCATTGTTTTCACTTATCCTTGTCTCAGATCCTCTTACATTCTTGTTTCTTTCATTTTATTTTTCTATGATTTTTATTTTATTATTAAAGCCAACATTTATGAATATTTTTAAAATATTTCATCTTTATATAAATATAGATGTTTAGAAAGACATTCAACAAGCATATTTGTGGCTGGTAGGATTTTGGGTGATGATTAACTGCCTTCTTAGACAAGGGCTCTTATGACTAAATATTTTTTTTAATTTATATATGATAGCAGAATGCATTACAATTCTTATTACATTTATAGAGCACAATTTCTTATATCTCTGGTTGTATACATAGCATATTCACATCAATTCGGGTCTTCATACCCGTACTTTAGATAATAATGATCATCACATTCCACCATCATTAATTACCCCATGCCCCCTTCCTTCCCCTCCAACTCCTCAGGCCTATCTAGAGTTCGTGTATTCCTCCCATGCTCCCTCTATCTCACTATGAATCAGCCTCCTTATATCAAAGAAAACATTCGACATTTGGTTATTTAGGATTGGCTAACCTCACTTAGCATTATCTTCTCTAATTCCATCCATTTACCTGCAAATGCTATGATTTTATTCTCTTTTATTGCTGAGTAATATTCCATTGTGTATATATATGCCATATTTTTTATGCATTCATCTATTTAAAGGCATCTATGTTGGTTCCACAGTTTGCTATTGTGAATTGTGCTGCTATAAACATTGATGTGTCTGTGTCCCTGTAGTATGCTGTTTTTAACTCCTTTGGGTATAGACTGAGGAGAGGAATAGCTGGGTCAATGATGTTTCCATTCTCAGATTTCCAAGAAATCTCCATACTGCTTTCATATTGGCTGTACCAATTTGCAGTCCCACCAGTAGTGTATAAGTGTACTTTTTTTTTTATCACATCCTTGTCAACACTTATTGCTGTTTGTCTTAATAATAGCTGCCATTCTGACAAGTGAGATAAAATCTTAGAGTGGTTTTGATTTGCATTTCTCTAATGATGAACATTTTTTCATGTATTTGCTGATTAATTGTACATCAACTTCTGAGAAGTGTCTCTTCAGGTCCTTGGCCCATTTATTGATTGGGTTATTTAGGTGTTGTTTTTTTACCCTAGTGATTAGTGCTCTATCTGATATGTGAGGGGTAAATATTTTCTCCCAAGACATAGGCTCTCTATTCACCTCAGAGATTGTTTCTTTTGCTGAGAATAAGCTTTTTAGTTTGAGTCCATCTCATTTACTGATTCTTGATTTTAATTCTTGCTCTACAGGAGTCTTATTAAGGAAGTTGGGGCCTAATCCCACATGATGGAGATTAGGACCTACTTCCTCTTACATTCTTAAAAATTATTGAGAACTCAGAAGGTCTGCATTATAAAAGTTGTACCTATTAATAATTACTATGTTAGGGCTGGGGATGTGGCTCAAGCAGTAGCGCGATCGCCTGGCGATCGCCCAGGTTTGATCCTCAGCACCACATACCAACAAAGATGTTGTGTGTCCGCCGAGAACTAAAAAATAAATATTAAAAATTCTCTCTCTCTCTCTCTTCTCTCACTCTCTCTTTAAAAAAATAAATAATTACTATGTTAGAAATCAAAATTAAAAAATAAAATTATTTAATGTGAAAATAATAAGAACAAGTTAGAATAAGATCATAATTTTATTTTTAGTTATTCATTTATTTTTTCATACCAGAGATTGAACCCAGGGGCACTTTAACACTGAGTGACATCCCCACCCTTTTTTCCTTTTGAGTTTTGAGACAGGGTTTAAATAAGTTGCTTAGGGTCTCACTATCTGCTGAGGCTAGCTTTAAACTTGTGATTAGCGTGCTTCAGCCTCCCGAGCTGCTGAGATTACAGAAGTCACCACCATACACAGCTAAGATCATAATTTTAATGAATAATTTTTTAAAAAAATCTCACTTTATTTTCCAAAAAGAAATAAAATTAGAAGAGTTACATTGTGTTACAATTTTTCAAATTCCTTTAAATGTTTGGCTTAATAGAAAACTGTTTGATTCTCCTATTTCTCTATTCAATTTATTTTTATGTTGTTTTGCTGAACTATATCATGAAAATCTGGCCTAACTCAAATATGTATTTGTGAAATGGAGGTACATATTTGTGACTTTTATAGGTAACTGTGGGTATTTTATTATTACTTTAATATTGTTAAAGTTTGGCAAGTGCTATTTTCTCAGAGTATTTGTGATGTGGAATATAAAACTAAGTCAATGAACATTTCTTATACTTATTCATTAATTTCTAATGGCTTATCTTGCTCTGAGAATAGACTTTTTACCATCATAAAGATTGGAACATGTATAAAGATTTTGTGATGTCATGCACTGGTGCTTTGGAAAATATTGGTTCACTACATTGTGTAGATTTTCCAAGTGCTGACATCTTGCTTTTTAAAGTATTAGAAAATTGTGCTTGTTAATATTACCAAGAATCTCATCAGAAAAGTATTTATATATGAGTATGCTGTCAACTTCATGGTAGTGGATACATATTCTTAGATTCTTAATTTTGACTTGAAAGCTCAAATTTTATTATTGACAAAAATACTGTCAGTTTTTTTTCTTTGAACTGAAAGGCTCACTTTGTTCATTTCAAGAAAATGCCTGCCATTGTATCAAGTCTGAATAATCATACTTCTCTTTCAATTCTTTTTTCAAGTAATGACATTCCAAGAATAAAGTGACTAGTTCAGCTTACAATTCAAACAATTGCCCAAGAGCTTTTCCACTAGATAACTATCTACTAAGTAGCAGAAATGCTATAGGCAAAAGTAGTATTTTGTCATATATATTTTTAAAAGAGACATGCACTCAAGGGTTGAAGTATATTAATAATTCTAATTATTTGCCAAGGGTTTCTTTTTTCAATATGACTGACGATTTTTATTGGTGTATATACTAATTATACAAAATAATGTGTTTTGTGGTGGCATATTCATACATGAATATGACAGAAATTTTACTCTTTAATACCTCTCCTAACTCTCCCTTCCTCCTTCCCATTGATCACTTTCCCCTACCCTCATGATTTCCTTTGTACTTTCATGAAAATCCCACTTATTTCATTTTATTCTTCTAGTTTCCACATGTGAGAGAAAATTTAGCACTTGTCTTTCTGATTTTGACTTATTCTGCTTAATGTAATGTCCTGCAATTCCATCCATATTCTAGCAACTAACATAACTTCAGACTTTTTTATAGCTAAACGTCAAGTGACTCCAACTTTTTAAAAAGACTAGCATGATAAAGAAAACAATAATGTTAGTACTAATGATCCCACTGCCTTTACTTATGTTGAAGCACTGAATGTTTATTATTGCTATTGTACCACCAATGAAAATACTACCACAATAACAAAGGCACATAATCAATTAGTATTATTTTTTGAAAATAGTTTTGACTTTACAGACTTCCTGGAGGGGATCAGACCTGCCAGGGGTCTGCAGACTATACTTTTTGAATAACTGTTCCAGAGTTCTAGAACTGACCATCAAAGAGGAACTTTATATTTGTTAATCTCCTGAATAACATCCAACATCTGATGCTGAATAGAAATGGTAATTACATCTCTCTTATAACTGTGCTCTTCCCACCAGGATGGACATTGTTGGTCCTGAATATTTACAGCCTTATTTTTATGCTAATTATTATTGATGTTCTTAAAAATAATACATGTACTTGGAAATAAAAATTTCAATATTTCTCCCTGGTCCTGTACTCAAGTCCTACTTATCAAAAATAAATTCATTTTCACTGTTTCTGTTAAATTCTGCTTATTATATTTTTAATTCCAATTGCCTTTTTACCTTTAATTTCTTGATTTGTCAACTTTAAGATGTACTGTTGGCTCCAACATGAAGGATGAGACATTTAGCTTACAGCTTATTTATATTGTTTTTTCCTCACATTCTTTCAGCTTCCTAGTGTGTGTGTGTGTGTGTGTGTGTGTGTGTGTGTGTGTGTGTGTGTATTTGTTGTTTCTGGTTCTTCTTTTGATTATGTCTGTGCCTTTAAAGAATGTAGCCAGATATCAATTTCTGCTAAACTTAAAACAGGCCAAAAGCAAACCAGACTGCTTTTGGATGTTAGATCCTTAAGAGAAGTGAGGGATTCTTAAGGTTTAGCAATGCAATCCCAAATTCTTCCAATTTTACCACTTAGATGATTAAATCACTCCTCCATTTTGGCAGAAGAGATGAGTCACATAGAGAGTCTAATGTTACAACAACCTCCAGGTGGTAAAATAATTCAAGGGAAGAAACAGTACCTTTTCCTTACCAGTGACCACACTTGACTTCCCTAGATAGATGAGAAAATCAAAGCCCCCAAAATCACCTATCTAGTGTCCCTTAGTTGAGAGCATACATTGGACTACAGTCTATTCAAAGTGTTTGAAACTTTGAAAAATATTTATCAAACGAAGAAGACCATCTTCTCTGGTCCAACTATAAAAATTATGCATAATATTTAAGAGCAAAGTCTGGTTTCAATTTCAGTTATTGATTTGAATACAGCATTTGGCAAGAAATGCAGGCAGAAGGCATTTCTTAAACTTAATTTATTCTCTCATAACCAAAAAGCAGCTTGATGAAGACAGTTTTATGTAACTTTGCCAGATTCTGTGTGCTTTGGAAATGTCACACATTTCATTCAGTTTAATTCAGTTTTCTTTATCATAAAATGTGAACAATTATATTCATCCTAAAATATTGTGGATACTATATGCTATAATCATTTAATTATATTTGCTTTGACTTTCTAAAATACTAAAAGTATTGTTAAATGTAATGTATAATTTTATATGTCAGCTTGATTTGGCCTCAGAATACCTAGATAGTTGGTTAAATATTATCTATGAATGTAGCTGTGAATATGTTTCTTGATAAGTTTACAATCGATTGGTATGTTACAGGAAACATCCAATCCATTGAGGACTTGAATAAAACAAAAAGATGGATGAAAGTTGAATTAACTCTGCCTGGTTGCTTGAGCTAACTTTCATCTTCTATTCTCAGTGCTTACTTAGTTCTTTAAATTCATACTGGAATCTATACCATTGACTCTCTAACTCTCATGTCTTTCAACTACTCTTCTAGCTTTCCTGGATCTACAGAGTGCAGACAGCAGATTGTGGAACTTCTCAATTTCAACCATTTAATCTAATACCGTACAATAAATTTTATATAAAAGAATATATACCTACATGGTATGTTTGTGTGTATGTGTGTGTGTATATATTCTTTTTATATTTTTATTCATATACACACACTTATATTTCTATTGGTGCTATATATTTTGAGAACTCTGATATATTGAAATAATTGCACTTGAATCTTGCAAGTGAATATGTTTTCTTACTTATTGATTTTACTTATGATTCCTTTGTCTCTAAGAGATTTGCCAAAGGATACGGTTGATATATAGCTAATTCCAATTTTAGTGATTTATCAATTTTTATATTAATAAGAATAGGATAAAAAGTAGTAATAAAAATGAAAATGTTAGGTTAGGTACAGAACTAATTGAAGAAGTTTCAAGAAAAGATTAATTTAATATACTAATAAATAAGTGAAAAATTTGACTCCACCATTTGTCAAGACCAGTGACATATAGAAAACTCAAATGGACAAAAATCAGGATAATTACAGATCAATTAGTACTAGGAGCCCTGCATGAGAAGCACCATCCTCAATTCTGTTAGTACCCTTGCCCAACTCTAAATATTCTTTGGGATGGAATCAATGCCATACTGTGTATTTTAGGGTTCTCCAGAGATGCAGAATGATAGGACCTCCATATCTGTCTGTCTATTTACCTATCTATCCTCTGACATATAAATATTCTATCTATCTATCTATCTATCTATCATCTATCTATTATCTCTCTCTGATTTATTATGAGGGATTGGCTTATATGATTATACATGCCAAAATGTCCCATGATCAACTGTCTGAAAAATGGAGAGTGGGTGAAGTTGGTGGTATACTTTAGTCTGAAACTGAAGGCCTGACAACCAGGGGTGTTACTGGTCTAAATCCAAGTCTGAAGGAAAAGATGTCAGAGAGCCAGATAAAAAGAAGAACATTCTTTTCTCTTTCACCTTTTGCTCTCTCCAGGACCTCAAAGGACTGGACAATGCCCACTTACTTGGGGAAAATAGTCTACTGTTCACTCATGGAAATTCTAATTTCATTCACAAACAACCTCCTTGACACACCTAGGAATAATCTTTGATCTGGCTCAAAGTGACCTATAGTTGACTATCACACTGCCTTTATTCTTCATCCTCAAAGGTCAAATTAGTCAGCTTTTGTGATGTTAAGTGAAAAGATGGTGAACATTCCAAACCAGCCCAGGAATAATTTCTTAAGGACTATCTACCATAGAGTATTTATTTTTGCTACTATGACTGCTGTTTGGATATGAGTGTTTTTGTGTGTTTGGGGGGCTGATGTGTGACGTATGGACAAGGATAAGGAGCAGCTAAGTTGTCAATTATCATCAAGCAGAGGAGAACTTTGGCATATTAGAATTTAGTTATACAGTGCATATTGATATTATGGAGATACCTTCACATGAAAATATTTGACCAGTTCAGTGCCTCTCATCTGTGAGTTGTTCCTTAGGGCTTAAAATGTATCTCCTAGAAAATGCAGGACTGATATCTCTGAAAAGCATAATATCATGCTGTTGTACACCAGTAATATTGATGGATTGGTTTATTAGCTAGTACTGAGACTGGTCCTAAAGTAGATGAAATATGAGACTGCATATTTGGGAAGAAAATTGTAAAATAAGATGTATTCCAAGTAGGAGCAATGTGTGTATGTGGTGTGTGTGTGTGTGTGTGTGTGTGTGTGTGTGTGTGTGTGAGAGGTGGGGGGAGGGAGAGAGACTCACTACATGAAGATAAGATGAGTTCCAACAGGAAATTTGATATCTGGAAGAGAAAGGGGTTGAAATAGAGAAAAAATGTGGAAAATGAAGGTAAACATTTAGCTCCACATATTTTGTTCAGAGATTGTTTTCTGGATTTTTTAAAATGGGCATGGTGTTATGTTGTTATTTTTCTTTTAAAAAAACTATTGTTGTATTCCAATCATCATTCCCCTATACCTCACCTTCCTTTCACTTTTCCCCTCCCTTGATCTTTCTCTACTCAACTTGTCTCATTTCAATTTTCCTAATGTCCTTTATTCTGTTCTTTCTCTCTCTCTCTGTCTCTCTTTATCTTCTACAGATGAGAGAAAGCATATTACCTTTGACTTTCTGAGTCTAGCTTATCTCCACATGATGTTTTCTGTAATTTTATAAAGGAAAGACTAGCTAACACCTTTTAAAGATCTAAAGAAATAAAAGGGGGTTCATCTGTGAGAGCAGAAAAGAGTACTGGGAGTCAGACATTCTACAACCACCTGGGTTCTCAAATCTCTGAAGCAACAGCTGTGTGATTTTCGCATTCTTTTATTCCAGAGTCCCAAAAGTGATGTAGGAGCTGCTTTAAATCTGATACAACTAAAAAGGAAAAAAAAACCCACAAGAAATAACACCAAAATTTAGGAGAACTTTGAACAGTTGTATACAAATTTTTACTTATTTCTTACTCAGAAGCACTCATCCATCTCTACTTTAGATTATGTTAGTGGCATCTATATTCTGTTACCACTTCCCACTGCCTCCCAGGCAAAATTATCAAGTACCTACTTCTTGCCTAAAATCACTAGTCCCAAAATCTTCATTTTCTTATAAGAGTTTATTGTTTTACATGAGGTACCATGCCACTATCAGAGTTATATCCAGTTTTTTTTTTCTTAAAAAAAAACGCAGAGAAAAAAAATGTTTTCAGTAATTTTCATTCAATGTGAATGACAAATATTATAGCTATAAACAGGGAAATAACCATTTCATTTCTTCCTGAGGAAGTTTCATATTTTAAGCAATGAAAAAGGGAATTCTATACAAAGCAATTTTTAAATCATGTTCTCTCTCAGTCTTTTCTCATGTGTATTTATGTTAGTTTCAGAATAGCATGACTGACTGGAATATACAGTGTGGAAAATATGCACATCTTCTGGAATTTGATAGTATATTCAAAACACACGCTGAGTGGTCAAAAATCCTTTCAAACCCTTGCAACTGTATGTAGCATCAAACTCCATACTTTGTGATGGAGTTAATCTTGATGCTATATCTTCCCTTTTTTCTCCTTTCATTATACAAGCACTGAGTATAAACAATTATTTCAAAGGGTGAATTGTTCAGTCAAGTCAATTTACCTTGACAAGAGGATTCCATTCACAACTTATTCAGAAATTTAAAGGTATATCTCATCTTTAAAGCGTATATGTATCAACTTTCCTTTTTTCTTTTATCAACAAAAATGTTGACAAATAAAAACAAGACACTGTATGTAACTGCTGCAGCCTCCTCTCATTGTATCCTTCTTAAGTCAATTTTCTTAAATTAATGGAGATTATTAATGAAAGATTATTATAATTTTTTTTAGTATGTTTGGCATGTGTTTCTTTGAAAGAGTCAACAGTAGGCATAAAGACTGAGTTTCTCATGTTTGTTTAAATGATTTTGCTTTTGCTTTTTACTAAGGGTCTTACAATTGTTTTTCTTCCAATTCTTTCTGCTCTTTGTTTAAAAATTAATGTATTTGGGGGGTACATAAGATCTCAAAATAACATTTAATTGATAATTATAATGTATATTTAAAATTACAGCAAGTATAAGGATCAAACATTTCGTTTTCTAATTATTATACAGAATTAGTTTTACACATTATAGTGACAATGAAAATAGTAGTTTCCTTGCATATATTTTTTAAATCATACCTTTAAGGATTTTTTATAAAGACATGTAATCATAGCAGGGAATTTATTTACTATTTAAATTTTGTGTGTATGTGAAGTAATCTAAAATTAAGTAAATGTTAATACAAGAAAATAAGTTGATTTATTTTAAATCTTTTCCTTTTTAAATATTTCATTAAGTAAGTATAAATATACTTCAATAGTCATGTGATGCTTCATTTACTTTTGTAGCTATCCATAAATTTAACTGTGTTCTGTTATCTTCTGTGACAATGATATGTGAAATAATTTTAAAAATGGGATTTTATTCTTATTTTTCTCTGCCTTGTATTACAATTATCATTTCAAATATAAGATTATAAATCAAATATTAATTTCTGTTTTATTACAAATCTGACATTATATAATTTTATTTTGGACTATAGGAAAAATGTAGCTTTGTAATAATATAAGGGTAAACAATCTGAACAATCATCTCGGGAAGCTGTCCTTAGTTTTAATTTGGTAGGTTTTACTCTGGGAAACATATAGGTAAGCTATTCATATCAAAAGATGGTTTGTTACCAGAGATGACACATATCTCAGAGACTCTGCATGCATTTCTGTAGAACTAGAGAGGACTGCTGGAATAGATTTGTAGCACACAGCAAGTGGGTATAGAGTTCTCAATGATATATCTTTAGACCCCTATCCTTTCTCCTTTATAGAGGATTTAGTCAATACACTTACATTATCATTTACTATTTTGGTGTACTCAGTGTGTTTCTACGTATCATCCAACAAATTTACAATATATATTTCAGTATAATAGTTACCTTACAATGGAAGAGTTAGTAATTTTTACATAAATGAACTAGACTATATATATGACAAATCACTTTTCTTTTTTTGCTACAGTACTTCTCTTTTTTATGCAGATAAAGCACATGTATAGCTTTTTCACTCTCTGATCTAGCACAAATTACAATTTACAATTCTTTCTAAATACTTCAGTGGATTTAAGTTTTGACAAGCTTTTTTATGTGTTATGCTTCTGGAATTTTATGTTACATTGTGAGGTTTATTTTGGTTCTTATTTTGAATGATGCCTCATAGAATCCAAGAATTAAAAATAATTACAGGCAAACAGTGGTCTAAAAATCTGTAGACACAATCTTAGTTGACATATCAAAGTGTAAATATTAATATGAAATGGACAGTTTTGCATTTGTGTTTGTTATTTATGTTTGCTGCTGCTGACTTACACATGAGTGCACAGTAAGTAGTCTATGAGAATCTCACAGGCTCGGATGAGCATTAAGCAGTAGGCCATAGGCCTCAAGGGTTGTAACATATTTTTCTTGTCTTTTTTTTTTCTAATAATCCACATGCCAGCACATGGAAGGAGCCTTGTCCTTTCTTCTTATTTGAAGAGGTATATTTTGATCATCTTTTGGTAGCTTCTGAAAACTTTGGAAAAGATGAATCCTCAACAAGTTTTCTCTCAATGCTATCTCACTTTCTGCAGTTCTTGTCTCAACCAAGATGGGAGAGGTTGACCCAGTTTGTGTAGCAGCTTTGAGAGTTCCACATTGTGATCCCGATAGTAGCTTGACAGAAATGCTCTGCTCTGAGTGGGGAGGGAGAGATACAAGTACATTCAATTTTGTTTATTAAAGTATATTTTATACATTTTGACTGTGATTAAATAATCATCAAGTATATCAGATCTGGATTAAAATTTGTATTAAGCAGGTGAACTGTTTATTTTGCCCATAGTGTTTTGTTGACATTTTTGAGGCCCTTTATATTTACCTTTCTCTGAAAACCATATGACCAAACCAGACACTTTAGCCCCTTCAATTTGGTAGGTTTTACTCTGGGAAACATATAGGTAAGCTATTCATATCAAAAGATGGTTTGTTACCATAAATTCATTATGTACTTCAATGAATTCATTATGTACTTCACAGTAACCTTGTAGAGAGATTTGAAATTGATATCTTAAAAAGTTCTTCACCACTAAATTTTGTATTTTATCTCAGTGTGTCTATGTGAGACCAGAGTAAGATGAAATGTTAAGAAAAACATTATATGGTATCTTTAAAATGTTGTAACTTTAATAAATAAATTTTGTACAAAGTTTGACATAAAAACAATAAATTTTGCATTGCTCTCTTGAAATAGTATAGAAATGTCCCTTCAAACTCTTTTAATGTATTAGGATTATTTTAGAGTGCTATGAGGGTATATTTTTATCAACCAAATAAAATTAGAATTCAGAGAATGTAAATTCTTTATCAAAACAGTAGAAGTTCTATTTCCTAATGTCTTTGATACAGAATTTAAGTATGAGCTTTTTGATTACAGGCCATATATCTATCAGGCCTGATACAACAAATAGTTCTCAAGGTCCTGTTAGATATAATTTTCAAATAAATTCAGATAACCTAAGCATTCTCAGACAACCTCAGATTGTCAGTTAACATAAGGTATTATATAATCATAATCTACTTGCATTCTAATAGCCAAACTACATTTTAAGTAGACTGATTATGAAATTAAAATATGAATAAATTTCATGTGCATTAAGTACTAAAGTAAAAATACAGTATATTCAACCTGAAAAAAACTATAGCATAAAGTGTTCATCATCTCAGGATACTGAACAGAATAAACAAAGTGCTAGGTACCATAATGTACACATCTCCATTCCTTAAAACCTGAGTAATCAGGCTGGGGATGTGACTCAAGGGATAACGTGCTCGCCTGGCATGCGCGGGGCACTGGGTTCGATCCTCAGCACCACATATAAAAAAGATGTTGTTTCCACCAAAAACTGAAAAATAAACATTAAAAAAAATTCTCTCTCTCTTAAAAGAAAAAAAAAACCTGAGTAATATATTAGTATATTATACATCGGGGAAATGTATTAATTTTTTTTTCATTTTAATAGCATAAAAACAGTTCAATGTTCAGTACATTATAACAGTAATATTATCTAGGCTATACTTACCACTATCGAGTAATTTTGTGGTGACAAAAGATAGAAACCTTTTGCTCCTATTTTCAATTTCTAGTTGATATATTTCCTGTCTTGGATTCAGTTAACCTTTTTAGTGCAAAAATTTCTGTGCACTATCATTCTTTTTAGAATGAGATGATATCTTTCTATCCTTATTCAAAATTTTAAAAAATTCTATTGTTTTCATTTATTCTTGAATGACAGGTAATGTTATAAGATTGAAAAAATCAAAAACCAAACAACATAGATATTCTAAAACTCAATTGTCACTTTTAAATTTTAGAAAGTTGGATTTGACTTAATCACTTTTGTAAGAAATCAGATGTGATGTTACTATTTATTCTTTTGTACAAATAGCTTAGATTTTTAAGCTCTACACTTACATCAGAATCCATTGGTGGATATTTTCTTCCTTTACTCTTTCCAAGGCATTTTGTTTTACCTTCTTCCAGCAACTGACACCAGAAACCTTTATGAGAATCAAACCTAAAAAATTACAAACCCCCAAAGAAACCTTAAAGAAATTATTTTTAAGTAGTTTATAAGATATAATGACCAATAACATAAGTATTTTTATTTGAATATCAATCTATAACAAATAAAACTGGAAGGTTTTTTTTTCT
This sequence comes from Ictidomys tridecemlineatus, assembly GCF_052094955.1. Taxonomy (NCBI): domain Eukaryota; kingdom Metazoa; phylum Chordata; class Mammalia; order Rodentia; family Sciuridae; genus Ictidomys; species Ictidomys tridecemlineatus. The sequence goes on from NC_135485.1 coordinate 86,484,152, forward strand.
TTTATACTATATCTCTTTGCATAAAATCTTGTGTCATAAAGAATCAAATAGTATAGAAAGACCTACTTCCTCCAGCCATGTCCCACCTGTCTATGGTTACCACCCACTGTTACATGTTTAAGTTAGCATACAATCCTGAAATCCATAAAGTTAATAAAAATTATGAGCAAGATTTGCACACTGAAAACTCTAATTTCCATGCTAATTTTGTCATAAGGAATTTTCAGTCCCTCTGTCATATTTCTAAGTTTGCCCAATTCTTAATACAAAATTTTTCAGTAAAAAATATCCTATTAATAAAAAATTAAGACTAATTCCTTCATCTGGTATCAAAATATTTATAAATTTTAAGTCCATTTTTATAGGGTTTAAAAATGACAAATCAATCTTCATCACTTCTGTGTATCACAGAACTACAGGGTGATTTGAGAGAAAAGATTTTGATGTGCCATGGAGTTATTACTTTTAGAATTCTATAGCTATAAACCAAATTTAATTATTTTCCAGATAAAAGAATTTCTTCTTTTAATATGAGAGCTATATTAAAGTAATTCCATCTATAAATGGGATTTTCATACTATAATTGTAATAATAATAGTATTATGTTAAATTTATATTTGTTTATCAAAATATTTTGTATTTCTCTATTTGAACCTTCATTATAACCATGTTAATCAGCTTTTTATTACTGTGACAAAAATACCTGACAAGCACAACTTAGAGGAGGTAAAGTTTATTTTGAGTTTAAAAGTTCAATTCATGGTTGACTGACTATTAGTGTGGATCTGAGATAAGGCAGAATATCATAGCAAAAGGGTATAGGGGAGGAAAGTTGATCAGTTCATGGTAGCCAGTAAGCAGAGAGTGAGAAAGAAACCAGGGACCAGATATAGTTCCCAAGGCCATGCCCCCAGAGATCTACTTCCTGTAGCCACTCACCACCATTAGCAATATATAAAGTTTCAAGTTTCACCACTTTCTTGCCAACATCACATATTATCTTCTGGATTATAACCATTGCAATGGGTGTAAACTGGTATCTCAATATGGCCTTAATTGCATACCTCTATAATTACACATTTATTTGTAATGTGAAATTCAGTGAGTCGAGAGATAGATTCTGTTTGTAGCAATGTCTGAAACAACTTAAAAAGCTCATTTTAAACTTTCAGTTTTGAAAGGAAGTACTTCCTGTTGATATACTATTTATTACTAAAATTCACAATAGTTTTTGTCTTGTTTTTGTGACAATGGGAAGAACTTAAGATTGGTCAGGGTAGGTTCCAGAAATAACTGATTTCCAAATCTGCCTCCTTAAACTACTTGCTGAGTAATTTTTGGCTTAATTTTTCTATGCTCTAATATTTTTACCTGAAAAATAGTACTATTTTGCTAATACTACTTATCACACAGTTTTGTGAGGATATATATACACACACACATAGAAATTATTTAGTATGTATAGTAAATATGTTTAGTAAATATATTTCTATTCAAAACTTAACATTTCTAGATGCTTCTTCATAGGTCATCCCAAGGATAACCAGATTTTAGTTACTATGACAACTAGTTTTGCTATTAAAAAGTCTTTATACGGTAGATTCTTACCCAAACTCATCTGCAGTGAGTTGGGAAAGAACTCCTGGCAACATAATTTTGATTATCAGGATGTGATATTAGAAACATTTGAAGTCTTTCTAAATTTAATGCATCTTCAGTCCTCTATGACTTAACCAAGCCTCATAAAAAATACACACACACACACACACACACACACACACACACATGAAAAATAATATTCTATCTCTGACTTTTAAATTAATAATTCCCATTCATCAAAGTTTTCAAAGTAAATTTGTATTAAATTTTTATTTAACACAGTCTGGTTTCACTAAACAAATATATTAATGGGCTGAGAAATGAGACGTCATGTTCAGGTATTTAAGTAACTAGTATTTCTGAATTGAAGACTTCTGTCATGGACATCAATGCCTATGTGATAATTGTGAATGGACATATTTGTGGTAAAATTTAAAATTTATATTTTTAATTTTAATTTATCACATTAGCACAATTCATGTCAAGTTTTAATTTTCTTCATTTTTTTCAAATATTTAATTATTTTCAAAACACTATATAACACATAATCTGAAAACTAGTGTCAATATAATATCAATCCTATTGTTCATAATTAAGGAATTAAGTTTTTGTTGGACAAAAGTTTTTAAATGAGGCCTCCCAGCCTCTCTGGATACTGGCCCTCTTTTAAGGCAGTGTGCATTTGATTCAATAAATACCCTGAAATATGTTGTAAAATGTAACTTACTTTTTTGAATGAGAAAGTTCCAAAATGTATTGTTTTAAGCTAATAGTCCTCATTTCAAACCACACCCACACTCACTGAGAAAATCAGATTATTTTTACATATTCAATAAGACTTTTAAAATCAATTATGAGAATAAAAAGTAATTTTAAGATCCAGACTATCCAGTTAGTTGGTATAAATTTTGGAATTCTAGAATATTTTCTTTAGTAATCATGGAACGGAATAAAAAAAATTTTGACAATGGAGGATTTTTACCATTGCTTTTGAAAATAAGTTTTGATAGTAGAATTTGCTAAACTGAAAATAATCAGTTTAGAGACTTCTTAAATTGGAGCATTCTTTCATGCCAAGAGAGTATTGTAAAAACCTTTGTGTATACCTAGTTTCATTCATTTATTCTACTTTGTATAATGCACTGTATTTAAGTGATTAATTGAGAATTCATATTGGATTTTGTTTAGTAAATCCTTAATAAAGGAAGGAAGGAAGGGTCTTAAGCTGAAAAAGAAATGTAAACACCAAAGAGGTGATATTCACTATCATAGCAGGAAAATAAGAAATAATACCAAAATATATAAAGGATCTCTTAGTTTTTGGTATAAATAACATTTATGAGAATATACATTTCGTACTAATAGCCATCCCAATATTTCTACAGTATCACAGAAACAACTGTCAGAGTTACTATAAGAAGAGTAACTAAACTGTGAAGATGGGGTTCAGATAAATAACTGCAAAGGCTATAGGGTGAAAGGAGACTATGTTAGACCTAAGAAAATGACATGAAACCTCCAAATATTCTACAAGTGCACTAGTGGTTTTCACAAGGTGTGTCAATGATGATCACAAGAAAATATGAAAAGAAACTCACTGGAAGTGCATTGTTATTCTCAGGCATATGACAATTCAATTTGACAGTGAGTCCTTTCTTAAATTCTAATGCGTCTCTTGACCTCCTTGGAGTCAAGTACCAAGGAAGATCAGAGGCAATCAAGAAAAAAAAAACTAGAAAAAAAAAAAAACTACCCAAACAAACAAATCATTGCTTTTAACTGCTGAGGTGTCAGAAGAAAGGATGACAAGGTCACATTCATTTTACATAAAAACAAAGGTAAAAAATAAAACTACTGCAATAGAACAATAATAGTACATCTCTCTCCCTCCCTCTCTCTGTCTCTGTCTTTCTCTCTCTCTCTCTCTCTGCCTATGCTGTCACCTATTGGATTATTTCTGCCTGTATGACATTGTTTCTGAAAACTGCAAAAAAAGCCAGTTCCAAAATTATCTAATCTCCTCTTCATACATCCAAGAGGTTGAAATATTGTCTGTTAAATATGTCAACTTTTATAAACTTATTTCAAGTCTACTCTTAAGGTTTGTTGTTGGTTTTTAGAATCACAATTTTTTCCCCCACTTTTCTTCCAGGAGAAATCTGCATATTTAGGAGTAAACAGATGATTTAGGACCTTTCTTCATGACAATGTTTTAATTGTTCTTCCCCAAATGGTTAACATATAAATTGACAATTGCATCACCAAACTACAGTTTCTTAAAATTATTTCCCTGCTGAAAGTTTAATTAATTAATGAGAATACAAACTTACGTTAAAGCTTCTGAGTAATTATAATGAGGAGAGACTCCTAGAAACTTCTGTACTTCATCCATTACTGTAGCAGGATCAGTTCTTAGTTGTTGCCCATCGATAATTAGCAACTAAATCACCAAAATAATAAAAATAATTATTATTATTTAATTAATGTTGAAAAAAGATATGTTAACTGTAAAATAAAAAATTTTCTGTTTATTCAGAAACAAGGTCCTAAGGAGAATTGCATGCATCATTATTAGATATAATCACACAGTACTTGTTAATGGCCTGAACCAATAAATAAATCATGCTAATTAAGCACGTTCATTTTTGTTACCTGAGAACTCCTACAAACACTATAAAAGCAAAAAGCGAATTGTGGGGACCAAGAGAGCTTAGAAATTTAACTGCAAAATCACAAATATAAGCCAAGAAAAAAAAAGCAATTATTCCATCATCCATATTGGAAAGGAGCACTGTGGAAAAGAAAAGAATGTTCAAAATAAGCCCAAATGTAATAAGAAAGAGGACATGCCATGTTTTACAATTCCATTCAGGAGTAGCAATGTAAAGTTTGAAGAAATACTTTGATAATTCATATGAAGAAGGTAAGAATTCTCAGAGAACCAGTGCATGTACATAGTTCCTCAAAAAACTAAGGGGAAGAATTTGTTACTATGATGATAGTGGACCCAGCAAGATAAAATGACTGAGGACGGAATGGAAGGTTACAAAGCCTGTAATGCAACTCCAGCCCATACCTATTTTCCAATATTTCTATCAGTCTAGATTAGCATTACTTAATGGAACTTTCTGTGATAATGAATGTTTTATAGCTGCGCTAACAGGTAACTATTGAGCATTTGAACGTGGATAATACAAATAAGAAGCTGCATTTTTAATTTCTCTTAATATTAATACAAATTGAATTAACATTAAGTGGTAATAGCTATCACATTGGACACTGCAGTTTTAAAAGTGCAAGTACACACCACATCTGATATGACTAGATGGTTTATACAATCCAAAGGATTTGATTTGGTAACCTAAACCCAAGGAAAAAAAAAAAAGTAAGGAATGTGATAATAGCATAAGACTTCCAAAAATTTCAACAAGGTGATTCAGAAGCAAAATAACATCACTTAATTAAGCAAAACAATATTTGCCTTGTTTAGTTAAGAGGCTCCCTTCAAGCTTTATTTATGTCAGAATAAGAATTAGGGATGTAATCAGGAAGCTATTGAAACTCTTTACAATCAGGTAAGGCACCAGAAAATGGAACAGGGAAAATTACTCTGAAATACTTTCCAAAAATCAGACTGCTTTTCTACTTTGCCTCTCTATTTTTCTTTGCCACAGTCCATTATTTATAAGTAAGAGGTAAAAAGCTAGTAGTTTTAATGAGTAAAATTTTCCTCTATCCTTGAGGCAAAGTCATCAACTTAATGAGATTGTTACATGATGTAAATTTTTATTGCTCCATACCTGAAAGGGAGGGAAATAAACAAGCCATCTCTCAATGTGGCTGGCATACCACCCAGGGACCAAACATCTCTTTTGCAAGGTTTTAAGCTCCGTGGGTGCGTGGGGCCCGGCTGAGATTACTTCGTAGAAGCTAAACTTCAGAGCTGCAGGGTCTTCATGGGATCGCTGATGCTGATAAAAAGGTGGATAATTAAACTAACTTGAAACATAAGCATAAATAATTAAAAAAACAATCTTTCTGACAAGTCCTTAAGCTAGAGAAAAGAGTGCCTCATTGCTGGAGAGTTATTTATTTTGAAATTAATAAAGGATGAAAATGTTTGCTTGAAGAATCAAAATTTAAAATTATGACACTGATGAGTACGTATTTTAAAGACTTATTTGATAGAGGATGAATTCTTATTGGTAGAATTCCTTAACCAACTTTACTGAGTTTTTTTTCCCCTTTGTATATGTATTTTACCTGAAAGTAAACTTTTGAAAGCTGTATTATGTCCCCTTTTCTGCCCATAAGAAAATCATTCATCAAGCTCAGTGGATATCCATAATACATAAGCTCTAGTTCAGCCAAATAATTTTTATTCTTCCTTGTAATGTAGTTTTTAGATCAGGAAAAAAAATACTATTTGCTATTTAAAATGGAGAAACTCTGACATATACATTATTCCAAATCCATAGATTTTATCATATATTACCTAGCATCTGAAAGCCAAGATTATTTTATCTAAAGGTAACCTTTGCAGTGAATCAGAACCATTTATTGTTCAGAAAATATAGAAAGCAGCAATCCAAATATGAAAGTGTTTCATAATGACTCAGATACCAGCCCATGGATTTGAGAAAATCATCTTTTCCTTAAATTGACCAATAAATATTCAGGCTTAGTGGTAAGTTTGTAAATGTTTACCACAGCTAGTTGAGAAGCAAATTTGCTTCAGTTAGGATTCAAATTATTATACTATAAACTCTACTAAACTTTGTCTGCATTTTACCCTGTGGAGTGACTTATTTGCAATATTTAGAGTGTTTTGTTAGTTTGCATCCTTGAAACCTTCTTTTTCTGTAAATTCCCAATTTTTCAGAGGCTAAGGGATTGACAAGCTCCAATTTTCTTCTGTCTTTTGGAGTCAATTAAGGCTTATTTCTCTTTTCTCCAGATTTCCTGTAGAAAAGGTAAAAGGTGCAAAATCAAATCTGTCAATTTTTAGTACACCTAACTAGAATTCTGTTTTGTATGACCTTTTCTCACTCTGCCCCGTCACAAAATCTTTCCCAATAACCTTTTCTTCTATTTGTAAATCTGAAAAAAATCTGCTATTGTTAACTAACAAAAGGTATCTTGGTGTTAAAAAACTATATTATTTAATTTAATATCATAATTTCAAGGAGTTTCCTGTTTGAAATCATATCAGTGAAACATCCCACCCACCCTTGGTGAGAGTATTTGAGCTCTTAATATAAGGTAATTTGCTGTGCTCTAAGTAAGTATTTGCTGAGTTTAATATAAGGTAATTTGCTGTGCTCTAAGTAACCCACAAATCTTCACCAGAGAAATTGTGGATTACTTAGAGCACACCAAATTACCTTATATTAAACCCCCAAAAGAGTTTTTGTATACACAATATTACACATTCATCTTAGCTTCATAGTTTCAAAGAAATATAGACCATAGTCTGTTTTTTTAGCCTGCTAATAATTTATTTATACATAGTTATGTTTTACCCCTCCCAGAACAATCCATCACTTCAACCTCACCTCAATTTCTCCCCTTATAAATCCTTCACTTCTTCAGAGAATGTGTACTGATTCTTCTGGAGTCTGCATCTCTGCTGCAGCCAGTTAATCAATCCAGCTTGTTCACTGTAGTCTTTAAGATGGACTTTATCACAGAATGATGCTATCAGTCCATCACTTACTTCTTTCTAATTTATATGGTTATTTACATATACAGCATTTCACCAATTATGTAAAACACAGTCTCAAGTATAGCATTCACATTTATTAACATATGTTCCATCACTTTCAGAACAAAACTTGGCACATAGTTGTCATTAAAATTATTGATGAATGGATGGAAATATAAATAATAGGCATTTTTCAATTAAAAGTTGAGCAATGATAATAAAGGATCGGGGAGACAAGATACTGATTTTGTTATATTCTTATTTTTAATTTTGAATGCCTTTTATTGAAATTTTCCATTTGGTGATTAAAATATCACCGGGACAGTTTTTTCTCTATTATTTAATGATTTATTGTAAAATATACTTTATATACAAGTATTATTAGAATCTGTTAAATTATTTTAAAGTGATGGTATCTGTGCTAAGTTCTCACCAACCTCAGAAACATAATGACAATGACTATATGAGAAGAGACTTAGAACAGGTTTAGACAGATTGGGCTTCCAGTGATGAAGAATTCTTATATAAGCTTTGTCTCTAAGTTACTTCTAGAGTGCAAACATTTATTTAGATTCTTTCAGAACTGGAGCAATAATCTACGGATGCCTAGAGTCTGTTTTTGTTTATAAAATTCTATTGGAACACAACCATGCTCTTTCATTAACATATCATCTATGGCTACTTTCAAAATACAATTACAGAGTCGCAAAAGACCTTACAACATTTAAAACATGAAATTTTGCTGTTTAGTCCTTTATAAAATATAGATGTATTGGATGAAAATTCATGATTTTAAAATGCATGCTGAAAATACAGATGTATAGAAGAACAGAGGGTATGGAAATAAATGTATATCTCTCTACACACAGACAAACAAGTGTATATTTTGTTTGTTATGTTTCAATTTAATTTCTTTCTTGTATTAACACATTTTGTTAAATACACTAATAAAAGATTAACACAGAAAGTTTTTTTTTTTTTTTTTTTTTTTTAGGAAAAGTCATCTACTTTTCTGCTGATACCATCAAACTAGCAGATCTTCTCTTTTGTTAATACCTGAGATGGAGGCTATTGCTAAAAATGATCTTCCATTGTCCACGCTCCCCTTCCCCCAGTTTGTTTACCCTTACCTGATACCAGGAGTATGCTCGGTCTGATGGGTCAATGAGAATGCTGATGATCTTGGCTTTGGGGACTAGGGAAGCAGCTCTTTTAGGAGCTTCTTCTGAGTGGAAATAATTGGCACTTTTCTCAAACAGAAAGTCAGTAGTAACATTAGATGGAATTGGGAAGAAATCCATATACCTAGAAAAGGAACATTTTTCTCAAAATAAGATCCTGTTTTACACTTATGTACTAGTGACTGAAGATAATAGAGGTGTTCCACGTATTCATTTCTTTCCTAAATAAAATTTTACCTTTAAGGCATTTTCCTCTATAGTTAGCAAGGGAAACATCCAGAACACTAATAATGCATTTCAAAAATGTTTTTCTAAGTACATTTTGTTTGCTTAGTAGCAGAATAAAGATAAGAGATGATAAAAATGTAGACATAGAATAATGGCAACAATAATCAATCCAACAATTTAAAATATATCTAAATGGATTAATATTGTACAGATGAAATTCTAAATATTCAAACAGGAATAAAATTTGATCAAAATAGATGATGTACTCAGTTCAAAGGTATTTTAAATGAATTAAAAAAAACATTTTTTACGTTATCATAATAAAATAATTTTATCTCCACTAGTGTGTTGAGTTGATGTTACTTAAATATCTGTTGTAAATATTATTTATTTGTTTGTGTCATATCTCTCTTTAGAGTAATTACAATGAAAGATTAAAACATATGTATATGTTTACAAATATAAGACCCAATCCAAATTTCCAAGGTTAGAATTTGTATTTTATCTTTTATAATCTATTTACCTCCAGTGTTAACAAGGGGATACCTGTAGTCTCAAGTACAGAAATGGAGGATTCTGCTTCATGTTTTGTATTAAAGGATAAAAGTTGTCAAGTATAACAAAATCAGCAGATGATCATATATATTTCTAAAGCAAAAAAGGGTCATGTTTTAGAGGAAAAAGGATTCCTTAGAAACTACTTGGGTTGCAACCATTTTATAATAATAGTTTCACTCTCCACCACCAACCCCTTCAATTCTTAAGCCACTGTGACTATAGACAAACAAGAAAAGGTAATTCAATAATTACTGAACTGAACAGTAATTAACATACATGTAAGGACTTCTTATCATAGTATGTTGTTTTCTTTAGAATGAGATCATGCAACTTTCATAGACTTTTCAATTGTGAGATCTCATAGTTTCACATAACAATGTTTGTGGTGATATTCCAGTTGTTGAAGCATTACCAACTAGTTATATTTCAACCTTTTAGTGATGTCTTAACACTCAGAGAAGTAAAGAAATCCTTTTATGTTTTCTGGAAATTGCATTGCTGATGATATATCATTCTGGCCTCCTTTCAGAGAGAAAGAAATGTACAAAACTTTTGGGAGAGTTGATGTGGTATGTCTTTTGGTATACACTCTAGTTACAGAAAGTGCCACATTTTGGGGTATTATTTAGAAGTTCATGTTGGTTGCAGGGGTGCTAAGGTTATAAAGAATGACTAGTGGTACGTGTTTGATCCAAGCTTGCCTCAAGCTTGCTTGTTTTGAGGATGGTTCCAAATATCACAAAAAAGAGGAAATGAGCTGATTTTAGATAACTTTTACTTTCTAACAAAGTGTCCTACCTTCACAGCAGTTTTTTATAGCTGAAACAGTTTAGGATTTCAAATCCTACGTAGTTCTAAATGTTGGATCTATAGTGTGTTAATTTTGCCTGGCCTTAGATGCTCACAGAGAAAATAATAGATGATCACCTATATGTTCACAATTTCTACTGTAGAAATGTTTAAGAAACGCCATATAGATTTGAAAGAAATTGATCAATAAGCAAATAAATAAAAGAAATCAGGTTCATATTTATAGTATGGGACCTGGATGCTCCCAAAAATGTTCACTTTTGGAAGATATACATTCGATTATCCATAGAATTAGCAAGCACACTAGAATGTCTTAACAATTTGAGGGTTAGAAGTGAATGCCTTCCTCCCTCAGTTTTGCTACTTCTATTAAACATAATACCTCAGCATTTTTTTTCTACCTGAAAAATTAATATATATATATTTCTTTTTTCAATACTCGACATTTATTTGCTATTTGCGCTGACTCTGAGTATTTATATTTTTATTTGATTTTACTTAAAGCCACATTATGACTATAGGGGTTCTAAATGTTAACAGGATTGTATAGCTTTCCAACCTTCCAAGAATCCCCATGTAACTTAAAATAATAATACCAATGGATAAAACATTAAACTTACATGCATACATAACTCAAATATTTTTCTGAGAAGTTCCAATTGCAAATCTCAACTATTTGTCAAAGATAATGTTTTCTAATTTTTATTTGCCTTACTTTGTTTGTACCCTAAGCTGCTTGTCAGTTAAAGCAACCCTAGCTTTATCCATTCTTCAAAAATGCAGATCCAAGAACCCAGATAAACTAGCTATGCCTAAGTTAATTCTTTAAATGACCCTGGGCCTCTGAGACACAAAATCGTCTACACCTTTTGAAACTGTGATTATAAAAAGATACCTAAGTAGTTAATGCTTCATAGAGAAAACAGACCAGTCTGACAAATGTGAATATGTGAAGTTGTTGCATGCAAAGCTATACTTAGTGTTATATATTAAAATTTGCAATAACTATCTGTCATTTGAATTAACTGCCTTTTATAAGTATATACTTTATCAATCAAAAATGCTTGTGTTTTGGGGTAATTTTAGTGAGTTATATTTAAAACACTTCTTGTTTTTTCTATTTATTTAAGTCCTATCCTTATAAATGGCTTAAGAAACTTTTTGTTCATATTACAGTGCCTATACTGTACTAGCTATGATCAAGAAGGTTTTATTTGATATAATTCATGACAACAAAAAATTGATTATTCCCACAGTCAAGCAGCAGCTGAAGTAGTTGATGGTTATCAATCCTCCCTGCTATTATTTAACACCACATAATGAACATCAAGCTCTATATAGAAAAATTGGCAGTGACATACATAACAATTTTAGCATATGTGAATTCTAGTGGGTGTTCAAATTTTACTCAATCCATTACTTTACCTTTTCATTCACACTACCTCAAACAACACTTGAGGTGGGTGGTACTTATAAAACTGAGATCACATAATGTGACAAAACAGATATTAGCATACATGACTCTTCTTGCTAAAATCAATGCAAAATGTGTGTTTATGCTCTAGAATTATTACAAGAATTTCACTCCTTTAAATTACTCCGTCTAGCATTATACCCTAGCAGAAAAATCTCTTGATATATTTCATGATTAAAATGTTACATTGTACCATCCATTTCTACTCTATATTATAGTTTTGTATGTATCTACACTTTCATATTTTAACTATTTTCTTAAGATACCTAATTTATTTCTAATTTCAATTCAAAGGTAAAAATTTAAATTTCATAAATTTTTGATAGAGTTTTTATCGCTTTCATTACTCATGAGATATATACACATTTATATTTCGATATACTTATTATTACCTTTTATACCAAAACAAAATAAAAAAGTATATACATGAATTATAGCACATAATAAATGAATTATAGCACATAATAAAAAGTGCACAGGAGAAAAATATGATTTTTTTCTTAAGAGTATAAAGGAATGAAATTCCTGAGTATCATACTATTTTTTTCTATTTCACATTTGTGATCATCACAGATAATTGATGCCAACTGAAGTTACATGTGAGCCTCATGAAACAACAAGTGACTCCATAAACTGAAATGAGTGTGTTATGAATGATTTTCTGTGTTCCTTCATGTTATTTGATCAGTTTCCAAGCCACCCAGGATAACTTTTATTTATGGATACAAACATATATGTTTCTAAATGTTAACACTAAGTTTATACTATGCACAGTAAAAAAACTTTTAGATTCATACTAATAACCCATCTTACCAATCAATCCCCCTGTGGTAGTTATTTCTATTAAAGAACTGTACCTCCTCAAAGGTTTTTGGGCTGGGGGAGTTACTAAGAATGGAAGGATGCATAACCAGGAACAGAAACAAAGCAGTGGTACCTGAAAAGACAAGAGAAATTTAGAAATTAATGTAATGAAAAGAAAGTTTCTACTATTAGCATTTCAAAGTTATTAAGAAATTAAATAATGTAAGGATCCAAACAGATTCATTATAATTACTCCTTGGATTAAACTTAATAGATATCTAGCATTTAAAAAGAAACATGTTCTTTTTTTTTTTTCCATCATGATGATTTTGGCCAATCTTGTCAAAAACTCATATTCAGTTTCTACCACATATTATTTTGAAGCAAAAATAAAAATAAAAAAAATAAAAAGAAACATGTTCTAAAAAATGGAGATAAAGGGATGTGAGAAGAAGCCTCTTTCAGGGATTAAGAGAATCAGCTTTTCATTTTAGTTCAATCACTGATTTGGTCTGTGGTACTGGCTTTTAGCTTCTTTTTGTTTCACTTTTCTTAAATCCTTGTATATTTCATGTGTTTTCTCAGTGGATGAAAGACATAATGGACCTGAAGATATTTTAACTTAATATAGTACTGTATAAATAAAATATGTTATTAGTCAATATATTACTTTACCAAAATGAATAGTTTGGTTCTCCTATAAAAGTTCTTGCTAAAGTTGATGAAAGTTAATTAAACAGAATTAAATCTTTTAAGAAGTCATCATAAACTTGAGTGTTCTTTCATATTTATAACAGTAATATAGATATTGTTTAACTTGTTAAATTTGAAAAAAATTAGTATCATTTCTTATTGACATAACTTAAAATATTAACAATTTATTGAACAGAGAATTGTGTATCCTAGGAATCCATGTAAATTTGCAACTATTGTGGAACAAGGGTGTGAATTTTTTTAATCGAGCAATGTCATAAGCTAAAGATTACTATTTTATTTGTCTAAATTAAGAGGTAGAGCATGCAGCTTAGTCATACATCTACAAAAGAAAGGGAGACAGGTTAGGTTCAGTTTTTCAAAGATTTAACCATGTACTTAAAACTGTGAGTGTGTTTATAAATCACAACATAAAAAATTTTCTGTACTATATATTCAGTACTCCTGGGAGAAAAAATATACTACAGATTCTACTTCTCTATTTTACTGTGACTCATAGTTTTTACAATCTGATGGAATAGGCTTTGTTAACTGTATTCCAAGTTGATACATAGAAATAGCAATCAGACATGATCTTGCAATATTTCTCTTACTGGAGAAATTACTGTTCGAATTTTGCTTTGTAATACTGTCATGTTGCCATTTGCACAGAAGTTTGAATTTTCTTATATCTCTGATAAGCTTTCGGTAGTATTATACTTAAATCTACCATATCCATCAATAGAAAAATCATTAAAATTACTATTTTTCAACTAATTGAATATTGACAGGTAAATTAATTGAAAGAAATAGTGTTTCTAGATTACGTCTGAGCCAAACAATGAACGTTTTAAATATAATCACAAATAAATGTAGGAAATTAAATATATATCTATGATATACAAAGTAAAAATGTTCTTCACAAGTTTCACTTAAAATAGTAATTTTCAATTTTTAGCATATATCAGATTCACTAGAGTGCTTGTTACAACACAGATAGTTGGGACCTATCCCAGAATTTCTGGATTGAGCCATACTGTGGTGTGGCTCAAGAATTTGTCTAGCTGGGGTTGTGGCTCAGTGGTGGAGTGTTTGCCTGGCATGTGCAGGGCCCTGGGTTCAATCCTTGGTACACACAGAAATAAATAAATTCAGGTATTATGTCCAACAATAACTAAAAAATATTTTAAAAAAGAATTTGCACTTCTAACAAACTATCTGGTGATACTTTGGCTGTTGGTTTGGTGATCATCTTTGAAAATCACTGAATTAAAAGAAATGTTAAGCAATACACAAAACTTATTGGGGGAAAATTTCTATAGTATTTGACATTTACAGTAAAGTATAAACAGCATGCTATTTGGAGTCAGGTAAATCCTGACTCCAAATCCAAGTCAAAAGTTTTGTTTCTAGTACTTATCAGCTATGTGAACTTGAACAAAAGCTATTTAACTTTCTGGATCTCAGTTTACTGATATGTGTAGTGGAGAAGAAAATACTTGATCAAAGTCAAGTGAGATAATCTGTGAAGTATTACCTATTTAGTGCCATATCTGAGTATTTGTAAAGCATTTTTAAAAATAAATTCATTGGAATGTGATTTAGAATTTAAATAAGTAAAAATACTAAATATGTTTATATCTCAATAATATAGTTGAGATGCCATTCAGAAAAAAAGCATACATCCTTTTAATTAATTAATTAACTTATTTTTGTTGTTAGGGATATAACCCAGGATTTAATGCATGCTATACAAACACTCTGCCTCTAAACTATATCCTCAGTCCTAAGTGTCTTTTTTATTTTCAATGAAAAGAATAAATATTTATAAAAATAAAAAACACAAATATTATAATATAAAAATAAACATTGATTCTTTCCTGAAATATTTTGGAAAAACACTCTTTTCTGATTTTTGTTTTTAAGAATTATTGCTTTTTAAAATAGAGTTTCATGACCAGCATCAATTAAACAAACAGAAAAAATAAATATAATGTAATTATTTTTCATAGTCAATAAAAGGTATAATTTTTCAGTGGTCAAAAAACAGATACATGATTTCTGAATTCCATCTTTATCCACACATATTATTTGGGCTGGATAAACTGATTTGTATATACATTCAATAGTAAATCAAGTACATAATGATAGTTATATACATTAAAAAAAAACTGTGAAGCTTTAGTTTTTATTTATTTTTTTGTCACCGTAAAACACTCAAAAGTATTTGAATATCCAGATAACCAAAAATCTATACAAAATTAACCAGGAAAATACTTGTGACAAAACTGAAGTAAAAATTAAAGTTATTTAGTGTGGTGCATGCCTGAGGCTCTAGCAGCTGAGGGAGGAGGATGCAAGTTCGAGTTTAGCCTCAGTAACTTAGCGAGACCCTCAGAAATTTAGCAAGACCCTGTCTCAAAATTAAAAAGAAAATAAATAAATAAATTTTTTAAAGGGGAGGGCTGGAGATGTAACACAATTGTACTTTACAATATAGCAGTAAAGAGTCCCTGGGTTCAATCCCCAGTACCCTCCCTCCCCCACCACACACACAACAAAGTGTGGGAAAATAAAGCTATTTAGTTCTTATGGGATTGATCTGAGGAAATATTTTTGTCTGAGTAAAATATTCAGTTCCATAAAATGTTGATAGATATAGATAGAATGAATGAATCTTAAAAGTATCATGATAAATGAAAGAAGTTAAATACAAAAGACTATACACAGTATGGTTCCATTTATATGGAATTCTAAAAAAGGTAAAACTACAGTGATAGAAAGTAGTTGCCTTTGGCTGGGGATATGATGCAGCTTAGAGAAACTGGCTGCAAGGGATATGGAGAATTGTTCTGAACAACACTATTCTATAATTTGAATGTGGTGGTAATTATGTAACTACAGTTCACAAGATTTATCAAATTGACATCTAAAATGGTTGAATTTTAATGTAAGTAAATTATATCTCAATAATATGGGGAAAAATCAATTTCTATGAAAGGGAATAATTTTCAATATTATTTTCCAAAGACAAATGTCATATCCAAATAATAGCATATACACTTGGAAACCAAATTGAGTTTAGAATAAGAAATAATAATTCTGCCATCTAACCATAATATTAAAATACCTGTTTATCCAGCCCAGCATAAGAGGAAGCATCCCCTGCAGGGCTTCCTGAAGCAAACGTGGTATGTCAAGCTTCAGAGAGTAGATGTACTTATCCTTGTATTACTGACAAGGTTATTTGATGACAGTGGGAGTTCACTGAAAAGGCTTCAGTTTCAATGTTTTCCTAGATGTCTTTTGACTTTAGATAGATAAAGACAAGTGAAATAAATAAGCACAAAGAAAAAATATCATCAATACTGTTTTCAGATTGATATTTGCAAATGGGACTAAGAAAAAAAAATTAAAATACTTAACTCTCTGTGGACCTTGCATAGAATTCTCTTCAGCTTTTTCCTGAGTGAAATAGCAACAATGCAGTTGAAATGGCTGTTTTCCATGAAGCCAGAATCCAAGAGCCTCAATAATTTATCACGCAGGATACATTTTAAATGTCTGGCATTTTAAAGCTTCCATTGGGCTTCATTTTAATACTGATTCTTACAAAAACAAAAAATTTATGGAAAAAATTGCATACCAATTTCAGGAAATGGTACAAAAGATTTCTCTTGGGTATGAATAAATACCTTTTTTAGCACAAACTTTTTTGTTTCACGTATAGGAATTCTGCTTGTCAGCTATATTTTAAACTTTTAAAAATTAGTCATCTCTGCAAGATATTGTTTACAAATAAATTATATCATGGAGATGGTAGACTAAAGAGGAGTTTATTATAGAGTACTGGATGGTGTTTATTATAGAGTACTAGGTATTTATATGTGTTCCTGTTGACTTTTGACAGACTCCTGTCACACTTTCTAAACACATGATTAGTTTTCCTTTCTGTTAACGTTTTTCAATGAAGATCTTTGGGAAAAAATGATATGTTCCACCAAATTAACTGCTGGATATTCAAAATGTATGACATCTACCTCATCCTTTTCATTAAAAAAAAACACTTTGACAAAATACTTAAGTCTATACTGAACTAAACAAAGATCATGTAAGAAGATAACATGTTATTTAACCATCAGTTTTATAGGAAGTTTAAGAATTCACTGTCTAGTCATTTATATTTTTACACTCTTTGATTAATCATAGCATTAAAGTTCTTACCAGTTTTCTGGGGTCCTATTACTAAGAATTTTGGTAAGCGATCACAGGTTTTTTCCTTTGACCATATGTCTCTGTGGCGTTTGTCATCACAAGGATTCTAAATTGAAGAATATAGAGATGTATTTGTATATGTTTATTGTGTATTATCGTTTTCAACTTTTATCCCTAGAAGATATCACAGGAAGCAACAAGATAAACAAAGACAATTCTTTTGGTTTTTAATTTTTTTAATCGAAAGTCCTGAAATGGCATGACAGGTGTCTTTTCATACTGAAGCTGAAAGTGAGGAGGTGGGAGAGGAGATATATTTCTATTTAATATATTTATATATTTCTATATAAAATCTCATAGTATTTATAGTTTAACATTTTTTCTGTTACTGAACAGTTCTATGTTCTAATTTTTTTGCATATATATATATATATATATATATATATATAGAGAGAGAGAGAGAGAGAGAGAGAGAGAGAGAGAAGATAGAGAAGCGCTTGTTGAGCAGACTATATTTCCTGCCAAACTAAAAGTTGACTAATTCAATATCAATATTAAATAAATAAATGAATTTAAGTGTCAGATTTTTATTCTAAGTAACTTTAAGCTTCCATGCTGTGCTTCAAAGGGATTTCCCTGCTGTGCTTCAAACTGTGCTTCAAACGGATAGGGATCTAATCATTATTATAATATTTAAAGAGATAGCCAACCCTTCAGATGCCTTCAAAGATTTGTAATGTCTATCTAAAAATGTAACTTTACAGACTATGATGTTAAAAAGTACTAAATTTTAGAAAATGGGTAAAATGAAGGTGAATTACTTTTAATATTCTGTTTTATACTTATAATAACTTGAAACCAATATCCATTGTGTAAGATATATCTAGACTATCCCTAATTTTTAACTTCAAAGTTTTATTATGTAATATTATGTGAATTGGGAAGAATTATAGTATCCCTGAATATTATGTCAAGACTGGGCAAACAGGACCATTTTTAAATTTATATTCAATTAATACTGTAATCTGGTTTTTTAGTAAAGACTAAGGTGAGAATATTCATATTGCTGTTTGGAAAAAATGTTATTTTAAACTTGTTATTTGAAGAAATGATTTTGTTTAAAAATAAGGTGTTCAATAAGCAGGAAAATTTTATGTCTTTCCAGTGGATAACATTTGATGATGTTTTTGTAGTAGTAAGATGAAAAGATACTTGTTATAACAACTAAAAAGTAATATGCAGCTATAATTCCACAACCACCAACTTTAACCTGCTAAATATAGTTATGTCTCTTCTTGGAATTATCTGTTTATCCTCAAGGAGTAATTAGTTTTCAGGTCATGGCTGAATGGATTTAATATAGAGTTCAAAGTTGACCACAACTTCAATTTGTGAATATATTGAGTTTTACTTCTGAAGACTGTGTTGTTTTGTCATCAGCTCTGCACAGCCTCTGGAGTCAGCAAGCATGGAACTGTTTCATTTTCTGCAACAACAGTAGATATGTCACTTTGCTTAACTGACTCAGCCTGTTTTTGACTTGGTATGATCACTTATAAAGTGCGGATAACAACTATACCTACCACATCGACATTTGTGTTGGTTAAATGAATTAACAGATGTGAAGAGCCCAATGTGACAAATAATAAGTATATTAAGTTATTTGCTAAGATTATTTCTTTTCACAAGTTATGTCATAGAAAATTTTGGTTCAACATGGTTCCCACAGTTCTACAACACATAACTGTGCTTTGAAATCTGGTTATATCCCTAGAGAAGTTTAATGTGATTTTTTTTTCTTAAGAAGTTCAGTGATTTATCCATGAAACATGTCACCTTCCCTGGGTCCAAAATAATCCACAAATAATATTTCTGAAAGCAACTACTATTCTGTAGCTACAAGCCTTGTGGTTCAGGAAGCAGATGTCAGAAGGGAATGCTTCTCTGAGACCCTTTAATGTGCATTAGTCATTTATAGATCAGAGGATGTGTTAAAGGCTGACTGGTTGACTATCTGCCTAGCACAAAACCTGTTTACAATCTTCTACTCTTTCAACCTATTGAAATCTGCAAATAGATATCTCACTCCTGATTGAAAACATTATATCCACTGAATTTCCCACTGAAAACACCATAATTTCTAAGGATCAATAAAACAGAATCCAGGTTAATATGGAGCAAAACATAAGACCACAATTATGAAAGAAACAGTTTCTCAGGTACACTAGCATTTCCCAAATGTACTTTTTTTTTTTTTCAGATGCCTTCACTCTTTCGGATTTGGAATATCTCATAGAGGTACACAATTTGATCATGGGATTCATTAGTTGTACTAATAATTGAACCAATTTTACCTGCCAAAGAGGGTCTTTCTGATCAGGAAAGAGTTCAAAATACTTGTGAGCCAGTTGCACTGGTGGCAGAGTCTGAAGACGCAGGTTGGTCCAGGTCTGCATGAAGTTGGCCAGATTAACAAATGTATATAATCCCAGTCGGTCATTCCCATAGTTAGACAAATGAGTCATGAAAATACTGATCTGAAAAAGGCAAATGAACTTCACTGTAAACATCAGTTATTTTAATACTAGAAGACAACATAAGCATAGCAATATTAGTTTTTCCCCCCTAAGGAGACAGCATAAGATTTTATAACTTTGAATTTCAGACATATTTCTAAACTTCTCTCATTATGTTAAGGCATACTATAGGATGTGTTACAACAAGACTTAATGAACACTTTCCCTGAAATTTTTGATATATTTCATAACAAAAATAACAGCAAAGCTGAGTGTAAATCAGTGGTGTAACATACCCATGCCTTTGTAATAAAACTAATCCAGAATAAGATATCCTAGATATCAACACCTAAAACCTTGTGATGTGTAGATGATTAATCATATAGAGTGGCAGTATTTTAGGAGGTTGGGATTTTGTAATTCCGTCTATTTAATTCAGTTTATAACATTGTATTTCCAGTTTAAAGGGCATAAGTAATCATTGAATTATTATTAGCATTAACTGAACCTCCTCTGATATGCATTTCTTAGAAGCTATAATAGCAAAAAGTGCCTTAGTTTTTTATTTTCCATAAATAATACTCAGTGTATTATTCCCAATATAAAATGCCTTTCTAAGAAAAGTTTTTCAAGGCTGGGCATAATGTGCACACCAATAATTGCATTGGCTGGAGGCTGAGTTCAAAGCCAGATTCAGCAATTTATTGAGGCTCTAAACAACTTAGTGAGACCTTGTCTTTAAATAAAATATAAAAAGGGCTAAGATGTGGCTCAGTGGTTAGGCGGCCCTGGATTCAATTTCCGATAAACATACCAAAAATATATGTTGGACAAAAGATAGTCTTTTAACAAATGGTGCTGGAAAAACTGGATATCTGTATGTAGAAAAATGAAATTTTATCTCTATCTCTGACCCTGAACAAAAATTAACATAAAGTGGATCAAAAACCTATGGTTTCAGAAGCAGTGAAAATGCTACAAGAGAACATAGAGTCAAAATTCTAACACATTATTTCCGGCACCAACTGCATTAACAATACTGAACATTAACATCAACACATGATATTAACAAGCTCAAAAATAAAACCAAAAATATATAGATGGGATGGCATCAAATTAAAAAAGTTTCTGCACAACAAATGAAACAATTAAGAGCACAAAGAGAGAACACACAGAATGAGAGAAAATCTTTGCCAGCTACACTTCACACAGAGCATTATTATCCAGAATATATAAAGAACTCAACAACAAAATTTAATACATACATATAAAACAAATGTAACTCAAATAACCCAATCAATAAAAGGCAAATGAATTAAACAAACATTTTTCGAAAGGAAAAATAAAAAAATTACCAGCAGATATGTGAAAAGTATTGAACATCCTTAGCAATAGGGAAATGCTAATTTAAGTGACATTGTGATTTTATCTCACTCCAGTAAGAATGACAATCATAAAGAATACAAATAATTATAAATGCTGGTGAGGATGTATGGGAAAAGGTACATTCATACATTGTTGGTGGGACTAGAAATTAGTACAATCACCTTGGAAAGCATATGGAAACTCCTCAAAAGACTAAAAATGAAACCACCATATAACTCAGATTTCCCATTCCTTGTTATTAATCAAAAAGTACTCAAATCAGCATTTTATAGCGATACATGCATACAAGGTTTACAGCAGTATAATTCAGCCACATTATGGAACCAATCCAGGTGCTTATCAACAGATGAAGGAATATTGAAAATGTGTATATAAACAATGGAAGATTTCTCAGTTATAAAAAATGGAATTATTCCATCTTCTGGTAAATGAATGGAACTACAGACCATCATGTTGAAAGATATGAAAGTCTAACTCAAAAATTTGAATATTATCTCTCATATGCAGTAAAGCTAGAGAAAAATTAGAATTAAAAAAAGGAAAGGGAATCCTAGGAAAATGAAAGGAGAACAGTGGAGTTGAGGAAGGGACTTGAAGGGGAGGAAAGAGGCATGGGAAAGTAGATGAACTGAAATGAAACTGACCAAATCGTGCCATGTGCATGTATGAATACATCACAATGAATTGCACATTTATCTATTAGGTACAAATTACAAAAAGAAAGAAGAAAGAGAGAGAGAGAGAGAGAGAGAGAGAGAGAGAGAGAGAGAGAGAGAGAGAGAGAAGGAAGGAGGAAGGAAGGGAGGGAGGGAGGGAGGGAGGGAGAGGGGGAGGAAGGAAGGAAGGAAAGAAGGAAAGGTAAAGTACAAAGAAAGCCAGTAGATGAAGGGAAGTTGGAGGAGGAAGGAAGAGAAAGTGGAAGTAATCGAGATTGAACCCAGGGGTACTTAACCATTGAGCTATATCCCTAGTCCTTTTTTATATTTTTCATTTAGAGGCAGGGCCTCACTAAATTGCTGAGAGTGGCTTTGAACTTGTGATGCTCCTGCCTCAGTGCCCCCAACCCCACTGAATTTTAGGCATGTGTCACTACACCAGCTAAGTAATGGGGATTGTAAAAAAGCATTATATTATATTATATTATATTATATTATATTATATTATATTATATTATATTATATTACATGCATGTATAAGTATTTCAAAATGCACTCCACTATCTGTAACTATGGAGCACTAATAAAAATGTTTTTTAAAAGTTTGACCTTGTTTGTATATACATAAGTAATAAAAAAAAGTACTTGGTTTTTATAAAAACAAAAAGCACAAGGTAAGGGGGGAGGGGGATAGTAGAGGATAGGAAAGGTAGCAGAATACATCAGTCACTAGTATGGCATTATGTAAAAATGTGAATGTGTAACCTATGTGATTCTGCAATCTGTATTTGGGGTAAAAATGGGAGTTCATAACTCACTTGAAACTATTGTTCGAAGTATGATATGTCAAGAGCTTTGTAATGTTGTGAACAACCAATAAAAAAAAGCACAAGGTAAATGATAAATACTATATACATTACCATTTATGAAAAAAACATATATTACTTGTAAACCTGTAGTTAAGAGAAGGATAAGGGAATCTATGCTTTCCAATCTCAACCCTGTGATTCTGTTAAGTTCCAGGTATAGGGGATGCATGCATTGGTACCAAGAAGATTAAGAAACAAAACATAGGTTGTAGTGCAAAAGCAATTGACAATGCCATAATTATTCTTTTTCTTTTGAGAAGATGGAGGACAGTAAAGGAAACAGGTAGAAATAAAAAGTTGTTTTATTATTATTCATCTTCATGCTACTTAGATCAAATCCCTACTTAAAAAAAATTCATTTTACAGAATCATCTATAGCGGTCCTAATGATGATGGCACCAGAATATAATTTGAGGATTAGCTCAAAGACTCTGGTAAAACAATATGGAGATTTCACAAAAATCTAGGAATGGAAAAAACATATGTTCCACCTATCCCACTCCTTATTATTTATCCAAAAGAACAAAACCCAGCATAGTATAATGATATAGCCACATTAACGTTTATAGCAGGACAATTCACAAAAGCTGAGCTATGGAACCAGCCTTTCAATAGATTAATGGGTTAAGAAAATATAACATATATACACAATGGAGTTTTAATCAGCCATAAAGAAGAATTAATTGATGGCATTTTCCATTAAATGGATGAAACTGGAGAGCATCATGCTGAGTGAAATTAGCCAGATTAAGAAAATCAACAATTGAATTACTTCTGATAGAGCAAAATAAAGATCTTGGATATTATAAAGATATAGGGAAGATGAGAGGAACAGGAAGAGATCAAGAAGTGGGGAAGAGGATATGAAATGGGAGAAAATGAAGAATGAATTTGACAAAATTAGCTATGGGCATGTATAATAAATAAAACTGAGTGAAAGGAATACTAGTAGAGTAAAGGAAGTTAAGTAACCTAATGCCTCACTTTTGCTGAGGCTGGCTGTGAACTCTTGCCTCAGACTCTGGAGCCTCTGGGATTACAGGCATGCACCACCGTGCAAGGCATGATAGAGTTTATTTACAAAGGAAAGGGGTTTAATGGAAAAAAGAGGGAAGTGGGTGGGGAGAAAATAAATGAAGACTTGGAAGGCAGAGTTTAGTGAAAGGAGTATGGAGTGAATTGGGATAAAGTTAAAGTAGATGTCTCTAAAATGAATTACAGTAGATGGGATAGAAAGAGAAGATGGGGGGAGGGGGATAGTAGAGGATAGGAAAGGTAGCAGAATACATCAGTCACTAGTATGGCATTATGTAAAAATGTGAATGTGTAACCTATGTGATTCTGCAATCTGTATTTGGGGTAAAAATGGGAGTTCATAACTCACTTGAAACTATTGTTCGAAGTATGATATGTCAAGAGCTTTGTAATGTTGTGAACAACCAATAAAAAAAAATAAAGTAGATGTCTCTAAATAAAATACAAAATAGGTCTGCAGGTGTGGCTCAGTTGTCAGTGTCCCTAAATTCAATCCCTGGTAACCCCCTGCCAAAATAAATAAACTATTATCCTTTTGTCTTTGACTTTGGCCTTCACAGTAAAACAGAAAAAAATGTGTTTTCTGCCATTTATTGGCTCTGTAATCTTTAAAAGTTATTTCAACTTTCAGTACTTATTTGAAAAAAAAATCTAACAATAATAACTACCTGATAGGGTCATCATGACAATAATATGCAAAATAAAACATTTCAAGCCCTGCCTGTCACATATGATTGCTTAATACACAATTGCTATTTATTGCTTTTGTTATGTTATTGTTATTTTGGATAAATATCGTCTTTCACTTTATAGCTTTCTTTTATCTTTCTTCCTAGACCTTTTCAGTATAAATCTCCAGTCTCTTAATTCTCCATTTTTTCTTGCATCTGTCTTCAGATCACTTCCTCTACCAGGCAAGAGGCTATGGTCAATGATAAGAACATCCCTCTTACAATGATCTTCAGATTCCTAAATCACCTTTCTGTTGTCAGTACCCTGTGAATCTGAGGCTTTGGATCAACTTTTCCAGTTAATTATTTCAACCCCACATAGGGATTGTTCAGTACATCTAGAGAAAAACACACAATAGGAGCTATTCTTATCATAGAAGCATGTGATCCCTGATCTCAATTGAACCCTCACTGTTGAATTTCCTTTAGCAGATATTTCAAATTTTCATCCCTCTTTTGAGGCCTTGGCTAATCTCCATTCTCTTTAGCTGCTCGTTCTAAAATTGACAGGGAGTAAATGTCATTAGGCAGTAACTTTGTCAAGTCTCTTACCCTCTGCATATACATTTGCCTTTGCCAGTACCCTCAAGTAAAGCTGTACAATTTCATATTCAAGGCTACTATATTTCCCAAAGCTTTCATGCCATCTACTTTCATTTCCCACAAGATCTTACTGATCACTTATTCCTCTGCTTCCCTCTATTTTCAATACTTTTTATTGACAGGATTCCTCACTAAGGAAGTATCCTTCCCTAAAAGCTGAAAAAAGTTTCTGAATCTCTCTCACCTTAGGTTCACTTTTGAGTTTTTGTCTTTTCTAGCCACTGTCCTCAGTCAAGTTATTTGAAGAAGCAATACATAGATGCTGTCTTTATTCCTTGCTTCCATTCAAACCTTTGAAACCTTGTTTTTGTCCCCTTCCACTGAAAATGGTTTCCCAAAGGTGTGTGATAGCCTCTTAGCTCCATAATCCCATGGACACTTGGTAGTCTATGTTAACGGACTGCACCAATTCACATCATCAACCACATTTAATTTTTTTCTCTAGTTTTTGTGAATGTTTTACTTCTACTCCCCTTCTTCTCCTTCATTGATTCATCTCTCTCCATATTACATTTATTTTTTTTCCATGTTTTAATTATAAATATTTTAATTATTCAATCATCATTATCAGGAAATCAATGATTGAAATGCAGCAAGACTAAAGAACAAGATAAACTAGAAAGGTGATAACTACCAGACTTTGGCTTCTACTTTAAAAAATTTTTTAATTAATTTATTTTTTATTAGTTCTAATCAGCTATAAGTGCTTTTTAATTCATTGTACACAATGGAACAGACTTTTTCACTTCTCTGGTTGTACTCAAAGAAGAGTCACACCATTCCTGTCTTCATACAAGTACTTTGAATAGTGATGTCCATATGATTCCATCATCTTTCCTACCCTCATGGAACCTTTCCCCCTTCACATTGTCCCATCCAAAGTTCCTCTGCTTTGGATATCCCTCATTATGGATTAACATCCACTTATCAGAGAAAACATTCAGCCCCTGTTTTTGAGGGGGAATTAGCTTATTTCACTTAGAATGATATTCTCCAACTCCATCCACCTGGAAATGACATAATTTTATTCCTTTTTAAATGGTAGTATTGCATTGTGTCTATATACCACAGTTTCTTTATCCATTCATCTATTAAAGGGCATCTAGGTTGATTCCACAGTTTAGCTATGGTGAATTGTGCAGCTGTAAATATTAAAGTGAATGTGTCACTGTAGTATGCTGTTTTTAAGTTCTTTGGGTATAAACTGAGCAGTGGGATGGCTGGGTCAAATGGTGGTTCCATTCCAAGTTTTCTAAGAAATCTCCATATTGTTTTCCAGATTGGATGCACCAATTTGCAGTCCTACTAACAATGCACGAGTGTGCCTTTTCCCCCACATCCTTGCCAACAGTTATTGTTGCTTGTATTCTTGATAACTGCCATTCTGACTGGAGTGAGATGAAATATTACAATAGTTTTGACTTGTCTAATTAATAGAGATGTTGAACACTTTTTCATATATTTGTTGATAGTTTATATCCATATTACCTTTAAATAGCTGATGTTTATCAGTATTTTGTTCTTTACCTGCTGTCTCCATGTAGAATTACCATATTGATCTCTAAATCTCAAACTACCGTTTGTATCCTCTTCTTGAATTTTATGTGGAAATATCTAAATGTCTAGTTGTCATTTCTTCTGAATGTTCCATAGCCATCTTACTTTAAACATGGCTAAATTGAATTCTGTATATGCTCCTAAGAGAGTTAAGTAAGTTCTAGGAAAGCAGGGACATCATTTGTCTCATCATTGCTAGGTCCCTAGCACCTAACCAACTAGAAGACGAGGACAGAATAGATGCTCAGTAAATAAAAATTTGAATTAAGTGAAGTTTTATACTTTGTCTAGTTCTTGTTTCATATTACTTAATTTTGCCTAAAGTTAGTATTGTTCATATGATTAAAAAAATAAAAGGTTATCCTGGATACTTATCAACTCCTCACTCAATTGATCTGATTTATTAACACTGTCTCTTTTATAATTCATCTCCTCCTCTTTATCATCATTTGTACTTATCTGGTATAAATCCCTTATTGCCTCTTACCTGGTTTCTTTTAAATCCTTCTGAGTGATTTTCCTCTTTCTAGTGTTTTAGTACTATAACCGGTCTTCAAGAGTAGTATTGTCATATATATATATATATATATATATATATAGTGTAACTATACTGTCTATTCCCTCAATGCTTTAGAAATCTGACATAATCTAGTATGCACCTTCTTTCCATCTACTTTTACTTCTTTTACAGAAAATGCATCCATGCATTTGTAGATGCTATTTGATCTATCTGAAATTCTGTCTTATATTTTTACCATCCAAGATTTTCCCAGTTTGAGGATCTCACTCTCTTTTTCTATCTCCACTGTTACCTTATGCACTCTTATAGCAGCTATTGCAATAGTTGTCTTGATGTGTTATATATTCTTCTTAGTGAACTAGGAGCTCACCAAACACAGTGACCATGTTATAATCCTTTTATCTATGGTATACTTCATTTAAAAATGCTGGTTAAATGTAAGTTAATTGTATAATAGACTAGTGATAAGTGTTTGTTGAATAGATTGAAATCTATCTCATTTCATGGAGTCGTTTTGCTTTTAAAAATCAAGGTGAAATATTGTTCAAGGTGAAATAATACCAGAAAACACTCTAAGAAGAGATAAAAATGCTCAAAATTGTTTTCTCTAGATTGTTTAATATGGAATATATATAAAACATTTTATAAATGGTTGTATATATAAATTGTTTTTAAAATAAAATCTTGTTTGTGTATCTTAAAGTATAATATAATTTAGTAAAAATATTTGTCACAATATTATCTTTAGAATGTTACTGTGTAATTCAGAATGCTTTTAAACCTATACATATACACTTGAATAATTAAATGGTAATCTAATCATGAAAATTTACATAAAAAGCTTTCTGCTGTTGACCTTTTAGTGTATTTATTATTTATTTACTTCATTTTTGATGGTGCTGGGGGTCAAACTTAGGGCCTTGCACATGCTAGGCATATGGCTGGCCACAGAGTTGTACCCCCAGCTACCTTTATAGTATTTATAGGTTTTTATTGTTGTAAACCATACTGGAGACATTCTATTTATATATTAGACTATTCCTAAGAAAACATTTTAGAAGTGGGTGAAATCACTCAACCACAACAGCATTTTAAAGGCTAGTATTTTGTGTACCACCAGGCTTAGATTCAGCACATTAGCCCAATTCCCTGGGCTTTGTTCCCTGTTCTCCAAATGCATGAATAGACACAAACCGTGAAGAAAAAGCAGTTTACCATAGTCAATAAATTTACAGTTAAATTTAGGAAAAACTGCCCTCTTAATTTCATCATTGGTTTTTATTTTATATAATTCTTCTGGCTGGGATGCATTATTTCAAAGTTGTATTAACTTTGACTATTTAGATTTGAATTGATGAGTCACAGTTGAGTGAGAAACCAAATGTGAATGAGAGGTAATAAGGGTGTTGGATAAATGGTCTATCTTTCATTAAACTATGAAAGAGGAAATGATAGGGTTGTTTCTTTTATAAGAGTGAGGGAGACAGAGAGAGAGAGAATTTTTTTTTTTTAAGAGAGAGAGAGAGAGAGAGAGAGAGAATTTTAACATTTTATTTCTTAGTTCTCGGCAGACACAACATCTCTGTTGGTATGTGGTGCTGAGGATCGAACCCGGGCCGCACGCATGCCAGACGGGCGTGCTACCGCTTGAGCCACATCCCCAGCCTGAAATGATAGTTTTAATAGTTCCTTTTGGATTACTTGTGAAGATTCAATGAGATAATACATGTTAAAAGCTTCTAACAACATGGTGAACATCCAAGTATTCTGAGAAAGATGCAGGCAATTAATTTTATTAGGTTAAACATGAGATTGAAAACATGCCTTGAAATTTTTATATCAAGGCTAACTTGTCATAGTTAATTTATCTACTCTGAAGAAGGTGTTTTCAGTTAGTTTTTGTTCCACTGTGACCAACACATCAGATAAAAAAACTTAGAGGAGAAAAAGTTTATTTTGGCTCATAGTTTCAGAGGCTCGGTTCACAGTCATAGCTCAGTCAACTTTATAGATCTGGGCCTGAAGTGAGGCAGAACATTATGGCAGAAGGGTGTGGCAGAGAAGAACTGTTCAGTTCAAGATAGTCAGGAAGCAGAGAGGACACAAAAGACAAAATATAAACCCCATAGTCATGCCCCCAGTGACATACTTCCTTTAGCCACACCCACCTACTTATAGTTACCACCTAGTTAATCCATATAAGGAGATTAATCAGGCGATTAGATTATAGGCCTCATAAATTGATCATTTTACCTTTTCACAAATGCAAAAACATTCTTGCATTGTCTCACACATTAGCTTTTGGGTAGCACTTCATATTTAACCATAACAGAAGCTGTGTGAACATACTCTGGAATTCATTTGATTCTTACATCAGGAAAAATAGTATGAAATAACAATGATAAGAAAAACTAGAAGAGTAGGAAAAATAAGTCAGCTAGAGACCACTTTGTCCTTTGCTTTTTCCCCCCCAACCAGATGGTCTCTGAAGCTATAGGATTGTTTTGATATAAATGGTCATGATATAATCTCAGTGACATGCCATATGATATTGTCATATATTACATGGGCAATAATAATTTTTCACTTTTAATCTTAGACACTAAAGAAAAGAATACAAGAGAGAATCTGAAAGAGGAGTAGGAAGAGTTTAGTATACATTTGCTTCTCTCACTGTATTTGTAAAATGCAATTAATGGAATAGTTTATGGTAAGTTTCTTCATTAGGTCATCATACACATTTCAAGTGCAATATTTGCCTTTGGAAAAAACTGTGTTCTTAAAAAATGACTGTGACCCCAAACTAAATATATCCTCTATTCAACTTCCACTTAAACCCCAACTGACATGAAGGAATATTTGATAGAGGGAAAGATGAAAAGGAAAACAGAGTGTTTGCAAATAAATTGTTTTGGGGCCCATCAGAGTAGGGGGCTTTGAGTCATTAACTTCTTTAGTTTACCAGTAATCCCTCTTCTGGTAATCAGGCAATCCTGAGGAAAAAGGGAGAGCTCTGAAATGCAGAGGAGTCTAAAGTGATTACCAACGAAGGAATAGAAAACATTTCACTTGCAGTGTATTAGGATATGTAGCAGTTTATGAAAGTTCAGCTACACAAATTTACAAATATTATTTTCTAACTTTAACTAAGCTAGCCATCAGAAAATATCCAAGTATATTAATAAAATTTTTAGGAAATGATAGTTTGTAGCCAATACTAATAATGAAAGTACAAGTGAAGAACAGGAAATTAGCAGAGCCAACACTTGAACTATTTCTAGTATAAGGCTGTCAGCCACATAATAAGATGTAAACAATGATGATATAATCAGATTTTTAAAATATGAATTTGAAACCACTAATTTTAATAAGGACACATTCTGATTAATAAGACATTTAGAAATTTTAGTTAGTTCATCCTTTAAAATTTTATATTTGAATGGATTCTTATGGCATAAAAAGATTAATATAAAATGCCTTAATAAAATAATATTTAATAAAAAATCATTCTGTAATGTAGGCATTAAACAGAATTCAGGAGATATAATAATTAAAGTAGTTTTATTGCTTTATCCAATTGCCCTTTAAAATATATTCAGTGTCCTGGTTTTCCCCTTATCCTTGGGTGAAGGTGAGAACAGATATGGATGATCTTAAGTAGCTTTAAGTTGATAACACAGACTTGACTTAGTAGTTTAAATCTTCTGATGCAGGTAATAATCAAAATGCCAAATTTGTTGCAATATTAAATATTTTCTTCTTTTCCAAGCTGCAATTTGATGCAAAAGAGGATAGATTGTCTCTTCTGGAATAAATGATTTTGTTGTTTGTCAAAGTTTTTGAACCCTTACTATTTGGAACATGAAGGTAAAGGAGAAAAAAGAGATGCAAGGGAGAATCCCTACTTGAATTGAATACTGCCATAAGACTGTTTATAACCACCTTTGGAGTGATCACTGTTGGGCTTCATCAATATAACTTTCTTTACTAGACCAGCAAACCACCCTTTGCCAGGATCCTTCTTGAATAAGTTTCCTTTCAAAAGGACCCCAACTAGACCCTAGGATTTAGAGGCCTTTGATTTGACTTTGAAAAAGAAGTTGTGAAATATCCATATGTTGTCTTCCTCTGTTGACAAACCACTTCAGTTAATCTTTCTCATCCTTTCATTTTATCTGTTGTGAATCAGCCATCAATTTACTGGGTGTGTCTCCTGCAGAGAATATCTACCAGGGTTTCCCTGGTCCTAGTTGTTAGGCAGTAACTAACAATAAGCAGTGAAATGCATGGCAAGGTCACAAGTGTTCTTTAATTTACTTTAGGGTTTTCTTTAAACTACTTTCATAGTGGATAAGAAAGCAAAGGGTGGTAGTTTCTTTGTAGAAAATAAACAGAAGCAAAGGAGCTATTGGAAAAAATATGTCAAAGAAAAGGCTTAATGGGACTAATTCTTGACAGGTTCCATTGAGGTTGGTATGAAGCTAGGAATTATGGCTAGCTATGTCTGGGAAGGAAGATTCCTTTTAGTAGTGCAGGCTCACTAAGGTAACTTCTCACCAGTTACTGACCCCAGTTCCCACATTAACATGGGCTTAACTTATAAATGAAGCCCCCCTGAATAAGATGGCCATGATGACATTCTGGAGAGGACCAATTAAGATCAAAAACTAAGGTAAAAAAATGTGAAGGAGGAGTTGAACACATGATTGGTGAAGGTTGCTGAAAGAGGACCCCAGTTCAGTAATAAATTTGGAGATAGCATGTCTCCTTTGTAATTCTTTGCTCAGAGATGGCTCAATCATTTTCTCAAGAGTGCTCCTTGTTTGAGCTTTACTTTGCTTTTTCTTCACTTTCAACTAACTTTCAGTTATAATAAATTTTATTGCATGGTTTTTTGTGTCTGACTTTAAATTTTCTTTCTTCAGATCCAAGATTTGGAGTTTCAGCTCCCCACTCTTCTTTGACACCAGTGGCCCTTGAGTCAGATCTGAAGTGAAGAGCAGAGGAGGCACTCCTGCCTCTGATCTCCCAGGGGTACACATGGTGGGGATCATGCTCTCTGAGCACCAAATTTGTTACAAGTTTTCCTTACAAAGTCTTCTTAAGTTTCAGAAACTTTTTTCCCTGGATGTAGATGGTAAATTTGAAATTTTAGCATGATGGTCTTTCTCATAGCTCCTCACTTTTCTGTCTAATATTTTTTTTATGTTTTTTGCTATCATAATTATTTTATGATAAAAAATAAAATATTCTAAATGTACTGATTTTATCCTTCTCCCATGGGAGCAAAATACATTTCTGTGGTTTAAATTCATCGTGCACTGTTTTTCTATCCAGCTTGTGTGCCTTAGTCATCAACTAATACTCTCAAATGAAGGCTCAATTGCATAATAATTTGGCAAAGAGCTTTTAAGATTTCAAATTTCAGATCTGATAGGCTTTAAAAGAAAGCTGAAAGGGTAAATCAATTGCTCTCAATTAGGCACAGGTTTCAAAGGTATAGGGATGAGGTCAATGTAATTCAAAGCAATTTAGCTTGAAGTGATTTGCCTTTTTTATAACATTTATGTCTCACTTAATTTTTCTGGCTATCCATTCAGAACTGCAAGTTCAGCCTTTTTATTTCAAGCTACTGATTGATGATCAATTAACATTTCTGTTAGGTATCAGAAGAAGTAATTCCATTGGTTCAATTCATTGATATTACTTTAACCTTCTGAAAAAACATTTACATGCCATGAAAGTGTCTGCATCTCTCAGACCACCAATTTTCAAATACTTTTGCCTGGTGTCCATGGCTTGTGCTGTTCTGATTGTCTCTTTATTACTCTGAGAAACACTGCTGCAGTTATTTAGAGACCAAACAACAGCTGAACTTGTTCTATTAGACTCACTAAGTGACAGGATAGTGAATATATCTACAGCTTATTTTATATTTAAAAAATGATTAATTAAGGGAAATCCTTTTTTTAAACCAGAAACATCACAAAGGTTATACTAGATTTTGCAAAGGAAATATCTTCATTTTCTAGCAAAAAAAAAAAAAAAAAAAAAACATTTTGCCTTTAAGTTTTAAAGTAATGCCTCCACATCATAATGAAGAAATAGAGAGGGAATCAAATTAAATGTTGTTAAAGTTATTTAATTTAAACCCAAAGATGTCACAGAATTGGAAAAAAAAGAAATCTTTAAGAAAATTGGTCACATGAAAGTCTGACTTTGGCTCAAATGTGTGTGAATCAAATTAGGTTTGGAGTTCAGAAACTTGACCTTTTTTCCCTGGAAGTTGATGGTAAATTTTAAATTTTAGCATGCATGATGGTCATTTTCATAGCTCCTCATTTGGCTGTCTAACATTTTTTTATGTTTTTGTGCTATCATATTGATTAGCTTCACCAGGAAGTTTCAATTAATTTGTATTTTCTTATGTGGTTGAATTTACCTTGGAGTGGGGAAGATATCAACTTACCAAACAAGCATTCGTTTATTTGTTTTGTGACTTAAAAAAAGTGTTAGGTTTACAAAAGCTGGTAAGTACTTGCTAAGTCTCTAAATATTCAAAACAATTTACAATTTTAGTTTTGTTTACTTGTTTTATGACAACCCTCTAATCATAAAACACTGAAGATTTGGAGTACTAATCTTGTACATACACTAAAATCTTTAAATATAGGATAAATACTCAAAGGACAAGAAAGTACAATACTAAAGAATGAACACTAGTTAGGTGTTAACAAAATCACCCAGAATTAACTTTAAGAGAGAGAAAATACTGGACTTCTGTGAGTTGCATGTAGCTGTTTTGATTGAAATAGAATGTTTCAGGAAATAAAGTTTTGCCAAAGATAACAAAAATAATAGTTTTTCCAGAGCTTTGGAATGGAGAAGACAACCAACCTACATTCAAGAGGTACTGTATAAAAAGTTAATCAAAATCAAAAGATCTAGAAAGGAATTTCTTTAAAGATGTAGAAAGACCAGAAATCTAAAATATTTCAAACCTTTATGACTCAGCACAACTAGAGGCTACCCACTGCCAAAGCTGCTGGCAGGTGAAGCGGCTGAGTTCAGCTGTAGTGTGAAAATACCATGATAGAAGTTTCTGTAGACAAAGATTGTAACTAGACCAGTTATCTATTTTTAAAATAATTTAGAGGAAGTCCAACATTTTAGACTATAATTCATTAGTCTCACTTTAAATAGCTTATAAACCAATATACAAGAAATATTATTTGGTAAGGAGGAGTTTTACTTCTAAACTAATCACCTTAAGGAACCAGGTAAACAAGCTTATTAAACAGAATTACCATTTATAGCTGTTTCCTTTCTAAAAACACCAAATATTATATGGTAGCAACTACCCAGAACTGCATAGAAGAGATATAAGGAACTTAATGAGGTTATGAAATCTGAACTTTAGATTCAATCAGGAATAAACATTAAGATTTCATTGACTTATGGAAAAAATTTAAAAACCTTTGCTTAGATGTTATCATTGTTATCACAATCAGGCAAGCCTGAGACACATTAAACTTTTTTTTTTTTTTTTTGGTATTTGTAGATAGACAGAATGCCCTGTAGTATGCTGTCTTTAAGTCCTTTGGGTATAAACTGAGGAGTGTAATGGCTAGGTCAAATGGTGGTTCCATTCCAAGTTTTCCAAGGAATCTCTATACTGTTTTCCAGATTGGTTGCACCAATTTGCAGTCCCACCAGCAATGTATGAGTGTGCCTTTTCCTTCACATCCTCGCCAACAGTAATTGTTGTTTGTATTCTTAATAGCTGCCATTCTTACTGGAGGGAGATGAAATTTTAGAGTAGTTTTGATTATATTTCTCTAATTACTAGAGATGCTGAACAGTTTTTCACATATTTGTTGATTGGTTGTATATCATCATCTGAGAAGTATCTGCTCAGTTCCTTGGCCCATTTATTGATTGGGGTTATTTGGTTCTTTCGGTGTTAAGATTTTTGAATTCTTTATATATCCTAGAGATTAGTTCTCTATCTGATGTGTGTGTGTGTGGTAAAAATTTGCTCCCATTCTGTAGGCTTTCTATTCACCTCACTTCTTTTGCTAGTAAGAAGCTTTTTTAGTTTGAATCCATTCTACTGTTGATTCATGGTTTTATTTTTTGAGCTAGGGGCCTAACCCAACATGATGAAGATTTGGGCCTGTTTTTTCTTCTATTAGGTGCAGGATCTCTTGTTTAATTCCTAGGTTCTTGATACATTTTGAGTTGAGTTTTGTGCATGGTGAGAGATAGAGGCTTAATTTTATTTTTCTGCATATAAATTTCTAGTTTAACAACACCATTTGTTGCAGAGACTATTTTTTCTCCATTATATGTTTTGGTACTTTTGTCTACTATGAGATAACTGTATTTATGTGGGTTTGTCTCTGTGTCCTCTATTCTGTACCATTGGTCTACAAATCTATTCTTGTGCCTTTTCTGTTACTATTACTCTGTAATATAGTTTGAGATCTGATCTAGTGATGCTACCTGCTTCAATCTTCTTTCTAAGAATTGCTTTAGCTATTCTGGATCTCTTATTTTTCCAGATGAATTTCATGACTGCTTTTTCTACTTCTATGAGTTTTGTTATTGAGATTCTGATTGTAATTGGATTAAATCTGTATAGTGCTTTTGGTAGTATGTCATTTTGACAATATTAATTCTGCCTATCTAAGAACAAGGGAGATCTTTCCATCTTCTAATGTCTTCTTTAAGATAGAAAACTTCAGACCAATATCTCTAATAAACATAGATGTAAAAGTTCTCATTAAAATAAATTGAATACAAAAAAAATATCAGAAAGACAGTACACCACAATCAAGTGGGGTTCTTCCCAGTGATGCAAGGTTGGTTCAACATATGGATATCAGTAAATGTGATTATCACATCAATAGATTTAAAGATAACAATTATATGATCATCTCAATAGATGCAGAAAAAGCATTCCACAAAACACAGCATCTTTATGTTCAAAACACTAGAAAAGCTAGGGATAACAGGAACATAGGTCAACATTGTAAAAGCTATCTATGCTGAGCCCAAAGCCAACATCATTCTAAATGAAGAAAAATTGATAGCATTTCTTCTAAAAACTTGAACATGACAGGGATGCCCTTTTTCACCATTTCTATTTAACATAGTTCTTGAAACTCTAACCAGAGCAATTATGGACTAGAAAGAATTTGAAGGGATACAGATAAGAAAAAAAGAACTGAAACTATCACTATTTGCCAACGATATGATTCCATACCTAAAATATCGAAAAAATTTCAAAAAATAGAAAACTTCCAGAACTAATAAATGAATTCAGCAAAGTACCAGGATATAAAATTGATATCCATAAGTCAAAGGCATTTCTGTACATCAGTGACTAATCCTCTGAAAGGGAAATAAGGAAAACTACCCAATTTACAATAACCTAAAAAAAAATGGGAATCAACAACAAAAGAGGTGAAAGGCCTCTAAAATGAAAACTACAGAAAGCTAAAGAAAGAAAATCCATTTAAGGGAGGTTGAGTAAGGGAGGGAGGAGAGCAGAAGCCTTTTGTTCATTCTAACTTAAAAAAAATTTTCTACTCTTCTCTAAATATCTGTTCCTAAATTCTTAATTTAAAATTTTTGTTTTGTTTTTGTTTCGATATCACCTGCCTGGGTAAGATCATAAGCCTCCAGATGTTTAAGTGCCTCATCTGTAAAACTGGATGATAACTATATATCCCAAGTTCATGATGCTTTACATTCTCTTTCTGCTTAAAGCATACAATCTACAGTTCTATATCCTCTATTTAATTCTTTAAAAATGGCACAATACTTTTCACAAATTTTTGTTCTTGCCAATCTGTGTTCTTCTTTTTTTTATTAGTTGCTCACAACATTACATTGATCTTGACATATCATATATCATATATTTTATTCAAATGAGGTATGAATTCTTATTTTTCCACGTGTACAGATTGCAAGATCACATTGGTTATACAGCCACATTTATACATACTGCCATACTAGTGTCTGTTGTAGTCTTCTGCCCTTCCTATCCCCTTCCTATCCCCCTCTCCCCTCCTCTTCCCTCCCCTCCCCTCCCATCACCTCTCTCTACCCCATCTACTGTAACACATTTCTCTCTCTCTTTTTTTTCTTCTCCCTCACACCATCTTATATGTAATTTTATATAACAATGAGGGTCTCCTTCCATCTTCCATGCAATTCCCCTTCTTCCTTCCATTCCCTCCCACCTCTTGTCCCTGTTTAATGGTAATCTTCTTCTCATGCTCTTCCTCCCTGCTCTGTTTTGAGTCGCCCCCCCCCCTTACATCAAAGAAGACATTCGACATTTGTTTTTTAGGAATTGGCTAATTTCACTTAGCATAATCTGCTCTAATGCCATCCATTTCCCTGCAAATGCCATGATTTTGTCATTTTTTAGTGCTGAGTAATATTCCATTGTGTATAAATGCCACATTTTTTTTTATCCATTCATCTATTGAAGGGCATCTAGGTTGGTTCCACAGTCTAGCTATTGTGAATTGTGCTGCTATGAACATTGATGTAGCTGTATCCCTGTAGTATGCTCTTTTTACGTCTTTTTGGGAATAGTCCAAGAAAGGGAATACCTGGGTCAAATGGTGGTTCCATTCCCAGCTTTCCAAGGGATCTCCATACTGCTTTCCAAATTGGCCGCACCAATTTGCAGTCCCACCAGCAATGTACTAGTGTACCCTCTTCCCCACATCCTCGCCAGCACTTGTTATTGTTTGACTTCATAATGGCTGCCATTCTTACTGGAATGAGATGGTATCTTAGAGTAGTTTTAAATTGCATTTCTCTGAATGCTAGAGATGGTGAGCATTTTTCCATGTATTTATTGATTGATTATATATCCTCCTCTGAGAAGTGTCTGTTCAGATCCTTGGCCCATTTGTTGACTGGGTTATTTGTTTTCTTGTTGGTTAAATTTTTTATGATTGCTTTTCCTACCATCAACTTCTGGTAAATTATCTTTTTCAGCTTATAGATAACACTTGACATTATCTGACATTAGGGGTTTTTAAAATTATTTTTTGTTGCAGATGAACAGAATACTTTTTATTTTATTTATTTTTTTTCAAACCTAGTGCCTCACATGTGCTAGGCAAGCACTCTACCACTGAGACATACTTATAGGTGTCATCTGACTATGCTAATATAGATTGCCATATAGTTTATTCAAAGATTTCTTGTGATTTTGTGCTATTTTGAATAACCTTGTCTATGCTTCACTTCATTTATTTGGAAATATATCCCAGGACAAATTCTTGGAAGTGTAGATATTGAGAAAAAAATAGTACATATCTATAAATCTGAATAGTTAAAGAAGTTTGAAAATTGGAAGATTTCTTAAATGAGAGTTAGAAGTGTACTGTGTACCCAGATTGCTCTCCTAACTGCTTAGGAGGAAGGTGGTCTTACTTTTAGATTTAGTGAGTAGAGAACCATATCCATACCAAAAGAATGGTATACACTTTTCTGCATTAGTTGAATTATCAGATGAAGGATTCTCCAGAGAATGAGATAAGAAATTCCTGACAAGCTCACACACCTAAACCCTAAAATCCAGAAAGCAACTCTTGGAAGAAGTAAAAACATAAGTACCTTTGGTCTTCATTTTTTCTTATTCTTCAGTATCTCCCTGGATAAGACCCTAGACTGTAAGGATTCTGGTTATGGAAATGTACAGGACAGCATTCCCTGGTGAGCAAATTCCCGGGGGATATCAGGTACCCTATATTCCACACTTGGAATATTCTGCAGTTTCTGCCAGGAACTGGTAAGTTAACTAATGCATGTGTGATGCCTAGCTGCTGTGGCAATGCCCTGCATAAGGAGGCTCTGTGCTAGATAGAGTCTTTTCAGCCTCTCAATGTTTTCAGGCGCTCAGCTCCTTGGAATAAAGTAACTCTCTTGTCAGACAAATACAGTGTTTCATCTAGCTCTGCTGTGCCTGAACCTGTCCACATAATAGCAACTTTAAACAATGGACTTTCTTGAGAGATACAAAGCTCCTAACATTGCACACCACAACTATAGTATGTAACTGAGGAATAAGATGCATAATGTTGATAACTCTGTAACCTGCCTAATGACACAATGAACAATAATGTAATACGGATACCAGTGACCTTATGAAACTTATTGACATAAATAAAGCTGGCAGTGTAGACAAGGGGATTTCTACCATTCTGCCATCCTGTTATTCTGCCACTTTGCATCTGCACCTTTGCTTCTGTCTCCTTTTGATTTTCTTACACTAGACAGGTTAGAAACCATTGTTAACTATAGATTTCAGTCAAGAATTAAAAACAAAACCTATCATTCTCCATTTTCTACTGAGGGTTTCTGTTCTGCAGTAGACTAGAGCTATAGGATGGGCTGAGAGTTCAGAGAAATTTAACCTTGAATGAAATTCAGTACTTTCACTATTACACTATACTTACTAAATTGAGACATATTTCATTACAAAAGTGGCTAGATGACTTTAATCCTAGGAGTATAATCCACCCTCTCCCAAGTTCTGAGGCTTACTCAAGTTCTTTTTCTATGGAGAAGTATTAGCCCTATAGACTGACTTACAGAGATAGGCATGGCAAAAGAATTAAGTTGCTTTTTAATATTCCTGTGAGTCCTTCTCATTAAAACCAAAGATACAAATGTGTTGAAAAAAATAATAGGTTTAAGACTGGAGGATATTTCTTCATTTTTCCAGGTGACAAGTAACTTTTCTAGACTTTTCTCTAGGTCTAATTAGGAGTGGACCTCTACTCTCACTCCATTACCCAAACTCTCACCTCTGTCAGATGATTGAAATTACATTTCTAGTCAGTATGGTAGAAATAAAGGCTTGGAGTTAAAATTAAATTAAATGAAAATAAAAATTAATTCTTGAAAGCCCTCGTTTATGTACTCCATTTTTCCTGATTTATAGGAATACATGTTTTGTTATAGTGTTAAAATATTATTAGATATTTGTTAGGACAAGATTTCAATGAGTCTCTCACATTTCTACGTGTCTTATGAGCAGAAATATTGACAGCTTTCTTCTAAGCTAGCTTTTCTCTAAAGATTTGAATATGGCTTAATTGTTTCCTTACCCCAAATTTTATGTCAAAAAATCTTGGTGCCCACAGTGATACTACTTAGAAGTAGTAGAACATTTTAAAAGTGGGTCCTGGTGTAAATTCCTTAGGTCATTGGGGATAGGCTCTCTGAAGGCAACTCTCCTACAGGCCCATGAATTCTTAGAAGATTGTTATGAAAGAAGCAATCCTAGGTGCATCAGCCCTTTCTGCTTCCTGACTTTAGGTGTAATCTTCTTGGTCTTACAAGTATCCCACTATTGCTATCTATTATGAGGTATTTGAATACCCAGAATATATAAGCTAAATAAACCACTTTCTTTCTTAAGTGGCCCATGTCAAATATTTCCATTATAGTAAAAAAAAGAGACCAAATCCATATTCAAGAATATTTATAAAGTAAGCAGCCTCAGAAGACAGACATAGTGTTT
Source organism: Ictidomys tridecemlineatus (assembly GCF_052094955.1). Lineage (NCBI taxonomy): Eukaryota > Metazoa > Chordata > Mammalia > Rodentia > Sciuridae > Ictidomys > Ictidomys tridecemlineatus. The sequence continues at coordinate 86,524,849 of NC_135485.1, forward strand.
CACAACCAGCAAAGGATAGATATATCTCACGAGCATGATTAATAAAAATTAACAACTTTGTCTAGGGCAAGAGTTAGCAAACTTACTGCCCATTATATGAGATTTAGTTTTCTGAACTTGGGTTCCCTGTTATGTAATCAGTCTTACTGCATGAAGATAATATTTGGCTCCCTTCACTTCTCTTATGGGATTTGGGGTCAGAAAACCAACACAAATGCTGATATTCTGACTATTGCTATTGTCATTCTTTAACTAAAGTATCTCATGCCTTCTTTGAATATATATGAATAGAAGCTGACAGTCTTCAAGTTTGTAATAATATTAAATCATAATGGTTGGCAATATTAAAATCATTTCACATCTATCACACATCTCCTATTTAAAAAAAAAAAAGTGTTGGTAAGGTTTTAGAAACTGGAATTCCCGTCTACCATTAGAAGGAATGTGAAATGGTGCAGCTGCTATTTAAAATGGTATGGTTATTCTTCAAAAAATTGAAGATAGAATTACGACATAATCTATTAATTTGAATCCTAAATCAAACCAAAAAGAAATGAAATCAAGGTGTTGAGATATTTGTACACCTTTTTTCACAACAACATTATTCATAATGGCCACAAGGTGGAACCAGTGTACATGAAAGGATAAACAAAATGAATAATGGATAAACAAAATGGATAAACAGAATGAATGGATAAACAAAAACTGGTATAAACAATAGGATGTATTATTCAACCTTAAAAAGAAAAAATTCTGACACATATTAGTGAACCTTAAGGATATTATGCTAAACAAAATAAATCAGTTACAAAAAGAGTCAAATTTATAAATGTAAAAATTACAATGATGGCTGTCAGGGAGTGGAGAAGAGGTGACTGAAGAGTTGTTTGTTTAATGGGTACAGAGTTGTAGATTTGTGCCACAGCAAGGTGAATATAATTTAACACTGTTAAGTTTTATACTTAAAAATGGCTAAGATGCTAAATTTAAGGTTACATATATTTTACCACAACTAAAAAGCATTACAATATCACATATGGATTTTTATGTCAGCCTTGCTACATAGATAACTCATGTGCTTGATACAATTATTAAAGGGTACTTTTATATATAATTTATACCTACTGAACATCTATTAAGAAATTAAAATATTATGTATGCAGTAGCTGAGTTAATTACTCACTCATGTTAACCTTATCCAGTATAATTTCTCATAATTCTCTAAGATTAGATTTCCATTTTGGCATAGTACCTTCCAGATTTTCTGACCACTTGAGGACTATTCTTTCTCTAGATGGTTGATGTCTCCATGTCTTCACTTAACTGAACTGTGCACATTTAGGAAGACTCATTTAAGTCCTTCATTCTTCATTGAAATTTCACAAAACAACACTTACCTTTAAAAAATTTTTTTTCAGAAGCACCAAAGTTAATATTATTTATAATCTTAATCCAGGATTACCCTTACTCTGTAATATTAATTACAATCAGAAACATAGAATTTTTATGGTACACCAAGAGCAAAACCCCATATATTTCTTTTTGTTGTAAAAATACATCAACTTTGTAGTCTTTAGTTGTGGTGAAATACCTCAAAGGGTAATGATGTTTATGTTTTTATGTAATATTCAACTATTTTAGAAGATAGGTTGATATTGTGCAAGGAGAATAAGATTGAAATAAAAGAATGTTTTTAATGTTCTTAAAATGGAATCTGATAAAAGCAATGAACCTAGTGATTTTATCCAGGACAAAAAATACTTAGTAGAGTATGTTTTTTTCTTTGCTTTGAAGATTAAATTTTTAGAAATAATCCAGTGTGGACGTCATATCAGATCTGAATGCTAATCTAAATGCTATTTTGTTGAAATCAAGAAGCAAATGTCAGAATGCTTCTTAATCTATCTCTGTACTTTGAATTCAGGCCTATTTCACAGGAGTTCTCAATATCTGTATTCTTGCAAGCACTTTCACGTATTTTATCTTCACAAACTTGATCTTTATCATAACACTGTGAAATGGGTTTTTGTAATGTTAAAGAAATGTGATATCTGGATTATTTAAATAATTTTCTCTTTTACTTTTTTGCTCCAAGACTTTTACCCTAAGATAAGCATGTTTCCTTCTGGTTCTGTTACCTAACCTGCTCCTTACTGCCTATGTAGATTTGTTCCTTCCTGTTCTGAATTTCTCCTCATCTCCCCACAATTCAGGGACTTCATTGTCCACTTAATATTTTCATTTTTCTTCTAATTCAATTTAAATCCACCAGCTCCTTGAAGTTTGCCTTGAAGACTGTCATTGCTGATGAAGTTAACAATATTTTTCTTTCAAATTTCACTTGAGAGTAATAACTACATAATATTTGGGACAGATGGGGCTGGAATGGAACACAGTGGTGTTTTACCACTGAGCTACATGCCCAGTCCTTTTTATTATCTATTTTGCAATAGGGTCTCAATAATTTCCTTAGGGTCTCACTAAATTGTTGAGGCTGGTCTTGAACTTTCTATCCCCCTACCTCAGCTTCCGAAGTTGCTGGTATTACAGGCATGAACAAATGCACCTGGCTCAAGTTACATAGTATTTTGGTTATTCTCCATTTTCCAGATGTTTACTTCCTATCTCCAAAAATAAAATGTGAATTTTTCAAGAGAAGTAGTAATGGCTTACAACTTTCTTGTTCTGTTAAACATTGTGAATGTCTTCTACTCTATGCTGAGTGCATATTTCTTAATACACCCTTCTCAGCCATCTCTTTGACAAAATTCTACCCTGGAAAAATTATTAAACTATTTTCTAATTCTCAAAAAAGGCACATAGTTATGGAAGTGAACTAAACATACAAGTTGGATTACTTAGTATGTTAGGATTTATTTATTTCAGGTTAAGATGGATGCTATGATGAACAGGTCATCATCAATATCGAGGTGAAAGATTAGAGTATAAAATGGTCTTTGGTGAGTCACTATCATGCATGCCTATAATCCCAGGCAAGCCTCAGAAATTCAGCAAGACTCTGTCTCAAAGTGAAAAATTAAAAGGGCAGGGGATTTAGCTCAGGAGTCAAGAGTAAAACACCCTTGGGTTCAAAAAGAAAAAGAAAAAAAAAAAACTTTGGCCATGATCATTATCTTGCAATAATATTAATATGTATGCAACCAATTGTGTATAATGTTATGAAGACATTATGTAAATTAATTTAAGAAGAAACACTTAAATGAATTTATGTTAAATGAATAGATAAATCATTAAAAACACATAGGGAATAGGTAGGCTCACAGGTCTTTTTCTTAAACTTATATTAAATGATAACTAAAATAATTATTTTAAGCTAAATATTTTAGAGGTACATCATAAAAATTGCTAAAAATTTTAACCTTCTAAATGACAAACACTTTACTGAAGCTGGTAGAGCTACAGTGACACACATTTTCATTTTCTTCCTCACTTTGGTTGGAGGTAAGAATGTGCAATGTTTTGAGAAAAAGGAAATGGATAGAAGCATAGACTGACTAACCAGTCTCTAACCATCTGAGGGTTTAACCACAGAGACAATTATAAACATGGAAAAACAGTTCCAAATTGAGAATATGAATTTATGTGGAATTTTTTCACTGGAGTTTTCTAATTCACAGTGGAATCGTCTGTTTTGATGGATGTCAAGCTTTTATTTTTCTTCATAAGTCCAGGCTAAGAGAGAAATATGATATGTCTACACATCCCTAGGAGCAAGCAGAGGCAAAACACACAACTGAGGTTGTTACTACTTGCCACAAAGATGTAGTTGAGCTTCACCTTTTATTAATGAGAACCTAAAGCTCACGTCTAGGTTCTAGAGAGCAGGTTACAATTTTTATCTGGGAAAACCATTTTATAATTTTTCTGTTATTAAATGGAGGAGAAAAGATGTTACCTCAAAGATGTATATTATAAAGAAAGGAACCTGGAAGAGATAATAACTTTTAAACCAGAGAAATTAGCCAATGTAAGGACTACTTAGTGATGGGTGAGTAATAATTATCAATATATAATCTTATTATGACTTTGAAAGAAATAATATAAATAAATGAATTGAGAGCAAAAAAGGAGACTTAAGTTATTAAAAGAATGAATGTGAATAAAAGCTAAGCATGATAGAGTTGAGAAAAAGAAAAGAAAAATGGTTTATCAGTTAAGGGGAATTTAGTTGGAAATATTAGAACAAATAGCCTATTAGATGAAAAAAAAAACTAAAAAAAAATTGGAAAAAGTCTTTGGTATATCTTTGAAGCAAGAAAACAATCAGTGAAATCAAGGATCTTCACTGGAGTACTCAATTGATAAATAAAGTAAGACACAAAGTTTATAGTCAAATCTAAGAGAGGACTGCTAGTAAAATATGGGGCATTATAATGGTAACAAGAAGATTTCTGTGGAATGTATTGAATGATCAGATTTATGGTCACGGATTTTTAGCTGATAATCTTATGAGGGTCATGGAACAGTGTTGAGAAGAAGAGGTGACTTTTAGAATAGCTAGCTGGTTCAGAGCAAAATAAATAAAAAAATTATAGGTGACAACAGGAAAGGTGTCAGCAGGACAGTAGGCAGTCGAAGAAAGAGATTCTTAAAAGGGTTACTGAAGATTAACTCAATGTTATTTGCATCTGCAACTGTGAGAATTCTTTTGAGGTTTAGAGAGTCAAGAGGAATAAAAATTTGGAGTGAAAACTTTGCCAATATTTGCGTGAATACTTATGAATGTCTTCCTGGGCTGGAAATGGTGTTAGGAGCATTTAAAAACAAAAGTTATATCGGATAGAAATGTTTAAGTTAGCAAGCAGCATGATATCAAAATATTCCATCTTCTTTGACTTGGAAACATAAATGCTTTAGGATCATGCTGGGCATCACTGTTGAAATCTTTGTGCAATGGTGGTTAGTTCACAGTTCAGCTAGCTGTACAGAATTATGAAAGCATATTTCAAAAATTTAAACGAAATGGTGCATTTTTACTTCCTATGTAGATCATCAGATCTGATTTCTCTGGTAAATATAAGTAAGGATCATTTGCAAAATAACAGAGTAAAATTTCCTGTGGAGACAGATGCTTTTTATATTTATAAAGCATGAGTTCCTTTTTTTCTTTTTAATGTTCTGGGAAACTAGAAACTGATATGATTTTTCATATCAAATTTAGTTTAACATATGGCAAAGAGCTCACTCAGACTGTCTCCAAACTTTGCTGTTAACAGTTTCCAGCCTACACAGGAAACGAAGCTGTACTTCTGACGCATTCCTGTTATATGGGAAGACCACAGAGAACAGCCTAAAGTTAAAACACAAAAATCATGTTTATACAAAGTGCATCATTTAATTTAAACCACAGTAGCATAGGAAGGTTCCGTTGATGATTCAATTTCATTTTTAAGTTGTACTAGCAAAATATTTCAAATGCATTTCAATAACCAAGTAGCTGTTAAGTTTATACTTCAGCTTTTAGACAGGTAGATCAGCAACTAGTGAGTTCTGAATCTTTATATTACCTTTTCTGAGGGGCTTTGATTTAGTAATCAGCTTGCATATATAAGTATATTCTTCTGGGTTTTCATATATTACAAAATGAAACAATGAAATACTTTATCTTTGGACAATTGAAGGAGAGAGAGAGGTTGCCACTGTGCAAAATAATTTTGTTTTATATTACTTCTATTCTATTAAGTACGTATAAAATTTATATATATGCACATACATGTATATACACACATGTATAAGCATGCATATATGAATAATTCTATAAGTGTACTTATATGTAAATATAAATATATTTATATTTATAAATATATGTAAATATATTTACAATATATATTATATAGAGATATATTTATTTATTTTTATTTATTTATTTATTATTTTCATCGGCTTTTCCTCTGCTATTTTTCTAGCATTCTTCCTCTCTTTTCCCTAATGTGCTATTTTTTTTTATTTAATACATCCCTTAGAACAAGAAATCAATGTAAGAAATGTGGATAAATTGTGGTAAAAAATAGTTATTTAAGGCTTTCTGTGTGGGCCATGAATATATCAAAGCAGTGACAGTAAAAACCGGTGCAGAACTTTTCTTGGTCAAATTTTGTAATCTCTTTGAACCTCAGTTTCCTCATCTGTAAAATCCCTCACAGAATTGCTGATACAGTCAAATAAGTTAATGTATAAAAACATCTCATAGAGTTATTGTGAAAATTAAATAAGGTCATTAGAACATCATGTGACACATTGCCAGGCATAAAGTAAGTTCCCTTGGTCTCCTTCTCTCTCTTCTCAAAAAGCCTTTCTTGGCATTTTTTTCCTTGTTCTTGGCTACAGTCTATATAGTTTTACAGGGAAAAGAGAGATTACAGATAGTCAAAATATTACTAGTATTTATCTCTTCTCCAGTGAACTTCTAGATGCTATTAATGTTTTGAAATTTGAAGAAATTCAATGCATATGATTTAACATCAAATTATTATAGATAAAATATTAAGAAATTCAGTTAAGAAACACTTTTTTGAGAATGTAAATAATAATAATTAGACAAGGTTAATCACTCTTAATAAGGACTTTTAAAATTAATGCTTTATCCTCTTGTTATAAAAAGTAATGGAAACTCATTAAAGAAAATTGTGAAATTCAGAAAATTAGAAAGAAAAAAATCAACTTTCAACATCCAAAGATGAATCATTTCATTATTTTTATGTATAGTTTCTGAAACAAAATTTTGACACTATGTAAAATATTATATTTTATACGTATCTCATAATTATAAAACCAAAGTATCCCTAAACATGCATTTAAAATCTACATACTTATTTTATTAAGTAGACATAATTTATTCCTTCATTTGGATATTCAATTTGTTTCCATTTCCTTTCCATCACAATTAATACTTTTTCTGTATTTAATACTCTTTGCTTATGATAACCCCTAGAAGTGGGGTTACAATAGTGTTCCAGAGTACAAAGGTTTTTGACAGGTGGAAACATAGCAATTTTAGAATCAAGGTTTTACTCCAAAGGGTTGCTAGCCAAGCATTTCTGGCATTTTTCCTGTTTACTCCAGATGAATGTCGAAGCCTTTGCTTTGCTATGGATGGAGAATCTCATGTGGATATTCCCTTTACTAATGCCAACTGCAAAAAGCACTTCAATGTTTTGATAATACTCTTTGAAATCTTGATTTTTAATGTCTACCAAATGTCTAATTTCTGGTGAGACCTTTATTATTATTGCAACATTATTGACATTTTATAAAAATGTGGCATGGCAGCACAGTGTAAACTCAGCAGGAGAACTGAAGAGAGATGCCCTTCCTTTGTTCTGCCAGGACCTACTCTGCTCACTGGTGCCCAAGCTGAGTGTAAGATCCTCAAGCCCTGCTTAATACTGATTTACAAAGAAAAGGTTAAAAAACCCACTTATCTTAGAAAACAGAAGGCCAATCTCAATCAACCAGTTATCTGTGTAATTGAAATAATACCTCCCTTGAAAGCACATAACCTTTAGAATGACCACCAGTTCATTGAGATCCTTGACTGAAATATGAGTGAATACTCCCCATTCCACAAAATTGTTCCAGCCACCTTGTTTGAAAGCTGCAGTTACCACCTAAATCCAACCTCATAATAAACCTGAACCCAGAATCACCTATTGCAGTCTTTTCCAAATTCTGACCTACAGAAACCATGAGCAACCACAGATCAGTGGGAAAAAAGTACACACACACACACACACACACACACACACACACACACACATGAATGGGTTCACTTATGGACTGCTTTGTTCCACTGATCTATATATTTTTATAACAGAATCAGATTGCTTTAGTTACTGAAACTTTATAATATCTTTTAAAATTAGGAAGTGTGATGCCCTCACTTTGTTCTCTCTCAAGATTATTTGAGTTATTTTGAATCATTTGTGTTTACATATGCATTTAAAATTTTTCATTTCTATAAAATGTTATTGAAATTTTGATAGATATTGTATTGAGTATCTGTAGATTAATTGGGTAGTATAGACAGTTTAACAATAGCCTCTAAATCAATACATGGGAAACCCCTCTATTTATTTTGGTGTCTTTCATTTTTGACAATATTTTGCAGTCTTCTGTGTATCATCTTTCACTATCTTGCTTAAGCATTTTATTCTTTATACTATTATAAGTAAGATTTTTTTGTTGTTGTTTTGTGATGTGTTGTTATTAGTACATAAAACAATTGATGTTTGTATGTTGATTTAGTATCCTGCAAACTGATTAATTTTAATGGGACTTCATTTTTACTTTTGTTTTGTTTTTTGGTTGATTTTTAAGGATTTTCTACAAATGAGATTACATCACCTACAAATAGGGATCACTTTATTCCTTTCTTTCCAATTTATATTTCCTTTTTCTTGTCTAACTATGTTGAAGAGAAATGGTGAGAGTGGATACCTTTCCCTTGTCACTTATTTTAGAGAGAAATCTTTAGTTTTTTAACATGGAGAGTAATGTTAACTGTGGGCTTTCTAAATAAGGCACTTATGATGAGATAATTTCCTTCTATTTTAAACTTTTGTTAAGTGTTTTTACCATGAACATATGATGAATTTTTTCAAATCCTTTTGCTACATCTAGATGATACACTTCCATACATCAGTGTGATGCATCATATCAATTGATTTTTCTTTGTTGAACTATCCTTTCATTCTAAGAATTCCTTCCACTTGGTCATGGTTTATGACCTTTTAATGCATTGTTGTATTGGTTTGAAGATATTATTTTTAAGAATTTTAATATTTATGCTCATTGCAGATTAACATCAATTGATTCTTCTTTAAATATTTGGTAGAATTAATCATTAATCAGTAAATCTGTCTTATCCTGAGGGTTTTTTTTTTTTGAAAGGCATTTGATTACAGACTCTGTCTCTTTCTCAGTTATAAGTCCTTTAAAAATTTCTATTTTTTTATGACTTAATCTTGGTAGATAGAAGAGCTTAGGATCTTATTATTTCTAGGTATCCAATTTGTTAGTGTACAGTTTTACATAGTAGTCAAATAAAATCATTTGTCAGTTCTAATTTTATTTATCTGAGTATTCTCTCTCTCTCTCTCTCTCTCTCTCTCTCTCTCTCTCTCTCTCTCTCTCTCTCTCTCTTTGGGTGGTGCTGGGGATCAAATCTAGGTCCTTGGGCATGTAAAGTAGGCACTTGTGAGAGCCTACTCAAGACCTAAGGCCACTTATATTTCGGAGCTTCAAATTTCATTTACTTGCAAGCAGGTAATCTGCCAGAATGAAGTTTTATTTTTTAAAAAAGCCTTATTATTATTCACATTTGTATATGCCATAAATCAAGTCATGCCCTTAAACAACTCTTCCAGCATTGAGTTAATCTTTTAAAATCATTTAATGACCTCTTAGTTGCATTAAAAGCACTGATTTAGATAGTGCAAAGCTCAAAGAATGAGACATACAAATCTTTATATAATGAGAATTCCCTCTCATATGGTAGGAAAGATACATACACAAACAACCACATTGTGAGGTAAGTGTGACACAAACTATAACTCAGAGAATAACTAGAATTGAATAAATGTTAATTCTATCTCTGATAAACTGATAACACAAAATAATTCCATTTGAAATTGTCTGAAGACCACACTGTTCCCACATGATTCAGATTTAGTCCATAAAGTAGCCATAATGCTTGCCCCTTTGCTGAAAGGATATCCCTTAGGCAGACTTGCTTAGTCACAGATTAGAAAGGTTTGGGAATTACCAGAGCAGACATTTCATAGCAGGGCAGGACTGACATGAGCTGATTAAAAAAGGTGAGCCAACCCAAATAGATTGCCTAGCTTGAACATTTGCCTAAGAAACCACAAGAGGATGAAGCAGTCATCAGTAAGAATTGAAACTGAATTCTGATACAGAGTACATCTGACGTAATCACACTGGGACATGAACCATAAACAAGAAGCACTTTTGAGAGAGAAGGAATACAAATACACACACAGATGGCAGGCATTATGGTCATGTTAAAGTACTAAGGCAAGATCAAGATTAGCAATTCTCATTTCCATGGGTCTAAGAGCTGCCTTGGACTCAACATCTTCTGGTCCTGTGATACCTGAATGTTCAGCATTCTGGAGTCCCACATTCCTATTACTTGAGGTAATTTGTTTAAGCTGATAGTCCCGAAACCAGAGAAAGTCAACAAAATCAAGTCTCCATATAAGAAAACAACTAGAAGTGAAGAGTGCCCAACAATACACAATTCATCCCCAGTCAACTCAAGAAACAGGTTTTACTTATATTTTTAATGGGGAACTATCTTACTAGGACATATACTTCCTTTCCTTTCAGGTTTACTGTTTATACCAGATCATTAGAAAAGCCAGTCTGTCTCCTTTAACAATAACAGATGTTAAATTAAAAAAAAAAAAAAAAGGTATAGGTATTACATCGGGATACTTTTGGAATTGAATGCTTTGGGAAACTAAAGACACATTCTCTGTGACCAAAAACAACTTAATAGCACTCACAATTAGAATTCAGGATAAGAAGTGATTTGGGTGAGTCTGCAGAAGATGTTATGGAAACAAAATGAGAGGCTTCTTTTGTTGGATGACCAACAAAAGAGTTCTCTGGCCCCTCTCCCTCCCCCTCCCCCTCCCCTTCTTCCTCCTCCACCTCTTCCAGAATCATTTTTATTTCTGAAACATTGACTATAGGAGGTCCTCAATTTTTATCTTCTTTTCCTTACTCTACAGAATTTTGCAAATTTGTCTGATCATTACAATCACATTAAGCACATAATAAATATGCAGAGTTCTTTCCCCTGTAGTATCTTACGCATTAAGGAAAAAAATTTATCAAGAATCCTAGAGAGTTTCCATCATTAAGTATGTTCAGGTATCACTTTCCCATTGTCTAAAATTGTGGCTGTTATTCTTTACTTATTTTGCAACAAAGACATGTAAGTAAACAAACACTTTCCATCAGGCAAAAAAAAAAATAGATAATTTTTATAGTCAAACACATACTAAACATAGAAATGTAAATTACATTTTCTTCAATGTGAGTTAATTTTTATTTATATAAGCTATCTTCTTTTATGAATTTTGTTGTCTTAATTGTAATCCACCTATCTTCTCATAATAGGATATTCACTCTATTCACATGCATGTCTTTGTTTTTTTTTTTATTTTTTTCTTTAATAAGAGAAACACAACCTAGATTTAACTTCCAGGAATGCAAGTAAAAGGGTAATGAGGGTCTGGCAAATTGAAAACATGGAGAAAAAAATTAATAAAATGTGGATATAAAATATTAGCTACTGGTTTTGTGTGATGCCGATCTGGAAGGAAGTATAATATTCTTAAGCTATCAGGGATGCCAAGCAAATGTGATGAAATGTAGCAATACAAAACCATTTATTATTAATAAATAAAGCTAGTACTGACTTTATTATTAAGCATGTTGGAAGAAGGCAAAAATGTTCCATTGATATCAATCATTAATGACACAATATCTAAATTGTGTTTACTGAGAAGGAGCATAAACAAAGACTAGAACATCTGTGGTTAGAAATTAGAACAGTGAAGTAAGAAGGCAACATCTTTGCTTAGAATATCTACAATGATTACATGGTGCCACAATAGTAAAATTTTTATGTAAATTGGAATGGTTCCATTCATCATACTTAGGAAGACATGTTAAATATTATAATATCTTCCTAAGATCATCTTCCTAAAACAGGTGGAACTGGAAATTAAACACTGACACTGTCCATTTCTCAGGACAGCATCAAATTAGTAAACCCCAGGAAACTAATGAATAAAAATAAGATGCTATCTATTAGTTTAAAATGGGGAATTATGAATTAGAAAAGAAATTAATATGGAATCTGTGCAATCAGCAGATTCTTTTGTGGAAGTTAGAGGACATGGGAAATATTTATCAATTAAAAGACAATTTATAAAATTAATTTGGAAATTATTATCATAGTTTCTATGATCAACACATTTTTTTCCTATAATATTAACTACGAAGGAAAGCAAATCATGATAAGTATCTTGACAGTTGAGTTCAGAATCAGAAAAAGAAGAACCAGAACTAAATTCTTAAAGGACCCAGGTCTGATAGCCTGATGTGTCCACTTCCTAGGTGGATCTTAACCTAAAAATTTATTACTCAAACACTTGCATTTAACCCACATCTGAGGTTTCCAAGTCTATGATTTGGGGAATATTCATTTAGAAATGGGCAAGGTTTCTCTCCCCTAGGCATTGCTAACATTTGTCTTCTTAACTTTTTGTTTCTATAAGTTTACTTGATTGACATTTCTTTGTTTAGCTATTGAAAAAGTACTTTGCTAACAGTAAAACACCTCAGTTTAGAAAGTTATTCCATTCAGGTTTTTATCTTTCTTGTGATCTATTCCAGTTTAACTCTAAAAGATTTTATTGCAACCATCTGTCACCCTAATTCTTATCAATTATTCTAAAACTTTGATATTATGTTGAACAAATGACAAGATATTTAAAACTTCATTAAAGTCTTTATTATATTTTTGTTTTAAAATGAAAAGTATATAAATGTTTTTAAGTTTCATGTTTCCAGCACACATCTAAATTTTTTCAGTGAACAACCTCATTTGGCATTCTCAGAAAATAATACTACTAATTGAGGTCTGGTGTATTACATGATTTTGCAATGGTTATCTTTGAAATCTACTATAATTAAAACTTACATTTTTCTTGCAGCAAATATACATTTCTCATTCTTATTCTAATCTAATAAAAAGTATCATCTTTCCTCAGAAAACTTGAAATGGTACCACCATTTGACTAAGCTATCCCACTTATTAGTATATACCCAAGGAATTAAAATCAGCATACTACAGTGACACAGCCACATCAATGTTTACAGAAGCTTAATTCATAATAACTAAGCTATGGAACCAACCTAGATGCCCTTCAACAGATAAGTGGATAAAGAAAATGTGACATGTATACACATGTATACTCAGCTATAAAAAATAACAAAATTATAGCATCTGCCAGTAAATAGATGGAACTAGAGATATCATGCAAAATTAAATAAGCCAATTCCTAAAAACCAAAGGCTGAATGTTCTCTCGAAGGTGGACATTAACCCAAAGTCAGGGTGGGGAGTGAGGGAATGAAGAGAAGAATAAAATTCCACTGGATTAGACATAGGTGAATGAAGGGGAGAAAGGGCAGAAGGGAATAGAACAGACAGTAAAATAAATAGGATGTAACTTTCCTATGTTCATACATGAATACATGAACAGTGTAACTGCACATTATGTACAACTGCAAGAATGGGATCTTAATTAGAATGTTTTTTACTCCATGTATGTACAATATGGCAAAATTCACTGTACTGTCATGAATACCTAAAGAGAACAAATAAAAAAATTAAAGAGTATCATCTGCTAAATTAATAGTATGCCTCACGATACCTGGTAGCTTTTTATTCCAACATTTAATTTCAGTATGAGAACTTATGGGAAACATGCTAATTTTTCTCAATCACTTCCTGAAGGCAGACATCACTAACAACTGCAAAACTCATTTTTGTTTGACTCAGTTGAGTTTAAATTAGACTTCTCATTTGGTGCACCAGCTCCAGGTAAGTAGAACTGGAGCTGGTGCATCAAATGAGGGGTTTAGATTCCTGGTCTATTTTGTAATATCTGACAAGGTTTGTCACTTATTTTGAGTCTGAGTATTTATCTGGAAGTAATTATCTTCTAAAAATTTTCTGAACCAAGAAAGAGTGCTTTTGTAAAGTACTCCAACTACTTTATTTCCTATGGATCACTTCATCAAGATAACTAAAATTGCCAAATATTGTTGATAAGGTCTGAAAAGCAGTGAGGTTTGCTAAGGAGTCTGATCAATTAGAATGGTTCATAGTCCTATTGCCCTATCACTAGAGGAAATATAAATGTAAGAATTTTATAGCTCATAAATAAAAGGCCTTACAATTATAGATTGTTAAAAAATGTTAACATTTTAAGAGTATTTTAACTGAATCTTTGGTTCATAATTAGATATTTGTTTAACTCTTTTTGCCTTTGCATAGCTGGCTCTCTTCTAAAGAAAAGAGTCATATCATATAACTCAAAAGATAGTTACATTTATAAATAAATAGGTAACTTAGGATTGTCAGGTTATTTCTAATATGTAAATCAGAATTATTTATGCTTTTTGGTCTGAATGTTGATAAACTTTCCAAAATGCCTTTTGGAAATGTGGCATTTGGAACATGCCACACTGTTCCAAAGTATGTTGATTTTTTTTAACACACCTGAAGATTTTTCCCAAATATGAGTTATCTCATTTCCTAAGGGTTAAAAAGTGATATAATTACTAAATAGGAGTAGGTGATTTAAAAAATCCTGTAATTTAATTTGTAGAACCTGTACAATTGAAGTCATGAAAGTAGTCTTTCAAATTTTAATGTTTATTTCTATCTTATCCAACTTTTATCCTGATAGTTTTTTTTTCTCCACATTAGAGATAATTTGCATTTTTCATTTTGAACACTGCTAATGCCAGTGGCAAACCTATACATCTGATAAATAAACTTAACTTTACTGTTTTATGTTAGTGATTTCCCTTCTGGGGAAAAAATCACTAACAGCTTTTCCTTATACAGCTTACTTAAATTAGTTCTTCCATCTTTAAACAACTTTATAATACTTGCCTCAAGGGAAATATGTGCAGAATGTTTCACTGAGTACTGTTATCATGGTATTAAGATGTGAAGAAGGAAGAGGAGGACTCCCTGAAACAGGACTACTCTGTGATCTAGCAATGTATGATGTAACATGAAGGTAGGCATAATGACTATATTTGCTTATCTAATTCATTTTCTTCATGCTTATCAGATACAAATATTTTTGTTTATGGCTTAAGTAGAAAACAAATTAATAGATGAATTTGTTCACAATGTGAAAAAAAATGGCCTCCAAAAGAAATAGGAGAGTTTTATAAGTGAAAAATCTTTCTTCAAAAACACAAAAATCCCTAAATTCTGATCTTCTGGAGTATTTTTATGTTTCTGCCAGAAGCTCCTCCTGTCACCTTTGCTTTTAGAATAAATGAGTCCCCACTTTTGGATGTGATCCCATTCACATTTCCACTATTATTTTAGAGCTGGAACTTCATGTTTCTTCAGCTGATAAATACCCGAACCTATTGTCCATGTAAGTGTAATTTTTACCAGCTTCTGTCATTTTTCATTGTTTATTTGAAGAGTAACTCCAAATACTTACTGGGTTGAGTACCACAGTGAAGAAAAGTTCACCTCCTTGGATACTCTTATCCAGCTCTCTAGGACCTCCAGGATATTCTTTGTAGAAAATCGTATGAGTGAAAAGTCCACAGGTCTGTCTTGGAAGAACCTGAAGAAAAAATGACCAAGTGAAGAAAATACTGCGCTCGACAAATTACTTGATTGAAATTTTTCTCACAAAAGATGATATACAAGCTGCTGTCATTAGTCAATTTTAACTCTGGTCCAGAAAAATACTTTAAGCTCTGGGAAAGAGAGGATGCTATTACAAGAGAATGAATAGTGAAGAAAATTAAAAGAATATTTTACAACTAAAATAGGCTTGAATTATTCTAACTGCTTTTCTACTGTAAGTATCAAAGTCAGTACTTTCATTATGAAACCTAATATGTTTTAGCATCTTTTTTTTTTCTTTTTTCTTTTTGTATTGGGAACTGAACTCAGTGGTGCTTAACCACTGAGCCACATCCCCAGCCCTTGTTTATATTTTGTTTAGAAACAGGGCCTCAATAAATTGTTGAGGCTGGCTTTGAACTCACAATCCTCCTACCTCAATCTCCCCAACCTGGGATTACAGGCTTGAGCCACCGCGCCTGGTGTGTTTTAGCATCTTAAAAAATAAAAAGTAATAATGAGAATTTACAAATATTGGAATTGTCTGTGCACTACTGTAATCATAGTAGTCAAAAAATGTAAAGATTAATACTTTCTGCCAAGTTGTACTCAAGCATTAGAAAATATAGTCATTATTAAATTATTTAATGTGCTTCTTAGGAAATGACATTATAAAGTAGAACAAATATTTGAAGCATAAATCAGTTCTAGAAAGGACTACATCATGCTGCCCAAAATTCCAGGTGTGAAACCCACTAATTTCAAACATATGAAAGAATTTATCCATTTGGTTCACGATTTTTAGAGAGTGTTATAAACAAAATGATAAATGGTCACTACTGTAAAGGTTTTCTTTTCATGCTTTGTATATGAAAATCATTATTTCATCAATTATACACATTTGTGATAAAGACTAATTTTTTATAGATTTCCTGATAAAATATCAGTGAAATTATAAAAGAAGTAAAGATGTTCAAGATAGTACAGTTTTTATCCTAGTATCATATAATAACCTCATGACAACCTGTTTGTCACTGTATCTTTGAAATGGCAGAAAATAAATGAATATGTTTTGGAATGCTACAAATTTTACAGCATCTAATACAAGCAGGCTTTCTGCTTATTGCCCTAAGCAAGTAGATCTTCATTTTTTTTAAGAGATGAGAGAGAGAGAGAGAGAGAGAGAGAGAGAGAGAGAGAGAGAGAGAGAATTTTTAATATTTATTTTTTTAGTTTTCGGTGGACACAACATCTTTGTTTGTATGTGGTGCTGAGGATCGAATCCCAGCTGCATGCATGCCAGGCGAGCAGGCTACCACTTGAGCCACATCCCCAGCCCTAGATCTTCATTTTTACTGTCTTAACTATTAAAGCAAACTTTTTTCAGTATATGCTCTCAAAACATAGCCTTTTCAGGACTTTCCATATTTTGCAAAACTTTACAAGTATACTAATTCTTCTGTTGTTGTTTTCTTAGTAGTTTAAGTAAACAATAGCTTAAAGAACAAGTTTAAATCACAGAGAGTCATCATTTGGTGATGACTGTTTGAAAGCTTTTATACAATGTCATAAAACTGCACAAAATCACAAAATCAACAACACCAAAAAAGCACTAAAAAAAGAAGTATGATTAAATTAAATATATTTCCTAATGATTCTTAAAAATATCATTTCCTGGAAATTAAAGATAGATAGCTATCTTTCTATATAAAGATATCTTTATATAGCAAAATATAAAATGTATCTCTCTCTCTCTCTCTCTCTCTCTCTATATATATATATATATATATATATAAATATGCAAAGATAAGTCTTCATACATAAATATATATAATTTATTTTTAAAATATTATTTAAACTGAATTCTAATCCATATGAGAATAAAAAGATACGTTTTCTACTCTTGAAAAATTTAAGATACATCAAGTTAAAAGAAATATTCAAAAGTTAAATAAGAAAATACATGTGATTATATACCAGGTTGTGTTACATTTTACAAGGATGTGACTAACTAAATCACTTTTAGGCTTTCACTTGATTATTTTACTTGAAAAATTACAGAATGCCTACAGAGCTGTCCTTGAGAATTTATTGCTCAGATAATTCTATACTAAATGGAGAAAAATGTAAATAAATAAATAAATAAGATTTGTTGAAGAGGAAAGGCCAGGCTTTACCTTGCAACTAAGGGTTATTCCTGATGCAAGTAGAAACATCACCATAAACCCTAGGAGAATGTAAGGACCACCACAAGAGGTTAAAGAGATAATTGGGAGTTTGATAAGGGTCAGAGGCCACTGTTCTGATTAGTGAATACAAAATACAAGACACTGAAGATGTTTCTTGAAATGGCTCTATTGTGCTAGAGAAGGAATTATTGATGGAATTTAGAGATCACTCCTCAGTTCCTTTTTTTTTTTTTTGGTATAGTCTCTTACTATGAGGGCATATTGGCTATTGTGGTCTCCACCTGTATTTGTATTTGGCTGGCTCCTAGAAGTGTCGTGTCTCTCTTGTTGCATAATCAACTGCCTTCTGAACATTGCTCACTAGAAAACTCTCATCCAAGAGCCTATCAACCAAAATAGAAAGTTTCCATGCAAAAGTGGGACCACAGGGATAGTTCTATCAAAACACAAAATCTGTTAAAGGCTTTATTACCTGCAAGATTCATGCATTTATAATAGAGGTAAAATATTTTTTCAGGAGAAAAAGAAAATGAACATTTCTCAAGAGACATATCCCAGCAAGTTTTCTTTCAGTATTGAAACAGAAATAAAACAGAAAAACATTAAATAAAGTCTTTAGAGAATTAATTTCACTGTCATAAGACTGTCTACAATTTTAAAATGACAGGGAGTATTGAATGCTTTTAAACTTTCTGGTCGGAAAACTGGCAACTTGAGGGGCAGTAAGTTCATTTCAAATAACAAAGAAGGGCAGGCTGGGATAAAATGTGACCATTATATCTCCATCTAGCATTTATAACATTTTTTTTTATTGAGAGAAATGTCAAGATGTGAGCTGATCCAAGTTAAAAGTCATTTCCCCTGTAATTTTTACTGACATTAGAAAACTGTCTTTAAAAAAGTCAGTTACACCTTGGTTAAAACAAAGATATCTGTTCAAACATATAAGCTTTAGAGTTGCAGTGGCTCATCACATCATGTTATTTTCAGTCTTTCTTCCCAGTATGTGAGTCTAAATTAGTAGATCCATTGTTATCTTCACTGTTACTTTTCTTGGTACTTGAGAAAAATTAAGGTTTTTAATATTTCCTTTGGGGGGCATCCTGCAAAGTATAAGGTTGCAGAATATTTTGACAATATACATTTGCCCAGTGAATAAAAGTAACAAAACAAAACAGGAAGCTCTGGAGAGAATTAGGCAATTGATAGTAATGATTTAATTAACATTGTCATTTATTCTCTGTATTATACTCAGTTAATAATTATGTAGGATCTTACATGTGGCTTCTTGCTGCAAATAGATTAGTTATTTTTAGCTTGCCATGGTAAGAAAAAATTCAGTGTAACTGGCTTATAAAAGAGATGGTGCATATATCAGGTTGGTGTCAGTTTTACCTACCAAATAACTTTTTGAAGAAATGATGGCTTCTAAAACTTTTTGACAATTTGATGTAATACTGTCTTACATTGTCACATCAGTGCTGGCTTACCAGCCATAGTACCAGTAGAAAAATAAATAAATAGATTTGAAGAATTGAAAAGAAGTGACTTTGAGAAATCCTTTGCTTAGATATGACAAATGTGCTTTCTACAGCATAGAGCTTTTCTTACATTTATGCTTTTAACTTTTTTTCTCTCTTCTTATACTGCTTCAAATGAGAAATGTAAGCCTGGAAGATTTAGTTGTACTCAATGCATACCAGAAGAAGCTCACCATGATGTTTTTGTGGATGAAGCCCCTCCGATATCTAGCTGGTTTCAGATGTGGATATTCTTCAGTGCTGGTGATTTTAATATTCCAAACCTTCTTCCAGGCTTCATAAAGCTGTACATGTACAGGGTAGACACCTGAATGATGAGGAGCCACTGCATAGCCCATGTCAGTAGGAATGCCATGCTCCTAATAAGATCAAGTAAACATTAATTAGAATATGGGAAGATTTGACCTAGCCATGTTTTACCCAAGAACTTTCCAATATACCACAAAGATGTTTGTTTAAATCAATCATCTCTTATTATTTGGTAAAGTTAAAGTGACAAGTATTGAGACCTTTAGACTTTAGGAAGCAGAGTAGCCATTTCACCAGTCCTGATCTCCATACACTTGTGATTGAGAGAGGGTGGGGCAGACAATGCATGGAATTACATTCAGCACATCCTGTCATAGCCACATTTTTTAATTGTTTAAAACTTCCATAATTTAAAAACAAATACTTGTTACAAACAATATTTACAGGGCTCCACAGAATAAAACCAATATTTATCAGAACCGTGAACATCCCAAGCTCACTAAGACTGATGACAGGCTTTTGTCTGCTACATAGTTTCTATCAAGTCTGTCACATTTCTATTGGTCTCTCAGCATGGGGCCAGTAATAGACAACATTCTTTGTCTCAGGAGAAGGGCAGGTCTTTGATCAAATAATGTGGCAAAATTCTACAGAGCAATTTAGTTTGAAGCAGAGACTCCCATTCTGAAAGTAGACAGTGCTGAACGAGACAATTATTCTCAGAAATTGTTGCTCTGGAGTGAAATTCTATATATACAATTAGTCCAATTTAATAAATGTTTCCAAATAAATACCAGTCTCTCAATATCTTTCTCTCTCCACCACTCCTGACACACACACTATACTCATGAAATAACTAATCACGTGTTGCAATACCTTTTTCATTTTTTTGGGGGGGGCAGGTACTAGGGATTGAACTTAGGGGCGATTGACCACCGACCCACATCTCATCCCTATTTACAAACTAGGGCTAAATAAAAATTTTATTTAGAGACAGGGTCTGAGTTGCATACCACTTCACTTCAAATGGTCCTGTTAAGATTCTGTCAATTCCAAAAATAAATCTATGTAAATCTGGATTATTTTAGAAGGGATTTGGGACAACTGTGTATAATTGTAATTGCTTTTCTCCACTTGTGGCAGTCCCTTGATCATGATATATTGCTCTTTGGCATAGAGGAAAACTGCACAGGCACAAAAGATGAAATCTCTTTTAGAAAAAGTATCCCCGTGGCTTCAGTAGTGGACATGCATGTTTTTTTCTTGAATAAATTTTTTGTTGTTGTTTGCATTTTTTAATTGCTTGATAATCTTCTTCAAAGGTTCTACTTAAAGAAGCTACCTTTGAATTAATCATGGCTTTCTTCATGACAAAGTACAACTTCACATATACACAACCACAGTTACGCTATTAAAGGGACTGAACTCTAGAAATGTGCTACAAATGAATATGCAAAAAGTCAAATATGGCCAGTTTTGTTTTTCAGCCTAAATAATAACAAAAGGACAAGGATGTACAAGAAGCACCTGAATACAGAAGAAAAATATACTCCCAATGGTTTGCCATTAGCCTTGTACCTTTTCATATTTCTTTACATGGCATAGACTCAGAATTTGGTCCCAGACTATCAACTTCATCTCCTATTAGCATTCACTGCCACGCCAATTTTTCATGTTTCCTTCAAGTTTTTTCCTGTATACTGTATACATTTCCCCTATCAATTATAATGTCCCTTTTGTCTTTTTAAAAAAATCTTTATTTATTTATTTTTATGTGATGCTGAGGATTGAGCCCAGGACCTTGCACATGCTAGGTGAGTACTCTACCGCTGAGCCACAATCCTAGCCCCTCATCTTATATTAAAAAGCTTATTCATTGCTGATAACTCAGTTCAGTCAGGTATTGTTAAGGACACTACAAATGAGAGCCAACACATTGCTGCTAAGAGAAAGAGAATACATAGTTATAGAGGTAGAGTGGATAACAGATGGGTTGCTAAAGGATGAGAAGGAAAAATTGACATTCTTCATTTTATCTGAAACCTTTTTAGAAGTTTATATAACTATGCAATTATTATTATATCATCTATAACTCCACCAAAATTGAGGTGAATTCTCTCATTTTTTAAAGTGTTTTTTACAAACTCAAGTAAAACAGTTTTAAATGAAGAATCACGTATCAACACATAATTTGTGTTAGAAAAGATCATCAAAGTATTCAACCAAAGTGGTTTAAGAACAAGGGTGAGCAACAAAAACAAAGATGAAAGAAAATGAATGTCCGTCATTATTAAAACAAATTTTGAAGGAGAAAACAAGGATGAAGTTCACAAAAACTGGAGCTACAGTGTGAAATTCAAATGCCTGCAGATTTGTAAGAAATTACATTAATCAAAATCTCAAAATAGTTTTACATTGCGGTAAGTAGTCAGCTTTGTCTTCAGAAGTTCTATATAGTAAATCGATGGTTTAACATAACAGAGACATCTTTTTCCTCTTTTGGATTGTTTAACAATATTTGGCAACCAACGTAAATAATGTTTTCATTTTTTTTCTTTCTATCTTGTGGCACTAAAGTTTCATCATTTTGTGTGCTGGTGCAGTGTGGCACAGTGGCAGAAAATTACACTCCTGGACTCATATATCTGACCATTTCATGTTCCCATTTACAATCTATGTAACTTTGGTGAAATTACTTATGATTTAGAGCTTCATGTTCTATTCTCAAACAAGATGATAAAAGTGTACTTACCTCAAAGGGTTTCATGTAATTAATATAAGGAAAACATTTAATATAGTTTCTGAAACATATCAATGAATGCTATTCATTATTGTTGCTATCATTACCCTACCTACATTGTTTTTATATGCTGTGATCCTATTGCTCAATTATAATGTAGAAATTATGAATACTCTGGGCCACCTATTTTAGCCCAAAGTGATAGGCTGTGTTTTCTACTCCTGTAGATTTTTGATTCTGTCTTAGAAGATTTCTGTGGCAAACCATGGCTTCTACCCCACTACCTTTTCCTGGATCCATTTTCCCTCCTCGTATATTCAAAACTCTCATTCACTGTCAAGTAGTAAATCACCAAAAATTTATAAGTTCTCTTTTAAATGAGTTTGAGATAAATGCAGCATAAATTTTTTTCCCACCAAATTTGCATTCAATATGAGAGAGAAAACCTGAAATCTTAATGAATAAAAAAGTTAATATTATGTGCAGTATACTCTGTAAAGCAGACTCATTTTTTCACTAAGTTTAGCCATAATACTATGTTCTTGGCTGATTACTGTCTTCCAAGTTTTTTAATTGGAGACTAAGAACATACTGTTTTGTAATATTGGAGCAGACAGTCTAAAATAGTAAATATTTTAGTTTAAAATATTCATTATGCTTTTTCATTTGACCTTGACTAAATGTAGCATCTTAGATCCAGGAACACTATAATCTATGTCAAGATTTTCATGGAGCAAAAGACTGGGGCAAAGGGCTAAGTGATAATAAGGTATAAATACCTAGAACACCACAGAATTATTAAATCTCAAAAATGTCTCAGTACCCCAATATCAGCTCTTTCATCATGGTTTCTAATCAAAGACACTATCAATTATTAACCAGCTAGATAACAGTATCAAAATCTTGTTTTCTCATTCTTTCCTAAGCCAAATCAGCTCATTAGCATATTCTCTCAGTACTGCCTCTAACACATATCTTAAATCTAACCACTTTTCTCCATTTCTGTTGTCATTACTATCATTCTAGTTCAATCTACTATCTTATCTTTTGACCATTGGGCACAAGTTCCTAATATGCTACCCATTTTCTTTCTTGTCTCCTTCCAATCCATTTGTACTCAACAGCCAAAGCAATATTTTAAAAACACTGATAATATTATCTTATTTTCATTTCAAAATTCTTCCATAATTTTCCCTTGCACATCAAATGCAAAATTCCTAGCACAGCCAAAAGTTTTGCAAGATATGACCTTTTCCCAATCTAGCTTAATTGTGTATAACTTTTCCTCTCTCCTTCACTATATTTTAGTCACATAAACCTTTTCCTGAAACTTAGTTTTAGTCAGCTTTTTTGTTGTTGTGACCAAAAGTCATGACAAGAACAATTTAGAAGAGGAAAAGTTTATTTGTAAGGTCATCATTTCAGAGGTCTTAGTCCGTAGATAGCCGGCTCCATTTCTTGGGTCCTGTAGTGAGGTTGAATACCATGGCAGAAATCTGTACTGGAGGAAAGCAGCTATGAAAGAGAAAGTTGTCCTCACCAGGACAAAATATAAACCCCAAAGGAAGGCCCCCAGGAACCCACATCTTCCAGTCATACCTTACTTGCCACCCAGTTAATCCCTATAAGGGATTAATGTGCTGATTGGGATAAACCTCTTATAAATCAATCATTTTATCTCTAAACTTTCTTGAATTGTCTCACACATGAGATTTTGGGGGACATCTGATCTAAACCATAGCATTTACTAGGCACTTTCCTATTGTCTTACCCTTGTATGTGTTTGTCTCAGCCTGAAATGTTCCTCCAGCTCTTTACCTGAATAAATCTACAATATCTTTTAGGTAATTTATCCTATCATACCTTCAGAGAATCCTTTACTGACAAGCCCCAATTTAAATGAAGTACACATTAAGATTTCTTTCAGTAATATTCATTTGTTTCTCTTAGTATATTACTTGGTTTGAAAGTACCTATTTCTTTTGTATAAATAACTACCAAATGCCTCTCTTTGACACTAAATAATAACCTCCATGAAGTTTGGATTCTGTTTTGTTCACCACTATCTCTCCAATGTATTGCTATCATAAGCATTTGACAAATAGTAGTGAATGACTGTGTAGATTAGTTATGGCCATCTCTCTATCATTTGAATTATCACTTTCTCAATTACCTCTGTAAACTGTTAATTCAACTGCAAATTCTCAATTACCTCAGTTAAACTATAAACTCATCAGAAAAGTGAACATATGGTAATTAATCTGGGAAATTGTGATGCCTTTAAAAGTAATAATCAAAAACTCTTTTGAGATGGTAATTTTAAAAATTTAGCGCAAAACACACATTTGTTTATATGGAATTTAAAAAAATATTAGATTTTCCTAAACTATCATCCAAATATTTCTAAGTAGTTAGTGCTAAAATAAAATTTTATCAAGTAAATAGTGATTTTGTAGTACTTTAAATTTTCTCCAATATACTAAAACAAGAAAAAAATCAGTATTCAGGTAATCAAGCAATACAATTAATTACTGAAGAAATCATTGCTTATTACTATCTTTGATGGAATTTATTTAACATTTAATAGTAATTAAGAATGACACATTGCTTTTAATGTTTATCGTATTTCTTTTTTTTCTTCAGACTGTAAATTCTTTTATTTTTATTATTTTTTATTGGTTGCACACAACATTACAAAGCTCTTGACATATCATATTTCATACATTAGATTCAAGTGTGTTATGAACTGCCATTTTTACCCCAAATGCAGATTGCAGAATCACATTGGTTACACATCCACATTTTTACATAATGCCCTATTAGTAACTATTGTATTCTGCTACCTTTCCTATCCCCTATTATCCCCCCTCCCCTTCCCTCCCATCTTCTCTCTCTACCCCATCTACTGTAATTCATTTCTCTCCTTGTTTATTTTCCCATTCCCCTCACAACTTCTTATATGTAATTTTGTATAGCAATGAGGGTCTCCCTTCATTTCCATGGAATTTCCCTTTTCTCTCCCTTTCCCTCCCATCTCATGTCTCTGTTTAATGTTAATCTTTTCTTCCTGCTCTTCCTCCCTGCTCTGTTCATAGTTGCTCTCATTATATCAAAGAAGACATTTGGTATTTGTTTTTTAGGGATTGGCTAGCTTCACTAAGCATAATCTGCTCTAGTGCCATCCATTTCCCTGCAAATGCCATGATTTTGTCATTTTTTAGTGCTGCATAATATTCCATGGTGTAAAAATGCCACATTTTTTTATCCATTCATCTATTGAAGGGCATCTGGGTTGGTTCCACAGTCTAGCTATTGTGAATTGTGCTGCTATGAACATCGATGTGGCAGTATCCCTGTAGCATGCTCATTTAAGGTCTTCAGGGAATAGTCCAAGAAGGGCAATAGCAGGGTCAAATGGTGGTTCCATTCCTAGCTTCCCCAGGGATCTCCATACTGCTTTCCAAATTGGCCGCACCAATTTGCAGTCCCACCAGCAATGTACAAGTGTACCCTTTTCTCCACATCCTTGCCAGCACTTGTTGTTGTTTGACTTCATAATGGCTGCCAATCTTACTGGAGTGAGATGGTATCTTAGGGTGGTTTTAGGTTGCATTTCTCTGACTGCTAGAGATGGTGAGCATTTTTTCATGTACTTGTTGACTGTATATCCTCCTCTGAGAAGTGTCTGTTCAGGTCCTTGGCCCATTTGTTGATTGGGTTATTTGTTATCTTATTGTCTAATTTTTTGAGTTCTTTGTATACTCTGGATATTAGGGCTCTATCTGAAGTGTGAGGAGTAAAAATTTGTTCCCAGGATGTAGGCTCCCTATTTACCTCTCTTATTGTTTCTCTTGCTGAGAAAAAACTTTTTAGTTTAAGTAAGTCCCATTTGTTGATTCTTGTTATTAACTCTTGTGCTATGGGTGTCCTATTAAGGAATTTGGAGCCCGACCCCACAATATGTAGATGGGAGCCAACTTTTTCTTCTATCAGATGCAGAGTCTCTGATTTGATATCAAGCTCCTTGATCCATTTTGAGTTAACTTTTGTGCATGGCAAGAGAAAGGGATTCAGTTTCATTTTGTTGCATATGGATTTCCAGTTTTCCCAATACCATTTGTTGAAGATGCTATCCTTCCTCCATTGCATGCTTTTAGCCGCTTTATCAAATATAAGATAGTTGTAACTTTGTGAAAATACAGACACAACATATTTGAATCTATGGGACACAATGAAAGCAGTTTTAAGAGGAAAATTCATCGCCTGGAGGTCATTCCTCAAAAAAAGAAAAAACCAACAAATAAATGAGCTCACACTTCATCTCAAAGCCCTAGAAAAGGAAGAGCAAAATAACAGCAAATGTAGCAGAAGGCAAGAAATAATAAAAATCAGAGAGGAAATCAATGAAATTGAAACAAAAGAAACTATTGAAAAAATTAACAAAACTAAAAGTTGGTTCTTTGAAAAAATAAATAAGATTGACAGACCTTTAGTCATGCTAATGAAGAGAAGAAGAGAGAGAACTCAAATTACTAACATATGGGATGAAAAAGGCAATATCACAACAGATGCTACAGAAATACAAAAGACAATTAGAAATTATTTTGAAAACCTATATTCCAATAAAATAGAAGATAGTGAAGACATCGATAAATTTCTTAAGTCATATGATTTGCCCACACTGAGTCAGGAGGATACACAAAATTTGAACACACCAATATTAATGGATGAAATTGAAGAAGCAATCAAAAGATTACCAACCAAGAAAAGCCCAGGACCAGATGGGTATACAGCGGAGTTTTACAAAACCTTTAAAGAAGAATTAATACCAATACTTTTCAAGTTATTTCAGGAAATAGAAAAAGAGGGAGCTCTTCCAATTTCATTCAATGAGGCCAACATCACCCTGATTCCAAAACCAGACAAAGACACCTCAAAGAAAGAAAACTACAGACCAATATCTCTAATGAACCTAGATGCAAAAATCCTCAATAAAATTCTGGCGAATCGAATACAAAAACACATCAAAAAAATTGTGCACCATGATCAAGTAGGATTCATCCTTGGGATGCAAGGATGGTTCAATATACGGAAATCAATAAATGTTATTCACCACATCAATAGACTTAAAGATAAGAACCATATGATCATCTTGATAGATGCAGAAAAAGCATTCGACAAAGTATAGCATCCCTTTATGTTCAAAACATTAGAAAAACTAGGGATAACAGGAACTTACCTTGACATTGTAAAAGCTATCTATGCTAAGCCTCAGGCTAGCATCATTCTGAATGGAGAAAAATGTTTATTGTATTTCAATCTTTCCAAACAAGAGAAACTTTTAAATTTCCATTAATGACTAGAAGACCCATTGACTCTTTCTATATTTCACAAATTATCAAGTATGCAAATTAATGTAATTTAAAAAAACAGAGCGATTATAGACAAACAATATTCTTCACTCTACAGAGGAAAAAAACTTTAAACTTCACTACAATATAATTTAGAAATACTTCTTAATGCTTTTCTGCATTTCACTTTGATTGGAATGCCCCATTTTCTCAGTATGTAGAGGTTCATCCTTTGGTTAACTGTCTCATAGTATTAAGAATTCATTTACAATTTATGTAAATTCACATTTACAATTTATGTGGATTTAAATATTTCTCCATTCACATTTTATTTTTACAGTAGGTTCTAGGAAAAGAATCTTTTTTTTTTTTTGCTTTGACTGTTCAAATGGCTTCCTTAAGAACTATGACTATTTGAGATATTGTTTCACAAAGAAAATTATACATATTTTTCAGATGATAGGAGCATGTTTGAAAATGAGATTCAAACCTTTTGACATAAAAAGGCTCATACCTGCACATACTATACACACACACACACACATACACACACACACACATATATATGGTACTGTATATGTGTATATTGTATATACACATTTATATGCATACATGTTTATATATGCATATCATATATACACACATAGGTATGTGTGTGCAGGTGTAGCCTTTTTGTATATTTATTCATATATATATGTGTGTATGTATATATACCTTCATATATATATATATATATTTGAAGAAAACAAATTTATAAAACTCTTTTCTTGAAAACAAGATATACTTTAAAACTTCGAAATTCATTTTGTTTTCCTAAAGTAAAAATAATGGTCGATACACAGATTTAAGCTTATGAGGACCTGTGGGGCCACCAGCACCAAGGGTAGGAGTCCTATAGCAATTGCTGTGACTAAGGAAAACAAAGAATGGCACTGACTAATGGAAATGTGGTCCAATATATGTAAAGTTACTGTTCAAAGGAAACTGAACAAAACCTAATACAGCTCTGGGCAAGTTGAATTTATTTCTAGGTTAGAGAATTAAGGTTCAGTACTGCATGCTAAGATTGTTAAATATTAGAATAATTCACATGATAAATGAAATCTTGAAAGATGTGATCAACAAATGAATTTGTCTTACTTTTTTTGGTTGTGTAATAGAGGAGTTCTGCAAGAATCAATTAGGTTAAGATTTAAAATTC
Source organism: Ictidomys tridecemlineatus (assembly GCF_052094955.1). Taxonomy (NCBI): domain Eukaryota; kingdom Metazoa; phylum Chordata; class Mammalia; order Rodentia; family Sciuridae; genus Ictidomys; species Ictidomys tridecemlineatus. The sequence goes on from NC_135485.1 coordinate 86,553,570, forward strand.
TGTTTCTTCAACATAATCTTTGTGGTTTTAGAAATAATCTTATATTCAGATGCTAAATATAAATGCACTAATGTAATCATGTGTTGCATAAACGTGTGCAATGTAATTTCATTGTATTTAAGGAAATAATAACCTCCTAAAATGTGCTTGGTAGTTTAATATAAATATAGTTACTATTTGTAGATTTGGACAATAGATAACCCTGAAGTCTTCTTTTAATTCATAATATAAATTTCTGTCTGCTGGCTGGTATTTTAAAAACTTACTGTGATGATCAGGTTGTTCTTAGTGGATTTGGTTTAACTATTTAAAATCATCTTCTGTTGCAGTTATGGTGTAATAAAGAATTTGGTTTGTCTTCCTCATTCCTGGTTCCTTAAATCTTTGGAATTTCCCTAGTAATGGGAATGTCTTTGTTATTCATGATGGGAACATGAGATCATTTATGAGTATGCCATTCCATGGGATGTGACTATACCAGAAAAACAAACCATGTCAGTACAGAGATGGGGCTTTGAGGTAGGTAGTATCAGCCACACACAGGGTAGGAACAATGAGTTTTATCCAGGGTAGGAACAATGAGTTTTATTGGAACAATGAGTTTTATTCGGACCTCCAGGGTCACTGAGAGTTGGAAATTAAATCCATACATATGGTCAATGAGTCCATCAATCTTGTCTATTAGATGAAATCTAATAAAAACTGGAATTTGAGGCTTAGATAAGTTTCTTTAGTTGGTGATATTGCTATGGATTGAGAAAACAGTAATGAGATGTTCTTTGTCTGAAAGTTTGGATAACAAAAGTCATGGTTACAAGAACAAAAGTAGCAAAATCTTTAGATAAAGGCGTTAAAAGTGTTAATAATGAAATCTTGGGTACTGGAAAGACATATTAACTCATGAAACAGAAGTGTGACCTTATCACTCTGAGGTTACTTATCTCTGAATAGAGTATGTAGTGTTTAATTATATATTAAGAAAATAATCTCATTTCTAGACCTGAAGAAAACCAAAACCATGATAATGAAATTATCAACATACCAGGAAGGCTGAAGACAGACAGCAGCACAGTTTCATGGTGAAAACATACATTTATGAGTCCTTGGCTCAGTCTCAATGCTCAGTTTCATTGACCAGAGGACCATGTAGCTTTACCAAGTTTTAATTCCCTCACTTAACAAAGAGGCATAATAAAACTAATTCTTTCACAGTTTTAGACGCTGAAATAAATAAACAAAATTATTGGCTAATTTTCTTTTACTCAATTAACATTTCCTCTTTCTTTTTGAAACAACTAATTAAGAAAAAATACAAGGGGCTGGGGATGTGGCTCAAGCAGTAGCGTGCTCACCTGGCATGGGTGCGGCCCGGGTTCAATCCTCAGCATCACATACAAAACAAAGATGTTGTGTACACCAATAACTAAAAAATAAATATTTTAAAAATTTTCTCTCTCTCCCTCTCTCCCTCTCTCTTTAAAAAAAGAAAAGATACAAAGATAAACTATCACTCTGCCACCAAGAAATTAGAATTTTTTTTAAGAGGAGACATTTCTGAAAAATACAGTGTATGATCAATTGTATGTAAAAACAGATTTACTTGAGAGTATAAATTTAGACTGAAAAGAAATTGACATTATGTATAAAGAAAGTAGAAGTAGAAACCAAATAAATTTCTTCTGACAAAATCAATTGATATTAGTTGTAAAATGGGAGGTAAGTAATAATCAGGTATACCACAAATTTGATAAGACTATAGCAATGATATCAGTTAAAACCCTCCCTTGACACCACATATTCTCCTTCAAGTATGACTGCAAGTAACCAGCTTATTTATTTGCTGAGTTTAAATCATATTCAGTAAGTCAAATGCATAAATAAATTTCAGAAACAAAGTTGAGCTAAAAATTTAGTACTGGTACTGACAAAACGATTATAAAATGTGCATAACTCTATTTAAAACTTCAGTTTCTTTTGTAATTTCTAAGAAAACTTTACTTGGGGGTCATGCAATAGATTCTTTCCCAGTCTTTGATAGTAACTATATAACTTAATTTAAGTACTTCTCCATTTAACAGGGCATGTTGTTTTCTTCTTTTAAGTTCTCATCAAAATTTTTGAAGTGTTGTCATAACTTTGTTGAGTGTCATAAACAAACAAGATACTAAAGGATGTGCTTTTTGAGAATACTCAAAAGTATGATGTAAACACTTATACTTGCCATAGGCTGATTTTTTTTTAAATCACTGAGATTTATTCAGGTGAAACAAAAGAAGGAAAGTTTACATAGCTGTAAAATGAAGAATTTATGAGGCTTTATTTTTTATGCTATATTGAAACAACTAAAAAGAAAATTAACTAGGGATTCAATGAAGGAAGAGGAAGGTTTATTTTAATGTAGTTTTCTCAGTTTGGAATAATGAGTTTTATTCGGACCTCCAGGGTCACTGAGATATAAAAAAGCTACAAATGATTCAGGGACAGTCTCAATTCCCAGACTACTTTCATACTCATATAATCTTCTTGAAATGTAAAAGATTGATTAAACTAGGAATCTAGCACAAATTTTAATTGGATTTTGATATTCCTGAAAGAATATAGAAGTTGGTGATGGATGATGTTTACTTTATATAATTATTGCATAGCCTCTGATATTTATAATACAGACCAGGAAGGTAAAGCTTATGGTGCTGGTTGCACAAACACAAAAAAAAACTGCATAAATCATATGAACATCTATTTAAGAGAGAACACTATAAAAAGTCAGATTTTATTAGCATACTATAGTAACTCAGCCACATCAATGTTTATAGCAGGTCAATTTACAATAGCTAAACTGTGGAAGCAACCTAGATGCCCTTAAATAGATGAATGGATAAAGAAACTGTGGTATATACACATAATGGAATATTACTCAGCATTAAAAGATAATAAAATTATGGTATTTGCAGGTAAATAGATGGAGTTGGAGAACACTATGCTACATTTTTTTTATCCATTCAACTATTGAAGGGCATCTAGTTTGGTTCCATAGTTTAGCTTAGTGCTGCTATAAATATTGATGTGGCTGTGTCCCCCGTGGTATGCTGTTTTTAAGTCCTTTGGGTATAGACCGAGGAGAAGGATATCTGGGTCAAATGGTGGTTCCATTCCCAATTTTCCAAGAAATATCCATACTGCTTTCCATATTAGCTACACCAATTTGCAGTCTCACCAGCAGTGTATGAATGTACCTTTTTCCCTACATCCTCACCAACACTTATTATTGTTTGTATGCATAATAGCTGCCATTCTGACTGGAATGGTTTTGATTTGCATTTCTTTAATTGCTAGTAATGATAAACAATTTTTCATATATTTGTTGTTTGATTGTGTATCATCTTCTGAGAAGTGTCTGTTCAGGTCTCTGGCCCACTTATTGATTGGGTTATTTGTTTTTTTGGTACTTAGCTTTTTGAGTTCTTTATATACCCTAGAGATTAGTGCTCTATCTGATGTGTGCGGGGTAAAGATATGCTCCCAAGATGTAGGCTCTCTATTCATCTCACAGATTGTTTCTTCTGCCAAGAAGAAACTTTTTAGTTTGACTCCATCCCATTTATTGATTCTTGATTTTAATTCTTGCTCTACAGGAGTCTTATTAAGTAAGTTGGGACCTAATCTCACATGATGGACATTAGGGCCTACTTTTTCTTCTATTAGACACAGGGTCTCTGGTTTTATTCCTAAATCTTTGATCCATTTTGAGTTGAGTTTTGTTCATGGTGAGAGAGGGCTGTAATTTCATTTTGTGGCATATGGATCTCCAGTTTTCCCAGCACCATTTGTGGAAGAGGCTATCTTTTATCCAATGCATGTTTTTTGGCACCTTAGTCTAATATTAATTAATTGTAATTTTGTGGGTTAGTCTCTGTGTCCTCTGTTCTATACCATTGGTATACCAGTCTGTTTTGGTGTTAATACCATGCTTTATTTTTTTGTTACTATTGCTCTGTAGTACAGTTTAAGGTATGGTATAGTGATGCCACCTGCTTTATTCTTCCTGCAAAGGATTGCTTTAGCTATTCTGGATCTCTTATTTTTCCAGATAAATTTCATGATTGCTTTTCTTTTTCTATGACAAATGTCATTGGAATTTTGATCATAATTGCATTAAATCTATACAGTGCTTTTGGAAGAATGGTCATTTTGATAATACTAATTCTACCTATCCAAGAGCTAGGTCGATCTTTCCAACTTCTAAGGTCTTCTTTGATTTTGGTCATTAGGGTTCTGTAATTTTCATTATACAGATCTTTCACCTCTTTCGTGAAGTTGATTCCCAAGGTTTTTTTTTTTTAAAGGCTATTGAAAATGAGGTGGTTTTCCTCGTTTCCCTTTCTGAGGATTTGTCACTGATGTATAGAAATGCCTTTGCTTTATGGGTATTGATTTTATATCTTGCTACTTTGCTGAACTCATTTACTAGTTCTAGAAGTGTTCTGGTGCAATTTTTAGTGTCTTCTAGGTATAGATTCATATCATTAGCAAATAGTCTTTATGATGTTGAGATATGTTCTTGTTTTCCCTAGTTTTCTAGTGTTTTGAACATAAAGGGGTGTTATATTTTGTCGAATGCTTTCTGCATCTATTGAGATAATTATATGATTCTTATCTTTGAGCATATTGATGTGATGAATTACATTTATTGATTTCTGTATGTTGAACCAACCTTGCACCCCTGGGATGAATACCACTTGATTGTGGTGCACGATCTTTTTGATATGCTTTTGTATTCAATTTGCCAGAATATTATTGAGAATTTTTGCATCTGTGTTCATTAGAGATATTGGTCTGAAGTTTTTGTGGTTGTTTTTTAATGTGTCTTTGCCTAGTTTTGAAATCAGAGTGATATTGGCCTTATGGAATGAGTTTGGAAGTACTGCCTCTTTTTCTATTTCCTGAAATGAATTGAAGATAATTGGTATTAGTTCTTCTTTACAGATCTTATAGAACTCAGCTGTGTATCCATCTGGTTGGCAGACTTTTGATGGCATCTGATATTTTGTCACTTGAGATTGATCTGTTTAAATTGTGTATATCAGGTCCTTGGCCCATTTGTTGATTGGGTTATTAGACACTTCTCAGAGGAGGATATACAATCAATCAACAAGTACATGAAAAAATGCTCACCATCTCTAGCAGTCAGAGAAATGCAAATCAAAACCACCCTAAGATACCATCTCATTCCAGTAAGATTGGCAGCCAGTATGAGGTCAAACAACAACAAGTGCTGGCGAGGATGTGGAGAAAAGGGTACTCTTGTACATTGCTGGTGGGACTGCAAATTGGTGCGGCCAATTTGGAAAGCAGTATGGAGATTCCCGGGAAAGCTGGGAATGGAACCACCATTTGACCCTGTTATTGCTCTTCTCGGACTATTCCCTGAAGACCTTAAAAGAGCATGCTACAGGGATACTGCCACATCGATGTTCATAGCAGCACAATTCACAATAGCTAGAGTGTGGAACCAACCCAGATGCCCTTCAATAGATGAATGGATAAAAAAAATGTGGCATTTTTACACCATGGAATATTACGCAGCACTAAAAAATGACAAAATCATGGCATTTGCAGGGAAATGGATGGCACTAGAGCAGATTATGCTTAGTGAAGCTAGCCAATCCCAGAAAACAAATACCAAATATCTTCTTTGATATAATGAGAGCAACTATGAACAGAGCAGGGAGGAAGAGCAGGAAGAAAAGATTAACATTAAACAGAGACATGAGATGGGAGGGAAAGGGAGAGAAAAGAGAAATTGCATGGAAATGAAGGGAGACCCTCATTGCTATACAAAATTATATATAAGAAGTTGTGAGGGGAATGGGAAAATAAACAAGGAGAGAAATGAATTACAGTAGATGGGGTAGAGAGAGAAGATGTGAGGGAAGGGGAGGGGGGTTAGTAAGGGATAGGAAAGGTAGCAGAATACAACAGTTACTAATAGGGCATTATGTAAAATTGTGGATGTGTAACCGACGTGATTCTGCAATCTGCATTTAGGGTAAAATTGGGAGTTCATAATCCACTTCAATTTAATGTATGAAATATGATATGTCAAGAGCTTTGTAATGTTGTGAACAACCAATAAATAAATAAATAAATAAATTGTGTATATCATTCTGATTCTATTTGTGCAAATTATATGACTCTAGAAATTTGTTGATGCCTTTGGTATTTTCATTTTATTAAAGCACAAGTTTTCAAAATAATTTCTAATTATCTTCTGTATTTCTGTAGTATCTGTTTTGATATTTCCTTTCATTACATATGTTAGTGATTTGAGTTTTCCCTCTCCTTCTCTTTGTTAGTATGGCTAAGGGTCTGTTAATTTTATTTAAGTTTTCGAAGAACCAACTTGTTGTTTTGTCAATTTTTTCAATTGTTTCTTTTGTTTCAATTTCATTAATTTCAACTCAGATTTTAATTACTTCCTGTCTTCTACTGCTTTTGGTGTTGATTTGTTCTTCTTTTTCTAGGGCTTTGAGATAATAATGTTAAGTCATTTATTTGTTGACTTTTTCTTATTTTAAAGAATAAACCCCATGCAATGAACTTTCGTCTTATAACTGCTTTCATAGTGTTCCAGAGATTTCAGTATGTTGTATCTGTGTTCTCATTCACCTCTAAATTTTTTTTCATCTCTTCCTTGATGTCTTCTGTAACCCATTGTTCATTCAGTAGCATATTATTTACTCTACAGATGTTGGAGTAGCTTTTATTTCTTATTTTATCAGTGATTTTTAATTTTATTCCATTATGATCTGATAGAACACAGGGTAGTATCTCTACTTTTTTATATTTGCTAACAGTTGCTTTGTGGCACATTGCATGGTCTATTTTAGAGAAGGACCCATGTGCTGCTGAGGATAAAATGTATTCTCTCATTGAAGGATGAAATATTCTATATATGTCAGTTAAGTCTAAGTTATTGATTGTTTTATTGAGTTCTAGATTTTCTTTTCCAAGCTTTTGTTTGGATTGGATAATCTATTGATTAAGAGGTATGGTAAAGTCATCCAAAATTATTTTGTTGTAGTCTATTTGACTCTTGAATTTGAGAAGAGTTTGTTTGATGAACATAGATGCTCCACTGTTTGGGGCATATGTATTTATAATTGTTAAGTCTTGTTGGTGTATAGTTCCCTTGAGTAGTATGTAGTGTCCTTCTTTATACTTTTTGACTGACTTTACCTTGAAGTCTGCTTTATTTGATATGAGACTGGAAACCCCTGCTTGCTTCCACAGTCCATGTGAGTAGTATGATTTTTCCCAAACCTTCACCTTTAGTTTGTGGATGTCTTTTTCTATGAGTCGAGTCTCTTAGACACAGCATATTGTTGGATCCCTCCCCACTTTTTTTGATCCAATCTGCTAGTATATGTCTTTTGATTGGTAAGTTTAGGCAATTGACATCCAGGGTTATTATTGAGACATGATTTGTATTCTTGGCCATTTTTGTTTATTTTTGGTATTTAACATGACTTGGTTTCTCCTATGATTAGATTTTCCTTTAGTGTAATTCCTTTCTCTGCTGATTTTCATCATTGTTTTTCATTTCTTCTTCATGGAATACTTTGCTGAGGATGTTTTATAGTGCAGACTTCTAGTTGTAAATTCTTTTAACTTTTGTTTATCATGGAAGATTTTTATTTTGTCATCAAATCTAAAGCTTAATTTTGCTGGATATGACTCTTGGTTGGCATCCATTTTCTTTCAGAGCTTAGTATATGTTGTTCCATGATCTCCTGGCTTTGATGGTCTGGGTTGAAAAATCTACTGACATAGGAATTGGTCTCCCCCTATATGTGATCTGATTTGTCTCTCTTGAAGCTTTTAAGATTGTATCCTTATTCTGTATGCTAGGCATTATCATTATAATGTGCCTTGGTGTAGATCTGTTTTAATTTTGTACATTTCGTGTTCTGAAAGCCTCTTGAATTTGGTTTCCAATTCATTCTTCATACTTGGGAATTTTCTGATATTATCTCATTGAAAAGATTGTGCATTCCTTTTATTTGAAACTCTTTGCCTTCCTCTATCCCAATAACTCTTAGATTTGGTCTTTTGATGCTGTCACATAATTTTTGGATGTTCTCTTCAGGGTTTCTAATTATCTTCACTGTGTGATCAACTTTATTTTCCAGGTTGTATACTTTGACTTCATTATCTGATGTTCTTTCTTCCAAGTGATTGAATCTATTGAGTTTTTTTATTTGATTTATTGTATCCTTCATTTCAAATTTTTCTGATTGTTTTTTTTCAGAATCTCTCTCTCTCTCTTGAAATAATCTTTTGCTACCTATATTTGCTCTCTTATCTCATTGTTGGAATGATCAATGTTTGCCTGTATTTGCTCATTTAGGTAGTTCTTTAATTCACAAATCATTTTAATTATGAACCTTCTGAGCTCCTTCTCTGACATTTCATCAACTTCGCTATCCGTGGATTCTGTTATTATAGTGTCCTGGATTGTTTGGGGGCACTTTCCTCCCCCTTTTTGTTTTTCATGTTGTCTATGTGTCTTCCTTTCTTGCAGTATGGATCTGAGTTATTTCAGTTTCTTCCCTATATTCTTGTAGTACCCGTGCAGTTTGTCTGTACCTCACCTTAATGTTGGGCTTCTAGACTGCTGGTGTCCCTCAATGAATGCTACTGAATCCTAGATCTGGGTCCGATGCAAGTTGGTGTGGGTGGATTTTTGCCACTGGGCTTGACCTCCCTTGGTGCTCTGCTGGTCAGAAGGGGTCATCCTTCGCCAGAGGCTAGGCTCTGATGGGTGTCTACCCTGCAGTGCGCCTGAGACCTGCACAGGCTAGTCCCAGCTCTATCATTTTGAAAATGAAGATGATAGTGAGAGGGTTGTGAAGAGAAGTAAATAAGATTAATAAGAGAAGTAAATACATTTATTAAATTAATAGATGTTACAACCACACAATAAATATTCAATGTGGTATATGCTAGAGTTTTTAAGAGATGAAAGGAAGTACACATACCAATGACAAAAACTAACAAAACAAAGAAAACAAATTAAAGAGGTAGTAAAACAATGCCAATGAGATTAAATCTCAGAATAAGTTTATTTTCCAGAAATTGCTAATCAAAAATAAATCTAGGGGTTGAGATTGTGGCTCAGTGGTAGAACCCTCACCTGGCACTTACAAGGCCTGGAATTTGATCTTCAGCCCTACATAAACATAAATAAATAAAATAAAGGTGTTGTGCCCAACTACACCTAAAAAATAAATGTAAAAAAAAGAATCTGATTAACAAAAAATAAGTTTACATGATTGTGTGGGGGAGGAAGAGAAGTTTGACATATTTTAATTGACAACAGAGTTTTAAAAGAGTTGAAACTATCTGCTTATCTTCTCTGATATATCAAGAGAAAAATATTTAAGATTTTTATGATGAGATAAACATAAAATTAGATAAAGAGGCAATTTGATAAAGTATTAACTATAATATACTAAATATTTCAAGCTTAGAAGGGCAAATTTTAAGGTAACTAAAATATAAAGCATGTAGATGTGATGTGCAAATCATTTTACTAATCAAAGAGAAATAACATATGATGCATAAGTTGAAAATATGCAAAACTTTCAAAACAGGAGAAAAATTAGAGCATTTTGGAATATGTAAATCAATGAGCTTAATGTCAAACTGAAGAAATTTTAGAAGATATTATTAGACAGGTTACTGAGAAGTAACAAAGAAGAAAGCAATAATTATAAGGAATTATGATTAATGCCTTTACTGTGTAAATACCTTTTAAAATACAAGTTCTAAATTGGTGTCAGAATAATGCCACACATATCTTCATTCTCAGTTTTAGAAAGATCCTTGATATACTTTTATAATCCTTATGGATATTAATTGAATTAACAGATTTGCAGTTCATGGGCCAACTATTTTAAAAAATGGTGACTACTGCACTTATGCTACCTTGGAATTAAAACTTTATTTATCTACCACATTTCTCTAGCTATGATATTATTACATTCAAATTTACCAACAGCTTAACAGAAATGCAGAAGTCATACTTATAAATTATAGGTATAACACAAACTGGGAAAATATAAAGCAAGTTAAATAACAAAATGAATCTTTAACAGGATGTTTATATACTGAAACACTGAATATATAAGAAATACGAAATGTTAAAGGGACAGCAGTAATCTCAAGGATAGCATTTACTTAATGCAATAAATTGTACCAAAATAAATACAAGAAGGCCTAATAAATAGCTCATAAACAGAAACAGAGGTGTGATATAATGGCTTAACAAAATTAGTGTGATCTTTGGCTATATTAATAGAAGTAAATTGCACATGCAGAACAAAAAATATTTCACTGATATGTATATATAGATAGATAGATAGATAGATATAGATATATAGATATAGGTATATCTATATCTAATCAGTGTACTATATTGTTCATATACCACAACATTTGTTAGGAAGGGGAAAGAGAAGTTAGAACTGATTCAATGATGGCATTTGGGATAATGAGGGTGTTTGAAAACCTATAGAATGCTTCAAGATACATAAGAAGAGAAAGTTTTTTACTTTCTGCAGTTCTGATGCTTTGATATTGGGGCCTGGCTAATTCTAAAGAGACTTTGAGTTCCAGGGCCAGTGAATCCAAGAGATAGCAAACTATTACCTGAGAACATACTTTTCAAATGCAAATCAACCAAATCAGACCCTCTATACTCAACCATCTCCTTTATTAGGTTCTCAGGCACTGATCAAAATATTCCTTGCTTTAATCATCTCAAGGCCAATGACCAGGCAATTAGAAATAGCCCTTTATACTTCAGAACCCACTGAACATATTCAAAGTAGCTGCTCCCCCTGCTTTGTCTAACCATTCCTAACCAAATCACAGTATTCTTGCGCATATTTCCCCACTGTCCACTTTGCCTCCTAACTAATTCTGGTGCTTCTTCGTGTAACTCTACAAGTATGACATGCCTCTCTCTCTTGGGGAAATCTGAATAATAAACTCCTTTCAATGTCAGTTGTCTCCTGATCTGTGAGCCACAGCACAGAAGTAATACCAGAAATATTATATAATAATTACTTAAAATAATAATACATTTTAAGACCATAATGAATAGAATCTTAAAAGTCCCAAGAAATATTTACTTTTATCAAGTAATCATTCATTGAACACTTATTAGATGTCAAGCACCCTTCTGTGTACATAAATTTTAATTAGAAAACCATACTTCTTAAATCTATAAGACTCTATTCTCTCTTCTGTGATTTCCTTCATGATCCAATCCTAAGTCTTAAGACTGATTGATTATATTAAAGTACTGTATTCAATGGTACTTAAGATATTTACCAACCTGCCTGCCATTATGTTGACGAATCAGAATGCTGCCAGCTCCAGAATTAGAACTGGATGCTGGAGACTAATTCTGGACCAGCTTGATCCCTTTAGTTGCTTAATAGTTTCAAGGTTTGGGACTCCTTAGGGAAGGATGTGAGATGGTAATGAGGTTAGTGATAGTAGTATTGTCACATTGTAATAACTGATATGCATGGCCATACCAGTCCTCACCTTTTCTTTTTCTTTCTTTTTTTTGAACTGACAACTGAACCCATGAGCTCTCTACCACTCAGTCCTTTTTATTTTTTATTATTTTATTTTAAGACAAAGATTAACTGAGTTGCTGAATTTCTCATTATGTTGCTAAGGTAGGTTTCCAACTTGTGATCCTTCTACCTCAGTCTCCTGAGTATCCAGGATTATAGGCATGCACCGCCACTCCCAGCCATACCAGAACTCTTTAAGTATCAGCCTTGATACTATATCCCTTAGTTCTCTCTTTTATCTCTTGCCCTGTTCAAATTCTTTCAGTCATTCATTTTATGAAGTAAATTATATACTTTGGTCATTCTGCTCAGAATAATGAAGTGGTCTATAAATTTAGAGTGGACTCTGCATCCTGATTGGAATTCTCCACTTCTATTCAGATCACTAAAATTATACTTTTAAAGCATTAATAAAATGAAAATACAATGTCCTTTTTAATAAAGTGCTTTATTGAAATAAAAATTATAGGAATTATTCCTTCTCCAGTTGGCAATCAAGCTAATTGAAAATTTATCACATATTCCTCAAGCCAGAAAGCCTTCCAAATATTTTATATTGTATTTTGATACTAAATAACCATTATTTCCCATATTGGAAAAGTTAATGTGCTCACTAATCTAAAACTCTGTATAATTGACAACAAATATTCCAGTGGATATAAATTAGTAGGTTGTTCTGAACTTGGAAAAGAGGGAGAAAAAAATGACACTATTTTTAAAAATGATAATATAATCAAAAGTATAATACTCAAAAAGACCTTATGTTTTCAGGAACATTGTTCTACTAATAATACTGTATATAACAATATTAATTGGATATTGGAAGAAATCTATGATAAAAATCTTTACTAATTATTGTATTATTAATATTAACCTGAGAAACTGTAGTTGTATCTCAGTGGTAGAATGCTTGCTTTGCATGTACAAGGCTCTGGGCTTACTCCTCAACACAAAATAAATTAAAAATATAAAAAATAAAACATAAACTACCATTATTTTCCAAAAGTCAGAACTAACTATTCAGTTGAGATTACATATTACTGATAATTTTTGAAGTTTAAATACAAAGTTATTTTACTTTCCAAAAGATGGTTTATCTTATTTTAAAGCCTATACATTAGATATTTCAAACTGTATTTCAGGTCAATCGTTAATGTTATAATAATTTTTTACCTTAGAATTGGTAACCTTTCAAAAATATGTCTTCTCTTAAAATTTCAATTGAATTCCTCAATTAGCCCATATTTGGCAACTACAAGTTTTTTCTAAGCAAGTTGTAGTGCTACATTTCTTTTGATGGCTGTAGTCATCAAATGCAAATTTGCTTAACAGATTTGTCTGACCTTCAATAATAAGCTATTAGACAGAGCTTTCAAAGCCAATTAAATGGACTTCAAATTCCTTTGTGAGTCAGAAATGTCCACATTGTGCAAAAGGATAATAAATCAGATGTATTTGCTAATACTCAATGTAAGAGACAGGTGTTTGGCTGTAGATAGTGAAAGCAGGGGACCAGAGTTTTAGATTATAGTCTCAGATTCTTTTAGCTGGAAGGGTACTTTAAATGTCATCTAATATAATCACCATTTGAATATTGCACCCATGACCTCTATTCTTGTTTGAATGCCCATATTCTCTTAAGGGAGCACATTGCTTCTTTGCATGTTCATTTAATTTCTTCTTTGGAAATCATTCATGCTCATATTGAAATCCAGAGCCTCCAAGAAGATGGAGAGAAACAAGATATAAACCAATTTAGAAAAGCAATATTAATATATTATTAATAATTAACATATTAATAATTTACTTGATGCAGCTAGTAAGTAGACATTTGAGACAGAATTTAATTCAATTTTTCACTGATTTTTTTCTCTGCTGATAACTTTAGTCATATGCAAAATTCCTCAGATTCAGTTGTTTGTCTCCTGAATCATTTTAGAATCTGTCTATAATAAGAACCTTTAGGAAACCCAAGGGAAAAGGTGAATTCCACCTAGACTTTTCTGTTTCCCTTAAACTACCAAGGTTACCATATATTCTCTTTGATTACTAGGCAGAAGAGAAATCTAGATTTATACCTGTGTATTGGAGACATGGTGACACAATTTATGTAATATTAAAAGACTTGGTTTTATGGTCTTAATTCTACCTTCAGGAAGCTTTATAATCACTGATTGAGTCACCATGCTACTCTGGCTCTCATTTTCCTCATCTACAAATGGAAAATAAATACAACTAAAATTCCGTGTTGTTGTGAGAATTAAAAGAAATAGTATAGAACATATAACAAACTAAAACCCTTCATCTTGTCTCATTACATCCTCAAATACACTAGCAATGTGGTTTGGGAAACTTAATGCATTAAATGAAAACTAAATGGGTTAACTAACTCATATACACAAATTGTGCAAAATTCACAATATGCAAATATCATTTCAGTACAAATAAACTTTTAGACTGTCCCTCCTGTCACTTCAAACTCTTTAGGAGCCCAAGCAAAAATTGAAGGTAGCATTATTATTATATTAAATAAAATGATATAAATAAAAACAAATAAATAAGAACAGTAGCTGTTATCTACTGAGTGTTATGTGCTAATCACTGTTCTCAAATACTTAACATACATATTTTTTCTCATGCTGTTATGGCTGGGAACCAACTAATCCTAGATGCAGTATTCTTTCCTGTCTACTCTTGACATGCTGCAACCATCCACTGGTTTTATATTTGATTAAACATTAAAAATACATTTGGTATTATTTCCAAAGATCCTTTACGACTGCCTCAAGAACCATGATTTGGATTGTCAACATCCAGTAAGACATCACTTTCAGAAATCTTTGCTTGATACTGTAATTAGAAGGTGAAAAATTATTAGATTCTGATTTTGAATTATTCTTTCCATTTATGATGCTTTTTAGTTAGGAATTTTCAAAAATGCATATAAGCCTATTTTCACTACAAGTACTCAAGTATTTACAGCCATTTTAAATATGAACATAATATTGGCATTTGTTGATTCATTCACTGATTTATTCATTCAAATAACAATCAAACACCTATCATTCTATATACTACTCTTCTTTCATAACAGTGAATGCCATATCTTTTGTCAAATCTGTCTTGACACAAGATACTTTCAAGGCTTTAAAAAAAACAACAAAACCCCCTCTTTACTTCTCATTATTTTATCTTTTATTATTGCTTTTTCTACTGTATTTACATATTTCCCTGTCTCACAAATTCCTTTCTCCCTTTTACTACAGATTTATGAAGCAACTACCAAGTCATTTTCTGCATCATCATCTCTTACTAATTAACACTGCTAACATTAGAAGCCTCAGATGTCTACCTCTTCCATTGAAATAGGAATTTTAGTTCTCTCAATTACAAATCATGACAGTATTTGCTGAATTTTACATAATGGTTACTATTTTTGTTTATACTTTTTGGGAAAAATATATCCATCTTACAGGAGTTTGCAAATACCATCAAAATTCTTTCATATCAACATACATGAGCACTATTTTTTCTTTCTTAATAAAATGTCAATGCATAGCAAGTTTTCCTTTGAAACTTTTTTTCCCCCCCGCAAGGAGTACACTTAAGTTAAAAGGCAAGTATGAACTCTTTATGCTACACATAATAAACTTGATTTTCTACAGTGGTGAGAAAAAAAAAGAAGTAGGTTTTATAAATTCTAACCCCTTCTTGCATAAGTTTGGGTAAGATAACATGGAGATAAATTACTTGAGCTCTTGACTCTAATAGTTCATACAATACCATTATATATAAATGGGCTTTAGTACCCTCTCTGCTTGCAACTCTATTTCCTCTTGTTATGTACTTATTAAAAGTTTTTCTTTAAAGTCCCTTGTTGTCGTGAACCATCCATGGGCTATGTATGTGTGAGCTATGCACATTTGATCATATGAGGGGACTGGCCTAATGTTACTGCCTGATTGGGCTATGTGACCTATGTTTCCTTCTCATTCTGCCTATGATACCACACAGCTCCTGAGATTAGTGTAGCTTTCCAAGATGTCAGTCAATCTGTTGACCACCACAATACATCACCAAGTAAAATTCCACCCTTCAAAACCCAATCCCTTGCCTTATTTGGGTGGATCTGTCTCTGTCTCGAATGCCTTTCCCCTAAATAAAACAGGGGTTCAGGGTGTGCTCTCTCTCTTGCCTCTTGCCTCCCTTGTTCTTTTTGCTTTCCAACATAGGAGCTGAGGTCTCAGAGCCATCCCTGACACCCAAAAATGGTATTTCTGAGTGTGTGTGTGTGTGTGTGTGTGTGTGTCTGTGTGTGTGTGTGTGTGTGTGTGTGTGTGTGGTGTTGTTGCTGCCAGCCCAGCCACACTCGGTCCCAAGTCACAAACCCTTCAGTCTAAAGCAGTATATCTTGCTTCAACCAAGCAAATGTTCCATCTATATAACATGTATGTTGGAACTGTCTTTCAATAGTTTTTCTTTCATTTCCACAGTATTCCTAGACAGAATCTTTATTACCTCAGATCCTCTTTATGGTAACCTGCCTGGTCTTTTCCCTCAGCCTCATTTTACTCCAACTCATCCTGGTACTTAACTCTATTAATATTGCAGGAAGTTCCTAATTTCATTTCCACAAGAACTGGTCTTTCATCATTTCCAATGACATTTTTTTCTCTGAACCATGAATTTGTGTATTGAAGGTTTGACACTAAGTTATGAAATATCTCGTTTTATTGCATAATTGTTTTATGGGTATACTTCTACCTCCCCAGCACAGCAGAAACCTCCTTCTAGACAGAAAACATGACTTAGGAGCTCTGACTGAAATGACATATAACTGAGTCCTGAATTTTGTGAAGTCTCTCTTAAATTAGAGCCCTCAATGCATTAGCATAATGATATGCACCCGATACAAACTCAAAAGCCACATATTGAAAGCCTGCAATCTCAAGAGTTTTTTAACAATCACATAGTAAATCTGCTTAACAAGTGTCAAAATATCAAGAGCCTCAAAAATATTTTCAGTAAAAAATCTTGTCATTTCTCTAATAAGTAAACACTAGTTCAATGTAATAGTCAACAAGAGTTACTTACCAAGGCAAATTTTTTGTTGAGAATCATCTGCTCCACCAAAGATGACTCATTATGGAAGAGATGGGGCTGCATATGACTCCACATATGAGGAAACCACCAGAACTCATCAACAGACCCCAAAAGACAGTCATCTCCTTCATCTTCCTCTTCAGTTCCTTTAGGGGAGAAGTGATTATTTAATTAATTCCAGTTACACTAATCTGCCTCTATCTATCTATCTATCTAATTTATATTCTCATATATTACATTTATACTATCTTACATACATATAAGGATTTGAACATAAAATGTAACAAAGCAAAATCTGTTAGGGAAAAACCAGGTATTGTTATAAAGCAGTTTTTATATGGTTAAACAAGAGACATGGATGTATATAACCACTGCAAGATGGATGTATATAACCACTCCCAAGGACCTTAAAACTCTTCGCTTTCAGCATCTTTGTATGATTTGTAGTTTGAAGAAAATGGGGATAAATAGAAAATGTAACCATTGGAATTTAAAGTTTGGAAAGTTGTGATAGAACCCTAGTAGTAAATCATTTTGACATGGGTTATATATACAGTCACAACAAAATAATTTCATAATTCATTTGGGTCCCTCAGGAAACCATGTCATTTAAGATTAAGTCAGTTATTCATTGCAATTTTCACACTGAAAATAGGAAAAAGTCTCTTGGGATTTCTTAGTAATCAATTCATTCCTGATCTCTATCTCCCCAGCAGTATGATTGTGGGTAAAGTAAACTGAGGGTCCCTAGTTTATAAAAAGTCTCTTGCCAGGTGCTTCTGCATTCCATTCCTTGTTACATAGGACTATCTTTTCCTGAATCTATTTTGACATTTCTCCTTCACTCATTTTGTAATTAGACCTTGCTCAAATTTATTTATGAAGACAGAGTGACACATCTCAGTGATCTTCAGAAAGACAGCTCAGACATTACCCTTTCCTGACCACGGTGAATCTATGAGTAAAATGTGTGTACACTGCAATCATGAAGGGGTTAGACAAACGATGTCTGTCTGCCCTCCAAATGATTTATCTTAACTCACATACTAGGCATAGTAGTAGGTCTGTCCTTTTTTTCTTGATAGTTCTGTTTTATCTGATTTTCTTTAACCTCACTTTAGGGATGTTATAAATAAAAAGAAATTATATTGAGGACAATTGCCAAACATTATGATTAAAAGCAGCTGAAATGTAGTTGTTCATGGTTGGATTGCCTCAGCACCATGCTGTCCATTTCTTCTCCAGCTCTGCCCTCCTTGTCAAACTGGAGGTATAAGACAGAGAAGTCAAATTCGTCAATTTTTAAAGACCATTTCTGAAGTTCTTACAAAACTTGCTTATAAAGTTATGGCAAATTATAATTTATTATATTATTTATCTATTATAAAAACTTTTGCAGTATTTTATCAGCAGTATTTCCTTCTCTGATATTAAAAAGTCTCCTAGACTAAGATTTACCTTGTTCCAAGAACAATGTTATATGCTTTACTCCCAGTGTCTCTGGAGGCTGAAGCAGGAGGCTCAGAAGTTTAAAGCCAGCCTCAGCAATAGTGGAATGCTCAATGAGACACTGTCTCTAAAAATATACAAAATAGGGGTGAGGATGTGGCCAAGTGCACCTGAGTTCAATCACTGAAAGAAAAAAGAAAAAAAAGAAAAAAAAAGCTACATTTTTTACAACATCATTTGATTTAATTCTCATAACAAACCTATGCGCTCAGAGTCATTGCTAAATCCCATTTACAGGTAAAGAAATTGGTCTCTAAAGAGAGACTTGTAACTTGTCCCAACTCACTGAAAGTGCAGGGACAGAACCTGAATCTAGAACCTGAATTCTAATTCAAATGAAGCAATTCCAAATTCAGAGCCCCAGATATGATTCATTGGACAAATGTGGAATAAAAAGTAAGATAAAAAATTCAATTCAATATCACAATCTTTTGATGTTTTAGTAACTTTTGATGCAAATAAATTTACATATGTATTTCTCTATGTGATTTGGTGAAATAGGTCAATCTAAAGATTCTATAGATAAAAAGAATCTTTTGCCATTTGGCTCCCTAATTAACAGTTGCCAAATAAATAACAAATATTCAGTTTTTCTAATGCATAAGAATTGGGCTCTAACTGATTTAGGATTAAGACAGGTTTTTGATACTTAATAATTTATGACCATGGCACCTCTAAATTTTTATGATCCTATCTAGAAAGTGAGTTACATACTATATAACTCCTAGGATTCATTGAATAAGTACATGAAAAGTGTTTAGCAACATACATTGGATGTAGTTATTGCTCACTATGAGAGAAGTTTGATCTTTATTTCTATCTCTATTTCTCACCAAAATGCACAAACCCTTCAAAACTTAAAAGAAATCACACAAGTAACGCTTTTCCCTGAAATACATTCTTATACTATTATGACAGTGCAGCTTTTCTCCTTACATTCAAGAAAAGTAAAAGGATAGAATTTTTAATAAAAAAATTAATTATTAATTTAGAAAGAAAACAATGTAATTAAATTTTATAATATCTAACTGTTGAAAGACAGAGTATTAAATTTTATGTGCTTCCAATGAAAAATTCTTCTACTGGTCATAAGATAACCCTGGCCACAGTTTTGTGTAACTTGTCATATTTTACACAGATAAAAAAGCCTTTGAACCTTGGTCTTAGCTTTCTCCTGTGTTTATTTTCCCTGGCTTAGAGAAAGGGCGCTTTTATTGTGAGCTATGAGAAATGCAGAAACAAAGAAAAAATAGAGGACAAATCTTCCACAAGTAAGAAAGGAGAGGGAGAGGTGGAATAATTTTCATGCATTCAGTGTTTGGTGAGAAGAGAATCGAGTTTCCAGGAATATTTGCTTGTACTCCCTTGATGAGTTTAGGTTTTCCTAGGTTTCCTACTATGGTTCTTTCAAAAATCTTCCTCTCTGCCTCACTGATAACTACATATTCTATATGTCCTTGATCTTACTCTGGGGATTCCTTATCTGTATATTAACTTTTTATTTTTTTCAAAGGATGTCAAATAATCTACAATAAGCACACTGAAATTAGGATAGATTTAGAAAGAGATTTCATAATAATATTCTTTTATTGCTTTAAGTTTGTGGGGATCCACATTGGCAAATTAGTGGTGCTAAAACGATGAACTGAACTTTTTCACATTAAAAAAAATGTTTTCACTTTATATATCTATACCAAGGTAGTAGAACTTTACTGTAAATGAGTAATTTAGAATACGTCATTGTGTTTTCATTTTTGAGGTTATAATAAATACTGAAATTTGTGTCAATAATAATAGAAAGTTAAACCATGATTATGGAATTCCCAGTAAATCTTTAAAATAATCACAGAAAAGGGTATATTTTATTTTTTTATTTTTTGATTTTGATTTGCTTGTGTGTGTGTGTGTGTGTGTGTGTGTGTGTGTGTGTTACCAAGAAAATAAACCAAGACCATTCTATCACTGAGATACATCCCCAGCCCTTTTTACTTTATTTTGTACAGGGTTTCACTATGTTGCCAATGCTGTCATTGAACTTGCAATCTTCCAGACTCAGTCTCCCAAATTACTGGGATTACATGTATGGATGGCTTGAAAACTTGTCTTTTATATATTTGTTTAAGTAATTAGAGTAATAAGGCTTTCAGAGCTTCCTATGTTAAGGTCATTCTTAGAGCTCAGAAAATTTTCAGATTAAGAAGCAAAGTCATGGGGTTGGGGCTGGGGCTGAGTGGTAGCGCACTTGCCAAGCATGTGTAAGGCACTGGGTTTGATTCTCAGCACCCCATATAAATAAAATAAAGACCTATCAACAACTAAAAAATTTTTTAAAAAAGAAGCAAAGTTATACATAGTTTTATGAAAATACATAGTGGATGTAATACACATTGTGTGATATAAAATATATTAGAGTCAATTCTCACAACACTGCAACTTCCATGAAAACAAGTAAAAATTCACTTATTACAGAAATGTAATAAATGTTACTTCTATTTAAAAATGAAGTTACTATTGAATTTCCTTTATGGAAATGAAAACAGGTATTGTTGATATTAAATGTATATAGGAAGAATTATCACCATAATACTCTTGTTAACCCCTTGAAGGTACACATTAGCTATACACAAAAGAATTCATATTATCAAAGTAAAAAATTAAAAGCATTTAAAATTATGGAAAATTACTGGGAAATGTGCTTATATAAAGTCATTTTAAAAATTACTTATCATTTAATTCATAATTTAATTGAATGGATTATATATATGTATAATGTAAAATGCAGAATGAACAGTGAAAAGTAACTAATTTTCATCCTTGTCCTTCATTTCCCAAATTTTCTTCTTCACGGATACCATTCAAACCAGTTTATTGTGAATTTTGCAGAGACATCGTATATCAATACCAACAGCTGTGCAACTATGAGCAAACTAGCCATTCTATATCTCAGTTTGCAGATGAATCACTGATTTATAAATTCTAAGATTGTAGAAAAATTTCATTTTACTGTGATACGTAGGTATTTTTTAAAGAAGAAACAAAAAGGTATCAAAAAGGAAAGAAAAATAAAATGAAAAATGTTAAAATTAAATATTTTTCTACATCAAAATCACCATTAGGAAAGTGAACAGACTACCCAGATAATGAGAGAAAAGTATTCGTAACACATGTAATTGAAAAAGAGCTTGGGGCTGGGGATGTGGCTCAAGCAGTAGCGCATGCGTGCGGCCCGGGTTCGATCCTCAGCACCACATACCAACAAAGATGTTGTGTCTGCTGAGAACTAAAAAATAAACATTAAAAATTCTCTCTCTCTCTCTCTCTCTCTCTCTCTCTCTCTCTCTCTCTCTCTCTCTCTCTCTCTCTCTCTCCTCTCAAAAAAAAAAAAAAGAAAAGAAAAAGAGCTCTGTGTTATGTAAGGGTTCTGTGGGATTGGGGTCTAGGATAGCTGCATGACATAATTGATGTTACTCTACCATTTCAGATTCTTTCCTTCTTTCTTTAGTGGCATGCTTGGTGGCTAGGAAAGTTTCTGTGCAAAGACACAAACGGCGTGGCTGCTAGGAAAATTTCTGTGCAAAGACACAGGATGCCTAGCTGCTGTAGCAATGCCCTGCATGAGGAGGCTCTGTGCTAGAGTCTTTTCAGACTCAACATTTATCTCAGGCACTCAGCTCTGTGAATAAAGAAAATTTCTTATTAGACAACCACAATGTTGCACCAAGCTCTGCTGTGCCTGAACTTGTCCACAAAACAGTAACTTTAAACAATGGGCTTTCTTGAGAGCTACACAAAGCTCCTAACTTGCACATCACAACTACAGTATGTAACTGAGGAATAAGCTGCATAATGCTGCTAACTCTGTAACCTGCCTAATGACACCATGAGCAATAATGTACTACTGATGCCACTGACCTAATGTAACCTATTGATTTTATGAATAAAGCTGTCAGCTTGGACAAGGGGCTTTTTCTAACATTCTGCTACTTTGCCTCTGCATCTTGTCTCTCTACCTCTGTGTCTCTTTTATTTTTCTTATAATGTTTGCATAAAGAATTTCTATAAATCAATAGTAAAAGCCAGAAAATAGAAAAAATGCTTCTCAATAAAGGGTATTGACAGACAATAAACATAAGACAAAAGCTTGTATGCTAGACATCAGAAAAATATATATAAAAACATAATATGGCATTTCTATATGCCTACTAGAAAGGCTAAAATTAACAAGAAAAATCAAACATTAACAAGATTTTAGAGCAAGATTTTAGAACACTGATATTATTGAAAATATAAATTGATAAAACAAATTTGAAAAACTGATTGTCATTTTCTGTTAAATCTGATCATATGTTTGCTATACAACTAGAAATTTCACTCCCTGATGATATCCAATAGAAAAAAAATACTCAAGTTTCTGAAGGACAGGTATAAAGATTTTCATGACAGGTCTATTAAAAACAGCCAAGTCTAGAAATAATGCAGTCATCTATATTGGAATGGAATGGATAAAGAAATGTTTGTATATGCAAACAATGGAATACTACAAAGCAATGAAAAATGAAGAAATAAACCTATACATAATAATATCTATGAAACAAAAACAGTTGAACTAAAAAACTAGTAACAAATGAGTTATTTTACCTGTATCTCAAAATGAGGCAAATCTCATGGTATCACAAGTGAGTATAATAATTCTGTTTGAGGAAAACTAATGACTGTAAGGGAGTATGAGGTGGCAGTGCTCTGGTTTTGTTACCTTGTTTGATCTGCTTATGAATTACACAGATGTGTATAGTTTGTCAAAATTAACTGAAGAGCACATCTGGTATTTATTCATTTTAGATACATGAATTATAATAATAAGAAAGAAGTTCATTAGATAATATCATAACCTTTCAAGTGATAAACACTTTTTAATGGTTAAAATAGTATGTTAGATGGAGTTAAATTATATGAAAAATAGAGGAAGTATATATGGAATGTAGAAGTTTAATATTTTAAATAGAGTGGTCAAAAAAAAAAGCCTTGTGAGAATACTTAATCTCTTTTTCTTACCTGTGTGGTAAAATTTTCCTGAAAATCCCAAGTTGAATGTAAAATTTCTGATTTGTTCCCGCAAAAGATTCTGAGTCTCAAGCAGGGCCTGAAATATAGAATTTTTTAAAATGTATGAGGTCAAGAATGACATTCAGATATTTTTAAAAGACATCTTCCTTTTGCAGGTATAGAATAAAACTACTTCCTTATACTTGGCAGAGTTAAATGATGGAAAGTAGTTATCACTTTAAAATTAGAGATACTTTGGAGATTACATAAACATAAATATTTTTTATTCTTTGGCTTGTAATAAATCAACAAAAAGTTTCAGCTAAGAAGGGGAATTTAAGTGAAAAGTTTAATCTGTGTGCAGAAAAGGAACTTGTATGTAATATATAAAATACGTATCCTTTACCACCCAGGGACATAGATAACGATTGTCAAAAAAATGTCACTCAATTTAAAGAAAGCTATGTAACATCACATAAGGAAAGAAGCAAATTGTTATTTCTCAGATACATTTTTGGCCTTCAAAATGCAAGACTTCTCTACCTTAAATCTGAGAGTCCCAAAAGATGATGACTGCTACTCAAAAAAGGGTATCATGATAAAATAAATCTCTGATTTGTCCTTTCTTTAATAAAACAAACACAAAATGCACTATTTGTAACAAGTAAACTATTTTCGAAGTAAAGTTTTGCTATATCTATACAATTGTGTTATATATCTATGTATTTTGTTCTATGTTTATGCTACATAAGTTTATATGTTATATATTTATAACAGGTTATGACTATTTAGTGTACTTTTCATTCTTGTACTTTTCTTTCTCATTATTTAAATTCTATTTTTTTTTATATTCTTCCTCTGTCTTTCTGCAACATTCACATGTGTGTGTGCAGACACACATGAGCTCGCTATAGTAGTTGAGTGCTCACCTCAACTGGACAAAAAGTAGCAATATTAGATTGGTTAAGGAGAATGGTTAACACATCTTTTACACCTGAGGAAAGTTAGGAAAAATGACTTGCTCTTTTTTCACAGATCAAATTAGTGGTGGATCCTAGATTAAAGATATATATCCAAATTTCGTTCTCCTTTTACTCTATCATTCCGGATCCTTTTCTTCTTTCTTTAGTACAGCTGGGGCCATAACTAAATCTTTTTTTCCTGATATCAGAGTGACAAGTGGAAACCCTGCACTATCATATTCATATTGTTTCAATCATGTTCATTATGTTTCAATCTTTGGGGATAAACAAATAAACTCTTTTTATTTGGTGATCACCTGAACAAAATGTATGATGAGTTATGTGTTAAGGGGAGGAAAAGAGCTTTTGTTAAATTTAAACTCATCTGATCAATAACCGAATACCTTTCTATCACTTTATTTAAATGAACAACTTCTTTGGTGTACATAACTGAGCCATGTATTATATGGAAAGAGATGACACTCAAAAATTAAAGTAGGCCTGTTAGTAGATCTGCACACCTCATTACAGGAACAAGACTGACTGATGACCATGCCACTGGGGACACACAGGTCTTGCCCTTACCAGGGTAGGGTATGGGTTAATCATGGGAAACAAATTGGTAGGCATAATAAAGTGAGGAATGGGACCGGTAGGTGATAAACTGGGCCATGGTGAGCTGGGAGTTGCCTGGGTGAACACTTTGAACTTCTCTATTTCTTCTGGAAGGAAGATCAGGTGAGGAATGTGAAGGTGTAAATGAAACTATTGCAGTTATTAAGAGGACAGGTTTAGAGGTCAGATGGCCTCAGATGGAATTCTGGATCTGTCCTTAATCTTCTTTGAGCATGTTGTTAAATAACTCTAAGAGTCAGTCTCTTCATTTATAAGGTAGGCATAGTAATAATTACCTCAAAGCTCTGTCATGTGAATTAAATGAAATGATTCATTCATGCCCAGTAATTATTAAGTGCTGCTCTTCTGTTATTGCTGCTGATACTATTACAACTACTCATATGGTTATTATTATTAAATGATATAGGAGAATTCACATTACCTGTCTGAACATTTTCCTTCATCTGTAAATTGGAGACAGTGATATAACCCATGGAATATTAATACAGATTATAAGAAATAATATATAGCTGGGTACAGTTGTGCACACCTGTAATCCCAGCCGTTTAGAGGTTGAGACAGGAGGTTTATACGTCCAAAGCCAGACTCAGCAATGGTGAGGTGCTAAGCTAAGATGGAGTCTCTAAATAAAATACAAAATTGGGCTGAGGATATGGCTCAGTGGTTGAGCACCCCTGAGTTCAATCACATTTAATAATCATCATCATAATAATAGTAATTAAAGTAAGTTGGAAAACTTTTTTAAAAGTATCATAAAATATTAGATAGTGATGCTGTAATTGTCAGCAGTATCTATCATCTACCTACCCCTAAACCTATCTACCTACCTATCCATCCATTTCATTTACTTTTCTAAACCTTTTACTCTTTATTTCATTTATTTAATTCATTTATTAAATATGTTTATTTTAGTCTTCCCCTACTCTGCCCATCCCTCTGGGCTCTTCACCTCAGGGGAATGTTCTATTTGAGTCTTCATATCTTTCTCTCCTCTTATAACTCTTGTATTTCTTCTTTTCCCATATTAATCACTTCATTTTATTCCTTATTCCCCTTGCACTGGTTAAAATAAAGATTTGAAATACATTCTAAGTAGTGCTTTGTGTTACTGAATTTTTCTACCTTAAAATTAGGTAAGGATGACATTCTTTCTGCCTTTTTTTTTCTAGTGAAGTTGAATTTGAACTTTGCTTTGTAATCTTCATTGCTTTTCTGTTGAGAGCCACAGCCGAAGGGGCCCCAGCAAACTTCCAGCTGCCAACTGATTGGCTCCTCTGTGGTGATGGTCATTGGGCTGTTTCCCCGCCCTTTCAGACCACAGAGCTGCTCATTGGGGCACTTTTTTTTGGCTCTTCCCACGTAACCCAGCCAATCAGCCTTAAGAGCAGGAAGAGTGGGGAAGTTGAGAGGCTTGTGGGAAGCCAGTGTTGGCAGTTGGGCTCTGAAGGTTTTTCCTGAGGAGCTGTGTGGTTTGGTGTGTGTGTGTTCTAAAAAAGTTCGTTTCTTTTGACAAGTGGCTCCTGAATTGTGCCCAGCCAGACTGCGGCACTATTCTAGTGTACTTTTAATAATTTTGATAGGAAGTAAATGAATCTATCCTATTCTTGGGCCTTAGCTGTTAAAGAATATATAATATATTTAGGAATTAGTCTCTTCATAAACTAGAATGAATTAATTTCAATTACTGAATGAGCCCTAATTTTTCAGGTTTGATTTGGAAATTTTACATATTTATTTGATATTCTAGAAACAAATATGGAAATATTTAAAAGATATACTGAAACAGATAGCTGATACTAAAATGCCTATGTATGGTGAAGAAGAAAACCTATTTCAAGATGATATCTTATGTACTTAAGCCATAATATTTCTCACATTTAAATTGTTCTTATAAACCAGTTTGGAAATTTGTCTATGATAATAATATTAAATATTGTATCTATCCATTATTTCCAACTATTCAAAATATGCATATCACTGGCCTGTTCAGTGCAAGAAGCTTAAGCATCAGCAATATTTTTAGGCCCTTATCCTTTTCACTAAATTCATTACTAAAATGATTTTATTATTATTCCATTTTAAACTAAAATATTTTATTCATTATTATAAAGAAAATGCTATAAGATTATATAAGTGATATTTTGCTTTATTCTCTAAAATAACCTGATAATATCTAAAAGTCTAATCAGAAAAAAATAAATCAATGTTATCCACACTATATTCAAACAACTCACAAATTTCCTGAGTAATCTCTGATATGCACAGCCCCTGGGCTATGGAAAAGGGAAGTAAATAAGCTCCCCTAACGTGCACCATTTATTATTCTCCTCAGTACCAAGCAAAAACTTTAAGAATATAGATATCTACTTTGAAAACTAGTTTGACTTTTGAAAAATAATCTTTCCTTAAAATGTTCCAAAATAAATATTTAGGATAATTAGTGATTTTTTAAAAAAAATATTTTCCAATGAAAAATTAAAATCATTAAAAATAAATAATAAGGATGCTAGTGAGTTCCTTCCATTTCTCAATAACTAAATAAATCCATGTATATTTCAGATATATGGAGATATGGGTAAATTAAAACCAATATGTATTTATGTACAAATAAAGCAGACATTTCTATAGTAGAAAAAAATTCAATGTGCTCTTCATAAAACAAAACTGCTTTGCAGCAAAATTTAAAATGCTTATTTGATTATTAAAAAGAAACAAGCCATAAAAAATATGAGAATTGGATTTTATGCAACTCTCCACATAACATTTCAAAGTTATTTTTTTCAAATTTGACTCTGTACACTTATCCCACTAACTTCTTAATTTTTTAAGTCCTCATTTTTACAAAGCCAAGAACATTCTCAAACATTAAAAGATCTAGTTACAAGCAAAAGAAAGATCTAATTTAATAAAACTGAGCTCTGAGAATTAAGTAAAATGGCAGCTTTGATATATTTTTGAATTTTATTCAACTTTCTTTAAGAGGATAAATATAAGAAACAGTAAATCAGTGACAAAAATTTAAATTAAGTGTAATTGCAAAAACATCATACTGAGATTTGTGTTAGTATTCATCACATGTGTGACATTCTTTGGGGGAATATCTGCTGATTTTTTATATTTTTTATTTTTCTTCCTAGATTATATTTTTACTTATTTTATTGCCTGTGAGTCAACAGTCTGTGTTGGTAAGCCATATTAAAGACAGGGAAGAAATTTTATTGTCAAATAGGGTTTTTCAATAGAAAGAAAAATATTGTTTGAATACAAAATTAGAATTAAGATATTTTAATTCATTACATACTACTTATTTTATCATAAATATAAATTTTTATATCTGCTAAAGCAAATAAAAGCAATTGGGCAACTTAAATTCCTGTGGAACTCCAATCATAAGTTATTGAGTTTATTTGAGCATCTTCACTGGCCTTGAGCCAGGAAGATTTAGGTTTGGCATTGCAAACTATTTTGTGGCCCCTCCTACTCAATGGATGGCCCAATGCACTTGACCTCTGTCTTTGCTTGGCTACGGAAACAGCTTTCATAGCTCCAGAGTGGGGCTTAACCCTTTGGAAATTGGACAGCCCACC